>NC_091729.1:8287799-11254049 GCF_030179895.1 Drosophila kikkawai
TGTTGTTTTGGTACAACAGAATAGAATGGCAGTAGAACCGGGTATCCGGCATCGAGACACATCCAAAGTGTCAAACGTGGAGCTGCCAAGGCGACACAAAACTCAAATTGTTAGGGCTCCGAAAAAAAGGAGAAAAGAAAGTCTGAAACATGAAATAAAGATGAAGCGGCTGTCGAAATACCTGACTCAGTCGGTCAGTTAGTGCCATTCCTTTCAGGTTTTTTATGTTTTATTACCCTTGCAGGGTATTATAATTTTGACCAGGAGTTTGCAATAGCCAAGTCGATCTAGCCATTTCTGTCTGTGTGTCCGTATTTTCAATCAATTTACAATATAAATCTCTAATATCTCCCCTGTAAGGGTTTTTCATGAGACCGAAATGGATTGCTTGTATTTAATATAATAGCAAACTGCAAGGGTATACACATTTCGGCATCCCGAATTTAGCTTTCTATCTTGCTTATTTCCGACTGAGATTGGGATTGTCCTTAGTCTCTGTCTGTTGCCATGTTGCTTATCATTTATGCTACTGGTGATGACTGACGAGAAAAATAAAATTAAAATTTTGTTTACGCGTTGCAACATTCTTGTTTGGTTGTGATTCTATTGCCTTATTCAAAAGCAATTACACGGCGGAAAGTTGTGTCTTAGAACCCTATTTTTATGATTACTTGTTAGTTTTCATAAGATTTGATTTATTTTAAATGTCTTTAACTTATATATTCTCAAACTTAAATAAAAAGAGAATTTTTGAGAAATCGCTATAATAATAAATAATACTTGAAGAACCACATTATCTTTAACTAAGTTTTTTCAATCTTTTGGATCGCGTTCCAATTTCTGACATACCCCTGTCTTTGTTGCAATATATCGACTTAATTTTAAGACAAAACATTTTAAAGTTTTCGCTCAGTGCATTCTGAGTAAACATCTGGCATATCTTGTCGCTTGGCATCTTTGTCTTCAGCTCTTGGCCCGACTATTTGTCTCCCTCAATTTGTAATCATTTAAATTGATTTTTCTTGTCCTTCTTTTTCCGCTTATCCCGCTTTTTCCACTCTTCACTTGACTCAACCGAGCTGAACTCAATTGAAAGCCTTCAATTCATTTTTCTTTTTAATTGATGAACTTTTTGACTGATATTCCAGACATTGATACGGATAAGCATCTTAACCTATAAGAGGGCTTACATACATAAGTACAGTCATATTCCGGGGCACTCTTACGTGTCCCAAAATGGTCAATGAACCCCTGAACTGCAGCTGTGTGAAAACATGCAGATTTATGAACTGAAGTCGTTCAGTATTGACGTCAAGAAGGGCCAAGCCCACACCTGACTAAAGTCAGGTTGCCGTAAGTTCAGCTTGGCTTAAAGCAATTACCTAAATAAAAACCTTAATTAATATTGCATGTCATACACACTCGTGGTGTGAGCAGGGTCGGGACTAAAGCTCCCTGAAGCACAATATAATTGAGATTGATGCAATTGCATATAAAATTCATATAAATTACTTGAAACTAACACAAAGGCTCCCGACTCCATTGGCTCCCAACTGCGCCAGCTCCACCGTCGCCTGCATATTCCTGGGGCAGGGTGACGCAGTGGAAGGCAGAAGGCTGCGCACAGAACTCGTTTGCCCAAATGAGTCATAAACAGTGAGGAGGCCAAAAGCGAGTGTCAAATGCACACATGTGCAGCATTCAGATTGGGATGAGGCAAACTTGTGCACACCCGCCGGCATATTTCAACTGAGATATACATAAGTAAAAAACTTGGGGTTTTGTTTTTGCAATTATTTCATTTTATTTAAAGTGTTTTGTCCTAATTGTATATTACATAGATTCTAATATCAATAGAAATATATTTTTTTTTGGGCTACCTCAAAAAATATGTATCATACATCTCCTTACATATATTGTATTTCTACTGCACTATAAAACAGCCCATTTCAAGTAAATTTTCAATTGATTGGTATTATTCATAAAATATTCGTTAAAGTAAAACATCTGTAGTATAACACAGTAGTAATGTGAGTTTTACTCTCTAAAGATCAATCCGGCTCGAAGGACAAAGCAGTATGTAGTGCATGGTGGCAGGTGATTTGGGTGAATATAGAGTGAACCGTAACGATTTGATGTTAAAGTCAAAACTTTAAGTTGAAATACATTATAATATAAACCTTATCACATTTAAGATTAAATTTAGTATTATTATGAATTGAACAAAAAGTGTATACCTTTTGATATGCGTATACCTTTCGATATAGTTTGCGTATTATATGCATAGGGGAGCAACATGGCTTTAGAAACATGTGCACTTGCTTATGTTTATCGGACAAATGTGCCTCCCAAGGCCCTTTCCCATGTGGCCATCTCTCACTCTGTCGCTACCAAACAGCCGGGCTAGAACTCGAAGCAGACTTGACTTTGGCTTATTTATTGTCATGTGCCCAGTTGGCTTCCTTAGCAGCTCTGAAAACGCCTCGTGAAACGTGTTTGTTGATAAACACAACCATGAATCATTTCTCGTCACCGGCCCCCCAGTCCCCCATGTTTCGCTTGATATGCATATGTGTTTGTGTGCCTGCATGTGTGTTCTGCATACAGACTTTTCTTGTTGCGCTTTTATAGTCGGTACTTGTAGTCTTAAGGGTATATTGCATCCGTGGAAGTGTATGAAACCGGCAGATAAGTAACGAGAACATATCTTGAAGGACGCTGTTTTTACACTCTGAACCCAGAGAATATTACGATAATCCAATTTGTTTTGCATGTTGCAAGAAATCATCTTGTTTTAGCTGATTTATTCAGAATACATTGTATACATTGTATGTTTCTACATACTTATAAATGAATTTAATTGTGTCATGACAAAGAAATATTCTTTGAGCAAAACCGTAATACTAATAGGTGTTTCAACCAACTTCATCAATCAACTAGGGGTACTTCTTGGTCGAGTCACTCCCTAATTTTTTCATGATTTGTCGGCGATTTTCACGCCTCGTTTGGTTTTGTCTCGCTGCGTTTCGCTTTTGAGCTTCAACTACTGTTTTGAGAATTTCATTTGTTTTCCATGTACATGTCGTATTTCTGTTGTATGTATGTATCTATGTGCCTGTGTTATCTCGACTGCGCTACATGTCCATTGAGCTTTTGTGTTTTGAGTTCGCTCTGGGGGATTGTACTGTGAGCCACTGTTTGCCTTTTCCCATCGGGTAGCTTCGAGTCGCGTTCAGCGGAATGTTTTGCTGATAAACACGCATAAAATTCATAAATTCGAGCAGCGGATTTAACTAGAACGGGGCTTTAAGCTTGAAATATTTATATGTAGCAAACAGTTTTATGAGAAGCACATTTTTTGAAAATCAAATGATATGAAAGTATGACTGGCTCTGGTCAGGATGTGGAGAAATATCTTTAAATAAAAATAATTTTTCCATTGAAGTATATTTTAAGATCTTGACCACATCTCAACCCAAATTAGTTTTGAAGTAATTATAGTGATGAAAAGAGTGCTCTCTACATAATTTATTTGGTTTTAATTTATAGAAAACATTCTACATATATAAAACGGGAAATCCTTGAGTATCTAAGCTGGTTTTAAATTCTTTAATATTTTGTATTTGTATTTTTTAAACAAAAGATTGTATAACATATAAAAAAGGTTTGATTTTATATGTTTTGAGGTAGGCGTAAACCCTTACAGCATTGGGCCCTTCCATTGCTAAAAAATGAGTTTGGTAACTCGTATTATAATAGCTTAATTGTTAACCTAGTTACATTATTTCGTATAAAATTAGTTTATTTTTTGTTTAACCTCATTTTAGTTACTTTCCCTTTCACTCGCCACTTTTTGTATAGAGTCACTTCTCCCTCAGCGTTGTTATGTCACAGAATTGACACATTTCGCAACCGTCATTTACTTTTGTTATGCTTATCTACTGCCATGACGAGTTCTGGTCCTCTCTTTTGCAGCTGCCACGCCCGCGTTGCCCTCCATCCTCGTCGTCGCCCGTAACCCTAATAAGCTCTATTATAACGCTTTGCTGCCACCGTTAATGCCCATCGCTCCAATTATTTTAAACATATTACAAGCAGATTTAGCACAGATTACAAATTAGGTTGGATGCTGCGGTGAGGTGCGGTGCGGCGGGATGGTGTGAATTAGTGTGGGTGGTTTTTGGGGTGGTGACTCTCGCACTTTGAAGTGTTCCGAACTTGGCGCACTTGATGGCACTAATTTATGCAAGGCCAACAATGCCACACCGCATAATTCAGACCGAGGAGCTAATTTGTTTATAATTTTCATAGCTCAACGTGTGCGTGAGGCGTAACTTATTTCCTTTCCCGTCCTCCTGCCGCACTCTCTCCATTTTGCAACTATTTGCTGTATAAATCTAAAATACTCATCTGTGTGTGTGCTTTTGCAACACTTGGCATCGCACGACTCGACACTTGCCAGCTACTGTGTTGCAGATTGTGCCGTCATGTGCCAGCAAAATGCAATTATTTGAATGAGTTTTTTGTTAAACGTGCTTCAAAAAACCTAAAATTCAAAGGCGTATAGTGCACGATGCGAAATAATGACCAATAAAGGTAAATATGAAAAGTGAAAGTTGAATTAAAGTAATTTCTGTGCGCAACAAAAATTCTCCAAGGATTTTAAACTGCTCATATTTAATGCCTCATTAGCTTTGGGGTATACATATATATTTTCGTTACAAACTATTAATTGCAGTCAAAGTTACCACGATACAAGTACTGAAAGTACCTGATTGCATATGTATCTACGTACGTATGTACATGTGCTGCGAGATTACCTCCCGCGTTACCCGGGAGTACTTCTCCCCCATTCTCATAGTTACGTGACTTGGCCAGCAGTGACCATTAAACCGAATGTTGCATCAATCCGGTAATTAAAGGTAAGCGTTGGTTTAAGGGAGGCAGCCCCAGCTCATTGGGGGATGCTTTGATAACGCCAGTGACTCTGGCCTGACTTTGCGGACAGCGCTCCGCTCGGTGTACGCTAGTTAACGCCGTTGTTGTCCACCGTAACTGTCACCACCCCGGGCTTCTCGTGCAGTTGAGGTCCTGCTTTTGATTGGCATACGTGCGATGGATGTCCCTACACGTGACCATAACCCAACCCGTTTCCAAAATCCTGCAGCTGGGCTCGCACGCACAGAATGGCGACGTCTTGTCGGCCGTTGAATGCTGCATTTCATTAACTGGCGCAACGACAGCGCCAACTGCCACTGCATTCTGCATCGTGCATTGTGCATTGTGCACGTTCATTGTGCGTGTGCATTAGCGGGCGGGCCCAAGGCCCCAGCCCCAAGGCGCTTCACCTCCCCATTATCTCTTTGTTCACGGTGGTACGGATAACA
Source organism: Drosophila kikkawai (assembly GCF_030179895.1). Taxonomy (NCBI): domain Eukaryota; kingdom Metazoa; phylum Arthropoda; class Insecta; order Diptera; family Drosophilidae; genus Drosophila; species Drosophila kikkawai. The sequence goes on from NC_091729.1 coordinate 8,293,187, forward strand.
TATAAAAGCGAACTGCCGTCGAGTCTCCTTCTACAAGCTGCCAGTGATTCCCCAAGGTTATAAGTTCCTCGAATGCAATGGTAGATAAGGTTAAATAAACAACAATTTTATTTTAAAAACTTTTAGATTACTCCAAAAAATATGTTATAATATGATTGAAAAATACGAAGACTTACACCACTGTACACGAATGGGTGGTGGTTGGAAGGCATGGCAGTGGTCCTCCGTTATGGTCACAGCAACCTGCTCAACATGTTAATGCAACGGCAAACCAAAATCCAAATCCCCGTGCAGCTGCTGCTTGCCAGCCCAGAGAGATTAGTTTGGCTGCGGAATGGGGTCGGCATGATGGGCTTTACTATGTGCATCCGAAACTCTCAACCTCAACCCTTCAAATCCATTTGCCCAGCTGCTGCTGCTCCGCCGTTGCCCCATCTCGGGTTTTCTCATTTGAAAAGATAACTCCACATTCTTGGCTATTCGGTCCTGGGAAGGGCTTGGCTGTCCCTCAGCAGGGGATTTTTATTTGATTTTAGTGCTGGTGCCCTTTGTTTTGTTTCCTTTTTTCCTATTTCCAACTGCAGCCAGAAACGTGTGCACTTTTATTAGTTCTGGCTTGATGTCCATTTTACTGGGAGTTTGCTATCCGTTTTATCGTAGGAGTGTAAGGAAAAACACAAAAATATATAGATAAATGAAATAAAAGTTATTATTTTGACTTCCTTAGAATTTTGATTCTTGGTTCCAAAAAACCTGTCGACCTGTGTTATAGAATCATCGTAGGACCACGTCCCAGCTATATCTCTTGGTCTTTGGCAACAATTTAATCTAAAAATAAAGTTATAATCTGCTAATAATTCACATATCTAGTATATGAGACTTACCATATAAGCTTAAATGTACTGATAAGCTTAGATGCTACTGTGAGCATCATGTGTCAGCCACTGAAATCGCGTCTCTTATCAATATTTCAAGTGTGTATTTGGGCGTTTCTTATCAGTTCCATCGCTTGAAAGCAAATAAAAGGGCTATTTATATAAAAAACTTAGCTTAACTAACCGCGTTCTCAGTCTGATTGTTTGTTTTGTGGTTTTAAGATGGCGTTCTTAAAACTTGCTAAAAAGATTTACATTTGCTTAAGAGCAGAAAGTCGAAGCAAAAATTAAAATACATGAAAGTGTGGTTTTTTTTATCGGTTAGTAAGTTTTAGTATGGATTATTTATGTTAGAATAGAATTAATTTGACTTCTATTTCATTTTAGTAGTAAGAAATGAATTTAATTGGCTTAAATACAAGAACTAAATCACAGAGGGAAAATGCTCATTAACACTGCTACATTATCATATAACTGGTATTTAATTCGCAGTAATTTAAAACTGCAGGCAGCAAATAAATACGTACAATTCTGCTTAAATCGATTTGAGAACTGCCATTAATTGCCAACTTGACATTTGAACTTACATAGCATGCAGTGCACACAGGACGAGAAGTAGGAGAGGACAACTATAAACACATACGTATGCACATGTGTCAATGCCCCTAATTAATCGAGTTCATTGCCTGACCTGTGACAACATTGCCGGGGAAAAGGAACGGCTAAAGAGAATTAACTAAGTGCAAAACGACAAGCGAAATCAAAAGTAAAAGGACTGAATAAGAGGCAAGACCGATGACCTTCGCTTAAAGTTCAGATGTAAATTTCCAGAGCCACCCAGCTAATGGAAACTGACACCCAGCCAAGCGAAGCCCGACCCCAAATCCAACCTTCCATTTTCATTTCCACCCATGGCACCCTCCCCCTTTTCCGCCTACGCCATCCCGTCATGCAAATGACAGGTAATTGACCTCATAAAACATTCTCAGCCCGGTGGAACGGTGTGTTTGGGGGCGGGATGCAACAATTTTTACTTTTCATGTGTAATTTGATGTATGTGTTCGGTGCATGTTCTCCCCTTTGCTTTTGCCTTTCCCTCACCCATTTAAGTGTAATTTTTCATGTTTCTGTTTTATTTTTTGAACACATTTGTCACGTTGCCAAGACAAAGCAAGAAAAATCTCTGCTCGTAAGTGTACCGACTACAAGATACCCGATAGTCGCGGCCCATCAACCAAGTAAACCTTAAAGAGAAATGCTTCTGGTTTCCCAAAAATGATCTTATAAGCATATAAATATAAATACATTTTTTTCCGAGCTCAATATTATCTCCAAATGGGTCACGTTAAAAATTTGCATTTATACAACATACATACCTTTATAATCTACGAGTACCGCATGCTGAAAAGAGAGAAATTCTAAAATGTTAATGTACCGAGGGCCGCCTCCCTTGTTCTTGTTCCGCTGCGGCACTTCAAGTAAACGCTGAAGCATTTGCCGGGCTTGGGGGTCTGTGGAGGCGTCGGTGTGCGAGCACTGATGCCTACTTTACTTTCTTTTTCTCTTGTTTTATCGTGCCTTGGCCCGCCATATGTGGGCTGTATGGATAAACGAGCAATTACGATTAATTGCATTTGATAAAATGCCATTAAAAAATATAACACATATGTACGAGTGCTTTGTTGATGTATCTGAGTGCTTCGCCCCTCTAAAGGCGTCGTCTGTAAATTCACGCAAAAATGCGAACACTTTGCGGGGAGAATCGAGATGAAAATAAATAAAAATAAACGAGTGATGGATAGTAGGTACTCTCTAAACTTGAATTATTATGTATTTAATTTTCCTCGAACTTTTAGCTCGATATTAGAATTTTAAGTACTGCTGTAAAAGGAAGAGACATTCAGGGTTTTATTTCGATTAATTGCTCGTCTCTGAGTTGCGGTTAGACGAAGGCATAATACGCCATAATCAAATATATTTTAATGTTTATTTTCTTCTTCTCTTTACAGGTGAGTGCTCAGTTGGCAACGTTGAAAACGCGCTTAAAAAAGGAGCGTAATGCCGGAGTTCTTAAGCTCTGTCCCAGTCCCATTCCCTCCTTCCTATCGCCCGGTGCTCCAGGTAAAGTTTGCTTTTATTATCAGACACGGCAGGGACAACAGTACACTGGGATGACTCGGCCCTTCTTACCCTGCAATTGGCAGTATGCCGAGTTCAGGTCCTCCCTCGTCCTCCCCTCTCGTAGCCACATAAATAATCGCCTTTGTGTCTTGCTTCTCCCTCCGTCCAGCTTCCAACCACGGCCCACACCTTTGGCCTTTCTTTTCCCGCGCTGCATGTTTTCTTTTATAATTTAAAATTAAATGTTGCATTTGGCACATAATGATGTAAAATTGCTAGCTGCCTTCCCTGGGTAGGCGTGAGTAGGCGGTTTGCCGTGTAAATTATGCACAAGTCCCGTGGGTCCTTCAACGTGCACCAGGCTTAGATATGCAGCAGTTAGGACCTCTGCCGCATCCTGGCATTTCGCCTGACCTTTCCCAACGGCATTTATAATGTCTGTTGCTTCCATGTAGATTTATGTACATATATGAGTGGGTATCGGGGGAAGGCGTTTCGTGAAGGTATAATGGCAATTTCCTTTGTGTTCGACATGAGCCGATTTAAGCAATATGGTCGCCGGTTTTTCAAATTCACAATTTAAAGACTTTTTTCAAAAGGAATTTCGTTTTGTGTTTAAGTAAAAATTTGAGGATTGACTACAAATTACTTTTAAATTTTAAAATGCTATTTGTATCCATCCCTTCACTGCCAGAAGACTTTTTTGTGTTCTTTTACTTGTGTGTGTGGCAGTTTTATTTGCCTGGAAACTAAAAAATATGTACCATGAAGAGCAGATACTGAAAACATGGTCGAGTTCTCCCCAGCGTCACTGGCTGCAAATCAAAAAGGATAAACTGTGCTTTCAGCTGCCATCCAATCCTGCCTCTCTGTAGGCTTAGATGCCCCGGTGGATGTTGGGGGCGCGTGCTGGGTGGGTTGGTGGATTTAGGGAGCATTCAGCGTGATTATGAATTCGTTGCGAAAATGCAAACTTCCGTCATTGAGTTGCGAGTTTTGCTGCCCGTTTGCCGCTCGCTCTTTGATTTCGAGTTTGCATTTGCATCCGCCATACTAAATGTATGGCAGACAGAAAGAGAAAGATAAATGGGGATGAGGAGTGACTGAGGGCGAGTGAAGAGCATTGGATTAATGGTGGATAGCTCACTGAATGCGTTGAACTTTTGTGCAAAGTGCAATTGCATTTTGTTTCATGCTCCCTTCCGACTCGGCGTTTTTTATGCGCCAATTTCTAGCGCAGAATTGCCATGGCGCCAATGTTTGGGCGGTCAACAAGTCCTACACTCTTCAAACTAGAAATACAAAAAGTATGAAAGCTACAGTCGACTGTGTGATACCTGGCAACCAGCGTATAGTATAAATCATGCGCTTAGCTTAAATTTTACAGGGTACATTTTGTTAGGAACGTATTGAGCAGCACCTACATAAGCACAAATGCTGCTAGGAACATGTTGAGCAACATCCATTGGTGCTGACAACTCAAATGTTGATATTGCAGAAGTTAAAAATAGACAGAAACTTTATTTTTATTATAAGATGTTATTCATTTTTGCACATATTCATTTATTTAACGAGTTTTCATGATCTATGGCATGGTCACATTTTTGTATGACTTAAAGTTGTTGCTCATACGAGAAGACACACTAAATCGACTCGGCTGGTTATGCTTTATAGGGTCTGAGATACCTAAGCTAGAATACCTTTGTATCTTAAGGATACCGGGTATAAGAAAAGGTATATCAATGTCTCTAAGCGAACACTTTTCGAATACTTTTTCAGACGAATAAACTAATTCAGTTCTGATGCCTAAAGTTTATATTAAATTACATTACTATGAACTACTCCAAAATAGATATGTACATATCATTCTCTATGAGAGTATCAAGTTTTCGTTAGGATAGTATCTGATTCCTCTGCTAATGAAAAGGATTCGTTTAGAAATTTAAGCAAATAGTACGTGAGTAGCAGGAAAATGGAAAGGGGTAAAGGGTGGCAAGTGGTGTGTGTTGTGCTACCTTGACTAGTGTAATGCCTGTATATATACGCGTGTGTTTTGTATTTAAAATTCTGGTATATATTTTTATGCGCCTGTATGTGTGTGCCTAACCAGGATCATACACATACGCACATGAACATAAAGCCATGGCAGTGCCATTGCAGTTTCACTTTGCTTTCATGGACTTACCCGAAGCATTTTAATGCTCATTATGCATTTTTGCTGGCCTGGTCGTTGCCATTGGCATTACAAGTGCTCTGTATGCGCGCCCACTCAACGCCCACGCCTGCTTTATTATGTTTATTACTGTTAAATAATTTGTATGCAATTAATTTAGCTGCAGCGAAAATCATAGGAGCAGGAAGCAGCCTGATTACGGCACGGCCGAGTTTCATTTCACATTTCTCATTAGTAAGCAGAGCAAGCGGGGCTATGAACAAAATTAAGTTAAAGTTAAGATAACTTTTTATGTTATGCAGTTTCATATGGCCAGGATACATGGTGCCAGGATTCGAATTTACCAAGATAGTTTTGGTATATTCTTTATAATCTTTAATAAACTTAAAATTTATGACTAACATATTAATAAACTGCAAGATCACAAAGACTTATCAACTTTGTTATTGTTTTGCCTATTTTTCGTTCATTGAAAGATCCTCTATCAGGATGCGTATATGTACCATGAACCTATCATACTTTCTTTTATGAAATATTCACGGTAGCCACTAGACAATACAACTTTTTAATTTAAAATTCTTTTTAATTATATAATTCTGAACAAAATCAATTTTTAAATTGGTCCAAGAGAAACTGGTATATCTTACAAAGTAAATAGACGACAGAAATAAGCAATAAAAGTAGACAGAACAAACGAAAATTGCCCTCCCATAAAAAAACAAAAAGTTATACCTCTACTTGGGAAATGCCGTCATGTGCGCATAATTTAGGTGTAAAAAATACAATAGGCAAAAAATGGTTCTGCCTTTTGATGTTAAATAACGCACAAAAGGTATATATATATATTTATTGTATTTATTGACAATCAGCAGCCATTAAAGCGCCAAGTTGGGCGCACAAAAAACATGAAGCAAGGAAAATTAGCCTTTTTTATGGCCTTGGTGAGGACAATAGAAAGTTCAAGGTAACCAATTTGGGGATTCTTTGACCCTACCCATTAATTTTTTAAATGAGAATTTTTATAAATATGTATGGTGCCTTCAAAAGCCTTGGGAGCCCCGACTTATTCAACCTTCGGAGAATCGTGTCAGTAAGTTGTGCTTTGAGGTCTTTCATATGATTGCGAAATTAGCTTACAGGTTAAAACGAAGTCAAAGCCAGCCAAACGGCAACTTACAATGTCAGAAGTATAAGCAAGGTTGGCTTGGTCAGTTGTACAATATTATATTTTCAAGTTGATAATTAGATTTAGAAGCGTAGATATTGTGTACTACAAACTATGTACATACATCATTTTGCGCCAGTTAATGTAATTTAGAAATTGGAGAGCTTATTTGGCCATACTAAAGGCGCCACTTAATAAAAAAAAACTTGCTAACAAATGTTGATGAATCGTTGATGAATAATCGATGAAAAGCTATGACTTATGCAGGTTATGTTGTGAGCAGTAGCAAGCAGGTATCTACTACATAAATATTACCCTTTATATATGGCTATATGACAAGATGTTTTTCTTTTTGAAACGTACGTTGAAATTGATATAGAAATGTATGGTAATTTTCACGGGATAATCACGTTTTAAGATGTTTTAAGAGAGCTACAAATTATATAAACTCATTCATATACTGCTTTAATATAATGTATATATAGGATCGTACTGCGTTCTAGCAATGATGAGCACATATCCGGAGCCCGGACCCTTATGGGAAATGTATCAAATGCTTGGAGCGGAAGAGCTGAGCGACAATCGAGCCTGATGATGATGATTATGAGGACTGCCATGACAATAGTGGGTGGGAATGCGAAGAGGTTCTAGCTCGGTCTGCAAGTTGAGTTGCCTCCATGCGGCGGGTATTTGCGAATGTCCAAGTTGCGTTGTCATTGTTGGTGCTGCCAATTTCGAGCCGTCCTTGTTGTTGGCTGCCTTGTTGCAGTTTATGTAATCAAATCTCATGCTTCGTTAATTCAAAATGTCGCTACGTGTTACATGACAGGCTCGCTCCTTCTGCGCAACGGGAAGAGATCCACATTGTGCTACATCATCCTGACAGCGGCAAACGAGAAGGACGATAACTGAGCCGGAGAGCATAACTGAGTCAGTGAAACGTAAATAATACTGAGGCGCAAAGCGAATCAATAGAACAACACAAACTTTCGCGCAGCCAGCCACATCATCGCCAACAAGACTCCCACTCGCAAAGCGGAAGAAGACGCCCCCGAATGTATGCTACACTTAAGCCCTTCGCATTGCGTGCGCTTCAGAGCAACATTTTCACGCTGTTCCTGCGGGTTAGTAAAGGTGCACATGTCAGTCCCTTGAAAGGTCTGTATAGAAACGGACTTTGAAGTTTGTTCTATCATGTAGTTTGCAGGTATATACAGTTTTTGAGTGAAGGCTAACAATCAGAATTTGTAAGTGTTCATCTAAATAGATTAACCACATGTCACAACCTGGCCTACTCTATGCCTAAGCAGCTATAGTTGTGCTGCTTTGTTCCTTTCTCTCGCTTTAACTGTGTTTAGCGAGGTCATAAACTTTATTTGCGTTTATTGTTATTGGCATTGTCTGTTCTCATTTTATGTTGCCAATAAATTTTGGCCCAAGGAAGCCCGAAGCGGAGTCTACTTTATTCGGTGTACTGGTATTTAATGGCTTTGTTGTTGTTTGTTTCTGGCTAGTCTGGGTGCTTGATAATTACAGTTGGGCCTTCTAGACTTGAGGATTGTAAAATAACTTAAAGGTTAGCTTTGTAAAAACACTTTTTTTGTGAAATCCAATGGATCTAACGAAATTTAAAGAAATATGAAACTCAAGACGAGTTCTTATAACAGAACAGACTTGGCAATTGTCTCTTTTCTCCTACATTTTTCCCCCGTGTTTCAGTTTCTTTTGGCCATTTTTGTGTTGATTTTGGCCTTCGGCTGCCATTTTTGGCAAACAATCAGCAGCAATTATGGCAAGGCTCTCTGCTAATAGGAGTTGCCCTTCTGTCACAAAAGGTTTTCCTTGGGCAACAAGACGAACCTGCTATACCCCAACCACGGTTCTTAGCAATTAGTGCCGATGGAAGTTACACAAACGTCTCTTAATGATGCTGACGACCCTCTCATCTCTTGCCAAACTCTTCATCTTCGGTCCCGCGACGTTGTCCCTGTTCCAGGCCCCCTTTGTGTGTATCTTTACCAACCGCAAATTAATTGGCGCACTCACAATTTATTTTGTAATTGTAAAATTAATAAGTTTGCGGCCGGGCACATTTTCTGGGCAAAAGTGGGCGGCTCACCCGCTTGCTATTTTTGTGAACATTTTTTAATTGCTCGTGTCGGCACAGCCTTCATCGTCACAAACAGTTTGCCAACTTTCAGACGACGGCAATTTCAAACTACGCTCCATAGTTTATTCTTTTTCCCTTTTCCTTTTTGGTTTTTTGTTTAACTTTTAGACAGCATTGGGCCTGTTGAAACTCGTGGGGGTACTCAGGCACGCAGTTACCTGGTACATAGAAAACGCGGGCAGGGGCACAGCTATCAGCATAATGAAAAAGTTTCGAATTGTTTACCATACAGTGGGTCTAAGAACTTTACTTATGAGCTAAGATAAAGATATGTATAATGACATTTTATGTTTTCAAGGAAAATTTGTGGAATCTATTTTTAAGTTCTTAATAAGATTTACAAAATCTAATACTAGTTTTTGGTTTGTTTATAATATTTAGTGGAACGTGTTGCACAGAGTTAAACTTAAAAAAATCCTTTATTTACATATGGAGGTATATTTTCTACTTATTGGCAACCCACTGTTCTAAGGCAGTTTTTGTTCACTTCCTCTGCGTTTTTCTTACTTTTGCTTTGGCAATATGCTCATTATTAATGTGCAGAGGCAACTCTCCAGGCTTATAGAGCGAGGCTATGTCTGTATAAATATTCATGTACTATACATACATATGTATATAGGAGATATGTATGTATGCAAAGCTTTTTATTTTGCCAAAGTCAGTGGCTTGCAAAAAAGAAGGAAGAACTTTTTTAATGCTTCTCTCTCATTGTCTCCTTTTCTGCATGCTTTCCCGTTGGTGTTGCCATAGACATAGGCATGGTTACAGGGGCTGTAGCTATATTAGCAACGCCATTTGATAATGGATTCCTTATTTATGTATGAATAAACGGGGGCTGATGGCATCGGGGCGGAGTTGGGCTCTTCTAGCTGTCATGGCTTTGTTAACACGCTCTGCCAAGCACTGAAAACGTGCTAAACGCTGGCAGGCTCATTAACAATTTAAAAAGAAATTTTCCTGAGAAAATTTTAAAGCCGCCGGCGAAGTGGACCATAATATAGGAATTTGAGCTTAAGACATTTAATTTGACCAAGTGATTAAATATTTAAATAGTGAGAAATAAAATACAAATTGAAAGTAGCTTGGAAAAGATTCGTTTTTTTGTAATCTTTATATTTTATGTTTTGTATTTGTTTGTAATAAGAGCTAATTACAAAACTAAACAACCAAAAGTCATATTTCAAGTTCTTGAAACTCTCTTTAAGGCATCTTGAATGTGGTGGGGTTTTATTTTTGAACACTGTTCAAAACATGAACTAAAAAGAGAGAATGAAAACGGGGACATTTGAGCCCAACGAATTGTTACCAAATATGTGAGTGGAACAAATGTGAAATGGATTTCTCAACTTGCACATAACCCAGTTTCTGTGTTATATATATTGCAATGGCAACCCTATTGATATTTGCATATGTTCCATATGGCAAAAAAATTGCAAATGCGGTTGTGGGCTGAAAGCGTTAAAGGAGTAAAACCGTAGGAGGAGGTAAGGGGTTCTATTTACAGCTAACCCCGTTTCTAGGTTATAAATTGCTCTCGCCTATGAACCATATTTTTCGAAGCTACGTACATATTTCAAACTGAGCTCGTTGTCACTTTTGGGTACACATCTTTTAAATGAAAATGAAATAAAAAGTATAAAAGTAAAAAGGAAAATAAAAAGTTCTATGTTGCTAAATCAGTGAGTGACATTAACAAATTAAGTTTTATTGTACGACTATCTCAGTCTATCCAACAATTAGTGTTTAATTGTTGTTACTTTTGTGACGTTAAATGCTAAACAGAATGCTTTAAATGCTAATGCCCTCTAATGCTCACGGGTCATGTTTGTGGCGTTGTAACCAACATCGCTGCTGTTGTACCCTCCAGTGCAGTAAATGACATTATTAACCCAGTTTTCCGTACTTTGAGCCTACAATACACACTCTAACATGCTCAGAACATAACAAGCTTTCAGCCGTCATGCTCGCTTCGACACCCACGACCAACAACGAAAGTAAGAAACTTTACCTCACGCCGAGCATATTTTAAGTACACTTTCGCAGTATGAAATATAATATTTTATGTATATTATATTATATTTATGTATATACAAAATCAATAATAATAATAAAAATCAATAAAAAGCAAGTTCAAGTCAGTGACATCCATTGATTTTACTTATTTAATTAATATAGTTTGAAGATATTTATGTACATATGTACCTACCCTAAAGGGCACACAATACGTAATAGAAGGTCTTATGTCTCAGTAAATCTTTTTGTTTATTTGTCACTTGGCAAACTCCTTGTTAAGTAAGTAATCGTCTCTACCCATTGTAAACGGAGAACAAGTAACCCAAGTCCACTGAAAGCAGCGTCTCTCAGCACTTAAACAGTTGACGACTTTATGTCCAGTCAACAATATAATAATAAACAAATTACATATACGTTTCAAATGTACAGCTTTCACTTTCAAAGTACGTTTGCTTACAAAAACATTTTGTAAATTGAAATAACTGTGTAAATACCAGGGCATAGCAGTAAATTTATGTACAATAGAAACCCCTGAGCTGAGCTACTTAGCAAACTTAAGCTAATCAGTTAATAAACTTGGGAGAAATAAAGTTGTTATATTTCGGAAACATCTACTTTTGTATAGCCTACATGGGTGTTGCACTATAACAATATTTGTCTTTATTTTGGGTATTGCGCAACATGTTCTTAACAATTGGCAACATTAGTCTTCATGTGTCAACATTTTCTTCTGCCGTACGCCTTGTTTAATTTACCTTTTTATATAAATTTAAGCAGATACCGGGTACCTCGCTGTCGATACTTTTCGACTGCAGGTTTTCTTCTATTTCTTTTTTTTCATACTTAGTAACTTTAATAAATAACTCATCTATTTAATATTTCAAATGTTCTATTTAGTTTTTGCTTGGAAATTTTTTAATTATTCTATATCTGCATAGTTTTTTTATTTGCGAAAACGGCTTATAATTACAACTCTCCTTCAGTTTGACCAGCTTCGCCCAACTGTTGGCAATTTATGTTGCACTCGAAGAGTGCATAAAGTTTCTAAAGTGGTGAAGGCAATTTTGTACTTGACATGATGTGGCTCCCACTCTTGGTCTGCTTGCCAGTCAAGCAGGCGGAAGGGGGATGTGGTTTTCGGTGCTACGGCGGTGAAATCGTTGGTTAAATGAAACCTGGTTTAGGTAAGTTTTTGGTATGCAAATAATTCGGTGTAATTAGAAAGTTTCTGGCCATGTTTTAAAAGTTCTGCATCAGTAAAGACCCAAAATGCACTGCAGTAACACTCAATATATCTCGCTTGTAATCATCAAAAGCCTTGCCTGCTTTCAAACAGCAATGTGTTTTATTTTTTTAGGCGTGTACCGATCATAAGTTCTTCGATTTGCTTAACAACTCTTATTGCTGTTGAAGTCAATTTATAAAAGCTCGCTGTCGAAGTTTTATAATTGAAAATACTTGAGTTGACTTTTCCGTAGAGAAGGTCACACATTTCTCCCATTTACCTACTTGCTGCCATACTGCACGTAGTTCCTTCAGGTCACTTTTCATTCTGACTTTTCTTAATTAAAAGTTTGCTTTTCAAGTTATGCATATTTCCAGTACTTAGCTAGCACACTATTCACACTTGTGAAACATGGCTAATTTATGCGAATTTTATTAACATATTAGTAACTCGTCTGCCAAACTTCTGGCTATCGAGACATTCACACCTAAGCAAACTGTTGTATAACTTTATGTTTTGGGCCTTTTCTGAGTTTTGTAAATAAATGCTGGCGAAAACTTTAGTATTGTGATGCCAGAAACTCCGAAACATATTGCCAAAAACAGCGCGCTCGCCCCTCGCAAATCACAAAACAATTTGAATAAACATAGATATATATGGACTAAAACTTTATCCTTACCAACTTCGACATCGACTTCGTTGATGACAATGACGATGACGAAGCAAAGACGCCTTGTTGATGATGATGCTGTGTGCTGGGCAGAAGATACATTGGCTAGGCACAACTTTCATCAAAACTAATAACCTTTGAAATTCCATACAGCTGCTGGCATTTAAACCATAAACTTTTATGATAACAACCTGCGAAGAAAGAGTAGAAAATCTGCTTAATGAGCCAAAAGTTCCTTTGCTATTTGAATTAAACTGAGCGACAATTTTGTTAGTTACAACTTGTTCCTTGAAATAAGCAAAAGGAAGTACGGACATGCTGGTAGTTTGGAATACACTGACCTTAAAAAAAAAAATATATATATATACATTTGAGGGAATGGCTTGATATGTTTTTAATATTCTGACAGCCGCCTTATAAAAATTTAATGTATGAACATACTTTTAAGATTTAAATCCAAGCACTGGCTTTTCCTGTTTGCAACCGAGAATGCTTCTGGCGCTAAGTCCGAAATTGAATTAAAACGTACCTCGATATACATACATATTTATGAACACGGGTTGATTAAGAATAACTTATCTAAATACATCTGGTTTTTAAATCAATATGAAGTGTACAAGAAAATACTATTGTTTATTTCGTAGGCAATTAATAAGCATTCTTACTCTAGTTTTTATAATTTTAGAGAAAGCAATACTCATTATTAACAAGAAAAGGAAGCGGGACTAGTAGTGCTGGAAAAACATCGATGTTTGCTTACATCGATGTTTGTGAGTACTTTCATAAAAACATCGATTAATAATCGATGTTGAAAAAAAAAAACATTTTTTTTTTGCCCAATTTTATTTTATATCAGTCAGGAAATAGTGTTTGCTGCTCATCGCTGGAGTGTTTGGACAAATAAATACTCATAAATACTAATTTTCCAATTCTGCCTTCTTGCTCGGTTTTTAAGTGCCACTTGAAAATAATCGATGTTTGACAAGTGAACATCGATGTTGGTCGATTTTTTGGAAACATCGATTGTATCAAATAAACATCGATGTTTGTTCCAGCACTAGGAACTAGTAGGAAGCATCTCGGACTATCACTAATATTATGAGTTTCGGGATTATTCAAGGAAATAGTTATCATTTTCTAACGTATTACAATTAAATATAATTCTTCTGAAATGTCAATTCTGGTTAAGTTCTCAAACAGACCTCGGCGCTTCCTTTGTTCGTCTGCGACTGTGTGTAATTTATTAGATTTTGGCAAATATTTTGCCAGAAGCGCATTTCACTGTCAGAAGTTGTGGCGTCAGGGCCAGACAGTCACTGGAAATTCGCGATATTTTCCCCCTTCCACAGCGACTGCTCATGATGTAATGTTTTTATAAGCTCTTAGCTATTTCTCTCGGTCTCTCCGTCTTTCGCAGGCTCCTGTTTGAGAAGCAGTTGCCTCTCTAGACAGACTTTTTGGACTTGGACCATTGAGCATTTTCCCTTTGTTTTCCTTGTTTGAGCAGCCATCGCCGTCTCACTCCCATTTTCCTCTTCTTGCTGCGTGGACTTTTCCTGTTTGGTTGCAGCTGACAGCTGCCTGCCAATAGTTGATTTTCACAATATACGTTTTCCTCTTGATTTTCTTCATTTTCCTTGGATGCATTCGGTTTCGTTTCAGTTTGCCCTGGTCAAATGGCTTAACCTGGAGGTGCTCGATAGCGCCGATTAAATCGAGATTTATAAAATGAAATGTTTTTAAACCATTTTCCGATGACAGACTCTTTTATTAATTTATTTATTTAAGTAATTTTATACATTATTGTTCTTAGTGTTCCTGCTCCAGTGTATCTATTGATTTCGCGGCAAGCACGTGCGCCACTTGAGTGCTTAGATTTTTCCACAGGACCAAATAGGCTTGAGGATGAAGTGATGGTGGGTTAAGCAACTCGTTTTCCCTTTCTCCCTCATGCGCCCATATATATATACACTTATATATATTCGGCTCCCTATTCGATGTAAGTATGTGCTTTCCTCGGTTCGTGTGGCAACGTCCTTGTGCTAGTTTCCAAGTTGCCTGCTGCCTTTTCGCTGATGTCTGGCTTTTTGGCTGCCTTGTGAATTGAAAGTCTCCGCTCTCCTTCATCTGAAAACATTTAACGTAATGCCAGGACACGTGCTCCAGCCATCAATTGGGCTTGTGCCGCCATTTATTTACCTACCGGTTTGCTGCTATGTGCTAAGTGCTAATTGGGTTTGTTGTATTTTATCACCACGCAGTTCCCCCAATCGACGGAAACAGGGTCAATCCGCTCCCTTGGCTGATTTATTTTCAAAAATTACCCCTTTGCTAATGGCGCTAATTATTTTAAAGTGTGTTTAAGGGCCCCATCACATTTTTGCAAAAGTCTGGCTTGAAAGTGGAAAGGAACTTTAGAGTGGCTAATTAAAGTTTTTAGTTCTAAACTGGAGCGTCTGAAGGGGCTACGTTAAACTTAGACAACAGCTGCGGCTTACTTTTGGCTTCCGAGTGAAAAAAGTTTTTCAATTTTCTTTTGGGTCAACATATTTGTGAGATATATGGATAATAAAACGGGTTGTAAAGTGGAAAAAGTCGAGCCTTTTGGTAAGCAAATTGGGTGCCAAGCTAAGTTGTTTTATTAAATCTGCCAAATTTAAATGGTTATGTAAGATGACTAAATTATTATCCAAACTATATTAAGAACCTCTACTGGGTCCCTATATTTTCCAAATGCTATATAGAAAAGTCCTTTCTTAACTTACACTCCAAAAATCGTCAGGAGAATCCTAAAATTAATGGGAAACCCTGAAGTTTAGCATAAATTAAACGATAAACACATCAACGCCCCGATTTTGAGTATCATTAACGACGACTTCAACCCCTTTTAGTGGTAGGCGATAAGCATGGGAAAATGCCAGACGCCAGCACAAATAGACATAAATTTAAATGGCTAAGGGCCTCAGTTTGCAGTCTCCTGCCCGTTCCCATTTCCATTTCCACCCCACCAGTCTGTCACAATAAATGGTTGTCAGGATAAGCACCGAATGCAAGGCAACTGCAACTGCAATGTGCAAGCTGCTGCAGTTGTTGCTGCTGCTGCTTGCGCACCTCTGGTTCCTGCTCCTGCTGGCGGTTGCAACCACCAACTGTGACTGTGTCTTTTGCAGGTTATGCTGATCTGGTTGAAGCTGCTCCTATGGCTACAGAGCCCACATAATCAGGACAAGTATCCTGGGTGTGGAACAGTTTGTCTCATAGCTATTATTATTATTTTCTATGCATTTCTGAGGAATAAAACCGAGACAAACCTCTTATATTGGACAAAATTTCATTTATTTTGATACTTGTTTTACTTGTCTTTAGATTTGTTTTAAAGTTAAAATTCTTCCGAACTTAATCCTCAAAATGTCACTGTTACATTTTTCAAACTGTACAAAGACATAAAACTGTGTGTTGCACCTTTTTAGTCCTCCTTATTCATTTGGCATGCCCCCAATGTGCAGGTGACATTTCTACTGAATATGAAAGCGGTTGGGGCAGCACTGTTAGCCTTGAGCAAAAGTCGAGCTTCTGTGCCCATGATTTATGCACGTGTTTAGTGTGAAAAATTTACATTAAATGCGTACATGGTAGCGAAAGTGTTGCCGGGAGAGTCCTTCGCACGCCGCACTGTTCCCATTTGTGCAGCGGGAGGGTTGAAGGTAGGCACCACCAGATGTAAAAGTGTGTGGGGCAACTCTCGGTGCCGTATTGGGGTCACTGGTCATTATCAAGATGTTCCTAAAGAAATGCCGTAAACTGGGGCTCTGACTAGTCCCAGTCCTCCAGCTCCCTGCGACGTCTTGGGCTCATTTGATATGCAGGGCAGATAAAGGCCAACGCGCATTCAGCCCTAAGCTTCACTGTTTGCCTGAAAGAGAAGTGAGCCAACAATGTGAGGTGATAGTTTAATGGCAGAGCAAACGGTTGAGCAAGCAAGTCTTCTTTGGCATGGCAACAGACGAGGGAAGTTTCATATGTTTTTCTGAGATTTCGCAGCACAGCATCATTGGGACTACATTTTTATCGATTTTTGTATAACTCTTTTAGAGGTTCGACTTTATAGAGCTAAAAATTTAAATCAGTAGTGCCCAGTTAATACATTGACGGCTGAGGGTTTTCTTACTTGCTGCGCCATACAAGTTTTTCCAGTATCGGTGAAACTTAAACAAGTGCCACAGACCCGATAAAAGAATTTTAAAGTCCGATAAATGGAGACCCTATTTAAATGAAACACAATGGAAGTAAGCTAACAAAGTTTCTCTAATGACTAGTCTTAATTCTTTGAGATTAGGAGCTGACGTCATATATACCATAGGTTCTATTGATATATGTATGTCCCCTTATTTATACATATATGTATGTATGAGCCTTATATATGTACAAAATTGGTATGTGTCGCATAACAGATCTAAAAATTGCATTCTCCGAGCATTACTTGTCTTTGGATTTTTTAAATCTCATTCAAAATCTCATATTTATGGGGTTTTTCTTTTCGGAGGACTGTGTGTATTTGTGTGATTTTCGTCCTTATTTGTCCTTATCCTTTGTCTTAAGCATTCCCTCTTACTTTTTGGCTATTTTATATACATTATTATATTTTTTTTTAAACGAACTTGGTCCTAACGACCTAACCCCCATGTGGCGGGTCAAGTTGCTGTTTGCTAAGAAAGACAAAATTTATAATGTGAATTCTGGCATTTAAATACAAATTTTATAGCTTTTTAGTTGACAGTCGTAAGCCGACAGGGTATTTCAGGTACGCCTGTAATAGCCCCCACAAAGCTTTATTATTATACTTCCTCTGCTTTTGAAACTCGTATTAAAATTGAGTCTCGCACATAAATAAAAAACTTGATTTCAAAGCCTGCATTCAAACTTGTATTTCGTTTTTGTTTTGAACACCAATAGCAATGTCCTTTAGTTGTCAAAGAAATAGTTGTATTAAATTGCAATCTGCAAGGGTCGATAAATTTCTGTTTCCCCAAGTTAGCTTCCCTTCTTGCTGGATTATTCGCTCCATCAACTTTAAAGTTCAAGTTGACAAATAGTAAAAACAAACAAAACTGCCATCGTGACTGACCGATGACCAAAAGCCATTCATTTAAGAGTCATCATAATAAAGTCAGCAAAGGCAAACTGAGATAACCAACGGGCCACTGGTATTGTCATCTATCACGGCTTATATACACAAAAGGGAAATTATTTATTAATTACTCAAACCACCTGTATATGTAAGAAGGGGAGGCTAAATCTGCGCACAATTTAATCGATACAAAGAGTTGCAAAACAAACATCATGGCCGACTGACCAAGCCCACAAAATATTTCAGTTTAACTTCATCCGAAACCCGTCGTTTGCGCTGTCGAACAAAATAAATGCATAAATAATTGATTTAATTTTCAAGTTGTCTACAAACGAATCGTTTAAACGGCTGATTGAGAGGTTTGCTATGCTTCATTGCTTATAATATATGCAAATTTCGTTTTATCCTGACATAAAAGAACAAATAAAGCATTTTAGAATTGAAATAGAGCTTAGTAAATAGTATGCTATAGAATACATAAAGGTAATTTAAGCAATTTTAATACAGAAATTTGTGAAAAATTGTTTTCTTTTAATCTTATTGGTATGCGTTGTGTTAGCTGCGAATGCTTTTATAAATAATTTGGTTTAACTATGCTAGAACTTCAAAAAACTTAATTAAATAGGACGAAAAGCAGAAGAAAATGTTTACAAAAGAAGCCAAATGTTGCTAGGATCATGTTGCGTTACAACCATTGATGCTGGTCTACCTAACTTTAGAAGTTGCAGAAATATAATTTTTATTGAATTCTTCCCATATTTAAGTCAGAACTGACTCCTTTAAATCAACTCTGCTGGTTATACAGATTAAAAATATATATGTATACTCTATGAGGTCGATAAACTGATCATCATATCAAAACTGGACAAGGCGATCACCTAAAAACCTTCTCCTATTACCAAAACCCATGGATCAGAAAAAGCCATAGGAACCGAAAGAGCCGCTACGTGGCCATCCAGGGACTTATCTATTTGAATAAAGGTCCAATGGTACACAGAAATTCGACTCGTTTACATGTTTGTTTACTCAACTTCTTGGCTGCGCAGAACAGACCCAAGATGTCACTAACAATTACATTTTCCTCACAATTTATTTATGTTTTGCAGCCTTTTTCTGCTTCTACGCGTTGTTTTTCTTTTTCTGCGTCGCCGTCAACCATTGTTTTGAATGTGAATGAGTCGGTTACATGTGTGGTGATGGCGGATGGGCTGTATATGGGGCTTGGATTGGGTGGGAGTTTGGTGGGGCTTGACAACCGCAGGCGCAGGTCCTTGCGGTGGGCTAACAGAAGGAGGGCTTCCATTTTCATCATCATAAAGTCTGGTGAAAGGAAATCGATATGGGCAACTTAATCATGAAATGAAGTCGCCGTCAAGTTGTCTTTCATTTTCAATTCCATTCTCGGCACTCGCACTCCTCCTCGGCGCCTTGGGTCGTCCCATCTCGGAGTCTTTTCTTCGATTCTCGAGCCTTGCCAACTACTTTGCCGCTGGGGCTTTGTTTACCTATGCAGTGCGAAGGGCCAACAACTTTTGCTGGGTCTGGGTTCAGTTCTTTTCGGTGTGGTAAATTTCGCTTCGCTTCGGCTTTTGGTTTGGTTTGCCTCGGTTTGTGTTTTGTTTGTTTGTTTCCATGTCTAAGTTAGCTTACTTTTGTGCAAAACTTTTCCCTGGTATCCACCAATCACCGCTCCGCTTCAGCGATACTCCCGCCCAGGACCAGGCCCTGTTGCTAACATTTTTTGCTCATTTCCGTTTCGACTTCCCTTTTAACTTCGTCAGACTTTATCCGCTTTATTCCAGGAATGCAGGTCAGGTCACTGTAGTTCACTGCATTCTGTATTAACTTATCCATTCGCCTTTTATGTTTTGAGGGCAAACCCCTGCGCGTGCCCTATGGAATTGCTAAATACGATTTTAGGTTGATTTCGAACCTTTTCTCTTTATCTAATGTGTATGAAATACACTGCAATATACACGAATACTGGAAAAACTAACATTTGCTGAGAGTTTCATTTGAGTTTTACTTTTTTCATAGAGAATATGTTTGAAGAGGATAAAAATCTATTTGCTCTGACATTTAAAGCCCGTCCTTTTATTTTCTCTTTGCGTGCCCATGGTGGGTGCTATGATATATGGACCTAAAATCGAAAATTGAAATACCTCTTTTTGCAATGTCATGTCACGGGATTGTGAAGTTAAAATGTCAATAGGACTTCGTTGGTGTTGTCGTTTTTAGATTTTCTTCTACCTATGTATAACCCGCGCAGGCTTTTCAACACATCGCGAGGGTAAACTTTAACAAAAAAGTCCCTGAATTATTTCGTCCATGGGAGGACTCTCTCTACCTCACCAACACCAACTGGTCGGTGGTCCGCGGAAAAAAAATGGATGACAGCGAAAGGCCATGGCAAGCGAAATATTTTATGTTGCTGCATACATTTTTCATGTTATTTAAAGTTTATTAAATATCTACGTCATTCATAAGGGACGAGAAAAGAGTGTTACAATGATGGAGAACACAATGGCGAGATGGAATAAATCGTAACTTCAGAATATTTGTTAAAATTATCAATAGTTGGTTAAGAAAAGAATTGACTAATAATGTGTCTTTTTTATGGGGCCAAATAAAATTCTTAGTATAATATACCTATTTATATATGTATATATCCTTTTTACAATCATAGTATGCCTTCCGGCAAATTTTACCAATCAATTTTGAAACCAAACCTGCTCTTAGCTTATTAATCATCATCAACTCTCAAGCAATTATGGTAATATGAATATATTTAGGAATATTCGACTGCAGAAGCACGTGTCTATTACACATACACATAATTGTTTACTGCTAAGCTGCATTAGGAATAGTAATAAATTAATGGCAATTACATCTTACCTGGCTAGTATTGACAAACATTGGCCCTCAATCTTTAGTGTATCGGTCAAGTTTTAAGGACTTCTTAGTACTAACCAATTAAATCAGACGATGATTGTATAGTTTGCCTTTGCGGCTTTATATCTCAATTGAAATTTGATTTGCAAGCTGAGCAATGTTTAATTGCTGAGTCTAACTGTGAGTTATGTCTTCATTTCAGGTGAACTAAATAGTTGCCCGATTTATTCATATTTCCTCAACGATTTGTAATAGTTTATCTCATCAAGAGAAAATTAATTTCTTCGTTTCTCTGGGAAAACTTATAGCTAAACGCAGAAAACCCTTGCTCATCCCTTTTATGTTTAAAAATAACCCTAATCGATTAATTAATTAAGTGAACTACATTTTCGAGAGTAAGGTGTGAAAACATCCTTTTTAAAACTGGCGCAGCGATTAGAGAATGAGTTCTGTTCTTGGTTTGGTTGAGTTCCTGGCTGGACCATTTATTCGAGGCTTCGCCCACCCAAATTACTGACACATCAGTTGGTCCTTGTATTTCGCGCATCGGGAAAATCAAACTAATCAGTTGAATGATTGGCGTCGACAGCAGGTGAGAACAATGGCCACGTCCGGCATCGTCCTGGTATCCTGCAAATGAAAATTGTCACTTCTTCCATGCAACCTTTTTTTTTTGCGTTTAACGAGATTTTCTCCTTTTCCGTTCCCACAATATGGAACCCGATCGATCAGGAAACAAAGGGTCTGAGGAGTGCAGTGCGGCTCAAATTACTTTATTGCTTGCTTCATTTAACAGCGTAGCTTTCACAGTTGTTTCCGTACCCTATCTATTGGCTTTTTTTAATTTGCCTTAATTTGAACCTGGGTGGACATCAATTATGTATATTGTCCTCTTGGATGGTCAGTTAGGTTCCTTTGCAGGTCAAAATAGATTAACTTTGGCCAGCTATTAAGGTTGATTTGTTATATAATACCTAGAGGCAAACAATTTAAAAATTTTCCCAGTTACATGTACATTTAAAACTATCCGTTTATTTATTAGCCTTCCGTTTTTTGGGGAATTATTTCCCTCCATGCGTGCTCAATAACCAGCTAGTTAGCTTTTGGCCAAAATATTTACTTTTCCCTGTTTCAATCTCTTTTCACTTACCTAATGAGACGCTTTTAAGGCTAGAGGCCGAAACATATATAGCCCGAAAGTCTACTTAACAAAAGTATCCACAACTCAGACTCTGAAACCGCAACTAACACACTCGCACACACCCACACACTCGGGTGCTAATGCCATTTTGACGTTGCTTACGGTCTTTGCGCGCTCCGGTTGGAAACGCACAAATGTAGACTACGTTTTTGTTTTTTTCACCGCAGAACCAGGCACGCCCATAATCCATAAGTTTAGCCCAACGGTTTGTTTGTGTGCGGTCGCCGGCTGTCGGTTGGCCGGATCCACCGCCTCCTCGGCCACCCCCTTGCGGGTTTGTTCAGCCAAAATATATACAAAAATCTGCACGAAAAACAAAAATTGCCAACAAACAACCCAAATCACTCGGCTCCCAGCTCCAGGAACCAAGGCAAAGGGTCAAAGTTGCTTTAAACGTTGCCACAGACAGAATCTAACGAGGCAGATGGTTGGGCCTCGACTGGCCGAAAAGGGGGCGTGTGCTTTGTTAGCAATTTATGATTATTTTTACTCGCATTTTTGCCCTTTTATATCAGCCTATCTACTGACCCGCATTTCTGGACGCTCGCTCCAAAAGGTTCAACTGACCGTTACTAAATGTGAGTGTGGGTCAGTCCGGACATTTTCATCATTGGGGGGAGTTCTGGTGTCCAACAGCGATGATTATGTGATAATCCAAGTGCCATCAGCCTGGGCGCCTTATCAAAGCTAATACAACTATTATCAGTTTAAACAATAGTTTGGAGGGAAATATATCCGAATATATAAAAATAATAGTAGATATATAAAACAAAATTGCCCAAATAGGTCACCTTAAGAATTTAATTAACAGAGTTTCTAATTACAATTTACATATCCTTTGGCAGAATGTCAGCACTAATTGCTCTTGCTGTTGATTATGTCTAATAATTCCGTAATAGCCAGCAAAAGGAAAGCCAAGTGCAAACATTCATTTAATATTGATTGCAAATGCGTGTGCGTGTGTGCCAACACTTTTCGGCATTTTCCCATTTGGCACATGGTGAAATCAAAGTATACACCATAAAGATGGCACCAAGGATAACTACTGGTCGTTCTGCAGTTGAATTGCAGAAATGTCTGCTTCATTTTCTGTTGATATGAAAACCTAAAAATTTGATTTAAGCCAGCATTGAATCCTAATTGTGATTCATTATTTTCTTGAACTCTTAAATATTCAGTCTAGTCCTTGATAACGCGGTATTCACACCTCTGGTGGTGCTGATCAAAAACTATAGCCCTTGTTTAAATAAAATAAACGCCCCAAGTGGGTGTCTTGCCCAGTATCTAGGACAGACACACTTTTTTGATGCTCTCGTTTTTCTTTTTTTTTTTTTTCCATTGTAGGTTTACTGGCTTTGGTTTTTAGTTTACTCTCAAAGTTGGCCTGTGTATTGGATAGCAAGTGAAATTACTTGTAATGCATTACATGGAAAACTTTTCCAACATCTTGCTGTTCTTGGTACTGCAGTTTTTGCTGTGGCCTTTAAGGCGCTTTTCCAAAGTCTTGGCCAAGAATTGGCCCGCTCCGTTGTCCTTTGCCGCCTCGGTTGTCTGCCAACTTGCTCCTCCTTATTCCCTGCCTCTGCAGTTTACGGGATTATTGGCTACTTTATGCCACTGCCTCCACTCCTCCACGAACTGACAGCTTGGCTTAGGGCGCTATCTATCGATATGCATGCCCATGACCTAAACTGTGCTGTGGTCAAATTTGCCCGGATACTGTAGACAAAGTTCACAGAGCTACTCGAATCCAATATGGTAATTATTTTAGCCTTTAGAGAAAGGGCATCTCATTCCACCTTTAAATATATAAAATGAAACAAAAAACAAATAATAAGATTGATTTAATTTAGGATTGGGGATCAATACAAGGAACTATAATCATAAAAAATAAAAGGGTTGAATATCAACGATCAGTTTTATATATGAAATTCCTATTAAAAGTGTATCCTACTTGTACCAATTTGAACCTTAAGCAGGTAACACTACTGCTGCCACCAGAATTGTACTGATCCAGAGAGCATGTTGCTATGGTGACTTTGTGTATGCTCTTAGCCTTTGTCCTGGCAACATTTGGAACAAAGGACATCACTCCAGGTGGCCATGTGAGAGACTGGAACGCTTTGCCGTGGTATTACAGCTTTTTGCTTGTTCGTAGTTATCTGGCTTTTGAAGCTAAAGACTTAATGCGCTTTGTCGGGGCAACAGAACACATGCATTTACCTTACACAGGTAAACGGTGTGAAAATATTGAAATGAGAAGATAATTAACATGAAAGAAAAATGTAAAGTGCAATTACATAAAAGTATACGTTCTTAATTATTTACCTTGACAGATTTTCTTGTGAGTCCTTTAATCATTTTCATGTGATTATCAGGCCTAACATTTATTAAAAGCTACCTTGGTCAATTATGTAAAGTGCAAGACGTTAGACACACATTTAAGCAAGAGCAAGCTTTCCTAAGGGTTTCGTTAGTTTGTTGCAATATTCTAATTTAATGCGACTCATGTCATGACATTAGTTGATATCTTTTTTCCTGTCCTAAAACCACGAAAAATATAACTTTTGAAAGTTGTTCCATAACTTGTAAGTGTTGGGTGTGGCCCACAGCTGGGCTAACCTTGGTACTTGTACGCCAAGTACCGAAAGTAGCTGGAAACCACATGAAAGGTTGTCAAATAAAATCTTGAAAATTGCAATAAATCACATAGCACTGAAATTATTTTCGTTACTTAAAAGTAAGTAAAGTAGCATTAAAAATTGATTGAAAATTTGAATAGAAATTAAATTTCTAATTTATACACAAACTACTTTCTCTATTTAGAAGCTATCTGAATGAACATTGAGGATAATCTTCTGACTACCTCAGTAGTTATAACTTTATTATATAGCTGCCATAGAAACAACTCTAATTTTTTTTTGGAAAAAATTAAAACTTAACAATTTTTCAACATATTCTTATCTACTTTGAGATTTACCTCTTATCAAAGGTGCGATTTTGGCCAAAAATCACAAAAAGAACTTGTCAATCGACAAGTAGCAGCTGTGGTTACGATCTTTTCATAGGCGCTACCAAAATCATCAGACCACTTGCTAACTATTGCTTATTTTCTTGGTACCCTTCATCTAAGCTAGAACCCGTTGGGAATCCTAAGCGTCGCACAGTAGCGCCTTTTCTCATTTAGCGTTGCAAAAATCATATCTTTTGAACCAAATAAGGTAATCGAATAATTTAAACGGCATTGGACAGGTAATTGTTGTAAAATATATATATGTACTGCATAAAGTACCACGCCCACAAATACGCCTTTTTAAAGGGTATCAAAGTGAAAAAATAATTTTTTTTCAATGAAAACAATTTTTAAACAAAAATTTTTATTTAATTTTTTATGTTTATTTTTATGTATTTGCTCAAATAAAAATAATTTGAAAACTGAAAAAAAATTTTTTTTTTTAATTCGAAGTGTAACCGCCACGCGCTACAGTTAGTATATTTCTTGAAATGTATGAAATTGTGTCGGTATTTTGGTATATTTTACCCTGAGTTGTTTTGGTTTTTTGCGTTGCATTTCCGCAGACGCAGCTCGACGCAGCCGATGAAAGTTAATTCTGGTCCAGGAAAGATCCACGTAACTTGTAGACATAGTGTAGTCAGTGGCTTTCATTGGCGTCAGAAGATATAGACTACTTTAGGCAGAAAAAGGTGAAAAAAATGGACACCTGGCAGGTAGCGATTTACCTGTAGAAGCCCAAACCAAAGTGTCGTTTTTTTAGGTTCTTTAATAGTTTATGAATGTATCTATCATTTAAAGTAAAAACCATGACCATTGGTTGTATGGTTTTTTTGTAATATTACCTGAAAGTCGACCAATTTACACATTTTTTTTTAATGATGCAAAAAACGAAACAAAGTTCAAATTTAAATGCTCATAACTTCTACAAAAAAAAATCTTAAAATTGATTTTATTGCAGATTCTGAATCCTTGTTAAATTTCCTGTCGAATAAGTATGGTTAAAATCGTTTTTGCGAACATGACTTTTTTGATTTTTGCAACGCTAATTGTTCGAGAGGCGCTACTGTGCGTCGATGCGAAGGCAAAGCAAACCTCGAAAATCGGCAATAGTTCGTTTTGTTGTTTTTTAACCAGTTGTTTGTCATACAATCTAAATACATTCTATACTAAGAATACACTCCAAATTATTTTTATTATCAATTGTAGAGTGGAATATGTAACTTTAATAAATTCCATTAAGTAAAACGTCAGTCCCTTCCATTTAAAGAGGGTATCCTTCACAGACCGTCTTCAAATTCAAACGTTATGTTGATGTTTGTTTTTCATTTGCATTTAACTAGAGGCTAAATGTTATTCGATATGGGGTAGGAGATGTTACCTTCTGCCTGTTTCTTACAATTTAAGGTACAGTTTAAGATAAATTCAAATTGAGTCTGACAAATTCAAAACATTCTTTTCTAATGCCTTTATTTATAAGAAAACAACTAGATAAATCCAAATCAGCTTAATAAATCCATCTAAAATATTCCTGCCACTTATCACTTATCAAAGAATAGCCACACTTGTAGAAGCAACTTTGGCTTTATCCCGCTAAGCCCAAACGTCATCCATCAATTACTAGCTGAAAACTGTAATCGAATTGCAGCTCAATTTCACAAGCATATCGACTGGGTTGTAGAAATGTTCGACCCATTTGTTAGGGACGGACCCCACCTAAGCCTATCTGCCAGGTCCCAGCCAAGAGCACTGTCAGATATTCAGCTCGAGAGCCATTTAAGCGGTTCTGTTGTCCGCCCGAGCGAACTAAATTGAATCATCGTTTTATGCACTTTAAAAATGAATAATGCCGAGTGGGATTTGGTGTGGTCTTCTGCTGTGACTGCTGGGAATGTCACAAAGTATCCAGCTCCGTAACTCTGCTGTGTCTTATCCCCATCTTCGCTGAAGCGCATTAAATTCTCGTTTGTCCTGGCACTGGCGTAACGGATCGATATGCAGGGGAGAATTCGGGTTAATGGAATATAAGTGAGACGAAATGAAAATAGCCTTTCCCCCTAGTTCATTTCACACTTTTCCCGTAGTGGCTCGGCTAGCTGGACTATAATTTTTACTTTCAGCCAGATTTCCCATTTTTTGGTAATGCGATTTGTGTTTCTTCTATATCGGGTTTCTATTTTCGTTGCCAGCCTCGATGGAAAATTGACAAAACACAGCCAACACAAAAAAAAAAGAGATAACTTTTTGTCTTGGAAAAGTCAGGCAGAGCAAGGAACTGAATTGGTTTTCTGTTTCGTTTTTACTTCATGTTTGTGCTGGCCTTTTCTTCGGTCAAGCGCGTTTGGCAGACATCCGATCCCGCTGGTCCCTATAACCGAATAGCGAAAGTAGTTTCCAGCTGGTTTTTCTTCTTCGACGTAGCTTTTCTTACTTATTTGTGCCATTTGTGCAGCAGCACCTGAGCTGTTTGGGGGGAGGTGTTCGCTACAAAATGAAAAGTGCCGGGCGGAAAAACTGGAAAGCAACAGGCAATATGTAAGTCAAGGTGTCACTGATTGGAATTAAGAAAAGTAATCAACATGATATACCCTTTCTCAAATAGAATACATATACATGTGTGATCTTAAATGCTATACAGTTAAGATTAGTATGTCTTTAACTCTTCTTAAATACACTTACTAATGACAACTTACTGTGTTAATTTCGTTTTCATTGCGCTACATTTCCAGGTTTGAAATAGCTATTGCTGCCACCTTTCGCACATTTTCCAAGCAATTCCCTCGCCCTCGGGTTTTTAGCTTTTGTTTAATCAGTCTCTGAGAGAGCTTTCCACATTGTTGAACCACCTGAATTGAAGCGGAGAAAACCTTTGTACCGGTTTGTGGGTCAACTACTGAAATGACCCCTTGGCCAAGGGCTCCCTTAATTTTCCTCATTGCAGGTCCCTCCTTTTACTCTGGCTTGATTCATTATAAAGTTTGCACATAAAAAAGGCTAAAAGAGATGAAAAACTAGTTACGTTAATCCGACTGCTGAGTATCCTTTGAAATCTACTATATTTAAAGTAAGAAACAATGGAGCTAGTAGTTAGTTTGATTTATAATAAAGCTTACCTAAAGAAGTTACGTTTTTGTTGTATCTTTAAAATCCACTAAATTGTAATGATAACATGTGAATTATAAGAAAAATAAAGTATAATCTAAAAATTTCAACCTCATAACCCAGAGTCCAGTGAACAAAGGGTATAATCATCGTTGTTTAATATCTGTTTGAACATTCAGTTTAGTTACCCAACCTCTCTCCCGCAATACTCCATTTTTGGACCTTTGCTGTTTATTTTGAAATTTCGGACTCGGCTTTTTCCTTTTTTACCCTGTGGTTCTGTGTAATTTCCCGGCTGTCCCTTTGAAGTTGTACCCGCATCATACCGACCTGTTTTTATATGTTAAAGTATTTTACAGTATTTTTTGTGGTAAAGTTTTAATTAATTTAACGCCAATTGCAATGAGTACCCCAAGCATTAAGGCAATTTATGCACTATGTTACGTACTTGTTAAAAATATATACATATACCTAAAGGGCATACAGGAATTGTTGGGTTCAATAAAGGTATGACAATACTTTTCTTTTTATAAAAACCTTTCGGGTTAATATACATATATACTAGGGACACTGTTTAGCTCTTGTTTCTTATTATTAATCTTCAAGTTTCATTAGTAGAAAAGATCAAACACCTTGATTTTATGACCACAGTTTTTGAGGACCGTCGGAAACACCCTCCATTACGCAATCAGACGTGCTTTTTAAGGCCTCGCCTTTTAGCCTCAACTGGCAGACAAAGTTCTCACTTAAGTAATGCAGTTATGCGTCCAAGTATGTGTGTGTGCATTAAAAATGTTATGGAAGTCGTAACTGGGGAAAAGGACACGAATTTTGTCGACCCCAAACGATGTCTTTCATGCCATTTCTCTGTCGCCGTTGCTCGTTTTCCATTTTTCCAGTCCATCTGCCAAAATAAATATGTTTTTGCCACTCGGAGAGAGGTCCTGCCACGCCCTCCCCACAAGTGCCACTTGCCATCCGTTGGGCCGTCATCTGTGGCATGTGCAACAACTTTCAGCCGTCAGGAGCATTGCATCAGTAAATGCAGTCTCAGTCCCCTCATCCCGGCGCATAAATGCAATCAAATGTTAAAAGTATTAAGTGAAGGTAGTATCCCAAGCGTCGACAAGGCATTGAAAGGCCAAAGGCCTCAAAGACCACCTAACGTGGACATCTGCCCTGGCATTGTGCTCCAATTTCCGGCATACAATTTAAATTAAATTGCGGTTACCCAAATGGTTCTTTGTAATTGATTTTTAAGTTGAAGTTAAAAATGTGCATTTTGGAGAAGGTCGTATGAATTTGCTTGATGTAAATTATTTAGTTTACTTTAACAGAATATTTTTAAGAATGAATATGTCGTGAGACATGCCATTGACTTTCATATTTAATATTTCTAAAATTAAACTATCTATATCTGTCTAAATAGTATATGGATTCTAATTGCTTGATTTTTTTCTCCGCTTACAGGTCATGAACGACTGAACGAATACATATCCCACTACGAAACACTCAACTATGATCACGAGCACATCCGAGCTAGTCACAATAGAGCGCGACGATCAGTGACCAAAGATCATTATGTACATTTAAAGTTTGCATCACATGGAAGAGACTTCCATCTTAGATTAAAGCGTGATTTAAATACATTTAGCAATAAGTTAGACGTGAGTATTACATACGCAATTATATTAATTTTAAGTAATGCTCGTATTTCCTTTACTTTTCCAGTTTTATGATAGCAAGGGCCCCATTGATGTCTCCACGGATCATATCTATGAGGGCGAAGTGATAGGGGATCGTAATAGTTATGTATTTGGTTCCATACACAATGGGGTATTTGAGGGTAAAATTATAACGGAACGTGATGCCTATTATGTTGAACATGCCAAACATTATTTTCCCACAAATCGCACGGCGACAACACCGACAACTCCGTCGAAATTCTCGACAACAACCTCCACCCCAAGGAGCACCATAAAAAATACACAGCCAACGCGGCCTTTGGGTCCCCAACAACTCAACAGTAACAACAACAGAACTGCCTTCGATAGTAAGACAGAAAACTTTACAAAGAAAATTGCTGAATCCACAACGGCGTCACCGGACTCCTCGTCGTCGTCGTCGTCGTCAACAACAACATTCCCACCCACAACGGAAAATTCCCATGAGGCAAAGGAGGATAATGCCGAGGACGGACTTGATTTTCACTCCATTATCTATAAGGAGTCACATGTCGAGGACGCCTACGAAAATGTGCGCGAAGGTAAGTCGAAACAAGTCCCCTCTTCGCATCGCAGTAACTTATTTGCCGGTGCAGAAATGAAAAATTCCCCCGCACATTGTTAAATGTGATTTATTTGTCTGGCATCGTCAGAAGTTCCGAGCTTTTCATTCTATTCCCTCGCATCCAAGTCAACCTTGAAATTGTTTGATAGCATTTCGTTGCTGTTTTGACACCTGAGTTATGACAGTCGCGAGTGACTGCTAATCATTTTTGTTATGCTCATCTCCCGTGTAGCTTGTCGGGCTGTCATCTGGCTCAAGGATGGCTGGCGGCAGAGACTGGATATAAAGGTGGCTTGGGTTCAGAAGTTCTTGAGCTCAACAACTTGTTTACCGAAGCGTTGAGCGTGGCAATGTCAAAGTTAAAGTTGGGATTGAATGGATGAATGAATTTAAGAACTAAGGTGTATTCATTACATTTTACCTTTCTTGAAATTGAATGGTTTTTTGAACCTACTAATTTAGCTCATAGATGGGCCAGTATTAGCTTTTTTAGCTTCCAAAGCTCTTTCGGAGGTTTGTTTAAAGAACCTCAACCAAAGTCCACATATCAACAGGGACATGGTTTTCAAAAACACAGCACACACTATAGAAAGGTGTTTTGTACCATATGGATCCTCTAAAATTTGACGATTGAAACCAAGATAGAACGAAAACAACTGCCAGCGGCTGTGGTAACTTGCACGAATCGAACTGGCTGGAAAAACTCCCATTCTAATGGAAAAAAGGCCGCTTTTTGCAAAGGTTAATGCAAAAAGACATCCAAGCGACTTTATTTTAAAAGCAAGCCATGCATGAAGAGAATAAAAGGAATATTTCCCTCGCCGGTTCAATGGTCAATTTTGTATGCAACCCGGCAACAATGGCGCTGGCAAAGAAGGTGTGCCCGCCAGACCCGTACACTCGTACGTAATATCGCTGCAACAATGACACTGACAATGAAAAGTTGCAATTGCAAATAGAGAAAAAAGCAGCAGCAGCCAAGAGCGGATGCATCGTCGTTGTTATTGTGCAGGCGGCACCACCGACAACTATGACGACATCATCGGGTTTCAGCCCGACGGCTGATTCACACAAGAGCACTAAGAGAAAAGTTTTGCATTTTATATTTTAACTTAAAGTGCAGTTTATATTCTATTCCTTCCAATATTTTTGATGCGGAAAGTATGATAAAA
The DNA here is from genome assembly GCF_030179895.1 of Drosophila kikkawai. Lineage (NCBI taxonomy): Eukaryota > Metazoa > Arthropoda > Insecta > Diptera > Drosophilidae > Drosophila > Drosophila kikkawai. The sequence continues at coordinate 8,324,396 of NC_091729.1, forward strand.
ACCTAATTACTAGGTATGAAGAAGAATTATCATTATTCCTGAACATCGAACCGACATTTTCAGCAGACAATCCTGTCAAAATTAACTCTAATTTCTTTCTTCAAAAAAAGTTAATGAACCTCTGATGAAAAACAAGTCAGAATTTATCGATATTTCATCAGTAAACATCGGCTCTTCCGCATTCTTCCTCTCTCAGCAGTCGGCTTTCATTTTTTCCATAGCTCAGCTTGCATATGGATATTTCTTACCGTGTACAGACAGGTTCCCACAGCCATTGGTAGACAATGGGCGACTGCCACGCCCATATAAAGTTGTCGCTGCAACTGTTTTTTGCAACAAAAGAAGTGGAATCTAATGCATAGCTAAACAACTGAAATGGGAGCAGCAGCGGTATGTTTTTTGGCCACCGCTTTGCTGACCAACTTTTTTTTTTCGACAATTTACCATTGTTGTTGAATGCAAAAATTGTATGCAATTTGGCATTCCCACAGCGACCCCACAAATACAGACCCACACATGCCCAGAGAATCAACACCAAAACACTTGATAAAACTATGGTCATGGACAGGGTATTTAGTTGAGTTCTAGGTTTGCTTAGCGTTTGGGGGCGTGGCGAATTCCCTTTAATGAGCTTTGCACCCTTGTGTTCAGATGTCATTTAAAGTAAAATAATTTATCTTGCTGAAATGAGTGTTGAGTATTGATGGCGATGTTATTTAATTTTCTTTATTAACTTTAGAAATTAAAGAAGATTTTACTAGTTATGTTTTTTTTTTTTATTTCTTGACGTTCTGTTAAATTCCAGATTTAAATTGTTTACAAAAGAATATAAAGACCGTTACTTAATAAAAACCTTTATAAGCACAAAGGAAAAAAAGACTAATTTCAATTTCAATTTATGAGTTTTTTTCTTCTGCTCCGGTCAACTTGCCAATTCCATACATTCTTTTCACGGACTTCCTTACTTTTCTCAAGTTTTTCCAGCGCTTATTATCCGTTGGGTCCTGGGGCAAGAACGCAACTGTGTCGCGAGGTGTTTACGTTTCTTAACTTATCAGAAGCTGTTTCTGCCCCTTTTAGCAATCTCGCACTCCCCGCCACACTTTTAATGGCATTTTAGCAGCATATTAACTTTTGTAGTGGAAATGAGCAGTCGTCGACGACGGACCCTAGATTACATTGTTGGAGTGTACACATTCGCTCACTCACCCGAGGGTGGCAGCTACAGGGGGTGCGTTAAGTGCGTGTTAAAACCGACCAAGCGGCGCACGCACATTGCTTATCCGCCCCTACATCCCACATCCCATATTCCATCTCCCACGCCGTGAACCCTCCATATTTACCCCTTCGCTCGCTGGCTCTAGCTGCTCTAGTAACGGAGCGTGAGCACAGCGACCCCTAGAATCCAGCCAAGGGGTTAACATACGCCACAGCACAAGTACTCAATTACACTGGCCAGAATTGTCTTTTGAAAAGGGTAGGAAACTCAAGCTCCACATTTCAAGTACGGACTTGAATAAATAACATTTTCTTATTAGGATTATCAAGGAATATGCTTACTGGAATTGAAGATACTACAATTGATTCGTTTTTACGACATCTTAACTAGAAAGTAGTGAATGGCAAAAATATCGACAAGTCTGGATATTTAAAAAGTTGCAAAATACGTGCCTTTAACCTCCTTAATTTAATATGCTTAAATTTATGAAAAACTTAAATTAAGCAGGGTGAAAAGCTGAAGATAAATGAATGCTAATTTTGCTAGGAACATGTTAAGTAGAAAAATGTTGCTAAGAATGTTGCATTACAACATGCTTCTGTGTTCTTTCGAATTTATCGATAATATAGATTTTTATCATATCGATTTTTGACAAGATTTTTGTTCGATATATCGATACATACAGTATTCTCGTTATTAAAAAAAACATTTTTCTCTCACTTAAAATCTTAATATTATATAATAATACTGTATTTCTCGGCATTCAACCTGATTTCCTCTCAGTGAATCCGAGCGCAGCCTCACTCCTGCTGCTGCCGCCTGGAAATCACAATTTACACACAATGTTGTAATATAATTTTTGCACAGCGAAACACTGGGCAACTCAAGTGGCACATTGTGTGCTGGCGTCACTGTTGCTCCTTATACAGTACTTTGCTGTATGCCCTGCACTCCCACTCCCACTCCCGTTCCATTTATTCTTTGGGACCTTGAGTGCATTGACCATGCCTGTGGGAACGTTATGCGCAGTTGCTGCAGCTGCCATAAATGCAATGTGGCTCACACTTATTTACGACTATTTGATTGCACTCGCTAACGTTATGCTAATTTATAGAACAATTCCCGCTCCCCGGTCGTCCTTTTTGGGCCCCATTATGAACTCTGTGAATAAATATCAATGACACGCAGAGGTTTTTAACTCATTTAACTTTGAATTGCCGAAATTCGCCGTTGAAACTGTTATGAACAAATAGGTCAATAGTAGCGGAGGGCAGTTTAAACTACAAGTTATTTAATAATAAACGTGATGCTGTTAGGAATTTATGCAAAATGAAAAAGGATCGATAAACTAAAATCATTAGTATTTCGTGTAAATTTTGAGTAATTCTCGCTGACGACGTGATTGATTTAAACTTTATGCAACGATGGGCTGCCCAGCTCTTCGTCGTGCTATGAATATGTATCAGCCAACGAAGCATGAAATAAGCAGCCAAAAATACATAAATACAGGATTTACGCCGCGTTTCGATAACGATGATGACGATGCCGTCGGCAATGTTGACGCTGGCATAACATACAATAATTTCCGGTATTTGATAACAGCAACAGCAGCAACAACAAGGGGAGCCGAAGCGACCTGTTCGGTATGAAGTATGGAGTTTGCAATTGTAAACAAACAATTTCATGCTACGCTGCGCAAGAAAGTTCCTCCCCTTCGCCGCCTGCCATTTCACTACCCATAGTTCTATTGAAAACCCCCTTTTATAGTGGTTCAAATACACAAAAAAAGCAGCCCAAAATTGACAAGCGACAGTCAGGGCAGGCGGGATATACTTTTTTCCATTGCTGTCCGCTATATTCCCCCCTTCAGTTATTTTGATACCTTATAAACAGCTGGTTATATTGGTTTACATATTGCGTTCAAAAATGATAAACTGTTTTTTAGGCTTAATTTTAGCAAAATTTTGTATAAATGTGGAAATACTAAAGAAGGCTGAGACTTATCTTAGCAGATACAATTTAGCAATTTTGTTATTGGTTGTCCTTAAGATTGATAAATCTTATTAAGTGTGGAATTAATGTTCTGTTACCGAGGACTCGCTATTAATTAACGCTGTTAAAACTAAAGTTGGTTTTAATTACAAACAATATTATAAAATTTTCAGAAGATTCTGTAGTATCAACAATTTTAAGCACTATTGATAAATTTGTCGCCCCAAAGGGTATTAGTTGTATAAATCGGACATTACCAGGCCTTGTTAATTGGCCACACTGCCGCGGGCTGAAGAGGCTACGAAGGGGTGGTGTGGGCAGAGATATTGAAATCAAATTCAGTCACACAATGGCCTGCGCCTGCGATGGTGGTGCTCCTTCCGATGGCGTGGGCTGAACTCTCGACCACGTCCCGCTGCGGTTGGATGAATCCATTTTGCATGCGTGGCGACATGTGTCAACTTCTATTAAGTTAGCGCTGGTCATTCAACTCATGGTCACAGACAGTTTGCTGGGTTAGTCACCCCTCAGCCCGCAGGTTTTCTAGCTTTGTGGTCAGCAGAAATTTGTAGGCGGTGGCGGTGGAGCTTCGGCTCGTCAAGTTGGTCTGTGGAGAACATTTGTAGAGGCATCCATTAAATCGATAGGTATGAATTCTCTATGAAGGAAATTAATATCGATAAAAAATTATCGTTGTACAAATTAAAAATGCAAAAAACCAAAAATTATAAATTAAATTAAATTAATTTATAAGTAAACATTTAATATATTTAAAGAGGCATGCTCGTATTTCTCATAAAAGCTTTCGAAAGTTGAAATATTAATTTAAATATAACAATAATATTTAATAAATCTAGAAATATTTGAGCCTAGAAGACGATCGATATCGATTGATCGATACTGAATCAATATATATCGAGAACTTTGATGTATACAAAAATTAAAATTTTATGAATCTAACAAAAAGTATAGCATAGTAGCCCCTATACATAAAGTAGGGATGCCAGATATCGATATATGACGATAAGATGATAGATGAACTTTGATATTATGATAAACAAACATTTTATCAATCAAACAAATTTTAAGTCTAGTAAATACACCCAAAAAACGATGGCAGAAAATGTCGATATATCGATATTGTATTTATATATCATATAGAAATTCGATATGTAAATCGATACTCTTCTTACGAAATCATTAATCTGTTTCCGTTATATTCGTTACTTCAAAGCATTTGGCGTGAATTTATTGAACGAGCTCGATGAAAGGCTTTAAATAATCGAAAATTCTGCGATTCTAACGATAACGAGCGTCCCTTCGAGATAATCGGCTTATAATTGACCCACATTAGTTGCCGTACTCCAACTTGGCAATGAATTGTTCACCGACCATTTCGCCTCAAATGGGAATCCGAAAATGCAAATCACCGAGCATGTAACCGCAGTCAGTCAGCTTCCTGTCTATTACATGGAAAGGGCAGCCAGCCACTGAACTGGCCAAGCTAATTACAAATCAGCTCGCCAGAAATGGGTCATCTGCATCGTTAGCTCGTCAAAACGGCTGCAGCTGAATCTCAATTCGAATCTGAATCTGGCCATCTGGCCATCTGACCGCATAATTACAATACAAGAGTCAACAAAAATCAAGTGCACACACACATAGAGCATACGGCTGCGTGCTGAAAAAGTGCAACAACAAAAGCAATTAGAAGTGACAAATTGCAAGGGCTGTTGTAACACGGAAAAGTTAAAACTGGCAGATATACATGCAGATGTTCCTTGCTGTCCGATGGGTATTAAATTTCAGAAAACTGTTTTAATTATTCTCATATACGAGTTTCGTTATATTCCAGTCGTTCTTATCTTTTTATTAGGACATTTTATAGAGTCTAATGGAATATTCCATACCCTAATCGTAGCCCTACATATCAACTTGTGGTTTTTTTTTTATCGTAGAACCAAAGTAGAGCTATTTACGCAAACAACGTTTTCCCTTAGGTATTCATAACCATAAAACCAGTTTTGATTTTAAGAAGAGTATCTTGCTGTCTGCTTCCTAGACGCATTGGCGTCACGTCTTGTTTTTAGCTGACATGATGAAAATTTGTATTCCACTCACTTTTTTGCCAGTTGTCTGGAAATTGTTGTTTGCCAACCGCACAACAATTGCATTTGATAGAGAACCAGGTCCCCGTCCACTGCCGCAGCTATGGAAATTGCGGTTAATTGAATTCACTGAACAGGGTTCAGAGCCGGCTGCTCCTGCCGTTGACCGCCGCCCCATCTGTATTGTATGTATATATTTCCCCCAACTGCCGAAGCCACCCCAACCGCCACCACCATATGTGAAAATTAATTGAAGTTTTTCAGTTTTATGGGGTTCTGGAGCGCTGACCAACGCAGAACAGCGACAGTGTCAACGACAACTAAACTCTCGCATGACTAACTTTTTTCGCCTCCCCTCGACCATGTATGTATGTGTTACTTTTTATGGACAGCCCGAACTGTTTTTATGATCACCAGCTCAAAAAGTATGCTGTGCGCTGTGTTTATTGTTCGTACGCTTTACTTTTAATTGTCATTTGTCTAAAGATTAAAGATCATGAAACGTTGATATGCAACATGCCAACTTTGTGCATTTTATGTTTTGTTTAATTTATGCGTTTGGCTTCCCTCTGTCAACTCGAAATGAGTTTTATAAATATAGTCAACTGAAAATTCCCATTACAATTGCGGGTACTTTGTCAGAGGATTTTATTGATTCTACTGAAATTAATACTACCATAATGTCTTATCTCCTTAAAGTAATCTTTACTCCAAGTTTTGTAAATTTAATAGGAATAATATTGCCATGTGAGCTATTTAATTGTGGAATCACTATTAAATTTTAAAATCTTCCTCAAGATTGTGTAAATCCTATTTTTGTTAATACACTAACAATTTACATGCTCATCAAACATTTTATTATTTTTATACCCTTGCAGGGTATTATAATTTCAGTCAGAAGTTTGCAACGCAGTGAAGGAGAGGTTTCCGACCCTATAAAGTATATATATTCTTGATCAGCATCAACAGCCGAGTCGATCTAGCCATGTCCGTCTGTCCGTCCGTCTGTCCGTCCGTCTGTCCGTCTGTCCGTTTCTACGCAAACTAGTCCCTTAGTTTTAAAGCTATCTGAATGAAACTTTGAATATAGTCCTCTATATACTCTCACTGCTATATATGTCGGAACGGGCCGGATCGGACGACTATATCATATAGCTCCCATACAAATGATAGATAAATTTTACGAAAAAAAATTATAACTTTGCTGTTTTTCAAAATTATTCCATCATTTTTGAGATATAGCCTTTTTATATTATTCCAGAATTTTGGTAAAAATTTTATGAAAATCGGACCACTATATCTTATAGCTGCCATAGGAACGATCGGGAAATTAATCGAAAAAAATTATAATTTCGTTGTTTTTCAACGTATTTTTATCAACTCTGAGATATAAGCTTTTTTTATTATTCTAGAATTTTGGTATAAATTTTATAAAAATCGGACAACTATATCATATAGATGCCATAGAAGCGATCGGTAAATATATAGAATATGTAAAGCTGGGCATGTAAAACTGTAACTGTCAAACTGTAAACATAGTAAGTATAGGTAAAACGTAATGAAACTCTGTTTTGTGAGTGTTTTCAGCATTTAAATTTATTATATAAATATCAAAACCAATCTGCAAGGGTATACAAACTTCGGCGTGCCGAAGTTAGCTTCCTTTCTTGTTTTTTTTATTTTATATTACTATTTGTGTTCTAGGGGCCTATTTCTTTTTATAGGAAAGTGTTAATAGTTCGGCTTTATTTACACACACATTGTTCTGGGAAGCCCCGAATTCGTACTTGAGAATTTCTTAACAACTTAACATCAAACCTTTCTATTATAATTATTTTTTTGAGAGCCAAATTAACATTATTGATACAGATAGTAAATCCTATAATAATATTTAATATCCCTAATCTTAACCCTGTATTGGATGTAGAATTCATCTCAGATTAAACAAATATGTCTTGATTAATAAATTGTGTCTAAATTTTAGACTCTAAATCCAATTTTCCTACATAAATACTGTATGACTGCTATTGTATTCTGTTTCATAGTGTTTCCCAGAAAGCTCTCTTTGGCACCTCTACTCGTTTCGCCTGTCTGGCTTTCCGGCACCCGACTCCTTGCGATGCACTTCGCTTAGTTTTCCTACGCGTAGCCCTTTGTTTGCTGTCTTTCCAGTGCTGTTGTCGCTGCTCAGACGGTGTGGCGTGAAAATTTAAATTAGATTTTAAAATTGAATAAATGTATGTGCAAATGAAAATGGGCCATAAGCAAGGCATGTCGCGCACTAAACCCTCCCCCCTCCTCCATCTGACCTCGCCCACGACCCTCGGTATTTTCAGAGCAGAGAGCGTGAAAAGATTTCGCAACATTTAAGTCGCTTTTAATAGCTTTTTTGTCTGGCTGCCCTGGTGGCATCGTCATCATCGCATGGCTCACCTGACAGCGCGACTCAACTCCGGGCCATGAAATCGTGTTGCCCCTTCAACTCGGTTTTGTTTTTCAACGGCTATGTATTCTGGATGGGGTTGCAGCTTGCAACTAGATTGCACATTTGTGCTGGATGCCACTTTGATTGAATTGCCGGAATGCTACATTTCGGCGAATTGCACTGTTATGGTCGTTGCTAATGTTCTTTCTGCTGATCCCAACATGACACAATCTGTCATCATAATCGACAGATGTCCGTATGTAGTCCTGGAATAATGTGGGAATGTATCTTTCGCTACATTTTATTGAATCATCTGAAAGTCTGAAAGAAAATTCTTGTCCCAATATTTTTGACCGCGCTAGATTAACTGAACAATGTACATGTATCTATAGTAGGAGTTCTCTTTAAAGTTGATTAATTTAATTTTAATTCCAGTGCTACCGTTCTAAACTATGCTACATGAAATTATCCAAGCATTTACCGTGGCACAATGTAGAAATATTTGACAAATCAATTGGAATTTTTAGCATAAATCGATGAAAAATCGATAGATATATAGCGAATATAATTTAAAAATCCACTCTGCCATATGAAACGATTATAAGTAAAGTGTTTCTAGAAATAACAAGAAGTGTGATAAAGTATTGTTCAATACCTCGTCTTAAATAATTTTTCTTGTAAAAACGAAAATACTCATAAATATTAATTTCAAATAAACTATCGACAAATGTGTACCAAACTTTCAAATTTTAATTTATTTCTAAGGCCCACTGCAAAAGTACAGTTAGCTATCTATTCGGAAAAAATAATCACCATATAAGTTTATCGGATGGAAAATTGAAAATCGATACCCTGCTAAAACTTATATAAACGTGAAAGTATAAATAGGTTCTGGTAATCAATTATTTTTGTAAATTACCAATTTGTGCAGTAATGCGCAACCACAAACAAAGTAACCTGGTTATTGCAACCACTCAAATCAGCTGTAAGCCTATTCTTATTCATGGCTTGGTTGACGGTAATCAACTGTAACGGAAAAGATTTGACAGGGAGTCTGGTTCCTGTCATATTTTCACGATAACAAACTCAAATTCCCTTAGTCGCACCGCAAAATGTTAACAGAAAGTGTATAAACCGACCCTTACTCGATTATTTTCACAAATTTATACACTGATAAAAAAAATAAAATCTTCTTTTGAGATTTTGCGCATTCTTAATTTAAAATCTTACTATAAGACCAAAAATTCTAGAAAGGAGATTTTTCAGGGTGTATTTACGAACAAAATAATCTACTTTTAAGATTTGCACATTTTTTGGCATTCTTAAAAAAAAAATCTTAAAAAAAGACCAAATATTCTAATAAGAAGAAGAAAAAATCATAAAGTAATACCGAAAATGATTCATTTTAAGAAATAAAAATCGTAAATTAAGATTTTTGTTAATCTTAAAAATTCAGAAGATACGGCTTCTAGTGTTGTCTCTTTTTTTCTCACACAAAAATGGATGTCATAGTCCCGTCTCGCTCTTACGACCATTCTTAAAAAATCTATTTTTAGCTCAGAGGGGAGATACTTTTTTTTTTTTGTTTTCTCTGTCCTTGGAACTGTATGTATTCACGTTCCCGACATTAGTGTTTGATTTGCCTCAGTGGCCCAGTTGGTAAGCGGTCGGTCTGTGAATTTTGAGACATGGGTTCGGATCCCAGCCGGGAAAAAAAATGTAAGTAGCTTTTTAATAAAATTTCTAATACTAATTTAATTTACAATAATCATTTCTAGCTCTATAATTACAGATTATAAAAATTCTTTCACAATAATGTTTAATTTAAAATGTTTGGTATTACGAATGTTTAGTAGTATTAACTAAGGCCGGTCTCGTTAGGATTCAAACAAATTTTTTTTTTTCTTAATTTAAGCCTTGTTATGGTCATTTTTTAAGATTTTCGGTCGTTTATCGTTCTTATTTTAAACTTTTTTAAGGATTGAAATAATATTTGAAAAATCTCAAATGTAGAATGAAAAAGTACTTAAAAGATGACCGAAAATATCCAAAGAAGACCAAAATATGCTTAAGCCATTTTCGTGACCGAAAAATCTCGTTTTTATGACCAAAATTCTTGTTTTTTTTTATCAGTGTACATTTTCCCATCCACATATCGATGTTTTGAGTAGAAAATATTCGCTCATTGAATGAAAAGTGCGGAATACCACAAGCGAAATCGCATGCTGCGACCAACCGTTACCAATCAGATCAGGACGAAATGAAACGGTGCAAGGCTTTTAATCACGGGATGGAATGCAATGAGGAGGAACGAGGAGGGAGGAGGTGGCAAGGTGGATGTTGAACAATTCAATTTACCACAAACTCGTTATTTTGGGGAATCCGGTCGAAGCCTCATGATTCGTTTCCCGTAACTCCAAGCCCGGATCCGGCACCTGAACACCGGACAGCTCACAACCAATAATTGTTGCCGACGGCCGTTTCCCTCTGCCTCCGTCCCTGCCTCTGCATTGGGTGCGGGGTGCAAAATGTATTTAAAATCTGTCCCATCAACGAAATGGTGGAACATTTTCTGGTTTTCGGTGGGGTCCACTGCTCTGTGGAACTCTTGGTGCCACCCTCTCCTGACCCCTTTGATATTTATGCAAATGTTTGGCTGCAGTGCTGACTGTCTCTCTTATCCGAAAGGGCCAGGCGACAGAAGTGCAGTAAAGTTGGGTCTAGGTGCGGGTAGATGAAAGGTAAAGGGTTGAGGGGCCCATGATGTCATATTAATTGTTGCTTTACAAAGACTTTTGCAAATGGTTGAAATAACTCTTTAATTTACTGCTGGATTAAAGCACAAAACTCCCCTTTAAACCGCCAAAACAATCGGGAGTTAATGACGACTTCATAATGTCCGGCAACCGACCACACGGCGTATGCGTTATCTGCCCAAATAGAGAGAAGGCGAGGCCCCGAGCTGGGCTCCCTAAGTACACATTTGGAACATGACAAACACGAGCAGGAGCTGCAAGTTGTGGCCAATGTCTTGATGCATAATTCGTGGAGAATCCGGCCAGGATGACTGCCTGCAGTTGATGTCCTTGCAACAGCTGCAAAAGCAGACGAAATTTAAACAATTTTAAAATTTACAACAGACATGCCACACTTGGCCTGGCTCCTTCCCCAGCCCAGCCCCCCGTGGCCCCAAAATATGCATAAATCTTGTGTTGAACATTTATATTTACATTTTGCTCGTGCTATTTAACAACATTTGGTCAGCTAGACCGGGCAGGAGCAGAGCAGAGCAGGCACATTATAAGGCTTCCTCTGCTCTGCCCGGCCGTCCTTCCGAGTTTCTGCGGCTTCCAAAAGTTTTGCATTTTAGCACTTTGCACTTGTTCATTGAGTTTACGGGGATGTTGCTGCAACTTCTACTGCTGCTGCTGCTGCTGCATCTCCTGCTGTTGCAAGTTGTTTGTTTTATTACAAGTGCCAAATAATTTAACTGCTAAAATATTAAATTTCTGTTTGAATTGTCGCCTGTGTGCATGTGCGGGGAGCCATGCAAGTTCTTCGTCTGATGCCATGGGCAGTGGTTATAAATTTGCTAGTGACCAACCGCCTTGGGAGCCCGGTGTCAGTTCAATGGGCCATTTGGGGAATCTGTTTGTTTGTACACACATCCATAAATACGCACATGTTTGGTTTAATTAAAAGGGGCTTTACGTCGGACGGCCGGGCCAGACATGCGAACACAAACAAATAGACAAAAACACATAATTTGATGCGGAACATCAGTAGCATAAATAAATGCACGACACTACCAGACAGTGTCTTCAATGGTCTCTAATTAAAATAGATCCCACATTCACTGCCCCTGCCCTTTGGCAAATCTACGACCAGAAGTGGGCGGCAAGACATTCTTGGAAGAGCTAAAACAAGGGAAACCGGGCAATGAGCACTTCTTTCAGTGAGTTTAAATTGGAATGAAACTTGCGGTTATTTGAGTCGGTTTAAGACATACGCACACACTCTACAAATAAGGAGAAACACAGGTCAAAATTTATAGTCAAAATATTATATATTTTCTATACTAAACCTCAAATTAGGCTAAAACCCTTTACCATATTAATATATTTCTTATACCTAAATATATAAATATACCTAAATGATGAGTTCACAATTCTTTTTCATTTCCTTAAACATACATAGGTTACAAGTTTCATTATCTTTAGAGGACAGGAAACCTATAGTTGGTGTCATAGGGAAGATGACACTTAAAATTTTACAAGTGTGCTAGTATAACCCTAGCCCGCAACAACTATGGCTACATCAAGCATCGATTATGGGCAACACCCAACAACAGAGCAGGATAGAAGGGAGGTTTGGAATGAAAGGAGGAGTTTAACCGCCCGCCGGCTATCATGTGGTCTTTTTTAAGTGCTTTAAGGGTTATTTTCGGGGACATTGGTGGGCGGCGTTCACGAAGTTTGACAGATACTCGATAATGACGATGACAAAGACTACAGCAACTTCATTGTTGAATGTGGATGCATGAGTATCTAGTTACATTGACTTAAAATAGAATTTGAAGTAATCAAGTGTTTAATAATAAACTATTTCTAAAAGAAATTAGATAAAAGACAACATTTATTAGGAATATATAGATTGATATTTTCTAGAACTGCGATGACCCCCATGTTTATACCAAAATAAAAAAGTATATACACAATTACTCCTTGTGTAAGCTGTATCCTTTTAAAGCCATTGCAATGCCATAAATGCTGAGAAAAAGACCATAATGCACTACTCAACAGTAGATTACGTTGTAGATTCTAGAGACAGTTCATAAACCAATTTTATCATGAAGATTTCACTCCTCATTGAAAGCCCATGCCCCAGCACCGACCATCTTTCTGTCCATCTTTATTTTGGCCACCAGACCTGGTACGTCCTCTTTTGGGCAAATGGACAGGAAACTTCCTTCTTACCATCTTTCACTTCGTCTCCCTCTGGCAGAGGGCCGTGCTGAAACTGCAACCCAACCGGGCAAGTAAATATTTCCAGTTTTCGGCCACAAATGCAATTGGGCTTGATGATATTTGTTGCTTCCGTTTTGGTTTGCAGCTGAGGAAATTAAGCTTGTGCTGATATTTTGTACTTGTTGTTTTCTTCGGGTTTTTCCTGCACAATACACTGTGAGTCTCACTTTGGGTTGATACATTAAAGAATTGGAAATAAATGAAAGATTAGAATACATATTTAAATGTCTTTTGTAATCATTTTATCTTTAATGACCAGTTAAAGAAAATGAAATTAGGTTTACAGACAGGGTTCAATTGACTTATAAGTGCTTCTCAGAATATTGTTACCATCGAGGGACATTTTCCAAAGCAATTTCAATTTATTTTTCCAAGTCTTCAACTCAACTCACCTTGCACACACACTCTATTTTGTCAATCACTATCTGCTGGGCCATAAGTCCAGTGCTAACCAGCCTTTTGCCACCTGTATAGACGTAGGTGCGTTGCCTTTCGGAAGGGAGTAAACCGCATAAGATTCCCCATTTATTTTATGGCCGAGCTGCATGCAATGAAAATTCTCAACAATTTGGGAACTCCGTTAGAGACCTACGGCAAATGTTGCCCACATTCCCCGTGGAGCCCAAAACTGGGTGGTGTTTCAATATCCCAACATTAGAGCATTCTCCGCTGTCTTATCAATGCCAGCCTCGGGCACAGAGCTCCGAACATACTTTCGTTTAAAATTCCTGCAAGTATTCAAGGGGATTTTCCATCCCCACCATGTGCACTCCTCGGTACAGTATAGTGCAAGTGTGAGTGTGATATCAGGCGGATGCACTATGGTCCAGCTGACTACTTTTCATGACTAAAATTCTAAAATTTTAACGTTTTACAGATATATCAGCTAGAAACTTAAGCAATCGTAAAATTGTATTAGGAAGCTAACTTTGAATACATTTTCAAAAATATTAATAAACCTTTATGAAGTCACACTTTAATATTAAATTACAAAACTAATACACGAATTTCAGACTTTTTAAATAATAAACAAGAAAGGAAGCTAACTTCGACACACCGAAGTTTGTATACCCTTGCAGATTGGTTTTGATGTTTATATTATAAATTTAAAAGCTGAAAACACTCACAAAGCAGAGTTTCATTACATTTTACCTATACTTATTATGTTTACAGTTTGACAGTTACAGTTTTACATTCCCAGCTTTACATTTTCTCTACATTTACCGATCGTTTATATGGCAGCTGTATGATATAGTTGTCCGATTTTCATAAAACTTTTACCAAAATTCTGAAATAATAAAAAAAGCTTATATCTAAAAGTAGATAAGAATATGTTGAAAAACAACGAAGTTATAATTTTTTTCCTATTCATTTTCCGATCGTTCCTATGGCAGCTATAAGATATAGTCGTCCGATTTTCATAAAATTTTTATGAAAATTCAGAAATAATATAAAATGACCATATCTAAAAAATGGTGCAAAAATGTTGAAAAACAGCAAAGTTATAATTTTTTTTCTACAAATTTATCGAACATTTGTATGGGAGCTATATGATATAGTCGTCCGATCCGGCCCGTTCCGACATATATAGCAGTGAGAGTATATTGAAGACTATATGCAAAGTTTCATTCAGATAGCTTTTAAACTGAGGGACTAGTTTGCGTAGAAACGGACAGACGGACAGACGGACATGGCTAGATCGACTCGGCTGTTGATGCTGATCAAGAATATATATACTTTATAGGGTCGGAAACGTCTCCTTCACTGCGTTGCAAACTTCTGACTGAAATTATAATACCCTGCAAGGGTATAAAAAGTAGTTAGAATTCATTGAAATAATTTTATCACTATAAATTTTTCAAAATTTTCCGGAATTCTAAAAAGATGTGCTTGTATTTGCATAGACAGCAGACTTTATCAAAACAGAAATAACTTTAACTTTTTAAAAATTGAGTTTTGTCAAAGAAAAGTGGTGCTTTGAACCATAGTGAAATGGTTGTCCCAGTGGAACTTTGTGCTCTGTGTGACAACTCGACATATTTCTCTTGGTTTTCGGGGCCCCACTTCTCCTGCAGAAGGCTGCGCTTGTTGATATTGCACTTTGCCTTGCATGCAAAATGCTGTCTACAAGTAGGCGAAGCAGCTGCCAAGCAAAGGAGCAGGTCAAAAGCCAAACAGTTGCACTACCGAATGAACTTTTCTAATTCCACGAACGTAGCCTGAGCCAGAGTCAGATCCCCTTAACTAACCCCCTTTAGCAGGCTTCATGGCATCCACAGGACCAATCGGAGAGACCGAGTAACACAGTCCTGTGGCTCGTTTTTATTTGCCTGACAGGAGGCTGGAAATTATTCTGTCGTTAATTAGTGCCCGATACTGAAGCTTCCCATACATTTGGCTTATTTCTACCCCATTTGCACGCAGACGATGCCCGCCTCTCTCTCTCGCTCAGGAACTTTTCTTTTTCATGGGGCTCAAAGTCATTCCATAGGCCATCATCATTGTCATCATCATCATCATCGTCCTTGTCATCGGTCGACTTCAGTTTGCACTTGACCACAAATTGCTTGGCTACTACCGTTTGCTTTTGCCTTCTAACTAAGCTTTTGTCGTTCAACTTCAACGTTCATTCGCACAGATACAAATTTTGTTTATCTTGTGCTGGCACTTGAGTTGAGCTGAGTGCGAAGTTACGGACGGATGTTCGCAGGGTGGGCTTGGGGATGCGGTTGCGGATGCGGATATCGAGCGGGGCCCTAACAGCTGCGGCAATTAGACTTCTACCTGCCTGAACTCCCATCGCCTTTTGTAAACTCTGCATTGAATAACTTGATTCGAGTTGATTGAGACAGTTTGTGGCTTAGCCAACGTGAGGCAGTCAAGATTTTTTCCGATAAGAAAAGCAAGACAGTTTGTTCTTAAAATTAATTGAGGGACATTTATTTGATTTGAGTTTGGTGAGTTTATCGAAGGCTTTTATGTATCCAAAAGTTTTTCCAAATATTCAGAAACTGTGCAATAATTTTATTTTTAAGTTGCAAGATGAAAATGCTGCAAAGATGATAGATTGAAGTTGAAATAAGGTCTTGCTCTTGACTAATTACATGTTTTTTCCAGTCGAGAATATACCCGACTATAATTTTCTTAATTCTTTTTCATGTATTTCTTAGTCCCAAGTATACTAAGTATAATTCATACAGGCATATACACAACATATGTCTTATAATTTCGATCAATGTATTTGCTATTTATGGGTTTTTCTTCGACATAAGCCGCAACAACAAAAAAAAAGCGGAAATGAGAAATGAGAGCGTCTTTCATTCATTCAAACGAAAAAAGAGGGAAGGAAATAGGGCCGGCCAGAAAAACTAATTTGTATTCGGAAGGCAACGGATGTCGCCAACGGTCGGCGTTCGGCCAACGGACATACACTTTTTCCGTCCGACACTTTGTTTTGCTTTTGCCAGGGACGCGCTCAAAATGCGTAATCTGTTTCTTGGCGACGTGGGTTCCGTGAGTGTGGCTTTATGCGAAAGTGTCAAGGCGCAGGTGTTTCCGGCGACAGTTTTTCTGCAAAAGTGTGACAGCGACGGAAGGCTGTCGCCATGGACAGAAGACATTAGTTATCCGTAGGGTGGCAAGATTGTAGGTCATGGAAGTGGCCCCTAAGCGATGCTTTTGCAGTCAAAGCGTTCAAGGCGTTGCCATTCGAGTCCTATAACTCAATTAGAATTTAAAAGAAGAATGTAAAATATAACAATTTATAATATACATTTTATATTATCATTCTTATCGCAAATTAGAGCATTAAATATACATTAATATATACTTTAAAAGTGTTTAAAACTCACGCCTTTAACGTTCTTAAAGCCCAAATCACAGCCGCCGCCCTGATTTCACTCACAGCCAGAAAACAATTGCGCAAATTAAAACATTTTTAATTAAAGCAAATATAAAAAAGTCGGAATTGTCGCGTTAACAAATTAAGACTAAACTGGCGGCCATATCGCTCAAGAGGACTGGGGGCTGAATAAACAAAGGAAGAAATGATTAAATAAATAAACAAAACAGCAGCGGGAACGGTAACAACGTGGTAATCAAATCATTTACAAAATAAAAGCAAATTAGGGAAAATTGTATGAATTTTGCTCTCCCAACAGCCGCACATCAACGGTGGCAGGGAGCAGCATTCTGCGATGATTTCAACTTGTTAATGCAAAAGCAGCGCCAGCAGCAAACACGCATGCGACACGCCCCTTTAATGTACGCCCCCGACTTGGCCCGCAGCGTTTATTGCGCCCAGTTGTATGCTATATAATTTTGGTGAATTTCGTAAGAGAGTGTGTGGGTTTTTTTTTAATTTCGTCAGGGAATCGTTACAATTGAAGGTCGGAAATTATATATACAAGAAATTGTGAGTCCATATAAGGGCTTTTTGAAGTAGGGTTGTTATTTTTAAAGGAACACTTCAATAAATAATAATTAGATTACTTTTTATATATTTTCCTTAAAATTAAAAATAGTACTGAAAATCTCTGTAAATATTTAATTACATTTTAATACATTCCTTTGGCAGAGTATTCACATTTTCGGTTGCAACTTTGCCTGCGTTCTGGTTTTTTCAAATATTTGTTGTACTTCTTATTCAGTTAAATGCCCTTTTCTGTATATTCCCTTTTTTTTTTGCTTTTAAAGCGCCGAAATTGTGTAAGGCGTCTGCTATGGCCTTTTGGGGTGCTGATTCAGTTTGAGGTTCCTGGGGGGGTCGGCCCTCGAATGCTTCTTTGTGTGCCCCTGGGTGTGTGCTTGTATTTATGGCGTCTTTCGCCCTCAATTTCATTTGCAATTGAATTTGGGATTATTTTTCATTTTTGCTTGCGCATCTCACACATACACGCGCCGAGAGTAAAGGCCACAAGTGGCCTGAATGGGTCCCTGCCCGTAATTGGGAGAGGCAACTGGTTGGGGGCGGAAGCAATTGGGATCCTGGGATGGGAGCTGATGGGAAAACCCGGCTACAAAAGCCGCTTGCATGTCTGAACGTCGTTTGTCTCCAGCTCGTGCTGAATTTTTCCTGCTCTCGCTCTTATTTTCTTCACCAAGTGTATTTGAAAAACTAGAGAACGTTGCATAAGTTTGAATGTTTGCAATAAAATTTAATATGGCAAAAAGCTTTTAATTTAAATTTAGTATTGCCAAAGCCGAACTATTTTTCATTTCCCAATAACCAATAAAATAAAGTTGTCTATAAATTCAGGCCTAATAATTTATATTAAACCCGAAAGCGACTTTCAAAATAATCAATTGCAAGGTATTTCAAGCTTCGGTTTCGTGAGCTAGCTTTCTTTTTTTTGGAAGGGCTGAAAGGACGACAAAACCCAAGCTGCCCTGAGCTTGGCTGGCAACGGAAGTTGTAAAAATCATAAGTCGAGCGAGCGAGCGGGCGCGTGTCCTACGTTCAATTGGCACAACATGAAGGATACAAAATATATAAATAATATAAAATAAAAAGGCAGCAAAGAAAAAATCTTGTTCAAGTGCAGGAGTTGATCTGAACTCCAGTTGGAGCAGAGATAACACAAAAGTGCACTTTAATCTTTGTGCTGAAATCTCGACGCAGTCAAGCCAAGTAAAATTGAAGTGTCTTCCGTTGGATGAAGGGCTGGAACACGGAATGTGTCACAAAAAAATAAAGCTGGTGCTGAGTGCTCTTCTAATAATACACATATTTCTTATATACCCTTGCAGAGGATACTATAAGCAGGGGCTAGATTGACTTGGCTGTTGATGCTGATCAAATATTCGTCGTCGAAACTGTTTATGTTGGGTTACGAGATGAGGCGCTATTAAAGCACGGAATCAGAAGAAAGTTTTTTAGGATAGGACTGTGCAGGAACGCCCACTCTTGTACGTTGGCTATGAACAGCGGTTGATTGGCTTGTGAAACGGGATAGATAGATAGTCCAGCTCCCCTCTTTAGACCGCAGTTGTAACAACGGTCGACCAAGCTAGCATAAAAACCAAAAATCAGACAACATCTTGGGGTAGGCGTCGCAGCATCAGATAACGATTGAGTACAGCAGCCCCCACATAGTCTTCTGCGAACGAGAGCGACTGCAACAATACAGCTGCCCGGAAAGTGGGGAAAAACGAAAAGAAAACTTGGGCAAAGGCAAAGGCGTTGCAGCAAAATGAAATAAAAACGGGTCATTGGAGTAAGATGCGGCATGCAACAAAATGAAACAGAATGAGCGACATGAAGGCAGCTAGGCACACTCGAGGGGTTGCCTTTGATATGCAAATTGCATGCCACTGTGGATTTTCCAAGGGGCATAGCATTTACGGAAGCTGTGGTCGCTGCTGCCTCACTGGCTTCTCGAGGGTTTACGTATTTAGTGGCCCTCCCTCTATGTCTATGGCAGCGGCTTTTCCTGGGGAAGTATTCCACCTGCAACCGACAAACCCTGTGCACTGCGGAAAATATATAGATCTCTGATTTAACGAATCTTTAAATATAAATAATCTAATTTTATTTCCAAAGGCCAAATTTCGAATATGCTGCCTGCATTTTAAAATGTGCCTTTAATCTATAGAAGTGTAAGCAATTTATTATGATTTAGTTTTTTTGTTTAAATTTAATTATTATTTAGAAATTAGAAGTTTTATTCTTCAATCTAAGCTTAGACCCGTTGGGAATTCTAAGCGTCGATGCGAAGGCAAATAAACTATTGCCAATTTTCAAAGTTTGCTTTTGCCTTCGCATCGACGCTTAGGATTCCCAACGGGTCTAAGCTTAGATTAAAGACAAATTACCAAGAAAATTACCAATAGTTAGCAAGTGGTCTGATGATTTGGGTAGCGCCATGAAACGATCGTACTGCTACTTTTCTATTGACAAGTTCTTTTTGTTGTTTTTGGCTAAAGTCTCGCCTTTGATTTTTATTAAATCGAAGTCGACAGAGACCTCAAGTCCTGCAGAATATTATAAATTCTAAACCAATATAGGTGGATGTTACAAAATCAAAAAAGTTAGGAATTATGTTGAAAATGTTTAATGAATAAATAAATCAGGAGCGATGTCTGATTTAAAAATTAAGTTACAGTTGATTTGCATAGATCTCTGGTTGCTTACTTGTTGCAGTGCACAAAATTTGGGGTTTATGGCAAGAGACAGATCGGCGGGCAACGTTGCCGTCCTGCACTGACAAAGAACGGCAACAGCGCCAAAAATACTTGTAATAAAGACAAACAGTTCGGGAATGGGTAAATAAAATGCCAGCGCGAAGAAAACGAAGAAGAATAAGCAAATGCATAATGGTGATAGCAGCGGCAACAGAACCCACCAACGCCACTCGACCCCCTCCCGCTACTTGACACAATAGCATCAGCCAAATAAAAATTTATAGCTCCACTGAAAGCTGCAACGCTGCCACTGGGAGCTGGCTGGACTGGACACTGCTCCTCGTCCTCGTCCTGGCGCCAGGACGAATATCATCCTCGGTGTGCCAGTGCCAAGAAGAATGCTGGCGAAGTGGGGAACCTTGTTGCCTTGTGTTATGACTTTCCAGCCATTCGGTTCTGGCTGGCTAGCTGGCTGAGTGGGTGCTCACGGCGGGATGGAGCAGGGAGGGGCCAAAGTGTTTAAGTAGCAGCCAGGCGAATAGCTTGAAAAATGTTTAATGAAAAGCGCAGAGAGTGTATTTGAAATTGTAACAGGATGAATATGCTCCTCTCGAGTTTGTCTGCAGCTGCTCGTCTTTTGTTAGTTAAAAGTTTTTAACACGAAATAGTTTATAGATCTACAGATAATAGAATGATATCTAAAGTCGATGTACTCCAGTATAGAGGATTATTCGGACCTTACAGCGAAAGAAATCCAACTGTAATCCTTGAAAATATATAAAAAATAATTTGTAAAGTTCTAAAGACTCTAGGTCTCTAATTATTGCTAATTTTCTTGGTACTTCATCTTCCATCCAAGCTAGAACCCGTTGGGAATCCTAAGCGTCCATCTAAGCTAGAACCCGTTGGGAATCCTAAGCGTAGATGCGGAGTATAATAAATATTTTAGATAAATTATTGTATATTCAAACCCCATTAAGTATGCTATAGATTCCCTTAAATACTTCAACAACTCCTTAGTCCAACCCGAACTTAAAGACCTTCAGGTGATAACTTGCATCCATTTTTTCCTCAAAGGGCAAAATTTCGTTTCACTGCCCCAAATTCGGGCACTGGTTGCACGCTGGCCGTAACTCAGAAGATTATTCGGGAAATGAATGTAAATAGCGAGGAGCATTGAAGCCCTTGCAGCTTTTAAAAATGTGAACCGCTCCTTCCTGCCCTGTTGCATTGCATTCCATTCCCTTTTTGGTTTATTTAATGTTGACAGTCGCGTTGAGGGGGAATCGCGTGCAAAATGCGTCCTCGGACTGTGGATAAAAGCCAACTGCGCTGTAGGAAAGCAGCAGGAGCAGACCGCGCGGCAGTGACTGCGCTTAAACAATAAAACAATAAATTTTCATTACCGGCTCGGGGCTATTAACGGTTTCCGCTGGCCAAGACAATGCTTTCAAAGAACCAGCCTCCGGCGGGCAGGAGCCCGGCAAAGCTGTAAATATAATTGTTGATACACTTTTAAAGTGCAGCGCGGCGAAAAGGAGTATGCGACACCTTTCCGCTGCGATTTTTCAACGCTTCACTTTTTTCAGCTACACACCATTTATAATTTAAACATTTGACTTTGGCATTTGCATTAACATTCTGGCATTTCGCATTCGCATCTGTGTGCGGGTCTCGTTTTAATTACATTTTTTGTGGCTTTACTCGGCGAGGTCATAAATTATTTTTCCGCTGAATTCCAAAAGGAACGGGGGACCCCAAATGCCGGACTGCATCAGCAAATTAACATTCTTCTTTCTTCCCTTTTTTACGGGCAGAACACCAACTTGCCTCCCCATTTATTCATTCTCCGCCTTTGTTCTGGCTTTGCAGGTCACGTGGCCGGCTGTGGCATTACGGACGAGGTCTCACAATGGATGGAGAACATACAAAATTCAGCCGTCGAAGAGCTACCGGAGCCCATGTCAAAGGACTACCAGAAGCTCCACCGGAAGCAGCTGCACAAAAAGTCCGCCCCCCAGCAAGAGCCGCATCCGCATCCGCCGAAGAAGTACATCAGCGGCGATGACGACTTCAAGTACCCCCATCAGAAGTACTCGAAGGAGGCGAACTTCGCCGAGGGTGCCTTCTACGATCCATCCACCGGAAGTCGCCTGGGCTCATCCGCCAACCTGGCCGACTGGCATCAGCTTGTCCACGAGCGAGTGCGTCGGGCCACCGACGGTGCAGGTGGGAGCGGTGGCTCATCGGGTGGACCAGGACGTGGCCGCGAGGATAACAAGAATACCTGCTCGCTCTACATTCAAACGGATCCATTAATCTGGCGCCATATACGCGAAGGAATTGCTGATGTAAGTCGCAAAAGTAAAATGCCATATTCGGAATTAGAAATTTTTTATTTAAATATAAAAATCATTAAGATGATACGTAAACGTACGAGCCCTAAATAACGCTAAGTTACTCATGCTTTTTTAAGTAACAATTATAGTATATTTTTGGATTCCATTGAATGTTGAACTTTAATATTTTAAAAGTGACTTTTCCTGTTTAATATGCCAAAGATAAGCAAATCTCTTAAGGATGTAAAAATCCTACGCAGGGCGCACCTTCAGCACGCACGCCCACAAAAGTTTAATTCAGTATTCATGAATTTTGTATTTTTTTTTTTACGAGTCAACAGAATTTGCTAGAAAGTGAAGTACCCATAAAACAAAGGCGAATCTAAAGTTTCCAGATTAACATGGGCTCAGGGACACGTACCTACCTTGGTTATTATTTTTTTGTGTGTACATTCATTTTTTTGGAAGATATGAATACCCAAAGAAATCGTTAGTGACATAGACAATATCTTAAAGGCTGACATGGTTCCATGTTCAAGACAATATTTCAATAATTACAGTTTGGTTAATAACTGAAATATTTTGTCTCCATATATGGTAGAAACGACTTCATCTTAATGTGTTTATTACAATAAAGTTAGGCATAGTTTTAAATTATATAAAAAATTATTTGGCCATATAAAATGCCTATTTAAATATCTGGTATGTCTATTACAATCATAAACCTGTGCACCTAGTAGTTGAACGATTTTTGTACGCTCATAAAAATCCTTAGTGGCATTCCACAAAACTGCCTACTTTTTAGGGCATCTGCAAAAAAAGCTAACATATCCTAGCAATCATCCAATCAGCTGACCTCCTTCGGCCTCGTACAGCGTATGCAATCAACCGTTATGACCCGCAACCATCTCACTCTGCATAGATACAACAGCGGTCAAGAAAATATCTCTTAAATGATGTATTACCATTGTATTCGCTTATCCCGAATTATTAGGAAATATTTCACTTAATAATTAAATACTCATAATGAGAGACAGTAGTCACCTTGCACTTTTATTGTGACCGCGACTGTAACCTATTCATTTGAAGTAAATTCTCTCGCCGCACTTTTATGTTTACGCTCATTTTTTCGAATTGTGCCCGCGATGATGTCGACGTCAACATCCTCGTCACCAGAGTGCCAGCCTTATTTCCGCTTCCGCCTCGCCTCGTCCTTGTCTTATCCGTCTTGCCTTCTCGTTTGCTCGCGTGTGTTTATTTGCAATGAGTTTTGCATAATTCGCGCATTTGTTTCGCTCACTCTTTCCCTCAGTTCTCCCCATATTTCGCGTTTTTTCCACCATTCGTTCTCTTTTTCATTCACGTTTCAGCCTTTGTCTTTCGTGCCCCCCCAGGCATTTTGATTTTTGAGCCAGAATCGACGGGAGGTGGGATGCTGAATCCGGCTGTTTGGGGAATTTCCCCCAAAACCGTACAAGCTCCGGCTGAAATATTCGACGGGCTTAGCTGAATTTGCATTTTTATACAAATATATTTGAAGAGTGTTTGTTGTGGGAGTTTTGCCTGGATTGGATTGGATGAGCTCTAGATGAAGGGGCCTCCTAGGCTGGCAGCTGGGAGTGGGCCAAGGTAGTTTGTTGTCTGGCGTGCCGAGGAGGGAAAGGATTTTGAGCCCGTTTGCACAGATGTCAAGCGCATATCCGCTACCCAACGCATTGCGGTTTTCTGATTTTTATTACGATGCGGCTGCTCGGAGTGTCGATAGCGTTAATTAAATATGTCTACCTTGTCACGTAATAACCACAATCATGATTTTATACATGGTTTTCTTTGTTTTGTTTAGGTTTAAATTCTGGGCCTTTCTCAAGTACAATATATTTTCAAAGAATTTGGCTTAACCAAATTTTGAAAAAATGGTAACGAAAAAACAATCAAAATTAACATGTATGTGTAAATATGTACATATGATATGGTAATAAAAACGTGAACATAAAAACGACATTTCTCAAATTTCAAAATCAATGTTTGGTACTTTTGTAAATTTCAAAATGCAGGATACAGATTAGAGATATTAGAACAATATTTACATATTCAGGGTATTCCTATGGACTGAATTACTGAAAATATCGGCAAAGTATCCCGATAATTAGCCGCTATTTTCCGCAGTTTGTATGAGAACAGCGGTTTTTAGTTCAAAATATCATCAAATGATCGCGATACCTCGCCTATCTTTCCAGTAAGTAAGTCTTTCAGTCATCAAGCGAATACTCAGATTATTTATTTATTTATTGATCATAATAAATATTTACATTTAACGAAATACAAAAATATAGGAAAAATAGTAAGCTACTTTATGCCAAAAAGCTCACAAATATCTATGTAGCGACAAGGGGCAAGCTTAAATTGTTACGTTTTTTATAAAATGATCATAGTCTCGCGATAGTATCGATAGTAGGACCCAATATATCGAACAACATCGATCAACAAACTTGACAACGTACGAAATTTAAGTTAAGAGGATCTCTCTCTTAATAATATTTAAAGTGGTCTTTAGCAACAACTAGACCTTGAGTCTGAAGAACTTTGCAAATTCAAAATATTTATAAATATCTTACGTTCTGAATATTTTAAACTTTACAAATCGTAGTACGTTAATTTATTGTCAATACCAAACCACCAATGTAAACCTTTTTTGTCAACAGCATGATCGTGGACGCAAGTACGAGGTGGATGTGAAAACGCGCGAGGAAATTACATCGCTGATTGCACATCACGTGACGGCCGTTAATTACATTTACCGCAACACAAAGTTCGACGGACGCACAGAGCATCGCAACATTCGCTTTGAGGTGAGTACACACTCAGACACACACACCTGCAACAAGGCTCCGTCAGGCGCCGGGCAGTCAATGAGGATGAGTTAAGGACAAAGCGGCAGGAAGCCCCCTTCAAACTCCAAACCGACCACAACAGCCCGCTGGTAGCTGGTTAAATGTGGCATCGCCACGATGTGCGGACAGGTCTTAAGCGGAGTATGTGTATTAAAGCCAAGTCTGCATTGCACCTGACGCGCTTCTGCCAAACATTTCTAGCTCGTAATTCCATAATTCGATTACCCACCACACATTGCAAAAATTCGTAGATATTTATGTGAAATGCGGTTTATTTTGGACAGCTTTTCATGAATTATGACTGTTTTGGACAAGTCTAATTGTTGCTTTAAAATTAACACATTTTTTATACTTCAAATTGATTGCATTAAAACAATAACATTTTAGAGTTAAATTTATGGCAGCAATTGAATTAAACAATTAATTGATTTTTGTAGGTTCAACGAATCAAGATTGATGACGACTCGGCCTGCCGCAATTCCTATAATGGACCTCACAATGCATTTTGCAATGAGCACATGGATGTCTCCAACTTTTTGAATCTGCATTCACTGGAGGATCACTCTGACTTCTGCCTGGCTTATGTGTTCACCTACAGGTTGGTTATTGGCCAATGTGGACTTACTAAAAATAATATCAATATTATTACAGAGACTTCACTGGCGGAACTTTGGGCCTGGCATGGGTGGCAAGCGCTTCGGGAGCCTCTGGAGGTATTTGCGAAAAGTACAAGACGTACACGGAAACGGTAGGTGGACAGTACCAGAGCACGAAGCGATCTCTCAACACGGGCATCATCACGTTCGTGAACTACAATAGTCGGGTTCCCCCGAAGGTGTCCCAACTGACGCTGGCCCACGAGATAGGGCATAACTTTGGATCACCGGTAAGTTGATCGATAAATTTATTCTTTTGGGTAAACATTAAATATAAACAGGCTAGGTTTTCCTTTTACTAACAATTTTAAGTCTACACAACATTAAAAGCTTTTACAAGTGGAATACATTTGATGAACACTAATTTGAAGCTCTTGAAGAGAACTAATTGCCCTTCAAGAGGTTTGGTCCTATAGCAGATGTACTAAAGAGCGCATAAATTGAAATTTCCATAAGAAACCTCAGTTGCGCCTCTTTCGCTAGCATAATGTTAAGCGAAACCAAAAATGTCAGACTATACATAGATCAAGTAAATGCGTATGTCAGCGTACAGATCTAGAATCCCGTCTGGCTTTTGGCCTCCCTCCCCCTGTCTTTTCAACAAAATGTGATGAGCGCAAAAAAATCGTATGCCGTTACTCATCTTATTAATATAACCCTCTAGTGCCACTTTCCACAATAATGAACTTTCGGCCTACTTTTAGCACGACTACCCGCAGGAGTGTCGTCCAGGAGGTCTGAACGGAAACTACATCATGTTCGCCAGCGCCACCTCTGGCGATCGTCCAAACAACTCCAAGTTCTCGCCCTGCTCGATTCGCAACATTTCCAACGTTCTGGACGTGCTGGTTGGGAACTCCAAGCGGGACTGCTTCAAGGCCTCCGAGGGCGCCTTCTGCGGCAACAAGATCGTGGAGTCCGGCGAGGAGTGCGACTGTGGCTTCAACGAGGACGAGTGCAAGGACAAGTGCTGCTACCCCCGCCTGATCAGCGAATACGACCAGTCCCTGAACTCCAGCGCCAAGGGGTGCACGCGACGGGCCAAGACGCAGTGCTCGCCCTCGCAAGGTCCTTGCTGCCTGGCCAACTCCTGCACCTTCGTGCCCACTAGCTACCACCAGAAGTGCAAGGAGGAGACGGAGTGCAGCTGGTCAAGCACTTGCAACGGAACCACCGCCGAGTGCCCGGAGCCCCGTCACCGGGACGATAAGACGATGTGCAACAACGGCACAGCCCTATGCATTCGAGGCGAATGCAGTGGTTCCCCCTGCCTGCTCTGGAACATGACCAAGTGCTTCCTCTCGTCAGCGACGCTGCCGCACGTGGACAAGCGCAAGCTGTGCGACCTGGCCTGCCAGGACGGTAACGATGTGTCCACCTGCCGCAGCACCAGCGAGTTTGCCGCCAAGTATAATATCCAAAAGGGCGGAATCAGCCTGCAACCGGGCTCGCCCTGCGACAACTTCCAGGGGTACTGCGACGTGTTCCTCAAGTGCCGGGCCGTGGATGCCGATGGTCCGCTGGTGCGGCTCAAGAATCTCCTGCTAAACCGGGAGACTCTGCTCACGGTGGCCGAGTGGATAACCGGCAACTGGTATCTCGTGGTGCTGATGGGCGTTGCCTTCATCGTCGTAATGGGGGCGTTCATCAAGTGCTGTGCCGTGCACACGCCCAGTTCCAATCCCAAGAAGAGGCGAGCTCGACGCATCAGCGAAACTCTGAGAGCCCCCATGAACACACTGCGGAGAATGGTAAGGCCTGGCCCAAACAATATCTTTGATGTGAAGATGAAGTGTTTTTCTTGTTAACAAACCTTTTTCTAGCAACGTCACCCGCATCAGAGAGGAGCCGGACCCCGCAGCATTCCACCGCCGGCCCATGAGGCACAACACTACCCCCGCGGCGGAGATGGTCGCAGTGGCGGGGGCGGAGGAGGAGCTGGTCGCCATGGCGGCTCCCGGTCGCAGCACCATCAGTCACATCCCCACGAATGGGATCGCCATCAGGGCGGCCACTCAATCGTCCCATTGCCCACAGGCGGCAGCCACTCGAGCCGAAACGCCCCGGCGAATCAGGCACGGCGCAGCGATGGACGCGGCACAAGGTCCACGAGCAGCGGGCGGCCGCAGGCCGGAGCAGCTGCAGCAGCCGGAGGCTCGTCCAGCGGGGCGTCGCGATCACATGGCGGGTATGGAGCCGAACAGGCATTGCCGGGTACCATTGGTGGTGGTGTGCAGGCGGCCATAAGCGGCGGTGGTGTTGTGGCTAGGGCCCAGCTGCCGTTGCCATTGCCGCCGCCCAATGCACAGCAACTGCAATTGCAGCAACCACAACAACAACAACAACAGCCACAGCCGTTGCAACTACAGCAGCCGGCACTTTCGCCGCAGCAGCAGCAGCAACAGCAGCAAGCGTTCTACACGCCGAAAGGTGTGTGTTCCCCCTCCCCTCGAGAGATGGAGCCCTGAGTTGGTAGTTTGCCCCCAGACACACTGCTCCTCCGTTTTCTCACCTCTGTTTTCCAGTTCTCCAGTTTTTCACGAATTTAATTTGTCGTTTTTCTTTTTGTTTGCGAAATGCGCCAAAAATTCAGAACTTCCACCACGCAATAAGTCCCGATCATCACGTACCAACAACACCTCCACCACCACAACCACCAACTCATCCAACGCGGCCGCAAGCAGCGGGGCGGTAACGGGCTCGGGCTCGGGCACGGGGGCGGGCAGTAGTAGTAAGAACAAGAGCGGGAAGAGCGGCAAGGCCAAAGACACAAAGGTACACAAGTCGCAGGCCAGCAGCAGCAGTCGCAGCAGCAGCAAGGACAAGTCTGCCGCCAAGCCAGTTCGCCGCAATATCGTTTATTAGGAGCGGACCACACCACATCACATTGCCATACAGATTACTGAAAGACAGAGAGCCCGAACCTCAGAAAGACTAGCCGACAAATGCCCGCTGCCAGTCATCGATCCATGAGTTGTCGCTTCCCACCTACCACCACCAAAACACAAAAAAAGAAAAAATATAGTAAAACCAAAAAGATATTCCATTTGACAGATGCAATTGGTATGACCATTGTTCCTTTTTTTCCCCCACTTTTATTCGATTTCCCCCCCGTTTTGGTTTGTGACTGACCCCATTTATTGTTTTGGTCGTACTCTTTCTTGTCCCCTGTAATTGTTTGGTCGCATCCCCTACTCCTGGCATGTGTCCGTTCTCTGGATTTCCCCTCGTTTGTTATTTGCTCTGACTTCCCTTTAGTTTTTGATTATGTTTTTGTACTGTTGTTGTGTTTGTTATTGCATGAGCACATGGATACTTTAATTATCTCCTCGTACACCCATAAGTATTTGATCTAACAAGTACTAATCTTATTAAAAACTTGAATATAAGCAGGCAGATGGGTCTAACTAAGCCATGCCCAAGAGGTTTTTTATTGAGAATAACAGTTGATCGTTTTTGGGTCTCTCTTAACCCTAGACTCTAGGGCCTAGAGGCAATTATTACTACAATGTGTGGTTTGTACCACTTTCCACAATTATTTTCAATTTTCTAGGGAAATTTGTGCCTTCTAAACTCAAATAAGCTATTAAAAAGAACTTAGAACCTTTCGTTTATCACCATTTACTCCTAAAACGCATGCTTATTACATATTTTAATACTAAATTAACTTACTTTTCACTACGATAATAATGGTTTGGTTTAGTTTTATATTTTAACTTTTATAATCAAAAGAAATTCCATTTTGCTGCAGCTTAAATTTCACATTTTCTGTGCAAGTAAAAAGTAAAGTTAAAGGCTTCCGAGACCGTTCAAAGTTTTTAAACATAATTAGGCATCTATTTTTAAATGCTAAAAAATATTTAAACGTAGAAAGAGCTTTAATTTTTTTTTGAAGAAGACGAAAAGAAGTTTTCTGAGTAAGCATCGTGGAAAACAGTCAACTGTTATTAGCAAGTTGTGCTTTGTATTTACTCATTCTTCAGTTTAAATATTTAAAAACAAATCAATTGATTGCCACGATTAATTTACTTAACACCAATCACGATTCTAACCTGCATTTGAATAATTTTAGAATCCCAATTAATCCTCCACATGTTCTTTATGTAAATTATAAATACTTACAACACTAACACCAGAAATACCAATTTAAAGCCAAAATTTACTAATTTTAATTTTTCGCTTTGCTCCCTAGGCGTCGCGCCACCGCCGCTACAAGTAAGCTTTAGTCGGCCGACATCGTTGCACGAACAGCAGCAGCAGCAGCATCTCATGCAGCAGCATCTAGAGCCCCACGATCAACACGTCTATGCCGATGCCTATGCGGCCTTGGGGCGTGGCCAGTACGAGTCCACAGGGCGGGCGCCCAACAGTAGCAACAGCAACAGCAAGGTTTGACAGCCAAAAGCGGCGATGGAGCGGCCAAAAGCGCGGCCAAAGGCGAAACGAATCAAGCAGCAGCAGCAGCAGCCAACAACAACACAGCCCCCAAAGCAGCAGAAAAAGCAAAAGCAACAACAACAAAAATCAAATGAACTCAAATTAAATGTAAATGTAATTTTTATGCTAATTATTTTTATTTAAACCATGTTTGTATGCCACAAGGAAAAAAGCAGCCACAACAACAGGAACAAAAACGAAACGAGTTGGAAAAAATTGCGACAATTTCATAGAACAGATAAAGCTAAAAGTGAATGATATTTTGGAATAAATAAATTGAGAGGCAAATGCGTATGCAAATTATGATTAATATAAATCATTAAAAATAACAAAAGGCATGCATAATACCCACACAAACTGAGCCCATATACATATATGCATTTGTGTGTATATATATGGTATTCGCTGGGCTCACACAACAAATATTAAATAGCGCAGCAGCCACCACACACACAAATATAAATACATGCAAGGGAAACTAACGTTTAATGTGCGACAGCAAAAAGCATTCTATATGCGGTGGTCAGATTTCTAAAAGAATTAATTAAACATTTGATATCGCAAAAAGTGTGTTTTGTACAAAAAAAGTAAAATAAATAAAAACTGTTTGAATTAATTAAGCGAGCGTCGCCGAGGAGAGCGGAAACAGCAAAGCATTTAAATTGTATTTATCTGTACCGAAGGCTAACAGTTCAATAAAGCCGTCAAAATTGCATTTGTAAACTAGCAAGGAAGGAGAGAGCTCATGAAAACCAAAAACATAACATAAAACCAAGGAATATTACGCGAAAAACCCGAGACTTTCAATTTTTAATACTTTTAACGTGTTCGTTTCAGTAGCTTTGATTGTTTCCCGACCATCTTTTCCTTGGGCAGAAAGCAGAAGCAAACAAAGTACTAATTTTTATGTATTTCACGTATTTTACTATCTTAGGTACAATTTTCTATTGTCAATTTTGATTAGTATTAGGTTTAAAGCTTTATGTTTTAGGAAGCTGGTAGCAAGACCGCCAC
This sequence comes from Drosophila kikkawai, assembly GCF_030179895.1. NCBI lineage: Eukaryota > Metazoa > Arthropoda > Insecta > Diptera > Drosophilidae > Drosophila > Drosophila kikkawai. Next base: position 8,355,626 of record NC_091729.1, read on the forward strand.
TGATTACTGATTACGTTTAATGTTATCTATCATGTATCTATATGTATGTATATCTGCCCACATAGAAGTGTATTTTTCTGTAAGTCACGGAGGGAGTCTGTGTGTGTGCTTGTTGTGCAGACTCCCAAGTTACTAGTTTATGTTTTTTGTTTGTCTCTATTTTGTACTCGGAAGCCTGAAGAACACAGAGTATCGACTGATGCACAACTCCAAGAAAAGGCCTACCTTACTCTCATTTGAATTCTCTATTGTTTGTCTACTTAAGAGATCTGGCGATCTGACGATAAAATGTATTCAATCCCGTGATCTGTGTTAGCTTAATTTTTAATACAATTCCTGCAAGACTCTGCTTAATGAATAACATCAAACTCTTGTAAATAAACTATACAAACTAACGTATACAGTAAGTGGAATCATTGAAATTACAAATTATACAGACAAAACTTACATAAATTGAATATATAAAGTCTGGGTATTTGAATTGGAAAGATAAAGAAACGAACAAACGTGAACAAAGCAAGTCTAGGCTTTGGTTTTTCTCAAACAAAGTAGCAGACAAAGAACAACAAAAAACATTTAACTATTAATTTAAACTTAACACATAAAGAATTAATTAAATGACTTTAAGTAAACTAATTAATAATGAATATGGAAAAGCAAAAAGAATGATTATGAGAAATGATAATAAAAACAAGAAAACAACTATTTTATAAAATACAACAATTTGTTTGGCATTTATTTGGGCTACAAGTGGGCTTACATTTCGGAGGGAGAGGGACATGCATGTCCTATAGAATGGAATGAAATGCAGCAAACTAATAAAATAACAATTTAAAACTAAACATGCATGCCGAAGTTTGTATACCCTTGCTGTTTGCAATTGGATCATTAAGTCAATTTAATAGAAAAAAAGGAAATATATAAAAGTTGTATATTTTTATATAGCATAAATTAATTTGGTTTTGATAAAATGAAAAAAAATAAACAAAATAAAGTTTAATCGTATAAAAAAAACAATATTTTAGATTTGAAATATCTAAAATAATAATCTTTATAAATATAAATGCTGAAAAAAACTAAAGTAATATAAAATTTCATTACATTTACCTTTACTTATTGTATTTACAGTTTGACAGTTACAGTTTTACATTCGTGGCTTTACATTTTCTGCCGATCGTTCCGAAGGCAGCTATATTATATAGTCCGATTTTCATAAAATTAAATACGAAATTCGGAAATAATAAAAAATTACCATATCTCAAAGAAGATGAAAATAAGTTGAAGAACAGCGAAGTTATAACTTACATTTGTCAATAATTTCCATGATATATGATCTATTCGTCCGATCCGACCTGTTCAGATAGCTTAAGGGGGTAGACCCATGTAGACATAGGCCGTTTTTTGGACCGTGTTTTGAAATATTTTCCTGAAGCAACTTAAATATTTTGACAGGTGAAGTATTATAAAAAAAAAACTGTTGTAAGTCGAAATATTTTTGAGATATGGGATGCAAAGGAACAAAGGAACTGGAACAAAAAGGTAATGTCATGGTCAAGACGATACTGGTGAACTGTCATAGTCGATTTCCAAAATTTAAATGCAATTATGATCTGGATGAATGCGGACAAGGAATAGTCAAGGAAATTTAGAAAATATTAAATAATACAAATTTGGAGCCACTTTGATTTTGTTTGTTTTTTTAAACGCACTAACGACCTATTCAAAAGATTCTAGTCTCTACTATGTCCGCATGTTTTCTGAACATATTCTGCAAATTTCAGGACAATCGTTTGAGTCGTTTTTCAGAAATCGTGTTAACCAGTTGGTAAAAGGTGGTTTCGAGAAAACGCAAAAAAAAATAATCATTCCTCTGTAAACTGTTCTGAAGAGCATGTCTTTTCACTGATCTAACTTTGTAACGACATCGAATATGAAAAAATTCCTTTAAGCACTTATAGTACAGACAGACAAACATGGCTAGATCGACTCGGCTGTTGATGCTGATCAAGAATACAAATACTTTATAGGGTCGGAAATGTCTCCTTCACTGCGTTGTAAACATCTAACTAAAATTAAAATACCCTGCAAGGGTATAAAAAGCTATATTTAAAGCTTTATTAGAATGCCAGATTATTATTTATTTATCAATTAATTAAGAAACTCCAAGGTCCGTTGTCAGAAAAGTAATTGGAAAATATTTAAATTATTTATTTAGTTGACAATTATGAGTTTAAGGCACTTTTTAACAATTCCTATTAGTTTACAAATACTTAAAAATTAGTATGCAAAAACAGTTTGGTTAAAAACGAACGAGACGAACACAATTCCGCAGAAGACTTCGCTAATGGTAAGGTAAGTCTCCACCAGTTAAGCACGTATCCGAGAGGCCTTCTTGCTCTTGTCGGCCTTGGGTGGTGGTGGTCCGCTGCGTCCAGCCTGCATGTGTCGGTTGTAGATGCTGTCGGGAGACATGTCGGATGAATTGGATATAAGGGCACAAATATGTAACTCACATTTTGTACGTCTCGGTCTTGAGATATTCGATAACGTGGCTTATGCCCAGAAGGTATTGCTCGGCAATGGGATTGACCCAGGGATTCTCCTCCATCTTCATCACCGACTTGTTGCTTAGCAGGTCCAGCTGGGAAACCTCCGGCGGCAAGACCTGCAACCTGTTGTTTTGAATGTGCAGCTCCCTCAGCCGCACCAGGTCTCCAACTTCGCGGGGCAGCTCCAGCAGATCGTTGTCGCGCAGTCCTAGGATCTGGAGGTTCTTCAGTTGGCCAACCTCCTTGGGTATGTACTCGAAATCGTTGTCGCCCAGATACAGGGCACGCAGCGTCTCCATGCCAAAGAAGTTGCCAGGCAGCACCTGCTCGTTCAGATTGTTGTAGGACAGGTCCAGGACCTCCAGCACGGGGAAGGCTCCAAAGCCTCTCGGCAGGTTGATCAGCCGATTGATCGACACGTTCAGGATGCGTAGCTTCGGCATAGATGACAACGACACGGGCAGTTCGGTCAGCTGATTATTGGAGAGATTCAGAATCTCCAGATTCAACAGATTGGCGATTCCCGGACTAATCACACTAATTTTGTTGTGCGACAAAGTTAGACGCGTGATGTTGGACATATTGACTAGAATAAATATTTACAAAGGGTGAATAAAAAACGGATTAGAAAACATATACACCTGGCCCTCGCTTAACACGGGGGTTACGTTCCTAGAAAACCTCGTATTAAGCGAAACATGGATTCAGTACAAAATAAGGGGTTACGTTCTAAAAATTCAAAATTGGCAGCAAACAAAACTTTTTATTGTTTAAATTTGGTATGTTTTTATTAAAGTTTCATACATTTGTTCAAAATAACCAAAAGTTATTATGTATATGCCTTTAATAAAAGCATACCATTCATATTTTCAAACTTAAAAGTTGGTATTTAATTAAAAAAGTTGCTTCTTATAATTAATTAATAGGTTAAACTTTATAGAAACTAAAAAATTTTAAAAAGTAAGGAGATCATATGTTTTATTCATATCATAATTCATAATTTATTATTTTATTTTATTTATAGTTAAAGCCAGTTTGTTTTAACAAGGTTTTTTTTTTGGTGGCTCCTTGTAAAAATCAGTAATTTTTGATTGTTTCGTGGCTTTTAAAGCTTCTTTATAGCACTCCTTATAAGGCAAAAGTATTTTTTCCAACTCTCTCTTAAACTTAAGTCGTCGTTCGATGAGCGGATCTGAATTTAGAAAGCATGATTCCAAGCTGCTAGCATATGCGAATCCCTCTCGGAGCTTATCTATCGTTAAACTCATCGGATCGGTTTCTTCAGAGCTGCTGTCATCTGATTGTGAATTGTTTGCTTCATTTCGATTTGGCATTTTTTTCCAGAAAAGTCCAGTTTCATCCGCATTGAAAACTTGATCGGGCAGGATTTCCTCTTCCTTAATGAACTCCTGAATTTCTTCTGGGTATGTGGTAGCACTTATATCATCGGCCGATGCTGCTTCGCCCTTAAATTTGAGGCTATGAATGGAGAACCTTTTTTTAAATTTCTCGAACCATCCATTACTAGCAACGAAATCTATGCTGGAAGAGGGCTCTCCATTTTGCTCGAGCAGTCCATAAATGCTGAGTGCCTTTTCCTGAATGATCTGCTGGCTTAAAGCGGCATTTATGTTGTAGCAATCGTCAATCCAAATGCTAAGTGCTCTTTCCATTTTCTCCAAAATTGGTGCACGTGCTCTATTGGTAAATTTTGTAGATATAGATGATACAGTGCTTCCAGCACGTCGTATTTCAGTTTCATTTTTTTTGATAGTGCGAACTGTTGCCTCATTAAAATCAAGACTTCTTGCAATTTCCGTGGCAGTTTGACCATTGTCAAAGCGGTTTAGAATTTCTATTTTCGTTTCTATAGAAATGACTTTTCGTTTTAAAGGAGGTCGGTGTTTTTTTTTCGCCATTGTACAAGCTGAAATTATTATCGATATTTTGCAATCGTTTAAGAACGTGGTTTTTAGCGTGTTAAAAGGAGGATGGAAGCAAATTTGAAACCTTGTAAGACCGAGTTCGTGCTAAAAGATTTCGTGTTAAGGTGTATGAGCAATTTTTGTATCTTAAACATTTCTACTTTTAATAAAATTAAATTAATTTTAATCATTTTTGTGTTTTCCATGGTTTTTTCTACTTGTAACCCTCTAGATCCCAAAAGTGACTTGAGGCACTTGTTATATTATCCACAATTCCCAAAAAACTAAAAGTTCTTTCTGCGTTTAAATATTTTTAGCTGTAAAGAATAGATGTTTAAATTTGATAAAGGTCTCAGAAGTTTTATACGGTACCTTTCATTTATACTTGCACAGAAAATATGTTTTTGTGTGAATTTTGAGCTGCCACTTTTAATTATAAAAGTTAAAATATGAAGCTAAACCAAATCATTATTAGTTTATCGAAAGGTAAGTTAATTTAGAATTAAAATAAAATATTAGAAAGGGCAGGCGTTGTAGCAGTGAAATAGTGATAGGCACCTGTTCAATTTATTCTCATCTCACAGGTAAACTAAAGGTACTACGTTTTTTTTTTTAATAGCATATTTGAGTTTAGAAGGCACAAATCACTGTAGAAATAATTATTTTATTTAACTCTTCCATTATTGTAGAAAGTGTCACTAGAGGGTTAAGGTATTTAGAAGCGTGCATAAGATTCTAATATATCTGATATATTTTTCTAACTTCAACATTTATCGACAACCTTATACAAAATTATTCAAATCAGATAAAGTATCTTAAGGTTTACTAGTTCAATAGGTTCTTTATAAACATAACTAAGTATCTGCTGCCAATTTCCAACAGGGCTTCAACATAAACAGCTGACTCTGCACGCAACAAGTATAGACGCAAAGTCTTAGATTGGCATGCGCACTGTTCTGAATGAATTCAATAATCTAATAGACAACAAAATGTTCTGTATTTCCTAAATTAATAAAAATGTAAAGAAATAGGATGGCTAAGATTGAAATGTTACGTTATTGAAAAGGTTCTTCTTCCCATTTGTTTACGTTTTGTTTTTACAATTTTCGTCAAGTAAACATACATACATATGTACACATGCACATATACGTTTGTATGTATGTATGTAGATATGTTGGCGTCATCGCAAAATATAGAACTGTGATTTGCTTTTAATAAAACATAAATGTTTCACTATCCATGTATGATTAAAGAAAATACCCAGGAACTGCCCATTCTGGAGAAATGTATCCGTTTTGTTGTTTTGGGCGAGGTCTCATTTTGCGTGGGAGTGTCCTCAGCAAAGCGAGTTGTTCTCCTACATTAGGGGAAAATTAGTTCTTAATCCTGATACTTACACAATCCGGGCAGCTCCTCGAAGGAGCTCAGGCCCTTGTCCACCAAGTCCAGCTCCCGGTTTTGCGTTTCCCGGGCTTCATCCAACACCTTCTTTGCCTTCGACATCTTTGCGCTTACGGGTAGACACTGACTCATTTTCAGTGATGCCAACTCTCCACAAATTATTTACAAAAAAAGCTAAAAAGGGGAAACTGTAAAATAATTTAATAAATCAATTTATTTTAATTTTTTAGTATAACAACAACCTTATACGCAAATTTTAATTTAATTTAAGAATTCATTTAAAACATAATGTATATCCAAATAAGTAGATTTATATTTAGTATTTATTATTATTATAGATTTCGCAACCTCGTTTCAAAACTGTAAAGTTTTTCACTTGGTGAATGTTTTTACAATTTTTATTTTAAAATTAACTGAATATTGCAGACATATTTTATATTGAAGGTAGAAATTTGTATAATTTTATATATATATAATTATTTTTTTATTATTAATACCAGTTACTCACAATATTTTTGACGAATATAATCGATATAAAATATAAATTTCAAAATCCACAATTTGCTAATTTTGCTGGTTAATTAAATGTAAGTTTAAAAAAAGCTAGATTTGACGTAAATGAACGAAATTGGCAGCACAGGCAACATTATTAACGTAATCTATTTACGTAAAGAAAATGCGTTAGTAAATGGTTTTACGTTTTATTGTTGCTGTACTCGAAAATATACTAAAAGAAATACTAAAACATTCATTACCGTATTTCCCATTTAAATTATTTACACTAAATTATTAACACAACGTTAAATAAATTTCTCTGGCAATAACAAATTGGACAATGGAATTAATTCAAAATAAAATGAAATAAAATAAATGAAAAAACAAGAAGTAACTTAAAGTTTCCGGACTGCAACAGACCAAACAAAACCTATGTAAAATGCATGTAGAATTTGGTTTAGATAAAAGTTTGGGATATATATGAATTTAAGAGTTGAGTCTAAAAAGGATCATGGTATTTACGATTAATATTATAAATTAAGACATAGTTTGATTAAGATTAATGATAATAACACTCACATATGAGTGCAAGCAGCAGCACTTTTAAAATCTAAAACAGATGTTTGGCGCCACTGAGAAAAGTAAAAAAGTAAAATTTTTTATACATTTTATGGTTAAACATTTCATAACGAATTCTATTAATTATATCGTTTAAAATATAATTTCAATTTACAATTTTGCTATATCTTAAAATCAAAAATAAAATGTAATTCATAGCTCACGTAAAATATAAATGTTTTTTTTCTTAGATTTCACAAATAAAGTTTAAACTTGTACCTTGTGGCTTTAAAACTGTTTCACCAACGATTGCAAAACTGTGCTGCTGCACTTCTCCTTTGCATATGTTTCTCTGTAGGCAATTTTCATCACTTTTTCATCATATTGATGCACATTTCACATTTTTTTAGGTATTAATGCCATAAAAAGAATGCACTTGACCTGGTTTTCGAAAGCAATATAAATCTGTGTATATGAAAAGCGAAGATTTCCGTATCCCTTTTAGTTTGTATACTAATTACATGACATTCACCTTACAAAGCAAAGCACGCTTCTTATGTTATAACTCTGCTTCCGAAATTAATCACGAAAATAGCCGAAATGCGGAATGCGTCGTGTGTCGTGCGGTCTTCTTGAGTGACTGAGGTAATCCCGCCGCGTCAACGAGATCGATAAATGCACAATGGGAAGAAGTCAGTTTTTATTGACAAAAATTGTGGTTCTAATGATAACAATTAAGAAACAAAAATCAACATAAGCATAACTCTTTTACGCTAAGCAACTAAACACCAAGCTATAAGCAAACCTAACTTTTTTTAATTTTATCTGTTCATTGAGAAAACATAGAATTGTCGAATATTTAATTATATTACTGTTCAGTCCTGAAAACTATTTTTTAACCACATATTTTAAAAAGACCTCAAACTTTAAAACTTTAGTTCTGTCACCTTTTGGATTTCTCGCTTATTTAAGGGGGGACATCTGAGTAACTGGCCAAAATAAAAGCCGATTTTCAAGAATTTTTTTTGGCCAAAAGAAAAATTTTAAAGTAGGTTTTATAATGTTATATGTGAAGTACAAAATACATTTTGTTTGGAATAAATCGAAAACAAAATGGCGGCTGTGCAGCATTTCTTCGTAGGCCCTATTTTTTTGAAAGGGGTCCATGGCCGGAAATCTAACGTCCTTAATTTTTGATCTAGTTTCTGTATCTCAACCGCTATCGACACACGTAAGATTTTTTCGATATTTTGATTAAATAAAATGTTCAATTTTCATAAAAAAAAAACGTCACAAAATTGTTTATCGTGTGTCGATAGCCATAGGTATTTTGAATATACTGTCAAAATTTCAGATCGATCGGTTAAGATTTGTTCGATTTAGGTTTCCGGCCAACTCAAAAAAAGTGGTTTTGAGAAAAACGCGTTTAAAGTTTTAAAATCGTATATATTTACATGAGAGGCATCGCCGCAGAATGGAAAATTTCGACACTTAGACACATTTGCCGGACTCTATCTTTTGGTATGTTATTTTTAAGACCCTAAAGAATTTTTTAAGCAAAAAAAAAATGTTTCGATTTTTTTTTTTTTTTTTTTTTTGAGATTGCTCATCTTTTGTACATAAATCTTAAAAATATACTCTTTTATTTTTGGTAAATGTTACTTTTACTCGTCACAAAATATGATGTTAACATTTTTTAGAGTGAAGGTCAGTTTTGTGCTGTGTAAGGAGGTAGTCATTTTCGACCCCATAAAGTGTATTAATTTTTGAATAGCATCAATAGCTAAGAATTTAAACTTTTAACAATTGAATTTGTGCAAAAAAGTCTACTTTTGTCCATTGTGCAAAGCAGATGTGGGCGACAAGTAAGATGTTGGGGAACGGGTGACTTTGGAGGCACATATGTTTCATATAATATGTATGTATGTACGTTTTTACATATATAATGCATTTGCCGGGGGCTGGTTCGATCAGCTCTTATACTTGGTCGCCACCGCCGGCTAAAACAAAAGCGACAGCCAAACCCGATATAAGATGTTCGAGTTTTGTTGACTTTGTTTTATATTTTGACACTGCATCCTCGCTAAGGTGGAAACCAGTTTTTATCATAGCTATAATGTTGCATTCCAAGTCGATGCAGAATGTGTAAACGCCACCAAAATATTATAACATTTTATTATCAGCCCAATGGCACATTTTAACTTTTAATTTAACAAATTTTTTAAATAAAACGGCATGTAAGTAACTCGGGGAACATATCCTTTTACAAATGGATTACATTTTTGTCGCAAATCAACATTTTTAGAGGGCACTCGAAGGATTCCCTATTACTTATAAACCTCTAAATATTTTTGCAATACAATATTTAACACTACATTCTTTAAATGTTGTTATTATATGCCATATAATATATGGTGTTTAATTTAATAAGCCGCCTTTTTTCCGAACGTTTTAATTCAACCGAATTTCGAACATATGTCTTATATACTGGACCTGTTGTATTAAAAGACATTTTAAATTCTGTTCAATACAACCTTTTTTTACTGTTTAGCTTGGGAATAAGAATTCTTCTTGATAGTGAGTTCTGTATTTCGCAAAATGAACTTGTCTCTGCGTTGCTGTATAATTTTTAAAAGAAATGCCGGAACGATATTCGTTTTCCATGGTAACTTTTAAATACCACTGTCTCACACATTTAAGCAAACAATGCTGAGTATTTGGCTCTTTGCAGACAATTAGTGCATTTCCCTTCGAAAACTTTCTCGGATAGTTGAAAAAATGGTTAAAAAGTCTGATTATGTCATTGAACAGCTATACAATCGTTATGTTGAGCGCAGTAAATTAAATGTGATTTTCAAGGAAAAAAACTTTATTCAATCATTTAAATTTTAATTTACAAGATGCGAATTGCATTTTTTATATTAAGACAAGTGGCGCCTATAAAATCTTGAAAATATTTGTGATTAATGGGAATACCTTAAGTCCTAGAGACCTAGAGTCCTTCTACACCTATTCGATTAATTTTAGCCTTGTAGGAATTTTTTCTATAGCGTGCATGAATTTCGACTCTCAAGTTTGGCTGCATAAAATATAATAAATAACAGGAAAAATTATGAATTTTTTAGATAGCTCTAGACATATTTATATACCCCTTATTAATTAACAGAAAATGGACTAGGAAAATGTATTTAACACTGAGGTGCAGAAGGAGCAGAGCCAGGAAATAACGACCCTACACCCGCCTGCTGAGGACAAAAAACACACTGGGAAGAAATTATGCAATAATTAATTTAATCTAACAATTTTTTATTTTTACAGTAATTATGTACTTATTGGGGCGTCTTTTGACAGAGGTCACTTCCCTAAGAAGTGAGTGGCCTCTATTAAGGCAAAGGTGTGCGGGGAATAAAAATAAAAAAACTCTGGACGACCTGAAGTGTTTTGAGCTTACTCTTAAAGATGTCAGCATTTTTTCCAAATTTGTAAGTATAACACATATAATCGAATAAATATAAATATATAAATATAATATAAAATATAACTATAAAAATGACTCCAAAATTTGCATTCGAGGGATGCTTATAACATCAGCCCTCAGAGATATTTTTTTCTTATATTTTTTATGAATTATTTAATTCTAATAATTTATATATTTACAGCCAGTTTCAAGACCAAATTCTCGTTGGAGGACGCTGACTTTGACAGTATAACACAGAAGTACTTCCAATACGCGCAGGACCGTGTGACAAAATCGAATAACAAAAAAATAAACGCTACTGAAATACAAAAAAATAATAAATAATAATAATAAATAAGCATTCATAAATATTATTCATATTATAAATAAAAAGAAAAACCTGAGGTATTGAGGTATATTGTTTTTTAAGTTTATAATCTAAAGTTCAATTTTAATTTTAAAGTTAAATAGTAATAAATAATCATAAACATAAATAACTTTTTGTTTAATTTACATTTAAAAGATACTGATTTTCTATAAAAATTAAAATTGGAAATAAATATCGAAAATGTATATGAAACGTATCGTAAAAAGACCGCAAATGGTACTTTTTCGGGTATCGTTAAAGGTGTGCAAAACGGTACTTTTTCCGGTATCCGCTTACGCTAACGCTGCATGTATGAGAATGGCTTTTGAAAGTTTCGAAGCCAACATACTTTTTAAACGAGCTCCCCCTTCGTCGTAAGCTCTTCCCCTGTTTTGTGGCATGATCCTCCTTGGGCCGAAATATTTCTGACGCTAGCTAGCTTTTATTTGCCTCCTTAAAGCGTTCCATATGTCTATTACTTTTAAATAATAGCTTTTTAATTTTAACATGGGCAACAAAATGTTGGCATTTTTTCTTTAGTACGCCGGTAGATAAACCATTTTTGTTTATTTTATCGCAGAGCCAATCAAAAGAGGCGTCAAGAATTCTGTGTTAAAAACAAAGTGTATTGCAGCGACGTTAGAATACTCTTTTAAAATAAGTTGGGAAAATAATAAATATTTAGGATTTTATTGATTCAGATTTTACTTATTAAAATTATTATTATTGTTAAAAATTTGTTGTTGACATAGCCATGTTCATATGTGATTTTTTGCCTTATGTAGTGCAAATTACAAGGCATTACTTTGGTCGGGTATACCCTGGCAGGCATCAGAATTGCGTTATCAGTTTTCGGTTTCGTCCCCATTTTGTATGCATTTGTTTTGAAGTGCCTTGGCAGAGTGCAAGTGTTTTGATTTGATTTGATTAAATCTTCCATTTAAATCAGGTAACTCCAGTGATTGGTGTATTTCTATACACTTGCAGGGTATTATAATTTCAGTCAGAAGTTTGCAATGCAGTGAAGGAGACCTATCCGACCCTGTAAAGTATATATATTCTTGATCAGCATCAACAGCCGAGTCGATCTAGCCATGTCCGTGCAATATATGTCAGAACGGGCCGGATCGGACGACTATATCATATAGCTGCCATACAACTGTTCGAAAGATTTGTAGAAAAAAAATTATAACTTGGCTGTTTTTCAACCTTTTTGCATAATTTTTTTAGTTGTTTTTCAACGTAATTTCATCTACTCTAATATATGAGCTTTTTTTATTATTTTAGAATTATTGTATAAATTTCATAAAAATCGGACAACTATATCATATAGCTGCCATAGAAGCGATCGGTGAATGTATAAGATATGTAAAGCTGGGAATGTAAAACTGTAACTGTCAAACTGTAAACATAATAAGTATAGGAAAAATGTAATGAAACTCTGTTTTGTGAGTGTTTTCAGCATTTAAATCTATAATGCAAATATCAAAACCAATCTGCAATAGAGCTGTATCGATTGTTTTGGGATTTAGTGAAACATCGATTTTTTAGGGTCCAATCGATTGTTTCCCGCATTTTTGGAAGGTAAAATATATAATATAAATATATATATAATATATCTTTCCATCTAAATAATCCCATTATTTCGTAAACATATAACCTATAACAGTTTTTCTTGTTATATCTCAAAATATTCTTATTCGCAATATTTCCTTATTCATAATTGGACACCAACTCGTCCTCCTGACTCCAGCCATGCATTCACCCAGAATCATAGTGCAGACTTACACAACATTTCTGGCTAGGAATCCACACAGGATTTACACATCTCTAGGCTCTTCAGTCTCCTGAGAGGTTACCGGAGAAGAATGTGTTCCCTAAAAATACAAGTGCAACGCCCCTCGGTGCCTTGCGGCTCAGGCGGATGATTCCGCTCCGCCGGCAGCAGCGCCAGAGCCAGCAGCGCAAGCAACGCCAACACCAGAGCCTTCCAGATCATTAGGGCCACCCCCACTGGGGGTGGCAATATTTTGTAACGGTGGTTGTCGTATCCATTTTGTCCAGGGTCGAAACGTAAACGAGGGCCCTTTGGCCTCGGTTGCCTATTTTTACTCCAAATGGTGGAATTACAGCCAAATCGACGAACAATTGTATTTTTAATAATTATATAAAATATTTATTAAGTTAATTTTTCAAATAAGGATCTACTTTCTTTTTATGTAGTACCCCATATCTCAATCGCATACATCCAGGTTGACGTTAGGATTGCCTTGAGCAGCAAAACTTTCGTCGAAAGCTGGAGGCTTTTGGAACTCCCGACATCGCCTCAGGCTCAAATATATGTTGATTAGCCTGGTAGGCCTACTGGCGACAAGCTGTGTGTGCTCCGGCGCTTCATCCAATGGTGTCGACGGCCAAATTAGTGCTGGAATCGTCGGCGCCAGCTCTTCAGCAAGTGAAGGCGCTGCTTCACGAATCGGAAACCACGCCACGTTGTGGTGGCCCACGTCGGGCCACCTTAAAATCAAAACAATCAAAGCAACATGTCGTCTTCTAGTGAAAGTGAAAGTTCCGAAATTAATGAACAACTGTGCTTTAACACTATAAAAGACATAAATTGTTATCAGTGTCCTGACTTAGAACAGAGGATTGAAAATTATATGCAAATGGTTCGGGATGGTAGAGTAAATAGTTCCGTCAACCTGTTGCATACGACGACTGCAAAGGCGTATGAAAAGCCATATTACCTCCTGGTGGATGGTTTACATATGCCAACATTGTGGCAGACGGCTTTACGCAAAGTTACTCGATGTATAGTAACCCAGATATCCCTATGCTGTGGGACGCTTTACATTATAAAGCAATTTTGCAGAAGCAGATGCCCAACAATATTTTAAAAATTAATTATATCTTCAAAAAGATGTACACAATTTATAACCGATCGTCATTAGTTGAAGACATAAATAAATTGAAATCAGAGTTGAGAAATTTCTTCAGAAATGTACCCCATGATGGAATGAAGATGCAGATTGAGAAGATACAAATTGTTTGCGAAAAATATTTCCTTTCTTGCCCATAGGAAAATGTCTTCGACATTAGATTCGCAAACAACGATGTTTTGGAGGCAATAGGGCGCAAGTGGCAAGATTTATTGCGCGAGCTCATAAAGACAATCCCGAATGCAAGCAAAGAATTTTTTAGCATTCTTACTTGGTCTAATGGCTTGTTTCGAATGCCAAAGCATCCTTCCCGTGAGTGGTTCGACTAAAAAAAGGAGGGTAGGCCTCCTGGGGAAACCACTAAAAAAAAAACGCGCCAAAACTCTCACCTCCTGGGTTGCGTGGAAGAGAGTTTCTTGCCCGTATAGTTGCGTCGCTCGGTCTTGCCTGCAGTGCTTCCTGTAAGTCAATATCCTATATATTAAGCTCATTATAGTCTAAGGGCCACTCACTTTGGCTCTCTACGAACAGCAAAAAGCTTGCTTCTTCCCCAGTCCTGCCCATTCTGTATTTTAACCTGGAGTTGGACAAAGGAATGTGGAAATCTATTGCCCCTAAAGTAAATACAAAGAAGGAATTAAGATCCCGAAGTTATCTGCAACCCAACTGGACGGATACCATAGCCATGTTGGTGTATAAAAAAATGCCTCTTCCATGTACTTTGAGAAGTCAAAAATAGCCGACAAGGTGGAGAATATATGACTGCAAATTAAGGGATATTGTAATGAGTGCAGCTCAATTTTAAAAGGACATTGCCTTGTGGAACCGGATGTGAATTGCGGCATCTCCATAAATATTACTGTACCAGACACACGCGGATAAAAAACGGCGAAGATGATACTGGAGAGTACCTCTCGAGCTACCGGAACGAAAAATATCTGCTCACCCGAATTGCAACATTTACTGCTCTGGATCATAGGGAAAATACCGAAAATGATTATTTACCGGAAGAAAATGAGAAAATATACGAGGATATTGTAGATTTCATCTCTAATATCCAAAGATGTGGCGAAGAACAAGCGTCAAAGTGCAGTACAGTCCACTGCCGGCCGGATCCTACTCAAAAAAAAAAATGGGTTTGAGAAAAACGCATTTAAAGTTTTAAAACTTCGACACTTTTGCCGGACTCTATCTTTTGCTATGTTATTTCTAAGACCTTAAAGAATTTTTTAAGCGAACAAAATTTTTCGATTTTCTAAAAAAGTTACTCAGATGTCCCCCCTTAACTTAACCCAATCCCAATCGGCTGTCGAGTAATTTCCTCTGGGCTGTGGCCCGCTTTATATAGACCCTGGCGAGGTCCAGTGTGGCCGGTCGCGTCTGATGGATAAAACGGTAATAGTGTGGCCAGCCACCGTTCGGTCCAGTGTGACCCTCCGCTCGCGATCTGTGGCGCGCGCGCGCATTCAATACAAATTTCTTCACGATGTGTCTAATCCATTTTCCTATGTCGCTAATTCTGCCTATACTTTATCTTACCTCTTTTATAATGTTAATGTTCCCCGAATTGCTTATAGCCTCCGTTTGCGTAGCATAATAAGCCTAAGTTCAGTCATACAATATTTATCTCAGCACATTATAAATCATTAAGTCAGTGCATAAGGAAATAAAATATAGATTATTAATATTTTTATATACGCAATGCATCAGACCGAAATGGCGAATAAAGACCACCAAGGAATTAATATTGGTGCCAGGGTAAATATTCTACTTCGAGCTTAAAAAGTTAAAAAGCTTAAATTTGTTTGAAGACACAAAGTCGATTTTAAATGATGAAAAAATTACTGAAATAACATTTCTTGGAAATCCTGCATTAAGTAGTACAAAATTTAGTATTATTCTTATGCCATTAAGCTTTGTATTTAAATCTATATTTAAGATTCCTGAACTGTTGGATTATACTTTGGAAAATGTTAAAAGCAGTTTAAATAACGATAGTTTTATCAATTTTGATAACGGAAAGATATATTAAAAATTAATTTCTCAATTCGAATTCGATTTAGTAGTTCCGTATTTATTGTACCTGGATGATTTTCGAATTAACACCGTCCTTGGACGTAAAGCAAGCTTTTGCTTGGGTCTGGCACCCTGGACTTCTTCTATAGCTCAGAAACGGACTGCCTCAGCCATATTTCAAGTTCCTCAAGTCATTCCTGGAGGGCCGAAGGTTCGTAGTCAAATGTGGAGAAGCACGCTCAAGCGTTAAAGAAATACTTGCTGGTGTCCCCCAAGGAAGCGATCTTCTCAACTCATGGCAAAAGAAGTGGAATATTGCTGTCAATAGCGATTAGTCCTCCGCCATTACCTTTTCCACCCGCCGCGGCAACTGCCCTTCAGTTAGTCTCAACGACGCACAGTAGCTCCTTTTCCCATTTTACGTTGCAAAAATCATAACTTTTGAACCAAATAAGATAATAAAATAATTTAAACGCCATTTGACAGCCAATTGTTGTAAAATTTACATATTTGTTGGAAAATGTGCCACGCCTGTAATAATAGTGCGAACAAGGTATTTTGTATTAATATAGACTAAGAAATATCGAAATGTATGCGTTAAAAATACCATCCCTAAGAATGGCACTTCCGGATTGACTGTGAATAAAGGCAACACGTAAATAAATTCAATCTCAACATCTTTACATTTAATAGCCTAATCAGGCTTATTACATGGTGTCAGAAGTTAAAATATCAATCTTTGATTAACGTGGAACACAATGGAGCGTGTATTACCTGAAATCGACTGCGCAATGATGGCAAACGAGTGGCCAAAGTGGAAAAGATCATTCATCATGTACATGATGGCGTCAGGCAAGGACGCTGAACCAGAAGCGAAGAAAATCGCTACATTTCTCTGGTTAGCTGGAACAAAAGCTACGGAAATATACAACACAATGTTTCCCAACGACGGAACCGCACATGGCATGGTTGGTACCGTGCCGGCATCCTCGCATGCGTCTACTTCGTCGTCTGCGGCAGTGATCGCTAGCCGTTCACTGGAAAACGTGCTTAAGGCATTTGATGACTATAGTGTTCCACTTCGAAACATTACGATGGAATCCTATAAGTTTAACAACATTGTTCAAACTGAGGGACAGCCTTTCATAGACTTCGAGACGAGTCTTCGCAAGCAAGTACAGTTATGTGATTACAAATGTAACTGTGGAAAAAAATATGAGGAACGCATGTTGCTGGATCGCCTTATAATCGGCATACATGACAAAAGCCTGCAGCTCAAACTCCTTGATGGAAAGAATAAGAAACTGGAGGAGATCATCACTGAGTGTAAAGCCTACGAAGCAGCTACTAAAAACAACGAATTTTTACAAAATCAGAATCGTCTGTTTCCTGAGAAGACAATCAACGCAGTTATTCGTCGCTGCTACAATTGTGGATCAATATTCAACCCGAATCATCTCTCTGAGTGCCGTGCGAAGGAGACAACATGCTACGCGTGCGGCAAGTCCGGGCATTTCGCCAAATACTGCAAGCAGCAACACAAACGAGTGGACAACAGGAACAAACGAACGAGTAGCAGCAGCAACAGCAACGGGCGAGTCAACAACAATCAGTCAGATGTGGATCACAAGCGAGCATCCGGTGGGGTAATTAATTGGATAGAATCAGGTAAAAATATTGAAAGTGGATTTGATCCGAATAGTTGTTTTAATACAAAATTTCTTAGGATAAGTAGTTGTGGACAAAGCAGAGTGAGATGGACGAAGTCGTTCAGAATAAATGGAGAAATCATTATGTTTAAAGTGGACACAGGTGCTGATGTTAACTGCATTCCAATTGATTTGGCAGAAAAATTAAGACTTAAAGTTAAAAAAGAAAACATGCTTATTTTCGACTATAATAATGTTAAAGTAAATAATTTTGGAACGACTAAAGCAAACTGCTTGGATTTGAGCTCAAAAACAGAACAATGCATCGAATTTTTAGTTGTTGAAAAAAAATGTGAACCCTTGTTAGGTTTGAAATCCTCAGTTGAATTAAATCTCATTAAGCATTTAAACATTGATTCAGTGTATAACTTGCCTGGAACTAGGGAGGAGTTTGTGGAGAAATTTAAGCAATTGTTTCAGGGAATTGGCAAGCTGCCAAATAAACAGTCGATCATTTTAAAAGATGACGCACAACCTGTGCTACATTATAAGAAAAGGTTTCCACAAAGTTTGTTAGGGGCATTGGAGCAAGAGTTAAAGGCTATGGTAAAGGAAAAGATAATCTCACCAGTAACGTATCCCACCAGCTGGGTGAATAATTTGCAAATTGTGGAAAAATCCAATGGAAAACTTAGACTTTGTTTAGACCCGAAACCATTGAATAATGCAATCAAACGAGAACATTACCTTATTCCAACAATAGACGATTTTATGATACAGTTATCGCGGAAAAAGGTGTTCACTATCCTGGATCTGTCACATGGATTTTGGCAGATGGAATTGGATGAAATTAGTTCTGACTTGACAACCTTTATGAGCCCATTTGGAAGGTTTAAGTTTAATCGTGTTCCATTTGGAATTAATAGCGCCCCTGAGATGTTCCAACGAAACATGGTGCAGATTTTTGGGGATATTCCAAATGTAATAGTTTATTTTGACGACATTGGAATATTAGGAGAAAGCTTTGAGGAACATGATGAAACTTTAATAAAAGTACTTCAGCGAGCCAAAGAGAATGGTGTTCGTTTTAATCCGAACAAAGTTCAATATAGGAAAATGCAAGTTGAATTTATGGGTCACATATTATCGGAGGGTCTAATAAAACCACAAAGAAAGCACTTGGAAGCTATCGAAAAAATTAAAACGCCAGAAGACAAATCTGGAGTGCTACGTATTTTGGGACTGTTTAAATACCTCGCTAAGTTTATTCCAGACCTGTCTTCTAGAACTGCAAACTTGAGAAACCTGACTCGGAACGATACCCCTTTTAACTGGACTACAGAACATCAAAAGGAACTTGACGACCTACTTAAAACTATAACGAGTGGTCCGATTTTAGCGGTTTATGACAGAGCTAAACCTGTAGTCATTCAAACTGATGCTTCTAAAGATGGTCTTGGTTGCGTAATACTTCAAAACGGACATCCAATAAGTTTTGCTTCGCGCACGTTGACAAAATGTGAACAAAAATGGGCCCAAATTGAGAAGGAGCTGTTAGCAATTGTTTTTGCATGTGAAAGGTTTCACTATTATATCTATGGCAGAGAATTCTTGGTAGAAAGTGATCATAAGCCATTGGAAGTATTAATAAAACGTGATATTGACTCAGTAACAATGCGGCTGCAACGAATGCTACTATATCTTCTAAAATATCCAAAAATGTCTGTAAAATATAAGCCTGGAAAAGATATGCTAGTAGCAGACTGTCTATCACGAGCTCAACTATCGGACGAAGCAGAAATCCCAGAACTATCGGATGTTATACATATAGTGAGAAATGCTGCCTGTCTCTCAGAAGAAAACTATGAGTGCTATATTAGAGTTTTGGGTAATGACGAGAACTATTCGAGAGTCGCTGAGTTTGTTAAACATGGATGGCCATCGTTTCACAAACTAGACAAGTTTTGTCAAAACTTTTATAAATTCAAATCTGAATTGCACTTTGAACACGGTCTCCTATTCCGTGTTTGCAGACTAGTAATACCGACAAAGTTACAAAAACAAATTGTAACGCAAGTCCATGAGCTGCATTCAGGCATTGAGAAAACACTAGCACGAGCACGAAAACTTTACTATTGGCCAAATATGACCGTCCAAATTAAGGAGTTAGTGGGCGCCTGTGAAATATGTGAAAAGTTTAGAAGAAACAATCAAAAAGAACCATTGATAGATGATGAAACGCCAGAATATCCCTTTCATATTGCCGGGATGGACATATTCGAATATGGGGGGAAAAGTTTTTTATCTATCTTTGATGCATATTCTAATTTCTTGATTGTTAATAGGCTTAACGGAAAATCAGTTGAGGAAGTCACTGGGGAATTAAAAAAAACATTTGATAGTTATGGTTACCCGTCGAAGCTCAAATGCGATAACAATCCTTTTAATTCATTCTCGTTTAGAAATTTTGCAAACGAATGTAATATGTTGCTCCAATTTTCAAGTCCTAGATACCCTCAAAGCAACGGGTTAGCAGAAAAAGGGGTGGCGATTGCAAAAAATATCTTGAAGCGTTGTTCTGAAATAAGAGATTACCAATACAGAATCCTCGAGTACAATTCAACTCCTGTGGCAAGTTTAGGGCTCGCTCCATGCGAACTTTTTCTTGGTAGGATATGTAAAACAAAAATGCCAATTAAAAAATCAGAGCTTTATAGGAATCATATTGATGAGGAAAAAATTGCAAAGAAATTTATTGCCAAAAAGTCTAAACAAAGAATGTATTTTGACATGCACTCGAAAACTCTGTGTCCACTAAACATAGGTGATAGAGTCCAATTTAAGAAAAGAGCCAATGAGTGGGCATATGGCACTATTGAAAAAAGAGTAAATGAAAGATCTTATATAATAAAAGATGATCTCAATAACTTTTTTAGAAGAAATAGAAAGTTAATAAATAAATCCAAAAATACTAGAAATAAACAAAGTGAAACTGTTAATTTAGGAGATAATGAAACTGTTAATTTAGGAGAAAATGAAACTGTTAATTTAGGAGAAAATGAAACTGTTAATTTAAGAGAAAATGAAACTGTTAATTTAAGAGAAAATGAAACTGTTAATTTAAGAGAAAATGAAGAAACCGAAGCCCTTAATTTAAGTGAGAATGAAACTGAAAATGATGAAGAAAAGACTGTACATATTTTTGAAGAACCAGGAACCGAAGAAATAGCTAATTTTGATCTTTGTCAAACTGAAATTGTAAACCCAGAGGAAAGCACAGACCCATTGAGTGAGAGCACAATTATAAATGAAAGTACTATGTCTACGGACTATGAAACCCCTGGAAGTTTCAGTTCGGAGGAAGAGCTTGAACCAGTAACTGTAACCCGATCAGGTAGAACTATTAAACCTCCTAGTAGATATAGATAATGTTAATTTAAAAAAAAAAAAAAAAAAAAAAAAAAAAAAAAAAAGCGTGTAATAATAGTGCGAACAAGGTATTTTGTATTAATATAGACTAAGAAATATCGAAATGTATGCGTTAAAAATACCATCCCTAAGAATGGCACTTCCGGATTGACTGTGAATAAAGGCAACACGTAAATAAATTCAATCTCAACATCTTTACATTTAATAGCCTAATCAGGCTTATTACAACGCCCACTCATTCAAAGTGAAAAAATATTTTTATTTCAATGAAGGCAATTTTTTAAAAATATTTTTTATTTAATTTTTTATCTTTATTTTTATGTATTTGCTCAAATAAAAATAATTTGAAAACTGAAAAAAACATTTTTTTTTTTTAATTTAAAGTATAACCGCCACGCGCTGCAGTTAGTATATTTTTTGGTTAGTATGAAGCTGAGTCGGTATTTTGGTATATTTAACCCTGAGTAGTTTTGGTTTATGCTGTTGCATTTCCGGGGACGCAGCTCGACGCAGCAGATGTAAGTGATTTTAGTCCAGAATAGATCCACAAAGGTCGTAGTTATAGTGTGTATAGTGGCTCAGCCCATCCAAAAAAGATATACAGGCCTGCTCCGGTAATCGTAAAATTTTTTCGATTTCGTTTTGGGCGAAAACGAACCGTTTTCGTTTTTAGCTGCTCCGGTTTTCGGCAAATTTCTGCTATCGGAGTGTTTCGATTTCTCATCGTTTCTCACTGCTCAAGCAGCTAACTTGTGTTTTTGGTAATAAGCAAACAACTTAAAGTACTGCCTTTTATATTTACAATTGCCCTTTTTCTAAGCCAGAAAAAGGCAAAAATGGTAGAGTTAAGCAAATCTATGCACCTAAGTTTTAATTCCGGTGGTCTCAAATAATTATTTGGTTAATTTGGACTATTTAAGTAGTAAAATTAAATAGCATTATTTATAAACAACCATTTTGGCGGTTCTTTAAAGTTCTTAATGTATTCATTTATATTTTATAAATATTTTTAACTGGATGTTTCGTTCCACCAACAATATGGCAACCTTGGCGATAACTTTTTGCGGTGAACTTATCGACCTATCGCCAAACCGAGAAAACTGGTTGAACACGGCAAAAATTTTGTTGTCAAATTTGAGGTGGGGTCAGAAATAAATTTTTTAAAAAGTAACTACGTACCAGAATGATCTTGTGGTGGTGTGGAATAAACATCTATAGACCACTGAGTAAACTATTTTTTTTTTTTTTGTAAATAAGATATGATTTCATATAAAAAAAGCCATTTACTTTTCATTCCGGCCAGAAAAAGGTGCCCGTTTTTCAAATCGAAAAAATCCTTCGATTTCGATTACCGGAGCACCAATTTCTCGTTTTCAAAAACGAAAACGAAAAATTCTTGCCGTTTTCGATTACAGGAGCAGGCCTGTATATGTGTAATTTTGCTTGGATTATTTTGGTAATACGACTACGGTCACACCGACCGTAAAAAGTAAACAAAAAAAACGGCCGCCATTCGCGGCGTATTATTATGAATTTCTGAATTCCTCGTCGAAGTATTATTGCATAAATAAATGCAGAATCCTTTAAATTTATGTTTTTAACCTATAATGCTTAAAATTTTTTTAATTATTACAAAAAAAAATAATTTTAATTAATTTTACAGCGCAAGAACCTTGCTACCGCAAAACATATTATTTTTGCTAATTTTCTAATGTATTTTCAGTTCAAAAAACCAGCGAAATGATATAAAAATAAACTTCTCATTGTGAGACCATACTGTCAATGAGCTGGCTAATACATTTTTCAATTACAATTTTCTTCATTAAACCCGTATTTTGTTATCGAGTATCTAGTATATAATATGTAGATCTATCGATTACCGCGGCAATGAAGTACCTAATGCATTATTCCAATGCATTAGAGCGCCATATAGTCGTCTTGCTCGCACTTGTGTAAATCGCTATAGCACTGTCAAATCTTTAATGAAGTCTCTAATTAATGCGGCAGTGTCATGCCAGTATAAGACTAAGAATTTGTAGCTTATTTTAATATTTAACTAAAGCAACAAAGTGAGTCCAGCTGAGTCCACTTCTAAAACTAATTATATGTTGTAGAGTTATTTATTCTTATTATGTGTTGTTAGTATAAAAGTGCGCTTTTGCGCATTTTCTCTAAAATTAAAATTTAATGGTGATAAAAGTAAAAAACAGCTAATTGTTCGTGAAATGGAACGCAGAGAAAACGAGTAATGCACAAGCGAATGCCATTTTTAATTGTTTTAAAGCGTCAATACGTGGACCTTGTTCCGAGCACGAGGAGGAAAAAAAAAAGCAAAAGCATATCCTGCAGAATTTCTAAAAATTTGCGATAATCTAAACGGAACTTAAAACACTTTGAACGAAGTCATTTTGCTTGGCTAAGTTCTGAGACATCAGTCATTCTCACGAAAAGGTGAAAACCTATTGGACGGCTTGCATTACCCTTAACATAAAAAAAATAAGAACGCAATGAAAGGAGGTTGCAGACTTTGTTGCAAATAAGGCAGGAAATGTAAAATTTCTAAATCAAGCTGCGAGTGCTGCTGCTCGAAAGCGGGCGCAGCATGATCTTGTCTATGTGTTATGATTATTGGCTTTATGTCCACAAAAAGCAACAGCTATTAGATATTTATTAAAACGGCCAGTTGCAAGCCCTACAGAAGTCTCCGCTTATAAGGCTTTAGCTTTCCTTTTGGACCAGGGCCTAGCACAATATTGCGCGAATAGGGAGCCAACAAAAAACAATTTGTCTCCATTGTACATGTAGGTAGCTGATCGGAAAAAAGATTGCCGGTCAACACAAAGGCGGAGGTACCTCTACTGTTCTGGAAACAAATGTCACTGAAATTTGATCAACCGAAAGTTGGCGGCTTTGGCAGCACAAATGATGGAAATACCGCTAGTCGTGCTTTTAGTGACCAAACAAAATTTTCTAAAATTACTGGAATAAACGTAGAACTTATTTCAAATATAAGGACTATTTTAATTTGCCTCTGGCAAGTTTCAGAGCTTCTGCTATAAAACTGCGGAAATTAATATCGACGAGTATCCTTGGCTGTCAATGACTGCGACGGTACAGAAAGTGCTTATACATTTTGGTGACATAATAGAAAACACCGTGCTTCCAGTAGGTTACTTTGAAGAACAGGGCGCCGAATCGAGAAATAAATTTAAAAATTTAAATAAATTTAAAATAAAATAAAAATCGAAAGGATAATTTTTCCAATGTATTCCAAAGAGCAATGGACACATATTTCTTCTGTAAACCTCCAATAAAGAGTAAAGCCTAGTACTCTGACGACGAAAATCCGCTGTAACACGTAATACAGCGGAATCGCTAATTAATTTGCTCGGTAACCAGTGTGACCAACAAAATTAATGAAAAGCTATAAAACGCCATGAATAGGGTAATACTGAACCGCTGTTTGTTGTTTGTAAACAAACAAACAAAGATGAATTCAAACGAATTGGATTTTGGTGTTTTCCTGATGTATTTCGCCGCGAAAGAGCTGGAGGGAAAAAAGGAAACTGGTCGTCGCCCCCATACAAACGATTACTTGCTTAGGAGGAACTTTCTTAACGTTTTATAACTCCGCGGCAATAGCCTCCCAGGAATATGGCATTAAAATGCCCTTTGGGGGTCAAATCCCATATTATGGGCTTTGCCTTGACCGCACTCATCAATGCCAACTTATCCTCGCGGACAGAAAATTTGTCGGTTCTATAATTATACTTTTCCTTCAATTTTCGCTGCATCTGAGGCTTATAAGAATAAATCAAATGAATTGATCTGGCAACGCCATTCAATTTTCGCAGGTATAATTTTCGTCGTCAGAGTACCGGCAAAATCGACGAGGCACACATTTCTTCTTCCGTTTTTCACAGTTTTTTTTTATATGGAGTTTGGCCGCTATAAGACGTGTTACGCCAGAGTACTAGGCTTATATTTTGAATTTTTGAGGGAACATAAATTTTCGGATACAGGGAAAAAAATTATTTTTTGTTTTTTATGTCAAGACCATGCTCATTTTTTGTAAAGTATGTATATTACTATTTGTATTATAAACATAAAAAAAAAAATAAGGAAATGCTACAAGAAGTTTTTCGTTCGCCCCATAGTGTTATAGTAAATGAGGTCGGAAACGAGAAACTTGAATTTGTCAAAATCTGTCGGTTAAATCAACTTAAGATTTAAATAGAAATTAGAAGATAGTTTTCCCTTTGGTCGTTTAAAAATTCCAAAGGAAAAAAACTCGCTATTTTCCAGATGTAAGGTAAGCACCTTTAAGGGGGGATATACATGTAAGCGGTCAAAATTTGGCCATTTTTCGTGAATTTTATAGAAAATAGTCAAGCAATCGTCGTGAAACTTTGGATATACATAGTTAAAAGTAGAATCAGAGATGATAAAAAAAATTAGTTATAAACAATATTTTATAAAATGGCGGACTTATGGAACATATGCCGTAGCGCCTCGAGCTTTGAGTTGCTGTGCTATGGACACGATAGAGCTCGTAATTCCTGTCCGAAATCCGTAAACTAAATTTTTTTGTATTCATTACACCTTTATCTTCTATTTGAACCTAAAAAACCAAAAAGAAATCGAGACAAAAAAAATTAATTTTGATTTGAAGGAAAAAATGCCATTTTCAGGTGATCAGTTTTCACTTCCCACCCTCTTAAAAAATAGTAATACTCAGTTTTATAACAACCATGTAGGTTCAAATAGAAGATAATTTCATGCTGATCATAATAATTTTTGATTCACTCCGATATGTTACATAGTTTTTTGTGAATCGTGTCCATAGCATAGGTAGAAATGCAAAAATTAGAAGCTGAGAAAAAGACGTTTAAAGTTTTTGATGCGCCCACGTTAACACTTGTGAACCTTGCGTGCATACTTCATTTGAGGCACTTAGAGTTGGAATTCGATAATGAAACTTACACACTATATTCTTAAATTAATAAACTATTTTTTAAATAAAAAAAAAAATTTGCCAAAAAAATTTTGGTTTACATGTATATCCCCCCTTAAATCTAAATTTCAGAGAAAGTGCGCAAAAGTTCACTTTTAAACTCACAGAATAAAACAAGAATTACAAATTTGTAGCTCAATTTTGATATTAGAATACACTTAATCTTTATATATTAAGAATTACAAATTACCCGAGCGGAACCATTTTAAAGAAATACTTGATTTACGAATAGAAATTTATAAAACTTAAAACTAAATTTATTAACTGCCCAATAAATGATATTGACATTCTAAGAAATTTGGAAGGTGTTTTATCAAAATCCGTCCATTCTTTTGGGAGAAACGAGCTACTAGTAATTACCTAGACGGTATTACTACGAACCCCTGGTAACTAACACCATCTAAATTATAACAAATCTTTTTAGTATATTTTAAACTTTCCAGTCATGGATGTTTGACCGAAAGGATCTAAAAACATTGTTCGGCTGGGGGGAAACTTGTTAATTCCGTTCCGTAGGATGAGCACAAAAGTTATTAAAACACTCCCGCGCCGCAGTCGTAAAACACCAAAGAAAAAAGTCACCACCAAAATGAATACCGCAAGAAAGTAGTAGGCCGTGGGGGCGTGGTTATTTTAAATGTTAACGAATGGACGTGGTCCGCTTTATTCGAGTTCATAAAAGGAATTAATTTACAAGCGCAAGTGGGAGATCAAACAACTAGGAGAGCGGGAGCGGCCGCTCAGCGATGCGACGATCGGCCAGAGCCGAAGCATCCGCTAGAAGAGCGGGAGCGCAAACTGAGAGCGAGAGCGCGAGCTGAGGAGCTTTGAAGAAGCGGGAGCGCTTCGGAGTCGCGGGGGGCGGGAACATAAGCTCCTGACCTGAACAAACATAAACTCTTGTTTAATTATGTCTATAAAGCATATACTAACAAGGATTCCTCATAAGCCGTTTTAATTATAGCCTCATTCTGAAAACCATAATCATCAAGTTGACACGGAAGGTTTATGTATGAAGCGCCATTTTTATCATTAATTAAAGCAGTCATAGCGGCATCTAAAACAAAGTTAGAGAATCATCCGCCTGAGCCGCAAGGCACCGAGGGGCGTTGCACTTGTATTTTTAGGGAACACATTCTTCTCCGGTAACCTCTCAGGAGACTGAAGAGCCTAGAGATGTGTAAATCCTGTGTGGATTCCTAGCCAGAAATGTTGTGTAAGTCTGCACTATGATTCTGGGTGAATGCATGGCTGGAGTCAGGAGGACGAGTTGGTGTCCAATTATGAATAAGGAAATATTGCGAATAAGAATATTTTGAGATATAACAAGAAAAACTGTTATAGGTTATATGTTTAAGAAACAATGGGATTATTTAGATGGAAAGATATATTATATATATATATTTATATTATATATTTTACCTTCCAAAAATGCGGGAAACAATCGATTGGACCCTAAAAAATCGATGTTTCACTAAATCCCAAAACAATCGATACTATCGATTGTGCCATCGATTGTTTTCCAACTCTATTGCAGATTGGTTTTGATATTTGTATTATAGATTTAAGGGGGTCTTCTCATTGGGCAACTTTTTTTTCGATTTTTTTTTTTGCATTTGTTTATAGTTTGGGATGTTGTGTATATGTCCCCAAAAGGATTTTTAGAAATTCGAAATACTTTAGAAGATACAGCCTTTTTTGTTAAGCAAGGTCTTCGCGAAATGAGCTTTTTCAAACTTCAAGCGCGTTTATCTCGAAACCACGTTTTTCGAACTGGCGGCCAAGATATCTCCAGTTCAACTGAACCGATTTTCATGAAACAAAGTGGAATCGACGCAGAATTGTTGCCATTCTCGGGTGACGCAACAGATTTTTTAAAAATTTTTTTTCTATTTTTTTTTTACACTAAACTACAAAAAAAAAATCGTGGCCGCCAGGACGACATCTTTTTTTTCCACCACCAAGTTTGATGTCTCATTACTCTTTGAACAACCCTCGTATCGAGGCAAAACAATTTTTTTATTTACTTTGAACATTTTTTAATACAATAAATAAATAAATAAATATAAATAAATTTTCAATTATTCTTTGCGTTTTCAAATAAGAATTATTTTAAAAAGGGTCAAAAAAAACGGGTTTTGAATGAGAAGACCCCCTTAAATGCTAATAACACACACACAAAACAGAGTTTCATTACATTTTTCCTATACTTATTATGTTTACAGTTTGGCAGTTACAGTTTTTCACTTTCTTTACATCTTTCGATCGTTTTTATTGCAGCTATATGATGTAGTCGTCCGATCCGGCACGTTCCGGCATATATTGCACGGACATGGCTATATCGACTCGGCTGTTGATGCTGATCAAGAATTTATATACTTTACAGGGTCGGATAGGTCTCCTTCACTGCATTGCAAACTTCTGACTGAAATTATAATACCCTGCAAGTGTATAGAAATACACCAATCACTGGAGTTACCTGATTTAAATGGAAGATTTAATCAAATCAAATCAAAACACTTGCACTCTGCCAAGGCACTTCAAAACAAATGCATACAAAATGGGGACGAAACCGAAAACTGATAACGCAATTCTGATGCCTGCCAGGGTATACCCGACCAAAGTAATGCCTTGTAACTTGCACTACATTAGGCAAAAAATCAAATATGAACATGGCTATGTCAACAACACATTTTTAACAATAATAATCATTTTAATAAGTAAAATCTGAATCAATAAAATCCTAAATATTTATTAATATCCCAACTTATTTTAAAAAGAGTATTCTAACGTCGCTGCAATACACTTTGTTTTTAACACAGAATTCTTGACGCCTCTTTTGATTGGCTCTGCGATAAAATAAACAAAAATGTTTTATCTACCGGCGCACTAAAGAAAAAGTGACAAAATGAAAATTCAAAAGCCATTCTCATACATGCAGCGTTAGCGTAAGCGGATACCGGAAAAAGTACCGTTTTGCACACCTTTAACGATACCCGAAAAAGTACCGTTTGCGGTCTTTTTACGATACGTTTCATATACATTTTCGATATTTATTTCCAATTCTAATTTTTATAGAAAATCTGTTTCTTTTAAATGTAAATGAAACAAAAATTTATTTATGTTTATGATTATTTATTACTATTTAACTTCAAAATAAAAATTTAACTTTAGATTATAAACTTAAAAAACAAACATACCTCAGGTTTTTCTTTTTACTTATAATATGAATAATATTTATGAATGATTATTTATTTTTTTTATTTGTATTTCAGTAGTTTTCATTTTGTATACCCTTGCAGGCCGGATCGGACGCCTATATCATATAGCTGCCATACAAATGTATGATAAATTTTTAGAAAAAAAAAATTATAACTTGGGTGTTTTTCAATATTTTTGCATAATTTTTTAGATATTGCCATTTTATATTATTTCAGAATTTTGGTAAAAATTTTATGAAAATCGGACGACTATATGATATAGCTGCCATAGGAACGATCGGGAAATTATTAGGAAACAAATTATTGCTTCCTTGTTTTTCAACGTTTTTTCATCTACTCCCGGGATATTAGCTTATTTTATTATTCTAGAATTTTGGTATAAATTTCATAAAAATCGGACAAATATATCATATAGCTGCCATATAAACGATCGGTAGATGTAGAGAAAATGAAAATCAAATCGTCAGTTGGGATTTTTATGAATATAAAGCCAGCGAACCATAGCCAACCAATTGTTTATAATAAATCGAATAAGTCACATATTATATCCATTAGAAATGGCGCATGAAGTAGGGAATTCTCTCCACTTTCTAGCCAAATTATAGATATTCGGGTAAGTCAAAGAAAAACATTACCGGAGATAGATAAGTGTGTAAGTGTGGCTCGCATCTGAAATTTTACATCTGAATAGAGGATGGACGTAAGGACATATATTTTTATACTCATTCTCTGGGCCTTTTTCTTCGCACCTATTCAAGCCAAACGCATCTGTAAGTCAAAACGTCTCACTTTTAACGGCATCTTCCGATAACTACTTATATTTAGTTTGCAGAGGAAGGTTTGAATTTGGAGAATGTATCGATACTTCGCATCCTTGCTCTCTTCACCGGTACAGAAACATACAGTGTCCACCGAAAACCACATGCTGCGCACAGTAGGAAATATATGAGTCATCTTCAATTATATCAATGAGCCATTAAAAGTTTCAGAACGTATTATTAAGGATTTACATGGGGGTTTCAATGTTGGTTTTAAGTTAACTAAAGGCTTTGGACTACTCTGATAATAACTAGGGTGGTTGCTTTGCCTTAGCATGCTCTGGAGACGCACTCCCTAATCTTGATTGAAGGCCCATGCGAACCTTCCATTGTTGCAGGGATCGTAACAGTTATAATTTTTATAATACAAATTATGAAATAAGAGTTATTTTACAATTATATAGAAAAAATAGGAAATTAATTCTTATTCAGGCCTGCTCCGGTAATCGTAAATTTTTTTCGATTTCGTTTTGGGCGAAAACGAACCGTTTTCGTTTTTAGCTGCTCCGGTTTTCGGCAAATTTCTGCTATCGGAATGTTTCATTTTCTCATCGTTTCTTACTGCTCAAGCAGCTAACTTGTGTTGTTTGGTAACAAGTAAACAACGTAAAGTACTGCCTATTATATTTACAATTGCCCTTTTTCTAAGCCAGAAAAAGGCAAAAAATGGTAGAATTAAGCAAATCCATGCACCTAAGATGCTGCCACACTTTTCACAGTTTTAATTCCGGTGGTCTCAAGTAATTATTTGGTTATTTTGGACCATTTAAGTAATAAAATTAAATAGCATTATTTACAAACAACCATTTTGGCGGTCCTTTAAAGTTATTAATGTATTCATTTATATTTTATAAGTATTTTTAACTGGATGTTTCGTTCCACCAACAATATGGCAACCTTGGCGATAACTTTTTGCGGTGAACTTATCGACCTATCGCCAAACCGAGAAAACTGGTTGAACACGGCAAAAATTTTGTTGTCAAATCTGAGGAGGGGTCAGAAATAAATTTTTTATAAAATAACTACCTACCAGAATGATCTTATGGTGGTGTGGAATAAACATCAATAGACCACTGAGTAAACTATTTTTTTCCTTTTGTAAATAAGATCTTATTTCATATAAAAAAAACCATTTACTTTTCATTCCTGCCAGAAAAAGGTGCCCGTTTTTCAAATCGAAAAAATCTTTCGATTTCGATTACCGGAGCACCAATTTCTCGTTTTCAAAACCGAAAACGAAAAATTCTTGCCGTTTTCGATTACCGGAGCAGGCCTGATTATTCAAGTTTTATAAAAAAGTTGTAGAATAATTATTATTTTTCAATTTGTATATAAAAGTTGAGTTATAACAGTTATTTTCAATTTTTAAAATAATAATTGAAAATTAAAATTATTTTCCAATTTTTATTTTAAAAATTGAAAATAATAATTATTCTCCAATTTTTATTTTAAAAATTGAAAATAAAAATTGAATCGCAATAACTTTCCAACGGAGCGGTATATCTTAAAGATTTATATATGTAATTAATCTACGCTTCAATACCTTTCGTTTGATGTATATATTGTGGTTATTGCATGTGCACAAATATGTACATGAACATAAGTGCATATAATAAAAAATTCACCGTTTCACAAACAAACATGAATACTAAGATAATTATCTTAGGAATTTCTTGTCAGTTGGTCTTTAATCAATATGGGTCGTAAACGAGAAGTAATTGTCCGCGATTTTTTTATTTTCGATCCAAATGGTTCAAAGTGCAAAATTTGCAATCGTTTTTTCAAACTGACCTTTGAAAACACCAACCTGCGAAGACATTTACAGGAAACTCATACCATTGAGTATGAGAGCGAGATGGAGAAGGAGGGCAACGAACCCTGCGAGAAGAAAATTAAGTTTTCGGTGTCAATTTCTAAAGCTGCCGTAAAAGAAGCTTGTGTACAGCTGGTCACTGAAGAGAAGGTCCCATTCAAACTTTTAGATTCTCCGGCTTTTAAAATTTTGACCGAGCAAACCTTCAATGGCTTGGATATGAGACCAATTACATCCCGTAATGTAAAGAATTATGTTGGCGAAAGATATGATATTGAAAAGAAGAGCCTTATTACTCATTTAAAAAATAAGATACTCTCTCTCAAAATTGATATTGCGTCCAGGCATAACAAAAGTGTATTGGGCGTCAATTTACAATATTATCGGGATGGCAGCATTGTAATAAAAACGTTGGGAGTGGTTGAATTACACCAAAAACATTCCGGTTTGAATTTAAGCCTAGAAATTGAACACATTTTGGAGGAATTTGGAGTATCCAAACAACAATTGTACACAATTACCTCGGACAATGGAAAGAATGTTGTGAAAGCAATCGAACACTTAAATAGTGATACCGATGAAGATGGTTATGAAGACCAACAAAATGATGACCTTTTACAAGGTCTAAAAGTATTCTCCATATCGTCAATCAGATGTGCAGCTCATTCATTACAGTTGGCTGTAAAAGATTTCTTAAGCGATAAGGCACGGGATATTACTGTCTCCAATGCCCGAAATGCTATAAAAAAGTTGCGTACTCCGAGTTACAGGTAATAATATTTAAATATAAAGGTGACAATTTATTATATATATTTTTGTTATCTGCATTTTAGGCTTGCCATTTGTAAAGCCGGCCTTCCCCAGCCTGTATTGGATGTTCCAACAAGATGGAACTCGACTTACGCCATGCTAAAGAGTCTTTCCAACTTTAAAATCTTGATGAATGAACTCTTCACATCAAGTTCCACGTTGCCTGAATCGGAATGGGAAGCTATAGAGCTGCTTCTGGGCGTGCTGAAGCCTCTATACGAAGCAACGCTAAAACTTCAAAACGAACAGCTTTTTTTTTCCGACTTTTACAAACTATGGCTAGAAACAAAACTCACTATTCAAGCTATGTCGGATAATGGGCATAGCAAAGATATGTTGAAGTTCATAGAATGTCGAGAGAAAGCATTAGTTTCCAATGAAGTTATGGTTTCGGCAATTTATTTGGACCCTCGACTTCGCAGGATCTTTATAAAGAAGCCAGACCAACAAATGTTGGTTAGAAGCCATTTACTATCATTGATGAGACGAATGCTTCTTAAAAATAAAAAGGTAATCAAAAAAATTTTAATTTGAAAGATATCTCAAAAGGATTTATCTTCTTTACAGGTACTCCCTCAATCTATGCAACCAGTTTCGCCGCAAAGCCTGCAATCTTCAAAAACTCAGGTTGAGGTACATCCAACCTCTCAGAGTGAGGGTGAGGGAGGCTCCCTAATAAGCAAATATCTAAATTCATTCGACGAGTGCTCCGAAAATGAAACATCCGAAGAAGACCCTGAACTGAAATTGGCGGAAATGGAAATTAATAGATACTCTCCCAAGTCACTAGACCCAAATACTAACATAATGGAGTATTGGGAGAGTAAAAAATACACATATCCATGCCTTTATGCACTGGCTAAGGTAGTTCACTGTGTTCCTGCTACGGAGGTTTCTGTAGAAAGAGCCTTTTCGGCACTGAAGTTAGTGGTATCGGATTTAAGGTGCAAGCTTTCCTCAGACTCTATTAAAAACTGATGTTTTTAAATTTAAATAAAATGGGGAAATAAAAAAATATATACTTAGTTTTTTTTATATATAATAAAAACCATTTACGGATAAGGAAAAAATAACTACACTCTCTGAAAAAAAAACGTTAAAATGTTAAATTAACCGGAGCTGTTGTCAAGGTATTTTAGTATCCTTGTTTGTTTGGGGAGTGTAAATGCATTACGTATACGCATATTTTTATGCACATGCAATAACCACAATATATACATCAAACGAAAGGTATTAAAGCGTAGATTAATTATATATATAAATCTTTAAGATATACCGCTCCGTTGGAAAGTTATTGCGATTCAATTTTTATTTTCAATTTTTAAAATAAAAATTGGAGAATAATATTATTTTCAATTTTTATATCCTTGCAGGGTATTATAATTTCAGTCAGAAGTTTGCAACGCAGTGAAGGAGACGTTTCCGACCCTATAAAGTATATATATTCTTGATCAGCATCAACAGCCGAGTCGATCTAGCCATGTCCGTCTGTCCGTCCGTCCGTCTGTCTTCTATATACTCTCACTGCTATATATGTCGGAACGGGCCGGATCGGACGACAATATCATATAGCTGCCATACAAATGTTCGATAAATTTTTAGAAAAAAAATTATAACTTGGCTGTTTTTCAATATTTTTGCATCATTTTTGAGATATGGCCATTTTATATTATTCCAGAATTTTGGTAAAAATTTTATGAAAATCAAACGACTATAAAAAAAAAAAATATATATATATCTTATAGCTGCCATAGGAACGATCGGAAATTGAATAGGAAAAAAATTATAACTTCGTTGTTTTTCAACATATTCTTATCTTCTTTTAGATAGAAGCTTCTTTTATTATTTCAGAATTTTGGTAAAATCCGCCATACCGATCGTTTGGTAAATGTAGCGAAAATGTAAAGCTGGGAATGTAAAACTGTAACTGTCAAACTGTAAACATAATAAGTATAGGTAAAATGTAATGAAACTCTGTTTTGTGAGTGTTTTCAGCATTTAAATTTATAATATAAACATCAAAACCAATCTGCAAGGGTATACAAACTTCGGCGTGCCGAAGGACATACAAGTAACTATCTAGGTACAATAACAATGACAACAACGTGACGGCTGGGTGCCAGTTAGTGCTGGAAAAACATTAATGTTAGCCTACATTGATGTTTGTGAGTACTTTCATAAAAAAATCGATTAATAATCGATGTTTTAAAAAAACAAATCTTTTTTTCTGCCTAATTTTATTTGATATCATTCAGAAAATTGTTTCTATTACAGAATAGTAGTTTATCGACTATTTTTTGGTTTTTGGCTGCTCATCGCTGGAGTGTTTGGACAAATAGTCATAAAACTTGGACTCCAAAGGAATTGCTGCCTGATCGGCATTCCGGCTCGACAAAAAATCCCAGCTTTTTTTTAACCTTGGATCCAGTATGGTCGCTACTTGAGGAATTGAACGCGTTTCATATTGATCAAAACGTTTCGGAATTCGTTCTATTATATATTCGTGTATAGAAAACCCTTCCGTGGTTTTAAGTTTGCATTTGACGTCCATGTTCCATGTTTTTATAATTTCGCAAATCAACGGAAGCAATATATACAGGGTGACAATAAATAACCCGGACAAACATTTTTGATCATAACTTTTTAAGGAACTGTATCTGAGAAAAAATGCAGATACACAACTATTAAATAGCTATTGTGTTAACATATATTCAGCCGGTTTCGAAGTGGCTTCCATGGGCTGCGATGCAGAGCCCTAAACGTTTCTGGAAATTTAGCGCAATGGGCCACAGGTCTTCTTCCGATAATCGATCCCATTCTTGGAGCAATGATTGCTTCAGCGCCTTCAAACTTATGTGGCGTTTAGCACATGCCCTGGACTCCAAAATAGACCACACACTGTAGTCCATCGGATTAAGATCTGGCGAGTAAGGTGGCCATTCACTGGATATGATAAAGTCCGGAAAATTGGCTTTGCACCAGTCCTGAGTCAATTTGGCTCTATGGGCTGGCGCTGAATCCTGTTGAAACGTCCACTCCAGCGAAGTACTGCTGGGCCCAAGGAAGCACAACAGTTTCCAAAATGTCCCGGCCCCTTGATCGATGAAAACAAGGGGTGTTTTGCCGGTGGCGCATATTCCCTCCCAAACCATTCAAGACTGCTCATATTGACGGCGCTCGATTATTGCAGAGGTACCTGGAGCTTCAGCCGACCAGATTCCGTCATTTTGGTGATTGTGCGCCTGTTTGATGGTGAATATCTTCTCGTCCGTGAAGGGAATACGCTCCCATTTTTGACCTGCGGCCCGACGCTTTAGCTGACGGCATCTTTGGAGTCTCACGCGTTTATTGTCATCCGTAAAAAGGTGCACTTTTTGGAGCTTGTAGGGCTTGAGATTGAGTTAATTTTTTTTTGAATCAACCGAATACTTTCTCGATTCACTCCGATTTTACGGCCTATTTTTCTGCCTCGTCCGGGACGGTCACCTTCATGGCCAAGCTCATTAAATCGCCGTATAGCGTCAGAGACCGTTTGTTTTGGTATGCCACGCAAACGAACAATGTCGCATTGGCGATTTCCTTGTTGAAACAGTTTTAAAATTGCACAACGATTGTTAGACATCCCGAAACAAATATCAAATTGATGGAAATCACAAAAATGTAAATATATTTGTTTTAGAAAAGTACAAGCTATCTATAAATGCATTTATTTAAGGGCTACATCAAACACATTTATAATCGATTGCTTCAAAATTGGTCCGGGTTATTTATTGTCACCCTGTATATAGTGACGTTTTTATCAGCTGATATAGCTTTTGTTGCATGTTCAAATGGTGAAAGAATATTTGAAATAAACTTCTTCTGCTGTAAAGGGCTGCACAGTGGTCGGGCCCATAGGACAAAAATAAAAAAAATGATTCTGGTTTTTGTATCAGCTAATTGTCCAAATTTTACCATGCAATACGGTCTGCTTGGAATTTCTAAGGGGACTTTCTGAAAATAGATTGACAAAAGCGTACTTATATTCATGCACTTTTAATTTGTCAGCAGTGGAGTGCACAGACCAAATTTAAAAATTTTAAATATAATATAAAACGCTGATAAACCAAAAACAATTGGACTGGATATGGTAGATAATGGTATATACTTTATTTGTACAGAAAAATATATATATAATTTGTGTTGTGTTTCGTGTAAATCTTTGTTAAAAAAGTGCGTCTTTTTAGTTCGTCTAGGTTGTGTTTAAGTAAAGTTTTAAGTATTTTCCCCCCCGTTTCCCCAAATGAAATTTATGTGCCGTCATTAACTAATATTTAAAGATTATAAAAATGTTTACTTCAGCTGCGGAAACCAGCCGCAGCACATTTGCCATTGAAAAATGCAACCTAACCTCATATTCCAAATGCAGCCTAACCTCAATTCCAGCCTTGTACCTTCGTTTTTCGTTTTGTGTTTTAAGATTATTTTTTTGTTTAATTATTTCTTCTAATTTACCTCGTGCACGTCCAAAGAAGGATTTAACTGAGGTTTCAAAAAGGACGAAACGCCGACGCATAGCAGAGGTTGCGATTCGAGATGAGTCTGCTGCATCTCTTTTACGGACGTGTGATTTCCAAGGGAATAAATCAATTTCCGAAATAGGCATTGAAGAAGCTTTAGCTGTTTTCATGGAATGTCAGTTAACGAAACACCAACATTTAGTGCTACGTACATTTATTAACTCAAAAGTATCATTTCCATTGTTGCTATGATCAAGTTTTGAGTTCTAAAAAAAATAGCTATCCGAATAATATTACTGTCAGCGAATCTCAAGCAGAAGTCGAACTTCAAAGTTTATTGAATCACACTGCTGAACGCATATTGCAACTTCAAAAAGAGGTTATCTACAATGTAAATGATGACCATCTGATTTTATTCGGAGAATGGGGATTCGATGGTAGTACTGGTCATGCTGAATATAAACAGACATTGATGGATAGCGACTTAGCAGACAGCAATTTGTTTGTAACATCATATGTGCCCCTTAGAATGGTTACAAAGTCGGACCATTCCAAGATTATTTGAAAGAATCCAAGGCCATCATCGACTCGATATTGCAGACCAATCCGTTTTCAATTTAAAAAGGAGACGACTCAGCTTTGCCTGGATGAAGAAGCGTATGTCGAATACAAG
The DNA here is from genome assembly GCF_030179895.1 of Drosophila kikkawai. Taxonomy (NCBI): domain Eukaryota; kingdom Metazoa; phylum Arthropoda; class Insecta; order Diptera; family Drosophilidae; genus Drosophila; species Drosophila kikkawai. Next base: position 8,393,259 of record NC_091729.1, read on the forward strand.
ATTGATAACCTTAAAACTAGCAAATTTGAAATACAAAAACGAAATATTACTGTCGAACATTCTTTGCAACTTACCATGGTTGATGGGAAAGTTTGTAATGCATTAAGTGAAACAACATCCACAAAATGCGACATATGAACAACCTAGAAGTTTGTTTAAAAAAAGAAGTTCGTGAGGAGCGATTGGAGTTTGGACTGTCACCGCTTCATGCGTATATTCGATTTTTTGAATATTTTCTTCACTTATCGTACAGATTGGACGAAAAAGTATGGCAAATTCGATCCCAAGAGGCTAAAGATAAGATTTCATTGAGAAAAGAATTTATTCAAGATGAGTTCAGGGCTAATATGGGTCTTATAGTAGATCAACCTAGAACTGGAGGAAGCAGTACATCGAATGAAAATAAACCTCCAAGAAGACGGATCGTTTGTCCTCCTGCGAATCATCATATCGAACTCTGCTTTCTTTTATTGGGAATATTTTGGAATCGTACTGCCACGGCCCCGACAGCTTCATTTTTGGCAGCCAGAAAATTCTTCAGTAATCCTGAAATATCTGCCGACATAACGGGAATTGATAAGAATTTAATAGTTAGAGTCGCATCTTTGTTGCAAGCGCTATCTTCGGGCTACAAAACAAATGCATTAAAATTTGGCGACTATGCTCTAGAAACCGCAAAGGAGCTGATTTTTAAGTATCTCTGGTTTTATCTCCCCCCATCGGTTCATAAAGTTTTACTTCATGCTCCGGATATATAAACATTCATTATTATCGATTGGAGAGCTTTCTGAAGACGCCGCTGAGGCGAGAATTAAAGATATTTAAAAATTTCGATTGCAACATACGAGCAAAATTTCACGAGTCGCCCAAAATACAGATTTACTGAACAGATTGCTTTTAAGCTCTGACCCAGAAAAATTGCTTATACCCAAAAATCACCGCTACTAGAAACAACCATTTCTTTACTAAATGAAACAATTTAAAAATTATTTTTATGATTTTGTGATATTGTTCGTATTCTACTTAAATATATTAATCTATTTTTTTGTTATCATAACTTTTTTGAGCAGGTTGGCGTGGGAGAGTAGTTAAGCAATCACTCGAATATTTTTTTATTTTAGTATTATGTTAGTAAACAACTTACAGTAGAAATATTAGCCTGATCTGACCATTAGACGTGATTTTATGACTGCTTTCTCATGAAAGCGCCTCCACTGATGCAATCGTTCCTATGGAAGTTATATGATATAGACGAGCAATATGGCCAATTTTTTGTGGATATACTTAAAACATTTTTCTAGATTTTTGGTGAAAATTTCATAGCGATAGCACATCTAGAAGTATTTATGGCCGCTGTTCCATACAAGCTCGACCACAGTGGGCTGGGGAGCTTTTCGAATGCTTAATAAAACAGAAGAAAGAGTGGAATTAGTTGCCAAAATCCGCTGCACCATATACAAAGTACTGTTCCATCGTGTTGGAAACTCTTGCATTAAATTGTACCGATTATCTCCTTGAGCTTTTTTTAATTTCTCATAGGAAATGGTGCTGCTCTTAAAAAACGAAACAATTCGCTTACATTTTGCTAGCATTGGCACGACTAATGGCCGATGTTTGCTTACATCGATGTTTGTGAGTACTCTCATAAAAAACATCCATTAATAATCGATGTTAAAAAAAAAGTAAATCTTTGTTTTTCTGCCTAATTTTATTTGATATCATTCAGAAAATGGTGTTGGCTGCTCATCGCTGGAGTGTTTGAACATATAAATACGCATAAAGTGTTGAAAAAATCGATATTTGATAGGTGAACATCGATGCTGGGCGATATTTTGAAAACTTCGATTGTATCGAATATACATGGATTGCATCGAATAAACATCGATGTTTGTTCCAGCACTACCCGGAGCCCTTTTTTCCCCAAGGCTAATAAGAAGATTCCTCAACAGCATCCACCCGGGGCCTCCCATTATGTCCTATTATGTACGGTGGGCGAGGTGGAGAGGGTTACTACAAGTCCTTTGTGATCGAGCGTTATTTTAAGTGATTCAGTGTGCTTAAAAGAGATCATCAAGAAAGTGCATTCGAAAGAAAATGCCCACTTTGCGACTTTAGCACAAAGCGTGATTTTGAGTATTTAAAACACACGAATATTAAGCACAACTTCCTTGTAGTACTGGAGGTGTCGATTGGCCTTGCGTAGTTGCTTACTTCGTCGGTTACTATATGGGTACTTACTATACTGACCCTACGGTAAACGAGCTGCGAACCAGCTACTAGCTGGAACTAGTGAAATAGTGCTCCATGGAATGGTCGGTAATGTAAGTAGACAGAAAAAAAAAATCCGGGATAAAGTGCTCAAAATCAATCCCAAAGTGGGCATGATTTCGAGCTTAAGTCGGTGGTTATTAAATTACTTATATTAAGTAAGTAGTGGGGGTCTGCTGGTAAGCACTTATTTCACCAGCTACGAACCAGCGCGCAGTACTACAGGGTTGATTGAACCCAGATTCATTAAAAGGGCAGAGGAGCAATATAAAATTAAAAGCTCCGATGGTCAGAAATTCTGTTGCAAAAACGATAAATGCAATTATATAGCTAGATTTCTTCCTGGTCTTCAAATGCATAGAATAGCAGCTCTTTCGATTAAAAAACCAAAAGAAACAACAATCGAAAACAGAGACATACAGTCCCGCACTAAACTGAAAATTCATTTGCCGTATTGTGGGTGAGCCACAAACACACATCTTGGGCAGAATCCTTCGAATTATCATGTGAAGTAATTCGGCATATTAAGCTTCAATGCTATTTTTTTAAGTTGTACTTTAAAATTTACTAATACTACTACTAATATTTGTTGTTTTTATACCCTTGCAGGGTATTATAATTTCAGTCAGAAGTTTGCAACGCAGTGAAGGAGACGTTTCCGACCCTATAAAGTATATATATTCTTGATCAGCATCAACAGCCGAGTCGATCTAGCCATGTCCGTCTGTCCGTCCGTCTGTCCGTTTCTACGCAAACTAGTCCCTCAGTTTTGAAGCTATCTGAATGAAACTTTGCATAGAGTCTTCTATATACTCTCACTGCTATATATGTCGGAACGGGCCGGATCGGTCGACTATATCATATAGCTGCCATACAAATGTTCGATATATTTTTAGAAAAAAAATTATAACTTTGCTGTTTTTCAACATTTTTGCACCATTTTTTAGATATGGCCATTTTATATTATTCCAGAATTTTGGTAAAAATTTTTTGAAAATCGGACGACTATATCTTATAGCTGCCATAAGAACAATAAGGAAAGTAATAGAATTTTTGTCTACTTTGAGACATGAGCTTCTGATATTAGTTCAAAATTTTGGTATAAATTTAATGAAAATCGGACGACTATATCTTATAGCTGCCATAGGAACGATAGGGAAAACGATAGAATTATAACTTCGTTGTTTTTCAACGTATTTTCATCTACTTTGAGACATGAGCTTTTAGTATTATTTCAGAATTTTGGTAACAATATTATGAAAATCGGAGAACTATATCATATAGCTGCCATAGAAGTGATCCGTAGATGTAGAGAAAATGTAAAGCTGGGAATGTATAACTGTAACTGTCAAACTGTAAACATAATAAGTATACATAGGTAAAATGTTATGAAACTCCGTTTAGTGTCTGTTTTCGGCATTATAATTTATAATATAAACATCAAAACCAATCTGCAAGGGTATACAAACTTCGGCGTGCCGAAGTTAGCTTCCTTTCTTGTTCTTTTATATTCTTGCCCAAAATGTCCCCAATTGCTACCATATAATAAAAGATTTTGGAAGCTTATACCATATATACACACGCTTCGGGGCATTTGCTCTTTGTTAGATAAAAATCATTAGAGAAACTCAACTTCCTCGTCATCTAATTAATTTTAAGATAGTGCTATTCAAATCTGACGCAGTCTGTGCATCTGCTGTTGTCAAACAGCCTAAATAGTTGATAAACTATTCATTTTACTCCCACATCAGCCGCTTCAGCCATCTTTGTTTATGTTTTCATGAGCCACAGCTGATCGATCAGCTGTAATTGGATGCGGATGCACTTTAACGCAGCTCTGTGGAACCGTTCCTCACAGATGCGCTGAGTGGGAAGACAGTATAAGAAGAAGAAATCAGAGTTGCATAGAAAAACTTTTGCCTAACTATCGCCAACAAACGGTGGTAAAATTTAGATGCACTCTAATACGGTCTTCCCACACAGCGCATCTGTGAGGAACGTTTGGGATTTTTCGCAGATGCGAAACTCGTGTTCCCACAGAGCGTCAAAGTGCATCTGGCATCCGAACAGCTGATCGATCAGCTGTGGGCTCATGAAAACGTAAACAAAGACTGTCGAATTGGCAGTTGCAAATTTGAAATGGAGCATTTACCAACTATTTTGGCTGTTGTACAACAGCAAAAGGCACAGATTGCGTCAGAATTTATCCGCAATAAATTTAAATGACTTAAATGACAAGGAATTTTAGTTTTTCTAATGATTTTTCTCTAACAAAGAGCAAATTCACCGAAAAGTGTCTATAGGTGGTATAGGCATCCAAAATCTTTAAAATAAGGTAGAGGTAGGCGGTTTATATTAAATAGTAACAATTGGGGACATATTGGGGCAAGAATATACCGAAAAAACGCCAACATCTATTTTGGGCATGCTTGTAGCTTTGGCGCCACGTTTTAAATTCCATATCTCATTTGTTTCTCGCCAAGTGTGTATACACTTTCGTAGTGATGGTCAAATTTTCAGAGTTGCACCGAAGAACTATCGCCAAACAAACGGTCGTTACATTTAGATGCGCTTTGATGCAGGGCCAATTGGGAAAATTCGGAACGGCAAAACCTTATGGACCGTTTGATCAACGGATGCCAGATGCGCTTTGACGGTGTGTGGGAAGACCCTATTAACCAAAAAGCACAAAAGTGCAGCAGGAGGACATCAGCAAACAAACAAATTAGATTTTGTTACGCTTCCGGTTAAGACAATGGAGCAAGAAGCAGCACTCTGTTTGTTTATCGCGGAGCATACATCGTTTGCCCAAGTAGATCACTTGGGCAACTTGTGCACTAAATATTTCGACAGTGACAGTGCGAGTCGAATAAGACTGCATAGAACCAAATGCACAAACATCATAAAAAATGTTTTGGGAGTGCATTTCTCGGAAGAGTTGAGAGCCGATATTGGGGACTCAAAGTTTAGTCTCCAAATAGATGAGTCAACTGACGTTGGATTTACCAAAATTCTAGGTATGTATGACTCATTTGTATATATATTTCTTTACGTTTCATATAATATAGTTTAAATGGTTTTTATGTAATTCTATATGTACTTGTCGGATCACATGAAACAGGGCCTACTTTATTCCTATGGTCAGAATAGGTGAAGCGGGGCCTTTTGAAATATGGAGCAGGGCCTTCTGAAATATGGAGCAGGGCTTTTTGAAATACGGAGCAGGGCCTTTCTGAATTGAGTGAAAGCACGGCAGAGCAGGATAGATATAGACTGCTGCCGAGTGAGGTCTGTTCGTGAAGCGCTGACATACAGGTTAGAAAGAGACGACAACAATGATTATGAAATGAGTGAATTGAGTGAAAATAGAAAGGTCGAAAGTAGACTTTTTGGAAGACAGTTTAGAAAACGCTTCGAAGACGAACAGAACTTGCTGTTGGAAACTTATTCCGATAAAATGGACCAGTCAAACGACCCTCCGACATACTTATGTAGGGGTTGCCATCAATTACTTTTCGCGTCAACATGAAAAGTTTGTTTCGACATTTTTAAACCTAATTTCCCTAGAGCAAGGAAACGCATCCAGCATTGTTGCGGCCTTAAAAACTGAAATAAAGGATCGCAAGCTTGATATAAAAAAATTAATAGGCATTGGCACTGACAACGCAAATGTGATGATAGGCACAAATAAGAGTGTTTATACCGAGCTAAAACGGGAAGCACCATCCTTAATTTTAATAAAGTGCGTCTGCCACTCGATACAACTGTCGGTGAGTCACGCTTGCAAAGATTTTTTGCCGGCCAGTTTGGAGTTTTTAGTCCACGAAACCTACAACTGGTTTTCGAAAAGTTCAGCTAGACAAATAGAGTACAAAAAAATATACCAATCTATAACCGACGACAAGGTTTGTTATATATAATATGTTTGTTGTAAGTGGTTTTTGGTCTAACTCATTTATACTTAGAGTTCTAACTAAATATGTTTGTAATATATGTTGTAATATTAGCTCTGTGATTGTTAATTTTTGTACTAACGATAATTTAATAATTAAAACTAATTTTTAAATATACTTCTTCAAGGCTCCATTAAAGATCCCAAAAGTGTCGGACACGAGATGGCTTTCTATTGAGCTGGCTGTATCTCGAATTTTACAACAATGGGAGGAACTGAAACTTCATTTTAGTTTAGCGGCAAACAAGGAAAAATGCCACAAAGCGGAACTCCTTCAGAAAATGTTTAACGAAGAAAACTATTTATATTTGCTTTTTCTAAGTCCAGTTTTAGCAGAATTGCAAAAAGTGAACAAGCGTTTTCAGAGCAACAACACAAATGCAACTGAATTATTAAATGATTTGACGTTGGCCATTCAATCTTTGAAGAAGGGCATTATACCTCCGGAAATAGACATAGATTTATTGGAAACAGAAGACTTTGAAAAATATGTCGAAGGTAATGTCAAGCAAGGATATGAATTTGAATTGCGTATACAATTAATTAAATTGGATTAATTAAATTGGATCAAAATTTTTGATAGCACTTATTAAGCAATTAAAGCAGAGGTAAATATCTTAAACTTGATAGAATTTGTAAATTTATAATTTTTATTTTTATTTTAAGGCTTCCAGACAACTATAAAATATTAAAACAGGTAGATATTTTATCTGTCAAGAACGTATTGCGCCACAATAAAGAAGACATCATACCTTTATTGGAAGGTCTTAACTACCAAAATATAGGCCAAATTGAGAGCCAATACAAGAAAATTCACCTGGTAAAATGGGAAAATGTAGAAAGCACTTCCAAATTCTGGACTGAGGTAAATACCTATAAGGACTCCGGAGGCAACAACACATTTGCAGAGCTGGCCAACGTTGCGTTGGACATACTGTCGTTGCCTTGGTCTAACGCCGAAGTGGAGCGCGTATTTAGCCAAGTTAATCTTGTCAAGTCCAAATTGCGAAACAAATTGGAATTGTCTACACTTAATAGTGTACTGTATATAAGGTAATTGGCTTAACTTTTACTTTAAATAAAAATATCATATTTTATTGCGAACTTACAGATATGGCTTGCGCAGACTGCAGAAGTGCTGCTACACCTACACCGTTCCCAACAAGTATTTACGAATAATTGGAACAGGATTATGTTATGAAAGCCAGGACCAAACAGCAGAAATTGATGACATAATTGATATATTACAATAATCAAACATATATAATATAATTAGTTGAACTAAAACCAACAAATAAGTGTTTTCAAAAACAGATTTTTTTTCAGCTTTTTCGAAAATTTTTTTGGCTTTTTTTAATCGCACTTCCAGTCAAAAACCGCTTTTTTTTAAGGAAAAGTTGGCAACACTGCTCCCAACGTTTTTATTACAATGCTGCCATCCCGATAATATTGTAAATTGACGCCCAATACACTTTTGTTATGCCTGGACGCAATATCAATTTTGAGAGAGAGTATCTTATTTTTTAAATGAGTAATAAGGCTCTTCTTTTCAATATTATATCTTTCGCCAACATAATTCATTACATTACGGGATGTAATTGGTCTCATATCCAAGCCATTGAAGGTTTGCTCGGTCAAAATTTTAAAAGCCGGAGAATCTAAAAGTTTGAATGGGACCTTCTCTTCAGTGACCAGCTGTACACAAGCTTCTTTTACGGCAGCTTTAGAAATAGACACCGAAAACTTAATTTTCTTCTCGCAGGGTTCGTTGCCCTCCTTCTCCATCTCGCTCTCATACTCAATGGTATGAGTTTCCTGTAAATGTCTTCGCAGGTTGGTTTTTTCAAAAGTCAGTTTGAAAAAACGATTGCAAATTTTGCACTTTGAACCATTTGGATCGAAAATAAAAAAATCGCGGACAATTACTTCTCGTTTACGACCCATATTGATTAAAAACCAACTGACAAGAAATTCCTAAGATAATTATCTTAGTATTCATGTTTGTTTGTGAAACGGTGAATTTTTTATTATATGCACTTATGTTCATGTACATATTTGTGCACATGCAATAACCACAATATATACATCAAACGAAAGGTATTAAAGCGTAGATTAATTATATATATAAATCTTTAAGATATACCGCTCCGTTGGAAAGTTATTGCGATTCAATTTTTATTTTCAATTTTTAAAATAAAAATTGGAGAATAATATTATTTTCAATTTTTATATCCTTGCAGGGTATTATAATTTCAGTCAGAAGTTTGCAACGCAGTGAAGGAGACGTTTCCGACCCTATAAAGTATATATATTCTTGATCAGCATCAACAGCCGAGTCGATCTAGCCATGTCCGTCTGTCCGTCCGTCCGTCTGTCTTCTATATACTCTCACTGCTATATATGTCGGAACGGGCCGGATCGGACGACAATATCATATAGCTGCCATACAAATGTTCGATAAATTTTTAGAAAAAAAATTATAACTTGGCTGTTTTTCAATATTTTTGCATCATTTTTGAGATATGGCCATTTTATATTATTCCAGAATTTTGGTAAAAATTTTATGAAAATCAAACGACTATAAAAAAAAAAAATATATATGTATCTTATAGCTGCCATAGGAACGATCGGAAATTGAATAGGAAAAAAATTATAACTTCGTTGTTTTTCAACATATTCTTATCTTTTTTTAGATAGAAGCTTCTTTTATTATTTCAGAATTTTGGTAAAATCCGCCATACCGATCGTTTGGTAAATGTAGCGAAAATGTAAAGCTGGGAATGTAAAACTGTAACTGTCAAACTGTAAACATAATAAGTATAGGTAAAATGTAATGAAACTCTGTTTTGTGAGTGTTTTCAGCATTTAAATTTATAATATAAACATCAAAACCAATCTGCAAGGGTATACAAACTTCGGCGTGCCGAAGTTAGTTTCCTTTCTTGTTAAAATAAAAATTGGAAAATAATTTTAATTTTCAATTATTATTTTAAAAATTGAAAATAACTGTTATAACTCAACTTTTATATACAAATTGAAAAATAATAATTATTCTACAACTTTTTTATTAATATTTAAAAATAATTATCATTATAATTATTATATCATATAATTAATTATAATCAATTAAAAAATAAAAATTGGTTATAAAAGTTTATTTTATTTTTGAGAACTCCTTCAAAAATTATGGTATACCTAAATATTTCATCTTTCCAGCTCAATTTTTTGGTAATAACTTTTATTTTACTCATAACTCTTATTTGCAATCCCTGCATTGTTGTATAATTGGTACCTACCAACTAGAGTAAAACGTGTTACTAGAGGACATACAAGTAACTATCTAGGTACAATAACAATGACAACAACGTGACGGCTGGGTGCCAGTTAGTGCTGGAAAAACATTAATGTTAGCCTACATTGATGTTTGTGAGTACTTTCATAAAAAAATAGATTAATAATCGATGTTTTAAAAAAACAAATCTTTTTTTCTGCCTAATTTTATTTGATATCATTCAGAAAATTGTTTCTATTACAGAATAGTAGTTTATCGACTATTTTTTGGTTTTTGGCTGCTCATCGCTGGAGTGTTTGGACAAATAGTCATAAAACTTGGACTCCAAAGGAATTGCTGCCTGATCGGCATTCCGGCTCGACAAAAAATCCCAGCTTTTTTTTAACCTTGGATCCAGTATGGTCGCTACTTGAGGAATTGAACGCGTTTCATATTGATCAAAACGTTTCGGAATTCGTTCTATTATATATTCGTGTATAGAAAACCCTTCCGTGGTTTTAAGTTTGCATTTGACGTCCATGTTCCATGTTTTTATAATTTCGCAAATCAACGGAAGCAATATATACAGGGTGACAATAAATAACCCGGACAAACATTTTTGATCATAACTTTTTAAGGAACTGTATCTGAGAAAAAATGCAGATACACAACTATTAAATAGCTATTGTGTTAACATATATTCAGCCGGTTTCGAAGTGGCTTCCATGGGCTGCGATGCAGAGCCCTAAACGTTTCTGGAAATTTAGCGCAATGGGCCACAGGTCTTCTTCCGATAATCGATCCCATTCTTGGAGCAATGATTGCTTCAGCGCCTTCAAACTTATGTGGCGTTTAGCACATGCCCTGGACTCCAAAATAGACCACACACTGTAGTCCATCGGATTAAGATCTGGCGAGTAAGGTGGCCATTCACTGGATATGATAAAGTCCGGAAAATTGGCTTTGCACCAGTCCTGAGTCAATTTGGCTCTATGGGCTGGCGCTGAATCCTGTTGAAACGTCCACTCCAGCGAAGTACTGCTGGGCCCAAGGAAGCACAACAGTTTCCAAAATGTCCCGGCCCCTTGATCGATGAAAACAAGGGGTGTTTTGCCGGTGGCGCATATTCCCTCCCAAACCATTCAAGACTGCTCATATTGACGGCGCTCGATTATTGCAGAGGTACCTGGAGCTTCAGCCGACCAGATTCCGTCATTTTGGTGATTGTGCGCCTGTTTGATGGTGAATATCTTCTCGTCCGTGAAGGGAATACGCTCCCATTTTTGACCTGCGGCCCGACGCTTTAGCTGACGGCATCTTTGGAGTCTCACGCGTTTATTGTCATCCGTAAAAAGGTGCACTTTTTGGAGCTTGTAGGGCTTGAGATTGAGTTAATTTTTTTTTGAATCAACCGAATACTTTCTCGATTCACTCCGATTTTACGGCCTATTTTTCTGCCTCGTCCGGGACGGTCACCTTCATGGCCAAGCTCATTAAATCGCCGTATAGCGTCAGAGACCGTTTGTTTTGGTATGCCACGCAAACGAACAATGTCGCATTGGCGATTTCCTTGTTGAAACAGTTTTAAAATTGCACAACGATTGTTAGACATCCCGAAACAAATAACAAATTGATGGAAATCACAAAAATGTAAATATATTTGTTTTAGAAAAGTACAAGCTATCTATAAATGCATTTATTTAAGGGCTACATCAAACACATTTATAATCGATTGCTTCAAAATTGGTCCGGGTTATTTATTGTCACCCTGTATATAGTGACGTTTTTATCAGCTGATATAGCTTTTGTTGCATGTTCAAATGGTGAAAGAATATTTGAAATAAACTTCTTCTGCTGTAAAGGGCTGCACAGTGGTCGGGCCCATAGGACAAAAATAAAAAAAATGATTCTGGTTTTTGTATCAGCTAATTGTCCAAATTTTACCATGCAATACGGTCTGCTTGGAATTTCTAAGGGGACTTTCTGAAAATAGATTGACAAAAGCGTACTTATATTCATGCACTTTTAATTTGTCAGCAGTGGAGTGCACAGACCAAATTTAAAAATTTTAAATATAATATAAAACGCTGATAAACCAAAAACAATTGGACTGGATATGGTAGATAATGGTATATACTTTATTTGTACAGAAAAATATATATATAATTTGTGTTGTGTTTCGTGTAAATCTTTGTTAAAAAAGTGCGTCTTTTTAGTTCGTCTAGGTTGTGTTTAAGTAAAGTTTTAAGTATTTTCCCCCCCGTTTCCCCAAATGAAATTTATGTGCCGTCATTAACTAATATTTAAAGATTATAAAAATGTTTACTTCAGCTGCGGAAACCAGCCGCAGCACATTTGCCATTGAAAAATGCAACCTAACCTCATATTCCAAATGCAGCCTAACCTCAATTCCAGCCTTGTACCTTCGTTTTTCGTTTTGTGTTTTAAGATTATTTTTTTGTTTAATTATTTCTTCTAATTTACCTCGTGCACGTCCAAAGAAGGATTTAACTGAGGTTTCAAAAAGGACGAAACGCCGACGCATAGCAGAGGTTGCGATTCGAGATGAGTCTGCTGCATCTCTTTTACGGACGTGTGATTTCCAAGGGAATAAATCAATTTCCGAAATAGGCATTGAAGAAGCTTTAGCTGTTTTCATGGAATGTCAGTTAACGAAACACCAACATTTAGTGCTACGTACATTTATTAACTCAAAAGTATCATTTCCATTGTTGCTATGATCAAGTTTTGAGTTCTAAAAAAAATAGCTATCCGAATAATATTACTGTCAGCGAATCTCAAGCAGAAGTCGAACTTCAAAGTTTATTGAATCACACTGCTGAACGCATATTGCAACTTCAAAAAGAGGTTATCTACAATGTAAATGATGACCATCTGATTTTATTCGGAGAATGGGGATTCGATGGTAGTACTGGTCATGCTGAATATAAACAGACATTGATGGATAGCGACTTAGCAGACAGCAATTTGTTTGTAACATCATATGTGCCCCTTAGAATGGTTACAAAGTCGGACCATTCCAAGATTATTTGAAAGAATCCAAGGCCATCATCGACTCGATATTGCAGACCAATCCGTTTTCAATTTAAAAAGGAGACGACTCAGCTTTGCCTGGATGAAGAAGCGTATGTCGAATACAAGATTGATAACCTTAAAACTAGCAAATTTGAAATACAAAAACGAAATATTACTGTCGAACATTCTTTGCAACTTACCATGGTTGATGGGAAAGTTTGTAATGCATTAAGTGAAACAACATCCACAAAATGCGACATATGAACAACCTAGAAGTTTGTTTAAAAAAAGAAGTTCGTGAGGAGCGATTGGAGTTTGGACTGTCACCGCTTCATGCGTATATTCGATTTTTTGAATATTTTCTTCACTTATCGTACAGATTGGACGAAAAAGTATGGCAAATTCGATCCCAAGAGGCTAAAGATAAGATTTCATTGAGAAAAGAATTTATTCAAGATGAGTTCAGGGCTAATATGGGTCTTATAGTAGATCAACCTAGAACTGGAGGAAGCAGTACATCGAATGAAAATAAACCTCCAAGAAGACGGATCGTTTGTCCTCCTGCGAATCATCATATCGAACTCTGCTTTCTTTTATTGGGAATATTTTGGAATCGTACTGCCACGGCCCCGACAGCTTCATTTTTGGCAGCCAGAAAATTCTTCAGTAATCCTGAAATATCTGCCGACATAACGGGAATTGATAAGAATTTAATAGTTAGAGTCGCATCTTTGTTGCAAGCGCTATCTTCGGGCTACAAAACAAATGCATTAAAATTTGGCGACTATGCTCTAGAAACCGCAAAGGAGCTGATTTTTAAGTATCTCTGGTTTTATCTCCCCCCATCGGTTCATAAAGTTTTACTTCATGCTCCGGATATATAAACATTCATTATTATCGATTGGAGAGCTTTCTGAAGACGCCGCTGAGGCGAGAATTAAAGATATTTAAAAATTTCGATTGCAACATACGAGCAAAATTTCACGAGTCGCCCAAAATACAGATTTACTGAACAGATTGCTTTTAAGCTCTGACCCAGAAAAATTGCTTATACCCAAAAATCACCGCTACTAGAAACAACCATTTCTTTACTAAATGAAACAATTTAAAAATTATTTTTATGATTTTGTGATATTGTTCGTATTCTACTTAAATATATTAATCTATTTTTTTGTTATCATAACTTTTTTGAGCAGGTTGGCGTGGGAGAGTAGTTAAGCAATCACTCGAATATTTTTTTATTTTAGTATTATGTTAGTAAACAACTTACAGTAGAAATATTAGCCTGATCTGACCATTAGACGTGATTTTATGACTGCTTTCTCATGAAAGCGCCTCCACTGATGCAATCGTTCCTATGGAAGTTATATGATATAGACGAGCAATATGGCCAATTTTTTGTGGATATACTTAAAACATTTTTCTAGATTTTTGGTGAAAATTTCATAGCGATAGCACATCTAGAAGTATTTATGGCCGCTGTTCCATACAAGCTCGACCACAGTGGGCTGGGGAGCTTTTCGAATGCTTAATAAAACAGAAGAAAGAGTGGAATTAGTTGCCAAAATCCGCTGCACCATATACAAAGTACTGTTCCATCGTGTTGGAAACTCTTGCATTAAATTGTACCGATTATCTCCTTGAGCTTTTTTTAATTTCTCATAGGAAATGGTGCTGCTCTTAAAAAACGAAACAATTCGCTTACATTTTGCTAGCATTGGCACGACTAATGGCCGATGTTTGCTTACATCGATGTTTGTGAGTACTCTCATAAAAAACATCCATTAATAATCGATGTTAAAAAAAAAGTAAATCTTTGTTTTTCTGCCTAATTTTATTTGATATCATTCAGAAAATGGTGTTGGCTGCTCATCGCTGGAGTGTTTGAACATATAAATACGCATAAAGTGTTGAAAAAATCGATATTTGATAGGTGAACATCGATGCTGGGCGATATTTTGAAAACTTCGATTGTATCGAATATACATGGATTGCATCGAATAAACATCGATGTTTGTTCCAGCACTACCCGGAGCCCTTTTTTCCCCAAGGCTAATAAGAAGATTCCTCAACAGCATCCACCCGGGGCCTCCCATTATGTCCTATTATGTACGGTGGGCGAGGTGGAGAGGGTTACTACAAGTCCTTTGTGATCGAGCGTTATTTTAAGTGATTCAGTGTGCTTAAAAGAGATCATCAAGAAAGTGCATTCGAAAGAAAATGCCCACTTTGCGACTTTAGCACAAAGCGTGATTTTGAGTATTTAAAACACACGAATATTAAGCACAACTTCCTTGTAGTACTGGAGGTGTCGATTGGCCTTGCGTAGTTGCTTACTTCGTCGGTTACTATATGGGTACTTACTATACTGACCCTACGGTAAACGAGCTGCGAACCAGCTACTAGCTGGAACTAGTGAAATAGTGCTCCATGGAATGGTCGGTAATGTAAGTAGACAGAAAAAAAAAATCCGGGATAAAGTGCTCAAAATCAATCCCAAAGTGGGCATGATTTCGAGCTTAAGTCGGTGGTTATTAAATTACTTATATTAAGTAAGTAGTGGGGGTCTGCTGGTAAGCACTTATTTCACCAGCTACGAACCAGCGCGCAGTACTACAGGGTTGATTGAACCCAGATTCATTAAAAGGGCAGAGGAGCAATATAAAATTAAAAGCTCCGATGGTCAGAAATTCTGTTGCAAAAACGATAAATGCAATTATATAGCTAGATTTCTTCCTGGTCTTCAAATGCATAGAATAGCAGCTCTTTCGATTAAAAAACCAAAAGAAACAACAATCGAAAACAGAGACATACAGTCCCGCACTAAACTGAAAATTCATTTGCCGTATTGTGGGTGAGCCACAAACACACATCTTGGGCAGAATCCTTCGAATTATCATGTGAAGTAATTCGGCATATTAAGCTTCAATGCTATTTTTTTAAGTTGTACTTTAAAATTTACTAATACTACTACTAATATTTGTTGTTTTTATACCCTTGCAGGGTATTATAATTTCAGTCAGAAGTTTGCAACGCAGTGAAGGAGACGTTTCCGACCCTATAAAGTATATATATTCTTGATCAGCATCAACAGCCGAGTCGATCTAGCCATGTCCGTCTGTCCGTCCGTCTGTCCGTTTCTACGCAAACTAGTCCCTCAGTTTTGAAGCTATCTGAATGAAACTTTGCATAGAGTCTTCTATATACTCTCACTGCTATATATGTCGGAACGGGCCGGATCGGTCGACTATATCATATAGCTGCCATACAAATGTTCGATATATTTTTAGAAAAAAAATTATAACTTTGCTGTTTTTCAACATTTTTGCACCATTTTTTAGATATGGCCATTTTATATTATTCCAGAATTTTGGTAAAAATTTTTTGAAAATCGGACGACTATATCTTATAGCTGCCATAAGAACAATAAGGAAAGTAATAGAATTTTTGTCTACTTTGAGACATGAGCTTCTGATATTAGTTCAAAATTTTGGTATAAATTTAATGAAAATCGGACGACTATATCTTATAGCTGCCATAGGAACGATAGGGAAAACGATAGAATTATAACTTCGTTGTTTTTCAACGTATTTTCATCTACTTTGAGACATGAGCTTTTAGTATTATTTCAGAATTTTGGTAACAATATTATGAAAATCGGAGAACTATATCATATAGCTGCCATAGAAGTGATCCGTAGATGTAGAGAAAATGTAAAGCTGGGAATGTATAACTGTAACTGTCAAACTGTAAACATAATAAGTATACATAGGTAAAATGTTATGAAACTCCGTTTAGTGTCTGTTTTCGGCATTATAATTTATAATATAAACATCAAAACCAATCTGCAAGGGTATACAAACTTCGGCGTGCCGAAGTTAGCTTCCTTTCTTGTTCTTTTATATTCTTGCCCAAAATGTCCCCAATTGCTACCATATAATAAAAGATTTTGGAAGCTTATACCATATATACACACGCTTCGGGGCATTTGCTCTTTGTTAGATAAAAATCATTAGAGAAACTCAACTTCCTCGTCATCTAATTAATTTTAAGATAGTGCTATTCAAATCTGACGCAGTCTGTGCATCTGCTGTTGTCAAACAGCCTAAATAGTTGATAAACTATTCATTTTACTCCCACATCAGCCGCTTCAGCCATCTTTGTTTATGTTTTCATGAGCCACAGCTGATCGATCAGCTGTAATTGGATGCGGATGCACTTTAACGCAGCTCTGTGGAACCGTTCCTCACAGATGCGCTGAGTGGGAAGACAGTATAAGAAGAAGAAATCAGAGTTGCATAGAAAAACTTTTGCCTAACTATCGCCAACAAACGGTGGTAAAATTTAGATGCACTCTAATACGGTCTTCCCACACAGCGCATCTGTGAGGAACGTTTGGGATTTTTCGCAGATGCGAAACTCGTGTTCCCACAGAGCGTCAAAGTGCATCTGGCATCCGAACAGCTGATCGATCAGCTGTGGGCTCATGAAAACGTAAACAAAGACTGTCGAATTGGCAGTTGCAAATTTGAAATGGAGCATTTACCAACTATTTTGGCTGTTGTACAACAGAAAAAAGGCACAGATTGCGTCAGAATTTATCCGCACTAAATTTAAATGAATTAAATGACAAGGAATTTTAGTTTTTCTAATGATTTTTCTCTAACAAAGAGCAAATTCCCCGAAGTGTGTCTATAGGTGGTATAGGCATCCAAAATCTTCAAAATAAGGTAGAGGCAGGCGGTTTATATTAAATAGTAACAATTGGGGACATATTGGGGCAAGAATATACAGAAAAAACTCCAACAACTATTTTGGGCATGCTTGTAGCTTTGGCGCCACGTTTTAAATTCCATATCTCATTTGTTTCTCGCCAAGTGTGTATACACTTTCGTAGTGATGGTCAAATTTTCAGAGTTGCACCGAAAAACTATCGCCTAACTATCGCCAAACAAACGGTCGTTACATTTAGATGCACTTTGTTGCAGGTCCAATTGAGAAAATTCGGAACGGCAAAACCTTATGGACCGTTTGTTCAACGGATGCCAGATGCGCTTTGACGGTGTGTGGGAAGACCCTATAACCCCGGACCAACCTGAGAAAATTCGGGACGGCAAAACCTTATGGACCGTTTGTTCAACGGACGGTGGATGCGCTTTGACGGTGTGAACCTATTAGATTACATGCACGTCATATTTTTAGGCGTGATGCGGACATTGTTGAACGCATGGGTAAAAAAAAGGGTGTAGATTTTTCTTTAACATCTTGGAAAATCGAATCCATATAAACAGAATTGACTTTTAATAGGAATAAAATGACAAGAGAATTTAAAAGAAAACCTCGAAGTTTAAAAGAACTTGAGCGATGGAAGGCAACAGAGTTAAGGAAATTTTTACTGTATACTGGACCTTTTATAACTGCATAATTTTTAAAATTGTCGTTGGCCTTCAGAATTCTGTTAGATACAATAAATGTAAACAAAATGTAAATATGTGTGTAAGATCAACAACTCATGTGTAGTGGGAAAACTAAGAAGGGAACATTTTTAAATGTGAATGTGAAAAGTGTTCTTTTGTCAGGGGAAGACCCCATAATTTTTGTTTGGCAGGAAATAAAATTGTTAAGATAACTAAAATAAAAAACAGTAATAATAGGCCATTTTTTTAGGGAATAGCAGTAAATAACTTAACGCCAGCTTTTCTTCAACCAATCAATTTTAAAATATATTGTGCGGCTAATGTAATATTTGACAAAAAATAGAATTTTCAGTAAATGAAATAATTAAAATTAAATAATATGTTAACGTAATTCAGCAGACGGGAGTCTATTTTTTACACCTCTTGTTCACAATGGCTTTCAATATACGCAAATGAACAGTTCAACATCATGTAAGTAGAGCAATATTAAATACAATATATTTCTATAACAATATTATTTTAATTACAAAATAACTCTAGATTTGACAAAATCACGGACCTTTTATTAGAATTTCAAAAAAGAAAATAATCTATTAAAGGCTGAAGTTGTTGAACTGAAGCAATCAATTACCAACTTGGCAAAGGATTACCGTAAAATTGGAAAATAGAAAGCTGCACAGCTCCAAAGGGCAACAAACAGTTGATTTGCCAGACTTCAGAAACTTTCCTTTTACCGACATAAATGAAGTTGCAAATTTTGATAACGATATGAAGCAAGATGATGAGAAATTACAACAATTTGTAAGTATTGTAAACGTGAACCAATTTTAATTTGTTTATAAATAGCCAAATTTTCAGAAACGATTTATTGGAAAAACTAGTGGAGAAGGACCAACCCAGTTTTTGAGAGCAGCTATTCGAAAAGTATTTTCCGACGAATTGGCTACAAATTATAGCTGGAAGGGCTCCAGCACAAAGCCAAGCGCTGAAAAGCACTGAAAAGTCATCCCATGCGTCGATATCATTTGCAGACTCATCTGCAGATTCAAATTCACAAGCCAACAGCTGGATGACTTCTACTGGCAAAGCAAGTCTCTTATGTTTTTGGATCCGTCTATTTAAATTTAAGGATGACATTATGGGGTCGTAAGTATCCATTCCCTGTTAAAAACGTCTGTAAGGTTGTTAATTCGACTGTTTTCCCTTGCATGATGAAGTCTGTCGGATTTATATATTTTATTTCTGGATTCAGCTGATTCTTCACCAAAATTACCAACTGGAAGAACAGTGTTTTTCAATATAACTCTTGAGTGGACAAGAGTCTTGTGGACCGTTGCTGTCATTGGTAGCCATGGATATTTGTAAATTATTAGGTGACCAGTTTCATGGCAAAGTTCTTCGAAAGCTTCATATTTCCTGAATGCACGGCGAGCTGTATTCCCAACATTTGTGCTTTGGAATCCTCCTTGTTTTGGTTAGCTAACTTTTAGGGATAGCTTTTCCCAAAACATTCGCTGAATATTATTTTTTTATTTTGCAACACTATGCTTTTGTCGTCTCGGGCTAAAATTCGACATTTCTTCACATCCATTTTATACCCAGCATGATGTAAGAATTCAAAAAAACCTAATCCAACAATGTAATGGACTTAAACCGTATTTGGTTGTGGAGAATCGGATCCAATTGTATGCACTTAACATTTTGGATGTCTAAAAAATCTTTTGGTGTTGCAGTGCAGATCGGGCAAACTTGGTAATATTTCGTATTTGTTAGGGCATTAAGAACTTTGCAATTACAATCAAATACAAGCTAAACCTTACATTGTTTTCATCAAGATTAACTTTAATATAATTTAATGCACCTATTTCGCTTTTCATACTTTTGTTCCCATCTTTATTAACTTTTATGGATTCTTAAAGAAACTCCAATTTTAACGGTCTGCAAAAACTTATGTTCTGCGGAGTTTGATTGTTCCACAATGTATTGTCGGACGAATCGCTCAGACGAAGGACGTGGCAAACAGTGAAGAGTCTGCATATTGGGACTGGTTGGTGTAAGCTTGTCCCGTGCTGCCATCAAAGCCATAACTCAATATCAACTCGGCAGATAAAAGGTCAGACTGCTGGATGTTCAGTGCTGTTGCAATAGCCTATTTTTGATAATCCAATAGGTCTTGCAAAGAAACTCTTGCTACGGTGTCCATTACAATAATATTGGCTGGTCGGCAGTATTTTTTTCTTTTTACTTACATCATGATAATTGGGATATACATATATCAGCTTCCCTGCGTTTTGCATCCTCTCGAATTCCGCAATATTGTTCAGTTGTGAAACCTGATCCAGTATCAAAGCCACCGCCTCTTCAGCGGCAGATCGCAAAGTCTGTACCACGGGCTTGTTTATCATTTTGCGAATAGTGAAGTCTTTTCCAGGGTTTAATGCAAGTATTCCTAATAGGACATCACGATCAACTAGCCCGCGCCTACGAACAGCTATGCTTGCTGCTTCAGTCAGTAATCTTGCGTTATGTTTTTTGGCCTGGCTAGGCTTAGTGTGCCCGCCACTTTTGTACGATATTACCCCTTCTTGGTGTGACCATCGCCAGATTTGGCAAGAATGATCGTGCGCGCGCCCATATTTTCACAAATACTATTTCATATTACCCCACAATACCGCCCTTAAAACCGCAACGCACGCCTCAAAGACGATCCAAGAAACATAACTTTTTATTGGAATTCGAATACATTTTATCGAAAGAGAAAAAGAAAAAAACCGAATTGCCAGCATGCTTTAAATCGGTGTGACCGTATTAGAACTCAAAAAAACATATTTCTCAGGCCTGTTTTAGTTTCCACTTCCGCAAGATCTACTCGGATTCGGAATTCCCTGACATGTTCTAGTTTTCACTTTCGAAAAATCCTTACGGGTTCGTATTTCCCTCTGTTACGTCTCTGTTAACTTCCCAGCGAAACCGCTCGGAAATTTTCCGACTGCCACTTGGCTGGTGGATTCAAATCCGCAAAACCAGAAATTAATTATTTTAAAATACAATGCGATTATGTGAATTGCAAATGTTAATTGTATTTTATTCTTTGAGGTTTTAGCAACAGTATTGCAAAACTGAATTACTTAAAGCTAATATACTTGATTTTCAAATAATTTTGTGGTCGGTTCTATTCTAACCTTAAGGGGGGACATCTGAGTAACTTTTTTTTAAAATCGAAAAATTTTTTTTTCGCTTAAAAAATTCTTTAGGGTCTTAAAAATAACATACCAAAAGATAGAGTCCGGCAAAAGTTTCTAAGTGTCGAAATTTTCCATTCTGCGGCGATGCCTCACATGTATATACATATATGGGATTTTAAAACTTTAAACGCGTTTTTCTCGAAACCACTTTTTTTGAGTTGACCGGAAACATAACTCGAAGAAATCTTAACCGATCGATCTGAAATTTTGACAGTATATCCAAAATACCTATGGATATCGACACACCTAGGATTTTTTTTTTTTTGCTTACTTTTTTTTTATCAACAATTTTGTGACGTTTTTTTTTCATGAGAATTGAAAATTTTTTTTAATCACTCACCATTTTGCTAAAAATCAAAATATCAAAAAAATCCTACGTGTGTCGATAGCGGTTGAGATACAGAAACTAACAAAATTTAATTTTTTGTTCTAGATCAAAAATTAAGGACGTTAGGTTTCCGGCCATGGACCCCTTTCAAAAAAATAGGCCCTACGAAGACAGGCTGCACAGCCGCCATTTTGTTTTCAATTTATTAAAAAAAAATTTATTTTGTAGTTCACATCCAACATTATAAAACCAACTTTAAAAATTTTCGTTGGCTTTTTTATTTGGCCCAAAAAAATCCTGAAAATCGGCTATTTTTTGCCAGTTACTCAGATGTCCCCCCTTAAACTTTATTGAAATCCGCCCCTTAATCGTATTTGATAGGGACCATTTAAGGGTTGTCAGCATTAAAAAAAAAAAGGCATTTTAGGCTTGCGTTCTTGAAATCCTTTTACTTTATTTATCAATTTCAGCAGCAGTTGTATCTCCCATTTCATGGCCTAAATTTTGGGCTTAGTAGATGTCCTATATCATTCCCGATGTAAGGAAATTCTCAGCTTTTCCTGTTTTTTTGCATTTTTAATTACACCGTCGCTGCACCAGTTGTTGATGCTGTTGTGAGTCCCCGATATATGTATGTAGTATGTGTGATGTTAGGGTGTGTGGGCGAGCCTCCATTTTGGCTTTCGTATTAATTTTCATTTCGCCGGTTGTCGAATCCGCAAAACAAAAGTTTGTCTTATGCGCCTTGCGCTGCATAATTTGGGTGTTGCATATATTTTTTTCAGTTTCGCCGGTTGGGGCAGAGGCAGAGATTGGCAGGAATGATGGCGAGTGCTTTGGCTGTTGGGGGCCGCACACACTTCCGGGGCATAAAATATGCAAAACAATGCAAGCGCTCGCCTGGCCAGCAAACAACAACAATGGGAACAAAATAAAAACTTTCCCTGCCTTTGGCCCAAAAATTAATTTTTGTTTTAGATGGCGCGCAGATTTTCCGGCTGCATTTTCGACTGCACTGCTAATGCTGCTGCACCGCCAACCGACCACCGACCACTGGCCGTAATTTTTGTTTTAATTAACTTTTTGTTTGCCTTTTTGTTGCCAAAGTTTTGCAACTCTGCGAAAATGGTGCTAATTTTAAAATGGTTTGGAGCGCATTTTTTCGAAATACATTTTTCATACTCAAAAATCGGCCGTTGGTTGCATTTATGATGACTAATGGGCAGTAGAGGGGCACTAAGCCTTAACATATACAACCAATATCCACTATAATATAATCCATTATATACATATCTCGGAATAAAGGACGAAATAAATCGGATAAAGAAAAATTCAAACTTACAAGGATAAGACAAGATATTTGTCGTTATTCGTTTCTATTATTTTAGTCAAAAGCTCAACTATGTATATTTTTAAAATACAAAATGTTATAACATTAGGGAGTTTATTTTGTTTCACTAGAATGAATTTTTTTATGTAGAATTTAGTAATAATTCACTTGGGCTTATTTCAAGCGCAGGACTTAACATTCGGCAGGACATTAAATCATTCATCGAGGCGTCCATAGTAATACGGTTTTCATTGCCAAGCCCATTTAGAATTGTTGAATGAGTCTGTTTATTTGGTCAGACCTGCTCCTTTGACAATTTGCGGCCATAAATTCGCATTACACGCGCCCTGATTTGCATTGGGTTTATGGAAATGTCGCAATGAGTATGCGCGATAAATATTCGATCTGGATTCAAGTTAATTGATGGTGCTTGTATGCCGACAGGCGGCATTGTCCGCACTAATTTGTGCCCCTTTTCCTAGCATTGACCACATCCAGAAAGAGTGGTCGGTCGGCTCGTCCGGCTGATTGAATAGCTCAAAGTGAGCCCAGGCAGGACCAGACCGAGCCCGGCTGGGTAACAGAAATATAAATGACTCTCCGCCTCCAACAGCTGTCAACACACGGACATAGGCGCCAGCTTTTGGGCCGCACTGGCCGGCAGTTGGTCGCTTACTTTATTCCTGGCAATTTTTCAATGCGCTTTGTTTACCCTGGCCCAAGGCAGCTGGCACAAAGCCCGAAAGCGTAGGCACCAGGCCATGGCAATCATTGGCAACGGTTGCTTTGTAGCTTCATTGAGGCCTCGACCACAGGATGTGCCTTTTGCCGTCTTGCACTTACTTAACCGGCTTCCAGCTCCCTGCCATCCGCCTCATCGTCCATCCATCCATTCGGAAGCTCCGTGCCGTTTGATTTACTTCAAACAATTGGCAACATCATACATCAACGCGCTTTTGTTTTTGTTCGGGGATTTCTCGTTATCCTTTTTTGCTGGGCAAATCCTTCTTCTGGCCAGACCCTTTATCGGCTTTTGTCCTTGTCCCTGGCTCTGCTCGATTGGTTTAGGTTTTGCCTGTTTCTTGGCATTATGGCAGCGGCAAGTTTATGGAAATATGAGGGAATACAAATTTTAAAATTTAATTTGTACATAAATTTAAATAAAATCTTCTTAAATCTAGAAAAATTGATTACTTTCATACCCGTAAAACCCGTAATGATGGGCAAACTAATCCATTTTAATTAAAACAAATAATGTTACACTTTTAAAGTGATGGCGGTTGGCAATACGCCCACAAAGGGATTATACTCCCCGGAAAAAAACGAGTGGAAAAAGCGTAAAAATCACAATACAAATCCGAAACAAATGAGAATAATTATTGGTGAACGATGAGGGGATAAGGTTAGATAAACGGATTTAAATTACGAACTTTGTTTGCCTGTATGTAAAATGCATAATTCATAATTAAGCACATTGCGAATAAATAAAATTTCATATTAATTTGTTGACAATGGGGAATTTATTAGCCGCACAAAAGGCTCTAATACTGTAGATTACAAAGCGATTAATTAGCGCTGAGGCTTCGGACTGTCAACAAATGTTTAGCTGCTCATTAGTTCCTCACCGATGGGACTTTATGTCTGGGTCCGACCTGCATCCTCATTGGAATTCAGCCTGAGTCCTGCACTCCCGACTTGCCTCCAGTGAGCTTCGGCGCAAGTCTTCCGCAACATAAGCCGCAGTGAAGAAAATAACAGACCCACGGAAAAATAGGAAAATTGTCTGTGCTGGGGAAAACTACTTGTTATTCAGTGCGTTGAACTTCGTTTAGCTGGGCGAAATGTTTTAGAACTCGTTAGGGCGCCCCAGCAACGGGCAGAGATTGAGCCGGAGTCCTGACAGGCTGCTAGCTCATCAATGCAGTCGAACATGGCCGCAAGTCACTGAATATCACTGGGTAATCGATTTAGCCTTAACTGTCGCTTGCCGTGCAATTTTAGGGAGATAAGAACTGACAACTGGGCCGAGACACCAAATTTGACAAGCAGGGACTTTTTACTTAGTGCCTGCAGATAAGCAGAAATTACATTGACAGGAACCCAGACTCGCTGTTAAGTCTTTTTCGGCTCGGACTTTCGATAGCCAAAGCATACATGGTTGCGCCTTACAGCAAAACTTATACTTTTCAGCAAAAATCTATAATTAACAGCTTACTTACTACTATCCCCATGGTGTTTACAGTCTCCTCAATGCTCAACAAGTATTCAGAAAACTACAATGGTTAAAAGGAACTACATAAGTTTTTATTGATTTCACAAGCTCATTCGATAGTTATTGTCATATAGATGATTGCACTTAATAATTGGAATGATACGCAAAAGTTCCGACAGCTTAGCCGCAAAAGAATGCGAAGTAATTGCACAAGGAATAGCCATTCGATTGATTTTAACCAATTACGAAAATCAATTCAATTGGCTGGCTTCTCAACTGAGCACAATAGAAATCAAAACGAACCAGGTGGAACTGGTGTTCCTTGAAGCTAACAATAGAAAGCCACGAAAGCAGCTCAATTCGCGCACCGAGTCGATGATGAATGATTTATTCCAACTTTGCAGTCAAGATAAAGTGCAAAAGCGAAAAATACACAAAAATGCACAAACCAAAACAGGGACGAATAAAACTAAAGGCGCTGTCGAATTTCATTGGCTAAATTGATAAAGTGGATGCAGAAAATCGAAAGGAAGACCATCGGTCGATAAGGCAACTGAAGGTTTAAATAAAATTCTAGATGGCAGGGGAGTGACATTTTTCATCACGGGCAAAGCATTTAAAGTTGCACGGATTTCGGGATTTTCTTCTATCTTTAACCAAGTTTAGAAAAATGCTTTAAATAAGTTAATCTTCATATCGTGTGTTTGTTTGTCCATCCGCATAAACTAAGGGAATTAAGCTAAAATCAAACTGCAGCTTAAGAAAGCCAAATATCTAAACAAAAAACCAACGTGTGGGATATTTTATAATTTTATTTAAACTATATTGTTATGTTTGATGGTTAGTCGAGTCCATAACTGAGGCCTTGCAAGGGTTTCAAGTTTACCTATATTTTTTTATTTTTATTTAAATGTAGTTTTGTATTTTTTACTACTATATATTTTAAAGCTCTGTTTTTTTCTTCTTGTAACACAAATAACAAAGAGCTGTTTGTGGCTTCAGGACCACACACAGTCAGTTCGGAACAGAAGATGGGCAAGGAATAATCGCATCTCAAACATTTAAACAGATTTACTTTCAAAATGGAGCAAATCGAGGAGGGGAAAGAGGGAGAGAGAGGCTGGGAACACCGCTACACTTTGCCGGTAAGCCTGTGGAGATACATTCCGGGAGAGGGGCTCTGAGGGTCCTTGTAACGTAACATGCTCAATTTAAAGTGCCTCTGATTTACCAGTGAAAATCAGAGTAAGCCCGGCCGTCTGCTCGTGTGAGTGTGTGTGGACACACGTTCCTCTTTGTTTGGTCTACAAATGGATGAGCCCAACACCAGTGCAGGCTGCCGGAGTGTGTGAGCTAGTTATGGAGAGGGAAAAATTTTGTAGCATAATTTTCGGCGCCAACAATAGAAGGACGTGCAGTGGAGCAGCGGATCCTGAGGCGGGGGATAGCGGAGACGGGGAGAGGGCATGGGGCAGACAGGAGGCACATGGCATATATCAGCACATGCATCCATAAATCATATTGCTGCAGGCAGGAGCAAAGTGCAGCCAGCCAGGAAGCGGCCAGGATCCTTCATCATCCATGAGCTGCTAAGTGTGTGTGTGTGTGTGCTTAGCAGCCGTGTTGGCTATTTTAAGGATATTTATACTGACAGCGGATTTTTGATGGAAAAACTTTTGTAAATTGCTTTGCGAAGCTCAGCAGCACACACGCCCGAACCATGCTGACCAAAGGCGCAGCTTTAATTTTTGACTACCCTCACAATGGAGAGCCGCAGGACACAGAGTTGTGTATCCTTTGCCGGTGTTCTGTTTGCCTTGGCCAGCCACACTTATTAAATCGACCTCTCCATAGATTTAATGATGCACAGCCCTACAATAGGACGGCGTAGTAATAACAAAAATAATAATAATAAACGGGGAAAAAGAGAAACGAAAATGTGCAATTTTTTGCATTTTATTGTCCTGCCTGCTGCAGGTCGTCCTAGTTACATTGTGGCCGTAGTGCATTTTCGCTGTCGCCTTTTGTTGTGGCTCTTTTTCGAATAAATTCAATTTTAAAGAGATTTACGGTACTATTTGTTTCCCTTAGGGCTCAATTTAAAAATTTAAATTTAAAAATTGAATGTGCGGACACCGCGCAGCATTAATACTTTTGAAAATGTCGGAACTCCTTTTATGAACGATTTAAAACTCAATTTAATTGATTGGTAAGCACTAGCTCTATATTTCCCTTTAATTTTGTACAAAACCGAATCAATCAATCAATAACTCGAAACACTCACTCAACAAATACATTGTTAAACTTCCAGTGTGTCTGTTAGACTTCTGCATGAATGTACTCTTTTGTAGCATAACAGATCTGTACAGTAGTGTAGAGTTCTTAAAAATACTGCACCCAATCCTTTCTGTACAGTATACTCTATAGGCCAGAAGTAGATAGCACAACATTTTTAGTGTGCCCACTTTACGTGAGTGCAGTATATGGTTGTACCCTTCGGGAGTGAGTACTATATTTGCTGTACAGCTTTTTAGTTGTACAGCTTGTTAGTTGTATGTGTACAACTGTGCAGATGAGTTCAGTATTCTTCAATAAGTGCATAAAAATGGTACATAAAATAATGTTTCTCCATTCTAATATTAAAAATTTAAATATAAATTCTTTAATAAAATAAAATTCTTTATAAGAAATACATAGTACACACGAGAACTCTATATGTGTGCATGTACCAGTCATGAAGTTTCACTCACTGTACAATAAGTCAACTGCACACCAAAACACTGTACAGTGCCTGACTACTGCACACCATTTTTGCTGTACTCATAAACAGCTGTACAGCTATGGAATGAGTGAGAACACTGTCTGTCAAAATATACAATACTACCCTACTCACTCACACCCAAGTATACTGTGCAGTAAAAAGTGTGTTCCCGTTTCTAGAATAAGTGATTCATTTGTCGTTTTGGATGCATTCATGCAGAAGTCTAGTGTCTGTTTATTTTCCAGCTTTTGTGCTGCCCAATTAAATTGGAATATATTGTGATATATTTTGATTATCTAAATGCCAACAATTGTGGGTGCCCAAACAAAAGCAAAGCCCAAGCGCACGAAACGAAAAATGGCGAGTGATTCAAACAGACAAAGCCACATAGGTGAAAATAAATAAATCGCACTAAATGCAGAAAAATAAATCCAATTTAAAAAGTTTTGAGGTCGGTTAGCAAGCAATTTGCAAATTGTTGTCAAACTCAATTATGTAAAGAAAACATATACGTACTATATAAAAAGAAAAATCGCGAAAAACGGGCTGCGGCTCATTTAATAAAAGCAAACTAAAATGCGAGGGAAAGTTATATAATTAAGTCGGACAATCGTCAGTTGCGACGCCTTAGCAGTCATAATCCAATTATGTCATTTTAAATGCTTACTTTTTAATGGCCTCAAAAAGTATTCTCTTTGATGATCAAATCAGGTCATAAAATTAATGGTCCTCGTATTAGTAGAAGGCTAACAATGACTTTTCACATTTGCCAGATTAGCAACATATGTACATAAATAGAAAACATTATTGTATTTTGTAAAGGCATAAAAAAAGTCTCTAATTGAATTGTACATATGTTAAATTTGTTCGCCTTAATTGAAAATTAAAACAAGAAAGGAAGCAAACTTCGGCACGCCGATGTTTTTATACCCTTGCAGATTGTTTTTGATGTTTGTATTATAGACTTAAATGCTGAAAACACACACAAAACAGAGTTTTATTACATTTTACCTAGACTTATTATGTTTACAGTTTGACGGTTACAGTTTTACACTCCCAGCCTTACATTTTCTCTACATCTACCGATCGCTTCTATGGCAGCTATATGATATAGTTGTCCGATTTTTATGAAATTTATACCATAATTCTAGAATAATAAAAAAAGCTTATATCTCAGAGTAGATAAACATACGTTGGAAAACAACGAAGCTATAATTTTTTTCCTATTTATTTCTCGATCGTTCCTATGGCAGCTATATCATATATTCGTCCGATTTTCATAAAATTTTTACCAAAATTCTATAATAATATAGAATGGCTATATCTAAAAAATTGTGCAAAAATATTGAAAAACAGCAAAGTTATAATTTTTTTTCTAAAAATTTATCGAACATTTGTATGGCAGCTATATGATATAGTCGTCCGATCCGGCCCGTTCCGACGTATATAGCAGTGAGAGTATATAGAAGACTATATGCAAAGTTTCATTCAGATAGCTTTAAAACTGAGGGACTAGTTTGCGTAGAAACAGACAGACGGACAGACGGACAGACAGACAGACGGACAGACGGACAGACGGACAGACAGACAGACGGACAGACGGACATGGCTAGATCGACTCGGCTGTTGATGCTGATCAAGAATATATATACTTTATAGGGTCGGAAACGTCTCCTTCACTGCGTTGCAAACTTCTGACTGAAATTATAATACCCTGCAAGGGTATAAAAATGATCGCAATCGGCAACATGGCTGTCTGAAGTACTTTATGACTTAAATAAGAGTTTGTTTGACGAACGAAAGGGGAACCCCACTTGCTTAGGAATTATGCGTATTCCAAGATTTGAGTTTAAATATGGTAGAAAAGTCAAATGTATGATTAGACAATATACTTTTCTATAAGGTTATTTGCTAATTTTGTTATTTCTGGCAAAAGTTGCGTTCTTTTTTTTTTTATCGAAGCCTGAAATCTAAAAGGAACATTTCAAATTCGTATAAGATATAGGTAACTGCTTACAAACAATTAAGAAATAGATATATATTTATCTTCTATATAATTCGCTGAATACAATACGCAAGTTTCTCCCATAAAAACGTGGATTTAATTTCAAGTTCAATAAAAATTCAATTACTATCTCCTATTTCCAAAGTTAGTAAACCTTCGTTTTTAATCAATGACAAACTTTATAACTATCATATATAGGGGACAATGTATTGAACACAAAGTTTTTGTGCTGTGCCATCGTTTCGTTTCACTGTGCGCGAGTGATGCAAAGCTAAACTCGGCGGCACAAGGCAAAAAATCTGATGGCCAGGCAGCCGTGCCACGTTTTCGCGTTTGTTGTGCAGCTGCTGGGTGAAAATGTTGCACAGCATGCATAAATAATAAACGGCAGACTCTCACACACAGTGCACACCAACACAACAACACACTTTATGCACATTTTGCCGTTTTGCTAGCCCGCCCAACTGAGGCGTGATGAGTGCGGGGGAAGCGCCACGGAGGGAGATGCACGAGCCAGGCAGGCAGCTTCTAAATTTATTTTATTAAGTCAAGCACACAGACAGCTCACAGTGTGCAGCTTCCGGCCCCGCGATCCTGCCGCGCCTGGCCAACGGTATAAATAAAATAATTTACGGTAACTGCTGACGCTCATCAGGATACCAGGACGAGGATGTTGGCGGCGTGTTGACAAAACCCGGCGCAGGATCATCATCATCAGCAGAAGGCCGCTTCAATTTACACTTGGCGAAATGGATTTATTTGATGGGACTTAAAAATTTATACACATTTCAAAATGATTGTTTTTCTTCTGTTAACATAATCATCAATTTGTAACCATTGATTTATTTACATTTCTGATTGATTTTTGAAGTATGCTTTATTAGGTGCAACAGAGCTAACAATTTCACAAATTTGTTTTACAGAGCTCAAACTATAGAATAGACTTAATAAATACGGGAAATTTAATGCAATAAAATGATTATTTTGAAGATTTAAAGAGAGGCATATTTTACAGATAGCTGTTTAATATTATATTTAAATATTGAATTAGCCAATAAAACGACACACCAAAAATGATTTCTTTAATATTAGGAAGAATAAATAACGCCAAAATAAGACATACATTATAAGTTGTTTCTTTTAAATTGCAATTATGATTTAAATTATGGATTCAAATCCAAACTGAAAAAGCACACATGTAGGGTTTCATCGGGACATCCAAGAGCGAGTTGTTGCGGATTCACAAATAATTCCCAAGTTCGAATTTGACAACCATCAGCTTTGCAGCCGCTTTAAGTGTTGGGATCAAGAAGTCAGGTTGATTGAGAAAAAGCCTAGAATTTTACAGAAAACAACATAAGTATGTCCTCTGATAGCCAGATGCTTCGTTTTGTCTTGGGACAATAAATGTATACAAATTAATAGCGTTTTTTAACTAGTAATAAATAAACAAAAATGTGCAACTAGTTTAATTTCACTGTCAAATCCACAATTTTGTACAGTGTGTCGCGGCGAAAAAAGATTGTAGCATACTTTTTTGCGTTGGGCTTTTGTGTGCAGCTGCTTCCTATTTTTTGCATGCGAAATTAATGCACATTTCCAAGCGTGTGCGGGTAAGGGAGTAAGTGTGAGGCTGTTGCTTGCTAAATATAGTTATAATTATGCGCACATATTTTTAATTAAGTTTCGCTGCTTGGTGTGTTTTTTTTTTGGGTTTCGGCTTAGCTAAATATTATGCATACGCCCTGTTAAATTGCATTAATGCGATCCTCTGTCAGTTTTCTTTTCGCGGTTTCCCCTCCTTCCGCTTGTCTTTGTGTTTGTCAAAATTACATATGTTAAACACTCGTTTGCTTTAATTTTATGCAATGCAAATTTGCCCCTTTTGTGCTGGAGACTGGCGGAAAATGCTTGAGAACTGGGTTGAGCACAGACACACATTGTTATCGCTGTTTAAGTTGGAGTGAAATATTCCTACCTTAGCTCAACATGCGAAATATGGGTCCTTGTTAAGCTGGCATAAACTAGACGTAGATCAAATGATACAATTACCATTACCATTACTATTACCACAAGCTACGGTAGCACAGCTGGCCGGGAATAAATTCTGATTAAAAACACATACTACTTATTTTCTTTTTTTTCTTTATTTAAAGGTTATGCTAGTTTGTGCCTTAATTAAATGAAACTAGTATGCATTAGTCTGTATAATTTAGTAAAAATAAATAAAAGAATGCTTCGGGATGATGTTATAACCTCTGACTTGTATCGCTTTCAGTGTCTAAGGAATGTATGAGTACCCCCCATTCTAATATCTACATTCTGATTAAATAGATTTATAGATATATTTCTGAAATATGTAAATCAAAAAGGATTTTTCCTTATTCTTTAATAAAAAGTACTGCCACTTTTTCTCTTACTCTTTCCGTGGATGCAGCGGTTTATGAATGTTGATAAATATTTACAATTTTAATAAAAGTTTAGTTGGTTACTCTCGTACCCATTTTTTTTTGCTCTTCTTGCTGTTTTGCCTAGTGTCGAGAAGCTCAAAACACTTTTCTGTTTTTAAGGCAAAAGTTTTGTTATGGAAATGCGGCAAGTTCTTGCACATATTTTTCTTCTTTCATGTCGTTCTCTTTTTTTTTGCTTTGGTGTGAAACTTTTAAATATGATTTTATTATTGCTGCTGCAAGTTGTGAGGTTTTTATTTGGTCAGCTCGCAACTGATTTGGCCAAGTTGTTGCCAAGGGATTTTTAAATAAAGCAAGCTACTGTTTCTGCCAAGAAAAAGTTTCTAAGGACCCTGGACACGACCGAATCGTTTAAGCGCCCTTAAATCAAGTCATAGCCCTGTCTGATTTTTGTACCCTTGCAGGCTAATATAATTTTGGTAGAAACTCTGGAACACTTTAAAGATGACTAGTGATATTTATACTTGATTAGCATTCTTTTTCTGACTCAAATCCTCTTTAAGGGGTTATATACAGTTGTACCGCTCAAAAAAATGCAATTTTGTCGATTTTTTTTTTGACATCATAAAAAATATTTATTAAAAATGTTTTGCCGACGTTGTTTAGTACATGTTTCTGGGTACTTTATAAAATTTTTTCATAAAAAAATATTAAATATTAAAAAAGATATGGCCGAATTCCAAGATCGTCTTTTTTTCGATGGTGACTTGCGGTGGACATCATATCCCGAGAACGGTTCATCCGAAATCAAAAATTAAAAAATATTTCGTTAGTATATTGTATTGCCTAGTCCTCTAGACCATGGATTTCTAAAAATTTTGATTAAAAAAAAAATGGCGACGGTTTTAACAAAAAATTTACTTTTTCATGGTATAAGATTTTTGATTTTTATGCTCTAAAAAAAAAAGTTTAAAAAAAAAAAATAAAAAATTCTTCGTTTGAGGACTAGCTATTGTTATAATAAATAAGTGGTCAAAATTTGGTGTCGATCGGATTAATAGTTTTTTAGTAATCGTGTCCACCGCAAAGGTACTTTCGAAAAAACAAGATTCTGAGATAATAGCGTTTAAAGTTTCAAGTTTGTTCCGGCCGACGTGCAGGTCGTGCGCTATAAATAGCTACAACTTCGGTTCTAAAGCTCCGATCGTTATGAATTTTTGTGAGAGTATTCTCAACAGTATATACTTGAAGAATATGCAATAAAAAAAAGTCGATTTTTTTATCATCACAACTGTATATAACCCCTTAAATGTATATAAAAATAAGTATTCAGCAAAAATTGTATTACATCTGCAGGGTAAAAAGGTTTCGGCTTACTGGAATCAGTTTCCCTTTTAGTTTTTCCTTTTTTTTGGGTGAAGATTTTCTGCTTAAATGCATTTGGCGTTCGTCGGTCTGGAGTGGTCCAGCTGCCGGTCTCCTCCCCTTCTCTATCGGTGTCTGGCGTCTGGAGAACTTTCACCGTTGACTTTAGTTCGCGGGGTCCTTTAGTTAAATTATTATAATGATTTGCGCTGAAGTAGCTTTTTTGTCATCTGCTTGTAATGAGCGAGGTGGTATGTCTGTCCAAAAATACTTGAAGATGTTTAACAAATTAATTTCTTAAAGTTAAAATGAATTAATTTAAGAGTTTCAGTATAACTTCATTGGCTACAGTTCTCTTGCACTTTATTAAGTCATAACTTGTGGCATATCTTAGTTTTGATTTTATAAGTACACAATAATGAATGTTCTGAATTATTAATAATTAGAAGTGGTGTACAAAATTTCATAGGCCTTCGTATTTATAATATAATGTATCTGCTGGTGACACCTTCTCAAGACAATCAATTCTTTGCATAACCGATTTATGGGCTATCGGGGACTCTAAGACCCTTTTGGTATTTGATAAGAGCCCCTTGACCTTTTGTACCAGCATTCCACACCAAAAGTTCTCCAAAATATGACTTTCACTGGCACCTTTGTCAAATCAACCCACTTGGTGGTCAGGGCGGCCCTTGGCAAATACGTCTTCATCACTCGCACGCCCATTCAACGTTTCAATTTTCAAGAGCTGAGATTGGCCCACTTCAGTGCTGCCCCATGTTTGCTCCAAGACAGTTTACAACGATGTGTTGGCCACATTTCACTCTCGGCTAGTGTGAAGTGCCATACAGCTTCATACCCCGAGTGATTCCATGTTTTATGAAAGGTGACATGTGGCAACTCCAGTCGTGGTCTAGCCACATGACCGGTCGACCAACCTGGATCTACTGTGGGCCCATTGCAATGTCACTTCCACTGTTCTCGGCAAGCTGGCGACGGTGAGTCCTAGTTTGTGTGCGTGTCCTTGTGGTTTCTTCTGCAACATGTTGGGAATTATTATGAACTCAAGTGGTTTTCGAGTGGTTCGACGGAAAGCAAATGGAAATGTATAGTTCAACTTGAACTAATTAAATTAATTAAATTGGGACTGAGGATTGAACCAGTTAGCTTTAAAATTACATTTCTTGAGCATATTACTGTAACTTATCTATACTTATTGTATATCGCTTTTGGTTTTGGTAACACTAAAAATTAAACAAGACAAAACAGGGATACAATTCGCCTCATTTCTAATTATTTTATTGGCCAGCTCCTAACTATAGTATCCAGGGAGTAATTTCACAACAGCGGCTCAACTTCCGTTTCCCAAAACTTTGGCGCCAGTGAAAATTGGCGTTATTTTACTTCAGTTTTAGATCCGCTCCAGTTCAAATCTCAGCTCACTAATTTATGCAGCGCCGGGAATGGCAGTTCACTTAATTTCAGTGCAATTTTTCTTGGCCAAGTCGCAGGGAGCTGGGACCCAGGACCAAGGACCAAGAGTATCGCAATCTGGAGCGGCAGAAAGGCGCCGACAAAGTGACAAACAACTAAGAGAAAATCGCGTGCGTGACGCGTGGCAGGAGCATAAAGTTTGTGACACGTTTCCCTAGTTGCATTTTGTTTTTATTTTCGCTGAGCAGCGAGTCCTGGTGCTAAGGAGCAAAAAGGTTCGCAGCGAATGGTGATGGTGACACTTTACAGCCGCGCTGCATACTTTCGGGCGTTATGCAAGTCACGTTAATTCCGCCAGCCAACTGTGAAGGCAATACAAAAACAGCAACAGCAACAAGAACGGACCAAAAACCATAATGGCAGCAACAACGCAGTGCCGAGACACTTTTGCCACTTTCAAAGGGTCTTAAAAGGTGGACGAGGCAAATCAAAATGTTCCGCGTACTTCGCGAATTACTTATGTATGTTTGGTTCCTGTTCTGGCCTGGTATTTTAGTTGTTGGAACCCACAAATTATGGCCACCACCCCATCCAGCGCCTTGGCCGGGGAGGAACTCATTAGGCGTGTTTATATTATATAAATTAGCTTAATTTGAAAACATTTTTTGATGCCAAAACTTTGCCTGTCTTTTCAGCAGGCAACTTCTGTCTCGGCTAATTTATATGCCCGTTGGACACTCTCGCGTTGGCCAAAAAGTTGCCGCCAACTTCTCCTTCTTCGTCTCCTGTTGCGGGTTAATAAGACGACGACCAACAAATTGCCAACATTACTCTTTCCCGCCCAAGGGGTGGCGGCCAAAAGGGGGCGAGGCAGCGGCTGGTTGCAAATAGACATTTGAGTGTTGTACTTGGCTTCGCCCGCAAGCAGGCTGTCTTGCTTTCTTGTTGACTCTTTCGGGATGGGCTGATTCAGTCTTTGCAAGTGTCAAAAGCGCAGGCAATTAATTTGGCCTAATTAGACTCTTGGCTGGCTGCTTGCCCGCTTGACTGGCTCTCCCCAGCCTCTGCCCACGATTCCCCCACAATCCGCAAGCCCGTTGCTGCTGCAGTTCTTGTGCCTTTTCACTCTGGCTGAGCCACAAAGGATTCTCAGCCTGTTGAGCGATTTACGGCTCAGCGGAAAAGAGTTATTCGAAGTGGCTTCACGATGGCGAGGCCAGAAGCAGAAAATTTTACGGAATACTTATAAGTCAAGGGGTAACGCCACTGAAAGTTTCGGAATAAGTTAATAAATACATATTTAGAAGGCCTATGCATAATAGGAAACACTAACTAAAAATACATCGGTAATTTGTTAATAAGATGTAATATGATATTAAAGATGAAGTTGAGAATATAATCAGGCCTGCTCCGGTAATCGTATTTAGCTGCTCCGGCTTTCGAAAATTTGTTGCTATCGAAATGTTTCGTTTTCTCATCGTTTCTTATTTCTCATTCCAGCGGGACATGATGCACTTGCCATTGCCCGCAGCTAAACTGATCGGAAGGACAAGTGCAGTAGACCTCATCGGAGCCATCGCATTGGTATTGCCTGAGATTAAGGAAGAGGTATTAAAATATAAATATATAAAAGAAAGAAGTAGCTACGCACGAATTAATACACTTGAACTGTTTCTCCTTGCAGGTGATGTTGCAGTTGATCTCATTGCTGCTGTCATCACAATGGATGTCTCTATCACACCAGTAGTTATGCTTGATGCATTTACCCGTTCAGCAACGGAACTCGCTTTCAGAGCAGAAAATAACAATTGTGATGATTTGCTGAAGAAACCCGGTCTAAGTTTCTAGTACTGACTTGCCACTGACTTCTTGGTAGAATTCCAAAAATAATAGCGAAAGTAGCCTAAAATATGGGTGGATATACTGGATACTAACCTAAATTTACTAATAAGAACAAATAAGTGAAAAATATTTAATACGTTCCGAGTTCTAGGCTTAGAAGAATGTCTGTACTTATTATTTCGGCCAACCCATTTGCATTCTTTTTGGAGAAAATTAATCCCTAACTTTAAATTTAAAATGTGAAATCCTTTTGACAATTATTTTTATAATCTAGAATAAGTACGAAAACTAAAAATAAAGTGGATTTTTTCATAAAGTTTATTAAACTAATTTTATAAAAGTTGAAACAAACCTCATATAATAACTATTTAAAATCACCCATAAAATGCTCCTCACAGATGTCTTGTATCCATAATAACTATCTGAAATCATCCATAAAATGTTCCCTACTCTCACAGATCTTTGTCAAAGTTTTTAGCATCTGCCGGCTGCTTTCTGGGATGTCAGATGCACTTAACCGCCTTGAAGTAGCTGCTATCCGTGGGAAGATGTATCCCACCCACATGCGAAAAACTTTAGCAGAAACAGTTTCAACTGCCTCTGGGCCAGGCCATAATTTGCTTAACCACTTTTGCCAATGGTCGGTGTGCCCGTTGCCCAGTTTTCCTCCTGCACCCGATCTATCTGTGGGCTCTCGGTTGGCTGAGGGCCAATTTCTTTGGCGCCGTTCGACACCGGCCGCTTATATAATAATTTTCCAGCATAATTTATGGGCGGCAAAAGTTTTCTGTGGCTGCCCAGTCGAACAATTGCCACTATAATGTTGTGGGCTCTTCTTGCATTTTACATTTTATTCGAGCCAAAAAATGTTTGTTGCTCCGCTCCGTCCAGGCGTGAACTATGCGGTCCAGCCATCCTTCCGTCGCATCCTTTGGGTGCCCTGTTGCCATAAATTCTCTGTGCTCCGCTTATCGGAAGGGGGACATGGACATGGAAAGCAGACCCGATCGAAGCTGAATGGCATAACAAACGTCAAAATTGATTTCAAATTGCATTCTTCGTTTGGTATTTCTACTGTGGTAAAGGGGCATAGATTTAAATTTTGAAAATAAGCATGCTTATTTTCTGTAGAAAATCAAGTCTTGGTAGGCAGATTGGTAGAACGTGTGAAACGTTACAACAAAACACTGCAAGAGGCTTAATTAAAGGCTCTGAGAATTGCGTAAATCAAGCAAAGAAGTTAAATAAAGGCTGATTTATTAACTGTCTTTTCAGGTGCAATATTCAGCAGCTGGGATTTGTGTGAATTATCTGTCAGGTGCCTCGTATAATTGCTTAAGCACTTGCACATCTGACCGATACAAATGGATATTTCAGCCCATAATTACGGCAGATAAGCGGCGTTCATTGGTTTCGACATCGGAGACAAGGCACTCCGGCTTATCATTCAAGAGCAGGAGCATTCGCAATTGCGAAATATTCGGCTACGACTATTTGCTCCAAACAAGCGAAGATAAAAGGTGATCGTTGCGCGGTGGAAGTGTGACTCACAAAGATACAGATACAGCGGGCAGCTGCAGATACTTGAAAAAGCTAAAACGTGTCATGTGAGCAATCAAAACAGAACTCCACAGATGGAGAGAGACTGAGAGAGAGCGAGAGTGTGGATGGTACACGGAGAAAAAAGATGAACCAAATGATGCTACAAATAAATATATTATAATTATATATAAATACTGGTACATATAACCTTTTTATTGGCAAAATCTTTAAGGGATTTATAGATAACTATAATTTTTTGAGTACTTAAGTGCAAAGGTAACTATAATTTCTCTCTCTGTGCTGCTCCGCAGAGCACCAGAGAGAAAAAGCTCGGCAAGCAACAGGTACGGTCTGAGCGCACCTTTGAGCCGAGCTTCCCGCTCTGAGCCAACTTTGGCGGTCTTCTCCCTCTCGCGTTGCCGTGTGTGTGTGCGCTTAGCGTGTTTTTGTTGCTGGGCGCGGCTGCGGCGCGGCAGTTGGACGTGAACCCGCGAGCGGCCAACACGTATACGGCGCTGTGTGCAGCGGAAAGGCAGCAGCAACAACAACGAACCGATAATAGGCAGCGCAGCGCAACTGAAGTGTGAATTCGAATTGAGGTTATGTAAGGCGAAATAGCCAGACGCGAAAACAAAACGCATAAGCAGCTGGCTGCATCGGTCAGGTCACAGGCTCGCCCAGCCCCGAAGGAACTAGTACGCAAGCAGGAGCTGCCCCATGGAGGAGGCCAAGACGCAGGCGCAGGCGCAAAGCCATCCGATGGAGGATGTGGCCCTCAATGAAAGCGACGAGGACAAGCAGACGGCCAGGCCCAGGAATTGGGTTAAGTTTGACGACGAGGCGGACGGCGGCGAGAAAAACAATAACAGCGATGCCACACAGCAACCGCAGCAGCAGCAGCAACAACAAAACAAGTTGTCTCTGCCCCCGCCGCCGTCGGTGGTGAGCAGCAACAACAACAGGAGGGCGCGCTCGCGCAGTCCCAACGATCCGTCGCCAACAACAACCACACCTGTCCAGGTCAGTCGCTCTCCCGCTATCGCTCTGCCCCTCACTTTCTGCCCCTTGCGACGCAGCGGAACGCATTCCAATGCACGCCAGGCCCTTGTCGCTCTGCCTCTTGCTCACACACCAGTTTGCGGTACAGGCAGCCCCCGATAAATGAACCTTAATGACTTTTAAACTAAAGAAACATTTCTGAAAATTAAGCAGTTTTAAGAATAAGAGAATTATTCTTTAACAAAAAGATCTTGGGCAACCTTTTAGTTTACAGCTTACCCTTTACTAGGATAATAACAAGTCTGAAATATTCAGAATTAACATTTAATTGGGAATACTTTATTATGGTCCCACCGTTCCCTAGTTAGTTTATAGCTTTCTTCTGCCTGATTTTTGGGACGTTGCACGCATGACAAACAAAGTCGGCTCTCAGCTGAGAGCTGGAGTTGAAACGGGGCCCATCCGGTGATAAACTCTGACTCAACTTACCTTAACTTGACTTGATTTTAGACGCCGACACGTCACACACATTCCGTTTTAAAACGTTTGTGTTTTTTAGTCTTGACGATGTAATTTCTCGGCCCTGGCTCATATTTTCAGCTTCAGTTGAGCCAAGAACGTCACTCATGATTTAGATTAGTTAACGTTCCCTTTGAAGTTGCCTGGAAATTTATTCGCTTTTGTTTACATCACAGCTCACACCAGACTGCTAGAATAATAAGAAAAGGTAAACAAAATGTGAATTTCGCTGCGAGATATCAGTTTGCTACGGTACCGAGTAGTTTTTGCATATTTGTTTATATATATTCTATAATTTATGTTTGCCTAGCAATACTTATATAATAAATATAATAAAATAGAGTTGCCTATTGGCAGTTAATGAGTTTATTTCTATTAGAGCTTCATATCTTATTGCTAAATGAGTAAAAAATCCATAATATTCTAGATATCTTCCAGCAATAAAATTCAAAAGGCAATCCTCAGGCTTAACCTTTTAAAGTTTTATTATCCAATTTTATATCTTTTGTAAGTGTTTACTGTTTACCTAGTTTATTAGCATAACAGACATTATCGTTTTTGAATATAAACATAAAACTACCGAAAATTATCTCTGTCATATTTGCTATAACAAAGATAACACTACTGGGAGTCTGAGTTTTGTTATAGATACCCCATAAGCATTACAATTTAATTCCCAACTCTATTTAGAGATAATTAAAATTTGGAAAATAAGGCTGAAACTACTTAACAATGCAATACGTGAGAACAGTTTTAAGCTAAAAAGCAAAACAAATATATTTGATCGCTTTCGGTGGTTCAGAGGCAGGCGCATTTTGAGTGGATTGCCTTGGCGAATCTATCTTTGGGCTGGGGTTTTGTCAACGTGGAACGTGCCTTGCCCCACAGTGTGCTTAGTAATTTTCGCAGTCGTAAGTTTACTTATGGATACAGATACGATATTACCCACTTGGCGCGCCCCTGAAAGCTTAGAAACTGAAACCAAAATCAATAAAATTGATTTTCCTCGCGCATTTCCATAATTTTCTGGCACTGACCCCTGGCATTCGGCCGCCTTGAGGCCAAGACCAATGCATTAGTATTTACCCCTTATTGTGGTCTCTTCACAGCGCCCGGCCGTCTCTTCGACCACAGCTGCGACACCGGGCGAAGTCCAGGCATCATCCCCGGATGTGGCGCCCGCTGTCCTGACAACTGAGAGCACGCACGTCAATCTCAGTGCATCCGGCAGTGGCGTTGTCAGCGGTGCCAGTGCTCCTCCAAGTGCGAGTTTGAATGCCTCTGGCCCGGCGTCGGCCCGGCACAACCCGCAACTAATAAACCAAAAAGCGTCAGCAGCCCCCTCCTCAGCACATACTGCAGCGGCGTCTTCAAGCCACCATCACAATGGCAGTGGGGCCAACGGTACAGGAGTTACCCAGCCAGTGGACCAGGGATCTGGGATGCGCACGATAGAGCTGTCGACGGGTCGTATCCGCGAGGGATTCGGTGAGTGACGGTCAGAGGGGTTGGTGCGTTCTGAGGCCCTTAAGTCCTAAACCCACCTACAATACCAAAATTTTTTTTTAAATGATCGGAGGGAAAATTTCACATATAAACAGTGTTTGAATTTTTGGTTTCATATTTCCATCCTAAGATAATAAATGCTTTTTATAAAATATATAAAAATGTATTAAATTTAAATTAATCTAATTGCGTAGAGTTTGTCGTGTATACACATGTTTTTAATCACTAGAAAGGTCGATTTAGCAATATCCGACAGTCTCTCTGTCCCTACCTCAAGGTTTTAGAAACTAGAGGATATGAATTTTTGTTTTTTTTTTTTGTTAAGGAATACTTAAAAGTGTTTGTGTACACAATTTTTAAACTAAAATTAATGAATTTGATGAATGAAAACGGGCTAAGGTAAACTTATTAACCGAGAGATGCTAGCTTAGGCCGCATTCTAATGTTATGTAATAAGTAATTATTTTAATCTATATAATTTCAAAATACAAAATTGATATTAAATTGATAGCTAAATACATTTGTAGAATGATATCGAAGGCAGCTGCAGAATATAATTTAAATTTACAAAGACATAAAGTAATATAAATACTGTTTTCTCCTATTTACCATTAAATTATAATTTAAATTCAATAATAGGAACATTAACAAGCCATTTTCTGGTTCGTTTTCCTTTCCTTTTGTTGGTTTGCTAATTTGTATCTATTAGATACTATTTACAGAGCTCTTTTAATATTTCGTATACAGTAAAAGTTTTATAGCTTAGAGTCAACATAGAATATTAAAGAGGCAGATGAAAGCAGAAAGCAGCAGACCCCATACAAGAAACACATATATTCTTGATCAGCAACACCAACCGAGTCGATTTAGCGTGTTCTCTCTGTGCGTCCATGTGAAAAGTCAGATCTAGAGGTCATAAAAGTTATAGCTAACAAAATTGGTGTCAACATTTATATTATAATTAAGTGTTTAAAAGTTTTAAAATTAAGCCAAGTTCACTTTTTCTGTAAGCGTTTAAAATAAGTTGATATCATATAATGAGACCTGTGCAAAGGTAGTAAAAAATTCCGATTATAATCGGTTAATAAACAGAATACAAATTGTCTAGTCTCAAAGTCCTTCTATTGTGCAGATGTTTAGTCGAATCTCAAATGCTTTATACTTTATAGAACATTATTCAAGCACACAGAAGTAAATATTCTGTTGAATTTCCGAAGATGCTAGCTTAAGTTTACTGTTTGTTATTTATTTATGTGTTTATCCTAGAAAAGATATAAGCGTAAAAATAGAACTTTTATGAACATGATTTTAGTCATTAAACTTTAGTCATTTAAAGCGATCACTTATGGT
This sequence comes from Drosophila kikkawai, assembly GCF_030179895.1. NCBI lineage: Eukaryota > Metazoa > Arthropoda > Insecta > Diptera > Drosophilidae > Drosophila > Drosophila kikkawai. The sequence continues at coordinate 8,436,052 of NC_091729.1, forward strand.
ATAGTCTCCAAAGAAAGTACATCTGGCCCTCGCTTAACACGGCCTCTTTTAGCACGACTCGGTCTTACACGGTCTCAAATTTGCTTCCAGACCTCTTTTAACACGATAAAAACCTCGCTTAACACGATGTTTTTTAGGAACGTAACCCCCGTGTCAAGCGAGGGCCAAGTGTAGTTTGCAAGATTCGATCGGCTTTAACGGTGATGGTAATCACCATTTTGGTAGTTGTATGAAGGTTTACCGAAAATCCTGTTGCAGGCTTGAACCATGGCTAAATCGTCTTGGTTGTTTAAATATTACAAATACTTTTACTGTTCACTTTTACTAAATGTTGTTTTCCGGCTGTCTATAGCTAACGGCGATGTGATTGTCACCCTTCTACCGGCCAACACGAAATGGCCGTGGATAACGCCTGCCATTTTCCGTCCGGAGCTGGTGCCCGAGGAGCTTATGGCCCAGGGCTTAACGGTGAGTCCGACCTTGCAGTCTATCTCCCCCGACTATATTATTACAACCTTAATACCGCCAGCTAACCGTGGAGGATTACGTGAACGCGATGGAGACGCTGGTGAACGACTACCGCTTCACGGTGTACAACATCTGCTACAAGCGCATCCTGGTCTGCTGGATACTGTTCGCCTTTGCCGTCCTGCTGGCGCTGCTCTTCTCCGGCCTGCAGGGCGTGGCTCTGTTCGCCCTTGGCGTGGGCTGGCTCTTCCTGAACGCGGCGGCCATCTTCCTGTGCATGTGGGTCAAGTTGCGCCTGTCGCGCGGCCTGGAGAAGTGCCTGGCACGCGTGAATCGGCAGCTGGTGCGGCACAAGATTCTGCTGGTGCTGGACGACCGGGGTCGCATCTCGTGCCACAAGGTCAACCTCTGCTTCATGTACTTCGACGCTACGCAGTGCGTGAGCTTCCTCAACGAGTTCCTGGAGCACACCGAGCAGACGGGCGGCGAGGCCATCAAGGCGGGCTGGGAGGCGAAGCTCGACATTGACCTTAACGACATCGTGATCCAGGGCAGCCAGCCGGTGCGAGTGCCCCGCAAGCAGGTGAGGCGCTTATTTCTTTTCTGCTTTTCGGTTTTACCTTCGGAGCGGGTTGTTCTTAGGCAGTAGTTGAGCTCATCACCATCTCGCAACCCAAACCCAAACCCAAACTTCTTTCGATCACTCATGCACCTCATGATCCAATGTCTAACTGCTCTCCCTAGGCCGTGGCCCAGGAGCTATTTCTGAGCTACCTGCAGCGCTGGGGCAAGGACTTCCTGCGCCGTCGTCTCGACTGGACCGTCCAGGAGGCCGGCGTCCACGAGACTCCCCGCCATCTGCAGTCGTCCATCTGCCCGTGTCAGTACGAGGAGGAGTTGTTGCGCAACAAGATCAAGATCAGCCTGCAGCACCGCCACTGCTGCGGCATCAACTGCATGGGCTGCTGGCTCTAATCACCGAATTGTAAACCTGAAATGTTTGTGTTTCTGTTTTTTGGATTTAGCGTCAACCGATTAAATTGCTGAACATACAAAAGGAAATGTTTATTTTTCTAGTGTAGCCTTGAACCGTGGAACATCCTGGTACCAAAGGGCCTAATCCCAATTCATATTTACAAGATTTTTATCATGACTTAGATTCACTGCGTTTTCATTTTTGGAAGCAAAAATGGCAGAGTAGCACTCAAAATTCATATTATATTTATATCCTTTATTCAGACTTAGTGTATTAGCTATTCTTGTAATTTGTTACATTTTTAATTCCTAAGGTATTGTATTTACAAGTTTTCGTTTGTATGTAAATTACTGCAAAGCAGCCGAAAAGTATGCCGTACGTCTTGTATCATTCTACTAACCTGCATCCCACATCCCAGCCATCCGATTATCATAACAACCCACGTTACTAACCCTACTAATGCCGCACCTGCCCCGTGACCCGTGCACATCCCATTTGCACCATATCCGTATGCTCCGCCGTGTCTCACCTTCGCTCTACCCCGAATCTCCGCAGGAGCGCGGCCTGCAGCTGTTCCTGCGCTACGGATCCCGGTGGGGCATGGAGGCCCTGAGGGGATTGGTGGACGTGACGCCCCTGGAGCCGGGACGCCACTGCGGACAGTTCCAGTGCCCCTGCCAGTACATCAAAGAGCACCTGCAGTGCAAACCGCGAGGCAAGTTCAAGTGTTGCAATTTTGTGCATTGGGTGATGGCATCTGAGCGCTACGACAGCGACAGCTAGAGCTTGTTGAATGTTTTGTGTGCTATAACTAAGTGAATTTACCGCGAGCTAATCTAGAGGCTTTACTCCTAATTCTATATGAATTTAGCCCAGTTCCTTGGCCCCAAACCGACCGTTTGTAAATGCAGTCGAGAAAATACCAATAAGCTACCAGAAAAACTAATCTGCCAAGCGTGTGCATTTTCCTATATCTTTGCAATTGATCAACTCTCTTTCGTTTCAGATGTCAGCCCCTAGGGCTGTGGCAAGGTCTGGTAGTTTTTGGTATCTCTCCCTTCTGCCTCTCTGAATCTCATCTAATTTTCTTACTTCTGTGTCTAAGTTAACCCAGCAATATGATTCCAAATTTCTGATCAACCGTGTTTCTTTATGCTCTCAAAATTTACATTAAACAGTTGCCATAAACAGCATTGGCCAAGTAGTTTGGACCCGATTCCCCTTGTTTGGTGGCTAGACAGTAAACTGGGTGTTGGCCCTATAAAACCCTAACCCCCACACGATTACAGTCGAAGAAAATATTACACACTAAGCCGTTTCGATATTATTTTTCCAATACCGCAAATTATGTTCTTACCAAACGCAAGCGAGTGAATTTCTTATTAACATAAGTCTTGTAAATGATTGTCCACATACGTATTACCTTGTTGGTGTCACAAATAAATGTCTATATGTGTGTTAATAACGAACAGTCTTTTATTAACTGTCATGCGTCGCCTAATGATTCTATATGTTAACTCTCGTTGAACGCCTCTTACAGGTTATCCATGTGGTTGCATTGTCTATGGTTCGGACCCCAGTTTTCAGTATCGTTACTAGATATGTTGTGCCCCATTTTATCATTTAACCCGATTCCGGAACTCTGTGTGTGTTCAGATACTGCAATTTATTAAGTTATTGTCATGTAAGGTGTGCAAAATAAATAAAGAGTTCTTACGCATTTTTTGTATGTTTCCAAGTCGAAACAAACAAGCAAAAGGGGGAAATATTTGCAATGCATTGTTAGCAAAGCTTAGTATAAACTCAATACTATATATTATACAATTTAAACAATATTCAAAAGGATCTACTATTTCTTAAAACAATATAATTATTAACTGGTCTGTAACTTGTCTGAAAGGCAAATTAACTCATTGATTGACAAGTGCGAAGGTGCATTCTGTGGGGTGAATAAAAAAACTTAGCAAGTTTTAATAGCACAGCTTAAGTTTCAAAAGGACATTATAACAATTTTCATATTCACAACGTTCTTTCCTCACAGGATATTCAGCTTAAAAAATTATAGGTCATATTTATGACCTCTCAGTTATAAAACGCGATGTGTAGGTTATTCATGAGGAGAACTCCCATTCCTTTTATCCCACTTTGGGGGCTCTTTGGGCCGTGTGCCCGTTTAACTATTATTGCATTATTCTTTATTGCATAATTCAACTTAATGTTTTGCCGCATTTTAGCCACATTCGTTCCGCAAATTGTGGCGAAAGTTCCGCCGTTGCCGGGCGCCCATTTGGTGGAGTTGCATGTGTAATGAGCCATTAACACAGTGCCGCATTTCGGGACATTTCATTTTAATGAATTTCGGCCATCTGAAAGCCTTAATTTTAATAACATCTCTGCATTCAAATTAGGTGCGAGGAGTTTGTATCTGTGTTGACTGCAGATCCTGAGGCTCAAGGTAAGTACGGCTCGGTTTTCCCACCCAATTTACAATATGACCCCACTCCACCCCGCCCCGAACACAACAGCATTAAAAACAAAAGCCGATTTCGCGCTCCAATAAAACAAATTTAAACTCTTGCGGCAGAGGCGGCGTGTGGCCGGAATGCACCATTAAATTTGCCAAAACTCACTTGCCACGAAGCTCTCCAGCAACTCGTTAACCCAACTGCACTCCAGTCCAAAGCAAGCCAAACGTGGCGCAGACCCTGGCCAAAGGCATTCTGGCACCAGGGGCGCGTAAACTAATCGCAAACAAACAAACACTCGCACTCAAACCACTCTAGCCCCACACAATCATTACGCTCATTCCCGAACCAGATCCGGGGCTCATCAAAGTTTTTCCTTCCACGCTGCCGTTGCTGCTGCTGCTGCTGCATTTTTCGGAAATTCAATTCATTTGTGTAATTTTCATTTGAATTACAGCCATCAAAAGTGCCATGGTGAGAGGAGGGGCGGCCATTCCGGTGGGTGTGGCAGCCGTTGATGGCCCAAACTTGCAGGGGTTCCAAGGAAGAATGCGAAGCTGGTTTCTCTGACGGGGAGAATATTTGTTGTTGTTAATTTATAATTGCTAAAGTTTCAGTGTTGCAGGCTTTCTAATTTTGTCTTAATGATTAAGCATTATTAAATATATATTTTTTCATGCATTTTCATTTACGACAAAAGAATGTGTCATTTGGAACTATTAAAAGCTGCCTGGAAAAATACAAAAATATCAACAAGACTTTGCTAATTCTGTTTTTAGAGCCACTTAAACACTATGTACTCTTGTTCCAAGTTACCTACACTCAATATATATTAAGTTTTTAAATATTTTTTCCACTTGCTGGTAAGAGTATCCAAGAAATCGTTGATATCCAAATCGTTGTTATTTATTGTTTTTTGCGTATTTTTTTCCTGTCGACGCTGCCGTCGTCGTTTTTGCATTTATTTTGCGGCTAAAACTTTAATTGAGTTTTAAACCATTTTGCTGGTCGGTGCAATCCCCGCTCCCATCCGGATTGTTTATGCGATTTTTTTCCAAGCTGGGCCGCACCGAAAGGGGGTTTAGAGTTAGGCATGGGCTCCAGCCTTTGAGTTTCGACTGCAAATGTTTTTCCTTCCTTTTTTCCTCCTTTCTGGAAGGCTCTACTTCCTTTTTTTCGAGTTAATGCTTTTTAATTCCCTTTTTTTACATATTATTGGAAGAAGTATTCGTTGAAAATATAATTGCGGAAATATAAAACCTCTTTATATTAATTAAAATCAAAATTAAAATACATTTTTATATTTTTTCTTTATGGCAGACAATGTCCTATGTAACATTGGCCATACAGGACGCACCCCTTTTCGGCACACACATACATATGCATACACTTACACCTCTAATAAATATGGCATTAAATCCTTTTTGACAACAGGCACCGGCGAGATACCGAATAGCGTTGCCCGGACCATCTATCATCATAAAAATAAACCGGACAGAGACCAACAGGAACGTGCTATCCGCCCGCAGCCCCTCTGGAGGCGCCGGAGCATTTAACATGAAACCGTTGCAGGATCGCGGCTGGGACGGTAGGGGGCGTCCGCCAGCTCCCTGGGCCACAATCAACATCATTAACGCGTGCTCTAAAAGCCATTTATTTAGTGGCCAATGCGGACAGGCTGAGCCATGTTAAAAATGCTCAGAGGCATCGAGTGTGGGAAACTATAAATTCAACGCTTTTAGCATAATTGCCGGCGCATGTGCGTGTCGCTCCAGAGACGCTCGAGCTGGAGCCAGAGCGTTATGATAAGTGGCCGCCGAAGGATGTAAGCGTCAACACTGGCGAACGTTAAGTTATGCCCTCCATCCGGCCATTACTCGTCCGAATCCTCTTGTTGGCTAACCGCTCATATTACTGGGCCTGGTAATTGCCAGCCCCATCTCCGCCTGACCTTTATCAGAATATTTTACAGCTTAATAAACTCTGGGGCTAAGACGGCGGACTGCTGGTGTTTAACCCTTTTATGACATCAAACACTCGAGAGGCGAACGGCACTAGCCCTGGATATTTATCGCTTGTCTAATCGAAGCAAATCAGGCCAGCCGGGCGGGCTCTGGAAATGGGCTCAATGGGGCGTATGCGTGATTTATGCGTTTCAGGCCTGTCTTAATTGCCGCAAATATGCGTGCAGGCCCAATGAAAATTAACATAACTCAAGTAAGATGGATGAGAAAGCGAAATGGTAGAAATGTGTACTCGAACGTGAGTATATTGGAAGAATTAAAGGAGCACTTTTAAGTGCACTCTATTGCCAGTCATAATCTGAATAACTACCTTTTAAACTATCAAACATGTTTTATAACATTAAAGAAACTCGAGAGTTAACGTTAGTTTTAACGAAAAGACTATAAGATTTCTAATTTCCAGAGTTGTAAACTGGTTGCAAATTGAGTTGCTTTAACTGTACCCGGCCCTGATTGAGCCTGGCTCGATTGTGCACCTGTTTGGGCCAACAAGTGTGAATAAACAAGCACACCGAGGCACAAGTTCACTCACACATACATATGTGTATGCACAGAAAATGTCGCCCACGTTTGTTCTCCTTGGCCATTTTTGTTCATCTCTCCGTCGCAACGCTTGTGTTGACGCAGATTTAATTACAATGTTGGTGCCGCATTCACGTTTATGCCACTTGCAACTTGGACTACACAGGCGCCTTTATTGTTGCTGCCTGTGTACACAGCTCCTGGCAGGCGCGGAGTGGCAATGGGCGCCTTTCCCCCGGCGGGGAATACTAGCTGCTGCTTTTGTGTAACAACAAATATCCTCGGCGCTGAGCAGCCACACATATGGCTGACTCCACAATCCACGGTCTCAGTCTGCCTTGGCTGATGCTACTTGTATGCACTTTACAAATTGAATTTTCCACTTGCATTCGTCCCAGGATCGTTCCACTCGCAAAAGTTGTGTAAAAACAAAAGAGACAAGGCGACGAACCTGCTGGGCTTTCACTTGACTACCTTCACCTTGTGAAGTCCATTTTACTCTTTGGGATTTTGTATGAAAAATGGATTAGTATTAAAATAGGAGCTATTTTTTCAGTAAATTTTTCGTTATGCTAAATAAATAAATAAATACTCTTACTATTATATCATATACTTAGTTTCTATTCTCGCTAACTGGGAGTGTATGTAATGAAAGACAAGAAAATCATCTCTAAATACTTACGGTCCTATGTATACCTTTGAAAAGTTCATCAAAAGATGTCCATTCAAAAGATTGTATTTGTCTGTTGGTATAAGTTAACAGATCCCTGAGATAATATAAGTGCGAATGGAACGTTATTATGAAGTATCAATATAATTCTTAGCAATTGAATGAATATGATCGGAGTTATTGCCCAATAATGTTGTAGCCATATTTTCAGGATCTCGCTAGCACTTACTGTCACCTCAGTCTTGGACCGCGGATTTATAATAATCGATCCAAAGTAAACGTTTTTAGACTCCAATTAATGTTTGACTCAGGACAGACTCTAGTTCAGTCCAACTACAATATTATAATTATATAATATTATGTTGACAGTAAGTCTTTATTACTTATTTTCTCTATTATCCACCAAGAACTGACTACAATGCGTCATTCAGCTGGGCTCTATGCTGGCACTGCTAATTGCTTGGAAATTTCGCTCATTTCCACACGAAGGAATTCCAAAATGGCAACCGCAACAATTTCTGTGGATCTGTTGCATCTACTGCTGCAACAATTCCTATAAACAAGCTGCAACAAAAGCCGAAAAAGAGGAAAATTGGTTTGGCCTGGTTTTTCGTAAAGTCTGTGCTTGTGCACGCATTTATTCTTTTTTGTTTTCGTTTTCCTTTGTGGCCTTGCTACAGTTTTTATCTTTATTTTTCTTGTCGTTTTTTAAGCTCCTGAATATGTGGGCAATTAGGTGCGTTTCCAGGACAGGCCGAGTGGTACCTGAAAACTATGGGCAATATAAAAGTGTATATAAAAATATTAATGTATCGCAGAACTCTTTATGTCGCAAATACGGTCCTGGACTACCCCTTTCTCTACATTTTATTTCATTCTTCTGCTTGGTTTCTTGCGGAAAATTGCATAATTGCCCCGTGTACGGAAGCTGGCTATTTTCGTTGCCACTGAATAATAGTTGGCCTCCTCGGTTCGTCCCTGAAAAAGAATTACTTTAGGGTGGGTGTCGTTTTTTTGTTGTTTTATTTTTGCTGTAAACTTTTGCGTACATTACATACAAATATGTCACATCGATATGCCTCACTTATTCACATATATAGAGCTCAATACATGTATGCGTACGAGTATGTATGGTATGACTAGGTATATGTATATATATTTAATGCTTTTCTGAGCTTCTTACGTAGGCTTAAATAAATAGTTCTCATTAAATTTCAACAGCAATTCGATTTCTTTTACTTGCCGATTGTTTTTGGTTCCCTACATGTAAAGATATATTTTAATCAAGTAACATTTTAACATTATCTTTAACTTTTATAATGTGTTGCAATTATTTACAAATGAAAAATATATTAGAGTTTGGATAACTTTTATTTAATTCTTTGCTTCTCCATTAGGCTTAGGCATTAATCAAAGTTGTCACAGTTTATACAAAGAGTTTTTCGTCATATTTACAGCGTAGATTCATTATATTTATTTAATACTCATTAACGCTTATATTTCTTAAATATTTACATTTAAACGTAGACTCAAATTCCCAATAACAACCAAGGGAAATTAGAGACCAAACAAATAAAATGACATAGAGATGTAATTAAATTAATGATAATTTCGTAAACAGTTTAATTTGCTTTGTGCCTATATCAATTATGCCGAGGGGGTTCTTTATACATTCAATAAATAAGTTAATTCAACACTTTTTGCTTTGCTATTTTGTGGTTCACACTTTTTACCGTTCTCAGTTCTTATGTTAAATTTCTGCTAAATTTACTATGTAAATTCGCTAGGTATGGGTATGCGTAAATACTTTCATCTAAATGCAAATTTGATTAACCGTTTTTTCCGCTTCGTTCCATAGTTATATAATATATATTATTTTTAGTCCATAATCAATTTATTTCCACTTAATTGGAGCTATTATGGCGGACACATGTTTGCTTTAACAAAATAGTGTCTCTTTCCTACAATTGATGTGGAAAAAAGGGGGCTTGAAAGTCTAGAAACAATTTAAACTGGCTCATCAGAGTCAAAATAAAGTTTAGAAATTAATATTTTACTAGGGCATCTTAAAAGTAAAGTCAATTTTGTAAAATTGTAGGTACCTACATGGTATATTTCATATGCTCTGTTTGTTTATTTTGATATTGATAGCTACGAGTGTTGTTCCGACTATTCCTTACCCATATCGATTCGCCTTTATGCTCTTGGCTGCTCGCAATCAACTGGCGTTCTTTACCAGCTTTTTTTTTTAGCACGATTTTCATTTTACGCTCTAATATAAACATATCTATCCCTAATTCTATGTATCCGTGTGTGTTTGTATGTATACTCGCCGCTGCAGTTGTCCAGACTGAGTTTTCTGTGCCTTCGTAGCAGTTTTCGTCCTTGTCCTGGCCACGGTTTGATTCTATTTTCCAAGCTGCTCTTGTGCCCCAAATGAGTTCCTTTTTGCCTTTGCAATTATTTGATTTCATCTTGAAAACTTTCGTACTGGGAGTGGGTTTGGCGGAGCTCTGCTCAGTGCGGTGTATTTTGCGACAACCTTATTACCACGAGTGGCCCAAAATGTGCACATTAAATGATGCCTGTGCGTTGTGCTAATAGAAAATGGGGCGATGTGGCGGCCGATAAAATGCAGCGGCATTGGCAGCAACCGAACAAAACAGCCAGCCAATATTACTATGCAAATGAGCATTGGCCATTGCCACTGCCACTGCCGCTGCCACTTCCATAGCCATTGCCACTGGCGTTCGCATAGGCGTTGGCATTGCGAATGCTGCGTTGACGCGCCACACGGCGTATGAGCAATGTGAAATATGCGCGATGGCCGCGCCCACAATGGCGGCCTGGTGGCGATATTGTTGCCGCCGCTATAGCTTCTGCTCTCCCAGCATCCAGCCAGCGCGGTGCTATCGCTGTTGACAACGGTCTCCGGTGAATTGGGCCGGTCCTCCGTATTACTCATACGCCACCGACCCGGCGATGCCAGCGATAATGTCGACAGCCAGAGCGAGTGCTGCGCCGCCGGCAGAGTCGGCAGAGCGCTCGATAAACGTTTGAAAATCCCAAATGATTGCGTTTTAATGCCGCGCATTATTTTAGCAAGTAGATTATGCTGCGCCAGTGAGCCTGCAGAATTGTGGAATGCTCCGGGCGGATTACGCACGGGCGTTTGATTGTTATCGCCATTGTTCCCAGCATGGTTGCCTGTGGGAGCACAAAAAGAGGAAGAGAGAGAAAGACAGAGAGAGAAAGAGAGGGTGGCATGTAGTAATCAGTTTTTTGGTTAGTCGGGTTTATGTTTTCATTTATTTTGTGCGTTCGACGAGCCCCAAAACCGGCGCTGGATACATTATTATCAGGGGGCTGCTGTAGACGTGGGATTGGAAATGGTTTCGGGTGGCATTAAAGAAAATTACTCTCCCCTGCCCTAAAGTATGCTGTGCATGAAATAGTTTGTTGAGTGCGTTCTCGGGCTGGTTTATTTATTGATTTTGTTCAAGCCAATCGTCCATTAACATTCGGTGAAACGGATAACAGACCACAGGTTGGATTAGGGGTTTGAATGAAAGCGAGACCCATTTTTTGAGTATTTTTTTATTAACATGAATTACTAATATTTTTAAAGAAGCAAACTTTTTATGTGCACAAAGAATTTGTAGTAAAAACTTAATCTAATTTCGAAGGTATGTAGACACAGAAAAACCACATCCTTTACTTTAAACTCTATCTTTTCAGAGTTCAGAACTTAAAATGACAATTAAGAAAGCGTCCTGCAGTAACTGTCTTAAATAGCCCCTAGGGAAAGCTTAACTCCTTGCCATTTGCTCTTAGAAATCACTTGAAAAATTCATAAGTAAAACAACATTATTTAATAGAATGATAGAAAACTATGGAGGAATTTTGCATGTTCATAGAATCTTAAGAGATGACAGTGTATTCCACTGTAGACTATAGCTGTCCTGTATCTTCTGACTGGTGTTCGAACACCACCACTTTGGACCGGCTTACAAGGACTCGTCGTTGTATGTTACTTCCTCGCAACGTCAAGGCTTGGGGGGAGCCTTCGGACAGCGATTACTTGACAATATTTCACTGTTCTTTGTGGGCCGCTGTCTCCGGCTGATTGAGTGCCTTTGTGGCTGTTTCCCTCTGTTGGTTTTTATGCACGTCATTGGACGCACTTTGTTGACCGCACGTCAATGGCTGATGTACCGCAGATACACGGAGTTTGAATTTAAGCCGAAACTGGGGCTGGGGACAGAGTAATAATCACATCAACTTCAAAAATCCGCCACTAATTGGAGCTATCCATTAATTTCCCTCTAATTTGCACTCCTCCTGGGTACTCGACCACGGTGAAAGTTCTTTGTTGCGGGTGAGTGGGCCTGCGAGGGGCCGGCCTTTGGGGGCTATTAAATATATTTTATCTGCTTTTAATCTTTTGGCGCTTGGCTTTTCGTCAGCTGACCCCATAAATAACCGCAAATTGGCCTTTAAGAGAACATTCCCCTGGCTCTGAATCGATTTTTGTGTGCGCGGGATCAGTCAGAGTCATAAATATAAAGTGATAGATGCCACACAACGGGAGTGAGTTAAGCCAAGCAGGCAGACCACTCCAATCCGTTCACCCAAAACGAAATTGAATTGTCTGCGAAAAGTTATGGGACTATCTACCGAATCAAAGTGCGAACTTAAAGCCAGTTGAATAGGCTTTTATTTGGCATTTTTCTGGACAAGTTATATTTATTTTTATTAAGGTAAAAAATAAAATAAACTATTGCTTTGATATTTTCGCAGTGCTTACAGATGGGCTATAAGGCATAAGGAAATCATTTAGCTAAGTACCCGATGCGAACAGAATCATTGGGGAATCCTTCCGATTCCATAAGCCCACTTCAAAAGTGTTTCCAGCGGAAATCCCCCAAGTTCCGACCCGCATATGGTTGGATGGCAGCCTGCCTGGGAGTGTTTATCTTTGGCTGCTGCTTAAAGACCTGGTAAAAATGTGCCACCTATTCCCCTTGGCATTTGACTGATGTCAGCGGCATAGAGAGGGGGCGGAAGGAGAAAGCTGGAGTCGTGGCCCGCATTCACGCCTGATTGAGAGCACATGGGAAAGGTGTCACTGCGACAGCCAGACGATTTTGATGGCATATTTCATTTGATGCGAGGCAATAAATATTTCCGCTTTGGCCCGGTTTTTGTTTTGTCACATCCTTTTTGCCATTCGGCTGTTTTGCTTCGTACCTTTTTGATATTTTATTTATAAGCCGCGACGATTCGTGGAGAAATCAACGTCGAAACTGCCAATCGACAATCAATCAAAAAAGCATTTCCCATCGGGATTTTGTGGCACACTTTGCCTGCCCTTTGTTTTGAATAAAATATGGAATGCCAATATTATTTTAAGTTCTCGTATTAAAATAAATGTATATTTCTGTCAACATGCCTACAGTTGGAGTTTTAGAATATTTTTGAGTTTATTTAAATTTTTGAAAGCAGAAAGTTTAAAGGTTATAAAGTCGTCAATTTAGTTGAACTTCTCCTAATTCAAAAACATTTCAATTGTTATGCTTTAGTTTCTAGTGTTTTCTCTGTTAAAAATGTAATCACAAAAGGAATTTAGAGATACTTAAAATGAGAACATTACATTTTGACTCTTTTAGGGAATATTTTAATCAAAGCAAAGGCACATAATTCATTAGTCATGTGTTTATGGGCCTTATGGCACTCGATAGTGCATCACAGTGTCCTTTTCATAAACTCCCTTTGAACGGCTCCTTAGATTTCTTGCCCAAATCATCCCCTAATTGCATCTCTGGCTAAGCCTCTTCATTAAGCTGTTCGTCTGCGCCGCGAGCGATGCCTAAAACTTGAAGCACCAAAGTCCAATGTTGAATCAATAAAGTCAACGGCCCTCCAAGAGAAAATCCTTTCGAACCCAACCCTTCCCCAGACGCCCAGATACCCGGGCTCTGCCACCGGCAGACTCTCCCACAATGAGCAGACATTTTGTCTGTTCTTTTTTGCATTCTCCGCTTTTCTCCCATTTGGCTGCTTGCAATGCACGAATGCCTCCGGATCCAGGACCCTGGCCAGGATCGGGGATGGGCGCCGCGCCCCTCTGGGCCAGTTCGGGCTTCAGTTCATTAGTGCAGTCGGTTGGACGGCATTTTACGGACGCGTGCCTTAAATAATTGCATTTTAAATGCAATAAACACAAGTGGAAATAAGACCGAAAAAAGGGAAACCGAATAATTCAAGTTGGTTGTTTCGGTTGGTAATTCAATAAGGATTAAGAGCGGATGGCAGAAAATTTGAAAAGCCAATGTTTATGGCTAATTTGCCGGCTGCGGTCGGTGCCCTGTTCTCTGTGTGTACTTACAGTCACTGTCATATCCGGAGGTCGTTTAGCCGCCAAATTTGACAGCCCATAAAGCGTATGCAACAGGATGTGTGCCCTCCCGCACCTCCGCTTAGAGTCTCATTCGCAAACATTGGGTAGATTTGCAGCCAGATGGACTTTGTCGCCGCCATCGCCAGAATGTCAGTGTCAATCAACAATGTCGCTAGTTTTTATTGCTGTTCCCCACTTGTTGTTCCCGTTGCTGTTGCTGTTGCGTTTACCGCTCGATGTCGTTTTTATTGCTGCAAAAAGTATTTGACTTGCAACAGAAGGGATCAACACTGAACCGCAAACACGAAGCGACAGCAACGGGTTAAATGTCTAACCTCGATTGCAATTGGAAATGGAATAAAGTGCATTTATGTACATTTTATTTTCAATATTTTGTTTTTACACTGGCACTTTAATTAAACGGTTTTTAAATTTCCGTTTGCTGCTTTAGAGCGAATGTTTAAATGGAGCTTTTATGGGATTATCTGGACTTGAAAGCCAAATTTTAATAGGCTTTCTGCCATTTTTATACCCTTGCAGGGTATTATAATTTCAGTCAGAAGTTTGCAACGCAGTGAAGGAGACGTTTCCGACCCTATAAAGTATATATATTCTTGATCAGCATCAACAGCCGAGTCGATCTAGCCATGTCCGTCTGTCCGTCTGTCCGTCTGTCCGTCTGTCCGTCTGTCCGTCTGTCCGTCTGTCCGTCTGTCCGTCTGTCCACCTGTCCGTTTCTACGCAAACTAGTCCCTCAGTTTAAAAGCTATCTGAATGAAACTTTGCATATAGTCTTCTATATACTCTCACTGCTATATATGTCGGAACGGGCCGGATCGGACGACTATATCATATAGCTGCCATACAAATGTCCGATAAATTTTTAGAAAAAAAAATATAACTTTGCTGTTTTTCAATATTTTTGCACCATTTTTTAGATATGGCCATTTTATATTATTTCTGAATTTTGGTAAAAATTTTATGAAAATCGGACGACTATATGATATAGCTGCCATATGAACGATCGGGAAATTAATAGGAAAAAAATTATAGCTTCGTTGTTTTTCAACGTATTTGTATCTACTCTGAGATATAGGCTTTTTTTATTGTTATAGAATTTTGGTATAAATTTCATAAAAATCGGACAACTATATCATATAGCTGCCATATAAACCGATCGGTAGATGTAGAGAAAATGTAAAACTGGGAATGTAAAACTGTAACTGTCAAACTGTAAACATAATAAGTATAGGTAAAATGTTATGAAACTCTGTGTAGTGTCTGTTTTCGGCATTATAATTTATGATATAAATATGAAAACCAATCTGCAAGGGTATACAAACTTCGGCGTGCCGAAGTTAGCTTCCTTTCTTGTTAAAATTGGATTTTAGTGAAACTCCTAATTAGTGATGAGAGTCTAATAAAGAATTGTATATTTTACCAACAAGTTCCAAAATCTAAATCAATCCGTGTTGATTACCACCGAAAAATAAAATATTTTATGACCTTTTCAGCTTCTCTACCCCGCTTTTACAAATTCGTGTTCTTTGTTTGCCCAAGTTATGGCGCTATAAGCCGTATTTATTGCTGTTCCTCCGAGTCTAAGATGCCGGCAGCAGCAAGTGCAATTTGTTATGGAACGCGGGAACTGCAGAAGTCAGTCCGCACAGAACGGAAAGTTTAATTAATTTTTAACCTTTGTGCTAAACACTTGGGGCCGCATTATGCGCAGTCCAAGTTTTCGGCCAAGGAAAATGTGAAGAGCATTCAAATTATGGGATCACACGGCGGCGCACTTCAGGTATGAAAGGCATGAAAGGAAAGTGCAACACGCTGACTTCGCGAGGAGGCACAAATGCAAATTATGGACAAAACAGAAATATAGTGATAAATTCAGCCCGGCCATAAAATGCCACTGAGCCAAAGATGGCAGGATAAAGGATAAAGGGGCAGGCTGCACCACCAATGCCTGGGACAGATGAACGCTGTTCTCGGGGCAATGTGCACGAGGAGATGTAGTACTTACCTTGGGCACCGTCACGCCACTCCTCAACCCCATAATCAGGCAGAGTGTTGCCCGCGTCAAATTTATTTCTATGACGTCTCTTGGCATCTTTATGTTTTTTAGATGTTTTTAATTTTATGCAGCAAGCATCAGTCAGCACACGGCCGAGGTGTGTATTTCAGGGAGAGATCGGGATAGCACGGTTCGTGAATGGGGCGGTTGTTGTTTTTGTTGTTGTCGGCGGTGGTTGTTGTAGTTGGTTGTTGGTTGGAGAGGGCATAACATGAAAGATATATTCAAATGGAGGGAAGTTTCGGAGCCAAAAAAAAGAGAGAAACCATACAGAATGAAATTTAGTTATACACATTTGCACAGATGCCAGCGGTAATTGTATGCTAGGGTATTTTTATTTAATTTCGCATTTATTTGCATTTAGAAGGGGCGCCACAGCCAAAGGAAAACCAACTGGGGGGCGAAAGGAAAACAGAAACTGCATGCAACTTTGACTTGATGGACTCGATTCGAGGTGGGGTCGATGGATGAGGAATGTGGTGCGGTCATATGTGCTGTTGTTTCGCCACGTCCTGTGTTTTTGGCTATTTGCGTTGATTACTGCAATTTTGGCCCGCTTATCGCCTTCATTTAGACGGGCCGAAAGCCAAAAGCTATTTCTTTGGGCTTGGGGCAAGGTGAAAACATACCAAGTACCTTCGTGTTTTAGTTTTTGGGGCTTCTCCTGATAGTTTTTCGCCTGAACTGCCTATCGATGAAGTTGACTTTAATGGCTGATATGATTTTATGTGCTCTCGTGGGCCACTTCAATGTGTAGTGCTGACTGTGATTTTGTGCTTTGCAGTGCATAAAATTAAAACCCCATTATTGCATTACATAATTCATGAGCAGGCAAAAAATGTGCTGTGATGCTTGTGGCTGATATTTATTCAATTAGGGAGTTGATCGAATGGCTATGAACCGGACCTAATGAACTCTGTAGCTCTGGGTTAGTTTACGCTTTAACAAAAAACGCCCTCATGTTTGTTAACTAATTGACTCTTACCGTAGCTGCGATTCAGCAGGGCCATCTCGGAAATTATGGCCGTGGTGGGCGTTGGCATTTCTGAAAGTGTACGATATTAGTTTGCATTCGAGTTAAATTTCATTCGGCTCGAGTCGAGCTCCTACCATCGAGCTTTATGTTGCCATCCGTCTCTCCCAGCGAGTTCTTGGCCACACAGCGATACGTGCCGAAATCGTTGGGGCCCACGGCTCGTATTTTCAACTTCATGTACTTTGTGTAACCGCTGACCGTTGATGTGGTCTCGTATTTATCGCCGGCCCGCGAGGTGTCTGCAAGTGCGAAAAATGCGGAAAAGTGTGCTATAATTTACAGTGACAATTTCTGTGCCTGGAAAATATGTATGGGGAAAATCAATTAATTAATGTCACCTGCAGGGGGCGGTCGGAGCTGTTTTTAGTGCTGCTTATGGGCAGTGAAGTGAGTCGCTTTCCCAATCGAGACTCCAACTAATTATACCCTCGCCCCCGCCCCTGCCTCCCCCTGCCACCATCAGAGTGTGTGTGTAATTAAAACTGGCGCAGTTCCTCAGCTATTTCCATTGCCGTCGCCGACTAAAACTTTTCTCATTAATCAGTGAAAATCTAAAAGAAAAACTTTTGTTCTCTGGCTGGCTGCGGCTTTAATTTCGTTCCATTTCGGCTCGTTTCATTTCGTATTGGGCTCGCTGCCGTTGGGCTGCTTTTTGGGCAACTGCCGGCTGACAGTAAGTAGCATTAAATATATAAACTTAATTTCACTTTGATTGTTTGGCGCATTGTAAGGCGATATCGCATGTTACCCATACGTCATGTTGTCCCTTGTACATGCATGTGTGTATTTGTGACAAATGTCTTTAGTTTTTCCCGCTTCTTTCTTGGGCAACAATGGGGAAAAACAATTTTCCCTGCGGCTCCCAACTTGCATGTGACCCGCACTCGCGGCTTCTTTTTATAGCCCCAGTCACCTTTTGTGATACTTTTTCAGCTATCCCGTGCCACGACTATCCGCGGGGCCACATGTAAGTTCCTCTGACACGCAAATATATAATTTTTCTCATAATCATCGGCGGCAGCAATTCTTTTCCCTGCCTGCCACGTCTTCCGAGGAACTTTATACTTTTAATGCCAGCCGCATTAAACGAAAGTTTCGGTTTCTTGAACTGTTTGTAGGATTGCCTGTCCTGCAGGCCATATACATATATGCTGTATGGCTATGACATACGGCATGTGTCGTAGACGTACGAGGGCCGTTTCAACATCTGCACTATCTAGGATATTTCAAAAAGAGAATTAAGGGCTTAAATCCTAGAACAAGATCTTCTATATTGAAACGAGTTTAACCTTTTTTCTGAGTTCTAGTTTAAAACCCTCTCGAAAACTTAAGATTTCTTTAGTTCAGCCGAGAAAACTCCACCAGAGATAACTATATTTTGCAGACGCAATAATTTACCCCAAATGTGTACACATTTATACAGACTTTTAAAAGAAAAAAAGAATATGTATAAACAATAGTGCTATTCTTTTGAAACTACTCTCGTTCCAGTTCATAGACAGCTATATAGAACTCTATGCGAAAGCGCTTAAAATTTATTACCCAAACTTTTGGTGTCTGTTGGCCATACATCATGGCCGCTGCCTTCATATCTTATATCTTGCTTCGCATTTCCCTCAGTTTGTCGCCTGTGCGTGTGTGCATAGCAAATGTCATATTCCGTCTCACTTTTTCTACCTCGGCCAGCTAAATCCTGGCCATAATTTTGCCCAGAGCTACGCCTAAGCCGGCGACTTCTTCCTTATCGAACAAACAAAGTGACATTTAAGCATAAAATGGAACCGAATGGCAGTCCTTCAAAGGCTGGTATATATATAGCTCAATTTTTATGCATATAGGTTGCCATCAATGAGTCATGGGCTCTGCTTATACTGCATAGGTTTGTGCCTCACGGCAACATGGATTCCGAGGTTTCGGTTAGTACTTTATATATTGTACAGACATTCCATTTATAATTCGAAATATTTTCTTGCTCTGTTAATTAAAGAGAGAAGTAAATACAACAGAGTTAAATTTGGTTATTGGTTTACCATTTTTGCATTTAAATTTAAAGGAAAGACATAACATTATGCCATTAAAAATGTGCTGCCATTATAAAAGCATATCTGTGGGTGGCATGCCCACAATACTATTTAGCCACATTGACGGGGAATTATGAGTTCCGACATGGAGTTCATGTGTGCAGCATCATTTAGACGCATTTTGCTGTGCACATTTACCAATCTCTCCCGCATATGCCTGCCAGTTATGTTAAAATAATTTCCGCTGAAAATAGAATTTTCCGCTGGTATTCGACTTTTTATTTAATTTTCGCTCTGCATCGATCTCGAACCATGTATTTAATTTTCACATTGCCCATTTTCAGTGCATCAAGTGTGTTATTCAGCATGTTTGACTATTTAAATTCAATGTGTATTTAGTTTTCTGCTTACACTGTGTTACATCGGCTTTGTTCATTTAAATATTTAAAATGTACACTTGGTTTCATAGCGGAGCTCCCAACCATAGTCTTTTGGTAATAAAGTAATCAAAATACCATTTTAAAATATAAAAGTCAAGTTATAAAGTCGAGAGAAAACAATATTAAAAGTTGATCTATCGGAAATTTAAGGTGCCTGCCCAGGTCATCAACCCACTCTAGATCTGGCTGATGTTCATTCCAAAATATTGCAATTAATAACTATATTTTGAATTCAGTTCAACAGCATATGACCTACATATCAAGGAAAATATCTTTTGCTATGTTTTCTGTTTTCTTTTGGTGTTAATTGTACGTTTTTTAGACCAAAATTATAATTAAAATCCATTTTTACCCATAATTTCGTAGGCCGTATGTGGTTTTAAGAGAAATTTAAAGAAATTAAAGATATTTTCAAGTCCCAGAAGGCTTTTAACGTGTCAGATTGCTTGCAGAATCAGATCGTTTTGACATATGTTGGTTCTGTTTTTGACTGATTTCAACTTTTCGGCTCGCTCTTATGAACTGTCAGATGTCAATCCAGTGAAAAGTGTGAAAACTGTGAAAACGTTATCTCGTAAAGACGACACGCTTTAAGGCAGCGCAGTTCACAATGCCACAATGTCTCTGCGTTAAGCCCGGCGCACAGTGCGTATGAGCAACGCATTTTACGACGGACCACTGCGGGACGAAGGGACATGAAGCTGCCAGAGTACAATAAAAAAGAACACCGCATCAACATTCACTGGAAACCTCCTCGCAAGTGGAAACGAAATAAATGGGTTGAGCTCCACTCGGGGTTTTCACGTTCGCCACTGAAGCGAGTATTCATTCTCCCTCTCTGTTTGGCATTTCGCCTGACAATTTTCCGGCGACCGGACTTAAGCGGAGCAGTCTGAACCGCTGGTCCGCATGCTGATTACATTGTAAGCTCATATGCAAGCTCTTTCCAGAGCGTAAATGCGGCTCTTCAACTTCATTTAATTTACACCCATTACTTCTGATACGAAACAGAGTGTAAGCCATGGTCAGCTCGGGTGAGTTGCTGCGTTGACTTACCGGATATGATCATGTCGCCGCGCTCCGTGGTCCAATAATTGATCGATGCTGGGTAGGCTTCCGTGTGGCACTCCAGTATCACGTCCTGACCCACATAGGCTCCCTCCAGCTGATTGGGTATCGAGAGCATCGGCGGAACTGTGAAAGAAGGGCGATACTTTAGAAAAACTTGAAGGTATTGGGTTTTAGTTACATTATAACGCCAGATTTGATCTCGTAAAACAACCTCACGTTTGCTAAAATGGTGTGCAGAATAAACCCTCAGACCACTTAGTAGCAAGCACTCACAACTGGAGTTCCATTTCCCTGAAATCGGCTATATTCACTCCATTTTCCTCCCAAAACTCGTTACTATATTGTTTTCTCAACACCCGAAAAAGCATGCATGCCTTTTCCGGAACCCAACCCATTGTCCGTACTCGTCACGGACTTTACATCAGCTTTACGGGCCCCCGATAAATTTTGCATTCCATTTTACGTGAGTTTACAAACTGTTTTTGGATTAAAATGCACTCAGTCATTAAAAGTGAGCCTGGGAGCGAGTGATTGCGGCTCCGTCCATCTCGGCAGGGCGTGTGTGGGGTGTGCGTGGAGTGTGTATGCGGGGCGTGTGTGCGTAAATAGCTTTTGTTCCCACTGTTGATACTGAGGAAAGCGGCTGTGTGCGGGAGTTGGCCGCCAGTAACAACAAAAACAGCGCAGCTCTGCGAACGGTGAACGCATTTTGGCCACGCACACATCACGGGGGCACAAAATAACACCTGCCGACGAGCAAACAAACAAACAAACGCCAGCAAACAAAGCGAAATGAGCTCAGTACTAGAGGTGGGAGAAGGCAACAAGAGGATTTGGCAAAAAGAATTTGTATACCTCCTATAACTGAGATTTTTCTAAAAATGAAATGTTTAGCAACATTAATATTTTATTATTTCTGAATTAATATTTAGTTTTTAAGCCTCAATCTGCCTGTTAAAAGTATAGATTTCTGGAATTTATAAACTAAAGATTCAGCGATATTTAAGACGAAGAGTAGTAATACTTATAGAGCTACAATTTAATTCAGTTTCTAAAGTAGTCAGTGAGTTATTTCGAGGCTTTTAAGTTAAGCTATAAAGTCAGGTCATCTGCCCATCTCTATGGCAGGCAGCCCCAGGACATGGGACACGCACTTACAAACTTCCACAGGTAAATTAATTTAACGTGACTGCAGCTTTCGGTCGATTTTCGGCCAAGGGGGTTCGCCAGGCCCTGCATCTGCATCTCGTCTGTATGCGAATGCTGAGGACGCGTTGCGGTTATTGCCCCAAAAACTGCATTGGCCACATGTATCGGAGGGACGGATCGTCGGCTTGTTTTGTATATTTAACGCATTGAGTCCAGCTGCCGTCACTGCCACATTTTCCATTGCCGGCTGCCATTTCACTCCTCTCCTGAACTGGTTATAAATATTCCAAAAGTGCTGAGCCCCAAATGGATTTTATGATATTTCTGAAATTTCCCTTTTGCGTGGCCAAGCATCAAAAAACTACTGTTGTTTGTAGCTTTTAAGTGGAGTACTTTGATGGGAACCCCCTTACATTTACAGATTAATACTTCAAGGACACTTAAACTTGTCAGTAAGCTTTATATGGAAGTAATGTTTGAACAGAAAGTTTTTTAAAGCAGCTTTTATATTTATAAATTTTCAAAGTTTTTACGAATAACTACTGTTGTGTATAGCTCTGAGAAGGGCAGATATTTATTTATACCTAATACAAGTTCTTTAGTGAAGAATCTTTACAGATGAGTTGTCTGTAACTCCCCAGTTCCTTACTAATCTCGCTTTTGTTGTCCTAATTAGAGTCCCAACCCTTTCCTCTCTTCCTAGGCCGATGTGGTCTACTAATTTGGGTCACTCAGTGGGTCGAAGGGTAGCACTGTCCGTGGATAAACGTTAACTCTAGACATTTACTCACATTGCACACGCAGGTGGACCCTCTTGCTAATCGATGGCGGGACTCCGTTGGAAGCCACGCACAGATACGCGGCCATGTGCAGGCGACTCACTTTGGTGATGTGCAGCAGCTCGCCGTCAACCACGTTCACTGTCGGAATTCGAGGGGATGGGGGAGAAAGGGACCACGTTAAGCCGAGAGCAGTGCGGCGGAATAGGGTCGCTTACCATGCTCCCCGCCAATTAGCATCTCCTCGCCGTCCTCGCGGCGCCACATGACGTAGGGTTCCGGATAGCCACGTGCCTTGCACATCAGCGAGACATTCTGACCCTCTCGCACCACCATGTCATTGCTGGTCATTCCCTCGACAATCATCGGGGGAACTGTCCGGAAGCGAGAGGCAAAGGCCAAGGGTCACTAGGGGTCAGCAGCGCAGCCAATGGCCAGTGGCCTGGATTAGTTTCAGTACTCACCCACCACCTGCAAGTAGCCCTTCCTGGAGCGCATGGGATCCTGGCGGGAATAGAGAGATTAGCTACCGTTCCAGCAGTCACATGCAAAAGTATTTCAGCTCACCGTGTTAACTTGGCACATGTACCAGCCGCGATCCGTCTCCTCCACCTCCTTGATGTGCAGGTACCACTGTAAGAACAGAGTTTAAAAAAGTCCAATATATATACAAAGAAACTCCTGCTTCGCCCTAAGGCTACACCCACCGATCGATGGTCGTTGTAGGTCAGGCTGATGCGGTTGTTCTGCGAGATGACGTTGTGGTGGATGGACAGGATCGTCTGCGTGTCCACCCGCACCCAGGCCACCTTGTAGCCCTTGAGGTTCTCCACCACGCAGGCCAGGAGGGCATCGCGGCCAACGGAGACGGTGACATTGGCAATCGGCTCCGCGAAGCGTGGAAAGTCGGAATCTGAAAGAGACAGTTCGAATGGGTTCTTTTTGTTTTCAGCCTGGCCCTGATTTCACTGTTCAGGAAGGGGAACCCGTCGAGACATTTTGCAGATTTCTCCCCCAGTCCCGGCCTTGCTGCACTGCGGCACATTGCGCATACGTCCCGTGTGACCCTCGGAAGAGGAGGAATTCGACCATATTAATTACCTTCCTGTGCCGTCTGCTGCGTGTCCAGGCGCGTGTGCTTGCCTGCAGGAGAAAGGAGTGAAATTGAGAGCGTTAGAACGTTTAATTAATTTTGCCTCCCCACCGGCGAATTTATATAATTAGAAAACCGAATTGCGTCCGCCCGACCCGTGTGGGAACTAATAAATAAAAATTAATTAGCCACGCCAACAAAACTTCGCCCTGGACAGGGGACAGGCTGCAATGGCGACTGTCGCCATGTTTTGCTGATACGGCACAAATGGCTGCGCTCTCAGATTTGTGTTTTTAGTTTCATTTATTGCACTCGTTCTATGACAAAAGTTCAAGTTTAATTGTTTCTGGCAGCGTTGGCATTTTCCCCGTTTGCACCGAAACTTTTCCTGCTCCAGCGTGGCAGCAATTTGGCTCTAAGAGGTGAAAGGTTATGGGGGGAACTTTTCCAAATAAAAACTTTGTAAAAATGCCACACCGAGGTGTACTGTTTAGCATGAGAGTCCAAGTGTTTTCTCTCCAAGTTTTGGGAAATGGGAAAATATTTGAGTATATTTTGCTTTTACAGACAAATCTCCGCCTTTGTCCTTGCCCCTTTTCCCGTCCTGAACAGACACTTTACAAATGAGTTTCGCCAGAGTTAAAGAAATTCGAGTTGGCAGCAAATCGCATTCGCTTTGAAGGGCGCTACAAGCGTTGTCCGTAACATAAAACTGGTAAATTGAAAAACGCTTAAGCATTTTTACAGCTTTTAACACGGCGCCGCATATTGAATTACGTTCGCTCCAGCCGGGCCGGGCCGGCTTCTTTCCTTTCATCTGGACAACTGCTAACGCTTCCTGCCACCGGGCATTGGCCGCCATCGTCCTCCCACTCCCCCGGCGCATCTGACATTTGTGCTGGCACTTTTCAACTTCACTTCTCCTGGAGCAGCTGCTGTTTATGCCTTTTCAGCTACAAAAAAAGCTCAACACGATTTTCGCCGTTGATTTACGTTTTAGCACGTTTTTCGCCCAGTTTAGCTGGCGTTTTTGCTGTCAGTTGTCCTTCCTCTGTTTTTCATGTTCACCCCGCCGGGCTGCACTCTGCAGATTTCAGCCATTTGAATGTAGTTTCCTTTATCCTTTGCAATTTAATGAGCGGCCTTTCATCGTCGTCGTCGGATTTGTCCCTGACTCTTTGGTCCTGGAGGAATAAATAAATAAAATACCCCGACCTAAATGTGCTCTCTGGGCAAGGGGTCCTGGCAATTGACATTTAAATTTTTATCTCCCATTTGGTGCTCAGTTACTTTCGCAAACAAAGCTCACGTGACACACGGGCCTGGAGTCCCTAGTCGCGAGTCAGGTAATCAGTCAGAGTTCCATTCACTACCTGCCGTCCGAGATTCCGCTAGTCCGGCACGAGCAAAGGCCTACGGAACCGCCTGCCCCAGCCCGCTCTCTTTGTGCAAACGCAACTGACCATTCAATTTATCAGGCTGGACGGCGGCAAACTCCGCGCCAAAGCCCCCTAAACCTTCGACCAACAGCCCCAAACCGCCTTTTGAGCTTTGTGCAAACAAAACGCGGCTGGAAATGCCAGAGCTGAAAAGTGCCAGCCACTTTCAATGGGTCTGCCCTGTGAGCACGATTGCGTTCTTCGGCCAGGATGGACGATACGATACCCTATTTCCAGTTTACAGAAAAACAAAGTTCTTTCAACTAGTGAAAGAATTTATATACATTTTAGTAATAGATTCAACATCGCATAGATTCGCACGAGAGAATGGACTCTTAAAATAAAAATTTAGAAATAATTTGAAAAGGTAAGATTCTACATACTTGTACATACATTCTACTTCTACCCTGCATTTAAAAATCAACGTTTAGCTGAAAGCAAATTTGCTAAGCTATTTTTGTTGTATTATTTGACTACGTTTCTATATTTATTTTAAACTGAAAACGTTGGCATACTTCTAGGCCCTTTAAAGGCCAGGTTAATGGACTGGCTTAGTGCTTAAGCCTTGCTGTGCGGGCTGCAGACTGCAAGGCGCATTTCCACGTTATTGGCGGCATTAAAGCAGACCATCTGCACTGGGCCAGGACACGGGGGAAAGGTAAAGGAGCAGCCTTCACCTTTCCATTCACCAGCCTTATCTCGAAGGCCTCCACACACCAAATGGTCGTCATAAACAAAGAGCGCACAAAAGAAAACTTTGGCCAGACGTGCCGCCTACTCGATTTTCGGCAATGGCTGCAAATAAACTTATGGCACTGTGGTTGTGAACGTTGAATAAAGGAGTAAACTTTTCCCTTGTACATATAAATTATTAACTTTACTGCTTACAAGTCACATTGTTGGTATTGATGTAAAAATAAATAATACAAATCATTACTAGTGCAAGAAAACTTAAATAATCATTAAACGTTACATGATTTCAATTTACCGAAGAAGTTGAAGATTAACTAAGGAAGCACTATCGAAAAAGAGGATCCAAGGGATAAAAACACAACGAAATAATACGGCAATTATAAGGCATTTTATTAATAGAATAATTCATTTTATTTTAGGGAAGTTGTTCCACTTAGAAATATTATAATTTAAGCTCGACTTCATCCGGATATTTCCCCAGATTTTATCCATTTTGTATTTGTTTTCAACACTTTTTTGATATTTATTCGTAGATTTTCGGATATCGGGAAGATATTCCTTTATTTCGATAAGAATCAATTGGGTTATTTCGAAATTTTCCTGCTTTCACCCCACTGTAACTTTGGTGCAGGCTGAGCTTTTCTTTGGTTTCCCTTTTTATGATCCCATCATTTTTGTTGGCCATTTTTCCGTTTGTTTATTTTGTTTTTTTTTTTGGTTTAGGGATGTCGTTGGGGACACGGAATGGGCAGAGGCGCTTGAGGAATACTTTGGCTGGCCGTTTACTGTCGTTTATTTGTCTTTTTGCCATTTTTATATTTACGCATATAATCGCTTTCAACGCTTTCCGCCGCCTTGGGAGATCGTCTGGCGGGTGTGGGGATTGCGGTGCCGTGGGACGTGGGTCTTGGCGGCGCTTATAAATATGATGTTATCGCTTTTTATGGTCCACTTTTATTGCCGGCAATCAGTCTTGCGTTTTGTTTGCTGATTGCTTGCCATTATTCAAATGTATTTGTTTAATTCCCGGGGATTGGCAGCCACAAATCATTTTAAATCCGCAATATGTCAACAATATTTGGCCGTCGAGCACTCTGCTTTTTTATTTATTCGATTTACCCCTGCTCTTGGCCCGCCCAGATGGTCCTTGAGCGGGTCATTATGGCGGCTTAAGGCATCTGTTAAGTGGGCCTCGTTGTGGACACTTAACGGCGCCTTACGGGCTCCCCACGAAGCCTAATCAGCTGCAAGCCCATAATCACATTGCGTATTCGTAATTAGTTTAGCGTTTGACAAGGCGAGCAAATCTTCGGCGGGCTCCGAGTTCAATTTCCCCGCCCACCCTGCGAGCGCTCACAAGCTGATTATACTTGCACTTTGTTGACAAACGAGCTGATTAAATGCCGGCTCTCGGTCATTATGCAATTAAGTGGCCAGTGACTCTGTGGGTTTGCATTTCAAGCTCAGCACCCCGGCAGCTGTGTGTGGGTGGATGCGTTTGACATGGGGCCCTGGGCAAGGAAGATATTGTCTATTTGCATTGAAGCTCAAGAGCCAAAGCAAGACGATTATGCTGGGGTTTAATTACCTGTCGAGTAATACCTTTAAATTAATTAATTGAATATAAAGTAATTACCCAATTGACCATGACCGATTAAACCAATGCCTGACTTAAAACAATAGACTATTCACTGACTTTTATGTAAAGTTCTGATTATGATAGAAGTAGTTCATGATAGTAGACAACTGTAAGACAAGGCCTCCAACAACAGGTGGGGCAAGAGCAACTCTTAATCAGTCTTGCGACAGAGGAGCACGTAAAAAAGCTGGCAGCCTGCGAAATGCTTTGTGCAAATTGTTTACTTTTTGGCATAGAGCGAATACCAGCCAGATTCACACAAAATCCGACACAGGAAAGCCAAGCCGGCGGAATGCCATGAATTTGCTTACAGCATGCTCTTGGAGGAGGGAGAGGGGATGCCTCGCAGAAAAAGTGTCTAAGAATGCAGAGTAAAATAGCTACCCGACAATATGTATATGCACTCATATATTCAGGGCAAACAGAGGAGACCCAGACCGCAAAACGAATTGCGGATGCGGCAGAATGCACTCCGCCAACTTGGCAACCAAATGAACTCGAACAGGGCCCGAAGTACACATGTCGGCCAGATACTTATGTGGGGCACAGCCAAATCCCTGCTACATAGTGCGGCAAGTTTTGTCTTTTAGGGCGGGATAAAGGCGGTATGTACTGAGCAGTTCAATCCCCGGCTCAGCCTGATCGATTGCGAGACGGAAAACTCATTAAGAACTTTAATTAAGTCGAAAGTCGGCAATGAGCACTGCAACGGGCGAAACTCATTATTCATAACGAAGGAAGCACAGGGCTGAAAATCCGAGTCCAGCTGAAGGTTCAGCTGCAGTGGCAGCTCAAAGTCAGCTCGCCCCCAGGAGCGAGCTGCAAATAAAGACGAAATATGTGCGAAAATGTGTCAGAAAGTGAGCGAAAACATAAAACATGCCAGCGAGCAGCTGGAGTGGGTGCAAATCGTGGGCTTGGGGACTCGCCCAGCTCCCCAGCTCAACTGCAGTGCGCCAGCCTTGTGAGTTATGTGTGTGCCAGCTCCTCGGATCCAGTGCAGCTCCTGCGGAGTGAATGACGGGGTCCTTTAGGTGCTGGCCAGGGCTTCACCTACCAGCAGCCACGCTCAGACTGCGCTTAACGTTTAAATAAATGATTGTGACAAACGCAGCAGAATGGATTACAAGCAGCAGGAATTATGCAAATATAATTGCGGCTTGCTCACTTAAGAGGGAGAAAGCAGATCATAAAAAAGGTGTTGGTGTCCCTAGAGAGCGATTTATATCTCTATTTTACTGATACGTTGCCTATTGGGAAGTGTTTTGAAGGAATACCTATCATTCACAAGAGGCTGAATAGTTTTGAAAAAAACAGTAGGATCTAAAATAAAAGCAAGACTCTATGTTTTGTCATGGTATAGGAAAAGAGTTTTTGATTTTTTGCTAAATCATCGATAAATTTCTATATAAATTACTGATGATATTGGCATGAAATTAATGATTTATTAATACATCAGAATCATTTTACCAACATTGGTGAGAGAGGGAGAGTGCTAGAGTAAGATTTCTACATGCCGTTCTTTATTTTTTTCATTGATGATTCAGCAGCATACTTCACAAGATTTTCATGGAATTGTCATCAATCGGGGAGTCGGTTTGTCCTGGGCTTGGCAGAAGTTGACGTCGAAACGTTGATTCCATACCACTTTGACATGAGGTATTCCAAAGTATTCTCACAAATTCGAGATCGGTTCGCAGTTATACGCACTTACTTGATCTAAGTATATTCAAGCTTTGAATCGCTTTCTTATTGAAAACTTGGACTGTAGCGTAGTACTCCATACATTTATGTATTTGTTATACTAAAATAAACCTTTCTACAATGTAGATGCACGTAATTTTTGTTCTTATTGCTCAGAATGCCTTGTATATAATTTTCTTTTATAAGCTAATAGTCGTAACTTATCTTAAAAATATATTTTTACCTAAAAAATTTCAATGGCGCAAAGCTTGTGTTCCAATTTTTCGTTGTGTGTTTGATATACTTCAACAGTATTTCTTTTGGGTGCGACGAATTCCCCAGTAGCCGTGAATTAAACATGCGGCTGCCACTCACTCAATTTCCTCAGTTGCCAAACGATACTCACCGAACTCACTGAGCTGACAGTCGAAAATTAAACTACATGCAGATTGCATGACCATCAAAAGAGGCCGCTACTGAAAGCGCACTGCACGAGGCTCGTTACGTATACGCCCCGTCAGCGCTTCGTCGGGCGGCGACATCTTGCCAAACGAAGATGGCGAACACAAGGGGGCCAGGGTGAGTCGTAAGTGAATTTATTTCAAACAATTATGTAGCAATTAACAAACAGATGACGGCAATTAAACTGCATGTAGGGGGGCCAGACGGAATTGAGTTGTGTCAAGTGCTGCCATCGACAGCCGGCTGTGAGTTCGTGAGTGCGCTGCATTATTCATGCAATATTTCACACACTTACGCGCCGAGAAATGCGCTTCATGCCTTTCTTCCATTTATTGCGAGGCGGTTAATTTTTCAATAATTCAATTGGCTTCGGTGTTGCCGTGCCTCGTGGATGGCGGATCTTTGCTTTCCGCTTTTCGCCCACTCCCAGATTACGTATGCGCCGCGTTGTCTTCCGGCCTGCGCGTTGCGTGACCTAAGTGCCGAGTGGCCGGGCGATCATTTTTGATTTGCCGCTTAAATCTCGGATTGCTGCATATTTCTAGGCTGGCCGCCACGATATGGCCGACGAGCGTTTCCGGCGCCAGTTCCGGCCGCAGAAACCACTTCACAAATTAAGTTGTCAACAATTTCAGCCATATCGCAACGATTTAATCTTCACACCTAAATTATTTACGGAAAAGCCACGCTTTGCTCACAATCACACAGCCCCCCGCCGCCACCCAACCGCACACCAGCCCCTTGCCCCCGCACACAGACACAAGTGCCTTGTTAGCCGTCGCTCATGCAATAAAACGTTCAGCCGCTCTTACGCTCGCTTGTTGTTTCTGCCGTTGAGCCTTTTGTTTAATAAATTATGTAAAATGCGCCAAATTGAATTTGAAATTCATGCAGCCTTTTGCCCGGTTATGGGAATTAAGATATGTCGACAGTCGACAGTCGACAGCGGCAGCAAAGGGGGATTCGCTGGCGGGAATGGAGGCGAGGCGGGGAACTGGGACTGCCAGACATGAAGTCGCCATTTTCAGCCTGGCACGTACAGACATTTAACATATGCCTTGCTTGTCGGATTCCCCGTAAAATGGTTATGTGCG
Source organism: Drosophila kikkawai (assembly GCF_030179895.1). Lineage (NCBI taxonomy): Eukaryota > Metazoa > Arthropoda > Insecta > Diptera > Drosophilidae > Drosophila > Drosophila kikkawai. The sequence goes on from NC_091729.1 coordinate 8,466,253, forward strand.
GTCTGGGGAAGAGGACGACTCCGTCGGAAATAGGTGTGAATTGGGCTGATTAAATTTAATGAGGTAAGTATTCAAAATTATTCATACGCGCTAAGGTGGTTTTGATTCATAATTAAGATAGCTTTTTGCATATGTATGTAGTATTTTATAGTTGGTGTTTATTAAAATCAAATACCCTTTGGTGATGTTTAAGAGTACCCTTGCAATACTTTCGCTACTTGGAGTACAAATGAGATGATAGTATTTTTAAGCATTCTTTATTTTACTGTTGCTATAGATTTTCATTTAGCCTTCTACGTCCCGATTTCCAGATGTAAACGTTATAGTTGTAGACGTAAGAATATAAATCCGATGCTTTATTTTAAACTTTTCTTCTCGAACACAAGCCACCGAATGTCGCGGCGTCGTTTCTCTTCCTTTACTTATACCTTTCGATGCGTGAGCGAGATAGGTATACGTACATTTTTATCTCTTAAAGCTAATGTGCGAGATAGACAGAGATGACAGTCTTATACTTAACTCTAACGGGGATTTTGTCTTGTATAGCTCTTCAATACAATGGGCTTTATCCTGATTCTATGCTAATACAATGTACAGTGGGCCTTATTCGTATCTAGCCTACCACAACTCGGCCGTCCTGACTAGCTGATCCCCTGATCATGGGTTATATTACTTATTTGTATATTTACAATGAATAACAATTTTTCTTATATTTATACATATTTACATATTATTGCAGTTTGCCGTAATTTTTTATTGCTTAATCATGCTTTTTCTTTTTGCCTATCCAATGCTTAATATTTTGAATGCTCCAGACACCTTGGTAAGGGTTACGGGATACCTGAAAACCTTCTACGTCCTTCAACAAAAACCTGTCGTTTCTTAATACTTTTGAAATTACATATGGACCCTTATTTTTTGGAATTAACTTTCTAGAAACACCTGCTGTGCAGTCGAAATTTTTCACCATCACATAATCTCCTTTTTTGTATTCAGATGGCTTTCTTGCGGTCTTATCATAATGCTTTTTGTTATACGCTTGAGTTTTTCCTTGATTCTTTTCTGCTTCGGTTCTAATTTTCTTCAAGTCCCTTTCTTCTGGAGTATTATCTATTTCTTCTAGTTTTTCTTTTAACTCGTCCACAGTTTTTCCTCTCTGTTCTAAGCCAAAAAGCACTTTGCTTGGGGTTTGCTTGATACTACGGTGTAGCGTATTATTTAACACGTGTTCAACTTTATCTATTACTGTGTCCCAATATATACCTTTCTCTGGTTCTATTAGCTTCGCTATCATTGGACCTAAACTTCTATTGACTCTTTCAACCTGCCCGTTAGCCTGAGGTGATCCAGTTGCAATCTTCATATGCTTTATATCAAACTCTGATACAAAATCATCGAACTCTTTGGATGTGAAACAACTTCCCCTGTCTGATATGATGCATTTAGGCTTGCTATATGCTCTAAAATAGTCCTTCAGGGCGGTAACGACTTCTCTTGTATTCGTAGTCTTTGTGGCATATAAGCGTACAAACTTCGTAAAACCGTCGATCACGACAAAAATGTGTTTTTTTGATCTACCTGAGTCGACTGGACCATAATGATCGATGTGTATTAGTTCGAATGGTTTGCTACCTTTCGGAATGCAATGCAGAAATCCTTCCTTGCCTATTTTAGGGGAGAACGCGACACATTTTAAACAATTTTCTATATGACTTAAACATTTTTCTTTGGCACTGGGAAACCAATAAGATTTCAAAATACTATCCAACATTTTGTCTCTACCTACACGTCCGACCTCATTGTGATATTTATATAGAACATGCTCTTCCATATCCGTAGGAACATAAAATAATAGTCTGCCATCGTTGCATTTTCTATAAATAATTCCGTTTCTCATTTCAAATAACTTATGTTCGTCTTTTTCTAACCGTTTTTTAATCTCCTGAACTTTTGGATCTTTGGCCTGGCAGATTACTAAATTATCTTCGAACGTATTCGACTCTACAATCAGAATATTTGTGCATCTACTAAGAGCATCAACATGCTGCATTCTTTTTCCTTCTCTATGTATGAGCTCATAGTCGTAGTTTTGGAGCTCTAACGCCCATCTAGCTATTCGCGGATTAAGTTCAATCTTATTAAGGGTTAAAGTAAGCGAATTACAGTCAGTAATAATTTTAAAGCGTTTTCCATATAAATATATTCTAAATCTTCGAAGTGCGTGAATAATAGCCATTGTCTCCAGTTCGAAACTGTGATATTTTGCCTCAGCGACAGTTGTGCGCTTCGAAAAATAAAATATGGGGTGTAATTTCCCGTCTTCTTTCTTTTGACATAGCACAGCACCAAAACCAAGAGCGCTTGCATCACAGTGCAGCTCTACCTCGTCTTTGTAATTGTAAATAGCTAAAACTGGTGCCTGTACTAGCTTTTCTTTAAGCGTTGAAAAACAGTTCATTTCCTTCTCTCCAAACTTAAATTTTTCATCTTTTCTCAAAAGATCGTATAATGGTTTCGCTAATGTTGAAAAATCTTTTATAAATCTACGGAAGTATGAACATAAGCCTAAGAAACTTTGCACGGATTGTGTCTTGTCTGGAACTGGAAAATTTTGTATGGCTTCTATCCCTTTGTCGTCAGCCCTAATGCCTTCGCCATTTATAATGAATCCTAAATATTTAATATTAGTTTGAAGAAACTCACATTTATCCATTCTTAATTCTAATTTGTTTTGAGCTAACCTGAGAAACACTTCCTTTAAGATCTGAAAATGTTCCTCAGTGTCCTTACTGGCGATCATGATGTCGTCCATGTATACGATCACTTTGTTCTCTCTAATAAAATCCTCGAAGATTCTGTTAACAAATCTTTGAAACACTGCCGATGCAGTTTTCAGGCCCATTGGCATCCTAAGAAATTCGAATTGTCCTAAAGGCGTCACAAACGAGGTGTATTTAACCGATTCCTTATTGACAAACACATGAAAATAACCATTTTTTAAATCAAGTTTCGAAAAAACTTTCTTGTTAACCAGTTTGTCTAAGAGGTCATCGATAAGCGGTATCGGATAATTGTCTTTAACTAAAACCTTGTTCAGTTTTCTAAAGTCTATACATAATCTTATGTCTCCTGTCTTCTTTTTGACCAAAACTATGGGTGAAGCATATTCGGATTCGCTGGGTTGTATAATTCCATCTTTTAAATATTCATCTAGCAATTTTTGCAATTTCTCTTTCTCTGAATAAGCTAGTCGCCTTGGGGCGCAGCTAAATGGTTTTGAAGTTTCCAAATTCAGTTTTATTTCACATTTGACGAAAGGTTCTGCAGGCTTTTCTACGCTAAAGTAATTGCATTTAATAATCTCTTCTAATCGGCAGTTTAAGCCTTGGTCGTTATTTGTGCCGCATATATAACTCATTTGCTCATCCTCCATATAATCAATACTAAAGATTTCTTTAACAGTTTCCTCATAACTAGGCATAACCGTATTCAAAGGCATAACTGTTTTGATAATCGTTTTATTAACTGTAGGATTAACTATATCACTAATTTCAGGACTAACTACTTTACTAATCGTTTCACTACCTGTTTCGCTAACTGTCTCACTAACTGTTTCTCTAACTGTATCACTAACTGTCTCACTAACTGTTTCACTAACTGTCTCACTAACTGTTTCTCTAACTGTATCACTAACTGTCTCACTAACTGTTTCTCTAACTGTATCACTAACTGTCTCACTAACTGTTTCTCTAACTGTATCACTAACTGTCTCACTAACTGTTTCACTACCTGTCTCACTAATTGTTTTTCTATCTTTTTTAATATCTAAAGGGTCAATTGTAACCTTTCCCAAAGTGTCTGGATCCAATTTCAGCTGGCAAGCTTCCATAAAATTTCTTCCAAGAACTACATTATGACTCATAGACTCGTTTGGGACCACGTACATGTAAAAATAACATTTTATTCTTTCTTTTAATACATAACACACAATTTTTCCAAATATCTTCAGTTGGCTTTTATTCAGCCCAAAATAGTTCTCCGAAACGGTTTCTAAATTAACTCCTTTGGGTATACTGCTTACTTTCGAAAATGAAATTGGACTCCCTGTGTCTATGAGGCATTCTGTAATTAATGGGGTTTTAAAACTATTGTGAAAAAAAATCTTAATCAGTCTTACATAATTGTTTGTGTTCGCACTCTTGCGCTCTGGGCACTGCCCGACGAAGTGTCCAAACGTGCCGCAGGCGTAGCAGGAACCGGGCTCCCTCTTTGGTTTAAGGCACTCCTTGGCGAAGTGCCCTTTCGAGTTGCAGTTGGCGCAACGCAAATCCTTGTTGAGTGCAACTTTTCCAGATAGCTGCTTTTCCGAACCGCCTCCTGTTTTGCGCTCTGGTAAACGGACTTCCGCGAAGGCTCGCAGAATCTGCATCGGCTCGGAAAAGCACTGTATGCGTGCCTGGTTGCGCAGCGCTGGAGCTGGAATGCCTTCTATGATGTTCTCCAGAAGCTCCTCCAAATCGATGTTGATGTCATTAGCTAGCATAACCTTGTCCTCGAAATAAGCGGCGAACTTCTCTTCTGGACGCCATTGACGTCTTTGGAAAGCGCTCCTCAGCTCTCCTTTGGACATTTTAACGCCGAACGTCATAATAAGTTGTTCGCAAAGTTGATCGGCCGGCTCCAGAATGCGCGTGGCGTTTGCGTGCAGCCAGCGTTGCGCGTTTCCCTTCAGTTTGGCAATCAGAAGCATATGCATGCAGCCATCGTCTAAATTATACACCTTGCCAATGTTCTGAAGTTGTGTGACCCAAATGCGCGCACACACGCTGCCGTTGTATTCCATTGTAACTTCTTTTGCCAAAGCAAGCGATGCTGCCGGAGATTCCAGTAGTTTGTTTACATTTGTGTTCATGCGTTGATCACCACTGCCATCGATCTGTTTTCCAACACTGGTATTGTCCGGACCAATGTTATCGGCGGTGATGGTCACTTTGGTGCTGTTAACCTTAACAGCGTTGCTGTTGGCGCCAATGTTAGCACTTCTAGAGACTTCCATGGTATTTGCGATGACGTCATGGATTTCTTGAACATGAACTGATTTGTTCTTGTTTGCGTCGTCGATCTCTATGTGAATCCTCTGCAAAACGGCCATGCTTGCGTCGATTTCATCACGAATCTTCTGTAGGGTGGCTTTTTCGGCATCCACGAGTGATAGCTGCTCAAACTCTACGTTGTCCAAGGTATGCGACGCCATTGAGCGCGCGTCGCCTGAGACCTCTTGCAAGCCTGCCCACTGTGGCTCCTGCAGTTCCAGCAAAGATGCAGCTCCATCCGTCTCGTCTGCTGGTTCTGCTGCCGATCGGCCGTTTGGTGGTTGGTCGCCCTGGCTGCTCGATGTCTTGGTTGGCGGATCGCCACGTGTCTCTGGAGAGATTGCTTGCAGACGCGCTATTAACTCCGCTTTAGTGCCGGAAGTTGGGCGTCCGAGAGCTCCCAACCAGTTCTTCAGTTGGAGCACCGAGAATTGCTTCAAATCCACGTCAGGCATAGTGAGTAATGACCACTTCTGATGTTGTAAACGTTATAGTTGTAGACGTAAGAATATAAATCCGATGCTTTATTTTAAACTTTTCTTCTCGAACACAAGCCACCGAATGTCGCGGCGTCGTTTCTCTTCCTTTACTTATACCTTTCGATGCGTGAGCGAGATAGGTATACGTACATTTTTATCTCTTAAAGCTAATGTGCGAGATAGACAGAGATGACAGTCTTATACTTAACTCTAACGGGGATTTTGTCTTGTATAGCTCTTCAATACAATGGGCTTTATCCTGATTCTATGCTAATACAATGTACAGTGGGCCTTATTCGTATCTAGCCTACCACACAGATAATATCGTCTTGGCCAATGCATAAAGCCAGGAGAAGCAACAAAATGGGATAGACAGCAGACAACTTCTGTGGCTATATAAAAAGGAATGGCACTCCATAATGGCGGCCGGGACGGGACCAACGGCACGAGTATGCAGTCGTAAACATAATTTACTTCCAGTGAAAGGCATCTCGGCTCGAATTCGTGGAAATTATAATTAGGCCGGGGCTGGATCACAACAAAGAGCCGCAACGGAGTCCCCAGAATTGTAAATGAAGTGAGAACAAGAGTCGGTGGCTACTGCCTGTTTCGTGGTTTCGTGGCCCCTTCAAAACAAAAGGGAAAAAAGCTTGCCTTTTCAGATATTATAAAAAGTTTTTCGCTTCCCCTTTTGCGCTGGCTACTCTTAGGGGCGGTCATTTACATTAACATCCTTTCATCCTGTGTTGACAAAAATATCAAAATGAAATTGCTGCATAATTTGTACTTTCCGCCTCGCCTCTCCATTGCTGTTTGCGGAGTGTCTTGGCAAAACTTTTCTATTAATTTTTGTGGCCGTCATTTGGCGGCGAGCAAAGTGTAAATAAATACAACTGGCTCCACCCTCAGTGTCTTTGGCAATTCCTTATCTTGCGGACCGACGAAGCGCAAACTTAAATTAAAATGTTGGCAGGACATTCGTTGAATTATTCAGTAACTTTTTGGCCAACTCTTTAGCTTTTTATTTTGAGGCCAGTTGCTTTTGTTGAAATGTTCATTTTTCCCTTCCCCCTTTCTTTGTTTTTTCTTCTTTTTCAGAGACATCTGCTTAAATGTCCCTCGAGAATGCCACCGAAGAGTTTAATTACATGAAAAATCAACATTCAACGACATTACTTATTTTATTATATTAATTAAAAGAATTTCGATTTGATTAAAAATATATTTTTTTTTGTTTTTATTTGCATGGATTTTGTTTATTTGTTAAATATTTTTCGGGTTCGTGTTGTTTGCAGACTTCCTGTTTCACTTCCTTTTCAAAATGTAATCAGGCGTGATTCGGTATACATTTTCTATTGTCGTTTTATCAAACTTTTAGGAATTGTCTTATAGGAATGTTTGATATTTTTACTTTTCAACCAGCTACTTAACCAGTAGAATGTTACAATATCTTTTATAAGTTCAATGGTTTCAAACAAATAGATGTTAATAGCTTATTTACAATAAAGCTCTCTTTATCTCTTTTATGGAGTGATATACATTAATTAGTTATTGCAATTTGATTATCTACTTAATTAAATGAATAAATTTCACACTTCTCTTACAATAGTACTTCTCACCTTTTACTTAACAAGTATTTCAAACAAAGTGTTTCCTTTTATAAATTGTCTGAGAATCAAAACGAAAGTTAATGTTGCCTGAAGCAAATATTTCTTTCTTAAGTCCTAAGAATTATTTAAAAAATAAACACAAACTTTTTTGCTCTACAGATGGTGTGAAGTAAACTTCAAAGGACCAATGAGAAACATATTTATTTTTTGGCAAATAATATCAGTTTTGATGTAGGAAAATGTATTTACTTTTCATTTTGCAAAATAAATCTTGCCCGTTTTTCAATTTAAAAGAAACTTGTTAAAGCGAAAACCGAATATTCAAGCTATTTTATTTTTCGGCTGGAAACTATTTAGAGTCATGGAATAAGGAATGAGGTAGGTCGATTTTTTTGTTGCATTACATTTAAGAAATCGTTAAAATCAATAAGTTCTTAACTTCCCTTTGTTGCGTGAATATGGCCATTGGCCAAGCAAAGTTCGGAATTACCAAGATCTTGGTAGGGCCAGAAATTATTCGGAGCTCGAAACCGTTTAACTTAAATTGCCGTATATTTCAACAGGCTGTTGCCGAGTTGCCCAACAGCAACAGCAGGCATAAAAAATGAATGTGGCTGCCTTGACTCCAATCCAGCAAGTGGATGAAGCCCAGTTCCAGCTCCAGCTCCATCTCCGTCTCCGGCGATACGAAGACTGACGGAGGTGGCAAAGGCCAGAAAGTCAAGCAGCCTCTTTGTGTGTCCGCTGGGCATAATTTCCCAATTGCAGGCTCATGTGCCACACACATACGCACCCAGGCACACGGCGGGAAAGCTGGGAAATCCCTTTAGCCATCTCTCAGCAGCTCTCTCTTTGCCGGATTCCCTCTTCAATCAAGCACAATGGGCCGTTGAATCTGTTAAGCACACACCCGGCTCCCCACCCCCGGCCACAACAACACTTCGCCACGGTCAGTTGCCAGTTGCCAGTTACCCGCTACGCACTGGCCACGCCCCCGAGCCGCCTTTGGCGGAACGCCCGCCCATTCGGCGACTGCCCCACTTGTTATTTATATTATGACCACTCACAGTTGTTGGCCCATTGTCATAAATTTCCTCAAGTGTTTGCTCTGCGGCCCATCCGGAAAAGCGAGAGTGGGCGCAGAGGAAGAGATTTTCTTGGCCGTGGGTAAAATGTTTGCCAGCTTGTTGTTTGTTGTTTGTTTGCTGCTCTGCTGCTCGCTCCCTTTTTCGTTTGTCGTGTCTTCTACCCGAGGGCTCTTGGCCAATTTAATAAATTCCATAAATTGTTTATGTTTAGCTCTCAGTGATGTATCCCGGCCATGGCATTGTTGACTGTTCTTCGGTACGGTGGAAGTGTCCCACGGCACAGACGGCAGGATACCAGCGGGGGCAATTCGGAAATCTGCGTATGAGCTGACAAGATCAAGAACAAGCGGAATTTGAATGCATTTCCTAAGCCGTTCATTTGCCATTGGAAGTTCGCAATTAAACGCCCTGATCCCCGCCTGAGCCTTAACGCCGGCTCTCGTTAAAAGGAGGTTTGCAATTTAATTACACCCCGGGCCAGGTACAACCACATTCATATTCATTTTGCACCTAGCCGAGAAAGTTTCCAGCAAGCTGGAGTGTAAGTTCGAGGCGCCCGATTCGAACATTCTGGAGCAGCCACTAAGCGCATAATCTTGTAAACTCTGCAGAATGCTCCGAATGCCATAACTAAAATAAGCAGGCGCCGGAGCAGAGCGACAGACGCAGGGATGAAAGGAGTGAAACATATTATCCCGAAGGGCACGACCAGATTCCGAGCATGGCTTCCCCGGCAAAGTTTCTGCAATGGAGCTGGTGCAAGTGCTGGATGCAAATTATTTGGCCCGGAGGTTAACTAGGGTCGTTTAGCAAATGCCTAACACACAAAAAGACGCAGTGCTCGACTAGCGGGGAGCTCGTGCCACGAAACTAACACTCATTTCTTTAGTAATGTATGAATTCCCTGTTTTTATATTCACGAAGTAGTCTTAGGTCGCTGTAGAGACTTGAGTGTATTACACAATTTATGCATTATATTTTTATTACCAAATATTCTGTTATACTATGGTTCTACATAGTAAACATTTACATAACTTTAAAGTCGGTTATTGCAGCAATTAACGTAGTTCTTGGCTTTTGAAATCACGCAGCCATCTCTAGCAGACGTCCACCGTCTTTTTATGAGTCCTTCTTGTATTGGCATTCATGAGAGTGAGCCGAGTATTTTTCCGAGGCCAAGGTGGAGCTGGGTGTGGGGTGTTGGGTGTTCCAGGGGGCTGCTGGCTAACCACAGTCTGAGCTGCAGCTCCGAGCCCAACAACAATGACAAGTACAATAAATGCCTTTCAACTGCGGTTTCACATGCTCTTGAAGTGAAGTGCCGGGGAAAGGGGTCAGGGTTCCAGGACCAAAGCTCCGGAGTCGGGGCTGAGGGCAGTGTCATAAGCCTCAAGTGCTATTTGCAGTGAAGTGGCCCATACATCTGCAGAGCATGATAGTTGGGGTTGTAGTCCCCCGCCCGCCCCTTTGGTCGAGCCATACTTTACTGGTGCAGCTCCTAATGAAACTTTATCCCCGGAGTGCTAAGAGTCTGCCCATCTGGCCGGGCTCTATCCGGAGCCTGGACAGGCGCACTCGCCCTAACTATTTTTCGGTGTCTGCACCCGGTTATGGTCTGCATCTGGGCCTGTATATGCCTTGTCTAGCATTTAGTTCTTCTTTTCGGAGCGACGGGCAAATGCGTTTGCCCGATTTGGAAATCCTTAGACGGGTTCTTATTTTGAGTAATCAAATGGGTTTGACTAATTTGAACCATTGCTCTACTTGTTCTTAATTGGATACAATTACATAATTACCCATCGTCAACTGTTTAGCACGAGTCCACAAATAACCATATTTATTTATTGTACGAAGAACACCTCACCTGCAATTAGCTGGGCCATCGGAGTTAGGTAAGGAACTTTGCAAAGAAATCACAGCCAATTTTCTGGAACCTGCAAAAAACTTCACTTTCCATGTGTGCCAAGGCACTTCAGTGTCGGGTTCTAATTAAGATTGATGTGTTTATGCTAGATTCCCGGAGCGATTGAGCAGCTCGACGGGCCCCACAACAGCCCGACTGGCCTTCGTGTCTGGAAGCCACAGTACGTCTTCATTTTCCACTTGTAATTATTGATGAGCTCTATTTGACTTTTGTTTTCAAGTGTATTAACGTAATTAGTCCACCCATCGAAGAGCGCTTAAAGTTCAACTGTGGCTCGTTGACTCGTTCCAATGCTGCCCTCCTGCGCTTCCGCCAGTCAATCAGAATGTCAGGGAAGCCTGGCAGTCGATGAACTGATTGACAGGCACAAGAAAAAGGAAGAGCCCCCAGCTGTGAGTGTGCGAATGCAAATTGCAGCCAGTGTGGCCCACTGATAGTCGGCGCCCGGAATCCGATGGCTGCTGTGGCTAACCGCACGACCAGGAATCTCCGTCGCCAGCTAGTTGCCCAGGTGTCTGTTGGCCTTCGAAACACTTCACCTAAAATTGGCCTCAATGGGTCGGGGTGCAGGAGTCAAGCAGGAAACGATTGATCGAATTGCAGATGGAGTTTATTAAGGATTAAAACTCTGATAGCTAACCTCTAGATCCTTGATTATTTTTAACAATGGGAATACTAAGAGTATTGTTTAAAGTATTTCAGAAAGCTTTTCTCATACTCGAGTAATTTAATTAAAGCCGCACTGGTTTTTTCCAACTCACATGGTCCCATCAAAACTCACGGCCAGAAGTATCCATAAAAGCAATTAAGTTTTCTATTATCGAAATCGAATGCTGTAAAAACTGAAGGACCAAGCAACTCCAACTGAATTCCAAGCGCAGGCAGGAACATCATCAACATCCACCACATCATCATCACCCCCGTCCGAATCTGCAGAAACAATCGAAACCAGGCAGCGGCAATTGCCGAACCGTAGGCAACTCCATTTCCCCCGGCATTCTCGCGATGGGAAGTTCATCAAACCGAGCAGGAAAATAGAAAATAATGTGAGTCTGAGGGCAGGACAGCAAGCTGGGGGCGGTGTCTGTGTACATGTGGTCGTTATTGTTATTGCTTTTCGGCCAGTTCCAGCCTCGTTCCTGGCTCCCTGTTCTGTGCTCCGCCCTCGGAATGCATCGTGCGTCTATTTTGGATCCGCAAGAAAAAAATAGTAGTAATTTTTGAAGTTGCTTTTTGTAGGTGCTGTTGTTCTTGGCTCCATGCCAAAACCTCTTCATCATCAAAAAACATGAGAGGCGTCTGTGGCCACATAGAGCCCGGTGAAATTAACATAGGGAAGGTACTCCGAGTTGGGGGGAAAGACAAGAGCATTGGCGGCTGCAGAGGCAACCGGCATGTGGAGAATATGAATCGAAATGCCACTCGCAATGCTGATGAAGCTGTTCCATGCTGAGGATTCATGAAGCAACTGGAATTTGATTTTTATTCCAAGAAGCAGAGAGTTTCCCAGTTGTATTTTGAATTTTTGACGGTGATACTTTCTTTGCTGAACACGGTTTTAAATACTGAAATATTGTTGGTCACCTTAGCAACTTCGTAAGTCAGAAATAAGCTTAGCACGCTTGAATTTTCGAACGCATCCTAATGCTATTAATAGATTCAAACCGACTTTTAATGGCTTTTACTTGTATTCAATGGCATACTTTGCGGCGATGAGAGCCGTTATTAAATGTTTGGAGCTCAATCAGGTGCGAAAACGAAAGTGTTTACCAATGGAAGGGAACCGTAGCTGAATGCTTTCCGGGCAATTAAATAAACACAATTTTCAAATTGTATTTAAAGAACAAGCTGGCGCACACAAACTCTGCCCCAGCCGAAGCGGCTTAGAAGACGGCTGCTTAGAGAACGGGTCGGCCAGAAAAAGGCCGCTTAACTTCCGGTCAAATACGCAGGGACATACACAGACGCCCACTTGAACTTCAACCTACGAGATCCGCAACCTTCAACCCGGTCTACGGCCCTTCGCCTTGGGGCCTCAGCACGTCCGGCTGCAAAATTTACTTAGCCCGAAAAAGCAGGCAAAGTGTGAAAAAGCCGACGAAATGTTGTTATCTAAATGCGCGCGGAACTTTTCATCCGAAAGGATAGAGAACGGAGCACAAAAGGCGCCCGGGTCCCTCCTCGGACAAAGGATATTCACACTCCCACATAGGCACAAGGCACACACTCACACAGCGCACTCTGGGCGAGGACCCAGCGCTTATTAAAATCCCTTTAAAACTGTAGCGACTGCCGGCTAGAGAATCAATTAAGTCGAATACAGGATAATTGCTTTCGGAAGGAGAACTGCCGCCAGCTGAAAACTTTTGTGAGAATAAACTTCAGCTCCAATAACGAGTTAAGCGAAGCGTTAAGGCCTAATGGCAACTTAGGCGATTTTTATAAGTTGCCTTCCATCGGGCCACAAATGGCCATGAAGGGATTGCTAGGCATAAGGAAACCAGGTTACTACGGATGCTTCTTCGTTGTTCTGGTTAAAATATTTTCAATATTTCGTTAACCTTAACGAAGACATACCGAAAGGATCTAAATGTGTTTTTATAATCCATATGAAAAATAGCTTTAGGATTTATGTCTAGCTATAATACACTACTAAAGAAAACTTGTCTTAAGTGAAAGGATATCGGGACTACGTAGATACTGGGCATTTCTTCGTCGATCAAACACTCGCTTTCAATCCGCTTTCAACCCGCTTGTGTTATTCCTGGCATAAATTCAAATTAAGTGCGCTTCAGATTCTTTTACCCAAATTGTTAAAGTTTAAGAAGTTGGTTAATTAATTTTGTTGTTTTCAGGGATTCGGGTTTCGCCGGCGACTAAGTGATTTGTTAATTTGTAATAATACGGGCGCCAACTGGTTACCGCAATTAACGATAATGAATGGGCCGCTGCATTTGATTTTAGCAGCCAGCTATTACCGGTAATTGTAGACTGTTAGAGGGCCGAAATGCCAAAGTGAAATTAGCATGCCCAGCGGGCACTGTTTGTGAAAGGAAAGCCAAGTGGCTCCAACACATAGTATACTGTGCGGAGCGGGGGCGTGGCCCGAGCTCTGATTGCCCCGACGTGTTTACAAGCGTTAAGCGGAGTGCCATTAAATGTTACGGCCGTGCAAAAACACGAGCCAATGACTGCCGGTGTCCAACCAGGTGATAAAGTGTCGAATGTGGCCAGAACCGGGAAATCGCGGCTGGTGGAGTGCGAGTGGCAAGCTGTCGAAGTCGAACTTTTTTCCGTTTGAACGGAATGTGTGTTTAATGGCAGTCAAAGGTGTAGAACTTTTGCGTAATAGAAAAGTGCAAAAACTTACTGACGGGCAGCCAAAATTGATTTCCGATATGAGCTACGACTTACCTGAAATTAAAGGAGAATGATTTATGTTAGGTTAATATTTGTTAAGCTAAGTTTGAATACAAAAGCAGAAAGGCTTATAAAATGTATACAGAAGTAGCTTATATATCCTTTTTTCTTCCCTTTTCTACCATCATTTACTAGGGATACTGGACGCAAACAGTTGATTTCATTAACTGCTTACTTATTTATCCAAACTGCATCACGATCCCCACTTGGCATGCATGGCGACTCTATTCTGAGGGCGAGGAAGTGGGTGAGCAGCCGCAAGTTTACTGTAACATAACTGAAAGGCAAGCCGGGAATCGGGGGCAGCAAGGGCAGGGACTCGGACAGGATTATCGGGATAGTGGTTGAGGGAAAGGTCAACCGCAGGAGTTCAACCTGCTGCTTGTGGCGAACACAAATAAGCGGAGCGGCCGCAGAATGAGCATCAGGGCGGCAATTAAAAATCCCTCCTGGGGCAGGAGCGGCGTCAGCTAATGCCCTGCCTCATTGAGCCATTAATTTCCAGGTAAGGGCAAGATGTGCCATTCGGGGGAGTGGATTGGGCGGAGAGCTCACCTGCAACCTTTGCAATTTGTCCACATCGATTAGTGTCCGGCGCACATCGGCTCTGGCTGACAGAATGACAGCCATGTCCACGTCTATTATTTTCAACTTAACATGGTCCGCGCCTCCGACAATTGGCTAGGACATTTACCCCGGAGCCCGCCCCCTCCGCTCCCCTGCCCCTATGTCGGCGAAAGGGCGCCACAATGCGACTTGCTCGCCGCAAAGCTGCACAATAGCCGACCTACAACTCACTTCCTTCCGCCGCTGTGTGGCAACCACGCCCGTCCTTACACCCCCTTAAGGGCGAAGGTGCCACTTCCCACTCCCACACCTTCCCCGGGCCGGCAATATCTTTAATGTTTTTCCCTGCCCGGCCTTTTTTTCTGTCGCTGAAACGTGTGTCCAGCGGAAATGACAACGACAGTGGCAATTACATTGTTGCATGACACAAATAGTGTTGCTTGCAGCAACTACAACAAGAACCGCCAAGACATGGGGGCCAGCTAAGAATGGGATTACAGGACTTAAAGGGTGTTAAGGGAAAAGCCGAGGTAGGACGATTTTGTTTTACTTTAAAAGGTAAGTTCATTGGATTGGAATAAAGGTTTTCAAATAACTCCTTGCCAAGGAACTGGCTTGCAATACCCAACTTTATTTGAACAATATTATTTTGTTGAATTATCACAAGAACTTAAGATATTGTAGGAACATGGTAGGAACACCACATTGTAACATGTTATGTAGAATAAGTGTAAACAATCAATTACAAATAAGTAGATACATATATCGATAGTAAGCTAAGGAGATCGATATACTAATATCGGAGATCTGCGATCTCTACTTTACAAGGATCAACCCTATGAATCCATGTTTTGTATTTCCACACTCGATATTCAACTTTATACTTAATCGAAAATATCGCTTTTATTAACCTAAAAATTAAATTGATTTCTTTTATAAATTTCACAACGATTCTGCCAGTCCGAAGGTTGCCGAATGACCAGGATCTGTGAATATATTCTTCGCATTCATTTGATTGTGTGGCAGGCGCTGCGTGTTCAACTGCGGCGGGAGAGGTAAAAATTTAATTGATGTCATGTCGTAAAAAAGGTGGCATTTTTACTCGATTTAAGCGCGTAGCTGGACGCGTCGCGTTCATTCAATTGTTATCAATTGTCCTTCGCAAGCGTGCGGTTCTGTGTCCAGTGTCCTTTGTGCATGTTTATGGTCTGTCCACTGGCCGAACCCACTGGCCATTTACCCCGGGGGCCATCCTCAACTCTCATGTCCAGCGCCATGGCCGAGTGCCAAACTAATTGCTACAAATTAGCGCCTTTATGCTCGACGCAACTGCTGCTGTATCTGCAAAGACCACGACTGGTCGACTGCTGAGCACATCCTGACCCTTTGTTAGGGCTTGGTTTTGGGGAGGTCCTTCGGCCCCCATGTCCACCATGTCCCTGTGCGTGAGGAACTCAATTATGCCACAATACGCATTAATATAGAGGCTCAATTCGGCTCAATTGGGAATTGTGTGCGGCTTTTCGGAAACTAGCACACCGATATTTGTCGTTTGAAATTAAGAGTTTCAATTTTGGTTATTTAACGGAGGTATTAGAGATTGAAGTTTGAATTTTGTAAGATTGATTGTGAACTACTCCAGTGAATTAAGAAAAAAAAAACAGTAAAATTAACAGCAAAAAATTTAAGCTATTAACTTCAAAATGTAAAAGAAAGAAGAAATAGAAACTGATCCATTCATTTCTAAATATTAAATAGTTGTATTAGCAGAATTAGATAAGTAATCAGAGTGATCATTTCAAGATTATCAATATCGAACCGTCTGAAAGATTAAAAACTAAAAGTATGCTGCATAGTTTTTCGATTTCGATTCGTGATCAAAACTTGTACATAAACTAAAATTGTTAAGAAGAACACTCAGTTTTAAGGTGTTCTGCCAGATATTTTTCAGTTGCTGTATGCACCGAACTCAAGCTCTTACCAATTAATCAGAACTTTTGGCTATGCAAAAAATATATATTCAAAATATTTTCCGGAGGAGGAAGGGGACCAATCTGGCTGGCAGACAATTTGGGCCACTTAACACCTTGCTGAGTGCCTGCCGAAGCGCGACGATTCGTTTATTTTGAATTATTTTAATTTTAGCATTCTGCCGGATTTCTCGTTTGGCACTTGCTTTGAAAAAATATTAGACACATTTCATGCGCTTGTTTGCATTCGCCCCGACTACCATTTGTTCTATATACTTTTTGTCCTTCCGTATGTTTTTTTTTTTTTTTTTTTGGCCCGCCGAAGGAACGGACGACAATTTGTGTCGCTCGGTTGTCAGGACAACAACAACAACAGCCAAGCGTAATAATAAATGAGAAGTGGAAAAGTTTTGCCGCCGCCGTGCTTATTGTCAAGCTCGGCCAGGCCATAAAAAACAAACTTCAATAGCAATAAGGCGACAAAAAGAGAGCTCGAATAAAAGGACGAAAAAATAACTGCCGGACCAAAGGAGCAGCGGACAAAACAAAAACAGCAAGAGGAAAAGTTCAAGGCACTGACTTTATAGCTGCAATAATGCCCCGTCCTCAGGCGGGGGCGGAGGCAAGGCCTCCTGCTGCTCTGCGGGCTGAAAAGGTGAGCCACACGCCAACAACAGCGAGCCACAAAACAAAGCCAGTTGCAGCCAGCAGAGGGTGGGAGCAGGTAGTGGGGCGTGGGCGTGGCAGGAGGCAGGAAGCAACAAGGCCACGCCGTATCCCGCCGAATGTGTTGAGGCACTTTGGCGAGGTAACGAAATGTAACAAAGTGCTGGGGCGTGGCGGGCGCCTGGTTTTAGCAGCAGTCACCAGCAACCAGTTACCAGTAACCAGCACACCGATGGGGGCGGCGTCCGCCAGGGGTATTAGGTCAGGTTTGTTGTGCGGCTTACACCGGAAATTTGTGTTTAGAAGGCCGCTGGCGTTATTCTTGTTTGCTATTTTCGTGACCGCTGCAAGCGGAAGGTAAAAAGTTGCAAAGCTTAATTTTTTAACAAGATGCGGAAGATTTATCTTTCATCTCCATGTGGGCAAGTGCTGAAAATGAGTTCCGTACTTTGATGACACTAAATTGTGAGCAGAGGCAACAGCCTAAATTGGCTAAATAACTGATATTTCTGTTGCTGACTGGGGTAACTTCATAGGGTTATTTAACACCAAGAGAAGGCAAAACCTCTTTATACAATTTGAAGTAGTTTCTTCTTGACAATAATCTCCTTATTGAGAGGAGGTATGAGAAAGGTTAGTATATGTTAAGATTATTGGATTACTATTACCCCAAAAAGTTGTTTAAAGCATTTATACTCTATCACTGGTGTAAGTAATAGTACCCGCTGTGTGTCGATATCATTGATTGCGGCAATCGGCATTCGAATATCTATATATTCCAAGGAGCCCTGTTAATGACCAGGCCAATGACAAAAGGACAATGGCTGTCGTGGGCACGCAAGAGTCAAACGCACCGCGTTCCCACAGGACATGGCCGGACAGGTGAAGGTAAACACGGGCAAGCAAACATGACAGGGAAGCGGGTTGACACTCAGACTCTGAGTGACGGAATGACAGACTGATGGCCGGGCCCCGGGCACATTAATAAAGTCAATAGAGAGACAATAGTTGAAAATTAACAAATGAATCGAAATTACTTAAACAAACTCATTAGGCGCCAGCCTGTCCTAGTCCAGCAGCTCCGTTGACACCGTTGGAACGCCCCTGGGATCCGCGGACAAGCATTAATATTCCACCACAAATCCTCTGGGGGCGGCGTGGATCCCTGGCCCAGGTAAGCACTGGCCACCGCCTCCGCGATTGTCCATCGAATGCTCGCGAGCTTTCCCCGTTGCCGCGCTCTGCTCTTATTGCATGTAATTAAATTTTCCAACCTTAATGTGCTAAGCATAGCAATTTACTCTCACCGCCGTGCGGGAGCCCATCCCGTCGTCCCCCCTCCGTCTGCCTGCCAGTCACGAGTTTAAATTGTCAGAAACTGTGACAGGCCGACACCTTCGGCGCAGGTGTGGAGGCGGGCGAGGCGACAAGCCGCATATCTATAATTTTCATTAATTTTAATTGGCTGGGTGTGGGCGTGGTGAGAGTGGGCCGAGCGGCGACATTCGCTTGCAATATAATAAAATTTCATTGAATATTAAACTGGGAACCCACTTTTCCAATTGGGTTTGGGGATTACTGTTTTTCAGTTGGATTTTTTAATAATACCCAATATAAACCCACCTCATTTTGGAAGATTACTAGAAACTGGGGCATAATATGTTCATGGGGAAACTTTCAATATTCATATATAGCTCAA
Source organism: Drosophila kikkawai (assembly GCF_030179895.1). Taxonomy (NCBI): domain Eukaryota; kingdom Metazoa; phylum Arthropoda; class Insecta; order Diptera; family Drosophilidae; genus Drosophila; species Drosophila kikkawai. Next base: position 8,484,769 of record NC_091729.1, read on the forward strand.
CTGATTACAGGGAATTTTTCTTGTTATTGACAGGGAATCACAGTAGGTTTTCAGTAGCTGCCTTTCGAATGTCAGATGCCTTTTGTAAGCCGTTTGTTCAAAGTTCACTTTTAGTCCGGGGCATTCTTTTATAACTTTGGGTTGAATTTGCATAGAATGCAAAGGCCCGGCTAAATTCAAAATTTTCAGTGTTTGCCTGCTTTTGAAAGACTCAACCAACGCCCTAGGATGATGCTCAAGCTGTGGTCCGGCTCCGTGACTCATTCTGCGATCCGTCAATGCAAGGCGCGCCAGCTGCTGGCCCAAAGCCTATGCCACCTCGCCCAGCTGGGTAAGGAGCAGACCAATGTGCGCGGTAACCACAATCTTCCCTTGAAGATAGTACCCTCACGGCAGGATCAACTCAATGCCCTGAAGGGCGAGGAATTCGACGTCCTGGTGATCGGCGGCGGGGCCGTCGGTTGCGGTTGCGCTGTGGACTCTGCCTGCCGCGGACTAAAGACCGCCCTAGTCGAGGCCGACGACTTTGGCAGTGGAGCCAGTTCCCGCTCCAGCAAGCTGGTTGATGGCAGTGGCTCCTACCTGGGCACCGCCCTGAGGGACAAGGACTTCGAGCAGCTTTACATAATGCTGAGGATGATGAGCGAGCGAGCCACCATGCTCAAGATCGCTCCGCACCTGAATCGAGTGCAGCCGATGGTCATACCCATGTACAGTGTACTAGGCATGCCCTTTACCTGGTTGGCTCTCAAGGTGAGGCAGTGTTTTAGACTAAACTTACACAAAGAAACACATTTCTAGGTAAATTTGATTCGATAGTACGGTTCATTTAATGTTTGATGCAAATCATGATCGCGACTGCACCTTAAATGATCCATCTGCTAGTCCAATTTTGGCACACTCTTTCCAACATTTCGACCGGTATGAATGTTGTTGGGTATAGACATGAGCTTTAACATAACCTAAAGGCGTTAAATCGAACGATCTAGGCGTTATAATGCAATCATAATTAGATGAACATAATCACCAGTGAGAATTCAAATTTATGTTCCTTTTATATATGATTAGGGTACTGCGTATCTCACATTCACACTCGACTGCAACTTTCCCAGTATATAAGAGATAACCCTTAAGCTATTTAAAATATTGAATTTATGAACTTTTAAATTCCCCCTTTCCAGGTGTACGACTTTATATCGGCTGCGTCGAATGTGCGCGGCTCGCACTGCATCTCCAAGGAATCCATGCTCTATGAGTTCCCGCTGCTGAAGACGAAGGGATTGCGCGGCGGAATTGTCTACTACGATGTCCAGTTGGATGACGCCCGGATGTGCATGGCATTAGTTATGACTGCCGTCGCCCTGGGCGCCAGTGTGGGGAACCATCTGAAGCTGGTGGAGATGCTGCCTCAGGGGGGCTGCTGTCGCGTGGTGGGCGTCAATGATTCGCTCACCGGCGAGACGTTCTACATCCAGGCCAAAGCAGTGATCAACGCCACTGGTGCCGGCACGGATGCCGTCCGACAGCTGGACGAGGAGGGCACTCCCCCGATCCTTGTGCCCACGGTGGACACCTACGTCTCCGTGCCGCGGTACTTCGGCTCTGGCCGCTACGGCCTTCTGAGCCCGTCGCAGAAAAAGGGTGATCCCACGGTGGTGATGGTGCCCTTCGAGAACCACATAGTGCTGGGCGTCCACGAAGAGGATGGCGGGTCCATCTCTCAAAGCCCTGCCGCCGACCCAGAAGACGTTAGTTCTCTGCTGGACGCTGCCAAGGAGAAGATGGAGCCCTGTGTGGAGCTGGGACCATGCCACGTGCTCAGTGCCTGGACGGGCCTGCGGCCCAAGGTCGGCTGTCCCAGGGATAAGAAAGAGGATAAGGAGGATGATGATAAGCTACCTCCCCCGGTCAGCAGCTACATGATCGAGGTGAGCCAGAATGGACTAATCACGCTGGGCGGGGGGCGCTTTAGCAGCTACCGCGTGATGGCCGCCGAGGCCGTCGACCTGGCCATCCAGACGTGCGGACTGTGCGACGACCATGTCACCTCCAGCTGGACCGAGCACCTGCCGTTAGACGGGGCCCAGAACTGGTGCTGCATGCTGCCTCTGGAGTTCGTGCAGGACTACGACGTGCCCATGGACGTGGCGCAGCACATATCCGACTCGTATGGCTACAACGGGCATGCCCTGCTCAACCAGGGTCAAGATATGCTGAAACGTCTTCATCCGAACTTTCCATACATCGAGGCTGAGGTGAAGTACGCGGTGCGCAGTGAGTACGCCTGTTCCCTGGTTGACGTCGTCGCTAGGCGCCTGCGCGTCGCCTTCGTGGACGCGGTCGCCACGCTGCACATGATGCCTAAGGTCCTCAAGATCATGGCCGCGGAGATCGGCTGGGACGAGGGGGAGCAGAAGAAGCAGATGGCGGCGGCCCAGGAGTTCCTGGTGCGCCAGATGGGCCTCGGCGGCATCGTTCGCCCGAAGATGCTAGGCAAAAGCCAACCGAAGACGAAGGCTTCTTCGCAGGGCTGCTGCCGGGCGGCCGCTCGCAAAGAGGCCAGGAGCTACTCCAGAGCCTTCGCCCCGGTCACTGCGATCCACGAGGAGCCCCTAGTCCCCTCCAGGACAGGTCGTAGCTCAAATGAGAGCGCAAAGATGTCCAAGATTTCCGGGGTCTTCACCACAGGGATCACTCAGCGGTCGGTGGTGGACAGTCCCCTGACTGCCTCCGGCAACCAGCCGAGGTTCATTCCCAGCGACTGGTCTGACGAAAAGCGCCACCTAATCCAGACCGTGTGGCGCAACAAGTTCATGTGCTGACACCATTACACACCTGAGTATTCCCAGGAGGTCGACTAAGCCTGAGATTCATCCGAGAAATTAGGTTTCAAGAGAATGGATGCTTCTTTGTAATTCTATAAAAACTCGTTAAAGCAAACTTGTCGCTAGAGCCCAATCCCAGGCTCTGGAAGTGCTCGATCGACTACACTTGGAAAAAGTCTTTGAAGAGGGTTGAATGAATTACTAATGGAACAAGCTACTTTGTAATATGAAGCCGGCTAAAAAATAGACTGAATATTAGTAAAATTAAAAATGTATTTAATTATTCACTTCAGTAATGCCTGCAGCTTTAAAAATAGAAGTCTGATTGCTGATTTAAAGATTTGCTTTCTTGGTACATTGTAACACTACGAGTTTAAAACTTATAATTAGTTAACTTTAACTTAAAGTTTTCTGAGATATTACTGGAATAATTGTACCCTACAAAAACAAAATTTTTGTTTTTGAATACACTTCTGGCAGTCTAGTATTACGATTTCCACCGTAGCCGCTTTCAAGTGTACCAGTTTAAGCTGTGTTTAGCTGTGCACTTTCCTTATATTCCCAGAATAGTTTGTAAATAAAATTGGAGTCAACCCAAATGCCGCCACTTGAACTTTCGCTAGATCCTAAATGATGAGGTCTTTAATTTCAATTGCACAGACATTTTAAATTCAACATTTTCAAGCAAAACATTTTATTTAGGCGCGTGTTTGGGTTCCTTGATTTCCTAATTTAATAAAACAAATGCTGTTCGATTTTCCATTTGGTAACAGGCGGCGGTCGCTAACGGTCTTGGGGACTCTTCGACTTTTTCTTTCGTTACTTTGGCAATTTGGAGTCGCTGGTGTTGTCGTTTGTTTTTAATAAATTAGCCACACTTGAGTGGGAGTGGGAAAACTCGAGGGAACCGTGGGGTGGGTGACCCATTTTGAATTATTGTTATTGGGCTGGGAAATCATTTCTCGTTGTTTGCTACACTTTGAATGTGCTTATCGCTCATATATTGCTTTATTTATTGGCTGATTGGGTCGGAAAGTGTGTGCATGAGGGTGGTATTTATATAAACACCATATTTTCCTGCCGCCGCTCGTTAGCGACACAAATGACCTTTTTATGGCCACATTTTTGAACTGCCGCGAAATTTAATTTAAATTTCACCTCACCAATATGGTTTTGAGAGAATTAATTTATCATAAAATTAAAGAAACCACACTCAAAAGGATTTTATTCTGAATTCCTCTCTGTGAAATATGTTATTAATAAACTGAATTTATTGAATTTGTAGTTCATCTTGTAGGCCCAAAGAAAAATCAAGTAATTGTCTTAAAAATGACATATTTTCTTGAAAGAACCTCGTTGTTCTTGCACTTCATTTGCCTGCTAGTTGAGTCACGCGCAAAATTTCGCAGTGGTAAAAATAAAACTATTCAACTAACCGAACGCAGAACACTTTCGCTTTCCACAACGCTTAACTATGAAAGCCCCACTGCGGTCTTTCGGGCTGCATTTTATGCTGATTAGTTGAGTTAACAATTTGCAGCACGCGAAACTATTTCGGGAATTTCAAACTTGAAACATAAATCGCAGTGCCCTGCCGAGGGTCGGGCCAGCACTCCACTGCCACTACGGAGCCGAAGAATTTTAATAAGCTTGGGCCAGCCGTCGAAGGAAGTAAGTAATATGGAAAAATGCAGGCGATGCACACGCGAGCTCATAATAATAAGAATTCGCACCAGCGAGGAACGCCTCAGGCACAAGGGTCCCTGCGGTGCGGCCCCTTTACAAGGCAGTCAAGGACACCTAGCTGGCCATTTAGCAAGGAAAAAAATCAGAGTACCACCTTAAATAGCTATGAAATATCCTAAATAGGAAGCCCAAGAAAACGTATGACGGAAGCATTGCCATTAAATGCCGAAAATATTGCCAGGCGACAAACGGAAATAGCAGGAAAATAGTGTGCCATAAAAATGGCTTTAGTACTTCCACAGAACAGGGAAAAAAGCTGTGAAAAAGAAATCTAGAGCAACGGAAGATTTTATGTCATGAAAATTCGAGAAGAATGCAAAAGTCGTGTAAAGCTATTACATTTTAAAAACTACTTTTAAATTGTTTCAGCTGCATTAAGCTTTCATTATGAACTTTATTTTGTAGTTTTAAGAGGATCTTAAGGTAAACTTCTTACTTGCACTTTTCATTATACAGTGAGTCACAAAAGTATTCGTTGCAAGGTTCCCGACGAATAATTATGTTATTTTTTTAATGATTAAGTATTGATAACTTTAGTTTTTATTTTATGTTGCTCAGATATTAAACAATAGGAAAACAACAAAAAGTTGTTAAAAAACTAGCTTCATTGCTGTTTTTTTCTAAGAAATTCATTTGAACTACAAAATTTCATGTCACAAAAGTATTCGTTTTTTTGTTTCGCCATTAAATATTTATTATTTTTTTATTGTGTTATATCTTATGTGCAATCCTTTGCTTTATTTAATAGCTTATAATCGTCCTTGCATTGGCTTTACCCATTTTGGGCACCTCTTTCAGGATATATTCGACCATTTCTTCCACATTATATCTTTAAGTTCCTTTTTCGGCAAAAATCCGCTGTTCCTGGAATTTTAGCTTAAGATGGTGTCATAGATTTTCAGTAGGGCTAACGTCTGGGCTCTGTGAAGGAGTTTTAGTCTGGTTTCAATAGTACAACACCCACATCTTGATTTTAAAAGTCGTTTGTTCGGCGCTATTGTACTGGTGGAAATTGAACTTGTCGGGTTCTGGACACATTAGGGTGCCACTAGAGAGTAAAATACACCTTAATATATTTAAATATATATCAGCAATTATTATTCCTGTCTAAAAAAAACATATTTCCAACTCCTGGGGCGGACAGACACCCTAAACTAGAACAGAAACTCTGACGTGCTTTACTGTTGCTGTATCATTTTTTAACTTGAGGGCTTTTCCGGCCTTCGGCAAACTATCCATTCTCAATCCGATCCCTAAACATTGAAAACCTTTTTTACTTAATATTACTTGCCCTGAATACTCTCAAATTTGGTTCAAATACGCTATATCAAAGAAAATAGCTTCGGCATATTGATAGGTGAAAACAAGGATTTTATTTTAGGGCTTCTACCATCCTCATCATGGCTTCTAGGAACTGTTCCGATAGTTTAAGTGGATACATTTGTTCCTTAGGATGTGGTCATGGCGGTGTTAATTTTTGCAGCCTATAAATGTATGCCTTTCCTGTTTTTTTTTAAGAATTGTTCTATCTTCTCTGATTTTCAATTACTATATTCGGCCAAAACGCGGCTTATTTTCCAGGAAATTTCTTGATTTCAGTAGAAAAACCACGCTTATTATGGTAAGAGGACTATTATCAAACATACCAGAAATATATTTTAAGGATCAACCCTCATTGTGTAGGTGTAAAGTAATTTTCTTCTGGAAAATGTTTTGACTCCGTACTATTCGGCATTTTGTAATTGATTACGACCCACAATGACGCTTAAATGTTGTGTTTTTCCATGAATTAAATTTTAAAATGTATTCCCAACCAGAATACTGAAAAAAATTGCACTAACCCATGAAAAAAAGAAAAAATAATTTAAAAAAAATCTCAGAAACGAATACTTTTGTGAGCATAAAAATCGATTTAGTTTTATATATTTGTCTGTAGCTTGTTTTTGAAAAAGTTTTCTCTAAGTTTTTTTTTGTCATATGCTAAACAAAATATACATCTTTGGGATAGTAATCCATTTTTTCACATTTAGAAGCTTTTAGCTAGTGAAAGTTGACATTTTCCTCAAGACCTCCTTTGCAACGAATACTTTTGTGACTCACTGTAAGTTGATTTTGATTAATACAAGTTTATCTGTAGCCTAAGAGAAAATACTTAAAATAACTTTTGGTTCATATATATTTCAATATATTTCTCACTATTTATTGCAGTTTTCGAACCCAGAAAGGCGCTATTTTCATAGCGAGATAGTAAGTTTTAACCGAACCATGAATAAAATCATAATATATCTCAGCACACACTGGGCTATCTGGGACCCGGCTTGAGTCGCAATCGGAAGGACGGCGGCAGGGGAATGGCACTCAACTGCAAGACATTGGACCAAACGATAAGTGACAAACATGGTAAGGCAAACAAATGTATATTTTATACATGTGCCCGGCAGGGGGACGGAGACGGAGGCGGAGGCGGAGATGGGGCGGAAAAGCGGGCCAGAGATGCACAACTGTCAGATAAGTGTGGAGAGCATTTTGCAGAGCGTCTTTTGCCCGCAGGTGACATGTTAAACGTCTTGTAAGCATTTGCATTTCCTCGCTCATAAAATAGACGCAATAAGGAGGAAATAGGAAGAGTCTCTCCGCCCCGGCACTACTCGGATGGGGCGGGGAAATTTGCCGTAAAATATATATATGTGTGTGGAAATAACTGAACAGGCATGACATGGCAGGGGCCAACATCTTTTATCTGCAGTTCATTCATTCTTGTTGGCAGCGACTTCAAAAGGGTTGAGTTGTTGGCTTTGGCTTAAAGCATATTTGATTATGTCACAAAATATCCCGGAGCATACATACAACGCCGCTTGTGCCTGTCTCTCTGCCTCGGCGTTTGCTTAGCCAAAGATAAATTTAACAAATATGCAAATAAAACACGCCCCATTCTCCCCTCCTAGCGGCTGGAATAAATGGAAAATTGTTTTTCATAAACTTTTTAAATATGCACAATTTAGCCTTTCCCTTCCATTTGGCTACGAACAACCTTTCAGAAAGGCTTTAACAATAGCAATTATTTTCTATTTTGAAATTGCATTTAATGGCGAAGGTAAACAGGCGTTCTTCTTCAAGTTCGTGAAAGGACACATAATGGAACAAGTGCCCCAGCTAGGACTGTAATGCTTCGGACAAGTAGAAAATAAATTTTATAGTTGCATGCTTGAAACTAAACAAAATCAATAAGAAAAGCTTTTAGGTTTTCCTTTGACAGAAGCAAATAAAATATACATTTACAGAAACTTGAATCCTGTTAAAAGTTTGAATTTTAAGTCAATGAATATTTGAAAGGTAAACTCTGTTTTTGATTTACTATGTTGTTGCAAAGAGCATTTTTTCCTAGCTAAGATATCCCGAAATATATAAACTATACGAGCCACAAGTATTCTATATATATATATATATATATATATATATATTCTTGAAAATATTTCACTAAATTAAACCCCTGTCGCCCCCTTAACAGCTATCCTTGGAGTGACTACTGTCAATCCACCAGTCAATCAATCAAACTAAGAAGACCACTAAGAGCGGCTCATTAAATTATCAAAGCACTTACCCTTTGAGGGGATCTCGGCCAGCGTGGGCGTGGCTGCCATCAGCATGGTAACCGCAGCAGTGACTATCATCATGGCGGCCAGAATCCGTTCCCGTGCCCGTCCCCGTGTCCGTGGGCGTGGACATGGCGACCAGTGCGGCGCGGCCATGGCTCTGGAAGTCCTTTGGTTGGCTTTTCTTCTGTAACGGTTAATGGGGAAATGTTCCACACTCAAATTGCGTTGGCAAAACACTCGAGCTGCGGGGGAGGTTAGCTGGCTGGCAAACCATTTCACCTTTAATCACTTAAATGCCGCGTAATCAGCAACAACAGCAACGGCAATCAACACCAACAGCGATTGAGACGGCGCGTCACGATGATGAGTTGGATGATGATGATGATAATGACGTGCGGGCCTGCCAGCACTCAACGCGGAGAGCCAGGCCCCAAGCCGACCCCAGACCGGACCCAGTGCCTCCCACCGGATTCGAGTCCGGATGCCTGGCGAAAGTCAAAGTAGCTGCTGGTGTTGCTGCTGTCGCTGGTGCTGTTTACCCGCGTTTTTCGCCCATAGTTTGGCCCTAAGACTTCCTCTTTTGACTTTTCGACGACATTTGGTTGTTTTACTTTTGATTTTATACTCCCATCCCCCCGCCGACCAAGTTAATTTGCTGTGCGTTAATTTGAGGCCTTTTAAACTCGGCTCAGTTGGATTGAATATCTTCAGACAGCAGGCAGACAGTAATTTGATTTGTCGACGCAAATTCCTTTCTACCCCTGAATTAATTTTACTTTGGTCTTTAAGATTTTCAACTTGATGGACTTGTGTGTATATTCTGGTTTATTTCAAAATGAAACTTTTAGTAACGAACTTTGGCGTAATAAGGAATCTAACGTGAAATTCAAGTAAATTACTGGTAAGCATACGATAACCTAAATAATTATTATTCATTTGGCATTTGGATAAACAAATCAGAAATGTTTTGATTTAAAAAATCTATCAAATGATGATAAAACTTGTCGGTATTACAGTGATTCTTACTCTCTCGTTATGATGATGTTCGTGAAATATCAGAAACCACAATTCCTGTAGTGTCATTATTTATCTACTCAAAAACGAACCAATCTGAATCTTTTTTACAAATTATTAATTTACTATTAAAATTAAATCCTACAAAAATAATATCACTACAAAAATTAGTTAGTTAGAAAGGGTAAATAAACATTCTTTCTACCTTCTAGCCATTTACAACACATTTTCAGATAATTAATTTATATATTTTTTTTATAGAAATAACATGTTGCTAGTGCTTTACTTTTTCAGCTACGCTGGATGTATATTTCCTTTGTCGAGTTTTGAAAAAAAGAATAACAATTGAGGGTTTTACCTTGCCAAAAGAAATGTGTGTAATTTTTTATTTTATTTTCATTTTCTCACTTCTCCAGATATTTAAAGTTTTTATATTTTTTCGCACAATATCCTTTTTTACAAGGAATTTGGTAAATTTATGCTTCGCTTAAGGGGGGACATCTGAGTAACTTTTTTTAAAAATCGAAAATTTTTTTTTTGCTTAAAAAATTCTTTAGGGTCCTAAAAATAACATATCAAAAGATAGAGTCCGGCAAAAGTTTCTAAGTGTCAAAATTTTCCATTCTACGGCGATGCCTCACATGTAATCATATACGATTTTAATACTTTAAACGCGTTTATCTCAAAACCACTTTTTTTAAGTTGGACGGAAACCTAACTCGAACAAATCTTAACCGATCGATCTGAAATTTTGACAGTATATTCAAAATACCTATGGCTATCGACACACGTAGGATTTTTTTTTTTTTTTGCTTACTTTTTTTTTATCAACAATTTTGGGACGTTTTTTTCTCATGAAAATTGAAAATTTTATTTAATCACTTACCATTTTGCTAAAAATCAAAATATCGAAAAAATCCTACGTGTGTCGATAGCGGTTGAGATATAGAATCTAACAAAATTTGATTTTTTGTTCTAGATCAAAAATTAAGGACGTTAGGTTTCCGGCCATGGACCCCTTTCAAAAAAATAGGGCCTACGAAGAAATGCTGCACAGCCGCCATTTTGTTTTCGATTTATTCCAAAAAAATGTATTTTGTACTTCACATATAACATTATCAAACCTACTTAAAAATTTTTCGATTTGCTTTTTCATTTGGCCAAAAAAAATTCTTGAAAATCGGCTTTTTTTTTGCCAGTTACTCAGATGTCCCCCCTTAAACACACGATTATTCAAAAGTACAATTATTTTTTGGTACACATATGAAAGGCCTGAGAACTTTGTCTTCTTAATTTCTCCCACTTTTAGTAAAGTAATGCGTTCCTAATCTCAACCTTTGCCCCGTGGAAATGCTCCTGTTTTTTGTCAGAGTCTCAATTTGCAATGTCAAGCTGTCAACGCAGTGCCGGTTGGCAAATCAAGTCTGACAAATGAAATGATTACACAAAGTAAACAGCAAACACGTAACATACAAACCACCTGTCAGAAACTTTTGTGCAAAAGGCAAACTCCCCTCCCTTCGATGCTGTCAGGACCTAAGCGGACAGCGCCTGGCAACATTTAGCCAGCGGAAAGCCAGAAACAAGTTTTATCGAAGAGCACGGGTAAAAACAATATCCCTGGCACACGCAAAAACGGCGAGCTGCGCTGAGCGGGGCTCAGTGGAGAACAACGAAAATGCAATGGCGATGCCAGCTAGCAAAATGGCAATGGTAACACTTCCGTTTCCGCTTCCGACGCTGCGGGCGACTTTCTCGCACAGTTGGCAAAACGTTGAGCAAACTCAAACACAAACTCAAAGCAACAGCAGCAACAGCAGCACCAGCAGCAAAAGCAAAAGCAACAGCGACAGAACGACAGTGAAACATAACAAAGCTTGTTAGTGTTGCTCCGCAAAGCGGTCCAACAGCCGGTCTCCGTCCAAGCCCAGTTTCTTAACCCCATATTGCCAAACTAAGCAGGTTATTACAATAATTTTGAGCAGGTTCTTTGCCTGAGTGCTCAGATTTTGTAACTGTTTCTCCTAGAGAAATCTTTCGTGATTTGAAGTGGATATGACAGCAACAACTTAAATCGGTGACTTATTAAGCTATACCTAAGACAACCGAAGTATTGTAGATTTTGTAAAAATAATATCAAAGACATATTGTTAAGGATATATGTCTTAAATGTCTAACGGACTCTACTTTTATGGAACAAAGACTTTATTGAAAAAACATAAGATGGCTTGACTTTGTTGTTTAATGTTTATATTTTTCCAACGAACACAAATCGAACAACACATATCTAAAATTTAAATTAAAATAGTTCACTATATATTTATTTTTGTATACAACAATTTTTAAACATTTAAATTTATAAATAATTTAAAGGTCTTATTTCAGAAACGTCCCTTTTGGCCATAAAGGGTTAAAACATTTGCGGATATCGCCGGGGGGCTGGAATCGGTTTCGGTTTGGGGCTGATGCCACAACACGGAACAATGGCGACGAAACGAACAACGAATTTAAACGCTTTTAATATTAAAGCGTCCGGTATGGAGACACAAAAGCCGAAGGAGCCCAAAGCACAGCCAGCCCACAGAATGCAACACGGCGTACAGCAGAAGCAAACATTTTCAGTGGCATGAGGGGCATGCAAAAAGCAGAAACTGCAAGAAAATGCCACAGCAAAAAAGGCGAATCCCAAATTATTCGATAAAGACTGTTTTCTACCACTTAAAAAACTTTACAATTAATTTATATTAATTATTTAAAAGTTTAGCTAGACAAAATTTAACAGATTATGTTAATTTATAATTTACATATATTTCACTTAAAATTTAAAATCAATACAGCAGAGAGAATTGGAAGTTTCTAAAGCTTAAAATTTCTGCAAATATAATTTGTTAGTTTTCTTTTTATTTTATGGTTTTAAAACTTTGAAATACTAGTAAGGTTAGAAGAAATCAAAGACCAGGCTATGATCATGTTGCTGCTTATAATTTTTTATAAAGAGCGTTTCCAAGTCTTGTCTAGTTTCACCTTGCTTATTAGATTATAAAAATTAAAAAATGTAACATTTTTGGAGTCTTACTGAAATGCCTGCGATACCCTCTACCTTTTGCCAGATTCTTTCGCGGGGCGAAATAACCAGCCCGACGCCTCGGGCCAAGAGCTGTGCAACAACCAACTATCCCGGTTGGGAGTGCATTTTTTGCGGAGCCTTAGACTGTGCGGCCAGTTGGCCTCTTCGTGACGAAAATGTTTCGCTTAACTGGATTTTCAAATATTTATTGCAGCAAATTATTTTGCTGGTTACACGGTGGCCCTTTGTTTGTGTCTCAGCATTGGCATTGCTCCCCTGCAACCGCTCCCCACAGTCACTATTCGTAAGCGGTTTTTATGGCCATTTAGTTCGTTGAATTCCAGTAAAAGGATTTTGAGTTGGAATTTTTGCGGTTGTTTGCACAATTGCAAACAAATTAGGGTATTACAGTTACATTCAATTTGTTTGGAGAGTAAAACTTATAAATTGTTGTTAAGTTGCATTTTCCTGTCTAGTGTAAATTTTGTATTTATTAAATAAGTTGCCCACTTGTAAATATGCTTTTATTATAAAAAATAGCCAGGAAAAATTAAAGTGATATTCGCATCTTCAAATTTAAAATTTAAAACATCATATTGTGTAACGAATTCTATAGATTTGTTCATAAATATCAGGGCTAATACTTTTTCGGTTATAAATTCTTAAAACTTTCCTGGATCGTATTTTTATTATTTTGGGTTTTGTATGCACAATGTTTAACGAGAGTTATTCCCTTCGAGTTTGTATATAGTTTTGTTTTTGATCAGCGATCGAGTGCTAATTTTCAATAATTCTAGTAGTCAACTAGCTTACGTTATGATTTTTTTTATATTTTTTTTAGGAGGAACTAAATATCATTCTCTTTTATTTTTAACATTTATTTAAAAAATCGCCTTTCAAAGAAAATATTTCACCCTTCACTGAAATCAATGAAAAAATTTAATATATATAAAAATAAAAATCCGAAGGAACTTTTTAAATTCAAAACTGTTCAGTATAAAATTAGTTTAAAGCAAAATATTATAAAAGGTTTGTGTTCGACATGGCCAGGTGAGTAGTTAGAATTTCTTACAAATTAAGGCGATCTCGTAGCCATTAAAACAATTTAATTTCAATCAACAGTAAATAAAATTGTTAAACTAAAAAATAAATACATTAATTTATATAGTTCTTGATCCTCCATTTGGTATAAACTAAAAAAGCAAGCAATATACAAATTTTAATAGCGATTTAATCTCGATTTATAATATTGAACTCAGCTGGGAGTTTTATGATATAAGAATTTTGCAATGCAATAAACAAAACATTTGACTGTTTATTTATTTGATTATCATCAACAGTAAAGTCGACCTAGCCATAGCCATTTATACGTCCGAAATCTATTATGAAAATCTCATGTGATCTTTATAAGTTCGACCAAAAACCATGCAATATTTCGAAAATATATCACGATCAATAATCATCGGATATCGTTTCAAAAGGGTGATCAAAACACAAACAAATGGCGCCCGAGGAATGGTCAAACTGGATGGGACAGGCGATGAAATTGATTTACAGCAAAGTAGTTGGTAATTACTTCAAATTAAACACGCAAATGCAGATGCAAATTCGAGAGCAGTGTAAATTTGGTGACCGAAGTGCCGCCCGAGAATCGCACTAAAACTTTCACTCGCTCACTACTTTGGCGAGGGCTGGCAAAATCCGGCAAATGACAGCGACAGGACCAACGACAACGGCAAGGACTGCGACAACACACCGAGCACCATTTCGTGGACACACTCGCGCTGGATCGCTGTTCGCAGTTCGGAGTTCGCTAAACGCACGTCAGATAGTTCCGTGGCGACCCTCGTTGGGCGCAGGCCGTCCGTTCAGTTGAAAGCCCGAAATACAACTGAGCGGACGGCCGACCTTCATTGGTGGAAAATCCTTAGCCGTGGCCCAAACGACGCACCAGGTTCGTGTCGTTTCGAGGCTTCGGCTTTCGGATGACGGTCGGCTTTTCGAAGTTCGAAATTCAACGCTGGAGAGAGGGTTCCTCGGCATCGAAGAGAGTGCTCCACTGGAAGCCCTCGGGAGGGTACATACCCTGCTCTTAAGCGCGGATGATTATTTGCCCATTAAGGATTGCGGAGGCACCTTCCTACTTGATGGTTTCCTATTAAAGCTTTTGACATAACTATTGTTATTTAAGATATTACAATATTCCAGTTCAATTTTACATACTGTTAATGGTTTTAAAAATAGAGTTGAATATAGGACAGTTTTAATTTTTACAAAATTTAACCACAACATTAAGACTAATACAACTAACAACAAGGACCACCGTCATTGCCAAAGAGTTAAACAGTGGCAGACCTTTCACAACCAAATTAACACGCACACTCAAAAGGAACAACTACATAAATTGGCTTATCTGCTGAAACACACTGAACTGCCATTGTCCACCCTTGGACCCCAGCCCCCGAGCGAATGTCAAAAGCAGCTAGCCAACAACTGGAAACTGGCAACAAGCGACTGCTTACCACAATAAAAAATATTCCACATACGCAGCGTTGCCTGCTGGTATCATTTAGATAAACATAACTCGGAAACTTAAAACCGAACAGCTGACCAGAGAATAGCTAACCACACAGTCGGACTCTCAACTAAATAGAAAATTCAGAGGCAAGCCATGAGTAAAATAATCAACACTGGGGGAAAATAAAGTTATATGCGTCACAGTCCCACAAGTCCGAAATTCTTCAACGAGACCAACTTTTTTATCAGAGGCCAGCACGAATTCCGCTAGCCCTTACGATACATTATAGCAGCAGCGCTGGAGGTCACGGGTAAAGGACCCAACCGGGGTAATCCGATGATGACCTGCAAAGTAGACAGAAAGGCGCATCAGTCAACCCCAACGGGATTCCATAAACACTGCCAGGAGTAGACACAACACAAAGCTCTGTTTGTGAAACAAAGGCTTTGTCGGAGGAGTTCGACTTTGAAGAATATGATAAATTACCTTTGGTATCTATTTTAACAATCTTATCTTTTTTAACAATTAAAAGTCGTAAATTCGTATAAAACTTAATATAATAAGAATAATTATATTAATCTTTATTTTCATTGCACTTTTTGTCTCCCTAAACCCGCATTATTTCAGATGAGACACTTTTATTATACTCACATCCTAAAAAGTAAGACATGTCTGTGCTTATACCACTTTAAAGTGGTTATTTATTAGGACAAAAAATGCAAGTAACCCTAATCTAGACAAAGCTCTGGAAAGTGAGTAAATGTCTTTTAAAGCAAGGATATACCCCTGCAATCCACTGCAGCCCAATTTCCCAGCTAGCCAGTTATAGCCCCTTTGGGATAAGCATTTAGCTGAAATCCGAGAGCGTTTGCTGCGTTCTGCTGGTGTCATGCGAGAAACGACACCCAAAAGTGTGGGTATTAAGCGGAAGCTTTCCATTTTTTGCTCCCGATGCAATTCGAGTAAATTGCAGCACCGAAAGATGGGACTCAGGCCCTTGCCAAAGACACTCGAGATGGCATTATGGGACCATCTAGTGGCAATTGATTCATGTGGGCGACTGTGTGGGCGTGGCATGCTGATACTTAAAGCGCATTAGCAACAATCAGGCAAGAAAAAGACAAGCTGATGGCATATGAAGCGCAAATTGCAGCCGACAATTGAAGAGGTTGGCAAATATACGCAAAAAGCAAACATTTTCGAGGCTTAGAAAATATCAGTGTTTTTTTTTAATCATTTAAATACATATTATAAAAGCAACGTTTACAAAGACCTCCTATAAGGAGGAATATACCGTTAA
Organism: Drosophila kikkawai; assembly: GCF_030179895.1. Classification (NCBI taxonomy): domain Eukaryota; kingdom Metazoa; phylum Arthropoda; class Insecta; order Diptera; family Drosophilidae; genus Drosophila; species Drosophila kikkawai. Next base: position 8,500,835 of record NC_091729.1, read on the forward strand.
GTTAGATGTTTTATTAACAAGTGACAAACTCACAACAACGACTGAACTTTTTCTTCTGTTTCTATGATTTCATTGTCTTTCGGAGAATTATAGGTTCTTTGAAACCAATAAATTGTATACATGTATGCAGCAGAAACTCTCAAACTCCAATAAAATAAATATATCCAGACATTTAGCGTGAACGTTGCTCAAATTAATGTGTTCCCAATAGATAATATTACATTTTTATTACATTCTCACCCGCAAAGCAACTGGGATTAATGGTCAAGGTTGTGGTAAATGGCCGAGTACATAAAAATAATAGGATAAGATATTTAGCTTTAAAATCAGGATGTTTTGTACATTGATAAAGATGTTTCATCACTTATAAAGGGTTCATGGGTGAATAATTCTTACTATCATGTGATTATACATCGAATGTACACATTTCCAGATTTATATCCAAACAGATACCTTTCAGTTTCAACTTATCACCACGTTTGCCGAATCAAGTCACTGCTTTTCCCGAACTGCTCCCTGCCAGCCGATCAAGCAGCCTTATTGAAACCTTTGGCAATCTACCCAAATCAAAGCTCCTAAATATTTCCCCCACAACGGCGAACCAATACGGCAGGTAACAGCGACCACGGCAAAAAAGAGGCCACCTAATGGCCTTTTCGTGGCGCTTTTCTGGCCTGCAACCGGCGAGTTACGTCCGCCGTTTCCGTATGGCTTTCACAACTCAACGCGCCGACTTCCTTGCTTCGCCTTTGCGGCTCTCGGGGGTCCACGGTTACGGTCTTCACTGTGGGCCAAATCGGTTAGCGCAGTTTCCAGTGGATTTTCAATTTTATCACCGCCAATTTACTGCTTTGCTGTGTGTGTTTCTCCACCTCTATACCCTGTACCTTTGAATAACACGGGTATTTTCAGTTTGTGCAATCAACAGAAAATGATTGTAAGCCAAGGAGAGTCTTATAGAATTCAGATTCATTTACATGCTCTTAATAATGATCTATTAATTATATGAAATATCTAACAATGAATAGATAGGTAGGTACTTCTTAGTCGGGACACTTACTTTCGCTGGCTCTGGTATTGTACTCTTACTCTTGTCGTTTTCATATTTTTAGTCAGAGCATGTGTCGAGCATTTTTCTTGTACCATTTTTCTCTGTGTTGGTTCTGTGACTTACGTAAACAGTACTGGGCTTTCAGCTTAGATTCCCTCCATAGGGGGTTAAGGCTATTCCAAAAAGCCAATGCTAATTCAATTCGCCCACTCAGCAAGAAATAGGAAACACCTTAAGTTATTGATTCTAATTATTGATACAATCCAGCGGCTGCAAAAGTACTTACACCATAGAGTAGTGATCATTGCTGAAGAATCGGACTTAGTACAAATAAAGCTGAAATTAAAGGCATGTAAATGTAAAATGCTACCCAAATCAACTAATAAACGCTAGCACGTTCTTTTGGTTAAACCAAAAGAAATGACTATCCTTAAATAAGATTCTTACAATATTAGGGCCCAATTTAAATATAATTTTATAAGCTATCTGGCTGGAATTTGAAATCAGCAGATAAAGTTATCTAGCAAATTGATTCCCTACACTCTTTGACAGTTCTCCGAACGCTAAATGCTGATGGTAGATGATTAATTCTAATGGTGAAATGCTAAATGCTAACACTCGGAACATATTGTTTTCTCTAGCATCAAAATCGGAGCTAACATGGTAGTATTTTAGAACACACAATGTTTTGGGCGGTGAACAGCACTCTGTAATCTAGATACAGAGATACAGATCCTTACAGATAAATTTCAGGCTTTGAGAAAACCGAGTTGTTTTTACAATAAGGGTATCATATGTTGAAGCCTCTTTATACTCCAACATCTATATTATTCTGGCATTACGAGTAACTCTTGCATGCGAAACTTGTTGGATACATTATTACCATTAGCAAGCCATTAACCGTAGCCCACTGTACCGCAGAGTCAGCCGATGCTTAAATTAAACTCCGGAGTCAGGCTCCACCATCTCCACCATGCGTACCTGAGTGTTGGTGTTGGTGTTGATGTGCGAGCGTGCGTATGCACCATTATCGATACAGAAGGACATTATCGGCACACATGCACCGCCAGACAGGGACGTAGGGGGAACACGGACATGCATAAAACATGTTTTGGTCGGTTGGCTGCAAATTGAATCAATAATATCCAATCATGGGTTAACAATGCGAATTGATTTCTAGCAACCATGCAGGAGTACCACCCCCAGCCCCAGCCCCAGCTGCATCGCCTTTGCAGTGGCTCCGGACTTTCTGGAGCCTTCAGGAAGAACGGCGCCGGCACATATGCAAACATGACAGCCCCGCACAGGAGATAACACCAAGAGTGGGAGCATCTCTGAGCTCTCGACTTTCTTCCCTCAACGAAGGCAGTCCTTCGTCCTGCCATGTAAATATTAATTAAGTTTCGGCTTTTGTTGCATTAAGCTTTGGTTTTTGCAGCAGGCACAGCAGTCAGGGCTCCCAGCTACGAGTATCCATCATTGCATTAGGTGTGGTATTAGGTGGTTAGTTAGTCGGTCCTTTGTCCTATCGACTTGGCCTAATCAACTTAGCCGTGCCTGCCCTTTGTGTTTACTATGCCGTTTAATTAGTTCAAAGAGTCGTGTTTGATTTGACACTAATTTGGTGTCTATTTTGTTGAGTTCTTGTGGTCAATGGACAATATTTGCGCAGACACAAGCAACGCCTCTTGCAGGTCATTAGATTTCCTTTGATCTAAGATCCAACTTTCGATTGCATACTGAAAATGGTAATAGCCCCAGAATGTATCACACTTGGGAAATTAAATTTTGTGCAATTTGTAAAAGTTTGGTGAATGGTGTCGCCAACTGCCACGAACCGAGTGCAAGCAAACTTTTACCATTTCCATTACAAGTTTCACCCAATGCGGAGGCGTTGTGCACCTACCACAAGGCACCCGCCTCCCAGTAACCTTCATCCCGGCTTATGCGTTTATTTAATTTCGCCGAGCACAGCCACACGACAGAGACTGCTCTGAGCTCTTGTAATTGCCGCGTAATTGTCGCAAAATTGCTGCCGTCAATTCTAGCCAAACCAGCTGAAATGGCGGTCTACTTTCCATTCAAAACATAGAATTGAAATCAATAAGCTGCACTTAAATTAGTTTAGTCGTTTTAACATACCATCAAAAGTGACAGGATATTTGAACAGGGACAGGTATCACCAAATGCTAATTTATTCGCCCTAGTGTCGCTGCCTTTGGGGGCTTATTAAACCCTATTTAGTTGCCACATATTTTCCCATTTTAAAAGTGGGTGATTCCACTGTAAAATGTACATATGGTATTCTCAGACATGTGAATTGAACAAGCTGACGATCCAGGTTTGTTTATATTTGAATGGGGACATCTGATCAGACCGCATTGCTGCAATAAAGTTTGATGGATTTTAATAACAAGATTATATGCAGCATTGACATTAGTCATACTATATACTACAAAACTATACCTATTTACTGTTTACAGCATTTGAAAGCAGTTTTTATAGCTTCTGTCTAACTTAAAATAAACAATATTAATCTAGGCGTAGCCAACCTTTGATATTCGGAGTCATTTTTCAATTCTATTCAGTTTATATTAATTTATTATCCGGCTTAGCTAACTAAACTAAAGTTAAGAATTCAAAATATATACTTAATTTTAACACATATAGACTTATTATTATAGGCCTTTTATATTGTAGTTCTTTATTTTACTTTCACACACCAGAATTCCGTACACTTTTTGACGCCAACGCCGACAAGAAGTAGAGATCGCAGATCCCTGATATTCTTCAATCGATTTTCCTCGCTTACTATCGATATACATATGTGTGTCTACTTATTCGTAGCAGATTGCTTCCACTTCCTACATATCTGTTACTTATCACTAACAATTTATTTTTTGTTTAGATTTTCTTTTACTTTATTTTTCATTTTACTTTAAATATTATTTAATTTGAGATTTAAACTGAGTTGCGACCCTAATTGTCTTATACCTATGTGGCAGGTTGTTCCACAGACGAATAGCATTCATGAAAACTTGTCTTTTCGAGCACAGGGAATTAAATATTGGGCATATACAACTATTTGCTCTAGTGTAGGTAGCAGATATGAGTTTGTCAAACAAATATGTTGGTTCTTGGGATATCACAATTTTGTGGAATTATATTAGAGTCCTATAGCGAATCCACGAAGTCAAGTTTAGGTCAAGAATTTTATTAGTCAAGTGTGATATATGTATGGTCAAGTCGATTTAAATTAAAGACATATCGGACGACTGAGTTTAAGGCTACTACCAGCTTATGCATATCCCGTCGACTTCTTGAAATATAGAACATATGTATGTATGGTTTAGACAATAGCTCTAACATAAATTGATTTTTGTTTGTTTACAGTTTATTCTTACTGAAAAGTTCCAGGAGGGGTCACAAAAAATGATGTGAATCTAAGACACTAAAAGCAACTTCGGTTCATTCCGAGGATGAAGACGAGAAACGGAAGGCTGTTGCTATCGGTGATGTGTTTGTACCAAACTGAATTTTGACCTGGGAAATACCGGTGTGGCTCAGGCAAGCTCGTTGTCCGGCAAGGGATCTTGCTGCACTTCCTCGACGCCGTCAACGAAGATCATGACCAGACCGAGAACGGGGCGCAGGTTCTCCGGCATGTGGGTGTTGTCGCCGCCCAACACAACCACACACTGCTTTCCCGTAGCCAGCGAGGGCAGCAGATGAGTCACATACAGCGGCAGACGGTGGAAGTTCTCGCGGCGGACGTCCAAGTTGATCAGGCCGTCGGGCCAGTGTTCCTCGTGGCAGCGGTCTACCATCAGGTTAACCAGGTTCATCGGGCAGCCGCAGGAGCACAGGCACTCTCGCACTGCCACATGCATGGGATTGTCCGGAGTGGAGATCAGGCTGCCCCAGTTACGGACGGTGGCCAGCGACAGTCCGTTGCCCCACTGCATCAGCGAGTAGCGGTCCAGTTGCTCGCCGATGTTGCGCAGCATTGGGTTAGAGGAACGCAGTGCGGTAACGTAATACTGCAGCAGCTCCAACTCCCTGCGCTGGGTCACGATGCGCAGATCCAGGCTGCCTTGGGCCTTCTTCAGATCGACAATCTCGCCCTGCTGTCTCTTCACCATCTCTCGAAGCTCCAAAATGCAATTATGCTTGGCTAGCTCGTCCTTGGGCACCTTTAATAGGGAATACAGAATTTAGTAAGTTAACAAATCAACAGGAAAGGTTCAGAAACCAATAAAAAAATATAATTTCAGCTTTGAAGAGATGCGACCAAAATGTCTTATAATCGAAATCGAAAGGAGAATAGCCATTACCATTGGGAAACTAACTAAACTTAAATGATATTGTTATTCCATTGGATCATTTAATGCTAAGTATAATTAGTTATCGGAATCCTAAGTCAGTGTAAAAAGTCGAATGGCTCGCGATCTCCGGCAGCTCTTTATTTCATTAAGCAAGGCTTTACCTTCATGCCGCAGCCGTTGCTACACTCCACGGCCACCTTTGGATTGTACTCGCAGCTGGCCACGTGTAACCGGTAGTCCTCTAGGCGCAAGTGTAGGAGACAACCGCTATCCCCGAAGCTGCACTTGATCTTCAACCGAGAGAGCATGTTGCGCATCAGGCGGGAGGCGGGCACAAGGTGGCATCGTAGCAGATCAGAGCGGTCCACTGGGCAGATCTGCTTCTCCAGCATCCACTTTTCTATGCAGGCGCGGCAGAAGGCATGCTCGCAGCCAGAGGATTGAACTGGGTCCTCCAGGACGTCGCTGCAGATCGGACAGACCAGCTCCTCGTCCACTACGCCCACAATGCTGTTGAGATCAAAGCCCATGATGGAATCTGGATGTCGTTGATGGCTCGTTGCTGTTCATTAATTTCGCGAGCACTTGGCACAGGCTAAGAAAAGTATTCCAAAATGTTATATTTTTATAATTTTCTGATCGAAATGTAAGAAACGCTTCACAGTTTGTGGGGATATATATATGTATGTTCTCTGGTGACATCTGGTTATGTGCCAACTGTCCTGCTGGTTGGAATCTAAGTCGAAAAGTTGAGGTAAAATGTTTGTTCCTAATCTGGTTATAATTCTTAAAGTTTATTTACTAGAGAATAAATAAAATAAAGTAAAGAATAATAAGGCACTAATTACCTTGTTCTTATACTGTTCTTTGGATTACTGGTTTTAACAATATATTTATGTTAATTTTTCAATAATTCCTTTCGCAGCTATATGATATGGTCGCCCGAATGAATTATTTTATTAAATCTACTATTCTAAATATCAATAGATAGTTTAGTTCTTGGTTTTTCCAAAAGTATATACAAAACATGGTTAAACAGAGACTTAAAGAATTTAAGAAATAATGTACTGCTTCCTATTTTCTACTCCTATAACACTGGCCAGCTTCTGGGTATCACCTTTGCAGAAGGTTGTAATTTGCTTTCCTCGCTTCCAGCTTATTCAAAAAATACGGAGCTTAGTACTCATCTGATATGCAAACAGTTTTCATAGCGCCATCTACGATTTAGGACACTTCCATTTCAATTCAAGCGCAACTGAAACCAACTAAACAACAAACAGAAAACAGAAAACCGGGAGCTATTCATCCTGGGAGGAAAGGCGGCAAGGCGGTAAGGCGGGAAAACGCTTTCTTGAGGCACTTGCATATAGTGCGGTCGTAAAACCCTTTGCATATTTATAGTCCCAACTGCTGCGGAAGTTATGCAAATTGGAAAACTTACGGCACGACAACCCGGACCCGGACCCGAACCCCAACCTGAACGCAACCCCGGACCAGAGCCACCTTGGACGCCCACGTACAAGTTCGGCTGGTCAAAACGAATTCCAGAACTGAATTTTATTTATAAAGTGAAATTTTAACAAATTAACAGCAAGTGCTGGGACATGGGCAAACAAATAAACTTTCCATCTTCGGCTTGACAATGGCCGAATTTCGAACAAACACTCGTCCGAGGACACACAGGCATGATTGTGACAACATACGACCATGTCAAAATATTTACACTATATAAACTGCTCCATGCAAGCCTTGCCGATGCCGATGCCTGCACTCATGCCCAAAGAGGCGGCTGGAGCAGGACAATGTGTGACTGGAAATTTGGTTTTAAATTTCATTTGGCTCGCCATCCGCTAGGATATTAAATTTAATGTTTTCTCTCGGAGTGGCATTAGCCTGTGTCCGTTCTTGGAATTAAGTGCGACAACTGTACTGCTGCAGCAGTCCTTTTCCGAACTTTTCCTCGGACTGCAATTTTCGTTTGCTGCAGCAAAGCCCGAAACTTCAGCTTGCTTATCTCCAAATGCAACTGTCACACGGCCTGCTCCACTCCCACTCCCTCAGCCGGCCATGTTTCTTTCAAAATTATTGCATTCGGTGATGGAACGAATAAATCATAATTGAAAGAGGCCTGTGTTTCCCGTCAGGTGGCAAGAGTGGTTTCAATATTCAACTCGGACTGAGTCCGTTTATCTATCTTTAATAATAATATTTCTTATTTCCAAACTGATGGAGCGCACAGAAAATAATCAACAGTTTTCATTTGACTTGGCTTCGATAAAAAGCCCGCACACAGCCACAGTCCGAGCCACTCGAGCAGGCTAATTTAATAAGTTAAACATAGCACAGACAGAGGTCAGCAAACGCACAGATATCATACACAGGTTGCCACAACATCGTTTTTCCAATTGAACTGACGGCTTTTAATGAAAATCAACACTTCCGCTTCGGCAAGAGTAGGAGCACATGTATCTCACGGATAGCCCAGATGCACGCATATTTAGATACAACTAATAAGAGTGGCTACGTGTAAATATGCCATACGTGAGTGCCTTGGCGTTGGTATCTAACGAGCTACAAATGCTTGCCACAGAATCTATATTTGCATTTATATTTGCTGTTCTTCCCGTCGATGTCCTCGTCGTTTCATTGTAACATCAGAACGTGCTAGCCACATTTGCCTACCGTGGCTAGGCAGAGCCTTTCCAGGGCCTAAATAATAAGTGGTAAGGCGGAGGAGTTTCGCTTAGCCTTGTCAATTGTTGATTGAGACTCAGATTTCAATGTTGTTCATTATTTAAATTTCAAATAAAATTATAATCAGTAAGCAATTGTTTACAGGTTGTAGTAAGAAATGGGTAAATGTGAAAATCATTTTTTTTTTTTTTTCCAAATGTTTATAATGCAAAAAAATAATGCAATTTTATTTGACTAGTGCACTGTTACCTAGATATTTGGCAACTAAACCTAATTCGAAGTTAATTCTGTTTACAATGCTTTGTTGAGGAGTATTAAGTTAAGTTATGTTTACATAATTTGAAATGATTTTCATGTTTTGTTTAATATGTTATGTCAAGACTCTATCGGGGAGGTCTTGAGGGTGTGAAACTCAATAACTAAATTTATAAAAAGCCTTAATTATATCGTACAAGGCACGTCAAATTTGACAACATTTTGTTGTTCCACCATTACGATCCATTTCCTAGAGCAACAAGCAAATTGTCATTCTCTTGCCCAGGGTTCTCCTGCAGAGAGATACAAAAAATTACCATGAATTACTGTAATTCCGCTTGCTCTGCCACTGGAACGTTGCTGCTGGCCATAAGCACTAACCATACAACATATAGACTGGTCATTTCATACAACGAAAATGGACGCAAAAATTTCTTAGCGTACGGTCCCATGTTAACAGTTTGCTGTTAGCGACAGACCGTCTGTTAGATTTTAGCTGTTAGCGACCCGTCCCATGTTAGCTGTCAGCTGTTAGCGTCAGGCCTTTACATGTATGCGTGTTCATGCATTCACGTACACGGGTGCATGTGTGCGATCATTTCATTTCGGGCCAGCAAGAATATTTGGTCTTTTGCTACTTTTCGCGCTAGGTACCCTAACAATATGGGCATATTCGCTATTGGGTTAATGATACAAATAATTTTATATGTTATAATATATTTCTTAATGTTTCAGCATTCATTTCATATTTGTTTACAATTCAATTCAGTGGCAGCAGTGAAATGTGTTGCATATATGTGCATATGTATTCGAATGAATAAAAATCCATCTACTGAGATAGGAAAAGGGCATTCACGCGCCACACAGAATGTGCGAGCAGAGGAAATACACTGACAAAAACTTTTTGAGTAGAATTAATTATATTTGTTTATTAATTGGTCAAAAATGTATATTTGTTTATTAATTCGTCAAAATCGATTGCACTGCATCAGATCCAAATTATTATTTTTGAAAAGAAATATCTCATTGGAGCTTTCAATAACTTCAGCCATTTTTGCGTGAATTTAAGTCCACCAAAGAAAAACGACTACAAAAGAAATCCAAACTTTTTTCTTTAGTGCAGAAGTCAACGCCAGCCTCGCAGTTCCCTTTAAAATTGTTCTTGTTTTTGGTACGATGTGCGAGTTCGGTCGCTTGGGTCGCAAACTCGAGATTGCAGCGATGTGCTTTCTACCTGCGTCGTTGTTTTTGTAAACCTTCACGGTTCCCTGATCACGAGCACCGACTCCAATATGCCCTGTTCCTATCTCAGTAGATGGATTTTTATTCATTCGAATACATATGCACATATATGCCACACATTTCACTGCTGCCACTGAATTGAATTGTAAACAAATATGAAATGAATGCTGAAACATTAAGAAATATATTATAACATATAAAATTATTTGTATCATTAACCCAATAGCGAATATGCCCATATTGTTAGGGTACCTAGCGCGAAAAGTAGCAAAAGACCAAATATTCTTGCTGGCCCGAAATGAAATGATCGCACACATGCACCCGTGTACGTGAATGCATGAACACGCATACATGTAAAGGCCTGACGCTAACAGCTGACAGCTAACATGGGACGGGTCGCTAACAGCTAAAATCTAACAGACGGTCTGTCGCTAACAGCAAACTGTTAACATGGGACCGTACGCTAAGAAATTTTTGCGTCCATTTTCGTTGTATGAAATGACCAGTCTATATGTTGTATGGTTAGTGCCATAAGCCATGCCATTACATGGAAATGGGACATGTCGCAGGACATCGTCACCGGAGAGCGGAACCAGCCGGGACGAGTGTGTTGCTGGTCCAGAGTTGTCCTGTCCGATCCTTCTTGCGTCCTGCGAGGGTCAAGCGGTCACGTTCGCTTTGTATGACCGGAACGTGCAATTTTTCGAAGGAGCGAGGGGCTTGCAAGGGGAACGCAATAAGCACAAGTTTTATGCAATAAAATTAGCCAGCACTCACACACACGCGCAGGACACGCAGGATGCTTCAGTGGCTGATAAGATAATTTTATTTGGATGTTATTGCATAAAGTCATGTGAGCAGCGGAAATGAGTTGAGCTAAAGTAAAGCGACTACGTGTCACTCCTCCGGGACCCCACAGTGCGCACTCGGATGCCGGAAACCGGTCTTGGGGGGGGGGGGAAGGAATTGATTGTAATAAGATAATTGACTAGCTTACAAATCGTTGAGTTTTACGAAGGGAATCTCTCAAATTTAATTAATGGCATTAATTTCTCTTAATCTCAACTAGGTAAGTTATTATAATAAAAAAAAAAATTACAATAAATTTAGATTTTAGTAGTCAAACAATTCTTTAGGTTGTTCCTAAAATTTAATTTAATTCCACCGATTTTGTATAAATTAAACTTAAAATTCAACAATTAAGACTCTTGGAATAAGGCCTTTAGGACCACTGACTTTAAGCAAAACCACACCTGATGGGTTTTGTCTGGAGATGTTTAGCAACCAATATTTATTTTCAAATACCTGTCCGGGATAACATATAAAATATAATTTACATGCAAGTACAAATACAGATATATACCTACATTAAAAAAAAAAAACCAATCACGAACTTAAACCTTCGCTCTGTGTCAGTCCCTTCCATAAACAAGGGCATCAACAATTTTCTTTTGAAATGACCTGCTGACCCGCAACCTCAGCCACCTTTTATGGCCATCGTCATCATCATATTTGAGTGGCCCACAAATTAAGCAAAAAGGCGGTGTACGGCCCTGGACTTGGCTATAGCTTCATTGTCCGCTCAAGCGGTACTAAATCGCCTGTACGAGCCGCCAATAGCAATGGCCTTTTGGGGTCGAAATCTGGAATTTTGGCTACACTTTTAAATACTCTTTATCCTATAACTAATAATATAATCAATATTTAATGATAATTTCTAAAAGAGACAAGTACCTTACGCTTTAATATTAAGTATTTTCAGAAAAGTATGCTATTCTTTTAAATGTTCCGAATCAAAAGAGAGTATTCATGCTTCTACTTCGCCACTCAGAACATAAAGCTTCAAAAATGTTTGCTGAGAACGTTTGCTGGAATTTAACAACTGACCGCACACACAAAAATATTTTTGCCACACCCGAGGCGACAACAAACCCAGAACGATGGATCCACCAACCACAGGGAGGGAGTGGGGGCAGGAACAGCCGGCGAGGGAAAGGCCTCAAGTGCCGCAAGAGCACTTAATACTAATTAGCTTTGCGCCTACGCCGTGACCTACGACCTGCCCGGCGAGCGGCATTTCCGGATTGGGGAGCAGAGAGTCCGGGTCCGGGTCCGGGGAGGAAGTTGGGGACATTGGCAATCTGTGCGGCGCTTAAGTGGCCGCAACACGCAGGAACACAAAAAGCGCGGGGCTGGGGCGGGTTAACAGCTCGGGGGCGTCATTTTTATGAGCTAATTAAGTTGTTAGACTTGATGAAAAACTCATTTCGTCGCAGGTCCATATCTAATTTGCATTAATTACGAGCTGGCGACAACAGCACAATAAATGACGAACAAATGATTTGGTCAATCTTTTGCCCTGACTTTTGGTTTTGATTTCAAGAAACTAAAGTCAAGCGAGTTCCCCCTTTCTGACCACTTAATAAGCATCATCATGGCCACAACTACATAATTGGCAGGCAATTTGCATTTATTGGCAACTGCAAAAATAAATAATGAGAATGGAAAGGGACAACTTTCTGCTCGGAATCCTGCATTGGACTCTTTGCTCGGAATGCCGATTGTCTCGCCCTGCCAAGTTCAAATTTGCACATAGTTTACCATTTCTTTGGCAACTTGGCCGGCTGCAGCAATTGAAATTGGAGTACACAACTTTTTAATGGCCAACAGCTCGAAGGACTTGCCCAGGACGCTCCCCAATTGGCTACTCTGCAAACTTTTCGAATGATCAACGAACAGCTTGGCGCCTTTTATACGACTTTTTGTCAAGGTCACGCGGGGGTTATATTTCCGATTTAAAAGCTAAAATAAAGGTCCTTGAATATGCATATAATAGTCCTACTAAATCAGTACAAGTTAAATTTTTTCCTTTAATAAACAATATAAATAAGCCAAAGGCCTTGTCAAATCGACGCTTGAAATCCTTTTAATGGACTTCTAAGCCTCAGTTGCCAGTCTATTAAAGTACAAATCAAACTTCTTGTTCCTAAGCCAAAATATCACCGAGTTTAGGGGAAAAACAACATCAAATCCCACCGAATTAAGTGCTCCCCGGGGCCCAATCACCAGCAGGTCCTCGGCAACTGTTGGACATTTTGATGTATAGCCGTCAAAATTGCCGACCGCTCCCAGCCTACGCAGCCAGTCATCACAATAAATGCCAATTTATTGTTGCTCTTTTTTTGTGGCCAACTTGCAGTCCAATCCAAGCGCGTCTGAAGAGCCTCGACAGGCAAATCGAACAATGATTAATCATTGGTTGAACGACATAATTATTTTGCCAGCACGCCGGCGATCGACTCTGAGCGACTGGGAGCGGTGGCTGTTAATAAAATCGTTGACAGAAAAGAATTTCTCCCGGCCATAATGACTATGTAATGAATATGTTGGGCGCCGGCAAAAAGTTTCTGGCCAACTGGCAAACTTTTGAGGGGCCGAACAAAAGTGTTACCTTATTGGGGTGCTTGAAGCGGACCGGGCTCTGGTGTCGCTGTCGTGATAAATTATGTTAATAACGTCGCGTGGGCAACTTGGCAGAAAGTTGAGAACTGCGAAAGTTTCCTCGCTCATCCTCATCCTTGTCAGGAATCAGGCCACGTTCCAGAGCCGCACTTATTATGCCGCTGCCCCGTTCGACCGTTTTTCGACCACAATATTGTGTGCATATCATATTGAGTGGGTCGCCCTAAGTAGTTGGCCACTCTCCCCGGCCTTGCCAGCTCCGCAGACTCGCATACTTTATTAATTCACTTAGCAAAGTGTAATCCTATCACGTCAATAAGATTATGGTTTTCAGAATCTTTAATATTTTCTCCTGCCAGCAGTCCGCACTTGTTGTTGCTGTTTATGGAAATCACAACCCTCGACTTGGCTTTGGCTCTCGCAGTTGGCAGTTGGCAGTTGGCGTCATGCATAACAATGACTTACTTTCGCCAAGGACTCGCTCCTCCCAGCCGGCTCCTTTGACGCCCGTCCTCATCATCGACGAACTTCGGGCTGGCTTGGCTTTTTAATATGTGGCCACGTTTATTCTTATTTAACCAGATTGTGTTGTGGGCTCTTTTGTTGGCGTTTTGGCTTTTGCTGTTGGCTTTTATGATTATTAAAATGTTACATATGCCGCCTGGATAGTTCCTAAGCACTTGTTTACGTCGTCCAGATTCCACGGCAAACACTTATCGAACTCATATGTACATATATATTGTAGGTATTTATTCGGGAAATTATAGCTTTTCACAGGATTTTACAAGTTTAAGAATACAGCTTTTCGTTCCGAATTGCATTCGAATTGTAGAGTTGCAAACAAAGTGAGTCTCGAGTCTTTGCCTTGGCTCAAGTCAGCAGGGAATTGACAAACTAGAGGATTCTATTGGCCAAAGGTAAACATCTACTTATCTGGATGCTGGAAACATAATCGCCAGGGAGCTCTGCCGATGTTGTCGTACAAATTGCTGCCTTTCCGCCTGCTCCTCAAGACTGACTCCTCAATTGGAGAATCGTTAAGACAACAATGCCAGTGCAAGCAGGAGAAACCAAAAGCAATTACGCAGTCTTGTTGACCAGAAACGACTGGAAAAACAGAGGAGCAGCCAAGAAGGAGATATCACAAGGGCGATGGGTGGACGGAGAGCAAAAACATGTACATGTCCGGTGCAATAAACATTCATTACGAATGGGCCAAAGTGCCACAAACAGAGAAGGATATGGGCCCCGAGACCAAGCCTTAGTTTTTATGGCACAGCTGCCAGTCGCCGGCGGACGGTCGTCGGGAAATCAAAGCCGGACACAAACAACCACATCCTGCCCAAGTTCTGGACGAGAGGACGTGGAGCTAAGAAATACTTTAGTCCGGAATTGAACAATAAAATAAATGATATTTGCCCAAGTAGCTGGGCTTCGTTTTTAAATTCAATAAAATTTTATGAAAATGCTGCGATTAAGTTGTATGTAACATATATACGCCCTGGCACATATGTGCGAAAGGATCAGAGGAGGCTGCCTGCGGATATAAAAAGGGTCAAAGCATGTCCAAATGAGATTGACTTTTACGACAGCCGTCCGATATCGGAGCGAAAACTATATAATCAGCGCCCGAAGTGCAACAGCTGCTGCAACAATCGAAGAGAAACGGCGGCAATTTTTTTTTTCCTTCCCAGCGAAGGCCACCCCGAACTCAGCCAGCAGAACGAAACGTGCTGGGAAAAACGCTCAAATGTTCATTTAAATTCGCACAAAACAAAAACGGGAAAATGAAAACAAATAAATTTGAGCCATAAATTTCACTTGCTTATAATTGGCAGCTTCGTTCGCTCGCGCATTCCATTTTAATTTCCCATTTGAAGAAAATTTGATTCATTTATGTTCCGAAAATGAAATTAATGAAAATTTACTTGGCGCCGTCTAAGCATTTTATCATTTAATGCTTCTGCTTGATACTCTGCAATTTCTTTTTTAATATAGAATAATGAATATTTTAAGAACTAAACTAAGGCATCTCGAAAAAGTATTGCATACTTTTAGACACATTTTTAGAGGTTATAAAAACTCCTTCGATAAATAATAATAATAATAAATAAATATCATATTTATTAAATATGATATGATAGCCACATCATACTTTAAAGTAAGAGAGAAAGAAATGTAATAAAATAGACAATTATTAAATATCTAAATGAATATTGAGCTCAATTGAAATTAAAGCGAATTCGCAGCGTTATTATTCTTGAGAATTACACTTCTGTAGCTGCCGTGAATGCTCAACCGTGTGCCCTCCTTATTTGGAATTTTAATTAAAAATATTTTTATTTATCGTATTTATTTGTGTTCTTTCACTCCGATTCGTTTGCACTCGAACTTTTTCAGCCTTTTTGGCCGCCGCCGAGCGAGTGTGACAAATGCGTGGCCATAACTTGCTGGGCTGGCTGTCGTGGCATGTGTGACATTTATTACAACATTTTAAAGGTGCTGCCCGCGGGCACTGGGGAGTTGGCTAATAAATTAGCTGGCATTTCAAGAGCGTCGCAAATTGGCGGGGCAAACATATGTGGGGGCGACTGCCTGAAAGGATTCCGCCGATGCCACATAAATCATATATATTTCAAATTAAATGCCATGTAGCTGCGAGCTTTTATTAAATTTAACGCACCGCATAATGTAGTGGATGGGAATCGCACGGTGCCAATTAAATTAAATTATTATTTCTAATTGCCAGTAAAGTAAAAATGCTGATTTACTGCTAACGCATGCATATTAATTTATTAAATAATTGGCCATATTGAGTTCTTCAAGTTACTGGGAATTTGTTGGAATTAAAGCCTGCAAGTCTGCCATAAACATTATTCTCACCCAGCAGACGAGGAGGTTCTGGCCCCGGAGTTTCATCAGTTTCCTGCCAGGACGAGTGCAAATGAAGCTTGCGCGCCTCACTTAAAATGCCTCACAGCGTAAATTACGCGTATAAAATGAACATTAGATTCATATTTTAATATGCCAACGTATGGGTGTGCGTAGGAGAAGCACCCTCACACACACACCGAAGGAGCATAAATAAAAGCCAGAGTTTCCACGCAGGGACTCCTCGTGAATGCCAACAACAGAGTTGCAAAAAAGGTCCCGCCAAATAACCTGCAGCTATTTCGAAACACAAACAGAATCATATTGTTCTCGCCAAACCCCACACCCCCAACACCACACACGCACACACGCGGATGTCGGCGGGTGTACTTATTTCTATTGCAAATGAGCTTATTATGCGCTCAAGTCACAAAGTCATTGCGACTTAAAAGGATTTGCATGTGATTAGCAGCACGAAATGTAAACAAAACTCGGGTGCCAAAACACAAAAACAACATATGGAATCTTATAGGCTTGCCCTGGGTGGACTGGCTTAGTACCCTATAATTGAAAATCCAAAAATATACAAAACAATACCATATTTATAAGGATTTACAAAAATATTATAACTAAATATTAGAGTAATCATGAATAAAACATTTAGTTTCTAATCATCGTTTCTGCTCGCTTTTTCATTTTACCCCCAAATATAATACTTACTGCTAAGATTTATATAAATAATATATTAGCAGTCCTTATAAAATAAACTCAAGCAGAAAGAACAAGTGTTTATTAATGCCTTTCGTTGTTTTTAACACTTTTAGAGGTTTTGGATTCCTGCTGGCTCTTCCCTTATACCCCCACATTACAGGGTATCGAGAAAAGAGCAAAAGACGATTTGTAAGCACTTGCCAAGTACGAGTTACACGTGTGCCTGCGTCGAAATGTACACACGCTTGTCTGTTACACACGCAGTATGAGTATGGCAAATTGCCCCAGCGGAAAAGAGCGCCGCATAAAAACAATGAACACATCATAATCATAATTTTTGTTGCCTAATTCCAGGGGCCATTGGGTGAGGGTCGATGTGGTGAACTTGGTTTTCGGTTAGGTCTTCATCCCCGCATGCATTAAATGGCTCTGGCCTTGGCCGTTGGTCCGGAAAAGTCCATTCGAAATCCGAATCGGTGCCTTCGCCACTGACAGCGACGGGAAACAGAGTAGAAGATTCTGGGCCAGCAACTCGGTCTTTGCGCTTCGATTACCTTGCATAATGGGCGCCGTCGTCTTTTGCATAAGCGCCGAGAATTTGCACAAAAGGCGATGGCAAATAGAAAAGCACTTATTTGCTCTTCCAGCCGGAGCACCGGGCTGGGCTGGGCTGTCAAGGCTGTGTAATTGAAGCCGACTTGAAAGTGTTGCTCGGGCTTGGCTTAGCGAGGGAAGTAAAAGTGCAAATGCGGTGGCTGGGCAGGGGGAAATATCGATTATTTGGCGACAGGAAAGGCTTCTGCTGAATAAAATATGCACTTTTTTTTCGGTCCCCCCCTCCTCCGGCCTGTTTTCAATCAAATTTTGAATTACTCCTCCAGCAGCAGCAGAAATCCACGGACATTATCTGCATAGACTGTGGCGCTCGGCTCCCTGCTAGTATGTTTGCTCCCCGGATTATAATGACGTCAAATAGAAGCAATGACTTGCTAACAAGTCGGGAGCGAAAGACCAAGGAATCCGGGGGAACACATTATGCCAGACAGAGCATGAATGGCCCAAAAGTACGACTCGAGCTGAGCCCATTGAAACGGAACTTGGCACAAAAGACCAGACTCAAAGTTTAGCTAAAAGCCAGATAAATAAATAAACACACCAATATATAGAAAAGAGAGAGATTTGCGAAATTGTTGTGCTTTTGAATAAATAAATCGTTGAGCAAATAAAGGTGAGCACCGAGAGCAGAGAGCAGACTACAATGAGCCACGATGACGCTGAAGTACCTACAAGTGGGCTGCCGGCACAGGATTCCATTCGCAAGCACTTGGCCAAGTTTAAGTTGCACACACACTCTTCGCTCCCAGCTTAGACGACAGTTCTTTGCTTTAAAGTTGGCTAAAAATATGGGAAACTCCTGGTGGTGAGGAAGTTGGGAGCTGGGATTTGGGAGCTGGAGCCCCCAGCTCGTCAGTCAAATTAAGGATGTACAGCACGTGTGCTTAGCCCGCTGGCTATTAGGCGACACTGCGAAGCTGGAGAGGGAGTAAACTGTGCATAAAACTCAATCAACTCGAGACAACAACCAGCACACATCAATGGCCTTTACCTACTTGGCTGCCTGGCACACGTAAAGAAAAAAAGTAAAATTAAAGGTTTAGGTTTTATGTGTGCTATAAAAAACGGTAAAGTGCTTAGCTATTACCTGGGATATGTATTTTATAAAATCTAAATTTGATTAAAAACTTATTTCAGCTTATAAATCTGAAGATGACGGAAGAAAGACCTTAATTTATTTATATTTCAACTCAAAATCAGAACTTTTACTGCCACAGCTGGGAAATTGTTTCTGTTCCTGGTCGATTTTTAAGATTCAAGTGCGTTTTTTCCGTCCTGTTCCTGCCTTTTTCCCTGCAGGCATGTCAGGCTCTAATGCAAACTCTGACACGCTCTTGGCCCCCAGCTGCACACGGCAGAGCCTGGTCCTGAAGGGGGAATCGCCGTGTGAGACAATGGCACAAGCCAGAGTAGTACAGTGTTTTGGCAACAAGGCTCCAGAAAAAGGGGCCAGCAACTGTCGCCCGGCCCCCATGTTTGCCCTTTTGCTGCTCGGGGCCTTTGTGGGCACCCGGAGAAAGTCAAATAACTTGGGCGAATGTGGAAAGGTCGAAAGAGTACTGGCTTGGCTCAGCTGTCAGAGCGTGGCCTGGAGCCAGTGATTTCCCATCTCAGACGTTCTTGAGCCAGCCAAGTGGTGATCTGCGATCTGGGACCGGCACTGACTTGTGTCAGTATTATTTAGTTGCAGTTACCAAATAAATTTGCCTAACTTTAAGGCGTTTAATAAAGTATAAAGATTAGAAAACGGTATACACAATCTGCTCTTTTTCTTGCTGTGTATTCCGTCGAGACCTTAGGCCAGGAATACGTATGTGTGTTTCCCTTTCCCTGCAGTCATGACCATGAAATTGCTGGCGACCTGTCCGCTGTGGCCGACAATGCAGCTCGTCGCCACAAGGACATCCGGTCACTATCAGTGGGACATGCGAGCCCTCTTTTGTTGAGTGAAATTGAAAATCCCGTGCTTACATACTAAGCGCTTTTTAATTAGTTTTTCAAGCACATTCCCATACAGGAATTCTGCAAATCCCAGATCGATTTGTTCCAATAAATACACTGCATGGTTCAAATTCTGAACGCATGTCACAGCCCTCATCAATTTAAAGTTTTTAAGAAATTGTTAAGCTCATTCTCGGCAGCTGTTTAGGCCGAGTAATTGAAAATCATTTCGACAAATGTCGGCCACGTGATTTCCGGCGGCACGTGCTCCACCTTCACTTCCTCGGCGCTGCCACGCTGCCGTCTTCCGGTTCCGCCAACAGCTGCCGAAGCAGAAATTATTGGTAAAGCGTTTAAGCGCAATAAATATGTTTGATTGCTGGCAAGTTGCCCGAAATATCCCCGATATCCAAAGATAAACACATATATAGCCTTCTGCTCCTGTTCCTGCTCCGCCCACATAGCCAGCTCCTGGCAGAGCGCAAATTTGTAATTCATTTAAACGCGCAACTAAATCGCTTCAAGCTGTTTGCTCTGCACTTTTTGAAAGTCGCGGACTGTAAGTGGTCTACGTGGAGTGGAGTACAGTGCGGAAAATTTGAGGGAAAGTTTTTTAAAATTATATTTAAACACATGAAATGAGGATACACTTGTCGATAGCTTAATTAAAATACTTAATAAATCCCAACATAATGACAATAAAGAATCAATTTTAAGCAATTTCTTGATTCGATTTTGGTTGATTGTTTTTACATTAAATAAATAACAGAATGACTGAAATATCAGACTTTATTATTACAATTACAACTAATTATTGTTCATGTTCCTCTGCCCTCTTTCAAGTTGTTGCAGTGCAGATTCAGGAAGCTCCACAGACGGAATCCCTGTGGAATTACCAACACAGCCAGAGGGGAAAGCGTCCTGGAACCGTGCTCGGCTAAATCAAACGAAAGCGCAGCTAAAACGCTTTTGTGCACAATTCGATTATTTACGTTTATTCTTTTTAAATGATATTTCCCGTCTGGCCAGCGGGGCTAGCGGACCAATGGACCGGCGGACCAACGGGTTAGCACATGGTTAGGGCACCAGTCGAAACCAATTATTTGCGGACGGAACGGAGGAAGCCAGCCGGAGGGCAAGCAATTTGTAAGGAAATGAAGCGTAAGCAGAGGAGCCGGAAAATGCGATGCAGTTGAAAGGCGAAAGGGCAAACAAAAGATCAAATTAATAGCCGAACAGCATCGATACGGTGGGGGTGGGGGGCGGCAAACACAGCTGAAACGGGCCAGGGAATGGGTGGAAACTGGCAGGTATACACCGGCAGGTGTGTGTAGCAACATCTTGCAATGGGAAAACATTTGAACAGATGCCCATGGAGCTTACTGGAGTTCTTCAATAGGGTTCTAGCAGATCTTTAGTGGGTATAAAACCCAGGGCAGTGCACCTCGAAAGCATCACAACCACTTTCGGCCTTCCACAAGCAACAGTTTGAACCGATCAGAACATGGCAGCCAAGTACTCCCTCATATTCGCCCTGGCGGCGCTCTGCTGCCTGGTGGCCACCAGCGAGGCGGCGGCCCAACGTAGCCGAGTGCTCAGCTCACGCCGCGACTCTGAGCTGGTCGCCAAGGAGGAGTCCGAGCTGGCCGCCCAGGAACAGGAGAAGGAGCAGGAACTCGAGCGCCAGGAGCAGGAGGAAGACAGGAGCGAGCTGGAGGGTCGCAGCGAGGATGCCGCCGTCGGCACCGACAACAAGCAGAACAAAGACACCACCACCAACGACAAGGACACCATTGTGCGGCCCAACAAGGATGATGCCCGTGCCCGCCGCATTGTTCGTGCCGGTCGTCGTCGCGGCGGTCGTCGTGGTCGCCGTGGAGGTCGCCGTGGTCGCCGTGGAGGTCGCCGTGGAGGTCGCCGCGGAGGACGCAGGCGCGGTGGACGTCGTGGAGGCCGTCGCGGTCGTGCCGGTGCTCGAAGGCGCACTTCCATCAAGAGGCGCTCCGGCAAGGGCAACAAGGCCTAAGAATTCCATGCAATAATCACAAACCCGCCCGACTAAGGACTCGATACAGAACTGTAATATATGATCCGCTGAATAACAAAAAATAAATATAATATAAAAAAAATCTACAAAAATGTGTCTGCTTTCTTTAGAGCTTGGGCTATTATTTTCCAATTTCAGGAATTCACATAAAATATGAAGGATTTTAGGAAAGAACTATATAGTTCGATGCTCTTTGATGTCAGTTAGCTCTTAACTAAAACATATAATATATAATAGTGAAGATAAAGCACGTCTTACATAATTTCCTCAGTCTGCTAAAGTTTAGTGTTGTGGTGAAGCGGCGCTTTAAGTTCTTCCTTTATTCCCAAAAACTTTCAACTGCCTGCGAAAAATTCCAAAAGGATGCAGAGTGTCAGGCGCCTCTCACATTCTTCGCAACGTCCTGTTTCCTTGCTGAAGGCAGCCCGGCAACGTGACATGTGACAAGAAGTTGCCGCGGCGACAGCTGCTGTCTCCTGCTGGATAGTGGATGCTGGATGTGATCCTGGGCCATGGCGCCAGGCCCGAAAATGATGAATGTGCCAATGTTGCCGGGCTGTTGCCACATCCTCGGGCTCGGACGGCCTTTTCGGCCGAGCTACACTCTGCCAAACTTCCTTGGCATTGTGCTGCAGTCGGTCCAAAGTTTGTGGCCACCAAGTTCGGGTAAATTCTG
The DNA here is from genome assembly GCF_030179895.1 of Drosophila kikkawai. Lineage (NCBI taxonomy): Eukaryota > Metazoa > Arthropoda > Insecta > Diptera > Drosophilidae > Drosophila > Drosophila kikkawai. The sequence goes on from NC_091729.1 coordinate 8,522,725, forward strand.
GGATTATTAGACAACATTTGGTGCAACACGATGAGCAGTGCCAGCCACTGCATCTGGTGGCGTAAACTTTGCCCCCAGGCCGACAAGTCGCCCAACGTATGGGTTTGTCCGAGTGTAGGACGGCCCGAATATGGTGAATGGTAAATGGTATTTGAGTTCGTCAGCGGGTCACATTATGCCACAAATAGTTTGCGGCCTGCAGGAAATTAAACCCATGGGCAGGAATGGCATCGGCACAACAACGCAGTGCACATTTTGAGGGGAGTGCTCCATTGTCTGGTGTCTGACAGAGGACGCAGATAATGAGCTATGAGGCGCAGATGATTCGATACCGGCTTTCTTTTTACGTTAAATTAAGCCAGTGCCATGCGAAATGTGCAGTGAGAACTCTGTAATTTCCTTTGCATCTGCAACATGTGTCCATATAAATTGGAATTCACTAAGCGACTCCGGAGTGGAGACAAAAGTTTGCCCTTTGTCTGAGTTTGTTCGGCAAACAATAGACGGCCATTGTTTGGCTTTTAGCAGCAACAAAAGCCAAAAGAGCCAAACAATTTAGATAGGACAATAAGCCAAAAGGAAATTAAATTGGCTGCTCTACTTTACATACATCTTTTCCCCGCCTCCCGCCCGCCTTTACTGCGCAAAGAAAGCTGTTTGAAACCAAATTAAATTAAACTTTTAAACGAATAACGAACAGCGAGGGCCGAGTTCAAATGAGAGCATAATTATTATCATTATTTGTCCACGGACTGGTCTCATTTATTATCAGCCTGACGTACGTGAAAACTGAACAATAGACAAATTTAAAGTCAGCTGAATACATTGGCTGCAACTGACCTTATTATCGTAATGGATCTAATTATTACAGCCAAAAGAATCTAATAGATATTTTGTTAAGAGTATGTGCATAAGCAATTTCTTAAGCCTGCTAAATTTAACACAAGACATTTGAATAAGGAAAAGTTAAGTTAAGTTAGGAGGATATTAATATATATATCTTATAAGCATACCTCACTTGAAAAATATTTAACTTAGCTGCCTTAGGAACTATTGATATTAGGCCTCTTTCCCTCCCCGACTGGCTGGACTTTACAAAACCAATGTCTCAAAACTTAAATCACAAGTCAAGAGCCAAAAAGCGGCTCCGAAATCTTTCAATATTTGAGAATTTAATATTCTATAACGGTTCTCTGCTCAATTGACTTCCTTGAATGGACCATAATACAAATCCAAGCAAGTTGGGCAGGAACATCTTTTATTCAGATCGACCTCGAAGCCTACGAGAACGAAAATTTGCCGTTTTTCTTTTATATTAAATACTTTTTGGAGCCGACTCCTGCTTGGGCACACAACTACAGCTGAGGAAATATTGGCTGGAGAGACAGAAAAATGGGAAATCACTTGCCGATTTTCAATTGAGCGGCGGAAATGTAACGGAAATAAATTTACATAAATACAATATGGTGCGTGCTCGTTGGTGCCATTTTATTTGCACAACACACGAGTTTACGTTGTGTGTGGCAGTGGAATATTTGTATCGAGGTGCGTATTGATTTGCGGCATATGCATGTGAAATGTTTTTGCAACGTCCCGATATAAAAATGGGAATTTAAAGAGCGATCCCGCCTTTGGCCCACAACTCCACCTTCGTGCCTCCGTACCTTGTTTAATGCCCGCAAATATTTTCAGCACTTCGTGACCAAATTTTCGGGGCGCACTATCTCGTGTGCAAATAGTGCACACACCTGCCTATCTGCGGAGGTTCACCTGCCATTCGAGTGGCGTCAGGTACTTCTGCATGCAGCCAGCGTTATTTGCATAAGATAAAAGATGAAAGACCGACCTGAGCTAAGGCTCTCCCTACCTCCTAGTGCTTACCGGCCAAAATGTCGCAAATGTGTTTTCTATAAGAGCCGAGCTGAAAGCCAGAGTCCCCCAACGAAATGGCGAACAAAGACGACATCGGCGGCGATGGCGAAACTGATAAAGACAACACATATCGAGGGAAGGCAATGGGGCCGCTGTCGCCATTTTGTAGAATTTGCAACTTATATGCATATGTGGTCGAAGAGCTGCCGCGGAGAACAAAGAAAGGAGCAAGACTTGGGACCACCAACGTGCTCTGAAATTACATTTTCGGAGCACGAATACTTCCCACGACCAACTGCACAAAAATGCTCCAAGATTTTTTCGCTGTTGCCACATTCCGTATTTGCCCTCGTCCTTCACAATCGACGTTGCTGCGGCACATTGGGACGTTTTCAAATAGCAGGACTCAAAGGTAGCAGAATATTGATAGCCAAAAATAACTTTATTGGTTTAATTAAAGTCTGAACTCTTCCCATTTTAAGTTAAATTGCAAATAAATTGATGGAAAATTTTAGAAAGTAAATATATTTAATACTTCTTTGAGAAGGGAGACAATTAAGGCAAAGACATGACTTAAAACTACTAAGAACTTGCCCTGTAAAGGCAAATTCAATCATTTTAAACCGTATTGGAAACACTGTGCATTTTAAATGGCATAGAAATCGGTTTAACCACTCGTACGATTGCCGTATTTTACAAATGCATTTGACATAAATTTTAAAGGGCTTAAGTGCCAAAGTCTTTGCCGCGGCCAAGTCCTGTGTCCCGCCGCCTAGATAAGAGCCCGGAGAGTGGGCACAAGTGCGGGGGGCTGGCTGTTCCTTTAAATCCAAGCTGCCTGGAGACATAAAATAGAGCAATTACGGCAAAGATCATAAATTATGCAAAGCCGGGCAACAAGTGTGCGATAAGCCCAGCAACCGTTCCTGCCAAGTGGGCCGAAGTGGAGTTTGAGCCGGGAGCTGGAGCTGTAGTGGAGTCGGAGTTTGTCTGACAATCATCACTCACCCGCAGCACCCGGCACCCAGCACTCATCGCGAATTGAAATAATACGGAGAATGTGTGCTCCACTCATTCGAGCACCGGCTTGCCATTTCTGGGTTTCCTGCCACACCACACCCAGTGGTGTGTGTGTGTGTGAGCTTGACAATCTAAGAACTGAGTGCACGTCGTTTATCAACTGTCAGTTGGAAAATGCATTCCAGCTATGCAAGTTGCTTTCAAGCAGCCCCACCTTCGACTCCAGCTCCAACTCCGCTGCTGACATTGGCGGTGACATGCAAATCGGGTTTATCCCCTGCCAAGGCATTAAGTGTGTGCGATTTTCTTTCAACAAGACAATTTAACAGAAAAATTCATGCTCGACAGCTTGCCAATGCGTGAGTGTGGCTCGCTGGAGGAGGCAAAGGACGAAGGACGAAGGACGAGTTGCAATTGCAGTTATGAATAAGCGCAGATAGGAACTTGAGGCCCGCACTCACTTCACACCCCGTCGCTCAAGTGCCACCCGGGTTTTTTTTCAGCCTTTTTTAGGCTCTCCAACACACATTGGCGTGTGGTGAGGCGTGTTATCGTCGGATTTGCATGCTTGCACAAGCCATAAATGTCAATTGGCATACAGCAGCTGAGTTTTCATGAGCAAATCGAGGAGCAAGTGGCTGGGAAAAAAAGCACATATGCCAAGTGGCAGCTGACTGATGGGTTTCGCGGTATTCAAACTATTAGAAAACCTTTGGACTAAGTACAAACAATATTCAGAGGTTGTTTCTCGATTCACTGTTACAGGTTTCTATACCCTATATCTATATAGAACAAATCGATTTCTTCCCTGTAATGTATCCGAACGAAAATGAATAACAGAGAGCTGTGCTGTTAATTATTGTAAATCCCCGAATTACTCAGTAAAGCGAAACAACATGGTGGCTTCGGTTATTGTAAGAACTCCAAACAGCAGGAAGTCTTTTCTTTAATATACATACATATTTATAATTTATTACAGATTATTCTTAACAATTTTTCATTTGAGGATCCAGTTCAGTTCATTTCGTATTTTTTAAAGATTTAACATAATTGTATGTTTAAGAAAACTGAAGATAAAAACTCTTACTTCATTGCGAATAATAATGTTTTATATTAGGCGTATATTTCAGACACCTTTCCCCATAAATTAACCAAGTAATACCTATTCAGATGTAAATTTGTCGTAGCCTTGAGCCAGGAGCCACGTCAGGTTGACTTCCAATCGAAGGAAGGATGGAACTGTGCTGCCCCCAGCGGCCGGCAAAATGAACTGATTTAAATGCTAAAGTGAACGATTATCATTTCGATTTTGTATAAATAGCACATGAATAATTCATTGGCCCTTACTTATGCGCCATCAAAGCGTCTTAAGGGCTGCTGCCGGAGCTTCAGCTCCCGCAGCTCTCCCTTGCCGTCCTGCGACTCGACAATATGATGAAGCCGGCTTATTGAACTTGAGTCGGGGACACAATATTTGTCGCCCACATTAACACCAGCCGCCGTTTAGATATCATAGTTTGATAAAGTCAACTTTTCGAATTAAAGTAATTTCCTGTTGTTCAACTTTTCGCCACATACTCGCAGGAGCCGGCAGAAGTTGTCACAATTGTTATTCCGACAGACGTACGCACTGCGTCAGAGGGAGACAGATAAACACAAATTACTGTCGATTTCATTTTACGCCTTGAGCAGGAAAACTTTACTCCGCCACGGAGCCCTTGCCGCGGAATCCAGGATCCACCAGAGTCCTGCTCCGAGTTAGAGTCTGCAGCATCCTTGTCCTGAAATTCGATAAGGCGACAGACACGACAGCGCTAAAACCTGGAAGCAATTTGTGCATAAACGTTCCCCACGATAAAATTTGCAGTTTTGTTTATTTTTCTGACAGATGCCAGGGCGGCGAGGAGAAAGGCGCATGCCACCACAGCCACATGCCGGCGGCATTGAAATGCTTTGAAATCCTGTTCTTGGTTTGTTCAAGGATGTTTCTTTTGGTGAGCTGGAATTAGTTTTTGATTTGTTCCTGTCTCGGATTCGGTTTGGGCAGATGATTGCTCGAAGTATTGGTAGAGGACTTCGATTTATGCCCTAAGAACGATTTTGACTTTAAGCAGAGACTCCTTCAAGTCATATTTGAAGAACAAGTTATTTTTCTATAGCTTAAACAGCAATATACAATTAGGGTTTGGTATTTATTAAAGGAAGTATGGATGCTACAATGTATGTAGCTTTCAATATTTATGAATGAAGTCTCACATACTTTCCTATTGTGTTTTATTATTAAACAATTACCTGACCGTGAAGCTATAGAACAGTTTATCAGCCAGACGCATGGCCCGTATAATCATTTCTCCATGTTACCCAAAAACAATCATTAGTCGAAACATATCCCATTGGACAAGGGACACAGGCCACACCCCCACCAACGAGCTAACGACAAAGCCACACATAATGGTAAATCAATAAATAAAAACAAAAACATGTCATCATAGAGCTGACGTTTTTTCCACGTGCCGGCGACGTAAATTAAATTCGAATTGTGGAAGTGGAAATGGTTACCTCAGGATCACAAACGCACCGACGTCAATCACAGGCGGGGCAACCCACACTGGCAATCGGAGGGGCAGACGAAGGAATTGCAACAAATCTGGGAGCTTAAACGCATATTCGCCTGTCAGCCGGAAATTATAATTGATGCGATACTAATACGAGCCCCATTTTACAGCCGCAAAACTCGCAACTGATGACGATTGATGCGCTGCATCGCAAACGCGGAAAAAGGCTTCGAAGAGCCGCCCCAGCGCCAGCCACATTACTCGACTCTGACTGATGGAATGCGTCATTAATGTCAGCAATGATGTTGCTGACAAACACACTCATGCCACACCCGAGCCACACCCCCCACTACGGACATACAGCAGAAACATTGGCTACAAATGGGACACAATTGTCATCAGGAGTCTGGCTCTGGTCAGGGTCCGGGTCCGGGTCCGGGTCCAGGTCCTTTTTGCTGGATGCTCCTGGGTCCCGGCCACTCTGCGGGTCCTGGTAATTAGATGAATGTGCCATAAATCATTTTCTAAATCATTTGTTGCTGCTCCCCCAGAAATGGCAACTGCTGTTGATAGCTCTAATAGTGATCTGCCCGAATGCCAGCTTTTTTCAATTCATTTGTTGTCACTTGAATTGCATGTAAGGAATCGGGAAATTACACCCCACAGATTGAATCACAAGGAGAGAATCTGGACTCTCCACTCCATCTGTTGTGCCAGAAACAACGGAGTTGCTTAAAAGTTTGAGTGCTAATCGGATGAGTGGAGTGTTGGTTGATATCTTATCATGGTTCCTTTTCTTACCAATATATATTTTCCATAGGTAATTTTAATAAAGAATTTAAGAGAATTTTAAATATTATTGGCTAAGCTTCAACATAACTCGGGTTAATCAAAACCGATTTCGACCGCATAACGTGCTAACCTCGCTCACAAATAGCCACGCTAACCCATCGTCCTTTGAAACTGCATCTTCAGACGTTTCATCCTCCACACGTCATTCCCTTAAACGTTTTCAATTGTTGGGAGTAACGATGTGGTCCAAAGCCAGGCCTCAATGGCCTTCGACAAACATGCTACTCATTATGCAAGTCACAGTCATAGGAACCCAGCGAATAGCAGGACGGCTGGGGGAGATCAGAGGTCGGGTCATGCCAAGAACATGAGAGTGTGGCTGAAACAGGACCCCAGAGCGCCACACAGCGCCTACAATCTAAAACGCATATTACAATGAGCCACGCCCACCGGCAACTACAGGACAAACAAGCCAGCAAACGGAGAGGACCCGCAAACAAACAAACAAACAAGCAGGCCAAAGGCGAAGCGTCCAGGATGCAAGGACACGACGGGGTGAGAATGAGAATGGCTGTTAATTGTGTAGAACAACGAAGAAAATTGTAGTGAAAACAAACCGAAGGATGCATGCGAATATGAGTCTAACAGGGGCAGGAAGTGTCCAGGCGAAAGTTGAGCTATAAAATACTCAGCCAACAGATATCGGCCAAGAACGGATATGGTAAAGACCGTTCAGAAAACTATTAAATTATATTAAAAAAAAATACAATAGTAGAGCTGACATTGATTTCAGCCTTAAAGCAATTTCAAGCAATGCTAAAATATTCCTTGAAATATTTCTCATATAAAGTCCTGACTTTAGAGCTGGTATAAATGCACTTTAAGTGATAAAAGCTAATCGCATTAGCGCTGATTTAATCGGCTTAGGAAAGTGCATTTGGATCTGGAAGGCTCACTGCGAGAAGGGATCCCCGAGTCTTTAAGATGGCCCTTGTGACCGGGCTACAGATGCAGATACAGCAAATGAAGCAGTGAATTGCAGCCACTTTTCATGTTAATTAAGCCACAACCAACATGTTCCGGCAGAGAGATTTGGGGATTCAGCTTATGCAGATTTATGGGCACCAACGAACCCCAGGGCCGAAGTGCTCGAACAGCAGAACTTTTGCGACATTTCGACTATTGTGTCCGTCTAATGGAGACATAATTAATAGTTTCTAAAAGGTGAGATACTCGCACAAAGGTCGCACACACGTCGCAGAGTCCCGGGGAAATGTTTTGTGAACTTGTTGGTCTGCTGCCTCTGCGGAGAGCTGCACAGATAACATAATTATGCTTCAGTTTTAATTGTAATTTATACCCTGGCCAAGCCCTTGATTTATGGCCGGTGTGTGTTGTACATAAAGAGTAAAATTTATTGAAATTGGCTGGAAGCCTCTAGGTAAAAGTTAAGCTCATTCAAGGTTTTTATTCCACTCAAATAGCTTTTATTATGCATATTTTTGCAACATTTTATTATTGATTTAAGTTTTAATTAGCAAAGCGTTTTTCTTAAATTTAATGACCCAGGCCACTTTGTGAAAAACTGGTTAAAATCGCGTTATATTCGCGTGGGTCGTTATGGAAATAAATCGAGCCAATTATGCGACTTTTGCGAGGAAATATTTGCCAGCTGTCAGCCGCAGAAACTCGTGATCCCCATTAACCTACTCGACCATTATCGACACAGGAATCCGGGCCCGAGTGCCAGGTCCCACTTCCTGCCCGACTTAGACAATGTCAACAAATCAATGGGTAGTACAAACATGGCACAAAGGCATTGAACTAATTAAATGGCGATTTGTGTCAGCGATAAGGATAATAATTGCCAGACAAACAAATCAACACAGGACCAATGGAATTTTCCCGGATTTTCTTTTATTTTCCTCCCGCAGCAAGATGTGCGGGCGTCGTTGCCTAATGATGCGATTGCGATTGGAACAGCACAGGCATTAGTTCTCTTATATAAGTAGGAATGTATATAAGTACGCTCGCCGGAATTGAATGACAAGTAAATGGTGTCGAAAATATATTGAACTACTTGCCGCGCATTGAACCAAGAAATGGAAAAAATAAAAGGAGACCCACCAGTTACTAGTGCTGAGGTACTATAGATGCCTGGGGTGTAACCTATCGGGGGTGCCATGCGAAGAACATTTAAAATACATAAGTATGGAACACGTTGATGTATAATTCTTTGTAGAAGGAACGTTTTACCTATTAATATTTACCTTCTTTTGTAATAACTCATTCTGGCACTAATTGTATAAAACCTTTCTTATAAACATAAATAGAAAGGTAAAACCCTATTCTCATCTACAAAGGTTATTACTCGACACTACCTGACTTGGGACACCCTAAGATCTTCTCATCTCTGCCAGTCACACCCACAAGGCCCCTACCCAGCTATCGCTCCCTCTCCCTAGATACATCAGAATGCCCTGTATATATCAACATTGTCTGTGTTTGGACAAGTTATCATCAAGATGTTTCGAGTCATTGAAACAAAGGCCAAGACGAGTCAATCAAACAAAGGGACATTCATCGGGCCATTTCTCATCTCCCCGGCAGCAGCAGCCCTCAGATACTTCGATGGCTGAATCCCCTGCCAGCCACAGATAAGGTCAGACAACAACAGACACGTACCAGTTTTGATGCCCATTGAACTGTGTGAAAAATGTCAACATTATGAGACGATGATAGGCCGGTGATAAGTGGATGGCCGAGGAATTTGGTCAAAATATTTGAGCTGCGAGTCGGAAACAGTCTTCGCGGCAGTTGCAGGACGTCGGTCATTGTCTCCCACACTTTTTGTATCATCAATCTTGGCGCCTCAACACTTTCCGGCGTCTGTGGGGGTAGAGAACTGTTGAGCCTTGATGAAGTTATAATATTTATGTGGTTTATTATCCCCGCTGCTTGTGGCACTCAAAGTGGATTGCCCTGTTCGGAGCTGTTGACAGCTAATTTTGTTTACCTCTGACTGAGAGATGAGACTGATGAAACGGATTACAGTTCAAATGGTTGCCCATTACTATCGTAAATATTTCTGAATTCCAAATGTTGTTCAAGCTTGTCTTGATCGTAATTCAGTAATCGAAAACGGTGCAACTTAAACATTTTTATAGTTAATAGTTTTGTACTGACATTTTAAATTTAACGGACCCACCATCAACTTGAATAAGTAACTCAGCTTCCTTATTGTTCCGCCATCAATGCTCTTCTAGCCCCTATAAGTCATGGGCCATGACGATGCGCACACAAGCCCCGATATTCCTTTCAGGAAAGATTTCCAAGGAGAAGAAGGGGAACATTTTTATCAACTTTGCTGGCAGCATCGACACCAGTGAGCTCAACAAATGCGCTGTCAGAATTTATAAAAATGTATTTCGGCAAAAGTGAAAAATCATTCACATAACCGAACCGACACACACGGTCACAGCCCCGCACACACTTTTCACTGTCAGGGCTTTGGCACACGTGCGAAAAATGGCAAAATGGCAGGAATGCCACCGATGGCAGCTTTAACACCATTTGGTTGTTGCCGCCGCCGCCGCTCGTTGACACTGTCCCGGCCCATTGTCGCTGCCGTTGTAGGCTGTCAAGCTCCTTGTGTTTGGGCAACAATGTTGCGAATGTCAGCTAAATCGTTCCGGCCTGTCTGTCCGTCTATCCGGTAGCTTCTTCATTCACTCATCCATTCCCTGATTCGGCGCACACACCGGCAAGAGGTGTTAAGTATGCAGCCGCGCGGGCGAGCGGCAATTGTATTAACCTTATCGCAACTTTGATTTATGCATGTAAACACACGGGGTGCTGTCTGTCGGGAAATCGATCACGTCGGGAGTATCATTGAGGTTGACTAATGATTTTAGTGACGGCACAATGAAGGCAGCAAATTGCCGAGCTGTTCAGCCGAAATACAATGCTGATTAGCCGATTTCGCGCCAGATTATTTCCTGAACGAAATCTGTCGAATAAGTTAAATAATAGGAAATATCAAACTTTTTAATCTCTAAAAAACATTTTACGAAATAATATAAATGTCTAGAAATTGACAGTGATAAGATTAAAGAAAACTAACTTAAATTACAGTTTGCTTATCTCGGAGATTGGCCAAAAGAAAACCAAATTCGGAATAAAGTTTAAATATTTTAATCCAAAATTATCTAAAAATCGAATACGAATTTTCCTAATCTTGATGAACCTCAAGTTCGTTTTTCAATTCAGAATTTTATCCTGAACTTTTTAAATTCAAACTTCAAAATTATCCCGAAAATAAATATTAGAACCGTATTAGGGTTTTGTTATACCTAAACAATGTATTTCTCTTTCCCTTTGTATTAAATTATATAGTTTTAATATATATTTAGTATTATATGAATCCGTTCGAAATTTTTGATCCCCATATTTCAAAATTCACAGACCGGCCGGATTACTGCTAATGAACGTCAATTTCCATATCTTCTTATCTTGTATATATACCTTTCAGCTATCAACTCCCCGATTTCATAACTTTAAAACAATATTGCATTAATATGTTTAGCTAGCCAACATCACGGATTGATTATTTAAATATAAGAATATAAAGTTAACTATTGGTATAAAGCTAAGAGCTAACATTAGATGAAAGTCCTTTGCTATTAGCATTACTTGACCAATTAGCTCCCATAGTTCCCGAAGTCTGTAAAATAATTGATTAAAATCAAGTTGATATTCATGGTTTTTTATGAATAGCTTTATAATTTATTTATAAAAAAGTTTCTTTATAAATAGATGTTTGTTGCGGAAATAAGTGAAAAGCCTCACTGACGACGCTTGTAAAAATCGACTAATTAAGTAGGTAACACACTGCGAAGATTATTGTGTTCAATCGCCGTTGTATCCACTACTTAAACATACGATTTTCTTAATTAACAGATATGTATGTCCTTATTTTAGGTCAGGAATTCAAGATAGTGATTCTATATGAAAGCCGGAATAAACTGAAGTTTCTTAAGGTAGTAAACCACAAGGTCGATTTGAATATAATCACGACTCTTTAATGGATACTACTTAGAGAGACTGCAATACCGAAGATTAGCACTTGGACTTCACTATGTCACTCACAAGTTGGAACTGATTCCCAGTGAGAGGAATGTCTTCAATTTATAGGCAGATTCACTAATCACTAAAGCCGATTTTTGGTTTATCAGTGGATGTACATGGTCCAGTGTCATCTCAATTTCCTTTGTGTTAGATTCCCCGCTGACTTTTCAATAGCCGCCTAAGTAAATATTAACAAGTCAGCCAATGATAAAACACAGCAGAAGTACCGAATAATAAGCAGTGCGATAATAAATGTAATCTTAATGAACAATGTTTTTATTTAAATTTTTCAAAGTTCCTAGGTAATAACAGTTTCCCTTATTTCATTTTTGTTGATTTTACTTTAGACTCTTCTGATTCTCATAATTATAGATATAAAACTTAAACTCTACTCGTCTTGTAGAACCTGCCTGCCGATCGTCGTTGCTTTAGAAAAAGAGCTTTGTCGTATTTTTAATCGTCGTCGTCTTTTTCCCGTCGTTGCCGTTTTTTGCTATTGGGTTATAGCATATCACCGAGGCGCTTTAACAAGGGACTGTTCGCAGTAACTTCATTCATAGATGCTTGGGCTGCTATTATACTCGGGTCGCAATGACATATCCGATTTTTTACCGAGATGATCAATAGACGTATTCTCTCATTATCCATACTAATGTCACCTTCAATGTCAGTTGCAATTGCACTAGGGGCCAGACTTTTCATGTATTCAGCAAAATCTTTCATCTCTTCGAACACTTTATTCATATTTACATCATCGTCTCTTAATAAGGTGGTAAGGTTTTCATAACGTTTCCGGATATCCCGATATAAAGTTGCAGCAGTGGATCCCTCTGTGTATTTCCTAGCGCCATAGTAGAATAGTATTTGTCCAATCTCGAAACATGTTTGTGTGATCTTCTTTAATACGGAAGTCTGTACCGAATTCATTTTGTTTGTTTTAAAGATCTGTTACTAAAGAGTGCGGTATCACGATTTTTTAATAGATACTGCAGTACTGAAGATTAGCACTTAGCACTTAGACTTTACTATGCCACTCACTAGTTGGCACCGATTCCCAGTGAAATGTCTTCAACTTATAGGCAGATTCACTAATTACTAAAGCCGATTTTGGGTTTATTAGTGGATGTACAAGGTCCAGTGTGATCTCAATTTCCTTTGTGTTAGATTCCCCGCTGACTTTTCAATAGCCGCCTAAGTAAATATTAACAAGTCAGCCAATGATAAAACACAGCAGAAGTACCGAATAATAAGCAGTGCGATAATAAATGTAATCATAATGGACAATGTTTTTATTTAATTTTTGCAAAGTCCCTAGATAACAACACTGTTTCCTTTTATTAATTTTTGTTGATTTTACTTTAGACTCTTCTAATTCTCATAATTATAGATATAAAACTTAAACTCTACTCGTCTTGTAGAACCTCCCTGCCGATCGTCGTTGCTTTAGAAAAAGAGCTTTGTCGTATTTTTAATCGTCGTCGTCTTTTTCGGGTTGTTGCCGTTTTTCGCTCAGGGATGTATACCAATTCGTCTACTCGTTCTCGTTGTCCAGGGCGTCGTAGGTATTGATAGTGGTAGTGATAAGTAAAATCACTCCCACACATGTTTGATGCAGAAATTATTTTAGCATATCACCGAGGCGCCATGGTCGCAATAAGATGCCAGATTGTTTACCGAGATGATCAATAGACCTATTCTCTCATTAACCATACTAATATCACCATCAATGTCATTTACCATCGCACTAGGAGCCAGAACTTTCATGTATTCAGCAAAAACCTTTATCACTTCGAACACTTCATCCATCTTTACTTCATGACTTAATAAGATGGTAAGTGTATGATAAAGTTTCCGGATATCCCGATATAAAGTTGCAGCATTGGATCCCTCTGTGTATTTCCGAGCGCCAAAGTAGAATAGTATCTCTCCAATCTCGAAACATGTTAGTGTGATCTTCTTTAATAGGGAAGTCGGTACTGAAGCCATTTTGTTTGTTTTAAAGATCTGTTACTGCAGAGTGCGGAATCACGTCTCTTTAATGGATACTGCAATACTAAAGATTAGCACTTGGACTTCACTATGTCACTCACTAGTTGGCACCGATTCCCAGTGAGAGGAATGTCTTCAATTTATAGGCAGATTCACTAATCACTAAAGCCGATTTTGGGTTTATCAGTGGATGTACATAGTCCAGTGTGATCTCAATTTCCTTTGTGTTAGATTCCCCGCTGACTTTTCAATCGCCGCCTAAATAAATATTAACAAGTCTGCCAATGATAAAACACAGCAGAAGTACCGAATAATAAGCAGTGCGATAATAAATGTAATCTTAATGAACAATGTTTTTATTTAATTTTTGCAAAGTTCTTAGATAATAACAGTTTCCCTTATTTCATTTTTGTTGATTTTACTTTAGACTCTTCTAATTCTCATAATTATAGATATAAAACTTAAACTCTACTCATCTTGTAGAACCTCCCTGCCGATCGTCGTTGCTCTAGAAAAAGAGCTTCGTCGTCTTTTTAATCGTCGTCGTCTTTTTCCCGTCGTTGCCGTTTTTTGCTATTGGGTTTTAGCTCTAGCATATCACCGATGCGCTTTAACAAGGGACTGTTCGCAGTAACTGCATTGAGAGATTCGATGGCTGTTATTATACTCGGGTCGCAATCACATATCAGATTTTTTACCGAGATGATCAATCGACGTATTCTCTCATTTTCCTCCTTAATGTCACCGTCAATGTCAGTTGCAATTGCACTAGGAGCCAGACTTTTCATGTATTCAGCAAAATCTTTTATCTCTTCGAACACTTTATTCATATTTACATCATCGTCTCTTAATAAGGTGGTAAGGTTTTCATAACGTTTTCGGATATCCCGATATAAAGTTGCAGCAGTGGATCCCTCTGTGTATTTCCGAGCGCCATAGTTGAATAGTATTTGTCCAATCTCGAATGTTTGTGTGATCTTCTTTAATACGGCAGTCTGTACCGAATTCATTTTGTTTGTTTAAAGATCTGTTACTAAAGAGTGCGGTATCACGATTTTTTAATGGATACTGCAGTACTGAAGATTAGCACTTAGCACTTAGACTTTACTATGCCACTCACTAGTTGGCACCGATTCCCAGTGAGAGAAATGTCTTCAATTTATAGGCAGATTCACTAATCACTAAAGCCGATTTTGGGTTTATCAGTGGATGTACATAGTCCAGTGTGAGCTCAATTTCCTTTGTGTTAGATTCCCCGCTGACTATTCATTCGGCGCCTAAGTAAATATTAATAAATCTGCCAAAGTAAGAACACAGCAGAAGTACCGAATAATAAGCAGTGCGATAATAAATGTAATCTTTATGGACAATGTTTTTATTTAATTTTTGCAAAGTCCCTAGATTCCCTTATTCCTAATCTCATACGTATAGGTATAAAACTTAAACTCTACTCATCTTGTAGAATCTTAAAGCCCTTGCTCTCATTTTAATGTATTTATGCTTTAAGATTGCTAAGAACTATATACTTTAAACTTGCCCCCGCATAATCCCAGTAGCAATCAGTGCCAAGTCAAGACGCCGCCCGATGAATCTCGGGCAGGTCGCAAACACAATAACAGACCCATCCCATCGCATATTCACATACGGACACAAACTCTCGGTTTAATAAAACAAAATCCTGCGGCGATAATTTACAACACGATTGTGCTTGGCAAATTGCTTTGATTTAAGCGCGCCAACGTGCCAGGACTGCGCTGCGCACATCCTGCGCTCAAAAAGGGAATAAAAACAAGCAGTCAACATTGGACGGGGAAAAACCAGCCACAAGATGCTCCTCCACATACACAGCAGCAAGGAGCCCCCGTGTACGTATACGTAAACGAGCGCACACATCTTCACGGCTGAGTGGCACGCCGAGGCGAAGGCAAACCAATTCAACATCCGTTTGCCGCTAATTCACACGCACACACTTACAGCCACAGGAGTAGCAGGCATCCTGGCAGCAACAGCAACAGCAACGCAGCGAGGATATGTGAAATACGCGCAAATAACGTGTTAGGAAAATTGTGTGAAAATTGTTATATATATTATATCCGTTCGCCGAAGCACTTGATATGATTTCTTCTGCTCCATTCACTGCAAAAGGTGTTGAGCAGCTCATCCTTGCCCCGGCAGCGCCACAGGATTGGGGCTAAATGGCAGTGGAGTTCCGCTTTCAAATTAACCTGTATATAGTATATAGTGTTAACTTTTTGACTTGTTCTTTAATCTGTCAGCAAGATCGCAGCTAATTGGATTTTATAAAAATTTACAATTATTATTTTGGTTTACTATTGATAGTCGAGAAACGCAATACAAACTAAGTCGTTTAAAATTATATTAATTACTTAAAAATAAACTTATAAGCACATATTAAATTGTTTCCCAAATAAATCTTCTTAAAAACACAGTATGCC
Organism: Drosophila kikkawai; assembly: GCF_030179895.1. Classification (NCBI taxonomy): domain Eukaryota; kingdom Metazoa; phylum Arthropoda; class Insecta; order Diptera; family Drosophilidae; genus Drosophila; species Drosophila kikkawai. The sequence continues at coordinate 8,538,536 of NC_091729.1, forward strand.
CAATAAATTAAAACGTTTTATTGTTTGAAATATCTTTTAGTTGTCATAGTAACATATTTTATATTGAAACTTCCCATAAGGAGCAAAAATATTCGTACCTTTTGTTATTGTTTCTAGACTATTTAGTTTTAATAATAATTTCTAGACTATTTTGTAATAAAATGAATGTATAAACTCTTCTTTTGAATTGGAACCCCTTAATATTATTTATTTGTTACAATTATCGAAATGAATTGGATAGTTGTAATCTACAATCTAATTACTTTAGAACCTTATCAAAACTCCTCAGTTATATTATGGCTATTGTTCTTAGAGATCAAAATATGAAATCGTATTTAAATACAAGCTTTTCAACGCTTTCTTCTTGGCGAAACTTACCAGATACCAACTGCACAGCTTCCTAGAATTTAAAGACAACGTAGCTGGCTCTTGAAAACCATTTCACGGGTGCCAAGTGCCAGACCAAACCGAATGTCTGTAAACTTGCACGTGACTTTGGGCCAACTTGCAATATTTGCAGCTAAGGCCAAAACCAAAACTAAGCTGCCAACAACAATGGCAGCGGGGAAAAGTCCTGAAATCAAAACTAAAAATTCTGAAAGTCACATAGCGGAAAGTTTTCCATGCAGGTATCGTAGATCCAGCGGAAGGCTGCCAAAGTCTGTGACTGTTTGCTTAAATGATTTTGCAGTTTTTTCCTCCGCTCGCCAAACTTTTCCTCCTTTTTGTTTGCAAGTGTACTTGCTCCTTTTCTCCGCCAGCATTTTTTGTTGTTGCTGGATGCCGCATAAAAACTAATATTGTGCAGTGAGTTTATTGGAATTTCAGCGAAGAGGAACTTCTAACAGGTAGTATCTTGTAATTTTATGGAGTTAGCCGCCGTGCGGCAAGGACACACGGGCATAAGACCGTGCGAGTCGACTTTGCTTTATGGAAATCGCTGCCGAAAATGTCGTAAAATCAACGCAGACCACGCATACGAAAAATGGCGTTAAACTCCTCGCAAACTTCTCCGACGGATTTTGTCTTGCGGTTAGTTTCTGTGAATCCTGCGGATGCCACGACTCGGCGGCCAAGGAGAGCACACAAAATGTGCCCCGAAATTGTTATCCACATTAAACAGGTCGCGGCAACTTTTCGGTTGCTGTGTATCCTGCGGATTCTCCGCTTACGTGATGCGTATTTGGCATGCAGGACACGTGGGCCCCGGTCCCGCTGATAGGTATTTTCGTTGGCTGCGCATCGATGGCTCTAATTAATGTTTAAATTCTGACTTTTATTATTCAGTGACTCTGGTACTTCCGTCCCGGCTATAAAAACTAAGCAGCGCACGGTGCAATGATTCTGCCGAACCCAGTGCTCAATGACCGTAATGAGGAAGTCTGATATGCCGCCACAAAAGTTACTCAGCCTCTGAAATGTTTCTAAAATTAGAGAGTAAGGCCACGCCAGTTTCTACTCAATAAATACTACTATGGTACATACAGAAACTTCAATATTTTTAAGACACATTTATTAATTTTATCACAAATTTCTCTACAGTTAAGTGCTCAAGCCTCGCATACCTGACATTTGCTATGTTCGACTTGAATACATTTAAACTTATTAAAGTTAACTCATGGGTCATCGTCAGGAATTGACCAACTTGAAGTGATGAATGTAAATTCGTTAGTGGCTCGGCCCACCGCATGGCCCGGCCTCCGGTAATCCTCGAGCACAGTTGAGCCAAAGAATAGTAAAGGGGTTGAGTTTGGGGAGGGCAGGATTCCGTCAAGTGGCGTCACTGGCTCTGTCAAAAAGGAAACGATATCAAGTGCTTCAATCAAGTCAAACTTGCAATATATATTCAAACATTTTCAATTCAATGCGTTTTTGTGGTTGGCATTGGCATTGCCATGAATATTCCCCGTCCTTGCCAGTTCCCTGCTTGTCTGGGGAATACTCGATATTCTATCCCTGCCCGATCCTCCTGCCTTCCGAGGCCAAATTGCAGCGTTTCAATCAAAATGTAGCTCCGTCTGGCTGCTTTTGAATTTTTGTTTTTGCAGCAACATTTACCTGGGCAAGCAAATCGCAATTCCAAGCTAGACGCCACTCTCTGCCTGCGGATCCCCGCCCATTCGGTCGCGGTCAATGCAATAAATTGGATTGCATTGGGTTTTGGCTTTGATATTAGCAAACAGGTAGCTTTGTTATTCCTTATTACGGTTACTCCATCCCCAAACTGCGCTGGCATTACAACGTATTTATTTTAATTTAATTATGTCTAACCAATTGGGCGAAGACGGCATTTGGCTGCTTTTTTATACCCGGTAGAAAGAGGGTACTGATACTGGAAATAGGGTAATGGTGTTATAGGTTAGTGGTAACCGAAAATGGTATGCCACATAAAGTTTATATATATATCCTTGACCAGTGATCCGTGTAAAACAACAGATCGCAGATACTATAAAAGATAGATCATGCATGTAAAAGAAACCTCTCCCAAATCAAGAAAACCCGTAAGTATAGCATTTTCGAATGAATTTCGTTTGAAAGTAAACTGTAAAACTTTCGAGATTTACTTTTGCTTTCGCATCGTCGCTTAGAATTCCCAACGGTTTCTAGTTTATATGGTTTAGTTTTAGGGTATGGTACCAAGAAAATAAATAATAGTTAGCAAGTCATCTGATGATTTACTAGAGCCAATGATCTTAGCCACTGCTGCTACGTGTCTATTGACAAGTTCTTTATGTTGTTTTTTTTAAAGATATATTTTTTAAATAGGTAAAATACGAACATAATCAGTAAATCGAAATCATAAACGAAAATGTATTTAAGCGCTGCCTGAACTTAATTGTTCTATTCAAGTTCTTAGCATTGATGTTATCGTCAAGTCCCGGGATTATGAGAACAAAACCAAAATCGCTGAAGCCAACTTCCTTTTGAGCCTGAAATGGATTATATAACCAACCCAGCCTCCGTTTTCCTGCCCGCTCTGCTAAACCCTCAAACTTCCGAAATTTTGGCTGCCACAACTTGAGTTAATTTAATAAATCTTGAACAACTGAATAAGCTTTAAATTAATGACCCTGTAAAGTTCATATAAATTATTGCGTTATCTCGAGCAGCCGCCACCCACTCGCCACCCATAGCAGCTGACACACGTAGTGGCACAATGTGCCGGGCATGCGAGTTTCCCGGCCGCTTTCCCTCCACTTTCCCCCACATCGCTTCCGAATGATTTCTCATTTCCAATGCCGACAGCAGCAGCGGCTGGAGCAACACATTTTTATTCCTTCCGAAATCAAATTTGTATCAATTACAATTGCATTAACATATAATTTGCGAGCTACTCGGATTTCGCAGCAGCTGGCAGGAGCAGAGGAATGAACATTTAAATGGCAAGGAGCAGCTTGTGGAAAAGTTGCCCCAGCCGTGGCTCCGATATCAGAAATGTTTGTGTACTTATTGGGTTAAATCGAAGCCATTCATGCAGTTCGTATATTTCAATCGTGCCAAGTTAGAAATTATTCTCAATTAAATTACAGGTTTACCAAATTATCATCTATTGTAATCCAAATTCATTTAGTAACAACTTGATTAAATTTCGGAGCCCTATGGATTTGCTTTGCGAATGCCCATCCAGACATAAATAATCAGAGGCAGAGACACCAGACGACAAATTAAGTCACAGTTCATTTAGATGAGCATTCTCTATTAATACCTCGGTTTCCCAGAAACCTAAGTGTGTTGATTATAAGTCTCCCATACTTTGAAAGATCGTTTAATTAATTAAACCTAACCACTTATTTTATGTAGCAAGGAATTCAGTTTATTTTATGTTGTACTTAGCCAATAGACCTTTAGACAACGTGTACACCTCTTTTTTGATGTAGACAAAATCGCTAAAGAAAAATAATCTGCAAAATAATAGGTATTTGTTTAAGTAAATGTCAGATATTTTGCTAATCCAATTATTCTTTGCTGATTTACCAGGGAAACACGTCAAACATAAAGTACAAAACAACGTCAATATAAATATGTACATAGCCAGAAGATTGTCGATTTTTGTAATTAGTAATTAATTTTTATTAATAGGTTGCTAGGAACGTAACACATGTCTATCATACACAGAAACTCTATCGCCTGACTATTTTTAGAAAACGACCTCATCATTATACACTTGCAGGGTATTATAATTTCAGTCAGAAGTTTGCAACGCAGTTAAGGAGACCTTTCAGACCCTATAAAGCTATGTCCGTTTGTCCGTCCGTCTGTCCGTTTCTACGCAAACTAGTCCCTCAGTTTTAAAGCTATCTGAATAAAACTTTGGATATAGTCTTCTATATACTCTCACTGCTATATACATATGTCGGAACGGGCCGGATCAGACGACTATATCATATAGCTCCCATACAAATGATCGATAGATATGGCCATTTTATATTATTCCAGAATTTCCGTAAAAATTTCATGAAAATCAGACGACTATATCTTATAGCTGCCATAGGAACGATCAGGAAATTAATAGGAAAAAAATTATAACTTCGTTGTTTTTCAACGTATTTTCATCTACTCTGAGATATTAGCTTATTTTATTATTCTAGAATTTTGGTATAAGTTTTATCAAAATCGAACAATTATATCATATAGCTGCCATAGAAGCGATCGGCGTGCCGAAGTTAGCTTCCTTTCTTGTTAAATACCTTTTTCAAAGCATTTGGTGTCACTGTCCCTCTGCTAAAGTCTTGAATATCTGTTCTGGTTTAATTATGTGTTTGCTATTCACGTTACGTTAATTTTCATATATTTATTTTATAAATAATAATTTCAAAGAATTTCATTAAAGTTTATCATTTAATTAGTTTTAGGTGTCAGCATTGGCAGAGCATTTTAAACTATTGCAATCAGCAGATATATGATATTATGGTTAAAACAAAATTAATAAGCAACTATTTTTCCCGACCCTGATTACGAAAGCTCCGAAGGGACGTTGTCCTAATGCATCTTAATAATTTCAGGAGTTGAGTTGAGTTGAAATAATGAGACATTCTTAAGCTTACATTCTTCATAGGTATAGAAATAAATAAGTTTCATTTTAATTAAATGGTTTATTTACCAAAGAAAACTAAACTAGATGTAAATTTACCATTAGTACACCTATCGGCAGTCCCTACATTAATTTTTTTATCATATTTATTTATCATATATCGTAAAGGTAATTAGTACCACGCCCACCTCCTGCCCAACCAACCGAGGGGCGCAGCAGTGTGATTGCGATCTATATAGACGCGTTAGAAAGAAAATAGGTTGAACGACGAGGAAACTTTTGAATTAGTTAGATATTTATCTTTATATGGGCTTTTGGTTCTACGAATACACATACATAAGTGGACGTGAAGATTTCGTATGTCCTGTACTCCACCGTTGTATCTTAGTTTGGGGATTTGCCATAGCGGTAAAATCGGGTGATCAGCGACTACACTAGCGAGGGCAGTCTTAAAAATTATATATGTTAATTATACCTAACAATGCATTATATATGTATATTTGAGTTTTTCCCAAGAAAGTGGACACTACAGCATCACTTTTCATATCAGACTTACAGCTCAGAATTATCATTTTTTTTTTTCGCGCGGGGTCCCACTTTCCACCTCCCGCCCAACCGACCGAGAGGCGCAGCCGTGCTGTCTTCAACCTGAACTGTCAACAGTGTATTTTGGGAGCTTCCAAGCCCGCATTGGAATACGGATTCTGTGGGGTCTGCGCAAAGTAAGTATAAACTTTTGCTGACATTCCATATATTGGTAAAATCAGAGTCAAATCAATAAAATGGTCAAGACTTTTTGCAAGTACAATAGTGCAAACTACTGGTATCATATTGACTTATATTAACTAACAAACTAATAAATTGGAAATAAATAGGGGATTTAAAAAGGCTTACCAAATATGGTTTGCAATGGGCTTCTTTAATGCGTGCTTCTACCCGGAATGTAATGTAAAATTAAATTAAGCCCCTGCCAAATTAAGATGGCTTCATTGTAAGCCAATTAAGACGCACATGCATTTTCAACGAGCTTTCAAACTACATGCACGTGCAAAGTTTCGCCACCTTGCAGATCCCGATGGCTGGCCAATAACAAATTAGCAAATCAAACCTTCCGGCACTGTGACATAACTTCGCACCAGCTGCGGAACAAAGTCAACAAGAGCGCCAAGAAGTTGGCTTGTAGCCGTAGACCAAGGGGATTGCGGAGCAAGGGTCGGGCTCCGTGCCCGAGGAGTCGATGTGCAGGGTGGCCTGCTCCGGCGACCCAATTTCCATATGCGGCAGATGGCGGTTTTTGGCTTAACTAGCCAAAACTTGGCTCTAAGTTGGCGTGCCAAGTCAAACAAACCGGGCCGGAGGTGGTTGCAGCAGCGTGAAGTGTTGGAGGAAGTGGGCCAGTAGCCGCACACATGGACTCCTTCCGGGACTTCAGGTTCAGATTCAGATTCGGATTTCTGAGCAAATCCCAATGCGGTTGCAAAAGTTGGCGACCACAAGCGGATGGAAGCGATAGTGGGGCACGGAATGTGAGCAGCTAATATTATTGAATAAAATTGAATTTTGCCGGCAATGTTGCCGGGCGAAATTATTAAAACATGACGCCGGGCGTCTAGTTTGGATTTCCGCTTCCTGCCCGGCCTTTCTCTTGCCAACAATTTCGTTTTGCGGCTTGGCGAGCTTTCCGTTGCGGCGCGCCGCACGGATAATTCAATTATATCCTGAAGTAGGACTTACTCCAAAGCGGAAGACAGCAAATTGCAATACTTTTGCAATTATGCGAAACCATTCTGGGCAGCATCTGATTGCTGAAGGCGGCTTAGAGGCGCGTTGCCTTGGTGAAATCGCAAGCTGCAGTCGTTATTATTTGCGGATTTAATTTGAAGTTTGGATTAAACTTTAACTAGGCTGCCTAGATTTTATTGAATAAGTTTCAGGACGATTTAAGCATAATGCACAAGATAGGTGTTTTGGCTTATTATTCTCGTAATTAAGTAAAATCCATAAATAAAACATTACATAGCGCACTGAAATTTCAATAAATTTATACTTTATGATAATATTTCTTCCTCAAAACTCATTACCTCACAATATATCAATACCGTTAAAGCTTTTGATACAAATTCCCTGACGCTGGCTGCTCAATTCAATTTATAACGGCAATTGAGCAACAACCCAGTTCCGATTCCACTTAGCCATTTCCACTTGCATCCACGTTGCCCTGCGAGCTCCATTCCGCCATAGTGTGGTAGACCGACCGCCCCAAAGTAAATATCCAACTGTAAATCCACAAATCAAATGCAATCAATTCAAATTTCACACTTCAATATTCATTAGAAATTTATTTTGCATTTTACAATTGCAATGTAGCTGGTTCCGCCAGAAGGAATCGCCTAGCGCAACCAAGGACCCAGCTCCTCGGCACCGCAGCTGGATTGCAGCGAACGAACATAAAAAATAGCTCAGAATTTTCAGGAAAATTAGCTGCCAATTGTTTTCCACGCTTCACGTCGACATTCAGCTGATAAATTGAGAGCGGGTTGGACGGAAATTGTGCTAAGCCAAGCAAGAAATTTCGATTTGCCAACAGCTGTGCTCCGCAATTGGTTGTGGGTTCGCCGGTGGTCCCCTTACGCGATGGCCGTGTCTGCCACTTAAAGTGAGATGGTTTAATGGGGCCGCCTCTAATTTATGCATAATTTATAACAATTAAAGCGGACAAGCCTTCGCCCGGCTCACATGGCGGATGCGCAATGAAAAACTACGGGCAGCTGCAGAATGTCCGGGCGAAGGTGAAGCCCAAACACAGACACATGACACACATATAAATGCATATGTTTTTGTGAGCCGTAGTGCAGGGCATATAACTTAATTATGCAGAAATGTAAACGTGGCCAACACCAACACACAAGTACACAGGTCGCAGCACGGCCAAGTTTCTCTGTGCGCCGCTTGAGGTCCTTTCATAAGCTCAAAGTTCATAATAGGATTTAGTTAGTACAGCTTGTAGCAGCCGTTTTCGTTGCTATTGTTGCCACTGCCACCGATGCTTGTGGCCAGCTGAAGACGATGATGATGATGCATGGCAGTTATAGTCGCCGCGCTGCCCCCCCTGGCTTCCTGTGCCATCTACCGAACGAGCTACAGACCACATGAAATGAGTTGAGACACGAGTATTTTAGCTACCAGCACGCGCTGCCCTCGCTGACAATAAATTATGCACACTGGGAAAATTAAGGTCCAGGAAAAGAGTTGCCTCCGACTGCTAAAGGGAAAAGCCGCGTGGCCTGCCGCCTTAGAGAGCGAGTGTGGTGCATCTTATAATTCTTGTATGAAAATAACAGCAGCCTAAATGCCTTGCATGTGATAATGGAAATTTATGGGGGACAGACACGGCAGCCGGCCCTCTCTGAGTGCAGTACGTAGTGGGTCATGCATTTTTAAAGAGCACTCTATGCTAACCACAGAAACCTCAACCGTCAACTTTGGCAGCCGGCACGGCTCGGCTTCCACTTCGTCCTTTTCGCCTGCTCATCAGCAGCATCAGTCCTGCTGCTGACTGCGTAATGTATTGATAAACATTAAAAGCCAATCAGCGTAATGGGTTGTGAAGTGGAGTTGGCTTCTCGCCCTCTCGTTTTACGTACTTCATTTTCAACAGCTCATAAAATTGCAATTGACTTCGAGCTGCCTCTGCCGCTGCCGGTCCTCTCCTCTGCCATCGCAAAATGTCGCAGTCACATATGTGCTTAATTAAGTGTATAAATTGATATTTGGTGCGAGTTTATGACTGCATTGCAGTTGTGTCCCGATTATTCTTGAGTGTGCTGCGAATTATGTAATTATCCGTACTTAAACATTAAAAGCCACTTGAAGAGGTGCTAGAATGTGGTAAAATTTAAGTTATATAGGAAAACTTCTTATAATTCAAACTAAATTTTATTATAAATTGTTAATTTAATAAATGAATAAGTAAAACAGTACGAAATAATAATCTGGTTGGTATAAGATGGTATTTTATATATATATTTTAATAATCTGCTCACATCAGTTTGATCTTTTAGAAATTATTACTATTTTGAATCGCCATTTGGAAATATAAGACCCTTCAACGACCTAATACATACTCTCCATAGAATAAATAACAAAATAAATAGTAAAATATCTCCGTTAACCACAAGAACAGCCAGCTACTTAGGATAGCACGTAGACCGAGAGGGAAATTTAATTAATTTACTCAGCCTGGCCATCCCGCGAACATTTGTCTCTTGGCTCGGACAAGCCATAAACTTGAAAGTTACGAGTATTTTCAGCAGCTGCACTACTTCATTATGTGACTGATGATGTACGGTGGAGTTCTGAGAAAGTTGTCCGTTTTTTTCCCCCTCTTCGGTGGCTTTGTCTCAGCGCGCGAAGGGATGAACGGAAGCTGGCCCGACTGAAGCATCCAGCTTGTCTTTATGGCATCCAAGTAGCTGCAAACTTTGCAACGTTCAAAGGCAACTTGGTGGAAGAGGCAGAAAAACGACGGGCAGCGGGGCGAAACAAAAAAATTGGCATATAAAAAGTTTTTTAATGAATGGAATTAGTGTTTGAGCTGCAGCGACTTTGCTAAATCGTCCGAGCAGCGTCACGAGAGTCCACTCAGGAGGAGTCTTCTCCTCCACAGTAGCGTCAACTTGCCTTTTGGCATGCTATCAGCAGCAGTGGGGCTGTAACTGGTAACTCCTCCTCGTCCTCCTGATTGTCGTCCCATTCCCGTTTCATGTTACAGGGCTAACGAAATTAGCGCTTATTAGTGCCAGTTGGTCAAACTTTTCTGTGATTTCTTGGTCTGTTTTCCGTTCTTAGCGTCTTCTTCCGTTCCATCATAATTTCCCAAGAGTCCAACAACCAAGAGCCAGTCTCTAATTGTTTCGAATGAACTCCTACGGGTGAAAATTATTATAATGCCAGACATACCAAGGAATGAACACATCTTAGGACCGGCTTCCGATTAATATTTTAATTTAAAAAAAATAATGATTGTTATTATTAAAAATATCCCTTCAATACATATATAATATATGTATCTCTTGATATGGTTTGGTATCGTTTATTTATTTTTTCAGTCATATGACGAACGCGTTATGTCGTTATACTTGGGTTTAACTCCAAAATTGATAGGATTGCTGTGTTCATACTCAATAGTTATATAAAAGACTGAAACATGTTTATAGTGCTGTCAATGAAATTAAAGCTTAAATTTATCGTTTAAAATTTAAATAATATTGATAAAGTACAGCTTTCTAGTTTTCTGGATGGTGCTTTGTTTCGTCTAAATAATATACATTTGTCTTGTCTGAAAAAAACACATTACATAGTTATATGGAAAAATCTTCAACCTACATGGTTGAATTTTCTCCCAATTGCAATTTTACTCAAAAGTCGATAATTTACCTTGGGCTCCAACCCAGATCTAATTCATTTTGCAACTGCAACTTAGCCTTGAAGAAATTTCAATGCGGCTTCATCTCAAAGATGTGTGTGTGCTCACTGGGACACGACGTGCATTATAATCCCAGGTCGCATGAGGCGACCACAACCAAATAATGGGAAAGGCTAAAAGAAAGCCGCAAAAGATATCCACGGACAATCGATGCTGCAGACTAACCGCAGACCCGGCCAGGAGCACACCTCGCCGCCTTACGGCAAAAAGGCAACTATCGACGAGATACAGATACATGCACGTCTGGCAGATACAGATACAGTTACATCCTACGGAGGCAAGTCGTCGCAGTGAATTTGTAAAATACGTGACAAACATTTTCAATTTGGAGGCCATCCTTGCCGCTCCTTGTACTCCCACCCGCTTCTTGTCAGCATCATCATCTCTCGCCTAGTCGTTCCTCCTTTACTATTTACAATTCAATTGTTCTAATTTCGTTTCGTTTGGTTGGACGTAAAAAATGAAGTTCAATTGAATTGACAGTCCTGAAAGTTAAATGCTTCGCTACCATTCTGCAACTAGTACATTTTCACCCCTTTCGGGTTCGGGTTTTTGTTGCATGTTTCTTGTCCAAATTGATTTATGCTCAATGTCTGTTTGGTGGTTTTTTCCGCACTTCAGCAGCTCGTATTGAGGAGAAGCTTTTATTGTCTGGCTGGCCACATTCTGCGGTCTTGGCGTTTATAAATTTATCGAAATTTTTTGCGCCACTTTAACCGGCAACATAAATTTTAATTTATAACACTTTGATGTCCGTTGTGGCCGTTTGCCCCCTTCAGGTTTCGGTTGTTGTGAAAGCCGGCCAGATTGCAGTGTCACTGGTAGTGTTATTTGCTAAATGCTATTTGGCATCTGAATTGAAAATCCATAACGATCCCCATTAACTATGGATATATATTGGAGCCCTGTGAAAGAATATATAAATATAATATTTTTAATTCCTTGTTTATACCGTAAAGGAGTTTGGAAAATGCAACGGCATGGCAGATAAGCCAGCAGAAAATGTATGAAAATCCCAACCTTTAAGTTCGTCTAAAACTTTGAATATTCCAACTTTCTTATTTTTAAATTGCAGTTTTGACACATTTAATCGTACTACTATTTGAAAAATCAAACGTACTCTGCTGATCTACTATGACTTTTCCTTAATAGAACCAACGAAAATGTAGTTTTAAATTAATCACTTTTAGACTATGCTATTCGCCATATGATTAACATTATATGTGTATATTTTTATAAGGTCCTGAAAGGACTCCCATCTGTAAAAACCATTTGCAAGCATATAAACCCTTCGCTTATATAATTGTAATGAAAATCGCATCCAGCAGGTGAATCACTCGCAGCTGTCGCCGCCACCGTTGTACTTTGGGCGTCAAGTATGCGCCTCGTTGGCCATCAATCGAACAGGTTTGCCGTTAAGTGGGGAAACTTTTAAAAACAAAAGGCAAATAAAAAAGCACACTACAGCGCATTTCAGCAACAACCGGTATTAAATGGCTACGACATCTGCCATATGTTTCACTGAATGGGCTTAAAAGAGTGTGGAACAAAAAACGCAGCAACATTAAGTTTGTGATGGCGAGGGATCCTGGCAATTGTGTGTTGTGCTCGCCAAGTGCATTATTGAGTTTACTCGTTTATTTCATTGCGGCGCAGCAAAAAGTTTCATTTTGTGCGCGTTTAAGCGAAATACGGGCCTTAAATGACTGCACCACGACCCGAGCCACACCCACTTATCCCTCCCGCAGGCCGTCCGGGAGAGCGCTTAATGTGCTTACATAGCCAACTGGCGGATGCAGCCGGACCAGGACGCTCCCCGCTGCTGGGTTTCCGAGCCCAAGCCCTGTCTTGGCTCTTAACTGCTGAGGTGACTTAAGTATAGCGAAAGCCGTTAAGGTATTTATGGTCATCAGGAGTGGCCCACGGAGTCAGACAGAATCGCAGTCAGAAATGGCTTTGACTTTGAGTTGGTCCACCAGGATTGTGTAACCGTTTGGGCGGGGAGAAAGGCTTTAAGGGCTCAAGGCAAGGAGTTGCCTAACCTGAAAATGTGAAAAAAAGATTGTGGTATATTTGTACATATACGAAAACTTATTAAATAATATTAAAGTTAGCATACTTCATCTAATTCATTAACTTTTCACATTGATTATAATTTTAAAAAGAAATCAAAATATTTCTTGGACTACAATACGATTTTTCCCACTGACTCTCTTATTTAAGCGAGGAAAAATGTATCTTAGAATGTCAATTAAATGTATTCTTCCTCATCGTCTTCACAAGACTTTTCTCCTAGCTTCGCCCAGTTTTTGCGGTAATTTGATTAGTCGACCGACTTTTTAACTTTTCCCAACTGCCGTCTGCAGCCGGGCCTTCTCCTTTTGCTGACTTGTCTGCCCAAATTTATATAAATGCCCACAAAATTGACCTGTGGCCTCCCCCGGCAATTATAACAAATTATCAACTCGCTCACACGAACGCACACTCAGACTCACCGACAGGACAGACACTCGCAGCTATGGCAGCTTCCGGCCGGGGGACGCCCACACGGCACACGCACACACCTAGACGGACATTAATTATTCATAACTTGAACTCCGAGTCTATGGATCGGGTCGAGAGACGATGCTCGGACATGGTCTTTGTCTTTGGGGAAATCTGCTGCTCCAGTCCTGCCTCTGGCCACCAGACGACAACCTGGCCCCTTCCACCAGGATGTCCTGCGGTCTGCCAGCAGTTTCGGTTTAATGTCTTCAAAATGTCAAGACACGAAGGCCTGAGGCCAAGAGAGAGAGAGAGACAGTTAGAGAGTCGTGTTTTAGCCGACTTTAACCTTTCCCACCTGTCTGGTCTGCTTCCCGTGTTTAAGTTTACATTTTTCTTAAGTGCCTTAAACGGAAGGGCCATTAAGTTGGTCAGCTTTGCTCAAATGAATGGGGCCTAAATGTGGGAAATCCATATAAAACTTTGCACTCATTAACTGGTGGCGTATACTCGATATTGGCAGAAGCTTAGGAATCAAATATCTCGCCTTGTTTATCGGAACTCAGAGACAAGAACTGATTAAGTTCCCTTCGCTGCGTTGTCACTCCCATCCGTTTAGCGCTTAATAAACTCATCGCTGATTTAATAATATTAAGATCAACGCCATAAAGTGCTCGCGTTAATGTTGTTCAGTTAAAATTTTTATGCTTGCGCCATAAGACCAAAGTGGCAAACTGGCAAAGCGACGGGCTGCTGCCAACGTTAACGAGTGGCGGGAAACGGGGAAAAATGAGTCGGGGGGCAACGCAGGGAAAAAGGGAAAAAGGGAGAGGCCAAGCGAGAGTTTTCAGCTTCGACCTACATTCAGGATGTCGGAGGAAGACAGTCGGGACTGACATCTGTTGTTTGCAACATAATAATCATTATAATTTATTTTAAAATGCAATTTACGGGGCAACGAGTTGAGCTCAGTTCAGTGGAGTGGAGCTGCGCCGGGTTGATGGCGTGCATGTTAAGCGCGGAGGAGCTGGCTGAATGATCATCGTAAATGAATGGCAATGGCAACTCGAGTCCTTCCCGCCGGTTTATGCTCTAAAACGAGTTAATTAGCGTTGATTTCGTCTTCGTTTGTGCACAAACTGCTGAACAAATAGCGCTGCGTACTTCGTTATTGACCAAACAGGTCACGTAACGCAACTCAAATAAAAATCGACACCGAAACGGTTTAGTGATACAACGTATCCCACTATAACAAATGCGCTCCCCAGCGGCCGATGTTCATTTACCATTTTCTACAGCTGCCTCCTCATCCCTAGGTCCTGTCCGCAGTGATGCTGTATAAATTTGCTTAAAAATTAAAGAAATTTTAGAAATGTGTATATATTTGTTAGCAAGAATGTCTTACCTAAAAACAGAATAGAAATTTGGGTATATGAAGATTCCATACCTCCAAAGTCGAATAATAATAATGGAATGTATAAATGATCTAAAATTAATAATTTTAAAATATAAATTAAACATAGATTTTTTGGTTAAGTAAAAGCTTTACTTCTTTTATTCAAAAATTAACCTTTTATTTAATCAAATTATCTTACATGGCTGTAATGGTTATAGCCAGATAATTACTGGAAAACGGCAACACTGCTCGGCGCAGTTTGTTTTGTTGCTTACAAAACCGAAAAAGGTAAATAACAGGAAACATTTTACACTAATTAGCGACGCACGCAAATGGGCGGCTTTTCGAGTGAAATGGGCGGCGAGATGGGCGTTTTGGGTGGTTCTGTGCCTACGTGGTTGGGGTTGGCTTGGTGGATGGAATTGAGTTGTGTAAGTGGCGGCGATTTCGTTTGGCGGCTTGTATCGGGCATAAAAGTCACTGCCGTAAGCCTAATTATGTTGTGCCACGAGTACTTTGTCGTTGAAATTCCTCCTTAAGCGACTAAAAGTGGGAGGGGTGAATGTCTGATTATATTTGGCATTAACTTGTTCCTTTTGAGATGTACGCAGTTCTTAGTTTGTATTGAATAAGACGATTGTTAGTAATAGGGATTGACTCCGAAACAGCTTTAGATTTCAAGTTGATTTGAAAAGGAGCGTGGAAAGGCATTCGTCCTTTCCCGAGAACTGACTCTCTCTCTCTCCCTTTTGTACATGGTCATTTCCAGGATGGTACAGTACATTCGTACGGCATAAAGTGAAAAAATATAACTTAAATTAACTAATTATAAAATTTTGTTCACGATTAATGCTTTTTACCAGTACTATTTAAAGGCTTGCTTAACTTGTTATTGAAAATTGCGAAAGTCTGCAAAATGTGGCGCGTAATTTAAAGAAAAAACTCTCAAACCACATTAAAATCTAGTTTTTTTTTTCATTAAAAGTTATAATAACTATTATTTTATTTATTATACATCTTTATTCCTGTTTTGCAACGGTACATGGCGAACGGTGAAATTTTTCCATTAGGTTTTTTGTTCAAATTTTTGAATGAATTTTATTAAAATATAAATGTAATAAGAAACCCGTTTTTTAGGAAAAAATACTAGAGTTAAGAACTGAAAAAGACATTTTTTATAATATGTTATTTCAGGTACTTTGATATTAAAATATTCAATATATCATATTGGAGACAGTTTCCATTTTTGTATTAATTTAGGCGAGATCAAAATGTCTTTTTTTTAATTGCTTTTATATTGCACGCTACATTTTCATTCTTAATGCAGCCTGAAAATATATCTAGTACTTACCTGGATCTGCCTTTTTTTTTTTGTAAATAATTTCAATGACATTGTGAAAAAAGCCTTATTTTTATTTTTTTGTTTATGTTGTTTAAAATATCTTTAGAATATATCGACAGCTTTCCTAAATTCAGTTGCACTCTTGTAAGCAACTAACAAATGCACTTAATACAGTATCTGTGCATATTCACATATAGAACAATATTCTATTTTTCGATTTTTGCTCTGGTTTAGCGAGTAGAGACACCGGTTTCTTGCATATAACAATTTAAATGTATAGTCGCTATGCATCTTGCTATTAAAGGTTCTTTGGCAGTACATTGTTGACCAAATATGTAGGAATAAACAAGGGAGTTCTTTTCGGATTTTACTACTGTAAGTAATTAATTTCAACCTTTTTTGTCAGTCCAAAAGGATTGTTCCAGTTATAATCTTAAAAGTAAATTCATTTTCATATACCTTCTTAATTTTGTAAAAATATTATAATGAAGAAAAAGACTCTTGGTACGATACCCAAAAAAGACCCGATGAGTCCTGCAAAGCATGCATATCGATGAAACGAAACCAAAATTGGTTCCGAGAAAAGAGAATTCAACAATGGCAAAGGGTAAAATTTCCGTTTTATTTGGGTCAGCTTCGGATCAAAGGGCGATGCCAAAGTGTGGCCACAGCCAGTGCCGCTGTTGCGTGGCTGCCACGGGAGAGCGGACTTTGAACTAGGCTAAATCGCCGCAATCCGCTGGTCAGTCGGCCAGAGATTTCCGTTGCACGTCGAAAGCGCTGAGCGACTGATTTCCATGTGGCCCGCTTGCCATAATTAACGGACAAATCGTTTTACGCAACAAACGAAAATCTCGAATGCATTATATACCCCGAGGACGGACCGAGTGGATTGCTGGGATTGCAATCATTGTTTTCTCCCTGTCGTCTGTCAATTTAATTACAATTTATTCGGCATTTTGCCGGCCAGGCGACCAGAACAGGCATTTCGCATGTTGTGCGGTCAGCGCTTTGGCACATTGTTTAATTTATTTTAAACATATTTTGTTTTGTGGCAATTATTCATGGGGGATTCCACCCAGAGCTCCCCGCCAATTCGAGTGGTTTGATTTGTGTCGCGGTTTCACGTTTGGCTTCCCTGATTTTGTATTCGTGAGTGCAACAGTTTTAATTTTCATTTAGCGACCGAATAAAGGAAGAAATTATTCTAGCACATTCGTTTACTGTCTCACTAATGGAATACTAAATTCTGTCACTTTGGCACTTTAAAAAAGTAATATCGAACTTGGTTGTTTTATATAATTGTATGTATAAATAAGAAATACATGATGAAATATTTATCTTTTATAATTATCTCTTATAAACGTATTCACTTCCTTACTACCCAACAATACTGCGGACTTCTTAGGTTGTGATATTACTAGTTCTAAGGGAACTACCACTACCTTTTTACTTTACTTTACTAACCCTAGGCAATGGAAATGTTAATATCCGTTTTATAGGAAAGGCCAGACTTTAGGGTCATTCGCCACCACATCGTTTACTGCTCACTGGGGACAAGGGTACCCTAGTAAAAGGTCGAACCTATAGGTTCCTATAGGTCCCCATTCTAGAGCTGGTGCTAAGACTATCTATGAACAGTATAATGGATACCCAAACTAGGATCAGTCAAGAATTCTATATTATAGGTGGTTCAACGTTAGTTTACCATGTGATCAGTCAAGGGGAGTATCCATACATGGAGGAGATGAGTATCCTAGTTCAGAAATGGCCAATCCACACCTTCAGTACTGTAAGATATCTACTAACTTGGAAAATTCTTCATGGCATACTTTAACAGATTTGAGTGCTTTTCCCTCCAAATATAGTATGTCCGTCACATAACCACACTTTACGAGCCTGAATTTCTGGCTCTATTCCTTTGAGAAACCCAAAAAAAATAAATATAGAGACAGGGCAACGACAACTTTATCACCACACGACCTCGAAAAACTGTGAAACTGCTGGTGTCATTTCAAATTTATGCTGCTTTTGTGACCAACTGTACCAGAGAAGAGTGTGAGGGCCTGCTGCATTTCCTTTGCCTGCCAGCTATCCATGTTTATGATATGGCGATGGTGCAGATAGTTTGCTAATTTTTCCTTTTCGGAAATTAGAGCATAAACTTTGCGCTCTTAAAACTTGCTGTTCTCTTCCATTGCCACGCATATAAAAAAGCACTGAGAAAAGTAGTTTGCTTTTTTTATATATATTTATATATATTTATATTATATACCTATATAATACTTGTACATTTTTAAAACCATTAAATGTCTAATCAAGTTTATTTTAAAAATGTAAGCATTTAATATTAAAATATTAAAATACATCGCAATTTGTATTCAAAAGTTTATTTAAGACAAATTATATTTGTACTTATCAATTTACATTTTTAAGATTCTACATACGATTTATTTAAAGGAGTAAAGACAGACGATGACGACTGTTGATCCCTATTAGCTAACTATGTATGTTATGGTCTAACTTCAATGCAAGCCAAGGCGTTAAACCTGTATCTACTCAAATTTCTCTCAGTGCACAGGCATATGCACTTGCACATGGTAGACCGAAAACCAACACGCTTAACACTTTGCGAAAAGATTCGCAGCTGTGTAGCTCCAGCCAAAGCAATTTATTTGTTTTTCGTTAAAAGTTACCCTTTTTTGGTTTGGTTTATTATTAACACCACACGCATACAGAGCACACGAGAGAGATGTATCCATGAGAGGGGGTGGTGCTGGGAATTTCAATGGGGAAAAGTTGCTCTCTTTTCGGGTTATTGTTGTTGCACTTTGGCTCCATCTCAAAGTAAAAGTTATGGGTTCGCCAGCAAAGTTTCCATAGTTGCAGTTGTTGTTGCGGCTTTGCACTTCCCGGAAAGCTTTAATTACAGTTAAGCTTAAAATCATATGCAAAAGTTATTTAATTGTTATCAATGTCAGGTTTCTTTTCCAAAGCTTGAACTCTCCCACAGGATGGCATAAACTTGGAATGACCTTTTGGGAACTTGTCGCAAAGTGCCGAATTATTTTTTTGAATTATTATTATTTTATTTATTTAAGAAATTAAGCTTAGCATAAAATAATACATATAATGTTAGATTACTATTTTTCTGAAATATAATATTTTCCAAAATTTGATATAAATCTGTAATCCTCTATCAAATCAAATAAGAACACTTCTAAGCGAGGATCGATTGGAGGTTTTATGGCAACATTTTCGTGGTGAAATTTTAAATGTTAATGTAAATCTAATAAAGCGAAAAAAACATCCGTGAGATTTGATAATCATTTAACACTCAGTAACTAATTGGGACTTTTATCTTAATTTTTATTTATTTTATCGAATTTAATCTAGTTTTAAAAACTTAACTTCATATATATAAAATAACAAACATTGGTTGCTTGGGCCACTAAATTAAGTTTTTATTAAAAAATTGTTCATTATTACACTGTTATCTTATTTTTCTTCCTTGCCAAAGGCTATGATATTTATAATTAAGTTTTTAAGTCAATTGTAAGTTACAGCATCTAGAATTCTTTTATAGTTCATGCACAACAAATACTCCCCTTATTCTTGAAAGGAACTCATGGGAATCTTAACTTGAACTTTAATTTAAAAACGGGTATCCTACAATATACACCTGGCCCTCGCTTAACACGGGGGTTAAGACCGTTCCTGAAAAACCTCGTATTAAGCGAGGTTTTTAGCGTGTTAAAAGAGGTCTGGGAGCAAATTTAAAACTGTGTAAGACCGAGTCGTGCTAAAAGAGGCCGTTAAAAGAATACTAACTCATTCACCATGTTAAGAACAAAGAGATTTTTTGCTTTTGTTCTATTAATATGTTTGTAATTGTTAGCGAATCGATTTCATGACCCATACTCGGGTTGCAAAAGAATGGCTATGGCTAATCTCATATTTAAGCAATTCCGTATGCACTCTCATGTGTCGTGTTCGCACTCGCAAATAATGATCAACCAATATGGACAGAATTTTTATAGCATCAATTGTGTGGCAACAATACAATACATTTCAAAAGCCATTTTTATACCCCATATATTCGTGCAAGCGTATATACAGAATATGAACATATATGTATGCAACAGGCGTTTCCAAGTCCTATAAGGTAGATATGTTCGTGATTATATTAGTAATCTGCATTAACAATTTGAGTTGATCTAGCTTAACCGTAGAATTATTCAAGAAACAATTTTTACCAGATTGTTTAACAATCTGCAAAATTGATTTTTAATAATAATAATTCTCTACAGCTTTTGATATTATCAGCCAGAAATAAAGAGAAACAAATACCATTGCCAAACTAATTGTAAGCCACAGAATTTTTCAGTCTGCATTACTATTTACGTGAAATATGCCCATTTTAAGTATAATTTCTTATGTATTATATAACCAACAAAATTATAAACTAATTACCGGTTATCTGATAGTCGAGACAGTCGACCCAAGCGTGCTTCCTTGTTATATTTGCACATGGCGAAGCGACAATTCGAACAGAAATGTTGACTATGGCGGTGGAGTGCTCGCGGACATTGCATATACGAGGTGTGTGCATGCAGAATCCTGCATATCGCGGATTGACGGGAAATTGGCATTTGTGTTACTTTATTATTTCTCATTTGCAAAATCGGTGAATTTTTTGCGTTGTTATTGACCAGAAGTGGCTGAAATTCGTATGCATCGACCTCATTTTCCGCATCGGATGCACGAAGAGCAAAATAAATTAAAAACAATTGCTGAAACTCAATCAACACGAAAAGTAAGCCAAAATAACAACAGCATCAGCACGCAGAGAAAATTATTCCAGCCATATTTGCGACTTAACATTTGAGTGTAATTATCGCTTTAAATAAAAACCTAAAAGAGCTTTTGTCTTAATACTAAGTCGGGATTATTGTACAATTATTTATTTAGAAAATATAACAAAAATATCTTGAAATATTCATATTTAATACATGGGAAGGTACATTGTGAATTGACTTTTTTCGAAGGAAATTGAACTGAAAGTCGATAGCTTAATTGTGATCCAACAAAAGCGTCCTTAGACAAAAAATATAAATTCGGATTTAAATTCGGATTTAAACTAAATTTTATATTAAAAATATTAAAAATATAAATTCGGACTTAAATTAAATTTCCCATTTTTTCACTGCGCACCGGCTGCAACAACACATCGAATTTAATTCTGAAGTAAGTGGATTCGCCTGTAACACCAAGTGTGCAACAGTTTGTGGTCGGACCACCGATTTCTGCAGTAGGTTGGAGGCGATCAAGCCAAGTTCGCCAAGCACAACAAACTTTGGCACACTTTAAAGCAGCGATGGGCACGCAGTGGCTCAATTTGCTCACGCTGCTCAAACCGTTATCTTTTTTCGGAGGCGCCAGCATGTCGCACAATTGCAGACGCACAAGTGCAGTGCTCGCGACCAGCGAACCGTGAAGATTTACAAAAACAACCACACTGACCTTTGGCGCAGGTAGCGAGCCCATCGCCGCGATCCCGAGTTTGCAACAACAAAACACAAGCGACCCGAGCTCGCACATCGTCCCAAAAACAAGAACAATTTTAAAGGGAACTGTGCGGCTAGCGTTGACTTCTGCACTAAAGAAAAAAGTTTGGATTTCTTTTGCAGTCGTTTTTCTTAGGCGGAAAAATGGCTGAAGATATTGATCTACTCAAAAAGTTTTTGTCAGTGTATTTTCTCGGCTCGCACATTCTGTGTGTCGCGTGGGTGCGACGGTTCGCAACGCCGGGGGTTGTTGTTGTTTTTTTTTTTTTTTTCAGCGAGCTGCTGCTCAAACCGTTAGATCTCGTGCCCATCGCTGCTTTAAAGTTTAAACACACTCAATTAGATAAAATAAAATGTTTAGCTAACTTTTATCCCGACCTTCTCACCCCCGCAGCTCGGGGGATCAGGCACAGCTTGACCCAACGGTCAAACTTTTTGACTAGCTGAAAAATGTTTTAGAGGCATCAAAAAAAAAGATTGGGGGGGAGAAAAGAGAGCACAAAAGTTTTGTACAACTTTTGGCAATTATCTTGTGAGCCAAGTCAGTCCATAATCATATAGCCTACGCCTTGTTCACATGTACACTACTGGCCGAAATAATAAGTACATGCGTATGTGGTTTGTTTCAAGTCCTATAAAATTGGTTTGATAAACTTAAGGAAAAAACCCACTTAATTTTTAGTTTCCGTACTTATTCCAGATAATAAAAATAACTGCCTAAAGGATTTTACATTTCAACTTTAGAGACAGGGGTCAATTTTATCCAAAAAGCATGAAAATGGGTTGGCCAAAATAATAAGTACACCCATCCTTCTAAGCCTAGAACTCGGAACGTATTAGATATTTTGCACTTCTTTTTTCTTATAAGTAAACTTAGATTAGTATCCAATAGAACCACATTCGTTTTAGGTAACTTTCGCTATTATTTTTGTCATTCTAGCAAGAAGTCTGTTGCAAGTCACTACTAGAAACTAAGACCATGTTTCTTCAGCAAATCTTCACAAATCTTCAAAATTTTTAAATGTATTGGTTACAATACGACGTTTTAAGTTTCCCCATAAATTTTTGATTAGGTATGAGTTCGGAAACTGACTTTTCCAACCCATGACGGTTACTTTTTTGTCCCTAAACCAGGCCATGATGACTTTTAAGGTTTACTTTGGATCGTAATCTCGTTGAAAAATCTATCGGAAGGGCATGTTTCCCTAAGCATATGGTTAGAAGATGCCAGTTAAAAAAGTTTTATTTTCGATTTCGGTCGTAATACCATTTATGAGATGTATTTGCACAACGCCATGCCAGGAAAAACAGCCCCTAACCTTTATGCATCTGTCTCCGGGCTTAACTTTTTTTTTCGCGTTTCAAAGCTGAATTTTTTGAGTTTGGTTTGACGTACAAACAGTCTAGAATCGTTTTCAAAAAAAAAATTATTTTTGTTTCATTGCCCAAAGTATTTTGTTTCCACCTCCGGTTCAGACCATACCAAAAAAATATTGCAAAGCTTTTGCTTCATCTGACAAAATTTTCCTTGAAGTAATAGAACATTTTGGGGTATACGTCCTTGTAATCCTGTCTCATGCAGTCTACTACAAACTGTTCGAGCTCAAATTTAAATGTCAATTTCGCCGGAAATGGCCTTGGATGACCAAACAGGTCCTTTTTGGCAAGAGAGAGGTAACTGTTATGAGATGGTCAAGTCAGTCTCCTGTCATAAACCTAAACTAAACATTGTGGGGAAACTTAAAACGTCGAATTGTAACCAAAACAATTTAAAATGTTGAAGATTTGTGAAGATTTGCTAAAGAAACCTGGTCTCAGCTTCTAGTACTGACTTGTTACAGACTTCCTGCTAGAATGCCAAAAATAATAGCGAAAGTTACCTAAAACGAATGTGGTTTTATTGGATACTAATCTAAGTTTACTTATAAGAAAAAAGAAGTGCAAAATATCTAATACGTTCCGAGTTCTAGGCTTAGAAGGATGGGTGTACTTATTATTTTGGCCAACACATTTTCATGCTTTTTGGATAAAATTGAGCCCTGTCTCTAAATTTGAAATGTAAAATCCTTTAGGCAGTTATTTTTATTATCTGGAATAAGTACGGAAACTAAAAATTAAGTGGGTTTTTTCCTTAAGTTTATCAAACCAATTTTATAGGACTTGAAACAAACCACATACGCATGTACTTATTATTTCGGCCAGTAGTGTATATGTGTTTGTTTCCGGCCACTGCAGCCTGTCAGCATCAGAATTGCCACCGGCTGCAGTTGATACCAACTATTTTGTTATTTTGTTAACGGAACCAAAACAAAAATCCCGCCCAGCCCGGGCCAACTTTAAAAGGTTCGGTCTTAAATCCATTCTGTTCCCATTGCCGTTTAATGGTGCCAATAATGTGTGGGTTCTAATCCGTTAAGTGCTCTGTGCATTTGTTCAACTTGTGTTGTTTGCTCGACTTTTAAATTACGTAAATGTACAAAAGCTTTTAATTTCAGGCTATTTTTGCAAAGCCGAATACTTAAAAATGGGTTAAGGTATGGGGGCCTTCGTCTAAAACACCAACATGTAAGCATCGAGTCAAAATACACAATATTATATGATTTTCCTTTTATGCCCTTGCAAAGCATGATTAAAAGCTTGAAACGCAGTAAAGGTAGACACTCCAACCCCATAAATATAAAGATATATTCTTAATTAGCATCAAAAGCCGAGTTGATCTAGCCTCTTTGCTCTGTTTTGGAGCTGCAGATTATCTTATGAAAATCGGAAATATTTGAAATAAATTATAATTATGTTTTATTATATTATACTTTTTTATATACTGAGTTATAACCATTTCCTTAGATTAAAAAATTGCGGTTCTAATTTTACAAAATACGTAAAACTATATCATGTAACTCCCATTGAAACTATTGGAAAATAATTGATTAATTGACACAAAATTGTTACTTTTAATTCCATTGCAAACTTCAAGGGTATACAAATGTTCTCGTTTATAATAATGTATAAAGTTATTTAACTTATAACATATTTTTATAAATTCCATTTTGGGTATAATTGATGCAATCGTAAATGGATAAATGCTAGCAGGTTTGGTATTATATAATATTTGCTGAATAACTATTAAGTTTAAGAGAAGTAGGGTTGATTACACAAAAGCATGCAAGATGTTGAAAAAGTCTAGAAGCAGTTCCATTAAAAGAATACCAAAAAAAACCTTAATAATATTAATAAATCAAAGAGACCTTTCTCATTATGAATATATGCTCTTTACAAAGCTTGAATGCCTCGAGAGGAGGTCATTTTATCGCCTAAACAATGTCAATAGGCAAGTGTAATATTAAGATCTTGATACAAAAATTATATATTTTTAATGAATGTCAACGAACTCGTGGCAAACAAATTTAAGAGAAAACGTTCTCTTGCATTGGAAACTTCCAGTGCCAGCCAAAGAGAGCAATTGTCACATTCAGCTTCAACGATAAACATCATACATTTGGGCCCAAATGACTGGGCTAAATTAGGAACAAAAAATATGCCCAAGAGGTGCATCCAAGGCGCATAAGAAACAACAAGGATGCTGCCAGCGAAAGTAGCAATAATGTCCCAGAAATAGGGGGAAGCACGAGGCTTAAATAGGTCAACGTGGCGTATACTTAATGCCCTTGCCACCGCCTTTAATGAGCCTCCACTCCACCCACGACATGAACTTCAGACAAGGCTGAAAGGGGAAAGAACAGCACTGCAGGCCTCGAGATTCTAATCAAAGAAAGTAAGTGTCTGAGCGCTATCAAAAGGGAAAATACAAGAGATGCATACTGCTGCACACTGCTTAGTGCATTTGCTCGACTTGGCAGTTTTTCTTTGCCTTTTTTTTTAACAAGTTTCTTACGCTATGACTTGTTATGCTCGAGAAGAAAGCAGAGGGCCGGGAATAGAAAAAATGCAGAGACCAGGATATACGCATAAAAACTTGTTGAGATTTATCTTGCCGCGCGCGAAGAACGCTGCAAGTTCTAGACTCAAGCACCCCCGCCTCCAGCCAACCGTCATCTAACTGCATTAGAGCTGGCGTTGCATACTTCACGGCGCATATGCCAGTTTATTTATGGCCCTGCCAGAAACTCTCGGTAAGAGCATTTAAGCGCCTTAAAGTAGCCCAGCACCCTGCATTTATGGTGCAACTTCTTGTCACTTGAGGTGGCATATGTCTTTGCTTTTGTACTTCATGCACCATGTACTTATATACACCATAAGAGTGTCTTTTAGAGAGAAAATGACTCACTGAGAGTGAATCAATTCAATAACACACTATGTACATACTTAATTATAGCCTATCATTTAAAGAACTATTTTTTATAGTACGTATTTAACTTAAGCTTGCAGCTTTTGGTTCCAGGAATCTAAGCACACTCGACTGATTCTCTTTCTTATTTCAGCAACAGCAGAAGACATTTTTTTAAGAAAATAGCTGTACATTTATCATTTTTTATGTAGTCTAAATTATGCATAACTTTACAATTTATACCAAATTTATAATATGTTTTTCACGTGCCACAAAACTAAAGTGTCATCATATATTGCATTTTTCCAATGCACAAAGCGGCATTGTAGAAACAATGAAACACCGCACTCAATGTAGACTGAACAACACACAATAAAGATCAAATACAGAAACCAAACCTACACAAATAAATTATGAATGCCATGAGGTATGCGTAACCAAAAGCTAAAATGTTCGTCAGCATAGAACTATGGTTTTATTGAATCTAGTTAACTGTTTTGTATCGATATCAATGGCGCGACATACTTTGTTTAAATATTAGAATTGTGAAAAATACCTTTACATTTTATATTATTTTGATGAATTTGAATTAGGTGAAGAGTTCTATAAATTGTTTAAACCCCAATTTTGAATATATAATATATGTTTAGTTTTGGCTAAATAAAATAACTATTTGATACAACAGGGAATGCACTAATTAAAAATAAATATTATAATAAAATAAGATAAATATCTACAGTCAAGTGTGCTCGACTATGAGATACCTGGTACTGAAACTTTGTACTTGACTGTTTAGGGCAAAGGTTGTTTAAAACAAATGTTCTATAAATTATATATACAAAAGAATAAATTCTAAAAATTACGTATAAATAAAAACATGTATGTATACCCTGTTCCAGAAAAACATAAATTTTTATGTTTTTGACATCTAAATAATTTTGAAACAATACTGAAATCTACTTATTTGACGTGAAACAAAAAAGAATATTGGTACCAAATTCAGTAGCTCTAGCTCTTATTTTTAAGAGATCTGTTAAAAAACAGACAAAGCTAAAACAACTCGACGGTAATGCTACTTAAGAATATATTCCTTATGAGGTCGGAAATGCCTTTGTAGCCTAAGGATACCGGGTATATAAATAAATAAAAACTGATTTCATCTACTGACAGATTTAAAATGTGTGCCAGATGTGGAAAATATTTTCTGGACCATGTTCCTTGTTCCGCTTCGCAGAAGGACAATGGAAATGGTGTCAAACAACTGTTGAGTGTGGCCACCAACGATGCGTTTTAACTGAGCAGCAAACGCCCAGCCATTTGTATTTGTTAGCATTCAAATAACCGGAAGCGATTCGCTCAGCTGCAATGAATCCGCAACAGGACCAGGGCAAAAAACAACAGTCTAAAATCAGCAAATGCAAAACGGAAAGCGAAACAAAACAAATGGAACGAAATGCTGCTCCATCGACGAGCCCGTATTTGCAGAGCCAAGCTAAACTATCAATAACACTTAAAAGCTTTTTCAAATATTTTCCATTCGTTGTTTTGTCTGTTCTCAGCATTCTGTGCATTTGTAAGTTTCTGGCGCACCATATTTATTATTTCCTTTTTATTTATTACTGCACTCATAAAAATTTTTGCCTAAAATCGCCCTTAAAAAGCCTCTTTTCGCCCTTGTATTTAGAAATTCGCCATAGAAAAGGCTCCAAAGGCGAGTCGCTCTAGATTTGAGAAAATTGGCCCTAATTGCAATTGTTTGTTGTTGCTGCTGCTGTTTGTAAATAAGCAAATTTATTATTTGTTGTATAAAATATTGTTAATAAATATTAATAATATTTTTTGTTGTTGTATTATAACAAAAACAATATTATTATTGTACATTAACAAAGGCGGCCAAAATGCTAACACTTTTGGTGTTGCAAAAGAGACTTGCTCTTACTAAGTGTTGGCCGGCCACCGTCACCTCATGCCAGAGACGTTTGAACCAGTTGGGAATTGTATGCGCACGCGTGCGGAATTTGCCAAAAGAATCCGCCATAGTTTTACGAAAAGTTGACCAGCAAAACAAAGAAAATTCTCCCGTAATTTAAGAAAATTCGCACGTAATTAAAGAAAGAAAATGAACGAAGCAAATCCGAAAATTTTGCCCTAAATTTGAGGAAAATATGTAAATTAACCCTAAAAAAGTGTATTTATGGCGGCTTTTCTTGGTTTTACGGTGCCTGCCTTAAATTGATGAAAACCTTTTCTTAATTCCAGAAAAATTTTCTTAGTTTAAGGGCGTTTTTTTTGTATGGCGATTTTTCTTATATATAGAAAATTATTTTTATGAGTGTGCAAATGCTTTTCAGCTCCTCTTGCGTCGGCATGCCAGTATATTTAAAAATGCAATTTGGGTCGCGTTGAAATGAAGAATATGCTCCACTAGGGAGACCAACAGCAGCAGCATCATAATATATTTGCCCAGTTGCACAAGTATTGCAGTTTTTATCGATGTTCATTAAGTATGTATCCGACGTTGTGTAGATTTTTGCGAGCTCGGGGAATTCGTTGTCTCTGCCGGGAGGGAACTCAGCATTGCCCGATGATTTTTAACATCACAATTATTTAATAATGATAGGTGTACAATTTCACCCTTAAATTCCCCGATTGCACGGAATTGCAATTATTCCTTCATTTAAATTTGTTTATAAGAAAAACCTTAAGAATTTTAAGAAAATATGGTGTATAAAAATATATAAATAATTTGCATAACTACTACTTACAATGAGTTAAAGTTTTCCCCTATTTATTTTTAAAATAATATTTATTCTTCACTAATTGTCGCCCATAATTTAATTAAAATCCAATCTGTTATATATAACACTCCTTTAATTGATTTTTTCGTTTTAAACAAGTTCAACACAACTGTTAACGCAACCCCTCTTGCAACCAACCAGATCTGAAAGTAAGCCGCATTTATATGGCTATTTAAACCTCACAAAAAATTGTTTCATAAATCTTTTCGCTTTTAATTAATATTAAAATGTAAACACAATTAGCCTCCCCATCCACGGATAATCCGCCTTAAAACAAAATGTAAATTAATGGAATATGATTAAACTTTTACAAAAATGGCGAACAAAGCAAAGAAAATTTTGGGAAAAGTTCTTTTGCATTCAACCTTAATTTAAGTTCCCATTAGCTTTAAACAATTTGAGGTCGTGTGTATTTGAATTGCATTGGGAGAAAGTGGAAAAATAATGTTAAACTAAGAAATATATTATATATAAAATATTAATGTAATCTATGGTGAATAGTGCGGCAAATAGAAGTGAAAACTTGTCGCATTAGGATAATGAATTAATAATAAAATAAAAAAGGCTTAAATTCTATAACCAAAAACATGAAAAAAAAACAAATGTAATACCAAAATTCAAATTTTATTATCTGCGAAACTTATAGCTTTTATTCAGCGCTATAATTGTTGCTAAAATGTAAGGCATTCGCACCATTTGTTCCTTTCTAATTTAAATGAATCTCAGACGATCGCTACAATATACACGAGACATTTTTTAAGAAATCATCTTCAAAAAGTAAAACATAAAAAAGGATTTTCATTTTAAATGAGAATTAATTTCTGTAGGTTTCACCCATAACAACTACATATTATTTTCTAAATTTTATGTATACAATTTTATTTTGAATTTTTAGTCTGAAGTTGAATAATTTCCTACATTTCATAAGTATTTCTTCAATGCATTTCTGCATTCCCGCCGAAAATATCAACTATTATAAGTTGTTTTGATTATAACAACCAACATTTATTTTACTTGAAAAAGTCAAAAAATTAAATTTGTTGCATATTTAAGCCTTGTCCTATGAAAATGGTATAACATTGGGTACGTAAGTCGGCGTATGCTTGGAGGGTTGCTTTTGGCAGACATTTTATCTGACCGAGCGGGTCAAGCATCAGTTCATTTTATTGACATAAATGTTTATGTTTATTTGTCTGTGTTTAAGCATTAATGTTTATTGTATTGTTGATCCTGCTAAAGCTGTCGTAGTTACTGGAGTATTTGTTGTTATTGTGCAAATGAAAGCTGAAACAACGTTCTGCAAATACTGAAAAGTCGAGTGTGTTTTACAAGTGTTCGTATAGTATCTCACCCTCGGAACAAACTGTTTGTTTGCACACACATATGCATGTATGAACGGATAATGAGATTTTTAAATTGATTTAATTAAATTCATTTTCTGTAGCTTAACGATTTAAATATACATTTATTCATGCGTTGTTGGATCATGCATATTTATAAAATTAAATGTAATTCATTTTAGGGGGAGACTCATTCATACTATTTTTTTTTCTTTTTTATTCTAAGAATATCCTAACAAATTCGCTACATAATTCTTAATATTTCGTAAGATACTTATATGCAGTAATGGAAACAAACAACCTTCCTTCTGGGCCGTTAAGTATTTGTTTCTGTTAAATTTGTTCTTGGAGCTTGTACTTACTGAATGGTAACACCGATATAAAGTAGTTATTTTTATCCACAATGCAGCTAAAAATAAACCCTCTCATTCGATACTAGAAATAAAAACCTATTTAGGCTATAAACAAGTTATATTAAAAACGCAATTCTTTGGTAGCAAGAATATTGTTTTTAAATTCTCGCGCCTGTAACAAGCATTATCGATAACGATAGCATCGCTCTGTTGTTGGTGGGACCGTATTGGATGCAGTGCCTCCGGTTTTTTCCAACACTTCAGCCAGACGAATTACCCAACACTGGACGACAAAAGATTTGCCAGCAGACAGAAACTTTACATTTTTTAAGCGAAATTACAGTCAACGAACGGTCGAGGGTCGATTTGCTCGCACAACCACACACGTCCAACCATGCAGGTGAGTTGGCCGGTTCCTCGTGCCAGAGTTAGCCGCCGGAATATGCGCCGCGTGACTCCTGCAGCTGCGACGTGGGCAGAGGGACACGCAACCAGAATGGATGGAAATTGTGTTGGTGCAAACTGGACTAATGTAAGCACTCTCTTTTCGCAGTCAGGGGCTGTGGCTAGACGGCCATGGCTGCTGCTGGGCCTGCTGGTGGCCCTCGGCGTGGTGGTAGACGGCTTCTACGTGCCCGGCGTGGCGCCGGTAGAGTTCGTCCAGGACCAGAAGATCGACGTGAAGGCGGTGAAGATGACCAGCAGCCGCACCCAGCTGCCCTACCAGTACTACTCGCTCAAGTTCTGCTACCCCAAGAACGGCACGCTCATATTCAAGTCGGAAAACCTGGGTGAGGTGCTGCGCGGCGACAGGATCGTGAACACACCGTACGAGGTCCGGATGAACCAGCAGGTCAACTGTCGCCTGCTGTGCAACCAGAAGGACAGACCGCTGACCTGGAGCAAGGAGGAGTCGGCACTGGTTGCGGAGCGCATCCAGCACGAATACTTTGTCCACCTTCTGGTGGACAACCTGCCGGTGGCAACACGCATCCTCAACGTGAACAACCCCTTGGAGGTCACCTACGAGCACGGCTACCGGCTGGGTCAGGTGGATGGCGACAACATCTACATAAACAACCACTTGAAGTTCATCCTGTCATACCACATGCACTCCAAGGACAAGTACCGTGTTGTCGGCTTCGAGGTGGAAACTGTCTCGGTGAGCCACAAGGAGCTCAAGTTCCACGGCGACACCTGCAACTTCCCAGACAGTGCTCGGCCACAGCAGGTGAATGCCGGCGGTGAGACCCAGTTGTACTTCACCTACTCCGTGGAGTGGAAGGAGTCCAAGGTGAGCTGGGCCTCGCGCTGGGACATCTACCTGGGCATGCGCGACGTCCAGATCCATTGGTTCAGCATCATCAATTCCCTGGTGGTGGTATTCTTCCTCTCCGGAATTCTCACCATGATCATGATCCGCACGCTGCGACGGGACATTGCGCGCTACAACACCGATGACAATATTGAGGACACGCTGGAGGAGACCGGCTGGAAGCTGGTCCA
The DNA here is from genome assembly GCF_030179895.1 of Drosophila kikkawai. Classification (NCBI taxonomy): domain Eukaryota; kingdom Metazoa; phylum Arthropoda; class Insecta; order Diptera; family Drosophilidae; genus Drosophila; species Drosophila kikkawai. Next base: position 8,570,124 of record NC_091729.1, read on the forward strand.
CGGCGACGTATTCCGTCCACCGAAGAACACCCGACTCTTCTCAGCTATCATTGGCAGCGGCATTCAGATCTTCTTTATGTCTCTGATCACCATATTTTTCGCCATGTTGGGCATGCTGTCACCGTCGTCGAGGGGAGCCCTCATGACCTCCGGCATCTTCATGTACGTCTTCATGGGCACCATCGCTGGCTTCTACGCGGCAAGGCTCTACAAGACCATGAAGGGTCGCGAGTGGAAGCGGGCCGCCTTCCTTACCGCCACCCTCTATCCAGGCATTGTCTTTGGGTGAGCATTAAAGCTTGGCATACACATCTGGAATGTCTGACCTGGTGTTACCCTTTTTTCTGCAGCACTGGATTCTTTTTAAACTTTTTTATATGGGACAAGTCATCCAGTGGTGCTGTGCCTTTTACCACGATGATATCTCTGCTCCTGCTGTGGTTTGGCATTTCGGTGCCGTTGGTTTATCTGGGCTTCTACCTGGGCTACCGCAAGCAACCATATCAGCATCCAGTGCGCACCAACATGATCCCGCGCCAGGTGCCCACACAGCATTGGTACATGAATGCCGTTTTGAGGTAATGCCCAGCCGTTTCTTTTTCAAGAATTCCAGCCTATACTAACCGGATTTGAATTATGTTTTTCAGCACACTGATGGCTGGGATCCTGCCCTTCGGGGCCGTCTTCATTGAACTCTTCTTTGTGTTCACGGCCATCTGGCAGAATCAGTTCTACTATCTTTTCGGCTTTCTCTTTTTGGTGTTTTGCATCTTGGTTGTGAGCTGCGCCCAGATCTCCATAGTCATGACCTATTTCCAGCTGTGTGGCGAGGTGAGTCTGTCTCAGTTTTCGCTTGGGCGAAACTTTAATGCGTTCCCTCGCCTTTGCAGGACTATCGTTGGTGGTGGCGCAGCTTCGTTGTGTCCGGGGGCTCGGCCGTCTATGTTCTCTTCTACAGTATTTTCTACTTCTTCACCAAACTCGAGATCACAGAGTTTATACCAACACTGCTCTACTTGGGCTATACGGGTAAGTGGTCATCCTGGAGTTATCGAAATGCACGATCTAATCTTGAGTACAACAGGCCTCATGGTGCTGACCTTTTGGCTGCTGACCGGATCGATCGGCTTCTTTGCCGCCTACGTTTTTATCCTGAGAATCTACGGAGCTGTGAAGATTGACTAAAAGAAGCTCTTGTGTCATCCCCCGTCACGCTGTACACCAAACTATCCTTGCAATATTATTTGACCACATATATATTTAAAGAGCAACTGTACCAAGCTCGTTCAGCTGCGCCTCAAAAAAAATTAAACTGCGACTAACGATCCCCGGCGTGTCCCAGCCCCCTCTAAGTCGAAAGCAAGATATTCAGCGAGAGCGTTGCGTTTAGTATACTTTATAGAAATGCCTAATTTATATATGTATGTAAAGAATCTAATCTAAGCCACTCATAAAAACAAACAAAAATCAAATAAACTAAGCTTAATTGTACACCTGTGCAGGTATTAAATTTCTTCGCAGAAACCAGCTTACAATACGTTAGCCCGACGAGCAACATTTTGTATATTCCGTTAGTATTTCTTGATGTCTCTACGGGATAGAGTGGAAAATTCGCTCTTCGAAATGTTTCGCTTCGCATTCCGAGCTTTGCTACCTGTTATCTGGGCCCTCCTCACCTATCAAGTCATCGCTATCGAAGTGAGCTCCAACTGATTGAGCACAGTACCAGAATCCTACAGTTCTGCATATTTTTCAGCAACGAACAATGTCCAATAAGGCAAAAATTATGTCCAACATTAGCTTGGCTCTATATTGGGCTGTGCGAAACCTCATTCCGATTGCCATGGTTCCGAATAAAACCGAGTGGCTCAATATTGATGGCAGCGCGGAGCAATACCCACCTGGTGAAAAATATAGTCCTATGAATGGGGATTATTCAGACTGAAAACAGTCTAACAAGTCGTAGACCGAACCTAAAAATTGATAAAAGAAGAAAAGTTGTACCATCCCAGCAGACAAAAAAGCGTAGTGCGGTTCCGAAAAATGCCCGCTAAAAATATTAAATACGGTCAACGAATCGGACTTTTGGCATTAGTTTCGCTAAATGCTCAAAAACGGACGAATAGCGGACGAGTATCGCGAATTTTCAGGATTATAAAAGGTCCGCAATCGAAATTTCGTATTCCGAAAATTAAACCTTAAACCTACCTAAAACCAATAGAAAATGCGTTTTAACCTATGCAGCTACCAGAATACTATTTCTGTTACAGTACTCCTTTTAGGTTTGAGTTTTAAAAATCTATTTTTAAAATATATTCTGGTAATGAACATATAAAGTAAATAAAAACTGAAAATATGAAACCGAAGGTTATTTTTAAAGTTATTTTCTAAACTCAACATTCTAGAACCTATTCAAATTTTAATTTTAATTTGTTCTAACACATTTTGTATACACAATGCAAAGCCAAAATTATTGGAATTATCTCGGGAATCCGCAATTCAAATAAAAAATGTTTTTATTTAGACCATTAATTAGCTCCTCGATTATAAATAGCTTTATCGAAATCCTCTTGGTTTTTATATTTATTTGAATTCACTTAGTTTCCTAGTAGAATCGTTAATTTTGGCCTCCTAACAAAATGTATTCCTTAAGAAAAATGTAGATTTTGTAGCTAATCCGACCAAAAATAGTTTATTTAAATGCTTACAAATTATACGCAATATAAAATTTCGAAATAAACTTTAGACAGAGTAATATTGTTTTTTTTATTTAAAAAAAAAAACATTCTCTGTATATAATTTAAATATTTGTTCTACTATATACTAGATTGAATGGGCTGTTGATGATTATAAAGAGATTGTGCATTTAAGGGAGGGTCACTGGACAAATATCTTTTGATTCTTCGACTCTTTACTTTCGTGATAAAATTCTTCCGCAGGATTTCATCTACCCTGAGGACCATTAACATTTTTTTGTAAAATTTTTCCTCACACGACTTTGCCAAATCCCAACTGACCCACAAAACACTAACATTTGGGTTCATAAATGGTTTATTACATTGTTTCGTACATATAATTGCATTTAGTATATTACACACATTTAATTTAAATCTTTATGGTTGTTATCTATTTTCAATCGTATACACTTTTACGAATTGGGTGCTGACCAGAGCTGGTGGTGCCCAATATACATACATTAGTTTAGTTCACCTTTATTAGCTGAATAAGTAAGTTCGAAGCAGGAAGTGAGATCATCACAATGAATGTTATTTTCAAACGAAGCGAACTTTTTCAGGTCCGCATTAAGATCGGAGATGCAAACATAAAGAGGCCAAAGAAGACGAAATAATAATAATTATTGTGACAGTCACTTCATGCTTCAAAAACCATGATTAAATAACTATCAATTCACATTTAGTTTTGGGTGGCTAGGAATGTTTAAACGTTTTACAGACCATACCCCTTTCTCCCCGCACTCAAGGTGGACAACTAGGCTGGCAAGTGCATGTTCCTTTAACATTCTTAGCACTACATACATATATTGCTAGAGGGCTTTACGATTACTTAAGTTACAAATTGGAGTCTAGAGGTTGTGCGGGAAGAACCGAACGAACGGTTTACTTCCTTTCCCTCATCATCATTCTCCTCATCCTCCTGGTGCGGATCCTCGTCTGCTGAGCTAGTCCAGGAATCGCTCAAAAATCTCTACAGAAAAGTGCGCTTTGTCGTGGTTGCGAATCGGTTTACCTCATCGGGTTCCGATTCTTTAAACGCTAGCGATTCCGCTTGGTCTTGCGACTGACATTGCCCTCGATGATGATCTGATGATAGCATGCAAAGTAAAGAATTTGAATTGGAATAGTATGGAGGTGGATTCGGATTCAAGTCGTTTTGGATAAAGCCGGTTAGATTTCCTCTCTAGGTGCTTGCGTTTTTAGTATAGGGACATCTGAATTGCTGGGATTGGGGTAGTAGGGGTCGGGTGGTTAGGATTGGTTGGACTAAGGCTGCTCCAGCACCGACTGCTCTACCTGAAGGATCTGGCTGGCCTCGAAAGCGGTTCCCGGAAGCAGGATCACGGGCGAGGTTACATTGCCAGCTTCTACGCATAACATGTTGGGGAACTCGTCGTCGCCAAAGTCGCTCATCTCACGGGATCGATCGATCCAAGGATTCCATATAACTGAATGGAAATATATAGACATGCAATGTTTAGGTATTTAAATACAAATATAACATATTTTGCTAGGTAGATAATTAACTTATTACAGCATTTCTTTGGTAAAAAAAATTGTTTATACTTTGTATTATATTTTGATAATAAGCATAAAGCGCAACGTTATGGTACTGGGTATATCACGTATATCTTAATAATTTTATTCCTTCTATTTTAATTCTGAAGAACGACATTAATGAAGAATATATAAAACATAAAATATATATAATAGTCCCTTGCCAAAACTAGCATCTATTTAATGGCACTCATGACCATAAAATGCTCCTTTTTGATAAAAGAAACTTTCTGATTTTTGTGGAGGGTCTCTTTGCTATTAACCCAGATCAATTTATTCATTGATTTATCCACACTCACCCGTATCGGGAAAATTGTACTTGTGCAGTCTCATCTTCCGGCCGGACACCACGTTAGTGATCACATGCTCCTGCGGCGTGTGCTGGTAGATTCTGTCGGTCCACTCATTGACGGTCACCACCTCGCGCCCTTCCTGATAGAGCGCATTCTCCCGGGTCTTGTCGATAAAGTGGCAGCCCTGGAGACCCGTAATCTGGCACCGCCGGACATCAGGCACCTTTAGGTAGGTGTGCAAGAGCATGTTGAAGGTAAAACTTAGCTCCTTGCTAGGATTGTAGACGCCGATATGGAAGTGGAGCTCTTTCTCGCGCAGGATTAGGCGGTAGGTGATGCGGAACCTTCAAAGGCAACAGCGGTATTTAACAATGTTGTATTTCAACAAAGATAATTATGTAAATATATGTTTCTTATGATCTTGTAGTAATAACAATGAAAACTAAGAATACTCCACGATTTCAATCTTTAAAACTTAATTCTAAAAATCGATGTATTATAAATAAATACTTTATTGATAATACGCCTACTACAAAATTTAAAAAATTGTTCGAATCCGTCCCCAGAATAGACTACATTAGGTCACGTTTGTGAGATATTTTATTGTAAAGGTGCAAAATGTATAGTTGCTGTTGAGTAATTTAAGAAATCTCCTAATCGATCTCCCAACATTGAAATAAGTGTGCCATAAATGCATCTTATTTTAAATATATTGGAAGCTATAATCGGAAAAAGACATCGTTTGTTTCCCGATAAAACATTAGATTTATATTTAAAATTTAGATTTTTCAAATTTTAAGATTTTTTTTATATGAACACGAATTGTCGACGATGTATTATATTTGGTTTTTTCTCTTGATATATATACTATACTCTAGTTAGAATTTCATCAAGCTTACTTAAACTTCAATTTCCTGGAAGTACTAAATTATTCATTAACAGCTTTCATTTTTTAAAGTACGGCATTTCTCGGTCGCGCGGACATTCATTTTTAAAATTTTAAAGAAAACAGAAGTGGTTTTTCAGGTCGACCATTTCAATACCCAATTTTTGCTAATCCTAAAGCAAATTTTAAACGTTAAACGTTCACTGATGACTCTTAAAAATTGTTGAGTTCTTTCAAAAATTACTTAACTTAAAATTACAATATTTTTAATTCAATTTAAAGTAGATTCGGACGGGACATCGGGCACGGGAAAGCGACTTTGCAAATCAAAATATTACCGTTATAGGTAATTGCATATTTCCATTTGCCTTTATTTTTAAGTCTTTTCATTCTCAAAGTGATGTTAGAAAGCAAATGTGAATACCTAATGCCTCTGGTTTGGAAGTTATTAAAAATACAAAATACGCCCTTTTTTATTCTGTTTTTCATCAAAATAATGAAAAATCCTGATTGCATTCGAATATCTGTTTTAGCATATGCTAGATTCTGTCAAATTTGATCAATTAAAGCACTTCTTACTGTAACTATTTAATAAAAAAAAGGTTTTGGATAAATTTTAAGTTTTTGGCCACGGTGGACATTTCTGTGGAAATGCTCCCTAAAATATTTGCCCAATGTAAATTTTAAAGCTATTTGTGTTCATATCGTTTAGTTTACATAAATGAATGCTTACTGGTAGTTCCAAATGGAGCGCGTGAATTCGTTGTCCATCAGCGAGAACATAGCCTCGACATCGCCATTGTGCAGCCGGTCCGGTGCTCTCTCCAGATGCCACCGCGTAATCCTCGCAAATCCATGTTGGGGCCCAAAGGACCAAGCACCGAACTGAGCTGTAATTGTATGGAAACATTAGGATAACGCAATGCCAAGGTCCTTGGTGTTGGCAAACTTACGAAAGACAAAGGGAATCCCGCCACGTATCGCCTTTTTTCCATCGAAGGAGGCTAGCTTGCTAAGGAAAGACGAGATGGTTGATACGGGGAGAGAAAGACTCGATTAATTCGGTTAGACGCTACTCGAAAATATTTCAGCCATAAAAACACTTGCAGACTCAGACAGACAGACATTCAGAAATTCAGAAATGCTATTAGCAGAAAAAAGTGTCTGGCAAAATGCTCCTTGTCCCTTTTTTTGTTTGTATTTTGTTTTTCTCCTCTCGCTGAAGATGACGTTGCCTGGCGTTGGAACCTGCTTTCAGTTTCCTCTCAGCTAATTTGCCGACGCATCCATCAAGCTTCTTCTGCCTCTGGTTCTCCACCTAACTGCCGATTTTGTTTCTCCCTCAGTTTCTCTGCATCATTTGTAATCTCTTTTAGTTGTGGAACGCATTTGACAAGCAAAATGCCATTAATATCCAAGATTTTTTGACGTAGAGTGGGATTTCTGCAACTCTTTGACAATTTTAAAAGACTTGGAGGGAGAAGTCGAAGAAATTATACCTAGTTTTTATAAAGGATCTACGACTTTACTTAAATTGTTTTGCTTTGTTTGCATCTCGAAATGTCCAGAATTAAGGTTTAAATTATCTAAGCCCACGAATATGAATATTTAATTGACAATTGACTAGTCTATCTTAGAGCTAAAGGCTGTTTAACTAAATATATGAACATTTAAGACTCCAAATTTAGTTTAAGGCTAAGTTTCCATGCTTCTGACTCTAAAGATTCGATTTAGTTCCGTTTTCCAAGTATTAATTAGCATTTAAAAACTTTATTTGATGTATATATCCTTTCTACAAGCTAGAACTAGGTACTTGTTCTGCACTAAGTAAACGTACTTGCATTTAAATATGCAGTTGAGACCGAAACCAGGCAAATAATTCATTTAGTTTTCAGCTTCATCCTCGTTTCGGCCGTGGCCATTGCCGGGTTCCAGCCACTGCCGGTTTTTAGTGGGTTTCCAAATGCGGCGACAACAAAAACAGTTGAAAACTTTCCAGCAGACGGAACAAAAAATTGGTAACGAGCGAGAACGAGGGTCTAACGCTATAATGGGTTCGTACGTATTCGTGTGGGAGCGGCAAAAAGCTTCGGGATCCAAGAACCTGGCATTTGGAGGAGAGTTGGCGAGGCTCGGACCACTGTGCCAGCCGGAGGATTCGTGTAGTGGGGATTTATCGATCTAGCTTGGCCGCGCCAAAAACTCCATTCATAAAAACTTGCACATTGTTTCGCCCAGAAGGGAAGAAGAGGGAAGCCCAGAACTGGAGGAGTGGGCAGCAACAGTGCGAAAAAACGGACATCAATGGAGGCAGGCAGGGAGCTCCACTGTTTGAATGCAAGTGCAACGGCTCCTACCCGCCAAAGCCCCCGTTTGCAATCCTGTCCCTCTGCCCCTGTGTCCCTTGGCCCCAGTGTTTTTGTGTTTTTGCCATTCGGTCGCCTTTGGTTCGGTTCGTTGGTTCGACGTTTGGGGCCGCTCGGTCCCGACGTCTTTTTTGTTGGGTGTCATACAAAAACATTTTGCCGCCAAACAGAATGGCTAAGGCTGCTCCCTCTCAACCAGCCCGGCCCCTTCCCCGACGCTGTGTGTGTTTGAAACTTTGCGAATCACTTTTTTGGTTGCATGACCAACGCATACCGTGGGCTTGCGTAAGTTTGAGCTTAAAGTTCGGCCAGCGGGGCGTATGAGCAATATTTAAGGTTGCCCAGCTGCAAGGTCCACCAGAGACTCACCTGACAAACAACTGCTCCTGATTGTTGACACGCCAGGAGACAACTGTGGCACCTGCAATCCAAGAAGATCAAATGAATAATCGGTTGAATAAAGGGGTAAACTAACAAACAAACAATCGTAAATCTATCTTCATTATTTGGTAGTGTGAGTTCTCTGCCCTAAGATCAGTGTTTTGAATCGATCCCTAACGTGCATCATTCAGGGTAAAGACATTCAGCACATGGAAATAAGCTAAGGCCAGCTGGAGAACAGCAAGAGTTTTGTGAATGAGGAAGCCCGAAAATAAAGCACACTACGCCTGAGCTAGTTCATCAATGAATGAAGTCAAAGCTGGATCTGCTGTGGGAATTAACCAACAACAAACGGCAGTGATAAGTACATGACGCACACACTTCTAACCCACATACTCACAGCGGGCCAACACTCATGTATTCGGGCACTGTATTGCGCCAGTAAGTAACTGGTCTACAGTCTAAAGGCAAACTGGCAGAAACCGACTCTCTGGTACAGTTAAAGCCTGGGATATAGGCTTGGGTTCCGGAATGGATCAGAGCTTATGACGATGGCCCACGGCCAATGGGTGGGTGCGCACTTCAAGTGCGTGGGAGGATCTAGCTGCTGCTGTTCCCAAATTTTCGCAGAATCGAATATGCGATGAGAATACGACTTTTTTTCTATAACTAACCAAGTTAGGTAGAGTTTAGTACAGTGAATTACACAGGATATCAAACTAATATCTCACTATGATAACTTTAATGAAACTATTATTCTTATTAACTATTATTACTATATATCAATATCAAAAATTAACTTACTTTATTGTTTAGAAGTTTTTCAAAAGTTTAACATATATCGAATTAATCAAAATCCATCTAAAATATTAAAATTTTACTGCAATCCCAGCATATTGCTTTGGATTGCTTGTAGCTAAAAGTATTCATAGATTTTGATTACCTCTAGAAATGTTTTTTTAGAAGGTACCACTAAAGTCGAATATGGAATATATTACTAGTGGGAAAGTATAGATTTTTTTCGTATTTTTTTTTTTCTTCGGGTGTAACTACAAATGCTGTTGTGGCTCTGACTGTCTGACTGTTGCTCAAACCCGAACGAACGACTACGAAACTAACGTGGGCAGGCCAGACACAGCGAGTCGTAATTGTTGAAAGTACGCTGGGTACCAGCACACATCCATAGGTGCACATAGAGAGGGGCCTGTGAACACCACCTATGTGTGTGCCTATGTACACATAACGCCTAATCGAAATGTGCTGCGACGAGTAGGAGCTGGGAACAGAGCTCCAAGCTGGCCCAAGATCGTCCGGAGCACTTATTTACCCCCAACAGCATAGCTTTGGAGTGCCCGCTTTTGGACGATCTCGGCTGATAAGATAGCCGAAAGCTTGCCAGTTGGTGGGTTTGCGTTTGAGGAACCTGTAGACAAGGTTGTTTCGAGAACGAAGTGATAACCTCCAGAGGTCGCGAGTACGTCAATAGGGGGCGAAACGGGTTTCTATTTCGGAAACTCCCGGGTTAACGAAAGTCCGTCCATCAAGCTTATTAGCTTACTAGCCGAAAAGAGCTGGCCAATCATGCGCTAAAAATAAAGCCAACAATTTTTGGCAAAAGCCTGCACACAGCAGTTGTTGCCGTTGCGTTGCCCTGTGTTTTCGTTAATTATGATTAATTGTTGCTTAGCTTATATCGCTGGACTGCTTCTGCTTACCGTGCATGTTGATGGTGCAGGTTGTGTTGTTGCCGCGATCCAAAACTACAACGCTGGTGGCTGCCATCGCGGCCGCTGTCGTGGCCATTTTGGATTTCTTGGCCGGCCACTAACTAACGGTTCTTCTCACTCGATCGGATCCTGTGTGCGCGTGTGTGTTGTGTACTGTTCTAGGCAGCGCCCCCTGGTGGTCGGGTCGTCCCTCGGAGCTATATTTTTTCAAAACTGTTGCCGTTGCGCCTTAGCATTAAACGCCCGGGTGATCTGGATTCGGATTCAAACTGGCCCCTTGACTGTCGAGCGTCGATTGAACTTTAATTTGCGCATTTACATAATGTTTGCAAAAATTATTCTGCACACAAAGCAGCGCACTCACACTCGGAGGCACGGACACACCAGCCAGCGCGCGCTCACACACACTCGCACGCACAGAGCGCAGCTTGAGTTTTTGTCAATGAACAAATACGTATGGAAAAAACTCGTGCAAAAAACGCCGGCAGACAGAGCGTCGGGATCCGGGCCTTGATGTTGACCCAACGAGCGACCGATTGAAACTAAGCCAGCGTACTCCAACTGGCCGGAGTTTGGTTGCCGGGCGTTGGTAAGCCCCAAAAGCCCCATGGTCGACGAGGGAATGTCCTACATGCAGGTGGTGGTGGGGACGCGATTTCAGGGGCGAGCTTAAAGTTATTCATTAATATGTTCTTTAAATGTATAGTCCAGGAATTACAATGTAGGAACTTTATTTATTTCCCTAATTTCTCTTGTATTTTATTTTTATTATTATTTTTTTAGTTTTCTCGATTTAATTAAACAAACTCCAATTCCTCGTTATGCATTCTTCAAATTCACAAAGTTGAGCAGTACTTTAATTTTACATGTAGTCAAGCTTATTACCTTAAATTTAAGTTTGAAAACTGTTTCCTAAAATATATGTACGGTAACGGTAACGGTTCTACAAATGTAATTTAAACATTTCAACAATTTTCTTAGGTTCTTTCGATTTCTAAAGTATGTAAGAATTTATGGTTTTTTATCCGATTTGGCCCAAATCCTATAAATAAAATACAAAGTATTTAATATTATTAAGTATTATTAATTATTAAATTTCAATTACGACGCAGAAACTGGTTAAATACGAAAATGTAACCAATGGACTTTGACTTTGTGAGGGCAAACGCTTACAATGAGCCTTTTAACGCATAAACGAGCAACAGCTGACTGCAATTTGGCCCAAACCGTTGTTATCGATAGGCAAATAGCATATTTGTCGGGGCTCTTCACTACCTTCCCAACAACAGTTGTCCAATCAGAACAGTTGTGGGCGCGCGAATAAAGATCAAGTTAATCCTGAAGATGTAAGCAGTAATCCCGTTTAGTCCCTCCCAATCTTTGGGGGGTGGCATACTAGCTGTGGCCTTTTCACTAATCCCCCCGCCGCATTACTCATTCCCAGAAATGTTGACGCCGATAACGATTCCCGCGAGCAAGAAGAAGCACCAGTAGACAGCGAACGAACGGATTGAAATCATAATAAATAAATAGAGATTCAGCGCGAGATAACGAATCCAAAACAATATGGCCCGGAAAATAGCCAAGTTCTACAAGCTGGACATCAACCGCACCGAGTGGGAGATTCCGGAGACGTACCAGAACCTGCAGCCCGTGGGCCAGGGTGCCTACGGCCAGGTATGCAAAGCCGTAGTCCGGGGAAGCAGCACCAAGGTGGCCATTAAGAAGCTGGCCAGGCCCTTCCAGTCGGCGGTGCACGCGAAGCGCACGTACCGGGAGCTGCGCCTTCTGAAGCATATGGATCATGAGAACGTTATTGGGCTGCTGGACGTCTTCCATCCGGGACAGCCAGCGGACTCGCTGGAACAGTTCCAGCAGGTGTACATGGTGACGCACTTGATGGACGCCGATCTGAACAACATCATACGCACGCAGAAGCTTTCGGATGACCACGTCCAGTTCCTGGTTTACCAGATTCTGCGCGGCCTAAAATACATCCACAGTGCGGGTGTTATACATCGCGACCTGAAGCCCTCAAACATTGCGGTGAACGAGGACTGTGAGCTGCGCATTCTGGACTTCGGTCTGGCCCGGCCGGCAGAAAGCGAGATGACCGGGTACGTGGCCACGCGGTGGTACAGGGCGCCAGAAATCATGCTCAACTGGATGCACTACAATCAGACGGTGGACATCTGGTCCGTGGGCTGCATCATGGCCGAGCTGCTCACTGGTCGCACCCTCTTTCCGGGCACCGATCACATTCACCAGCTAAACCTGATTATGGAGGTGCTGGGAACGCCGGCAGACGAATTCATGAGCCGCATCTCCTCGGAGAGCGCCCGGAACTACATCCGTTCTCTGCCGGTCATGCCCCGCCGCAATTTCCGCGACGTCTTCCGCGGCGCCAATCCGCTGGCCATCGACCTGCTGGAGAAGATGCTGGAGCTAGACGCTGACAAGCGCATTACGGCTGAGCAGGCGCTGGCCCATCCCTACATGGAAAAGTACCACGACCCGTCCGACGAGCAGACCGCCGCGCTGTACGACCAGAGCTTCGAGGAGAACGAGCTGCCGGTGGAGAAGTGGCGCGAGATGGTTTTCACCGAGGTGAGCTGCTTCAAGCCGACAGCCGCTTTCGCCGAACTTCTGCCCAAGGAGTAGCAGTTTCCCCAGATCCAGCCCCTGTCCGTTCAATGATGCTATCTGTATACATTTAGATTGAGTCTTCTTTATGCCTAGTTGAAGCGGATGTGCCCAATCGAGATTTCTCTACTCGTCGAATGTAAACACAATCAGGAGGCTATTTATTCTAGAGCGATTTATATTTAGAAACGCTTCAGCGGCTGGATTTAAACATTTACCCCAGCCGTACGAGTTTATGTATTTTTGAACCTCTGCTTTCCGTTCGATGGGTACAGAAATGGCGGTTTGGAAAGTAGCAGTCCGAAAATGTTTCCAAAACACACAAAGTCACAGCCTTAATGTCCAGTTCAACTTCAGATTTGGTGTCGGTTTTAACACACAGTTCTTGTGAAAAATAATCCTGTAAATGTGAATAGTGTACATGTACATCGTAGTTCATAAGCATCTCGCGGCCAGTAACTATAAAAAGAGCACTAGTGTCTACATACGTTGAATCCAAATAAATGTGTGCTATGTATTTTACAAAAGTAGATCCTCCAGATATCTCTCGAATTCCCTTTCCCTGGAGGGCTGCTCCTGGGCGAGATCAGGTTGCTTTAGCCAGATTTTCTCGTCTGCCGAGGGCTCCTCCTGCTCCACCTGCTTCTTTTCCGCTTCTACCTCAACTTCCAAAGACGACGGTGCCGCTACGCCCTCCTCTTCGCCTTCTGAGGAGGCAGAGGCTTCGTCCTCCGCATCAAGCTTGCGTCGCTTGCGCTTTCTTTCAGCTCTGCGTTCCTCCTTCTCCCGGCGGCGCTGCTTCTTGTACTCCTTTTTCTTGGTGCGGTAGTTTAGCTGTTCCGTATGCGTGGGACAAAGGCGCACCTAAAAGATTGGCAAATTTGTAAATAAACAGGCAGCAAACATTGGACACTTTTGAAAGCCACCTTGACCAACGCATTCAGGGCCGTTTTCTTCTCGATGTACTTGAAATTAACTTCCCAGCTACGCAGACCCGACCGCTCTCCGCAGTGCCGGCTGCCACACTGGAACTGACCGATACCTGTGACCACCTCCTGTTCCGTTCGCCATCGCAGGGCTATCTTGTTCTCCTTGTAGCGGGACAGATCAGCTATGCAGTATTCCTTGAACAGTTTCTTGTAGTACCGCAAGGCCAGACGCTGCTCCCAGCTCAGGGAATCTGTGTCCACCTCTTCATCGTCCTCCCACAGGAAGCGGTGGTTCTCCCGTATCACGTCGATATCCCTCTTGTGTCGGCGCGCTTCCGCCTCGGCTGGCGAGTTGAGAACATAGTGGTTAAGGATATAGTTATGCCTCTCCTTCGACGAAAGGTTGTTCAGATTTATGGGAAATAATTTCGGGTCGCCCATTGTTATTGTTACAAACTGAGTTCGATTTACCAATTGATGTATCGATGTATCGATACAGAAATATCGGAACGTCAAAAGCGAGCAGCTATGTCGATTTGGCTAGTTTATCACCAAATCATAATAGCCATATGACACTCTAATGCAGTTTTCATTAATTAGCTACTTCATTAGAACCTTGAAAGACACCACTATATGTGCAATTTTGCTTGGATTATTTTGGTAATGCGACTACGGTCACACCGGCCGCCATTCGCGGCGTATTACTATGAATTTCTGAATTCCTCGTCGAAGTATTCTTGCATAAATAAATGCAGAATCCTTTAAATTTACGTTTTTAATCTAAAAAGCTTAATTTGTTTTAAATTATTACCAAAAAAAAGTTTAATTAATTTTACAGCGCAAGAACCTTGGCACCGCAAAACATGTTATTTTTCCTAATTTTCTAATTATTTTTTCATCATCATCATTTTTTTGATATAAAAATAAAATTCTCAATGTAAGACCATACTGTCAATGAGCTGGCTAATACATTTTTCAATAACATTATTCTAATGCATTAGAGCGCCTATAGTCGTCTTGCTCGCACTTGTGTAAAACGCTATAGCGCTGTCAAATCTTTAATGAAGTCTCTAATTAATGCGCCAGTGTCATACGGCTATAAACGTATGAGGTACGAATATTTATTTACCATATATTATTTTATTAAATTAAATTCTTATAATCTACTAAAGATTAAAAATTATTAAAAATCATTAAAGTTAAAAATTCTTATCATTTAGTTCTTGTTATTCAGATATGTATGTATTTTGTAGTGGATATTTAATTTAGATTTTTTATAGCTAACTTTTTAATCGGAATAACTGCGATATATATATATTTATATATACAATATGTATGGCGTATGTGCATTCATTAGGGCGTTGGGGCCTGGGCCGTATCTCATTACACACACACCACGTACAATATTATTGTTTGATCCCCTTTGAGTAGGGGGAATTTCGGGGGCAGTCGCTAAAAGTGTGTATGTATGTTTCGATAGATTTCCGGTACAACTTTTTAGCACATCGCAAAGGGGAGCTGATGACGACGCCTCGTCGCAAAAATTGAAAATTAAAAGTTAAAAGAATAAGAGGAGCGTGGGGAAAGCGGATCCCCTCCATTATCAATGGCTTGCAGTTGCAGCCCGCTGTTCTTTGTCTTTCTGCGAAAGAACCTGCTCTACTTGCGCTGCAACTTCCTGCCACTGTTGTGCATCTGCACGGGACTCGTCGGCGTACTATGGGGTTATTTGCACTGGTCTATCAAGCCCCCTGTGCCGCAATTGACGGACTTCGAGCCCAAAAATGAAGTGAGTAGAAGCGTCTGCCTAATGCGTTGGCACTGTTGTTGCCTGGGGTCCCATGACCGCGATTTCTAATGAATTTGTTATCTGACGTCAGCTGGTACTGAAACAACTGTATTTCCCGGGAAATGATTTTGACTATATATACTATGCGCCCAGCATCGAAAATGTGGAGGATATCGTGGACCTACTGCGTCTGGATTTGCAGATTGCCCCAGAGCGTGAGTAAACATGATAATTGCAGAGAAATGATTTGATAAACTCTCCTGTTCAGGATTCCGGGCTTACAACAGCACTTCCGAGATGCAGCTCGAGCTGGAACAGCAGTGCAGGGGCAGCTGCTTTGCCATCAACTTTGAGGAGGTGCCCAACCGTGGTAGTGCCGGGAAGTTCCGATACAGCTTGAGCTCAAGTCACATGCGCCTTTCGCCCAGAAAGCGATTCGTAAATGACGAGGAAGTCAATCGCCAGAAAGGTCCGTGTGGTGCCATTGTTCGCGATCAACGGCTGACTCTGTGCTTTGTTCTTTCAGACGACGATGACTACATTCGGTCGGGATTCCTAACCCTGCAGCTGATACTGGACAAACAATATATGAAGTATCAGAGCCTGGAGGCAAACTACAATATACTGGTCAGTTCCATGCCTAACTTGGAGGTGGCCAGCATGGACAGTCACCGACTCATATACTTTGGCACCTTGTTCAGCGTCATCTTCAGCGTGGTTCTGCTGAGCACCTTCGTGGTTCCCTTTGTCGAGGAGAAGCAGAACGGGTTGAAGGAGTTCCTTAACCTGGTCACGCCCATGAGTTTCCTTAACGGCCTTACATTCTTTCTCATCCGTCTCGTGTGCTATGCGGCGCTACTTCTCTTCGTCCTCATCCTCGCCTATTGCTACGAGGCCCTGGGACTAATACGCTTCGCCTACGTGGCTGTGTTGTTCCTGCTTTACATTTTGGCCACCATGTCGTATGCATATCTTATATCGGTTTGCTTTCATTCAGGTAACCAAACATTCACCCGCCTGATTAATCCTCTTTACTTGAACTGCTTACTTCCTTTCTAGTATTTTATGCGAAGATTGGTGGCCTGGTGATGTTGATCATTCCATATGTGTTTACCTTTGTTCGCACCTGGGCCACCGCTTTGGCCTTCTACTTTTTTAGCACCAATGCCTTTCTGGAGGGTCTGGACGTTTTCCAGACATTTTCCAACAAGCGTAAGACTTACACAGCCACAATGCGAGGGCACTCCTTTAACTTATCACTTGACCATCGTAGATCGCACCTTTGGAGGAGCAGATCTCTTCCGTGAAGTTAAATATGACTCCAGTCGGATGTTCTCGATTTACATTGTCCTGCTGTTCCAATCTCTCTTGTACGCCCTTGTCTACAACTACTTGGGTTGTGTGTTTCCCGGACCGGGAGGCCTGAAGCGCCCATTTCTCTTCTTTTTGGACGTAAGTAGTAGTCTTAGTTTCTTATGTCCGGGACTCGAATTCGCGCTTTCGTTCGGTGACCGGTCCTGACCGAATTCCAACATATCGCACATGCATCGCCACGTTAAAATATCGATTTATAAATTTGGTTTCACAACTTTCCCGTAAAATAACGATACAGTATCTGTATTTTCGGCTGCCCATAATTCCAATTAATTAATATTTCTTATGTTCAGGGAAAGGGCAATATTATCTAGGGATCGCAAATAAGAGTAACAAGTAAATTGATGTGCAAATATTCAAAATAAACAAAAACAAAAATAACTATGGCCGATTCTCGTGGTTTGCTTTTGCCTTCGCATCGACGCTTAGGATTCCCAACGGATTCTAGCTTAGATAGAAGGTAAAGTACAAAGAAAATTAGCAATAGCTAGCAAGTGGTCTGATGATTTGGGTAGGGCCAATGAAACGATCGTAACCACAGCTGCTACTTGTCTTTGTTCTTTTTGTTATTTTTGCCCAAAGTCGCGCCTTTGATTTGTAGACACGTATACTTTACAAATTCTTATCAGTTAAAGGTCGATGCTAACAAAAACAAACATCCCAAAATATTTAATAAAGCGATCCATAAGCTGAATAGATTGAAAAGTCTTGATCCTTTAAAATATGAAGTACATCAAACGAAAGGTATTGAAACGTAGAGTTATTTGTACTCATTAATATTATTTGCGGTCCCTAAAATTATCGTCTTATACAACCTCTTTGTTACTATCTTTCGCGGTTTAAACTTCGGTTAATTTCAGTGACGGTTTCGGTTGCGGTTATTCTTTTAAGTCGATTTAAAGCGGAAGACTCACTTTTTCGGTTACGGTTCAACTCGTAAATCGGTATGTTTTCCCAGCTAAATGGGCCATTGCAAGGATTTGCCTAAGTCGACTCCTTAATTCCTGCATTCCTAGCCCAAAACCTACCAGAAGCGGCAGCGCAATGAATATACGACCGCACCAAGAGGCACACAGGCCATCATCATCACGGAGCTGTGCAAGAAGTTCCAGACAAGTAAACGAGAAACGCTCATTTCTGACAACCTAAGTATGACGATCAACAACAAGGAGATTACTGTGTTGCTGGGCCACAACGGGGCTGGAAAGACCACGATGATGAACATGATAATGGGTGAGCATAAGCATATCCTTGGGATGAAATCATACGCATGCTGACCGTCTACTTTCCAGGACTGGTGCCCAAGGATTCGGGCAAGATAGTTGTCTGCAGCGAGCGCGACGTGTCCTCCTATCGCCACCTGATCGGCTTCTGCCCCCAGCACAGTGTATTTATGAGCTACATGACCTGCCACCAGCACTTGGAGTTCTTTGCCCAACTTCGCGGAGAAACTCGCAGCAATGCCCGCAGATGGGCGGATGAGAAGCTCATGAAACTGGGGCTGAGTGACAAACAAAACGAGTTCGGACGAAACTTATCTGGTGGCATGAAGAGACGTCTATCCCTGGGCATAGCAATTGCCGGAAATACCAAGTAGGGCGTCAGCAGCCTAGGTCTCCTCATAAACCATACTAAGATCTTAATATTTATTGCAGAATTGTTATTCTCGACGAACCGTCATCAGGACTGGATATCAACTCACGGCGCGAACTGTGGGACATCCTGCTGAATCTGCGCAAAGAGAAGGCCATTCTGGTCACCACCCACTACATGGAGGAGGCCGAGGTGCTCGGCGACACCATCTGCATACTGGCCAATGGCAAGTTGCAGACTACGGGAACCCCCCTGGAGCTCAAGCGCAGGTCTGGCATCGGTTATCGCCTAAAACTGGAGGTCAGCGACTTTACACACAGAGAAGACGAAATCATGCAAACAATACGCGACTATGTGCCACCGGCCTCCGTCCTGGTAAGATCACTGAATACATCAAATCGACCTTATATGCGACTTCTTCATAACTTTTCACTGTGTTTTCCGATTAGAATGTGGTGAAACCGACCGCGAATATCTGTCTGCCGTATGCGTATAAAAGACAATTCCCAGAAATGCTTCACAAGCTTGAGACCAACATGAATCAGTTGGGTATTCAAACGATTTCCATGACCGACACAACCCTGGAAGATGTGTTCTTAAAGTAAGCAACTAGCGTTGACTTTGGTTTAGAGATTTACCAAAATAATCATTTGATACATTTTAGATGTGCCGGTGAGCAGGACCAGGTGGATACCCCGGACGGATCTCGGACTGATATGCCGCTCTTGGCTCCCTATAAGCGTTTACCCAGCCAACACGTTGAACCTAGCCTTTTGCAGCTTTGGCTGGCGGTGTTCTACAAGAAGTGGACGTTTCTCTCGCAAGAATGGCTGTACTCTTTGATCATGGTGAGCATTGCTGAAAATATTGGAATTATTCCCAAGAATTGGTCTCGCTGCGTAGCCGCTGTAGTGGCCTGATAAGCAAAAATGATTAGGTTGCATTACAACGTTACTGTATTTTTCCATTGTTAACGTTATCTTCCCGCCAGCTGTGCCTTCCCTTTGTCTGCGTTTTCGGTGCAATTCTCGCCATGCACGCCATGTCTGTGGTGGAAAACGAGGAGGCTTTGCCGCTGAAACTCAGTCAAATGGGCAGTGGAATCGTCTACATATACAATCCGACGGGGCACCATGGCCAGGTGGAGCAGCAACTGCGTCAGCAGATCGAGCTAAGCGGGATCACTGCGAAAACAATGCAGCTCCGTGGGGACAACGATATAAAAAATGGTATGCTATACATTCCGTGCTGGGGACTCGAATAACTTGATGTCTATAATTGTCTTTTCGTGTAGAATCCCTCGACCTACAACGCGACAACTTGGCCGATTTCCTCGAACAGGTGGTGGGCATTATTGACATGTACGGCGACGGCAGGGGCACTGGCGGAGCGACGCCCACCATAGAGATCTACTTCTCCGGGAATCGCTACCATAGCTCTGTGGAACTGATTAACCTGGTGGACTCCGCCATGCTAGGGCTAGAGCGGCCAGGGTCAGATATAGATGCGACCTATGTTCCCATCCGGCGTTTTATCAGCGACATAAGCGCCTCCAGGCTGGAATACTATGCGGTCATCGTGTCCGTGGGAATGTTCTTTTGCATGTTCTACTTCATTGCCCTGCCCTTCAGGGAATACGCGAACGGTTTCCGCAGACTTCAGACCATGTCACGATACACCTACTGGGCCGCTCACTTTACCTTCGACGTGCTGACTCTGGCCGTCGTCTGCGTGTCCCTGCTCCTCCTGCAACAGTTGTTCATGCCCGCTGAGCTCTATTCCAAGATGGAGCTTCGGGTGATTGTGGCGAGTATATTCTTCTACGGATGCAGCTACCTGCCAATTCTCTATGCGCTGGGCAACAACTTCAAGTCCATTTCCACGATATCCACCTACCTGCTCCTAATGCTGATTGTTTCGGGTAAATGATCTAAGATCTGTCTCTATTTCTGGGCTGCATTTTTATACTAAAATTGTCCAATTATTTCCCCTTAGCCATCGCCCCCCTAATAACCTCCAGCACCTCGTCCGCGATGAAATTGCACGAGACAAAGATCGCATTCTTGTGCTTCCTGCCGGACTTCAATCTGAACCACCAGCTGCGCATTATCAATGAAAACTTTATTACCCGCCGACGGGTATTGGCTCCCGGAAAAACACATCATCTGCTCAGCGAGGAGGTCTTCTTTGCCTACGCCATTGCGGTGTGTGTGCTGGTCATGGCGTTCTTTACCGTCGTCCTGGAGCATATGTATCTGCGCCGGAAAGTGCAGGAAGCCTTCTATCGAAATATCTCAATGTTCACGCAGAAGAAGAACTCGTTGCGCACCAGTCCCAGCGGCACCCACCTGTCAATTGATTGTGCCAAGGAAGAGCAGCTGGTCAGAGAGCTCATCGAGCATCCTTCAGAGGGCTATCCCCTGGTTGTGAGTGGCCTTCGCAAGCGATACCAGGACAAGGTGGCTGTCAATGGACTCAGCTTTGCGGCACAGCGGGGCGAGTGCTTTGGTCTGTTGGGCGTCAATGGAGCGGGCAAGACCAGTACCTTCCAGATGATCGCTGCCAACTTGGCGCTCGACGGCGGCAGCATCTGCATAGATGGCATAGAGATTCGGCAGAATGAAGTGGCCTACCGTCACCGCTTTGGCTACTGCCCGCAGTACGATGCACTGAACAAGTTTATGACCGCCGAGCAGTGCCTGCACTACATGGGCCTGCTGAGGGGCTTAAGTAACTCTGCTGAGGGGCCGGCCAGCGTCAAGGAGAACGTAAAGTACTGGCTGGAAAAGATGCACTTGACCAAGTATCAGCAGGTGGAGGTGCGCCATTATTCGGGCGGCACAAAGCGGAAACTTTTGGCCGCCATGGCCATGATCGGGGCACCCACGCTGGTGCTCCTGGACGAACCCACTACCGGCGTAGATCCAATTTCGAGACGATTTTTATGGCAGTGCATTAAGGACTTTCAAGGACAGGAACGGACTGTGGTGCTTACTTCGCACAGGTAAGGAACATTTGTTTTCTACAGGTTTTCGAGTCTCATGGGGCCCATATGACGTTTCCTTAACTTAAGTACTATTAGTTCTTAAAAGTATTTTTCGATATTCAATGTCGTTACAAAGTTACATCGTTGAAAAGACATGCTCTTCAGAGAAGCTTACTCCTGCAATGATTATTTCTTTTTCGTTTTTCTCGAATCCACGTTTTTCTAACTGGTCAACACCATTTCTCAAAAACAACTTAGCAGATTGTCCAGAATTGTGTTGAACATCACAGTACCTTTCTTTTCAGTGTAGTACTTCAGCTTCCTATATCTCGAAAATATGTGAATATTTGGACTTATAAAAAATTTTAAGAAATACTTTAATTAATAACTGTTAAAAAATTTTAAGTGGTGAGTCTAAAGCGCTCTTCAGGAAAATGTTTCTAAACACGCTCGAAAAAACCCTCTCAAATACGTTATTGAAAGTTTTCGAGAAACGAACATAGAGGGGAAAACCTTTTTATTCTTCAGTCAAATGCTCTCAGTTGATCTTCCCTTTTGCGTTGCTTGAAACCGAAAAAAATCTAATTGCTAAGTAAAATCGGTCTTTCACTTTACTTTGTTTTAACTACTGCTCGTTGGAAGAAGACTAACTGTCTTATGATACCATAATGTCGGCTTGTCTCTCGCTATCATTAAGTTGAAAGCGTAAAATTCTACAAAAAATCCAACGTGTGATTATAAACAGTTCCCATCCCGAGGACTCGTCTCCCGAAATCTCCGATTCCCTATTTATAATCTCGTTAAGAATTACGTAAATCAAATATGGGCAGTACCAAACATCTCTCAGCAAGTAAAATAATTTTTATTTATTTGAATTTCTTTTTTTGTTTGCATTGTTTTTTACACATGACATTGCATGTGCCAGGGCCTTTTCCGGCGACTGCTGGCCCTTCATCATACCTATGCTTTCTGTAAAAGGATATAAATGTGTTCAAATTAAATATGTTCAATTAAATATTTCTCACAAAAATACATACCGATTAGAACCGAAAAGAATTCGGGAAATGCTCTAAGAGACTTCTTCCCATTTACGCCATCCAGGTTGAAGTCGCAAATTAACGATTCGGCCATCACCCCTTTTAGTGATTTAGTAAGAGTGTTGCTATTCAGCAAGTCAGTTATGGCTAGAATCTGTAATAATAGAAATAATCAGTTTTACGGACTAAAGTCGTGCATCATATTTACTAACGTAGGCATTTTTTGTGCTAGAGACTATTTTGAATTCAAGTGCTGCCAGGGCTTCTTGGTCTGGGATCGGGAACGATTCCTCGACTCCAACATCTTTTGAGTTTCCTTTTAGTAAAAGTTGTAGCAGGGCCGCCAGCTTTGACACCTGTAGAGTGCTCTTTGCCAACTCTTTGCTATTCGCCTCTAACATTTTGGTGTTGGCCTCGAGCTTACTTTCCAAGGACCGGAGCCTCTTCGCCAGCTCACCCATCTGATCCTTGGGCTTGGAACCTTGGTCCAAAAGTGTCTTCAAATGTCCCTTATTGTCTTTTGTGCTAGGTCCTGCGTCTTCATCTAGGTCCTCGCTTTCCATTTCAAAAGGCCTTTTTACTGCACATCGCTGTGAGTCAGCCATATCCCTTTGCTAATTTTATTTTGGGTTATAACTTTGTTTTTGTATTTAGTGATGAAAGAAAGATAAATGTGTAAATATTAGTGAAATGTGTGGAATCTTCTAATCAATATAAAGACAACTTCTATCAGTTAATAACATAACAAAAACACAAATTGAGCGCAGAATGAATTTTGCTTCGAACTTCGATGGACTAAGCCCAATAGATTTGTTTTTTTTTTTTTTTTTTTTTTTCAAACATGGTCTTTGAATATTTTTGATTTTATTCTTCCCTAAAATAGATAATTGGATTTGCTTATATTTTATATATTGTTTTTGTCGGTATAATTTTTTTCAGTGTAGTGATCCGATGGTATTTTTATTGCGCGCGAAATTTGCACACAAACTTCACTTTTATCATCAGGCTTATATATTTTCCATTCCAATTCCATTCCCTTTCAGGCGATTTATGTATGTATGTATGTATGTATGTATGTATGAATTTATTTAAATTTACATACATACATATCGCACAACTTTAACCAGGAACAGATGATATTGAAACGCAATTGCAATAATATACCGGTAATGCTCTTATGCCAAACCGGGAGACCGAACTTCGAAATCAAGTGCGCAAATAAATGTAGTAATTAATAACAAATCACTTTGATTATCTTGACTTGAATTGAATGCGTGAGCTCACAGCTGCCGTCAAATTCAAAATGAACAAACTGCAAAATTTGAGGGACGCGTGTTAGGGTATATCCGGCCCTTTCAATACCTTACAATTAGAACCACATTTTATTTAAAACAAACATTTTCTTAAAAGAGTCATTAGAATCATATTTCACTCAAATTTCGTTAATACCCTTCCATCAATTTTTTTTTATTCGAAAATAAATATATGTAAATACAAGTAAAATATAAGCGCAACCAGGATTTTGTTTGCCTTCATTGTTTCGAACTTCGAACATGTCGGAAGGAAAGTGGAGGGAATTCCAGAACTGAAGGGGTCTTGAGCATATGTACGTGTTCACATATACAATAATATTTTTGTTTTGAGAGAGCGCCTGTATTTTTCTTTCTCTTTAAAGCCAGCTCTTAAAATTCTTCTAGTGACTCTCTATTGTCCATTAACTATAGAACATTTTGGAAAAGCAAAAAACGCTGAATTATTCTTAACGAGGTTAACAAAAATATTAAGCTTTTACTAATTTATGTATACATATTTATATATTCATAGCCATGAAAGGGTATTATAATTTTAGTAATTGAATTTTTGATCAGCATCAACTGCCAAGTGGATCCTTTATGTATTTATGTTCATATGTTTTGGGTATTCCATTGACTACTTAATTTATGAAAATATTGGTTCTGTATCGCAATATTTAGCCTATTTTTAAAACAGTTTGTAGGGGAAGAAGTGTTTTCCGTTGAAAAAATCGGCTAACTATCGAGATACATCGCGGATATTTTCATTCATTCAGTCGTCAAGGGAATATCCAGACCGAAAATATCGGCGATATATCCCTATACATAGTTAGCCGATATTTTCAACTGAAAAAAGGTATTCTCATACAAACTCTGGAACATTTTCAGTCATTCAGTGTTAAGGGAATACCCTGATTATATAGTATTAGTCAGAAGTTTGCAAGGCAGGGAAAGAATACATATGTATGTATGTACATATATGTATTTTTGATCAGAATCAGCAGCCGAGTCAATCCAGCCATGTCCGTCTCTTCGTGCAGATAGACTTTATTTATGTACAAATAATAATAGCTGGTGTTGCTTTAACTTTTTTAACTTAATAACCGTTGCCGAGTGTTACTGTTCTAAATGCATATTAACTTCTTGCCGATACGTTTCGGTTTTACTCAAAATTTGCTTTTCAAAACCTTAACAAATTAAATATTAATTAAATGTTAATTATATTTATTATTATATATATTATAGCATGGACGAATGCGAGGAGCTGTGCAATCGACTGGCTATCATGGCGCACGGTCAATTCAAATGTCTGAACAATATCTGTGCCCTAAAGCGTTTGAGTGGCTTCACCATTAAACTAAAAATGAAGGAGAACACAGAAACACAGAACCCAGAGTCGAATGTGTGCACGGTGACCGGTATGCTAAGGTCACAGTTCCCAGGACTAGAGCTGCGGGAGAACCATGCCGGCACTCTTACGTACTTCGTAAGCATACAGGAAACCGTAATCCAGTGGTCGAATGTGTTCAAGATAACGGAAGATTATTTGGCCGATCGGCTGGGGGACATTGTTGAGGATTACTCTGTGAACGAGTGCACGCTTGAGGATATTTTCCTCAAGTTCGACAAACAGGATAAGTCCCAATCAACGTCACGCCAATCATCGGTACAGAGAAGCCCGGAAGTCCTTAGCCACGTATGAGCGTGGGTTGGGCTTGGCATATCGAAAAGACTGAGCACAAAACTGTCGTCCTGAGGATCACTTCTGCCTTTTTCGCGGCATCATCCCTCTATATCTCACCTGTAAAAATTCCATTTGACACCTTCCCCGGCCCGTATTCATTTTTACAGAGAATCTCAAATAGGAAAGAAGACACATCTGATCCTCTCGACCGGCAGTCACTTGGACTCAGTTCTGACGGCAGGATTTTTCTACTTAATGTATGTATGAATGTGAATACTAATATCTAAGACATTAACTGTGTGCAAGATATGAAAATGAAATATTTATTTATTGAATATGTTACTTTAACACTTTTAGATACTATCTTTTCAATAAAATAAATTTGAAAAAAGTCAAGAAAGCGTTTTTACTACGTATAATATATGTAAGTCGCCAATACCTCGGCGTGTGTTTAATTTTAAATCTATTTCTCCAACACGAAAGACTTCGATTCACAATTTTATGTTAGTTTGCCTTGACATATCTATACGGTCTTCCGAAATTTCTCATTTTTTTCCGCATCAGTAGTGCGAATTTATGAGCTGTTGGCGATAGTTTTACGGTGCAACTCTGGTTTTTCTTCACGACAGTGAAAATTTGACCATTCACACTATTCGGCGAATTTGCTCTTGGTTAGAGAAATATCATTAGAAAAACTCAAATTTATCGAGATCTAATTCATTTGCATTGTTAAAAAGCCATAGTTGATCTATAAAAGAAAATATATACTTTTTTGAATATTCCGTTTCAATTAGGAGGGTTTTAGTAGACTATATTTTTCGTGTGGTCGCGCACAAGTTTATTATCCCAGCAGACAAACAGCGGACTTAGTGCGGACGGATCCGAAAATGTCCGCTAAACATATTAAAGACGGACAAAGATTCTGATTTTCCGCATTAGTTTCTCTAAATGCTCAAAAACGGACGGACAAACGGATGAATAGCGGACGAAAATCGCGAATTCTCAGGATAATACCCGATAATGTTATCATAAAAGGTCCGCAATCGAAATCTTATTCGGATTCCGAAAATGATAGGTTGCTGCCACAAACCCCACGGCAGGTAACGGACGTTTTGTCCGCCTGAGATCCGTTAAACTTCCGTTTTTCTTATTTTTTACGAAGTTTTTGTCTGCTGGGATATCATTGAAAAAACTAAGACCAAAGAGTATAGAACTATAATTCTATACTCTTTGCTAAGACACTATAACCATTCCTTATTAAATTTGTTCATGGTGGAAACGAGTTATTTAGATATCGATAGCGAATGCGGTTGGTGGGTTATCGGACTTCAGCCAGTCCTGCCAGACCGATCAAAAAGTTACCATTTACAGTGTTGAGTAATTTCGCTACTGATGACGTTTTTTCGCATTGTATTTTGAAGAATATTTTAATGTGAAAAAGTGTGATATTTGCAAAATGCAAACTCACACAACACGCAAGTAACACGCCAAGTGTCGCGTACCAACAAGCAACCCGAGGAGAACACCCCTGCCCAGCTGGCAGAGGTCACCAGAAGGCAGCAGCGAAAGTTGCGTTGCTGTCGTTTCCGCACTCGCAGCGCAGTGAGGGAAGGAGAGGGAGGAGCGGAAAGTTGGTCGGAAGCGGAGAGAGGGCAAGGGCGGAGAAGAACCGGAGGCGGAGGAGGA
Organism: Drosophila kikkawai; assembly: GCF_030179895.1. Taxonomy (NCBI): domain Eukaryota; kingdom Metazoa; phylum Arthropoda; class Insecta; order Diptera; family Drosophilidae; genus Drosophila; species Drosophila kikkawai. The sequence goes on from NC_091729.1 coordinate 8,597,082, forward strand.
ACTCACCCATCGGAGACGACCTTGGGAGTGGCAGCGGCCCAATATGCACAACAACTCCACGAAGACCAAGGAAATGTTCATCGTGCGTGCTCTAGAAAAGATCCTTGCCGACAAGGACATTCGGCGCTCCCACCATTCGCAGCTGAAGAAATCCTGCGACTCGGCGCTGGAGCAGATCAAGGCAGAGCTGATCAGCGCCGGACAGATCGCCGAGGGCAACGAGCTGCCCTGCGCCGCCCTCCCGCTGCCAAAGAACGATGCGGCGAGCATCATCAATGCGGAAACCTACTTTTTGCCCTTCGAGCTGGCTTGCAAGAGCCGCTCGCCCCGAATCGTGGTCACGGCCTTGGACTGTCTGCAGAAGCTTATTGCCTATGGCCATCTCACCGGTTCCATCCAGGACTCGGCGAATCCCGGTCACTTGCTGATAGACCGCATCGTGGTGACCATTTACGGATGCTTCAGCGGGCCCCAAACGGATGAGGGCGTTCAGCTGCAGATCATCAAGGCGCTGCTCACGGTGGTCACCTCGCAGCATGTGGAGATCCATGAGACCACGCTGCTGCAGGCGGTGCGCACTTGCTACGACATCTACCTGTCCAGCAAGAACTTGGTCAACCAGACAACGGCCCGAGCGACGCTTACCCAGATGCTAAACGTGATCTTTGCCCGCATGGAAAACCAGGTGTACGAGGTGCCGCCTCCGCCTTCGCATCCAATGAACGGCAGCGTTCACTCCGAGGACTGGACCAACGGTGGTGGAGAGGAGGCATTGGGGGATGCTGACGAGGTTATTGCCTCCGAGATTCTGGCGGAGATCATAACAGGTGCGTGGTAGGGGAAGAGGCAACGCCTCAAACTATCTGCCCAAAGTCTTTATCGAATCAATTGCTTGTCCAATAAATAAGCATGAGTCAGGCCAAGTAAATTTCCGATAAGGTGTAAGCGACGCTCTCCCCACCTGGTTTTGATTACTCAATTTATGTTTCCTTGTTTCGTACATTCCAGCCGCTTATAATGAGGCCACTAAGGACCAGGAATCTGGCGGAGATGCTGAGCCCATTGCCAATGGAAACGACTCCTCGTCGCACTCCGATCACGACAGCGTGGAACTACACAGCGAGAACGATGCGGTGGTCACGGCCAAGTTCACGCACATTCTGCAGAAGGATGCCTTTCTAGTGTTTCGTTCCCTGTGCAAGCTATCGATGAAACCGCTGCCGGAGGGTCATCCCGATCCCAAGTCGCATGAGCTGCGCTCGAAGGTGCTGTCGCTGCACCTGCTGCTGCTAATTCTGCAGAATGCCGGACCGGTTTTTCGCTCGAACGAGATGTTTATCATGGCCATCAAGCAGTATCTGTGCGTGGCCTTGTCCAACAACGGGGTGAGCCTCGTGCCGGAGGTCTTCGAGCTGTCGCTGTCGATTTTCGTGGCCCTGTTGTCCAACTTCAAGGTGCACCTTAAGCGCCAGATCGAGGTCTTTTTCAAGGAGATATTCCTCAACATCTTGGAGGCGAACTCGAGCAGCTTCGAGCACAAGTGGATGGTGATCCAGGCGCTGACGCGGATCTGTGCCGATGCCCAGTCGGTGGTGGATATCTATGTGAACTACGACTGCGACTTCTCGGCAGCAAACCTTTTCGAGCGGTTAGTCAACGATCTGTCGAAGATTGCCCAGGGGCGGCAGGCCCTCGAGCTGGGCGCCAATCCCATGCAGGAGAAATCAATGCGCATTCGCGGCCTGGAGTGCCTGGTTTCCATACTTAAGTGCATGGTGGAGTGGAGCAAGGACCTGTACGTTAACCCCAATATGCCTGCTCCCCCCTTGCAGGTACAATCGCCAACGGCCACTGAGCAGGATCAGGCGGATATAACCATCCAGACCGCGCACAGCGGCTCGAGCCACAGCCTCAACTCGAATCAGGAGCAGCTTCAGGATCTGCCCGAGGCGCTTGAGGAGCGCAAGATGCGCAAGGAGGTCATGGAAACGGGCATTGAGCTTTTCAATCGCAAGCCGAAGAAGGGCGTCCAGTTTCTGCAGGAGAAGCAGCTTCTGGGCCCCACCTGCCAGGACATTGCCCACTGGCTGCACGAGGACGAGCGATTGGATAAGACCGTCATTGGAAATTACCTGGGTGAGAACGACGACCACTCCAAGGCAGTGATGTGTGCCTACATCGACGACTTCAACTTTCGCCAGTTGGAAGTAGTGGCCGCCCTAAGGATACTGCTCGAGGAGTTCCGGCTGCCGGGCGAGGCGCAGAAGATAGATCGGTTGATGGAGAAGTTCGCCAGCAGGTACTGCGAGTGCAATCCGCAGAACCAGCTCTTCCAGAGCGCCGACACAGTCTACGTGCTGGCCTTCAGCATCATTATGTTGACTACGGACCTGCATTCGCCGCAGGTCAAGCACAAGATGACCAAGGAGCAGTACATCAAAATGAACCGCGGCATCAGCGACAGCAAGGGGGACCTGCCTGAGGAGTACCTGTCCTCCATCTACGACGAGATTGCCGAACACGAGATCAAGATGAAGAACAACTCGGGTATGCTCCAACAGCCCAAGCCCCTGGGCAAGCAGGCCTTCATCACGGAGAAGCGGCGCAAGCTGCTGTGGAACATGGAAATGGAGGTCATTTCCCTGACGGCCACCAATCTGATGCAATCCGTGTCCCACGTCAAGTCGCCCTTCACTTCGGCGAAGCATCTGGAGCACGTGCGTCCCATGTTCAAAATGGCCTGGACGCCCTTCCTAGCCGCCTTTTCGGTGGGCCTGCAGGACTGCGATGATCCGGAAATTGCATCCCTCTGTCTGAACGGAATCCGCTGTGCCATTCGGATCGCCTGCATCTTCCACATGTCGCTCGAGCGGGACGCCTATGTGCAGGCCCTGGCGAGGTTCACCCTTCTGAATGCCAACTCGCCCATTAACGAAATGAAGGCCAAGAATATCGACACCATCAAGACGCTGATTATGGTGGCTCACACAGATGGCAACTACCTGGGCAGCAGCTGGCTGGATATCGTCAAGTGCATTAGCCAGCTGGAGCTGGCCCAGCTTATTGGGACCGGGGTACGGCCCCAGTATCTTTCTGGAGCGCAAACCACTCTGAAGGACTCGCTGAATCCGAGCGTGAAGGAGCACATCGGCGAGACGAGCAGCCAGAGCGTGGTGGTGGCCGTCGATCGCATCTTCACTGGTTCCATGCGACTGGATGGCGATGCCATCGTCGACTTTGTGAAGGCCCTGTGTCAGGTTTCGGTGGACGAACTGCAGCAGCCGCAGCCAAGGATGTTCTCCCTGCAGAAGATCGTTGAGATTAGCTACTACAACATGGAGCGCATCCGTTTGCAGTGGTCGCGCATATGGCAAGTGCTGGGCGAGCACTTCAATGCCGTCGGATGCAACAGCAACGAGGAGATCTCCTTCTTTGCCCTGGACTCGCTGCGTCAGCTGTCGATGAAGTTCATGGAGAAGGGCGAGTTCAGTAACTTCCGTTTCCAGAAGGACTTTCTGCGGCCCTTCGAGCACATCATGAAGAAGAACGCATCGCCGGCTATTCGCGACATGGTGGTGCGCTGCATCGCCCAGATGGTGAACTCGCAGGCCCATAATATTCGCTCTGGCTGGAAGAACATCTTCAGCATCTTCCACCTGGCAGCGGGAGACCACGAGGAGCCGATTGTAGAGCTCGCCTTTCAAACCACTGGCAAGATCATCGGGGACTTGTACCAGCGCCAGTTTGCCATCATGGTGGACTCGTTCCAGGATGCTGTCAAGTGCCTGTCCGAGTTCGCCACCGCCCGCTTTCCGGACACCAGCATGGAGGCCATCCGCCTAGTGCGCACCTGCGCCCAGTGCGTCCACGAGGCTCCCCAGTTGTTCGCCGAACATGCAGGCATGGAGAATGACGCCTCGGTGGCCGAGGAGGATCGCGTGTGGGTGCGCGGGTGGTTCCCCATGCTCTTCTCGCTCTCGTGCGTGGTTAACCGCTGCAAGCTGGACGTTCGGACCCGAGCCCTGACCGTGCTCTTTGAGATTGTGAAGACGTATGGCGAGAGCTTCAAGCCCAACTGGTGGAAGGACCTGTTCAACGTCATCTTCCGCATCTTCGACAACATGAAGCTGCCGGAGCACGTGACCGAGAAGTCCGAGTGGATGACGACCACCTGCAACCATGCGTTATACGCCATCATAGACGTCTTTACGCAGTACTTTGACGTGCTCGGCCACTTGCTGCTGGAGGAGCTCTTCGCCCAGCTGCACTGGTGCGTTCAGCAAAGCAATGAGCAGCTTGCACGATCCGGCACCAACTGCTTGGAGAACCTGGTCATCTCGAATGGCTTCAAGTTCAACGAGTCCACCTGGGACAAGACCTGCCAGTGCATCCTGGACATATTCAACGCCACACTTCCCCAGGAGCTGCTGAGCTGGCGCCCAAAAGCACATTCCAGTAACAATCAGCCCCAGGATCACAACCAGTTCGAGGCACTGCACATCCGCTGTGTGGTACAGCTGGAACTGATTCAGACCATGGACAACATCGTATTCTTTCCGGCCACATCCCGGAAAGAAGATGCCGAAACTCTGGCCCAAGCGGCTGCGGACTTGACTGGCGGCAGGAACGGATCGCAGGCCCAGCTCCTCGAGTGTCAGCGGGAGGAGCAGGGAATGTACGGCTACTTAAGAACCCGACAGCTGCTCACTCTAGCCGACTGCTTAATGCAGTCGCATCGGTTCGCCAAACGCTTTAATACCGACCACGATCAGCGCAGTCTTCTGTGGCGGGCAGGGTTCAAGGGGTCGGTGAAGCCGAATCTGCTCAAGCAGGAGACCTCGTCCCTGGCCTGCGTTCTGCGCATCTTTTTTAAGATGTACGGCGATGAGAACCGGCGCAGCGACTGGCCGGGCATCGAGCAGGAGCTGGTCCAGGTCTGCAAGGAGGCGCTGGGTTACTACCTGAGCTTGCAAAGCGAGGCCCACCGAGATGCCTGGACATCGCTTCTGCTGCTCATCCTGACGCGACTGCTTAAGATGTCCGATGCAAGGGTAAGCATACAAAAATATTACTGATTGAATCTAAATACTTGAATTTTAAGTGTAAAACAGAGATAGCAAGAAACAGTTTTTTTCTGTCCCAAATGAAGCCTTATTCACGGACATTCACGGTCTCAATCATTTTTATTAAAGAGCTGTTTCAATTTATTATTTGAATTATTCCTCTTCTACTGATTGTGCGAGTGTTCCACCTAATCGCACTTCATATGATATGGGAAATATGACACTTAAAGAATTAAATAATATAAATAAATAATAATAATAAATTAAAAAAAGTTAGAGGTATCGCAAAATTTAGTACAAATCAATTAATCTATTATATTTAGAATCGATTTTATTGAGAGCCGGAAATAAATCGATTTTTACTAAAAAATTCTAAAAATAAATTAATTAAAATCGAAAATTAAAACTATTAATTTATATTCAAAATAAATTAATATATTTTTTTTTTGTTCTACACATTTTATCTGTCGATATTTGTATTTAAATAATAACTAAAGAAATAACTTTTTGGTGTTATTCACCCATTATACTGTTTTATGATATTATAAAACACTGAAAATTATAATTAAATTAATACGTCAAAAATGTAGAATTTTGTACTTAACTTTTCCACAAGGTCACATGCGCGTTTAACTTTTTCGATTAAATCGATTCTAAAAATTTAAATCGATGTTTCCCATAATTGAACAAATTCGATTAATGGGTTTTATTTCCAGTTCTTCTGTAAATGTATTTTTAAACGTAGCGAAATCCCAAATTTAGATTCAGCTTGATCTATCGCATATATAAAATAATAATAATAAATAAATAATAATATAATATAATATTAAAAAATATACAAATAAAATAGATAATACATTTCGGTTATTTTTTTCGATAATATCGACGTTCTAACATTAAAACTCCTTTTTTTATTTGAAAAATTTCATATTCAAAGTTTACGATATTTTTGATTCAGACTTTACATCGCGATATACATTCCTAATAATAACCCCATTTTGTAGATATTTTTTTATAAATTAATTAATAATAATCATTCCTAAATTAATAAAAATCTGTCAACATTTTGTAATATCTTTTAGTTTGCAACCCACGTGTCCAACTACTACAGTCTGCTGTGCGAGATGATGTGCTTCGACCTCAAGCCCGAACTGAGAAGTGTCCTTAGGCGTGTGTTCATGCGCATAGGTCCAGTATTTAATATAATGAGCGTTAAATAGTCACGGAGGAGCCTCCTCAGCCGCCTAGCTAATTGACTTGGCCATGTTAATAGAACGATATCCTCCCCCATCCCTTCCCTCAAATCATAGTTTATTGTGCACTATTTTCGGTTCCATCGGCTTTGTTGTTATGTTGGCACCTAATCATACACGAATAAGTATATTTTTATTATATTAAACAAAAAAAGAGAAAGAAAGAAATACATAAGGCAATATGTAATGTTTTTTAGGCTTAACATGGAATGTTGTTGTTTTTATATACATAGTTATCCTAATGCTATGTAAGGCTTTAATGTGTGCGTGTCTATATAGTTTCCTTCAGTTACGAATTTTGAAAATTGTTTTCTCCGGAGCAACCACACACTTTAATATTCACCTATTATTATCAATAAATGTGTAGCGTAAATACCGATTAAACAGCATATTGTGCAGCCTGTGTATATCGCTAGTTATTAATTTAAATCAAAATATATACAAATAAATATATTTCAAATATACAATACAAAATTTATTACCAATGCGGAGTGTTCGGTTCTGTGATTGACTTTTCCCCATCATGCATATAAAGATCAAGTTCAAGGTATGTGCTACATATGTATATGTTATGTGGGATGTTTATATGAGTGCTATCGTGCGCCCAGATATGTAGCATCTTTATATTTCAGACGCGATTCCTCCAAATTAGTTTTTAATTCAAAAATATCACGCGCTGCTCTCTTCTTAAAAAATCTACAACAAAGCCAATTAAATGGTTAGAATTTGGCGTATATTTTTGTCAAGCTTCTTGCCATGTGTCCAGTCTTTGGTGCCCAGATTTATGGCATTTTTATTATACCGAGATATGTGCTACGAATTTGTTTAAACGAATGTGAGAGCCTCTTGATTTTATGTTTGATCAAAGTGTTTTTTTTAAATCTTAACGTAGGGAATACTAATATCGGAGTGGTTTTGTTAATTAAATATTTGAATATGTACATCTTATATCTGTTTGAAATTGAAATTTAAAATACTCTTTTATTGCTGGGAACCAATAAATATTTCATTAAAATACAAAAATTAAGATTTTTTAAGGAAATATTAATTGGTGCAAAGCAATAAAGAGTATTTATAATTTCAGGTTGTCTAAGCTGCATAAGCATACATACCTTGATGAGAATTAAATCTTTATGCGTTCGCGACACCTCTGCGTTTAATAGCCCAAAAAGTAATTTTTTCTGCTTGAAATGAGACGTTGTTTAGGCAAGAGGGTCCATTGGAATATTCCAAGACAAGTTTATCGTTTTGTTTTTGGCAATATTCGTACCTTAGTCACTGCCACTGTCCACATGACATGGGGCAGCGTTGTTGTTTATTTGCCGGCTAAACAGATCGATTAGCACGCAGCACCGACTGCAAACTGGCCGAAACTGAGAAGATCGGGTAGGAATCAATGGGCCTTGTGTGAAGAAGATTACTTTGGGGAAGAGGCTTTCGTGTGTGATTTGGAAATTCTTAGCCACACGCTAATCAATCTTGTTAATATGTCAATTCCAGTGGAAACTTAATCTCGATCTCGCTTTCTGATTCGATTTGCGATTTGTATCACATTGGTGGGTGCTAATTGCGAGCGCTTACGTACGGAGGAAGACAAATATTTTCTGTGCAAGGAGAGAGAGAGAGTACAGAGAGTCACCATGTATCATACTCTGAAATCTCACCTCGATCCGACTTAAGCTAACCGCAAACTAAAGTTCAAGATCTTTGACAAAGCACGCAGCCCGTACTCTTATATATGCCTAATAAAAGTGAATTATGGCGTCCAACAGCTGCTGGAAAAACAGAATAAAAACAAATCCTTCGCCACGCGTGTTACCAGCTCAGAAATAATTTAGAAAACAAACATGGTCCAATTACCCTGCACATCATAAAGGAGACTGACAAGACTTCTTGTATGGCATATAGACGTTTGATCAACTTAACAAAAAATAATAAAATCTTTTGGGTTTTTGCAACTAAAAAGGTCACAATGAATAGTCGCCTTTACCTTGGAGAGTTGGTTGAACTGTCTAAACGCTTTCTTCCCATTCCATTGGTCTTGATGAAAACAGTAACCTCTTGAGATAAAAGTTATCTGTGTAAATATCCAAAAATAATCTCTCTAGTTTCTGGTAAATATTTACTTTTCAACTACGGGTTTTCTTGTTATTATTCTAAAGCTATAGTTGTTGATGTCTTATTAAATTTAAGAATAATGAAATTACCTGCGAAATAAACAAATTTTAAGGACTGAAATGGTAACAGGATTAAGACACTTCACCCCCTTAGGTCATCTTTAAATAAGGATTCGATTTTCCTTTAACTCTTGGCTTATTTGACTTTCTGAAAGATCTGTCAGTAAGTGCAAACCTATTTAATTTGTGATCACGTATTCTCTGCTCCTTTTCGCATTCAATTTGCACCGATCACGGTGCACACTCCCGTTCCCGACCCAAAACTTTGCCCGTCACATGGGCTGAGTTAATTCCCATTAACAATAATTACTCGACCTTGAAGTGGGCTGTCTGAACGGGAGCTTAAATCAAATTCTAACCAGATACATTCGCATTCCCATTTTCATTTCCATTTCCATTTTGCAAAACGGTGAGCGGAAAGCCAAAAGGCGGAAGCAAACGGGTAGAGCTGCACGTGAGGTGGGGTCGCTGGGATGACTGGGGGCGGCAAATGGGGCGGGGGTTGCAAAGCGCAAACAATAATGCACGGCTAATTGGAAAACAAGCTCGGCGGCGCACTGTGAAAATAGTGCGATAAGACTTAAGCCTAACGCAAACAGCCACAAGAAGATTTCACACGAGCCGAATTAATTGCGCATACGCAATGTTGGCCAGCGTATCCCCGATCGGAGCTGGATGCGAGCTCGAATGGGAAATGTGTGTGAAAAAGTTTAACCAATTATATCCCATTGTGCATCGGAGAGAAAACAAAACAACAGCAGCGGCCAGAATTGAAATTAGTGACAAATTCTACTCTTAACTCGCTGAAGTGGCTTCGTGCTAAGCGGTGACTGTGCACAACCTAATGGACTAATGGAATAACATGAGCAGCGCGTTGATGGAAATTATGGATCCCTCTGGTCCCTTCCCTTCCCTTACCTACCACTTCGCTTCGCCCTGACCATCCCGGCCAGGTCTCCGTTGAGAGAGCCGATTCCCCTCAAATATGCTACGATTAGCGTGTCGCCATCGCCCTCGTCATTTCCAGCACCATGCCCATCCCCTCATCCCCTCATCCCCTACCACGATCCATGATACTTATATATTGAGATATATGTAAAAACTTGTGAAAGTATGTGCGTTCCAGTACGCGCGATCGCGATCACGCTTTAAGTCCCACAGCAGCAACAAAAACAATGCACAAAAGTTCAACAACAAAACCGAAAAAAATAAATTTACGGCATGTATGGAGCAATTTACAAAGTGTCTAGCACAGTGGAATGAATGAGAAGTTTTAGTGCCCAATATTTTTGTCATTTTTTGTTAATTTGCTATTTGGTAAAGTTGTTATTATTATCGTTCAGTTTTAAATAAAGTGAAATAGCTACTTCAAAGGCAGAGAATACAAGGTCAAACTGCACCTTTTCTATAAGTTTTATGACTATCTTAATATTTTATTGAATTTTTAATAGATTTTTTATATATTGGTATAGTTTTATATTGTTCATAAAATAGGTATAGAAACCGCAATGATATTTACATAAATATACATTTTATTTTAGTGTAACACTTCTTCTATAGGGAATAGCAGTGATTCTACATCAGCGCATAAGCTTTTTCTTTTTTTTCATAAAAGAATTTTGATAAAAGAATCTGTATTGAATATAGAAATCTACTAAGAATTCTTTAAAGAAGTTTGTGCTTTTTTATTGCATTTTTTCAATCAGTTAATTAACAAATTAATTATAAAACCCAATGCCACGCCATCTAATTAAAATGCAATCGATCATGGAGCACCAGAGAAATTGACTTTAATTAGGAACCACTCGATTTCCTTTCGATCTATCCATTTCTGACCACCGATCCCGGCCAGCCTTCAATGCAGAGTCAAGGTCAAATGGTGAGCTAGTGCAAACAAACAGACTACCGGGTGCTGGCAGCTCTGTGAAATCGAAAACGAACTTATTACGTATTCGCCCCATAGTGCCGGGCTCAAGTACGGCTGGCCAGCGGCAAACTATTGAACCCGGCCGCTCTGTCAACGGTTCTAATGACGCCGCAGCCGCAGCAGTAGGCGTCCGCCTCTGCCTAAACCCCCTAACCACCCACGACTCGGGGGTTAAGCGGTAGTTTAGTTCACTGGTTCTGCGACTCTCCTGCTCTCCCATTCTCTATTCTAAAAGGCGGTGGGGCTGCTCTCTTCCACTGCTGCCGCTCGTAAGGTGCGTGCTGCCTTCGCCGACGTTGCCGTCGCTGTCGCTGTCGCCGTCGCCGTCAGGTTTCAAGTCAGCGGCGCTGCCCGGGTCCGGCAGTCTACAATCAGCGGACTAACCAAACAGTCAGCGCTCCATAAGTTCCGCGATTCGTGATATTCCCGGCTACCGGTCCTATAAAGCACTTGGTGCGATCCCCAGGGAAAGTCAGACGCGTGCCACCATTCGCGAGTGAAACAACACTTACCAGACCTCCAGAGTCCTTCAAGAGACAATCCAAACAATCCGTACATCCAGCTAACAAAGATGAGCCATCACTGGGGTTACACCGAAGAGAACGGTAAGCTCTCGTGCCTTGGCCAGAAAGAGCACTCGCACTCGCTCCGGTCTCCACTTGTTTGTTTTGAGTTTTGCCAGCTTCCGAATCAGGTTCCCGCTTTGGGCTACGGTTTGTTTACTTTGCTCCGTTGTCTGGCCTTCGTCTAATCAGACATCGCCCGTCTGCTTCGGTTCCGAATTAAGTATTTTGAGTCATATGCACACGATGCGCATGCGTGGCTCAACAACAAGATTTTCTCCGGTTTCCATACCTTCACCCCGCCAAAAGATGCTCCCGTGCAGTGGGTCGCGTAAGCGAAATTTCCACAACAATTCAACAACGGTGCGGCAATCTTTTGTAAAGAAAACATCTGTTGTCTTGTATATAAGAACTCACGACACAGGAATTTTGTTTTTATGGCAAACATGATCTATCTGACGAAAAACGTCACACCCTGGAATCAGACAGGGCTCTTTAAATTAGTCGTTAAACGATAAGATATTGGCTAGATATATGTAGCTGGCCAAAGGCGTAGACTTCGAGGGGTAAGCCTAACCCAATAAAGCGTCAAAACAATAAAGACAAACAACTGGAGCGATGTGTGAGTAAACCCTTAATAAATAGGCAATTAGTCAGATAATTTACCACTTAAACGCACTCCAAAACAGTCTATGAATCGCGTTATCTAAGATAGGGTATTCTAGATTGCAACGGCGAGAGGAGGAAAGAGAAATTAAGTAAGAGTATCGACTGCGGGGATTACTTCCGACTTTGGTTTAAGAACCGATTACACAATGCCTCCCAATGCGATTCCTAATGCTTTTCATCAACGCCCTGCACTTCGATTTCATGCCCCATAAGCCAAAGCAGTGAACGATGAATTGCGCAAACAGACCCCCCGTCATTAGAGGCGGACACTCATGAATATTGGGCATAAATTAAGTCGTAGGGGAGCGCTGCTTTGCGTCGGGGAGTTTCGCACGAGCTGGGTCTCGTGATCGGGTGCTTCCCACCAAGCCACCGACCGATCGGCCCCCGCCAGAGTCAACCGCCTCGCGGAGCAAACGAGTTCGACTTCGACTCGTAGTTCGAGTTCTCGAGCGACCGATCGGGCATTCGATTCGATTGTTTTCGCAGCCGACTTGGCTCCGTCTCTTTCTGCACAGCCCCAGCCCCCGACTCCGGAGCGTCCCTCTTCGCGGCTTTGAAGGCGGTTCATTTGCTTGTCAAGTGCATGTTCTTCGGCGCTTAAGGACACATGACGGACACGGCCGGACCGGTTCCAGAGCTGGGCCAAAGTCTTGGTCTTACGTATACGTAATTTGCCTTGTCCACGTATCGTATGCTTGATAAATAACACCAATAGAATACATACGACTACGCAGCGTTAGCGACATATCAATTTAGAAGGCGAAAGAGAACCCCTATTTTTTGACAATTTCAATTGATTTGCTTAACTGGGCGTGATTGCTCTGATTGATTCGATGTCGATGCCTATTTCGATACTGATTTCGCATCGCGCCGCGCTGGTAACTTTCCAGCGCAAGAAGAGCCTTATCAGCAAGCTCCTCCCTTATAAGCGAAAATGCCCACATTAGGCATGAGAAACTTCTGTGTCATATATTTGTGCTCTCGGCCGAGATTGCGCGATCAGTGCAGCCGCCGTCCTTATCAGAAAGCCCAGGTTGAGTCTCACCCCTGGCACTGTCAGAACTGTCTGAATGGTAGCCGACACGCTTCCATCTGGACAATACAGATTACTACTCGCGTGTCTACATGTGTGTGAAGATCAATCAACTGTCCCGAAGCCGATTTCCTATCTATCAGCTGATTAAATCGCCAGTGCCGTAACACTCTTGGCCCTGCCCTACTGGCTCAAACCAATCCCGTAAGTGGAGGTATCTTTGTCGGAACTTTTCTTTATCTTGCGATGATACACGCATTCTGGTTGGCGAACAAAATAAGTGTACTAGATGTTTGTATCATTAAATTGTCATTATCAGAATGATCGATGGATTTCTAACGCTTTTAAGCAATATACTATATATTTTTTTGTTGACTTATCAATTTCTCGGCTGGATCAGAATTACTCACGAAATAATTGAGTCAGTCTAAAATTGCACTACAATGACGTATATTTCATTCGATTCTATCGATTCAATGCGTTTTTATTTACCATTTAATCATCAGATCAGATCCCGACCAGGTCATTAAAGACAATATTTATTATAGGGTTGGAAAAACAGAAAGAAATAGACTCGCGAAAATAATTTCTCACGCAAGGAACGTGCGAGAGATATCGCCAGTTTGATATTATTTTTGGCCGGCTATATAGATATATACCACTTGACTTGCCAATCCAGATATTTTATTGGGCGCGCTAATAAAATTATTCCGATGAAAAGCAAATTTTTATTCGCATATATATATGTATGTATAAAAAATCGTTATAAAAAAACAAGGCATCAGTTTTCGGGTTGGAAAATTTTAGGAAAACCAAAAACACTTTGCTCACATAAACGGATCTTGAACGTGACTACTTACGTTCTCATCTCGAACGTCGAACATTTCCAGGGGAAAACTTTTCATTAGGCACTTCGGTTACGAACGCTTTTCGTTTTTCTAAGTTTTGTGGCAATTCAATTATTCCATTTGCGTTTTTATTGTCACCGTTTCTCACATGCAAACAAATAATTACAGCAAAAATTTTAGCAGGTGATTGAAGGGTTGGACGGGGTGGCTATTTATTTGTTTTCTTCCCCATTAGATAAATGTCGTGTTCGTGGCCCAGGTAGACCATGGCCTGAAGGCACTTCTGGGGCTTCTTGCAGCGCCAACTGGGTGATAAAAATAGTGGGCCAGAGTGGTCGAGGCTTTTCGTTTTTTAGCCTGGTCAATTGAGTGCCTATAAAAAGACATATAACCGGGAGACAAAAGCCCCAGCACTGCAGTTGTATATATCAGATACTGACTCACAACTCGGAATTCGAAACTCAAGGGGGACAGATGGCAGGAGGTGGGGTTTCTGCCCAAACCAGTTTTTTCGAGTACTTCCTTACGATCGCTCACAGGAAGGAAAAAACACGCGACAAACTCATGCCTCCCTCCAAATACGATGATTCCCCAGCAGATATAATCATCCCAAGGCTCGCTTAGAACGTTCTGCTCGTAAATCGCAAATGCTAATTGCTAACTTTTTATTATAACATTTAATGGCTTTTTTAAGCTGTCGGAAAGATTTAAAGGCAACTAATTCGTGCATCTACGTATGTATTTCGTTCTCGGGTCCTCGGTGCTTGTGACAAATGGGGAAGTCGAGACTACAACGTTTAGGAAAATCCTGGCTTGGGAAATATTTGTTGCAGACTCCATGTTATGTTTGTTTCCGGTACAAGTTCTCCCCAACAGCGTCAGCGTTCGCGTTTTCTGTTCTGTCGGGGTATTTACGGAGATATGAATATGAATGTGTGCAAAGTGTTTGCGGTAACTCAATTAAAAAGCCGTTTGGATTTTATCACAGCATTAAAGGCAACAATTACGCCGTTGCCTTTGTTTCTTCTGATCTTAATTGAAATGGTATAAACTGCAAAAGCGATGATGCATTATTTGATGAGCGTGCCGAAAGATAAATTTACCCTTTGTAAAGTAGAAAAGTAAAATGGTGCTATTTAGGAGGGTTCGTTTAATCAGCTTCAAGGGACCCCGAGCCCATATATTGCCGAGTTCAGACTGGTTATTTCCGATCTCTAGCTTTCTGTTTAAACAAGTGTGCTATTTCCTTGCTGGTGTTTGCTTTTTTTTACTTTTAATTTGTGGCAGTCCATTGTTATCGCAGACACTGCAAAAACGACGCCAGCTGATCTTAAAGTATTTACAGCTAAAGTTGACAGTAACAAAATAGTTAAGTACACAAAAACAAATGCCTGGCAGAAGCGTATGTAAATACACATTTAAATTAACAAATGGTGGCATAGTTGGTCTCATAATACCTAAGCATTTAAGCATTATTTATGTGAAAATATACCATATACATATATGTCGTATTTTATGAAGATTTCTGATTTCCCTACGACATAAATTCGATGGCAAATTATAAAAGGCAATGTGCTAAATATGACCGGAAATTTACACTTGGCTGCTAACTCATGAAAGGATCGTGCATGGGGACTCAACTCCGCTCTGTTGTTCTTTTGTATGCCAAACACGGCGTATACGTGACATTCATGCGTCATGTGGGCCCGATTTGCGATTGCATAAACATTTTGCACCTGGAAAGGGAATAAAGATCTTGATTTCGGCTTTGATAAATGCATTTCACCTGACTTTATAATTTATTATCAATTTCATAGAGGACTTTGGGAATCAGTGAAATAAATACGCGAAGCGACAAAACTGTTGACGCTTTGAGCTCGGTGATTTATCATATGACAAATGAGGCTTTGCGCGGTGGTGTCTTCGATAAGAATGCTGACACCCCCTTGGTCCGAGGAAACCAGCCAGCAAACTAACATTATTGCAATTGAGCATTTATAAGGCATTTGTTGGTGGGGTTTAGACAAGCAATGCCCCCCCTTCCAGATTCCGCAAGTAAACACAATGTCAGCCCACACTTTTGCGGTTTATCTGGAGCGTGCGTCTGCAACCTATCCTATCACATGACCAGGCGGGTCTGCGGTCTTCAGAGTGATTTTACTGGCACGTGACGTGGTTCTCTGTGTCAACATTTGCTCTGACTTTGCACACCACTCCGGCAGTAATTAAAAAGAATACGCATACCGGTACATATCTGGATCGTAAACTGCAGCAAACAGGGGATGAGCAAATACTTGTGTTGCCACAGCCGGTAGGTTGGTCAGATAAAAGTCTATGCAAATATTATGACTGCCAGTTGAGTAAACGCCTGGGCTGGCGACACCCCCATAAATATGATTTTGAGTCAATGTTTCAGTAAATAATTATATGTTCGTAAAAATTTTATGGCCAACTATAATCCAGTTGACATTGACAAGTCCTGCAATTATCTAGGTTTAAATGTGCACCTTAAGCTTTATGTGTTTATTTACGTTTTATTCTAGCAAACTAGTTACAAGCTCTCGTTCCTAAGGTTTATTATTTCAATATCTCATTCAATTATTGTGTCTTTTTAAATAAAGTTGTAAAAATTGTTATCTACATCTAAAATTTCTTTAGTTATCATGGTTCACAATTGTTCTTTAATAGCGGTTTGGTTACTATGACTCATGAAAAAAGAGAGAGGGACATTCCCTTGGTTTGAGGGAACTACTCCATCAACCTAGGATTCCTTGGCCTGACGACCTATAATTAACGTCGAGGACTACACTGAATTGATTTTAGTTGATTTATTGTTTGTGTCTTACCGATGGATTAGCACCTGGTTTAAGTGCTAGAGCAAATACCTAATGACTGTGTGTCCTAACCCATTCCTTCCGATTTTGGTTTTTTTCAGGTCCCGCCCACTGGGCCAAGGACTACCCGCAGGCGTCGGGACATCGCCAGTCGCCCGTCGATATCACGCCTTCCAGCGCCAAGAAGGGCAGTGATCTGAAAGTCTCTCCCCTCAAGTGGAAGTATGTGCCGGAGCACACTAAAAGCCTAGTCAATCCTGGTAAGAATATGTTTGGTTTTATTTATTTATTTGATCCTTGTGCAACAACAGACACCTTATACTCGTAAATAAAGTAAAATAAGATTATTAAATGTATTAAATTTAAATTTATTTGTACAATTTTTAGGATACTGCTGGCGCGTGGATGTAAACGGCGAAAAATCCGAGCTGACTGGTGGACCGCTGGGCGACCAGATCTTCAAGCTTGAGCAGTTCCACTGCCACTGGGGTTGCACGGACTCTAAGGGCTCGGAGCACACCGTTGACGGCGTGTCCTACGCCGGCGAGCTGCACCTCGTGCACTGGAACACAACCAAGTACAAGTCCTTTGGTGAGGCTGCTGCTGCTCCCGATGGCCTGGCCGTGTTGGGCGTGTTCCTGCAGGCTGGTGCCCACCATGCCGAGCTGGACAAAGTGAGCAGCTTGCTGCAGTTCGTCCTGCACAAGGGCGACCGCGTCACTCTGCCCCAGGGCTGCGATCCCGGCAAGCTGCTGCCCGATGTGCACACCTACTGGACGTACGAGGGCTCCCTGACCACCCCTCCTTGCTCCGAGTCGGTCATCTGGATCGTGTTCAAGACGCCCATCGAGGTGTCGGACGACCAGCTGAACGCCATGCGCAACCTGAACGCCTACGACGTCAAGGAGGAGTGTCCCTGCAACGAGTTCAACGGAAAGGTCATCAATAACTTCCGCCCTCCGCTGCCGCTGGGAAAGCGTGAGCTGCGCGAGATCGGTGGCCACTGATTGCCCCAAGCCCTGGTCACCGCCGTCTCTTGGATAGTCGACGCCTTCGAGTCACACGCTTAGCTGTTCGCACCTCACACATCGTCACATTCATTAGCGCAGCAGCAGGCTAGGATCGGACTAAGCCTCGAGCTGGACCAGCACACCCCACTGTTCAATTCTCGTCTCTAGTTCGTACTACTCGCAGCAAGCATAACGCCTCCATGGGCATCCGTATCCGTACTCGCATCAGTGTTTGTCTAGCTGTAACCTTAAATGTACGCCTGTTTGTTTGTTTGTTCGTAAATCGTTTGCAAAATGACAATTAGATTAATATTATTATGGTATTACAAACTAAATATAATTTGCTTAAATGTTGCATATGAAGGCCGTGCAGTGCATTTTTATTTTACTCTAAGGTCTTCGTTTGGTTCTTTTACAGCTGGTTTTATGTACATAAATAGTTCATATATTTTGTTATTAATTAAACTATCGTTCTCCTTAGGAATTCAGGATCACTAGAATTCAGTAGAGGTGTTCTTAGACACTATCTGACTGACCAAAGTGTGGCAAAAACCAATCGGAGAATGGTGTAGTTTGATACCCTATCGGATACCCTTCCCTTTGCATTCTTCTCTTGCGGTGTTGCAATTTTCAATTCTAACTCAGTTTAAGCTTATTTAGTCAATTTTGGAGGAACCGTTCATTCGGGATTCTTTCGAGTGACCTCAATCTTTGTATGTGCTTTATAGGTTTGATCCGTACATTAATAGGTATCCGAATGTATCACACCAGCTTTAGTATGCTTTTGTGAAATGCTGGGTAGTGCTTATCCCTCGGGTCTCAAAGAGACTGTTGTTAGCGGGTTAAACATTAGAAAGCATCTGGGTAAGTAGGGGCTCCACTTTAAACCAAGAAAAGATGCTAACTTCGGCACATTTTGCAATTTGTGTATTAAGAATCAATCCATTTTGGTTAAATGAAAAAGAGAAGAACTAAGAACTGATGAAAAAACAAATTTCAGTATTATTTTAGAATTGAATAAAATAAGTAAATCTCAAGTGGAAATATCTATAAATATGTATGATATAGTATTCCGATTTTCATAAATCTAAAACCGAAATTATATAGTAATACAAAATTGCTACAAAATATGTTAAAAGCCAGCAAAGTTATATTTATTTTCCGATCGTTTCTATGGAAGTTATATGATAGAGTCATCCGATCTGGGCCGGTCCGAATAATATACTAGTGAGAAAATTAAGAAGATTGTCTGGATTATCCATTCAGATAGCTACATAACTTAGAGACTAGTTTGCGTAGAAACGGCTCGATCGACTAGGCTATACTTTATAGGGTCGGAAATGACTCCTTTACTGCGTTGAGAACTTTAAGGACATACAAAATTATTTTTGAAAATTTCGAGTTCACATAAGACCACCTGAAGTCGGGGGAATCTATGCAAGTCAGGGAAATGTAAGTCAGTAAAATATATACATATATCACAATTATTTTTATTTATTGAAACGTCTTGAGGACTTGACAATATTTGTACACATGTAGAAATCAGTAACAGAAAAATATACCAAATATAACGATAATAGAACTAATAACCTTCGGTTATAGCTTTCAAGCTATAAACACTAATCTGTTCTTATGGAAAAGTTCTGCAATTCCTTGGGCTTACTTGTCCATTGAAGGAAATAAGAACTTTTTAATTGACCCCACGCCAATTGGTACTCAGCCGCCGAAAATTTACTGGCCAAATACGATGTTGGCTCCGAAGTTAATACGTTTTGTGGGCGGGCATCTCTCAGTTTCGGATGGGAACAATGCAGATCCTGAAAGGATTTGAAGAGGCTGTACTTGCTGACCGCTGAGGCAGCTTGGGGAGTGTTCATCTTCTTCTTGGTCACCCCTTGCCGCGTTCCATTAACAGAAATATCATAGGGCCTGTGAAGATTAAGACTGAATTATGTGAAGGAAAGTAAACATTGGGTTGTACCTTAGTTCCTCGGGCAGGAGCGACCAAGCCAAGCCATTGGGGGAAGGCTGCCAGTCAAGGCGCTGGGAGTGCTCAAAGATTAGATCGCAACTATGGCAAATGCGTATTTGAGGCTTCTGTGGCTGAAATCGCGAATGCTGAAAGGGCCTGTCCTCGAATCGCCCATAGATGGCCCGCTCCAAGGACTCCCGATGGGCATCGGCGCAACAGAAGTTGAGGCTGCTGAAGTAGATGGGCTTGGCGATCAGCGAGTCTATCAACGCGCCCTGCACTCCAAGCACATTCCAGCGCGCAAGCTTATCACTGCACGACATGGATAATGTGCGTTCTCCTCGTCCTGGCTTGGTCCGCAGGGCTCCTGGCGTCTGCTGCATGTCATCGGACCCCACATCCGACTCGGGGCAGCGTATCAGCTTGGCGCCAGTATAAACCATCTCGGATTCTTCCTCATCCAGTCTCTGACGCTTGGCCGGCTTTTCTGCATCTTTCTCCGCCAGTATGCAGGCGTCGCCACAGGGCGTCTGAGTGCTCAGGAAGTGAAACTCCAAGTGATCATCGAGCTGATAGCACTTCTGTTTGCTGTCCCATTGAAAAATCCCCTCCTGCTTCAGCTCTCGATACAGATAGCGCAGGAAGGCTCGACGCGCTAGAACCTCGGCATGGGAATCGTTCAGAAGGTAGCCGTTAGGACATAATCTGGAGGAACCAATGCATTTTGTTCCGCAACCGATGGCCACCACTTTGAGGCTTCCAGTTATCCGGTTGTACTCCACAATCCCGGCTAAAACGGTCCACTGGCTCGGAGTGGGTTTGCCGGTCTTTGGCAGGGATTTAAATTTGTCAAAGCAGAGGTTTGCTATATCCTGTAGGGACGGCTTATTGTTCTCATTAGCACACATTATTTACAATTTGTTTATTTATACCGCTACTAGTGTGACCAGCTTAGCATATTCCGGTTGGTATGTTTTGCATATAACACTCTGGTCACATTGCTCGTTTATTTACTTTCACAGATTCTTGAAATCTACTTGAAACAAACAAAAAGAGGTTTGTTTTATTATTAAACATGCCGAAAGTAGTCTCGCGCAGCATCGTCTGCTCCGATACCAAGGACCAGGAGGAATACAATGAGGAGAAGCCCCTGAACATATACTACTGCCTGTGCAGCAAGATGGCTTTGATTTTGGGTAAGCTAGTTGTGGACATGGAAACCCGCATCGAGTCTCATATTTACACCCATTTATAGATTGCACCCTGGACCAGTTGCCGCTGCGAGAGGTGGACAACGCCCGGGTGATCAATGCCAACGAACACGCGAACAAACTGACTTATAATCCCACCCCAAAGATGCTCTACATAAAGCGCAAGAGCAGGGGCAACGCGATAGAGAAACAGTACCGGTATAAGGTAAGTCGACCCCTGTCTGATTTCCCCAATTTAGCCCACCTTAATATATGTACCTACCATTATCCTGCAGTGCCGCAGCTGCAATTTGCCACTCTACTATCGCCATAGCCCAGACTCCCACGTGACCTTCGTTATGTTCAATGCCCTGATACGCAACAAAGGCGATGCGCCCATGGCCCAACTCCTAAGTGCCGTGGGCAACGGCAAGGGCAATACCAAGCCTGCGGCCGCAAAACCAGCTGCGTCCACCGCAGGCGCCGAGGATTCCGGTATAGTGGACGCCAGTGGAAAGAAGGTCATGGTAACGAGGCACACAAAGAATATGGGCAAGTTCAGCTCGGTTACGGTGTCCACCATCGACGAGGAGGAAGACGAAATTGAAGCGGTAAGTTTTTAGCCTTAGAAATCCATGAAATGATCCTCATACTCGTCTCATTCTACAAACAGCGTGAGATTGCCGACAGCTATGCAAACAATGCGCGTATCATAGAGAAGCAGCTGCAGCGGAAAGGCGGAAAGCTCAGCGACGTGGGCGTCAAAGGAAAGCCAGAAGATGCGCCCCCGCCACAAAAGAAACAGCGCGGCACACTATTGGAGAGATAGTCCAGATTTTGTTCGCCAAATAAATATGGCAGCGTTTCTAAATGTAGTGTATCGCGAGATTACAAAAATGTTTGGGAGTTTGGCTCAAGGTAGGGATGTTTTGCATGGTACCTAACAAGTCCGCATTGAGGATTCGTCGTGGGTCGCTTGGGTTTTAGTTGAACGTGGGACTTGTTCGTCCAGAGTTTTCTTAATACTACATGTTGTCATTGGAGAACAGTGTGTATATAGGAAATAGTCAAGGGGCGGGACGCAGTCCGAAGTAGGTGAGGCCTGTACCTATTCTGGTTGTTTCTGGCCTGCTCGAGCCTGGGACATCTTCAACTCTTGAGGTCTTAAATAAACTTATTTTGGTGATGGGGCAAACTCGACTTAATCAAATAAAGAAAACAATAACCTACTCTCAAGCGAAACTTTTAAATTTCTTCTTTCGCTGGAATAACTGCCAGTGTCGCAAATGCGTTTACCAACACTTTAAGTGCTGCCAACTTTTCAGTTCTGAGTAGATGTAGAATGTCAACAATATGCACAAAGAAGAAGAATTAAAGATTGATGTATTTTTCTAAATGTACATATATTCATAAAACTACCGAGATTTTCGCTATAATACAGTCTCATAGCGACGTTAGCGCTGTTTAGCTCTTAGGAGGGCCCGACAAGCAAAAACCCTACCAAGCACGAAATCATGAGGCTATTCATAAAATTCCATGTTTTTAATAGAGTCACAAGGGCGTAAGAGGGCCTAGCTTGTATAGCAAAGCATTATAGAATTATAATTCTATCATGTAGCAAAACAGGGGAAAACCCCTCAGTACAGTGTTACCAGCCTTATAAGAAAGAATAAATGCCTCACTCTTCAAGTCACTTCTGCAAGGCGTTAATTCTTTATTGCCGAAAAGGGCGACGGGCACACTAATTTTTCCAAGCGACGGACCACCTCACTTAAACCACAAAAAAAAAGAAGATACATATACAGAAAACAAAATCGCCATTGAACGGTGCCTAAAAAGAACGCGAATCGGGTGTGTGTGAGAAATGCGACGCTCACAGTGGCGCCGCTCCACTCTTTAGACGCTCCAGAAGCTCGGGTTCGCCTGGGTCCGCTCCACTCTTCGCTTGACTAATACAAACATCGGGCGGGGAGGAGGAGGAGGAGGGAAGGCGAAGGCACCAAGGAAAGAGTGCGCTGCGACAGCAACGCAACGTCGGCTCCTCAGCGGATAGGATGTTCTCCGGATCCGGCAGCCATGCCCACACCATCAGCTACGGAGGCGGGATTGGGCTGGGGGGCGGGGGCAGCAGCACTGGCAGTGGTGGAGGGGGCGGGGCTGGTCTGCAGGACTGCGACGGCTACGACTTTACCAAGTGCGAGAACGCGGCCCGCTGGCGAGGCCTGTTCACGCCGTCGCTGAAAAAGGTGCTGGAACAGGTGCATCCGCATGTCACCGCCAAGGAGGATGCACTGTTCTATGTGGAGAAACTCTGCCTCCGCCTGCTGGCCATGTTGTGCGCCAAGCCGCTGCCCCACTCCGTCCAGGATGTGGAGGAGAAGGTGAACAAGTCATTTCCGGCCCCCATCGACCAGTGGGCCCTCAACGAGGCCAAGGAGGTGATTAACTCCAAGAAGCGAAAGTCTGTCCTGCCCACGGAGCGTGTACACACGCTGCTCCAAAAGGATGTGCTGCAATATAAGATCGACAGCTCGGTATCCGCCTTCCTGGTGGCCGTCCTCGAGTACATCTCGGCCGACATCCTCAAAATGGCTGGCGACTACGTGATCAGGATCGCGCACTGCGAGATAACCAAGGAGGACATAGAGGTGGTGATGAACGCCGACCGCGTCCTCATGGACATGCTGAACCAGAGCGAGGCGCAAATCCTGCCAAGTCCATTGTCGCTGCCCGCCCAGCGAGCCACCGCCACATACGAAGAGACCGTCAAGGAGCTGATCCACGACGAAAAGCAGTACCAGCGCGACCTGCACATGATCATACGGGTCTTTCGCGAGGAGCTTGTGAAGGTCGTGTCGGACCCCAAGGAGCTGGAACCGATATTCTCCAACATCATGGACATCTACGAAGTGACGGTGACGCTTCTCGGCTCCCTGGAGGATGTCATCGAGATGTCCCAGGAGCAGAACGCCCCATGTGTGGGGAGTTGCTTCGAGGAGCTAGCCGAGGCGGAGGAGTTTGATGTTTACAAGAAGTATGCCCACGATGTGACGTCGCAGGAGTCGCGCGATGCGCTTACCAATCTCCTGTCCAAGCCCGGGGTACGTTTGATTCTCACTAAAAGCTTTGATCTTTACTGATAACTTTCTTTTCTTGTCCTTTGCAGGCCTCACCCCTTAGATCTGCTGGCCACGGCTTCGGAGACGCTGTCAAGTACTATCTGCCCAAGCTGCTTCTGGTGCCCGTTTGCCATGCCTTTGTCTACTTCGAATACATCAATCTCCTCAAGGATCTCAGCTCGTCGCAGGACGACATTGAGAGCTTCGAGCAGGTCCAGGGCCTGCTGCATCCGCTCCACTGTGATCTGGAGAAGGTGATGGCCAGCCTGTCCAAGGAGCGCATGGTGCCAGTGAGAGGGAGAGTGCGCCGCCAGCTGGCCATCGAGCGGACGCGAGAGCTTCAGCTGAAGGTGGAGCACTGGGACGACAAGGACGTGGGTCAGAACTGCAATGAATTTATTCGAGGTGAGTAGTGGGTTTACCAAGTGGTATCTGCGAGAACGACGTCTCTAAAATACATATTTTGCAGAGGATTCGCTGTGCAAGCTGGGATCGGGAAAGCGGATCTTGAGCGAGCGCAAAGTCTTTCTCTTCGACGGCCTCATGGTGTTGTGCAAAGCAAATACCAAGAAGCAAACGCCGTCGGCCGGAGCGACCACCTACGACTACCGGCTGAAGGAGAAGTTCTTCATGCGATGCGTCAAGATCAACGACCGAACGGACAGCGACGATCTAAAGAACAGCTTCGAGCTGGTCCCCCGGGGGCCGCCGGCCATCGTGCTGACTGCCAAGAATGCGCAGCACAAGAACGACTGGATGGCCGACCTGCTCATGGTGATTACCAAGTCGATGCTCGACAGGATTTTGGATAGCATTCTGCAGGACATAGAAAAGAAGCATCCGCTCCGCATGCCCAGTCCGGAGATCTACAAGTTTGCGGTGCCGGACAGCGGAGACAACATAGTGTTGGAGGAGCGCGAGAGCGCCGGAGTGCCGATGATCAAGGGAGCCACGCTGTGCAAGCTGATTGAACGCCTCACCTACCACATCTACGCCGATCCCACTTTCGTCCGCACATTCCTCACCACATATCGCTACTTTTGCTCGCCGCAGCAGCTGCTGCAGCTCCTGGACGAACGCTTCAACATACCCGATCCTAGTTTGGTCTATCAGGACGCCGGCACTGCTCCCCTGGGGGGGATGGGCGGCGTTGGAGGCGACAACAAGGAGCACAAGAACACGCATCGCGAGGACTGGAAACGCTACCGCAAGGAGTACGTTCAGCCGGTACAGTTCAGAGTCCTGAATGTGCTGCGACACTGGGTGGATCATCACTTTTACGACTTCGAGAAGGATCCCATGCTGCTGCAGAAGCTCCTTAGCTTTTTGGCAAACGTCAATGGCAAGTCGATGCGCAAGTGGGTGGACTCCGTGCTCAAGATTGTTCAGCGAAAGGTGGGATTAACTTAAAAGTTTTATAATTACAAGTTCAATTAATGAATTAATTTCTTGCAGAACGAACAGGAGAAAAGCAATAAGAAGATTGTCTACGCCTACGGGCACGATCCTCCACCCATCGAGCACCACCTGAGTGTTCCCTTCGACGAGATAACGCTCCTCACCCTGCACCCACTGGAACTGGCCCGCCAGCTCACCCTGCTCGAGTTCGAGATGTACAAGAACGTGAAGCCATCGGAGCTGGTCGGCTCGCCTTGGACCAAGAAGGACAAGGAGGTGAAGAGTCCGAATCTACTGAAAATCATGAAGCACACCACCAACGTGACGCGCTGGATAGAGAAGTCCATCACCGAGGCGGAGAACTACGAGGAACGGCTGGCGATCATGCAGCGAGCCATCGAGGTGATGATGGTGATGCTGGAGCTGAACAACTTCAACGGGATCCTATCCATTGTCGCGGCCATGGGCACGGCGTCGGTCTATCGGCTCCGATGGACGTTTCAGGGACTGACGGAGCGTCACAGGAAGTTTCTGGACGAGTGCCGCGAACTCAGCGACGATCACTTGAAAAAGTATCAAGAGCGATTGAGGTCCATCAATCCGCCGTGTGTGCCATTCTTCGGTCGCTATCTGACCAACATACTGCACCTGGAGGAGGGTAATCCCGACCTGCTGGCCAACACGGAGCTAATCAACTTCTCCAAGCGGCGGAAAGTGGCAGAGATAATTGGCGAAATTCAACAGTACCAGAACCAGCCATACTGCCTCAACGAGGAGTCCACCATTCGCCAGTTCCTCGAGCAGCTGGATCCCTTCAACGGATTGTCCGACAAACAGATGTCCGACTATCTCTACAATGAAAGCATGCGCATTGAGCCAAGGAACTGCAAGACAGTGCCCAAATTTGTAAGTACTTATTCCGTTGTCCAGAATGTTATCAAAATGCAGTGATTTTTTGTTTTAAATAAGTAAATTAAATTACATTAGGAAGTAAAATCTTTATTTTTTTACACTTTCAAGCGAAGAAAATTTTTAAATACATTTCGAGTCTTAATATACAGTGGCTAAACGATTGAAGATAATCATTACTTTTACTTTAGTCCTTGTATTAACATTTATATTGAACAAAGAATGTCTTCTTAATTATAAAACTAACGTAGTTATTAAACAAAAACAAATTTAAGGGCTTTTTCCATGCCTCAGCTTATTTCGTGCACTTCGTTTAAATCAACTTATTATTATTAATTTATTTTATGCAGTTTTGTGTGACCTTTTCTCTTAATCTGAGTAACTTTTAGAAGATTTTTCGATTAAATTAACAAATTTTTTTAAGGGTTCTAGAATAATTTTTATCAATGTGCCATAGGGCACTCCTCGTTGATAATTTTCGTAATCTTTCGGATGGCTAGTCTAATATTTGCTAGAATTTGTATATTATGTTTATGTCTGGGTGACTGTGATGCTGTTTTGTTCCCATTTGGACCGTTTTATATAAGCTAAAGCTTCCGAATGTCCAAAAGTAGTAGTAGTAGTAGGGGTTACTCTACAAGTAGTGGAAAACGATCCCAAATTACCATGTTCCCCACTCTACAGGAAGCTATTTAGGCCCAAACCAAGTCACGATCGCCGTCCTGCTGCACAGTAGCTAGCAAGGGCTCGGTTTCTAGCTCGATATAAGGTCTCCGACAATAATTTTGACTGCGTTCAGGAATAAATTAGTCAAACCTGTACTTGTTGGTAATGGTAAAATAAAAATTCCCAACGAAAATCGGCCGAATTATGAGATCCTATAAACATTTTAGACGATGCTACTCTGTTGGTTTCCTTATAAATGGCTCTTTTATTTATTTCGCCAACGTAGGTTCTCATAAACTGGCTACTTAAAAACTTAAATTAATACTAAATCGTGGCTAAAGATAGTTACCCTAATAATGGGCTCGTTTAGGGTATAGTTAGTTCTGCAGAATGGAGTAGAAAACGGTTCAAAAGATCTCAGTTGCCTACCCGGAACACAAGAATTTACAAGACTCAATAAAGCGGGACAGTCAACTTGTATTTTAAAACAACTCTTTTTTTTTTAGCCACGTAAATGGCCGCACATTCCCCTCAAATCGCCGGGCATCAAGCCACGTCGTCAAAATCAGACGAATAGCAGTAACAAGGCGTCAAACAACACCTCGACAGCCGCAGCAGCAGCCTCGTCAACGGCAACGGCCACAACGATAGCTACAGCAGCGGCGCAGCCTGTGAGCACAATCGATCCTACGTCGACTGGAGGTCTGGCCGACGAGCAGAGTCCCCAGCACAATCCGCACGCGTTTTCCGTTTTCGCGTCAGTTCTCATACCGGATAGAAGTGCCAGCGGTTGGAGCGGCACTCCGCTGCATAGTCGAACGGACCACAGCAACGGGGTTGCGGGAGCGGTACAAGCGCCACATATCCCTAAGAAACCGGGGGCTCATGTGTGGGCCAACAACGCCGCGACCCCCCTGGCGCCTGCAATGGATGTGTTCAGTCCGGCGCTGCCGGAGCATCTGCCAACGCAATCGCAGCCGGACAGTAATCCCTTTGCCGGCAGCATGTCGGATGCGCCGCCCTCGCCGCTGCACAGGGTGGTGGTCAGTCCGCGGCATGAGACGGCAACCGGCAACCGATCACCATTCCAAGGGCGGATGCAGTACAGCCCCACTCATAGTATTTCCAGTACTGTGACGCTCACAGGAATGATGGCTGGCAGCGGGGCGATGCCCGGCGAGGAGATAAGTCCGCAAACGGGAGGTTTCTACTACAACAGCGCCCATCAGCAGGGGCCGCCCGGAGCCGTGCCAATCTCGCCGCACGTCAACGTCCCAACCGCCTCAAACCTGGAGTATCGAGCTGTGCCGCCTCCACTGCCGCCACGGCGGAAGGAGCGCACGGAGAGTTGTGCCGACATGGCGCAGAAGCGACAGGCCCCGGATGCACCCACAGTAAGTGTTTCATCGCCCAATTAATGTATTCAATACAACGTATTCTTTCTCGTTCCAGTTACCTCCTCGCGATGGCGAGCTGAGTCCTCCCCCCATACCGCCACGGCTCAACCATTCCATGGGCTACTCACGACACAGCCAGGGCAAGGAGTTCGTGGGCAAGAGCAGCTTGCTTCTGCCCAACACCAGCAGTATTATGATTCGCCGCAACTCGGCGATCGAGAAGCGAGCTGCTTCAGCTGCCCAACAATCGGAGCCAGCGATGATGGGGTCAGGGTCCATTAATACAATGCTTGTGACGGTGCCGCAGCCACTGGGAGCGGACGAACAGCCGCCGCCGCAATCGATCTCGCCCGCCCTGAGCTCCTCGACTACCACATCACCGCTTACGCCCGCCACACCCATGTCCCCCAACATTCCCAGTCATCCGGTGGAGAGCACCTGCACGAGCACCTATGCTCGGATGCGACACCAGCACAATCATACGCAGCACCTGCCCCATCTGCCCCACCATCATCATCACCAGCACCAGCACCATTCAAATCAGACGCAAACGCGCTCGTCCCCCAAGGAGATCTTTCCGATTGCCACGAGCCTGGAAGGCACTCCCAAACTTCCACCAAAACCTAGTCTAAGCGCTAACTTCTACAACAATCCAGGTGAGTGACAGTGACCCTGAAGCATCATTTCCCTTGACTGTGATATTAACTTTCATTCGATGCAGATAAAGGTACGATGTTTCTTTACCCAAGTACAAACCAAGAATAATTTAAATTGCCTGGCGATGTGATAGGATAAAACAAACTACGAGTATGATCCGTAAGATTCAATGTTGAGAGCACTGCCCACTGTGCAGATATACATATATGTATGGCCGGAGCGGGAGTTATATACGTAGGTACAATTATGTATTCGAGTTGGCATGCATAGGCACATGCAGCAAATATGGACCGAGTTGGATCTGATGATTTTTATTATTCGAAACTCATTAAACAAATACAAACTCTCATTTACACAAGAAGCACAACACATGCATACACACACACAGATACACAACAACAACCACAACAACAACAAATGCAAAAATGAAATTATGTTATTATAATTATTATTATAAATATTTGTAAATATCGAAAAACATTGTATTGATCGTAGAACGTAAAACAATAAAATATAACACTATTGTTAGACAGTTGGCGATATCTTTTACTTAACCCCCAAATGATTCAAGCTCGGACACAAATATATTATTACGATTAATAGGTGTTAAATTATTGACGTAAAAGTGATTCATTATTGATTAGGCGATGAATCGTTAATGCACCGTTGATGAAAAAGTGTTTGATCGTTCGGACTCTCATCGATGATTCATCAAGAACACCGACCTGTATGCTGATGATTTACTGATGAATGGAACTGCTCAAGCACGCACAAATAACTGTAACAATTAATAGGTTGATTGGATATTTCACTAAGGATAAAAATCACCTCGAAAATTCACAAGTTCAAAATGAAATAAATAGATGTTAGTCATTCTGATAAGAAAGGGAAAAGAAGGCAAATAGATAATTTTACTTTTAAGATACAAAAAGTATTAAACGCAACATTTAAAAGATATTTTAATGACTGCCTAGCATCTTACGACTTTTCTTATATTCTGGAGGATTGTACTATTTGTATATGCTGAAGTTGAATTTCTGACCGAGTTTTGTGTTGTCCGTTTCCAGAATTTCCCATTTAAGTTACGGAAACGATGTGTCAACTACTGGCGTCACCATCTCCAATTCTAAAACCTACATGCATTCCCTTCCATGTTCTGTGATACGAGCAAATTGGTCACTAGTGAATGATATTGAATCGATCCGGAATTAAACAACACACAATAAATAGTTTTAAATGGAATAAATTTTACATATGTCACCAAACGGATACTGATGATACCTATTGGCTTATTTTATAAAACAACCTTAAATCCAAACTTTCAGCTTTTCATAAATCCAGCCGCCTTGACCTCGGACCTTCAAGAAGCTCTTTCTTTTATTAAGTTCTTATAATTTGAAAATAAGTGGTGACCCATTCAAGTTCCAAGAGAACTCAGGGTTTTCTTGTAAAGCCTAACGGCCTTGACAGCAGCATCACTTCAGATTACGTATGTGGCACCTGGCAGACTCGGGGTGTCCAACATAATTGGTAGCCACTATTAACATATATCGCTAATTAGCTTCGATAGGAAAGGAAAACTGTGGGGGACCACTAGAGCGGCGGCTGTCGACGCGGACTAATTGTACTAGTGGCAGTGCACTGAATGTGCAATTAAAGTTGATGTGAACAGTTTAGCACATACTTACAGTAGTATCTATATGAGGCAGCTGTGTGAGTTCCTTTCGCTTTTCTAACGTAAGAGACGTCATAAAGCTGATCTCTGAACAAATACTTCCTGTTAATTTGGGCTGCTCTCGGGGAAACAGGTTTTTGTTTTTGAGTGTATTTTCGTATTTTCGTGCGAATGCGTGTGTGTCCAGCCCCTTATCAGAAGTTATAGCCAGAGTTATGGGGTGCATCCAATAAATTCCCCCAGTTAGTTACCCGCACTCGATCCCAATGATGTGTCACTTAACGATCCGATTTTGGTTGGGGATTCGGTAAAGCACCGCAGATTTAACTTTCGCATCGCTTCGGTATGGCCTGCTGGTGTTGTTGCCAAGGTGAATAACATCCAGGGAACATCCAAAACGTCATTATTTCGCTAAGGGAACCTCAGAAATCCGAGGAAATGCGCAATCGGGCGAGCAATTATTTATATGCCAAATTGTGTCCTAGGAACACGTTAATATATCATTGCAGACACTTGGGAAATTTCCGATGAACATGCACTGCTAAAGAATCTCGCCCCCTCAATCCATAGCCTATAGTCAAGGTCACTGCTCAGATCAGTTATGGGATTGGTCATCGCAGGGGGAGGCTTGTTCTGAAGCAGCATATACTGGTAGATGGCTCTCGCTTTTCTTTCAACTTGACCAACATTCACGTAGGTGGCAATTACCTAACACCAGATCTTAACGACCTACACCAACTAATTCTCGTGTACAGCCCTCGTATCTGCCGATATCACGTTTCAGATGTGCAATTTACACAACAATTGGCCAAAGAATTATTCAATGAATTTGCATTTAATTCACTTGATTGCCGGTAATGAGAGAGAAACCCCGCGCATAATCATCTCGCGGCAATTACATCGGACGTTTTCCTACATAATTGTATTACATGAGCATATCAATTAGCCAATTACCCGCAATCTCTCGCCTCGAGACGGCAACTTGGAGAACTTTACGCTGGCCGGTGGCCAGTGGGAAATCCCTTCGGTGACAGGCTATAAACGGATGAGGGACCCCAGCCACAGGTGTGGGGTGCTCTTTCCTCCGATACTTTCCCCCAGGTCCGCCCAGGCCAGCAGTAGCGCCAGCAGCACCCAGCACCCAGAACCAGAATCGACGAGTCGACGATCGACGCCGATCGGCAGCTCGAGTAGCATTGTCTTTATGTAAGTGGCTTCGCGTTCGGATTCTGAATTGTGGAACTCGGCCCGCGTTTTATAAAAGCAGCAACAACAGCGTCAGCTCATTCAGTTCGCCCGCAGACCAATTCGAATCATTGTCAAGTGCAACAGCACCAGGAACAAACCGCCGCAGTCGCCATCGAAGCGTTAGCCAAGTGTTCCATACAGTATACATTGCCGTGAACAGCAGCCAAAAGAGCCAACAAAATGCTGGCCAGCGAGAACTTCCCTGCACACCACTTCAAGGAATCTATATTTAAGCCCTACAGTACGGGTGGCGATGATTTGGCAGCAGCCACCGCGGCGGTGGCGACCACGTCGTCATCGCCTGATACCGTCTCAGTCGACTTCGAGACCGCCCGCAAAATGCTGACCGCCAACGGATGCAGCAGTAACAATAATAATAATAATAATAACGCCACGGACACGCAGCCACAGGATGGCCTGTCCGGCTTTGTGGCCAGCCATCCGGCCGCCCAGTTCGAGGGCTTCATCCGGGCCTGCGTGGACGAGATCATCAAGCTGGCCGTCTTCCAGGGCACCAATCGCTCATCTAAGGTTGTCGAGTGGCACGAGCCCGCGGAGCTGCGCCAGCTCTTCGACTTCCAGCTGCGGGAGAAGGGGGAGTCGCAGGAAAAGCTGCGTGAGCTGCTGCGGGAGACGGTTCGGTTCTCGGTGAAGACTGGCCATCCGTACTTTATCAACCAGCTGTACTCCGGAGTGGATCCCTACGCCCTGGTGGGTCAGTGGCTCACCGATGCCCTCAATCCCAGCGTGTACACGTACGAGGTGGCTCCGCTGTTTACGCTGATGGAGGAGCAGGTGCTGGCCGAGATGCGGCGCATCGTGGGCTTCCCCAACGGCGGCCAGGGCGATGGTATCTTCTGTCCTGGTGGTTCAATAGCCAACGGTTATGCAATCAGCTGTGCTCGCTACAGATATGCGCCCGAGTCCAAGGTGAGTACCCGCTCGAACCCACTTCCCACAAACACAAGTGGTTTCGGGCCACACTTCCACACGGAAGTCCGCGATCCGCTCAAGGCGAATAGACGTCTAGCGCCACAGTGCAGGCCGAGATGTTAGTCATACCCATATAGCTGTGATATAAGCAAGTGAAACTGAGAGTTTTGCCAATTAAAAGACCTATTTTAATAGAATGCTTAGAAATGATTTCGATTTTTATGAATCCTGTTTATTTACTTTTTTTTATTATTCTGATTTACTAAAGGGAACTTTGGTTAAATAATTTAAAAAATTTCAAGTATGAAAGGCTCTATTATATATAAAATTATGGGATATTGATTAGCTAAAAATATTTATTACAAATTAGTTTATTTATTCTTCAAATGGTTTTATTTTATCAAATATTTCAATTGATTTTAAGTCGACAATGATGTCCACTTTTTCTATATTTATGTGTTTAAAATTTGTTAGTAATATATATTTTCCTAAGAATCAAGTAATTTTTTTTTAATTTAGTAATCTTTAAGGATTCATAAATAGTGTACTCCGTATTTGGAAAGATTATTTGTACTTGTTAAATGTACGTTAAAAAATTTTGTTTTTGATTTGTTATTATCATTTTTATAATTTAAAGAACTGTGGACTAAGAGGGATACAAATCTGTCTTTTTTATTATTTATTCATTATTTTAACCATTTTTAATAACCATTGTCGTCTGTTATATAAAAACTTAGATCTCATTTACTATAAAAGCTACATTTTTTCAATTTGTTCTTAAACTTTGCACCGCAATTTAAATCTAAAAAATAATTAGATTTAACTGCCGTCTTGATTTTCCAAAATGTTCGTAAATAGTTGAATGAATTTGACGCTAAACTGTCTGTTATCAAAGATTAAATCTAAATATTTGATTACGTTTAGCTTCACAAATTTTTAAGAAATAATTTAAGAAATTCTCTTCTTATATTTCACTTGATACATTTATGTATATATAGGAAACATTTAATTGTAAACCACAACGTTCCCCCTTTATTTCTGTATAGAAAAACGGCCTCTTCAATGCCAAACCTTTGATTATATTCACCTCGGAAGATGCCCACTACTCGGTGGAGAAGCTGGCCATGTTCATGGGCTTCGGCAGCGAGCATGTGCGTAAGATAGCCACCAACGAAGTGGGCAAGATGCGACTGAGTGATCTGGAGGATCAGGTGAAGCTGTGCTTGGACAACAACTGGCAGCCTTTGATGGTGTCGGCTACAGCCGGAACTACTGTGCTTGGCGCCTTCGATGACCTGGCTGGAATCTCTGAGCTTTGCAAGAAGTACAATATGTGGATGCACGTGGACGCGGCTTGGGGTGGCGGTGCCCTCATGTCCAAGAAGTATCGCCATCTCCTCAATGGCATCGAACGGTTAGTTGGCCCTCTAAGTGTTCCTCAAGTGGAAAGAGTTAAAAATAACTACATTTTCAGAGCCGATTCGGTTACATGGAACCCTCACAAGCTACTCGCGGCATCCCAGCAGTGCTCAACCTTTCTTACGCGCCACCAGCAGGTGTTGGCTCAGTGCCACTCGACCAATGCCACGTACCTGTTCCAGAAGGACAAGTTCTACGATACCTCCTACGACACGGGTGACAAGCACATACAGTGCGGTCGCCGGGCGGATGTCTTCAAGTTCTGGTTCATGTGGAAGGCAAAGGGCAGCCAGGGCCTGGAGGCGCACGTCGAGAAGGTCTTCCGCATGGCCGAATTCTTTACCGCCAAGGTGAGAGAACGTCCAGGGTTCGAGCTGGTCCTTGAGAGCCCGGAGTGCACCAACATCAGCTTTTGGTATGTGCCGCCCAGCCTGCGACAGATGGAGCGCAACCGGGATTTCTACGACAGGTTGCACAAGGTGGCGCCCAAGGTCAAGGAGGCCATGATCAAGAACGGCTCCATGATGATCACCTACCAACCTCTGCGGCAGCTGCCCAATTTCTTCCGGCTGGTGCTGCAGAATTCGTGTCTGGAGGAGTCCGATATGGTCTACTTCCTTAACGAGATCGAGTCGCTCGGCCAGAATTTGTAGTTTTCGAGTGGAAAAGCGAAAGCGAAAACTTGTAAAATGGTTAAGTGTTGAAAACATTCTTCTTAGGCTTATGCCGTACATACATATAATATTGTAGGGTATCGTTAATACACCCGGGTTGTATATATAATACTGGATGTTAAGTATTACCTCCAAACCAAGAACAAAATACATATTTATAGGTCTTTTGATTTAAATTGAATCTAATTCATTTCATTGGAAACTGGCAAGTGAGGCTGAACAGCACAGCTTGTATAATGGACTCAATCTTTATGAATATTTGAATCCTCTGCCAAGACCGAAGGTAATGAACTTTAAAGAGTTTTGCTTCGGTTGAGATTGCAAAACTCTCTCGATCTGCAGCTCGTCCCCCTTTCGCTAAACCCAGAATAAAAGTGAAGGAATTTAAAGAGGTACATTTTTACTTTTTTACGACTTCCTTGAAATGGAGAAGAAATCTCTTTTAAGGTAGGTAGGTTCCTCTGCTCTCTTTACACTGTAGAAAGTTAGTTTTAGATTTGAATTTTGTAGTGGGTATTCGAGTTTTAATCAGGATTTGCCAGACTGACAAGGATTGTACGCAGCTTTTTAATGATTTTCAACTTATCATCTCGTCAGGCAACATATTGATTTGATTTTATCTCGCGGACGATATGTAATAGTTATGCATTTTTCTTATTTTTTCTTATTTTTAACTTCATTTTTTTTATTAATCTCAACAAATCAAAGTTCTTTTAAGAAATATATTGTCTTTATGGAAAAGTAAAAACCGCTTCACAGACTCTTTTATTTTAAAATAATTAAATATTTCTTAAAATGCATTAAATTTGGCTGGACAAAATAATAGGTGTGCAAAGAAATATTTAAATTGAGTCAACATTTCACTAGTTTTAGACTAGGGTCCGTTTAAGGTATATGGCAGTTAACTTTAGAAATATCCGGCATTATTTTACAGGCCTTTCATTTCGTTCCTTGGCTTGGAGGATATTAAGGTCCCTAATTTAAGGACCGAAAAGTTTAAATTTGAACATTGTACCATGTCTTTTGGGCAATATCCAAAAGTGACATTTTATTTTATTATAAAGCCCATTATATCTGTTGTAAACTCCTAGGTTCTTTTTGAATAATATTTCCAACGGATTGCTTTTATTTTAAATGATTTTCAAATTGTAGATCTGAATCACGTTGTCGTCGCTTTTTAGCCCAGATCAAAAGTGACCGTTCTTTCTCTCTTACAAAATCCAACTTAAATCTATGATCGGTTTCTTATCGATAACTATACAATGGTTGGTCACACTATGGCGCGCCATATGAAAATTTAGGGGTTTACACTGTTTTAAATTCACCTTAGATATTTTTCATGAGCTTGAGATCCGTGAATGGTCTAAGTCACTCAAGTAAACCCATATTTTTGGTCTCAGAAGCAATCCTTAATGACTCGATGGACGTGTTCCCGATGGAATTTCCATAAAAATTTCATTTTACCCTTGGTATATGGTAGCATTACCACCTTCAAACAAACACAACCCAAGAAATGCAGTCCCATACAATTAGGCTACCACCTCAATGGATTCACAATGATTCTTCATGTGTACCTGGGATCACAATCTTTGCCTAGGACAATGAACATTCTCTTTGGCATCATTACATTATACATTTATATTGGATTCGTCACATTCGAAGATCCAGCGATCCATATCCGGTTCTAATATCTAGTAAAAATGTAGCAATCATCATTGAAGACTCGGTGGCAAAAATATTTTAAATTTTGTTGGTAATCGTCCAGCAAGTCTTTTGACCAAATAAGTAAAGATTTTATAGGGGTTTCCCAAGTTTCACAAATGTTTTTCGGGCTAAAAACATGTTGTCACTTACATGGAAATGGATGGATAAGTTTTTTTTTTGTCATCTGGAAATCCTTTTCTTCTTCGCATTACAATTGACGGCCATGACCCATCTTATACTATTCTATTCAACTATTTTTGGCCAGCAAAATATGCACTCTCAATACAAAACAATTCCCAGAAATCAAATAAGCATTTGGAAATCCCCCACAATAGTGTAATCTTATTAAAAATGTATTGTTTTCTTATAACATTTGGGGTTTATGTAGATTTTTATCGATATCTAACAACCAAATAGTACACCTATTATTTTGTCCACATATTAATACATATATAAATGTGTCATTTATTTTAACAGTGTGTTTTGTTTGTCTTAAAAATAATTTTAAAAATAACAGGAACTTAAACCCTATCCACAATAGTCTCTAAGATCTCTTAAGAAAAATGATAATCTATAGCGACGCTACTTGATCCAGTTCCATTTGCTAATATCACTTCCGCCGGCTTTCTCGACTGCCTCAGCCACGCTCAGGCTCTGACCAGGCTCAATCCCATAGCCGATGCGCAGACCGTGCGGATTTGATGGCGTGCGGCAGTCCATGTTGCACTCCTTACGCAACACCGTATCCACTTCCACGGACGAAAAGAAGGCCACCGACATGGGCAGGTCCCTCAAGCCGATGCGGGATACGCAAAAGGAGCGGGTCATGAGGTTCGTCACGTGCATAGCCAGCGCCGCCTTGGGGGCCAGATCCTCCTTAACCAAGTAGCGCAACTCGTCGTGGAAACTCAGACAGAAGCGGACATGTGGTCCCATCAGCCACCGCATACTGACCAGCATGAGGTGCAAGAAGTCCACGGCTCCGCTCTGCACGACCCAGTTTATGCGCGTCGGCAGAAACCGTTGCTCCTGCTCTGCACCGCCGTCTGCCTCTAGGGCCCGACTTAGACGCCCGCCCAGGAACGGTGTCTGCGGCTGCGGCTGTGTGGCGATCTCCTCGAGCCGATTAAACATTGCGCTTTCGGTGCCGCCTTGCCAGTAGGGACGATGGAAGACCTCGCCCAAGGTGCGATTTCGCTGGAAAGCCAGCCGTGAGGCCTCGTAGCTGGAGTATCTGCAAGGAGGAGCGTCAAATTAAGCGGCTTTCGCGGAGAAAACTTGAAGAATACTCACGCCCTGTCCTCCAATTCGTCGTGGAACTCCTCCCGCAAGCTGTATACCCTTTTTCCTTTGGTGATTGCGAACATCTTCATGGCCTTGGCTTTGGCCTCCGAGGCACTGAATGTGGGATTAAACTGGCGGAGAAGGGTCTCGGCGAACTGCTGGCCAGCGCCATAAATGCGGGCGTAGTTGATCACTTTGGCGTGGTCCCTTGAGATGCCGACTGCCTTGGCCGTGATGGAGTGCATGTCACTGCCGTTGGCCTTGCTTCCGCTGAGCGTCATCCAGCCGAGCGGCGTTGCTCCGTGCTCCCCACAGGCGTAGGCATCGCCGAGGACGGAGGCGATCCACAGTTCCTGGGAGTCGACATCAGCTCCGACCAGCTTGAATCCTGGGGGCGCCTGCACCATCGAACGCAGCTCAGATCCCAGGCGGTCCGGCCGAGAGTTTGAGGCTGTCATCCAGGTGGGCTCCATGGCACGACGGGTTAAGGTGCCACAGGCAACCACCTGGGGACAAATGGCTCCGTAGGCTCTGAGCTGGGCCTTTCCGCCCCTGATCTCAGCTGGCAGTTGCTGCTGATCCAGCCACACTACCATTTGACCCATGATGCGATCCCGGTTGTTCCTCCAGTAGGACATCATGCGAGCAATTTCCACGACCCTTGTGGCCTCCTGACAAGACGGATCGCCGCTGCTCAGCACGTTCTGGGAGAACTTGTCGAGAAAGTCCCTGGACAGGGGATTGCCCACCCGAAAGGAGGGTCCATTCTTGTGCGGCAGCTTCAGAAAGAAGCAGCAGTCCTCCAGTATCTTGTTGCACCACACCCCAGAACCTTGGTACTGGGTCTCCAGCCTCTGCTGCTTCTGTGACAGCTTCTTATAGTGCTCCCGCTTGCCCAGGTGCTGCTCCACCTGTTTGGAAAGCAAATCCATGGCCAGATCACTCTCTGCCTGCCCTGCGCCCTGGCGGGCAAACTCCGGAACGGGGCAACGCTCCAATAACTGCTCCAAAGGCAGCCGTTCAACTCCTCCAGAGTCGCTGCGAAATGGGACAAGGAAGCCCCAACCTTGGTCCCTCTCATAGTGCAGTGGATATCCCTCCCAGCAGAGGGAAAGCAGCTTGGGGGCAATTTGCATGCCGGTGCTGATTTCGGTGGCTCCCGGAGACCACAGGTCCTCCTCCTCCTCTTCCAGGACTTCTGCCGCTTCCCTTTTGTACCTGCTCGGCGGTGGCTTGCGGCAGAGCTTCCGATACCACAGCGGGTATCCCGGAAGCAGAGGTCTCCGAGCCGGCAGTAGGCAGTGTTGGTCATACAGATGCTGGAACTTGGCCTGCAGGCGTCGCTGCTCTGCAGTAGTTCCCACATTGGATGGGACCTCTGCCCTTGCCAATGGCTTCCGTTTGGGCGGCTGCTTCATTTTCAACTCTTGCACGCTCCAGTCCTCGTCCCACAGCCACAGATTCTGGCGGTACTTCTCGTCGTGGAGGAGGGAGCAGGCTTCCTTAGCCCTGCGCCCCAAATGGTACTTGGCCTCGATGCTGAGATCCTCGTAGGTGAGCTGCGCCTCTCGAATATATCGCTCCCAGTTGGAGTTCACTGGCAAATAGGCGGAGCCCATCTCCAGCATACCCGCCAGGGAGGCCGGATGGGGAAAGCGCTCTGCATACAGGGGGTACAGGACCCGAAGGACGCGGTGAGTGGCCTCCACATCGCC
Organism: Drosophila kikkawai; assembly: GCF_030179895.1. Classification (NCBI taxonomy): domain Eukaryota; kingdom Metazoa; phylum Arthropoda; class Insecta; order Diptera; family Drosophilidae; genus Drosophila; species Drosophila kikkawai. Next base: position 8,636,422 of record NC_091729.1, read on the forward strand.
GGCACAGTAGTTGACCAGCGACTGAAAGCTCTGGCGCACTTGCTCCAGAGTTCCCTCAACGAAAATGTTCCTCGGCTCCTTGGACAGCGGCTCCCCGCCGCAGTAAAGACGGTGCACCTCGACCAAACTATTGAGCGAACTCTGCTCCAGCCAGGCCAAGTCCTCTGGTGCGGGCTCCTTCTTCGACTTGAGCATGGCTCGTTGGTAGCTGGTAACTCCACTTACGCACATGTGCAGCGACATCGTGTCCACAAAGCGCGTGCCCGTGTCTTCGATCAGGTACTGCTCCTTGAGCCTGGCCCTGTCGTAGGAAACATTGTGTCCCACCACAAGACCGGGTCCACTGGCTCCCAGGGGTATCAGTTCGTCGGGAGTGTGGTGAGGTCGCTCTGCGTCGGTCGCCCCATCCAGGGGCTCTACGCTGGGCACCCTCAAGCGGTGCTTCGTGAGCTTGGGACTCACCCACGAATACCATCGATTGGTGCTAACGGCGGTGGCCAGAACGGGAGCCTGCCCCTCGTTGACGCACACCTCCACATCGAAGACAAGGCCTTTTTCCGCCGGGTGATCCACAGGCGAGGCAGTGCCATCGACAGGATCATACGCAGTCCAGCCAGCGAAGAAGGCCCATCGCTGGGGTCTCTTTGGTAGCTCCGTGCACTGCACCAGCGGCAACAGTAGCTCCTCGTATGGCTGCACCTGCTCCCTGGCTATATTGTGGAAGTGCTCCTCGATATTAGCGCCTCGCAGCGGGGGCAGTTTCAGCTGGACATCTGCCTGAGGAGTACTGCTTTCAATATCGACGCCATGCCGGCGCAACTCGTCCTGGTACGCCTTGGCGGAGGCAAGCTGCTGTTCCGAAACGGTGCGCGGCTCCTGGGGGAAAAGCTGCGCGTGCAGATTCCGAGAGATCATTTGCACCTTCACGAGATTCTCCGCGTACTCTGCTTGGCTGCCGGCCTCATTGAGTTCCGCCTGTTTGGGTTTCTGGGGTGTCGTCTTCGGCAGGGGTTTCGCCCTGCGGTAGATCTTGAGACTGCTGCTGGCATAGCGCTCCCGGCTGGCCTGGCTGGCATAGTTTCTGAACAGGATCCGCTGCATTGCGAACTTACCAATCAATCATTTTTCAATGCGACTCGATCCCAACCGCTGTGTTTTTATTATTTCCTTGTATTTCGGGAATTTTACAAAATGCGGTCACACTGTCAGTTTTTAAATTCAAAAACAATTAGTGCTTAGTTTTTGTGGGAACTTGTATGATCTTAATTAAATTATTTGTTTTGTATGGAAAGCAAATCGACATGGAGTCACTATTAACTTAACTTTTTTTGATGCTTGGTTTAAGCTTTTCAAAAAATATGATCATTTTCCTTTATACAACGACAAAACAGAAACTTTAACGACATCGCAGACGATAAATCAGAGACCAATAAGCATTGTTTCCAAATTTTTAAAGCTGATTTTGAAGGGCAAAAACAGTACTTTAAGATGAACTAACGATTTAGAAACAAAATAAGGATTAATAGATAATAGAAGTTGTTTATCTTTCTAAAGTACTAAACTCAAGGCAATCTAATCTCTACATAACAAACATCAAATTCCAGCCGAATCCCTGTGGAATCCCTGAAACTGAACTGCTAACTGGAAGTAATAATACAATAAGCTGATTTGGCGAATAAAAAACATTTTATTCAGTTTGCTATAGAGTTGAAACACTTTAAAACACACACACAGACTTTTCAGAACCCTTGTAAGTGGAAGAAGTAGCGAGAAAAGAACGAGTCTCTTCAGTTAATTTATGTAAAAAGGCTTTCGCACGGTACAAAACAATGGGAGAAGCGCTTTTGGAAAACATTTTGGCAAAATACTGCGCACTTGGCCAGGCCAACGCCAACACACTCGCTAACAGACGACAATAACATGTAAATTTGGACCGTCTTGATCTGAACTAGATCTGTAGGTTGCGCATGCCGCCGTTTATGCCGCCCTGCTCGACGTTCCAGATGACCAGCTGGCCGTCGACGCCCGAGGTGGACACCTTGGTGGCACTGTCCTTGTCCCCGGCATACAAGCGGACGCTGGTGATGGCGTTCTGGTGAATTGAGTCCACCACCGTGTCCGTATTCTCCGTGCGCATGTTGCGGTCCATTGACTGAAAGATGCGCATGGCAGTGATGCCGCTGGACTCGCGCTTCTGCGACTTGTCCAGCTTTCCGCTGAGCACCAGCTTCCCATCCGCGGTCAAGCTGTATAGCAGAGGTACACAACTGTAGCCGGCTACCACGACGGAGGTTGGTGAGACCCACTCGCAGGAGAGGAAGGGCAGGTAGCCGGTCCGGCAGCGGATCACCGTGTTCCCGTTGGTGGCATCCGCGATGCTGACGCAACTGTCGTGCCCCACCCAGCAGACCTTGTTGCCGTCGCTGGAGAAGCTCACGCTGTTGATCCAGCCGCCGCCCGACGTCAGCGAGTTGCGGAACTCGGCCATCAGCTGGCCAAGAGGCTTGCGGTTGCCCCAAGGCGTCGGAGATGGCGGTTCTTCAATGTCCTTAATGAACGCCGAGAAGACGCGAACCTTGTAGTCGGTAGAGCCGGCCAGCAGGAGCACGTTGTTCGGGTGCCAGTCCAACGAGGTGACCGTCGAGCGGATAGGCTTCTTGATATGCTTCGACACCCACCAGTCGTTCTCCGACTCGAAGTAGCACACCGAGATGAGACGGGCTCCAGATCCCACAGCAAACTTGTTCTCCGCCGGCGACCACTTGACGCAGGTGGCTGCCCGATTAATCCGCAGCAGCACCAGCGTGGGCTTCCACTTGCCGTCCTCACCCTGCGTCCACACGTACGCGTTCCGGTCAGCGGCGCAGCTCACGATGCGGTTGGTGTTCTTGGCCCAGTCGATGCCCATTACTCGGAGGTCGTGCTGGTTGAGCACGTCCGCTAGCTTCCAGTCGCTGCCCTCGCGCCTGTAGATGTGGATTTCGTGGTTGTTGGGCGATAAGGCGATCTCTGCGGGTAATCTCGGTGAGTCACGGCTTCGGCAGCGGGTGAGTAATGGGAGTAATGGCACTTACGCGTCCGGTCCTTGTTCCACGCATGGCAGGTGATGGAGGCCAGCGAGGTGCCAAAAGTGAATGTCTCGGCCATGTTGGGGGTCTAAATGCGCTCGGAATGCAGTCCTGATCCAACTCCAACCACACACGTAGATTCAACTTCAGTTAGCGGCTCACCGGGATTGCACTTCGGCTTTCAGCGTTCGAGTGGGCGTTGTTTCCGCTGGCTGCGCGCTCCGCTTCGCTCTAGTTTTAATCGCGGACTCTGGGCCGTCTACACGATTAAGCTAGCGTTGAAGGATAGTGGCTGGTTTTCCTGCTCTCCAGAAGAGACAAACTGCGTGAAAAAGTAGTTTGGAAAAGTAAAATGCAGAAAATTAATCACCCGAAGAGTTTAAGTGTGACCGCTATTTGACCGATAAAAATACACCAACACTTGCCTTAAAAATATACTAAAGGTAATAATAGTTAAAAAAAAAAATATCCGCCTTTTTCCCGTCAAATCTGGCTATTTCTTGAAGTTCCTAGGGGCTTTTTTTTAAGCATTTATTAAATAAAATAAATGGCAAATAAGGTAAATATGTATAAAGGAACAAAATAAATGGAATCTAATTAAATAACCTGACAGCAAATCAGAGAAATACAACAAGTGTTCACGTTTTTGTAATGAACAAAATGAGTTCGAATTCGAGTGCGAGTTCGGAAGTTTCAGATCGGAGAAAACTAGTTTTTTCAGTTCCAGCAACTGATGGGATGGTAAAAATAAGCGTGTAAGTTGCGTTAACAGTAGCGTCTGACAGCTGGAAATGTATATTTAATTTTCATTTACCGTTCTTGACTATTTTCCTCTCGCTCTCTCTCACTGCTTCAAAATATTCGTCGTTTTCAGTATGATAAGGTGGCATTTTTTTCGTATGGTATAATTTGGCGCCCTTGCTGCGGTCCCACAGATTTAAAGCGGCGTTATGCTCGCAGTTGCTTGAAGCAAAAACCGTGTATTCTTAAGTAAATAAGTTATTTTAAATAAAGCGGAAATGGAAACACTTTGTGCCGCCTTGGATCCGATGTTCCCCTGCCGGGAGGCGGCCATAACCACTCTGGGCGAACTCATAGGCGACGCAAGGGAGGCTTACCCCTCGGCCATATACTTATTTGGACACAGTGGAACGGGGAAGACCGCTCTAACCCGAGCGCTGCTCAAGGAATGCTCCAAACGACAGGGTGTCCGAACTGCCCATTTGAATGCCATAGAATGCTACACCACCAAGATCATGCTGGAGAACGTGCTGGACTCACTCACGTCTCCACAAAAAGGGGACTCTGTAAAGGCTGACAACATGGTGGAGTTTGTGGAGCAGCTACGACGAGCGGAGGCCCCGGGCTTCCTCATCGCCGTGGATAACGCTGAACGACTGCGCGACATGGATGCCAATGTGCTGCCCGTCCTGCTGCGGTTACAGCAGCTCACCAGCCTCAACCTATGTGTGATCCTTCTCTCCCAGTTGCCCTTCGAAAAGTTCTACAACAAGACGGGTCTGAGCGAAGTCATCTGCCTGCACTTGCCACAATACAACAAGGCGGAGACGCAACGCATCCTGGGGTCGGACTTCGATCAGGTGCGCGGCCACTTACTGGAGCAGTTTGCCACGGACCCTGGACGCCTGGAGATCTGCGAGACAGCCATGACTGAGGACTTTTACAACAACTATTTGAATCTCTTTCTCAGCGTCTTCTATAAGGCCTGTCGAGATCTCCCGGAGCTGCAGCTAACGGCCAGGAAGTGCTTCGCCGTTTACCTGGAGCCCGTCCTGGACGGAGCAGTGGAAGCCAGTGACATCTCCCGACTGTGGCGGCACATAGCGGGTCCCCTGAGAGCGGCCCTCACCCAGATCTACATGCGCATTGAGAAACCACTGGAGGAGTGCGCCGAGAGCTCTGCCTCCTTAGAGGATCAGAGCGTGCGCAAGCTGGCGCAGTCGCTGGAGCTGCCCTACTACGCCAAATTCCTGCTGATCGCTGCCTTTCTGGCCAGTCACAACGCCGCCAACCAGGACAAGCGGCTTTTTGTCAAGCACCACGGCAAGCAACGCAAGCGGATGCAGACGGTCAATGCCAGAGCCAAGGTACCATAACGAAAGTCCCAAGTAACCAGTTGCATCGAAAGCCTTAACGATCCCATTCCAGACCACGGAGAAGATGTCTACCACCTTGGGACCAAAGTCCTTTAGCATCGACCGGCTGCTGGCCATTTTCTATGCCATTCTGGAGGAGAAAGTGGGCTTGACCTGCAACCTGCTCTCCCAGATCTCCACGCTTGTCCACCTCAAGCTGCTCAGCTTCGTGTCCGGTGAGCAGAACATCATGGACGGCTCCGCTCGCCTGCAGTGTACTGTGGGCCTGGAGTTTGTGCTCCAGATCGGCAAAGTGGTTGGCTTCAATGTTCGCCAATATCTGTGCGATTTCATGTAGCTGTTTTTCAGTTCTTAAATATATTTAATAAATAGTCCGGTACATCACTGATGTGTATAGTCTCCGACAGTCTGGTGTCCCTGCTCCGCAGCTTCATCAGGCCGTTTTCCAGTGTCTGCTCGCTTACCACCAAGGTATAGGGCACGCCAAGCATATCCGATTCCGCAAAGTGTTCCGCCAGATGCCGATTATCTTTGGCCGTGAAAAATCCTCTGCCTTGGCAGAGTCGCAGGCCAGCGTGGATGAGGACGTGCTTCAGGTGCAGGCAGAGGTCGTCCAAGTCACCCAAGAGCCTCGAACTTTCCAGCAGACAGGCGATTCCGCATTGATACGGTGCCAGAGCGCAGTTGAGCAGCAGGGATTGCGCGTCTCGACCATGGTCGCAGCCGTCCAGGAGAAGTGCTACGGTGGAAAAACTAAAATAACTTGCGAACTCAAAAGATACTGCCGCCTCTCACCGCAAGTGGCCGTCTCCAGCTCGATGACGGATCGTATGACAGTGGGTTGCACAGATTCTCCTGTCCGTCCGTCCGGCAATCGAAGGGAGCCCTCATCCCCTCCAAGTCTCACCATGCTCAGCTGTTCCACGGTCACTTCTCCGGCCTGTGATCTGAGATCGATGGCTTGATAGCTTGGCGGGTCGAGCTCCTCCGGCAAATCGCAGGGTACGATGCGGATGCGACTAGGATTCGAGGAGAGGCGCATCCACCAGATCTTGCTCTCGCGTTGCAAGTTGTAGAAGTGCTCCAGAGCGCGGTCTGGCTCCACCAGGAAGTCAGTTGTCAGAATAGAGGCGGGCGACGTAACACTGAAGAGCGGATTACCGCGGAGGCAGGCGGAACTGGAGCTGCTTTGATGCTTGACGACCGTTGGGCATTTGGCTTTGCGGGGATGCTCTTCGAGAAGTTGCTGCATAAGCGAACCAAATTCCGTGGTGCGGGCAAAGGAAAAGCGCTGCGTCGTTGGCGACGTGGAACTTGTGTGGGGGATGCCTTTTAGGTGGGCAGCCAAGGGACGCAGGCTCAGCCACTGCCTTTGCAATTGTTCGGCGTAGGCGCGACCGTGGGAGAGCAGCTCCAGTTGGCTACCAGTAAGGTGGTGGCGGAGGAACCCAGCAGAGGCCAGAGACTCGAAGCACCGCTGGACCCGGTTCATTGTTCCAGCGGAATGTTGCCCGGCGGGGAGACGTAGTAGTCCTCGTCGGTCACCCTTGCGTTGCGCAGCACCTGGCGCCGGCAGTCGCCCTCAGTCACCTGGTCGTTGCGTAACTGGAGCTGCTGCTGCTCCAGTACCGTGTAGAGTGGGCGCACGTGGTCTGTGTCGATGTGAGCGATCTTGTCCGCGAACTGGATGCTGCTCTTGAGCGTGGCAAGTGCCCGCTCGCTGTCCAGATCCACCAGAGACAGGCGCTCCAGCAGCTGAATGGTTTTTGTGTCGATCTCGATGTGGCTGGCGCTGTTTGTGTCAGGAAAGGCGGTGTCAACCGGCGTCTGCGGCACCTTTGTGGGATGCGTTAGCTGCTTAAAGTCCAATTTGGGTGCTTTTTCAGTCGCTTTCGTTGCAATTTTGCAATAAAATCGTTTACTCAGCCGCCGCCACATTTCTGCAGTTAAACAGTGCTGTCGAACTTCTGGCTAGAAAATAGCCAAGAATAAAACGCGTTCTTAAGCGGCTTTTTTTAACGTCAGATCTGCGGTCACACTGACGCTCCGGCTTTTATTTTTCATCTGCGAATTATTTTGTTTTGCTTCTTAATTAGAAAAAAAGAGCAGCAATGCCGTATGCCAACCAACCGTCCGTGCAGATTACCGAGCTGACCGACGACAACGTCAAGTTCGTGCTGGAGGACACCGAGCTGAGCGTGGCCAACAGCCTGCGACGCGTGTTTATCGCCGAAACGCCGACGCTGGCCATTGACTGGGTGCAACTGGAGGCCAACTCCACGGTGCTTTCGGACGAGTTCCTGGCCCACCGCATCGGCCTGATCCCGCTCATTTCCGACGACGTGGTCGAGCGCCTGCAGTATACGCGCGATTGCATCTGCCTAGACTTCTGCCCCGAGTGCAGCGTGGAGTTCACTTTGGACGTCAAGTGCAACGAGGAGCAGACGCGCCACGTGACCACCGCGGATCTCAAGTCAAGCAACGCCAAGGTGCTGCCGGTGACGTCGCGCAATCAGGGCGAGGAGGACAACGAGTACGGCGAGAGCAACGACGAAATCCTGATCATCAAGCTGCGCAAGGGCCAGGAGCTGAAGCTGCGCGCCTACGCGAAGAAGGGCTTCGGCAAGGAGCACGCCAAATGGAACCCGACGGCGGGCGTGTGCTTCGAGTACGATCCGGACAACTCCATGCGTCACACGCTGTACCCCAAGCCGGACGAGTGGCCAAAGAGCGAGCACACCGAGCTGGAAGACGATCAGTTTGAGGCGCCCTACAACTGGGAGGCCAAGCCGAACAAGTTCTTCTTCAACGTGGAGTCCTCCGGCGCCCTCAAGCCGGAAAACATTGTAGTGATGGGCGTCCAAGTGCTTAAGAACAAGCTCTCCAACCTTCAGACGCAGCTCAGCCACGAGTCCCAGAACGATGCCCTGGCTGTCTGAGTTACGATACATATGTTTATTTTTAGTTTATAAAAAGAGTGCTGCTGCCTAATCCTTGAACAAGCTGTCTATGTTTATGCCCACGCCGGTGTCCTTTCTCGCTTTGCTGGGAGCGGGAGACGTAGACGACGTGATTTGCTGGTTGCTTGCAGCCTCCTTAAAGTCGCTTACTAGTTGAGTCTTCACCTCGGCATCCAGTTCGGGAAGGTTTTCCTCTGCGGCGGCCGTGTCCAGGCGGGATTGCTGGCGCTGCTCGGCAAGGAGGTCCAAAGCTGTGTCGTAGATTCGTTGCTCATCGAGCGCTCCCTGCGACTTGAGGTCCTGGTAGATCTTTACGAAATGCTGCGATTGCGTCGTCCGTCTGTGGTCCAACAGGTTAATGGTCTCCTGGGGTCTGTTCTGCTTGTGGAGTTTCCTGTTTGGGCGAGAAGCAGGCTTTTAGTAACTGAGATACAAAACATGGTTACTGGGATAGTTCGAACATACGCCCTCACAACATCCTCTGCGTAGAATATGTTGCGCACCGGGATCTCGGGTGCGGGCCGGTCGAACCGGGGTTCAGCCTTCGGCGGGAAGGCAGCGTACACATCGTACCAAATGGGCTTGTCCTCAGATCTCATGGCTCCCCCACGCAGCAGGCCCTGAACTCTGCCAATAAATCGGAGTATTATATCAGTAAGTACATTCCCGAGGTCGCCACTTACCTCGTGAAGATGGTTCCAATCTTCTCCAGCCTACTTTGAGCCATTTTTATTGAGTTTTAATTGATTTTATGGAAAATTTAAGAAAACAGTATTACGACATGAGGGAAGAAATGAAGGTGCCAGATCGGAAAATCACGGAGAGCTGCCACTTCGCTGGAATGAGGGTTGTGTTTACGCTACGCAGGCCGCTGCCTGCTTGAAAATTCCAATTGGGGACATGTGGCAACCTGCCAGCCAGAACAGCCCCAAATGGGTTTCGCCACTGTCGCCGTACGGTCATACTGGACGCAGATTCCAGCAGTAAAAAAAATGCTCGTCTTAAGTTGTCCCACTGTTTTCTGGTAAACCAAAAGCGCTCCCCTCGCGAAGTGCGAAAAACAATGCAAACGGGCGGCTCCATCAGGAATATTGAAATATAATCAACCCAGATAGTGACACGCTGCAGTGTATTGTGACCGTTATACCGTAATTGTATCGTATCGGTGTGTTGTGATTGTTTGTACAGGTGCAAAATCGATCTACAGAATTGAGTCAATTGGGCGAAAACTGCGACTCTGAGAATACGAGACATCACTCTGCTGCCCCCGATTGTTGTTATTGGAAAATGTTCGGTCGGAAAAATTGTGCCACCGCTTCTCTGTAGTGTGTGTGTGTGTGCCGTGTGTGTGTCAGCAATTTAAGTTAATTAAAAACGTTAGCTAACTCTTGATTTCGCCGCCCCCGCCATGAGTAACTATCATCCGCATCCGCACGCGCTGCCCCATCCCCATCCGCAGCAGCTCCAGAATCAGCTGCAAAATCACCTCCAGAACCAGCTTCCGCCCCCGCAACAGCGCCACAACCCCACGCCCATCGCCGCCAGCCTCCAGCTGCAATCCGGTGGAACGTCCTCTTCGGGGGCAGCCGCCTCCTCATCCATTCTGGTCGCCCAGCCGCCGCAGCCGCTGATTAGCAACTCGCTGGCCATCCGCCAGGAGATTCAGCGCTTCGAGAGCGTCCACCCATCCATCTATGCCATATACGATCTGATCGATCTGCTCCCGCAGGCCGATGCCCAGATAGCCCAGTCCATTCGTGACCATGTGGTGTGCATTGAAGGTGAGTCCAGTTACCCAATACAGCGATTGTCCAAATATTCTACAGTTCTGAATCAAGTTACACTGTGACTTTTGTATTTGATGTACAAAAGATAATTTTAAGTCTTCCTTTATCTTTAATTTGATAGTTTATTAACCATAATTAAAGGGGTTTAGCCAGTCCTGCTAAATTATAACAACCAAATATTAGCATTTTCTTGAAAGTATTCCTTAACCAAACACGTTGTTTCATGCACAACCTGGTTTTTGAGCTCGAGGAGTGTCTTTCGAATGCCTTGCAATTTGTTTTGATGGTAAAAAGAGTCATCTTGCAATCTCGCAATTTGCGCTCAAGTCAGCGGATGAATTTCGACTTTGTGAGGACTGGCAGCAGCACGGACAACTCATTGGCTTTCATGAGGGCTAGATGTCCAGGCGAAATCCTTTGATTAAACATGTTTATCGCCGGCAATTGTATCCACACCTTCATTGTGTTATTTGTTATGGGCAGCGAGCGTCTGGGCTTGTGGTCGTCTTTGTTTGGAGTGCTCTATGCTAATCTCTGACCGAACATCTATGGAGCAACAGCACGGCAACCCCTGTGCGGGGATTATTGTTGCCAAAATGCCCATTGAAGCGGACCGGGGCCATTGAAAGTGTTGTCGTTCGCTTCGCCCGTTGTTCCTCGAAATAAAGGGCTTCGATTTTTTTTTTATTTTTATTTTAAACAAGCTTTTCTGCCCAATAATTTCCACTGTGAATGTGTGTGTGTTTGTGTGCTGTGTGTATGCGGGGCATGAAATTTGATGCCCTCTTCCTCTTGCGCTGGCTCTTCCTCTTCTGCTTTCGCGTCATCCTCGGCTTTTCTGTGGCAAACAAAAAAACTGAAACCGTTCACAAAATCAAACCGAAACCCGAAAACCGGTTCTAAAATGGTTTATTAGAAAATCTCTTGTCGAGCAGCAGCGATAGCAACAACAAAAGGCTCACCAAAAATGTAAACAAAATCGTCAGAGGCAGCGTCTACGTGTATACGATGTCCAATTCATGAAGTGCTTTCACAACCATTGCCCTCTTATCAACGTAATTCCGCAGAAGTGGTTGCAAAAGTGCACCTTTGTCTGATCCAAGTATCCAGATACTAATTTCGATTTTACGTTTATAAAAAGATTCATGAAACTGATCGCATAAACTCGCTAACAGAGACTGGACCTCTGTTTGCGCTCTTTTATCGTGCAAACCTGTTATGATGCGCGGGAATACGATCTCGTAAACCGTTTTGCACGCGACTGTCTTATTGGCATTGACCCGAACCCCAACCAGAAATATGCTTGTATGTTTGCAAGTCCAATACCGATACCGATTCTAATTTGCTGTCAGCGTGATGAATGATGTTTTCGGATTGGATTCTTATTGGCTTTCCCGTTCAAAATGCTTATTTTGGTATAAGTGTGCCTAACGGTGAAGTAACAATTCGGGAAGGTCAAAAGTATTGAGCTTTGAAGAGAAAAAATGGGGATTCGAATATTTTGTTAATAATGTCTTTTGATATTTTGTTAAAAATATGTGAAAAGCTTTCCCTTAATCTCAGCTGTAGGTAAATCGTTCCGAATTTAAAACACTGTAAGTGAGCTCGTGAGGGCATTGAACTTTATTTATCATTAAAAAAAGTACGTGATTAATCATATGCCATAACTGCATTAAGTTTATTAAACACAGAAAATTTACTTTATTTTAAGGAAAAATTGTGGTATGTACATATGTACGTATATATTTACATATACGTATATATTATATCGTATTTTATTGCTTCTAAAAAATACATATCTAAGCCTTCTGTAAACTTAACTATTGTTTGAGTTGCCAAATTAGCAAAATTAGCATATTGTGTCATAAATTGCTTTTTATAAATATAAAAGGCAGAATCCGCATTAAGATTCCACCTCGTTCTCTTTGACGGAGCATAAATAGTAAATCGATTAAACGAAATCAGCATATCAATCGCATTATGGTGACCAATCGATAATTGTATTTCAATTGTACCTGGAATACCCCCTTGCTGGAGTGCAATGTTTACATAAACACAAAGGCAAATCGACTGCTTGTTTGTTTGTAAATATGAAGGTAATAGTCGGCCCAACAGAAAGGCCGCCGGCGTCGGTGGAAAACAAATTTCCTCTCTTATCTCAAATGGATAGCAAGCGACTCCCCATTAAAGCGATTGCAATTAGCCCCAGCGGCATTTTGTTGGTTTTTTGGTACCCTTCCCGAATAGGGTACTTTTGTTTCCCTTCAAGTCTGCTCATCTTACATACCTTAGCTTTGCGACTTTCGTTTAAATAATTAATGATTACGAATGATTATTTTATGCTAGTCTATGGGAATTTGTTTGCAGACCAAGCACTTGGTGTCTTTTCCACTCCGTATTCGGATGCCTCTGCGACCCAGTTCTCATTATCCCAAAATGGCTTCAAAGTCTCTTTTCAGAAGTTATTATATTTTTCATCTAATTGAGATTTAATGACTTTTTAATTTTTTTACAGTTGCCGCAGCTCTTTCATTTCTTTCTTAAGATATTTTTAGTTTATTTTTTGTTTAAGAAATTTGACTTTCTTATCTATCTAAGATTCTCATTTCAATAAACCAAAAATAAAGTGTTATAATTGCTTCCACAAATATTTGAATTGCCTTTTCTCCTTGGGAGGAGTCTTATTTCATTTGAATAACTTTTATGGTGTATTTGAATAACTTTTATGGTGTATCATTAAGTGATTTAGTTATCAAGAGGTGCAATATAAAAGCACAAAGCAGGTCGGCAATAATTTGTTATTGGAAAGCTTGGTAGCTGCCGCTGTCTCTCTATTTTCGAGTGAACTCAACTTTTGGCCTCTTATGTTATCTGTCTGCGATTTGGCCTGCCGTCTTTATTGCTGCCTAGCTTTCGGCAAGCTTGTTTATTTACTTTTAATTGTACAATAATATTGGCGGACGAACTTGCGGAGAATTGTTTGTCGCTGTCATTCTCATATCAGTTTTTTATATATATATTTTTTTTGTATTATTTTACATTTCGTGCTTCTGTTTGATATGGCTTTTTGTGTGTGTCATTCGGAAGTGGAAATTGTTGTTGTGCATCGATACGCTCGAGAGCATAACATGGAGATGCCATTGGGGCCACAAATACTGGCATTAACAACACAAATGCAGTTGCCATACACAGAAAGAAGATTATTTTGGGCTGCGACTTATTTTTTATGAATTTTCTTTGATTATGCTAAGCTTATTTTTCAGTTTTTATAAAAAGTCTATACTCTTTTTGCCGCGTGGTAAGGTATACAGTTCCGATGTCATACCACTTTAAAATACGTCTTTCCGGTCTTTTCTTATGTAGTATTGTATGTCCAAGGTTCGTTTATGTTATTAAATCGATGGGAGCTTGCGGAAATTACTCTTTATTTTTGTTAAATAAACTCTATTTGGAAAGTGCTATCAATTCTTCCATAACTTCGTTTCTAACAATCCGACTAGCTCTACAAAAACAATGCTCCTGAATTTAGCTTCAGAGGTTAGGTAAAATGGTTTGATGCTGCTCATTTGAGAATGCAAAAACGAATAGTGGGGTTCACTACGATTTCTACACTAAGTAAATGATTTGCTAATTTTGCCAGTGGCTTCTTCGGTTATATTTGTGCACGCCGCTGGCTTAAGATTGTATCGCTGTATATTTCTAGGTTTTCTTATTGCACTTTTAATAAACATAATATTTCTTTGTGTGCGTGGATTACCAAATTTCAGTGGCACGACAGCGGCACATGTGCGACCGGGGAGTTGATGGCATGCGTGTTCGTCATCTGCTCCACACCCTGTTCCTCCACCTAATCGTTACATTCCTTCAACACACAGCCCTTTTAGTCGGCTTTCACGTGCACTAAGCGTTTATTTTTAACGTAAATTGCATTAAATATATCTTGCACTTTGCTTGCCTTTGCTATTTCAATTGGCATTGCACAACAGTGTGTGGTTGTCGTTCTCGATCGACCGAAAAAAGCTGAACAAAAGAAAGCTAATTTGGAAATGAATTTCTGCGCAATGGCCATTAAGTCATAATATTTCCAAATTTGGTTGTCGCTTGGAATGAATCACGAAATCGTGGTGGCTTTAGAGAATTTGTCATTTAATTAGCAGGCTACCTACGTACAGGTACAAAAGTGAGTCGGAATATTGAACAATGTTATAAAATAAAAGCTCATTCATTACAAAATTTAAATAAATGCATTATTTTTGTGAGTATGGCTTGTCAGAACTTCTAACGAATATGTATTCCTAATTAACATAATCAAGCAAATCGAATCGAAACAAGTTGAGTATCATTTATGAAAGATTGATCGTGAAAAATGAAATATAAAATATAAAAAAAATCGCACTACGGTGTCTAATAGAGGCTCTACCAATTATTTACATATGTACTTTAAGTTAACAAGGAAATTTGGAAAATCGAACTTTTGATTGGATCGTAATTTGCCGTTGAGTATCCGTTTATTTATAAAAGAATACAATTAGTTGCTCGAGATTTATTTTTTTTTAATAACATATAGTTGCAATATGTTGATATTAAGCTAAACACTAAATTCCTGAACATTTCAAAAATATAATTTAAGAGAAATTTGCCTGTTATTATTCGTAAAAGTATTAAATAAATTATATATTTATATTTCGATGCTGAGCAGTCTTATGTTCTTAAATTATTTATATCAAGTACTCCCATTCAGATATGATTCTTTTAAAGTGCATTGAAAATAGTTTTTGAGATAATTATTAGCAAAAAAGTTTTTATTTTCACATTTTCTGATTATACGGATATGACTGAGCTCTAGGATGTAGGACTTGGGAGGCGATTTTTACCGTCGAAGTGGTTCTCAACCACTTTTCCACTGATCTTGGCCATTTTCCAGAAATAATCAGCAACATCCGATACGAATGCAGTTGATATGTCCTGCAATTTTTTGCCCGTTAACACGATTTTGTATTGCATATCGGTGAGACCTGTCTCCTCCTCCCGGTTTAATAGCAAAGGAGAGCCCTTGAACTGATTTGCAAAATAATAAAGAAGTTATTGCTTGGACTTTTGCTTGGACTTTTTGGTCCAACTTACTTCTTCGAAAATGTCCAGCCACATTTTATCCTTTTCGTCCAGCTCACTCTCAGCAATGGCTTGGTTCAATCGCGTAATATACAGACGGATATCAGCGGCCCTCTTCGTTTGTGGATTCAGGTTGGCATTCACCTCCGTGAAATATTCGATCTGAGAGCGAAAAAGGGAGTTCAGAAGATTTACTGTCTCCTCCTTGGCCTCCTTTTCCAACGCCTTCTGTTGTGGATCATCAAATCCTGGGTTAATTGGCTTAGCGGTCGCCACCAAGAGCTTGAAATTTAACACTCAATTAAATCGTATGATTCTTGAAACACTTATAGTCTTCGTTTACCTGGGTTATTATTGGCAAAGCAAAATATTTGAGCAGCATTTCTTCAGGAAATTTTATTCGTACCTCCGTCGTGAATGAACAATAAATTTAGACTGATTTCGTATTATATATTCATATAGTCGTGCTATTTGATTCTCTAAGAGAGGTGATAAGCTACCGAGGGCCTGGAACAGATAATCTGACTAGGGATTTTTCTGACGCTCTCAGATCTCGTGAATACTACTAATTCCAAAGCTTTTAGAATTCCCGGTCATTTGAATTGCGTTTTAAGTATAGATCTCATCGCACGTTCCCTGAATCAGCGAGCATATTGGCGATTGATCTATGCTATGTCAAGGTCTGTCTAGTTGCTTGGGTGGTATGTTAAGTCGTGGCACGATTCCACTATCGATTGTCTCACAAACATTAAAACAACCTTGGCCATGCTAAGGATTTAAAATATTTCAATAACCGTTACAATAAAAAACAACAGCTTGTTAGTTTCTTTACTCTATTTTAAGCACACATATCAGAGGTTTATATATAAACAATATAAATATATAAACATTACTTTATATTTTCCAATGTTTGCGCATATACCCTTAGATAAGGAAAAAAAAATTATTAATTAAAATTATCCATTTAATTTAATTATAATGGGCATAAGTAGCAGTCATTGAGGGATCGGTCAATCAGTAATTTTGGCTTTTGGACATCCCTCACCTTTTTTTTCATTTGACCATTGATTTCACATGATCCAATACCAGAAAAAGTGTATTCAAACTTCGGCTTCCTTATCTCTTAAAATACTAAATTATAAATGGGAATTGTGGGCAGATATAGATTGATTTAAAATTGACAGTCAAGTCAAATAGACCCGCATGATACTACTGATCAACATCCTTTATCTCACCAAATCAGCCTCACCCAGAAAAAGTAATTAAAATAAAAAATAATTTTTGTCGTTCTTTACGTTTAATCTAAAATAATTTCTACAAACATTGGGAAACTTTTGATCATCCAAAAAGTATGCAACGTTTTTTCAAAGCTGTATGTAACATGTAAAAACGTTTCCACCGTTTTCTACATGAAAAGGATGTAGTGAAAAAATACCAAGGAATTTCAGAATAATAAAGGTTTTGAGTATCAATTGACTTTTATTTAGAGATCGCAATGGTTATAGTTTTTACAATAAAAATTCAAAAATTAGAGTTATTTAAAAAAAAAAAAAATTAAATTAAATTCTTTTATTAAACTTTTATAAAAAAGCTGAAGAATAATTATATTTTTTTAATTTTTATATAAAAGTTAAATAATAACTTTTATTTTTAATGTTTATAATAATAATTGAAAATAAAAATTAATCTTCAATTTTTACTTAAAAAAATTTTAAATAACAGTTATTTGTCAAATTTTATTTAAACAATTGAAAATAAAACTTGAATTGTAATAACTTTTCAACGGAGCGGCATATCTTAGAGATTGACATATGTATATAATTATATATATTGTGATTATCGCATTTGCATACAAAATACTTATACCAAATTTTTCATCTTTCCAGCTCAATTTTTTGGTAGTAACTTTTTTTTACTCATAACTCTTAGTTGTGATTTCTGCTTTTTTTCATTGCTTCTGTAATCATGGAAAATATTGAGCTCTTTCGAGGCAAAGAACCCTTACTTTTCAAAAACTAATATATGTAGCCAAGACTTTAAGTATTTGTATAGCTATAACACTCAAGACCTCAGCTAGCCTAATCAATTTTGGCGAAGGAAATGCTATTATAAGCTTAATCTGAGCGATTAGATTAACCAAATTGCTAGGGTGTTTTTGCGTGTTTTTGGCAGCTGCTGGTGGTAGCAGGCCAATAAAAAGATCGCACGGGTTTATGGTTCACACGTTTACCCCACCGCAAAATGTGGATGCAATACTCAGGTCGGGTATTTTTTGGTTTTATTGTGGATATTTGGTAATTAGTTTCCTCCTCCCGTGATAATGCCGATGATGTCGCTCAAAGTGCGGTCTCCGATCATCTCGTTGCAAATGGGGGTGGCAAACTCGTTGACCCAATCCGCGACGAAGTCTGTGTTGTCGTTGATTGTTAGGGTGACGAACTCTTCGATGACTTCGTTCATCTTGCGGTTCAGGATGCGGTACTTGGAGAGGTTCTCGATTTGCGAGTTCACATTGCCCACCGATGGGTAGACCAGGACGTCCTTCACGCCCAGTTTCTTGGATATCACGCCCAGCGAGTAGTTGATTCTGGCCTCAATGACCAAGTCTTCAAGGGCAAAGAAGGCGCCACCTTCGCGCTGCACGCGATAGCCACTGCCCACATCCGCCTTGTACTGAGTGGTGACATTAAGACTACTCCATTTTAGCGTCGACGTAACGCGGCTTCGGAACACGTCCACATTCATGATGAGCACTTCGTACGCATCCAGACCCTCCAGTATAAGGTCCTCGACTTCACCGTCAAAACTGAGCTCTCCTGTGCTGAACTTGACGGATTTCTTAGCAAGCTTCGCAGGAGCCAATACGGGAATTCCGTGATTCGGAGCTCCGTTGCGGAGAACTACCTTAAGGGACTCCAGACCGTCAGCAGCCACGCTGGAAAGGGACCGGTCCTGAGCTAAAAACAACAGGGCTTAATGAAGTCGTCGATTTTTATTAGAAAACGAATTGTCTTACCGGACATAGGTTCAGCGAATTCGGCGCCGTGACAGCTGCCAAGGGCCAAGATAAGTGCAATCAAGAGGAGGGACTTCATTTCTATGCCGGCACAACGCACACGTTAAACCTTTGAGGTAGCAAAAACCACTAGTCAAAATTTGACCGAGCCACTGCTCTTTTATAGCCATCGGCCCGTTGAGATAAACTATCTGTACGCGATGAAAATGTACCTCAAGTATCGTACCTGAAATGGGCAAAAACCTGACGTATAATAATCACAATAAGACTAGGTACGTTTACTCAAAAGCACTATAATCCAAGACAACAAATTGGTTATATTTTTGTATATATTTCTAATAAGATGAGGCTTTTTAGATTCATTTTAGACTGGGGTTCAATTAAATTTAAAAATATAATTTTCAATTATATTCAAATATTGTATTATTTCATTAAATCATTTTGTACCTATTGATTTGGAGTTAGTGCAAAAATAATACGTGCATACATTTTTTTCCGGTGTAGTTACTTAAGTTTGTTAGTATTCTTAATCGGCCAATAATTTGGCAAATGTTTTATGAGCGATAAGACAATACTTGAGATAAGCTCTCTAAAAAATGGATCGGTAAGTAAGTTGTAAATTCTATGAGAGCTTGTAATACCCCAAGTAGCCTTAAGTAGGTGGCCAGACATTATCAGTAAGTCCCAGAGATAACCTCTGAAAAGCCCAAGCCCAAAAAGATAGATCCACTGCGAGTTAATTCAAAAACGTTTGGTGTTTAATCGGCGATTATTTAATTACCACTCGAACTCGGGAGGAATGCACACCTCCTTCTCGCCACCCTCGCCGCCACCGGCTCCAGAGACGATCTCGGCCAGGCTGACGTCATCAAGGACGCTGTTAACTGCGGGCAGGGCGATGCTCTCAATGGTGTCGGCGATCAGATCCTCGTTCTCGTTAATGGCCAGCTCGACGGCCTCGGCCAGATACTCGTTCATCTTCTCGTTGATGACGCCATCGCCGAGCATGCCCTCGATCTCGGAGTCGACCTCACCCAGGTGGGTGCGCACCTCCAGGGTCTTGAGCTTCAAGTTTCCGCTAATCACGCCCAGAGAGTACTTAAGGGTGCCCCAGATGACCATATCCTTGATGGCGAACTTGGCATGGCCAGCTCCGATAAGGTTAATGGTGAAGCCGAACTTCTTGAGCAAGACTTTCAGGTCGTACTGGGTGTCCACGTTCACGTCGCGGAAGCTGAACCTGAAGGTGACCTTGCTGGTGATAGCGTTGACCTTCATCTCATCGATATCGAAGTCGTTGAGGCCATTCAGGCGGAAGTGGTCGATGGTTCCCTGTGCCTTCAAAGCGTCGGTGTCGATGTTGACCTCCTGGTGGTCGACCCTCAGGGGGGCCAAGGGCGGAATGCCCAGCCCGGCGAAGCCACAAGGCATCTGCTCCTGCACGCCCTCGATTACACCAACAATCGTGCTGGAGATCGAGTGGGTGCCTAAAGCGTGTATATCGCTGTATTAGATCTCAAATCAGGAGTACGGTCGGTCATCTCCGATACTCACCAATAGGCTCGCCCACCGAAGCCGCGCTGACGACGGCCACAAAAGCCAAAAGAGCCACAAAGATTTTCATTTTTGTTTTGACTGAGAGTCCTACCAACTGATCGCAGTACAGACGGTATTTATACTACTCAACCCTCCGGCCGGACGAGCCGCTTTTTATAGACGAACCGGCCGTCCAGGTGGGGCAAGAGATAAGGGGCTCCGCTCCGTTGTTCGTTCTCCGTCCGAGAACGATTGATTAGCCACCGGGGCGGGGTGGGCACTGGATCGATGCTTTATTGCTGTCTTATCTGGCCACGGTTTCCCGCTTGGCCAATTTTAATTTCAATTTGTTATATAAATCAGAGTACTTATCCCGAGGAAATGATCAGATCTGTTATTCTGATACGGATACTTATCACTTATATAGTTATAACTTAAGGAAAAACACTCTCCTCTTGGTGAGGAAAGTGTGTGCAAAGTCTGTTTAGGGCGTGTCTCAGACGATACTGGTTCCTTTGAATAATAACACCTTTTTGGCAAAACCTCTAGGAATAACTTTGCCCAAAAACTAATATTAGTTGTAATGATGATCAGCCATGCTGTAAGTAGTATCCTTAAAAATGTCGTCTACTTAAATCCAATGCATGTACTTAAAAAACGAAAACGAAATATAAAACGAAGAAAGGCCTCGTTTGTTTCGGATTATAATATAATCCATGCACTTCTCTGGATCTAAAGTCTGCAAAATGTTTGTTATTTGATTTACAATCAAGCCACTCCTGAGTGCCGTTGAAAGATTTATGACCGATAGCTTGAAATAGCTTATTTAAAGGACTTTTGCGGGTTAATCTATAAATAAATACCCAGATGGTAAATGCCAGGTGGCCAGTCAGATACCCTATAAATTAATTATGAACCAAAAAGTTTCCATCGGTCTTAGGCCAACGACTTACATTCCCAGGTGTGGAGTTCTTCCGGATGTCTCGGGTCCAATGATTAAAATCTTAATCGAAACAGGTAATAAATCACTTGTTGAGAACCTTTAAAGTTATGTGAAGAGTATGAGTCCATGCAGTTTGGCCAAGAAACAAAAACAGAAAACAAAAGCTACCCCCAATCGAGTGATAGGAATCAGTCAATAATACCATTAATCCGTGGACACCTGCATTGACATTGACGTAGTTCTTCCCCCGGTAGCCAGGCCATTTGCCTATATGTCCCAGTCGTGTGTGTTTCGCAATGATAGACCATAAATGTTCTCAAAACGAATTTGACATTCGATTGGCCAATTGGCCGTCGAGATTAAGTCAAAACAAGCCACTTAAGCGATAAAGTGGCTTTTTTTTGGATTTGTGGTCTTACAAAAACCGTACTCCGAGCAATTGAATTCCTGTGCGCTAAATCGGGAGCGCTAAATCGTGCTATTTGAGCTGTCCTAATCAGTAGGTGTGATTACCATGTATATGCTAACCTGGCTAAGTGATCCGAGCCCCAGGCCCCGCCCCCGCTACTGATCATTTTTTGCTATAAAAGGCGACGGCCGGCGGGACACAACAACCAGGTGGCTATACAATGAAAGCTATCGTCTGTGTTTTTGTGGCCCTTTTGGCCTGCGTAGCAGCCTACGAGGTGGAGCTTCTGAGCGAGGAGCAATGGGACAAGCTGGTCGAGCGCAATCGTATGTATATCCCCGGTCAATTGAGGGCCCATAAAGCAGCTGTTTTATTATTCCCGAACAGCCGTCAAGCCCGATACTCAGGGACTGATCTTGAACTCATCGGCCAAGAAGGCCATTAAGGGTCTGATTAACCAAATGCCCTGCGGCTGGCCCGAGTACGGAATCCCGCCAGTGGCCCCCTATACCAATGCTGATCTGCGAATTCACTTGGTCGAGTCGGTTGTCGAGTGAGTATCTTCCTCTATCCCGGGGGAGTGGGAGTATCTTAATCTAACACGTGTCCTCAGTTCCCTGTTGCAGTTCCTGCGCTTCCGTCTCGATGGCCTTGATGGTCTCGAGATCAAGAAGCTGAAGGTCAGTTACACCTTTAGCAAGAAGGTTAAGTTCCACTTCAAGTTCAAGGAGATTAAGGCCAGTGCCCACTTCCTGGACACTAACACCTTTGTCGATCTGCTGAGGAAGTTGGGTCTGTCTGTGCGCTACGAGAGCTCTGGACCCATGTCCTTTAGCCTGGAGGACCTGTCCATTCAGGGCGAGTTCAAGTACAAGATGCCCTTCATCTTCGGCTCCATCAAGATCTACAAGTTCCAGGTCGCCATTACCCTGGGTGGCGTGTCCTCCAACATTGGCGGAATCATGGGCAACGGCAGGATCAACGAGTTTATCAACGACGTTATCGACAAGGAGGTGCCGGCCTTCATCAATGGCAACCAGGCGGCCATCAGCTCAACGATTTCTGAGGTCTTCGGTCCGGTTGTTAACTCGTTCCTGTCGGGTCACAAGATCTGGTACCTATTCAGCCTGCTGGGTGCCACCTCCGGCACCTGCAACCCCACACCCGCCCCCTGGCTGGCCGTGGAGTCCAGGAAGATAGACTAAGGCAGTCAGCACCAATCCAACCACCAATAAAGAAATGAGCAATTCAAGCGAGCCCACGATCTACGTTTTAATTAGCCCCCATTTCGCGTGCTATCTCCGCACAGTATCTCCGTTGGCGTTATCGGCCGGGATTGATTTTGGTATATAAGTCTCTGCCCGGGGGTTAGCCAATTCAGTAGCAAGTTGAGTTACTGAAAGCAACAATCAACAATGCGTTTCCTGCTAGTCTTGGCCTGCCTGGTGGCCGCCTGTGCCGCCGGCACTCTGCCCAACCGAGTGGAGCAGCGTCTGATGGAGCTGGCAGATCAGAATGGCGACATCGATCTGTTTGTGGAGCCCGAGGAGGGAGCCGTCGAAGGTGAGACAGGAATCGAAAGAAATCTGTTTTTGCGAAATAATTCGAGGGAAAGATGTAGATTCGAAGTAATTTTGTTTCGAGTTGTGAAATTTTTTTTCAAGGATATCAATTACACTCAATAATTAATTCAAAGAGCGTATTCGGATTAGTTTTTTCGTTAGAAACATCAAAGTATAAATTAAATTGGTAACCTAACCAAAATTGTTGTCAAATCTCCAGTTGCGCCGCAGTTCATTTTGTCCTGGCAGGCACGTCGCTTCATCCGCAAGGCCCAGAAGCAGATGGAGTGCGGATGGCCCCAGTACGGTATTCCGGTGCTGGCTCCTCTTCGCATCAACGAATTCGACCTGGACTTCAAGAAGGGCATATTCGAGACTCTGAACAACGTTTTCCACCTCAAGATCGCCGGCCTGAACGACTTCAAGATCAAGAAGTTCAAGCTGAACGTGATCACCAGCAAGGTGACCTTCGACTTCATTTTCAGCAACATCGACACCACCGCCCAGAAGTACAGCACTGACACCCTGATCGATGCCCTGCGCCAGTTGGGTCTGTCCGTGGAGTACGAGGGATCCGGCGAGCTGCTCTTCGACCTGATCAACCTGCGCATTGCCGGCACCCTGAAATACAAGCTGCCCATGCTGTGGGGCTCCGCCAAGATCACCTCGCTCAAGACCACCATCTCCCTGGAGTCCGTGGAGTCGGACATCAGTGGATTCATGGGCAATGGCAAGATCAACCGCGCCATTAACCGCCAGGTAGAGAACATCGTGGTGAAGGCCATCAATGGCAACCAGCAGGCCATTTCCGACACCATCGAGGACACCATTGTTCCGCGTGTGAACAAGATGCTGAAGGGCAAGGACTTCTGGACTCTCGTGGACCTGATCCTGTCCAGCAGCGATGGCGAGAGCGAGGATGATCCGATTGTCGTCGACTGCGATCCCGCTGCCGATCCCTGGGCTTAGTTTCAGCAGCTGACTTAATAATAAACATTGTCGATACATTGAATCCCTGGTCTACTTTTGGGGGTTTTATTTTTGCGCGGTTCCCGAATCGATTTTCCGTGTATTTCCAAAAATGTTTTTGAACCATTACGATACTATGTAAATCGGTCAGTGAATAAACTTTATTCACTGATTTTGATCATTTAATTGTGTTTGTTTATAAATTACGATTTCTAATACTCATATTCTCTTTAATACTTTGGAAATGAAATTGAGAACTTGGACTCTTATCTCCTTCCCTGCCACCTGGCCTAATCCAATCTTATCGATTTTGGCTACTTAAGTGGCTAATCGCACCCAAGTAGTTGCTTGAATCAGTTACAGTTACCGTTTGACATTCGCAATGAGAACTTGTGTGATTTTGGTGACCCTTCTCTGCTGCAGCTCCTTGGGCTCCGCCAAGCTGTTCGACGATGAGCTGCGAGAACTGACGGAGTTCCTTCGTCTGCAGATGCGGTGTGGTTATCCAGCAAGGGGAGTTCCTATTTTGGCACCAGCTCAGATTGCCTACAAGGAAATCGCTACGAGAACAGAAAACTTCGGGTGAATACTCAGTTGCGAGAACAAAAAATGCTAAAGAATCTACAAGAATCCCTCTGCATGAATATCGAATATAAACGCGTATCAATCCACAGCTGCCAGGGAAACTTCACTGAACTCATTCTCGAGGGTCTAGATGGCTACGAGTTCTCCAAGCTGGAATGGAACAACGTTCTGCACACCATCAAGTTCGACATGAACTTTCCCAAGATATCCGTGAAGAGCTCCAACTACAAACTGGACATCTTGGCTAGTCTCTTCGGATCCGACTTCTCCCTGTGGGGTGATGGAGCGCTCGCTCTCGAATTGATCAACTTCCGAGCCTACGGTAGCTTCATTATCCGTCCAAAATCGGCGACCAGTGGCGTGTATGTGAAGAGCTGGAAGGTCAAATGGGAGTTGGGAGAGGCCAGGTCCCAGACCACGGGCATTATGAACAGCCGCCTCTACACGAAGTTCATTAACGACCTCATCAAGGAGTATCTGGAGGTCATGATCAACGACAACCCCACCGAAGTCTCTCAGTTTATGGAGGATCTTATTGTGCCACCAATGAATATGGTGCTGGAGAATGTGGCCTGGTACGAGATTACGGCTATCATTCTGGGCCTGGTCGAGGGCATTCTGCCGGTGGAGCCAATTTGCTGAAGTGTGGGAAGTCGGTTGGCAGGTGTTTCAAGTGGTCAAGTGTGAATAAATGGCTTAAACAATATAAACTTGATAACAATTAGTTGAATTTATATGGTGTCATTTCTATGTATTACCCTTAGTTTTTGGAAATATAATGAAGTATTTAACGGATATTGGAGTATAAACTTTACTGTCTGTAATATAATACAACATAAATGTGCAAGAGTTTTTTGTTTGAGAAATAGATCTTCCCGTTTTTACCGTAGCAAAGGGTTATTTTTATGATTTTGTTCTATGATTTTTTGATGTTTCTTTTTGTTTTGTTATTGTTTCACTTGAAGACTAGAAAAATATAATTTTCCTATTTTTCCAAGTTTTCTTAATCCAACTCAATCGAAGGAAACGGGCGAAGAAAGAACTCTACATCTGTGAGATCGATATTTTAATAAATGAATTAAATTGGTTTGATAAATTCGATAATATCAATATTTTAACCTTAAATGCGATATTTTATATATATAACATTTATATATATTTCAATATGATGAACCAGTCATTTTCTCTCGATTTACATCCCTATTCCCGATGGAGAGTTAGGGAGACTCGTAACATTTTATATTCGGATTTATTGATAAAACGATTTAATATTTTATATTAATATTTTAAAGTTAAGCTTTTAAAATTATATTTATAGCAACTAATGAAATTCTTTCCCCCTGTCCTTACAGGTAAGCCCGATAAGATTCCCTGGTTTATTGGCAGTGAGTATACACATGCAGCATTCTCGGCCTTCATCAATAATAATTCCTATTTTGGGGGATTTCTATTTAGCGCTCTAATCGTTTCAACCATAAATTAATGTTGATACTTTGTGGGTCCAGGGGACGCGGGGCAAAGTCTATAATCGGATTGGGAAACACAAATGCGGAAGACTCTGCCAAGCAGCGCCAGCAGGACATCTCAATCGCCGGGTTCAAACCGAAGCACGAGTCCTAGCACAGCAGGACATCGACGGGCGGTCCAACACTTTCTAGCCTCAGATTTCCGAGTGGCTTTGCGTTTTTGTGTTCGCCTAGCAGATGTTTTTTCTACGCAGTCTCTTTTCTCTCTTTTTATTATACGTTTTTTCGGATTTCGATTATTCGTTTTTCTCTGATTTTGTTCTAATGTCATTATTTGTTGTTAATTAGTGCAGAATACCGTAGGGCATCCGTACATGATAGCGAGCCTCTTCAGCTCTCTAGCACTCTTTCTTCTTTCACTGCATTGGAATTCGTTTTGGCTCATTTCATTTGCAATTTACGAGCCACCTTTTCCCTTTCCCACTTATTTCGGAACACACCTTGCGTTGCCCAGGGTCCCCTCAAGAGATTGTCATAATGCAAAAATAAAACAAAAAGCAGTTGTGTTTTGTCCCAAGTACTGAGTACGTGCTCAGTGCCCGTCCCTGCGAGACAGACGTCCTGCTGGCTGAGTGTATTGTTCCTGAGGAAGTTTTACGACCTACCAGACAGTCTGTTGCATTGTGCGAGCTAGTAGACTTTAGACTACTTGGTAGACTCCTTGGCCACTACGCCCGAGTCCATTCAAAGCTGGAAAGTACTAACCCAACCCAAGTCAACTAGATTTGCATCCATTTGTTGACATTTATGAGGCACTTTTCGAAAAACCATTAAATATCCTTAGATGAATATCCTTTACAGCCCCACCTCCCTGGGCTCTGGTGTGACCCAGTTTGATTAGCCCCGATCTGTGGCCACAGCAAGTCTGCATCTCCTTTTTAATGGTAGCATTTAGTGTGCGACGTGGTTTTTGCATATGCCCTGTGCTCCCCGGGTGGCTACTTGAGGATCTCAGCTGGGAATTTATTGTTAGTTTCCCACAGAGGGATACTTTTAAGTGTTTTTTTTTTTATTTATTATTAATGCAGAAAACTATAGAAAGACATATTTTATTTAAAAACTTATTCTTCAAGGACAAGAGAGGGATTACTATGTCAAAATATAAAAAGAATATATTTTAAAGCTTAATTTCAAATCGTTTCTGTGTCGCTTTTGAGTTCTTCACATTCAACTCCTTTTAATTCGTTTTCGTCATTCCTAAGATGTGTAAGATATAATTTAGTTTGAATCCTTTCATAGTTTACTCTTGGCTTTTAGACATTTTCAACCACTTAAGCCAGTCCTCCTTTGAATTGCCCTCCTAAGACTTTATCTTCAATTGCCTGGGTCGGGCTTTTGGGTCTTCTCAGTGCTTTCAGGCCTCAACTGCTTTCACCAGTCATGCTGCCTGAAGGCTAATTGAAAGAACGAGTGCAAAGCTTTGCTTTTCATTTTCCGCACTGGCGAAAGACGTAAATATTTGCATCACGGCAACCCCCTTTCGTCGAGGATGGATCGGGTGGTGCCCGAAATTGGGGTTAATTTAAAATTTATGATGCACTGAATTGTTGAGCACTCGAATTAGGATTCATTAGAGAGCGGCTCTGAAGGGGGAAATAAATCAGAGAGTGACAAACCAAAGGTCGCGATAAGATACAAAATGGGTTACAGCAGTGGCAGGACCTCCATACGTAGAGGCCCATTGTTTATTTAAAGGAGCTGCCGCCGTTGTTTTCCTTATTGTTGCGCATTAAATGGGCTTTAATTTGAAACGTAGTAAGATCGCGACCTGTGCTGTGCTTCCCTATTCCGTGCCCCTTTCGTGGCAATTGTCCTGGCCAAGTCAACGGTGAAAACGAGATGAGAAAATTCAGAATACCGAGCGCAAGGATTCGCTGTAATTGAGCAGCGCAATTTCCTGAAAATCGCACGCGAAGAAAAGGTGCGCTGTCCTGTAAATGAACAGCCGCCACCGAAAAAAAAGTATAGGAGTGAAAAGGATGCGACAGGAGGCTGCAAGGATGCGGCTCCGTTCTCCCGTTCGCCTTGCTTTTACTTTTTCAATTAAGGTTGACATGCCCCTCTCCCAGTGTTCTCAGCTCGAATTTGTTTCATGCGCCAAGTCAAGCTGAAAATTGCGCATTTGCTGCGAGCTGCAGATGGGTTGCCACGGAAGTTCATCCTCCAGGGCTGTCCAAAGTTTTGCCTAACAGGATTACATCCTCTACTTGCCGTCTGCTCTGCTCGGTGTAACTTGCCTAGTTCGTCTGCAAGTTGTCTTATCTCCTCGTCTAAGTCCCACCTCTCCCGAGGCAAGACTGATGGGAATCAATCAATTTGTTGCTCTGCTGGCTGCTCTAATTGAGAAATTCCTAGCAAGTATTCTAAGGGATTGATTACAAGAGACAAATACTTACTGGCTTTAAATAGTAGCTTCAATCCTGCAAAGGTGTTCTTTGATTTAAGACTTATATTTTAAGCAGTTGTGAAAATGAGTCTAATGTTATATATTTTTAAAGGTATTAATTTATGTTATTTCTTAACACTATTCCCTGTAATTTTAAACTTTAAATTTTTTGTATAATTTCTGAATTATGGAATTTTCCCACAAGCTCCTTAAAAAGTATCAGAGAAAAAAGTATACTGTAAAAAGTTCATTCATACTATCAATGTTTGCTTGTTTTAACCTTAATAACAGTTGCCAAAAGTTAGCTTCCGTCCTTGTTTCACGTTAAGTTTAATAAATGACTTTTTCCATGTTGGCATTTTTATCAGCTCAAGGAGGTAACCGCGTCTGTAAATACATACGTATATGCTGGTACTTGAGCCGCTAATGAATCCAGCCCACATGTGCGTTTGCTTGACTCTTTTCCACTCCGGCCAACCATACATCAATCAATCAATCATTGATTTCAATTACATTCAATAATCCAGGCCTGGCATGCACACGGAGACACTCGCCGAGGAATATGAATATGACTTATTAGCCCTTTGACAGCTGTCAAACCAAGAAATGCACACACTTGCAGATTTTCCATTTCCATATCCACAGCAAGCTGCTCTATTAACATCACAACGAGTTGGTGTCCTGCCGCCCTCCTTGAGAGTCCTTGATAAATTCAAGCTGTAGCAATGCCCAGCAGCTGTATCAGGGCAACCTCCTCGTATCTTTGCTGTGACACTTTTGTCAAATGTTTACACCTTTAACCCTTTGGCGCCATTGTCTGGCGGGCTCTGGGGTGAGGATCGCCGCTTTCGAAAATCCTACAGAATACAATTCTTGGTCGAATTGTTTACAATGCTTTGTTAATTTTATGTTTCATTAAAACCATTTGTTTGGATTTTATGGGCTTAGGAAAGTAACTTGAGCAAAGATGCTTAAGTACGAACAAGACTGTATTTTTATTAAAAATTGTTTAAGGGATACAGAATAAATTATTTTAAATACATGATTTACTTTTATACACAACAAGATTTTTTCCTATTCATAATATAGGCAAGTGTCTTGTTCTAATATGGTTTATATTAGACCACATATGTAGTGTAGTGATGTTGTTTTGTCTGTTTTGACTTTTAAAACATACATATACTATGGGATATGGACTGTACTAAAAAGAATCAGCCTTGCGGAAACATAAGCTTATAATGTAACAAATAATTCCCTCAATTTTGATTAATATTTATAATTATAATTAATTTTATTTACGTATTGGATTCTTATATACTCACACTGAAGTGTAAGACGCTTCCTTCTATCTTTATTTCAAAAACCTTTATGGAAAGCTATGAGCGATTGTCGCTTAGAAACTTTTCCTTTCGAAATACTGTGCACTTACGGTGTGGCTCTATTTTCAATGATACACCGATTGCATAATGTCCAAACTCATTTGCAATACCATGCAACCATGACGAAATAAAGTTGTCCGCGCTTGTCAGCAGATATGGCAACAGTCTCGAGCCCAGCTCGAATCATTCATCAAAATTATGTCAAATCATGCAGGCGGCTGTAAAAAATCTTCGAAAATCCCGCACAAGGATAAACAAAAAATGGGAAAAAGGAAAAACGGTAAATGCTAATGAAAATCAACGCAAAACTGCACAAATTTCCGTGCCACCGCCAAGACATCGGGCCATGGCGCATGCGCAGCTGCCTCGTGAGGAGCGGAGAGCGATGGGATTCGGGCGCGGGCACAGGCCCTCACATGAAGCTGTCATGTTCTTGGGCAGGCCACACCGCAGTCGTCCTTTCCTGACAGACAACAATTACTGTTTCCCTCCGCCCAACTGCATCGTCATTCCTTGTTCCTGGACTCATCATATTTTCTTGCGGCTGCCTTCGCCTGATTTGCATTTTTAATCTCATAAGGATGTGCTGCCAGGCATTGTCCCTCAAATGCTGATGCATTTTTTCCTGCTGCTGATCCCGTGCGGTTACTCAAGCTGCAAGCCAAGATGAAAAAAAATCTCAGTCAGCAAACACACAAAAAAAAGATGCCCCCTGACAGGACTCTCTTCCTGATCTACATATGTTTAATCCCGGATTTCTGACACGTCAGGCACTGGGAGAAGGATAGCTGTCCGTCTGCCCAACTTTGTGTGAGAGTGTACGTAATCCTGGCTGTCTTGGGACGTCTCATCCCGTCACGTTACGCTTGAATAATTACACGTAATTAAAGTTCCTTTTACTCCATGTATCTCAGCTTAGCTTTCGTATTGTCAGGATTAGGAGTCAATCGGATTCCTTGCTCGCATCTAATGTTTGCTGACAGATCCTGCGGAAGAAGAGTAAGTGCATAGCGGAGGATTCCCATCTGCGAGGTGTGAAAGGAACTAGAAAGCGGAAGGAGTTCGATTTGGGTTCCCCCCAAGGAAAAATGTTATTTAAGTTAATTATTTTTTGTGATTAACCGACACTGCGAGTTCTGTTATGGAGCTTCTTTTATCTTTAGAAGGATGCGGTTATGGATTCTAGGAAACTTACATTGTGTAAACTATTTTTATTAATTATCCCTAATTAAAAGTTAAACTCCTTATATCTGAGATGATGGAAAGAGTAACCACCACAGGCGCAGAAAACAAAAAGGGATCAAGTTTTCTGCGCCTGTGGTGGTTACTCTTTCCATCATCTCAGATATAAGGAGTTTAACTTTTAATTGCGTCATTTAAGTTTCTATACCGATCGAATGGTCCCTCTGGGGTTTTGTATTCACGTCTTCTGCGGTCATATCTGATGTGCGTACGCTTCACTCAAGACAATGGTAATCGATCCTGGATAGATAAATGCAGGGGTATGAGGGCAATCCTAAGAATGCGAATAAATCATACAAGCTGAAGAAAACAGATAGGCGAAAGGACAACAGAAATTATGTGAAAGTAATTTCTTAGATGGGAGCACATTGATAAAAGACACCAAAGAATCAAAGTAAGGAACAAACAGAATCCGAAAAAAATGAGACTGTAGAAAAAATCAGAAATATTTCTCGAATGTCATCAAAATTCGATCAATTTGCGGTTTCGGAAGCCCGCTATGATTTATCCGTAACGGTTCAGTGGTTTGCACTTGAGCCCGGCAATGCGGCGCATGTCCTTGCCCAGGACCAACGATCATTAATCATCCTTCATGTGTACCGTTTTTGGCTAATGATGGGGATCTTTTTTCGCCACTAATGGAGTGGACAGGAAGGCAAAAATGTAGTACTGTCCTCGACTTCTTTGATGTTAAACATGGATCGAGATATAGCAATGACCCAGCGCATTTCGCAGCATCATTAATCATGGAGTTCTGGTAATATTCATTTGCGTAGATTTGTTTCATTGTTGAAAAACGTTGAATGAAAGATGGTAATTTAAGCTAAAATATATTTCTTACTTAATGGAAAGTGTAAGAAACAGAGAATATGTCTTTGTCTTATGATTATCACTAGGATAATAGCACTAAGTAATCTGTTTCGATCCACTGAAGCTTATCAGTAAACAATCTGACTAACTTTTTTGCGATTTTATACTGTCATGTCCCATAATTAAGACTTGGGAATTTCAAGGCTAATTTCGTAACTGTAAGTTTGTATAGGGTTTTTAATTGTTGGTGTTTCTTCTTCCTGATGCGCATATTTATGTTATATTAACCCTCTACTTATGAATACCGGGTGTAATTGCACACACATGGAACCATAATTGATTCATTACCACACATTGTTACATATACATATCACAGGGTTCCAGAGTAAATATTCCGCCTCTAGATCAGGTCTCAGCTATTATCCATTTGAGATTAAACTACTTTGTTCGCAGTGATTGGATGGGGTTTTCGGTTCTTCTTCGGAAATATGCAGATCCTTGAATTTGGAAATGGTTGGGTTCAAGTTTTTGTTCAACCTTTTCTCAACCCGAAACGACCGCCAACTGTGCGAGGGCACATTTATTAGCACTTGGGCGACACTGTGAGGCCTACTCAGTCCTGTTGCCGTTCTGCCTGTGCTCCTTCACCGTTCCTGTTCCTGTTCCAGATCGAGTTCCGCCTCCCGCGAGGGGGGACAACCCTTAAGGCAGCCGCACAAGTGTCGATGACACTTGGAGGGAATTTTTCGGTTGCTGCTCACCGCAGCTATTGCCGGCGGAAGGATATGCAGCGTTGCACGTTGAAGTTGTTGTCAGGTAAAAGGGGTGAGGTCCTTGCACGTCCTGGCAAACACTTAAGCCAAAGTTAAACGCTTCGAGTGCTGTATTTTTGTTTTTGTTTGTGTTTTCCCCCCAGCTTGCTCTGTTTTCTTCAATATATACTTAGGTTTTATTTTTTTCCTTAAGCCACAGCAGGAGACGTCTTCGTCCTTCGTTCGTTCGCTTCTCCGCTTTTATTCGGGGCTGAGCCGAGACCTAAATCAATATGAACTCCGTTTTAATTCGCTTAAATTGCCGGCAGGACATCCCGGTGGATTCTTTGTGCGAAATCCCGAAAGGATTGCCCTCCTTCTGCTCGGCAATTGTTTGTCCCGCTGTTGTCACAGCTCTAAGCGCTTTAATTTTGATTGCATTCGATTTGTTTCTGCTCTTGTTTCCCCGCAACCCTTTGCCCCGAAAATGTGCCCAACTCTTTGACATATTCACAGGCCTGCCAGTGAATCGGGATCCCCGCCCGTCTCAGCATCCTTGGCCTGCACCTCCGGGCGGTTTTCGCAATTTTCTGGCGGCTCAAGGAAGGAAAAGGATTAACTATTTAGGTTTTTATGTCCGTGTCAAGGAAGTAGCCTGCCGTTGGCTTCCCTCCCGGCAGTTCCTGTTCCCGCTGTTGTACTTCTGTTGTCCTGACAACGACTGCAATTGAGGCTGGCTACGTTTTGCAGTTTGGCAACGAACTCATTTCATTTCAAATTCTGTAAGGTTTGTTTTTTGAGGCTTGAAAACGGCAGCTCACAATGGTTACCATGGGATCTTACAGTTAGTAGTCTGTTTGTCACAAGGAATTTAAGTTGGATTCTGTGGGTTTCTTCTGGTCGCAAAAGATTTTAAACACTCTTTTGAAATGAATATTACTTTTTTTGTTGAGATGCACTGAAATATTATGTAACAAAATATTCAGGGTGAATTTTACATAGGGTAAGGTGGGGTAAAGCCGACAGTGTGGGTAAACCCGACCTCCCTCTGTTTTCGAAAAACGGAAGCACTACGCAAACTAATATTAGTGTTGTCGTGTAGAGCATCGAAAACAATGTAAATGGTGGTATGACAGCATTTTATTAGTCAACATTGAGATGGTCAAACGACAACAAGTTTGTTTTCACAATTTTGACTTTAATTTTTGTGCATAATTAACTGCAGGATATTTCTTTTTGTCAAAGTTATCGCATGAAAAGGTAAGTGGATTTAGATTCTTTGAATAAAGTCCTACAAAGTGCATATAAGTTTGGTTCATTTTTTTTCATAATTTCTTTTTTAATTGCGTTTTTATGAAAAATTACGTGGTGGGGCAAATCCGACCTTTAAATAGCGGGGTAAATCCTGCCGCAAAAAATCCAAAAAAAACAACAATCACACCAAAACCATCAACATCGCAGCCAACCAGACGTTCAACTCGAACCAAAAAACGCCAGCAAGCTATTTGAGCAGCGAATCAGATGATACTGATTAATTATTTTGCTATTTTAATTTTTTTAATTCTTTTATCTTTTATTACCATTATATAACATAACATTGATTGATTTATCATTGCAAAACCTATATTTAGGTTATATCTGTACTAAATCAACCAAAAACATAGGCGGTCGGGTTTACCCCATCATTTTTGAACATAGCAAAAATGAACTTTTTCGTAAAACGCTTGTATCTCAAAACTTTTCAAAGGTATGAATAAAATGCCATGCATAGAACGTTGCGCAAAAGTCTAACCTTTAATTTGGTATATATAACGACTTTATCCGATGTAAAATAAACATTTTATAGCCAAAACCATTTACTAGGTCGGCTTTACCCCACCTTACCCTAACTCATAATTGATTGTATTTTGAACTATATATTATATAATTTGTACAAAATATTTTAATATATTTTCTGTAACCCTTTTATTTGTAATTCCCATAAAAAAGTTGATTCGAAGAAGCTTGCAAATATGATTTTTCTTTAATTTCATACACAAAGCTTTTGCTGCCGGGTATCTCATTGTCTTCTGTCTCTTTTTAATTCTTTTTCAGCATAGAGCTGAAATATCCCATTTCAAGGTTCAAAACTAAGATTTTATGATACTTTACGATCTCCCCCGATCCCTAGCATTCATTCTTCAAAAGTGTTCAGAGCCACTCCACGGTCAATTATATCAAATCGATCGTCACAGATCATCAAATCGATCTAAGCCAATTACACAGGCAGCTGAGTGAGTCTGGGAGCGATTGTGACTGCCTCGTAAATCAGAGGGGAAGGTGTGAGATAAGGCACAAAGCCCGTTCGCATTTAAGCTAATTTCTTGTGACGTCGCCTGCGACGTGTGTGGATTCAGGACTGTGGAGATGGAGTGTATCATCCTTTATTTGGATCGGACAGCATATATGTCAGGGCATTGTCAGTTTCGCTTTAAATAAGCGACAGTTTTTGTGACAACAAACCGGCGGCTCACTTTTTCGTACAATGCCGGGCAGAATAAAGAGGAGCAGCCTCCTCCTGGAGCGGAGCAACGTGGACTGCATTGCCCTCAATGTAGAGCAAAACTCATTTAGTGGCTGCTGCCGTTGATGTTTACTGTGTTATCCCTTTTATGCAGCACTAAACGGGAGCAGAGCCTACTTCTGTCCCGTCTGCACATAATGGAGGGGCTGCAGCACATGGCAATTTCTCATTTTGCAAAGGCATTTCATCAAATGTAGGACACTCCCTGGAAGAGGAATCTGTCGCACATTGTTGCAGTTGCCGTTGCCGTTGCCTCTAGCCGCTGATAGATTACGCCTGCCACAGGACATTCAAGGAGAGTCTCACTGTGTGCGCAGGTGGCAAATCCTGGCTGGATCCTAAGCCGTAGCACAAACCAAACCAAACGCTGACAGGCGACTAATTACTTGCCGGAGCGGGGCTAAAGGGATTTCGGCATCAACAGGATCAAATTCCCAAAATGGCCAGCATTTGCAAAAGCAACGGAATTTCCCGCATTTGGACAAGTCCATGAATGACAGTCGCCGCATGTTGATCTCCTTTTTTATTTACCTTTTGTAACCCGGCCTATCTGCCAGGACATACTCGTAAATCCCAGCCTGACATTCTGTCAACGTCAATGCGGAAAAATCTTTTGGTCTGCACCCGGAGGCCAAAACAGAGCACGCCCCATTGTGAAAACAAAACAGGTAAACCCGAAAACTATGAAGCGATTGCGTTTTATAGAGCGGTTAGTAGGGAATATATTCTGTACAAACGATGAACAGGCACAAGTCGCTGTGAAACAGTGCAAAATGTTATCACAGAAAACGGGATTTTTAAGGATTTTAAAATACAAATTATCCTTATGTCCAAACTTTCAGTATAATGAAAACTGTATTAAAAGTTACGTCCAGATAGTGCACAGTCTTAGCTTGTTAGTCAGGTAATTTCTATTGCCAGCCTCTGTTACCACACCGATAGTGGGACTTATATAGCCACTTTTGACATTAAAAAAGTTGTTCTTATAATCAAACTTAACTTGATATATTAGAATAGCTTAATAAGACTGGATTTGCTTGGCTGTTAATTCTATTCAGTAAGACGGATACCTCATAAAGCCAGGAATTTCCCTACTGCACTGCAAGCTCCTTTCGTAAATTAAAATATCTCCTGGAAAGGGTATATGTACGTAATAATGTAACCAGGACATGTGTTTAACTGTACCACGAACATAAATCTATAATGATGCTTGGACATACGAATTCTTTCGACATGCTAAGTGATCCAATTCGTTTCGCGATCCCTTCCTGTCCCACTAATCCGAAATGCATGCAAATGAGTTCAAACTACTTACTCGTACAATTGACAAATGGCATTAGGCTTTGATAACCATTAAGTCCTCTCAACGGTCAGTTGAGTAATCAATCAAACCCTGCGACCCCTTGCGACTTCGGCGTCAACCCCTCGGAGCTTAGCCGTTGGTCAACTGGCTTCTCCGACTCTAACTCCCTGACTCAGCGACCGTTGTACATCCCAGAAAGCGTGTTGCACTTAAACTGTCTGCGCCTGCGCTTCGCTCAAAATCCTGGACGGAGCACGGAGTGAGCGGCGCAGGACTCGCGAGCCGCGGCTTGGGCAGTTCATTAAAATAAATGCAAGCGTTGTAATGAGGAAAATGCATCGTAATGAAATTAATGCGAGCACGCAATGCCCAAGTAGGGAGAGAGTTTGCGGGGGTTACCTTCCGCAGGGTTTTTTGTGTATATAGGGCAGGGATAGGGGAGAGACTGCCCGCTGCTCGGGCATGTGCATCGCTCGCCGTCGCGATCGGCAGTCGCGGTGGCAGTCATCATCCCTCCACTGGCCACTGTCAAGTGCCGCGCTATTTTTGCACCTTGACTCTGCACGGCCCGCATAATTGGAACTTTTTCGCTAAAAATGTTTCCACTCAGCGTGCCGAAAGTGCACTCATTAGTTCTAGTTTGTTTAGCCAGGACAATGCGTCCGGTATGTATGCAAAAAATAATAAATGAAACAAGTTCAGGGCATTGAGGTGGTCTGTGGAACGTGCCGGCACTATGAATATGTGGGCTTTGCATTTGCCTACAATGCAAACCGAATCTCTCCCAAATACCGAAATATAATAAACCCACATGACAAGCTTAGACAATCAAGGTGTCAAATAAAAATGTCAAGTTTATGGACCAACCACGCGGCGATCGCTACTAATCTGTCAACAAAGGCCGAGGCCGAGACCGAGCCATTTCCTGTTTCCGCACGGAGGCTAGCAGCAGCAGAGCAACCCCTTTCTACGTGGCTGTTGCGTGTCCATATTCCGGACCAAGCGACTGACTTTCTGACCGACAGGAGGACGGACTCTTGCTGGGCTGGACGGCCGGCCGGCTGTCATAATTAAAATATGACGCGTGTCTCGTGCACAGGACAATTGCACCGCGGGCAGCCGATCCTGTCGGTTGCAACGCCATTCGTCACGCAAGTAGCAACAGTAGCCGCAGCACTGAGCACGAGGACCTGGTCAATGGTCTGCACATTAGTATGGCCAGCCGGAGCTATCCTTGGTCATTGTCCGGCAACTGGGACAACTGCAGCAAATCG
Organism: Drosophila kikkawai; assembly: GCF_030179895.1. Taxonomy (NCBI): domain Eukaryota; kingdom Metazoa; phylum Arthropoda; class Insecta; order Diptera; family Drosophilidae; genus Drosophila; species Drosophila kikkawai. The sequence goes on from NC_091729.1 coordinate 8,673,721, forward strand.
CCTTGGCATGCGCCAATTATACAGACTATAAGCGGAAATTGCTTCAAATCAAAAATTATAGTCTTGAAAGGAATTTTTCCATTTTGTGAATATGGCCGAAGAATGTCACGGATATGTGTTGCAAAGGACAAAAGTTAATTGAAGCAATTTAGATGTCGGAATGGGTGTTCCAGGGCTCTGGCTTATGATGATTCCTAAAGTCTTGCAACACGAAGAAAGCAAGGAAAAATGCTATTTTCATTTCGTTGATAAAATATCCCCAGTTCATTATAAATAAGTTTTTACTTTCGTAAAGAACACATCGTTGTGGCTAAAATTAATTAAGAGTTAAAAATATTTTTGCTAGAAGTCATAAACCAACCATTATCCTATCCCACTAAACGTGCTGCACACATCTCTCTCCCTGGTTAGGGATCATTTTGGCCTGGCACACTTCTGAGCTCGTAAACAATTAGTTTGCATAACGCGTGTTTTACTTTCCAATTGAGTGGGACAATAGGGCGTCCAGAGTCCAGAGGCAGCTGTAATAATCATAACAAACCCGAAATGGCCTATCCGTGGACCCATCTATGTGCCATAGACGCTTTGCTCATCACTTTCACTGGCCCCGGGAATGAGGGCATTGCCGACGGGGCGAGATGCTTTCAATCCTGCCGGCCAACAGCTGCCACAGAGAAAGGACTGAAAGGACTACGGCCCAACCACCCAGGCACACACTTTGAAGTAGGTGATGTTTATGCAAACAGATGAAACGAGAGGCAGGCTACCCATCCGGCGGATGCTGGGCAGCCTGCCATAACGATGCGGTGGACATAAAGTTTCATAACATCAAGATATGAGCTTTGAATTATCTGTGATCGCCCCGGGGGACGGGCGATGGAACGTGTCTCTTTGATAAGCAGCGCACATAAAAAACCGAACGGATAAATAATTCCGAGGCAGAACGTGCAATGCATTTGATAAGGATAAGCTGTCGGGATGTGTGCAACCCTTTCCCTCCGCTAATGAGCACACTTGAGCGAGTCACGGCTGCTTTGTTTGCGTTTGCTCAGTTCGGTCCGCTAATGAAGGGCGGGGAGAGTCATCCGGGCATCCGCTTGCAGGACTTGCATTGTCCTGTGGCGACAAAAGCGACGCATGTCCATCAAGTTAAATCACACGAAACGCCCGAGCGGGGGTTGCTCACCATTGCCAGTCCGAATGCCAGTCCCAAACCAGAACGCAACCCGCTCATCCAGTCGCAGTAGTTGTTGTCCTTTGTCCCGACCGGACAGCTTTAAATGATGTTTTTTGCTGCCGGCGTTGCTGCATTCTTAATGCCGTGTAAACTTTATTGTTTAATTGCCTTTTTTGTGGGCCATCCTCCCTTCGCCATTTCACTTTCAATTTCAATTATTTTAATTATGCCGCGAGGGAATTTGTTCCTTTCGTTTCGTATCGTTTCGTGGATATAATTAACTAATTTCCAGCGATTTGTCAGTGGAACCCACAATTATGCATTAGGATGACTGGCCGAAATAGGGACACGCGTCATGTGTCCTGCGAGAAAACCTTTTTTGTGGTAGTTTTTCTCCTTTTTAACGGCGGCTCGGGTATCAATTGCATGTTCATTTTTTTAGGTTTTAGTTTAGGATCTCTATATCGCAAAGCCTTATCGCATGTCCAAGAAGCCGCAAGATAAATGTCCTGGTATATGGGTTGCAGGGAGTTCCTCAGATGTCCCGCACACGATCTTGACGTTGAATAATGCCAAGCGAAATGATCCCCGATCTCTGGCTTTGTTCCCCTCTCCCTTTTGATTGATTTGGCAAACAAATTTCGAACGTTTTTGGCATAGAAATTCCTTCTTTTTGCATGAAAAATGGGTTTTCTTTTGGCAGAAATTGAAATTTCTTTTCTGTGCAATTTGTTTGCAATTTTCGTTGTTGATTTAGGTTACTGCGGCGGGGTTGTCTAGGAGAAAAATGGAAAATTGCGATTGAATTTCTCTTTAAATGGCAGACATTCATTTACGTTTAGTTGAATAATTTGCGGTAATTTATTATCTCTTCCAAAATGTATCAAAATGAGCTTCAAATGAATTAAAAATCTTTTCCTCTTCTTCTCTTTGCAGGTAAGCCCGGTTACATCAACTACTTATTAACAGCTTTAGTCAGCGTATGACTCGGATATTGCAAGTAATATATGTATTCATGATATCATTGGATTGATATGACTCAAAGGTTGTATTTATTGAATGAGATCAGCTATTATTTTCGAGAAGTCTTGGGTTAAATTATCTTCCTTAGGCAGCCGAAACTAATTCTTTGAGAATCAGTAACGATCTGGGACACTTTATACTCTGGTAATGCGATCGTAAAACCGTCTTCTGATCTCACAACACCACATAAGAAATATGAAATAATGAGAATTCACATCAAAATGTCAAAATCATTTTTTCAGTATTAAATTTTGCACGCCATTTAAAAATTGCATCCCTAAGATGGTCTTCCTTTTAAGGATCTGCAATCCCAAATACCTCCCCTCGAAATTATTGGGCCTGAAAAAAAAACGAACAAAATTGGATTTATGTTCGAAAATATTGGAAACATTTTTATTTGATCTTTTTTTCTGCGAAATTCTTACCCCTACTTAGTTCGTCTTCCCATTTGAACTTTAACCTTGCCTTGGCAGAGAAAAATCACTCGAGCGTGCCTTGATTTCCGGTCAGCCCACCAAGATCCAGTTGAGAAACACCCTAAAAATGTATTTGAAGTTTTAATTAATTTTTGGCTGGTTATGTGAACTAGGAACCATTTGTAACGTATAAATATAAAGGATTTTTTGTCCAGAGAAAGAAAGAATATTAGTTTTTTATGGTTTTTAATATTATTTTCACTTAAAAATGATATTATATAAAATATTTCAAGTAGTTTTTCGATGCTAGGTACTATAATAATATTTATCATTTTATCATTCCCACAGTTGAAATTATTTATAATTATTCGATCTCATCGTTTGAATTTAAAGCAAATTAAAATCGCTTGCCCTCTGGGGTGCCTTGTGCATATTCATGTAACCCAATTAGTTTCAAGTTATCGCATCTAATTTTAGAAGCATCTATCTATCATATATGAGGTATCGCATATCGCGTTTTCACAATATTTGTTGGATATTTTCCACTAAATCCCTCAACGAGCACTTTTAGGAAGATCCACCGTGGCGTGCAGCAATTGTGATGCGTTATTTACAGAAATAAACTGAAAATAAGCAAAAATACAAAACAAATACAAGGGCCAAAGCACAGAAGCCCCACCCCCCTCTCACCCACTGACCCTGAATAAGAACAATTTATGGTTTGCCTTTCAGTTCAGTTGAGTTCAGTTGCTGGGAACGACTTGCGTCAGATGTGTTCTTGCCGAATTTACGTATGTAAATAATTGAGTTTGGCATATGAAAGCGAATATAATTTAATTGTTTCAATAATCGCAAGAGAATATATATACCCTCGTGTCATTCTAGTTCCCTTTCTTCATATTTTAAGGGGAAAAAGTGTAGAAGGAATGATGAAAATTATATTTAATATTTCAGTGGAGTTTTGTACTTCAAACGGAGTCAAAGAAATACTCTACAGCTTTAAGAAAGTTACTATAAATTCTAAAACGTTTAAAATGGAATTGACATATAAACTTATTAAATACATTTCTGTTTAATTATGTATATATTTCATTTCTTCTTTATTTTGTAAATTAAGAGCAAAGGTCGGATTTTCGGGGAACTATTGTATTCCACTATAACCATTTGTAGTGTATCAAACCAACCAAACTCGAAAAATATCGCTTAAAAATCTTTTTTGGAGCACAAGATTCAATTTGACTGCCTTTTGCCTTAGGCTACTCGCCAAACAGAGTTTCCCTCGTTTTCCGCAAGGACTCCTGGAGTTGAGGAGGAGCTGCCAGCCAACTTTTGGGCTGACACAGAGATACAAACTCTGCTGCTCCACCGGTGCTCCCTCATGTACTTAGCATATTTGCATTAACAAGCATATATATGTATGTATATATATATACATTTTTTAGGTACTTCGCATTCATATGTCTGCAAATGATGGAGCAGGGTATTCTGGATTTAGGTGGGGGAGCAGGCCATTAAAGTTATTGATTTTCTGCCGTCTGCAATTCTGCCCTCTGGGCAACACAGTTAACCCCCGTTTGCTCCCCCGCTAGCCCGGGTATCTCCTCCACATTTAAATTAATCAACTCAATTTGCGTAAAAGTGCAGTGCGGTAGCGAGCGCTGATTATATGAACAGACAGCGATGTCAACTTGAGCGAATGGGAAGAGGTTTGGCTTTACTTTTTTTCCCCCGTTGTGCCGAAGTGCCCGTAACTCTTCTTACCCTAATAATTATGTCAGGTCTGACCGTAAAATTATGGCGCAAGGAAAAATTTTCTCCTGTTCCTTGGGCGATTTCACGGATTTCACAAATTTCGCAAAATGTTTCTTTCACGCTCCATTATCGAGGCTCGCAGATAATTGGCAATCGCAAGAACCACGGGGAATATTTAGGAAAATTATGAATTATTAATTATGGCTGCTGAGCTGAGACGGTCTTAGCACCCCTTTCATGCCCGATGTGTAAGCGCATTTGGCGTGAGAACTAATTCGCTTGTAATTTCAGGCGAGGAAAGTGGAAAATGTGAGGTTGGCCAAAGGGTTACAAACTGTAAATGACTTTCCATGCAAATTATGAAAATTATGAATACGAAATTAGTTTTGGATGATGAGCAATGAATATAGCATTTGGCAAATCTCCTTTATTGCCAAGGGGTCTGAGAAAATGCAGTAAAACTCATGTGGTTCCCTTGGTGTTGTCTATGTAATGCTACTAATTCCGAAAATAAACTTGCGTAAGCCCGATTACGCATGGAATAAAAACACAAAATGCTTAAAATTCATTTAAATTTTTCGAATAACCCATGAATCATGTTTCCCCCGCCCAAAGACATGTGTGATCACTCACTGACCCACTAAAAAACACTCTGCACATTTATTTCCATTGCAAATGAGGCATGTTTCCCTTTTTCTCTCTCTTCCAAATGAACTATTCTGTTTGCTTGTTTTGCACAGCGAATCTGAATATTAAATATAATCAAATAGGCAGCAAATGTACTCAGCTAAATCAAATAAATGACTTGTCATACGCTATGACAAATCGGACGCTTCCGCCTTCAACCCTCTCCAGACCGTTTGTCTGGGGTGTCAGAGTCACCACGCTGAACTTGGCTAAGCCCGGCCAATATTTGCCCAACAAGCTCCGAGTGGGAGTCGCAAAAGTATCAAATGTCAGTGCAGGGGTGCAGGATTCGTGGTTAGCCGAGGGAAGCCTAATTTGTTTGCACATACAAGGGTCCAGGGCAGTGGCAAACCGACTTATTTTCAAAAGGGGTTTCAAATATAAGTTTGCGGTGGTTAAAATGGTTTATTTTATAGTAATTTAGCTACTGTTTTTAGTTATTTAGGTAAAATGAATTGGGTTCTGATAATGAAAGAAATTATCCCTTTTTTATACTGACATAAAGCCAATATTAAAATATGTTAAGCTGCGCTATATATTTATTTAAGTAAGTTCCTCCTCCACACACACACACACACCCTTGGCAAAAGCGTTTGCAGCCAATTAAGTTTGCTAACGAATTGCTCTTGTCAGGACTTGGGTGAAGCGGGAACACCCCACGTCGACCATAGCACCCTCAGGTCACAATTAGCCTGTGGCTGTTTCTCTTAAGGGGGTGGAGATTTTTAGTTTTTAACCCTTAAAACGCAAAGAGGTGCTTTTATTAACGTCATTAAAGTGCTTTTTTTTTCCTCTTTATCTCGATGATTTCATTCGGGGCTAACCGAGGTGAACTGGGACAATTGAAATGGAAAGTGTCGCACATGCCGTGGCCAAAGTCAGGCTCTGACCCACCCACAAGTGCAACCCCTTGCGGATACGGATACGGTGCGTAGTTCCCGTGCAACCAGCATTCGTCAATGAAATCTGGGCAAGTCTGCTGCGAGTCCCGGCGCAATCCTCGCGGGGTGCGACCCAGACGGGCGCGCCCCTTGGCCGTCGCGGATTGTGTCGCAGGTTGATTAGAAATTCCATTAAAATTCCTTACAAAAAAATGTACGTACGGTAGCAGCCGCTCCCAGGTCCTGTTGGATGATACACTGACAATTATAATTATATATAATATATTATATATCACCACTTTTAACATATATGCAATAAACAAGGGATACAAAAGATTTGTTTGTCATATCTAAAGCTTATTTAAAGAGTTAAACAAATATGTAACTACTCATATATTTCTCATAAGAACCTCTTCGTATTTTCAATCTATTCAATGACTGAAATTTATATATACTTGGATATGTAGCTCTTCTACAATGTGTTTTCTCAGTGCATAGTTTCTTTTTAGGGTGGTTTCTTCCCAGCGATCCAACCACCCACAAGCACTGGCGAAGGGGCAACCTTAAGTTCCTCTGATATCGCGTGCGATGTCTCGCCGTCAATGACTGTACTTCCTCCTCCTTCTCCATCCCGCAACTGCTTTGTATTTCAATGTCGCTTGCCGCTGATGTCGTCTAATTAAGTCGCAAAGTGTGTCCCTGCTTGGGATTCGGATCGGGATTGGACTGATGATGTAGAGTAGAGTGCGGAGTGTGGCCCCGATAAGTGAGGCGAGCAAGTGTGGCAAGCGTGTCCAATTATCGAGTATATAATGCAGTTCACGTGTCGCTGGCTGCTATAACTGGGACTCGCACTTTAGGGCCATCTTCGCGGTAATGACAGAGATGTAATCTGAAAATAAACTGCAGTTTCTGATTTAACAAAAATAATTTATATGGTTTATCGTGGCATCAGCTTAACTTTCGATAATCTAAAAGGAAGATATGGAGACGTAGGATAAATTCTAAGTTTCGACTTTCAAAATCAAGAAGAATGGGCTTGGGCAATAAGTTTGCTTACAATTAAATATATATACTAAATATAGCAAAAGCTTATCAACAGCTAGTCGGTAATAAGTTTCACCGGATTGCATTTTCGCATTGAATATTAAATCTAAGTGCATATATTTAGCTCTACACTTTCCCCACATTGTATAATTGTTGGACATGATGATAATGTACCGTGAGTGAACAGCACATGTCGAATCCCCGCCAGCATCGCTCTCTGGAGGAAGTGAATCGCATAACCGAGGCAACAACAACCAGAGGAGCCCCGAGCGGCCCACTAACCGAAACCCCAAAACTAAAAAAACAACAATAACCACAAACCGCTGTCTGCACAGTTTCCAGGGGAAGGCTGGAGCACTGCACAGGTCTTCCACGAGTATCCCCCAAGCACTATTATCTCCATCTCCATCTTCATCATCGTCATCAACAGTGGCAAAATGTTTATTATTGCATTTTGATTTCCGCATAATGTTTTCCTTGCCTCTCTTCTTTTTTGTTTTGTTTGTTGATTCTCTTTACGTCACTGCCTCTCTTTGAGGCTCTCTTTGCCGTCATCAACCCCAAACAGCAAAAATATTGTTTTTTCGCTCAGACTTTTCTAGTTTACAGAGCGCTGTACTGTTAGCCTTAGTAAAACCCGGTATTTTTTTTACATTCCCTACCACGACTTATCTCAGATTGTGTTTGATTGGAAATTATTAACTTTGCTTAGTCGCATCTTTACATGAAAAAATAAAAATCATTAAAAATATTTAATGATTATCTATTGATTTTAATATATTTTTGCTTGCCATTAATAATTTCAATCAATGTGTTATATCTTCCTTCTAAGAGGTTTCTTTGAATAACATTTTACAAAGTCCTATGAATTGAAAACTGATTATTATTATCTTAGCGATATTTTTCGCTTAAAATAATAATAATCATTCTTTGAGTGATTAAATAAAACTCAAAAATTAATAATTAAAATTGGTTAAAAATCTAGATTTCAGCAATCATTGGTTATCCTGAAAGAGCATCCAAATTGTAGCCGATTTATATAATTTTTCTTTTTTTGCGGCTTTTCCAAGTGGATGGTTTTTTTGTTTAAAGAAAGCATTGATAATCAATTTTTACGGTCCCTGCTTTTAATATTATTAACAGCGAATCCAAGTAATTTTAAAATGATAAATTATTTATAAAGCCTCAAACGAATAAGCAAAACATCGAGAGACTTAATAATATAAGAGGAAATATTTAAAGTTTAATTTATATTATAAAAAATAATAACAAACATTAAAAAATCAAAATGAATTTATAAATTTTTAAAAATATCCACAACAACATTTACTTATTCAAATTGATAAGAACCCTGCAGTACCATTCATCAGTAATTCATCAATATACACGTCAATGTTGTTGATGAATCATTGAAGGATTTCCATACAAACTTTCTGATGAAAATAACATTGCCATTAATAATTATGTTATTTTTCCCTAACATAAAATACTTACTGCAAGTGTTTTCCATATCGATGCATTTCCGCGAATATATCGTATGTTGGAAAATCCAATTTTACTGGAGAAGCTTTTTTTATTTAATTTCTTAGGAAGCACTGAAAATACGATAAAATCTAGACTTAATTTTTATCAGAACTATAGGGTTTTCAGTTATAATATTTCACAGGGTAGTAAGACATTAGGTGCCCAACAATTTTGCATTAAAATCTCAATTTCGAAAAAAAGCGACATACGATACTTTCGCGAAAATGCGTCGATATGCATGTGTTGCTGAAAGATAAACATTTGTTTAAAAATTGAAACTATCTTTGACTTTTGGCAGCTACAATAAATAGTTCAATAGTTAATACGCAAATGACCCCGCTGATATTGTTGAGAGAGGGATAGTGAATAAGAGCTTCGACTCGGTAAAAGTTGATGTCTGCTCGTTGATGAAAAGTTGATGATATTAATGACATGTAATGCTGCAGGGATTGTGCATGGTATTGCTACGAAGTTCAACTTGGAAATGCTCCCTCCAAGTTAAGATACTCTGGGCGACAATTGGTGTGTAAATCTAAGGAAAAGACTGCCAAAATGCAAAATTCTATGAAAATTATTCAGGATATACTCCACCTTATCATCAAGCTTTTCCTGCTGTACTTGAATTGAGTTTGAACTTACCATGTCAAGGGGTTCCAAATAATCTCGTACCCTAACTTCAATAGTCTTTTTTAAGCTATCCAAGAAAACATTCAATCATTATTACATATGTAGTTAATTTGAACTTCAAATTTTGAAGTAACAGCAGGTAAGACATCTTCGTTTTTTACGATTTTATTTATTCTAAAAAGAAAACTACAAGATATTTACAAAGAAGTAGCATTTCATTATTTCACCAAATTATACTTTTCCTGTTTACCTATACGAATTTCGGTGGGCGAGTTGCGGAGACACCCAAGTATTATGTTTCCAGTATTCAGCAACAAGCTGTTAAAGGGGAAGACTGATTTCCACCTCCTGTTTACCTGCCGCACGCTCACCTTGGCAGCTGCTAACAGCACGAGGCGACGGCTACTTACAACTGCAGCAACAGCTGCTGTTGGCTAACAGTGCGCTGTTAGCGTCAACCCTCTACTGCGGACCGGATCGGGCCTCGAGACTCTCGCATTCAGTTGTATCTCGACCAGCACTCGATGTGGACGTTCCGAGCGGATACTTGATTTGGCAGTGTCTTCGGCGTTAGGGCCCCGCGCGTAACTTTTCGCGTAATTTTTTTGGCTGGACATTTTTGTGGATACTTGATGAAATAGCCGGAGCAACAACAAATTAGCAGAAGCGAACAGATGCCGTCAGACATATAAATACGGCAAATGAGGAGTGTTTTTTGTGCTTTTGCTGCCCCAAAAGTTTCGAATGCAAAGTGACCAAGTGTGTTAGTCATCATACAGGTTATTTATGTGCTAAAATGCAAATGCAAACTAATAAAGTGCGGCCGAGGAAGCCAATAAGTGCAAATATAAATAAATAAATAAGCAAGAGATACTACGTGGAACGGCAAGGCGCACGAGAAGGATTACCCGAACGGCAGCGAACACAAACAGCGCAAAAATAGCAAATACCAAAAGCAACAGCAAACTCTTTTCATTGCCAACACGCGCTGCCAGAGGCTAGCGAAAAACCAACGCGCAGAAAAGCCGCTTAGGGCGAAAACAGAAGCAACAGTTGCAGTTTTGTGCTAAAATGCTGGCGGTCAAGAACTTCTTCCTGCCGGAGCGAGCCAAGGCTCCGGAGACTCCGCAGCGATTCTCCCGGATGCCCGAGGCCTTCCTCCGGTCCATTCGAAGGCGCTCCCTGCGCGTGAAGCGCGCCAAAAGCTTGGTGGTGCCCGATCGCAGGGAGAAACGCAAATCAGGTGAGGTACAGTGTCGATGTAATGCGACAGATATGGGGAATGTGGGTTAAAGATACATCAAATAATTAAAAATTTTATAAGAAAATAAGAAGATTCTAAGACTATATAGCAGTAGTAAAATGGCAATCTCGCTCAACTCTAGAAATCTTTCTATTGAAAATATTTATATTATCAAGTCAATTAGTTTGTCCAAAACCCCACCTTAAGTTATCCCTGTTTGCAAGCTACTTTCATCATTAACTTTAGCCTTTCTGTCAATTAAAATATTTAATAATTATTGCTTTGTAACTTAAAATACTACTGGCCCCGCTTAGTAGCTAAATACATTTTATACAATTTCGTTAATTACTTTAGGCGAAACAAGAAAATCGTAAAGCAATGACCTTGTACGCCAGCTTCATTAGCCTTTAATGTGCAGCCGTCCAACTAAACTCCATTTCAACTCTATTAAAGTGAACAAAACAAAAAGTATACAAATATAAATAGATAAAGCTGAAAACCTTTTGAATATGGCACATCGCGTGTCATGTGTCAAAGTGTGAGGCAAACTTTAGGTGTTGCAAGTAACGAATATAATGCAATTTGGCATAGTTTCCCTTTGATACTTCCTCAGTTCCGACTGAGGCTTATTATGCCAGAGTTATGACACCATTATGTCTTATTTTGCATGAAAACTTCAAATAAACAAAAGTTGCAAAACCGTATTGTTTCCATCAAATCACCAAGCGAAGTGAAGAGGAGTGAAAGGTCGATAAAACAGCGGAAAGCGAAAGTTCGGGGTAAATTTGGCCACAAAGGGAAGTTCAATAGGGGAAGGTGGCTTTTGTCAGACTTGTAACAGTGACTTACATTCGTATGTTTTCGGCATTGACTTCCAGTAGCCGTGACAACGGACCGAGGAAAGTTTGTCCACCTCTCACTTTGCCACTTATTTAGCATGCAATTATCGATTCTCGAATAATGCGGGTCGAGAAGCGGCCGAGAAGCCGACACATTGCAGCCAATGCCAAATGCCTCTTAATGACGCAAATACAGAGAAGGAGGTGGATCAGCGGATGGGTGGAAGGTTCCTCTGCCACAACACGACACTTGGGGATGGGATGCCAGATGAAGAGCTGACAAGAAACTTGGTTTCTGGGTCTGGTAAATGTGTCAACAGGTTCTCGCCACTGGCAGAGATCTATCCAAAAGATTACTTGATTGATCTGCAGTCCGATATGTGAGATTAAAGGGGGGATACATCATCGTTTGTTAGGGCCATGAATCACTGTGTGGGTATTCTTCTTATTCTTATACCATCAGAACAAGTTTACAAAAATAAATGTATTTTTTTGGGGTTTACAAACAGCTCTTTTTCCCCAAGGAGGTCCATTGACTTTAAAATATTTTGCTTTATAGCTTACTTTGCAATCAGTTTATACATAGATAGCTTATCAATGGCGAAATCTTAGTCATGTGTGTTCTCTGGAAGACTTGTGTATACCCTAAGGAACAATATACTTAAATCTATACCCCATTCCCTGATAGCTTTCTATTTTTATCGCTGACAGCTTTTATTTCTTTGTTATAATGCAATTACTGTTCTTGCATTCTTTTCTGTGTGGAGATATTATTCCTGATCGGCTCATTAATTTCGACTCAAATCGCAAATTCCATTCGGAATAGCATTACAATAGAATGTATTGGGGTTCGTGTTATACTCTGCTTTTGCAGTAATTTTTGCTACCAATGATAAAGGCGTTAAGTCGCCTCATGTATTGATAAGATAAGGAATGAATTTCCTTTCTTTAATGAGGCCCATATACATAGTTGTTCTATTTATTTCCGTTCATTTAGTTTGTTTAATTAAAAGGCGTCGTTCTAACCCCCAAAAGTGATAAGTTTTAGAGCCCAGATAAGCCAGGTACGCTGAGTGAATACGAAATACCTGGGATAGATGACTTTTCAAAGACCTTGGACAGCCTTTCGCTTGAAAGACCCCAAAGTGGACGGATCTAAACGTTTTATTGCGATTTGCAAGCTATTTCAATCTGTTCCACGCAACACTTTTCCCTATGTTTTGTGTATTTTTTATTTGTTTTGTATTCTTTTTTCCTGTTTTTGTATACGTACCGTTTTTATATCTTTGGCCGCCCCGTGCACTCAACGCTTAAACAAGATAAATAAAGAGTCAACAACAACGGCGAAATAATACGCTCAACACATTTTGTGCGAAATACAAACACAAACATAGCCCACGAAATATAGAACGTTTTTACGAACGAAAAAAGAAGAACTCATATGATTAAAATTAAAACGCAATTGTATTTGCCTGGGGCACACACGAGTGTGTGAACGAACACATGGATCTGCATACTGTATCTATGCGGAGATGGCAATCCAGTTGATGGGCACATGAGATCATGGCACATTAGCTTCCCGACCCAGACGAGGAGTGACCTCAACTTGGGTGGGGATTTTTGTGGGAAAGTTTGTCTAAGAAGGTCTTCAATTACATTTTGGCACACCGACTTTAGTCTCGTTCGATCTTCTGCCCACTCCTTGACCCTTGAGGACCCACAGAGATGCGTCAACTTCCTCAACGACTCTCACGCGTGCCCTTAATTAGCATCCACAAGTTCTGACTGAATGTATGTATGAGTGATGAAGTCTCTGCATTCACAGTTAAATTAATGACCCGCCCACATTAATTAACAGCCGCCCACCACACCACTAACAACACAAGCATAGATCAGTATTTGGCAAACCTTAAAAGGCAGCTCGACTTTTGGTTTCATAGCTGATTTTGGTCAGAACCAGCTCTTGAGTCATCGGATTATATTGTTCGAAGTGTCACCTCTTAGACGGTGTCAATCATGGAGCGAGTCTCGATCGGAGGGGTTCATCGATCGGTTCTATTAACCATTAATCATTCGCACTCCACGGTCACAGACAATCCAAACAAGAGACCGGGATGCTTCTTTATATGGCTCGCTCTCTAAATGGCGTTAACGCACGCGCCGCCTTTTAGACTCCACTTTAAATGCACCTTTTCCTATTCGGCATCTTTTTAACTGTGGCGAACACGCCCTATAATTATCTATCTTTATTTTCCACATAGTTTTTGAAAAGCGAAAACTCGGGATAACATGTAATTAATGAAGTTTTATGATCTCTCGCAGTACTTTCTCATAAAAATATGATAATTTCTGTGCGTATCTAGTTTATGATGTCTCTATCTTGGATGATAATATCATATTATTAATAGTTTGAAATTGAGGCATTTCTTTCCTTGAGCAAGTCATCTAAGGCAGATGGAAATACTTTTTAATATTTCCAGTCTTGTGTTGTAATATAATGAGATGTAATTAATTAAAAAGGAAAAGCTTGTCTTAACTAAAGACTAGATTTAAACGTAATACTATTCAACTTATTTTCTCTAAACATCACCTTAAAGGCATTAAAACAAGCCAAGCTGAACTTCCTTTTCTCCCACGCCTTCGGCTTTTCTTCAGGGTGTTCCAAGATATCAAACCAATTTGTTGATCATCCCGACTTTGGGCTGGGAAAATGCACACATGCCATCGACCATGACGAAAATCAAGCGATCGGGCCTTACTTAAGAAAACTGTTCCCATCCAAGCTGGGAGACTATTCAAATTTATTTCGACACTTTTTCCAACAACAACAACAACAACGGAAAACAAATTTGCGTATTTTCAATTAAATCATATGAAGACGATTCTCCCCTCTTCCCGTCCAACAAACAGACAGAAAACCTGTCAAATGGCAAAGGAAAATGGAGAAAAATTTAAATGCATTTGCCTGTAATGAGAAAATAGCTGGAAAATATGCAAATTAGACGACAACCGACACGTTTCAAACGCCGCTTCCGCCTCAAACAGTGGGACACTTGTTGGGAAAACAAAAATACCTATCTATCCACCACCAAAGTGCGTCAATCGAGGTGGTTGGAGTTTTCTCCCCAAATATAGCTAGCCAGCTAGGAGGAAAGCCGGCAGCAGGTTTATTGGTCAACTCCATTCAGAATGCAAAGTGTATCTAAACACAACAATCAAATTTTGAATAGCCAGTTGCCTGCCCAAAGGGGGGATTGCATTTTCGTTGTGCTTCGTTCCGAGCTCGCTCTGGCCCTGGCCCTTTGTTTCCCGAATTCCAAAAGCCCCATCCAGAATTTCATATAAGGGAACGGCCAACGCATGTGGAAACGGAAGTTCTTATTTAGGTTTTAGTAGCGCTCCGCTTCAGTCTAAGGTTTAATGCCCATTGAAATTCAAATGCCGAGCTTGACACCGCCAAATTGTTGCTGGTGCCGGGGGGCGCTTCCACAGAGTAATAAAATTCCAACATAATTTTTACAATGGCACTTCCAGGGCTGTAGTTAGTTGAGTGATGTGTGTACCCTCTTGGGAGGCAAGCCCTTCCTCATAGCATTGATTTCCTTTCGCCTTGGCCGAAAGTTCAGTCACACTCTAGTTATTACCCCGTCTTACGTGATTCTTTCAACATAACCAGTTCTCACTCGCATTTTTGGATGCTTTGTGGGCAGTTGTCTGATCTCCGTTTCTGCTGGAGAGACCGATATATCTACACTATCCTACACCGCACTGCGGGTTCTCTGATCAGATTACAAGCACCACAAACATAAAGTATTGACTTTAATGGGGAATGATCATTACATTCGTAAAAGTATTTGATATGGGTGAAGTGGCGGTAAAAAGGTGGTTAAAGGGATATCTAAGATAAGACGAAGCGTAGTAAGACAAGATTATGTCTATGAAGTCTATGAAACAAAATGGCGTGTTTCATAATCAATATAAATGTTATTTACTATTGATTGCGAAATATCGTTATAAAGGACTTCAAATTGCTCATTGGCTTCGACTTAAAACCTGCTGTTTAGTGTAATTCAATACCCTCCTCATATGGGGCCGTGCATTGGCGTATGACTGATAGCAGTGAGTTACTGCCGCTTGGTGTATCTTGGCAGAAACACAAACAACGGCTAATGGCCAAGGAGTCATTGAACCGCTAAAAGACAGTGGGCCAAGCAGCCGCAGCAGATCGGAGCTGCCCACGGCTGGAATTCTTTCAACACGTTCAAAAAACTTTGGAGAGACGGAAGAAAACCAGAAGAAAATTCTGGCAAAATTCAGAAAATTCAGACTGAGAGATGCGAACGCACACGATGCGACACTCACGTAGAAAATCACCGAAAAACGGCCATAAATAAGATTGTAATGGACGGAGGATGGAGGAGCCACTGCCAGAACAATGGTCATCATAATTTTTTTGCTCCGAAAAGAGAAAAGATGTAAACGAGCTGGTCGGGCGACAATGGCAGATGAGTTGAGATTCTAGGTAACTGGCCATGAAGCAAACTACTGCTAAGGAGGCTGCCGAAGGAGCGAGAGCCGGGAAAAGTAAAAGTAAGCAGTTTAATTTGTTGCGCCTGAGCGACTAGAAAAGCGGAAAGGAAAGGAACTGAAGGGAAAGGAAAAGTCAGCTGGTCAGTTGGTCAGCAGTCGGTGATCGTGGAATATTATTGGCCAGCTGCTTGTTCTCTGTCTAATGAGGCGCCTGACCATTCCAAATCAATTTAATTACAGCGAAATTTATGAGACACAAATGACGTCCATTCAGTCCTCGGAAGATCTGCCACTTCGTATTCCCATTTGGGTTTTTAGCAAACCCCAACCGCAGAAAGGAAACCTCAGGAGCGGAGACAGACAATCAAATGCTCATCATTGACAATCTCACCGCATAAATATTAAACACAAATACGATTCCTATTTTATTTTATTTGATTTTACGACCGACCATCGGCCGCTGCGCAAGAGCAGCTGAAAAGTACGAATCCCGGGAAAAATCCCATTTCCCTCCGCACTTTCCTTTCATTTTTTCCTGGCTTTCTTCCTCGGATTTTCTCCCGTCTTTTGTCTCGGGGACTGACACTTCATAAATATGTCATATTTAATAGAGTACTGTGAGCTACTGAGGAAACGAGCGAGTAAGTGAAGGAAGCCACCGAGCAACCACCAGGAGATGGTGTCCTGCCAGTCCCCGGGCTCTCGTTCTCTCACTTGCTTTCTCCTCTGCCTTTGTCGACTTTTGATTGACTCGCACGAGCTGAAAAGATTTTCCTGCCGGGTGTCATTTTTTTGCGCTTTTTTTCGATCGAAAAAAATGTACTTTTCGGGAGGGAAACGATTTTGAGGAAAAAATGATACGAATTTTTCCGGGATCTTTGTAAGATGATATTGGGGACGCAATCATGTCATAAATTTGACATTTAATCGGTTTGGGTTGCGTATGTGAACATTTAAATTTACAGAGAAAATCGTTCATCATGACTCAATTCCTTACAAAAGTTTATTGGGTAAGGTTTAAATATCAGCTGTGAAGTCATCTGAAATTCGAAAGAAGAAGTAAATGCTAGATTAGATTGTTTTTGATAAGGTAAAAAAGTGGACTAAGTAGAAACGTTCTCAAAAAAGGAAGTAACTTTGTAGATAACTAAATTATTTTCCATTAAAAATCCAGTTTATTTTATTTATATGACTTGAGCATAAATTTCTAATAGTTTGGGGACTGTATCTGTAGTGCATGGGACTGATTTGAGGAATAAGTTGAGACTGATAAGGAAGACTCGCTTTTACGCCGCACTTCCCCCATTGAGTGGAGGGTCTTTAACTGCTGAACGATAAGGAATCGTAGCTTTCCGCCTGGTGATTTCTCTTTATTAGGTCTCTGTTACCTTTTTATTATTTTACCGCCTCGTGTTTTGCAATTACTTTTCACTGTATGCGCATGATAAATGAGTTTCGACACAGAAACAAATTCAGTTCGGCCCCAAAACTGATAAACGAACCCAAAATAAAAAGCCCAGGGAAAAAAAGAGTCAACAAAGAAACCGTCTGTCTATGCCTATATAAACAGTGATATATTTTTTGTTCTGGGTGCAAATGAGAACGAGTTTGCTGAGAAATGGCAAAATGGAGTACGGCATTGAGGAGCAGCCGCGAAGATGCTTTATTACCTGAGGACACAAATAAATCTCTGGGCCAATGGCAGCATCCCGAGAAGAGCCTCCTTAAGGGTTCGAAAACCCCTTTAACCCTTTTGAAAGGCTCGGGGCGTGGTCTTACGAGGGCCTGCGCCTCGTGTGTGACCTTCGACGGAGCTTGGACATCTCCTCAATTCAATTTATCAAAATCCATCCAACACATGCTCCACTCCGAGAGATCTTTGAGAGATCTGTCCAATTACTTGCTCGCCGCCATCTGTTTATTTGTTTGTTTGGATGTTCGCACATCGGCTAATGATGCGTGAATTTCTGTGTCAATTATGATTGTTTTCGCCGGATTTCTGGGCGATGAAGTCATGTTCTTGAATCCGCATTTCCATGCGGAATATGTGACTGCACGTGACACGAGTCATATGTAACTGGCGGATACCGTTTCAGGTACACACCCATCCCCATGCCATCCATGCATCCCTCTCACGTTGCGTGACGCTGATGATGCCCCGGGGGCGAACCTTGAAGTGTCGCAATCATTCGTGCAGAACTGTTCTCCTCTCCTCTCGAAAAACAACAGTTGGACGGAGCGGTCGGTGTCGGACGGAGCCCCCGCCGACGTACAAGTTATTGTTTTGTTTGTTTTGACTTGTAATTAATCGCAAAATGTAACTGCTACTGTACGTTTCTATTTCGAAATAGAATAGGGGGGATTGCTGCCGAAAAGTGGCAAGCATATCAGTTTTTTAAGGTTTTAAAGTATGATAATGTTCATCTTCTAACAAGCCACATTTGACTCTCTTTTATACACTTTGAAAACAATCTTGAAATTTAGCAAATACAGCTGCAATTGCTAATGTTACTTTCAGTGTACTCGATCATCTTTCCCTGTATTTATTCATTATTTTTGTTGCCTTTTCCTGTCTGCGACATCCTCCTGCGACTTTGCCTTCGCCTGCTCCTCTTGTAATCTTGTTTGTGCGATCGCCCTTTTTGCCCCGAATCATTTGTGGGCCTTGCTAATTTTCTTTGCCTTTTGTCGCTCCCAGATAGAGAGAGAGAGAGCGACCGAGGATGGGAATAGGTAGTTCACCTTCGCCTCCATCTCGCTCTATGCCACCAGTCGCCGTGATCTTCTTTCTCCGATCTCTGGGCAAACACAAAAAGAAAGTAAATCAGATTTTGGAGCAGATGTGCAGAATGTACACAGGCAACGGGCATTTGAATCGTGAAAGGTACTCGTAGCGTCCGAACTCCAGTGCCAAGATCGCAAGGGAAGAAGGCAGTTGGATTTGGGACAGGCGAGGTCCAGAGATTTATGGCCTGCTGTTTACCAGATCTTCGAGACTGGACGACACACTGTCGACACGACCAGCCTACCTAAATATTTTCGTAGGCCCCATGCAAATATCCCACTCGCATACATTTGATTTATTCCAGAGATCTGGCGCTATTCATAAATGTACGTATGAAGGGCGCGGCAAATGAAAAATATTCCTTTATTATGGTTATGGCTTATTAAAATCTCATTATTTGACCATTTATGGGCATGCCTGGAAGTATCAAAACATCCGTAGAGCAATTCAATGGGATGATCTATTGATGGCCGCTTGTGGGATCTAATTGCGTGAGTTGTTATTCCAGGCTGCGGTGTCCCAGCTTTTATTCAGAAGGTTCGCTCATAGCCAATGAATACTTTGGAATACTTTGGTCGCATTTGATGTTTTTATCAATTCCCTTCCGGTTTTATGGTCTTGTGTTTCAGCTGCGATGACAGTTCAAAATGCTCCTCGTTGTGGCTACCGTAAACAACTAAACGCTTATAAACATTTTACGACTATTCCTTGGCCAATCCTTGGCGCCTCCTGCTCAAATAAAATTAATGTACATGTTTTTCTTGGATGCATGGCACGCTTCTTGGTGATAAAAAACTCAGCCTGGTTTGGTTTCGTCCAGTTCGGTTACAGCAGCTGTCAGTCATAAAACTAAGCCATCTATATCTTCAAGTTTCGGGTCACAAGGTCGGTCACCTGGCTGTTTGTTGTTCGGGGAACATGTTTCCAGAGAGCAAGAGAAAGAGTGAGTTGGAATGCCGGAAAGGGATATGAAAATTTCCGTATTGTTCGCTAATTAAAATGCTTAACCCACATCAAGAGCCGTAAATCCCGAGCACGGGCAAGGGGCGGGGTGGGGTGGCTGCCTTCGTCTTATCGCCTCAATGGCAAAAGTGTATAAACACAAACAAACAAAACTAGGAAACATAAAGGAAAGGAAAACAAATCCCAACCAACAGGAACCCCTTCTCCGGACACTTTCTCCCAAGAACAAGAAATGGGAATGGAAATGCTAGACTAGGAAATCGAACCTCTTTCGGACTGCAGCTAGTTTGCATACGTAATTATGTTGGGAATTTTGACAACGATGGCGACATTTGACATGAGTTTGAGTAACGATCCCAGAGAGATAAAGAGATGCAGCCAGGAGGGATAGCCGCAGCCAAAGGGTTGCCCCGGCCTGGCTGGCGGTTTGAACTTCACACATAAGCCGATCGCCATCCCGCTCCGGATCCCTATTCCGATCTCGATCCCGATTCCGAGGCCTCGGGGCGATGGTTAACCCCCCAGCCCATCCGATCCCATCCCAGCCAGCGTCAGACATTTGACATCATTAGTCAAACTTAAAGACGCATTTGTAACTGGCTTGTAACTTTAAGCGCTTTAGGCTAATGACGAGCCATTAATTAGGCGGGCTCGTCTCTGGCCGCCTGCAATTTGTTACAATTCGAGCACTGAGAACCGAAAGAAGCGGGAACCAGTCTTCCGCGTCTCCTCCGGCTCAGTACCCGACGCCATCTTTGATCCGAAAACCATTCCCATTTACCTTTAGGGGCATGCAAATTGCAAAACCGCGCTAATTTTACTCTTGGCCGGCGTGTGCATATCGCTTTCAATTGAGTTTAACAATTGAAATGCGCCGCCGCTGCTCCTGGCCCAGATTTATTTCGGTATTCGGCATATTCCCAGTATTATATAACACAAAAGGCATATTTATTTCATTTTAATTTGTAATTTTGCGCTCTGGTCAGCAAGGCAACAGTGCAAACCAGTTGAACTTGTCTTGTCTGCCGCTGTCCATCGTCTTAGTCGATTAACAAGCGGCAGGAAAACAAGTTTCCGCCGTAAGACAACCCCTTGAGACGGACGGATCCATATCCATGTCCATGTCCATGGCCATGTCCCTGTCGCTGTCGTTGTCGTTGTCCATCTACCCGGGAGAGGGGCTGCCTCTGTGTTTACTTACGCAACTCTTAACAACTCATAATAGAGCAATTTTCACGTGCGAGTCCTCTGCCGAGTGCAGTAAATCATCGCTGGTCAGCCATTGTCACTCCTTCTTCCCTAGGATCCTGGGGTGGCTCAAGAGAGGAGTATCCCCCTTGCGTGAAGTGAAATTGATCGCGAGCACTTGGAAGTCTAATGGCTCGGGCTTGGACTCTCGCTCTTGGGAAGATTTATGGTGGCACCTCTGTGGGCTTTTCATTTTTCTCCCAACAGATAGTCACACTCGGGCGTGAAGTGCACCGTAAATCCTCCTGCCGAGCAGGAGCCTCTAAAGCTCAGCCACAAGCAGCTGGGTTTGCTCAGGCATCAGAGCCGCTTCAATTAGCTACCTATTCGTGGACCATTTCGCAACCTTGGGCCCAGCTGACGCAGGGAATTCTCGATCTTAAGTCTGATTGAGTGACTGCGACTTGACAATGAGCTAATTTAAATCAGAAAAGTGTTCGAGCAAACTGACAATTTAAAAGTTTTTGCACGGGGGAACACATAAGGCAGACACAAGACAGCAAACAATTGCCGAAAATTGAAAAGGAAGCTTCCTGGCAAACATTCCTGCTGTCAATCAAGGGCGGCTGCTAAGAATACACCAGAAAGGCCGATGTATATATATGGAAGGATTCCCGGCATCAGCATTAGCATAATGATGGGTGGATGGGCTCTTGAGAGCTGGAAACTTTTGGCCGCGACATGTAGGGAGGTCAGAAGGAAAACGGGTTTCCGAGATCGCTAATTGCGCTGACTGAACTTGTTTTTCTTCCACTGCTAACAGAAACAAACTACTTAAGAAAGAAACTCCCTTTCTAATAATGATCCAATCGATGCTCTCTTCCAGATTCGTTTGTGAACAGCCAGGAATGGACGATTTCGCGCTCCGTTCCCGATCTGCGGCTGGGAATCGTCGGCTCGCTGAACTCGGGCAAGTCGGCCCTGGTGCACCGCTACCTTACAGGCTCCTACATGCAGGAGGAGTCGCCCGAGGGCGGTCGCTTTAAGAAGGAGGTATTCATCGATGGCCAGAGCTACTTGCTGCTCATACGGGACGAGGGTGGAGCCCCCGAAATGCAGGTGAGTCTACTTGAGTCCTTGGGGCTTGTTTCTGCTTTCTGTTTGCCATGAAATATTCATGGGAATGGGAAAATGATGTATTGCCGGGAAGGTTTGCCTTTCCCGCTGCCGTAGACAAATACATTTTCCCTTATCATCTTGTAAATATTTGAATTGAGGTCAACGTGGGATCAACTGACTGGGAAAACTTTTAGGGGTTGTTACCCTCAGACGGTTTTTATTTACGATATAATTTGATTGAAACTTGGAGTAACTGTATCCCGAGCTTTCTTCCGTAGCTCGCAGGCTTACTCACAGTTATTTCGGCAGCAATTATACAACTTTTTGCCGCTCTTTCCCTGCGCGAAAGTTCGCCTTGACCAGACTCTGGGGGTATGTGCGGGGTGTAAGGACACTTGGAGCACTCACATAGCGTGAGTCACTCGCCATCGAACTTCGACCTTTGACAGGGACAGTGGCGCAACGGCAGATAAGCGTTTTCAACGTGTCCGTGTGCTTGGGACACACACGTCTGTGTGTTTTTGTTGGCCATTATGGCAGGACGTGATGCTGCATCATCATCTCCTGGCCGAGAGCCAATAGCTGGGCAATACAATTAGGCACAGGGCACACACAATGGCGCCTCCTCCCAAGATTGCCAGCCAACCCCTGGAGCTCACCTAGCAGCCAGCAACCAGCAACCCCGGCTGCAGCTCCGATCCGCTGCGAATGCAATTGAATTCGTCTTTTGTCAATATACACGGGCAGTGTAATTAAAGTGAACTTAACCACGGGCTATTTACATTCGAACGGGCCTTGACTCATTGATTCGCCCGAGGCTTTTGTGGCTCAAGGAGCTTTTGTTCGGCTCTCGCCTTTGATATATGTATGTTGAAGTATTATAGTACATATATAGTGTGCTCGACGTCTGCATTTACATTTTCGCAATTGCAATTTCGCTACCCCTCTCCGTGTGCCAAAACATCCTGGGGCCCAAAGCCTTCGCCTGCGGCTTAACGGGCGAAAGTGAGGATTATAAATTTTAAGCTGCTTTCGCTTTTCACTAGTCTCTCATTTTTTATTTGCGGTTCTATTTACACGCCTCGCGGAGGGCGGGGTTCCTAGGGGGTTGTTATAAAAAAAATGTGCCAGGCACGCGACCCTCGAAATCCCAATAATATCCCTATAATCCTTACTCTATCCCTGCTGACTGTCTGACAGTCTTCCACACTATTTGCTCTCTCCTGTCGCTTGCCATTTTTATTCAAATCGCTTTTTTTTGTTAATTTCCTTTCTGTATAATTAGAAGTTTGGAAAATTTCTGCAAGTCAAGCAGATGATTGACCTAAATTGTCAGTGGGATACACATAACAAAGGATTACGGCTTAAAAGGGAGTAATTTGGAAGTACAGTTGGGAAGTAGTGAGTTTCGGTTATACAAAATAGGAACATTTGACGCCCAATTTAGACTGATTTAGAAAATGTAAATGCATATTATTAATTTGTAACTTTCAGAGATAGTATAGCATAACATGCGAATAAGTCCACGCTTATATATTTCCATAATTATAGTTTGACATCTACTCAGAGTGACACTTTTCGTAATTCATTTTTTGCACTTCATTGCACACTTTCTCCTGATGCACATTGCATAATCGTTACATGCGCTCACCAAACTGTCAATCAACCCTCTCACTTGAGCGCACTTTTTGATCCCACTGTCACCCCAAACCCCCTCAAACTATTGTTGCAATAACCATTCTTTCCAATTCACAAATTCGTTCGCTGTCTGCGCCAGAGCTACTCGACTAATTATATATCACTTTCTTTGGCTATATCACATCTTGATGGGACATAATAAACCCATATTTCATAAGCAAAATAACCCTCGAAATAGGCAACAGTAACTGTAACTGTAGCAGCAACCCCCCCAAAGGGAAATGTGAGCAACCCAGAATACCACCCTCGCAAGGGCAGCACCGTTCTCACAACAGAAGTAACTGTCGCCCGACTCTGGATGAAATCACTCATTCAATGGGCGACTCGTCGCCACTCTGTCGCGCTTGTAGTTGTTTTTCCTTCGGTTTCTCCAGCGAAGGATATCATTACCATATACGAGCCATGAGACGATGACTACAGCGCCAGCTATATTGCATGCGACCAGAATTTTGTCGATTCCGTATTGTGAGAGATGTGATGGTGGTGTACACTCGAGGTGCGCATGTTAGGAAGTTGCGGGGAAAGCGAGAGATAACTAAGTTTTCTGTATATAAATAAAAACAAATAATGGAGTACGAGCCTGTATTTTTTATATTGTGGTGGTTTTTTTAGTTATAAACTTAATAAAATCAAAACCATGAGTGTTTAGAACTATTAAATTAATTGTTTTAAGCACGGCCCCACGTTGGGCGCCAACGATTTCCATAGTTATAAACCCTGAAAGATCAGAGGCTGGGGTCTAAGAAAATTGATTACGAATCTCGACTATTGAGCAAAATAAACATAAATCGTTTGTCAGTATCTTTAATGCCGGCGTATAGACTTCAATTTTTTATTTAACTATGTATATAATGTGAGAAAAAAATAAAACCCTTGTTTTGTGACCCGCATTGTGCGGAGCTTTCTTTCTTTTTTTTCTCGTCATCAGCATATGTACATATGTGCAGTAAGCAGTCGCCGGAACAGGACCCCTCCTCCATACACAGTATACCAGGGTTTATGCGATGCCCCATACACGAAATCATTTAGTTCACAAACTTTATATCAAGTATTCAGAGAAAATCCAAGAATTAGTTTTAAATTTCATCAGTCTTTCACACAATTTAGATTATAAAGGACTGCTAAAATGTGACTCTCTAAGACCTTCATTAGAGGCATTCTTCGTACTTCAGAATTCATAAAACTTATCGCATAAACTAAGCTGATCTCCAGGCACTCGAGCCCTTCGTCGCCATTTGGTGCAACTTTTTTGCGTTCCCCTTTTCGCCTGTGCTTCGTTTTTGTTTCCTGTTTCCTCTGTTTTCTCTGCATACATTTTCACAACAAATCATAAAAAGTGGCTATGATGGCGACGCCAGCAGGGGATGCCGGGGAGAGGGCAGCTGGGCGCAGGAAGCGGGGAGCGGGGAGCAGACAACCACCCACCACAACACAATGCACACAGCAACACAGCGACGCAGACGAGTGTCCTCGTTGCCAGGACATTCTGGCAGCCAGTTGTTTGTCGACTGGCGTCGCGTGCGGGCGGCTTTTTTTCGACGGACCACTAGTGCCACTGTCACAGGATAACACAGCCCCAGCTCCATGAGCGAGTTACATAAATAATTCAACGACCTCGCAGAGTTGTCCAGGTGAAGAGCCTCTTTAATGCATTATTAATTGATTCGATTGGAGAACAGTCAATCAATATAAGCTGGCAAACTCTACTTTCGTCGCCTTCCGTCTTCTTCAAAGGCAATCCTGCGCAGAAACAACGGAGCCTGTTTACTTCTTCCCATATTAAAGTTCATTATCCTGCCGAACTGGGCGAGTGTTATTCTGTGTGTGTGTGTTGGTTGTGTGAGGCATACAAAAATCATTAAAAAGTTTAACACACGCCGAGCCTGGCGAGCGGAGTATAGAAGGCTTCAAGTGCTTCATTAGCGACTTTCTCAAGTGTGTGTGCGCCGAGTCCTTATCCAGCCCATCTGAAATACTCCTCTCAGATGGAAGGCAAGGAGCTATACCATATATGTCCATTGTTTTGCGCGCTTCCGCCAGACGCTGCATTTTTGTTTACTCCTTGGTCGAATCCAAGTCCAAGTCCTTCCTCCCCGGAATCCCCGCGTAAGGCGACCAAAGTCAAGGACTCGGAGCGTCCCAAAACGGGTCGTTTTCGCAGGACTCTCTTTGTTTTCTGTTTTTAGCTTTCAGCTTTCACAACCCCTTCTTCTTTGCAATTTTACTCACACCTCGCCTCTTTTTTATCCTTACAGTTCGCTGGCTGGGTGGATGCGGTAATCTTTGTATTCAGCCTCGAGAACGAGAGCAGCTTCAATACCGTCTACAACTATTACACGAAAATGGCGCATTTCCGAAATGGACAAGAAATACCTATGATACTGGTGGGGACGCAAGGTAAGTGAATAATCTTTTAGCAATTAACTTGTATTTCATATTTGGCTTTAAATTCATTGTTGGATCACATGGATATTTACCCATCTTAAGGATATCAAATAGGCGTGCCACAGAAACTGCTGATGAGTTGAAAACTTAAAAAATGTCATCTGAAAGTATGCTTTAAGATTTATTTTCCAATTTACGATGAATTCTTAACCTTAAATATTTTTTTTTTGCATATTGCAAGTGTTTCTCTGGCACAGTCTTATTATTGATTATCGAAACTATTTGAAAGTCGATAAATACATCAATATTTAACGATATTTTATATTATATATATATATTTTTCGATATTATCGATATTTTAACATATAAAGCAATACATAAAATTGCATCTTTACAAAATTGTTAATATATTTATTTATCGGATCTTTCGTTTTACATCCTTACTACCGAATTTGGGCTCTCATATTATTTACAATTTAAAAAAATTACTTTTATTACCTATTTAACACGATTTGTTTGTTTTTCCAGATGCCATCAGTGAGCGCAATCCACGGGTGATTGATGACACCCGAGCTAGGAAGTTGGCCAGCGATCTGAAGCGCTGCTCCTACTACGAGACCTGCGCCACATATGGCCTGAATGTGGAACGTGTCTTTCAGGATGGTGAGTCCACTCAAGAGTCAATCAAGGAGATCTCAAATCTCTAACCGTATTATTTTCCTAACGTGCTTTCAGCCTGTCAGAAAATCCTGTCGCAACGCCTGCCGTTGCCACCCCAGATGCAGCCGCCGAGACCAACGACCCCGCAGGGCAGTCGCCTAGGATTGGCGCCTTACCAGGCGCCACCCACCAACGGACAACGCAGCCAGCAGCAGCAGCTGCCCCTGCGGATGAGCACGGACTTCACCCAGGCGGAGCAAAAGCTCTGGTCCCTGCAGTCCGGAGCAGCAGCGACGACGGCAACCACCAACGAGAACAACAACATAACCAAATACAATCCCGCAGCGGCCAGCTCCCTACTCCAAGGCGACTGCTCGCAGGTGCAGCTGAGGGACCCACGCGACCTGGCGCCGCCGCCGGGCAAGGAGCTGCCCACGCCCACCTCGACTCCGACGACTAGCCGCAAGAGCCGACGGCGATCCAACCTGTTCATCCCATCGTCCTCGAAGAAGGCCGACAAGGAGAAGGAGCCAAAGAGCAGCGAGCTGGGCAGTGGACGCTCCATACCCATCAAGCAGGGCTACCTCTACAAGCGATCGAGCAAGTCGCTTAACAAGGAGTGGAAGAAGAAGTATGTGACGCTCTGCGACGACGGCAGGCTCACCTACCATCCCTCGCTGCACGACTACATGGACGATGTGCACGGCAAGGAGATTCCGCTGCAGTACGTCACTGTGAAGGTGCCCGGACAGAAGCCGCGCGGCTCCAAGAGCATCATCACGAACAGCGCGCTGACCAGTTCGCTAATGGCCAACGGCCAGAGGACACAAAATGCGCTCAGCGACGGCATCGGTTGCCTGACGCTGGCCAAGGACAATCAGCGCAAACTGAGCGAGAAACTGTCGCTGCTGGGCGCTGCACCAGGAGCTACTGGCGCTGGGGCCGAGCCCCTGAAGTCGAACAGCTCCCAGCAGACGAGCGGAGACGAGGGCATTGCCATGTCCAACTCCAATTCGCAGACCTTCATTGCCGGCGAAGCGACGGCCGCGGCAACCAGCAAATTGGAGGCCCAGACACCGAACGTGAAGAAGCGACACCGCCGGATGAAGAGCAGCAGCGTGAAGGCGACTGAGGCAGACGACAATGACGGCTACGAGTTCTACATCGTCTCGCTGGACTCCAAGCAGTGGCACTTCGAGGCCGCCAATTCGGAGGAGCGCGATGAGTGGGTGGCAGCCGTCGAGCAGGAGATCTTCAAGAGCCTTCAGAGCATCGAGAGCACCAAGACCAAGCAGGCAACCAGTACCGACTTGGCCGCCATGCTGGCGATTCGCCAAAGGGTGCCAGGAAATGGATTCTGCGTCGACTGCGGAGCACAAAGTAAGTTTAAATTAAAAATTAAAAACCGCCCAGTTAGCTATAATTTAAACATTATTTTACTTACCCTTCACAAATGTTCTTTGCAGATCCCGAATGGGCTAGCTTAAATCTGGGCGTGCTCATGTGCATCGAGTGCTCGGGCGTGCACCGCAACCTTGGCTCGCACATCTCGAAGGTCCGCTCCCTGGGCTTGGATGACTGGCCGTAAGTAAACCGAAGCAAAGAAGGAGCTTCTAAGTTTGGAACTAATTTTCTTCCCCTCTAATTTAGGTCTCCACATCTCAGCGTAATGCTGGCCATCGGCAACAGCCTGGCCAACTCTGTCTGGGAGGCGAATACGAGGCAGCGGGCCAAGCCCACGGCGCAGGGCAGTCGCGAGGACAAGGAGCGTTGGATACGCAGCAAGTACGAGGCCAAGGAGTTTCTCACCCCACTCAGCAGTGGATCCTCGGCGCATCCGGGCCAGCAGTTGATCGAGGCCGTCATTAGGGCCGACATGAAGTCGATAGTCTCGATTTTGGCCAATTGCCCCTCGGAGGTGACCAATGCGAATGTCAGTGCCCGGGATGTGCGCACTCCCCTGCTGCTGGCCTGCGCCATAGGCAATCTGGCCATAGCACAGCTTCTCATCTGGGTAAGTCTTCTTGGGGGAAAAAGCTTAAGGCGGTGTACTTACCAGGTTTCCCTTTCACAGAATGGCGCCAACATTAAGCACACGGATCACGAGGGTCGTACCTGCCTGGCTTACGCCCGAGCAGCCCAGTCCCTGGCCACCGCCAAGTCGATTAAGGCTGCTGCAGCTGCGCAAGCGGGTACAACGATCCCCGCACCGGCACCGCCCGCCGCCAATGGTGGCATACCGGCTCCCCAGTACAACGTCGAGGACACGACTGCCTTGGTGGAGCTCCTGGAGGGATTGGGCTGCCCCGAAGCGGCACCGCTGACTGCGAGCGGCACCCTGCCCCGCAGACGGGACACGCTGGGCACGCCCTACGAGAAATCCGTGTCCGGTGTGATCTGAATAGGCATAGTTCAATTTCAAATAAGCAAATCGCGGATTGTAAAATGGTTTAGATTTTTTGTTATATATACGTAATGCAATTAGTTTAAATTCCAACGCGGTAAATTTGTATAGCGTTTAATCTGTATAGACTTTACAAATGTTGTGCAAATGTTTTTATTATTATTTGGCGAACGTTGAATGAGAAAATTCACAAGTTTTATTTATGTTTCCTTTTAGTTTGTTTAGTTGCTAAGTGAATCAAAAAACAAAAGAAAAGTCTGTACAGTCTTGTTGTAATCTCAAGTGTATAATTTATTATTTCGAATTACGTACTACTTATTATTATTATTGTTTTAATCGTGTGCAGGTTTTTATGTCGTTTGCAAAACAACAAATTAGAAATATTATTTGTAATTATCGGTTTAAATCAGTAGATGGCAAAGACTTGACTCCCGAAAGTAAAAGCTAATATATACAATATACAATAGGCACAAGCTGATGCAAGCATACGTAAAAACAAAATGGATCTAAGATTAAAGCCAAAAACATATTTACCATATATACATACTATAGTTGAAATTGCTTGATAATCGTTTAAATCAAATGAGCACGCCCGACATGTAGCTTATGCTGAACCAAACTCAAAAACAAACAACATTTTTGATAAACTACTAAATTGCAGACAAGAAAATCCAAAACACAAATTAGTTGAGCGGATAATTGAATCTGTGTAGACAGCAAATTGAAAGTATTTCAAACCTAATATACAACATAGTTTTAAATCAATCTATAAATATTATTATATGTATACACCCCCCCTATATTGTGTACGATTCAAGTACGAACTACAAACCACACAACGTGACAAACTCAATCTAATTGGAAGGAAAAGTATAGCACCCAAAAATCACAAAAAAATCTACAAAAAAGAAAGCCCTTCAAATAAAAATCTATTAAACATTTTAAATATTTATTTTTTGGTGGAATTTAAGTAACTGGGATTAAAGGTGACATTAAAACCGAAAATCTGAAATAATAAAAAAAACATATCTCAAAAATGATGAAAATATGTTGAAAAATAGCCAAGTTATAATTTCTTTCTAAAATTTATCGAACATTTGTATGGCAGCTATATGATATAGTTATGTTATGATATAGTATATAGAAGACTATATCGACGCATTTCCGCGAAAGTATCGTATGTGGAAAAATCAAATTTTACAGGAGAAGCTTTTTTCTGATTTAATCTCTTAGGGAGCACTAGAGAAAAGACAAAATTGAAACTTAATTTTTATCGGAACTATAGGGCTTTCAGTTATAATATTTCACAGGGTAGTGAGACATTAGGTGCCTAACAATTTTGCATTAAGATCTCAATTTCGAAAAAAAAGCGACATACGATACTTTCGCAGAAATGCGTCGATATGCAAAGTTTCATTCAAATAGCTTTTAAACTGAGGGACTAGTTTGCGTAGAAACAGACAGACGGACATGGCTAGATCGACTCGGCTGTTGATGCTGATCAAGAATATATATACTTTATAGGGTCGGTAACGTCTCCTTCACTGCGTTGCAAAACTTCTGACTGTAATTATAATACCCTGCAAGGGAATAAAAAAATTCAAAGTTGTTTGTTTTTAAATAATATAAATGTAACTCCCATTGTACTTTGGCCACTGTGACAGCAGCATCAGCGCCCGGTTTTAACCTCCGGACCCCGGATAACAAAGTTCCCAGCGGAGCCATGTCGAGAATGACCGGACCGGAGGCTGCTGCTTGGATGGCAGGCATACAAAATGAAGTACAATTTCTATGTGGCGGCACAGTGATTCACAAACGTACATAGTATAACGTACAACGTATATGTATATACATACATATGTATATATATGTATGAATGCATATGTGTAAACA
Source organism: Drosophila kikkawai (assembly GCF_030179895.1). NCBI lineage: Eukaryota > Metazoa > Arthropoda > Insecta > Diptera > Drosophilidae > Drosophila > Drosophila kikkawai. The sequence goes on from NC_091729.1 coordinate 8,704,562, forward strand.
AAAATTAGTAACAAATTAATTGGAACCCATGCACTTCAGGGTGGCAGTTAATTATAATATTCAATTTTTTAGCCATAATTTGTTCTTAAAAATGCAAAGTTTCGAGTTGTTTCAAAGAAATTCTTATATGTTTAAATTTTAATAAAGTTTGTTAACGATGGAACGCATTTTATTATGTATTTTGTTTATGTTACTAAGTGGACCTATTCCACGAATTTCGTGCTAAAAGTTCAATAGGGCAAAGGTGAGACATACCAAATTTTAAAACGCTGATAAGCGGTTTTAGAGCACTTTTCGTTCGACGTATCGCACTCTGCTCGATTTAGTTTCTTCCAGCTGGCAGCAAGATGCAGACGTTATTTTGGCCGAGTTTGATCATCGGGTTCCTGATTCAAAGGGGCTCTGCACGACTCTTGGACGACAACTGCAAAACCTCAACGGGAATGAGAATTTCGAATGGCGAAAACGCTGAACTGGAGGCTGCTGCTTGGATGGCAGGCGTAAGTAATGAAACACATTTTTTATGTGGCGGCACTGTGATTCACAAACGTAAGTATATGTATTTATACTATATACATATAACAAATTAATATACAATTATTTTGTTTCTATTAGGATTTGTTTTGACGGCCGCTCATTGCATTAAAGATAAAGGCAAATTGTAAGCACCCTTAAAGCTCATTATATAAAACAATAATGATAATATTTCATAATAATATAAAATAATAATATTGCCCACAGATACGTGAGATTGGGAGCGTACAACCTAGCGCTCCATGTCGTAGAGTACAGTGTCAGCTATGCGGTGTTTCACAGGGAATACTCTTACGAAACGGGCCAAAATGATATTGGCCTTCTTCAACTACCTCTCGATATTGTGTTTACTGGTAAGTCTTAACTGGTTAATCGCCCCTAATGGAGCTTAGTTTTGTTTTCCTCTCCGCATGGCAAATCTATCCAATCTGCATTGATTTAAGTCCCACGGCGAAGAGGGAAGTAGAGAATGCTAACACATTCGATGCCTATGGCTGGGGAAAAACGAGGACAGCCAACATAAGTGCAATTCTTCAGAGAGTCACACTCGATCACTACGATCGCAGTAGGTGCAACAGGATAGGTCGTTTGCCACTTACCTTAAATCAGATTTGTGCTGGGTCCTCGGACAGAGACACCTGTGATGGCGATTCTGGCGGTCCGCTAATCCAAAAAGTTAATTATAATGGCACTCGACATTTGACGCAGTTTGGAATTGTAAGCTATGGTTTAAAATCATGCGAAGGACTGGGGGTCTATACCGATATCACAAGCTATGCTGACTGGATTGAGGAGAAGATTGAAGCACTATATCCCGAGTATTCCCGGCAGCCTTCACTCGCTGGTAAGAATTTTGAAAATATTTTAAGTGGTTTCGCCATCCTACACACCATTATGTATTTCATTGGCAGGCATCGCCAATCCGGTCTCCATTAGACCTCCACCTGAAACAGCTGTTTTCGGTGTCGAGAACTTTGGTCGAGCCCGATTATTAACCGTACCATGCGGAACTTCACTGAGTACGAGAATTATGAATGGTACGAACGCCGAACCGGAGGTTGCTGCTTGGATGGCCAGAATACATTATGAATCTCATTTTATATGTGGCGGCACCGTCATTCACAGACGTGAGTACATATACTTTCACTTACTTCATTTAGGTAACAAATTAATTGAGGTTTTATGTCAGGCTTTGTATTAACCGCCGCTCAATGCTTAAAAAACAGACATGAAGCAACCCTGTAAGTATCTTAACATGCTTTCGATTCAATATAAAACTTATAATATATTCGTACTGTTTGCAGAATTGTGAAGTTGGGAGCATACGACATACGGGGTTCAACTCTGGAGTATGGTGTCAGCAAGACGATTATTCACCATGAATTCGACCGAGAAGGATTAATTAATGATATTGGCCTCCTGCTACTATCACGTGATATTGAGTTTAGCTGTAAGTGTTATCAAGTTTTATCGCTTCCAATGAAGCTTACTATGTTTTCTTCTCCGCAGTGCATGTCTATCCGATCTGCATTATTCTGAATCCGGAAGTTAAGAGCAAAGTCGAAAGTGCATACACATTTGATGCCTATGGATGGGGAAAAACAAATGAGAGCAAAATAAGCAACATCCTTCAGAAAGTCACACTCGATCGATACGATCGCAGTGAGTGCAACAAATTATTTGAAATTTCACTTCCTTCAAGTCAGATCTGTGTTGGATCTAATGTTGGAGGCAGCTGTGATGGAGATGGTGGCGGTCCCCTCACAAAAAAGGTAATTGTAAATGGGCTTCAACGTCAAACGCAGTTCGGGATCTTAAGCTTTACAACACGTGCATGCAGTTTTGTAGGAGTTAATACCGATGTCACATGTTATGTTGACTGGATTGTGCGAAAGGTTAGGGGATTAGATGATATTTTCTCATAAGAAATATTGACAAATAAATACAAAAATATTGCGAAGTCAATTTGAGTCCCGAAGTGTTTAATACTATTAAGTGAGAGGGAGCATACGACTGCTTTTAATGAAACAACAGGTCTCAGTGCAGCGAGCTTGTAACTGATTCACCCCTTGCCATATCTATACCAATACCATCAAGTACGCACTATGACTCCGGAACTGTCGCTGCGCAGAAATCGCATTGGCGGATTAAACTGCTGCTTCTGGATCATTCGAACGACTGGAAATCTAAATCCATGATTGGTTTCCCGTGTGTTCTCGGGAGCCATCACCCACAGTGGTTGCGCCCATAGGAAAAAAATTAAAAAGGTCAAAAAATATATGCGAAAATTAACAAAATTGTCTCTAAAATGTCAAAATTTCTTTAGGGCAGACGGGTTTTGTTGGCTAGAGAGGTTTGATCTCGATTATTTAATAGCAGTGAGAGTATATAGCAGACTATATGCAAAGTTTCATTCAGATAGCTTTACAACTTAGGGACTAGTTTTCGTAAAAACTGACAGACGGATATGGCTGGATCGACTCGGCTGTTGATGCTTTACTGCGTTGCAAATTTCTGACTGAAATTATAATACCCTGCAAGGGTATAAAAATGGACAGGGCTAAAGATATTTCGTAAAATATCGATAATTTTCGATATTTTTTTAAAATGCTAAACTATGTATGTGTCCGAATTTTTTAAGACCTCATTTATTTGTATAAAAAATTATATTTTTAAAAAGTTCCCCGAGAATATTAAAATGTGTAGCAGTAAATAATCAGAAAAAAACATTAAGTATTATTATTATTTGAATAAAACTCTTGAATTGTCTTGTGTCTCCTAAAGGAAAAGTACCACTATTACTCAATCATCTTATATGTCTTCAAGTGAAACAACAAATATGTGGTTGGGCGCTTTATTTATTCAAACAAATTTAACAAGCTCTCAATTTTGGAAACAGTTAAAGTGATGCAGAATTTTTGGATACATATGTATGTGCGGCATTTTCGGTTTTTTCTTAATGAGAGGAAATTGCATTTTTTGGGGCTCCCACGAAACGAGATTATTTTTAGGTCTGCATTATAATGTAAGTTGTTATACATATATTGTTGTTTATAGAGAAGATGATCACGTAGTTCTGAGCGTGAAAAAAATAAATAAATTTTGCTCCGTCTGTAAAACCGAGAACGAAACAAAAACACTGCAGGAAAGATGAAGAGTCACGGAAACCACTGAATTCAGCTCGAGACAGGAAAGGCAAACAAACCTCGGAAGCGAAGCCAAGTCCATCCATCCGCTATACCGCTTGCTTTCCTTCCTCGTGGCTTCCTCACGAAGATCTCTTGACCGTGAACCACTTAGGCATTCGCCTGCTATAAGGTTATCCTCGAAACATATTTTATTTTGTTTTTTTTTTTACGTTTTTCCTTTTTCCATATTTTTTTTTTTATATCTTTGTTGTTGCCGTTTGTCCTTGTAACATTAGCTGGAGGTCGTAATCATTGTTGCCATCGAGTTGAAAGTGAACGATTTTTATTGGTAATTTGTTTTGGTTTGGTTTTTGTCCGAAACACAACAACAAGCAAATTCCGCGCAAAGCTGCTGCTGCTGCTGCTTGGGCTGGGCTGGGCAGGCGAATGGGATCGTGCTCGCCCACTGATGGTTAAAATGTCAGTTTGCTTTAAGGGGAAACACGGCTGCACGCACAACCGAGGCTGCAGCAGCGATTGCTGGTTTGGTTTTGCCGTCGCTCTTCGCCGGCTGTCGTTAACTTTGTGGAACTCCATGTCGATGTGTGCGTGTACAGGGAGAACTCGCTCACCTGCACCCGTTTTTTGCTTGAATTGCATCTGGTCTGTAGTCGCCTTTGCCGCTTTGCCGCCTTAGCGCCCGCTACCGTTGCCGCTCTTCTAAGGCCAGCTCATTTTTTGTTTGCCTTGAACTTGGCGTAGAAGCTCTGGATTTGGGCATGGCGCACGGGTATCGAGTCCAGGATGCCCGTGTAGCTGAAATTCTGCTGCTGGCGGTTCTTCTCGTGCAGATTATCGCCCGACAAGTAGGTGACGACGTTCTTTTGCACCTCGCTGACGTGCGGATCGGCATGGTTGGCCACCAGGTGATTGCAGAACTGGGCAATCTGCAGGAAAACCGAAGCGTCACGATCTGCGGAAAGAACCATTAGTTGGCATATTTCGATGTCCGATAAACGTTGGCCGAACTCACCCATCTTGCGAGATATCTTCAACAGGGACAGCGGCTGGCTCTCGTTATCGCGCTGGGCTCGCAAGTGGCGGTTGCCGTGCTTGAATTCCTGCTCGAGCCAACGGATGACATGGCGAACATTCTCGCTGCGCTTCTTCAAGTCATCCAGTTCATTGAGCACTGAAAGTGGAAGGAAAAAAGATTAGCTTGGGCAAGGGTAAAAGGTTAATTCGGTGCAAAACGAGTCACTCTTCTAAAAATTGTAGTTTTGAAAAGGCTCAAGTTAGCTTATAGTAACACAATATTTAAACAATTTTGTGTTGAATTTTGTATTGATAAATATTTAGAGGTATAAAAAATTGAATACCCATACCATTTACTTCCTTAGTTGAGTTTTCTAAGCGCTATACTTAACCAACTAGGAATAATATATATACACCCAGCAGACAAAAACTTTGTAAAAAATATTAAAAACGGAAGTTTTACGGATCTCAGGCGGACAAAATGGCCGATTTAAGGCTCAAGAACGATAATATAAGTCCTGGGGTGTGGCAGCAAAAGCTATTATTTTCGGAATCCGAATAAGATTTCGATTGCGGGCCTTTTACAATATCAATATCATACTCGTCCGCTATTCATGCGTTTGCCCGTCCGTTTTTGAGCATTTAGCGAAACTAATGCGGAAATTCAGAATCTTTGGCCGTCTTTAATCCGCACTAAGTCCGCTGTTTGTCTGCTGGGTAGTTGAAGTATGAGATATGCAGAGGCACTCAGCAGTATGGGTAAAATTAAAATGATTTAACTTATTTAAAATGAATGCAAAAACTTATAAAAATCTTAAATTAAACAAGGTCGTAGGCAAAAGAAACGAAATGTGGCTAGGAACAATACAAATTCAAATTCAATTCAAAGTCGCAAATGCAACATTCCGCTTCATCGACCTCTTCGTTCAAACTAAACTCGATAGAACCACTTGTCGGAGCACTAACCTGCATTCGGAATGAGGACAATGCACTTCTTCGTCCTCACCAGCGACTTGACAATACCATTGTATTCGGTCAGTGCCTTCGAGTCAACCACCACAAATGGGGACATCACCAGGTGGGCGGGACTGTCGCGCAGCTCCTCCTCGAGCGTCTCCACCTCATTTTGCAGCCAGAGCTTGCCCATGAGCTCGCACTTCTTCGACATGGCCTCCGAGCGCTCCTCGTCGGCCCCCGAGCTGGACTGCACGTTTAGCTTCTCGATGACGCTGTTGGTGGTGGTAGAGGCGGAGGTTCCCCCAGCCACCGAGGTGCTCGTGGCGCTGGCTATGACCGCAGCTGCCTTCTCGGCATTGCGATTCCGCAAGTAACCCTTGCGCGGCACCTTGCGGCACTCCTCCACGGTGTCCTTTTCCTCGTTGCTGGTGTAGCTCTTGCGGACAATGCCGTTCTTGCGGTCGGAGTAGCGACGGGTGCGTCCCTCGTTTCTCTTGGTTCGGTTGGTTTTCGGAGCGGTGCGACGTTCCCGGCGACGCGAGCCGCCGCCCTTCTTCTCCTCGCGCTGCTTTTTCTTCTGGGTCTCAGTGAAGCGACGCGTCTTCACGCAGAATCTGTAGTTGAACTTCTTCTGTTTGCAGATGAAGAACCCGAAATCGACCATTTTGAAAATCCGAAGTATCGACTCCTCCTGGGCGGTGACCCGCTCCCTTATGATTGTCTCCCAGTCCAGCGTGATCTGGGTGCTCTGGAAGATGTCGAAGTTCTTGAAGGCAAAGTCCTCGGTAAGCGGGACATTGGCCCTCACATCGAATAGCTCGACGAGGGAGTCGCGCACATTGGCGGTGGTCAGCAGCTCACGCTCAAAGTAAACCTTCCTGGTGAAGACGTCGATGTTGCAGTAGTTCAGCAGCTTCATGATTTTGTGCACAAACTCTGGATTTGAGTGGTAGCAGCCGATAAGTATCTCCGGATTGATGCGCAGCCAGTCGAAAAGCATTTTCAGGGCTCTGATGGTCGGCTCATTGTGCAGACAGTCGATGACGATGTTCGGATTGATTTTTGCGTACTTGTTGCGGTAAACTAACTTCTTCGGCGGTTCTGAGAAGCTGGTGAGGGCCACTGGTGGTGCAATTTGTGGCCCCTGCCCCTCTTCTGACTTTTTGGTCTGAGTCTCCTCGGCGCTCTTAAAGTTCAGCTGCAGCACTTCAAAGCTACGCAGCAATTCCTCAGAGTCCACTTCCTGGGAGTTGGGACGACGCTCCTCCACATCCTCGGGGTACACGAGCTTCTCTTCCTCGATGACCACATCGTCGTTATCCGAGTATACTCCGCCACCGCCGCCAGATTTGCGCTCCTTCTTGAGGTAAGAAGCTGGAATGGAAAAATTGATGTAATTATTGGGGATAATGGTAATTGGTCTCCAAGCCAGACTCACCTGTTTCGTAGTGCTCCTCTCCGCACGGATGATCTCCTGGATCTGCTGCATCAATGTCACTAAAATCGGTGTCGAAATTCGAACTGAGATCCGTGTAGTCCTCCTCATCGCTGTAAAAGTCCGTGTCCAGCTCACTTTCGCTGTCGTAGCACGAGCTATCGTCCGACTGGGCTATCTTGCGACGGCGCCGGCGAAGGCGCATTCCACGGCGCTTGCTCTTGCACGAGAGCGGGGTCTTCAGGTCGGACTCCTTCGCCTCGTCACTGGAGCGCGTGGAGACTGCCTCGCCGATCTTATCGCCGTCAGTTGCCTCCTGGGTCTTCGCCTCTTCCCCGGAGTGCTGGCTATCCCGTGAGTCGGAGCTGCAGTCCCTCAGCGAGTGGGGTCGGGGAGGCATCAGCTTCTTGTCCTTGCGCTCGCACTCCCCGACGGCGGCTAGCCAGTTCTTGTACTCGTTGCGAGACTTGCGCACAACCGTGTCGAACTCCTGGAAGCGCTGTTCGTACTCCGCCTGGAAGCGCTCGTTGTCGGCGGCGCGGGCCAGGATTGTCTGTTCGATGCTGACGATGCAGGCGTCCATTAGGTCGGAGCAGGCAGCCACCAAGAAGGCATGCAGCGAGAAGACCTTCGGCGAGTTGATCATCTTGAGCTTGGAGAGGCAGAAGAACAGAATGGAAACGATCTTGAAGATGCTTGGCTCCGGGACGTGCAGGTGCTGGGAGCAGAGGATCTTGCGGAGGTCGATGAGAACGCAGTGGCACAGGGCGGTGAAGTCCGGCACTTCCTTGTCGAAGAAGAAGATGTCCACAATGAGATAGAAGCGTGCGAAGAAGTCCTCGATACTGAACTCAAGCTTCTCCGGATCCATCTTTTCCAGATATTCGGTGTGCTTGGCGAACAGCTTGTTCAGGTTGTTCTCGCTCAATTCAAAGGGCTTGATGCACACGAGGGAGTAAAGGTAGTGGTAGGTGGAGTCTAGGTCGTAGTTCTGCCCATAGTACAGCGTCCCCAGTTGGTTCTGGGCCATCCCGATGGCCGGGTTGAGTTTGAATGCCTCCAAGTAGTACTTTGCCACCTGTTCCTTGCCGATGCTCAGCTTGCTTTCGATGCGGAAGTCGAGGAAGTAGCGATGCAGATCCCCCAGGCTAAGAAGCGACGAGTGAATGGTGTCAAGGGCAAAGGACACCGCCTCCAGGCTCTTGTCCACCGCCTGAGTGCCCGCATGCGAGGCCTCCTTGGAGTCGCCGATCATGTCGCTTATGTAGCCGTCACTGATGATGGAGAAATCAATCAAGTACTTGAGGTCCAGGTCGTAGATCTCCTCCATGCGGGAGGATAGACGTTTGTAGTTGAAGATGCCCGCGCAGAGGAACCGCTCCAACTTCTGCATGTTCTCCTGTGTGGCAGCCGCGTCCAGTCCCTGCTTGTGCCAGGCCTTCTTCACGAAGGCAATGAACTCGTAGTAGCCGCGTCGCCACATCACCTCGCGCACCTTCTTGCCCACCGACTGGTAATCCTTGAAGATGATCTGCTTGCACAGCTGCACCAGCAGCGAGCGCTTCTCCTCGATCTCGTGCTGGAACAGCTGGCCCACGGTCTGGACATTCTTTTTGGCGTCGTCCAGCTGCTTGGAGGCAGTGTAGAGGGATCTATCGGGGCAATCGCAAGGGTTAGCGGGTGGCTGTTATGAGCGGGGGAATTACCTTACCTGTACAGATCCTTTACCTCCTGGCTGAGGGTGCAAGTGCCGTTGCCGTTGTCTAGGCCGCGACAGCGATTCGTTCCCCCGTCCATGGCGCACTCGCTCGAGGCATTGGAGCCGCCCGAGCTGAGTGTTGTCTCCATTTCGTTAGATGCTGCCAAGGAAGATAAATAATATAAATATTAGGAGTTTCGAAGGCAGCGCGTTCCTGCCCCGCTGGCAGTACACAATTTTTACCCATTAGATACCCTTCGAATGCTCCAGCTGTTTCTCGAAATTCCCCAACTTTTCGCTGACGAATTGTTTTTCGAAATAAATTTCTTTACTCGATTTACGGCTTTGTTTTTGTTTTTTACCAACTGGTGACGCACACGAACACACAGCAGAGTGTTGCCTGACTGTATGTGTGTGGCGTAGTTTCGTTTTATTGAATAATCAATTAAACGCACACTGTGTTGCCTGCGTCTGCTCTCTCTGCTCTGGTATTTTCGATACTGCGATTGCGAAATAACCGAAGAAATGCGATTCTATGCACTGCTGACATCTGCTATCTAGCTAACGGTGGCCCAGGTACTCGGGCGGGGCTGTTTACCTGCATGATTTGCATTACCTTTTATCGGATTTGTTGCTGCTATGCTTGTATGCTTCTGCAAATTCACGTTTTCCTCTTCCTTTGTTGAACAACAAAATGGCGTATACACGTTCAGACTGCGCAGGCCGAGCGGCTACACGAATGATGTATGACGGAATGCCTTAAGAACACTGCTTCCGAGCGTAGGAACAGGTAATAATCTTGTAGAGGGCGTAGAAAGAGTCCAGGTAAATCGAAAAAGAAATCAACGGAACACCATGCAGCTCAAAACAGTCTGCTATACCTATTATTTATTTGTACTTATTTATTCGGACTGAACGTGCTCGTGACGGCAAATCCTCAACAGTGTTGGTAAGCGCCAGACAGAGATGAGCTATCGGAGCTAGCGATATATCGATTATTATAGTTTGTCTGAGCGGGATTTTTAAGAGGTCGTATTTAACCCAGTTTGTACAACAGCGGCTGTTCACAGACTTTCGAGCTGCGAAACCAGCAAGCGAAAAGTTTTTTTTTTTTATAATGAGTAGACATTTAACAATGTACAAGGTTTATTATTTCACTGTTTTGGAAATATATATTAGGGGCACCACAGTTATTTCAAATCGTATTTTGTGTTTTTGTCTTTAGATTGTAGGTCTTTTAATTATTTAGAATTAGTATATGGCAAAAATACGAAATTTTAAATCTTTATAATCAATAAAAAAAATATAATTATTATAGCAGCCTTTTAAGAAATAAAATTAATAAGGATTTCGGTCCCTGAATAGAAAATGTAAAATCTGCAAATCTAAAATAAAAGAAAAAAAATTATAAAAACACTTGCATGTTTGATCGAGATAGCGAAAATCGATGACAATGATGTATCGATTAGGCGGACTTTTTAAAATTGATTTAAACATGAAAAGAACATTAGCCGCACCTTCGTAATCTTCTGTTCCAAATCCCAAGGGAGTCTTTGCATATAGGTTTATTTCCATCTTACAAATTATCACCTCGCTTTATCATTTTCTCCCTCCTTTTTTTCAGACGCCTTCAATATTTGCTAATGAAGCCGCCAAATGTGAGGAAATGTGTCAGGCATATTAATGATCTTCCATACCTCGGCTTACCTTCTACCTTCCTACCTGTCCGGGAGTCTCCGATCTGGTCGAAGACCATCAGCCGAGGCTTAGCCGCGTTCGCATTAAAAGTAAATAATGCCCGCGATTATCGGACATTTCACTCGGCGACGCGACGTCGCTCGGATAAGCGTCGAGCTCGTTGCGAGGAGACATTACACGCGAAAAAATTATATTTCAAATGTGAATGAATAATATATAAAGTAAATTAAAAAAAAAAAATTACAAATTGAGATGATTGATTACCCTACAAAAACAAATTATAATTACAGGTTTAAATAAAATAAAAGTTTCATGGGAATATATTTTATTATATAGCTGAATATATAGAACTTACCAATGTATATGAATTTACTATTATTTATTATACCGAATATTTAGTTTATTTATTTAAATTTTGTATGTCTAGTTTGCATTACTTTTTTTGTTGTGTGTATCTAATAATTTTTTCTCCGAGTACCTTTTTTCCTGCCCATTACCGCTTGGCTGCTCTTGACTATAAAACTCACGCAATGGCACGTAAACACTTTCAGTTCCAGTTCAGATCGGCGGCAGGTCGGTCGTCAAGCTCGTTCCGTTCCGACACATCGCAGACACTCACTCGCAACGTAAGTTTCCTTACGCCTTAGAACTTGAACCGAGTCGTTCCCCCCGATCGCAGTAAGCGAATTTTGAAAAAAACCTTTCGTTAATTGTTAATTGGTATACTAATTGCTGCGTGCAATCGATGTGCTCATTCTGATGTAATTACTTCTGAACAGTTATTGCCCTTTATTGGAGTCAATATACTACTAATTCAATTCCACCCGTCACTTTAATCGGGAGATAATCTTATCGGGATCAGGCGGTACGCGGCTAGGATCCATAACGATTTCCACAGTCATTCTGCTGGACACGGTCATAAATTCTACAATATCACACACATTTGGAGCTTATCGGGGTTATTTACGATCTTACGTCTATATCTGCTTTATCGATGTATTTACTCAGGCTGACCCGGCGAGAAAGCCGAAAGGCAGGGTATTCGTGTAGGTTGTAAATATGTTTGTTATTATATTACCATATATAGACTAGTTGTGCATAACTGGCACCGCTGTAATTGATTGTCAATGGAAGACCCCGTAATTAACGAACTTTTTGCTAGTTAACTTTATTCAGTGTTTCACGTTCGTCGCTCTTAGATTTTTCAATTGATTACGAACGCCTAATCTTTGGAAATGTCCTATCTTGTGATATTTGCCAAGTGTTTTCTTCAGCTGAAGTGGCGAATCTATAGGCACCACAAATTCACTTGAGAATCTTTGGCAGTATGTGTGCCGATCTGACCCCAGAGTCATCAGAACATGAGACATTTTAATCAATTAAGGGGAGAGACTGACTCTCAGCAGAATGAAATTAGATCTATGTACGTCATCGAATTGCCATTATAACGTGTCATAGAATTGTGATAGATTCTAAATTCAAAAATGCTAACTAAACTTTCCAGGCAACAAATTTGGCGCATAAAATGAGGCTGTTCCTCGTAGCACTCCTTGCTACCTTTGCGGTGAGTCCTGTAAAGCATTAGATGTAAAGGCCCTGAGTAATCCCCTTCGGTTCTCTTCGATTTCAGTTGTCCAACGCTCTAGTCAAGGAGGAGATCCAGGCCAAGGAGTATCTGGAGAATCTGAACAAGGAGTTGGCGAAGCGCACCAATGTAGAGACCGAGGCTGCTTGGGCCTATGCCTCCAACATCAACGATGAGAACGAGAAGAAAAAGAACGAGGTCTCCGCCGAGTTGGCCAAGTTCATGAAGGAGGTGGCCAGCGACAGCCAGAAGTTCCAGTGGCGCAGCTATCAGTCGGAGGACCTCCGGCGTCAGTTCAAGTCCCTCACCAAGCTGGGCTATGCCGCTCTGCCGGAAGCCGACTACGCCGAGTTCCTGGAAACAGTATCCGCCATGGAGTCCAACTTTGCGAAGGTGAAGATCTGCGACTACAAGGACAAGACCAAGTGCGATCTGGCCCTGGATCCGGAGATCGAGGAGATCATCAGCACCAGTCGCGACCACGAGGAGCTCACGTACTACTGGCGGGAGTTCTACGACAAGGCCGGAACCGCCGTGCGATCCCAGTTCGAGCGCTACGTGGAGCTCAACACCAAGGCTGCCAAACTGAATAGTGAGTGAATATCAATTTTAAGCAGTATTTGGGGGTTTCGAACATTTGTAATGAATTATATCGGTGAGATCGGACCAAACTTATACTTGCTTCCCCCATTAGATTTCACGTCTGGAGCCGAGTCTTGGTTGGATGAGTACGAGGACTCCACCTTTGAACAACAGCTGGAGGACATCTTTGCAGAGATTCGTCCGCTCTACGAACAAATCCACGGCTACGTGCGCTATCGCCTGCGGAAGCACTATGGCGACGAAGTGGTCTCCGAGAAGGGACCTATTCCCATGCACCTGTTGGGCAACATGTGGGCGCAGCAGTGGTCCGAGATAGCAGACATTGTGTCCCCGTTTCCCGAGAAGCCCCTGGTCGATGTGAGTGCCGAGATGGAGAAGCAGGGCTACACAGCCCTGAAGATGTTCCAGATGGGCGACGATTTCTTCACCTCCATGAACCTCACCAAGCTGCCGCAGTGAGTACAGTCACTCTAAGGAAAGCTCTGGGAAATGGAGTTACTTTTGCTTTTTCTTTGCAAAGGGACTTCTGGGACAAGTCGATCATTGAGAAGCCCACCGATGGTCGTGACCTCGTTTGCCATGCCAGTGCCTGGGACTTTTACCTCACCGACGATGTGCGCATCAAGCAGTGCACCCGCGTGACCCAGGATCAGCTCTTCACCGTCCACCACGAGCTGGGTCACATTCAGTATTTCCTTCAGTATCAGCACCTGCCCTTCATCTATCGCGCTGGTGCCAATCCCGGCTTCCATGAGGCCGTCGGCGATGTTCTCTCCCTGTCGGTGTCCACGCCCAAGCATCTGGAGAAGATCGGTCTGCTAAAGGACTATGTCCGCGACGAAGAGGCCCGCATCAACCAGCTGTTCCTCACCGCCCTGGACAAGATCGTGTTCCTGCCTTTTGCCTTCACCATGGACAAGTACCGGTGGGCACTGTTCCGCGGCCAGGTCGACAAGAGCAACTGGAACTGCGCCTTCTGGAAGCTGAGGGATGAGTACTCCGGAATCGAGCCTCCAGTGGTGCGCAGCGAGAAGGACTTTGATGCTCCGGCCAAATATCATGTATCCGCCGATGTTGAATACCTGAGGTTTGTATAAAAAATTTATGTAAGACAGATAACAAAGCTAAAACTAATTACATTTTAGGTACCTGGTCTCCTTCATCATCCAGTTCCAGTTCTACAAGTCCGCCTGCATTAAGGCTGGCCAGTATGATGCCAGCAATCCTGATCTACCCCTGGACAACTGTGACATCTACGGTAGCGCAGCTGCTGGAGCTGCCTTCCAGTGAGTATTGGGAAGATGCTTGTGAATTTATAAATGGTTATTCAAATGCCTTTTTCAATCTTTAGCAACATGCTGTCCATGGGCGCCTCTAAGCCCTGGCCCGACGCACTGGAGGCCTTCAATGGAGAGCGCACCATGACTGGCAAGGCCATTGCCGAGTACTTTGAACCACTTCGCGTCTGGTTGGAGGCGGAGAACATCAAGAACAATGTTCACATTGGCTGGACCGCTTCAGATAGTAAGTAGTATAATCTCTGGATTCTGTTTTACCGTGGTTAATTTCTTAAATTATTCATTTCAGAATGCGTATAATATGATGATATGTTGATTTCGCACAGTTTTTGTTCAATAAAGTTTCAATAACGTTCCCTTACTTGTTTTATGCAATTAACATTTATTTCATTGATGGGTGATGATGGCTTGCATTTAACTAATGTAGTGTTTTTATTAAACAGAACGCCTAAGTAAGTGCAAAAAAACGAAAATGCTACTTTATGCAGAATTATCTTGTTAAAGACAAGCAGCAGGTTTTGGTTTAAGCTTTTTCTGACCTTGCCAGGGTCATCAACAGATCGCCACCAACATTAAAAGTGGTTACCACCAGTTTGCAGCTAGACCTCGTTGGGGCTTTACTTCACCGCACCGGTAAGAACTCCTTTCCCTTGGACTTTGTTTCTATGTTCTTTTTCAATGTGACTCTTGCGGAATTGATTTTTAATATCTAATATCAGAATACCCTGGGTATATATAATACAATTAAAGGAACCTTCGGGGATATTAGTTGTAATAAGTTTTGCACATGGCGTATACGGTTGCTTAAAAACGACTCAAGCTGCATATCTTCAATATTAGAATAAGGAATTTCCGAAACTCTTAAAGTATTTCTACATTTTTTAACCAATTTTAGAGCTTATAAAATACATCTCTTGGGAGACCTGTTTCCTTAGACTATTGAAGAACTATATTATATCAATCAAGTCTCTAAAAGACCCTTTTTTAATTTTTACGAAAACGTTTTGTAAGTGCATGTTTCAGCATTTTAAGTGCTTTCAAACTAGAGCGCATTATAATTTTAAATGGCTAACTGGGCGCCCAGCTTGCCTGCCACAAACTGGCTTCTCTGGCCATGGAGTGTCGTTGGCCCATGCCAGTTCAGTACGAGAGCTGGGCAAGCGCAGAACGTTTGGACGGACAGGTTCAGGCAAAAGTGCCGGGAATTTCAATGAGCTAGCGAGTTGAGTTGCGAAAGTGAAGTTTGTAGAAAGTGTGGGAATATGTGGCTTTGGTTGTGGCTTGTGGTAAGTCAAAAGGAAAAGGGCTCCAGGTGCCGATACACTTTCCTAACTCCTATTTTCTGTTGTTTAGCTTCACATATGCTTAACGCGGGCAGATCCGCCTGATCCCGGTTTGGAAACATTTTTAAAGGATGCCAATCAGCAACTCGCTGTTATCTATGATCAGGCTGTTCTGGCACAGTTGCTGCACGAACTGCGTGGCCCCAATGACTTGGTAGCCTTATTGGACATTGAGGTCACCGACAATAAGCTTGTTAAGTATGTGAGAACCCTATCGACTCGAAAGGCCAAGTTCCGGCGACTTGGTCTGGGCGACGACCTCCAACGAAGGCAGCTGTCAAAGCTTCCCCTGCTGGGATATGAGGCTCTGCCCGACCGGGACTTGAGGCGGGTCTATGAACTGGCCTCCAACATGAGCGACAACTACCGCAATGTTAAGTTGTGTGCCTACAAACAGCCGGATAATTGCACTCTGCGGCTCATACCAGAGGTTCAGTCGATAGTTCAGGGGAGCCGAGATTTGGACGAGATCGAGTATTACTGGTTCGAGTGGCGGCGGCGCACGGGTTTGGCCACTAGATACCAATTTGTCGCCTTCATGGATCTTTATAAAAAGACGGCCAAGCTTAATGGATACCCCCGGGCCGAGGACTACTGGTTTCGATCTCTGGAGTTGGGTGCCCAAGAAGCCATGACCCTACTGGATCACATAATGCACGGCCTGCGACCTTTGTTTCTCCAGTTTCACGCCCACGTTCGGGGCTCGCTGAGGAAGATGCACGGCTTGGGATTGGTGCCCAGGGACAGGCCCTTCCCACAGCACCTGGCAGAGGTCTTCATTGGCAACGCTTTCCGACGTGTGCAGCCCGAGTGGTATGTGGATCTGCCCGCGCCACAGTTTGGCCTCTCAAATATCACCCAGGAGCTGCATCGTCGCGGATTGACCACGACCCAAAGGGTTTTTTGGAATGTGGCAGAGTTTTTCAGGGGGGTTGGCCTGCCCCTGTTAGAGAGGTAAGTTATTATATGTAATGCCCAAATTGCTGTGTATTTTATTTCCTTATGCAGCTCCCTGTGGGAATACGCTCAGCCAGTGTCTACCGATGATGACGACCGCTGCTGGCACAAAGCCTGGCGCTATTATGCCCTGCCCCGAACAAATTTCACCTACTGTCCCCTCAACGATGAGGAGCGATTCTTCAACATGTTCGAGGCTCAGTCGGATTTGCACTTCTATCGAGCTGCTTCTGCGCAGCCAACGCTGTTGCGGGAGGAGCCCTTTCCCAACTTCAGCGACGCCGTTGGCAAGTTCTTCTCCCTGGCGGCCAGTTCGCCAGGCTATCTCCACAAGATGGGTTTGCTGAGGGATGGGCAGTGGAAGGGGTTGCCCGCTAGACTGAACCGCTTGTACATCCAGGGCTTGAGGGTTGTCTTTCTACTGCCCGTCTTCTACGTCCTCGACCGATACCGCGTGGAAGTGCTTAGCGGACATATCAAGGGGGACGACAACGAGGCCTATTGGCGATTTACGGAGCACTTTACGGGGTCGGCGGCTCCTTCGAAGAGGAGCAACCAGCAGTTTGATGTTCCGGCTAAGCTGCTAATGGAGGTGGACGACCAGTACGCCAGGTGAGACAACATTTTTATTAATTTCTCTTAAGTAAAGTAGCTAAAGCCGAGCCCTTGATTTTTATAAGATCGAAGCCGGTTATGACCTCAAGTCTGCAGTTACGAATGTAAACCAACATATTTATTCCTTTCAGCCAATTTCTAAGCATCGTTCTGCAGTTCCAACTATTCAATCACTTTTGTACAAAAACAGGACAGTTTGAAAGGGGAAATCCCAAAATGCCGTTGGATTTGTGCGATCTGTCCGATCAGCGTAGCATAGGGAAGGATCTCCAAAGGGCTCTGTCCTTGGGATCTTCTGTCCACTACAGGAAGGTCTTGCAAGAGCTGGTAGGAGAGCCCGAGATCAGCGTAGATGGCTTGCTGGCCTACTTCCAGCCTCTAAACGATTGGCTAGAAAAAGAAAACGAAAAGAACAATCTGGATGTAGGATGGAAATGAACTTGTTTCTTTAAAAATAATATATTTATCAAATAGATATATTTTTTGTATTATTATAATCACAGAAAACTTAGCATCCCAAACTTCCTAAATGCAGGCAAATAAAATGTTTAAACTCCTATTATATATGTATATCCCAAAGGTAGACTACGAATTCTTCCCAGTATTTGTAAAGTAAAGTAAAATTGGTTTTACTTCCAACTCCAACCTGTTTTAAATATAGTATGTCTGGCTTGAATTGTAATTTTAAGGCATCACTTGAACTGTTTGGTTTCTGTCAAATTTCCAAATTGTGCGTCGCGCCGCTTCGCGTCCTCGTTGAACTCCGGTTCGCCATGGCGGCCGATGGCGTCTGTTCGTGCCAGTTCGAGGTGTTTGGCAAGGTGAAGGGCGTCAACTTTCGAAGGCACGTCCTGCGGAAGGCCAGGACTCTGGGCCTGCGAGGCTGGTGCATGAACTCGCAAGAGAACACAGTGCGAGGCTACATCGAGGGCCCCTCCGCCGAGATGGATGTGATGAAGGAGTGGCTCAAGACCACGGGCAGTCCGGAGTCTGAAGTCAAGATGGTCAAGTTTAGCTCGCATCGCCAGAGCCAACGGTATGGGTATACCAACTTTGAGATTAGACCCGACCCAATCGTTCAGTCTGATGGAATGGATGGTTCTGCTAGTACTTCAAACTCCAACATGTAAACAATTTTGGCAATATAATTGGCATTTTAACAAATAAAGTATGTACTTTTAAAATTAAAAACTCCCGTGAAATTCCTTGCTATAAATTCCTTTCCTATAATTTATGGACAACAATTTTCCGCATCCGCATGTGTATCTTTTGTTTTCGTTATCCTTGTCCTTATTAAACTCATATTCAAACTTCATATTCATACATTCAAAACGGAAATAGGTTTGCAGTTTCATCAAACAGAACTGGGTGGCTGAGGAAGTCACAGTTCGTTGGGTTTTCCTTCGCTCCGAATCAGTCAATGCTTTCTTAATGATGATCGCCCTGTGCATAGAGCAAAGCTTTGTCTGAATAAAATAAATAACCGGAAGGAATTTAAAGCAAATGCAAAGCATAAACGAGCTCAGTAATTAAAATGCACTTGATTGTGATGACTCGAGAGGGCTCCTCACTCTTCACTCGGCAGCCACTCATCATAATAACGAATAACTATAGTTAAAAGCAAATATTATCGACAGTACGTGCTTAATGTGCGTCATGCTAAGCGGCCAGCGCTTTCATGGGCGTATCGGCTTACACAAGCCACTCACTCGTGTAAATTAATTACTTACGGGCACTTGCCGCTATTTTCCCACGGTTCTTGGCTATCCCAGGGCTCGTGTAAGATGTGGTTTAAAGCTTAGTGCTAATATAACCCCATTGACCTTGACTTTAATTAGCATTTTGGCCAAAAAAGTGTTTTTTGCAGGGATCAGTTCCAGGTACGAATGCAGCCAACCACATCATAAAGCTGGCTAATATTTATGAGCTCATTTCCGAGACAGATAGACTTCGCAGATCGCAATCTAATTACAGTCTGAATCACATATCTCGCCACATATTCGAATATTTATTTATATGCATTCTCGTTTGTACGCCACTGGATTGGCAATCAAGCCATCAATCACCATGCCCAGTCATTCCATTCATTGGGTCGTGAAACTCATTAGAGGATAGTTCTCTCCTTATATCTCATCTCGATCTGCGATCGTTCATTGGCAATGATTCAGAACTTTTTTCGCATTTCACTAGGTCGAAAGTGTGTGCAATCAGTTCCTCCGGCGAGGGTGCTGAATTGATACTTGGAATATTAATTATAACAAATTATTCAGTTGTTTAGAATGAATCACAGTTCAAGTGATAATACTTTTACATAAACATTTTAAATATTCCAAGCTACTTTTCGTTAGATTAACTTTAATGCACTCTCATCTGCTTACACATGTTCTTAAGCCATTAGTTTTATTGGCAGTGGAACTAATACAGGGGAACTCATTTGTTTCTGACTACTAGAGGCTGTAAAAAATTGTGTTTTGCTTTTGCCGCTAGGTCGAGTCTCAGGTGGAATGCATTCGTTGCAAACTCCATTAACTACAACTGCTTGGCGGTCTGCGGCATGAGTCAAGATGTTTTCCACATTTCTCTGGGTCAAGAGCGACAATAAAAGCGACTCGATGCGGGTGCTGCATGGGTGGTGTGGAACGCATGAGCACGAGAGATGTAGCCGAGGGCAGAGTTTAGTATATGGTTGACTTTACAATAATACAACTTCGTAACATCCATATTATTTCTATGAGTATGACGTATAGTCATTAAATTTAATTAGTTTCTGAATTCTGTTAACAGAAGATGATTTTGAAGAACACGTCCAGAGAGCCTGAGCCAGGTCTTAGCCTAAATCAACTTGAAGTTATATAAAGAAAGATATACCAGTACTATAGCCTAAGCAAATTAATTACATTTTTAATTTTTTATGGTTCTTGTATAGTCTAGGATGCCTTCAGGTTTTGTCTTCTTAGCTTTGAATCTTTTAATGTCCGAGGACTTTAACTTTAAAACTCCGACTGAGTGATAACTCCGGCAGTATGCCAACTTCTGGCTCGTTTCGAGTGAGTTCCGACCTGAGGCAGCCCACTCAACTGTCGCGTACTTTCTCACAGTCACCATTATTATGCGGTCGAGCTTTTTGGCCGATAACCACACGGACGTGGGGCATGCACCTGTGTGCGGGGCACCCTTACCCTCCCTTATAATTGCCGACATGCATGCAAAAACGATTTACATAAATACGGCTCACCCACACAATTGCAGCTCCACCTCATTGTTGTTCCCAAGCTTATGGAAGATTCGATTGTTGTTGTGGTTGTTGTTGTCGTCCCAGTGCTAATTGCGATTATCTCACACGAATATATGTACATTTGCACAAACATACTGTATGTAGAGAGACATCAGAGACAAAAGCGCCGGCAGAGACGTCAACTGCAACTGCGACGCGGCTGCGTTCAAATTTGAATTCATTTTCGAGTTGAAAAAAAAGTGGCAAGTAATCTCGAAAAATATTCTTACTGTCTAGTCAGTAGAGTTTTAGACGCGCTGCCGGACGCTACGTGGGCGGTACAGTGGATCAGAGAAAGTAACGAGTTCGAGTGTCAAGTGAAAGTGAAGCTCTCGGAGTGATCAAAGCTAGTATATAGGATATATCGCGAAATATCAGCAGACTCTAGTCTGCCAATCATACTGCCAGTGGCCTGCAATTAAAGTATTTAATTGCTTGTGAAAGAGTTAATAAGTGAGCTGTCAGTGGCGACCTTGGCAGTGTGGAATATAGATCTTAAGATAAAAATAATGCCCAGTGTTTCGGTCTTAACCTGGCTCTGTCTCGGCCTTAGCCTGACTCTGAGCCAGGCCAATCCCCAGCTGAATTTACCCACCCCGCAGCCAGAAGTGTTCTACAACGGCTACACCCCGAACGTGGCCACCACGCCCGCCCAGTTGCGGGCGGACCGGGATCGGGATCAGCGCTACGGTCCGCCCTACGCCGATGCCGGGGGAGGTGGCAACACCGACGACGGGCTGGACGACTTTAGGGTGGGTTAAGTTATCTGTAATGATTAACGAATAAGAAATAATGTATAGGTAATGGATGGTTTAATATAAACAAAGTTAAAAGAGTAAAGGGTCTAACATTTTCTACTTTAAAAATATATAATGTTTAATGAAGATTCTCTACATTATGATGCTAAACCAACCTAACCCTTCGAACTTTCGCTTGCAGTACGGTCAGACTAGTGACGAACGCATGAGACTCGGCTATGCCTATCCCTCGCCGCGCGTGAACTTCAGTGACTCGCCCTTCAGCGGGGATCGGTTTTCCAACCACAACTACGGACCTTCGGTCTCCAGCTCAACCGATCGCAGCTACGGCAACGATCCCAGCCTGAACGGACGCTTCGCCGATGGTCCCATCTCCACGCAAGGAGAGCGAAATTACAACCCCAACGATCAGTACAACTACAACAATAATCCCAATGTGGAGATCTTGGGCATCAACAACCGCAATCGCTTCGAGAACCCCTACCTCTCGAACCAGGATCGGTTCAACCTGAACCAAGGATATCTGGAACGCCAGCGTTACCAGCAGGATCGTCGCTACCAACAGGAACTGGAAAAGCTGCGCAACCTGCTCGTGGAGTCCGATCAGAAAGGCTCCTTGGAATGCACCGCCAATGTGGCCGCCCAGTGGAATTTCGAGACGAACGTCAACGATTTTACCCAAACGGAAGCGGTGAGTGAGCGGAGCGCCAAGTACTTGTACTTGTACGCGTAATTGTGGTTGAACGGCACGCGATCTCTGCGGTGGTGATGGAGTTTTCTCATAGCACACACTATAGGTTTTCCTACACATGCACACTCGGACAGGTCCCAAAAGTCGCATTCACAAGGTCGAATGGCTTTGTCAGATTCCCAGGCAGACAAGCCAATGTCAAAGAGCTGAGGGTACAGATATGAGTGTACATAGATAGTTTTGACTGTCAAAGCTAAACCAGCATAAATAAGACAACCGAACATGTAAGATGTAACAGGCGGGAGGCATCTCCGACCTCGTATATGTATTCTGGATTGATATTACCAGTCAAGTAAATTTAGGCCATTTACGTCTGTTAATCGGACGATCAGATGTACATAAATGGAAACACAGATCTCAGATACTGTAAGAGCTGATGCTACATATTAGTGACAATATTTATATGGTGTATTACAATTACGAGTAAAAAGACCAGTGTGAAAGTTATTGGAAAATTTGGTAAACATCAGATGATGAACATACGAGTTATTACACAAAAAAATGTATTTTAATCCCTTCCCAAAGCTCTTTCTATCTTCCATTAATATCTTCATTCTCGAACCACGGTTTTTAGCAAAATTATTTATTTATTTACATTTTGTTTGCTTAAAGTTATAAACTAAAGCTACAGATGGGGGCAGCCATAGCTACTTAGACTTTAGGCTGACTGGATTTAGAGATTTCATTCAAAGTTTTCTCTTAAAATCTATGAGGTTTGATTCTTATTATTCTATTTAAACAAATATTGTAATTCAAAGTCTTTCTCTTTACGTATAAGTTTTGATTTTTGCTTAAATTCATGTTATCTTAAATATTGATCCTATTTTATAAAAGGTATAGGAGGTTTGTTTTTTAAAGAAAATTGTGAAGTTTAAGGAGCTTGCTCGTTGTAGGATTGGAGAGAAGCAAGGTAAGGTTTGAGTTCAATAAGTTTAGGTATTTCTCCATTCATTCTGGAATATTATAATAGGTCCTTTGGAGTAATTATTTTGGGTATTGGGAAGATCAGAACCGGGAATTTTACAATCGATTGACTGTAGCTCTTTTACCTGTTTTTGTTTCTTTAAAAACGTAATGCAGTATAGCGGTTTAAGGCAGGGAAATTGTTATTTTTTAAGAAACAAAATTTTTAATTTGCTTTTTATATTACTTTCATAACTTATAAATAAAAATGAATTACGATCCAAAACCCATATTAGCTTCAGAACTTATTAATAAATATTATTACTATCCAAAATCCTTGATTAGGTTTTGTAATAAGATCTATTTTTTAGATCATATAACTGAGTTTTTCAGATAGGTTTTAAATATTTTACGTAATTGTAATGCTTTTCAAGTTTAGCTTGTATTTATAAAAAGACATTTGAGCTTATTTTTAAAAACTGAATTATTTCTCATTTAAATAGCTAAATCCCTTCGAATTATAGTTGAAAAATCAAAGTGGTGGAAATACTAAGTATAATAATAATAAGCGATTATAACCTTTCTTTGGCATAATTATTTAAAATATATTTTTAAAAAGGTTTCTATAAACCTATTGATAATTCTTGTGCTATTTTTCCTGGACTTACCAAATAATTTCCGAATATAAAAGACATTGAAAACAGAAAAGCACTATGGCACCCTAAATTAAAAATGAAATATATATTTTATATTTGTAATTTTTTTAGAGATATCGTTAGTAAAACTGATACATTTTGTTTTATCCCTCCAGCTTAATGCTCAACAGCGTTATGTAGAGTTCCAGCGCATCACGGCTGAACAATCCAAGCGGATTAACAAGGATCTCATCTTTGACCGCCGCCTCTACCGACAACTCATGCTGCAGTCCGAGGT
Source organism: Drosophila kikkawai (assembly GCF_030179895.1). Taxonomy (NCBI): domain Eukaryota; kingdom Metazoa; phylum Arthropoda; class Insecta; order Diptera; family Drosophilidae; genus Drosophila; species Drosophila kikkawai. The sequence goes on from NC_091729.1 coordinate 8,728,068, forward strand.
GGGGCCAAATGCCTTGCCTTTGGATGTATTGGATAGGGTAAGGTGCTTGGTCCCTTGTATAATTAACAGTTAAAAAAAACCTTTACCACAGTACAACCGACTGCTGAACGAGATGCTGTTTCTGTACAACAGCGCCGGAATTTGCGCTTACCAGCAGCCCTTCCAGTGCGACCTCCACTACATACCACACCTGAAGGACATCATGGCCAAGAGCAGGGACTGGGATGAGCTGCAGCACACGTGGGTGGAGTACCACAGGAAGGCGGGCCGGGGAATGCGCGACAGCTACGAGCAGCTGATCGACGTCATGCAGGACGTGGCCAGTGTGAACAGTGAGCAGACGAAGGAATGTCCGGAGTTGTGGTCCAATAAAGTCACTTTCTTTGCAGATGTCACCAACGGAGGGGAGTACTGGTATCTGGCCTATGAGTCCGGTAACTTCCGGCAGGACATGGACATTGTTTGGGAGCAGATTCGGCCGCTTTACGAGAGTCTGCACTCGTATGTCCGACGCAAGCTGAGGGACTACTATGGGCCGGACCGCATCAACCGCATTGCCCCGATTCCCTCGCACATCCTGGGCAACATGTACGGCCAGTCTTGGTCGAATGTTTTGGACATTCTGATACCCTACCCGGGGCGCAAGCTCATCGATGTCACGCCGCGCATGGTGGAGCAGGGATACACTCCGCTGCTGATGTTCCAGCTCGCCGAGGAATTCTTCACCTCCATTAACATGTCCGCCGTAGGTCCAGAGTTCTATCGCAGCTCCATATTCGAGCAGCCCTTGGACAGGAGAGTTCTCTGTGAGCCCTCCGCCTGGGATTTCTGTAATCGCCATGACTTTCGGGTGAAGATCTGCGCCGATATCAACCAGCGAAGCTTGATCAGTGTGCACCACGAGATGGCCCACATTCAGTACTTTTTGCAGTACCGTCACCTGCCCAAGATCTTCAGGAACGGCGCCAATCCCGCCTTCCACCAGGCTGTGGGCGATGCCATTGGTCTGTCGGTGTCCACTCCCAGACACTTGCAAACCCTGGGATTACTTCAGAGGTCCCTTGACGAGTCCAGCTTTGATATTAACTATCTTTTTACCATGGCGATCGATAAGGTTCGTAATAAATTATGTAATATCCGAAGGCTAGCCAAAGTTTTTGGTTACTTAGTTGCAAAGTTAGATCGTTAGCTAAGCTTAAATTTTAACTAAGATCTTAACTTCATGCATTCTCTTATGATTTGGAATTGTCATCCTTTTTTTAATGGGTACTCGATGGTAAGAGGATATAATTATTAAGTGGCAAAAGATCCAATACCCAACTAAGTAGAAATGCTATTAGAAAACATTAAGAAGGTATGGGTAGTCCGTCCTTCCAGGTCCTTCTTCTTGCCATTCCATTCTGCTTGATTCTGTTTTTTAATATAAATAAATTATAATAAATAGCCTTCTCACGTTTTGGTTTTCTTGATTCTTCAAGGTTGCCTTTCTGCCCTTTGCTCTGTCCCTGGACAATTGGCGTTATGATGTCTTCAGTGGCAATGCAAATAAGCGAACCATGAATTGTCATTACTGGAATTTGCGGTAAGTATAAGGGAGTATGAAATGTCTGGTTTATAATAATATTTTCTTCTAATTGTACCACTTTCAGGGAAAAATACTCGGGCATAAAGCCTCCAGTTTTACGCTCTGAAAAGGATTTTGACATGGGGGCCAAGTATCACATACCAGCCAATATTCCCTATATCAAGTAAGTCATTGAAAAGTTCTTAATTAAGTGATTTTTATCAATTGATTATACAATTTACTACATAACCGTGGCAATTAAAACCCAAAGCTGCGGCATGTTATTAATTTTGCAATTTCGGATTACAATTTACACACGATTTCAAATATTTTCCGTCAAATTGCCGGCGATTACGCGTCGCGATCGCGGGGATCGTCGAACCGGCCATAAAGCTGCCCCACTAACATCACATAATGGCCAAGACACACACACACACATATATTCAGCAAGCTCTGACTCTGTGGAAAAGAAAATGAAATGAAACTGAAAACCCACATGTCGGTAGCGTTTCCCGCATTCACTTTCCACATGGCTGCTGCCACCGGGCGAAGCGGGTTTAGTTGGCCATCATTTAAATAAGCCCGGGCGAAAAACTGTTACGAAAATCCAGACAGCAACCGAATTTTGCTGCGCAGTCTAGACTGACTTGATTTGAACGACTGACCCAGTAAACTATATATATTTCCAGTCTTGGATTTCTTTTCTTCACCCAAATATTATTATTAAATAGAATTAGAGGTGGCGTCTTTAGATGTAAACTAAACTCAGATCCGCTGTTGCTTATTTATCGTATTCTGAGGTTTCACATTAGCCAAGCGTTTTGAAATGCTTAACATAAATAATTTTATATGTGAGTTGGTGGAAAATAAAATGGTAATAATTATAACACAAATAAATTTCAAGCTTTTATATTTTAAATTCGCTTATTGTGGCTTCACTTCACTAAAGAAAATTGCCTTAAGAAGATCATTAACTTTTAAAAAAATTTAATAAATATAGGAAACAATTAAAAGTTGAAATGCCAAAACTGACAGAAAATGTAAAATGATGACGAAAGATGTTGAGCAGCACACATGAGTTTGTTAAAATATTAAAAAAAAAAACAATGCTGATTATGAATATGTACACTTTATGCGCCCTCCTTCAGCCTGGAAATGAATAACTACTACTAACTACTACTACTACTATATATTTTAGATATATAGTTTGAGTTAATATGTTCTAAAAAGAATAAAAACCTAAACTATTTTTTGTACAGTAAATGTGATTACCAAACCCAAAACGAGTAGGATATAAAATACAGTCTTGTAAAAAATAGATACATACATATAGTAGCCTCTACTAAATATTTTCTTAAGAGTAGACTGTTTCCCCTCTAATATTGTTGAAATAATGAAGTGTAAGCTCAGTTCTCCATTAGAGCCATTAGCCAGATTTTTATTGCAGCCATTCTTTTGGCATTAGCCACACACTCTGCGAGGAGAGAGGGGGCCACGAGGATGGAGGATAACAACGCCAGTCCGGGCATTGTGCTGGCTATTATTTATTGCATAATCAATAAACTGCAAGCGCTACAGTTACAGTTACAGTTACATAAACAAAGCTACCAGTAACAACTGGCCACCGAGAGAGTTAGCCCCAATATGGTAATAAAAGCGAGCTGGGTCTCAGCTCGCGACTCGACGGGGCTCGGACTCAAATATCGGTTAGCGGCACATGTCCTACAAACCGACTGGGGAAAAACGTGATAAATCCGTGGCCCACTTTACTTAACCCAGTCTGAAATTGCAGCGGCTTCAATGGAGCCGAAAATGCAAATTGAAACCCAATCTTTGTGGTCGATGCAACAAGCAGGCAGCCGCAAAAGCCAAGAAAAAAAAGGAGTGCAAAGACCCAAGCCGGAGCTTCGACCAAAAAACCATACCCCTCGCGGGTGCTAATAAAAAGCAATGCCCACACCGCAAAATAAACGCTAGGAAATGGCCACGAGTGCTTAAAGCTAGAGTCAGGCTGGAGCTGGAGCTGGAGCGGGGGCTCATGGAAGGCAAAGTGATGGTGTGGAAAATGTAATAAACATGTTGAACTGTCTCCGCCCCCTTTCGGGCTGTCTCTCCGTGGGCGAGACACTTTGAATATGCAATTATGAATGCAAGGCGATGTTTACCTCATTTGAAAATTAGATAAGACATTTATGGGCAATTGAGGAATGACTTGATCTATCTCTTCGCCCTCCTCGTCTGTCGTGCCCATATTTGATTTAAACGCGAAGCGAAAGTGGATTTGTCCCATGAAAGGATAGCCAAAATTGGATAATAACAAATGAGGAATATTATGGTCAGATTAATGGAAAAGTTTCGTTGTAGAGTTCCTCGACTTCTTCTGTAAATACAGTACATAGTATTTAAAAACTTAAATGCTGTGAATTAAACAACCACATTCTTTGAATATGTACATCTGAGAAGTTGAAATAGAACTCATAGATTGTAGGTTCAAAAGTCGGGTATCAATAAATATGTAAAAAAACCAACCTATCGGTCAAATAGTTTAATTTACTAAGGTTGTACAAGACAAATACTTTTTGGATTGCTTTATTTTGATCATGGGATCCAGGAATTTTCGGCTAATAAACTGGGACCATTATGGCTTATAATCCTTGTAGAAGGATCAATCAAGATCATAAGATCTAAGGCATCAATAGCTAAGTGTAAACGTTTTGCCTTCAAGTATATCTTTTGCGATATAATTGGAGATGTTTTTAAATAAATATATAGAATAATAAAAATCGATAAAATGTTCGTTTTGATCACTTGTTTTTTCATATATTTGATTGTATATCATTCATCAGCTTCATTTTGTATGAGATTTTTTTTGTTAGCTTTTATACAGAGTCAAAAAATATTTGGTAAATTAAGTACTTTTTATAAATCCGTTTCGTTTGCTTCTAAGAACAAGCAAAATTACATAGACATATTACAAACTAGGTAGCGGAGAACATTACAAAAACTAATACAATACGTTCGTTTACAAACTGACTTAAATAGGGGTCTCCTATCTCGAATATCGAATATCGCACGAGCTTAAACGCTATCAGAAGTCTTATCACACGCTCACAACGCTGGGACGCTGCACACAACTGGGCCGATCGGTCCTGGGACCGACCGATCTCACTTGGGAACCGGACCGGGTGCACGAGTCGGGCGGGCCAGAGCAGAAGAGGGAGGAGCCGCGGCTGGAGGACAAAACAGCAGCGGCAACCACGTCGATGATGCACCCAGGCGGTGTCGAATCCATCGGCCAACAATCCACATCGTCTTCGCAGCACAACAAGCCTGGGATCCTGGGATCTTGCAACTGTGTGTGTGTGTCCGATCGAGTGTCTTGGAGGGGAGGGAGTGGGCTGGTGTTCTTTCTAGATCTTGATCTTGTTCTAGTTACAGTTCTCGTTATCGTTCTCGTTGTGTGGCCTGTGCGGCCCAAATGTGTCGCTTTGAAGGTCTAAATCTAAAGTTCCTTTACAATTCACTCGTTCACATTGCTCACGGGTCTTGTCAACGTTTCAGGGTTTCCTTTTGTGTCTTATGGCTTACGGCTAGAAGAGAGTTCGGTCTAAAAGCTAAGTTGGTCTGTTTCTCGTCTGGTTCTCTGAATCTCTGTCGTTTATCACGTTCTGCATAGCAATGTTTTCCGGGGACGGTATGAAATGGAGTGCTCGGAGTGAGGGGAATGGTCTATGGTCAATGGTCTATGGTTATGGTTGTGGTTATGAGTGTGGCTATGGTTATGGTAACTCAGTGTTTGGTTGCTTTTTGGGAAATATAGAGGAAATGGAGGAGTTTAGCTAGCCATCCCGTTCATTCTCAATGCTGCAAAGAAAAGCGAAAGAGGCGGAAAAGAGAGAAAGAGAATTCATTCACCGTTTAGTAGCCGTGATATGAATGATAATCATGAGAGGCAAAATCATGCTCCACCTCGTGCTCATGCTCCACGATGGGGTGCGAGTGATGATGATGGATGGGGGCGTGATGGTGGTCCTCCTCGATGTGCTTGTGGACAAACTCCGGCTCCTTGTAGCTGACGTGCTTCTCGTGGTACTCGGGGACGTGCTTCTCGATGTGAACGTGGACGGGCTTCTCGACGGGGATCTTGACTGGGTACGGAACGTGTTTCTCCACCTTCACAGGCACCTCCTTGATGACTGGATAGGGGGCGGGCACATGGACCTTGACCTCATACGGCACTGGCTTCTCGACATGCACGGGCACGGGGCGATCATACGGGACATGGACGGGCACCGGCACCTTCTTGATCACGGGCACGGCCACTGGCTTGTCCACGTAGTGCGGAACTGGCTTGTCAATGTAGTGGGGCACTGGCTTCTCGACGGGCACCTTGACGGGGTAGTGGACAACCTTCTCCACGGGGTAGGGCTTGTCTACATGCACGTGCTTCTCCACATTGTAGTGGACCACCTTCTCCACGGGGTAGGGGGCGGGAACATGGACCTTCACGGGCACATGGACCTTCTTTTCAACTGGATAAGGAGCGGGCACATGAACCTACAACAAAGAAGTTAACAAGTTAAGACCCTAGTTGGCTTGCTTCTGTGACTCCCAAACCCACCTTCACGGGCACGGGGCGATCGTAGTGCACATGGACGGGGTAGTGAACCTTCTTTTCGACGGGGTATGGAGCTGGCACCTCGTACGGAACCTTCACTATCTCCTTAACCTCATAGGGGATATGCTTGACGACCGGATACGGCTTGGGCACTTTGACCTTAACGGGCACATGGATGTGCTTCTCCACCGGCACGTGCACGATCTTCTCGATGGGCACGGGCACGGGGACCTTCTTGATAACGGTCAGTGTCTTCTCCTCGTGCACCGGGAAGTGGGGCACATGGTGGTGGTGGTAGTCCTCGTAGTGGTGCAGTCCTCTCTTCGACTTGGTGGTGTCCTCACTGGCCGCAGCCTCCGCGGGCTTGGCCTCGGGCTCAGCCTTCTTCTCCTCCACGGCGGCTTTCTCGGCCTCCGCCTGGACGTAGCTGCTGGCCAGGAGTACAACCAGGGCCAGCGATGTCGCTGTGCGCTGTGAATTAGAGAAGGGGTAATTAGATGGGGGATTATCTTAGAAAGAGAAGATATTTGAAACAAGAATAATATTGAACTTATAGAGTTTTTAGCAATAATATCAGTACTGTTACAGATATTTTAATGAGACATTATCTTCGTCCAACTTTCATAATCAATTATGGAAATTGTATTTATTTTTTCAATTAAATGTGATTTTCATTTCCTCCTTTTACATTCTGGCAAATGTACCAAGACTTTATATCACTGCAGCTATGATCGCTTTCAGATCTATTGATCTTGCAATTTTGTAAGTCCAAAATGATAACCATTTTTTCCGAACTGGGATATTCTCGAATCCCTTGGCCACTGGTTCACTTCACTGTCTTGTCCTGCCCTCGGATACGTACCATCCACTTCATGCTGCTGCGTTAATCCTTCGATGGACGGGAATGGAAATCCGCTTTCCCTAGTCGTGAGTCAGCTGAGTCAGAACTGATCCCGTTTGGTCGAGGGATTACTATTGATCACTGGTTAACACGTTCCGTACACACTGGGCTGTAGACTGTTCGACGGTTAACGGTTTAATGATGCCAACTGCAGCGCCTGCGCGCACTTTTATAGTTCCACGCCGAATGAATGGATGCACGAAGCGAATGCGCGACCATCAAGCCAAGCCAAGCCAAGCCGAAGACCAGGTCGGATCGGATCGGATCGGCGGCAGTAATAACAATCGCAATAGCCCAAAACACATGCGGCGCAGCGAATGGTGAGCGGCGGTGTGATTTTCGTGAGCTTCCCTCCTGCCGCATTCCCTGCCTTCGGTGGTCCACTGCCTCCGCTGGCTTTCGGAGGCGCGAAGTCGACGCAGCCAAGCGCCAAATGCAGCGCCACCATCAGCGCAGAAAAAAAAAAGAAAAGCAAGAACGGTATTCACAGCAAAAAGGCCAGTCTCTATATACCCTTTAGCAATAATGAAATCTTAACATGTTCAGCTTCAATTGAATTGAATTAAAAGGATATTAGGCAGAGATTAAACTTATAAGCTTAAGTGTATGTCTAAGGACTAAACCTTGTTTTGAAAATTATTTTTATATATTTTAAGAGATATGAAATTAACATAAATTCTAAATCCAGCTTTAAAACTCATTTGAGCACTTGGTTAACACTTACAGCTAAACAATAAAATGGTTATGGCTCCCACAAACTGCCTATTTTAAATTTAATTTTTACAACTTTTAATAAAATATAGAAACTCTGTACTTAAAAAAATGGTTGTAATATAAGTTATTTCCCTGTAATTGTTTCATTAAACAATTTAGGTCACTTTAAGTGACAAGTGCTGGCAAAAGTTCCTCTTAATTATTTTTGTATTAACAATTAACAGTATTTATTGAGTACTTAAATGGGCATTGCAAAAGACTCTTAAAAGTCGTAAAACTCTCCCTGGAGGGGTATTAAAGCAGAAATAAGATTGCAATATCAAGAGGAGTCTCCGCGAATGGCCGGGGCCCGACGAGGGTCTATGGATGCGTGCCATTTTGCTGTTTAATTCGACTACCGTCAGCTGCCGCTTTTCGCTTCTTGTTGCCGCTGCAAGTCAGTGGACGTAAAAGGCTTGAGAAACCACAGCGGCAACATCAGCAGCAGGCACCACAATTTGGGGGCTGGTAATTGAATAATACCCGATTGGATGAGCCGCCTTCGGGCCACTTCAAGTGATGAGCTGTTTGCTTTGTTGCCGGTCTTCATTTCAATGTTATTTTTATGGTAATCACAAATGATTATGTGTACTTGTTTCTAGGCTGCCTTCGGTGATTGAGAGATTGTCCTGCGCTGCGATTGTTTTGATTGATTGATTACCATTATAAAGATGGGTATTTAGAGGGGGACTTTCATTAAGACAAAGAATAAGAAAAATAAACCATTTACTTATTAGCTTAATATGTAATTGTACAGTTTCATACATAAATAGAAGTATTTTATGAATCTACTTATAGTAGAGGAAATGTCAAATATTAAACATATTAACTATTCCTCCTTTCCTCTAAGTTGACACCCACTCTTTTCTTAATCCCCTTTTGAGTAGCACTACCTCTTGCTTAACGCCAAGTGACTATATCCTTTTGCTTTCGCCTTCACATTATGCCATTATGTCACTCAACCGATCCCAGACAGGTCCGAGTGCGCCAGGAGAGTGTGTCAGTTGGTCATTCGGTTGTGTCACTGCTCCACATACGCAGTGGTCGGTCACCAACCATAACCTAAGACAAAGGCAATAACAGTTGGGCCACTCCACTCCACTCGCTCGATTCCACTCCGATTGCTGGGTAATTAATACCGCCACCGGCTCCATCGCCAGTAGCACCACCAGTCCCAGTGGTATCAGGCCGAGGCGGGGTCTGGTTTGAGTCCGATTACCTTCCTCGTTATTATGTCAATGGGTCTTCAGTCAGCTGTGGTTTGGCACACATATCGAGTACACTATACTTGTACATATATCAAAAATAAATCACACTTAAAGTCTGAATACAAGTTTAAGGTGCGTAACATATCGGTAGTATTTTTTTTTACTTCATGACTAAAAAATAAAATCATAAGGTGACCAAAACTGGTACAGAAACTAAGAAAGGAATAAGCAAATGTTACATTTAATGAATCTGATGAAACAAGGCTTTCATATCGACATGATTTATAAATATTTTTGAGCAACTGCAGGACCTTTACAAACATGTTCGGCACCTTATAATCCCAGACTCGTTACGATAGCAAATATTTTCTCGCTTTCGTTGCATGCATGCAACTTTCGATTTCGTTTCAATTCGCGTTTGTTGCATGTCTTGACCACATTGTTCGATTCACATTTTCCACAACCGACGGAAAGCGAGGCCTTTTGGCCTTCTGCAGAAGAAAGAGGGGGCGCCAGGGCGGAGGCAGCCGTTAGACGCTCCCGCTCAGCTCCAGCTCCAGCTCCAACTGACTGGGGATTATGTCATACTGGCTGCTGGAGAGCACGCCTACCGCCGGAGAGATGGTTTCGAGTACATTGTCTTTGCCCGATCATAATCGTGAGCTGAAGTGCAATTTACTTCCTTGACTTAATTACCATATGCGCCACATATGCATATATGCGGCTGACTCTCCCGCCGCCCGCCTCCCATTGTGGCCATTGTGGCTCGACGCCTTTGAAAATCATCTTTCGATTGAGGCTTAGCCACTCTGTGGCGATATTCAGGCTGCAGCTCGTTTGTTCGCATTGTCTGCGCCCTGACCTTGCCGCATTTGGCGATAAAGTAAGCTTTACATAAATTCATTCATCCCCCGGGGCTGCGGGGCGGCTTTATTTGTCAACAAAGGTGTCAGAGTTGAACCAGCGGCCGATTGATCATCCATAGAAGCCACTGACTTTGATTTCCATTCGCTGCCTGATTTGTTTAACAATAAATTGTCTTCTTGGCTCGGGTATTCCACTTCCATCCATTCCATGCCATGCCGCCCCGTTCCCAATTGGCCGTTTGTTGGGCACCAATTGTGGTGTCTTAAATCTTGGACGAGTTCCAACAATATATAGAGCTGTTAGCCATGCAGGCGAAGCTGACAGTTATGACATTTTATGCGCCGCTTACAAAAGCCTCATTCAGCCCCTTGTCACCCGTCTCGGTTGTGGTCGCCACCTGCCAAGGCGTATAACTGTTTTGGGGCTTCGAGTCGTTCACCGTTTCGCGTCTTGTTTACCGCCATTTCGGATGGGGCACATCCAACCAACCGCAGGGTTCAATGCATTGCTGGTCAAGGTCGTTTCTTGGGCTTGTTACCCAGCTGACTGAAAAGTTGGCTCGATTGCGGCGGTAATTTGCTTGTGATAATGTCACATAGAAACTATTGCAACTATTACAAAACTTGTCACACCCATGACAAGTTTTGTAATAGTTGCAATAGTTTCTATGTGACATTATCACAAGCAAATTACACAAAAATGTTTTAGGTTTAAAAAGAAAAGAAAAGCCTTTGAATACTTCAATATCATATTCAGATAAAATAATCAAATGATGCATTAACAAATAGTTAAGTTTGGTTAAGAACTAAAGTAAGAGGGAACCATTTAACGTTAACATATCCCATAATAATATTAATAAGTAAAATCAGAAAGTAAATCTCCTTGATCTTCAATTCGATTAGCAGGAAAACCCCCCAAAGTCAATGCCAACGCACAGCTTCGCCGCCCAAAATGTTCATCAGACAAGCACAGCTTTCAATATCGGCATGATCTGTTATTTATTTGGGTTATAGCCCATTCCGATGAACTTGCCCTACTGCAATCACTTCCCTCACAATCAGCTAGTGGCGATCAGCTCTCTATTTCCACACAATGATCGTTGCAATTAGAGCTCAATCAGGGTTTACAATCTCGGGTTAACGCATCTCTGAACCGATCGGCAAAATAACACTCAGAAACAACGAGCACGGAAATGGGGTCAATGGCAAAAGCATTTGAACTCTTGGCTCTTGTTTGTGGCGTGTGGTGTTTATGTCTTCTTTCGTTTTGGAGGGAAGTCGGCTAGGCATTTACCCGCGATTCGGTCACATTGTCACGCGCCGTCGAACGCTTTGGCTGCGCTCAATTAAGGCTAAGAAAAACACAAGTATGCAAATCTCTTACTCATGTACAGTTAACCATGACGTTCACTTAATCAGGTTTGCGGCTTGGGGTCCCCTTTTTTCGGCGGGCAGTGACGGCATAAAGCTAAACTGATTAATAAGGAAGTGGAGGCGACGCTGAGCCTGCGACCCACCTGCGAATTTATGCACATTTACCGGTCGGTCGGGAAAGCCTGAAAGACCAGTCGGAGGAAAACCATTTATTAGCATAATAATTCCGCCTTGGGCCAGCCAAGTTTGTGGCGGACAGCTGTTGACCCATTGACTTAGTCAACAAATTTCGCATTGCCTGCGAACGGATTGCGAAACGTTGTGAGGAAAATCCGCTGGCTGTCGTCACTTCTTCGGCAGAAAATATTTTAAATATAGACTTTAATTTTATTTCAGTCTCTCGGCTACAATGCCCCTCTGTTTTTGCGGCCATAATTACAACAACACCCAAAGTCCAAAGCGAAGTTGGCAATCAAATGCCGAGCTCTTGTTTTTGGTGTAAATTGCGTAAATTGAATAAACATTATGCTACAGCGCAGCCCAGGGTAGTTGGTAGACATTCAAGCTGCCTCGTTTCTTGTCGGCATTTTCGTTTTACATTTGGTAAATCTGTTTTTGGCAGCTCTTTGCTTTCCTGCCTTCTGATCCGCACTGAGGCAAAGCCGCAGTTAGTTGGTGCGAGTGTAGATGGGAGCCCGAGGGGTGCTCAAGAGGTTTGATTTTGTGTTGAAAATAATAGCTTTATTATGACGTTTTAAGGATGAGTTAAACTTTGAACACACAAAATATTAAGTTGGATTTAAAAATATCCTATCCTTCAATAGTCGAAAATTACTATCGAAATCATCTTTTCATTATCATATTTGTTTTTATTTAGAAATTATATAAAATTTCAAGTGCTACTTTACATTGTCTTTCCATTGGCTCACTAGGAGATCGTAGTCAACGTTAATAACCATAGACATTTTAAGAAATACAGTATTTAAGTGCTTTTACTTAATAATACACTTTTCTGTGAACCAGTTTTTAAATTACATTATTAAATTAATATATTTGAAACCAAAGTTCATATTTCCTACTGTAACTTCTTCTGCACACCTCGTTAAGTCTAAAAATATAGAGCGGAGCGTAATTAGGCAGCACTTAAATGACTGTAAATGAACAAAAATACAGCAATAAAACAAAAATACGAGTATTGAGCAATCGGCTGTAGCGCATAAAACACAAAAGAGCATGGAAAATATTCACAAAAGAAGCGCTGGGATATATACAATATTTGGCAAATTGGGAAAAAATATGCTTATATTTAAACAAAATTAGCAACGATAATTACCGCATCAATCAAGATGTACTTAAGGCTTTCCTATATTTTTTCGTGGCATGCAAAAGCGCATTTAAAGCTGCAAATGTATTGAGAAAACCACTTCCGAACAAGAAATGTAATGCACAGGAAAACTGAAGACTGAACACTTTGAAAGTTAAAAATAAAATATGATTATGAATAATATTATAGATTCTACTGTACCATGTTTTGGCATTTATTTTGATTACAGCAACCGACAGACTTAAAGTTAGTAAAAAATCTCATATAACAAATATAGGTCGTAAAAATCAGTCGAATAATAAACAATTCAAAATTAAATACAGTGGGTTTTAGCGGAATAAAAAGTGTAAAGTAGTGAGTAGTCAGTAGTAGGATCTTCAAGGTAGTGATCCTTTTAAACAAGATCTTACAGAACTATTTAATATATGCTTTCATATCTTCTGAAATCAAAGGAAATTCTCACAAAAATAGCACATATTAAATTAACAACTTAATCTAGCATAATTTAAGATATTTTTACTTTCATTTCGCGAGTTTCATTGCAAACTGGCATAGATTTAAAAATCAGCTCCACGATTAATGTCAAAAAATTACCCATACTGGCTTCCATATACTTTTTGGCTCTCCATTTTTCTGGCTGACGCTCATTTGGCTTTGTTGGATTGTCGAAATGTTGCAACACACATTCGAGTTTGGAAAATTTCTTTGCAACCGAAAAGTTGCGCGCAAAAGAAATTGCAAGTCAATTACCGTTAGGCGGTTTGCATGGCGCCATGATGCAATCGCGCCACATGTGCCTGCCGCACTCCGCACACAATACAACAAAGCGACAACAACAATAATCACAACAACAGTATCAGGCAGGTCGACGTCATCAGCATATCGCTAATTGATTGCGTCTGAATTGGTTGTGTCTGCCTTAGTTGCTGGTGTTGCATTCACTTTGCCGCTTTTTGGGTCGCGCCATTCTCCATTGGCACACACTCTCGAAGCCGAGGCGAGCAGCACGAGCCACGGCGGCGTTTCTCGGGTTAGGACAAGATCAATGTTGCTGCTGTTGGTCAATCCGGGCAACAGGTTCTCCCGAAACGAAAGACTCAAGCAGCGAACTTGAAACGCATATCAGCTCTTTCTGGACTGCCCGTCATTGGGGTTGATTGCCCCCGATAAATGCTGCCGCTCTCGGGCAGTATAATAAGCTATAATAATGGTTGCATCATTTCTCACTTTTCATTTCGCTTTTCGCAAATTACCTGCTTTTTGCTTAAGTGCTCCAGAGATTATGTGGGGATTATGGTACAGTGGGAGTCGGGTGTTTTCATAGATTCCTACTTAAACATGGTAGAAATAATACTAGCGTAATTAAAATGAGCGGATTTTAGGATTTATTATGGTTTTTCAAGTACAGTTCTTACGAAAGTGAACTAAAACATCCCTTAATAAAATACGCAATGTTGTAATACTAACTTCTAGTGTAAAGTCACATTAAATAGGAAACTCTCTGTTGTCGAACGCAACATTTTTACGCATTTCCACTGAAAAAAGCATTTGTCAAGACTTTATTTTAATTTTACTACATTTCAAAGATCAATTTTGGACAATTGTTCGTTTTCAAGATAATTACAAAAATGTAAGGCATTCGGACGCGACCATACAGAATTCACTTATTCAAAAAACAAGTTTAAGCTCTGATTTCTACGAAACGTGATGAAAGATTTTAATGCAATGAATTTGAATGTATTATGCGTGGATTAATACACAAAATGTATTTGGTTTGATTTAAAATAATAAGGTAGTTTTTTTAATTGAATTTAAATTCCTGTCGCAAGCGACATTTTTGCCACCTTACTTTTTATATTGGATTTTACTTTTTAGGTAAATTAGATTTAAGCATTTAAGCATTTTATTTCCACTTTTGCATTCTTCGAGTGATGTTTAAAAGCAAAAGTCAAATGGTAATGCCTCTGTTTTAAAAGTTGTTATCACTAAAATAATGAAAATTCGCATTTTCTAGAACTTTCGTTTGCTGTTTCTGGAGAGTTACCCATATATTGTTTTATAGGACAAATCTTTCTTTTCTAAATCGAAATATTTTATCAGTCATTATTAGTTGTTTCTTTTTATTCTAGTGACATAATTTTTTTAATAACATCGGATAACTATATCGTATAGCTACTGTAAAAACAATGCGACCTTATGTAATACATGTTATATGTAGTGTTACGAAGAATATTCGGTTTGCCAAAGTAATCCATTTTCATTAAATTTCCAACTTAAGGAGAGTTATTATTTAAAGACTGCTTATTTATTTATTATTAAGAAATAGCAAATATCTGCCAATATAAAACTATATCCCTACCTCTGACCGGATAAGGAGTGTTTTTTAATGATATGATCCGACTCACATCAGGTGGCCAGAGGCAAGGATAGGTGTTGTTGATGGGGAAGACAACGAATATGCTACCCTTTGGTTTATTATTAATAACGAACGAATAGGGTAGACTAATATAAGCAGTGTTTATTTCTGTTGTCCTGTGTTAATTTATTTGGAGCTGCAGACTGTTCTATGTAAAGCTTGGCTTCAACGTATATGCATATGCTCATGAGCTTACAAATGTAGTTTGACTGAATAGATAACGCGAAAGCTTGGACGAGATAAGAAAGAGACGAAAAGAGAAAACAGACGAGCGCTGCAGGTGCAGTGGTACACCTACGCGCGCATAGGTGCTGGCCGTTGCTCCAAACAGGTGTCTTAAGATATTGTTTTTATTAAAATCTAAGGACATTTCAAAATACAACAAAAAGTACAGGTCGTTGTAGAGCAAACATAGGAAGATCGTGTGCCTCGAAATAAATATCCAAAGCTGTAGACTGAAAGTAACGTGATGGCCTTGAAGGAACTGAGAAACGTATTTGACTAAGAAGTTGAATGGAAAAAATATGTCCGTTTAGTTTATGAAGGAACAACATCGCGCCTTAAGAGAGGGAAAGTTCCAAAACGCGTAGTCTATCGGCACAAAAAGGGAGGCAGCGAAGTGGGTCCCAATCAAAGCCCCGTAGAGCAAACAAAAGGAATTGTTTCTGTACCGATTCAATAAGGTCTTGATACCTTGTACATTGAGGGGACCATATACACGAACAATATTCGAGAATGGGCTGAACCAGAGATATATATAGATCATTAAATTCCTTAGACCATCGTTTTACAAAGGCAAAAACTTCTCTAGCTTTACAAGATCCGTTACAGAATGGATACGTTCAAGAACACTCGTCCCTAAAGAATAGTTGGCATGGAAACAATTTTTTCGGTAAAACGACATGTATTTACATTTACAGTTTGGTAAGATAAGTATATGATAGGTTTGTTTAAGATACAGTTTTTATTTGGTAGATTGATTTAGCATATGATTAGGTTTCTTTAAGATTTAATTCAACTTTAGTTGTATTAAAGCTCCTTATTTTCTTTATGAGAAACCATTTACGGGGCTCCCCGACATATTTTCATTGATAAATAACTATGATGCAATTAACTTCTCCTTCGCTTAAGATAAACAACGGGCTTTGTTCTTAATCAACCCAAGTGAGCTCAGCTTTGTATGCGTTTATCTTTAGAGAAACATGAAATAATTTTATTGTTATTAAGCATTTCATACAATTGTGAAATGCATACACAGCTTGTGAATGTATAAGAGAGGTATTTTACAGAAATGTTTTCATTCTTGATTTTGTTAAATAGTGAATGACTTTTTATATATTATATATTTAATTATTATTTCTTGTTTTTTATGTTATGTTTATTAAAGCGTTTTCCATTTCCATTTCCATTTTAATATGATCTCTTTTTGACTTTTGTTTTTGGATAAAATATACAGTAGCCCCGAAAATGATCAAAACGCCAATTGCCAATACGAGATACAATAGATATGATACAAATTCTGAGCCTTGTGAAGGCTGATCCATTTCCGTAGAGCCAATTAGTTCGGTAGAAGTGTAGTATTCTTCAGTTGTTGTCTCGGTTGTTGTCTCAGTTGTTGTCTCGGTTGTCGTCTGAATCCACACACAGTCTCCTGCGTCCGATTTTATATAGCCAGGGCAACAAACCAGCTCTTCCTCTAGCCTGGTTTTGGTCTTGGAATTGTCATGTTTTCAGATTGTTCTCGAATAATATTTTTTTTCAAAGCACTTACCACTGTCTTAGTCCCGCCGGGTATTCCCAATTCTTTGAAATATTTTTCTAAGTCACCGAATTCACTCAGTGGTTTGGGAACTTCTTCTGTGTAGCTTACAGTCATAGACTGGTGACACAAATGGCGAACCTCCTCCGTTTCGTCACAATGTGCCACCTTCAGCGTTGCAAAGCTGAGCACAAAAATGATTAAAAGCCTTGACATTTTTGCAGCTTCCATGCGATCAAGTCGGCGAATAAAATATAACTGAATTACTTAATAGTGTGAAGTGCTCCCGTCTCCTCGATAAGGTTCAGCAGAACCGCACAGTGGGGTATCGGGCCCAAAAAAAAAATTCAGTGTGGCCAATTTTGAGGGAGCAAAAATAATTAGTTTATGGCTTCAATAATATGAAAAAAGTTATTTTTGTTTGAGAATTAGTAATTAAACTAACTTGTCTCGGGTTATGGTCAGTCTGTACGGGAAAAGTAGTTTTCATTCTTAAGTCTGGCACGCATGGGACACATGAATATTTATTTATTTATTAAAAAAATTAGGCTTAGCATAAAATTCCTAACCTATTGGTAAATTACCGAGCACTAGCTACGGTGACCTTCGACTCTGGTTGTGATTAATTTTATCTATGTATGTATGTCTTTATGAGGTTACAAGCTATATCTACATATGTACATTCATTTATAAATTCATATGTATATATAAAATGTTTTTATATTAAGAGATTGGCTTTTCTTATGAACTCGTACATCTTAGGGTTTGATCTGATCAATAGAATTAAATAACTTGTAGGTAACCAGAAAGGCAGAATGTGACATCTATGTATCCATTGACTATAAATATTATTTATCTGCATCACCATGCAAGTAAATTTCGAGAATCCCGGATATTCGTACAAATCCTCACTATTCTGTTGAATTCTGACTGCTACACTTCCTGCTGCTCCCATAAATCATGATAAGCTTTGCGTTTATTCGCGAAAAAATATAATACATATAATAAAATTTAGACATTTGAAATTGCACAGCAACAAATATAATGGATTGAAATGCCGAAAGAAAATCAAATGGATAGAGAGTAAAACAGGTCAATAGCCAATTAAAGAATGTTAGTAATAATATTATAATAGATTATAAGTTAAAGCAGCAAAACTTTTGTACCAATAAATCAGTATAAAAAAAAACTAACAACTAAAACTCTAAAAACAATAATGTAGTCTACTGAAGTCGATTGTCTTCAAAAAGTAGTTATATTTTAATATTAAAAAAAAGCTATTATTTTAATTTAAATTTGCTGACATAACAGATAAAGGAACAATCAGAGAATTTGTATGAAAAGATGAGAGAATCAGCTGAATTTCAGGGTCCATATTCATTCATGTTTTTTATACACCTCAGTAAGGTTTTTCTATAGATTTTTATTTCCATAAAATTGTTTCAATTGCAAATGCCATCTTTTGAATTACATCTTGTATTCTTGTTTATATTCTGTTAAGTTAAAAGAAAAGTTTTAATATATATATATTTATTTATTTGAATACATTTACCCACAATGCGTGCAGTGATGACTAATGTAGAGAAATTTAAATACTTGATACTTGGTTTTTGTCACTATGTGTGTCCCAGAGGAAACCGTAAGCCTCCGAATGCAAGTAGATGATAGTGTTTCTGATCGGATTCTGACTGACTAGATATAGGACAATATTCAATGATCAAATATCGTTTGATAAAAGTTAATATTATAAACAAATAAAAAATTATTCCGATGATAAGTATTCCGGTGTTAACATAATTTCCGGAAGAAATATCATGGACGAAATCAATATTAAATTATATTTCTTTTAGATTAGGTTTCTAAATTGATCCAATAGAAAATGTTGTTGAGATTGTGGGACTCGTCATTCTCATTTTAAGTACTATATTTATATAAATGTGCACTACAGCTTCAATTAAGCGAAGTTATCTTGGTTTTGTGTTTTTATTTTTCTTCTAAAAAACTAAATGACACTCTTCGAGGTATAATTTGTTACATTTAAGAGTATACCATAGAGTTCAGTATCTTGTATCTTAAATTTTAGTTGCTACCTTGAAATTGCCGAATTTAATGTATACGCAACACACCATATTTGGTTTCTCATTATATTACATTTCTTATTTATAAGGAATATTTTCCTTGGTATAATATTTTACAAATTTTTAAGGATTTAAAAAAAACGAAAGGAGTAGGTTGCTACGTCAGAAATATCTTCACAGTGTTTAAATTTTTTAATACAGAAAATTGCCATAACCACATGTTGTAAGTGAATCATAAAAGTGCTTTATGGAGATCAACCCTTTACGTATCTGTGCTCGGCTAAAAAATATAAGCTTTGGTATCTAAAAAAAATAGCTTTATCTTAAAGTGGTTTTGTATTACAATGTGGAAAAGCTTGAGATACTTTCAGTAGCCTTGCATACTTTTAGGCTATAAAACCTAGGCTTTAGGTATTATAGGATCCAGAAAACGAAAACAGAATTAAACAATATAAAATAATTATACCAAACAAAGACCTCTGAAAACATTTATTTAAGTAATAGAACAATGGAGGGCTCTATGCAAAATAGGGTTTAAGTTGTATTCCACTTTGCTACATTTTTGATTAATATAAAATCTTTGCTTTCAAGAATTAAAAAAGACACGAATTATACTTATGGTTTCTTAAATATATTTTGAAATATGATATTGAGTATATTTATAACGCTCAAGACATCCAACTCCATGCTAAAGTGTTTGCATAGTTTTAGGCTTTATTAATTATTTTATGGCCCAGTTTTTACAATAATAAAAAACAATCTAGAGTCTGTGGTAATTAACAAAATACTTTTGTGTCTAACGAATCACTCAAATCGAAACTCGTTTCTCTATTGAAACAAAAAAAAAAATGGAGTAACATGTCATTACTACATCGATTGGTAGTACTTTCGAGAATATTTGCTGTTCACTTTGCAGTTATTACATTTATATCGTTCTGCAAATGTATAAAAACAGAAAAAAAACCGAGTTCTAAGCAGTGAAACCCTTAGTGGGTTTCATAAAAAAATACACTTAATGAAGTGATTTCCAGAGGTACCCTTAAGGGGGGATATACATATAAGCGGTCAAAATTTGGCCATTTTTCGTGAATTTTTTTTTTATAAGAAATAGTCAAGCAATTGTCGTGAAACTTTGGATATAGTTAAAAGTAGAATCAGAGATGATAAAAAAAATTAGTTATAAACAATATTTTACAAAATGGCGGACTTATGGAACATATGCCGTAGCGCCTCGAGCTTTGAGTTGCCGTGCTATGGACACGATAGAGCTCGTAATTCCTGTCCGAAATCCGTAAACTAAATTTGTTTGTATTCATTACACCTTTATCTTCTATTTGAACCTAAAAAACCAAAAAGAAATCAAGACAAAAAAAATAAATTTTGATTTGAAGGAAAAATGCCATTTTCAGGTAATCAGTTTTCACTTCCCACCCTCTTAAAAAATAGTAATACTCAGTTTTATAACAACCATGTAGGTTCAAATAGAAGATAATTTCATGCTGATCATAATAATTTTTGATTCACTCCGATATGTTACATAGTTTTTTGTGAATCGTGTCCAGAGCATAGGTAGAAATGCAAAAATTAGAAGCTGAGAAAAAGACGTTCAAAGTTTTTGATGCGCCCACGTTAACTCTTGTGAACCTTGCGTGCATACTTGATTTGAGGCACTTAGAGATGGAATTCGATAATGAAACTTATACACTATATTCTTTAAATAATAAACTATTTTTTAAAGAAAAAAAAAATTTGCCCAAAAAAATTTGGTTTACATGTATATCCCCCCTTAAATAATTTATTGGAGACCTATTCATTCATCACGTCGCTTTGTTGTTGTTTTTTTTTTTAATTTTCTTTTTATTTACATTATTTAAATATGTACAAACATTTCATAGAAAAGAAATTTACACGAAAAAGTCGAGGGAGCAACTCGTCAGCAGTTATTTCTCGGTGATTGTCTACAAAAGCACTGTACACTCAGAGGCATCGAATGAGAGGGGACAGGCAACATCTGGGCGCCCCAGAGGGAATGTGGCAAGCTTTCTGGAACTGGAACTATTTGCGCCAGATGAGTGATCTTCTCCCGCTCGGGATCCTCTTGGAATTTCGGTTGGTATCACAAACTAAGAACTAAATTTGTAAGTCGTACGTTGGCGGTTGCTGGGCATGGGAAAAAGTGGGGTGCTGGATGTCTTTTTGGATACTTCCGACTTGTTGATTCGCCCGTCTTCACCCGGCTTCACCTCTCAATTGGCCCTCGACAGCGTTGCGATTCGTCTACTTTTTGTGGAGGTAGCCACCGTGGCCGGAGACGCCGTAGGAGGAGATGCCGTGGCCGGAGACTCCGTACGAGGAGATTCCGTGGCCGGAGATGCCGTGACCGGAGATGCCGTGACCGGAGATGCCATGGCTAATGTAGGCCGGAGCGGCAACGGTGTGGGTGACGGCCACGGCGGGCTTCACGTGGCTCTCAACATGGACGGGCACTGGCACGGCCACCTTGTAGGGCACTGGGCGGTCCACGTGCACGGGCACCTTGTGGATCACGCGCTTCTCAACGGTGTAGGGCACTGGCTTCTCGACGGGCACGGGGTAGGGCTTCTCAACGTGCACGGGGTAGGGACGGTCGACTGGGATCTTGACCGGGATGCGGATGACCTTCTCGACGGGGTAGGGCTGGGGCACCTCAACGGGCACCTTTACGATCTCCTTGACGGGCACATGGACGATCTTCTCCACGGGGTAGGGCTGTGGCACGGGCACCTTCACGGGATAGGTGACGGTCTTTTCAACTGGGTAGGGCACGTGACGCTCCACCTGATAGGGAACCTGCACGGTCTTGATCACGGTGTTGGTGTGCACCTGGGTGGGCAGCTCAGCGACGGCGTGGTGGGCAATGGGGGCGGCGATGGCGACGGGGGCATGTGCCACTCCGATACCAGATCCCAGGATGGCACCGCCGGCAGACGGTCCGTAGCCGTAGCCCAGACCGTGGCCGATGCCGCGCTTCTCCTGCTTCTTCTCGGCGGGCTCGGCGGCCTCCACTGGCTTCTTGGGCGCCTCCTCGCTGGCGCTGACCACCAGCACGCACATCGCCACAAGGCCGAAAATGAGCTGCAATGGCAAGCGCACGAAATGGGAGTGAGACCTAAATGGGGTTGGCTTGGTGGGTCGGTCGGGTGCGTTATGCAATGGCCGCGCTTCCGCGTTCGCCTCCCGCCAGTCCATAATTTCGAATATGACAATTATGCAATGGCTGGAAAGCTGGACAGTTGGCTGGGCAATCAGCCAAGTTCAATTGTGGCCTAGATTCCCAACATATTGCCATCGCGGCGTATACGTAATGTGGAGTGAAATATTTGCAACCCCTTATGTGATCGGAATTTATTGATACGTGAGTGCATAAAATTAACCAAGTGTAAACTTTTAACAATTTTAAATAAATTTATTCAAACTATTTTGCTTTCAAAAGTAGGGCTTAGTTAGTGCCAAATGTTTTCTATCTCAGGTTTTTGATCTCAATTGACAGCCATTCTATTCTTTTAAACTTTACAAATGACGTGGCCTTTATTAGGGACTTAATACTTAAAAAATTAACAAGCTTTAAGCCTTTAAAATTTCAAAAGTATTTCGTCCTGCCAGCAAGGTTAAACAGTAAGACTGACAAAGAACTTGTTGTGTTTTTTGAATTTTAGTAGATTGGTTCTTTAAACTAAACTTAACATGTGAAAAAACTGGCACACTTTTTTTTAATATTACTTCTTTACTTGGTAAGCCACTTAAACGGAAATCGGGTTCTTTAAGCACAAGTATCTCTAACTAGGCAACACTTCCAAGAAGAACACAGAACACTGCTCGAACCGAACATACCATGGATTTCATTTTGCACTAGGATAGCTCCTCAACACTTTGCGATCAAGATGGGCTTGTAGTCTCGACCAACCCGCAGCAGTTAACTGAATAATTTCGCACAGACGCGTCGAGCTTTTATATGGCCGATGCTGCGCCGGGATTGTCTTCGCCCTCGGCTGCGCAGTCGCCGCGGATCGAGATCGCGCCAGCAGCCGGCCGAGAGAGCGAGCTTTGGCTGCTCTCCCGTCCAGTCTATCCGTGTGAGCCGTGTGCCTTGTCAATCGAAAGGAAACGCGTCAGCAGCAGAGCTTTTCAGGCGCTCTCACACGGACAGTGTCCGTGTCGTTCGTGTGACTCGCTTCCGTGTGCGTGCCCGTCGGTGAGCGTTCGTGTGAGGCGAGCAGCCATCGAGCTGTCAGTTGGCGGAACTCGAGTACTTGGGCCACAACTTGGCCAAAAGTAACTCTGAAATAATAACAAACAGCTTATTTTCATAAAAAAATATAAAATATATATAATATAAAAAATATAAATAATCTAAAACCATTAAAGAGGAAAATCTGTAAGAGTAAAGGGACAACAAAAATGATTTTTAAACCATTCAAAAATAAATATCTATCTTAAGCGGAATATTAATGATTGTAATTCTTGTAAAAGATAATTCCAATCTTATCTTACGTGTTCAGTGTTTAGTGAATTTAATTCTTTACTTTTGAATTATTATATTTTTGCAAAATTCCAAGTCGTTTCATTGCATTATTTACATAGTAGAGATTTCAATAAGCGGATCTTCCTGGCTAAAATTAATTAATAAATAATTATAAAATAGGTTAAGTGACTTGATAATATACTTAACATTTGGGAAAAAAGATTTATTTTACTTTGAAATATTATATGAATGGAGAAATAACAATAACTTTAAATTGAATGCTTTCATAAATAAGTTTAAATACACTTTTAATTATTTATTTTATTACAATATTTTCTT
Organism: Drosophila kikkawai; assembly: GCF_030179895.1. Taxonomy (NCBI): domain Eukaryota; kingdom Metazoa; phylum Arthropoda; class Insecta; order Diptera; family Drosophilidae; genus Drosophila; species Drosophila kikkawai. Next base: position 8,751,769 of record NC_091729.1, read on the forward strand.
ATATAGCAAACTCTATCAATATTAATTGTACTCTCTGAAATATCTTTACAAACAAATAGTTTTTTTTTTTAGAAAAAATTATCCAAATACCGTGGGAATCGATTTTTTATCATTTTTAAAATTGTTTGCAATGAATACATAAAAAATGATACATTCATTGCAACTCAGCAAAATGACATGGTGTATTCTCATAACCACAAACCTAAAATAAAACTTCATTCATATAAGTCACTTAACAAAATTTGTTAATACATGGAATGAAAAAAGGAAAAATAAATAAAATAAATTTATATAAAGTTCTCTCAACACAAAAATATAAAATAAATCCTTATCTTCTGGGCGGCATTGCCTAGTAATAACGAACCGGGAAGACTTTGTTCACATCAACAATTTAGACCCAATAGCAATGTTGCACAGCCATGAGTCAAATTCATATTAGCCACACATTTCAAACAATTTCAGGTTGCAACCGCTGTTGAATATTCAATGTAAATTTAAAGTCTGCAGAAAACATGCGCCGCCGAGTCTGTTCGATTCTGTGTGGCTTCGTGACTGAACTTTTGATCTATGATTTCAGCTTCGCTCAGTATTCTGCATGCCTGGCTCTTTGCTTGGTTTTTTGTGGTCTTTTTGTTTTCGGCCAGGCTGAGCCAGCTCAAGCCTTGATAAAGGTGCATTGATTGAATGCTGCGGCGGTGTGGGTAGCTTGACATTTTAATGCTGCATAGGAAATACTCGCCAATGGCCATGTAAATGGAACGTGTGAACAATGAGTGGACCGCAAGCGATCACAAAGCAGAACAAACACTGGCCGAATCATGTTAGATTTATGTGCATTAAATTAATTGTGGGCATAATGTCCGGCCATAATGGCATATGGGAGCGCATTAGGCTTTGTAATGTGCAGTTGAAGGCGAAGGTCGCCCGGCATCATCACCATCAACGCAACAATCAGACGTCTGCAGGGTCTGCAGAGTCTGCAGAGTTGGTGATGTATTTTGAGAGTAAATATTCAAAAAATCAACAAGAAAATTCCAAAATATAATGAACATTTTAATATATTTTTAAACTTATAGACTATATTTAATAATAGTTTATTGACCTTGCTTCGAAGGGTTAAGCGTTTGTTAAAAAGAGGTTTTATTTATTACAAGAACTTAAAATTTGTGCGATATTCAGTTTTGATAGAGTATTCCAGAGCGATAATCTGGCTGCCTCAAGTCCACGTCAAAGTTGAACTACATTTGTGGGGGGAGACGGGACGGCGGTTGGTAGGCCTTGCCTTCGCACCGCTTCTTTTGTGGCCAGCTCTTTGAGTAATGTGAGGCTATGGCTCCGCCGCAGAATCGCCGCACTGCAGCCGGGCGGATGACTTAAGCGCCTCATTGGAAATATGCAAACCAAACACGAAATCAACGGTAACAAAAGAGCCCAGGCCACCAAGCTCAAGTTCAAGTTTATGCATTGGATTTTGTTATGTTTCGTTTGCTTTATTTTTATGGTTTTTCTAGATCACTTTCATTTTGTTGTTGATTTGCCAACATTTGCATAAACGGACAAAGATGGATCGAAGATCTAAGCTTCGGGAGTTGTTTTTGATTTGAATACCCAGCTCTAATGGTTTGGTGGCGTATTTTAGTTTTTTATTCAAGATAATTAGCATAATTATTATAAGGCAAGCAGCGGTTTTATTTTTTATTTAAGGTGTACCTTTGTTTATAAATATATATTGTTTACATTTTTTGGTGTCGAATCAATAAGAAATATCTTTATTTACATTGATAATTCAATAAATGTGCCGTTCTTTTATTACGGCATTATCTGTAAAAGGAATCAATTTTAAATTTTAAATTTAAAGTAAAATGCAAACATTTTAGAACTTGTAAATCCCTAGGTCATCAATTCATGATTATCGTTAAACTTCATCTGCAAAACATGTATCGGGTCAAGGTAAAGATAAAATCAATAAGATCAATTTTAACTCAAAGTCATTTTTAACCTAATGAAAATTCTGGTTCTTGTTTATTGATCACTAAGTTTCTAATATTAAGATATATTTATTTATTTAATTCTAATTTTTTTCTGTGTACATGTGGATGGCAGAAAAAGATGTTTTTTTCTTTCTTATCTACTCTTATTTTTATGACTGCTTGGCAAATGTTTTAGTGCTTTTGGTTCTTTACGAATATAAATTAAGATTAGCAAAGTTTTTGAAAGTATCTGGCGCCGACAGTGGTCAATCAACAATTTAAAAACGGATTATATGCGGAATAAAGAATATATATAACTAAAATAAAGCGAAAATGTGCATTAAAAGTTTGAAAATAAATTAGAAAGTATCTGATTTCTATTAGAACAACGTACATATAGTAAATGGCAAGAATCCAAATTTAATTATCAATAATTTAGTGCCAAAGTAAAGTTGTTTCCGTTCAGGCAGATCTATCAGTCATTTGCATATTATCTGAGTCGGTTGGAAAGGTGGCTCTTTCATTAGTTAATTCGATGTTTGACATTTCGCGTTCACTGGCCGCTTGCTAATTTATTTAATTAATTCAAGACTGACGTCAAAACTCTTCTTGTTATCAAGAAGAAATTATTTCGACAAAGGCTGGGTTACTCTAGAACCTAAATACTCTTTTGTGTTGCTTTATATATTATTTCTCTTCTAGTTTATTTGAAATTTAAATAGTTTATTTAACCCATTGCAGATGTATTTTATATATAAGAATTATGTATATAATGATATAGGAACTGCATTGGTATAGTCTTGCATACGAAGTCCCAAATATGAACTCAACGAAACTAGACTTTTGTTGGTCCTTCGAGCCGGATTTGTACGAATTTATATTCAGCTACCTTAACATTTATTATTCTTATATCTTATAAATTTTGAGTGTTCTTCTGAAGCACTTTTTTTTTTTTAATTTATTACATTATTAAAAGTTGTTTATAATATTAGGAAACTTATATATCAGCAGTGTATTTATATTTGACAACATATGGCAGAAAACCAGTCTTCCATTTTTATTATTCTCTCTCCATTATAGTGGACTATCCAGCGGAAATTTATGGATTTTTAGGGGATTTTTGTTGGGTAAACAAAAATTAAATAACTTACCACTAAGCATATGAGATAAAATAAGTTAGAGAAAAGAGATTTTATGAGTCGCCGGCTATGCCAAAGTACTTTGGTTCTCTGTCGGGCAACTGTGTCATTAAAAATGATTTAAGTGAAGACACCTTTCGTGTTAGCTGGCCATAAATTAAACGATAATAAAATAAGCAAACAAAGCTATTCAAATTTGTCTCGTCGTATTATGGCAAGCTCTATTCTTGTTTAAGATAAAATAGAAAAAAAAGATTATAAATTTGTATATATAGCTAGTAATTAACAATCAAAGCCGTGATTTTCGTTCATTGTAAGGCAAAAGCACTCATGAACTTTATTCAAGCGCGCTCGATTTATTGATTGGTGCTTAATATTTGTCATTTGCCATTTGTTGGCAGCTTTTTTGCGCCTCCATATCGATGAGTCGCCGAGCATTGCGATTGCTCCAGTTTTGAGATGCCTCGCATTTGTCAACCGAATGCCGAACATGTTTCTATGTCTGAGTCGTGCAAATATGCTCCGAGCTGATTAATTTTGCTTTAGATTTTCGCCAATCCAATCTATGGAACTGCTTTTTGTGCTGAAACCACCTAATTGCAGCTTAATGGCATTCGAGTTGATTTCCAAATTGTCTAAAATGGAATCCCAAAAACTGATAACTTGATTTAATTCGAGTAAACTGTACATGATGAGAATGGTTAGAGGTTTCCTTGGGCTAACTTGAAGTGGTTTTATGTGTTTATTAGCCCAAGGAAGCTCATATCAATCATCGACTCGAGCTTTACTCATCATCAGACTTTCGGGTTGTTCATTTATCATTATGACGAGTTCCGAAAGGAAACAGTGAAGGTAACTTTACTCGAATGGTAAATGCTTCATTTAATTGCACTCTATTTTAGTACTTGTAGCTAGTCATGGTCTTATTCAGACCTAAATTAGTCCGAAATTTATCATAATTAAAGAGACGCTCGAGCGACACATTTTGACCCACATTGCTGGAAATTTGAATTGAAATGCGAATGAAGTGGCAAAAGATTTTCTTCGGTCGTAAACGATTTCGTGCTGCAGCTAAGGTCTTTCGGATTTTTGTCTTGAGGTTGAGCCGAGTTCGACTTGGGCTTGAGCTCGGGCAAGTAACATTTGTCAATTGAAATGGCCAGAAAAACAGAAACTTGTACGGACTTCGGGTCGAAGACAATCGTGCAAAACCTTCGACATTTAATTTTGTTTCTTTTTTGTTTATCTTTGGTGTGCACGTTTGGTTAGCAAAGAAAATTGCCTAGAAAAAACTGTTTACATGGGGCACTTTTTGCTTCTTTTTGGTTTGATAATTGCCCGCAAAAAGGTCAGAAAGAGCCAAAATGAATTTTAGGTCCGCCTGTTGACGGACACTATTTTCGCTTCTGTTTCGGCTCGGCGACCTCAACACCCTCGAAATTAACAACAATAATGACCTTTGACGGGCAGTTCGCACTTAAATCTCGTGCCGTAATATTTTTGGGAAATCTAAAAAATATATATGTATCCCCAGACAATGGAGTGGAAGTGAAAACCCCAAAATGAACCTCTTGATTTGACATTTTCCGTGTAATTGGCCAAATGCGGTTAGGGGCCCGGCCCCGCTTCGAACCTTGAATTATCCGCCGACCAAGACAATACCGCAACACCGCCTTCGATCGCAGCCGAACACGAAGTGCACTCGGAACCAGACTGCTCAGCTTCTGAGATCTTGGGGGCTGTATCCAGTAAAGAACTGGCTGGCACGCCCCCTCAACGCCCACTTCAACACCCTCCCACACGAACAACGTCAAGTTTGACTGCACAAAAGTTTTAAAAATGCAAATAAAGACATTATTTCGGGAGCGATTCAGCAAGGAAATATTCAAAGTCCAAAACCAGATAAAAGTAATAATATATAAATAATTGTGGTATAATAATTAGGCGCCACGACTTCAGTTCGGTTAAATCAAGGGATTTCAAGCTTTAAGGTTACAAGTACACTGACCTTTAGATATTTTAAATAAGACGGTAATTACATAAGTATCTCATACCCATATTATTCAAACAAGTCAACAATTTTTGAATCTAACTTTAAACTCTTTCATTACCGTTGCCTTTTAATATTTTCCAGTCTCTAAAAAAGAGTTTTGTTGGTTCTTTATAAACCCTGTTTGGCACCATTGACATTTTTGTGTCCATGTTCGAGATCAGCTCGTGTTTAGCAATAAAAATAAATAAATCATTTTGAACTCTGGCCATTGTTCGTTCGTACGAAACCTCTGCAGCAATTAGTGCAAGAAATTTTTACAAACAATAAGAGCAGAGACACAGAACTGAGACAGAAACGAAAAAAGAAACAGCAGCTTGCCTGGGAATTATGTCGCCTAATCGACTTTTGTTGCTGTAGTTTTTTGCAAGACCGCCGAGGGTGGGAGTATTTAACACCCTGAAAGTCGGTATTTTATTGTAGCAATTCAAATTTCGCAAAAAATGGGTACTTTGAATATTTAAGAAAAATTATTTTCCTGAAAGTTTAAAAAACAAATAAACTAAAAATAAAATGTTCCAAGTTTAATCTGCTAAATTGAAAAATTATAGCTGTTTCTAAATAATTCTTATAATTCCAATAGCAATTACAAGTTTATACACATGTTGGATATAAAGAATATTAAAAAAAAGTAAATGAGAGTAAAAAGGAATAACTGGTTCTTGCATAAAATAGACAATTATTATGGCAATGAAACAAGCAACCTCATCTACCTAGATAATCATATTAATTCCAAAGGTCGAACAAATATCTATTCTAAACTGTAAATAGGAACCGGCTGAAAGTCTCTTAAGCCATTAACTTTTAACCATAGGGTCTCTGGAAAGCCAAAAGGTTTGATTCTAAACAGCAACAAGGACCAACAAACAAGGAACTTTTAAAACCGTATACATTGAGTGGATTAGATCTGGCATTACTTCAAAAATAAATGGAAAATATTAACGAATTTATCATAAACAACCATCTCGCTCAGCTTTATGTTTTAGTTGTCGTTTTGCCTAATTCACCTTGCCTAACTAACCTATAATAACGGACGGCTTCAATTGCTCGATTGACATTTACCCGAATAGCCGCCTGCCACGCCCACAAGGTTCAATGAAAAATTAGGCAAATGATTTAACTCCAACAACATGTCATGACTCGACTCGACTCTGTGAAATGCATAATTACTAATATCAACAGCAGCCATCCCACAGAAGACAATGAGTGGGCAGAAAGGCAGTGTCAGCGGCAGACTGTTTGCTGTGCTCAGCTTGCAGCTTGCCGCTTGCAGCTTTCTGCAAATGCCACAGTGACACACTAACTGGGTGACTCCAAAAGCCGCTCGGCAGCAGCAGCAACGATCACGCTAGCACCGCTCCGAGACGTCGAATGCAAAAACAAAAATTATGCAACTCGCCTGCCCGAGCAGCTGCAGCAACTCGCCGCCATGCAGCACACCAACTGCAGCAGTAGTTGGCTGGACTCCTGCAGTGGCCTAGTAGCTTGTCCAGATTTGGGAATCTGCCGCCGCTGCGGTTTGATTTTGGGAAAGATGTTTTCCAAGAGATTTCCTATTCAATTTGCTACTGTCGGACGGTTGAATGCGCCTCAGAGGCTTGACACAGTTGTCTTCACAGATAAAGAACTTGAAGGAGTGTCGGCAGGCCCAGAGAAACACTTTCAATACGGAAATTGCAAGTAAATGGGAATGAATCGCGCTGGATTCGGGTTCGTTGCCTGAGTCTTTTGTTACGCTCCCCCGAATCAGGTGAAAGGATTCGCCTCGCTTTCGTGCGAAACACACCCGTGGCCAAGACTAGGCCAGACCAGACCACGATTTATGGCCATAATGGGTGTGTAGTTGCATAATCCGATTGAATGTGGTGCGGTAGCATTTATAAGCCTAATTGTTTGCCATTTGAATGCACTGTCAGGTGGGGCGAAGATGAGTTTGTACAGATTATCAGTAGTTGACCAGAAGCCAGGTGGGTCGATCGTAAACTAAATCAAGATTAAGAAAGGAGTAGAGGATGCTGGATATGAATATTCAAAAATGTAGTTATTCATATCGAGATTTCATATTACTTGCTAAATAATATATATAAAATGAAAGATATTTAGGCTGAAGTGTGTATTGATCATCACGAAACAATAACACCACTGAATGCATTAGAGCCAGTTTTATTATTCCAAAGTTTAAATATTTTCAGCAATAAAGTACCACTTGAAGTACGAAACATTGTTTGTCTATTCGGAATTTTTCCAAAAAGGAAATTCCCAACGAGGCTTGCACTCTCCAATGATGATGAATTGGATCGTTGAGTTGGATCGCTGTGGGGTCAACAGACTTAGCATTTAGCTGAAATGCGATCATGCGGCATGCCAATGACTGGAAATGCATTGTGGCTGCCGCAAGTACGAGCATTACAATCGCCGTCTTGGCTGGCTAAGTGAACCAGCAAGCCGTATTGCAGGGCAGGCCGAGACAGAAGACTCATGTGTGGAGATCATGTGGGAGGGACTATGGCGGTGGACGGGGTTGGATCAGGTAGGAGTCACTGGGATTTCCAGATTGCCAAAGACGCTCGCTTCACTTGACTTGCGCAGCGGCGACTTCGATTACGATTGCGATTTCGGTTTCAGTTTCGGTTTTTGGTTTTTGGTTTTCAGTTTCGGATTTGGGTTTTCAGTTTTGTGATCGAGAAACTGGTGCAAGTTTTTTGTCGCGATTTTTTTTCGTTTGTCGATTTCAGCCGTGGCTGGCAAACAGACATGCATTTTGGCAAAAGGAAAAATCAAATACTAAAGCTAAACCAATTCATGTCGCAATTGGTCGACAGCCGTTTGACGTCGCAGACGCATTCGGCCTGGCTTTTGGCGATGGACAAGTTGGCGGTGACCTTCAAAAAGCCACTGGCTATATTGTCGTTCATTAGAGCAAAAGTTTCGCATTTGGCAACATGGAACATGCTGAACGTCTTTCTGTGGCCTTTTCTCAGACGCTGGCAAAAAGCGAAAAAGCGGAGAATTGCGAAAATTCGTTTTCAGTTTTTCCATCTTTTGTCGTTCGCCGTTGCGCTTGTGTCTCCATCATTTTGTGGCAATTAATTAAGTCTCTGCAGATATGCGTACGCCACCCACCTCTCCCGCACTCTTGGCGCCAGAAATATTGTTTTAATTGGCCGCCGTTGGTTGCCGCAATTTGTTGCCTTGTCTCTCTTTTGGCCGGATTGGTTATTATTGCGTAATCGCAGCCAGATCTCCCAGATCGCGATCGCCAATCGATTGCGGCCTGAGTGGGATCTCTCTTTCGATTTTGGGCGGTTTCTGTGCCAATGATTTATGGGTTATCAGTGCTCCAGTTAAGAGCCCGCCGGAGTAGAGGATGCTGGTTATGAATATTCATTTTTTTGTATTCATAAATATTATTAATTTTGATATTTCATATTACTTGCATGTTGTTTAAAAAGAAATCTTTACTAAAGGGCTCATAAGATCAGAGCTTTACATGGTGAATAATTAGGCTTAGGTTTGACAATCGTTTTGTTTCCTTAATAATTAAATAATAAGAAATCATACTATATTATCAACAGGAATAATGTTTTTATTTTTATAATAAAAATAAGACTTAATACTTATTATCCCAAGTTGCTAAGACTAACTTAGTCAAAGGCTTTTTTCCAAATTAAACTTGTAACGAATATGGCAACTCATAATACGTTTTTGTGTCTGTAACTTAACTTATTTGTGATTTTAAATGTAAAAATAAAAGTTACTTCTAAATAATTCCAACTTTAAGAGAAAACATTTCATATATTATTTGGTATGAGTTCTATAACATTCCTTAACTTTAGATTTACATTTAGCTTCTATGCAATTATTAAGCATTAAAGAATATATATTTTAATTACTATGCAGCTAGGGAAATCTTGATCTAGTCTGAACATTCTTGTGCAAACTAATTTGGCGTAATTAGACCCTAAGCTTGACAGCAATTAAGCTTGACGGAGAGATCCGCTTTGTAATGGCTGGCAGTTGCGTAACCCGAAAGACAATTCAAGTCAAGATCAAAATTAATGTAGGTATTCCAGCGCGAGAATCGGAGCGGACTAACACCTACGAGAGTCAAGAGCACGTTGCAAATAGAAGTGCAATTCGCAGCAAATTACTGCTGAGATATGGAATAACGAGTGCATGCAACTGCTGGTACCTCGGCCACTCCCCCATGGATGTGGGCACACGAGGTCCGCAAAGCCGGCGACCTTCGCGGCGGGGTTCACTTCTTGGGCTGGATCCAGAGAACCAGTTCTGTCCCAAGGCGGATCGGCTCTCTTTTGTTTCTAAATCGATGCCGAAGAAAATTAAGTCAGAAATTAACAAGAACGGGTGACTTTTTATTAGAAAGTTGTTTCAGTTCCGTCTTTGTCGCGAGCAACGTCCTTGGGGCCGGGCCTCAAGAGGGCTTTGGCCCCCATTAAAATCCCCTCTTCGGGGGACCGCATCCCGAAAATAAACGCGCTGATCTCTAATATATGGTGAGCACGCTTAGAAAAACTGTTTTAATTGCCCTCGTTTGGCTAATACGCAAGATGGCACAAACCGGATTTATGTTTATTTTTTAATCGACGTAAACAAATGCTAAATACCCCTAAACTTAATTGATTCAATTCATCAAATGCAAACACGTTAAGAACTTTTTGCAGTTTGAAAGTTGATATTTGGGCTTCTGATGAGGAAAAACCCGCCAAGTTCGTTCACTTCTCGTAAAAGGCTGAAAATGCCAAGTGTCTGCTCTGCCAGTCCTACGCAAGCTGCTAAATGTAACTGAAATTTACGACCGACTTTTAAATGAACTCCGCTGACGTCAGTCTGCGAATGGATCTGTCTCCAGTCGACCTTGCGCGTGACTTTTCAGACTCTGATCGTAGCTCATCTGCATCCCTTCATCATCATCATCACTTCACCTGTAATTGATTAGCCCATAAGACGACTTTTCCTTCCTACTTGAGGCTGTGCGAATTCGGGTCATGTCAGCCCAAGTGACTGGCATGGAGAAAGGAGCTTCAGCTGTTAAGACCAGGAAGCTGTCTGCAAGGACACATCACAAGCAAGATGTCCAAGAAGTCTTTAATAAGATAAAGCTGATAGAGAAACATTAAATTGAATTGTTCACAGCCTTGACAATAAATTGCCTTATGATTTTTTGCAGAAGCAAGTCATTAATAATAATCGATAAATGTATAATCAAAAGTGTAAATCAGTTTTGATTTTGATTTATTTATGACAAAGTCAGGGCTCTCACATATATGAAGCATTCTTTTATAACAATATTTTTAATACCTTGCCAAATATCCAACATTATAACCAACAGCAAACACAGTTCGTTAATAATGATAAAACTCTTTATTTACAAAATATATATACAAGACATTGTACAGCAAGTAACCCGATTGTATAGTACTTCCAGCAGCCAACCAGTGACAAAGCCATTCGGATTTAATTTTATAAATTTTAATTTATTTTGTCCTTAATAGATTTCCACATAGATATTCTGTCGTTATCCATTCAATTCATTGTGCGCGGAAAGCCCTCACTGGTAAACGGAGCCGGCTAAGCTGTCCATAGACGGCGAAATCTACAAACAGTTAGCTGGTGTTTACCCTAAACTCAAGATCTCGTGCCGCACAATGGCTTCCATTGGGGGGCTGGATCGGAAATAATTTACAAAAGGCGTTGCTTGCTTCATCTTGGGGTCTTAACAGCTACAGAGAGTGGCAGGGCGGAAGTGGAACTTCCAGGGTTGGTGTCTGCTCGGGACGGTAGGATTGGAGGGGAGACTGACAGGGGGAGTGGATAGTTGAAAATGTTGCTAGATTTCCCTCGGCTCATTTCCAGAAAGTCCGCTCGCTCCAATGGAAGGGCCGTCCGCTTACTTGTGGTAGCCGTGGTGGTCGGCGTAGACGGAGGCGTCGTGTCCGTAGCTGCTCACCGGGTAGCTGCTGACGGCCACGGTGGGGGCGTGCTTCACCACGGAGTGCGACACCACGGGCACCTTCACGTAGACGGGGTAGGGGCGGTCCACCTGGACGGGCACGGGCACCTTAACGGCCTTCTCCACGTAGACGGGGTAGGGCTTGGCCACCGGCACGGGGTATGGCTTGGGCACCTCAACGGGCACGGGGCGGTCGACAGGCACGTGGATGGGCACCTTCTCGTGGCGGATCACCTCGTAGGGCTGGGGCACGGGCACGGGCACCTTCACGTACTCCTTGACGGTCACGGGCACCTTGCGGATCACCTCGTAGGGCTGGGGCACGGGCACCTTGACTTCCACGGGCACGCGCTTCTCATGGACCACGGGATAGGGGCGGTCCACATGCACGGGCACGGGGATGCCCTTGGTGATGGTGATGGTCTTGTGCACATCGGCCTGCTTGCTGATCACATACGGGGCGGGGGCATGGTGGACGGCCACGGCGGGAGCGGTGTGTCCGATGGCGATGGCCGGACCACTGTGGCCCACGGCGATGGGGCCGGGGGCGGAGTGACCGGTCAGGCCGTAGCCGTGTCCGGCAATAGATCCGTGTCCCAGGTAGCCAACATCCAGGCCGGCGTGACCGTAGCCGTAGCCCAGGTCGAGCAGGCCGCGCTTGTCCAGCTTCTTCTCCAGGGGCACCTTCTCACCCTCGGTTTTGCTGGCGCAGGCGGAGGCCACCAGCAGAGCGGCTAAGCAGATCTGAAAGGATCGGGGAGGGGAGTATGTATAAGCAAAGGATTCTTTATCCTGTTTTAGTAGTAAAATCAAAGGATTTTGGGTTTATTTAGGTTTTCCTTAAGCAGCTAAGCTTGTTTATCTATCTTATGACATAAACTAGTTTTAACTAAAGATTTGATTAAGTTTTTAGTAGTTTTTTAGCTGTGATTTCTATGTATGTATCTGGGAAAGTGAAAAGAGGAAAAATTATATATTTATATCTATCAAATTGTCAATATTAGTTGCATAAATCATTCAATCCTGAGATTCTACTTTGTCCTGAAATATTTCAATGATGCTTATAATTTCAATGTCTCCTTTAAGACTAAAATTGATTTCAGCCAAAGAAGAAATTACTATAATGCTGTTCTTTATCCCCGTAGCTGTGAACCAATTCTGCTTACCTGGGATTACCTAACGATAAATCACACCTGTGTGCCCCTTTTGCATAGATTATCGATTACTCAATCGCATTAGAAAGTGACGCCCAAATTGGCGACTGTTGTCTCATCGGCCTCCCTTGCGATTCAAATGGCCAGGTGAAATTCGTGCGTGCCGCGCATAAGCGATGCGACCCAGAGTCCCGCCCACCTCCCAACCGCCCTGGAGCTGCGTTACGTTGCGCATGCGCAGTCCGCGTCTCTTCGGTGCATTGGAGTTGCGAGTGCGAGTGCTGGCTTTAATTGAGCAAATGAACCGAGGCGATTACGGCCTGCTATTAGACGTGGCCGGCACTCCAATTATGATCGATCAGTTAGCAGGCTCTTATTAGCCATGTTATTCAAGTTGAAGTTTGTCATTTGCGGTGGTCAATTTAACGGTTCGTCATGTTTTAGGAAGTAACTGGAGGCGGACCGACAATATTGTATATTTGCATTGCAAAGAAGCTTGTGAAAATCCCAGGCAACTAGTGTGGTATTAACCATTAATTGTATGCTTTTGTTATAATGGAAATGAGTTACAGATGGTATTGTTCTATATGTGGGAGTTGCCCCCTAATTGGTCAGACTCAATAGCAATTCTGTGATTCTCCCTTTCACCTTGGCTAACTTATTCACCTATGTTTATGTCTCACATTCTAATGGATGGATTTTTCTTTTAATTTATTGCACCAAGTATGTCTATTGTACTTACGAATACTTTCATTGCGGAGTCGATTGGGACTTGCCAAGGCTGCAAATAAACAGAAAACATGATTCAGTTATTATAGAATATTTAAATATTTTTTTAAAAACAATTTATCTGGCTTTTGGAATTGCTCGATGCACAAATTAAAGGCACACGTCGGGACACACTACACTGTTTGAAATCACTTCAGTTTGTAAATAACTTTGGGCATTGCTCGCATTTCTTAAAACAAACGAAATAAACTTGGGCTTACAAGCAACTCAGTAGCAGGCAAAATAGACTGTGGAAGGATTGTAGAATCACTAGCGATTCCAAACCTTTGACTGGATGCTGTCTGTGGTCAGTGGCGGGCTTTTATACCCCCAAAGAGTTTTTGTGTCAAAACGAAACTGAAAACGCCGCCGAGCCATGTTTGAGCCAAGTTGTCGAGCGCTGGTCGAAAGCTTTTCTCACCGGGCCACTACGCTCTCTCCAAAGCTCCCGGCCAGGCCGGGCTCTGTGCCTGTGTTGGTGCGCTTTGCTGGTGTGTGCAAGCCACTCGAAAAGTGGCAAGCGGAAGCGCTCACCACCACAGAGGCGCTCCACCAATACCACTACCTTCCTTGGCTACTCTAGGGGCCGGAGTTGGATCATAAAATACTGGAGCAAATTTGGACTCGTTAAAAATGCACAATTAAATAAATTAACAAAATCTTGAAACGATATTTATCTTGGGAAAATCCCGAAGAACTTCCTATGATCAGCGATTATTTATGTTCGGATTTCGGTAAACAATCTTTGAGACTCTCCACACTTTATTATTGTTCCCAAAATATCTCGTAGTGAAAGGTCATATGTCTATCAAAATTGTGGTTCTGTTTGTTTTAAAAGTTTCAGAAGACCATAGAACCTGATTCTTAAAATCAATAAAATGGTATCCATTATAGAAATTTTATAGACTTTATTGTTGATTCCATTAAGCAAACAGAGATAGCTTATTAATGTCATATTTATAAATCAAGATTTCAATTTAATCTAAAAACAAGAAAGGAAGCTAACTTCGGCACGCCGAAGTTTGTATACCCTTGCAGATATTATTTCATTACATTTTACCTATACTTATTATGTTTACAGTTTGACAGTTACAGTTTTGCATTCCCAGCTTTACATTTTGTATACATCTACCGATCGGTTTATATGGCAGCTATATGATATAGTTGTCCGATTTTTATGAAATTTATACCAAAATTCTAGAACAATAAAAAAAGCCTATATCTCAGAGTAGATACAAATACGTTGAAAAACAACGAAGCTATAATTTTTTTCCTATTAATTTCCCGATCGTTCCTATGGCAGCTATATCATATAGTCGTCCGATTTTTATAAAATTTTTACCAAAATTCAGAAATAATATAAAAGGGCCATATCTCAAAAATGGTGCAAAAATATTGAAAAACAGCAAAGTAATAATTTTTTTTCTAAAAATTTATCGGACATTTGTATGGCAGCTATATGATATAGTCGTCCGATCCGGCCCGTTCCGACATATATAGCAGTGAGAGTATATAGAAGACTATATGCAAAGTTTCATTCAGATAGCTTTTAAACTGAGGGACTAGTTTGCGTAGAAACGGACAGGTGGACAGACGGACAGACGGACAGACGGACAGACGGACATGGCTAGATCGACTCGGCTGTTGATGCTGATCAAGAATATATATACTTTATAGGGTCGGAAACGTCTCCTTCACTGCGTTGCAAACTTCTGACTGAAATTATAATACCCTGCAAGGGTATAAAAATTGATAAAGAACAATAAAAAGAGTATTTTGTTTGGTATTGCTGATAATGATAATCATTTTATTAGGCCACACTTGTTGTTGTTGTTTTAACGAAATCGAAATCTCCACGGCTTGCAAATATAATAAATTCTTTAAAATGTTTACTGAAAACAAAGGGTTCTCTAATTTCTAAACAAACACGAATCACACGTTGTTTTATTATTTACCCTGGCGACTTTGATTTTGTTAATATTAAACTTGTATATAATAATCTGGGAAAATTGTGTGCAAATCGTAGAGTTATATAATAATATTGCTCATTTCGTTAATTACTTTTATTAGTATTTATTATTTAAAATCGTTTTACAATTCTGGTTTATCTGTGATTTTTTATTAAATTATCTTAAATCTAGAAAATATAAATTTATGGATTAAATATCCATCTAATCCATAAAAGTATGAGGAATATGTTACTTATTTCAACAAGTAAATCATATCATAATCAGAGATCTATTCGGCTTATCCTATATCTGTGCTAACACTGATTTCGCTTGCATAATCCCTTTTAATCGATAACTTGAAACGTGATTGATAACTAGAGATAGCTTTTCATGTTTATCATGGATAAATAATATATAGGGCTTTCCGGTCTTGCACCGCCAACTGTCTCAGATTACGCCTGTGATCTTCCTGCAAAATTGAGCAGAAAACGGAAGTTGGAAGTGTTGGAGTGCCTCGGTTACTTTGATGTCTCAATCCAAGCGGAAAAGATGCAGCGGCTTGGAGCAGTGAAAACTGATGCAACTGCAGATCAATACGATGTGGGTCCAGGGCTCGGGTTTCGTCTTTGCAATATGTTGCACAGCCCTACAAAAATTGTTTTTATTTTCAATTCAACTTCCATTTAATAGTGTTTTCTTTAAATCTATTGCTGGTTTCTCCTCGTTAAAAAATATATATTTTTAATTAATATTCCATTTTATTTGTAAAAAACCATGCAGGCCAGTGCTATTGATTATTGACAATGTTGCAAGTACGGACCCAATTCGCGGGTGACTGCGATCCGACTGGGATTGCAAATGGATCTGTGACTGGGACGGGGACTTCGCCCGGGAGTGGGATCGGGTGCCATGCGTGAGATCTGCACTCTGCCGCAAAAGTGAAAGGCCTTTATGGGTCGGCGCTGCAGTGGCGGAGCAGTTGCCGCTGCATTCGCACAAAATCAGATTATATATCAGCGGGCCGAGTCCGTGATTTGGCAATTGCCAGCATAATTATTTGTTAATGCGCAAAATGAAACCAGTTGGATATTGGACGCGCCATCTGACAGCCCAAATGATATGCGTGAGCCGTGGTGATTGACTAATCTTATTGTCTTGCTCCGCCAGACGGGAAAGATATTTGCATTTTCTATTGTCTTTTCCAGATTCTACAAAAGCAATTCCAACTAAAGCAAACATTTAGCGATCGAAAATCGATATAAAAAGCAGCTTTCCAAATTCGAAAACATTTTGTCAGCATTTGAATTTCAACAAATAAAAAGCCTGTATAAAAGCACTTTGTTTTGTTTGTGCAGAGGAACATCAGTAGTACTCCGCCGCCTTAGTTTAAATCTTTGTTCCTTATTGACTTATCAAACAACTATTGAAAGCATTAAAAACTGTCTCTATTTTTGAAGCAATTTAAGATGGTTTCGTTCGATCCATATTCATGAGCTTGTTATACTTCTGGGCTGCTTAATAAGACCAGCTAGCATATTTGTAGACTAATTTATTCATTACTGTAAAGAAGACTTTCCTAATCAGGAATATGGTAATAAGTAATTAAATTTTGTACAATAGAGAAAGCTGATAAGGGGAATGTAATGTAAAAATATCCCTCTAATTGTGGCCAAACAGTTTCTCTTAAAGCTTAAAGACATAGTCCACAGATGTGGTTAGATTTTAGTTTAAAATAAGTGTATTATGAAGCTATCAGTTCAATTTATAGTTGAAACTGTAATTGTAATATCTCCAGCAGGTTTATAAAAGGACCTTATTGCTAGGTTTACATATGTTTTCATATTATAACGGAGCTCTGTTAAATTTAGTAATTTCAAAGAAACTTGTTTAAATTGTTGAAATATAAATATTTAGTAGCACCACAAATTTAAATTAATTTATAGGATTCTTTAGATTGTGAAAAAGTCTTAGCCGAGGAAAAGGCACTATTTTGACACTTCCCAAAAACAAAACACTCCTTTCTGTTTCTTCCTCTCCGTTAAATCGGAATTCCCAATTAAGGCAGCTCCCCTGGACTTTAGGCCTCTGGCCGACAACTTGTACTTTTTGCAGAAAATGTGTCGTTTTCTATGTTAGTCCAGATGGAACTGAGCCAAGTCTGCCTGGACTGGGTCGCTGCAGCTGTTTGCCCAGAGCTGCAAACGTTACAATTTTGCCAGGCGGGAAACAATCAATGCACAGGAAAAAAAATTCATCAATGAAAATTTCTAATAATGCCAAAAGTTTTGATAACACTCAATAGTAGCCAGAGAAATTGTATTGAACTATATAAGTTGAAGTTTATAAGTTTGGCAAACTATGTTCCCGTTTAAAATTTAAGAAACATCATACTTTTGTACCTCATTGGCTTTTTTAATTAGTAACAATTTTTGTTTACTGATATTTTTATCTTTTAAATGTTTTATTAAGTATCTCCCTGTAACAGGCAAATATATTGTTCTAGCTCTATCGAAAGCCCTTATGCTCGTTGTCGTATCTCATACAAATTTCTGACAATGTAAGAGAGAGCTAAGGAGGCAAGGCTGATTGCCGTACGGCGATTCGTGGATGCTTTTGTTGTATGCGGTTACAAGTTGCAAAATCCAAACCAACCTTCCTCGTCGCCAACTGCATTTGGGCTTCGGTTTCGGTTTGAATTTTTATTTGCTTCTTGGACTCTGCTGTGCGGATTCTCATGTTCCAAGTCGCCATAAATTGTGGTCAACCGATGCGACGTAATTCATTGATTATAACGACAACAATAACTGCACAGCCCCCGTCGTTTCACCGACCCTGCACATTTGCTGCATGCTGATTTATGGCCAATTGTTTGCAGTGTGTTAATGTTTGTTGATGTTGTGACTTTGGTGCACGCTGTTGCGGTCCGTTTCTAGAGTTTGCCCAGTCCACTTGCTGCCGAACTTCTTGGCGGGTTCCAGCTTAACCGAATATAATTACGGCTTATTAGGGCCACAGGTTGGCTGGCAATCCTCACTCACTCAGCTGAATGGCATGCGATAATTCACACAATTGTAAGCGTGCTTATATGCAGAGACCGAGTTGCAGTGGCTGTTGGGAAATGGTCTGGGAATTTCCACCATACACGAGATGACTAACATTTTGCACTAATACTTCTTTCAAAACAAGAAGACACTTTCCGCCAAAGCAAGTAAATGCTGGAATGAGGCTACAATGTAAGCTCGTAAAGAGTTTTCTTGTATGATTTAAAAAGCAGACAAGTTGGAGGGTATTTCAAGTGACTTATTATATTAGAAACTGACAATTAATAAATTTAAATAATAAAGAAACCAATCAAGTTATTAATAAATGTTACTCCTGCTTGCCTTTTGTGAAATTTAAGGTTTCAATTATTATTCAGTTTTGAGTTCGTTAGTATAGTTAGCCACAGGAGATAATTATAATACGTTGGCCAACTTAATCTGCAAATAAAACTTTTTACAGCCTCCATCTAATAATCTATATAAAATAAGTATAAAATATTAAAATAAGACTTAAACAGAACTACAAACATAACCACATTTTGTGGCAATTCAAAAAGTAATCAGCTCAAGATCGCTGCTACGAGTCTGGGTTGCCTCGAGTGAATTGTCTGGCGATTGGGTTCAGTGGATTATTGATTTATGCGCACGGATCTGGCGGATAAACGAGACACAATCAAAAGTGATCGCGAATCCAATGCTAATTAGGTTCGAAAAGGCGGACTTAGAACAACAAATACAATAATAACTCAGGTCGCATGTAGCTCGCAAACGAATCGGAATTGGGCTTGGAATTGGAATAGAAATACGAGCCTGAAGCTGAAACTGAAAGTGCATTGTGCAACGCACTGCATCGCCATCCAAGTCGACATCAACTCGAACTCTTTTTATGGCCAAGACAAAAACCGGACCGACTTCTTGCCTACTTGGAGCGACTGCATCCGCAATGTTTCTAAACGAGAAGAGAAAAACAGTCGGCCAGGAAAATAAAAGCAAAATAAAACCCGGCCATCTGACTCAGATCCAAGTCGCGATCTTTGAAGGAAGCCGTTGACCATTTGTTGTCGTGGTCGCCTCAGTTTAGGCCGCGTGGACCCCACGCCCATGGCGCTTAAATGATTTGCTGGCCGGGCCAATTCGGGCGGCCAACAGGGCGTATACCTAATGCCCGGCCATTGGCTCCACTTCGACATCGCAGGCCAGCCACGTTTTCTGTGCACAGTTTTGGCATTTTGACATATCAAGTGAAAAACTTAAGCGATTTCCGACAAGTAACCAGTTTGGCGCTTTGGTTACTTTTTGTTTACAAAAAATATACATTACAAATGCGCATAAATTTTGGTTAAAATTTAAATAAATCTAAAAGTTGTAAATTAGAAGAGACAGGAAAAGTAATTAACGAATTTCCTAATGAAACATATATGTCTTCGATAAGTAGTTTAGTTAACAGCTCTTGAAATTCTGGGTTAATGTTACAGTCTTTAGGTTGTGTACCCATTTTTTCAGAGGGTATTTTCAGATAAGTTAGAATTTTGGGAAATTACATTTGTTTTTTTTTTTTTTTTAAAGAAGGGTAGGGTAAGGTCCTAAAACTGCAAGGATTTCCTACGTTTGAATGACATTTATTTGCTAGAAATACTTTATCGTAACTCCGAAAGGTTGCATGAACTTTGACAGCAGGCAGACAGAATGTATTTAATGATTTGATGGCCATGTACTTGCTGATTAAATCAAACTGCTAAGGCAAAGTGGGGAAAATCGCAGAGTTAAAACCGTATACCCGCAACCTCAACACTTTATCACAATATTTGAACTTGAAAGTCTTAAATTTAGTATGATATAATTAATTGAAATTGCTCTCGGATTCCCCCGCTACATTACAAAACCTGACCCGTTTCCACCCGATGAACATGCTCATGAAAGTCAAGGTCAGCGGCACAACAACCAAAAAACAAAACAAAAAATGTGTAAGTCGTAAAGAGCCAGGCACCACCGAAGTTATTTTCGCTTTGTCAAGCGAGACAATAAGAAATGATATTTGCCATAAGAGCAGCCGCATTAGCAGCAAATTACAGGCCGCAAAGTAATTTGAGGTGGACCCGCGAGTAGTACCCCGCGAAACGATTGAATGCATTCATTCATGGGTCCGTCGGAGAGTCAATCAGTCAGTCGACTGGTCATTCGGTTCGGCCAATGGACATTGAACCACTTTCGGGACATGGCTAGCAGCTACTGATCTAAGCCGTAGCACTAGCCCACTGGCACCGGTGACCTCTAGTAGTGACATTCACATCGGTCGGAAAGATTCGATTAAATTATAAACTCAAACCAGATATACATAGCCAGGCCATATAGGGAAAACTAGAGTGCGATCTGAGTGACGGCGGTGGGGAGAACTCCGGCGCTATCCAATGGAAGTTCTCGCCGGCTTTCCTTGAGTCCGCTCCACTGTCCAGCTGCGAGTCCCCAGCAGCATTGTGCAAGAGATGCCGGAGTCGGAGTCGAAATCAGAAACGAGACAGCGGCAGCAGAAATGTCAATTGCCATCGGTTGCCTGCTTAGGGGAAGACAATCATCGATAGTTTAGCTGGCCCATTCAGCAATTGGCCAAATGAATGGCTTTGCCGAAACCCGATCATTAGCAGCGATCGCATAAACGACATCATACGCCTTGCGGCAGTGGCAGCCGAATAATTGTACCCGCTTTGTAGTCTCGGAAAATTAAAGATTTTTCGCATATTTTTCAGCAGTTGAGTCTCTCCGACACATGCCCCATGCTCTCCGTGTCCCATGTCCAAGACGTTGAGCAGAATTTTCGCAATATTTAATTTTAGCACAAGCACCAACACTGGCTGCACTGGCAACAAAAATTGGACTAATTGCCGACAATGTTGGCTCTGATTGACTGGACCAAGAGGCTGAGACTGCGACTGAGGCTGAGACTGAGACCGAGACGGAGGCTGAGGCTGGCCAAGTGTTTGATTGAATGATTGAACGAATGGCAAACGTTGGGGCACCAACACAAACATACGACGAGGCAGCTGCCTAATCCCTGTTATTGGGTCATGTCGCGTCTCTGGGAAAATGTGGCGACGATGTGGCAATGTGGCAACAGCGTTGCTGCCAAGTGCCAAAAACATAACACACCGCCGAGTCGCACTAGCAGTTGCAGTTGCAGTTGCAGTGGCCGTTGTTGCCGATGCTGATGCACTTAATGGTGCTGCGGCACGTTGTTTCTACTTCTGGGAGTCTTGCAGCCGTGATCGAACGTTGTGAAAAGCGAGCATTAAAAATGCCTTTTTTCCTAGACGGGCTTGCAACATTCTCGGTGGGATCGAGGAATGTGTGGGATTGGTGGAGGCAGGGGTCGGGGTCGGGGTTCAGCTTAGCGCCTCGACACGATCAAAGGCGCTTTGGCTGGGGAACCCCCTGGCAGAAGGCCAGAAACAAATGCTCGATTGGCTCTTCCCTTTCGTTTAGGAAGAGAACAAACAAAAGAAAACCATTAGCTGAACTTGTTCTTCGCTCATTTCTAGTTTCGTATGCTAAAAAATCCCCGAAACTCTTCGGAAATATTGCATAATTATTATAAATCAGTAAGCAATGACTAGCCATAAATACAGTGTTTCTGCGAAAACACGGCTCCCATACGATTTTATATTCGATCTTAAACTTCGGCAGCTGATACAACCTTAGCTCTGGAATAATTGCCCCTTGATTGCGCAGCCGTCGCCATAGAAGTGCCATAAAAATGCTATAAACAAAAATGTGATTAAATGAGCATAAAGCAATTGGCAATTACAAGACCACAAAACTTGACTTTTGCATGATTTCGCAACTGCAAGAAAACGACTTTGGTCGCTCGGCAGCGGCGATTTGCCTTAGTTTAAGGCTTCAACTGGAGCTCGACCTTGAGCCAGAATGCAAAAGCGAGCAGCTCCGCAGAGCCAGCTAGCAAAGCTCGCAACTCTCCCCGAGACAACTGTCAAAGCCTCGTTTACAGCGACCAAGAAGCGTGACAGCGGTAGTTCTTGGCTAATTTGCTCTTATTGTTTTATTAAGGCCATGTTTTCCCCTCTCTCTCCCTTGCAGATACTTCTTCTCCACGGTGCTGCAGTTCCAGATCTACCGCGCAATGTGTCGCGAGGCAGGCCAATATATTCCCGGTGATCCCAGGAAGCCGCTGCATCAATGCGATATCTACCGACAGCCAGCGGCCGGCAATATTCTCAAGTGAGTAGTAAACAGAGCCTATGGCATATACTAAAATTTAAATGGTAATATGCATTTTTATGTCATTTATATATTAGGAATAGATTATGAGAGGCTTAATCAGAACAGTTTGGGTTTATAATAATAATATAAATATAACTGTTTAGGAGTGGGGTGGCTGGTAAATCCTCCGCAAAAGGATCAATAAAAGTTTATCCCACGAAGTAGAAAAACGTAGAAAAAAGAGTCCAGAAATTAGGGGGTCGAAAAATGACATCGGCGGAGTGCCCTTTACATGCATTTATTGACAGTCGTATTGGAACTGAAACTTGAGCTTAGCCTAAGGCCCGCTGTCGACCGAGAAGCCCAGCTTAACGGCGCGAGAGCGGGAGAGCGGGAGAACCGGGAATTGGAGCGGCGCAGCCGTCCCTAGAAGCGAGCGACGATCGGGAACACGGGAGCGTGCGATCGGGAATACCGAGGAGCGGAGAGCGGGCGAGCGTTGCTAAGCTGGAAGCGCTTGAGCTTTTGGACGCTCGGTGGGCAGAGGGGAAGCAGGGGCCTCCTGGCGTAAACAATAACTAATCCACAATGATAATTTTTTCCTTAAAATATCATATATTAAATATAAGTTGTACTAACTTTTATTGATTTAAATTATTATTTAAATTGCATTGCATTGTATTAAATCCGGCTCGTAGGACCAATGTTTGGGGTGGGATGCATAATAACCTTTTTACTCTTTCATAGATTGTTTTAAAATTTATCAAAAGAAGACATAAGCAATATAAAATACTTTAGAGTCCAGAATAAGATAAAAGAAAGAATATTTTTTTCTGACATTAACTATACAAGGAATCCAGATTTGATAATTCTATCTCTCTTTCTTATTCCACAGGAAACTAATGGCCAAAGGCGCCTCCCAGCCCTGGCAAGAGGTGCTTGAGGAGACCCTACAGGATGGCCGCTTGGATGGCAGCGCTCTGCGGGAATACTTTGCGCCCCTCGAAGAATGGCTGCGACTGGAGAATCTCCGGACGAACGAGTACGTTGGATGGAACTACGACGGTGACTACTGCAAGCGCAGCATCGAGACAGCTGGACTGCAAATCTTCGGTGGATACTACAATGGTGGCGAGCGCCAAGGGGCTTCTTCGTCACTGGGCATCCTGTTCTTCTGGATTTGCTTCTACTTCGGCACGCTTTTGATTTGAATTTCCAGAGCATTCGAACCAGTGTTAAAATTCCGATAGCAAACAGGCCGATCCACTTACTGCTTCCGCTTATTCAAGTCGCACCTACAACCGAGCTGAACTTGAATCAATGCCAAAAAATACACACTCACAATTCTAAAATTAAATAAACGAAAACATAAAAACAAACCAGACAAATTGCTCGACGGGCGGCACCCTAAAAATTGCAACAAACTATGCAATAGATACATTTAGTGTTGGTCGAACTGGGGATACTTGTTAGTTGGTTTGAATTCACACTATATATTGTATTTCTCTAATAAGTCAGTTAGACTGAAACTGTATAGCTTGAAGTCCCTAATATCACTCACTTAACTTAAAGAACTAAGCAATGTACGTTTAATAATACTATAATCTTATACAGTTTTTCGTAGATTTTCAAGATCCTGGCATGCACCTTGGTTCTATGAATACCCCTTGAGGAAAACCTGTATTGCAGCGTGTGAGGGTCAGGACGGACTGGGGGCCGGTGGCCGGTGGCGATGGGGATGAGGTGCAACCCATGCGGGTCATTGGAACTCCGGTGTCGCACGCACATTGTCCACTCATTTGTTGGGTTCGCTGCCTTCGTTGTTGTTGCCTGCAATTTAATCAAATAAAATAAATAAACTCACATAGCTGCTGCAATTGCAAGCTGTGCTTTTGTTTTTGCTGCAGCTGCTGCCTGCTGAACTGCAGCCTCGACTGCGGTTTCTGGCGGAGTTCCCAACTGGTTTTTAGCAGGGTATGTAATTTTGATTTAATAAATTGCAGCGGCAGCAACTACAGCCACTGCAAGAGTCCAGTGTAAACAAGACAATCAACACTTGTGTGGGTTGATCGGGGGTTACGGGTGGCGGTGCACGGCCATCTCAGTGTCATTGTTCTAAAGTTTATCTTAGAAATAAGACACTTTAGCTAAGTGAGCCGGGTGGCACCGCCCGTCGGATTCCTCAATACTAGCAATTGCTTTAAACAGAGAAGTTCCAAGTAAGTGAGCAAAGTGCTTTAAATTTGCTGAAACCAGAGACGCAAGTAAGTGCTAGCCATTAAGACTTGATGAGCTCAAAGCTGTCGGCTTAGTTAAATATAAGCTAAAATAATGCGTAATCCATCGATAATGAATAATTTAAATAGTCGTTGAAATATATATAAAGTAATTAATTAATAATAGTACCCTTAAATGACTGAAACATTCCTTCATCTTAGATAGTTTTTAATCCTTTTCATTATTAGTTAATTTTCTATTTTATTTTCTATACCTAAACAATGAATACCTAAATATTGGCAAAGAATTAGAAAGTCTTGAAATCTTAAAATCATAAAAAAAGTCATATTTCCCTTACCTACCAAACTTTACGACAAAATTAAATCATAAAAACATAACACTGTATTGGCTTATTGCCTTGAATTTGGTAATAAGTTAACTGATATGTTATAAATACAATTCTTCGGACTTACTCAGAAAATTTAGTACAATCGAATGATAAACCAGGATGTGGATAGACAATAAACTTTATTTATAAACAAAGACTTTTATTTAAGAACCCTTGAGTTGGGCTTGACTCTGACAAAGCTTTTGCCCTTTTATTTAAATTCCAAAGGCTTGGGTACTGGGTGTCTCACAGTCGAGCCAACCTCAAATGTAGCTTTCTTACTTGTGTGGATTGAAGTTCTGTCTCCTAAGCTAAGCCACTTTTAGTCTCATCTTTTACATGATTTAATTTACAGTCGGTCATTAAGTCCTGAGAGATTTTTCACTCTCCTAAGAGATGAAGAAAAGCGCAAGGCGACACATAAAGTGATGATGCAGCAGCTCCCAACGCAATGACAGCAACATGTTAAGGACATGATCAACATTTCAATTAAGTGCAATCACTGCCCTCGCCGATATCGGCTCTGTTCGGGGAGTTGAGTCTCGTGTGCGCCTTGCGCTTCACTTTCACTCTGTGGCATTTACTGGGCAGTGCGCACTTCCGCTCTCCGAGCTCGGGTCCCGTCCCCGTAACCCCCTGCCGGCCTTTATTAGCTCGGCGACAATTTGCAATGACAGCGTAGTTCGGTGCTGTTATTGTAGTGTTTGTTTTTTAGAAGGAACATTCGGGTGAGTAACTGAATCACCGCCAACTGGGAAACAGTTTTCACGAGACTCGCGTTCCAATCGTACGCGCAGCGCCAATCAAGCGGACGGAACTCGGAATGCGATATACAAAATGCAGTGCACGGATTGAAGAAGTTACAATAAAATAAACCTTAAATACAACAGTAAAATAAGTATTTAATACCTGAAATTTATGTCAGTGAAAATAGAAAAGTTAATACTTGCGTAAAAGAAATTATCAAACCTAAACTGGATGATGTTTTAAGCACAAGTTAAATCATTCAAATTCTAAATTAAATATTTTGATCATTTCAAAATAATGAATTAAACGTAGTGTAATCCAAGAAATCGAGTTAACATTCAACAACTAAAAATGGAGAAACTGCTCCTGCTATTCGTAGCTGTGCTCCCTCTGGGATCCAGCCAAAACAGCAGCCTAAAGATCAACACGCATCTGAAGGACATCGCGGACGGACCCGTGGCCCTGGCCTCGATCCAGGGCCCCGGCAACATCTGCATCCGCGAGGAGCCGTACGTGGAGCTCATCCAGGTGCCGGAGATGCAACCCGTGCGCGTGCGCACCTCCAGCTGGTGCATGGAAATCCCGCCGCGGTGCGCCACCTACAAGACGGAATTGCGCGAGGTGATGAGGGTCCAGGTGAGTTGCCCTGCCTCCGGAACACTGACTCCGGACTCCGGGAGGCTGCCAAATGGTCGCAGGTGTTCCATTACCGGCTCTGCCTTTGCGGGCATCTCTTGCGTCATCATTGTCCAGCCAGTGGCAACACCTTCGCAGTGGCCACTTTTTCACCAACTGGGGAGCCTGCGCCAGAAACCTGATTTCGATTTGCCCAACCAGGAAGCCGCTCACCACGATATCCATAAATTGCCCCGATCCGATGGCCGACTTTGATAGCTTTTCTCATATATTTGGTGCGCTTTATGGGTTCTGTTCGCGAACAGGTGCATTGCGCAATTCTGGCGAAGCCGAGCTGGATTTCCTCTGTCTCTGCCGAGTCTGCTATGGAGAACGGAAGTCAGATCCCGAGGCGCATGTGGCTGGTGGCAGCTGTGCTCTGTACATGAAACTGAAGTACCAGTCATTGGTGTCCTTGAGTCTGAGGCCCCTTGAACCGCTGGGCACCTGTTGCGTATTCGGTTTTCTTCGTGTACTCTTTTTTAGTTTATGCGAGGCGGAATTATTGAATTTAATACATGAATTCCACAAAAATGTTAGTGAATTAACACCATTTCATATATTTGAGAATTTGGACCACCATATATAAAAAGAACTGCAGCGCAAATGTAAAATTATTTTTAAAATATATAATATATATATTAAAATATTTAAAATATATGATTATTCAAGAATTCATCTATTCCTTAGCGTTGGCAAAGTATTTTAGCTGGAATATTTTTTGAAATTATTGGAAAATAATAAAATATTATATTGCGAGATAAAATTTTGGGAAACTGCACGTCTAAGCGCATTTCTTTTACCTGTTTGTTAATGGAAGCTACATAGGTTTCAACTATTAAAAAAACTGTCCAGTTAAATATACAGTCAATTAATTATTTTATTGGGTAATGTCAGCCAACGAATAGTCGAATATTTGCATTTCTTGTGAGTGTTTGAGAGCTTGAATAAAAATCATTTAACGTATAATCATAATAATTATGGCAAACCGTTTACTGTAGTCAAACATTGAATCTTATGCACAATACCTACTGCAAACTGATTTTAAACTGCGCAGTGGAAAAGGCGAAAAAACAACTGCAACGGCCAAGTGTTGACCAAGCTTGGCCAGAATCCGGTTGCAGTCGCCTGATCCGAGGGGCCTAATCAGGCTCAGCTGGTTTTTCCTATTCAGTTATTTATTTTTTCAAATATTTCGGGGACCGGGGGCAGGCGAAAAGCGAAAATAATTATGTCATGGTGTCAGTGATGGAAAGTGCTAATGAAAAGCGGAAAATCCAGCACTTATGGCCAGATCGGCCTGGATCGACGGTATTAAGAGCTCCACTTGTGCGCAGCGACTTGATGCCAGAGCTGTTGACACACTTTCGATTGCATCACGCAGCAGAGTTGCAGCGTCGCCATCGCCATCGCCACCGCCATCGCCATGACAAGAGGCAGCCAGTTTTGGCTTAGTTTATTTTTTGTCGGCTTCGTGTCTAATGATTTGTGCGAGTTGAGATCGCTCGCTGCTTGGATCGAATTAATTTCATAATTATTTTAATTGGAGCACTTGAGAGGAGAAGAATCGCCTTAATGGCTGGCACCCCACAGCATATTTCGCCAGTTGTCGCCATTGAAGTCAACGCCTTAGAAAATTTCTTGGCCAACACTTTGCTTGCTTTTTGGTCACAAAATGCAGCCACTAATTCGCCAATTTCGATTAATTAATTAACATGAACACGGACCCACAGAGGTTTTGGGTCTGAATGGGAAATACTGGTTTGATCCCGCCTTGAGCCACAAAGCCCGAAGGATTTCCCGATTATGCAAAGGTAAAGTGTCATTTTTAATTGATAGATGGACCCCACACGACCACGGGCCGTGCTGTAACTCGAGAGGCACAAGTAAAAATTGTCCAACTTGTATTCAATTACTGTTATGACGAACATTTGAAAAGCCAGCCGCAATTATGCAGAGCCAGTGAATCAGGAGACACAACTCGACTCGAATCGAATTTCTCTGTTTATATTAAAATTTCCGCCTTATTCATGCGAGGGGTGACCGCGTGCTCGGGCAGTGACACAGCTCCAGATACGCGGGCCGCCCTCCAGATACAAATCCATCAACAATGCGTAAGTCGGGAAGCGGACTGGGACCAACTACCGCTCCCAGAATGAGTGTGAGAAGCTCGGTGGGCACTCAGTTCATTCAATTAAATTGGCAACTCAAGGGGTATTCGCGGGAATGTGGGTGCCCTTCCTCACAGCCGTCTCCATCTCAATCCATAACTGGCGAGGGCTGGGCCAAAGTCCACACTAAGGCGTTGACAGGGCTGATGGAGAGTTCTTATCGAGTTTATTCAATTAGGGATGTCTTGTAATGAGGCCCTCTTCAGCGTCAGTGAAGATCAAAGATATTTGTGGCACAACTGAGGCCTGTTTAAGTGGGAATCTTGAATCTTGCATAGTTTTAGGCCCGCAGAAAGCCGCGTGTATTACATGGCATACTTTGGGGTTTTTGTAATTGCAAATGCTCTTAAATTAAGTCTTAATAAAAGTGTTTCTGATCTATTTGTAAACTCTTTAAAAAGGAGATATTCCCAGGAAATCTCAGGTTGGTTATTGATGTATTACGAATATGGTATAAGTTTTTAAACTTACCTTACTTGACACCAAGGGGTTTATAGAGCTTTTCAAGATTCAGGCACCTTTAATTTATATTTAAATAACAATGGAATAACGCTGTTTGCAGAAATTAAACAAGACGCGAACAGTTCGCTTCTGCTGCCAAGGATACGAGGGAAATCTCTCCGACAGCCAGGCCACTTGCAAGCCCATTTGCCGTGGCGGCTGTGGGCGTGGCAGTTGCGTAATGCCGGACATTTGCAGCTGCGAGGAGGGCTACATTGGGAAGCACTGTACCCAACGTGAGTATAATAAGCTCACAATACTTGAGTGAATTCAAAATATTTATAATTTCCCTAAAGGCTGCGATCACGACCGCTGGGGCCTGGACTGCAAAAATTTCTGCGAGTGCAGAAATGGGGCTGCCTGCGACAACAAATCCGGCATCTGCCATTGCTTGGCCGGCTGGACAGGACAATTGTAAGTGCTTCGATTATGGATTGGATTATCCTTTGCTCTTATTTTATTTTTCGGCAGCTGTGAAAAGCCCTGCCCTCAAGGAACCCACGGCATCATGTGCCGCAAGGCCTGCGATTGCGACGAAAAGCCTTGCCACCCCCAGACCGGTGCTTGCACTCTGCAGGACCATCCGCTGGAGGTAAATGTAAGCCATGTCATCGTGGAGACAGTCAACTCAACGCTGGAGAAAATGGGCATTATACCACGCCCAGTCCCATCCAGTCCCCTGCCGGAGGTAATAGTGATCAAACAGCCTGCAGGACAGGAAAGCGGCCAGCACACTCCCAAGATCATTGTGCACCAGTCGGGCAGCGAACTGCTCGAGAATCTACACTCCGCTGCGGCCGCCGGTGTTCCAGCTCCTGAGGTTATCCATGTCATCACCAATGGCATCACCTCGCCGCAGGAGCACCTGGCCGGGTTCGTTGGCGGAGACACCAAGACTAGTCAGGCGCCTGCCGATCATCAGTCGGGCCTGGTGACCATGCTGGTCATCATCATGCTGCTCCTGCTGGTATCGATAGCTGGATCCCTTTACGTGTATCGCCGACATCACCTGAAGGAGGCGAGCGTCTATAATGCCAACGGCTCGGTGTCCAATCTGCCCGCCAGTAACCCCGAGGTAGTACTCACTGGGGCCGCGGCCCTGGGCAAGAACTTTCACGAGCCGCTGCCAGAGCCGCCGGTCGTCTTCACGGTGACGCCCCACTCGAACGAGGGTATGTAAGTGTCTCAGCCGACCTTAAAAATTGCTATCACGAAAATAACAACATAACGCAAGGAAGAGAGCTAAAGTTAAGTGTGCGACGAGTATAAGATACCCCGTAGCCAAAGCATTGTTGTTGGGGGAAATTAAAAGGAACACAATAATGCTCAAATTTATACAATAATTAAATTAAACAGGGCGGAAGGCAGAAGAATATGTTGACAAATGAAGAAAATTGTTGACAATTGCTAGGAACTGTTGCGCAACAAAGACAAATGTTGCTAGGAATATGTTGAGCAACATCTATTGGTGTTGCTAAAAGTAAAACATGTTGCAGGAGTTAAACATAGGAAACAATATTTGTTATCCGATTTTATCCAAACATTTATAAATTGGAGGTTTTTTAATATGAGATTTTCAGTCGAGTTTCTATCAGTTTTAATTAATTCACATAAATCGAGTTGCAATTAGTATGATTTATCAGGCACTGATTGCTGAGTCTTAGTTTCCAACATATCGTTTTTGTATTAGCAATTTTATTTATATTTCAAATTTTATTAATTATACAATATAATGTTATATTACGTTATATCCTTGTACAAGTCCTTTAAAAGTGTTAACAAATTGACCTAAAATCTTACAATTACCAAACAGCGCTCACAGAATTGTATGACACGCCCAGCAACAACTCGTCGGTCAAAACACCGCCCTACGCCTACGCTAGGAAGGAGTCCCTCTACTCAGTGGTCTCGCCCAAGTCGCGCAAGGGCAGCCTGGACTCGCATCTCTACGACGAGATCCGCTACCACCAGCAGCACCACAACACCCACGTCCACATTCAGAATCACCATCACCAGCCGCGAAGCCACCAAAACATTCAACACTCCACATCGGTCTCCGCATTCCTGCCGGCCAGGCCGCCTTCAATGCCAAGGAGTGACCAATTCATCAGCGGTGGCCACCAGCCCCATCAGCGACCCCACCATGTAACCCACTTGATAATTCCGCCGCAGAACTCCAACTTTCTACAGGTGCCCGCCCAAATAACAGCCAAGAGAATAGCTCATCTCTGAGGGTAACCGAAACAATAAACACAGCTGTCTCAAATATATTATTAAAAGATTATATTTAAAGCCGCATCAGACGTAAACATTTTGTAGATATAATAAATATCGATTGAAAATAGTTTTAAAAATCATTTATGCATGCTACTGTTTACATACTCATGTATTCTATCCTATTCTAAAAGGTTAGGCTTAGGTTCTGAAAAAGAATTTAAAGTATATCTGATAGTAATACCTGTACAATGTACATAAAATGATTTGAAAATAGTTTTCTGCTTTTTATTAACTTGAAACTTCTCAAACAATAAATGATTCTTAGTTTATTGCGATAAGTTTTTCTTTATGTAAAATAAACATAATTACTTTATCGATTGTAAGAGGTGCGATGGTTATACTTGTAACGCAAATATCCAGCAAAGATTATTATTCCGAAAATTAATCCAATTAAGCCAAGTATTGCCGTTGTTGAAAGCTTGAACACTTTTCCTTTATTTTGTGAAACTGCAATCGAATCGTTGTCGAAGGTATTTTCCTTGATGTTTGAAGTATCGGATGAATATTTCGGCAGTTCTCTTAGGAATCGTGAAGGCATGCCCAACTTCGACTTTTGCAAATGTGGTAATGCCTCCTTTGGCATTGAATTGATTTCTGCACATAATAGTACCAAAAAAGCAATCCAAGTAAGCAAATTCATTGTGTGCCACAGTAATAATTTAGTTATTATTTATTTAAACTCAACTAAATGCACGAAATGGTAGGAAGACGTATGTATTGACGCTCGAAGAGCTGGATATAAACTGCCAGTGAAAATGGTGATTATATTGGTTTAAAAAATCCGACTCCTTTGGGATTCATTTTCAATAGGAAATAACAACATTGCGAGACTAATGTTTGAGCGATGTGCTGTTTAAAAACAAAGAAATAACTACAATTGCATAAATTCTCTTGAGTACGCTGGTCGACCGCTTTTCGAGAACGAGAGCTGGTGCTGATAAGCTCCCCGAGCACTACGAAGTTCCCCAGTAAATCGCTCATTCGGTCCGCGACACCCTAACTTGATACTACAGGCGGCATGCTGTCGAGGGGACCGTCGGCTCTGCTAGCTGTTCTGCTGACGTTGGCGACGGCGCCGGCTCTGATCGAGGCCGATTCTGGAGAGCTCGAGCTCTACGGGGACATAGTGACTCCGGGGGAGTTCGAGTCGCTGAGCCTGACCCGCGAGCGCCAGCAACATCTCTGTCAGCGCGAGGTGCCGTAAGTACTGAGAACATTCTATATCTATACGGCCGAGCATTATGACCTTCTATGTATTTGATGCCTGGGAAGCACAGACTAGGGGAAACCCCAAAAAGCGCGATTGTTGAGATTTTCCGATTACAGGGCCGTGTTTTTCCAAACCGAGAAGGATACCGTGCCACGCGGCAATGGCTCCACCATCTTCTATCATCGCGTCGAGGTCTGCTGCCTGGGCTACCGACGTGACCGCTACTCCAGCGAATGTGTGCCCGACTGCTCGGAGTCCTCGCCGGACAACTGCCGCAACGGCTTCTGCCAAGCCCCTGGCCGCTGCGAGTGCTTCGGGGAGTTTGTCCGCAACGAGCACGGTGCCTGCATCCACACCTGCCCGATCGCTTGCCAGCATGGCAGGTGCTACCTGAACGGGACCTGTGCGTGCTTCCCAGGCTACGCCCTCGACCAGGAGACGCGCCAGTTCTGCCGTCCGCAGTGCTCCCAGGCCTGTGGCACCCACGAGGAGTGCTCTGCGCCAGGCCAGTGCGACTGCTCACCGGGCTACCGCCGCACTCCTGACCTCGGATGCCAGCCCGTCTGCGCTCCTGACTGCGGATATGGAAAGTGCTCGGCCCCCAATCAGTGCGAGTGCTTTGCCGGATTCATAAAGCGACCGCAGCGGAATGTCTGCGAGGCGGAGTGCTACATGTAAGTATGCACAGTTTGGTGTAAAAAAAAGGTCTATATTTATCTGTAAAAATGATTAGCAACTGCGAGAATGGCTTCTGTGAGTCGAGGTACAGGTGCCAGTGCCGGGAGGGCTATCGTTACGACCAGAACACCACCAGCTGTCTGCCGGAGTGCACCGATAACTGCGGACAGGGGAATGGAGTGTGCATCGCCCCCGGAGTCTGCCGCTGCTTTGAAGGATACGAAGCTCACCTCACGGGCTGCCAGCCCAAGTGCGAGAAGTTGGTATCGTTGGGGAAGAGTTAATAGATACGCAGCTTACGGCTTAAACTTTCACAGATCCTGTGGCAAGTATGGTCGTTGCCTGGCCCCGAATATCTGCGGCTGCGGGCAGTCCCAGCAGCACTGCCTGAATGGAATCTGCGACGAGATGGGGCACTGCGCATGCCCTCCGGGGGAATCCCACTTCGTCGACCGCTGCCTAAAGCCTCAGGAACTTACCCATCAAGTCTCCACCAGGGAGCAGAGGAGGCACTTGAATCACCAGCTAGGTTACGAGTTCAATGCCCTCATTGGGCGTCTCTTTAATTTCACCTGAGTAAAAACAATAAAGATTGCAAGTTTTAAGTATGCCTGCGTCCGACGGTTGCTTAGGTGGCCTGGCAGGTTTGGCGTCCCTTGATGCCGCTCTTGGTGAATCCCGGCCTGCAAATGCAGAAGTTGGGAGCGCTGCAGAAGCCGTTCTGGCATCCCTGGGGGCAGTGGGGTTGGCAGATGTTCCTCTGATGCTCGTCCCTCACGTAGCCCGGCTTGCATTCACACTGGTTGTTGCCCACGCAGACGCCGTTGAGGCAGGGAATGTCGCACTTGGGCTGGCACTCGGCCAACTTGCGGTCCCACTCGAACCCGGAGGCGCACTCACAGACGTCCGGCGCAATGCAACGTCCGTTTTTGCAGGGTCTGGAAGGGGAGGCATTTTGTCAGGATACAGATTCGCAATCTCCTCTCAAGACTTAGTTTACTCACATCGTACAGATGGCCTCACAGCGGCCCTGCAGCTTGAGGTAGCCCCCATTACAGGTGCAGTGGCCGGGAGCAGTGCACCTGCCGTTCTCGCAGCTGTCGCAGACCGGCTCGCAGCTGCCGTCAGCGGCTAGGCGATAGCCCTCCAGGCATGCGCACTTATTGGGGGCGACGCAGCGACCGAAGGCGCATCCTGGGCGGCACTCCGGCTGGCAGTACTTGCGGGTCTCCGGATCCAGCGAGTAGCCCTCGCGGCAGCGGCACTCGTTGGCCTCGTCACACACCCCGTTGCCGCATCCCAGCGGGCAGGTGGAGATGCATTTGCCCTCGGCGGTACGCACATGGCCGGGAATGCAGACGCAGGTGTTGGGCGCCGTGCAGATGCCGTTGGGACAGTCGTCAGCGCAGATGGGTTCGCAGCGGCGGTAGATGTGCGGATTACGCTCGTAGCCCTCGCAGCAGACCTCGATGCGACTCATGTCCGGAGTGGTGCCGTTACCCACGAACTTGTCGCGGGAGTTGCGCAGGAGCGAAGCGGTGCTAAAAGTGAGTTTAAGTTTAAGTTAATTCAATACATATACAGTTTTTTTGCGCGAGTCCCACGCCCACATCCCACCCAACCGAGCGCCGTGTGAGGCGGTTGTAATCAGCATGTAAAACCCTAAAGTGTACTAGTACTTCAAACTCCCGCCTATAGTGATTTATTACTAAGGGGACATAAGTCCTAGATGGTATTCGAGGAACCTGAAAGTTGAGCTGTCCTAGCAGGGCTCTCAACCTCGCCGTGGATTAGTTTGTGAAAAAAATACAATGCCAAACATCGTTCTATGGCTAGCAATGATTTCTAAATATTATTATGATTTTCATAAGGTCTGATAGTAAATTTAACTTATGCTTGTTTAATTTTAAGGAAACTATTTGTTCAAATCGATTTGACCCTAAAAGTAACAGGGTTTTCACTAATTATTTTCTGATTTTTGAAAGAAAAAAATTAGAATTGTTTTAATTTGAGAAACAGAAAGGGATCTTGAAAGACTTATCTACTTAACACTGCAAAATTATAATATCACAAATTTATAATATATTTCAAAAGATAAATATTTATATTAATATTTTTATTCCCCAACTAATATTCCATCGATACCTGAATCAATATTAAATTATGTACCGCATTTCGAAGCTTCACGTTGCATAAAACGAGTACTTGACTGCACACTAAATTCATCCACATTATTAGCTTTTACTATCAATGAGCACTTAATTATCAGGCCAGTGGAGGAAGTCGAGGTCGTTAGTTCATTATTTTAATTGTGTGCTTTGTTTTCGAGTGCTCTCTGACCATAGTTGAGAGTAAATAAAAATGTGTTCCTTTGATTAAAACTTACGGAACTTCCTTGAAGCAGATGCCGCTGGCCATCCCAGATCTGGTCCTATTGATGAACAGCGCTGTTTCGTCGAGGACTTGGGGTCGGCGATTAGCCGGAACAGTCACAGGCTGGACATAGTGCCCATAAAGAGGCGGTAGGGTGGATGGTTGGTATGTTTCCGCCGGAACAAAGTTACTGGATCCAGCCTGGTTGTGGTTGCTCCAGACGTAATTGCTCTGGTTTTGGCTGTTCCAGCCATAAGTGCTCTGGTTGTAGCTGCCCCAGTTGAAGCCGCTTTGGTTGAAATCGGTGGCGTTTCCGGACAGCTGGAGGTTGCCCGACGGGGGTTGGCGTGTCTTGATGCCTGCCGTCTTGAACTGGCCCTGGCCCAGGGAGCAGATGGCCAGCAGAACACTCAGGGCCAGCAGCTGGGGCGGTGAGCTCATGGTGATGTCACTTGATTGCGATTACGTATGGAAATTTCAGTGCGCCCACGTCCACGTCCGTTGGCGACTACTGCTGCACTTCGACTAGTCGGCTGCCAGTGCGAAAGCTGCGGATCTAAAGCCGGCAGCCGCAAATCGCCTCCGGCGACCCCTTGTCCGTCTCCTAATCAGCACCTCGCCATTGGTCGCATCAATGGGGCGAACGGAGCGAAGGTTTGCTCTCGGCAGCCTTAGGGCAAAACAAAATGATAATTTATATTTGCTCCGACGTAAATAATGAATTTCTTTTGTTAACAATCAATGGGCAATTCCACGAAAATCTTAGCGAACAGCGATGACTTCAGCAACACTTGGAGGCTGTTGAGTTGGAGAGAGCAGAGAAGGGTGCTCTTCTTGACTGAATCTCATTTATAATTTACAAAGGTTGATGATTTGACATTAAAGGTAAATTAACTCAAAGTAACGATAAATATATTATTTAAACACACATTGATTTCATTATAATCATTTTATTGTTTATTTAATAGCTCTTTTATTTTTGGTTTTACAGCTTGCAGAACTGGACTCAAAATAGGATCTCAATACCCTTTCAGTTTGCCATTGGATCATTAAGAATCGATGCATTATGGTTAAATAGCATATAATAATTTGGTTTTTATGTATTAAAAAAATTAAGATTAATCATATAAAAAAACTATATTTTAGATTTGAAATACATATCTAATACAATAAACATTATACATTTTATTGCTAAAAAAACAAAACAGAGTTTCATTACATTTTACCTATACCTATTATATTTACAGTTTGACAGTTACAGTTTTACATTCCCAGCTTTACATTTTCTCTACATCTACCAATCGTTCCTATGACAGCCATATGATATAGTTGTCCGATTTTTATGACATTTATTCCAAAATTTCTAATATAGTAAAAAAAAGCTTACATCTCAGAGTAGATAAAAATACGCAACTGAAGCTAGAGAAATTAAAAATAATTACAGCAGCCCATTCAAATTTTCAACAATTTCTATCCAATTTGGCCGTTTCTCAAATATGGGTACCAGGCGAACAGAAACCAGCAGTAAGCAACTGAAAATTGTTACAAAAAGTCCAAGTTTTGAACCATTTAGGAGCAAGCGAAAGTAACGGCTGTTTTCCCAAAATGCAACTCTGGGCAGGCAGCTCAGAGAGGGATAGCAAGTGTCCAGAAAAGAAGAGAGCAGACAACACAGAGTTGTATTTTGGGAAAGAAGCCAGGTTTGAGTCTCCGCTGACTTTCGCTAGCTCCCATAAGGTTCGAAACTTGGACTTTTTATAACAGTTTATACCAGTTTTCAGTTGCTTGCTGCTGGTTTCTGTTCGCCTGTTACCCCAATTTCAGAAGCAGGCAAATTGCATGGAAATTTTCGAAAATTTGGATGGCTGCTGTAGAGCGGTTGTTGTAATGGGGTTGTTGTTGCAATCAAATGGCTGTGCCGGCGGTAAAAGGGTATAAATGCATAAAATAAAATATAAATGTTTATACCAGTTATATAGTTTATACCAATTATAAATTAAATAAATAAATATTTAAATTAAATATTTTTTATTTTCTTAAATATTATAATTTTCAATTAACGGGGGAAATAAATAATAATTTAAGTCGCAACTGAAGCTAGAGAAATTAAAAATAATTACAGCAGCCCATTCAAATTTTCGACAATTTCTATGCAATTTGGCCCTTTCTCAAATTGGGGTACCAGGCGAACAGAAACCAGCAGCAAGCAACTAAAAACTGTTATAAAAAGTCCAAGTTTCGGACCATTTAGGAGCAAGCGAATGTAACGGCTGTTTTCCCAAAATTCAACTCTGGGCAGGCAGCTCAGAGAGGGATAGCAAGTGTCCAGAAAAGAAGAGAGCAGACAACACAGAGTTGTATTTTGAGAAAGAAGCCAGGGTTGAGTCTCCGCTGACTTTCGCTTGCTCCCATAAGGTTCGAAACTTGGACTTTTTATAACAGTTTATACCAGTTTTCAGTTGCTTGCTGCTGGTTTCTGTTCGCCTGTTACCCCAATTTGAAAAGCAGGCAAATTGCATGGAAATTTTCGGAAATTTGGATGGTCTGCTGTAGGGATGTTGTTGTAAAAAGGTTGTTGTAGCCAAAAGCTGTTGTTGTCGGCAACAAATAGGTATAAATGCATAAAATGAAATATAACAGTGTATACCAATTATTATTTTTGCCCAAAAGTTTTTATAACAGTAGATACCAGTTTTCAGTTGCTTGCTGCTGGGTTCTGTTCGCCTGTGTTACCCCAGTTTGGAAAGCGGCCAAATCGAATGAAAAAATTTGCTCACTTGCATCAGTGATGCTCATCTGCATCAGTGATGCTCATCTGGCTATTTTGCATTATTGGGACAAAATGGCATTTTTCTAACTGCCAGTGATGCTCAACTACCTGTTTTGCATTATTTCCATTTATTTCTCACTAACAGTCAGTGATGCTCATCTAGTTTTTTTTTTTTCATTATTGGGACAAAATGGCATCTCTCTAACTGTCAGTGATGCGCGTCTAGATATTTTGCATTATTGGGACAAAATGACTTTTCACTAACTGTCAGTGATGCTCATCTAGCTATTTTGCTTTGATGTTTCTTTCATTTTCCACCACAAGAATGCCCTTCCATTGAGCCTGTTTAAATTATCCCACCCAAAAAAAAACCGCATCCTCCTCATAACTCAAAAATAACACATTTTTTAAGGTTTATTATTTCTTTCAACTTTAAATAAATAAAAGAAGAAAAGGTGAGGCATGTGGGAATGTCGGAGGTCGTTCCCAGTGGTTTCGACTCGGTCTTGGTGGCACTTCTGCTCCTCCTCGTCCTGATCCTCCTTGCCAACGCTCTCTGTCTCGCCTTCGGCACCCGCTTTCAGTTCCTGGCAGCTTGCTGCAATTAAATTAAAAAAAAGGGTGCGATTTATTTTGATAATTTTTCAGAAACAAAACTAATTTCAGGTTCATAACTCAG
Organism: Drosophila kikkawai; assembly: GCF_030179895.1. Taxonomy (NCBI): domain Eukaryota; kingdom Metazoa; phylum Arthropoda; class Insecta; order Diptera; family Drosophilidae; genus Drosophila; species Drosophila kikkawai. The sequence continues at coordinate 8,790,712 of NC_091729.1, forward strand.
CCAAAAGTGCATGAAATTCTATTCGGAAAGCTGTTCTGAGTTGCCTGAGCCTAACAAAACTGCATACTACGTTTAGGGTTCTTTTCAATTTCATTTTTTCTCAATTTTTTAGAATTTTAATATTTACATATTTACATATTTTTGCAAAAATGGTGCGATTTATTTTTGGGGAAAATAACTAATTTTCAAAGGTTCATAACTCAGTCAAAAATGCATGAAATTCATTTCGGAAAGTTGTTCTAAGTTGGTTATTCTAAGCTTAACAAAACTGCCTACTTAGTTTTGCTTTAATACTTACCTGTAATTTTTAAATAATTGTTTAAACAAAAATGAGCAAGAAACTAATTTTCAAAGGTTCACAACTCAGTCAAAAATGCATGAAATTCAATTCGAATTATTTAACCAGAATGGCTCGATTCTTAGTGATCCAATTGCAATCGGCAAGGGTATACAAACTTCAACGTGTCGAAGTTAGCTTCCTTTCTTGTTTTTCTAAAAATATATCGCAGCTATATGATATAGTCGTCCGATCCGGCCCGTTCCGACATATATAGCAGTGAGAGTATATAGAAGACTATATGCAAAGTTTCATTCAGATAGCTTTAAAACTGCGGGACTAGTTTGCGTAGAAACAGACAGACAGACAGACAGACAGACGGACAGACGGACAGACAGACAGACAGACAGACAGACAGACAGACAGACAGACAGACAGACAGACGGACAGACGGACAGACGGACAGACGGACATGGCTAGATCGACTCGGCTATTGATGCTGATCAAGAATATATATACTTTATAGGGTCGGAAACGTCTCCTTCACTGCGTTGCAAACTTCTGACTGAAATTATAATACCCTGCAAGGGTGTAATAACACTACAAAAATGTTTGCTTCACTTGGCACCTTCAATTTCAAATATTTATAATATGAAATTTTTAAGGTAAAAAAAAATTGAATTGTTGAAACAGAATATCTTAGCTGCTATGAAACTATGAAACATGCGACTAATTAGATACTAGATATATTATTTCTCATTCTATTATTTATTTCTATATATTATTTCTAACTTCTTTGTTGTTGATCATATTAAATTTTGATATCAGAAATATTTCAGCTCATTTAATAGTGTTTTCGTTAAAAATCTGAAATGAATAAAATTTTGTAATTACATATTTAACAGAAAGTTCTAATAGTTAGTGCCCCTCAAAAATGGTTTAACTTAAAACCAAAGTACATTAAGATTGGGGTAGATTTCTATTTATTTATTTATTTTATTTATTCCTTATGACATTTCCCATCTCGTCGATAGTAGCCAGGCGCACATTCGCAGGTGTCTGGCAAGACGCACAGACCATTGGAGCAGTCCTCCCGGCAGATGGGCAGGCACGTTAGCTTCTCGGAGCTGCCAATGCGGAGGTAGCCATCGCAGCAGTAGGAGATCTGCCGTCGCCTGGAATTCGGATTGATGGTGTCCACGCTGTGAGAGAGCAACGAATTGTGATTAGGCGCTGGTGGATTCTAGAGAATGTGGACTTCTCACTTGAGGTCCCTGTAGCAGATTCCGGAGGGGCGATCGGCCAGCGCATCAGTGCGCCAGCTGGGAGTGGGGATCGCCGCTTTCCAAAACTGGGCGGCGGCGGGAGAGGGCAGATCGTAGGCCAGGCAAACGATAAGTAGGCCAGCCAGCACTGATGTCAAGTGCATTTCGCTTGGCGCTGTGACTAGGAATGAGGTCGGTTGGAAAAGCGAGAGCAGCGCTCGCCAACGTCTCGGGGCAACTAAATTGTCGTCTGCGTCAGGCCCGGCATTTAAATGTACGAAGAAAGAAATTGTCTATATTCGTATAAAGATAATTATATTTTTGATACCGAGTAGTCATCGGGTATGTTGAATGGGCAGGGCGTATTCATTCTTAGTTAACTACTTATGTTTTACGTAACTCTGAAATCCTTGATCTCGTCACTTAAGAATTAAACAACATTCTGTTTAATCTAAATCTGTTGACAAGTGGCTCCGCGAGGTATCCCCCGCATGAGCATTATTTAATCCGAAAATAGACCAATGGGAAGCTCAAGATATGGGTATGACCTACTGATAAGGCTACAACAATTGAGAAATATTTCAGTGTTTATTAGTGTTTTCTTCCGCCGCTGAAAGTGCGAGCAAAAACAAGGGCTTATCTCAGAGCCACCACATGGAGTTGTAGACGAGGTTGGAGCCGCCCAACACAAAGTGCCTGCCTATGAGCAGATTGAATTCCTGGATCAGCGAGGCGTTTACCCGTACGGGGTTCATCGAGGCGTAGGTGGTGACCGTGTCCGGCGACATGCACTTGTCGATGAAGCGCGTCTTGCCCACCTGGCAGCGGCAGCGTCCCTCGGCGTTGCAGAGTCCGAACTCGCACTTCTGGTACGTGCGGTCCGGACCCGGCACCACAGCGCATCCGCAGACGTCCGGAGCTATGCACTTGCCGTAGAAGCCGCAACCCCGCTCGCAGACTGCGTCGCAGCGCTCCCGGTTCCGGACGTAGCCATTGAAGCAGCGACAGTTGCCCGGCGAGATGCAGACCCCGTTATCGCAGGTGTCCCCACAGTCCGGCAGGCAGCTCGTCGTATTCTCGTCGTAGCGATATCCGTTCTGGCACACGCAGGCCGTAAAGTTAGCGCAAAAGCCGTTCTCGCAGCGTCTGAAAAAAGTTTAAGCAAAATTAAGGGACACTTCTAAGATATTGAGTTCGTGAAAATGTTAGATATATTTCAAGACCCTCTTAGCTTCACCTGTTAAAGGTAAAGTCACCATATATTACGGCACTTTATACTCACTTGTAGCAATGAGCCTCGCAAGAGCTCCTATTGAGCCGCTTCTGATATCCCGGAAAGCACTCGCACTCGTTCGGACCCACACAGTGACCGTAGCCGCAGTCGGGAATGCACACAGGCTGGCATCCGAGTGCTGAGGATTCGCGCAGGCCACGTGCAAAACCCTCGGCGCAGGAGCACTTGCCCGGCTCCAGGCAGACCTCGTTGTGGCCACAGGTGGCGTTGCATTGTGGCTGGCAGAAGCGGCGCGAACCGTCCAGCTCGTAGCCCTTGTCACACAGGCAGGTGCCGTTCAGGAAGCAGCGCCCGTGGGGACAGCCAAGTGGGCAGGTGGGTACGCAGTTGTTGCGGTAGTTCAGCACAAAGTCGTCGAAGCACTGGCACAGGCCTCCCGCTACACAGAAGCCGTTCTCCTGGCAGCGCTCGCCGCAGTCGGGAACGCATCGGCTCCAGTCGTACTCGTAGCGCCGCCAGCCCTTGCAGCACACCTCGATCACGTTGAAATAGGGATTAGTGGTGCTGTTGCCCACAATCTTTACCTCCTTGTCGTACTGAAAGAAGACAGCACTGCACAATAACAGGAGTTAAAATATATCTAGAAGCGGAACTATAGTAATATTTGTAGTTAAATAAAGGATGCTATATTTATATTCAAGAGGTCAATAGGTGCACCTCCATCCTTCGGCTTGGCTAAACAACTTACGGCACTTCCCGGTAGCATTTGTCCGGATGCTCTCCTCGGCGGGGCAGGGACAGCCCGTTGGGAATTATGTATGGCTTTCGACTGGTGGTCGTGGAGGACAGGCGCCTTTGCTGTGCCTCCAGCTCCCGTTGCTGGTCACGCTGACGCTGCGCCGCCTGCATCCGGAGCTGCTCGTCTTTTTGCTGCTGCAGCTGCCGCTCGTGCAGCTGGAGCTCCAGGGCCTGGAGAAGGCAGACCGAGAGGAGAAGCAGGAGCGAGTTGATGCACAGACTGCGCAGTAGGGGCGACATCCTGGATTCCCGATTCAAGCTCTTTGACCGCACCACCGAAGCGCTCAAGTCGCGATTGTTCACTGCTCCAGCGATGGCGACGCAGCTGGGCAGGCCTTTAATCGCAGCCGGGGGCACAGATAAGAGGGCTTTTGGCTTTTAATTGTAACGAACGAGATCCAGAGACCACAAGGCCAAAGTATGTCAAATGAGAATGAACTACAGAACTTGTATGGTACTTTACAGCTAATTGAACAAATAGCAATCGTTTGTTTTTTTAGTAAGCACAAATGTTACTTTAAATCTGTGTTATCTACAGGCCCGATTCGCGAGCCAGCTAATGTCTCAGCTCGGCTTTTGCTCAAACCGATTCTTTATTATTTATTTATTATTTATTATTATATTATATTATTATTATCCGACCGGATAAGGAGTGTTTTTTAATGACTCACATCAGATGGCCAGAGGCTAGGATAAGTGTCTTAAGATATTGTTTTTTTTTAAATCGAAGGACATTTCAAAATACAACAATATGTACAGGTCGTTGTAGAGCAAACATAAAACGCGGAATAGATCATGTGCCTCAAAATTTGTTTTAGAAATATCCAAAGGCCGAAAGTAACGTGATGGCCTTGAAGGAACTGAGTAACGTATTTGACTAAGAAGCTGACTAGAAAAAATATGTCCTTTGATTAGTTTCTAAAGGAACATCACGCCGTGGCAGGTCCGACGATCCTTAAGAGAGGGAAGGTCTATCAACATAGGAAGGGAGGCGGCGAAGTGGGTCCCAGTCTAAGCCCCGAATAGCGAACCGAAGGAATGGCTTCCGATTCAATAAGGTCTTGATACTCTGTATATTGAGGGGAACATAGACACGAATGGACATAGGTTGGAAAGGTAATTTTAGAAATTTAAAGTTGATTAAACATAACAACAGCATAAAAAGTGCGAGCAAGTAATCTAGTAATTACACCGATTTTAGTGTATGCTCTTTGGTGCTTAGCCTATTATTATAAGATATAAAATTTAATGCGCTTAAAGTGAGCAGATATAAAAAACAATTTTTTTTTTTTTTATATTTACACTTAATGTAATAATTTATTTTAACTTTTTTAATTAGTATTCCTATAAATTCAAATAGCTGTAAGATCTGTTCTCGAACTTTTGCAACATCTACATTTGTGTTGGCAACACTAGTTGCTCAATATGTTTCTAGCAACATAGTACTAGCAACATGCATCTAGCAACATATTACTATTTCTTCATTTGTCAACATCTTTTGCCTTTCACAATGTTTAATTTAGGTTTTTAATAAATTTAAACAAATTAGACATAGTGAATTTGGAGTACCCATGTTCCTTTTAATTTCACCATCTATTCTTTGCCTAACAGGTATTTTAAAGTCGGTCACACTCGTCTGCAGCTCTCCTACTTGTTTTGTTTTATGTTTAAAAAAGCTAAACCGAATTCCGCTCTGTTTATGAGAAATCAGCACAGCTTTTCTGATAAGCCGCCAAACAAACAGCGTTCGAGTAGCAAACTCACAAATCTCAAACAAAATCAGTACAATTTTAGCTGGCAAATAGTGAGCACTTCCATATTAAAAATAAGTCACAATGCGGCTGCCAGAGCTGAGCTTGGGCCTAAGTTTTCTGCACCTTTTATTAAGCATTTATTGTACTAATGCTCACTTGCCAAATTTCGGGGACTACGAGTCTCGATATGGCCCGCGAAGACCCAATTCCCAGGATCCGGGAAACTATGGTGGCGCCTATTTGGACAACAGGCAGCTGAGAAATAATAATAGACCTGGAGCAGCCAATTTCGAAGATGCCACAAACGTAGATCAGCAGCGAACGCGTCGCGAGTATCTGATACGTTCCCATGAAACACCATCGGGGCACAACAAGTGCCGCATATGGGTGCCGTAAGTATGGATTGTATTGATAGCACGGCCTAAAAGTCTTTGAGTACTGTAATCTATAATGTGTAATCTTCTATTTAGTCTTTGAAATCCAAGCCATATCTTCTATAACCAGCTGGCAACTGTTTTGTTCATCATTTCTTCATTTAATTTAAACAAAACTTTGCCAAATTGTCCTCATAAGTCTATATTTTCGATGTTCCAAGTTTCTCTATAAAGAAATGCCGCTATTTAAGGAAGAAAGGCAAACAAACACACGGATATTCTTGTTTTATACAAACTTTTTAAACTTATGAGCCCTGAACATTTTCTTGTTCTGATAATTTCTATTTACATCAAAACGCTACTAGCATATTGAAAACGTACTATTTACTAGGCTGAATACGAAGTACAAAAAGATTAAAAGTTATAGCATATATGACTAAATCCATATCATCAGAATTGCAATTTAACTTGCATACATATATACAAACACCTTAACAGATGACGCAAATACAATATTGCATAAAACAGTTTTATTTAGCATACATATTAGGTTTATTATCTTTTTCAAAGAATACAAGAAAATATATTAAGGGTAATGGAAAATATTTTAAGTTATTCATAGACAATCTATTAAGCAAAGCTCACTAAAGCTAGTTTTACTACCATCATTGCAGTCCTGAAACCGTAGAGAAGTACCCGCACGCCAGTGTCATCCAGGCAGACCAATCCAAGCGCCTGTCGCAGATCGAGGTCTGCTGCACGGGCTACTCGGCCAGTCGCTACAGGGGAGTGACTGCCTGCCGGCCCCTGTGCGGATGCCGGAACGGGAGCTGCCGGGCTCCGGGCGAGTGCGACTGTTACGAGGGCTTTGTGAAGAACGACAACGGCGACTGCGTCTTCGCCTGCCCACTGGGCTGCCAGAACGGCGTCTGCTACCTTGACGGCAGCTGCCAGTGCGATGCGGGCTACAAGCTGGACGAGACGCGACGCTTCTGCCGGCCCATCTGCAGCAGCGGCTGTGGCAACAGTCCGCGGCACAACTGCACCGAGCCGGAGGTCTGCGGCTGCGCCAAAGGCTACCAGCTAACGGACGTCGGTTGCCAGCCAGTCTGCGAGCCGGACTGCGGAGTGGGTGGCCTCTGCCAGGAGGACAACCAGTGCGACTGTGCACCGGGCTACAAGCGCAAGGATGGCGTCTGCCAGGCTGACTGCTATCAGTGAGTTTTTTCTTGAATTATAGGCACAATTTGCAATATTAACCTTTACTATCCTTTCACTTTCACAGAAAATGCAACAACGGCGTGTGTGTAAGCCGTAACCGATGCATCTGCGATCCGGGATTTAGCTACCACGAGGAGTCCACCATGTGTGTTCCAGTCTAGAAGGATTACTCACTTATTTTGCGGGTCTTCTGACTTTGTTGGAGTATTCGTGGATAATTTTAATCGTAAAAATAGGTTGCACCAGCATTTAATCCAAGTTTAAGATAATTTTAATTTTAATTTATAGAATTCATAACTCTAATGAATGAAAAAAACTTTTCAGAACTAAAAACAGTATCCAAGTTTATAAAAACGAACATTTTAATATGAATTATTATTTGCTTGGCTTTTATCTACTAAGTACTTGATCACAAGGTTTACTTGTTTTGCTTTAATTTAAACTTTTTTATTGAAATTAAAGTTCATGTCATTGACAACATCCGGACTTAGGGGCGATAACAAAAGTGCAGGCAATATTAGAATAAACCCGTTATCGTTATTATTAAGGTTGTTTTAAGTAACAATAAACTAACAAAGTCGGCAAAAGCCCCGCATGGATATCGACTTTGTAAATTTCACTAATTGAGCGGCATTTTCCCTTTAGACGTGGTTACCCTTTACCTTGAGATTCATTCACCTTATTTAAATATGTTATGTTGTTTCGTTATATTATAATATCCAACTTATAGAAATTTGTTAAAGAATGTCGAAAGTGTTGTAATTTCTGTCTCGAAATCGGGTTTTACCAAAACTTATTTTAATAAAGTCGAGAATACAATTACCAGAATTTGGAAAATATGATAGATTTTCTTTGAGAATATACCTTAAAAATCGAGTGTAAGAGGGAAAAAGAGACCGAAGCTCTCGATAAGCTAATGACAATGACGTTGTAATACGGAAACAAAATAGAAAATCTGGGGGACTTTGTAAGTAAAGCTGCATTAAACTAAATAAGCTTACATTTTTGAGAACGCGTTATAAAATCAAAAGAACATTTTAAAGGAATTTATTTAAAGTTATTCGAAAGAGAAAGAGAGACAAATGAAATATAAACATATCAAATTGAAACCACTTTTTAAATTTGTATATTAAACAACTTTTGCTGCTCCTTAACATTCCATTCAATATAACAATATTTATACACAAATCAATACTTTTTGTTTTTACATTTTCCAAAGTGAAATCTTATAATAAAAACACAAGTTACTAGCCTACAAAATTTGTGTTTATGTTTAACTTTTGAAATACATTTGTGGTGACAGCAAAAATGAGTGTAGCTAATAATTTTCTATCCACATTTGTTTGTATTTATTAACGCTTTCTTCTACATTCCGCCTTGTTTAAGTACATTTTTTTAAATAATTATCTCACAGTCGAAACCACTCAATTGTAGCATTTCTTCTTGATTATAACGTATTATTGAGAGTTAATTAACTATTTCAATTTATCATCTCATTAATATTAAGAAGAACATTCTGCAAGAAATAGTGCAATGTCGTCTTTAAGTATTCATATTCAAGTTTTAATATCGATATATTTTATTATGTATAATAATTGTAATATGTGAAATTACATGTTGAATAAACAGGCATAGATACTAATTTATATTCCGTTTTGAAACAATATAAGTTGAAAAAAAGAACACTTACAAGTTTTTATGTGTATTTCCAACCATTAACAATTTCAAAATTGGAATACTAATACTAGATTTTTAGCAATTTGACTCAAATGCTGTACACTTTTTATTGACAACATAGGCCCGCCGATCGTTGCGGTGTACCAAAACCTTTACAAGCACAGCCACGAATGCCACAAGAACCACAATGCAGAAAAACCAAAAAGCAAATGATGACCAGTCTTCCTTGGTAGCTATTGTCTCGATCTGTGCAGTTGTATTAGGAAAGGCGGTAGTTTCATCTGTAACTGCATTTGTGTTATCGCCTTGGGCAGCCACTGAAATCTCTGATGTTTCGGTATTATCGCTGGGTGTTTCGGTTAGCTTCTTGGATGATTCAGAGTCGCCATCAGAAGCCACATAATTAACGGTTGAGGGTGAAACGCTAGACGTGGATGTAATGTCCTTAGATGTGGTTGATGCTCGCTGACAGTTTTCAGGAGACCCCACGTAGCCTGGGCAACATACCGATTGTATTTCAAATTTATATGCTTCCTATATTGAGAATACAGATTACACACATTAAGCTCGTAGTATACTCTATGAATATAGGAATATTACTCTTTCTAATTAGTCATTATACCCTTGCAGGGTATTATAATTTCAGTCAGAAGTTTGCAACGCAGTGAAGGAGACGTTTCCGACCCTATAAAGTATATATATTCTTGATCAGCATCAACAGCCGAGTCGATCTAGCCATGTCCGTCTGTCCGTCCGTCTGTCCGTCCGTCTGTCCGTTTCTACGCAAACTAGTCCCTCAGTTTTAAAGCTATCTGAATGAAACTTTGCATATAGTCTTCTTTATGCTCTCACTGCTATATATGTCGGAACGGGCCAGATCGGACTACTATATCATATAGCTGCCATACAAATGTTCGATATATTTGTAGAAAAAAACTTATAACTTTGCTGTTTTTCAACATTTGTGCACCATTTTTTAGATATGGCCATTTTATATTATTTCAGAATTTTGGTAAAAATTTTATGAAAATCGGACGACTATATGATATAGCTGCCATAGGAACGGTCGAGAAATAAAAAAGAAAAAAAATTATAGTTTCGTTGTTTTTCAACGTATGTTTATCTACTCTGAGATATAAGCTTATTTTATTATTCTAGAATTATGGTATAAATTTCATAAAAATCGAACAACTATATCATATAGCTGCCATATAAACCGGTCGGTAGATGTAGAGAAAATGTAAAACTGGGAATGTAAAACTGTAACTGTCAAACTGTAAACATAATAAGTATAGGTAAAATGTAATGAAACTCTGTTTTGTGAATGTTTTCAGCATTTAAATCTATAATATAAACATCGAAACCAATCTGCAAGGGTATACAAACTTCGGCGTGCCGAAGTTAGCTTCCTTTCTTGTTTTTATATAATTTGTACCTCTTCCACAACTGAAGTGACCCCTCCAGGGATTTGCTCGGTTTTGTTAACTTTTCGAATGTAAGGAACTTTTACGTTTTGTTGGCAGACATGTCGAGCTAATGCTTCTGTATAGTTAAATCCAATAGCAAATAGAGCCGCGAAAACAATTAGCAATTTCTCTCGATTCATACTTATAATTTTAATTGGAATAAACCGCACAGCTCTGCACAAAAACTCAACTGAGCCAAAGCACTTTGTAGGGTCATTTTTTTGGCATTAAGAATTGCGCTATTTTTTATCCAGTTGATAACAGACTTTTTTTTCACAAAAAAATTAAGTCACATCCGTTTGGTGCTACATATACATATTAATGTAAAACGAACATCATATGTATGTATGTGTCCAAGTTCGCTAATCGCACTTTCGGAAATATATTTACAAATGAGAATTCTACTTTCGCAACATACAAAGCTACTCTAATGATGACTCACATTAAGAAAATTAGGCAAGCTTTCGCGAAGCGAAGTTTCTATACCCTTGCAGTTAGCAATTGGATCATTCGATCGATTTCGGTTTAAGAAGCAAAACAAAAGGTGAACAAATGTTGTCGTATATATAAAAATACAACATTTATTCTGATGTTCGTTTAATCTCAATCTGCCTTATGTACCATTCTACCTGCAATTGAAAAACAAACTATCTAAAATGATTTACTTAAATAGCTGTAGAACTGGGATCCCATTTTCCGTATAACCTGAAAGACTGACATGACTGAAGTCACATCTAATCCTTTATAGTGCCGCAAAAGACTCTTCATTGTATTGCAAACTTCTGACTAAAATTATAATACCCTGCGAGGGTAGGAGTATGCCAAAGAAGTACACAACTTTCTTTGTTTTACGATTGTAAAAATATCTGAGGCTAAATTTTGTATGTGCTATTTAAATTCAAATTTTATTAAATCTTAAGACTATCAAAGCCCTCTCTGATACATACATAGCATTGTAATATTCTCTGCTGTAAAAAAAATATAAGTGATTCGTTTAACTTTCTGCAAAATGAATGTCCATTAAATACAAATAATTACTTATTTTCAATCAAATTAAAATAATAATTACAATTACCGATTGTTCCTATAACAGCAAAATCAAATAGTGCCCCGGTTTACATAAAATTAAAATCGATATAAAACCTGGCAAAGTCATAATTTATTTATGCAAATTATGCGGATTGAATTACTGAAAATATCGGCAACTGAAATCAGCTGTTCCCCTACAAACAGCTTTTATGATATTTAAACTCATTCAGCGACTCCGAGGTCGCTTAATATCGACCGAATGAGAGAAAATGGAATGATTTACACTAAAGAGCTTGTATAAATCAAAGTAGTAGAGCTAAATGAAAGGTCGAGAAGCTTAAAAGATGTCCTTAATATTTTTTTTTAGTCCCTTTAAAATAATTTAAATTTTATTTTGAACATTACATATCTTGTAAATATAACAAAGATTACAATATATTGTATACTTAGTATCTCACTCATTTTTGTTTTATTTGAAATTTGTTAAACATGGAATGGAGACAGTTTTGCATTGAACGGTTAAATATTAAAAACATTTGAAGCCTAAAAGCTTAAACTAAAAATAAATTTTGAACCGAATATTAGAGAGTGTTTTCGTAAATCCCCTCTGTGCCTTCATCATTACGTCTGGAAGTGGATTTTCGATACATTTTTGTGCCTGCGACTGCAATGGCCGCTATGACGATTATACCTGCACACCAGCCCATTAGGATCAGCCATTTGGGTGCCGAAGTGGTGGTCTTTACAAGGTCTCTGCCTTCGGCCATGGCCTCCGCCCTCGTGTCCTTGGGTTTCGGCACCTTGCAGACATAGCGGACCTCCTCGGAGCTGTACTCCTCGTCGCCGTCATCAGTGCAAGCTAGCTGGCCACTCGCCAGGTCACAGCGACAGTGGGCCATATTAAGGCAAGGTTTGTTCTGGTCATCCACACACACCTTGGCGCACTTGGCGGTATTCAGCGTTCCCTCCTCGTCGTACTCCACCCAGCACAGGCAGCCGCCGGTGCAGTTCCAGTGGGGGAGTTGTAGAAGGTCAGCGGATGACTTGGAACTGGTTGTATCGGCCAGTATCGTGGCGTCTGTGGTGTCGCTAACTGTCTCGGACTCTGTTGTCTCGGAGGTACTTGTGGTCTGCAGCTGACAGCCCTCGGCTGTGCGCTCGTATCCCGGCCAGCACCGGCACTCCTCCGGGGCCACACAATCCCCGAAGCCGCAGTCCCCGGAACAGTGAGGCTGGCAGGTGGTGGCCGAGGACTTGACGTGCCCGGCCAGGCAGCTGCACTCATCCGGAGCGGAGCAGGTGCCGTTCACACAGGTTGCCTGGCAGACGGGATGGCATACGGAGGGAACAGAGCTGTTGTCCTCCGGCTGGTAGCCCTGGTGGCAGAGGCAAACGTCCGGCGCCACGCAATCCCCGTTGATGCAGCCTCCTTCGCAGATCGCCTCGCACTCATGCTGGGAGCCGTTCTTGAATCGATAGCCCGGATCGCAGGAGCAGGTCTCCGGTTCAGTGCACCTGCCGTTAATACAGCGAAGGCTGCACTGCGGCTCGCAGGTTTCATCGGGACCCATCAAGTGGCCGATTAGACAGACGCACTTTTCGGGCGAGAAGCAGAAGCCGTTGGGGCAGCCCTTACTGCACTTGGGCTGGCACTTGCCGGTGTCACCGGTGGACTCGTAACCCGGATAGCACTCGCACACGTTGGGCGCCACGCAGCGGGCATAGTCCTGACACTCCTCCGCGCAATGCGGGTCGCAGCGATCACCCTTCATGACGTAGCCGGGATTGCAAATACATACATCCGGCCGGAAGCAGGATCCATGCTCCGGGCAGCTGGAGCAAACGGGTTGGCAGCCAGAACTCCCGGCGGAATACCCGGTCTCGCATTCGCACACTCCTGGCCTCACGCACCGACTGTGGTTGCCACACTCCTGCTCGCAGAAGGGCGCGCACTGATCCTGGCCATCCTTCTGGTATCCTTCTAAGCAGGCGCAAACGTTCGGTTCCTGGCAGCGGGTGTTTGGCCCACACGCAGGCTCGCAGACTGGCTGGCAGTCGGAGCTTTCCTTCGACATGACGTAGCCGGGCAGGCACTCGCACATGGCTGGCCCCGCGCAGAAACTGTTGTTCCCGCATCCTTCGGCGCATACAGGAAGGCAGCTGTCACCTGGGGCTTTCCGCTCGTAGCCCTTCTGGCAGATGCACTGATTGGGTCTGTCGCACACTTCGTTCTTGCCGCAACCCTCGCAGACTGGTAGGCAGGCGGAGCTTTCCTTCGACATGGCGTAGCCGGGCAGGCACTCGCACATGGCTGGCTCCGCGCAGAAACTGTTGTTCCCGCATCCTTCGGCGCACACGGGAAGGCAGCTGTCACCGAGGGCTTTCCGCTCGTAGCCCTTCTGGCAAATGCACTGACTGGGTCTGTCGCACACCTCGTTCTTGCCGCAACCCCCGGGGCACAGGGGGTGGCAATCGGCTCCAGCGTAGCCCTCGTTGCATTGGCACTGATTTGGGGCTGCGCAGAAGCCATTCACAGGACAGTCTTTTGAGCATACTGGCTTGCAGTTATCGACGGATCCTGTGTAACCTTGACAGCAGAAGTAATTGGTGTCCCATTTGTAGTCCACCTGGGGGAAAGCGGGCCAATTATAAATATCTAGTTTGTGTTTCACAGACTAAGTACTTAGCGAAATATATTAAATTATATGAAAAAATGTTGCATTTAAATATTTGGCACATCTGGATATTTGCGATAATTGACATAACGGAGCATATAAAATTGAAAAACACTAACGAATGAACATTTCTGGAACAATCTTTGCAACAAAGGGGAAACTATAACAAAGGGTTTCCTGGATCTCCAAACAAAGAAATCTTGGTAAAGGGGAATTACATTTAATCCAGTATAAGACTCGATTTATTAGTCATATAATGTCACTCCACGGCAATCATTATTATTACATTTATTAAAATATCTGAACTCTAAACCTAAAGCTTATTGAGTAGTTCCGCTTACCTCATTTTCCCATCCATACTGAGTGCGATATCTAGTCTGCCAGCCACCCCAAAAGGAATGGTGCTGGTAAGGCACCCTTTTGCTCTTGTAGACCGAATGAGTGTAAGTTACATAGGCATTGCGGGAGCAAACGTTTTGTCTATAAGTCAGAACCCCTTCGAAGTGTGCAACTACCAGCAGGGTGAGGCCAAGCACCAGATGGAAAAACTGGGACATATTGGGGATATTTCTGCGAAAAATAAGTATGATTCCACTTCAGCTATCTTTAAGAGTTCCGCTCAACGTTCCGAATTCAACTGAGCTCTCAGTCTGGAACATTCCCATTGTAGTGGCTCCCTGTAGACTGCATCCGTTGAGCTTGAGATAAACTAGACTTTCGTGCTTGCGAATATTAAAGCTTTCGTCTTTGGAAGCGATTTGAATATCCTGGTTTCAAATTTCACCTACACTTCCTAGAAACTGGAGGACCTTGAAAACATAAAAATATTCCTATGGCTTGGAAATAAAAAATTAACCTTGAAAGAGCTCCAGTTGTGAGATCTATAGTTTACTTAAACACTTGTCTTTCCTGGTACACCACAAATTGCGTATTGCGTATTGAAAAGTCTTTTTGGGTGGCCTTGATCCCACAGAAATTTGTTTCTTGTTCGAGTTACAGATAATTCAATTTGTTCAAAGGCAGTGAGTGCATGACTAAATGCTTATCAAGGAAATATTTGTGCATGTATTAATGAGCAAAGCTTTTGTGTCCCTATCAATGTAATATCAACTTTTAAATTATACTAATTTCTCCGTTGAGGAAATACACTACGAAAAAATGCAGGAACTCTAGACTTCATTTAAAAGTAAGGTTTGTTACATTGATCGTTCAGATGATATTGGGGTGAAAGTGCGAAATTATTGTTTTCAAATTCGAAGCTTTTGGGGCTGCTAATTTTTGTTTTATTTTTATTCTGACGGAAAATGGTTCTAGCGACATTAATTCGCAAAAACAAAAACATAATATTTTGTAGTTCTCTTTCAATCCTTGATCAGCATGACCCTACTTCGACGATCATCTTACAGGAAAATTTAGCTTCCTTTTTAGTCAATATTATTATTAATGCTGATATCAACTATTTTATATCTTAAACAAGAAAAGTTAGCTTGTATACTCTTGCAGTTTGTAATTGTATCGTTAGGAATCGATTCATTCTGGTCAAATCATTAAAAAAATAAAAGAAAATATATAAAAGTGGTGTATTTCTACATAGCATATAATAATTATGTTTTAATAAAATGAATGATTTATTGATCAGACATCAGACAACCATATTCAAATGTATCAAGCGCACAATTTGATTTCCTTTTTAAGCCTCACTTTTGGGCTGCCATAACCCACAGTGCAGAGCGTTGAATAAAACTGTGTGAGGCTGTTTGATTAGTCATTTTTTGTGGTGCCAGCCTTTTTAAAAATTTGCTTAACAATTGGCTTAGTTGGACCTATAAACTTCGGATCGATTAAATTCCGAATGGATAGTAGAAACTTTTCATTCCCTATTCCATTAAGTTGTGAAATATATTATAAAGTACTTTTTGGCGCGGAAAATACATATGCATCCAAGAGATTCAGAAAATAGAATAAAAATACAACTGTGTAATTGTTCAACAAAGTAATCAATCGTATTTAACAGATAACAATAGCCAGAATCGCACGACGATGATTTACTTGCAATTCAATGTTAAGGATCTCAACTTGCGTGGACTGCACTTGGACTCGAATCGCAATCTCTGGGGCTAATGTTCTCCCTGTCTTTGGGTTCATTAAACACATATTCCACATGGGTATCTGTCCCACATAAAAGGCGATAGGCGGAGGAATACACAGAACGATAAGCGTGCAAGTCCGCGTTGCTCGTTCATCGGATCCATTGGAGGCCGATCGCTTGATCATTTGCCAAGTGTGTTTCCAAGTGAGCAGTCGACCCAGTCATCATTCAAGAGTTATTCCCAGGATCGGAAAGGAATATGTGGTCTCTCCTAGTGGTATTCTTAGTGTGTGCAGGACTGCAGGTCCAGGCCTGTGTCGAACGAGTCCCGTGAGTACTTTATCTGGGTATTTTCAAAAGATTTTTGTTAACCAAGCAAAACCCCTGCGAAACTCAAGAATGGTGAAAATGCGCGGTACGCTGGTGACAATGCGAAAGAATCAGAATATGGCCAACTGCACTGGGAATTGCGGGTCCTTGGTGGGCAGAACTCGAACCGAAGTAAGTAAAGTGAATCTTAATCTTGAAATTATTTGGAGCCAATTTCCATTCAGCTCTGAGAAGTGAAATATTTATTAAATATATTAAAAGCATTTTTTACGATTTCCAATTATCTTTCAACATTAATTCAGATACCTCAAAAATTTCCACCATAAAATTAAATTGAAATAAAATTGTTTTGCTGTGAAGAATTAAATTATCCTTTACAAAATGTTTTGTGGAAACCAGATTCTGGATTCTAAAAGAAAAAGTGTACAGTAATCAATCCTTTTTTGCTTGAAACCAATTTTAAATCGAAAAAAAAAGTTCTACTTTTTTTAATTTTATTCTTTTTGCTTTCCTTTTTTTGAGAGCTATTGATAAACATTTAAATATTATACGACAATAACCAAACAAGTAGTATGGCTCTCTTTGGACAGTTTGTGTTTTGATCTTTTTATGGGTTTTATTGCTTAAAAAATATTATTATTTACAATTAATAAAAAATTGATTACAGAAACAAAATTACCAATCCCTTCAATGAAATAGTTAGTATTCAAAGCGAACAAATATAATTTTTGCGAGTATAAAAAACTATTTTCCCAAGTAATACACTTCTTTTAAAATGATAACCACAATTCTAAAATATATTAAGAAGAATCATTTGAATATCTTATTGTTTTGCTTTAAAGAAATTATGTTATTTCACCTACTTCTTTTCCCCCAGACTTATATGTCGTCCGAAGAAGTTTGCTGCGATGGCTACAAGCGAAATGAAGCCGAGTTAGTATCCTTACAAATAATTTCATGTTGGCAAATTATGTGACAGTGTGTCCTTCCACCGTAGTGAATGCGCGCCCCAGTGCAAGGATTGCGGTGATGGAATCTGCCTGGCGCCCAATGAGTGCCTGTGCCGCAAGGGCTACTCTAATCGACGGAATCGAAGCCACTGCGAGCCGGAGTGCAGCGAGTCCTGCGTGAACGGCAGCTGCGTGGCCCCGGACGAGTGCCAGTGTGTCTCCGGCTACAAGTTTGTCAACGGTTCCAGGACAGTATGCGAGCCGGTCTGCTCGGAGAACTGCGCCCACGGCCACTGCGCGGAGGGTGGAAAGTGCGTGTGCAACGTCGGCTACCAGCGGGACGAAAAGCTGAAGAAGTGCGTGCCGGTCTGCCAGGACGCCTGCTTCCGCGGCGACTGTGTGGCGCCGAACGAGTGCAAGTGCCGCGCCGGCCATGCGCCACGGCTGGGCCAGCCCTGGAGATGCGATCCGATCTGCTCCAGCGGCTGCGCCAACGGCGCCTGCCTGGAGCCCGAGGAATGCTACTGCAAGATCGGCTACAACCACACGGACGGTAAACTTACCTCAGGCTGCCAGCCGGTGTGTGAGCCGGCTTGCGTGAATGGCACCTGCATCTCACCCGGGCAATGTGCCTGCTCCGAGGGTTATGTCTACGCCGACGGCTCCCGCAATGTGTGCGTGCCCACCTGCAAGTCCGGCTGTGAGAACGGCTTCTGCAGCTCTCCCGGTCAGTGCGAGTGCCACGGGGGCTTTGTAAAGACCTCGCCGCATCGGTGCACGCCCACCTGTCAGCCGGAATGCAGGCCCAACTCCCAATGCATCGATCCCAACACCTGCAGCTGCGATCCGGGCTATGACTTTGTCAACTCAAGCTCTCTTGAGTGCGAGCCCCAATGCCAGAGGGGCTGCCGAAACGGGATCTGCAGCAGTCCTCAGACGTGCACCTGCCTGGAGGGTTACACGGTAAGAAGTTCTTGTAATAAAATGAACTCATCTGCACATTTGCAAACACTTAAATAATCCCAAGGCTGACAATTTTATTTCTTTTAGATATCAAGAATTAAATTTATGTGTAACTAACCTTTCTTGGTTTATCATTTATCCATTCCGACCAGCCGCTGCTCTATTTCTACTGCATTCCAATCTGCTCAAAGCCCTGCCTGCACGGCAGCTGTGTGTCGCCCAACGAGTGCCGGTGCTTCTCCGGCTATCGACCCAGTGCCACCCTGGGATCGAGTGTCTGCGAGCCGATCTGTAGCCAGGACTGTGGACACGGCCGCTGCATTGCCCCGGA
This sequence comes from Drosophila kikkawai, assembly GCF_030179895.1. NCBI lineage: Eukaryota > Metazoa > Arthropoda > Insecta > Diptera > Drosophilidae > Drosophila > Drosophila kikkawai. Next base: position 8,809,145 of record NC_091729.1, read on the forward strand.
GGTCTGCCAGTGCGACGAGGGCTACGCGAAGCGCTGGCCGCGCGGTTCCTGCGAGCCGCATTGTCCGCAAAAGTGCGTGAACAGCCACTGCGTAGGAGCGGGTCAGTGCCGCTGCTATGAAGGTTACAAGCTTCGAACGGGCTCTAGTTCCATCTGCGACCCGGTGTGTTCGCCCAGCTGCATCAACGGCACCTGCGTGGAGCCCAACACCTGCGCCTGCCTGACGGGCTTCGAGGACACTAAGGTGTCGTACCAGTGTGTTCCCACCTGCCGGCCCAGGTGCGAGAACGGAGTATGCTCAGCTCCCGGGCACTGTGACTGCAATCCCGGCCACGTAGTGCTCAATGCCAGCGAGCCGAACTTCTGCAGCCCGCAGTGCTCGACGCAGTGCGTGAATGCCGAGTGCCTGGCGCCCGAAAAGTGCGTCTGCCTGCCCGGCTACCAGATGATGCCCGGCAGCAGCAGCGAATGCGAGCCGGTCTGCTCCAAGGGCTGTCGCTTTGGCTGGGAGTGCACAGCCCCGGACACGTGCGAGGGAATTATTTCCGGTGTCAGCTCATCCCAGCCTGGACACCTGGCCTTCCACTGGACCATGTTCGTGCTGGCCATCCTCCTCTGCCTGGCCCTGGTAATGACGCCCCTGCTGGTCATCCGAGAGCTGCAGCGTCGGCGGCGCGAAGGCGACAAGCAGAGGACCCACCTTATCGAGAACCCCTCCTACGGAGTTGTGCTGGCCAACAGCGAGGAGGCGGCCAGCGAGCAGGCCATAGGTCTGGGGGACTAATTCCGCAATCTCAGGAGCCACAGACTGTTCTCCACCTCAGCTTCAATTTCTATAAAATTTGATATTAGAACCCTGAAAACTCTAAAAAGTGAAATATTTAGTACTCTTTGGCAGCTCAAATTCATAATTGAAGAGTTTTTCTTTCTTATTTCTGTAACCAAGCTGAGAAATCTTTAGGACAGTCCATGGCTTTCGCAATCAAAAGACAGTCTGATGTATGTGAATGTTATTTAATTCGAATGTTTATGGCCAGGTTTTGCATGTAATCGTCTCGTTTCACTCAAGGTATACACCGATGAATGCTTGGCATCATCGAACATAATACACGCATCTATAAATTAATCTATATATTTACGCCTAACATTTACGGTTAAAAGCTAAGAATGCAATCTAATTTAATAAGTTATGCATAATACTTTGTGTCAACTTCCCATGTAACTATTTCTTGTAATTTTGTAAATGAGAAAAACAAATTCTACATCATTAAAGAATAAACCATATATTCTGAAAATAATTTTTTCGTATTAATCCTGAATGAAAATTCAATGGGACTGCGGACTGGTCTCCTTAAAGCTGTGTCGCCCTGTTGGGTTTCGTGAGACATCTAATGGTTGACTGGGTCCTGCTCTAACTTAACAAATTGACTACTTAACACTACATATACATATATATATCGCAGACTCCTAATGGGACTCTGCATACTTGGTGTCTTACTAGCCTAGGTGTCATATTCTCCCGCCCGCATACAATCTACGAACACAGTCAGCTTTTCTCCTGCTCCCGCTACCCTAGAGAAAGGTCTCCCTGTTGGCTCTGCGCATGCCCCGCCAGCCGTAGTCCCACCATCATGGCGGGGCGTCATTGGGATCGGGCGGAGGCTTCGCCGGCTGCAGCACCACTGGGGGTGGCGGTGAAAGTGTTGGTGTTGGCGATGACGGTGCAATGAGGAAGCCGCTGGCGGCTCCTGGCAGTGGCATGCCCAGGAAACTGGGCGCTCCAGCGTTGGCAGAGTCGCCGTCCTCCATAATCACCGAGCTGTCCGCTGCCGAGGGAATGGTGGGCAAGAATCGCACTCCCAGCCGGGGAGGCGAGGAGTCCTCCTCCTCCTGGACAGCCTCCTGGCGCACTAGTCTCGGCTTGGCCGCATCCAGTTGGGCCTTCCCGTTGTGGGCTTTAAAAATCGCATCTTACTGTTATAGGAAAGCAATCAGGAGCCATTGTACTCACCTATGATGGATGGCAGGGGCGTGCTGCTGCCAGCACTCGAGCGGGAGAGACGGAAGGTCGAGGTGCTGGCGGTGGTGGCCGAGGCCGAGGAATCATTCCTCGAGCTGGACAGGTTCGAGTCCTGCGACGTCTTGCGGGTTATCAGCCAGGCGGAGTGCCGCCTCCGGCCGTGCCCGCCGCCGTGAGGGTAGCCGTGCGGCTCCAGCATCTTCAGCGGCATGCTGCAGTTGCCAGGCGGCACGGGGGCCGAGGAGGGCGGCCCGTGTCGCCAGCTGGAGGAGCGCGAGCTGCAGAAGTTCTCGCTGGAGATGGAGCTGGCTCGGTTTTGGCGCTGCTGGCGTAGCTCGGCGAACTGGTACTGGTATGGATTGGCCGCCGCGGCGGTGTAGGCCCGTTGGCGGCGCGGCTGCGGCTGGCGTCGCTGCTTGCGGCGTCGCCGACGGTCGCCACAGCAGAAGGCCCGCAGGCGCTGCCACAGACTGGGCGTCTGCTCCATCTTGTGCCAGTTGGGCATCTCGCTGGGCAGCATCCTCAGGCAGCGGCAGCCCGGCGGATGGGCGACGGCCGCAGCGGGCAGCAGCGGCGGCGGCAGCTCACCCCTCTTGGTGCGCGCCACCGCCCCCCGGGCTCCCCCCTGCCCATGTCCTCCTCCGCCTCCTCCCACCACCCGGGACTCCTCGAAGTGCTTGCACAGAGTCACGCAGTCCTTCTTGAACTGCTTGGTCATGATGGCGTAGAGGAAGGGGTTGCAGCAGCTGTTCAGGGGCAGCACGAACACAGTGAAGATCTTGGCCTGCTCCAGGGAAATGAGCTGCAGTCCAAAGATGGCCGTGATGGAGAAGAAGGCTATCGGCGACCAGCAGAGGAAGTCGGTGAAGACCAGGAGGGCCATCCGCTTGGCTATCCGCGAGTCGTTCGTGTTCCAGGCCTGACTGCCTCGGATAGCCCAGTACATCTTCAGGTAGCAGCCCATCAGGGTGAGAAAGGCGCAGCCGTTGATGATCATCAGCGAGATCACGTAGGTCAGGCTGGCTGGACCCGTGGTCGTCTCGAAGGGCAGGCACACGGCAAACTTCCTGTAGTCGGAGACTCCCAGCAGGGGCATCAAGGCCATGATCAGAGCGAAGACCCAGCCCACGCTCATGATGTACCCCGCCTGCCGCAGGGAGAGCCTCTTGTTGAGGTGAATAGCGTGGGTGATGGCGTAGTTGCGCTCCAAGGTGATCACCGCCAGCGTGTACACGGACAACTCCGAGCTAAGCACTGCCAGAAAACCGGACAGCTGGCACAACAGCGACATTTGCCAGGGAATGGCAAACATGCGGAACTCGCCCAGGGTCGCCGCGTCCACAATGGCCAGGATGCCCAGGTAAATGCCCATGAAGAAGTCGGCGGCCGCCAGATTGCAGACCAGAAACCGCGGCACGTCCATCTTCGAGCGCGAACATAACAGCACAAACACCACGGTGCCGTTGCCCAGAAGGGCCAGCAGGAAGACCACCCATACTCCGCAACGCAAGGTCCACCAATCGAAGAGATCGGCGCAGGGAAGAAAGGGACCCGGCATCGGCAGGCACTGCACCGAACCCGGCTGGAAGTCCTCGGCGGACATGCCCGAGAACAGGCCGGTCCCGAAGCCATAGCCCGTGGCCGGACCGCTCACGTCGTGCTCCTCGAAGTACTCCTCCATGAAGCTGGTGGCGATCTGACCTCCGCTCTGCGACTGCAGCTGGTCCTCGTTGAAGTTGGCTGCTGCCTCCCAAGGATCGTGCATGGTGGCTCCCAGCTGCTTGCTGAGATTATCTGCAAGGGAATATAGTGCTCGGCATTAAGAGGATACCTTAGTGTTCCGAGTACTCACGCATCTGGGGCCAAATATTCATCATGCTGTTGTTCCACAGCGTCATATCGAACTCGGCGTCAGAGGGAAAGAGTACGGCTTCCTGGACCTGGGAGGTTTTCCGCTGAGCCGACATCGCCACCAGAGGCAGGAAGGCGCAGCAGTGGTAGGCATACGAGAGGATCAGCGTCTGGATGCGTGGAAAGGTGTCTGGTGGGGGAAACTCCCTCAGCTTTGGGTTGTTGAAGGTCTTCAGATGGAGCAGGGCCCTCAGTCCCGATTCGGGTAGTTCGGGAAACACGTTGTTCCCCAAATTGAGATCCTCAAGTGCTGTGAAACCAGCGAAGGCTTCCTTGTGAATATAGGAGATCTCATTTCCCTCCAAGTCTCTGTAAGTAACAAAAACTGTAATTGTTTTTTCGTATTTCACGTTCGATAATAACGCACAGCAGCTGGAGTTTGGGGATGCCGGTGAAGGCGTCTTGGGGCAAAGCCTTGATGCGGTTGTACGAGAGCAACAAGTCGTGCAACTGCTTCAGACCGCTGAAGGGCTTCCCCTGAATCGTCTCAATTTGATTGCTGGATAGATCTCTGCGAGGAGAGGTTTGAAATATATTTCTAGTCTGAAAAAGTAAGGGGGTGCATCAATACTCACAACAGCCTTAAGTCTCTGCAGCTACTTAAATTTGGGATGCGTTTCAGGGAATTGGTTTTAAGTTCTCTGTGCGTAAAAGAAGGGAATCAATGTTGCAAAGTACTAATTTCAAAAGGGTTGTTCCTACGTACAAACTCTTCAGTCTTGGTGTTTGACGGCATAGATTGGCTGGCACCTCCTGAATGCCGGCGCGATCCAGTTTGAGTATTTCCAGGGCATGGCAGGCCTCGAGCTCTGGAAACGAGCGCAGAGTTCGCACATCCGATAGAGTCCTGGGGGAAAGAGTCTTTTAATATCAGAAGTAGCCCTTTTGACCCACTGAGCTGTGGCGAATAGCTGAACAGGACAGAGCCAAGTGATACTCACAGCTTCCGCAGCTTGGTCATTCCTCGAAAGGCCCCGGTGGAAATGGTCGACAGCGGATTGGCCCTCATGTCCAGCATTTGCATGCTCCTCGGCAGCTCCGTGTCGTTTATCCAGCGCAGTCGATTGCTGGTGATGGAACTGGCGGGAGAATAGTGGGAAAGAGGTGGGGAAAGCTTAATAAAAACGTTTACCCAATGCCAAGAAAAGTATCTTTCGGATACACACTGCTGGCAAGTGGCACTCGGATGCAGCTGCATTTAAAAGTCAAGTCCCACAAACACGCCGACAAAGCCAAAAATAAACTGTGACACGAGCACACTTTTGGGCGCTCATATTGTTAACGTCTTTTGGTTTTCTTGGCACACATTTGGGGGGAAAAGCAATCTAATATCAATACCAAACAGTTTTACTTTACCATTTACTTTTGATTTAAGAATTGAATTCGTTGTAAATTATGGCAAGGATTGGATTGCAAGCAGTTTAAAAACAAGAGAGACGATAATGTAACTGAATTCTCACAGTAACCTCTCCGCAAACAATATCATTCTGTTTATCTCGCCAAGTTTGTGGCATCGACTGCCATTCTTTTCCAAGCGAAGTCAACAGAACGCAGACACTTACTGGGGGTTCTTAATCCTTTTAAATTTAATTTTTTGTTTGTGCCACACACATGGCAAGAAATCGGACGGATTTTGCCCCTTCTCTCGTACAAATTCACTCTCCAGCGTAATACCCCAATCATGGATGCAATGGCTCCGCAGATGCAGCACAGCGTGGCTTTTATCGCAACATTTAACATGCTCATAATTATCCTGTTTACCAGAAATTGAATTTCCTCGGGGAGTTCTTGCCATCGCAAACGATGTCAGCATTGCTGTGACAGTTGCCGCGGACTGTGGTCTTGCCACTGGGGCATCGCATCTCAAGGAAGCCAGCGTGCGACAAAAACAAGATGCAACTGCAGTCCTCGATTCTCGGCCGGCAAGTTATTGGAGGAAACGGTGCTGGGTGGCGGCCATAAATTCGCCAAGTAATGATGCGTTATGATTTTTGGCATCCCCCTGCTAGTCGTCAGGCAGGGGCGAAGTAGGAAATGTTGCGGCAAATCAACAACATCAGTTGCAGTTTCAATAGGTCCCCACTCCCCGCTCGGGCTTATCGTGCTCGACCACCTGAATTTGTATTTATTTTATATACTTACAGCTCCTGCAGCTGCGACAATTTGCCGAGTCCCTCGGGCAGACTGCTTATTAAATTATCATCCAGCTCCCTGCAACGGAAAAAGAGTAAGCGATGTTTGAACTATGTATATTTCCTGATTTCGATTATAGAAATTGAGTTGCAAATTTCGGTCTCGCATTTTCTTTTCTCAAAAAATCAGAGCCATTTGCATGACTTTGTTTGGGGTCAGTTTTTCTACGTGACGCCACGTAGACCAAGGCGTGAGTCCTGCGTTTCCAATTGCGAGGGTCCTGGAATCTGAATTTATGCGTGAACATAAAGCTAGCGGGAGTTTTTATACAAAACTTTCAATTATTTATAAATATATAAAGTAAAAATGTTGAATTTTAGTAAAATATGAACAAGGCTTTTTAGTTCGTTAAAAAACAAAAGGATTTGTAGGAAAAGCCAGTTTCTGTAGAGTGTAAAGGGATTTTTAACCTTAACTAACCTTTTAAACTTTTACTAAAAAAGAGGAAAATATAGATTAAGACTAGTTGAGATAACCTCCATCTACAGCTGGTCTCTTTGTTACATTGACTTATTACAAAAACTTATTAAAAATAAACATAAAATCTTGTATATTTATGTTATATCTTATTTTTCAAGATCACAGATTCTTAAATTTCTCCTATGATTAAAAGTACGAATAGTATTTACTACATTTTATTTTAAACACCTTTGTTGGCAACTTCGATAACTGTTTTATAGGCCAAGTGGTGACGGCAAACAACAGATGCTCTCTGGCCACCAACTTTCCATATCATTTTCCCCGCCATTTCCATTTATGACCCACTCTAACACTCTTTTGCTGGTTAGAGGTATTGCATCCATAAATCTCGAGGCAAATGCAAGAATGCACACGGAAAATTTTACCCATTCTTCGCAAACGTTTAGATTTACGCGATGCACGGCGAGAGCTTTCACTTTCGTCTGATGCATTCCTGGTGTGTCGCCCTCCTTAGCCCCGTTCAGTCAGAGAATGGGACTCTGTCAGCCACAACATAAATTTGCATATTTGTCTGTTGCCCTGCGGTGGGCGGTGAATTTGGGGTGGCCGAGAAGGAAGCCAGAGCGGTTTATGGGTACGCGGAGGGCGTGCAGCGCAAAAGCCAAAAATTTGTGGTAAACAGCAGCGCAGAACGTCAACGCTGGCGACGACAGTTTAAGCTGTCGGAACTGAACCCAAACTGAACCCTACTGAGCTGAACTCAACTCACCGAAGGCGGTGTAAAAAAGTGAACCAAAACTTTTCCACGCTTTTGCTGGGAAATTGAAATTTATTCGAGCCATGGCCGCAAAACGGATAAACACCATTTCCACTTGCCACTTGCTCTGGCTTCAAGTTGCATCGGTTTTTTTGTATTCTTCGCTTTTTAAAAATTCTGTTCAGGGTATTTATGTTTTCATCATGAGTTTGCGAGACATTATTAAAAGATATTTATTATTATTAAAAATATTCTACTAATCCGGAAGTAAGCAATATCTTCATGTACGATCAAAAGTCATTATGGCCTGGTTTAGGTACAACAAGGTAACCGTTATGGGTTAGATAAGTCAGTTACCGAACTTAAACTCGATCGAAAATATAAGGGAAGACTTGGAGCGTCGAATTAGAACTAACATATTCATTTTCTAGATTTGGTAAAGAAACCTGGTCTCAGTTTCTAGTAAGGGCTTTCCACAAATTTATGGCTAGAATGCCAAAAAATAATAGCCAAAGTTGCCTTTAATAAGGGTGGGTATACTGGATACTAATCTAAATTCCCTAATAAAAACAATTAAGTGAAAAATATTCAATACGTTCCGAGTTCTAGGCTTAGAAAAATGTCTGTACATATTATTCTTTTTGGAGAAAATTGATTCCTGTCTCTAAATTTGAATTGTAAAATCCTGTTGACAGCTACTTTTATTATCTAGAATAAGTACGAAAACTAAAAATAAAGTAGATTTTTTCATTAAGTTTATAAAACAAATTTTATAGGACTTGAAACAAACCTCATACGCATGTACCTATTTTTTCCGCAAGTAGTCTATATTAAAAATTAATTGTTACCTAACATTGACAAAATATACAAAAAATAGACTATCAATTGTTATGATGTGACGATTTCTTAATGTGGAAATCATAATTCTTAGCCTCTTATTTATACCGCATTTTCTGGTTAATGTAAACGGAAATGCCAATAGAGAATTTGGCAATCGGCTTTTGTCTCTACAATACAAGTATCGTTCTACTATTTGATATCAATTGGAGTTTGAAGGCGCCTCGGTGTCAGTGGGTGTATGCCGTGTCTTTTCGGCTCATGTGGCGTTTGTGTTTCCGGGATGCAGTGCTTAAAGTATTCAAAGTTCTCGCATGTAGTTGTTGTTACTTACAAAACTTTTAAAGCAGTTAAATTTTTGAGGGCGCCCGCGGAGATTTTCATGATTTGATTTCGCTTCAGCAAACTGCGAAAGGAAAGAAGATAAATGCTTAAACTTGGGCACATGAGTACAGTGGCTAGGAGACCTCGACTACTTACAGCACGATCAAGTTTGGCATTCGTGGAAAGTCCTCGTCGTTTATTATTGTCAACAAATTGCTGCCCAAATTGCTGTCGATGGTTAAAGTGGGAGCAGAAGACAGAAATTATGAGCAATCGCCAGACTTTATGATTCCCCAACTTTCATTTAACTCAATGCTTTTTTGTGGCTCGAGTGGGTTTATAGATTAAAAATGGAAATATACTTGGGATGTCGGAAGTTTAAGGGGGTCAATGTACTTGAAAAACATGCACATAAAATTATTGTTATTGGCAATGGTTTGTTTATATGGGTTTCACCGCTCAGTCACTAAGCGCGGACGGTTATTCATGCAATTTGATTTAATGGGTTTCATGAAAGCTAACATATTATATATAAGATTAAAGAGGGTTCCATGTGGTACTCCTCACTCTTTCGGCACATGAATACTTAGATAATTTAATAACTAGGAGTTTTGATTGGTTCTCAAATTAACCAAAAACACACTTAATTCTATGGTTATCACACACAACATATAGTATAATGCGGCAGCAGCAGCTAGGATTAGAACACTAAGCAATCGCCAATTGGGTGTTATGGATTTCGAGGGGCATGCAGGGCAAGGTGATCCATGAATACTCTTAAATCTCGAGGTGGAACAAGGGGCTCACAGTGCTTCGAGTGTTCGGAGTCCTGCCAGAGCGTTGGTGGGAATGCGGTAGAAGAGGTTGCCTTCCAGGCGCAAGGTGCGCAGTTTCTGCAGGTGGCCAAGGCAGTCCCCGTCCAGGCTGACCAGGGCGTTGCCATTCAGTTGGCTGCGTTTAAGCCATTACCCAGTGTCCAAATTAAAGGGGCAAAAAATAGAGAACTTAGAGAGGTGCAGGGGGAAGAGGCCAGTAATATAGGAAAATAGCGAGTGCAGATGTGTTTGTGGACGGCAGTGGGTTTGCGTGGAAGCAAACAAATTCATCCTGCTGCGACTGCGAGGGTCCTGCTCCACTCCTCCGTCTTCGCGGCGATATCCTCGGCTAAACGGCAATGCTCAGAAGCAAACATCAACACAAACACACCGAGGGCTGTATTTATTTTCAAACACTTGGCGGTGCATACTTACAGGCTGGTCAGCTGGGCGAGTCCTTGGAACGACTGCGACGGCAGGGACTTGAGGCCACAGTTCTGCAGGCTCAAACGTTTCAATTTCGCCAGGCCGTAGAATGCATTGGGATCCATATTAATGATGCTATTGTCGGACAAAGTTCTGCAAATAAACCTTCCCTTGGTCAACAATAATACCTAAAGCATGGCCGGATGGCCGGCATAAAGCCAAGCTAGAGTCGAGTGTCGTCGGCCAAAGTGCAGGAAATTGCAAGGATAGCACAGTCAGGAGTAATTAATCGTGCCAACTCGCTGAAATACACAGCGTAATCAAGTAATTTATATTACCAAGGACCTGCGGTCCGGGGCTGCGGTCTGGTCAGGGTCGGGTCGTCCGTTGACCGCTGTGATTTTTTGCGGGCGGCTTCGCTGTGAAATTGAATAATGAGTTGCCCGCCCGTCGAAGCCAACTTTGGCTGTTAAAATGACGAAAGTTTCTGTGCTGTCATATTTTGTACTCTTGTTGTCCGAGTCGGACGCAGATTAAAATGGTGAAGTTTGCGGGTTCTAAAACACCCCAAGGGAGTTGCGAGTTTTTTCGGTCTGCAGTGTAGTTTCGGGGGTAGAAAGGGATTATCTGGGCACTTTGGATTGGTAAGCTTGTTATTAATTAAAGAGACCTCAAAACTGACATGGTGGACCGTACTCGTATTCGATATTAGCTTTTCAATCCCATATACTCACAGCTCCTCCAGATTCGGCACCATAAAGAATGAGTTCGCCTCCAGCTTGGTCAAGTTGTTGTTTCCCAAATCTCTGTTGTTGAAACGAATGACAGAAACAAAACAATAAGCAAATTAATAACTTTATTGAACCGTTCAGGATGCCAACAATTCATCCATCAATAGAAGGCATTTGCCATTGCCATGAATATGAAACGAGGCTTAAATGATGATGCCAAAACATATCAGTGGGGCGCGGGGGAATGTGTAAATCTCAGTGGGCCATCAATCAACTTGGAAATGGCATAAAAGCATATTGAGCCAACCGGCGGAAAATTGCATAAAAATGAAGATGAACTGCCTGGCAGGGCCCCAGTATTTTGGAAAATACCGGCTACTCAATTGAAAACTTTTGCCAGGGACACCGAATTCGTCTTGGAAGGCTGCAAGAGTGATCTTAATAGCTTATGACTCGAGCCCCTGAGCGATGCGTTAATTAATAAATTATTTATTTATGTTTGGGCCTTTCGAGTTGGCCATTAATCAGCCGAAACTTTGGCTAAGCCAAAAGCGGTTCCCAACTCCTTTGCGAGTGCCCGTCGGCGGCAAGAAAACGTGACTCACATACGTGAGCAGTCACTGCGCTGGAGCTGTGACAGTGACGGCGACGGCGACGATGACGGTGATTGCGAAACGCTGCACAACGTGGCGTATGTGTAATTAGATTAAACCGCATGCCCAAATCGCCCGCATCCGAATCGGAGCGAAGACTGCGAAATTGAGTTGTAATTATGCGATTTGAGGCATTCCAGCAGCGGAAAATGGTCCAATGCCCCGCCATCTAAGTGAGCTTAATCGCTCAATAAGGAAAGTTTAGGAATTATTAACCGGTGGAATTAAGAGACAATGGTTGGCACTTCGTAATTGGGATTTATGGAATCTTAAGGGTCCTAGTTTAACATAGTCCTTATATGAGCTAATGTTAGGCCAAAATATATAGACATATTAAAGCTAAGGAATTACACAAATCATAAGGCATTTCGGGATTTAATTAGACTTGTATTAATCACGATTATTAGTATAAATACATAGGTATTTTTGAGGTATGTAACTTCCGCTGTCTTTTATTTTAATAAATTTTATATTATAACAAAATGCGTTGATTTCCTAGATGGCTGATAGTACCTAAATGGAACCACATTTCAATTAAATATTACTAGAAAATGGCAAATGTTGAATGAATATATGTATATATTTTATTCTATCAACTTAATTTCTGTAGCAAGCAGCCACACTAACCGAGGTAGCAAACAGTCACACTACCCTATACACTTACACACCTATTGTACATACACGGCTGAATTATACGATAGTTATAAGCACAATAGATACATCTCGCTCTCACATGAAGATCGTGCTTAGGAACACTACTCTGTATGTCCCTTTCGCACGATCGTCAACGGACACACCAATACATACATGTAATAGGCTAAGCATAGAATGGAAGAATGAATAAAGAACACTTCGTTTGCGACCGCTGAAAAGACAAGAACGTGCCTTCCTACATTTCTTTAATTATATTTTTACCAGCTTTAAGAATTGCCTGGTAAGCTGTGTTTTCAAAGTTGCTCTCCACTCTTAACATCTAAGATAAATGATTTCTCTTAGACATAAAAGCTGTAGTTCTATTAAGGGGTATATGTAAGTCAAAATATAGGCTATCCTTAGGAAATTTTTTTTCACATTTTTGTAGAAAAAAACATGGATAATTCAATCTTTTCACATATATTTCTAATAGTTTAAAAATGATTATGTAAAATCTTACAAAAAAATTAAAGCATTTCCTGAAACTGGACACACTGCATGAAAAAGGAACCCTTCTGACGACCCTTATACAGGTCGTAAAAATCGTCTGAAACAAAATAAATTAAAAATGTTCTTGTTTTGTATAAGTGTGGATAGGGAATAGACTACTTTAATCGAAATTGAATCAAAAATAGCAAAATGGCGACGTTTGAAAAATTTAGTGTCATTTTTACTGAAAATTGTCTTCACTTTTTTGTCGATGAAAACATGTAATTTAAGCTATCTATGTAGTTGTAGGCCCTTCCATGGATAACTTAATTACGTGTATTTAACAAAAAAAAACATTAATAATAATTGACTGAGATATGACGGTCGCCAGCTCGAAAAATGTTGTTTTCCAGAAAGCGCATTTGAGTCTGTCGGCTCGATGGCTCATAATTTTTAAAACTATTACTTATTTCGATTTGACCTTTTAGTATGTTATCCTAGACATACTTTAGCTATCGAAAAGTGCAATAAAAATTTCGATTTTTTTGATAAAACCAAACGGAATGGGCCCTTAAGATATAACTCCCTTGTAATTTAAATAAACTGAATCATTTTTAATCAGGGAAATTATTCAAACAAAAGCTGAAATCATTAAAAAAAACTTTATTATTTGTCAAGTGAGCAAATAAAGGTTTTATAGCTTAAGCCGAACGAATTTAAAATAAGCGATAAGACAAATTTTGTATTATCTACCTTTAGTTATTATAAAAAGTATAAATACATATGTATATGCTAGACTGTTCATCCAGAAATTTCCCGGACAACTGAGGTCCATATTGGCCTATGCTTGGCCCCGAGAGGTCCGTCCGGACTAACCTAACGTAACCTACATGCTAGAAGTTAAGAAGTAGCTTAAAAATAAACGTTTACCTAACTTTTTTAAAGATCCCATATAACGAAATTCATTTGAACATGTTATTATTTACTGGCTATACTTATACTCACAGGACGATCACCTCGCCGGGCAGGTTGACGGGCACTGCCAGGATCCCGATGCCGCGGCAGCTGAGTCGCACGCTCTCCAGGCTGCCGCTACACTGGCAGTGCTTCTGCTGCCACCGCTCGCAGAGCGCGTGCAGTGTGCGCTTTCCGCCGGCCACGTCAGTGGCGACGGTGGCGGACAGCTGACTTCCGTGGTACTCCTGTAGGGACTTCTCATAGAGGATCTGAGCCTCACGCTCGGGATCGGCTGAGGGCAGCATGACGTTCTCCCTGATGCCCGCCGGCGTTGCAGGGCTGGCTCCGCCCGCATTGTCTGGGGACGTTGTGTTTACCGTGGGGGGAGGAGGATGCTGCTGGGACAGCGCTTTTGGCTTGGCCAAGATTGCACTTTCTTTGGTTTCGGACGTCGCCGCTGGCAGCAGCACCAGTCGCAGCAGCAGCGAGCAGAGCAGCCAGCGCCGGCGCCAGCAGCAGGCAAGCCTCTGCCGACGCCGCATCGTCGTCGCCTCGGTCGCTGTCGCAGTCGCAGTCGCTGTCGCCGTGGCTGTCGTCGCAGTGGCTGATTGATGCTGTCAAGCATTTGTCACTTGATGACAGTTTTGTGTGCGATTCGTTCCTCGGTCATGATTCCCGGCCGCCGTCGCTGCCTCTCCGCGATTTGAGTTTATTTTGTTCACTCGTTACTCACTTTGCACTACTCGTTTTGTTTTCTCGTTACTCGATTGAAACTCACATTAATTGTTGCTTTTTTAGACGGAACAGACACAGAGGTTCCACTGTGTTCGAGAAATGATGGTCAAATCTGTGTCAGGGAAAGATGTTAGAAGGATGATGTCGTTATAGGAGAAGATACATATTTGCATGGAACTTTTTTGATCCAAATATTTTTGTTTTCTTATTTTGAACACATTTCAATATAACTGATACGGAAAATGTATGTATGTATATAAAATAAATTATACATATTTTTTATCGGTCGTTTTTAGTTGATTCTTCCAATTTCAAATAGACCTTTTCCCTGGTCCTCTTAGTTTACTTTTATAAAATATTTTTTGTGAATTATAAATTACTATATTATACAATATTTTACAATTTTCATAGCAAATAATTTAAACCTACATTTGGCTAAAATTCTTCATAAAAGAAGCTAGGAATTTCATTTTAAAAACTAAATTCAAGCTAGAAAGGAGAAGCCCAAAAAATGTAGTAATGCAAATACGATTTTTAATATCCAAAAAGATTTCTTAAAATAATATATACCAAAACTCTGAGATATAGTAAATAAATCGATGTTAACTGGGTATCTTAAATTTCAAAAAACGATATGATGATCGAAGCTAAACAAGAATTTGTAAATGATAGGAAGTACTTTCTGCAATTAAAGAACTATAAAAATATACAGAAAAAAATCTTGCATGGTAATTTAAAATAAAGTCTTTCAATACAATGATTTCATGTAATTTGTTGTACCTTTCACCGTATTTTCTTTTATTAGCTAACTCGCTTTAGCACCATATTAAACCCTAGAGAACATACACTTAAAATTGTTGTATTTTCAATAATAACAATAGGAAGCCATAGTTACAGTATTTATATTTTCACAGTTATGGAAATAATTTCTGTATAGTCTGTAAACAAAAGGCCGAAAAAGTTTGCCATTGTTTATCAACTTGACAACCCAATGTGTCCTCGGCCATAAACTTTTTGTCACATTACCGTCATCATGTGCCACAAAAGATAGTTTTTGAACTCAAACCAAACTCATAGTGCAGAAAATTAGCCCATCAAACAATTTATATAAACTCTAGGCCCTAATCAGCCGGGCAGAGAGTTGGGCTCGGCAGCTGGCCATAGACCGTTAGTGAGCCGAGCCGTGTTCCTGTCAGAAACAAAAGACCAGGACAGGACTCTCTGCACAAAGCTGATGAATGACAAATTTGACACAAAATGTGCCGGGCAGAGAGGCAAGACCCATTTTTCAACACTATCCTCGAGTCATAATTAATGAGGCTGTTGACAGTTTTAGATGTGCAATGGGCTACGAAGTGTCGACGAATCGTTTTTTTATAAGTATGGCAACCAACTAAATGAATCTTAACTCCACATTCCGCGCCCCCGAAATGTCACGATGATGTGTCGAGGGACGATGAGGAAGGACAAAAATATGTCCAAAAATAAAAGAGATTTTCCCAGCTCGAGCCACCGGCAGAAGCACCTCCTCCGCCACCACCTCCATCAAGGCATCGCTCACACTTTTGCCGGATGATTTATGGCATGTTTATGTTCCACTGACCTCGCCAATAGCGACCGAAAACAGCAACAACCGAACGGATAGTTGGGCACCTCGGAAATGTGGCCCGTGGATAAGGCAAGAAGTGAAAAAAATATGAATTTCCCTAAGTCGAATATGAGGTACCACGCCTATCTATTTTCATGAATTGATATTATTCGATTAAACATGAAATATATATACATATATCTATCAAATTTATAACAGTATTCTGAGTTAATCATATGATTTTTCAGGGTAAACAATTTGAACAAATAGAGTTTTGTGTTCCTTGAATTCATCAAGGAAGTTCGAAAGCCTTAGATGCAAAAACTCATTAAGTTCTTGATGTTATTTTTAGTTTTCTGTGAATTTTCTAAGTTATAAGAAAATGTTAACAGTTAAAACTCATCAGTTAAAATTCTACATAAATCAAGTAGATTTATGGTGTCAGAAAGGCTTCACAAAATTCACGAACTCTATATTCCTTAGTACTCTGCGAATACCCTGTAAAAATATACCACAAACGACGATGACGATGATTTCAATTGCCTCTCTAATCGAATCGGTGAAGATTTTATGGCTCTGCCTATTTCCATTCATGAATAATAATCTCTTCGATCCCCTCGATTTCGTTAATTGTAAACACCGAATGTTTGTTATTTGCTGTGAATATTGATTATATACACGCGAATATTTAGTATCTTTTATGGGAATTTGAAAGAGTCTGAACAGGCGTATGTGAACATGGGAAAAAAACGTTTAAAAATATCTTATAAATATAGAAACCATTTCGTGCATCTTAAACTATCCTGGTAACTAATCCTCAAGGCAAACTTTCACCCACAACTTTAAACAATCTGCAAACGGATGTGAAAAATCAAATATTTACGCCCTTAACTGGGTGTGAGGAAAATGGAAAAAGGTAAAGTAAAACAAAACAAATCAGAAGCAAAGAGGGATTTTTTAGCTAAAAACTCGTAGGTTGCTTGTATAAAAGTGGGCCAATATCTGGGACGTTTTGAAGTGTTTCTGAAGGCTTTTCTGTTACCAATATCATGTGAAAGGATTTTGCTTTCTCAGGACTTAATATGCATAAATGGGTCTAAAAATACCAGTTTCTGAGGATGAATAAATTGATTTCAATAAATTGATTTGGTTCTAACATATTCTAGTGAGGTTTCTTGGGAAAGTTTAAATTTCAAAGGCACATATAATCTTCAAAAAATTCTTTATATATAACGATTAATTGCATTGCATTTACTATTACTCGATTTCATTCGATTTCGTTCAATTTCCATGCCGTTTGGACAGGTCTTAATTAACGAATTATAACTCAGTTTGGCGACATTGACTGAGTATTGTGACAGATCAATCAGAGTGCTTATCACATAATCGGCAAAGCGGTTTATCGCAATTTTCGCAAAGCCATGCAAATTTTCACAGTCGAGCGAGTGCCAAGTCAATCGCTTCGGCATTTGGCGGATTTAATTGTCAGACGGCGCTGTTGTGACTGTGACTTTAATTGATATATGGCCAGTTGGCATATAGTCACACGTGAGTGTGTTTTTCGGATTTCCACGCAACTCAATGCCGATCCGTGGGCAGGCCGCATAACTCCGCAGAAGGCTTCAAAAACCCATGAAAAGCTCATAAATTCTTGCATTCGCAGCGATTAATTACAAGAGCCCAGACACTGACACGCCCCAAAAGAACGTACTGTGGCTGTGAGTGTGGGAAATATGGAAAATTTGAAGCCCGATATGGCCAGAGTTTAATTTTCTTGTTGAAAATTGATTTTGACAGGCGGGGAATTTATATTTCCCCAAAAACTCTCGACGAAATGCAAACTTGTGTGGCTTGATTAAATCAATTTCAGCTCGCTCGATATGTAAAAGAAATCAAGAGCCAACACATTGAACGTGAGCCCGCTTTTTCGTGTTTTTGCACAAGTGCAGCTCACCAAATACAAAACTGGATTTTCAACACAAAACGCAACTTCAATTTGCCGCTGTTGCTGCTGCGGCCGATGCATTTATGCTGCCTTATGCTGGCCTTGATTCATTGGGGGATATTTTGGATTTTTTGTTGCTTTTCGTTTGTTTTTGCGCTCGACTTTATTAATGACAGCTGTTGCATAATTTATTTAATTTTTTGGCTTGCTCAAAACGGCTTTGAAAGCGAAATAATTAAATGTGATTTCTGTTTAAGGAGAAAAGCAATTTTCCACTAAATCGCCAAAGGAGTGTGCTCTCGGGCGATTGGCTAATTAAGTGGTTCTCATAATCAGAATTAAAAATACTTAATTCGATACGCAAATATTTTTACCAACAAAGAACCTTAAACTGTCAAAATTATTCCAGTTGGCCAGCCATGTGGTTTTTCTTCAAGCTTCTAAGTTCTCCAATCAAAGCAGAGGCCACGCGAAAGTTCACACCTCAGAGACGTTTATGTTATATCTCTTATATGTTATCCCTCTGATCGGGTAACTCTCGACCGCTTTGATCTCACACCTCTTTCTCTGGGCCCCACTGTGAGGCTGCTTACACGTATCGCGGGATGTTATTGTTGCCGAATTGCTGTCCAATCGATTTCGTGTATCTTTGAGATGAAATGGCCCCGGGGAAAGATGGGAACAACTCGCTGGCAGCTCTCATTATCGGCGATTATTCAACTGTTTATTTTATGGCTTTCTCATTACATTCTCCTCGACGGTGTGCGGCCCAAATTGGCAGCGTCATCGCGGTCATAATCGAGCTATTAGCCAGAAGGAGAGAATGCTTCTTATTTACATTTCATGCTACTCAGTTTTATTGGCAGTTTGGGTCAATTGTCTGGCGAATGAAAGGTGTCTGGTATAGCCTTTTGATTCTTTCGCGGAGATTCCCGAAAGTAATTGACCCTTGTTGTTCTGTGGCCACCTTTTGTTCCCTTTATTTGTTTTTTTTTTTTTTTTTGGCTCGAGCAATGGAAATGCATCTGTGTTTATTATGGTTATACTTTTTGGATCTCTTAGCTGGCAATCAATAGAATATCGAGCACAAAGGCGGCTGGCTGCCAACTGGCAACTGACCCGAAAATGTGTGCAAAACTTGATTAAGTAAATGGTGGCTGTTGGGGGTAGCTATCTCTGCTAGAACGTGACACAGCTGCAACAATTGATTACGCATACGACCCGTTGAACCCGGTTAGCACTGACCGCCGCTGCACCAGACAAGAACAGGGCCAGTCGAAAGCCGAGACCAAAACTCGCCTCTCCCCATCCCTACTGTTTTGTTTTGCCGCAGACATTTTTATAGCTCCCAAATTGGTGACCTCCGAGTGGCAGGGAGATGTCAGCAGCAGGCAACGGAGGACTAACTGGGGGTTGTCCCCTCCACCAGTGCCCTTATCTGTGTAATTGCTGGCTGAGTTTTGTGGTTTGTGTATTGCCACTGACACTTATAGCCCTTAGACTACAGCCTTGGAGATCTTTAAGCGCCGTCCTTATTTAATTGATGAAACAACTTAATCAAACATTCCTGTAGGACCCTTAACTTTTTTGTTAAGAAATTGAAACCTCATCTCGGGTCAATGAAGGGTAAATTTTAAGTGCCACACCTAGAGAGGAGCAGAGTTTCTCAAAGCCAAGTGGAAAATGTTCCATTTGTGGCAAATGCGCAAATTGCATTAGGGAAAAAGTTTTCCTTTCAGCTTGAACGATTTTGTCAGCATCTTCGACACTCGCCGTTTCCCTCAACACTCCGTTCCATTTGCCTAATTACAGCAAGTCATTAAAAACTTGCACTGCTCTTGATTAACACTAGGACACGCTTCTATATATGCAAACTTTATAATTGAGTGTGTCCATATATAATATTATATTGTGACACATATTTCTGGAATCATGTCAATTGCCTGTGCAATTTTCACCATTTCCGACGAAAACACTGAGAACCCGCGCCCACGCCTGAGTTATCATATCAAAAGCGATGTCGCCATTCAATAAATATAACATTTTAAATGAAAATGTTTATTTTTGCGCTACCAATTTGTGATTGCAGTCGCCAGACTTGTTTGCTAGAGAAATACACTCTCTGAGGGAGAGTATTTGTAAACACAGAACGTTTGGGGACTAAGTTATTATTTATTTAAATATTAAATGAATTTTTCTTTTAAAATATTTTTAAATATATGTATACACCCATAGATTCTAAATCCATATTTATGTATAAATTTATACATGCCAGTTACAGTCAAATGTGAGAGAGTCTACATTTCGCTATTCCTAACTTTTTCATCCCACTTTGGCTGTTCTATGCCTTTGTTTTTGTGGCTTTTCATAATGAAAATTAGTTTGTTCATGCGTAATTTTTATAAACTGTCGTCATCAATAGAAAACCCCCCTGGCTCCCCTCGCAAGCGGCTCGTTAACCGGCTCCGGCTTGCCTTGGAAATGCACTTAGGCTTCGGGTTTTGTTATTTGTTTTGTAATCGCTTTTCAATTAGCTGCAATTTCGCGGGTCTCTGAAAGAGAACATTTGCCGAAATTGATGACGCCTCGGAGCAGGGCAACCTTTTTCTGGCTGGCGTGACATGGCTTTCTCGAAACTTTGAGCTCGTAAATTAAGAGAAAAGGGCTACGCTCCATCCGCTCATCCTCGAGGGCTGCTGATGGATTACAAATTAAGTTGAGATTGATGCGGCCTGCATCGGGGAAGAGTCCCAGCGGCTTTGATTAAATATGCAGACCGAGTTTGAATCGGAATCGTGGAGAATTTTCGGTTCGGTTCGGCAGCCTAAATGGCAATCCAAACACGCGTCAACACTTTGTGTTCCGTGGTCACTGGTCAGTGGGTGGTTCCTACTGAGGCGGCGATGTCTGTCCCTCGTTTTGGCATTTTTCCTTTGTGCTTCACTTAATAAAAATGCATGAGATTTCGGCTGTCCGCTGGTATCTTTGGCGCTAAAGTGTTATGAACAATTCTGGCTACCAGATTGGCATACATAATTAACGATTGCACTCGTGGCTCGGTCTCTAGGTTGATGTCAACATATTTGATGGCTTCTTGGTGACTTGTTCTGTCCCCGGGTGCATTGACATTTTCCTCGGGGCCTTTCCCCTTGTGCCATAACGAAATCTGACTACAGATAGTCGTAATGAATAGGAGGTATTCACATGCATTATGCTCGCCCTGGGAAATTTGTTTCTAAAGACATTCAACTGCGCATAAGTTGTGTTTGGGGAGTTGATAAATCTTAAGATATTAGGGGTAAAAACTGAATTAACTTTTTTAAGATTTAGTATAGCTCTAGGTTTATCCTTAACGTATTATTCCTAAGTTTAAATTTATATATTTACACTTTTTATCTATTTATTTGTCACTTGAAAGTTTCCTATTAAACTTTAACTTTCGTTTGCCATACGTAAAATCTCAACCATTTTGAATGTAGATTTAATTTCCATATCATTACACGATATCATCACCATTATTCACAGTAATTATTTACTCTTGCTGACACAGTTTCCACGGACATTAAACAGCGTGTCATATATGCTCCGAATACAATCAAATATATATTCAATTTTATATACGTTGTTACGATCACGTTATTCTGGTCATTTAAAGCGTCACGAGCTGCGTGAATAAATCGACGTCATAGATCAGTGCGCGAATTTTTTATTATATTTTAGCGGCTTTGGTCGTTTTGGTGCTTTTTTATTGAAAATTGAAAGTGTGTTATAAACACACACTCACACACACACTCGCCCGAGTGACAAATGCAGGCACCAACACAGATGCCGGGGAGATGAAAATCAAAACAGCAACAAAAGTTGTTGATGCCGCCAAAAAGTAAACGACCTTTAACGCCAATAAAAACACACTCTGAACACACACACACACACACACACCGGAGCAGTGGCACAAAGCGGCAACAGTGCTGCCAAGCCAACTCCTTGCCACAATTTGCCGCTACTGCTGCTGCTGCAGCTACAACTTTGGATCCGTTAAAATCGCGGTCAGGCCCGAGAAATATAATTTATGCGTAACGAGTTCACGCGCCTACCAACAAGCACTGTGGCACCTTCGAGTCGGAGTCACTCCGCTGGCCAGTCGTCTGTCCAATTATCCGTCAAAGCGAACCGCACGCGTTGAACGCACAAAGCGTACTGAAGCGAAAAGCGTTTTCGGAGGAGCCTCCAACTGGCAGCAACGAAAGCAGCGTCCAAAGCAGCGACTGAAGGCGACGCGGCAGCATGTTGCCAGCAACACGCAGGAATGTTGCTAGTATCGGTGCCGCGTCACTCCTTTGGCTTCCTTTTCGGCTGTGACTAGCACTCGCTGTGATGATTTACCTAAGGCATTTTATGTTTTATATCGTTATGTAACTTGTAGATTTACTCAGGTAACTCCACCCCAGTTTCTATAAAAAATAACCATATGATTTGAACAATAAGCCTCAAGCGAACTTCGATCAAGTGTATCTATCAGGGCAATGTTTAATGATTATCTATTAATTTTAGTATATTTTCTTACCATTAATAATTATAATTTTATATTTACTTCATCGCTCAAAGAATAATTATTATTTATTTGAGCGAAATAATAAAAAATAATGATTATTTTTTAGAATTGCAGAACTTCACTCATAGTGCAATATCTTCTTTCTAAATGATTTGTTCGAAAAAAAAAAAATACATGATCCTCTGAAACGCCTGTCTGTTTCGTCTGTTTTGGGTTATATATAATCCTATAGGATCATGTAAAATTTGTTGTGAAAGAAACCTCTTAGAAAGAAGATATTGCAGTTTGAGCGAAACTCTGAGCAAAAAAATATCTCTCAGAAATTAACCATTATTTTTTTAATATTATTTTTTCGCTCACAATAATTTTGATAATTTTTTACGCAATTATATAATATAATACTTAATAATAAATATTTAAACTTGGCTAAATATTTAAAAATATAGATTTAAGCAATCATCGACTGTCTTGAAAGCGTCCAAATTGCAGAGATTGGTATAACTCGTTTTTCTCGCTTTTCCAAGTGGATGATTTTTTTGTTAAAAAAAACATTGATAATCATTATTTACGGTCCCTGGTATCTATACCATTCATAAATATATTTTACAAAAAATTTGGATATCGGAGATTAATTTTGATCAATTTTATATCCTTGCAGGGTATTATAATTTGAGTCAATAGTCGCCTTTAGGTGAAGGCAGTTTTGTGTTTTTTATTTTAGAATTTTAATATTTAATGTTACATATAATATATTCATCAAGTTTTTAAAATGTATGAAAGCTTTTTTTAAAGAGTCAACATTATATAAACGTAGTCTTCATTAAGACATAAGTTGTGTAAATATGATATGGTAAGCTACAAAATAAAGAATATTAATTTATATTTAGTGCCACGTAATTGGTTTAAGCCCACGAAGATGGTACAAAACCTTAAGCAGATCATGATGCTAATACATTTTGAACTCTATTCTTTACCCTATACAAAGAACTTATTTGAATATATGTTTTATATCATCTAAAAGCCCATTTCGGAGACAAGTTTCTCAAACTGATCCTTGAATTTCGCCTTACATGTTGCAGAGGTTGCGCAGTAAAGACGCCTCCACGCACTTTATTTTATTTTGTCCGCCGTGGACTCTGCTCGGGAATGTTTCCCATGTCCTTCGGCGAGCCTGACGAGGCAAGCTGCTTAATGCAAGATTTACGCCGGCATTCATTGAGTGGCCATAAACACCTGTTGCTGCGTGGCTCCTGTTGGAGTCTCGGCCTGCTTTCGATTTTCCTACATTTGCTACATCTGCTGGCTACAAAGAAAACTTTTTATGGCCCTGTGCAAGAGAGAAAAGTTTCCTTTATTTTTAGTCATTTTAAAGCGGCTTATGTGGACCTAGAAAATTGTGTTATTGTCGGGCGATTTATTTGTTCTGCAGCTATTATTATTCCGAGCTGCTGGAAATATTTTAAGGAATTTTCATTTATTTTTGTTACGCCACTACAGCTATAGAGGTCACAAAAAGTTCACTTGCCATCCGCCGCCCTTCCACCAACAAAAAATGTGTAAATTGTCAAAAAGTCAAACGGAAAATGTCATTTGTTAATTGCAAAGCATTTAGTTTGAAATGTTTTTGTGGTCGCTATGTGGAAATGTTTTTGTTTGAAATGTTTCTATTGTAGTTGGGGTAATTATTGGAAAATTAGGTGTGTGAGCATTAATTTCAATTAGTCGATGATGTCACTCAGTTATTTAGAAGTTACCACTAATAAATTTGGAATAATTACATATATTAAAGGTCTTTTTAGTCAGTTATTTAATGTATCTTTACATCGCATACAGAATTTTCACAGCACACGCAAAGTTTGAACTTAACTAACATTAAAACCAAATTTAAAATCGAAATTAAATACTTTCCCACTGAGCTAGGAGCAGTTTTTCACTTTCATTTGCAAATTTTCACATTTCGCTGACGGCTCATAACTTCCGGCTATGAATGGACTGGGAAGGGCCAGGCGTTTTCCAGCGCATTATGCATAAATTCCCGTTAATTAAAAGCGCCACAAAGTGCACGAGATAGCCGGGAAAGGGAAGCCAAGTACATAGATACAGAGCAAGAGGGGTACGACATGGTCCTTAATGCGGGCCCAATATAAAATATGCGTGTCGGTAATTTGAGGAATGTAACAGAGGACCGAGGGCCCCGTAAATCCCAAAGAGAATGTCCTGCTGAGAACCCACTAACACATAGCCGGTCTCTCCGCCATTGAACTCGGCCAACCCAAACGGAAGCGGAAGTTGCAGCAAATGGCGTATGAGATTGAGAGTGTGTGCTGCAACCAGCACGGAATATAGTCCATCAGCAGCAGAGGGACCAAGGGTAGCTGTTGGCCGACGACGTCCTCGTAACAAGAGTCCTGACCGGGCACACACGAGCAGGATAACGACGATAGCAACGACGGGAAACCTTTCATGTTGAAGGGGGCCTTTGGAGAGCAAAATATTTACACATACTAAATCAGGCGAGAGCCCACGAGGACCTGCCAGTATGTGTAATGACCTTGTAAGGAGGCTTGTCCTATGCCCTTTTCGCTGAACTGCACTTTCGCCGAAAGCTGGGCAGTGTTTGTTCGACAATTATGCAATTAGTCAGTGAGTTGGACTGCAACCCAAGGAAAAGCTAGGAATATTTCTATGAATTCAATAAATTCTTATTTAAAATGTACAGTCCTCTTAAAATAAACTGAATTATATTATAGATGTATAAAATGGTATTAAAATTACGAACAGAATTTATCTTGCTAAAGATCAGGGACTGTAAAAAATTATTATTAATATTTTCTTTAAACAACAAATCTATATACTGGTAAAAAACGAATTATACCAATCGGCTACAATTTTAACGTTCTTTCAAGATGAGATTAATTTTATAATCTGGATTTTTGTATATTAAACCAATTTGTATTATTAATTTTTGAGTTTTATTTAATCACTTGAAAAATTTTTATTTTAAGCAAAAAAATTAAATTTAAAAAATAATTCTTTTTATTTTGAGCGAAAAAATAAAACTCTAAAAATAATGGTTATTTTTTAAGCGAAAAAATAAAACTCTAAAAATAACGGTTATTTTTTGAGCGTTTTTTTTTTGCTGAAAATTTTTTGGTTCGTCTGTTTTTGCTTGATAGAATGATGCAAAACATTTTCCAAAGATATATGACAGCGAAAAAAATAAGGTTTAAAAACAAATTATTATTAATTATTTAAGATCCCAAGTATATTTTGAGTGTAATAAAAAATTTGACAAATGACCTCGAGGGAACGCTACTCATTTCGCATATTTTTCACTTGGCTCCATTCATGGCGCATAATAAACTATTCATTAGCATTGAAAATACTGTCAACTGCAGAATCGCTCACGTTTAACCCATAATTCATCAACATTTTATTGGCTCAAAGAAAATCCATTGAGTGATAAATAGCAATTCTGTTTTCGAAATTATCATAAATTTTCCATGGCCAAAGGAGGAGTGGGATTGAATGCGATTGAATGCAAATTTAAGCAGCCTTTAAAACGCATATTTAGGAATTCCGTTTTGAAGTCATGAATATGCTTTTTGCAAGACAGATACATTACTGTCAGCACTCGCTTGCTTTTGGTTCATTTGGGAAATAAGAAAACAATGTCTAAACAATAAATATGCACCAGAAGGCAGCGGGCGCCGTTTGAAACCCACTCCTCCTCTGTGCCTCGCCACTTCGACCTACTTGCAACTACTG
Organism: Drosophila kikkawai; assembly: GCF_030179895.1. Taxonomy (NCBI): domain Eukaryota; kingdom Metazoa; phylum Arthropoda; class Insecta; order Diptera; family Drosophilidae; genus Drosophila; species Drosophila kikkawai. The sequence continues at coordinate 8,834,899 of NC_091729.1, forward strand.
GCATATTGATGGCTAGGATAGAAAATATTCAAGGGGCAGCATTTAGCTCTCATTCGTTATGTGTGTGCCAGCGTTGACGGAGGTCCTTGGAAGCGGCATGGAGACAGCAAGAACTGTAACCGAAGACGTCCACGATGAGCATGGAGCGCACAAATTGCATGTCGAAAGCTGCATAAAACTCGAATTACAGCAAATTTGTGGATATCGCTTGCAAGTGGAATAACTTTGGGGTAGAGTTTAGTATACAAACCAGTCAACCGTTTAAATATATTTCGGTTTTCACTTGACAAATTCATTATAATATAAACAAAATTATTTTAAGCATTTGTTCCTACAAAATACATCGTAGCTCAGGGGTTTTGAAAGTTGAATGCCTAAAATATATTGTATTGTATGTTGTATATGGTATTTTTGGACGCAATAGAGCTGAAAATTATATCTTAATCTATTTTTGACAAAAGTAAAATACCATTTCATTTCTGAACAAGTCCTAGTCACGGACTGTTCATTCGCAGGAGTCCTAGCGACTTTTTTGGCCATCCTTTGTCTCGTTTGTCCGACAAGTACAAGATAAACAAGCTGCAACGACAGAGACAATTAAAGCTGTAAAATAACACCGAGGACGCGTAGTGTCTCAACATTTTTGACATTTTAATTGCCACCGAAAAGTGAAGGAGTAGCGGCAAGGACATACTCTGAAAGCCACCGAGCTCCCGGCTGCGAATCAAATGACAGTGCCACATAATTTGCGGCATCAGCTTGACTTTAATTGCATTTCGCTGTTTTCGACAAAACTTAATTTAAACAATTACAGGGTCAGGCTCGTGCTGATCCCCGAGTGGAGGTCGCAGTGCATTCGTAGACGCCATAAAATGCAAATTCCTGTTGATCCTGTTTGCCGATGCCACTGCATGTGCTGGCTCCCTGCCATTTAGCCGGGTTAACTGGGCTGCTGTCTGCCTTGTCATGTCTGCTGCGTGACAATTTTTTTTTTTTTTTTTTTTTGCTTTCGCGACCAGCGTTCCTGGGGTTCTTTTAGCAGAAACCAATCTAAGGATATTGTCAGGAGCGTAGTCCCAAAGCGCGGGAGAGCCTGTAAAAGGCACTGAGCCACTGGGCCATAGCGCAAATATTTGATTCGATTTTACTTTCTGTTTTTGTACAACTCAATTGTTTTGGACACCGGTAAAAGTTTTGGATAAAATGTTTATTTAATTATTATTTTAATTGAAAATACATAATTTTATCTTTAAAGTTCTCTTTAGTGTTTCAAGTTCGTTTTATATTGAGATGAAGAGTTCACTGGATTTTAGAACGTTAAAAGATACATTCTGAGAAAATGTATCTCCAAGATAATAATAATAATTTCTTAACTTAAATTTTAAATCAAAGTATTTCCAAGGTTTCCACGGATTTCCCTTTCTCATAATTATTTTCTTAAAGTGCATGTCTATTTTAAATGCAGCTTAGCCTCGCTTTGGAACTGGCTCGACATAATCCCCAAGTATTTTAACGCTGCCACTGCACCTATGACCTGCTTCCAGATCCGAGCACATCACTTGAACCCTCAGCCAATCCGACAGGGGCAACGGCGATGTTGTCACCGCCTGGGCGAATCTGGCCCGGATAAGATAAATATGCAAATAGACTGCACGCCAGTCAACCAAAGGGCGCTTGTCCACGGAGCTCCTCTGTCCCTGTCGTATGCTTTTCTTCCATAAACTGCGATTAGCCCGGAACTTCATTTCAAAATGAGCTAGCCAAGCGATGAATTGTACAGATTTGGCATCGGGCACATACATAAATCACACGAAAGCGTATCATCATTAGAAGGGCCGAGTTCATTGACCGACACACGCGCCTTGGACTAGAAAACTTTTGACTAGTTCCGTTTTACCCTTTTGGGGAGGGTCCGCAGCCCAAAAAAGTAGGCAACACAACACAATTTTTATCGGGCCCACGCACGTCAAGGTTGCCGGTCCATGTCACACCCACTCCGCCCCTTCACAAGGTTTTGTATGTGCGTCCCTCTATTTCTATATCTGTATTGGTTTTTTGTTTGGTCTGCCATTTTGGCTTATTTATTTATTTTTTTTAATTTGCCTCTCTTGTGTTTCGGTTTGGCTTAGTTCCTTACCGATGCCAGGGGGGGCGGGAGACATAATTCAAAATGAAAATAAATAGCAAAAATCTCAGTTAGACATGTATGTGAACGTTTTACATGTAGATTGCTTGTGGCTGCAAATATCTTGTGTCACAACTAAAATTTATAGTTATTATTTAGTTTTCCAGTCGAGGAGACAGATTTCAGGGGCCTTGATTGTAGTAGAAGTCCTGGCATTGCTATATTGAGATTTGCATTAAGATGAAATGTGACATAGATCTAGGCATCTAATGCTGTATATTGTCTAGATTTTAATACGATTTACTTAGAAAACCAAGTTCTCTATGTACAAATACTAGTTCAAAGGACTCCCCTTAAGTTTAGGTACTTTATATAGGTTTCATTTCACCCTATTAGACCTCTGCCATTAAAGAAATATATGTGAATCCGCCCAACTCATATTCAAGTTAAGCCTAAAAGTTGTTATCTTCTTATAAACTATTCCCACCACCATAAAAGCCAATCGTTCGAATGCCCTCTGACCTGACGCATTCCATTCTGCTGTTGCTCTGCTTCCTTGTTTGGTACGTGCTGCGTGTTTTGTCGTCCTTGAAGAGGCTTTGCTTTAAGCAAGTCAAGCCACAAAAATCTGTCAAATCATAGGCCATTTCAATTTAAATGTCCACGCCACCACCTCGTCCATTATGCCTTCCGTATTCCCCCATTCGGTGGGTGGAGTCCTCTATGCCTAATGTGCTTCCCGTTGACGATGCCAAGTCGTGTGCGGCTCTGTCTCCCCCAGGCCAAGAGGGAACCGAACCCTCTGACTTTGTCCAGTTGGCTTCAAATGACATGTCAAACACGCAAAGGAGGCGACTTTGGGATTTTCGTGCTCGCTTTTGGTCCTCCCGCCGGAGCAAATATTGATTATTATTATTGCTGGTCCGAGCCCACCGCGGATTTCCCGGAGAGCTTAGGCAACTGGCCCTTTGGCCATTGACCTTGTGCGAAGACGAACCTCTGACATTCCGGCCCAAATGAGGCGGCAATTTTTCCCCGCTTTGCGGCTTCTTTTCCTTTCGGCGTTAATTTGTTGATAAATTGTCCCAGCTTAAGGAGACAAAAATGTTGGCTTTTTAAAGGTTACATTTAAGAGCTCCATCTACTTTACTTGGCTGTTTTTATGGTTGTATTAAATTTGTCACACTGATAATCGCGATAAGAACTTAATTAATTTTCCTCTGACTTTGGAAAGGCACAAAATGGCATCAGATTTGGCTGTGACTTCTGAGCCAGAAAAATAATTCCTAACAAAAAATTGAGCAGACATGTTTATTATTTGATTAAAAGGGACACATGTACTAGTTACGTTATCTAAATAATTAAGTTTTCTTATAAAGATTCAATGGGTTTATGGAAAATGTCAACTTGTGGACTCATAACTTTATTATAAATGTATTCTCACCGCATGGATATTCTTCTAAGACAAGGTAACTAAATTTTGTGTTAGGTGTATCTAACAAAAAAAACTATCCTATGGGCAGTAAACATCAAATCCTGTAATTTAACACAAAGTCTTGTTGTATTGCCAACACTTTCAACTTCTTAGCTCTTTCAGTTTTTGCTTTAATTAATGCCACTCTTCAATATCAGCCCATAAGAGCAAAAGTTTTCCTGTCCAATAAAATGGTTCATTCCAAAAATTCGAAAATATATTTATTTATACAAGCACTTAAAAGAGGCAACAGCGAAAGATTGCAGCATTCATTTTTATGAAAATTGCAAATTGTTTTCTTTCTTTTTTTTTGTTGTCATGGAGTTTTTGTTCATTCTTGCAGAAGTTTATTTCGGTCACTCCGCATATTCGCTTTGTAGATACGCCTCATAATTCTTTATCGGAGCTGTTTATCAATTCCAAAAAAATAAAGAAACCCAAAACTGAAACCCGTATTGAACTGATGAAAGGCAATTGGTGTGGGGAAATCTGCAGTTAAATGTTTTCTGTATGCAAAATGAATGGAAAAGTTGCCTCTATCGAACAATGCCGAATGCGCTTGGTCAAAGTTGAGTGCGGCAATTTTTTTTTTTTTGCAAAGGAATCTGACAAGGACACTGGAATTATTTTATAGAATTAGGCGAAGAAATGTATACTAAAATAAAAAATTAACATTACATATTTTTAAGCACGTATATTATTTGTTTAACTACTTAATAGCCCAATAAGTTTGCTAGTTTTTTATTTAATGGATTCAAGTGGTGTGGTTCCATCAAGGTACCCTCTACATAAACTCTGTTTTGTTTCACAAATTCATAAAATATTTAATACTTTAAATTCTTAACTTCATATTTTCCATTTCACATATTAAAAATTGAGATTTTGTAGTATATTCTAAGTATTATTAAAGTTGCTACAAAAGAAGTTGCTAAAAGACATTTTTACTTTATGGAAAAATATAAGTATATATAAGTATAGGCTTTTCAAAGTTTTACGTTTAAAGTAAGCATTTCTAATACTGCCAAACAAAAAAAAATAATTTTTAAATTAAGAAAAACTTTCAAAATACTTAATAGCGTGATTCCTCACAAAGATTATTAAAAGTTCATAAGTTATACAATTAAATAATTTATACATTTATAGAGCTTATATTACTTCAATAACGGAGACCCATTAGTTCCCTGTAGAATATAACCTATTTGCTCTTATTTTGACTACTGAACATATGAACATTTTACGAAAAGGGATATTTAATCATGTGAGTAACAGACTTAAAGTATCTCCACTTCATGTACTCAACTTAAAAATCAATCTCGCTCACCATTAGCCATAAATCCATTCGAGGCAACTGTCGCACTGCCACATTAGCGATTAAGTTTAATAATCCATGTGATGCTTAACCTATTCCAGCTTTAATGTAGACCTCGAATGCTCGCCTTTCATTGCACTGTATATATAGATACCACAAGAGGTGAATGGCGTGGAGGGCCATAACAATCCCACCTCGCCACATTAAATGCAATCAACAGAATTTTTTGGGGGTTTTTGTGCAGGAGCAACTCAGCGAAGCGACGCAGACGAATCCTGTTTAGTTTAACGTTAACAGTTTTCCACCTAGCCAGGACTAACTCACCCTTCACCTTGTGTAATCTCCCGAACGAGTTCGGCAAAGGGGTCAACAAAATGGGCACAAAGTCCTTGTCTTTGTTGCTCCTGCTGAATTTTACAATTTTACAAGTAAGCCGGAGGCTGGTCAAGTGGCCAGCTCTCGTATTTAAGGATCTAATTAATTAGCTCTCGACAGGACAGCACTGAAGATGTGAAATTAAAGCCGTGCGATGTTGCAATTGTTGCGCAATTTGTCACATATCGATTATTGATTAAGGTTTCTTCTGTGTGCTATTATTAGCCACTCAAAGGTTGTCCCTTGTAGGGGTTCTGTTATTGATGAACGCCAGTTCAAAGGTCAATTGAGCGGGCAAGTAGATGAAACGGTTGAGGTATGTTTGCCACAGGCAGATATCTGACGTTTAATAAAGTATTGAGGATGTATGTTATTTTAATTATAATATTCCGCTTTCCAAGTGCACAAAGAGTACTCTTAATAACGCTTTTTTGATAGCGTTATATTTCACTATTTTACTTAATGGAAAATGTATTTTCTGTTATTCTTACCTTTTCTGTAATTATCATGTAATATCTTTTCCACTTTATTCTCCATTTAAACAACCCATCTCAACCTATTCAACCGTTTGAGCTGGAAGCCACAGATACAAGCTTACTGGCTCTGGCTGTCTGGTGCCAGTTAAACACTCATAATGGCCAGCTTAGTGTCGGCTAAAGTTAAGTGTTCGTTGGGTCTGGCCGATAGTTACTCTACACTAACATATATGTTTGTCTGCCGGAGATGCTGCCGCCAAACTTTAAGCTGACAAATTATTCAAAACAATGTTGCTGGGGCCAAAGTTGGCAGCCAGAGCGGCTAATGAAACGAGCTCCGCACTTCGACATTTCCACATTTTCAATTGTTTGGCTTTCAGGCATTTCGTATCTTCCGACGCGAAATGAGTTGCCACTTTTTATGGCCAATGCCGTTTTATTGGAGACCCAAAACTATTTGGTGCAGTTAAAGCTAAAGGGAAATAACAGGAGCAGTAACTGAACAGAGACTGGAAACTGAAAACTGAAACTGAGGCACAGACGAGCCCTCATACATATGCAAATGCAGCTGGCTGTCTGTGTTCGCTTTTGTTTATTTGATTGGACGTTGAAGCTGGCTGTGGAAATGCGATTGAAAATTCAGTGGCCAAAGACAGCAGCTGCGGATTTATTTGGCTTATTGCACAGGACGGGGCCATGTTTCTACTTAAATGTTTGGTAGGATAACAACAAAAATAAAAAAATTAAAAATAAAAAGAAAATTAAAAAATAAAGCAACTAGGTTCTACCGAGATTTGAACTCGGATCGCTGGATTCAGAGTCCAAAGTGCTAACCATTACACCATAGAACCGGATGAGGTCCGCGTAGGAAAATTAGTGCTTTGAAAGAGGCCAGGAAAATGAATAAAAAAGCTCTTTACTATGGGATAAAAATAGATACTATTTATTAATCTAATTATATACATTTATTAATATAATTATGCAAGCTCAAAGTCTGTCGTTTCGATCTAAATTTCTTATATCCAAATCAATAAAAGTTCTTGAAATTTAAACAACGCAACCATCTTCCATTTTCCAACCCATTCCCATCTTCTACTATGTTAATTTTTTTTATTTTTATAAACGCTAATTACTGCTGGAAAATGTTTAGGAGATACTAGACAATAATAATTTTTAAGCATAATTTTTGAAATTTTGTCTTCATATAATCAAAACCGCATGACAGAGTAGTTGTTTTCAGAGCGATAGTTTATAATGCAAACTGTAAAAATACTTAAACTTGGTTTCACGATTAAATTGATTTAATAATAATAATTTATTTTAATTTTTTTATGTAAATAATATATTCCTCTTTAATTAATTTTATCGGTTAGTTGAACCGTCATCGCTTGTCCTTACAAACAGTGAGAGTGTCAAAAAGTACTTGCTTCCTTCGAAATTTCCATTCAGTTCCTTTGTTTAGATTTCGAGGGCGTATCGAGCCAATTATATGCAGTTCAGTTTCATCCCCAACGCAATATTTGTGGACCTGTCTTTGTGTTTGTGTCGCACAATTAAACGGAGCTAATTAGCCAAACACTTTCTGCGCTTACCCCCACGATGATGATGAGGATGATGATGCCCCTCCGTGCGACTTGTTGAAATGCCCAGACACGTCCATAGCTTTGCTTACCTCTAGTTTGAATGGGACTGAGCGTTATTTTTATGTAAACGCTAAACATATATACTTATGTTGGGGTAAAGTCCTTATATTCCTACACCCTCCGACATTATTATCACATCATTTGCATGCGTTTAGTGGGGGGCGGTGGAGGGGACACTGTGGAACCTTGGGCAGCTCAGGCGAACGTAATTCGATGCCAACTTTGATGACGACAATCTCATTAACATGACATCGGGAATCGGGTTCGTCGGGAGATGTGTCACATACAAAGTCGGGAATAAAATCGGAAAGACAGTTTAATGATAGATGTTCGCTTTATGCCCGACGCTTGTCTGCTGTCGCCGATATAAACAGCGATTTCGAATCGAATTGCGCTTGTCTTTTCAACACGAAATGCAATTGCAATCATCATCACCAGCTACTCTACTTTAAGACAATTACTTTACACAACTCGACATTTTACACTAAAGCGTTTCGAAAAGCTTTCTTTTCGCTTCGGGGTTTGGTAAATGGATAAAGCTGTAAACAAGTTCTTACAGTCTCTTCGAAGAGAATTCTTACAGTGCGCCAACGTTGTAGTAATAAGCTAAAATTTTATTTATTTTTTATTTATAACTAATATCTACTATAACTATAACTACTGCTATACTAAAATATCTACTAAATTTGTCACAAATTTTAAAATGTTGTGTTCCATTGACTTCCATTGGTATCCCAGATTAAAGCTTTAATAAAAGTTATCGGAAAATAATATAAACAATTTTTTTTTCTGCTTTAGATGCAAATAAACATGCATACAGTCTGTGCTTTAATATAAAAATATTTATCTTAGTTTCATTTTATTAAATTTATAATGCGAAGCTATTTTTTTAAGATAAGGTCTAGTCGGCTTCGATTTGATAAAGATCAAAAGCGCGACTTTAGCCAATAACAACAAAAGAACTTGTCAATAGTCAAGTAGCGGCTGTGGTTACGATTGTTCCATTGGCGTTACCATAAACAAACCCTATACCTATATTATAACTTTGGAAATTCGAAATATAAGACATTAACAGATAAGTCAATTACGTTTCAAGATTAGAAAGTTCATTTCTTATTTATATATATTAATAATATTAGTGTTTTGCTCAGTGCACTGCTTCTATGTAATCGCTTTGATCAATCGTTAAATGTTCGAATGTTCCGCTATTATCGGTGGGTCTTTCCATTCAACCTCTCGGAGATGTGTATGATGTCAAAGGTGCCTGTAGTCGAGTCAGTGTGGTCAATAGAAACGGAATTTCTTATATGGTTAGTCAAGGGAGTTTTCCACGTTCCCTGTTATTCGGAGATCGTTTATCCTCTTCTATCATAGGGTCAACTCTAGTACTGTAGGGATTACTTGCTCAGTGAATATTTATTCATTTGGTTTTTGCCTACAAATCGCTCTATTGGTACTACAAAGAAGGATACAGATCATTCATATACATATGTAAATTCCTGAAATCTTAAATATCATAAATGGGCAACAAAGCTTGGGAGATAGGTTTAACCTACATTAAAAACGAACTTAAGTTCAGGAATTAAAGCCAGCTCTATTTCAAGAAATTCTTCGTTTCTGTCTTGTTCCCACCAAAATTTACTATATATTATAGTGTCCCAAAGGTAACTATTTTTCTTGTTATATATTTTGTGCAAAATTTAATGAAATATAATTTTCAACCTCCGGTTTGTTGTCATGGCCTAGACATTTCAGAAATATGAAAAAGTATCGCAGTATTTGTCATTAGGGATTGGACACTATCAATGATTTTGGGAAGTGGAGTGACCCGCAGGTGAAAGACCAGGGAGCCACGCGAATTTGTGGACACGCTTTCGCTAGCTGATAACCGAAAACGAGCTAAATGTTCGACTCCTGGTTCCCACTGCCCGCATTGGGAATGTTTTAAAAATAATTCCCAAATATTATCGCGCATTACGTTAGCATGAAGGCGATAAGCCTGCACTTAACAGGTCGATTTTTATATAATCTATGTGGAAATACAGGTTGCGAATAATCGAATGTACTACGTCCACTACTGGCAACTGCATTTGACGATTAGCTAGTTGTGATTTCAGAGAAGATATGTAATCGGAACGGGCTATACACACATATTAATCGGGGAGATCCTGGTAAACTGTGATTTATACGAACCGTGAACTGACTTATCTAATCGGTTGCTGATAGACCCTGGTCAATTCAGGGGATAATCAGCATTGTATAGAAATCGTGACTGGGCCAAATAAAATTTGGCTTAAGTCGGACCTATGGACGGGTGGCACTACGTCCAGAGAAGTGGCATAAATTTAAAAAGGAATTGCCGCCTTATATGCGCATACTTATGGCGACTTATGGCCTCCAACTGGTCAAGTGTTCCGTGTTTATCAGATCATAAACTGTTTTCCAGCTTGTGTAGTTCGATAAGAGTTATAACAGACCCGAAAAATGCCACCACAAAGGGAAATAACAATTGGCAACAGTGCATATCGATAGGTGGATCGCCCTATTGTTTATATAGCCCTCATATTTGTTGACGCAGTACCGATAATACCATTTATCACTCTCTCCAGTTATTTACTAAATATTTTGCTAATTTTTGTGAATCATTGCGCTATTACCATCTCAATACTCATAGCTATCTCTTTATTTTTCCGACTCGCCTTCGGATCAGCTGTTTCTCAGTTAAAATTAATTAATTTATTTAAATTTATCTATAAAAAGTTCCCGGAATGTTTGCTATCTAGGCGCCCCAGTTTGAATAAAAGGGCTTGACTCAGCTGTATTTAAAATTAGTTAATAATCAGTGCAACACCTGTTTGGTTTTGGCGGTGAATATTTTAATTGTTTTCGCGAGAATCTCCTCTTAGATAGAAAAAGTAATCCATAAAATGGTTTTCACGGTAAGAATTTACTTATCATACACTATTGCCAAGTCCTTTTACTATTGAGTTATTAAGGACGTTACGCATCTTAGTATTATAGAATATAATATAAATGTATACTATAGTGGGTAGGGAACGGAAATAGCAAGTTTGTATAACGCTGTTTTATTTTAATAACAGTAACTAAATATAGATAAAGGTCATACTTTTATACAATTACATTTTTTGGTACTCTGCTATTTAGCTTCTGTTTTTTTTTTCCTATTTTATTTATTAAAGACAAGCCTCTTTATACACAGTCTCATACGTATTTATTATATAATTAAAGCAATTAGTTTTATTAGAAAGAAGATTGGAATTTCATTTTCAAATGCGTAATATTTTAATTCTCAAAGATTAGTTTTCGATGGGGTTATCACTTACACCGCAAACTAAATCCATTACTTGCTGTAAGTTTACTAGAAATAGGATTTGCTTGCATATCATTTGTATTTTTAGTTTAATTTAACTTAATTTAATTTTTCAGTTCACTTAAAATTGTTCAAAAAGTTCTTCTGATTACGCCAAACTATTTTACAATTATTTTCATATATGTTAAATGTTGTACGTTTTAGTAAGAATCTTCTTATCATTGCCCGCACCATAGTCCCAAAAGGACCGTAAGATATTTGAGACGCTCGCTGATTAGTTTTACTATATCCCGTTACGCCCCAGCGATAAGACCTCGAACCGTTATTCCAGTGTCACAGCAACGCAGTACGGTGGTTAGAGCGAGAGCCCCGATCGAATGCTGCTGATAATAGGGGAGCAGGTAGCAGCCCCCATATCGACATCGACATCGACAACGACATCGACAACGACGGCGAAGCGGGCAGAGCGATCAGGGCCTTCGTTTCCTATAGCATCCGATCCTGAACGGCGTTCAGTTCAGTTCACGCTTCGCCTTCGTCTCTAGCGGTCGTGTGTTCCGTCGCGTCTCGAGCGAACTAGTGGGAGTAACAATAGTGAAAGACCGAAATCGATCGAGTCGCGGGCCGAGAGCATTCGCCAAGAACCAGAAACCAACAGCTCACCACCAAACCCCAAGCTAGCAACCACGTAAGTCTGCCGGAGGAGGAAGTGCCACCAGATCAATTGGAATAGTTTCTGGGCCATGTGCGTTGATTTGTTGTGTCCCAGTCTTCGTCTTCCCTGTGGGTCAGTGCACTTGCGGGCGGGTTCATTGTCATCGCCCGGCGATCTGAATTCGCCGACCGAATTTCGCGCTCCGATCGAGCCTCTTTTACATCACGGTCGAACGTTTGATTTCATTTCTCCCCTTCACTCTCTCTCGGAATGTCTGTCGCGGCGAGGCGCAATAGTGGCCAAATATTTTTAGAAGCTGTGGCCTATTATCAGTTTTGTTTTCACACGCAACTTCTGTGCGGCGAGAAGCGTTCTCGGTGCGTAGTTGGGGCCTGGGTCCCAAACATTTCCACCCAATCGTCACGCGATGACAAATGTCAGGGCGCTCTCTTGCTCTCTCTTATCGGAAAGCCGGTTTTCTATACATAGTTCTCTAGGTTCTCGTTTCGCCAATTTGGTATCATAAAACATATGGTTTATGGCAGTGTTTTGGGCACAATACTCTAAAAAAGTCTGCAAAGTTCTTCAAACTAAATTTCTCAAATAAAAAGTAGTTATAGGTCTTAAATGCTGGATTTTTGTTACCAAGATTCTGTTATTTGTAATATGTTGAGTGCTAAACTTGCTCACAGTACTCCCCATTTGACTAGCCATCTCTGGCTTAGATTACCTTATTACATAATTAGTGTTTAGCTAAATATTACTCATATATTAACATGCCACGATTGCGTGCCGCTCTGAGCACTTTTAAATATTATCAGCGGCCGCCATAACTTAAGATTCCTGAACAAACTATGTTAATGTCTCAAGTACCTCCCCTATCGGCCCCAAAATAACCGAGACGCATTTCCATTAAGTTGATAATGTCGTGCCCTCGGGGTCTTTACCTATGAATCAACTGAACCCACAGCGCCATTTAACTGTCAATCATTTATGCTGTCTATGCCAATCAATCTTGAATAACACGGTAAAACCTTAGCGAAATACGGCTAATAGTTATAATTTGCTCCCAGTCATAAACGATAACTACTTGCTGACCCTTTGGACTCAGCTGATTGTTATGTCAGCTGTTTGGGTCTTCCATTCTTAATTTTCCTGTTTATTTTGGGTCTTATCAATACTTAGTTACCGAGAATTTATTGATTAATAAAAAAAAAACACTTAAAACTGGAAAGTAAAACATTCATACATTATTGTAGATATCAGACTTACGATTCTTGGCCTTTGCACCGGGACCATAGAACCCATTGAAAAAGCAAACCATCGAAAAGCAGCGACTTCTTGATAAGAACCAGAACACGATAAGTTCTTATGCCATAATAGCAGGAATTTTCCAAATTCTAATTAACCAAATTTATATTAAAGTGAAGCCAAGTTAGCCATCGCTCTGGGAATTTTCTAATTTGTTGTTTTCGGATACACAGAAGACACTATGGTCTACGAGTCATAATCAGGTGTTGGCCATTCGCGCAAGATAAGAGCCCCTTGGGAAGGAAGCCTTGACATAGGCCAGCTGGAGTGGGGGTCTTATCTTAAACGGTGGTAAAAATAAATACACGCATGTACTTCAGTCACAGATCGTATGATTTCATTTGCCTAAGCTGGATTTCAGAGAATAGTGAAGGGAAACTAACGAAATTTTAAAGTTATTGAAATTAATCCGTCTGACCCCTTACAGACCTTCAACATGTCCTCAATTGACGCGCTCTACAACCGACCCGGGCCCAACCGCCTGCGGCATTCGGACGTCTACCGCACCACTAATCGCCAGGACGCCGTCAAGATCCGCCTGGCAAAGGAGGGCATCGGCGCCGAGGAGCCCATCTCGGTGCCCGGCCTGCTCAAGCGCACGGTGAACAACTACGGCGACTATCCCGCCCTGCGCACCAAGAACGGCAAGAATGGCTACACCACGGTCACGTACAAGTGAGTCGCGCTAATCGAATCTCTGGCCAATTTGCAATCTAATAACTAATATCCAACCCACCCCCCAACTCAGGCAATACGAGGAGAAGGTGCACCAGGTGGCCAAGGCCTTCATCAAGCTGGGCCTGGAGGAACACCACTCGGTGGGCGTGCTGGCCTTCAACTGTGCCGAGTGGTTCTACTCTGCCATGGGCGCCATCCATGCGCGCGGCATAATCGCCGGCATTTACACCACCAACTCCGCCGACGCGGTCCTGCACGTCCTGGAGAGCTCCCACGCCCAGATCGTGATCGTGGACGACGCCAAGCAGATGGACAAGATCCACTCCATCCGCGACAAGCTGCCCAAGCTCAAGGCGGCCATTCAGATCCAGGAACCATATTCTCCATACCTGAAGAAAGAGGACGGTTACTACCGGGTGAGCTAATACTTTGGGAGGAGAGTTAAGTATTGAGACTCATACCAATGTTAACCCATCCACAGTGGTCGGAGATCGAGTCGATGAACGTGAGCGACGTGGAGGAGCAGTTCAAGACCCGCCTGGAGAACATCGCGATCAACGAGTGCTGCTGCCTGGTGTACACCTCCGGCACGGTGGGCATGCCCAAGGGCGTGATGCTGTCCCACGACAACATTACCTTCGATGTGCGCGGCATAGTCAAGGCCATGGACCGCGTGGTGGCGGGGGCGGAGTCGATCGTCTCCTATCTGCCGTTGTCGCACGTGGCCGCCCAGACTGTGGACATTTACACCTGCGCCTATGTGGCCGGTTGCATCTGGTTCGCCGACAAGGACGCCCTGAAGGGGACGCTGGTCAAGTCGCTGCAGGATGCGCGGCCCACGCGCTTCATGGGCGTGCCGCGCGTCTACGAAAAGTTCCAGGAGCGGATGGTGGCCGTGGCCAGCTCCAGCGGCAGCCTGAAGAAGATGCTTGCCAGCTGGGCCAAGGGCATCACGCTGAAGCACTACATGGTGAGTCAAGGGTAAGTATTCCCCGATGGGCCCAACTTCACATACTTGAACTCCAGCTCTACATATGCGCATACATTATGCAAAAGGGATGCACGGTTAAAGTGGCTGCAATGACAGAGCTCCGTTTCCTACACTCCCGCCTGCATTTTTCATGGCTCAGCCTGCTTTTGGGCCAGGAAACTGGCTCCCTGAGACGCTTTAAGTCGTACACGAGAAAAAATACAAGTCACCAGTATGAAAAGTATTAACAGCCAACGTAAACAACATAGAAAAGAACTTAATCCAGCGGTAGGCCCTGGTAATTGATTTTGGTTGATGTTATAAAGACTCATAAATTAAATGGAAAGCCCTTAAAAGTTTATATCCTCAATGATACGTACAGTAAACATTTTAAAATATTTTAGTTGGAATTGTTTCCGGTGTACTTTGCCTGCCGTGTTTGGTACCCGCTAAATTATGCAAGCCAAGCAGGGCCTGCAGCGCTTCGTTGCTCTGGTTTAAGCGAAAATCAGTGACAACAACATTACTCATACGTCACGTGGAACATGCAGGCAGCCAGCTCTCGCTGCTCCTGCTGCTGCTTCTGCTGGTATTTCCCAGCAAATACGAGAGCACCCAGCAGTGGGTGCAGAACCACGGACCAGGACTAAGACGTGCCAAGCGAGAAGTCTTTCCAAGTAGGAGCAAAAGGAAGGCAGCGACAAGGAGGTCTTTTCATGTTAAACTGCTTGAGCAGTGATTGAAGTCTAGCAAATCCATCAGACTCATCAAGCTCTAACAATTTGATAGAAAACTTGAAGTAACATTGATGAAAGTTAGCTGTAAACGTAATCTGAAATTTAATTTGAAAGCGTTTAGTATTCCAATGCATTATTTTCCTTAGATTTAATTAATTTATAAAAACTGCACCACCTTTTGGTTTTGGTAGCCACTTTAATAGTGCATTTCTGGTCGGCCCAAACTCATCCATATTTATTGAGGTGCAGCCATCCCACGTCTGCTCACAGCAACCTTCAACAAAACTCATCAGTCAACAAAGCTAATTAAACTTTTCGCCCGCAACTTTTTGCAGCAAGAGTTCCGGGGGCTTCCGCTACAAGATAGCCAAGTCCCTCATCATGTCGAAGGTGAAACAGGCCCTGGGCTTCGACAGGGTGCTGACCCTGGCCAGTGCCGCCGCTCCCATGTCACCGGAGACGAAGAAGTACTTCCTGAGCCTGGACCTGAAGATAGTGGATGCCTTTGGCATGTCGGAGACGGCCGGCTGTCACACCATCTGCCTGCCCGACTCGGTGGCTCTCAATTCCATTGGCAAGACTCTGCCCGGATGCGAGTCGAAGTTCATCAACAAGGACAGCAATGGCCACGGCGAGCTGTGCATCCGCGGACGCCACGTTTTCATGGGCTACATCGATAACAAGGAGAAGACCGAGGAGTCGCTGGACGACGACTGCTGGCTGCATTCCGGAGATCTGGGCTTCGTCGACGACAAAGGATACGTCTCACTGACCGGCCGGTCCAAGGAGATCATCATTACCGCCGGAGGCGAGAATATCCCGCCCGTTCACATCGAGAACATGATCAAGAAGGAGCTGGATGGCATCTCCAACGCCTTCCTGGTGGGCGAGCAGCGCAAGTATCTCACTGTGCTGATCACAATTAAGGTAGGTCAAAAATCTATAAAAGATTTGAATAAGAATTTGAAACGAATTGTTCTTCTTTGCAGACCGAAATGGACAAGGACTCTGGCGAACCCCTCGATGAGCTGAGCCACGAATCTTCGGTGTGGGTAAAGTCGCTGGGAGTGGAACACAAAACCGTGTCCGAGATCCTCGCGGCCGGACCCTGCCCCAAGGTGTGGAAGTCTATTGAAGACGGCATCAAGCGCGCCAACAAGCACTCCATATCCAACGCCCAAAAGGTGCAGAAGTTCACAATCCTGCCGCACGACTTCTCCATTCCCACAGGCGAGCTGGGACCCACTCTGAAGGTCAAGCGCAACGTGGTTTCCAAGATGTACGCCGACGAGATCGAGAAACTGTACGCCTAGACAGCAGAGCCACGCTGGAGCGGAACTTGAGCTTTAATGTGAATTTTTGAATTTAACGGACTTTCAAGCCAATTGAGTGCCACTTTACATAGGATATAGGCGGATGTTAACTGTTGGATATTATATTTAGATTCAAGGCCCCGCATCTTAGGACAATTGGGCCCGTATGCCCATTTAGACCTTAGCTTGCCCCGACCAGATCCAGAGATCTGTCAAACTAGCACCTAAGCCATAATTCGTAAATACTAATTGGTTGTACCAACTGAAACAAGAGAACTTTTTTATTGTCTGAAGAGCAACAATAAACTGAAACTATATAGACTTATTCGAAATCGTTGTCATGGGTAATGCAGAAAGAATGAATCAAGAAAGGAATTAGTGCGTTCCATGACATTTCAAATAATTTATTTCCAAAAGCAAGTCTAGACACTCTAATTAGTGTAAAAAATATGCTCGCTTTATTTAAGAGTTCAAATACAATGGTGATGATTCAGATTGGATTGGAAGATTCCCATACCCAGCTGCCTAATCTGTCGCCTTATCGGTTTCCGGCTCTGGGATCGCTTCCGCTTCCGGCTTGAGGCCCTTGGCCAGACGCTCGGCCACGCGCTGCATCAGCTCCTCCATGCTCATCTCGATCTGGACGCAGGCGCGCCGCGCGGGATCGAAGCGCTGCTCGTGGCCGCACTGCACCCGCTCGCAGCGCAGTCCGAGGCTGAACCAGCTGCTGGCATCCTTGAAGCCCGGCCGGCACTCGCACTCGTTGTGGGCCACGCAGAGGCTGTGCTCTGGACAGCCGCCCTGGCAAACTGGGCGGCAGGTGAGTCGGTGGCTGCTGTGAAGGTGCGAGGACTCGTAGCCGCGTTGGCAGTGGCAGCGGTCCGGCTCCGCGCAAAAGCTGTGCGCCGGACAGGGCTCCTGGCAGACGGGCTCACAGAAGCCAAAGAGAATGGTGCGGTAGCCGGGGCAGCACACCTGTATGTTGTCCCAGCGCACGAGCTCCTCAAAGGCCATGTAGTTCCCCTGGCTGGAGTTTCCGGGAGTAGATGGAGCTGGAGCTCTCGTCACCGGCACTTGATACTTCACACTGATATTCTTCTGGCAGTGTCCGGTGGTGATGGCCAGGCCGCTCACCTGCAGTTGCACTGCCGCCCAGATGAGGACGAGACCCGCGACCGGAGGCACCACTTGGAGCAGCATCTTTGATGTTGGATATCGTGTTTACGTCGCCGCGAGTGCACTAAACGCAGCCGCCGCAGATTAAAGTGAAAGCCGATCAGCTTCTTTTGCTGCTGTTCACTCAGAACAAAATCGAAGCCGTAATTCAAGTGCAAATGCACTTGGGAAATGCTTTTGCTTTACGAATGCCATGCTCAGTTTCCATTTCCCGCAAGTTTAGTTTATACGATTTGTAAATAAATACTTAATAAAGTGAACTAGTAATTCCCAAGTTTGAATTCTGCGACATGCCAAAACCAATTGGTAGAAATATTTCTGACAAACGATAAAACATAAATACTTGTATATGTTTATAAAATTGAGTTGATTTCTAGTTTAGGGTTATGATAGAAAATGTTTAGGACTTTAATATCTGATAAAGCTTTCCTTGAGAGTAAATATGCAGTATGAAGTATGGTATAAAGTAACATTCAACTTCATGTGTAACAATTTTCTTTCAGTTTATATTATCTTACATTCGCTTCGGACCATTTGCAGCTTCAATCGTCTGATAAGAGGGGGTCTGTCAAGCTCTTATTATTATTTTATTTTGCATCGGCTGCCGTCCTTATCAATAGCATTGGAAATGTACCGAGACGAACTTTTGGAGAGCATCGAGCTCGCTTCGAAAATGTTCGAGCCAAAGAAGGCTGTCGTATCGTATTTAGGTTGCAACCTTACAGTGTCGGTCTAGTCGTGGAAACCCATTAGATCGCTTGCAACAAGTTTGAAGCGCAACTGTTAACACCTTAAAACATAAAGTTTTATTAATTTTTAATACACATTTTATTTTAAATATTGACTAAAAATGTGTTTTTCAATATAAGAATCCACCATAAAGTGGAAATTATGTAATTGTAGCCTTAAACAATTAAATTTTTAGTTAGAATTAAAAGGAACAGCCGCCTAAAAGCGTGCTTTACAAAGCAGCTAACAAAGTCTTAAATCTGAAATTAGTTGCATATTTTAAGATACTTTTCTGTTATTAAACTTGAAATAAAGCTATTGAACATTATTTAGTTACAAATTATATAGTTATTTTATTTGAATTTAAACAATTTAATTTTGTAGCTTAATGAGAGCTCCCGATTTGTTCCTTGTTTAACTACTACTACTATACTACTATACTATACTTACTATTCGGTATAACCCATAAACTGTTAAACGTAATCCATGCTTCTTTCTTTATCAAAATATGCCACTTATTAACACAACCAATACTGTTATTACTCTTTTATGTAATAACTTAAATAATTATAATAATAAGACAGGTAAACTACTGGTTACAGGTGGAAAATGTATTTTTGTTCAGTACTTCGCACACTCAATTTTTCCAAGTGGACACCAGCATAGTACAACTCGACCCCAGAGACAAGTGCTGTTTGCCTCGAAGCCGAGCTCTGACGGATGCGGATGCCCTGCTCTCCGGAATACGGCTGTACGGGTGTATCGGCTCAGCGGTAGCGTTGTATGTGCCAGGCGGGTTTTGCATATGAGCTCTTCGTGCGCCTGTGTTGCTCGATATATACAAATAAACATAAGCAGCCAGCAGGCGAGCAGAAATGATTAGCAGGCCGAAAGACCAGAGGAGCGTGTGTGCTTTGTGTGTGGTGTGCAATGCTCCGATGTTGTGTTGTTTTTGCTGCGAGAGTGTATTGTGTAGACGGGTATGTGCGGCGTGCGGGGTCCGAGGTGGGGGGGCGGTTAATGTTACCCCATGAAAGCTAAAACGGTAACGGGCGACGTTCTCGCAAATTCGTAGGTATGTAACGTACACATGTTTACATACCCGTCCGTCTGTCTAAAGCGCGTGCGAGTGTGTGTAATGAGCAATAGCAGGCAGGGCAGGCAGCGCGAAAGCCGAAACCAGAAATGAAATGAAACTGAAATGTAATAGGCGGCGTGGCGGAGGGTATTCAAATATGCAGAGCAGCTGCAGTTGGAGAAACTTGCACCTTTTAACCTGGCAGGCTGAAGATATATTATATTGGAAAAATTAATATTCATCTGGTAAAATAAATAAAAACATCATTAGCATAATTATACATAAATCTAATTTAAAAGTATTTTAATTTTGTAACTGTAGTTCCTTATTTTATTTGTTATCTGCCTTGCACATAATGGTAGCGAGGTTTAAATGTAATCAAAAGCTTCAATTTCTGTAGTTTTTCTCTTTGTGTAAGACCACTTGTTTGTGTATGTAGCCATATGTACATATGTAACCATGTATAAGCAGCGCGACCTGTTCACATCCCCAATCAGCTTTTTTGTTGTTGCATGCTGACAGCGATGACGTAGCAGCAGCCATGGCACGCCAGCCTTCGCAGTGAGCGTCGCAGCCAGCGTTGGCGTCGCTGCCGGGCGGCGATGGAGCAGCAGCAACTCAATTTGTTGTGATTATCGGCGGCAGCGGCTGTTAGTTAATCGGACACAGACGTGGACAGAAATGTGGGACATGTCGCGCACAGGCGTTGTCGGAAAAGAAGGACACTTGACTGGAAACCACCAGACCTTTAGTGATAATCTATATAATAACAGTTTACCAAAAAAAAATATATGTATATTAAAAATAAAAAAAAATAATAAATAAATGCATATATATTAAAATTTAATGTTCACTTAAATTCCAAGTGGATCTCTTTCTTAAATATATTCACTTTTCAACGAATATTTAAATCCAATAATCATAAAAGTTTATTGTCTTTACTTTATTACTCAGTTACAAGTCCCTTGCTTACCATTAATCTGAAAATCAGTAAAAATATAGTTAAGTTGGAAAAATAATAGATTTAAGGGTTCGATAACCTTCTTTGAAAAATAAAAACAAATACCTGTTCTTTGTATTAAACAAAAGATTATGAGGTCTTTCACAATAGCTTTTTCTTAATAGGTCAATATTTCTTATAGCGAAATGCACAAGATAACCTTTTACCCCTAAATACCGGCTTAATTCAGAATAAACATATGTATATTTACGTTTTAAAGAATTATGAAAGGAAAATGTAATACTAAATGCATACTAAAAATATTAGTTTATTTTGAGATATTTAACAACTTTTTAAAACTTTATTCCTGGAAGATGAGAAAATTTGAATGCTTCTCAAAATCCAAGAAGTAGCTTGACTTTGGGATATCGCACTCAAACTAAGGAAATCCTAAACATATATGACATTCCAAGGCAAGATCTTTTCTTTAAGAAAAATGGCTTGACCAAAATAAATTGTCAAATTGACAGCTTGCTCTGATACTTTTCAACATACAGAGCATGGGAGGTTCTGCTCCACTTGGGGAAATTACAACAGTCATTGGTCGCTTTCAATGACCACGCACAATTCGAGCTCTATCGCAACCAGTATGGGTAATCCGAGTTCAGAATTTTCCACTGATCAACAATGACGACAGAAAATCGAAGCATCATCCAGAACAAACGGCTCAGAACGACGCCTTGAAAATAGAGATAGACATATTGTGTGAAAGGGAGGGAGAGTATGACTCCATAATCAGTGCATCCATAGCTATCTCCGATGATAGTGACAGTGATGATGGTGCCTATTATGGGGGCTGCTCAGATGCAATAACCGACCCGGTCGAGCTGATTAGCTTCTGGGCTTATCAGGCAAATGCACTTAAAATGAACTCGTGACTCTGCTCTGACGACAGAAGCAAAAATAGAACATCGGTAGGCTTTCCTTCTAATATTAAAGAGGCTTTGAGTATTCCTAACTGAGTGCAGTATCTTCTAGAGTTCGATAAAAAGATTACAAATGAATTGCATTTGGCCAATGGGCTCCACTGTGCGATGTTGAACTCAAAACAAATACACTTGAAGAACTCGAGGCAGTCTTTGACTAAGTTTATGATCTAAATTCTAGGGAGACGAATACATGCAACGATGGTATCCAGGCGAAGATAATTGGAATATGTTAGTTTCTATAGTTAAAATGGGTTGCCTTAGTTCCTAGCTAACTTTTGTTTTAAATACCGGTTTCTATTACTACTATTCCAACTATTGTATGTCCATTTGTATTTGCAAATGTGACCAACTAACTGCTCAAAAGGTGGACGTGAGAAGAGGGCCTGCGTCTTGGATCCCAATGCGAACACGACTGATATGTTTGTGTAGAAATAAGTTGGAATGAGTATGATAGAGGGGGGTCCAGGGGGGCTGCATACTTACGTACATACCCTGCCCGTACATCGCCCTAATGTACGTATGCTCGACTGTGGGCTTCTACTGGTTCGTACATACATATGTACATATGTAAGTATGTACGCTTGTCGCTCGGTCCGCTCGCTTGTTTGTCAATATGTACACATGTTATTTGATTTTCGTTTCGCTTTTTATGTCTGCGATGTGTTGTTGGTACATGAATATAAATGCTGTTTATCTCTGCCAGCCCCTCGCCCACCCCGCCTCCTTCTAGTAGTTTCTTTTGTAGTACTTGTGTGTGGGTATCGCCTCTTGTATGTACGGATGTACGTACGTACGTACATACATATGCCAGAGTGTGCTTCCTTATTGTTGTGTGTACTTGTTTGTTTGCCGCTAGTTGTTATTGTTGCTTTCGGTGCTGGCTGCTCTGCTCGCATGAACTTTTTGCTTTTGCTTTGCTTTGGCTCTGGCTTCGGCTTCGCCTCTTTCACGCCTGCTAATCAATGCTGTGCGCCGGGTGTTTTCGCTATATCTATATGTACACAAACAAATCTACAAAAGTCGCAGACATGCGGCCACCCCTAGTCGCAGTCCGCAGCCCCCAGACCTCTGCCCACATCCCACAGCCCGCACATTAGGTCACTCGATGTGCGTGTAAATATGTACAGAACAACACATCGTTACACATGCAGGGCCAATAGATGAACGGATGAATGGATGGATGGATGGATGAGTATATGCACAGATGGATAAGGGCCAGCATATCGGCAAATCCCGCTAAAGTCGCTGCATATCGGCCTGGGGATCAATTCTCATTGCCAAGCACAAAGTTCTATTAATATTTAAAGCTGGACAGATAAAAAAAACAATCTGATAATAATAATAATTTAATAAGTCAACTAATTAGTAATATGGGAATGAACTATATTCTTTCATTACCTTTAAAATATTTTATTCTAAATATTAAACTTTTTTTTATCAATTCCGCTTTCGGAGGACATTTCCGAACATTGCACCTTCTAGTATCTAAAGCAATAAAATTGTATACGGAACATTGCCCACATATTAATATTAATCTTTTGGTGTTTAAAACTAACAATGTTCAAAAATGCGACTAAAGAGAACTAAGTAGAAAAACAAGAGTTTATTCATACTTAACTAAGACGGTTACAAAATAATATTCTATGGTCATCACTTGTCCACCTTGACTACTTTGCTGTTGGTCTAAGCAGATGGACTCTTTCATTTACATGTTTTTATAGGGTATTGTAAACGTCCGCTCCTATTATTATTATATTATATTTTTTAACGGTAATGTTCTGAGCATTCGAATTCTGTGATGTGACCAATATATATTTCATTGTCGAAACAAACTTTCCACAAAAAGGTATAAAAGCCTCTCGAAGAGATTTACTTTACATATTATTTATCCCATATTCTGATATCAGGACTTATTGCTCTGCACCACCCTGTTTTATTTGATTGTTAGCTTTATTGCCTGTTCGCATTTGAGGTGAGCTCTTCCCCCTGACGTCTGCCTGTGCCGCTTTGTGGTTACCCCCAAACCCTGGCACCGCACATGCGATTACATTTGCTCGGGCGCCGCCCCCTGAGCCCCTGCCCGCATATATATTCCGATTTTTATATTTTCTTGCACTAGCCGATACAAGTCCATGTACCGCCGCTGCACATACCCCCTCACACTCGAAAATACATATAAATTTATATAGTTGCGAGTAGAGTAAAAAGAAACAAACGGGGAAAACAGAATATTGCAACTATTTGTGTTGTAGTTTTGATGCAATAACCCCCGCCGGCCTCATCCCCAGTGCCTTTGCAGTGAATGGTCACACTTGTTGGCATTCATGAGCTGCTGTTCATTGGTAAATAATTTCATAATAATGTTGTTCTTGCCAGCATAACAGCAGATAAGCTGTGAATTGCAACAATTGCAATTGGGTTAATAATATTTCCCTTGATCGCTCCCGTGCCCAGTCACCACATGTGGCGTTCAGTGTATGTAAATCGCTCCACGCAGCGCAAATGCTGGGCACATTCGCTCTGAGGTGCTTCCGACATTTAGCAATAAAATAAATTAAACAATAAATTATAAATTTGTACAAAAAATGACTGTTCGTCGAACAGGCGCCCAGAAACCCAAGCACAGTGGAAAACCAACAAAGCAGCAGCGTAGACGTCGACTTCAACTGCGACGCCGACAGCGACAGCGACTGCGAATGTTGTTCTTGTTGTTGCTGTCAGCTGGCCTGCGAGAAAGTTTTTTCCTCTCTCTCTCTACGTGACGCAGTGCGTGTGTAACCGGTGTGTGTGCGAGTGTTATGGCACTCGTCTAAGCGTCCGAGTGAGCAAATGGCCGTACGGGTTCAGGGGGTATTTCACGGGGGACATCCCCGTGAAACCCCGCCTTCCGCAGTACCTGCAATGGGTTCATTTTTACCTTTACGAACTCACAAACACACATCATGTGTGCATATGGGCGGAGTTGGCGTCACCTGCACTACCTGGGACTCGATCACATTACTAGTGCTTGGCCAGGGTCAGTTTTGTACTAAAATGCGAGAGTTGTAAACTAATATAACCATATAATATTTCATGGAATCATATTAAATGATAAAATCATAAAAACAGTAAAGAGAAATTTGAATATAAAACATTTCTACGCTCTATTACCCTATTTATTTGTTGATCCCGCGAATAATATTCAAATTTTTTAACCTTTAAATAATATATAATAGTAAAATAAATGTAAAATAAATTATTTATAAATTGTAATAGTTCATTATCAATTTAAATATGTTTTCATACGATAGTACGAAATTGAAAATTGATTAAAGTGCTACGAAAACTTTTTAAATATTATTTTTAAATTAATCTAATTTTCTTGTTATGATAAAGATTAATTTTCCTTCACTTTACCTACTTAATGGATATGGATAGGATATGATAATTTTGGAAAAATATTACTTATTTTAATTATTTTAATTTAATTTTCAGTTAACTTATTATAGAAAAATTTTGCACGAATTATTCTAGAAATATACAACTTTTATTTAGCCTAAACAATAATTTATAGGAATTTCACAAATACAACTTGTTGATTATTGCATTTTTTATTAGAGAAATTATTATATTTTAATGCATAGTTCCCAAATAGTTTCAATTAATTCATATTAACACTAAAATATATAATCTCGTGCTACTACTGATCTTTGCTCTAGATCCCATGAAATCAATAGCACTTTTATTCAAAGGTTTTATGATTCTGAATCCTGTTACTATCGCACAACGACCGCCACAAAATTTGTGAGCTCACGACCCCCGATTATCTTTATCGGCATCCGTCTGAGGGGCTTCTTAGCAGGGAGAATCGGGGCAGGGAAAGACATTGCCTAGACTATATCCCTTATCTGTCAAAGCCCGAATCATCCCCGATGTTGCTGCACGTGTATGAAGATCAGAAAATTTATTCCTAACGACAAACAAGAACTCTTGACTAATCGGTGTCCGCGCTGCGATTGATTGCCAGATTTCTGTACTGTGGATTTTAAAAGAATATTCGATTTAATAAAGAGGGCTGACTATAATTATATATATATATATATTAATTATAGAAATTCTTTGACTGAAGTTAAGATTTATCAATTGCAGATTAATGATACGAAAGGTATTCCAGTATTATCATCTAATCAGCTACTAAACTAGTAACAATAAATATGAATAATTTAGTTAATATTATAAAGCAAGTAAAATGGATAGGAATAGGAGCACATTAAGACACAAACTACTAATAGTCTTTATGAAGAGATTACAGAGCGTTCCTTTCCTGTAAAACTTGTCTGAATATTAAATCCTATCCTATGAATGAATACGATCTTGACTATAATATAATATTTATATTTTTACCTTATTCTACGTAAGAAACTTTTGTATTGTATTGTAAGAGCTCTTACCGCATTAAGAATTTCTTAAATTACAATTACATTTCACATGTAAAATTTGCCAAGTCATTCTGTTTGATCTCATTAATACTGCATTCATCGAAAAATGTTATATATGATCAATATTTATTTAACAAACCTGTAAATAATGTTATATTCTACTCTGTACCTCTTGTACCTTTAACTACATGTAGACTACAGATTCCCAAAGCCAGGGTCCAAAGGTTCTTTAGATTTGTGTGTCCATAGACGTGGCTGAGAGCCACAGTGCGAAACATGCATGAGACTCAACATCTCTGCCTGCTACATATGCCTTCTTTGGGCTTATCAGCGTCTGGTGGCGATGGCATAAATACCCGTGCTCGGGATCTTGCCGGGTTTATTCGTCGCGAGTGCCTTCAGCATGAACGAACTCAAGCCAGCCACACGCTACACCAGCACCTCTCTTCACGAGGCTGTCAAGCTGCGCCTGGACGAGCCGGGATCCTTCTCGCAGGGAGTCGTCCCCCAAAACATTCCACAATTCTTCGCAGAGGTGTGCGAAAAGTATCCGGAGCTTCCCGCCCTGGTGTGGGAAACCCCAGGAGCCGGAGTCGATGGCTGGACAACTTTGAACTACCGCGGGTATCAGGAGAAGGTGGAGCAGGCTGCCCTTATGCTCTTGAGCGTGGGCCTCGAGGAGCGGAGTTCCGTGGGAATCCTTGCCTTCAATTGTCCGGAGTGGTTCTTTGCCCAGTTTGGCTGTCTGAGAGCTGGTGCTGTTGTGGCCGGAATCTACCCCAGCAACTCGGCAGAGGCCGTTTATCACGTCTTGGCCACCGGAGAGTCCACCGTATGTGTGGTGGATGATGCCCAGCAAATGGCCAAACTGAGAGCGATCAAGGATCGCCTGCCCCGACTGAAGGCGGTGATCCAGCTGCACGGTCCTTTTGAGACCTTCGTCGACCAGGAGCCAGGCTACTTTAGTTGGCAGAAGCTGCAGGAAATTACCTTTTGCAACGAGCTCAAGGAGGAGCTAAAGGCACGTGAAGGTCGAGTGTATGCCAACGAGTGCGCCATGCTGATATTCACTTCGGGTACTGTGGGCCTTCCCAAGGCTGTGATGCTCACCCACGACAACATCATCTTTGATACCAAGGCAGCGGCAGCTTGTCTGAAGGATGTACAAATCGGAAAGGAGAGTTTTGTCAGCTATTTGCCCCTGAGTCATGTGGCTGCCCAGATCTTCGATATATTTTTGGGACTATCCCATGCCGGATGCGTGACATTTGCTGACAAGGACGCCCTCAAGGGAACCTTGATAAAGACCTTCCGTAAGGCGAGGCCTACAAAAATGTTCGGAGTGCCGCGAGTCTTCGAGAAGCTTCAGGAGCGACTGGTGGCTGCGGAGGCCAAGGCAAAGCCTTACTCCAGGCTTATTTTGGCACAAGCTCGAGCTGCGGTTGCCGAGCACCAGACCACATTGATTGAGGGGTGAGTTGACAGAATGCTGAACCAGTGAAATATATGCAGGTTTTTAAAAAGGGTTTTTTACAACTTTAGTTGCATTTACACTTGGTGATCCCAGTTAAGTTATTGGAACTAACGTCAAAGGGTTAACCATTCATAGTTTACCCAGGACGAACTTTGACACTTAGTTACATCACTGGAAACACCAAATCTGAAACTCATCAAGAATGGATTTCAGTACCAAACACTTAAAATATATGTCGCTAGATTAGTATTAAAGACTACCCGTGGTTGATACGTGATTTGAACCTTTGAAGTTAGGTTTTTTTAAAAGTTCTGTGGGTCTTTGTATAAAAATATGTTCGGTTCATTTATCCAGAACTTTATCTAATATTTTTCTGTATTTTTATTTTCAGCAAAAAACCTTCGATTTACGGCAGTGCAAAATACTGGCTGGCCTCTCGAATCATAAAGCCAATTCGTGAGATGATAGGTCTGGACAATTGCCGGATTTTCTTGACTGGCGGAGCCCCCACCTCTGACGAGATGAAGCAGTTTTTCCTAGGCCTGGACATTGCTCTGGGCGAGTGCTATGGGATGTCGGAGAGCGGTGGTGCAATCACTCTGAACGTCAATATCAATAACCTGTACAGTGCGGGCACCTCAATCGAGGGACTGACTTTGAAGATCCAGGACCCGGATAGCAATGGCCAGGGGGAGATTCTGATGCGCGGTCGTAGCATGTTTATGGGTTACCTGGGACTGCAGGAGAAGACCGAAGAGGCCATCAAGGAGGATGGCTGGCTGCACTCCGGCGACTTGGGGTACATCGATCCCAAGGGAAACCTTGTGATCTCTGGTCGGCTAAAGGAGCTCATCATCACCGCCGGCGGGGAGAACATTCCTCCGGTGCACATCGAGGAGCTAATAAAGAAGGAGCTGCCCTGCGTGAGCAATGTCCTCCTGGTCGGCGACCATCGCAAATATCTGACAGTTTTGCTGTCCTTGAAGACGAAGTCCGATGCCAAAACGGGGATTCCATTGGATGCACTACGTGAGGAGACCGTCGAGTGGCTCCGCGATTTGGACATCCACGAGACCCGTCTCTCTAGTCTTCTCAGCATACCATCGGACCTACAGCTTCCCAACGACGCCGCAGCTGTGGCTGCTGCCCTGGACATCACTGCCGAACCCAAGCTCCTTGAAGCCCTCGAAGAGGGTATAAAGCGAGCGAACAAGAATGCCATCTCCAACGCTCAGCGGGTTCAGAAATTCGCCCTCATTCCCCACGAATTCTCCCTGGCCACCGGAGAATTGGGTCCGACGCTCAAGATCCGGCGGAACATTGTTCACGCCAAATATGCCAAGGTCATTGAGCGCCTCTACAAGTAACTCAGCGATGGTAATCTCAGCCTACAAATATAATACTCACAGTTTCGACTTGATTAGACTTAAATTGTAATAATCATTAGTATTTTAAGCATTTGTGAACTTAATATATTTTTGTATAAAAGTAAAAAAAAAGGTTTATTATTATTTCCTCGGTTTATCCAACTAAGGTTTTCTTTTGAGCAAAACATCTTAAAGCTGCCACTAGAACGATAACTAAGAATGACTTCTATGTTGTAGGTTTTAAGGGTAAACCCATTTTGATAAGGATAGATCAAAATGTGTATATGATCGAACTGAAGCATCCATTGCCATTTGCACATTCTACAACTTTTTTTATATAAAAATACATAAATGTCAGAGTTAACATCGACAGGAGCCCGTTGTTAAATCGTTTCCGGCTCGGCAATATCCGATAGCCAAATGTAGAGAAAGAAAAGAGCTGCTTTGAGTGATTGCGATATACCATAAGAAGCCAAGGAAGGCTAAACCTGGGATAACTTGGTATCTAGTCCTAAAAACTTGTCAACATATGGCGGAGTTAAATATTATTTGTAAAACCAAGCTGCTTTTTCAATCAAGATCAAGAAACTAAAGATTGTGGTTGCAGTCCGTCTGTCTGACGCATAAGAAAATTGCTCGACAGCGACTGGAAAGAGTTGACACTAAGGGGTCGACACTTTGGACATCTTAATACAACAAAATCATCAAAAATGTTTTTTAATTGTTTCTAAGCAAGGGGTTATGCTAACCTCGTGACCCCAAAACACGGTATAAGGTATGTAAAACAATATTTTAAAAACGAACAAAAACCGTATTTTATTGCTCAAAAAAAAAAAAAACAAAGACAAACGGACAGACGAACGAAAAGACGGACGGACTGGATATAGAAGAATTTATCTAATTAGTAGAATCAGAAATCATTTTAAATTATAATTACCTGTAAGGGTATAATAAAAGTAAGAAAGCTTCAGGCAATGGTGCTGGACTATGATATACCCGGTAAAAATGTAATTACTTGGTAAATATGCGCTGACGTTCTCTGGAAATGTATATCTAATTAGATGATAAACAAGAGAGTTATTATTCAATAAAGTTTTTACCTCCGTCTAGCTCTCATTTACTAGAGTTAGTTGAGTTTCGAAAAGGGGTTTCGCGGTTGACATAAATACCTGTGCTTTGGATCTTACCGGGTTTATTAGTCGCGAACGCCTTCAGCATGAACGAACTTAAGCCAGCAACACGCTACACCAGCACCTCTCTTCACGAGGCTGTCAAGCTGCGCCTGGACGAGCCGGGATCCTTCTCGCAGGGAGTCGTCCCTCACACCATACCCCAATTCTTCGCGGAGGTGTGTGAAAAGTATCCGGAACTGCCCGCCTTGGAGTGGGAAACCCCAGGAGCCGGAGTCGATGGCTGGACAACTTTGAACTACCGCGGGTATCAGAAGCAGGTGGAGCAGGCTGCCCTTATGCTCCTGAGCGTGGGCCTCGAGGAGCGGAGTTCGTTGGGCATTCTTGCTTTCAATTGTCCGGAGTGGTTCTTTGCTGAATTGGGCGCTTTGAGAGCTGGTGCTGTTGTGGCAGGAATCTATCCCAGCAACTCGGCAGAGGCCGTATATCACGTCCTGGCCACCGGAGAGTCCACCGTATGTGTGGTGGATGATGCCCAGCAAATGGCCAAGCTGAGAGCTATCAAGAAGCGTTTGCCACGACTGAAGGCAGTGATCCAGCTACACGGACCTTTCGGGAACTTTGTTGACCAGGAGCCAGGCTACTTCAGTTGGCAGAATCTGCAGGAAAGGACCTTTTCCAAAGAGCTCAAGGAGGAGCTAAAGGCCCGTGAAGGTCGAGTGTATGCCAACGAGTGCGCCATGCTGATATTCACTTCGGGCACTGTGGGCTTTCCGAAGGCTGTGATGCTCAGCCACGACAATATTATCTTTGAAGGCAAGTCCGCAAAAGCTTTCCTGGAGAATATGATAATCGGATCGGAGCGTCTTGTGTCCTATTTGCCTCTGAGCCATGTGGCTGCCCAGATTACTGATTTGATGTTTGGTCTAATCTGTGCCGGATGCGTGACATTTGCTGATAAGGACGCCCTTAAGGGGACCTTGATAAAGACCTTCCGAAAGGCGAGGCCCACGGCGATATTCGGAGTGCCCCGAGTCTTTGAGAAGATGCAGGAACGACTGGTGGCTGCAGAGGCGAAAGCTAATCCCCTCTCCAGGCTGCTACTGGCCCTGGCTCGAGCTTCGGTTGCTGAATATAGGACTACATTGATTGAGGGGTGAGTTGGAAAAGGCTTAACCTTCAAACATTAAAAAAGTGGGTAAGGTCAGGGTAATGCCACTTTTTTGTATAAGGTTCATAATAAACACAAAAAATGTGTAGGTTTGATCTGCTCATATGGCTTAGAAATCCCATAAAAACTTGCCCATGTTTTTATTACTCCTAGGTCAAATAGTAACTTTTCATTGTTGTTTTATACGAGTTAATCTTTTTGATGTAAATCTTTAAGAGACCTTTGTTGGTCTAATTTAAGTACTTTAAATGTTGTGATTCTAAAATTTTTGTCTTGACCTTATAAGTGCTTAGATTTTAAAAACAATGCATTAACGACTTTATATTGAACTCATTTTTCCTTAGAAAAACCCCCTCAATGTCTGAAAGTGTTAAGTATTGGCTGGCGTCTCGCCTTGTAAAACGAATTCGTGAGATTATTGGCTTGGACCACTGTCGCTATATCTTGACGGGCTCGGCTCCCGTTTCCGTTGAGGTGAAGCAGTTTTTCCTGAGCCTCGATATGCCTCTGGGCGAGTGCTATGGGATGTCGGAGAGCGGAGGTATTGTCTCTATGAATGTCGGTAATCAAATGAGCAATTTGCACAGTGCGGGTCCTACGATGAAGGGACTGACTATAAAAGTCCAGGACTCGGATGGGAGTGGCCAGGGGGAGATTCTGATGCGGGGACGAACTATTTTCATGGGTTACCTGGGACTGCGGGAGAAGACCGAAGAGGTCATCAAGGAGGATGGTTGGCTGCACTCCGGCGACTTGGGGTACATCGATCCCAAAGGAAACCTCGTGATCTCTGGTCGGCTCAAGGAGCTCATCATCACCGCCGGCGGGGAGAACATTCCCCCGGTGCAGATCGAGGATCTAATAAAGAAGGAGCTGCCCTGCGTGAGCAATGTCCTGCTAGTCGGCGACCATCGCAAGTATCTGACAGTGTTGCTGTCCCTGAAGACGAAATCCGATGCCACAACGGGGATTCCATTGGATGCATTGCGTGAGGAGACCGTCGAGTGGCTCCGCGATTTGGACATCCACGAGACCAGTCTTTCTAGTCTTCTAAACATTCCGTCGGACCTTCGGCTTCCCAACGACGCAGCAGCTGTGTCTGCTGCCCTGGACATCATTGCCGAACCCAAGCTCCTTGAAGCCCTCGAAGAGGGTATAAAGCGAGCAAACAAGAATGCCATCTCCAACGCGCAGCGGGTTCAGAAATTTGCCCTCATTCCCCACGAATTCTCCCTGGCCACTGGAGAATTGGGTCCGACGCTCAAGATCCGGCGGAGCATTGTTCACGACAAATATGCCAAGGTCATAGACCTTCTGTACAAGTAATATTCTCTTTTGTAAATTGTTCTTTTAGGTTTTTATGTTATTTTTAAATTTTTCTACACGTTAGACTTATTTTTATTATGTATTTATAAATCACCAAAATAATTATTAAGTATATATGAATAAATTGGTTATTTTTGAAATATATTGTCGTATTTTCAGGGGGGACTATGGATCTCATTATTGTTTCTTTGTGGCTGCCATTCACCTTTGTCGACGTACTGAAATAAACAAGGTTTTTCTTGATAAAGAAGAAAGTCAAGCTATTCAAGTAAAATAATTTTTAAACATATATTTTTGTAGTATGTTCAAGTATTAATCTAAAAATATTATTTTACAGTTCAAAATAAAAATATCGCTTTGTATTTACACTTTTAGAAGTCACTACAAGCTGCTTGTATAAAAGCCATAATATTAGACAGTAATTTAATTGAATATTTAGTATCTTGAAGATAAGTATTTTGTAAAATAAGTTGTGTTTTGTATTTGGTTTTTGATTCCAAAGCGCTCTGAAAACTCAAAAAGACAAACAAAATATTAGATGCCATTTTAAAATTCTCTATTAGGCCTTAAAACTCGATTTTTCTATCTCTAAAGTAAACTTTTCTTTGCAAGATATGTTAAAGTACTAGGAAATGGCCCGAAGAACGTACAGATATTTAAGGCCTTAACAAACCATATTATTAAGCGCCTTCATCCCGCCCTTTCTGCCTTCATTTCGGTCGACGAACCGTCGCAACCAACGTAATCCGGCAAACGCCAAGGCAATGGCCGCCAGCATCCAGATGATCACCGATCGCGAGTCGAATCGGTCCGTGGGTATCTTGGGCCAGGTAAGAGGGGGCGGTGAGGGGTTCGCCTCGTCATAGGTTTGCTGCAAGCGAAAGTCCATCGATTACCCCTATTTTCCAGGCTTTTCAGCGATACTTACCGCGCACTCGCACTTGCTAGTCTTGTACTGCGAAACCTCTGCGGCATTCAGCAATATAATGGAACGATTGGTGTCTCCTTCGGTGCAGTCCACGCCCTTGATGTTCTTGAAGTCGTCGTTCCAACCATTCAGCACTGACCAGGGACGAGCAAAGTTCACGGAGGTGGGCAGCTCCCGCACCAAGTTTTCGATCAACCAGCCACAGTTGAAACTGTTGTCCGCCAAATTCAGGTACCGGAACTGGCGCAGACTGGCCAGATCGATGGATCTTAAGCGATTCGAGCTGAGATCGACATGGAGGGAGAGGCGATTCAGAGATGCAGGCAGTCGCTGCAGGAAGTCCACATCGGTAAGTGCGTTACCGGTGAACTGAATGAGCCGCAAGTGACTTTGGTGCGCCAATGCGAGTGGCGGCAGCTGTCCGATTAGGTTGTGACCAAACATAATCTCCTCCAGCTGGGTGTTGGCATTGAAAAATGTCTCTGGGAGCGTACTCAGTTGATTGTAGCTCACGTCTATTTGCAGAAGACTGACGAGCGTCTCCAGACTGTCTGTATGTACAGATTCTACAGAGTTATGGCTGATGTTGAGACGCTGTTGTGCAGATTAAAAAAGGTTAAATATTGTATCATCTTAAGGGACTATTTCCAACTCCATTCATTATTAGTTTTGAAGAATTGGAAGTCCTAAACATAACTAAAAATTGGAAAACTTAAAAAAATTTGAAAATATTTCATACTTACAAGAGGTAATAGATAAAACAAGTAAGAGAATTTTTAACCCTTTCTTATTATTACAATTGGCAATCTCACCTCCAATGAGTCCAGGCCCGATAAGGCTTCCTTTGTAAGATTTATCAATTTATTGTAGCTCAAGTCCAGGCTCTGGAGCTCAAAGTTCTTGGAAAATCCCAGTGGTTCCAAGCTCTTCACTTGGTTATTTGACAGATTCAGGTGAACCAGACGCGCCAGTCCCCGCTGGCTAAGAAATGGAAGGCTAGTAAGAAGATTCTGATCCAGGCGAAGACTCCGAAGGTGTGTATTAGTCTCGAACGAGTCCAGTTCTATGCGCTCTATTAGGTTATGCTGAAGGGACAGACTTGCGAGGCGGTGCAGACCCTGAAAGGAGCTGCCGTCGATGCGCTGCAGTAAATTTCCATTCAGATGCAGATGCTTCAAGTGGGACAGCCCGTGAAAGGTCTCCTCATCGATTTCACTGATCTGATTGGAGCTCAGGTCAAGCAGCTGCAGCTGGGGAAACAGCGCGAAACCTTGGGACCTCAGTCGCCTGAATGCGTTGTAACTCAGGTCCAAAGAGGTGAGAGCACCTAAGGGCTCACTGGACCAGGACCTAAGGGTGCTAAGATTGTTGTGGCTGAGGGAAAGGGACTGGAGTCTGGCCAGTCCATTCAGAGAAAAGTCCTCAAGATCATTAAGTCCGCTATATTGCAACTCCATCTGAAGAAGATGTCCAAAACGCACGAAGAAGGCATTCTCCAGGTGCGACAGGCTGCAGTTCCTCAGCGTAAGCGTAGTCAAGAGCTCCGTGTCCCGGAGCAGGGTCACCTCGGTGTGGTTGCAGTTGCTCAGCTGCAAGCACTCGACCCTGAACAGCAGCAGGAGACTAACTAGCAGCCGATACATCCCGTGGAACACTTGGGCGTAGACTAACAAAACAGATCTGGGGCTTCTGTAACCAGAGCCCTTATCTTATTGCAGCAGCCTGTAGTTTCAGCCGACAGCCCGTCAAGATAGGTAATCTGTTGATCAACTGGTCGCCGTTTGTCCACGGAAAATATTTGCTCACCTTTTAGTCAAAGTAGAAGGAAAAGCTTGCCTACTGTTTCACAAACTTGCAAAATGCATCTACTAGATGCTGAAAACGTTGTGAGAAGCAATTTTGAGAAGTTCTATTTTGGTTGCGACTAAATCTATTCAGAGATCTGCATTATTATGAGCTTAGTCACAGGAAATACGAAGTTTCATCAACTAAATAACCAAAGCTCCTGTGCTTAAGTTCCATCTCGAAATCACAAAGTTTTTGTATTTTTCCTGAGGATTAAAGCCTTGCCAAAGAATTATATTTTTACAAGAGGCTCTCAAGGTAATGATGAGGAATCTCTGACGCTGAGCAAAGTAATTTATTATTAGTTAATCTTTCAGTATATAGTCGCAAGGTTTAGTAAAGCTTTTAAGTACGTACAAATTGAGATTATTTTAAAATGTTGTGAGCATGAGGTATTTCTACAGCTAATACATATAACAAGTTATGGGCCGGAATCATTTTTCCTTAATTTAGTTTTACTGCACTTGTCGGATGTCAGATTTTACTGCAGTGACACTCTTGCTTATGAATTCATAGCAACACATAATATGCTAAATCTATAAGAGAAATGTAAATATTACTAATGAATGCAAGCACAGCTGGAATGGAAATGGCGCAAAATCCTGTTCAACCAAAAGCACACGGAAAATAATATTTTTTCAATTTAATTAAAAACAATTTGGTTCTGAACTGCTTAAGTGGATTTTATAAGAACGAATTGGTATATTTGTAATATATAATATATATTTTTT
Source organism: Drosophila kikkawai (assembly GCF_030179895.1). Classification (NCBI taxonomy): domain Eukaryota; kingdom Metazoa; phylum Arthropoda; class Insecta; order Diptera; family Drosophilidae; genus Drosophila; species Drosophila kikkawai. The sequence continues at coordinate 8,870,598 of NC_091729.1, forward strand.
AATAACATTATAAAGTGTAATAAAGAAGTGTTCTTTAAATGTAACTTTAAAATTCTTATTGTGTATGTGCATTTTATATTGATATCATTTCGGTTGGCTGCAGCTATGAATATTTTAATTGAAATGTACAATTCACACAATTGAAATATCTTTGCTTGGGCAACGCCCAGTTTGCTTTATTTATGTATTTGGTTTTCGCCTGCATTTTAACCTTTACATTATCCTGTTTGCAGGACTCGACGGCATAAACAACATGTCGAGCGAGTCCTCCCTGCATGTGGAAGGAGTTTCAAATAAAGAGATAACCAGAACACAATAGCCACAAAAAGCAATGCAGTGGACATGGCAAATACACGATGAAACCAGGTAACACCATTATGACCATTCAGTTTGCTCCCTTCCGCAATTGTTGCCGCTTTTACTTATTCGGAGGTTGTTGGATGGCAAATTGATTTTGATATGTTTAAGGGCCCAGGCCGGCGGATGTGAGAGCTTAACACCTGTGCGAGAGTGCACTTCCGCAGCAATGCCATCACATATTTGAGTTGCGGCTGACCTGATTCGGCTTAAATGAAGAGGTAATGGCGTAGCTGGGAAGATTGCACTTAAAATGAATTGTAAGGCAATAAATACAATAACACAATCAGGATAATATTGTGAACTTTCAGGCTAAGTACAAAATTACCTAAATCAGTATAAGTATCTAAGCACACATCAATTGATTATAGACAACATATTATGTTTTAAGCTTAAATAACTTAAAGCTAGCTGGTAATTGCAGACTATTATAATCATTTTGTATGACAGAAGAGCAACAAACGGACATGTAAGTTTCCTCTGCCTTTCTCTTACCAAATAAAAGCAATTCAAATTGATTTTCCAGCCGAGATGTGGTTTTAAATTTATCCTAGAACAACAATGCCGAGCGGCGGAGGAACTTTGACTTCTAGGTCTTCGCAGATAAAAAGTCGGTCCTTGCGCTAAAATGACAAATTTAATATGTACTCCTTGTCTGCCGCTTGTTTGTTTGCCTTCCCGACGCTTTAGCTGCATTTTCCTTTTTGGGCAATGCAATAAAAAGGAAGAAGAAATGACCAAGCCTTGGCCCAATGCCAGCCAAGGCACGCAGGACGAGGCAGAAAGGACGGCCAACACATTTGCCAGAAGCATTGCAGATGGTTGGGAGCAGGAGCAGGAGCAGGAGCAGGGATATCTGCACACTTACCAACTTGTTTTTATTCGCAGGCAAGTATGGGATTCCCAGCTCTATTGCAAGGACTCTGCCACATCGACTGTGTGTGTGTGTGTGTGTCTGTGGTATTAAAATATTTTCGTACATATTTCAGCTGCCAAAATTATTTCAATTTAGTTCCGCAGAATAAATTGGTTTCCATTTTTGCCAGCTCGAGGGTTTTCAGTGATTTTTTCGTTTTCCTAAAATGTTTTCTCGAGTAATGAACATAAAAGTGGCAAATTATTTACTTACATGAATGATACTTATGTCAAATGAAGTCTCGGGATGAGATGTAAGCATGTTCCTTGGCAAAGCAAATTAAATATTTAAGCCTGGGATAATCTAGCTCTGATCCTTGGATCACAGCGGTTTACTTGGAGGTTAAGTTAAGCAGTCAACTCAATCTGTAGATTTTTGTTAATAAAAAACTGCTAAACAGGGTTGGTTTTGAAATGAATTTACTAATCATCTGCTTAGCAGATTTTTAGCCAAAAATGAGAGTTGGTTCATTTACTTGCCTTTACTTGGTTTATTTTCAGTTTTAGCCATTGTTACATTTCTATTCACTGCACATTAATTTCCCTGGAAATCAAATCATTTCAAAGACCCCGGCAAGTTTACTCTTTTCTATAAATATTTCAATAAGCGCATTGTCCTCCGCACACGAATAAGATTTTTCTTTTCTTTTTTTTTCTGCCAAACTCCCATACAGAACTCATCCGGAATGCATGTCCCCTCCTCCGAAACCTCACTGTTTCCTCAGCGAAACCCTTGCTTCATTGTAATTGTAATTCTGACCATTGGCAGAGTCATAACATGGCGTGGAAAAAGTGTAGCTAAGCTCACTGAAAGGTTTATTAGCTGAATGCTTGCCATTTCACGTTTAAAAGGAGTTTTTCCTATTTACTTAAGCAAAGTAAAATGAAGAACACTAGAGGTATTTTGCTAGCGTTTTTATAGTTTTCTCAGACCAATCAACTAGGTTCTTAATGGGTATATTTGGTGGGTTAACAGTTTTTTTAAGTTGGAAAAGTAAAACTTGAAATATAAATAATGATTCAAAGGCTTGTCAATGCTATTTTACCTTATTTACCATAAAAATATATATATATATATAACATATTGATATATATGATATGGTATTAAGTCTCGTTATCATCCCCTTTTTAACAGTTTAAAAGAATATAACTCCTTCGATGCTTTGTACAGTGTGACTCCTTTGTTACCCTTGGGCTGGCCTAACAAAAACAGAGAGAGAAGTTACCAAGTTTTCATTACCGGAAGCACATGACTGCATTTAGTTTGTGTTTCCTTTCTGCCTTTGCAGTTGCAACAATTTCCACTGGCAGTGTGAGGCTGTGTTTATTTATTTGGGTGTGCTATTAAAATTTCGGCATGCCAACAATGAACGAATGGGAGCGAATTTGAGTCCGGGACACGTATGCGCAAACGGATAAGGACGGGGACACGGACCTGAAATAGTAGCTCCTGAAACTGACTGACTTGCCAGACTTTTGGTGGCGCTTTTCGGGCTGCATGCCATTTTTACTTTTTCACTTCATTTCCGCAGCCCCAGAACGAATCGCAGTCCCTATTCCAATCCCGTTGCCGGGCTTGTAAAAAAATTCCATTTGCGGTCTGCCGACTGTTTTTGTTTTACGCTTTCCTGTTTTTGTTTCCCGCTGTGGAAAACTCCAGGGTTTTCAATGAATTTTTTAGTGCACAGGAGTTGGAAAAACGTGACGTAGGCGGTGTTGTTTTAATTGCTGCTGACAACGAAAGTTTAAGCAAATCAGAGCTGAGTGCATTCCATTGGTAATTGCTGGAAACAAAAATTAACAAAAAGTGATTGAATAATCGATGTCCCTGTATGGGTTAGTTGCGGTTGTATTGAAACAAATTTATAATTTATATACAAAATTAAAATCTGAACATGCATTCAGGCAGTTGTATACATAATAAATATCTATAGTTGTTGGATCCAAAGTTTCTAGATTTATTATTTTAATATTTTAACGCTCTCAACTTGGTATTGTTGCCAAAAATCTTGTTATTAAAAAGCTTTAAGTACCACATTCCTTTGTAGAGTCTTCATCTTCATTTAATTTCCGAGAACCGCCCCCCTCTCTGGCTTTTCAGATGGATGCAGATGCAAATTCGTTGACAGTCGTGTGCAAAAGGCGAGCTGAGTGATATCTCAGCTTACCCGGCGGCAACAGTCGTAATAAAGCGGCTCTTCCGCCCCCGCCGCGCCTTTCTCGCATCAAAATGGCTGACTGCACACACATTTCCGGGCGAGGACGCCGTGTTGCATGCCAATAAATCATATGGCTCCGAGTGCGGACTGCACATATACGTGACGGGGCGAAACGGAGCGGGATCCGAGAAGGGTGCTGGTGCAATCGGCCATGTTATTATTGTTGCTCTTATTATTATTATTGCTCGCCATCGGCACGATTGAGTTCGTTTCGCTTGGCCCTTGCGTTGTTGCCGGATAACTGGCTGCTTGCCGTCGGATGGCTGGCCAAGTTGACTTGTCATAAAAATTGAAATTGTTATCAACTCGTTCGTGCGTCCGACATTCAAGGATTATTGCATTATAGCAACCAGAACGCGGCTGAGAGTACAAAGCGAGACGAAGAGTGGACGAATAAGCCAATTATCTGTGGCGAAATGGGTCCTTCAGTACCCTAACTGTTCAGCTGAAGGAAGCTATGAACCTGATGCCTGGAAATTAAGTATCAAGTTTTCCTATCTAGGAGTTAAAAGTATTTAAAAATTATTTATTGGATTTTATTTATTTATATATTATCAATTATTTTACTCTTTTCCTTTTTGTACGTGACTGAGTGCACTTTTCCCTTGGAAAGTTATTATGTCGAGGATTGGGCGGGGTTTGAGCACTTAATGGAATACTCGCGTACAGGTGCCCCGCCTTGGGAGTAGCTGCAGTGGGTTGAACATCCTGCTGCCTCTGAAGCCTTCATACGGATTAAAATTCCGATAGAGTCCCTCTCCCTGTTTGGCTTATTTTCCGCTGTTCATCTTTGCCGATAAGCCGCTCTGCATTGAAAATTCACCAGCACCGGCCATCGAAGTGGCAATAAATTTCCCTCCTTTCGCATATCATTTATCATATTTGACTCGATTCGAAATGAGGAATGTGCAGCCAGCAGCGAAGCGAAATGCCAAATGATTGTCGAACGTCAAGAGCCAAGGCAATTAAGGCTGTCGAGTTCTTTAATCTCAATAAAGATAAGAGTAAGGGAATATAAGATGTGCAAGGTGCTTAAAAGGAATCGAAAATGAATCGTTGACTGGGGGATTACGTTAGCTTAAACAATGTTCGTAGTCATAGTTATTGAATACCTTAAAGAAATTCCTTATCTAAAAGGTTTCGTAAATCAAACTTAAACTGTAAATGTTATAACAACTTTCATATTTACAAGATATGACTTCTATTTATATTATATTTCCATTTTGAATGAAGTTTTCAAAACCGTTCGACTTTTGAGGTTGATCCCCAAGGCCAACACCTTTTAATCCATTTAAAATTCCAAAGTCCTCGACACAGTTTTCGGCAAGGAGCTAAGAGCGGAGAGGGAAAGTTGAACTCGGATTCACTTCATTTGACAGCCACAAAATCAATTGGAAAAGTGAGAAGCGAAATCAAGCTGCATAAATTATAGAGAAATCAGGAAAGCAAATTGAAACAATTGAGCGCCACGGAGAGCTGTCAGGAACTGTCAATTTGGGCGAGCCTCAAATGCAGTTTCCGTGGGGCTCTGTGCACGAAATTGCCGCGCTTTGCTTTTCTCGGTTCTTGGGTAGGGAATGCAACCAATTTTCACTTCCTGGAAATGGTGCGAAAAGGAAAAGTAGTCCGGCCAGAAGCTCATGAAATCGTCCAGATGTGTAACCTTAAATAGCAGTGCAAATTAACGCATGAACGTGTGAAGGGATGGCTTTTCCGAGTGGTGGAGTAATCTTTATTGAGTATGTTTTTAATCTGGACCGCGTCCTCTATGTCCTCTCGCTGCTCTTCTTCCTCTGTATCGGTATCGGAATCGTAATCGTTGTCCAATAGTCGATCGCCTATCATCTATCGGTATCGTATAGGTAGTCTCCTAAACAACAACACACTCGTCACAAAGGGAAAGGTTAAAGCTTTACTCTTCTAGGATATATCCTATGATAATGCAGTTTGTCTTGTAGCTTTCTATGTTTTCTTGCCTGCATTTCATTCTATTTGTGGCTTGTTCATTTATTACACAATTCGGCTTACAAGTCTGTAAATTTCATTACACGATCCCAAACGAAGGGAACTGGACGAAGGGAAAAGAGGTTCGCGGGAGTGCGGCTGCAATGGATTGAAAATGAATGCCAAAACCTTGATATGAATTAATATTTGAGCAGGGCTGCCAAGTGGAGCAGACATCTAAAGGGACTGGGGGCAAAGGGACATGGCTTTGCATCGAATGGACATTGGTTAAATGGGTCAATTCGGAGCGATTGATTGGCACGTTGGCTGTGTGCAAATATTAAACTTTTTCCTTAGCGGAAAATTTATTTAAGAAACTTTTCCCGCTCACAGCCATAGCTATTTGCCCAGACCAAGATATTCCCTTCGTGTTGGCGGAAGTGTGATATCTTCATCATTGCCTCGAATCACCTTAAAAGTGTAATAATATTCTGACAGAAATTGTTTAGCCAAGGCGGAGGCAAAGGTTAAGACAACTGGAAATCAGCAACCCACAAAGGCAACAAACAATAAACTGGGGGAAAGCCCGAAACGCCAACGAGAAAACACGAAGCATGAAAAATCAAAACAAATAAGCAAACAGGCAGGCAAACAAAGTGCCAAGCAAATTAAATAAAATCCGCACAAACAAAGAACTGTGGACTGGCCCCAAAAAGAGGAAGCGGCGACGGGATACGTACAAGGATACACATGCACAAGGATACTGGCGCAGGCCACTTAGATGCGGTTGACACAGCCACAGGATGCGAGAGTGTGTGTCTGTTTTTGTTTGTGATAAAAATGAAGCAATTGAAAGAGCCGCGACAAATGCCAACAACAATGGCTGAAAGCGAACGAGGCGGGGCGGGACGGGGCTGGCGGGTGAAATGAGACCAGAATAGAGAGGGAAAATTAATTAGACTTCCTCTTGGCTTCAACTCTTGTGAGCCCTTTTCATTCAATTAAAGTGTGCAAACTAATAATAGGAATAGTCAGTTAGCTCAGTCTCCTGTTTTCTTTACAGCCAGGCATTTGTGGTTTACCCAAGTTCATTTCGAATCAGTTTTCTTTAATATAAATGGTGTTCGTATGGCAGAGAACAACTCCATAGGAGAAATGATTAGTTTTTACCAATTACATATATCGATATATAGATATTGATTTTCACTGAAAAGGGACATCTCCATCATTTCCCATCAGGAATTGCCAACAGATAATTAAGGTAACTGTACTCCCCCAGAAAGAAAGTAAAAACAAGAGAGCGGCCAACACTACGTATACGTAATTAAAGACGACTGCCTGCATTGGCCTTGCTGAGTAACCAAAGAAAGTAAATTGCCGAGCCCTGATGAAATTTTCTCTGCAACAAGATCCCTGCCCCCTAGCCATATGGGCGGGGCTGTAGTGGAAATTCAGGATATGCATGTCCTGCAGCTACCAGCCTGGGCCGTCTGCCCTGCGCTGCATGCCAGGTGCGAATACTGGCAATATCGGCAGCATTCATTCATGGATACCAACCGATGGCAAACGGCCGAGAAAAAGGTGAACGGGAAAAGCCGAGCAGTACTCCGACCTGCTCCTGCCGTGTCCTTCGTTCACTTTGTCGTCGGGTACCAGCCCGACGAGGTTTGGGAGCCACTGGAAGGACCCACAGGAATAGCTGCAATGGAAGGCTCTGAAGAGCTTAAAGCCCAGCAAAAGAGAGTGGGAGCGTAACGTTTTTTAAGAGACGCCGGCCCACAAGTGTCCAGGGCCAAAGAGAGCGCAGCTTTGCAGCTTCCTCCTCCAGCTGTATCTCTCTCTCTCTCTCTCTTGCAACGGTTTCTTGCTCAGCAGGCGCCCTGTAGTTTTGAGTTTGTGAAAGCCATTTTTCATTCATACGAACTTACTTTAAATTAATTTTTTTGTGGGGTCATAAATCATTTTTGGCTCTGGACCTACGCATGCTGCTTTTGTATGTAAGCTCGTCCTTATGTTCGTGTGTCCGTATATCGTTCCGCACAAGCGAGGGTGTAAGCTTTTGTATCGTGAATTTGACCCTTTATGTATGAATGAATGTTCTCCAAGTATCTTTCAATACTTTGAAGGAAAATAAAAAAACCTTTCTATAAATCCTCAAAACACTAAAATAATAAGTACGTTTTCAGGTATATAATAACATCCTTTAGTCAACGTGTTTGGGGTCTAAGGTGGGAAGAAGCTTTTGCACTAACAAGCTTTATTTAAAGTGTGAAATACTCCATTTACGAGAATATCAAACATTATTAAAATACAGTTTCTGTGGCACTTTGTTATTTTGTTTTCCATCTAGACCCGACTTTAATACACTTTCTATCATTCAGGATAGCCATAAAAGGGCATAAATGGGCATGGGCTTAGACGAAATTGCTGTTATTTCCAGGGATCGACAATTTTAAAATAACAGTTATCTGTTATCTGTATTATATTCATAACTCTAATTTTTAGATCTCTGACCCAATTAAAAATTAAATGAAATATATAAATATTATATTGGAGTAAAATCCGAGCCCGATCATGCACAACTGTCACAGAACCACTCCGAATTGGCACCCTGTATTTGTGATACTTTCGAAGCTCTGGAAAGAGAAGCTGCGCACATCTTTGGCGCTCTCTTACAGCCTCCGAGTCCGTGGCCGAGGCGAGCTTTCCGGGAAGGGCTTTAAAGCTACCGCCTAAGCCACACAGACAGACACACGTGCCACCACACGGACTTCCAGGCGCTGTGGAGTCGCGAGTGCGAGTCCTGACGACTGGCAAGGACTCGTGGCCCATCTTCCAGCCTGGGGGCTGTGGCATCGCAGCGTCGAACTGGGATGTCGGATGTCGTGTCTGCACAAGGATGTGTCGTGGGATGCTCGGCTGCGCTCGGCCGCCTGTCGTGCCTCGGCTCCTCCAGCGGACTCTGCAGTCACTTCCAGCGGCGCCTGGCTGCCAATGCTGCACAGGCATCGGGCTCAGTTGGTGTTCCGGTTTCGGGTTGTGCTGTCAGCTGCCTTTTGCCTCCAAGCACGGCCGAGAGATTGAGCGACTGAACTGAGCGATTGAACGATTGAGAGTGTGCCAGCAGAGCCGGAGAGTCGCGTCGCGTTGCGTTGCGTTGCGTTGCCCGTGGTCTGCGTCCGCATCCGCATCCTCCGAATCCTTGCCCGCCTTCGCCTCCGCCTCCGCCTCCGTGTCCGTGTGCTCCTCTCCTCTCCTCGCCCATCCGTTTCGCCCCGTTTGTGTGCGTGTGTCTGTCGTCTGTCGCTAACGGTGCGCGCGCGTATAGCTGTGTGAGTGTGCGAGTTAGTGCGTGGCCATGTCTGTGTGTGTGCACAACAATTCTATATATATGTATACGTGTATATACTAATACTAGCGTGCCCACACTCACACAAGCAAAAAGACTGCAAATAAAAAATAGAAATATGTACAACAATTCCAGCAGGTAAACCCATTGAACTAGTCCAGAAATCAGTAATAGTCAAGGGGGCCCAATATATTTTAATTGTTGTGCCTAAAAGTATGCAGTGAATTATGGACCACAAAAGTATTGCAAATAAGGATTGGCATCCTGTTAGGCTCTAACTATATGAACAGACCTTTGTGAAACCCGTGAATGTACAAAACTCAGATATATCTGTGCCTGGAAATTGATATTCCTATTGCTATTCCTGAGAAGAGGAGGTAAAGAAAGACCAAAAACGTTTTGCCTTCTCTCTCTGGCCCAGGACTCGTGTGTGCGTGTGCGTGTGCGTGTTTGTGCCTGTGAAAATTCCATCAGCATCATCATCATCATCGTTGGTTTTATCGTTACCATTTTGCTCGTCCTTGCCTTATTGCTGTACAGATATTTTCGCACATCCTTCCTGCATCTATTCCGCCGTGCTCTCCCTTCGATATTTTGGATTTTTTATTATTTTCGAATTCATTCCCTGGCAAATTGCTAATTGACCATCAAGCAATCAAGATTCAAAATAGAAAGTATCCTTCTGCCACATGTCAAGTGCAACTCTCTCGCTCTCCCTCGCTCATGCTCGCTCTCTGTCCCTCATCTTTGTGTGTGTGTGTGTGTGTGTGTGTGTCTGTATAACAGGTGCCAAAATATAAATGGCAATGGTTACTTTTATGTTCACATTGTGTGGGCGGCCGCCTGTGCCAAAGGGGGTACGAATGAATGAGGCCAAAGGATACTCAGTGACATTGTCAACAAGTGAGAAGTTCCCGATGATTGCATATTAAATAACTTGTGATTAATTCAGATGTATTATTGTCTTCCCCTTTACAGCCATCGACTCGCATAACACAAACAATGGATATCAAAACTAAAACCAAATAAACCCTTTAAAGTTTATATACAAAATTTAATGCTAAGCAATATCTAATTTTATTGAGTGAGAATCGGAAGAATAAAGGAAAACTAAAATTAAAGTTCTAAATGTTCGGAAGGCAACAAGCGCCAAGTATAAGGAAAATACCAAATCAATAAATGAAATCGTGAAACCTTTAATAAAATTTAACTGAATAGATAACTTTTCAAAGTGAAATCCATAAGCCCATTACCGAAAAGATTTTGTAATTAAAATTAACCAAAACTTCCCTTTAATAATGTTTGAAAATGCAAAGGAGGAGCATACTGTAATAGCCATATAAAATATAAAAATATACCAAAATGCAAAACCAGAAAAACTTTTTAATATATATTACAGCAAAATAAACCAATAAAAAAGCTCAACGTGGAAAAGCCTCCTCCATTGGAAACTTATCTCGCCAAACTATTTTGAAATGCAGTAACAGAACTCGAAGTTCTCAACGAGAAACTGAAATACGCACAAGATTTATAAATATTATTACTAACAATAAGCTATAACTTAAGAACCAGCTAACGAAACCACAGTTCAATTGCAACCCCGTTAAGATCGGATATTCCATAAACACTTTGGATAAGCTGAAAGTAAATGTTTCAAGTCGACTCGATACATTTATACGCATATATCAATACTCGCATCTAACTAAATAATAATCATTAACGAACTAAAATAAAATTAATTGCATTACTTCGCTACTTATCAGACAACACAAATTTTTGGAGACCGATTTGATAGAGTATTTGATACAATTATAATACTAACGAACAAGCCGACAACAAGTTCAACACGCAATACAATAAATTAAATATTTATAAACTAATCGATCGCTCAACCAGATCATCTGAATCCTTATATACTGATCAAATAGTCTTTTGATTCTGAACCAACTGGGAAGGAATTTGAAGGTGAGTCTTGCATTTAAAACAATACAAAATACACCAGATTTAGGTTGAACATTCTCTTAAAAATGTTAAAATTATAAATAAGTATATAGAATTACAAATTATGGTGCTCCATATATATCTAGGGCTTTTAAAACTTTTCAAAATTTGTCTAAAAACATGCTATACAATTTGGTACGACCAATTTCAGTGTATAAATGTTTGTTAAAGATTTCAATATTTTCAAAAATTGCATTTTTATACACCTTTTAAACGCGTTTATATAGATATTTTGAAAAAGGGGGTGTGGAACTAAATTCCCAATAATATTATTAATAGAGAAACAAAATTACGAAAATATATTAAAAAAGAAATACCTTGAAGAGCACTGATGCTGATAAGCTTACGGTTCTTAATTTTACTAAAGGACTTTCCTTGTAAAAGATTTTAAAATATCGTGTAATAAATATACAAATGAATTATTTAATATTATTAATAATATTAATTTGTATCTTTTGGTTGACCTGAAACTTATCTACTCTTAAACTAGGACTGTTTTCAAATGTATTTATGTTGACATACACTCTTAAAACTCGCAATAATCACAGAAAATGTGGAGGAACCCTCGCACAACAAGGCCCCATAACCGCAGGCATTATTTTCGCTTCGCCCGCACCCCACGAGGCTTCAGTTGACGTCCCCGTGCTCGGTGCTGGACTTGATTTGCTTTTTGTTTTATTTCTCGGGCAAGCATTTTAAAATTGTTCCATTGACCTTTCGACGACCACACCGACACATTCAAATACACAGCTGGCAAGTGAGTGGGTGGCCGAGAGGCCGGGGGCCGGAGGGGACTGGTGAGTGGTCGGTCGGGCGGTAAGACGTTCTGGCGGCCGGGAGCAAGAGTAATGCCCAAGAGCAAACAAGGCAGCACCCACTCGGAGGACAATTGCCAAATAAATAACTTGAATCTCGCTCCGTCGTCCTTATATTTGCTCCGGTGCCGCGGTTTCGGTTTCGGTTTTGGGCTTGGACTTGATTTTCATTTTCGTTTTCGGGAAAAAACACACAAACACACTCGGCCGCAAGTGCGCACACATTTGGCAGAGGCTGTTGCATAGAGAAAAGAACTGCGGCATCCTGTTTTGTTTTCATCATTTGCACTCGCTGCTCATTTGGCCCGGGCTCTTTTTCATTAATAATATGACACAGTTCACGCTGCATTGTCCCGAGCCCAAGAGCTCCTTCAGCCCGCCGCCTCCTTGCGCTCCTTACGCTCATTATGCCTATTCGAGGCTTTGTCTTCCGTGACCGAGCTCAGACCAAGAAACCCTCCTACGCTCAGCCCCACTCTGAGGCCCAGGCAGCCTCCCCAGCCATTTCCTTTCATCATTCATTCATGCAGACTTCAGCACAGACACACTCCGTGCTCATCAGCAAATACAAACGCAAACATCAAGCCAGCGAGGTGACTAAAACAAGTGCAGCTGAGAGTGTGGTGGATCTAGGGGATATATCCAGGAAGGACGGTTTCAAACTCATTGTTTGTGATGAGTTTAAATCCGAATACGCGATGTTGTTCACATACTTTAATATCTACTTTAAATTTTGGACTCACTTGCAATAACCTTTTTTTTATTTTGGAAAATAGCCTCTAATTCAGATTGTAAACTCCCTTTATCAACAGCCACTGTGCAGGAATACGAATAGAGTATCGCCAAAAGTAATTCACTTCCCGCCGCTCTCATTGTTGCCTTCGCTTTGGCCGGCTATGTCCTTAATTATGTCCCAGCAGCCATGACTGACTGCCATACTGCCACACTGCCAGCTCAAAGGACACGCACACTGGCGAACAGCCTCCGCCCACTCACACAGGGGCATAGGCGTTGCCAGGATCTCGGCAACTGTTACGCGGCGCTCGTGTATGATGACGACGATGTGTCATGTCGGGTTTCAGAGTCCTTGTTGCGCTTGTTTTTATCGCCCTTGTTTGGCCCGTTGTTGATGAGTGTCCTGGCTGCCGTTGCCGCTGTTGTTGCTGGCCATTTTTGGAGTACGCTCTTCTAGTGGGTGTCATGTCCGCTTAGTTGTTGCCGTTGCCTGTGCCTTTGCCTCTGCACCTCGCCGCCGTACTTTGAGGCGACGCCGCTTTGCCTACTGCTTATTTATGTATGAAGGACCTTAAACTTTGCAGCGGATGAAAATGGCCGCAGCCGAGAACTGAGGAGCCCCTGAACCAAATTATATTCGTACTACGCGGCATGTGTCTGTGTGTGTGTGTGTATCTACAGCAAATAGCGTCGCTGCTTTTTAATCACAGCCGGCGACGCAGTTTTTTTGCTTTCAGTTTCACTTTTCCATTTGCAAAAGTTTCTCACGTGTGTCCCCCCCCCCCAACCCCTTCTTCGTGTCCTTTTTATTTATTTTGTTGTTTTATTTTCCCTCTTTAGGTTTTTGTAGTTGGGACAACTGGCAGCTGGCAGTCCGAAGCACAAAAGCTGAAAAACAATGCTTAATTTTAGTTGGACTTTTCCCCTCAGATGGCTGCGCTTGTTCTATTAACCTTCGCGTCACGAATGAAAAAGAGATTTAAGGTTAACTATTTTCAGTTTCAGTTTCTGTACTTTATTCTTTTTGTTGCCAACTTAATTTTTTCGTAAGTAGGCCAGGCCTTGGGCTGGTAATGGATATAGAAGCAAATACTTGAATAGTTGCAATTTTGTTTCAAATTTGTTTTTTACAAATATATCTTAATTTGAAGACTAACATTGCAACTCTGTTTGTTATATTTTAATATTCTTTATTTTAGTTATTTATATTTTACTTAAACTGGCATTCATACTTCACATGAGATCGACGAAATAGAGTTCCTTCATGGAAACACCTTCCTTTTGCTCCCATAATTTAAGGAATTTTAGTGCTTACTCGAGGATTTGGCTGCTAATCTATAATTAAAATTATTGTCGTATCATTTGGGAGCAGCAAAGTTTCGTGCGACCAAAACTTTGACTCCTCGGAGAGCTGGAGGCGGGCACTCAGGTGAGGAGAGAGGCTTAGCCATGAAATACCTTAACATGCTGCCAGTTAAACTGTCCGTGGCAGGGGAATCCCGACCCCATCAGCCACCTTGGCTTAACCCGGGCCCAAACTGATTCCAGAGGCAGCTACGTGCCTGTGCATTTGAGCAGCAGATGTCACATGGACAGGGGCCAAAGTTTCTGGGGGCCGCCAGCAACTTAGATAAGTTAACAGTTGAGCGAAAGGGGCGCTCCAGGACGAAACGGGGCGGGACGGGACTCGCTTGAATGCCTCGGCGGAGGTTTACCTACGTGAGATAATGCAAATTTATGGCCGGCAATTAGCGAGTCGCGAATCGCAGCCGAAGTCGGGGCAATAACTCAGGGCCCAGAACTTTGACTAGTCCCTGGGCCTAATTGCAGTTGCCGACGTGAGAAATCTCGGCCAGAACCGAAAGGGGCTAGAGCCTCCTCGCAGACAATGCCAAACCGAAATCCAGTTAGCAAGACCTAGCTAACGATTAATTATCTTATGCGGCGCTTCGCATATGTAATGTCGGCAACTGCTCCACTATAAAAAAGGATAAAAGAAAAAAAGTTTATATTTCTTTCACGCCAATTTTAGAGCTTTGAATGTATTACCTTGACACGGAGAGATTACTTCTTGTGTTAATATTATTATAAACGAAATAATGATAATATGATATGAAGAGGTGTTTTTACGAGTGTACAGAAATTTACGCCGCCGGCAGATACAGATACGAGCCGATACACAGATACGGGCCGACTGCCAGTGACACATGCCGGCGACGACAAGTTTGCCGTTTATCTGTTATCCAACAGTTACACTTTGCACAGGCAGGACACCCAGCACACAATCGCAAGCAACCGCTCCGCGCCGTGCCGTGCCGTGCCGTATCTGTATCTGTATCTGTGAGATACACACAAGCAAAGCCAGGCATCAGTTGCAATCTGACTTCAATTCAATTATTTTAGATTAGAATGTGACTGTGTCACACACACTTTTGTCTCTATGTCAGCTGTCATTCATCCGTTCATATGTTCCATAAAGGCGGCCTGCCAGCCAGGAAGGGACGGAACGGGGAGGGGCATCCTGCGGCCCAGGATACGTGCCCTATACGTCGCCTGTTCCTGCTCCTGCATTGACAGTTGCGTTGCCCACACACACACACGTACGTACGAGCGAGCACTCGTGTGCTCCTGAGAGCGCTCCTCTTTTTGGGTTCGCTGGGAATGCGAATGCGAATGTGAGTGTCAATGTGCCCGACAAAACAGAGTCCCAGAGATCCCGACTTGAAACGAGCGTGACAAAAGTAACAAATGTGTAACTGTTCCAGCTCCGATGACGTCAGGCATCCTGCGTGCTAGAATATATTCAAGTGGCTGAAACATTTATGTGTTTCATCCTACTAAATTGAATTGCGCCTGCATGGGCACAGCCAGTCTGTTAATAAATGACCTTTGCCATATTTAGGAATTGTATATCAATGGAGATAATGGTTTACAAGACTAAGAAGGCGTTCCAAGTATAATCAAAAACTTGTTGTTTATCTTTTGATTTATTTACAGCTTAAAGCCAAAGAGTGTTTAAGTGAAATTTGAATTTTTGGTAGAAAGTATGCAGTCGTTGTAGTTTTTAAATTGTATAAAAACGGAATTATTTGAAATCAAAGGTATAGACATTACAAATAAATACATTTTGTATATATGTTATTTATATTTCATAAATAATATTATTCAATACAGAATAGTCCGGGTCATTTAAGAAACGGATTCGTACAGTTCATTAGGTTAAAAATAAACGTGTCACTGTGTGAGTTTAGAGTTTTCTTTTGGTCAGTTGGAGAACAAGCAGGTAAAATTCCAGATGAGCAGGTAGCAAACATAAAAATCAGTTAAGAAAGTAAAAAGAAATATATATATATATGGGTCAAACAGAAAAATAACTTGCATTTTGTGGAGAAGTTGTTTCCAACCATGAGAACCGATAGAAAACATGGAGTATGTAGAGAAACATCACACATAATTCCTTACTAGTAGCGATGATAACTGTATAGCAAAAACGCATACACTGCATGGCATTTGGTTCCGCTTTCTGTGAGTCATATCGGTACCGATTCTCAATGGAAAACAATTGCATCTTTATGTTGCTTCCGACCTTATCAGTGTCTTTATGCGGGCGACTTATGAAGCGGGTATTATGATAGTGGCAGAGGACCGCATAGAGGGCACTGCGATAAACCGAGGCACCAACTCGGCATTGTCTCCTCAATCCGAGGGTGACCTTTGGCAGCGGCTCAGATATGGTAACACTTCGAGATAAAACCACTGACAAGTGCAAAGTTATGGAAAACTCCAAAACGCAAAGCATAAAATTAAATGTGTATAATAGAAATCTTGCAATTTGTTAATAATTATTATAGATGACACCAAGTTAATTTTCATACGGACATCAGTTTTGGTTCCCCAGAAATAGCCTGAATTTTCTCCCAGTGTGGCGAGCAGAGGGTTTATCTAGCTGCGGATGTTGTTGTGACCTATCTGCCTGCCTGCCTGCCTGCGCTCTCCCTTCTGATCCTCCTCGGATAGCTCTCAAGCCAGCGCTGTCTGCTGCCTGCATTCAGTCCTATGCCGACAGTGGTGGCGTTCACACAAGTCAACGTGGTAGCGATGAAGACAGTTTTGGCCCTTGTTCTGCTGCTGAGTCCAGTCCTGGCGGCTGGCCTGCGGGATAATTACTGCGAAAGGAATGAGACCGTTCGTACTTCTGTGCCCGTGACCAAGCAGCGGACCATTGTGAAGCCCCAGTCCAAGTGGAAGATATGGAAGAAGACCGAGAAGACGACGGAGATCTACGATTCGGTGGAGGTTCAGGAGACCCAACGGCTGGTCAGGGAGTGCTGTCCCGGCTACTTGCCGGTGGAGTCGGGCCTGTGCGAACCAATCTGCAGTCGTGCCTGCCCCGCGCACGCTAGCTGTGCCGCCCCCGATCGCTGTGAGTGCATCGCTGGCTACGTCTCGGCCAGGAACCACCAGGATGGTGGGCACTACTGCGAACCCATCTGTGAGGCGCCCTGTCACCCGGGCGCCCAGTGTGTGGCCCCCAATACCTGTGCCTGCCGCGAAGGCTACACCCAGCTGCAGCCAGCCGGGGACGGTGTTAGCGGCGACTGCGTGCCCACCTGCAAGGTGGGAGGGTCTTGTGAGAACGGCAAGTGTGTTGGCGTGGAGCGCTGCCAATGCAACGCAGGATATCGCTGGGATAAGGCAGAGGAGCGCTGTGCTGTAGTGAGCGCGGAATCCATCTCGGAGAAGGACTCGGAGGAGAGTACAGAGGCCCCAAGTACCACTTCCACGGCGGCCTTCACCGCCCTAGAGTGTCCCGAGGACTTTGTGTTATTCCAAGGAGAATGCCGGGAGAAGCAGTTCGAGAGCAACGAGGCCTCCTGCTTGACGACCGGCTGCGGTCCACACCAAACCTGCCTGGAGTCCGGCATCTGCAACTGCTCAAGAGGATACGTCCCGGACGAGACCACCGTGGAGGGTGGGTCGCTCAGCTGCCAGCGCACCTTGTTCGACCAAATACTGGGCTTGAACCAGGCCACCGACGACGAGGATGAGCTGAATCCCTGGACCATCCCCATCATCGGGGTGGCCAGCGGATCCCTCTTCGTGCTCCTGATAGTGGGCTTCATCGGAGGGAAGCGGTATCGACGGGAGCGGTCAGCGGCAGCCAACAAGGAGATGGAGTGCCAGTATTCCCAGAAAACCGTCGACGTGGACGAGTGGGTGCCATAAGGTGGCCCCCAAGAGGTGGTTCCCTCTACCTTTGGGCTGTGTTAGATCATCTTGGATTGTTAGTTTTAAAGTCATCTATGTATGTATGTGTTTGAATAAATAATATAAACTTAAATAGTCGTAAAGTGTTTTCTTAATATGTTCAAGGATCTATTTGTATATTAGTTCATGTATTCATGTATCTGTGACATTAATATAATATTAATATCGCTGAGAAATTTAAACAGTTTATGACACATTTCACTTCATTAGGTCGCGCTTCTTTTGGAGGTCCCTCAGCAGTAATATGCCCTCATACCCCGATTACTGTCGTGCATATAAAATGAAAATTCATTAGTATCATTCGGGCGGGAAACTCGGTGCCACAGCAAACGAGATAAATTGCAAATGCTCGTGAAATACTAAAAAATATAAAATCAAAAAGTATAGATGTTGATATAGTGTTCAAATTTCAACAACAAAGCCATATATAAATCAAAGATAAAGATATAATAACCTTGGCAAATATTACTCTATCTAAATCTATGATTACAAGAAAGGAAGCTAACTTCGGCATGCCGAAGTGTGTATACCCTTGCAGATTGCAATTTGATCATGAAGAATTTTTTTCTAAAAATTTATTGTAGGGCAGCTATATGATATAGTTGTCCGATCCGGCCCGTTCCGACATATATAGCAGTGAGAGTATATAGAACACTATATGCAAAGTTTCATTCAGATAGCCTTAAAACTGAAGGACTAGTTTGCGTAGAAACGGACAGACGGATAGACGGACGGACAGACGGACATGGCTAGATCGACTCGGCTGTTGATGCTGATTAGGAATATATATACTTTATAGGGTCGAAAAGGTCTCCTTCACTGCATTGCAAACTTCTAACTGAAAGTTTAATACCCTGCAAGGGTATAAAAAGGACACACGTTTAAAATGTACCCATGTTTATTGAGACTTGATAAAGTATCAGAATGTTGGTCTATTCATTATCCATTTGGAATACCGATGAATTCAGTACAAGGAGGCATTCGCTACTGGCGAATAATCTTTGATCCGAGAAGGACTTGAATCTTAAATTCGAATGCTTATGTGACTTCATTTTAAATAGACGAACGCACTTGTGTGTCTGTGTCTGTATCTGTGTTTGTAACTTTCCTGTGCGAGGTGTATCCCGAAGCGGACTATGGATCCTTTGGTCATAATCGCTGCACATTAATACGGGCCTCGCACACAGGACACCGAGCAGAGCTTTAAGGCAAACACTGAGAGCAGAGCCGGGAACTGAGACCGGAGAGAAAAGGACTGAGAGAGAGAGAGAGACCAACAAAATGGGAGAGCCGAGAAAGTGCGTGAGAGCGTATAATGTAGCGTTCCAATTTTATGGGTAAGAAGGAGATGTGGCAAGCAGAAGAAGCAGAGCGGCCAAACCAATAACCATTCTCCCTTTTCAACAACAAAAACAGCAACAACAACAACAGAGGGAATACTTAAAGCTTCTTTAATTTTTATGTTGTTTTCTCCTCTCTCTTCTTGAGTGTGTCTGTATCCCTCTATCTATGTGTTTGCCTCAGCCATTCTCTTTGATTGCTTTCGCGCATATCTGTGTGTGCGTGTGCGAGTGCGAGTGCGATGGGGTAACCTTTGCTGGGCAACATCCTTGCGTGGGAAGTTGCCCAAGGACATGGCCTGGCTCAACTCAACTTGACTCAACTCGCCGGACTAGCCAGCCTCCGCTTTTCCTTCTGCCTTGTTTTTCGCCCACCCTTCGCCCCGTTCTCCACATTTTATTTCATTTTTCGCATAGTTGCTCTTTCGCTGCCAAGTTATTTATTTATTATTTGTTGCTCTGCTAAAGTTGTTTTAGCTCTGAAAATAAAAAGTGCCTGCCAACAGTTGGGCCGCAGCCTTGATAGACTAGCTGGTGGAGGAAGAGGTACTAGGTAAACTACCCAAAAACTGTAATAAACGAATTTTAAAAATAGCTACCTCAAGTACTTCTCGCTGGTGGCGTTTTTCCATAGTTTTTAGTCAACCCTTTCATGGGTCGTTCGCTGACAGGATTAAGAGGCTGTGACACAATTACGCGAGTGAAGTCGGAACTCAAGCACCTGGAGATGCTTTTTGTTCAATTTTGCCGAAACTGAGCTCGAGAAATTGTCGCACAGCTACCATAACAGTCCTAATATCAAGCACCTTCACAAATAATCCAGTAAAAGCCCCAAAACTCTAGAAGAGTTTTTCTAATGACTAAACTTGCATATTTAACAGTGAATTTTAACTTCACCGAATTCTTTATTAGCATCACGAACCGAAGTTAACTAGTGTTGTCCTTCTTAGCATTTCTGCTAAATTTAAAAAAGTTGACACCATTCTTATCTTTTACATGCAAATAAAGTTGGTTTTAAAATTTGGCGCCTTGACAAATCCTGAAAAAGCTATACAAGTGAATTTCGGTTAAAAGTAAATTTAAAATTAAAAAAAAAATCAGATAATAAACATAGGAACAATAAAGTTGGAGTTCTAATTTGTTTTGGCAGCATCAATGGATGTTGCTCAACATGTTCCTAGCAA
Organism: Drosophila kikkawai; assembly: GCF_030179895.1. Taxonomy (NCBI): domain Eukaryota; kingdom Metazoa; phylum Arthropoda; class Insecta; order Diptera; family Drosophilidae; genus Drosophila; species Drosophila kikkawai. The sequence goes on from NC_091729.1 coordinate 8,890,725, forward strand.
CATTTCTCGTTATTTGGGAGTTGCTAAACATGTTCCTAGAAACATTTATCTTCATTTCTTCTGACTTAAGATTTTAATTTAAAATTTAATTTAATTTAAAATGTAATACGTGTGAACATAATTACAGAACGTGAATTAGCCATTTCCATGTTTATTTTAATTTCACACTGCATATTTTCTGTACAGGATATCTTCAGGTCGATCATTGTTTTTAATTACTATGAAATTTTTAGATCAACTCAACCATGTTTGGCGTTAATATTTGTTATTTAAAATACTTAACACTTCTTTCTGAGGTTGAAAAGAATGTAAATTTAATAATTAGACTGTCAAATGAAGGGAGTAAAGTGTCTAAAGAAGTAAAACAAATTTATTAATACAAATGATCATTCTGAAAAATCAGTTCTAACTTCTTACAAATTCTTGTCTAGAAATGTCTAGTTTTTGGTAATACTCAAGCTGATAGAACTGCAAGGATAACTTACCATATTCCGTTTCCTCTTTAGTTCTCCCCCATTATCCCCGCTTTTATGATACTATTTCAAGATATTTTCTTACTTTATTTTCTCGGCCCTTTGTGATTTCACTTAAACCAGTTAAGACACGGCTGAGTGAGACATTTGGATCTGCGCTGGATGTTTGCAAGGGGTAAAACTCTAGGAATCGAGTTTATGTTTGCCACTTTCTTTTTTATGGACAGTAGTACCACGCAGGAATGAAGAAGATTCAACAAGCCGGAGTCCTCACTCAGCGCCCAGCTCCTCCTAGCGGGCGGTCTGCAAATTATTCAGTGTGTACTTGTTGATGCAGCTCTCGAATAGCACTTTGCCCCCAAAATCCCAGCCCCTTGTCGCTCTGCAGCTTCTGCAATAATGCATTGTCGGAAAGTAGGTCGCTGCAGGTTAGCTCGGATGCAGTTGTTGCAGGGCCCGTGCCTCTGCTGCTCGGAAAAAAACGCAGGCAGCTGCCATCAAATATTAACCACTAGTTGATCCTGTGCAATTTATGTGTAGAGATGTATGCCACGCCCACCTAATTGGGCGGGGAGCGAGTGAAAAGTGTGCGGAGCTCGGCTGAATTTTAGGACTACACGTAGCAACCTTATGCTGAAAGGGTCCTGGGGGGACTTCAGAGGGAGCTCAGGGGGATGCGGGGCGTGGGCGTGGCGAATGCAACTCCAGCTCGCCACTTTTGCCGTCACGCCCAGTTTAACGGCAGCAACAACACTGGTGACCTATTTTTCTCAATGGAACGCAGACTTTGAAATTATTTACAGCCCCAACGAGCGAGAGAGGGAGAGAGAGAGAGAGAGAAAGGGACAGTGCGGCGCAAAGAAAGAGAGGGCGTGGGGGCCGGCGAAAGAGAGGGATGTGCAGTGCGTGCCATATGTGCAATAATCACGAAACGCAGCTTTTCAGCTGCCTCGTCATTTTGCAAGCCGTGCTCCCAGCCCGCTTAATTGTCGCATAGAGATGACAGCCCATTCCGCTGACACAATCAATACCATCTATAGTCGCCAAATGGTTCGAAAATCTATTGTTATTATTCCATGATTACGCAAAGCATAGTTCACGAATTCATTTTACGAATTGTGTGCAACAGCATTTCATGTATTCGTTTACAGACGGAGGTTTACTATTAGGCCTTTATGCAAGGTTTACTTGTCGAATACAGTTGGTATCTCTGATTGTTGCGATTGTTTATTTCGTATTTCGGTATTTATGAAACATAGTTAATTAATTTAGTTCACGAATTGGTAAAAAAGTGTGTCTATAATCAGCATTTCATGTAATCGCTAGCAAGCGAAAGTTAACTGTGTTTATGCGAGGTATAAATTTTCGATAGAGATGGCATTTCATTCGGGGCACAATAATACTACTAGTCATAGTTGTCAAAGACAACCACTATGTTTATGCGAAGCATAATTTATGAATTTACATCATGAACTAAGAGAAATAGGGCATTATTGATACAGGGACTTACGGAAATTGAGAAATACATATAAATGAAATGATATTATAACTCTAAATAAATACTTGGAGAGTTTCCAACTAGAATTAAACCAATTAAAATTGCATGAAAATGGAAGTGGAATTGCAGATGTACTTATGATTGATTTAATTATTTGATAAATTAAAGGACTTTTGGTTCTTGTTCACTAATACACAGCAATACACAGTGCGGAATTTCTGTTAATTTAAATCCCTTACACTCGATTTTGTCCCTTTTTTGTGTTCACGTATTCAAGAACTCACGAAATTCATGGTAAGCATTGTCAAGCTGCGGCAAGGCCTCATTTCTTGTGGATGCCGCAATTAGAGGAAGCAGCGCCAGCACTCGCTCCTCTAATGCACATCCTGAAGTACGTTAATAAGTCGCGCTGCGAACTTCCAAAGGGAAATTCTCATAAACTGAACCGCACTATTATTTGCGAGCGGAGCGTCGTCGTCTGACTTTCATGAACTAAAGCCCACACCTACATAAATTTTGTATTTGTTTGTGCACTCGTACTTTATGCTAAAATATTTCTGCGCTCATGGCTGACCTAAAAAATCGTTAAATGTTTGAAAAAGCCGTTTTTACCCAGCTCCTCTGCTTTTCCTTGCCGCCCTCCGCAATTTTCTTTCGCTTTTTCTGTATTTTATTTTAGTTTTGCTTTTAGAAAGCAAAGTGCCCAGTCCGCAAAGCATTTAAGTTAATGCACATGGAATCACTTACACCGCGAGCCTGTGTGTGTGCTATATAGAGTTTAGATGCGTGCGACTATATATACTATACTATATATACAGAAAGTCGGTGTGTACTCTGGTATTCTGGAAAATGCGGTTGATAGTTGCAAAGTTGCAAAGAGAGAGGGGTTGGTGTGGACTGAAAGGGGAACAAAGTAACTCGAGTTCAGAAACTTTTTGGCTAGCTTTAAATTTATTTAAATTTAATGAAAACTTGAAACTTTATTGAGATTCTTCAACTTAATTATATTAACCTAATAATAATATTAAATTTCGTATTTATATTTAAACTGTTGCAAGACCTGAAATAGATATATTATACCTTTAAAAGATGTCGAAACGGATGACTTGAACTTCAAACAATTTTCCGTCACCTTATAATCTTTAATGTTTTTAATAATAATATCGGGAAAGTTTCTAAAACTTAAATTTGAAATGACTCCCATTAGCCATAGCCATAAGCTTTATTGTAAGTTTATTGAATTTTTTAGCGTTACACCCTAATATAACTATTTTTTAATGGGCCGGTTAACACCTGACATAAAACTTGAAGGAAGCCCAGGTGCTCTGGGCACCCGTGCTTATCCCATTTGACACTCTGCCTTTAACTATATAGTTATAACAAGATAAATATCCCAGCTGCTGAAAAGAAGGTTAACGAGTTGCCATATATAAAGTTCCACAGCCATATTTTGTGGCGTATTTCCCAGACCCCGGGACTTGGCCAACAAGCCGCCTTCTGGGCGGAATGGGCCGACTTGGCCAACAGCTGCGCTGCGAATAACTCAACTGCGGTGCGTCCGCAGCGAAGTTTCTGATTCTGGGGCCATGTAAATGCTTCCTGCGAAGCGGGTGCCAAATAGGTGGTTGAGCGGCGTCTGCTGCCTTGCCTGTCGCAGATCCCTCGTAGCCTGGCTGCTTATTGGGGCAAAAATTAATTGAAAATGTTGGTCAATTACCTCGCGGGCAGCGATGGGCGAAAGCACGCAACCTGCCTTGGCCCACCTGCAGAGGATAATCAGCGGCAAGGAGCTGCCCCGCAGGTATTAGTATCTCTTACTTCCTGCCGTGTGCAGTCAACACAGCTGCATCTTTTTAAGCGACGCATTACTAATCAGTGTTAATGGCTCATCAGGGTGGTTGGAGTGAATGAATAATCGCAGGTACGGCTATAGGACTTGATTTTAAGTGCATTTTAGAGGTACAGAGTTGGTTTTTGAAAGCCGGGTACTCGAAATTAAGTATGTCTTGAATTTAAAGGGTTGAACGCCATTGGATCTTACCTACCCACCAGACAAAGAGCGGACTTAGTGAGGATGGATCCAAAAGATGCCCTCCAAAAATATTAAATACAGACAAAGAATAGGACATTCCGCATTAGTTTCGCAAAATGCTCGATAAAGGACGCGCAAACGGACGAATAGCGAACGAATATCGCAAATTGTCAGGATTATACCCAAAATTTCGAAAATTATAGCGTTTTCTGCCACAAAACCCATGACTGGTGATTAACTTTATTATCGTTTACAAGCCTGAATCTGACATGTTGTTCGCTTGAAATCCGCAAAACTATCGTTTTTAATATCATAAACAAAAGTTTTTGTCTGCTGGGTGGATGTAGTAGCTAGTAGCTGTAGCTAGTGGGTCTGTATAAATTTGTTTAAACAAAGCTCATATAATTATATCGAAAATGGTTAAGAATCATGATACGAGACATTACGATGGAATGGTTAAGTAGGATATTGGGAGAATTTTACATTGAGTAAGGAAAATCATTTTTCGAAGTCGTTTACTCCGAGGTAGCATAACATACTATAGAGAAGTATTGTATAAACGTTCTCAAAATGTACAAAATTTCAAAAACTGTTTTTTTTTTTTCACCAAATTGTAATTCTTTCTGTATATGTCTGTAAAGTATACATATGTATACCCAAAGTATATGTAGTATATAATTATATATATCTCCATTTCTACAAGTAATACTATTTCGAAACATACTGTGGTTTTTTTTAGTTGAAAACTAATTTTGTATTTGGGATCTATTTCTGCGTCTAGTACTCAGCAGCCAAGACGTATTAAAATCCTTTGACAGCCAATCAACCAAGTGTAATTGCAATTGCCACAAATTAAAGTCGACGGGGGTGTCCTTCTCCTGCTCCTGCTGCTGGGACTCCTCGGCTTTTTCCGCATTCTGAATGCCGACAGGCAGACATTATTGCATTACCAGCATTAATAACATGCAATATTCAGGCGCTATCTCTGGCATTCTATCTTAATGCATTTTTCCGCTCACAACTGCCACGGCAGTGGAAATCGTAACGAAATTGCGTGCAGTTGTGTGCTCGGCTTTCACTCTCCCCTTGGGTTCCCTGCTGCCACTCCATGCCTTTGAATATATACATATATATCTGTCGATTTTTCCTATTTTTCTGGCAGCACGGGTCTGACATTAAAATGTCTATGCCTATGCGTGCCTGAAAGACGGCAACAACATTCGGGAGGGCCCAAGGAGGCGGAACTTCCAGCATCATCCAGGGCTAAAATTTTAGCAAAAACGAGCTTTCACGCACGCACTTTCTTCACTCTTCACTCTCCACTCCCCGAGAGAGAGAGAGTGCCAGGCCGAAGAGAGAGCGTGGCTCTCTTTGCAGGGTGGGCGTAGGACGGTGGGCGGGCGGGGGTTTTGTGGAGCAGAATAGAACAGCAACGCTTAATTTGATTTTGCAACCGAGGCACCCTGTATACGCTCTTTAAGTGTTTGTTTATGCGTGGAAAAGTGGGACAGGGGCACGGGACGCACAGGGGGTGGCCGGGGGGCTGGGAGGCACCGGCGGTGCTTGGAAAGTGGACAAGAAGGGAGAGAAAGCCAGCAGCCAGCTCATCTGCCTAATAAAATTCATTTAAAAAAGCCAAGGCAACGCTGGGACTCCAATGTTGCCTTTGCCGTTGCCTTTGCCATTGCCGTTCCTGTTCTGTTGTGACATTAATTTTTACTTAATTTATTTTTGCGCCGTCGCAAAGCAGCGTCTTTGGCCCCCTCCCAGCCCCCTCCCACACTCGCTCAGCCACCGCCACTGCCCGCAGTTCGGTTTTCGCTTTTGCGTTCGTTTTTCGTTACCAACATACCTCCGTGTACATACAGATTTATATAGATTTATGTGTACAATATATATACGTACATATATATATATTTATTTAGCAGCATTCACCACCAACACTCCCCCTCTCTGCCACCTACACCCCGCCCCGTGCCACCAGCTTCCAGCTCATTTGCCGCTTCGACGACAAAATTTCAGTTTTCAGTACGCTAATGTGCAGTGGGATAGGAACCGTTGGCCGTTCGTCCTGGGGAAGGGGAAGGAGAACGGGAAGGGGGAGTATTGGGGTATTGGTGGTGGCTGCTGTGTGTGTGTGTGCTTCGAGTGGCGCTAAGGGTGTGTTGGTGAGCGGTGCCAGCTCAATGGAAATATGGGTCAAGTTGCTGCCGTCTACGCTAAAAATTAAGTTGGCATACCAAAGCTGCAGTCGGCGTCGCAGTCAGCGTCATCCGCTTGGCAATAATTGCCATAGCACATTTAGGGTTAATCCCATATATACAAACATACATATATTGGATTGGACGGGCCCCCCCGTTGCTCCTCCGCAGCCACCACCACGCTTACCAAGTTAATCGCCCCGAAAACGATTCTTATTTATTGATGCAGCTCACTGGAATTTATCCTGAACGATGTGTAATAATGTGTATATGGGGATGGAGGGTTTGTGTGCTTATTTATTGTAGTTTAAGTTCATTGTTAATTTTGGAAATATATATTGGTAATATATTTCTTCGCTAAGAGCTAGTACTATAATTAATGAAAAGAAATTATACATATAAGAGGAATTTAATTTTTGATAAGGAAAATATATTGTTGGTTCATTTTATTTATATCCTCTTACTTTTTTTGTATAAATTCACTGGATTTCCTAAACTTTATAATAATATTTTTGGAATAATTGTTTGAATAAGAACTTTTGGAAGTATTTCATAAAGTAAATATATTAATTGTACTTTATAATATTATACCTTACATTAAGTACCTTTACTTTTAAACCAAAGGAATACAGTTGCACAGTTTAGGTACACCTCTAGCTAGGTGTGTCCTTACTTTTCCAAAACAAACGTACTAAAAAAACAGAAATCCTCCTGTTGTTGTGCTACTGCCATCGTATCGACTATTAGGGATTGTTTTAGTCATGTTTTATGTGATTTCGGTTTCGGGCAACGCCACTTGGACCTGCAGCAACACTAATTTGGTAAATCACGTTCCGGCCAAGTGTTGGCCGTACGAAAGGGGATGGAAAAATGGCGTTCATGGGCCCAGTGTGTATCTACGAAAACCGGACTGTTGGCCATAATGGGCATGTCATTTATTTTTGGTCCTGAACATTCTATATTTGGTCTTATGGGCCATGTTAAATGCCAAGCTGTGCCGTTGTTAACGCAGCCCCCACTGGCCGGGCGGTGGGGCAGTGGGCGGAGCCGCACCTTTTGTTGCTCTCTTCTTTCATTTTATTGTTAAAAAATCGCTTACTTTATGATATTTCATTCGCCTTTCCATGCTCTCCAATTCCTGTGGCTCGGACTAGGCGGACGGCCAGTGTGTTGGTCAGCAAAGTTTGGTTTTTATGATTTTTAGTTTCGTCCGAGATGCGTTGGTGCGTTGAAAGGGCTCGTAATGCGTGGTGTCTTGGGGGTCGGCTTCATATGGTCTGGCCCATTAAATTAGCTATATTTTTTGCTCATAAGCAGACGCCGAAATTGCATAGTTTATGTTTTGTACTCGGGCTCCCTTGCTGTGCTTGGGGTTTCGAAGGAACCAAGAAGATTTGCTCAATGGGTTGTAAGCATATGGGTTCCAGGATGGGCTTTCCTCAGTGTTATCTATTTGATGGAAAAGGGCTGGCATAGCTTGTGTGCTGACTGACTGAGAACAGAGATACCTCGATGCTCCAAATAAGATAGATACATTTCTTTCTTAGTTGAACGCAGATAATCGCAGCTGCATAGTTTACCTGTAGCTTATCATTCAGGAGAGTTCTCCACAGGATATTTAAGTTTACTTTTGCATCCCTCCTACTATTCCGAATCCGATTCAATTTCCCGCTAAGCGATGGAAAACTTAAAGTGATGAATGGCATTTGCATCCGTACTGGCCGTTTCTGCCTCTTGCAACTTGCCCAAGTCCGAGTCTATTGAACTTTGGCTTCGGTGAATTGCAATGCCGGTGTTTTCCAGCTGCTATGATAATGGCATCTCTGCTCCGGCCCTGCTTGGCTCGGCTTCGACTCGGAATGTACGAGTAAGTGCATATAAATTATTTTCTGAACGGCGGGCAGAGGAAATATTTTACATTCGGGGCGGACAGCCTGGAGCTGGGCGTGGCTGGGGTCCCTTACATATGCCGTTGTATCTCCCGACAAGCTCGTGAATATTTCTGGTCGCCGATGCCGATGTCGATGGGCTGCTTGTCTGGGCGCTGTTTGTTTGTTCGTTTGTTGCCTGCCTGCCTGCTTGTTTGTTGGCCATGTTCGTGGCACTGCCGCCGCTTTTACGGCCATTGTTGTTTGCATATTTGTATTTAAAAATGGGCAAACACTTTTAACCAAACACATGTAGAGTGGTGTCTCTGTGTCGCTTTCAATGTGTCGCCTGTCGACAAATATAACCGAACATAAATCATCCGTAGCAGTCGCATAAATAATAAATACACACACTGGTGTAGCTGTGTGTGTTGGCTTTAATGGGTGTGTGCAAGTCTAAATTTATCAAGTTTTTCATTTTCGTCATTTAGGGTTTATTAATGTGGTATTTTCTTTTTCTTTGACAAGGTGATGGATAAAATAAGAGTGTTAAGTCATTTTAAATCAAGGAAGACTAGCTGGCATTTCTATGGAAATGAAAAAAGCATAAAGCTTTAGCGTCTTACATCCTCTTAAATACGAAATTCAATGAGCCACAACTACAATAAACTTGCCTTGCGATAATCCTGAACCAAAGAATAAATACGAAAACTTGGCAATCGCCTCGCCTGCTCGGGTAAAATGGACACTAAATTCCCGTCACATGCAAAAGAAACAACTTGAGAGCTCCCTCCTTGTCCCTCCGAAAATTCGCGCAGTTTGTCATCAACTTTTCGCGGTTAGCTGGCAGTCCAAAAAAAGAAAAAACAGATAAATACAGCTGGAAATCCACTTGTACAAATATTAATTTTCCAGCAGTGCGAAAACTGTCGTCAGAACTCGCCGGCTCTAAAACAACAAGGCCGGCATCGGCAAGGAGGGGAGGTGGAGAAAGTCTGGCTGGAACATGGCTAAGAACATTTCGGCACATAATTCTTTTTCCCAGCCGCAAAATAAAAACTGGCCGGAGAAAAAACAATTTCTCTGGCGAAGCGAATTCATAATTCATTGAGCCAGAGGGGCGAGTGGCAAGTGGCGACCGCACCAAGGGTTGGCTATCATTTACACCATGCATTTCGCCCATTTCCATCTCTGGCCGGGCCCGGCCAGGCCCATGCAAAACCCATTTTTTGCTCTGTGCGCTGAAAATTAATTTGCTCACGCGCCAAACGGAAAAACTGGCCGGAAAAGTCTCTCGAGTCCGAAAAAATGGTTTCATCTGCAATGCGACGCAAACAGTTGCCATTTTGCCCCGTCCATTCCACTCGCTTTCCCTCCATTTGCCAGGACTCGTGTCTGAGTTGGTCGTTCATTTTATGCGACGGCCATCGCATAAATTGTACAAAAATTTCATACATCAATATGGCCGGGCGAGTGCGAGAAAATGGCGCTCTGCCACTTCGCCTGATTAGGCGGACCGCAAGACCGCAGGACCAGAGCTCCTCGAATATTTCACAGCGATTGCAATAAAAGCGATACCTATGCAGTTTGGCCACGCGGCGTATGCGCAATATTTGCCACTGGGCAGGTGGCCAAGAAATAAAGTGCCTCGCGTATTCCGGGGCTCCGACTAAATATTTGAGTGGCGTCGTTGTTGTCGCGCCCGAGCCAAGTGACCCATAAAATGTCACCTCTGTTTGCCGCCGCCAACTGTTGCAAGTCAGACTCCCGCCACCAGCTGTCCCTAGTCCTGAACGTCATCGCTTTATGGACACCATTTGATCGTCTCCTTCCTTCCGCCGGAAAGGACAGGATCAATTGCAGCTCAAATTCTGTGCTTCCAGTTCCCCGCGGAATATTTTTGAAAGGAGATTTTTTGCAGCGCTCACTTTTGGGCTGCCAACTATTTTTCTGGCCAGGCCGCATGGACTCTGTGATGGGTGTTTTACTTGTTTTTTATTTAGCAAATTGGAGACGCTAGTTGGGCTTCATGGTATTATGAAGTTCTTGTTTTAAATGGAAGAAAAATCTTTCCATAGCATTTAAGAACAGAAAGTTGGCAGAGGAAATGCACGCCCATTTCTTTCAATTCAAATTCTCAAATTCCTCTGACAGCTTCAAATGATTGAGAGTGGCAAACAATCTGGGATAGGGCCAGGCTAAGAGGATGCAAGACTCTTTGTTGACGTTTCTATTCTATGCATTTATCGTTTCCCCCTCGGGCAGCCAAGAGATTCGAAAGCTGTCAGAAAAAACGGTCGCCATTTTGAAGGGAAAAAATCCAATTGACATTCGGGCGCCGTTCACTCCATTTGAGCCCGAGGTCTTTGGCCAAAGTAATTGCGTGCCCCCAGTTTGATTGTCATTTTCTTATGCAAAACTTTCGGATGCAAACGGTTCAGAGTGCAACAACTTGTGCCATAAATATGCATAAGCCCCATCCAGCCTGATCTGCCGGAGTCCTGCCTAACAGGACATGCCGCAAATGCACCGCTCACGTCCATCAAAGTCGGGAGAAAGTTCTGCTAAGGGCTCCCGATGCGGCATTTGCATTTTGCATCCTGCCGCTGCTTCAATTCCTGCTCGGCCACTTGCCCGGATCCTTGTGTGCTTATCGTTTTGCATACGCATTATTTATTAAGGCCGTCTCTGCGGTTCGCCAGGAGTCCAGCGGGGGCGATGGAATCACTGCGGCACAGGACTCGTTGTTGGCATTAAGTAGGCCTCTCGGCCATTCCAGGCTGGAGTCGGAGTTTGAGGAGCTGCAACCACATCCTGGCCAGGCCAGCAGCTGCACGAATTCCGGAGAGTGATTAGCATGCAGTGGGCACTATGTATGTCTATTGTTTAAGCAAAACTAATTAGTTTGAGTAATTGAAACTCAAATGAAGCCACTGCTCGGGGGACTGTCCTCGCTTCCATTGAATTTCCTGCAAGTGCACATATCCTAGTTGCCTTTTGTGGTCAACTGCAGTTTCGTAAACGTCGAATCGAATTCCTCCTGATGACTGCCTGGGGCCCAATGGAAAAGCAAGGGTCTGAGGGACCGATGTCTCTGTATGCAGATAAATTGAAATGGCAAAGGCCTCAGGGTTAATTACAAACGAAAGGTCAAAATCAAACGATAATGTCACTTGACATACCAGATGGCTAATGAAGATTAAGATTAGTCTTTCAACCAAACAATATATTCACATGATTGCTTTGTATATATTAATGATTTTGTATTAATTAATATTTATAAAGTTTACTTTAATAAGAACTTTTATCCCTCTCTTTGCAGCCCACTCTTTTGAGCACAACACATAAGGAGGCGACGAGTACATCAATAGAAACATAATGCTACTGAGCACTGCCATATACAACTGCAACTGATTGCATAGTGAGATCTAACAATTGAATAGCTCCGCATTTTTACAAATCCATACGAAGATATAGAATAATAATAGAGCAACTACTGGAAGGGAGAACTTTACAAATCGGAGACCAAGGACAAACCAGAGAAGGGGAAAAGCAAAACAGGAACTGTAGAGCAAATTAAGAATTTGTATTTAGAGAAACTTTCAGAAGGAAAGCTTACAATAGAGTAGCAAGAGCTGCCGTTTTCGCCAAAAGAAATTCGTAAAACAAGCACATAAACGAGGAAGGGAAGCTGAAGTATAAACTTTTATTGTAGGAAATCGCATAAACAGAATAGAAACACGCTCTTCGGGTTGTAAAGAAAACAAGAAGACAAAGGAAAAGCATAATAATGTTGCAAACAATAAAACATATACTTGCCATATTAATATAAAACGAAAACGTTGAAAGGCGGCGAAAATTTCACAAGATTAGGGAGTATTAAGGGCATCCCAGGTGGACACAACAAAAGGGAATTACACCCCATCCCCCAGGAGGACAATGTAAACTGCAGCTGCTGGATAAGGCCGACGAACAGAGGAACCGAGGAACCGAAGCCCGAAGCCGAAACCGAACCCGAAACGAACACAAATTATTATAATCTAGTAAAAGGCAGACAACATATCCGCTGGCAACAACAAACACCGAAATAGACTATGAAAAATGCACAACTGAAACTGACTGAAGTTGACGATGATGAGCTGTGGCTGCCAGTAAGATTAGCTCACGGTAGCAGCAGTACCTGCAGCAGAGCCACCAGCGACAGCAGCGCCAGAAGCGACAGCACGGACAGTAGAAGGAGCAACCAGCCACTTAGACAACTGAAACCAAGGAGCTTAAGTACAAAACACCAGGACATCAGAGCACACCAGGCACAGGGGCCGCCAGCGACTGACCAGCATGTAGCCTGCCACGCGCGCAGCAATGACCAGCGGCAGGAACAGCAGCATCAGCTAGACAGCAGCAGCAGCAGCAACATGTTGTCGCCGCAGACAGCAGCATCAGTTGCAGTTGCAGCAACTCAAAAACCAACAAACATAAGACTGTGTGCACGCAAGCGAAACAGATTGCGACGACGACGCAAAAGAAAACCAGCCGCACCAAGCGAGGCAGCCACATCGGCAACCACTAGCAATAACAGCAGCAACAGCAGCAGCAGTCTGCATCCCACAGCCACCTACATGCAATGTCGCACCAGCGATGACAGCACCAGCAATCTGAGATCGAAGCATGACCCATCGCCTGGCCTGCTGCAGGTGTGGCAGGTGTTGCACGTGCTGCAGGTTGCCCTGCTGGCCCTGCGGCGACTCAGAGGGAGCGTTTTGAGCACCACCGCCTTCGTTTGCCACTTGGGCAGGAGGAGTAGAGGCACTCAGAGCAGCGGCAGCACGCAAATAATTAACGGACTTAGTAAACACTCATGGATATTTTTATTGATATATTTGAATTTATCTGCTAAAGGTGAGTGCCATCCCAGTAAGCCCCTTGCCCCTCTCAGTTTACCTTGAGTGGCGGCCCTTGAGGGCCGTCGCAACGACACTTGCAAGCAACAGTTGCCGCATCGCTGCTCTGCTACCCCATAATGCACACCGGCAAGAGCAACATATTGTCACTTTGACACAGAATGCCACTCGGCAGTGGGAAACATTGCGGGCCCAAGCTGATGTCATTGTTGTTTGTCAGTTGTGACGTTTACGACAGCAAAGTGAGACGACAACAGCCCCAGCATCAGCTTAGAGCAGGCCTTGCCACTTGAAGGCGTCTGCGCCTAAGGTTATTTTCTTTCTTTCTTTTTCTGTCGCCCCCACTTCACGAGTCCTTAGTCCTTGTTCGTGGCTAAAGCAGTGGAGGTGCTTGAAAGGTCGTAAGGGCATAAACGTCGTTGGATCAGATCAAGCTGAGTGAGCCCTACTGAAAGACTGGCCCTCTAATTAACATTGTTGAGAACAAAATGGCCTTTTCCAATAATGCATCTTTGTATTCCCAGAGTCGCCTCCTGGCCAAACCACTCGGTTAATTTAATCAAATTCCCAGCCCTTGTTGACCCAAATTTGCCGGCACAAAAACTATTTTCCAAAACTAAGCAAAGTCATGTCGAACAATGTGTGGCTGGCTGCTGGTGCAGCTCTAAAAAGTTGCAATGCCATAAATACTTTCACAAGCATTTGCTGCACAACAATTTCCCATCTCTTGTTGCTGCCTCCATGCAAGTGGTTGTGGCAAAGCCCTTTGGCTTGGAAAATCTTTTTAATGGTATTCTTTCTCGCCTCCCGCCCCTGTGCTGCACTAAAAGCTTAAAAATTCTTTGTCACGGCAACAATATTTTCAACGAGACAAGGACCAAGTTTGGCCAGCAGCTCAAATGCCAGCCATTCTAATAGCAGTCGGAAAAAGCCACCAGAAGACGCCGTGCGGCGAGGCTCTTCTGCCACTTACACATATTGGGGTTATTAATGGTTGCCCATATGAGGCAGAACAAGAAGCCCAGAATTCAAAGTGTTGCCAATGTTTCAGGTTGGCGCAATCCACGTCGCGTGTCTCTGTTGGCGTGCCAACCTATGGACGCGAAAATAAGTACACACTTTGAACAGTGGGGCCAGTGCTTGAAGGAGTACTTTTGTAAATTAAGTCTATCAGCATGAATTATTACTCTATCCTGATTTCCCTTTCTTAATTCCCTTACTTTGAGAGTCGCTTGAAAATCCAACTAGTATTTTTCGGAAATGCAAACTGACAGTTAACGAAAGTTAGGTTTTAAGGTAAGAGCTAACACCTTACTAAGAGCTATCAGTTAGTGAAAAGTTTGCACTTCACTTACATAGATGGTTTATCCCTTCATTAGATTTCTGCCTTTAATTTTGTCTTAAAGGTCCCTAAGACAAGTTGGTAGTATTCCTAGCTGATATTTATAAGCAACCATCAAACCACTGTTCTTACGTGATCATAAATTCGAGCGTTGGCATACGTTGGGCCAATGTCTTTGTGTTTGCAGTCGAAGTCGTTCACTCGCCCCTCCCCCTTCGGCTGTCTGTCGCTTTGGCTTTGGGTTCATGTTTCATGCAACACCGACGGCAGCAACAGCAGTTTCGACAACAATTGCCGCCTGTCCACATGCGTGTGCATGTTTATGATTTTATGGCAGCACTTCCGTTTCCGCCGTGGCCATATTGTACTGCTGCCCGGCCCACTTCGCCCTCTCTGTGCGCCCAGCTGCCATCACTAATCAGATTTAAACTTTGCACTACGTTGCCAGCGTTGCTTACTGCGGATGCGACTCGGGGTTTGTGTGTTACTGTAACAGCTCTTCAGTGCTGCCAACAGGGGCTTAAAAAGCACGACAAGATATGAGAATATATGTATATGCTGTACATAAAATGTAGTTACCATTGTTGCATTTATAAGAAATAAATAAAATAAAATAAAATATACGAGGAAATAGGGATAGATAACTCTGCTAAGCAATGTGAAATTTAGGTTTTAGTCCAAAAAGAAGACGAAATGGCAACACTGCTGGTACTGCCACTGACTTCACGATTGTGCCGAGTCTGCGCTTGTCCTATGACATCGTTCATACGCCCCGTTGGCCAGCCAAGTGCCCGTTCCACTTGTCCGTAGTCATATTCTGTAAGTATGACATTTATTGCCACGGAAAGGCTTTTGGCAGGCATCAAGACTTTAAGAATTCTCGTTCTTAAGTTTTTATGATTTCTGGCATGAAACAAAGGGGTCTTTCAACAGCAACAACACATATCATTGACGCTTAAGTAGTAATGATTTTGTTTTAAGGACGCTGATGTCTAACGAAGTAAGATCGCACCTTTAAAGATAATCGTAGCTGCGATCCTATGTGCAATGTGCTTTCAACTTTAGTCCCAACCCAAAGTCTCATTCATTATTCAGGCATTTTTGTGAAATGTCAACTCCTCTGAGTCCCAAATATCCGCACTTGCATACACAGGCTTGTCGAGTGAAATTCGATAAATGTCACAGGAATCCTTCCATCATTAGCTAAAGGCTGCTACAAGAAAGAAAAACACAATGTCATGCCTGCCATTTGCATTATGAAACTCATCCAAGCCCAGATGCTCGCACACATGGGGTTGAGACAGATGATGGGCCCATCAGCCAAACACAAATAATCCCCGGCCCGTCACCACTACGAGGAGTGTTTTACAAAGGATCTGACCTGCTGGAGTAGCTGCTGACGATTTCAGGGGAAAGAAGGCACAGAAATGTGGGCTGGACTAAAATCAATCATCAAATGTGATGGCATTCATAATTTTCAATAGTGGACACAAGGCATTTTGATTGATCGCCTTGTCGAGTGTCCCCTGGAATGACAGAATCGGAAACACTGAAAATTATTTTTAACCAGATGCTAACTAGAAATATCATATAACATAATATAATACCAAATACCTTGTTCTGTTTCTTCAAGTGCTTCCTCCCATCACCAGTTCCTCTTTGTCGATAGCTGTCTATCGATTTGTTTCCATTTTTAAGCCTGCCGTCTCAGGTTACTCCAGCCTCAGCGTTTCTGGCCCGAAAAGGGAAAGAAAAAGGAAACAAGAAGTCATAAGCAATTAAATGTTTGCCCAGCCCCAAGCCCCATCCAATTAGAGAAAACTGGAGGTGTGTGTTGAGAGGGGCGCGTTAGCGTTGGAATTTTTATTGCATAAATTAAGCTTTGAATGGTTAAGCGTCACCTTGGCGCTATTAAAATGCCTGCTTCTGGGTGCACTTGTTTCCTTATTTTCCCTTTGTCCTCCGCTATCCGTGCTCTCTTTTGGCCGCCCAGAACCCGCGGCTCCGAGCAGACATCCATTAAGATTCATCACTTTGGTCCCTTTAGCGATTCCTCCAAAGCGCGCTCTCACCCTTTCTGTATTGGTTGTGTGAGCCTGAGTGGTTTAGCGCCGCGACAGTTCTGCCTTTTCCCTCAGTACTTACTAGTCGAAACTTTGTTACTCTAATCTCAGGGTGCCACTTAAACGATGAATGTACAAGAGTGTCATAGAAAAATCTGGGAATTTGAAGTCAAGTGATGGGACTTTTTACAAATATTAAAAGAGCCTGGATACTATTTTAAACCCTTTCAATGATTTTTGAATCAATATAAATTTCCCTGCAAATTAAGTAAAAAGATCTAAGAACCAGACGGTAAGAGGCTATTCAATTTCACAAATGTTTTTGAAGTCACTGCAGCACAAATATTTGTATTGAATTTTCTTAACAATTTTTATATTGTTAAGTACTTCGAGTACTCTGCGCGATTATTGCCAAGTGAATTAAGTTTGTGAAGGGCATTCCTATACATATGTATACTTTTTCGGTCATATTTCTGTTGCCCCTTGAGAGCGTTGGCCAATTTGCTCTCGTTATTATTGCTGTTGTTGCGGCGTGTGTTTCGGTAGGCAGCTGCATTTTCTAACCAATTTTGCTGGCTTTTTATTTTGCACATTAAATTGGCTCGCTCTACTGCGGTTCCCCGCAGCCCCTCCGAGGCCCCTTGCCCTACTGAATGCCAACCCATCGCCAGCTGTTGCCGCCTCCCGCCTTGTGCCGCGGCCCTCCCTCTGTCTGGCCAACAGCGTGGCTTGGCTTTGTGAAATAGCAATTACTTTTTCATGCTCCACTGCAATAAAATTGCAATTTTATGCGGCCTGCCGAAGGACAATAACAACAACAACAACGTCAGCAGCTACAGCACAACAAAAACAGGGAAATAACGAAACGGAAGTGCAGCCATTGAAAAGGCATTTCGAAATGGCCGCAGCCTGTAGGATGGAGTGTGCAGAGGAAGGGATGGGGACTACATAGGCTAAAGTTGAAGATGAGTAGACTATCCAAAAAGCCAAAAAAGTCACGAAGACCAAAAAGCTAATGACTTTTCATGTACATATTTATATATATATATTTGGCAGTCGTTAGGAAACTTTTAAAGAGAGAACCTCATTACACTCGTTTTTATCAGGAAATAAATGGTTTTTGAATTGGGTTCTAATTTTGTAAAATTTACAATAAATATTCCTTGGTAACAAAATGTCAATGGTTTAATTACAAATAATTTAGTTAAAATACGATTTTTAAAAATGTTTAAATCATTTTCAACTCCTGTTTGGGTTAATTTCGCTTAAAATTCGATTCGTTTCCTAAATTGGTTTCTAAAATAAATTTGACACAATGTCGGTGTGACTTTCTGTATTGGATTTACAACAACAAGAAGAAACGACTTTCAAAAGTGGTCAACGATCTGAAATGACTTACAAATCCTCTTGCACTGCGAACTAGTGTCATTTTTGAGTTAATTTAACTTTTCTGGCTATATATTTCTGTTTTTTTTTTTTTACATTTTTTGTGGTACTTACTTTCTTTGTGTACAATGGTTAGACAACAAGAGTAAATAGAAACAAAAGTCCCGTCTCAGGATGGCGTAGTCAAAAGTCGGCAAAAGTCGCCTTTGTGTCCAGTTACAATGGCCGCCCGATACTCAGGATCTGGCAGGCTCTCATATTTGTTTTATTATCACATTCATTTTGACACTTCATCAGACGTTGGCCTCTTTTTTTACCCTGCTGTTTTTGTCCTTTTCCGAGCCTCTGTTGCTTTGTCTTCTCCTCTGTTCCTCCCACACAGCAGCCTCGCTGGTGTCAATGCTTTGCCTTAAAGGCCTAACTAGTTGGCATGACCACCCACCCACCCACAGCCACAGCCGGGACCCCATCCCCATCCCCAGACTCCAACACCGCCCACTCGCACTCATTGTTGGCCTGTGCTCGTTAGCTGCAGTTTTTCTTCATCTGCTGTCGCCTTTTTGCTTAGCCTGCAGGCTCGTCATTTTGTTTTAATATTAAATGAACAAGGAAGAGCGCGTGAAAAGCGAATGAAATGTGCAAAACCGGGGCTCGGGCTCCTTGGCGGTGAAAGTCGCGGAGAGAGCTGGCCAGCGGAGAACTGAAGACAAATTAAAACTAAAAAATTCATGTGCATAATTTCTAAACGCTGTTCATTTCGTATGCAAATCTTTTGGCTTGAGCTGGCTTTTGCTCGTAGAAAGTGAAAAGTTTTCTAGGCAAATCAGAATCTCAACTTTCTGCGGTCTAAAAATTCTATGCAATCCACAATTCCCTTCAGAAAGTCACCCAAGAACTTAAAATTTCCACTTTATCTATACATTTTGATCTTCAATGACTACTTTTCCTTAGCCAGTGACTAAACCTCCGATTTATCTTTGATACTCACGTATTGCTCACATATTTAATAAACGTTGTATATATTGCTGATTGGTGAGAGATTGCAAGGACTGAAAAATGGAAGGAAATCTTGTAAGAAATTATCAAATTGGAAGGCAAAGAGCAGCCAGGGAAGTTTGCTTCCTCCACAGAACCATTGGCAACTTCATCTAGTTTCTTTTGTAGTTTCATCTGCTGCCCACATTCATGCATAAATAATTCCACGATAACGATGCGAATATGTCCGTCCGTGAATGTGTGCGGGGCCATCTATTATCGCCGGGGAGAAACGTAACAAGAAAATTTGTATGTAAAAAACTTTTGCTCAATAAAAGTTTCCCTTTGTTATTCGCCTGCCGAAGAACAATAGTCTCTCACACAGCCAGCAAAGACATATGTGTGTGCCGGGAAAGCGATGAACAAAAAGGGCAAAAAGGATGCAAACTTTCTGCCAACGTTCTTTCGAAGAACTCCTTCTTCTGTTGCCCAAGTCCAAGGACCGAGGCAAGACCCAGAGCTGCAGGGAGCCAGAACTCGTAAACTTTAGCATATCAATAAATTTTAGTTGCTCGCTTTTCCCCCCCACTTGCCAAATTATTGATGTTGATTTGCGGCGCTCCTGTGAAATGGCAAACAATTACTGCAGTCCTTATGCAGTACCCGTCCCCGCCCCCACACGTAACTGCACAAGTTGTGTCTACTAATGCGAATTTTATTTACTTGCAGTTTGCCTAGCAGGATATCATGAAAAGAGACTGTTACATGATCTTTTGGATCCTTATAATACACTAGAACGTCCCGTTCTCAACGAATCGGACCCGTTACAATTAAGCTTTGGTTTAACTTTAATGCAAATTATCGATGTGGTAAGTACTTGACTTTTTACCTGACTTTATTAATTAATTATCTAGAATTTAAAAGCGTAGATTCGTACGCTATTAATATAAATTTACTAGTTTAAGCCAAACTACAGAAATTAATATTAGTGACCGAATTCAAAAATACAAGTTTTAAAAGTAATCTCAGTTTCATAGACTCAAATCAGAAGCAAGTCTGAGGTTAATTGAGATGGAAATATTAGATATTTATAGTATAATACCCTTCTTTTTTGGGTTTATAGTCAGACTTAGAACAAATTTTTAGAGAACGTCTGCAGAAAGGTATCTAAGTATTACTTATATTTTCACTCTTCCAAATTCAATACTATAGCTATAGCTTGATCTTTACACAATCTCCCAAATAGAGCATAAAAGTCATTATATTCCAACATACCACAGATACTTTTTTTCTGATTTAACCAAATTTGACGTAAGGTAACTCTTTAATATCCAGCTTAAGTCAGCGCCAATCCTGTGCCAGCAAAGCACTTTCAGTTTTCCATTTTCCCCACTTTTCTGAGGGCGCCTTTAAGTTTGCAGCTGAAAAAAAGAATCCCTGATGACACAATTTGGTCCCTCACAAAAAGTGAATTGCCAAGAAAGTGAAATTTTAATTATTTGCCAGAGAGGCACACACACACTCACGTGGGTGTGGGTCCTGTCTGCCGCCTGTTCCTTGAATGGCAGGCTCCCCGTCCTGCCGCTTCCCTGGCCTATTTGCAGACAGGACACACGAATACACATTACACATTACACAGCCCCGTCCTGACTGGCAGTGTCGAGCAAATTACATGCAACGTCATGTGGCATGTGCGGCGGTTGGCTCATTTTCACCTTTCGTGTGGGCGAACTGCATTCATCAGTTGGAAAAACTTTTCTCTAACTCACATCTGCGTAGAGGGCACGGCGGAAGCACGGGGGAGCCAGGGAACCCGGAGCAAGGCCTGGATAACGAATAAGGTGCAAAACTGTCGGAAAAGTCGACGCGAGGCGTTTGCCTTTGTTAGTGAGACAACCTCGATTCATATTAGATTTGCATTGCATTTGTCCGTGAGTGTGGCTTGTTTGTTTGCCTATCCCGCACAAAGTTGGGATCCAGCAAAATGGAGCGCACAAACAAAAGGCACTCACACACGAGGCATGAAAGGCGATGGCAACGGCAACGGCAACGGCAACACAGCAGCAGCGCCTGAAAGTTGCTGTTGGCATATAGGACATACAAGCGTGGCAGTGGCAGGGCGGAGCAGCAGCAGAGCAGTTGGTGGGAGGAATAAAAACGAAAACGATTCCAGACGCTAGAAAACTGCGCATTCAGTGACGCGCTAAAAGTCACACATACGCAAACAACTACACTTGAACAACTGCAAACAGCAGAAAGCAATGCGAGCTACACAGAGAGAAATGAATTTTAGTAAACATTTTACAAGAAGTTTTTACTAAAACCCCAAAAAACGTACTACAATTGACAAAATCATAACGTTCAGCTGTATCCCTTTCTTTTATTCTAAAACCATAGACCAATATAACAAGATGCGTAACGTCATACGATTTTATTGATGGTAACTCCATAGCTGACCTCAGACTCTCTTGTCGTATTGTTTAAAAACTCAGAGAGGGCGAGGGAGATAAAGAGTGGTCAAGAGCCAGTCTCATGCATGCTAGATCTGTACGCTCGCTAACGCAGTTGTTGGATAGGTGAATACTTAGTAAGTATTTCTTGCACAAGTACGTCCAATCTATTTTGAAATATTTTTCCAATAACTTGGAGTGAGCGAAGAGAGCGTACATGCATATCTCATTTCAAATGTATTGCCGTTATGCATCTTATTATCACAAAGTCTTAGATTCGACCTTAGCAAAAAGTCAACTGTAATTGTACCACGAAGACTTAAAGGTTCTTGAACCTAATCTTTGTCGATTTTGAAGCCAACCTTATGGAACATGTAACATGGATAAGCATCTTAAGGCTATTAAGGGCGAAAAGAATTATTAAATTAAATCAAGAAATTGGTTTGACTTTTAATGATGCTTCCTTTCCAAGAGATTTACCGATTTCGGTCAGTGCATTTATAATAAAACACATACGTACACACTTGGCATGCAAATAAAATGAATAAATAAAATTTGCACATGTGCTTTTCACACCTTGTGCCAAAACATATAAACCCGAGGGCGCGCGGTGCCTTGCAGGGACTGCGTGCGGGAAAAGCAATGAAGTGCGAGTTGCTGCTGCTGCTGCTGGTGCAAAATGAAGTTGAAAGAACGGAGCGAGGCAAATGGGCACAATGCGCCGTGGCAGTCGTTGTTTGTTGCCGGCTCGGTGGCAGTAAAAACTGCAGCACGCACACTCGAAACGCAGCCCAGCAGCGGCGGCAATTACAGGTAGCTGGGAACAGGGAACTGGGAACTGGGAACATAAAAACCAAAATCGGGTCATTTGGGTAACATGAGGGGGATTGGGGATGCCAAACTAGGGTTTATGAGCCCTGCGGCGTACTCAGACTTTTATTGCGCACTGTAACTGGCCCGCTTAGATGTCACGGCAATCAAAAGTTGTTAATGACTGACGGGGAATCGTAATCGTAAGGAAATTAGTTGCATATGGTGCGATAATAAAGGATATTGCTCTCTTGCCGCCCCCCATCTTGGCTGGCATTTTCTTTTATTTTTGCCCGTATAAAGGAAACGATTTTCCGACCATTGCAGGTCACCGATGTCATTAGTTTGCCATTGGGATTGGGAGTACGCAAGCGCTTGACGATGAACATATTTTCTGTTCTCTCTGTTAAGAGCGGGACCCTGGTGCATTAATGATGATAGAATTTATTCATTGAAAGTCCTTAGCCTGCCCCTTAGAAATTTTTATACCAAGAGGTCACCTGCTCAGGTGAAAAGTAAAACTCAGAGCGCCTCTAGTTGCTATTCTTTCCCACTTCCTGTTGATTATTGCAGTTAAAAAATGCACTCCTTATGTTGTGGTATTTCCAAGTTTCCGGAATAGCTTTAGGCATTGTCAAACCTCTTGGACTGATCAGTTACACTTGCCATCAGGACTATTGATCGGGTTTCCTTTAGGTATTACAGATCAATGTTCATGGCATAAAAAAAAAATGTTAAATGAGCAGTAAACAAACTACAAGACCTTAGTGTTGTCTTAAATTTATGTAAACTAAGCAGAGAGAAAGCTTGTCCTAGGGTCAAGTTAGATTAACAAACTTAGAAACTAAGGAAAAATCGTTTATTTTTCTCAGGCGAATTAGCGACAATCGAGATGCAGTGGGAATTACTGAAAACTAAGCTGAACAAAAAATAAGCCAAGCCAGAAAGAAAAAATAGGGAAAGCGGTTGAGCAGGCAGAAAGACAAGGCTTTCCCTCAATGGAGGGGTGGTAATAAGAATGGCGAAGGGAGGAGAGTACGAATAAACAACTCCCAGGCGCATTAATTAAAAAGGAGCAGACAAAGCGAGGCGCAGATTAATTGGCATCAATGCGAGAAAGGCGGCTGCAGAAGGAGGGCTCAGATAAAGGCCAAGACGCGAGGAGCCGCGCAAGGCTGTAGTGAAGGAAGTGATTAAGGAGGCGCAGGACGACGGATTCCGGCGGCGGATATCAACGGATATCAGCGGAAAATGAGTAATGAAGAGATGGGGCAGCCATTTTTTATGCATACAGGACAATGTGAAACTAGACCTGCGCCTGTGTGCGACTGCGTTTGCTAGTGTGAGTGTGCGTGTGCGATGGGAATGAGCGCCGCGCTTTATGCTACAGTTTCAGTCTACCTCGAGTTGGCTTCCTTTTTTTTTAAATTCTCCGAACGTTGTTGGCTTGCCATGTCAATGAACTGGCCCTGCCAGTGTGTGCCCAGCGAAAATATGCTTTTTCGCCACACATATGCAAATTCCCGCACTCGAACCCAAAAACTTGTCTTTGGCTTGGTCGAAGGCGGGTTGAAAAAAAAAAGAACGAGAGCGGCGGCGAAATAAAAACTCCTGGGCTGTAATAATTTTGCCGTTTGCTTTTTCTGCTCATTTAAAATTCAACAACCGCCGCTCGCAGTCGCCTTTTATTTATATATATGTATTTCGTTTGCCTCCTTCGGCAGACACTCACATAAGCGCATATACATTCATATATACGAGCACTATTTGAATGCGAATAAGCCTCATTTAAACATGGGCTGTTTTCAGAATGTTTTTGAGCCGCACTTGCACTAAGAAAAACAGACCTCCTACACGTTTGTTGTCGTCTAGTGACAGTAAGTGTAAAAAACAGTCGGAAAATGTGAATAAAAAGGTTAATTTATTATTTTTAAGGGTAACCCAAATAGCAAAATAACTTAAATAACTGAAGTTTAAGCCAAACCTATAGGTTTAAGAATCTTAAGCCTTCTACCAGAGTTAGTCTCTCCAATGTTTTGTAATTAAATTTAATTATTTTTCTACTCACAGTGTGTGTTTTTGTGGTTGTTAGTCCTATAATTGTGTGTAAATGAACATGCGCGCTCAAAATTTCAATGGAATATACAACTGAAAATGCAATGTAATATGAAAAGAGCAGACGGGCAACGTTCTATCAAAAGCTGGCCGTTGATTGTGAGGCGAGAGAATTATTAAATTGAAATTAAAGAGGACTTAAACAGAGGAAAAACTCTTGTAATGAAACTTCCCGCCACTGCGGTAGACCCATCTGGCCAAACGAATTATGCGGACCAAAAACACACTCCATCCGAAGAACGCCCAAATTAGTGAGCGTCAACAAAAACTCAATTTGGAAAACGGATTTTATTAGGTCGCTTTCGGCACCACTTCCGCTCCTGCCCGATGGCCGGGTAAAATCCTGGCATACTTTTCACCGTCAACCATTTGTTTGTCTGCTGTGGTCGCCATTGCAAAGTGCACCGCAAAACATAAGTGTGTGTCCTGTGTGTGTCCTGTGTGTGTCCTGTGTGTGTGTGCTGGTGCGAGTGGGAGAACCAGAGTTACAGGGCGGACTCCGCTGCAGTCAAGTGCAATAATGTAATGGCTATATTTAGCCAGGACACGTTCCATGTTTGCCTTTGCTCTGCGATATGACCGCAATATTGCCGAGTCCCGCCACGTCGCTCCTTTGCCGCGTTATATCTGCCGCATGTTTCGATTTTGTTATGCGGACTCCCCTAGATGGCATATTGAGGGCCAACCAGTTGGTTATCGCCTGCAGGCTTGGCTCCATTTCACTTGCATCGCATTCTTACCGCATATTTCGAACCCATTTTGTGATTGCACTCGCACACTGACTAACGGAAATTATTTGGTCAAAGTATTTGTGCAATGCGATGCCGAATCCTTCGCTTCCGCTCTGCTCCAATACGATCCGCCTCGCTCCCTGTGGCCCTGGGATCCTGGCTCCCTTTGTTAGTTAAGCGCCTGTGATTTGGCTTTTGGTAGCTCTTTTCATTTTTCCAAAGCGAGTTTTGCTTTTCCCATTTCATTCCTGTTTCTGTGTGTTCACCGAGTGAGCCATGAATATTTTAGGCATTTAATTGTAAATTACACATACGACCTGTGTGCCGCTGTTTAATTTTTTACGCGCAGCTCTCTGGTTTCACTTTGGTTATTGGCCTGCCTCCCCCGGGCGGGTCGGTTAGGTTGTTTATCAAAAATTCAACTCGCTTTAACATTGGTTTAAAAATAACTTTAAAGCTTAAATTGGAGATGGAATTGAATCCCTTGACTTGTAGATTTTTAAGAATTAGAAAAAACTATAAATATTATTTTGAAATGAGGAATTTCTTATTAATTTTGCAGAACATTCAGCCATAAACCAAGTTTAAAGAACTCTCTTAAAGTGTTTCATATATTTTCAATTACAATCCTTGCTGGACGTGAGCCAACCAACGTGAGCCCAAAGTCCCCAGCAGCTCGTATCCGTTGCGGCAGGATATACTTTTAAAAAAACTCGTGACCAGCGCGAAATTTGCAGTCAAACTTATATAAATATAGAGTTTTTTGCATGTTAATTATTAATATCAGGCCATGTGCACGTGTGTAATTAACTTCCTGTGTGACTTCCATTTGTTCTTTCCGCCGCAGGACGAGAAAAATCAATTGCTAGTCACGAATGTGTGGTTGAAACTGGAGTGGAACGACATGAATCTGCGCTGGAACACCTCCGACTACGGCGGAGTGAAGGATCTGCGCATACCGCCGCACCGCATCTGGAAGCCGGACGTGCTGATGTACAACAGTGCCGACGAGGGGTTCGACGGGACCTACCAGACGAACGTGGTGGTGCGGAACAACGGATCCTGCCTGTACGTGCCGCCGGGGATCTTCAAGTCGACGTGCAAGATCGACATCACGTGGTTCCCCTTCGACGACCAGCGCTGCGAAATGAAGTTCGGCAGCTGGACCTACGACGGATTCCAGGTTTGGTTCAGTCTCCCGCCCAAGCAAGGCAACCAGGAAGTACTTAACTTACCGAAAAGAACTCGTAGTTGTTATGCTTGACCGATTTATTCGAGAGTATTTACGATTTATGATTTTTTCGGTTCTCTTTTTTGCATTGATTCGATGCGAGTGAGATATTTACATTATTCTCCCCTCTCCCCGATACCGTATAAAAAGCTGGATTTACAATTACAAGATGAAACTGGCGGTGATATCAGCAGTTACGTGCTCAACGGCGAGTGGGAACTACTGGGTGAGTAAGCCAACGTCGTCCTGGGGCGACAGCCTTCCTCTACATACTTCGACATCCAAACCCAGACTCTGAGCAGGCGGTCTCCCGCTCTTCAGACAGATAAAATTGAGAAATTACCTCGTATACGCTCCCGGTTGGGTGTGTGTGTGGAAGTGGAAGTAGAAATGGAAATGGAAATGGAAATGCCAATGCAAATGCAAAACCAAAAGCCAAAAGCACAACCAAAAGCGAGGTAGAGCCAACAACACAGCTCCCTTTGGCGAAGAGACAATAAAGACTCGCTGCTCCTCCTTCGCGGAGTTGCCGGCCTTGCGGCTGATTTATAGCATACTTTTGCGGGCCCACAGAGGACACACGCACACACAGATATACTTCTCTTTTTCTCTCTATCGCTCGCTCTATCTCTTACTTACTCTCTTTCACTCTCGAGCAGGGTTCAAGCTGCGAACTACAGTTCCGAACTCGTTCCGTTCGAAACTCCGACTGTTTGCCCATCGATATGTGATTGAAATCGCTTTCAATCATCTAGAGATGGAAGAGTTACGTCACTGCTATTTGATACTGTTCTATATGTGTACTTTCAATTTCATTCAATTCAATTTCGAGGTCAATGAATACGGAATTAAGTAAGGCACTCAATGAACCCTGTTGTAATCCCACCCAGTTACTCAAAACTCAAAACTTTCGTACTCCACCCGAATCACACGCTTATCCAGTGTTCTCCCACTCACTCTACTTTCAAAACAAGACAACCAAATCAACTCAAAACTCCCTTGGGCGCTTTAACTTCTAAAGTCCGAAATAGCCGCGTAAACATTTCGTTTACTCTCAGTAAGAGGCCTGCTTGGTGGAGCATACTGTCAGAGTATGCTGCTCCAACCGCAGGCACCACTAACTTATAAACCCGATCAAGAGGTAAGGCCCGGCCCTTGTATGCAACTATCTTAGACTATTTTTTCCGGACTCTTCGAACCGTTTTCCTAATCGAAGCTAAGGCATGCGGCTAGCAAGTACGAAACGAAAGTGAATGCTCAATAGAAACTGCTTAAATGCTTATCCCGTATACAAAATGTCTCGGGATATACTATATAGTCATTAGCGATATTTTGCCTTTTGTCTAACTATCAGTTTGTATAAAGTTAAGTTGAGGGAAGTCTACCTGTGGCCTGATCTGTACCATAAAGCTAACCAAACCTGTAATGTTTTTGTTAACATTTAATTGCTTACTAAGTTAGAAAATTAAGCTAGAAGTAGCAAACGAATTGTGAGTCAGGGAAATCTATCTAAGCAAAGGGAAAACACATTCTTAATTGACTAAATTGCAGAGTTTTCATAGAAACTACTAAGCCGCATCCAACCGCAGAGAGTGCGTGCTAACTGACCAGAGCGGAGAAAACAAAATTGTTTTATCCTTTCGACGGGCTCGGAACCATGCAGCAAAACCAATTAAAAAATTAAGAGGCAAATACTTGTGCATCTCCACATCTACTATAAATTAGAGCCCATGCAGACATGGAAAGTTTTCAACTCAACACTGGCCACAAAAGTGCAAAAGAAAAATTTGTTGAGCAAATTTTAGTTTCATTTGCGAAACTCCCTTAATTTTCCCCTTTCTGGCATTCGAGTTTAGCTCCTTTTTTGTGTTCTTCTCTTGTGTCTGAGCGTAGTTTTTAGTAAAACTTTCCAAGTTTCTCGCCTCATATATCTCTTCTGTTCTTTTTTCAATACGCACTTGCGGCTTCCCTTTCTCCGGCAGCTTATGCAAATTATTTTGAGCTGGCCAAGTGCTCCCAGAACGAGTAACTGCTTGTGGAAATTCGGTAGGTGTCCTTTTGGGCCATTTTTAAATACGCAACCAAGGCATTCTGCTCGCACTCTCCGCCTCTGGTAATCCGCCTGGTAATCCGGAGTAAGTTGAGCAAATAATTTAGCTAGAAGTTTCGTTGTCCGCCAATCTCCGGCATGCTTTTTGCCCAAAAGTTTTTATTGCGAATATGTTCGCGAGCCAGTTGAGACGAAGGGACGAAGGGAAAGGCAATTAGGAGGCTGCAGGCGAAGAGGATACTTTGAAAGGATGCACTTTTAAATTGAAGATGACGCAGCTTAACAGGGACTCGAGAAAAGCTTTTATTGTTTGTTCTTCCTAAGATTTTAGTTGGGCCAAGGAAAAGTTTGTGAATGAGTAATTTAGGCGAACCAATATTTAATTTTGGTAAGATTCTAGCTAAGGAGTAATATAAACCATTAACGAGCATAAAATTCTTAAGGCTTATGATTGATTCCTGATGGTTGCAGCACAGGTGACTTGAGATGTACAGCCCAGAAGCCCTGCTTACACCACTCCACCCCAATACTACTTAACTTACCCTGATTTTCTATATGTATATGCATACTTGAACAAACCGCAAGGAAATTTCTTATCTAAATAACTTTTCTACTACGTACTTACATTTGGAAAGCGAAGTGCATAAAAACTTCGCCGTAGTAAATTGCTCGGCTTGCCTCTACTCTGCTCTGCTCTTACTTAACTTTACTTACAATTAGTTGCCTAGACAAATAAAACTCTTTCCGAACTAAGTTTACACTCAACTAAACACTACCCAGGCATGCACACCCACACTGCACACCCACACCCCACATACTTCCCACATGCATACGCCCCATGTAACCCCACAACCATCCTTATTGGGAACTGTAAATGGCAATAATGCTTCAATTACACTCACAGCCACTATAGTCTTGATCTGCTCTGCTCTGCTCTGTTACTCTGAAACACGCTTTTACCAATCTACCCCTTACTTAACCTAACTCTTGTAATACGCTCTGAATCTGAACAAGATGCCAAGTACTACTAAGTAAAGACTGCCAGAGATACCATACATATATCTCACCGAAACAATAATACCGACCTCGAGACCAATCCCCTCCAGAATAATGTGCGTAACGAGTCTCTGTGTTCAATTGAACCACCGCAGGTGTGCCTGGCAAGCGTAACGAGATCTATTACAACTGCTGCCCGGAACCCTATATAGACATCACCTTCGCCATCATCATCCGCCGCCGGACGCTGTACTATTTCTTCAACCTGATCATACCCTGTGTACTGATTGCCTCGATGGCCCTCCTCGGATTCACCCTGCCGCCGGATTCGGGTGAAAAATTATCGCTGGGTAAGTGAATGGGGTGTGACATGGTAGTGCCACCAACTAGGAGTGCAGGGGGGTGTGCCTTCGAGTGGGCCACATTAATTTGAAACCACTTACGCAACACAAATACTCGTACTCAAGGAGGCGAAGGGATGGCGAGGGGCGCCCACACATGCAAGCAGCTTAAGAGGCGCTCCGAAAAGTATTTGCCAAGTACTTTTTAAATAATGACAGGCTCGTCGGCGTCGCTGGCAGCGAATTTCAAATTAGATGCCTTTCATAATGGTGTTGATGGGAATAAGCCCTTGGCGGGTAGAAGCTCCTTGTCCGACCCACCGACGGATCGACTGACATCGCACAGTGCCCCTTAGTGGCATCGTTAGCCATGCCTGACTCTGACGCCACCGACTTGGTAAACAAACTATTGAACTGGCTGGGTAGTAAAAAGTGATTCTGCCTCTGCCATTTGACAGCAACGAAATAGAAATAAATGACTGGGAAGTGGGACTGCAAAGTGCAAGGCTTACCCCTTAAAAAGCGTTTGTATTGGTAGCAAATATGACAAAGTCACTGTATTGCCTAGCATTCGAGAATGTACTGCCATAATTAGTAGCATGACTATCGGAACTGACGAAACTACTAAATCAAAAAATAAAATCTAGCAATTCCTGATGAGATTTTTTTGCTTTTCAATGTCAAGGCTTTGAAATTGTAATTCCCATTAGTGATAGTAAGACAGGTAGATATCAAGGCAATATAAGTAATAAGATGTGTAACTGAGCTTTTCTCGATGGTGTTACGCATCTTGAAGTTTATACTGCCTTTGGTAGGTCCTTGTTGTGTTAGAAAAAAAGGATCGTTGCTGGAATTGTTAAGTGCTAAGTCTTGTAAGCGTTCTACTTTATCTCATTTCTTAATGGAGTCTCCCCATCTGATGTCTAGGTGTTACCATCTTGCTCTCTCTGACCGTGTTCCTCAATATGGTTGCCGAGACAATGCCGGCCACATCCGATGCGGTGCCACTGTTGGGTAAGATCATTTTGTTTACCAGTAGTATTCGATGGTAGAGCTTGTAACCGTATACCTATACTATACTATATCATGTGATCGCTGTGTATATTCTCTTCAGTTGGACATTTCCTTAACGCATTTCATAAATAATCATAAATTAATGGTACTCTCATATATCTTTGTACTCGTTTATAAATATTTCTAACGTTGCAGTTGCAAATCCATTTAATATATCCATGCATTTCTAAAATGATTTTAAATCGAAATAAAATCCGATGATTTTATAATATTAAAACCTTGACACACAACTAAAAACTCGAACGAAATAAAATTGATTAGCAGCATTGGTGTTTATTCAAATATTTCTTTGGCAGCAAAGTCAAATGTTCTCAATAACATTTGGCTATGAAGCTTTGAGAGAAATACAAGCTGATGCAAACAAAAAATTTATTAAAAAAGACTTGAATATTATAATAATCATAACTAGAAGGGCATATAAATGTTGATACTAAACCTTAATTATATTGAAAAAACAGAACTAAATATGATAAATATTCCCCTTATCTATGTGAACATAATCAGCGAAAAGTGCTCAATATATATGTACATTTTACACACGAGTTGGTTTGAAAAATGCACACTTATTTGACAACGAGTTTCTTGCACGTTATAAATATTCTTTATTTCGGTTGTCAAGATAAGGTCAAGATAAGGGCTGTTCCTGCTATATTCAAAACTAAATTAATCGGATTTTAAATTTTCACAACGCCTTTTTTGTATTTGTAAAGATAAATATTAAATTTAAAAAATAATAATTATATTAAATTTTATAACTCTTGAATCGTATGTTTTTAACTATCATTAGGTTCTCTGTATTTATTTTTACAAACTTAAAAATTGATAAAATAGCAGAAGGGAACAGTTCCACCAAATAAAAATACAACCGATCGATTAAAATGAATTCAATCTCTAAATTAAAAATAATACTATTAATCTAATTCCGTTCTTGGCGTACACTTTTCGGTGTTTAATTTCTATGTATTGTAACCTTTTTCTGAAACATACAAGTTAACGTTAAATTCGTGTGTGTGCTTTAATACAACAAAAAATAAATCTATATGTTTTTTTTCACTCGAAAATAACATTTGCTATGCCTTTTTAAAACGAATAACAACCTAACCGAAAAATTTCGCATTTAATGAACTAACTAAAATATTTTGTACATATTTCTTGCCTTTTTCTTTCTTTCAAACAAACTATGTACCTTCCGCAATAATGATATGTGCTCTCAAAATGCATATGACTCAAAACTCAAAACCAAACCAAAACCGTACACTATGAATGAATTCCGAACTTTGAAATATGCGTAACCCCGAACGAACCAACACAACAATATGAAATAAAACAATAACCCGATATCACACGCACCACAAAACAAATCAAATACAATTTATTCACACACTCAACAATTAATATATATACCTTATATATATATATATTGACAACACGCCCAACCAACCAACAGGTACATATTTCAATTGCATAATGTTTATGGTAGCTTCATCCGTTGTGTCAACGATTTTAATATTAAATTATCATCATCGAAATGCTGATACGCACGAAATGTCCGAATGGGTAAGTTGCAAATAGGTCAACCCAACAACCATCTCAAACAACTACAGCAACCAACAAAACTCTCTCCAACCAACCAACCCAATATCAAAATATGAAACAACTGCAAAAGCGACCATCACTCATCCTTTATAGCTTCCAGTGGCCGCAGAAGTGCAGCTCCAGAGGAGGACTCCCTCCTGCTTTGTCCTGGTACCCACTCCGTGGACCAATGTTGGGTGAATCCCCATCTGCCCCTCCCTCTGCTGCTGTATGTTTTGTGGCCATTGTCGCATTGAATTAGCATTTTTCATCCGATTTATCTCCGCAAGGAGACAAAAAATTCAACCAAAAATATATACCCGAGAATCATGCAAATATAACTTATGTGTTAGCTAGCGAAATGTTTTTCTGTCAGCTTTTTTCACCTGGTTTAGTTACTTGTTGTAATTTGTGTTGTATTTGTTTATTGTAAAAACGAAACTTAAAAATATAGAACATAAATAATTTATCCTTTTAATGCCAATAAATGATGTTTTAGGCTCTACAAATAAAAACAAAAATGGGAGCTATCTTCGGAAGGCCTAAGTGTGTATACCCTTACAGATTAGTAGGTTCTTACGATATTGTAGAGGTTTTACGCGATTCCGCAGAGCGCCATAAACACCTTAACTGATTGCTCCTACAGCAGACTAAAATTAATATTAAAAGCCCGAATTCCTAAATCATAAAAATAAACAAAAGTATAGACTAGTTTGAGACTAACAGACGAATGGACAGATAATATTTCACAAGGGTTTTCCAAAACTCTAAACAAGTTTTCAATACTAATAAATATTATATGAATTTGATAGATAGCTTGTTGCGAGCCCAACCGAAAAAGTTCATTCTCTCTCGCTTTCGCTCTGAGCAAGAGAGTTTTGCTGTCTTCATTTCTGTTTTCTGTTGAGCGCTTTTCGTTGAGCTCTTTTTATTTCGGTCTTTAGATCATTCAAGTATAGTATAGTACTTAATAGGGTCGAAAATTACCCATTTACTGCTTTCTTAACTTAAAACTTAAAATTATAAAATCTTCTGCAAGGGTATAACGCATCAAATTGGCTTAATATCATAATGCTAAACATAATAACCAATCAATTTTGCTCATAAATTTGTCTGCTTCCCTAGAAAAATAGGATACTGGGCAGAAACAAACAAAGTGTTTAAATAAAAAACAATCCATTTCTAGTTCCCAAAGTCCGCTGTGCAAAAACTTGGCCTATTTTTCTTTACAGAACCTCAGTTTCCAGTCACATTTATAATACAATCATAACGAACCAAAAAAAAAGAAATCACCATTGGGCGTTCGTTTCATAACTTGCACTGTCAACGCGCCTATAACTCCATGAAAATATAAAAACAATACCTAAAGACAACTGAAATCGCATTGCAAATAGTTGCACAAATAAATGTTGTTTGTTATCCTTTCAATTGTTATTATTGTTGATGTTGTCGTGCATTTCTGTTTCATACACAAAATCAACCGGTTTATGTTGTTCGGTTTCAATTCGGTTTGTATTAGTTGGCGATGCCTACTTAGGGGCACTTATGCAAGCTGCAATTTTATGTTCCCCCCTTGATTTCGTTAGAATGCATAACTGTATCTGCAATTTAGCCGAAAGCCAAGCAAAGCCAAAAAGAGTAACAAAACTGTCAGTTGAGTTGAGTTCTACGTATTCCCTGTGTGTGTGACCCCAAATCGTAAATCCAAATAACCAAAACCAAAAAACGTAATGAAACGGAGGAGAGGCGAAGGCAAAAGCGAGAGTGAAAGGAGGGGAATGCTGACCCGAAATGTGACTGGCGGATGTACAGAGTACAAAATGAATGTTGTAACCACCAACATGTCTAGCTACTATACGTGTCTACTATAAATTAATTTATGTAATGAAAAATATCGTAATGTTGATGTTGGGCCCATAATTTGAACTTATGTGTATGCTAGCCACAACCTCGATCCCAGCAAGAATCACCCCTCCCGAAATCACCCAACTACCCAGCCACCCACCAGACCCAATCCCTTTTTGCTCGTAGCTTTCTAACCAGTTGCACACACGCTTTTGAATTTGCATCCAAGGTGGAAGATCCTGTAAAGCGAAAACGAGACCAAAACAGGCAACATCAAGGGAGTTGTCCCACTGTGTTTTACGTAATATCAATATCAAGTGCTGTACCCCGTGTCTATTTTCCCTGTCAGTCATTCTTTTCTCTATAAGTACTAGTATTTTGATTAATTTAACTCTGTACATAGTCTCTGTAAACTCGTATTGGATGTTGTGTGTGTGTCTGAATGCTAATTGTTATTTAGTTGATAAGGATTGGAAACTAATCTCAAGGGAATATTAAAGAGTAATGTATAAGAAACTTAGGTGGAAGGTTAATGAAAGTAGACGTTTACAATATCAGTAAAGGAAGTCATTAGAGGGGCTTAACAGGTCACATATAACCTTTTCAGATTAAAGAGTAATCAATAAACGTCAGAGTCCTTTTTATTTGCCGACAGCCAGCATTTAAACCGCTCTTGACAACTTTTTTCACGACTGCCAAGTGGAAAGCAATTTTCTAAACATTATTGCAATCGCCTGCAAGTGCATAATGAAAAGTTTCACCAACAAAATAGAGAAAAAATCAAGAATAAGAGCAGCCCAGTCGAAGTCGATTGGCTTTTAAGGAGCCGCCGCTCGCATGGCAAGTTTCGTATGGGTATGTCGTAAGAATGTGAGATGGCGCCACCCCAAGCGACCCTCCGTATAGTCGCACAATTGAATTTGGATCACGCGGAGCGGGAAACCAAGCCGAGGAATCGAGTGCACACAAAGTAACCGGAAAGTTGGGGCCGCCTCGACAGCTGCCCCAGTTCTGAGTTGTCCTGACACGGCCCCGAAAATTGAGCCAATTGGAGGGCAGGTGTATTAGAAATGTGCATGCCCAAGAAGACCTCTCCCCATCCGATTCCACAAAGGAGTGGCTGCCACCGCCAAGCCCGCTCCTGTGTGATAACAACACAATCAATTTGCACGAAATTTGCACAGAGAAGGAGGGCCGCAGACCCATTGATATGGATAAGGCAAATGCCAGTTGCTCGATTGCAATGGTTAACTTTGCATTTGGCTTGCACACCACGTTCTGAAGCGCATTTCCATGTAAGCTTCTCGGTTGTTGACAAAAAGAAAAAGAAAAACCGCCACCAGAGGAGGCCAGGAGGACGTGGACGAGGACGAGCGACAGGAGTACATTTTCAGGCAAACTGCAAGCGTGGTTGTCAACTAAGAGCGTCGGTTTTT
Organism: Drosophila kikkawai; assembly: GCF_030179895.1. NCBI lineage: Eukaryota > Metazoa > Arthropoda > Insecta > Diptera > Drosophilidae > Drosophila > Drosophila kikkawai. Next base: position 8,926,118 of record NC_091729.1, read on the forward strand.
CAGATCCGCAACTGCATAGATGGTGGGAAGCAGTGAAGGACTCTACCCCGATGCCTGGGGAAAAAGCAGCAGCAGGGGAGCGGACCATGTCCCGAGTATCGATTGGAGTGGTTTTTGGTGGGGTATTTTTTTGTGGCAGAGCTTGAATTCTGCTTGAGCATAGTAGGTCCCGTTAACCAGCTGAATAACAGGCAGAGCTTGTTTTTGATTAAAAATTATTGCCACTCGGTTGTAAAACGAAAGTATTTTGAAGGGCCAATTAACTTTTTAGAGAGTTCATCCAATAGATCTTCTGATTAGGCTCGGTCAAAGCCAAAATGTCCTTGCAAAAGTCAAAGGATAACTGGGCGACAGTGTTATTGCGGTTTTTACTCTAGAGAATTTATCAGCTAAATGCCGAAATGTTTTGATAATCTATGAATAACTGTAGCAACCGCAATAATTCGGGAGCGCAGGACGATTGTTAACACCATATCGGCTATGTTTGTTACTGTTATTCTATAGATATGTCTGTGTGTTTGTGTTTGTATTCGTGCTCTATATGTGCATTATGTGTTGTACCGTATTCGTATTGTAGATCATAAATTTTGCATGCACCGTAGCTATAAATAAGCAGGTCCTTGGCGAAATGCGAACTCACTCCACCTCTGGCACACGAAGCCACAGATATCCTTACACCCACATCGTAGTACACCCGTTTAGACACACACACACACACACACACGTATACACATTATTATGGCCAAGTGTAATAACAAATCACCCAGCGTACACTGACAAACACTCTCCGCCGGAGCAAACCAACGTGTTGCTGCCTCTCCGGGAGGCGCTCCGCACAGTGTTGCTGTGTTGTTGTAATCAAAATCGAATATAAATCATACTCGCGGCCATCTGTCTGTGTGTGGGGTCCGTTCATGCAAAATAGCCATAAATCGTGGAGCGCCCAGCTAGATTTCCACAAGTTTGCGGTCTCTCACACCCAGACAGAGGCCCGACCAGATCATCAGCAACTAACCACACGAACTTGTAACACACGCAATTGGAGCACATATACATCAAATTTGATTTTTGATGGCTCGTTCCACTAAACGTTTCAATTTTGCCACCTGCCGTTAGATTCGCATCGTGTTTTTGTGCTGGCTGCCATGGATCCTGCGAATGAGTCGACCGGGGCGACCGTTGATCCTGGAATTTCCGACCACGCCCTGCTCGGATACGTCGTCCGAGCGGAAGCATCAGATCCTCTCTGAAGTTGAGCTGAAAGAGCGGTATTTAACAATCGATATAAGAGCACAAAATTACTATTTTTTTATTGTTAACAACAAATTATTGTTTTATTGGGTGAATCACATTAAACATTTCAATTATCGCCGAAGTTTTTAATTTTAAAATTAAATAATTGTATAATTGATAGATATGACTTTCTTTTCTGATTAGTTATCGATTGGTAAACAATTTATCAATAGGCCTTTCAATTTTTAATATCTGAAATATAAAAAGTTTAAGGAAAGGTTATTAAGTACAATAAATGGCTTTACCAATCGAAAACTAAATTTAAAACAAATTAAAAGTGATTTCTTTAAAACGATTAATATATTAGATTAGTTATCGACTTATGATAGATATAATTTTCACTCGTTAACTCGTCGATTAGTGAATTAAAATGAAAAAAGCGTGATAATTTGGCTTCTATTGTGATTTGCCCAATCAATAATTTATATGAGGGATTTGCATATTTTCGATAAGTTATCGATTAGTTCAACTGTTGTTGTGCTGCCGAACTTTTCGTCCTGGCTTTCTTTGAGTGTGAAAGCGAGAGCGAAAATTGTGTAAATTACCCAACTCGTATTCCATATTGGCACTGAGGGCACTAAAGCTGCTTTTCTCCCCCAAATCGAAGCTCCTCGAAATCACTGCTGGCAAATGTCCTGGACATCGACGATGACTTCCGTCACAACTGCCGCCCCATGACGCCCGGCGGAACACTGCCACACAATCCGGCTTTCTATCGCACGGTTTACGGGTAACGAATCGCAAGTGGCCCCCGGGCCCCGTTGGGTTAACTGAATCTAGCCACTGACGAGCCTCTTTTCTCCGCATGCGGCCCACTTGGCCAACTTGCAGACAAGGCGACGATGGCAGCATTGGGCCAATTGGCAGCACCCGAATGCCGGATGCGGTCACTCATCACACGTGCATCAAATCGTCAACAGAATATGAACTAGGTTTAATCTTAAAGGAGATCCGCTTTATAACTGATCAGGTGAGTTGGTGCCACACGGCAGTTTTCCCCTTTCAACAGTCGACGTCGACGGTCACGGAGGACGCCATGGTGTGTGGTTAAGATCGCATTTATCCATTTATATTAACCATTATCTCAATAGACACCTTGAGCAATAGAGTTCTATGAAAAGAAAATGAAGTATCCATCCACATTGCATGCCCCATTAGCACTAAAACTCTAGTTAGCGACTAATTTTAATTGCTCCATCTCTTTCTCCCCCATTTACCTCACTCTCTGTATCTAAATAATCGAATCGAATAACACACAACAAACAGCTACGTAAAGATGACGAGTGCAATGACATTGCCAATGATTGGAAATTTGCAGCTATGGTCGTTGACAGACTGTGCCTTATCATATTCACAATGTTCACAATATTAGCCACAATAGCTGTACTACTATCAGCACCACATATTATTGTCTCGTAGCCATATGGGCGAGGTGGTTATTGTTATTGGTTTTATTATAAAATCAATTTGTTAATTATTAAATTAATAACGAAACTTTTTAAGTAACTTAAACCAAAAGAAACATAAAAAAAATACAAAAAAATAGGAAAATACATGATTAAAAACCATTTACTAAATAATAAACAAGCAAACAAAACAAAAACCTAAAAAAAAAATCAACATTTGTCTCTAAACACACAATAATTTAAATAAATCTCGTTTAAAAAGTCTTTCATTGAACTAACACTGAAAGAGACTAAACCAAAAATCATATACTAAAGCGTTAAAAACTAACTAATTCCAATTTTCCTAATTCTACACTAAAACAAAACAAAAATCTAAAAATGGTAAATCGAAAGACCCTTCCCTCCCCGCAAGCTCCCACAACCCACTATCTATGTTTCTTCCATTAAATATATATATATATATATACGTATATGTTTGACAAGCAAGCAAAACGGGTATATTTTCTTTTGGATCTTATATTTTATAGAATAAGCGAGACATTTTCGTAAAATAGTCACAAAGGTTTTCGAAACTTTTTTTTTTCGACGGACCGACTTCTAGAGAAGGGCAGTATTTCAAGGACAAAACCCTAAGACCGAAACCCAAAACCCTTTCAGAAGACTACAATTTGTGAGCTTTATAGTAAAAATTGTAGAAAACAGCTTTTCAACATGCAATTGAAATGAGAACCCAACGGTTTTGGATCAACAGAAGGATAGCAAAATTTGTAATCCTCCTCGACACTGAAGTCAGTCCAGCGGTTTGTTCCAAGCAACTTTTTGCTACCAATTAGTACCTAGGGCAGTTAAGAGATTCCGCCACATTCAACTTCCCCTCTAGACGAAACTGCATCTCCAGAACAGAACCAAACAACCCTACATATCCTCTACTGAGTACATCTAGCTCCCTCTTCCGATTTTGACTATCCCGGCAAACCCGAAACCAAATGCAAACCCATTAAAGAAAACCCTCATCCCCTTAAACTTACCAAAACCAATAGAATAACCAATCTAAATTGGAATTACGAAAATTCGCTGGAGTATAACAACCGAGAATATGAAAATAATAGAGAATGCAAGCCAAATTAAGAATAACTACGAACGAAACGGCAATAGATAATGAGCCCAGATCGCGATCAGCAAGTGAAATGCATCCGAGGGATTGCATTTCACTTTTACTGGCGCTGTACGCGGATATGAACTTATCAAATTTGAATGGTTGCGAGCAATAATATCTGCGTGTTGATGAATTGCATGATTTTGGTGATGCAAATGATGATCGATCGAACTATTGCGCGAGGTCCACGACAGAGGGCAAGAGTTCGCTCCTTCAGCACATTGAGAACAGCGAGCTATTAGCAGTCTAACTTTCGGTATTGATTTCACGCACTATCCCAGTTTTAAGCGAATACTAAAAGTTAAGAACACTGTACGACACCAGAAGGCAATTCACAATACATACCACAAACCGAACCGAACCGAACAATCAATTGGAAAGAAAGATACAGTACTCGAGACATTCCAATAACAATGAAAATCACAGGACCCCAGAACACATAACATGCCGGTGCACGGGCGATTGTGTGCTGGTTAGATATAAAGCGCACAAAACATACTTGATCCTAAGTCACGACAACCGAAACATATAACCAAAGAGCTTTATACAGATTAATATGATGGGGTCACTCCGGCCGCACTTTTCATATATTTGTACCACATACCAACCCTGAACACACCCACTCGCCCACACACCAGACTCCTGTCCCAAGAGTGTAGTTTCACAGTATGTTTCTGTCCGCTAACTGGCCAAGCACACAATTTCTGTAGCGAAACAAGAAATACAAGAATCAAAATCTTAAAAATTAACACGGCCTGGGAGTTCAATGTAAAAATGTGAAAGAGAAGATGGATCCAATCCTGAGATCACTACACAGGATAGATCTTCCTGCATTAAAAGGCAGAGAGCCGCCCAAGAGACTCCACTACTTGGTTCATTGCACATTTGCTGAAGCGACACCCATGGCCAAGAATCGAAGAAAAAGCAACTGAGTTTTCACACTGACTTTTCTTTCCACACAAAAGCAAAGAAAACGTTCGAAATGGAATGAGCTTTTCAATTTTTAAGTTACAGTTATTCTGCTTCTAATTGTAAATCTTGTGCAATGTAAACAATCAGAATTTTTCTTTGAATATAAACAAAGTGAACACGGAAAGCAAAAGTAAACCATTATAAACATACATATATAGGTCACAGCAAAAATGCAACAAAATTTCAAAACTAATAAATAAAAAATACGATTAGCAACTAAACGATGTCATTCAACTTAGACTAGGCACAGAAGGGAAATACTTAAAATATTAAGACTCTATCCAAGGAGCTAGGAAAATGTGAACTCAACAAATCTCGTTAGCAATAGATTTACATACAAGCAATTCAAATATTGCGCAGACCGAGCAAATAGAGGAAAAAGTTTTGTATGATTTCAAATTCAACTGCAATGTCAAGAAAAATGTTTTTACTGAGGTTTTGTAAGCCAATCTATACAATCTTCCGATTAGGTTCGTTTTACTTTTGGCTCAAGTAAGTAAAAATAAGGTCTAGCTTTTGATAAACGATTCAAATTGTAAAATAATATGAGACCTTGTTATTGTTTAATGAAAGGTGAAATTCTATTTGTATTTCGTTGCCCACCCACACGTAGCTTAAAAACCAATGGATTGTGGGAAGTTTCTTAATCCTTTTGATAAGAATATTTTATAATTTGTATGCTTTTCCAGCGCGAATGTCGGTGAGAACAATTAACGATAACGTTTAAGAATATTAACAAATTATAATAGAGAACATAGCAACAAGCTGCCAGCATGAAAAATAAAAACAATAACTAATTTTAAATATTTTATACATTTCCATCAATTGTGCTTATTTAAAACACAAAAAGAAATCAACAATGGAAACCCAACTGAAATAGCTGATGGCAGTTTTCCAATAGCAACCAATAACTGGATTATGTTCAACATTCAATTAGCTGAAGTTGAACCCAAGTTTTCGTATAAGCAATTTTTAAAGAAAATGTCACCAAGGTAAATAAATATATAGCAAATAGAGAGGCTCTAAGGGCTGCATTAACTTAATGGACAACATTAGTCACAGCCACGATTGAGATTAATACAAGCAACGTTCTAGTGCATAATAAAACAGTATGAAGAATAGTTTTTCGTAAACCATCGCGAACACAATGTATACATATTCTGTATATTTACGTGAATATATATGTGCATATACATATACTTCTTTTACAAGAGCAAGCAAGTATATATATATAAATATATATATTATGGGATGTAATAAACACAAGAGAATATTTGAAGAAAACGATGAAACTTTTTCCTACAACTAGTTGCATTTAAATGAATTTTAAAAAAATATACATAAAAGTATATATTTCTTAAAAAAAAAAATAAAGAAAAGAAACCAAATCCTTTCTCTATTAAAAACAAAAACAAAGGAAACACACAAAACTTTAAATTAATATTTAATTAGTCATTTAACAAGGGTTCCAAGAAACCAAATCAAGCGAGATGAAAGCGTAACCTAGTAAATATTTAAATAAATTAATTTTAAAAAAGTGGAAAATGCAAAAAAAAAAAAATACACAAAAATAAGAGAAAATAAAAAGAAGAAAGCGCTGATTTTTTATGTCGTTATTAGTATTTAAATTTAAATAATTGCATATAAAGAAACATACAGAATTATATAAAAGTGAACACAAAATATATGACATAAAGAATTAGAAGAAAATTTAAATTGGCCATTTTGACCAAAATAGTAAATTATAGAAAACAGAATTAAAATAAAAATTGAAAGGAAACAATGAAAAAGCCGATGGAAGCCCGAGTAAAGGGATTGTAAAATTTTAATTATTATTCAATAATAAAAATACAAAAAGAAATGATTTGACAGAAATACCAAAAAAAAAAAAAACAAATTAGGTTTTATTCCCATCAACGAATCCCACAAGGAAGAAGGCTTCGATGGAGACAAGTCCTATATGGAAAGGTAAATTATGCAAAGATATAGAAGTAAAATGTTAGATCGACGTATGGTATTATAATGGAAATACCATCTAAAATTGTATATATTTTTTATCAACGTTCACATACTCATTGCGAAACAACACTTTAAATACTGTAAAAATCAAAAGGTAGCCCAAAGAATGAAGGAGAAATATGCATACATCGTTTAATATTTATATTCAAAGTGGTAAAATTTCACATCTGATTTCCCAGAAATACAAACTTTTGCAAATTTTACTAAAAGAAAATTCTGATCTCTTGCGCAGTTTGTCAACAACCAGCTGAAATCCAAATTAAAAGCCTCTCCCTTCTTTACAACATTCAAATAACAGATAAAAGAATAAATCAAAAAAATAATACATTCAGCTAGCCAATCATGAGATTTTAGCTTCCATAAGGCTAAAGGAATGCTGCGTGTATGTATGAACAGTTATTATGTATAATGGTCCCTTTTGAAACATTTCCAATCCAAGATATATTCTCTATTATCCCAATACTTTGGCATGATATCTTTGAGTCCTTCTATTAATTGAATATGCCTGATTTTCTAAAAACGATTCAAATATATATTTAGTATTCAAGTCAGATCTGCTTTTCTAGTTCTTGTGCACACCTTGTTCAACATTTGCTTATGCATGATATACATTTCATAAAAAATGTTGTAAACTGCGTGTCGACTAAAATATGTTCTCTACCCTTTTTCATGACTGCGAAAAATATTGGGAGCGAAACTCGGTGAGTTATTTCATTACATTATTAAATCAATATTTAATTATTGAATTCTTCTATTCAAGGATACAAGGACATCGATAACCAGGATAAAAACTTCGTTATTTTTATATACAAATCAAAGTTTTTTTCTTTTCCTAAATGCTGTATAACTTCAGTTATCCCAATTTATTTTATGAATAATAAAGTTTATAACGTATATATAAAATTATTCGAATGAACTTCAATTTTTATATATTATAAAGTGTACTCCCACAAAGATCCAATCCATCTGCCATACACTATCTGTTGAACGGATTGTACATAAGGTTTGCAGATTGTGCTACTACATCTTGGCTAAAAACTCAATCGCATTTGGAAGGAGAACAATCAAAAATATCGTAACTGCCTCTGGATCTCAGTGGGAAAAGGCTATAATGTATCATAAGCGTCTACCAGGACAAAGTTTCTGATTACTGGTCCATCATTGATCACTGATCATGTTGCTTTGGTGAACGAAGCCTTAATTATGTTATGTATTATTAATATTATAACTATTAAAAGGTCCAGAAGTTTCACTTTTAGAAAACAAGGCTGCGCGATGAATCCAGCAATATCTCCTCAATCTCATTTAGTTAATACCCATCCAGTATAAAGGCTTCTTCTTGTTTAAATCAAGTGTAATATTTCCTTTTTATACCCTTGCAGGGTATTATAATTTCAGTCAGAAGTTTGCAACGCAGTGAAGGAGACGTTTCCGACCCTATAAAGTATATATATTCTTGATCAGCATCAACAGCCGAGTCGATCTAGCCATGTCCGTCTGTCCGTCTGTCCGTCTGTCCGTCTGTCCGTTTCTACGCAAACTAGTCCCTCAGTTTTAAAGCTATCTGAATGAAACTTTGCATATAGTCTTCTATATACTCTCACTGCTATATATGTCGGAATGGGCCGGATCGGACGACTATATCATATAGCTGCCATACAAATGTTCGATGAATTTTTGGAAAAAAAATTATAACTTGGCTGTTTTTCAATATTATTCCACCATTTTTGGGATGAAGCCTTTTTTTATTATTCCAGAATTTTGGTAAAAATTTTATGAAAATCTGACCACTATATCTTATAGCTGCCATAGGAACGATCGGGAAATTAATCGAAAAAAATTATAACTTCGTTGTTTTTCAACGTATTTTAATCTACTTTGACACATGAGCTTCTGGTATTATTTCAAAATTTTGGTATAAATTTTATGAAAATCGGACGACTATATTTTATAGCTGCCATAGGAACGATAGGGAAAGTAATAGAAAAAATTATAACTTCGTTGTTTTTCAACGTATTTTCATCTACTCTGAGATATGAGCTTTACTTATTACTATAGATATTTGGTATAAATTTTATAAAAATCGGACAACTATATCTTATAGCTGTCATAGAAGCGATCGGTAAATGTATAAAATATATAAAGCTGGGAATGTAAAACTGTAACTGTTAAACTGTAAACATAATAAGTATAGGTAAAATTTAATGAAACTCTGTTTAGTGTCTGTTTTCGGCATTATAATTTATAATATAAATATGAAAACCAATCTGCAAGGGTATACAAACTTCGGCGTGCCGAAGTTAGCTTCCTTTCTTGTTATTTAGTTCTTTTCGTCGTACTGTGAAGAGAGTTGAAAGCTGGCTTTTGTTTTAAGTTGGTCGTTATCCTTTCCTTGGTACGTGCATGGTGGTTGTAGTTTTTCATCCTGGATTCTAGTTTCTATTAAATGCTCTAGAATTTCTTGGTTCATTTGTGTAACTTTTAGCAATAATCGAAACGAAGAAGATCACGCTAGTAAAAGAATTTCATTGTTGGTGCTTGGAAACATCGTTTAACATAAAAAAAAAATAAATATTTGATTGGATCGTTACTTGATTCAATTACTTTTAGTTTTCACTGTTTAAATACTTTTAGTTTTCTGGTAATTACGAGGATTGCCAGATTTTATCTAGTAATTATGAGGATTTATCTAGTAATTACGAGGATTGATTGATTTTATCTAGTAATTACGAGGATTTGTTAATTTTTTTAGTAATTACGAGGATTGATTGATTTTATCTAGTAATTACGAGGATTTGTTAATTTTATCTAGTAATTACGAGGATTGATTGATTTAATTTAGTAATTACGAGGATTGGTTGATTTTATCTAGTAATTACGAGGGCTGGCTGATTATTATGATTATAATGAAAGTCACGATATAAATATATCTAGTTTTCACTGCGATTTAAATTTATTTCTTCTAGTTGTCACTGCGAATTGATTTTATTTTTCTAGTGAATGTCACGGGGGATTTAAAAATTTCTAGTGAAAGTCACGAGGAATTAATTTAAATGAATAATTCCAGTTTTCACTACGACTTGATTTAAATACTTCCAGTGATCGCGCGGATTGATATACCTCTAATGATTTAATTACTTCTTAAACAAATTATCAATTCATTGACGATCCTATGGATATTTCTTTTTTTTTTAATTTAAATATGTTACTAATGAAAACGACATTCTTTGTACATATTAAAAAAAAAAACTAACATAAATTAACCTCATCTTTATCTTTTTAGCTTTGAACATTTCATTAATTATTTATTTATTTAAATTAACCTCATCTTTATCTTTTTAGCTTTGAACATTTACATTAATGATTTATTTATTTAAATTAACCTCATCTTTATCTTTTTAGCTTTGAACATTTACATTAATGATTTATTTATTTAAATTAAACCTTTTCCCTAGATATTTCTCTACCCATCGATTATTTTGTACTATTTTATGCTTTCGGCTTAAAAGAACTCGAGTTGTATCTCATATACTTTCAAGTTTCAAATAGAAATTAGATCATATGAACCATATAATTGATTACAAATACACATACCTTGTGACCATGCGGATTCGATAGTACTGTTTTTTGTACGATTTTTTTGCAAATAAAAATTAGAACTATTTCAAATAGAATTATAATACGCTTCGAAGTTTTAAAAAAATTATACTATATGTTTTGACTAAATAATTAATAACAATATTCTATCCAAGCAAATATTCGCGAAGACAGACTCTTTCTTTTGGGATTCAGTTAATATTTGTCACCACCACTTTCAATTTAATTTAATCTGGAATACATTATAAAAAAAATATTAAAAAGTCCAAAAGCTTCTGTCTCAGAAAACAAGGCTGCGCGATGAATCCAGCAATATCTCCTCAATCCCATCTAGTCAACACCCATCCTGTAGAAAGGTTTAATCTTGTTTAAATCAAGTTTAGTACTTCCTTTTTAATTTAAATCTTTTCGTCGCACTGCACTTTTTTTTTTATTTAATGAAAATCAGAAAACACGTCTTCTCTCTCAGAAGATTACAAACGAAAGAGGAAGTGACCACGCAGAATATAGTGTGGACGTCTTCCATTAGTTGTGTTTATGCCACGACACACTAATATCAATATCAAGGGTGTTCTTCAAATGATATATCGATATTAAGGGTCTTCTAACAATAACAATTAAAGATTATATCAATTACCACCTATAAATATATAAGTAAGTAAAAATGACCACCGGTATTATCATAGGATTATTTACTTGTTTGATTTCTTACCTTTACTTGCCAGAAGTAGTCTCCTGCTAAAGTAATTTACATACTTCGTTTTCGAGACTCCATCCATTTTTTTAAGCACCGATATGTTTAAGTTGTAAAACTTGGGGTAAAAATCCATGGATACTTTCCGGTTAGTAGTATGTTATGAAAAAATGTTCCATCTTCAATATTAAAGTACCTGAAAGCTTCACTCGACAGTTATCAAAATGAAAGACATCATAGAGAACCTTCGGTTAAAGCAGTCTATATTCAACTAAAAATTAGTGTACGTACGGTGGGTCAGATAGTATTCTAGGGTCTTGCGCAGCATAGAGATGTCAAACTACCGGTGGTACTATCGATGGTTTGGATTCAGCTTCCACTATCGGTAGTTTGAAAACAATCGCGGTAGTATCGTCTCTATATATTTCTCCCCACTACTTTTCTTGTGATCTCAAAGCAACGTGGTGTTAAAAAAGAAGGTTTTCGCTCTCCAAATAATGCGGATCGAGCTGCAATATTCAGGCCTGCTCCGGTAATCGTAAAATTTTTTCAATTTCGTTTTGGGCGAAAACGAACCGTTTTCGTTTTTAGCTGCTCCGGTTTTCGGCAAATTTCTGCTATCGGATGTTTCGTTTTCTCATCGTTTCTCACTGCTCAAGCAGCTAACTTGTGTTGTTGGTAATAAGCAAACAACGTAAAGTACTGCCTATTATATTTACAATTGCCCTTTTTCTAAGCCAGAAAAAGGCAAAAAATGGTAGAATTAGGCAAATCCAGGCACCTAAGATGCTGCCACACTTTTCACAGTTTTAATTCCGGTGGTCTCAAATAATTATTTGGTTAAGTTGGACCATTTAAGTAATCACATTAAATAGCATTATTTATAAACAACCATTTTGGCGGTCCTTTAAAGTTATTAATGTATTCATTTATATTCTATAAGTATTTTTAACTGGCTGTTTCGTTCCACCAACAATATGGCAACCTTGGCGATAACTTTTTGCGGTGAACTTATCGACCTATCGCCAAACCGAGAAAACTGGTTGAACACGGCAAAAATTTTGTTGTCAAATCTGAGGTGGGGTCAGAAATAAATTTTTTATAAAATAACTACCTGCCAGAATGATCTTATGGTGTTGTGGAATAAACATCAATAGACCACTGAGTAAACTATGTTTTTCCTTTTGTAAATAAGGTCTGATTTTATATAGAAAAAGCCATTTACTTTTCATTCCGGCCAGAAAAAGGTGCCCGTTTTTCAAACCGAAAAAATCTTTCGATTTCGATTACCGGAGCACCAATTTCTCGTTTTCAAAAACGAAAACGAAAAATTCTTGCCGTTTTCGATTACCGGAGCAGGCCTGATTACTAAAGGAAACGCTTGCTTCATCGGCAACCAACTTATTTCCGGATCAGAAGCGAAGGGAATTGATCATGAACTCTTAGACGTTCAATTTCGGCGTTGGTGGAGGTGGAGGTGGAGGTCGCGGCGACGACGGCGACGATTGGAGGCACTGGTGGAACCGCGGTCCCCCAGCCTGGAGGCCAGGACGCGGGAGCTCAAGGGCACGTGGTGTGCCACGTGCCCGTGGACAACGTGGCAACAGGGGGTCACGCGGTTCATCACGTGCCCTTGGACAACGTGGCAACAGTGGGCCACGCGGTTCATCACGTGCCCTTGGACAACGTGGCAACAGTGGGCCACGCGGTGCACCACGTGCCAATGGATTAGGCGACGCAAGCTCTGCAGGCGGTCTCAACAGACGGGAGCGCTGGGCCTTGGCCCAGCATGCCGTGCAGATGGGCCATCCGGAGCTGAGGGACTTTATGCTACAGTTGCCGAACAGAGCTGCTGCTGCTCCCGCGCCTGCTGGGCCGCCAGGCGATGCAGTCGCCGCCGTAACTTCCGGGCCCCCAGGCGATGCAGTCGCCGCCGTAAAAAATAAGGAAGATTTAAGTAATGCAAAATATATATTTTATTTATTTAAATTTTATTTAGTTAATAAGTAACAAAAATAAATACGTCGGCTTTAGTGCAAATGCTCTGACAATTTTTAACATTCGCATCTCTTTGTTAACTACACGATCTGCGAGCTGGAGCCGAGTAGCACTCCAACGCCCGTCCAGGAATCATCACTTCGACTAAAAGAAAAATATATTTTAAATATTTAATGAAGCTTCCAAAAAAGAGCGCTTCCTTACCTTGGCCATGCTGAGATCAAGTTTACTCTGATTCTGTCTGTCGCCGTTTTCCTTCATTTGTCGCGGCTTCTTCACTCTCGGCTCCTTTTTGGCAGAAGCAGCCTTCTTGGTTTTGTTAGAGGCCTTCGCGCCGCTTTCGACCATCAAAGTAGTCCTTGGGTTCCTTGGCAGCCTTGGGCGTCTTGGCCGCCAGACCCATTTTCTTTTTCATTTCATCGGTGACCTTAAACTCAACCTGCTCGCCCTCGGGATCGGGGAAAATGTCGCCACCACCCTGTCCCACCGTTCCCTTCACCTTTCTGCCCTTGGCGGTTGTGGCGCCCTTCTGGCCCTTGAGTGCCTTGGCCGTCTTTATATTTATGCGCAGCCTTCCGCTGTTTATTCTCCACCACCAGCCGACGATCTACGGTCTGGTCCTCTTTATATAGGGCTTGGCAAGGTTTAGTGTGCCCGCCACTTTTGTACGAGATTATACCTTCTTGGTGTGAATATCGCCAGCTTGGGCAAGTGTAATTATAGGCGGGCGCGTCAAAATGATTTGATTTTGAGTGGAAGAAAAATCGTGGCGGGAGGTTCGGTGGTAGCCGGCGGGGATGTTAATATTGTATATTATATTTAATATTAATCTATCTGCCAGAGGTATTTCGACACAAGAACAACATTTAGCTTTCTTTGTCAAAAAATATTTTTTTTCCTCCTTTTTATATATTTTTTCAATTTTATTAAGTTTCTTTTTATTTCTTCAGTTGTAATTTCTATATATTTGTTTTATCTATTTTATTTGTGTATATATATATTCTTAATTTTATTTTTATTTAATTTTTGGTAGTGACTGTTTGCTACAATCAGTCAGTGTGACTGCTTGCTACATAATCAGGCCTGCTCCAGTAATCGTAACATTTGTTTGTTTTTGTTTTGGGCGAAAACGAACCGTTTTCGTTTTTAGCTGCTCCGGTTTTCGGCAAATTTCTGCTATCGGAATGTTTCGTTTTCTCATCGTTTCTCACTGCTCAAGCAGCTAACTTGTGTTGTTGGTAATAAGCATACAACGTAAAGTACTGCCTATTATATTTACAATTGCCCTTTTTCTAAGCCAGAAAAAGGCAAAAAATGGTAGAATTAGGCAAATCCAGGCACCTAAGATGCTGCCACACTTTTCACAGTTTTAATTCCGGTGGTCTCAAATAATTATTTGGTTAAGTTGGACCATTTAAGTAATCACATTAAATAGCATTATTTATAAACAACCATTTTGGCGGTCCTTTAAAGTTATTAATGTATTCATTTATATTCTATAAGTATTTTTAACTGGCTGTTTCGTTCCACCAACAATATGGCAACCTTGGCGATAACTTTTTGCGGTGAACTTATCGACCTATCGCCAAACCGAGAAAACTGGTTGAACACGGCAAAAATTTTGTTGTCAAATCTGAGGTGGGGTCAGAAATAAATTTTTTATAAAATAACTACCTGCCAGAATGATCTTATGGTGTTGTGGAATAAACATCAATAGACCACTGAGTAAACTATGTTTTTCCTTTTGTAAATAAGGTCTGATTTTATATAGAAAAAGCCATTTACTTTTCATTCCGGCCAGAAAAAGGTGCCCGTTTTTCAAACCGAAAAAATCTTTCGATTTCGATTACCGGAGCACCAATTTCTCGTTTTCAAAAACGAAAACGAAAAATTCTTGCCGTTTTCGATTACCGGAGCAGGCCTGATTACTAAAGGAAACGCTTGCTTCATCGGCAACCAACTTATTTCCGGATCAGAAGCGAAGGGAATTGATCATGAACTCTTAGACGTTCAATTTCGGCGTTGGTGGAGGTGGAGGTGGAGGTCGCGGCGACGACGGCGACGATTGGAGGCACTGGTGGAACCGCGGTCCCCCAGCCTGGAGGCCAGGACGCGGGAGCTCAAGGGCACGTGGTGTGCCACGTGCCCGTGGACAACGTGGCAACAGGGGGTCACGCGGTTCATCACGTGCCCTTGGACAACGTGGCAACAGTGGGCCACGCGGTGCACCACGTGCCAATGGATTAGGCGACGCAAGCTCTGCAGGCGGTCTCAACAGACGGGAGCGCTGGGCCTTGGCCCAGCATGCCGTGCAGATGGGCCATCCGGAGCTGAGGGACTTTATGCTACAGTTGCCGAACAGAGCTGCTGCTGCTCCCGCGCCTGCTGGGCCGCCAGGCGATGCAGTCGCCGCCGTAACTTCCGGGCCCCCAGGCGATGCAGTCGCCGCCGTAAAAAATAAGGAAGATTTAAGTAATGCAAAATATATATTTTATTTATTTAAATTTTATTTAGTTAATAAGTAACAAAAATAAATACGTCGGCTTTAGTGCAAATGCTCTGACAATTTTTAACATTCGCATCTCTTTGTTAACTACACGATCTGCGAGCTGGAGCCGAGTAGCACTCCAACGCCCGTCCAGGAATCATCACTTCGACTAAAAGAAAAATATATTTTAAATATTTAATGAAGCTTCCAAAAAAGAGCGCTTCCTTACCTTGGCCATGCTGAGATCAAGTTTACTCTGATTCTGTCTGTCGCCGTTTTCCTTCATTTGTCGCGGCTTCTTCACTCTCGGCTCCTTTTTGGCAGAAGCAGTCTTCTTGGTTTTGTTAGAGGCCTTCGCGCCGCTTTCGACCATCAAAGTAGTCCTTGGGTTCCTTGGCAGCCTTGGGCGTCTTGGCCGCCAGACCCATTTTCTTTTTCATTTCATCGGTGACCTTAAACTCAACCTGCTCGCCCTCGGGATCGGGGAAAATGTCGCCACCACCCTGTCCCACCGTTCCCTTCACCTTTCTGCCCTTGGCGGTTGTGGCGCCCTTCTGGCCCTTGAGTGCCTTGGCCGTCTTTATATTTATGCGCAGCCTTCCGCTGTTTATTCTCCACCACCAGCCGACGATCTACGGTCTGGTCCTCTTTATATAGGGCTTGGCAAGGTTTAGTGTGCCCGCCACTTTTGTACGAGATTATACCTTCTTGGTGTGAATATCGCCAGCTTGGGCAAGTGTAATTATAGGCGGGCGCGTCAAAATGATTTGATTTTGAGTGGAAGATCGTGGCGGGAGGTTCGGTGGTAGCCGGCGGGGATGTTAATATTGTATATTATATTTAATATTAATCTATCTGCCAGAGGTATTTCGACACAAGAACAACATTTAGCTTTCTTTGTCAAAAAATATTTTTTTTCCTCCTTTTTATATATTTTTTCAATTTTATTAAGTTTCTTTTTATTTCTTCAGTTGTAATTTCTATATATTTGTTTTATCTATTTTATTTGTGTATATATATATTCTTAATTTTATTTTTATTTAATTTTTGGTAGTGACTGTTTGCTACAATCAGTCAGTGTGACTGCTTGCTACATAATCAGGCCTGCTCCAGTAATCGTAACATTTGTTTGTTTTTGTTTTGGGCGAAAACGAACCGTTTTCGTTTTTAGCTGCTCCGGTTTTCGGCAAATTATTGCTATCTGAATGTTTCGTTTTCTCATCGTTTCTTACTGCTCAAGCAGTTGACTTGATTTTTTGGTAAATAGCAAACAACGTGAAGAACTGCCCTTTATATTTACAATTTCTTATTTCGAAGCCAGGAAAAGGCAAAAAATGCACGAGTTATGTAAATCTTGACATTTAAGATGCTGCCAGATTTTTCACAGTTTTAATTCGGGTGGTTTCAATTAATCATTTGGTTAATTTGGACCATTAAAGTAATCAAATTAAATAGCATTATTTATAAACAACAATTTTTGCGCTACTTTAAAGTAATTGGTGTATTCATTTATATTTAACTGTCTGTTTCGTTCCACCAACAGTATGGCAGCTTTGGCGATGGACTTATCGCCAAAACGGAAAAACTTGTTGAACATGACAAATAATTTTGTGTAAAATTGTTTGCCGGGCTGTGCCCAGCAATGGACCGCCATCGTGGTCATCATATGTAGCACACTTGGAGGAGGATCCACACCAATTATCTTGGCGGCGTTGGCTGGTATGGTGGCATTGCCCGAGACTCCTGCAGGGGACAGAGGTGCTGCGCTAGAGATGTCGAACTACCGGTAGTCGCACCATCGGTAGTTTCGAGTTTTTTTTTTTTTGCAAACTATCGCAATAGTATCGCCATAAAAAAATTTCTTAAAAAAGGGGATATTCATCTAAAAAAATACTCAAAAAAGTTGAGGGTATACCTTATTAATTTAAAAAGTAAAAGTCTTAAAATATATAAAAATAGTCGGACAGTTTTAATTTCTTGTTTATATATAAAACATAAAAACATTAAATAAGAATATCAATCTTTAAATTATTTTTATGTTAAAACAGATACATATTTTCTATCTTAAAAATGAAATAATATTTAAGCGGTCCTGCCACTATTAAAAAAAATGTATGAGATCAGAGTTAACATTTAAGCCTAGTACTCTGACGAGAAAAAACCGCTGTATAAATTTAGACAGCGGCCAAACTCCATATAAAAAAAACGGTGTCGAAAAAAAAAGAAGAAGAACTTTTAGACACGTCGTTTTTTTCGGTACTCTGACGACGACAATGAAGCCTGCGAAAATTGAATGGCGTTGCCAGATCAAGATAGTAAACAGCTGATATCGCGCTGTCTAAATAATTCATTTGATTTATTTAGACACCCCTAATGGAGGGAAAGTTGAAGGAAAAAGGTGGCATTGATAGGGGCTGTCAAGGGGAAGCCCATAATATGGAATTTAACCCACAAAGGACATTTTAATGCCATATTTATTAATATTTTTAAAATTTTTTTTTTAATATTTGTTTACAAACAGCTGTCCAGGGTGACCAAGGAAAATCTTTAAACGCCATAAAAAGTACATTTTCATGGAATTTCAGGCTTTTCCTTATTTTTTTTTGGTCACACTAGCTCGGTAGCAAAATAAACAGCGATTCCGCTGTCTAATTTATACAGCGGATTTTTCTCGTCAGAGTACTAGGCTTTAAGCCTAGTACTCTGACGAGAAAAATTCGCTGTCTAAATTTAGACAGCGGCCAAATTCCATATAAAAAAAACGGTGTCGAAAAAGGAAGAAGAAGGACTTTTAGCCTCGTCGTTTTTTCCGGTACTCTGACGACGAAAATGAAGCCTGCGAAAATTGAATGGCGTTGCCAGATCAAGATAGTAAACAGCTGATATCGCGCTGTCTAAATAATTCATTTGATTTATTTAGACACCACTAATGGAGGGAAAGTTAAAGGAAAAAAGTGGCATTGATAGGGGCTGTCAAGGGGAAGCCCATAATATGGAATTTAACCAACAAAAGACATTTTAATGCCATATTTATTAATATTTTTAATATTTTTTTTTTTTTTTATATTTGTTTACAAACAGCTGTCCAGTGTGACCAAAGAAAATCCTTAAACTCTATAAAAAGTACATTTTCGTGGCGTTTCAGGCTTTTCCTTAATTTTTTTGGTCACACTAGCTCGGTAGCGAAATAAACAGCGATTCCGCTGTCTATATTCTATAGGGCTGGCGAATTTAAAAAACAATATCGTATCGTTCTTAATATGTTTTTTTTTTTTTATGACAATAATATTTTTTTTTACGTTTATGTCATTCATATAAAGAATATCTTGTGTTGTTTGCTGAATCTTTGTTGCTTTTGGACGCATTCTTTTGCAATTGTTCGCATGCCCGAGCATGGATGAATTTAAATTCGTTTTAAAAGCACAAATGCACATATACGTTGCCTTATTTGCAGGGCAATTATGTGTTGTGCGAGAAGAATTCAAAAAAACTTTGCAGTCCGGGCATTGCTATGGGTGTATTGGTCCATTACCAAAATCAAAAGCTTCATTTAAAAGCAATATTTCGTGAAATATCTTCAAATGCTCGCTCTTGAAGTTACTCTCCGGCAGTTTTTGCTTGATTTCTTCTAATCTAGCAATTTTAGCTGCAGTCTCTTGTTGTTTATGATCTGGAGACTGTTGCGCAGCTGGCTTAGGCAGGACTTTGCTTTTCAAAATTTTTAATGCAATAATTGCTGCCCTTTGGCGCTTTGCGCGTCTTATTTGCTTTGAGCCTGATAAGTTCGCTATTATGGGCAATGGCTCATTTAGTTGTTGTAACTCTTTTTGTGCTTCTTGCCCAAGTTTGCGCATTGCTGCTCTTTTTACAATGATCTTTTGCTTTTTTTTTTGCAGCTTGTTCGCCGAGCTCATAAGTCCACAGGCTCCGGCTCCTCCATCCGCTGCTACACTCGCTCCGGCGAAGGAGGAATCAAGCAGAATCGGCGAAACTTTGCCGCTCCACCTCCTCCTGTGCTACTGGACATGGAATTCGTGCTATTGGTGTCGCTGCTGTCGGGCTCGGTGCTGCGTGAGATATTTTTATTGTGCTTGTTGAGCTTATCCAGCTTGGCGGCTTGGCGCTCGATCAGCTTCGTATTGCGCTTGATCAATCGTTCCAGCTTGCGGGCCTCCTTCTCTCGCTTCTTCTGGCTATGGTGGGCATAAACAAAACGAGCTATTAGACAAGATTCGTTTGAATGTTATTGGAAATGTTGAATGCTTTATTTACGAGTTTTAAGAATAGAAAATTAGGAGAGACGCGTCCACACGTTGCGAAATTACAGAACAGAATCATCGATACTCGATATGCAGTTGCTCGCAGGCAACTATCGGAATCAGTTGACAGACGGCGTTGCCATATACTTCTATATTTCTAACAAATGTAATATAGAAAATACACTGAACCTGGATAAGATTTTTTAATATTATATTATAAATAAATAATTATAAATAGTATACTAATACTAACAGTTAATAATATATATTAATAATGTTAAATAATTATTAAACTTGGAAAAATTCCTCCAATTATTATTATATAAAATTTATATATACATACAGTGGGGAGCAACGTTTTCATGTTTGAGCGCACATACAAATTAAATGAATAAAGTTAATGATAAAAACTTTTTTTTTATTGAACACCTTGTTTATTATTTACAATTAGGCATACGTAGCAAAATTGTAGATGAAGAAATTAAATTGTTATAATTCAAAAACAAAAACAAGCGGCATGTACTCAGTTTTGCACCATTGAAGAAAAAATTCAAAATAAATTCATTATAAATATTTTGTCCAGAGACCCTTAATTTCTATGATATTTTTTATACATTTTGGAATACTCTCAACTATTATTCCACTCTAATTCTACACGCCCCCAAAGAACGTCCAAGTTGGATGGGCTTGATTGATACTGACCGAGCCGTCGCTTTATGATTGACAATGGGTTTTCAATCGGATTGAGGTCGCGACTTTGCGCTGGCCCCTCCATCATCCTAAAATTTTGGTTTCCGAGCCATTTTTAAACTATTTTCGCTATGTGCTTGTGATCCCCCACCTAGCTGAAAAGTGATTTCCGGCTCTGGGTTCGCACACTGGTCAAGAAAATTAGGAAGATGGGTTTGCAAAATGTTCAAAAATCATCCTTTCTCATAATCCCTTCATTTTTGAGCAACTGTCCAACGTGAAACAGCCCCATGCCATTATGTTGCCGCCTCCATGTTTCACTGTTTGCTTCACATGATGCCTTTGGAAAAAGTTTTGATGACAGCAACAACGCGTCGCACAAAATGCACTTATATTATTACAAATGCATTGGCTCCCCATTTTAAGGACATTGGCGGCTTAAAATTTAGCTTTCTTTTGGTCGAATCTACAGACTTAAGCGTCACAAAATTACAGGGTAAGACTATAATATACACCTGGACCTCGCTTAACACGGCCTCTTTTAGCACGACTCGGTCTTACACGGTTTCAAATTTGCTCCCAGACCTTTTTTAACACGCTAAAAACCTTGCTTAACACGAGGATTTTTACCAACGTTACACCCGTGTTAAGCGAGGGCCAAGTGTATAGTTTTTAAAATAATATTTACAATAATTTTTAATTATTTTATATCTATACATATTTATTTATTCAAAATGTGTGTTTAGGTGTAGTCATTAAATACTTTTCTATAGAACGTGGAGTAGTAGATTCTACTTGTTTAAGTTTAGTTAAATTAGAAGGGGGACAGACTTAAGTGGGTCTTCTCATTGAGCAACTTTTTTTTCGATTTTTTTTTTTTTTTTTTTTTTTGCATTTTTTTATAGCTTGAGATGTTGTGTCCCCAAAAGGATTTTTAGAAATTCGAAATACTTTAGAAGATACAGCCTTTATTGTGAAGCAAGGTCTTCGCAAATGAGCTATTTTCAAACTTCGAACGCGTTTATCTCGAAACCACGTTTTTCGAACTGGCGGCCACGATATATCTAGTTCAACTGAACCGATTTTCATGAAACAAAGTGGAATCGAGGCAGAATTGTCACCATTCTCGGGTGACGGTAGGTTTTAATTTTAATAATTTGGTAGTATTTTTCTTTTACACTAAACTACAAAAAAAAAGCCCGAAATTGAATTTTTTTTTGAATGACCGCTATTTTGTAGAAAAAAAATTACAAAATTATTTCCCTCCGTCACCCGAGAATACTATACTATACTGTATACTATATACATATCTATACTGATTATAACCCCGTTTTTTTTCGGACGCTCTGGAGATCCTGAATCATGGCCGCCATGACGACACCTTTTTTTTCCACCACCAAGTTTGAAGTCTCATTACTTTTCCAAATGCCCTCGTATCGAGGCAAAAAATATTTTTTTATTTACTTTGAACCTTTTTTAATACAATAAATAAAAAAAAGTTTTCAATTATTCTTTGCGTTTTCAAATAAGAATTTTTTTAAAAAGGGTCCAAAAAACGGGTTTTGAATGAGAAGACACCCTTAAATGAGATTCGATATTTTATTTAAATAAAAATTTATTGAAAATATGATCAAATTTGTCTCAATCAATCTGCATACATACATAATTGTTTTATTTACAGTGGGTCGCAGCTTATTTCGTGCAGGGGAATAAAAAATGTTTAAGTCGTTATTGCCGCTGAAGGAATAGGGATATTTCAAAAATTTAAACGCAATATTTTAATTTGGGATATTAACATATTTAATAACTAAAAAAAACTGCATAAACATAAAAACAAAAAAGTTACATACCAAAAAACAAATTAACAGTCATTTTTAAGGCCGCAGCTTATTTCGTGCAGCATATTTATATACCAAAAATATTAAATTTAAAGCCAAACTTTCAATTTTTTTTTGGATTTTTGGTATTATATAACTTTAAGTAGTTATATAATCTCCATCTCGGGGATTGGTCACTCTAAATGCAAAAGATTACGGGGAAAAACTAAAATGGCACCACGTACAACAATAGAGCAGCGTGAACTCGTCCTGCACCACTTCAAAAGTGGCAAAAGTCAGCGTGCCATTGCTGAGATCGTATCCTTAAGTCCTAGTACTGTACAGTACATCATCCAGCGATTTGTTCGGGAGAATAGGATAGAGGATAAGGGCCGAAATGCGCCAAACAAACTTTTTACCGAACACGAGGAGCGCCGGATAATACGAAAAATTAAGGAGAACCCGAAGTTATCCGCCCCAAAAATTGTGTCGGAAGTTGCCCAAGAAATGGGCAAAACGTGCAGTGCTGATACGGTGCGCCGCGTGCTACACGATCACAACTTTAATGGTCGTGTAGCACGGAAGAAGCCCTTTATTAGCAAGAAAAACATAGCGGCTCGACTAAAATTTTCGAAGGAGCATCTCCTTCATCCCATTTCGTTTTGGGATGACGTCATATTTGCGGACGAATCCAAATTCAATTTGTTTGGATCGGATGGGAGGCAATATGTTTGGCGGCGACCGAATACGGAGCTCGACAATAAGCACCTAAAAGCTACGGTGAAGCATGGCGGCGGTAATGTAATGGTTTGGGCCTGTATGGCAGCCTCAGGAGTCGGAAACCTGGTTTTCATCGACGGCATTATGGACGCCAAAATGTATTTGGCTCTGCTGGAGGAAAACCTGCTTCAAAGTGCTGATAAGTTGGGCATAAGGGACCGATTTAGATACTATCAGGACAATGATCCGAAGCATTCAGCCAGCATTGTGAAGACTTGGCTCGTCTGGAATTGTCCCCACGTGGTTATAACACCAGCCCAATCCCCAGACTTAAACGTGATAGAAAATTTGTGGGAAATATTGGACCAGGCTATCCGGAAAAGGAAGATTTCCAATAAAAATGAATTAAAAACGGCGCTCTTGGAAGAATGGGGAAAAATTCCCGTGGAAACTACCAAAAAATTGGTTTCTTCAATGAGAAACCGACTGACGGCTGTCCAGAACCAGAAGGGAGGACACACTAAATATTAAGTTATAAAATAAGAGTTTTATGTTAAGTATAATTAAGTACACGAAATAAGCTGCGGCCCTGAAAATGCCTGTGATTTTGTTTTTGTTACGTTATTCTTTTCTTTTTTATGTTTATGAAGTTTTTTTTTTTAGTTATTAAATATGTTAATATCCCAAATTAAAATATTGCGTTTAAATTTTTGAAATATCCCTATTCGTTCAGCGGCAATAACGACTTAAACATTTTTTATTCCCCTGCACGAAATAAGCTGCGACCCACTGTATATGTATTTTTTTTAAGTTCTTTTTTTTCTTAGAACAATCTCAAACAAAATGAAAGAGTCCTATGGAATCATCAATATTTTTATAATTTTAAATTATATCATTTCATGCCTAAACAAGAAAGGAAGCTAACTTCGTTTACTATGTTTACAGTTTGACAGTTACAGTTTTGCATTCCCAGCTTTACATTTTTTCTACGTCTACCGATCGTTTCTATGGCAGATATATGATATAGTTGTCTGATTTTCATAAAACTTATACCAAAATTCTGAAATATTATAAAATGGCCATATCTAAAAAATTATTCAAAAATGTTGAAAAACAGCCAAGTTATAATTTTATTTCAAAAAATTTACGGATCATTTGTATGGGAGATATATGATATAGTCGTCCGATCCGGCCCGTTCCGACATATATAGCAGTGAGAGTATATAGAAGACTATATGCAAAGTTTCATTCAGATAGCTTTAAAACTGAGGGACTAGTTTGCGTAGAAACGGACAGACGAACAGACGGACATGGCTGGATCGACTCGGCTGTTGATCCTGATCAAGAATCTATATACTTTATAGGGTCGGAAATGTCACCTACACTGCGTTGCAAACTTCTGACTGAATTTATAATACCCTGCAAGGGAATAAAAAAATGCAAATTTGTTTGTTTTTAAATAATACAAATGTAAATCCCATTGTACTTTGGCCACTGTGACAGCAGCATCAGCGCCCGGTTTTAACCTCCGGACCCCGGATAACAAAGTTCCCAGCGGAGCCATGTCGAGAATGACCGGACCGGAGGCTGCTGCTTGGATGGCAGGCATACAAAATGAAGTACAATTTATATGTGGCGGCACAGTGATTCACAAACGTACATAGTATAACGTACAACGTATATGTATATACATATGTATATATATGTATGAATACATATGTGTAAACAAAAATTAGTAACAAATTAATTGAAACCCATGCACTTCAGGGTGGCAGTTAATTATAATATTCAATTTTTTAGCCATGATTTGTTCTTAAAAATGCAAAGTTTCGAGTTGTTTCAAAGAAATTCTTATATGTTTAAATTTTAATAAAGTTTTTTGACGATGGAACGCTTTTTTTATGGATTTTTTTTATTAACAGGCCTGCTCCGGTAATCGAAAACGGCAAGATTTTTTCGTTTTCGTTTTTGAAAACGAGAAATTGGTGCTCCGGTAATCGAAATCGAAAGATTTTTTCGATTTGAAAAACGGGCACCTTTTCTGGCCGAAATAAAAAGTAAATGCATTTTTTTATATGAAATCCGATCTTATTTACAAAAAGAAAAAAATAGTTTACTCAGTGGTCTATTGATGTTTATTCCACACCACCATAAGATCATTCTGGCATGTAGTTATTTTATAAAAAATTTATTTCTGACCCCACCTCAGATTTGACAACAACAATTTTGCCATGTTCAACCAGTTTTCTCGTTTTGGCGATAGGTCGATAAGTTTACCGCAAAAAGTTATCGCTAAGGTTGCCATACTGTTGGTGGAACGAAACAGCCAGATAAAAATACTTATAAAATATAAATGAATACATTAATAACTTTAAAGGACCGCCAAAATGGTTGTTTATAATTAATGCTATTTAATGTGATTACTTAAATGGTCCAAATTAAGCAAATAATTATTTGAGACCACCGGAATTAAAACTGTGAAAAGTGTGGCAGCATCTTAGGTGCCTAGATTTGCTTAAATCTACCATTTTTTGCCTTTTTCTGGCTTAGAAAAAGGGCAATTGTAAATATAATAGGCAGTACTTTACGTTGTATGCTTATTACCAACAACACAAGTTAGCTGCTTGAGCAGTGAGAAACGATGAGAAAACGAAACATTCCGATAGCAGAAATTTGCCGAAAACCGGAGCAGCTAAAAACGAAAACGGTTCGTTTTCGCCCAAAACAAAAACAAACAAATGTTACGATTACTGGAGCAGGCCTGATTATGTAGCAAGCAGTCACACTGACTGATTGTAGCAAACAGTCACTACCAAAAATTAAATAAAAATAAAATTAAGAATATATATATACACAAATAAAATAGATAAAACAAATATATAGAAATTACAACTGAAGAAATAAAAAGAAACTTAATAAAATTGAAAAAATATATAAAAAGGAGGAAAAAAAATATTTTTTGACAAAGAAAGCTAAATGTTGTTCTTGTGTCGAAATACCTCTGGCAGATAGATTAATATTAAATATAATATACAATATTAACATCCCCGCCGGCTACCACCGAACCTCCCGCCACGATTTTTCTTCCACTCAAAATCAAATCATTTTGACGCGCCCGCCTATAATTACACTTGCCCAAGCTGGCGATATTCACACCAAGAAGGTATAATCTCGTACAAAAGTGGCGGGCACACTAAACCTTGCCAAGCCCTATATAAAGAGGACCAGACCGTAGATCGTCGGCTGGTGGTGGAGAATAAACAGCGGAAGGCTGCGCATAAATATAAAGACGGCCAAGGCACTCAAGGGCCAGAAGGGCGCCACAACCGCCAAGGGCAGAAAGGTAAAGGGAACGGTGGGACAGGGTGGTGGCGACATTTTCCCCGATCCCGAGGGCGAGCAGGTTGAGTTTAAGGTCACCGATGAAATGAAAAAGAAAATGGGTCTGGCGGCCAAGACGCCCAAGGCTGCCAAGGAACCCAAGGACTACTTTGATGGTCGAAAGCGGCGCGAAGGCCTCTAACAAAACCAAGAAGGCTGCTTCTGCCAAAAAGGAGCCGAGAGTGAAGAAGCCGCGACAAATGAAGGAAAACGGCGACAGACAGAATCAGAGTAAACTTGATCTCAGCATGGCCAAGGTAAGGAAGCGCTCTTTTTTGGAAGCTTCATTAAATATTTAAAATATATTTTTCTTTTAGTCGAAGTGATGATTCCTGGACGGGCGTTGGAGTGCTACTCGGCTCCAGCTCGCAGATCGTGTAGTTAACAAAGAGATGCGAATGTTAAAAATTGTCAGAGCATTTGCACTAAAGCCGACGTATTTATTTTTGTTACTTATTAACTAAATAAAATTTAAATAAATAAAATATATATTTTGCATTACTTAAATCTTCCTTATTTTTTACGGCGGCGACTGCATCGCCTGGGGGCCCGGAAGTTACGGCGGCGACTGCATCGCCTGGCGGCCCAGCAGGCGCGGGAGCAGCAGCAGCTCTGTTCGGCAACTGTAGCATAAAGTCCCTCAGCTCCGGATGGCCCATCTGCACGGCATGCTGGGCCAAGGCCCAGCGCTCCCGTCTGTTGAGACCGCCTGCAGAGCTTGCGTCGCCTAATCCATTGGCACGTGGTGCACCGCGTGGCCCACTGTTGCCACGTTGTCCAAGGGCACGTGATGAACCGCGTGACCCCCTGTTGCCACGTTGTCCACGGGCACGTGGCACACCACGTGCCCTTGAGCTCCCGCGTCCTGGCCTCCAGGCTGGGGGACCGCGGTTCCACCAGTGCCTCCAATCGTCGCCGTCGTCGCCGCGACCTCCACCTCCACCTCCACCAACGCCGAAATTGAACGTCTAAGAGTTCATGATCAATTCCCTTCGCTTCTGATCCGGAAATAAGTTGGTTGCCGATGAAGCAAGCGTTTCCTTTAGTAATCAGGCCTGCTCCGGTAATCGAAAACGGCAAGAATTTTTCGTTTTCGTTTTTGAAAACGAGAAATTGGTGCTCCGGTAATCGAAATCGAAAGATTTTTTCGGTTTGAAAAACGGGCATCTTTTTCTGGCCGGAATGAAAAGTAAATGGCTTTTTCTATATAAAATCAGACCTTATTTACAAAAGGAAAAACATAGTTTACTCAGTGGTCTATTGATGTTTATTCCACAACACCATAAGATCATTCTGGCAGGTAGTTATTTTATAAAAAATTTATTTCTGACCCCACCTCAGATTTGACAACAAAATTTTTGCCGTGTTCAACCAGTTTTCTCGGTTTGGCGATAGGCCGATAAGTTCACCGCAAAAAGTTATCGCCAAGGTTGCCATATTGTTGGTGGAACGAAACAGCCAGTTAAAAATACTTATAGAATATAAATGAATACATTAATAACTTTAAAGGACCGCCAAAATGGTTGTTTATAAATAATGCTATTTAATGTGATTACTTAAATGGTCCAACTTAACCAAATAATTATTTGAGACCACCGGAATTAAAACTGTGAAAAGTGTGGCAGCATCTTAGGTGCCTGGATTTGCCTAATTCTACCATTTTTTGCCTTTTTCTGGCTTAGAAAAAGGGCAATTGTAAATATAATAGGCAGTACTTTACGTTGTTTGCTTATTACCAACAACACAAGTTAGCTGCTTGAGCAGTGAGAAACGATGAGAAAACGAAACATCCGATAGCAGAAATTTGCCGAAAACCGGAGCAGCTAAAAACGAAAACGGTTCGTTTTCGCCCAAAACGAAATCGAAAAAATTTTACGATTACCGGAGCAGGCCTGTATATGCAAAGTTTCAGTCAGATAGCTTTAAAACTGAGGGACTAGTTTGCGTAGAAACGGACAGGTGGACAGACGGACAGACGGACTTGGCTAGATCGACTCGGCTGTTGATGCTGATCACTACTTTATAGGGTCGGAAACGTCTCCTTCACTGCGTTGCAAACTTCTGACTGAAATTATAATGCCCTGCAAGGGTATAAAAAAATGCAAAGTTGTTTGTTTTTAAATAATACAGTTTCTATAAAAGTCCCTTTCTAATAGTATGATTATGCGATTGCTTGCCAAAGCTCAAAAATTTGGTGACAACATTATCTGTTCTACGTAGCTAAAGGCCAGGCCCTGCGATTTTCTATAAATTCATAAATAACATTTTAAAACGCTGATAAGCGGCTTTTGTACACTTTTCGTTAGTCTCATCGCCTGATTCAATGCAGTTCTACCCGTCTATTGGACGACCGATGCGGAAATGCAGAAAATTTGAGAATTACGAATGTCGGGAATGATGAACCTGAGGCTGCTGCTTGGATGGCAGGCCTCGAATTTCATGTTAAAAGTTCAATAAGGTAAAGGTGAGACATCAGAAGTGCCAAATTTTAAAACGCTGATAAGCGGTTTTAGAGCACTCTTCGTTCGTCTCATCGCACTCAGCTTGATTTAGTTTCTTCCAGCTGGCAGCAAGATGCAGACGTTATTTTGGCCGAGTTTGATCATCGGGTTCCTGATTCAAAGGAGCTCTGCACGACTCTTGGACGACAACTGCAAAACCTCAACGGGGGGAAGAATTACGAATGGTAACGACGCTGAACTGGAGGCTGCTGCTTGGATGGCAGGCGTAAGTAATGAAACACATTTTCTATGTGGCGGCACTCTGATTCATAAACGTAAGTATATGTATATACTATATAAATATAAATAAATAATAGAAAATTATTTTGTTTCTTTCAGGATTTGTGTTGACCGCCGCTCATTGCATTAAAGATCAGGGCAAATTGTAAGCACACTTAAAGCTTATTATCAAAAATATTCGTAATAAGATTATATAATAATAATGACCTCAGATTCGTGAGATTGGGAGCGTATAACCTATCGCTCCATGTCGTAGAGTACAGTATCAGCAATGCGGTGTTTCACAGGGAATACTCTTACGAAACGGGACAAAATGATATTGGCCTTCTTCAACTACCTCTTGATATTGTGTTTACTGGTAAGTCTTAACTGGTTAATCGCCCCTAATGGAGCTTAGTTTTGTTTTCCTCTCCGCAGGGCAAATCTATCCAATCTGCATTGATTTAAGTCCCACGGCGAAGAGGGAAGTGGAGAATGCTAACACATTCGATGCCTATGGCTGGGGAGAAACACGGACAGCCCGCTTAAGTCAAATTCTTCAGAGAGTCACACTCGATCACTACGATCGCAGTAGGTGCAACAGGATAGCACGTTCGCCACTTACTTTAAATCAGATTTGTGCTGGGTCCTTAAACCGTGACACCTGTAGGGGTGATTCTGGTGGTCCGCTCATCAGAAAAGTTAATTATAATGGCACTCGACATCTGACGCAGGTGGGAATGGTGAGCTATGGTTTAAGATCATGCAGTGGACTGGGGGTTTATACCGATGTCACTAGCTATGCTGACTGGATTGAGGAAAAGATTGAATCTCTATTTCCCGAGTATTCTTCACCCACTCGTAAGCATTTTTCAATGGTTCAAGGACTCTCCTTACACATCAACATGTCATTTATCAGCAGCCATCGTCAATACGGTCTCCATTAGACCTCCTCTTGAAACAGATGATTTCGGTGCCGAGAACTTTGGCGGAGCCCGATTATTATTTGAACCATGCGGAACTTCACTGAGTACGAGAATTCGGAATGGTGAGAACGCCGAACCGGAGACTGCTGCTTGGATGGCCAGAATACATTATGAATCTCATTTTATATGTGGCGGCACCGTCATTCACAAACGTGAGTACATATACTTTTACATACTTCATTTAAGTAACAAATAAATTCGGCTTTTATCTCAGGCTTTGTATTAACCGCCGCTCAATGCTTAATAGACAGACAAGAAGGAAACCTGTAAGTCTCTTAAGATGCTTTCGATTCAATATAGAACGTATAATATATTCGTACTGTTTGCAGATTTGTGAAGTTGGGAGAATACGACATACGGCTTCCAGCCCAGGAGTATAGTGTCAGAAAGAAGATTATTCACAATGGATTTGACCTAAGAAAAATGAATGATGATATTGGCCTTTTGCAACTATCACGTGATATTGAGTTTAGTTGTAAGTGTTATCGTGCCCTATATGCCCTATCCAATGAAGCTTAATATGTTTTCTCATCCGCAGGGCATCTCTTTCCGATCTGCATTATTCTGAATCCGGAAGTTAGAAGCAAAGTCGAAAGTGCTTATACATTTGACGCCTATGGATGGGGAAGAACAAATACCAGCCGAACAAGCAACCTCCTGCAGAAAGTCACTCTCGATCGATACGATCGCAATTTGTGTAACACCATATTATTAGTTTATCTTCGTTCAAGTCAGATATGTGCTGGATCTAATGTAGGAGATCCCTGTGATGGCGACTCTGGCGGTCCCCTGACAAAAAAGGTCATTGTAAATGGGATTCAACGTTATACGCAGTTCGGGATCACAAGCAAATACCATGGAATAGCAGTTTTTACCGATGTCACCAGTTATGTTGACTGGATTATGGAACAGGTTAGGGAGTTTCAGACTATGATATTTTTCCCATAAGAAATATTGATAAATAAATACATGTAGGTATGTTGAGTCAATTTCTATTAGAGGTGGGCGCGGGCCGGGCTTTTTTTCGTGGCCCGCGGGCTTACACAGGCCCGGACCGGGCCGGGCCGGGCCCGGGCCTTTAAATTAAGATTCGTGCGGGCTTCGTGCGGGCCCGGGCCTTAACAAAAAGGCCCGGCCCGTAAAAGCCCGTAAAAGCCCGAAATAGGCCCGAAAACAAGTTTGATTTGTTCGCGATATTCTTGTTATGCTCAAATTAGAAACGCCATTTATCGCATTTTAATTGTTTATCGATACTACTATCGATGTGCTTACACATATTTTACTTGCTTGGACACCACTAATTCAAAGTTGGCGTCTTATTGTGAAATTGATTACTTTAAAATATAAAATATGTCGCGAAAAACCATTCAGGACGCTGTAAATAAAAAAAGTGAATGTGTAAAGCTAACACAAAACGGAAAGGGCAGGAGTGACGTATGGAAGCTGTTCGATTGCGTTAATTATAATGGCAATAATGTCGATTTTGTGTGCTGCCGAAGCTGTAAGCAAGTGCTGGCGTATAATTCAAAACAAGGCACGGGCACCCTCAGCCGCCACAAGTGCACGTCTCAACAAGACGCGCTTAAGTCACAGCCCACATTGGACAGGTTCGGCAAGAAAGTTGTTTCGACGCGATTTCGGGATTCGTTAGCTCGAAAGCAGCTAGCCTTAGTTGCAAAAGACTTGCGCCCTTTCAATATTAGCGAAGGTAAGTTCTATTGAATAGAATCTATTCCCATTGCACGTGTTTATTGATTGACTCTTTTTTTTGTGAATTGGTAGGTAGCGGCTTCCGTGAATATAGCCAAGCGCTTCTCGACATAGGAGCAGAATTTGGAAGTCAGTCTATTAATGATTTGGTTATATCCCGTAAAGTGTTAAGCACTACCATTATGGAGAAAGAGTACGAATCTTTGAAAATTCAACTTATCTCAAGTTTGAAAGACCAAACACTGGTGTTGCGATGCTGGCGAAGGTTCGCTGCCCGCGCTAGATGCCCAATTTGAAAAGGGCGGTAATTTGAATTTGTTTAGCGTTGTATAACACAGAAATGGTTCTGACCAACACTATATAGTATTGTAAAACACCCTTTTTTGCGAGAATGAGACCGCTATATGTGTAAGCGTCACTTTGTGAATTGAAGAGCGGCAAACCACAAGCGTAAGATCGAAGAAAATGTAAAACTTCTTTATTTTTTTAACAAGATTAAATAAAGATTTCAGCGCTGTTGCTATCAGTATACTACAACCAGGCGCTTGTTGTACGTGGTTAAACCCGGGACCCAGGGGCGTCCCAACAACTGGCATACACGACCGACATGTGGAGTGACGACTACACGCAGCGAAATTTTATATCGCTGACTGCTCACTATGTGGATGATGACTTCCGACTGAACGTCGCTCTTTTAGGTACTAATATAAATCAATTTTTATATATATTTGTATGTACGATCACATGTAATGTATATTTTTATACATACATATTTACATATTTATTTAAAAATGTTTATGAAGCTTTTAACTTATTTGTGTATCTTTTACAGGAATCAGGGAGTTCTTGGATGAGAAGAAAACTGGAGAAAATATTCTCAAAAATGTTCAGGACATTTTGCAGGATTTCAACACACTTGAAACTATCGATCGAGATGTTTTTGTTACGGACAATGGTGCAAATGTCGTTGCGGCATTTAAGAGCTTCAAGCGCCTATCTTGTGCTTGTCACAATCTAAACCTTGTCATGGATGACGTCGTTGAGAAAAATCCTCTTGCGGAAGTTAAGGCTTTAATCGATTGCTGCAAATCATTAGTAAAATATTTTAAACATTCTCAGCTTAACAGTAAGCTCTCAAAAACGCTGAAACAGCAAGTTAAAACACGCTGAAACTCTACATTTTTTATGCTCTTGAGTATATTTGATGTAAAAGAGGAAATAAAAACTCTTTTACTTAAAAAAGATGAGCTACAGCGAATTAGTAATTTAGATTTTTCATTACTTGAAAACATTTTATGCTTCTTAAAACCTTTTAAGGACTGCTCTGAAGCGCTTAACTCTGACAAGGAACCAACAATGCAAATATTTGCATTGTGGTCAGAAAAATTATGTAAACTTTGCAGAACTAGCACCCTTGATTCCCAAATAATAAGTGAGTTTAAAACAATGACCCTAAGCGCATTAGAAAAAAGGTTTCTTCCGGCAATCGCTCATTTGGTGGGGCTTTTCTTGAACCCTCCTTATAAAGAGATGAATTTCCTCTCAGAGGAAAAAAGAGATGCTGTTTTAGCTACGGTAAAAGCAATGCTCTCCGAATTTATAGGGAATCATGACTATAGTAGCTTTGTTGACTCAACTAATAACATAAGCCCAAATAATTCCGACAAAGGAATGTTTGCCGAATTTTTAGATTTAAGCTATATAAAAAAACGAAAAGTTGAGAAAAACCCTATCGACATAGAGATTGACAAATATTTGGCCTATCCAGCAGTTCCTGGTACACATATTTTAGAGTTTTGGAAAAATGCAACGGACTTAAAATATCTTTCCAAATTAGCTCGAACCATTCTGGCTATTCCCGCCAGTTCGTCTACGAGCGAAAGACTATTTTCAACATCGGGCCATGTTTTAAATGAAAAACAAACTAGGCTAAAAAGCTCAAATTTGGAAAAAATTGTATTTTTAAATAAAAATATGATATGATTTGATTTATGATTTACCTTAATAAATATGTACTTATATATACCTATAAATTGCATGTCTTTTAAATTTTCTTATATGTGTAAATAAGTTTCGTGCGGGCCGGGCCGGGCCCGGGCCTTGGTAAAAAAGTTTCGTGTTCGTGCGGGCCGGGCCTCTTAAAAAAGAGTTCGTGTTCGTGCGGGCCCGGGCCTCAAAATACAGGCCCGCGCCCACCTCTAATTTCTATATACAGTGGCTCCAAGCTTATTTCGTGCAAGAATTATTAACAATTTTAAATCGGCCCTGCCGGATAACTAGCAAAGATATTTCTAAAATTTAAACGCAGTATTTTGGAGAAACACTTTGAATATTTAACTAAGAAAATTTTATTTTCCTAATCTTTAAAATAAATTAAAAAATTAAATAAATAGAAAAAAAGTGTCAATCCTCACACCCAAGCTTATTTCGTGCAAATATTTTAAAAACAAAAAACAGCTATTTTAGACTTTAAAATCGAAATTTTTTTTCTATATTACTTTTTTAAGTACTAATCAATACATACTTTATTGGTTTTAGATGCTGGCCCTACATAATTACGGATATATAAGAAATTCTTTGTGGCAGTACCATGTACCATGAGTGATCAAAGGAAATTACTCCAAAATCACTTTAAAAGTGACAAATATCATCGTGATTTTTCCGATATGGTTTTCGTAACCCACACTTCATTCCATTACATAATTAAATCATTTTTTTGTAGGAATTTGGTGGCAGATTGGGGTCGAGATAGACAAATACTTATAAATTTTTCAGTGAGCTGTGTTGTATTATCCTTATAATAAAGGAACAGGAGATACTTTCAGTTCCCAAATTAGATGCATTATATTGAGCACAAAATATGTAACAAATGTAGTGTGAATTAGGTGCGCCCTATGTTGCAGGATCACATATTAAGAGGTCAAGTAGTATCAAAACAGCCATTTATAAGCAAACATTACAGCAAGGATCGTCTAAAATCTGCATAGAAGGTTATAATTCACTCGATTTTCTTTCGGAATGATTTTATCCTTACATATAAGTAAATAATTAGCCAATTTAGTTTTGGATGGACTAAAATATGTGCTGTGGTGACTGAATTCCTGCCTGTAAAATAAGCACCTCAATGCATTTGTGAAGCAAGGCGGATTCATTCCATTGTTGGGCCTGTATGGTGTCAATTGGCGTGACGAAACAAATTTTTTTCAATGAAATAGTAAATGGCGATATGTTTCCTTAAAAATTAAAGAAAAATTTGCTTAAAATGGCAGAAGAACTGCGCCTACGGGGTCGTTTTTGGTAATATCAGACTAAGATCATACGTGCTCGGCAGGCTTTGTGAGGGCGTGGCTCGTCTGAAAACGAACAAAATTTATAAAAAACATTACAAAAATCAACTTTTTGAAGTGTTAATACAAATTTTAACCAAAAAGTAGACTCAGTCATTATAAAAAAAGAGATAAAATAAATATTAACTCAAAAGTGCTATAAGGAAATAATGGCTTAATAGTCTAGTAGAAACATATATAAAAAAAATTTTTTTTTCGTATAGAATATTTTGAAAGTTGTTAAAGAATGAAGACAGGTAAAAAAATATAGTAAAATCTAAAAATAAGCAAGTTATTTTATATTTTCTGAACTGCACGAAATAAGCTTGGGTGTGAGAATTGCACTCTTTTTCCTATTTATATGGTTTTATTATTTGTTTTAATTATTAGGGAAATAATTTTATGTTAATTAAATTAACAAATACTTTCTCTAACATACTGCGTTTAAATTTTTAAAATATCCTTATTAGTTTAGCGGCAGTGCCAATTTGAAGTTGTTGTAAATTCTTGCACGAAATAAGCTTGGAGCCACTGTATATACTTCGGTGTCGTGAAGTGTGCTATACTATCAAATGACCAATTGCTTTTAATGAGCAGTTCACCACTTGCCATAGTTATACCAATACCATCAATTACGCTCTGTGACTCCGGAGCTGTCGCTGCCCAGCAATCGCCTTGGCGGATTAAACTGATGCTTCTGGATCATTCGAACGACCGGAAACCAAAATCCATGATTGGTTTCCCGTGTGTTCTCGGGAACCTTTCTCAGCTCTACGTTGCAGCCATTTAAAGTTTGGCTAGAAACTAGCTAGTTTGAGTACACCGCTAAGTAATTGGCACCTCCGACATGGTTTGTGCATTGGCTGCTGAAAATTATGGCTCCCACAAAGCTGGAGAGATTTTGTGTCAAAAATTATGGCACCAAACCAAAATTGGTGTCAGAACTGGATAAGTGGCGGACACGTCCTTCATCTGACATTGAAAAGTTTACTTCCGAGAATTTGCTGAATTTTTCCTCCGGCCAATCAGTCGTTTCCCAGACAGCGGACAAACGAGAGTGAAAGTGAGACAAGCGGAAGTAACCATGTCGAAGATTGGAATCAACGGATTTGGCCGTATCGGCCGCTTGGTGCTGCGCGCTGCCATCGACAAGGGCGCCTCCGTCGTGGCCGTCAACGACCCCTTCATCGATGTCAGCTACATGGTCTACCTGTTCAAGTTCGACTCCACCCACGGCCGCTTCAAGGGCACCGTGTCGGCGGAGGAGGGCTTCCTGGTGGTCAACGGCCAGAAGATCACCGTGTTCAGCGAGCGGGACCCGGCCAACATCAACTGGGCCAGCGCCGGCGCCGAGTACGTGGTGGAGTCCACTGGAGTGTTCACCACGACGGAGAAGGCCTCCGTCCACTTGAAGGGCGGTGCCAAGAAGGTGGTCATCTCGGCCCCCTCGGCCGACGCCCCCATGTTCGTTTGCGGCGTGAATCTGGATGCCTACAGCCCCGACATGAAGGTGGTGTCCAACGCCTCGTGCACAACCAACTGCCTGGCGCCCCTGGCCAAGGTCATTGACGACAACTTTGAGATCGTGGAGGGCCTGATGACCACCGTTCACGCCACCACTGCCACACAGAAGACCGTCGACGGCCCCTCCGGCAAGCTGTGGCGCGACGGCCGTGGCGCCGCCCAGAACATCATTCCGGCCTCCACCGGCGCCGCCAAGGCCGTCGGCAAGGTCATCCCAGCCCTCAACGGCAAGCTGACCGGCATGGCCTTCCGCGTGCCCACCGCCAATGTGTCCGTCGTCGATTTGACCGTGCGCCTGGGCAAGGGCGCCACCTACGACGAGATCAAGGCCAAGGTGCAAGAGGCTGCCAACGGCCCACTGAAGGGAATCCTCGGCTACACCGATGAGGAGGTCGTCTCCACCGACTTCCTCAGCGACACCCACTCGTCGGTGTTCGACGCCAAGGCCGGCATTTCGCTGAACGACAAGTTCGTCAAGCTGATCTCCTGGTACGACAACGAGTTTGGCTATTCCAACCGCGTCATCGACCTGATCAAGTACATGCAGAGCAAGGACTAAGCGCCGCAGCCGCAGGACTTGAGCTACATCGCCCAGGCCGGGGGACTCACCACGCACAGTAGAGGTCACCGTTACGTAACTGACAAGGCTCCTCCCCCTCCCCGGCGAATTCATTTTTTTTTTTTTGTGTTTGCAAAAGCTACCAGCAACGTTGGGACAATATAAATGCATAGGTCTATTCATGTTTATTGTTGTTAAATAAAAAGCTTCTCACGTCGTTTCTATGTAGTTGAGCAAAAAGCCGCTATTGTCTATCAATAAACCAAGTGTTACTGCAAAATGATTTTTGGATTTTTTTTAAACGGTTTCTGTGGTAGCTTAAAGATACAAATGTATCTTTGATTATTACAGTGCAAAAGCTTTGAAAAAATGGAAATACATGCAGGTTAACGAAAGGGAAAGGTTGAGATAGCAGAACAAAAAAAAATTAAATTAAATTAAATTAATTTTACAGATTAAAAAAAATTTAAGTATGTACATATACATATGCATAAATATGTATAGGTACAAAAGTAATAATTTACGCCTACCAAAAGCTTTTAAAGAACTTTAAGCGCTATGCGGGGGCGTGGCACAGCTAGGTATATATGTACATATGGATGTACATATACTCACATAAAATCACAACCTTAAAAATTCAACTTCAGTGACAAAATTGATTGTTTATAAAAAATCATTGCTCAAAATAAACATTTTTCAAGAGAGTAGTTTACCTAAAAGCATATTATTATTATAATTCATAAAATCATACATATAAAATTAGTATTTATCATTTCTTAGTTTATAATAAAAAATTAAATATAAATAGTGTGACCCTTTCATACAGGCATACCTGAAATATTTAGCCGATGCTGCTACCTTTTCTCAGCAGCAGTTAACCCTCTGGAACCTAAAAGAGTCGTCAGGCACTTATTACATTATTCACAATTCCAAAAATAATAAATGCTCTTTTTACGTTTAAATATTTTTAGCATTTAAGAATTGATGCTTAAATTTGTATATAAGCGTTGAAAGCAAAGTAAAATTTATTTTGATTTTAAAACTTAAAATATTAAACTAAACCAAACCCTTTTTTTTACTGAAAAATAAGTTAATTTAAAATTCGAAAAAATTGTAGATATGCAAATATGTGATAGGCATGGGTTGTAGCAGTGAAATATTGAAAGCCTATTTAATTTTTTCTTACAGTACAGGTAAACGAAAGGTTGTACGTTCTTTTTAATAACATATTTAAGTTTAGATGACACAAATCACTATAGATTTTTTTATATAAATTCATATTTATTTATACGCTAATAACCAAATCAATGATTATAAAACGTAGGGACTAAATCACTTTAGAAAACTTTAATTTCTTGACTTATTGTGGAAAGTGGCATTAGAGGGTTAAGCAATTATGCCATAAACACTCGAACCTGCTGGTATTCCACACAACAGATGGCGCCTTTATAGTTTAATGTGTCTGCCTAGGTGGCGCTGCATTATTTAGAGAAATAGAATTAACCTTTTGAACCTTTTTATATGTTTAAATAAATAAAATAAATAAGAAAGGGAAATGAATTCGCAAAGCTAACTTGAGTAATTTTGACATTTTGCTAAACCATGGGTTGAAGTATTAACAATTTCCTTCCAGTGTTGACAAGTGACTGCGGAATGAAACGGAATTTCAAATTCGATTTTCCGCCTTAACGGTCATTTCTTGAGCAAATTGTTTTGTTGTATTTAAAACTATATCATACAATCATTAGTAATGCTCGGGATTCCTGGTCTGAATTGAGTTAGCGGTTCATTACGAGCCATTGAGTGGCGGCATATGGGACTGCCCTTTGCAATATGTATCGAATATTTGTTTGCTTAAAGCCATTTGTTTTTCTTGCTGTATTTTTTCTGCCCTCGCAAATCAAACAATTTCGTTTGAATGGATGTATGTATATATGTATATATTTATATGAGCAGGCAGCAGTGCAAATTACCAAAGGCAACAACGAGCTCCTTTGTGGTTGTTGTCGCTGTTGAGCTGCTGTTGTGGCATGTTGCGCTCTGCAAAAAATGCACGCAAATACCCAGTCCCCTTCGCCATATCATATTGATAAGGGTAGTTGCCACCCCGCAAATCAAACCCTTCTATGCATGTACTGGGCGGCTCTTCTTTTTTCCCGCGATATTACACACATTTTTGTGCGTGAAAAAAATAATTAAAATATACTCTTTTTTTTACACATTCGCCGTTAAACAAAGCGGTTTAAAACCGTGTATATACGACTATGAAATATGTGTATATAGGTGGCTGTCGCTTCGTACATAGAGCGGGTGTCCACCTATTTACTCGCACACAATTTAACACTGCAGCAACAACAACAGCAGCAACAATGCACTTTTGTTGTACATTAAAATGCCGCCTGTATCTGTGTGAGGTGCTGGTGCGTGTGTCGTGGTGCCGTGTAAAGTATATAATTAACGGCCCAGCACATACATATGTATGTGCGAATGTGCGTTCACCGCTTTCGCGTACATAAGCCTCGTCCCCCGCGCATTCCTCACTTACCTCATTACATGCGAAGAATACATAAAGTAAATGTCAAAAGCGACACACAGATACTCGCACACACGCAGACAGCCGCACGTACTTCGCGATGCTGATGCTGCCGCTCCTGCTGTTCCTCTTGTTGTTGCTGCTGATTGAGTTTGAGTTGATGATGAGTGCAAGTTGCGACCCCTGGCCCTGGCGCCCGCTCCACGCAAATCCCCACCCCCACCGACATCGACCAATGCATCGGCCTACCTCAATATTAGCACAAACATACACACAGAGATCGCCCGGTACTCTTACAGAGAAACAAGACAAAGGTGTTTCTTGGGAACTCCATTTCTAAATTCTTAGACAACAAAATTCTCCATTTTCTCCAATTTCTCTTTTAAAAGGAAAGGCGCAAATCTAGCTAGAATTAAAGATATCAATTTGAGTATAATGCATAATTCACATATATTCAAATATATTAAAAATATTCAAGTACATTCTAAGTTTAAGAATGTTATTTGTAAGTAGCAGTTTAACCTATAACTTTAGTCTTCTCAAAATCGATCATCGAATTTAGGGGTAAGGGTTCGGGTGATCTTCTCCCAGCAGACAAAGATCGAACAGGGTGCGAATGGATCCGGAAAATGTCAACTAAAAATATTTAATGCGGGGAAAGAAACGGACTTTCCGCTTTAGTTTCGCTAAGAGCTCAAAAACGGACGCGCAAACGGAGGAATAGCGGACGAGTATCGCGAATTCTCAGGTTTATACCCGATAATGATGTCGTAAAAGGTCCGCAATTGAAATCTTATTCGAATTCCGAAAATAATAGCATTTTCTGTCATAAAACCCATGACAGGTGATTAACTTAACTTAACATTATGAGCCTGAATCGGATTGATTGTCCGCAAAACTATCGTTTTTAATATCATAAACGAAGTTTTTTACTTAAATTATATTTCTAATAATATGATATAAAACAAATTATTACGTAACCTAATGTTTAAGAACTAAATTAAGGAAAATTAAAATTATGTATTAGTAGCGATTTAATTTAGGAATTCAAATAATGATTTTAAGTATAAAGTGTAGATGCAGATAATATTTAAAAATAATATTTATTTACTTAAAATAGGATATACTTCTGAGTTTTATGATTTATGATTTTATGAATATGATTTAGAAACTTTTTTAATTTTTCCAGGGTGTCAGGGTGACTTAGACATCAGTTATGCATACTTAAATATATTCTTTCTATATATTCTGAGAATTCTACAATCTCCCCCTTGAATAATTGGAGAATTTATATAATTCAAAGAACTTATTTTCCGTGTATGCCTGTATATATAGGGGTGCAACGGCCACCGCTGTCCGGTTCTTTTGTGACTTCGTGTGCATCTTGGCACAGTCTCCAGTCTCAAGAGGACAGCACCCATTAACCCCACTGCTCTCCTGCTGTCTTGGCCAACATCGGACTGCACAATAAGCACAAATTACGAGTACGCATTTCGCCCAAGCGGGGGGAACGGGGTCTGTGGGCGGAAGTGCCGGTTACTTAGAAGTTTCAGGGGTTGACATGGGGTCAGAGCCGTCGTTGTCCTTCTTGGGTGTCGTTTCTTATGGCAAAATTTATGTGCAATTTTAATTTATGCATTTGCCGTCACATTCTGGACACTGTGTGCTGAATTTAACGAGGTTTAAGATGAGTACGGCACAGGGGGTGGCGCTGCTTGGAGCACGTGTGGCGGTGTGACTGAGAGCAACGAGGGGGAATGTCCTGTGACTTGCACTTGAATGCCATATTTTAGGGCAGTTTCTTATGCATATACATCTGTGCTTCCGCACACAGGAGAATTGATTCTTATTATTGGAGATGTGAATGAAAAATAAGCGTACTCACATTCCTGTGAATAATAAAAGATTTTACATTCTTTTACGACGATCTTCTTGTCCTTGTTATTTATTAAAATTGCCAGGAGTTTTGTTATGATTTAAAATTCAAAAT
The DNA here is from genome assembly GCF_030179895.1 of Drosophila kikkawai. Taxonomy (NCBI): domain Eukaryota; kingdom Metazoa; phylum Arthropoda; class Insecta; order Diptera; family Drosophilidae; genus Drosophila; species Drosophila kikkawai. The sequence continues at coordinate 8,967,956 of NC_091729.1, forward strand.
AATTAATCTACTTACTTTTTGAATGACATTTTTTAGACGTAAGCCGGTAAATTTAACTGCTTTATGATTAAATCCTTTTAGTTTAGAAGCTTTTATATTTTAATTTTTTAATTTAATTTAATTTAATGAAAAAGGTATGAAAAATGTATTGTCTTCTGAATATATAGAAATAATCTACTGATAAACATAAGAGTTACAAGACAATTAATATGGAGAAACATTTGAAACGCATGTTGCATTGTCGCGAGTTCGACTTTTGTCGTGGACACTTTAAACCAATATTACACAGACAAAATTCTGGTGGGTTAAGTAAATGATCGTTGCAACTCTCTGATATGTATACATATATTCGGTTATGTTAAATATTTTTTTTATTTTCCTATTTTTCCAAGTTGATGTGATTTGTTAAAGGACCTAAATGAGGCAGATTTAGCGTTTCTTTTCAAAAACAGCAGGCTGGGCGAAAAAATAAGAAGCTTCTGGAATGAAGGAAACCAACTGTAATTATTTCGATTTTTTCTTTAAATAATAAAAAATAATACATAAATAATAAATTTAAAAAAATCCAAATATTCTTTCACGAAACCAATACTCTAGATTAAAGTCCTGATAATAGTCTAGATGTGAAACTTCCACAAAGTTCAGAGAGTGCAAGGGACATTTTTGTAAGTATTCCTTTATGGTATATATTAAAAATTCATGTGCACCTAATCACTATTTAACTGATATAATTATTTTCTCCTTCTCTATTTGGTTTTCAGTTCAGGATATAACTATAAAACATAACTATATAAATGGAAACAACAAAATGTAAGTAAAATTATTTGGCCATTTTCTTTAAATTTTAATAAATAAATTTATTTATTTAAATCCAATTTATTTTTCAGGAAAGCTATAGTCGAGACAAAAGTACCAGTTCGGATGTGAAATATTCGGGTAAATATTCAATATTAATTGGAAAGAACAGCATATGTACATATTTGTTAGTATTGCTAATCATCATTTGACTTAATAATTAATTATTTATTTATAAATGTATTTTAATTTATATATAAGTCCACAATATTAGTATTATTATTATATTTAGACCCTGTGTAAATATTTTTAAAAATAAAGCAATTAAGAAATACTAATTAACATTTTTTTATAATTTTTGGTTTTATATTGGTGGTAATTTGAACTGCAATTACTGTACAGTGATATAGTAACATAGTGTATTTCACTATTTTCGTAGGCTTTCAACCGTAAAAGCGTGGTTTCATTTACTGTAGAGCAGTCATGTCACATAACGTGTTACGTCGTTATACTGCAGCGAACAGATTATTGAACCCAAGATTTTGAGCGTGCTACATTTCTATAAATATGTTTAAGATTATAAAGTTATGATAATTGAGTAAAATAAAAATTCAATATTCAGTGTCCTTACAGAGTTTCAGCACTTGAAAGAAATGCTCTTCGGATTATCCTACGCCTATAATTATGTTTCTTTTGTTTTTTTTTTTTTTGTGTGACTATGTTTTTTCAACTGGTCAACAAGATGTTTTGAAAATTAAATCGATTCAGGAAATCGATTCACCGATTAGTATACATGAAGCTATCGAACAAAACTTTGGGCAAGGTCAAGTAGTGCTTTAAGGTTACTTCATAAGTTAGATGCAATTCGAATTAATTCTGTCTCTATTGTAAAGAAAAAACTAAATAAAAATAAATTAGCAAATTAAAAACAGGACATAAAATTGGAAAAATTAAGTTTTCTCTCATTGATATCGTCGACTTCGGTTTCTATATCTGAATAAACTGATAGGATATATATAATCTATAGTTCCTTATGGCCTCGTGATTCGTTTTATCGCACACAAGCCTTCTATTTTTACATAAAATATAGATAACATATAATTATGTAAAATATATATTCTTAAAATTTAGTTAATTTGTTTTTTGAAACAATAATGAGTTGTGCTATGCAGAACAGAACTGTTTATTAATAATTTTTGTTTTTTCTCACCTTAGAAACATTACCCGGCATTTTAGTAAATTTTTTTTAGAAAGTTTGCGATTATATTTGAGTCCCGAAGATACAGTGCCGTGAAGATGAGCACTGAAGACCATCATAGATCCCTAAAAATGCTTATGATGCTTGACATCTAGACATTCCCTAGAAATGGCCGACAGAGAGATAAAGATATTTCTATTCGCTTTCAAGACGTGGTATTAAAAATATCGTAAGAGTTTCGATTTATTTATTTCATATTTAAATTCACAATGCATTAACTCTGCAAGTACCGGATATCAAAATGTATCAAAGTCTTAGGTATATTTATCTACAAAGCGATACTTAAATGTATCGTTATTTGAGCCTGATGTTACTTCCGTCCTAAGGCCACTAATTTTATAATGCGGAGGCTGGTATGTATTTGGGGCGTCATAAACAAAAAAGCGACTTTAGGCATTTTCAAGTTGCAGATGCCGATGCCCACAGCGATTGTTTTAATGCACTTGGACACAGGCACACACACACACACTGGCACTTGACTGCTTATGTAATGCAAGGACTCTCCGGTACATAGAAAACTGTACCCGGCACAAGGCACATCCTAATTATATACAGAGCGCCAGAAGAAGAAACTTATGTGTGCCCTCTGGTGGGGCGAGTGGTGCGGTGAAAAACCAAATGAAAATGCCCCTCCCACCACACCCACAGCTGGACGCACAACAAAAGCACACACGCACACGCACATGCACGAGTGTGAGTGTGAAAAGGCAAAGTCTAAGCATATGCAGTATATTTTCACAAAACACAAAGACAGCGGGGCGGATCGGGGAGCTGCAAGTAGGCTTAAGATTTTCTTCGAGTGGACAATGCGAGATGCAAGGCAAACATAATGAAACATTTTTGGACAAGATGCAGCAGCCCCTCAATGCCCAACCACCCTTGAGCCGCCCCCATCCCTGCACTCACGCACACACACACGTAAGAGGAAACGTCTAGAGATGCAGCTGCATTGTGCACTTTTGCACTTGTGCATGCGTGTGCGTGTTTGTGCTGGGTTTACTTTACTCATTTGCAATGTTTTTGGTAAAATGTAAAATTGAATTATTTAAAATTTAATAGAAAATCTTTGACTTGCTCAAAAATACACACACACACACACGTGCAGGAGCAGACGCATATCTTTATATATGATATATATGTGCATATATATAGTCACATGATATTTACAGAGGCATATAAATATGCTCTGACATTTGATGGGGCAAGGTATGAAAACTTTCTTGAACTGTTTGCCATTTGAAATGAGGTCAGAACTAGTCAATTTATAAAAGAAAAAGATCTTAATTTTGAATTTGAAATTATAAGTCAGAGACATAACCTTTAAGGATAGTTGAACAATATACATAAATAACATTTAAAACAACTGATTTTATGGATATATAAATTGGAAAATCGAAAATATTTTGACAGATTTTCCTTAAGAATTATATATAATGTTTACTTAGGGGAATACCAACATAATCCTGCTGACTTTAATCTAAAATAAACTCTTAGTTTCCTTCCATCAAACGAAAGTTATTAATATTTTTATAAAACAATGGGTTTCCAAATTATAATAAACCATAAATATTTAAATATAATGAAATAACAATAGCCAAAAACTTTTATAGAATCAATTAATGTATTTTAATTGATTTTTCATATTAGTAACTCTAAAACAAGTTACCTTTTTAGTGGCAGCATGTAACTCCCTTACCTACTTGTATTATAAGTACACTTTCAAGGTATTTAAGGATCGCATATTTTATTTTTCCGCCACATACATATACATATATATTAATATATATTTTGCGCTCCACTTCATCCACACACACACAGGCGCAGAAATAAAGCCTTAGCAACATCTTGAGCTTGAAAGGCAAAGACCAAGATGAAGGACTCCGTCCAGTGTCCTGCGTCTAATGTCCATCGAAGCCTTATACGCTTGTAGGCCTTGTTATCATTTCGGTAATTGCATTTTTGTGTTTGTCGTTGTTGCCGTTGCTCTGGCTGTTGTTTCCATTGCACTTTATGCAGTTTTTGCTTCTTGTGCGTATTCTCTCGGGGTTATTTTGGTAAGTTTTCTTAAGAAAACCCAAACCAGAGCTGCAATGGGCCATAAATTCTTGGCTTGGCTTGCTTTTCAAAGGCATATGTACATACATTGCACTGCGTTCTGTTGTGTATCACTGTTTCTAATTTCGGATGAGAGAGAATGGTATTAATAAATATGCACAGCATGCATTATAAGGATATGGAGTGTCTTGCCGAAGCTTTGTAATTTATTTTACGATAATAACTTTTTTGCGCTTAGATTTTCCTTGGCTGAAATTTTCAAGAGGCTGCTGGACCATCAACACACCTGGACATCTTTCCTGCCGTTTGTACAGGTGAGCAGCAAAGGGTATGGATAAATAAGCTTTTACAATTGCGGATGGTATGCAAACTTTGCTCTTTTCTTTGCTTGTCATTGTCTATATTTTCAATGTACTGCAATAATACATAATAAATAATATTATTACTTAAAATTCAGGCTTATTAATTAGTAAGAGATGGAAATTTGGGATGGTGGAGTTAATCTCCCTGCTAAAGTCAGATTAGCAACCCTTTTTCTGTCATCAAAATATTATTTTAAACACTTAAAATAAATATTTTAATAATATTTTTATTTTATATTTACTTTATCCTTTTTATCATTTTAAATAGATTTTAAAATTGTGATTTCAAGAGAATACCGAACTTAAGTCCAACTGCTAATGTACTCCCCAAAGTAAATAAAAATAGTTATTCCCATAAGATTAGTTTTAAAAATGCGTTAAAAACAATTAAATATTAATTCCAATCACAAGTTCCTTAAATTCCTCAAAAGAATCAATAATTGTAATCTCTTATTTTGAAAAATTTGGTTGATTATGCGTTTATCTCATGGGACCATCTGCCAAACATCTCTCGGGAGCCAACACTTAAAAGTGCATTGCTTGAAAAAAATTGCAATATTTTTATGCCAATTCAACGGACTTCTCGTATTTTCTTTTAGTTTTTGAATAGCTTTGCCTGGTTGTATCTGGAATTGATCAAAACGCGTTTGAATTCATTTGGCTTTGTATATTCGATTGGAGTCCCTCGCCTGGCCGTGGAGTTCGCTGTGCGTGGAAGCCTCTCGATAAATTTCAATTACTAACCCAATTAAAAAATGTTGTGCGCTTTTAGGCGAGCAAACAATAAAAAAGGCGAAACAAAAAATCAAATAAAATAATAAATGTAGGCATAAAAAAAAGGGAAATATTTTCAATATATTTGCGCTGAGCTTAAAACAGAAACAACAATGGCAGTGGAAAATGCTGCAGCAGCGGCCCAAACCATTTTTAATTTATTTTTTCTCTCCCGCTTCGTTGTTGTCATTGTTGTTGTTCTCGTTGCTGTTGTTGTTGCTGCAGTTTTTGTTGTTGTCGCCCAACATTTACCGACGTCACACATACGCACCGTTGGCCCCTGCGTCTGTCCCGAGGTTTTTTATGGCCACCGCTGCCATCGCCGTCGCCGTCGCTGCTGGCGCTACTGCACGCCCCTGTTGCTCCTGCTGCTCCTGCTGCAACACCCTGCCCATCTCGATGGTGGCAATCAGTGCACCTATGTACCCTGATCCTGGGCACAGGACATTGCTGGCCCGTTTGCTTGCACGCGTTTTCGCATTTGGGCATCTCTCTTGCTTTTTGTTCATTTTTTGAGCGTTCGTTCGCCGCCGCCACCGAGGCCAATGGTGGCGTCGACGGTTTGAGCGGTACCGTTATATATTTTTATATATTTTATTTTTCATTCGCGCACGCATGCAATAAAACTTGTAAAAAACGTTGCCGCTGCCCGGGAAAAAACGAACAAGAGGTAAATAATGTACAGCGACGAATATGCGAATAAGTGAGTGTGTGCGTGCGAGTGTGTGTGTCGGCGGATGAGTCGAGTGGTATGAGTGGTATGAGTGGGTCGTGCAAGAGGGTTGGGCGATGGGCGATGGGCGGTGGACAGTGGGTGGTGTGGGACGAGGTGCAGGGACAGTCAGACAGATGGGCAGCCGATGCATTGCATACTTTTAGCCGCATCGATGCATCCTTACAGAGGCTGTGGGGGTATTTTTTGCTGTATTTGGGGCGTTGTCGGTTTTATTCGTTTTTTGTGCGTGCAGCGGCGAACTGAAATAAAGCGCTGAGCTGGTGCTTTTGACAACAACAACGACGGTAATGATAACAACAACTATAACTCGAAAAGGTACAACAAATAATTGAAACGCTGGCAGCGCAGCAGGCATCGCACTCGTCCTGTGCAGTTCCGTTCGCTTTGTGCGCTTTTTAAATTCCAACTGAAATATGCGTTAATTTATGTTGCGTTGTTAAGCTTACACCCCAACCCCACACGCCCCCGTACAACTGTTTTTTTGTGCGTAAAATTGCGCCTTTCCCTCGGAAAATCCCCTCCCGGCAGCCTCATTATCTGCCCGCCAGAGTCGACAACGAATCAGTTTTTCCAGCTGGCCCCCATGTCCCAACCCCGGTAGCATCGAGAGCCTTTAGGTGGCACCAGCAGCACAACGCCCAACCGCTCCTTCCGTTTGTTTCCTCTTTTTAAATCTCTAGAATCCGCTGCTACAATTTAATAGTTGGCCAAACGTATCGTTTATCACAATATTGATTTTTATTAATTGAGTGAAAATTGTTGTTGTTGAGTTGGCCACGCATTCCACAATGGTTATGGTTTATCGTGCAGGCTTAAAGTTATTGCATGAAAAGCAAAGCTTTTATAAAACAAGCTACAACTTTTGACAAAAATATCTTCTGATTTTTATGGAACACAAATATAACACTAATTCGCCTTTCAAAGTATTGTATCTGTTCCTCACCCTGTGGAATATATCACCCATTCCCCTTTTTTCGGATATTTCTTAAAATTTTTTGAGTGGGAAAACCTTAAGAATTCACAAAATTCGTACCCAGAAACAGGCCATTGGAAGCACAACTGGTTTGATTCATTATCCTTCCGCAAGTGAGGCTGCAGCTCTCGCACTGGCGGGATGTGTGGACTTTTTATTGGTGTCCTTTGGCTCAGCATCAGCAGCGCGATCGCTTCAAAAGTGACGCAAATGGCAAGCAGTTCAGGGACAGACAATAAAGGAACCAAAACTGGACATTATCTTTGCCGAAAAGCGAAAGGGAAGAGTCATGCGGGCCAAATCATCGGCAAACATCAGCATCGGAATCAACAGAGGCCTCCGCTGGTGTAAACCAACCCCGAAGAGCTGTGCCGGGGGCCAAGTGACCAGCGGAGGCTGAGCAGTGACCAGCGGCAAACTGGTTGCTCTCGAGATGGGAAGGGTTGATGCCGAGCTGTGGATGCTCATCTTGGCCGGGATGCGTGTCAAAGTTCAACGGCAGTTGATGCTGTTGTCCAGTTTTTAAAACCGGCCGGGATCGGCCCCGTCTCGTTCTGGGTCCGAATCCGTTGAAATTTTGATGTGAAAGTTCAGCAAAACGATGAAGGGATTTCCTATAAAAGTTCCGTGTCCTGCCGGAGCCGAAGCTGATGCTGATGCTGGGATCGAGCGTGGGAAAGTCTTGCTGCGGAACCAAACGTGTTTGCATCTTATGTCCTGTCGCAGATGCTGCACTCCTGACCCGCCTTCCCGCCTGGAACCAGTAGCTCCTTTGGATCAACTAAGTACTTAGTCGGCAAGCCGATTTATTCATGCTATTTGGCCAGTTGGCTAATGGCAGCCGTCCTGCCGGCCAAACATTAGCTCACCAAATGGCCAAAAGCCATCCATTGTTTGTCTATAAGTTGCCTCGATAATTGTCCTCGAACGGAGTCACCATTTAGCTCCGACCTGGGTCGCTCCTCGTGGATGACGTGCTCGACCTTATTAGCTTAGATATTCCATTAGGCGCATTGATTACTCAGACATGCATTGATTTTTTCACAAGTGACTGCCAATTTCAATGCATAAGCGATGAGACCGTGGCCACTAATGAGCTGATGCTGGCCAGCCCCTCATTTACTAAAAACTGGCCGAAATTAATGGTTTCCGAGATACCTTACGAAATACGTTCGACAGGTTTTTCATTTTCTTTAGTAGGGAAATTTGAATTCTGCCGTTTGAATTACGTAATCAATCAAATAAAGTTCATATTTGAAGCTACAACTTCTACAATAGCGTGTAAGCATACAAGCAGCATTAAAAATAATATTGTTTTGTTTAATTCTCTTTAAGGTAATATATACTTACATTATAATAAATAAAGGATCATAATATAATTTCGCAATGCTTAAAAATAATTATGAATGCTCAAGTAAAGTGTTTTCTTTATCAAAAGTCAGTGCATTTAATTAAAATATGAAATATCATTTTAACATGGCATATATCCTAAACTTTTGGGTATTTCGATACGCTCTTAAATAATTCTTAATTATATCTAAATCTAATATATAACCACTCCAGCTGGCATCCAAACTGTTGTCTTAATAATATATTTAATTTCCAAATTATTTTCAGAAGTCTACACAATAATATCCAATAAATAACAACAAATAAATAAAAACATTTACTGTGCAAATAATTATATTTTCCTATGATCCCATGCGTAAAGGATAAGATATAACTAAGGAATCTATCTGCTTTGCAATTTCAATATATTTTAAAAATAATCCAAGCTTGTAATCCAGTTTCTCAAAATATCTCGACGAATAATCACCCATTCCAAGTCCTTTAAACTTCTAGATTTTTGAAAAAGATCGTTACAAAGGCAGCTGACAGCATAATGCATAATTCAGACAAATGCCCTTCAAGTCCCAAAATCAACCAGTTTTCTGTAGTTTCACTGTGATTTTTGGTCTGGTCCAGTAATTAAGCAAAGCCCTGGGCCCTTGGATGCTGAGATGCAGACAGAAGTCACATCAACGGGGCGGCACAAGAATCAAGCCGGTTCTGGGACAGTGCTAGCCAATGGGAAGATAAGATAATTTTGGGTTGAGGAGAAGGAACTCAGAAGATCAGAACAATGACTGACACCCCTAAGAAGTAACCACCACCTAAGAGCTATCCCAAGCTCGAATAAGATCGATCGCAGTTTAGGTGTAGAGCAGTGTTTTCTTTTTGCGCTACCAGCTTTAACGTTTTTATTGAAGCAACTTGTGCACACTTCAGGGCTTTATAAGGTGCAACAGGCGTCTAAATGTCATCCTTTCCTGCTGTTGAGGGGGTAAAATGAACGCAACAGTTAGCTGGCCCTCCTCGTTCCGTGGCTGCCGAAAAGTATGCTAGCAAAAGTTCAGAGCAGGACCGTGGCTAGGGGTGGATTTTGCCACCATCATCGGGTTGGCTCAGCTCGGCAACAAGAAGTTGGGCTAGGCTGATTTGCTGGCCGGCAATTGCGCAACTTATTGAGGTAGGCACCTCGGTGGTTATCTGAGAGATACTGCTGAGGAGCTTGTTCCGAGGACTCTACCCCTTGGCTTTTCTGCTGTCTGGCCTTCGGGGCAGTGGTTCAAAGTTCACAGATACCGGTTTGCATCTTGACCAGCCTGTCTTCGACCGGACCTCAGGACCATCTTTCGAGGCGGCCAAGCATCCGAATCTCCTCGAGACGTTCTCGGCGGGACGCAGATCAGTTTGCCAGTCAGTTGAGTTTGAACTTCCATTCGGTCGCGTCGCGTTCGCTGTTGTTCTTTTCTTTTTGGCCATTGGTTATTTGTTGAGCCGAAAAGAGCTGGGAGCTTGATTTTCGTTAATGTGGGATTTCTGTTAACTTTATATTGTTACAAATTACACTGTTTTCGTTAACTTTTTGTTACATAATTATTTTTAAATATTTGTTTGTTCGTTTAATCCATATCGTTAATTGAGTAATAAAACAAAGGTAAATTATAAATTCTATTTAAAGTGTACCATGCGTGTAAAACAAGTTTGTCTTTCGTGAATTTCTACAAGTGTTAACAAACAAATAGTGCAGTTTTAAAAACTTTTAAACACCCATTTCAGGACCTCCCAAGAAATCCCACCAAACGAAGAATTGAGAAAAGCTTTTAGCTATTCAATCTGAATAATAACATCCATGTCATCTGTCGCTTGGACTTGGTTTTGATTCTCCGAGTGTTTGAGTTGTTTGAGTTGGTAACCAGAACATCCACGTCATGGAGCAATCTAATGGCAGTCGCAAGCATAGTGTGGACATGTCTGAGCCACTCCAGCCACAGTCCTCGGCGGCGATTCCCTCGTCGGAGACCTGGAGCAGCAAGAGAAAGCTCTATGCCATCGATGAGCGAGAGGAGAGCTCGCCGGTGACTGTGGGAAAGGTGGATGCGGATCTAGCCTACGATGCGGACGTGGATGAGCTGGAGCAGCCTGCAGGTGAGCGGGAAATCATCTACGAGCTTTTCCAGCCCTGGGCCCTCAGCACCTACGGCGATCAGGCCAAGACCAAGACGATAACGCTGCGCAAGAAGGCACGAATCCTAAAGGCGCTCGAGGGCAAGGAGCACAGTCGCCCGGACAGCTCCAAGTTTCGATTCTGGGTCAAGACAAAGGGTGAGTGTGGACGGGCAACGGGGATTTCAAAAGGTAGACCTTCATTTACGGTAAACCTCTCATCCCAGGTTTCACCACCAACCGTCCCGACGGCTTTGAAGAGGCTCCGGGCAGTCGGCGCTGCCTGAAGCCCCTGCCCACCTCGGCCATTCTGTCCGACAATCCCGGGGAAGTGGACCTCTTTGCCGCATCCACCAGCAAGGGGTTCGGGCGTCGGATCTACCGCAAGGTGGCCTGCGTGGAGGAGTTCTTCGACATCATCTACAACGTGCACATGGAGCTGGGCGGACGCAGTGGCATGCACGCGGGTCAGAAGCGCACCTATCGCATTGTGAGTGTAGTGTACAAAGCTCATATGTAGCTACCTGTTTTTTAATGAAATCATCCCTAACTATAATTTCTATTCTTATATATTAAACAAATTAATTATCTAAGATCTCTTGTCCTTAGTAATGTTTTCAATCTTTCCAACTTTTATATAGAAGAATAAGTATAGGAAGTGTATATAATATAATTAATATATAATATTAATATATAATATAATTATCAGCATCAAAAGAAAATTCGAACTAGCTAGGTCCGGTTGTCCTTCTATCGTCTCGGACGGCTATATCATATAGCTTCCATAGGAACTTGACCTTATTACTAAATATGTAAAATCTTGAAAGGATTTCAGAATCATTTATTAATTAATTAATTAATAACGATATTATATTAATATCAACATCGGGTTTCGGCTTACCGAAGTTAGCTTTCTTTGCTTGTGTTCTTTGTGTCCTTCTTAAACTTTGTTTGCAATTATAAAATAATATATAATAAATAATATAATGCTGGAAGTTAAAGATGGTTAATCAAAATTTTCTAATAAATATTGCATTCTTTTTACAGATTACCGAAACCTATGCGTTCCTGCCCCGTGAGGCGGTCACCCGCTTCCTGACCATCTGTCCCGAGTGCAAGAAGAACCTACGCCCCTCCTCGCCCTCGGTGGGCGGAAAAGACGCCGACCTGGCCGGCAACGAGAGCTCCTCAGAAGTGGAGAACTACCTGAATTATTCATCGCACACGGAGAGCTCTCTGGAGGCGGGGCCCACGGCCAAGCGCCGCCGGCACTCGAGCGCCGAGCTCAAGGCCTCGCTTGCGGGGGCCAGTGGCCTGACCGGGGGTGTTGGACTGGGTGTGGGTACCGGGATGTATGGTGGCGCCAGCGGCTCCAGTGCCACCCAGCAGGATGGGCCGAAGGCTGCACCACCGCCCAGTCCCGGTCCCAGTCTCAATCCCAAGCCAACGGTGACAGAGGCGGCTGTCGAAACATTGCCGGTTAGCGTGCCAAAAATCCGGGTCAAGTCCCAGTTGCAGGGTCCGCCGAGTCCACAGGACCACGTTCAAGACCAAGTCGAGGCAAGCCCCAATACGGCTTCCCAGTCCCAGGCCAGTGCCAGTTCCCAGGGCTTTGATGCCCATCTGCTGAAGTCGCGGGACAATCTCCTGCGATACTACGACTTCATGAGGCGCTTCTATGCCGGAGAACCGGTCTTAGCGCCGCCCCTCTATGGCAGCAGCCTGCTGCAGAGCCTCAGCTATCCAACCCCAGTTTCTGCCACGGCAACCCCTACCCCTATCCCTAGCAGCACCACCGCTTCTCAGGGCAGGCCGCTAGACCCTCCCAAGGCCGCCTCTCCTGCTCCCAATACCAATGCCAATCCCTCCCTGCCTAAGAACTCTCCGGACAGTTCGGTGCAGGCACGCTCTCCGACCGTCTCAACAGCCACGCCCCTCGTCGCCAAGGACACAGCCCCTCTCACTCCGATTAATCTAACGAAATCTCTATTTTGCAGCCTCAAGAGTGGAAACCCGGCCTCGACATCGACGCCCGTGGCCGCCCATGGGCCGCTGAAGCTGGAGCTGCCTAGTCCGCCCAAGCCGCTGTCGGAGATGCGGATTCCGCAGCTCCGCCACCTGCCGCCCGTGGAGCTATCACTGCCGCTGCCGCCGCTGGATCTGGAGCGACTGAAGCCCATTACCTCGACTTACCTGCAGCTGACGCGCAGCATGGGCCTCAGCGACGAGGATGCCTTGCGCTTCGACAACTTGGTGAGTAAGGACTTTAAGTACTCGCTATAGTCTAAGGACACCTTTGAAATCTCGAATTCGTATTCGAATTATTCGATCTCAAATGAGCAATCCAGAACTTATATAACCCAATATCTGACTATCCCCAGTTTGTTTCGCCAAAGAAATGGCTGATGAAGAAAAGCTATATATATTTTTTTATTTATTAAAACAATTCGATTTTATATACATATATTTTTTATTACATTTGCATATTACATTTGAAAGCCCTTGGCGATATATAAATTTTATTGAAATCTCTTTTACAAAAAACGTACAATTTTACACAATATACATGTTTTACAAGCGAAATGACGCACGTAGTACTACTTGAAATATTTATGTCTTACTTATTTAACGCATAGTTGATTTTAATGCTTAATTATTTAGATTAGATTTAAGAACCACTGCTTATTGCGATTTTCATACACTTGATCCGCCAACAAATTTTTACTAATCTAGTTTCTTTTTTCTATGACATGCTTGGCTTATAAATGTAACCCAACTAATGCAATGCCATCGAGCCTGAAGGGCAGCGACAGACAGACAACCTCGCCACCCACTGTACACGGCAAACACCACCCCCAGCAACTTTTCCACCCACAAACGCTTTCGGCCACCAAATGCGTTCTGCGCTGAGCATCGCACAAAATTATGCAATAGTTCTTTCACGTATTTTTATAATTTTGCTTTGAAATTCAAATTGAATCTCCCGTTTCGCCTCCCTTTGTGTTTTTTTTATAGTTTTGATCTCTTAATGCTTGAATTATTTTTGGCTGCAATTTATGTATTGCATATATTATGTTGTTAACACGCTTAATCTATTAATGTTATTATTTTCGTTTTGTATATGTTGATTTTTTATTATTGCCATTATATATTTATTTCTCTCGATTTTTTACAGCTCAGTTGTTAGCCAACGCCCAAAATATTTATTGTAATAAATTAGCCATACGCAACTATTAATGCTTTTTAATTAATTTTGGCCAGCGATCTGAATAAAAAACAATTGTAATTTTCTAAAACGTATATATGCGATTAGCATTTGAATAAGTTATAGCGCTTTGTAGTTGCTTATACATATTATAAATATTTAAGGAGAGACAAGGTTCTATGTCTTGAATATAGCAGGTAAGTTTACACGAACGATTTGAACTTTTCCCCAATTGAGCCGGAAACACGTTATGATTAAAAACACCCTTATCACTTTGTTTAATGCGAAATTCCCGGTAAAAGATTGACTCAGGCCGTCCGGCGTTATCTCGGGGCTTAGCCCCGACTGATAAGTACTTTTATAAATGAACTCAAGAGCCTTTTTATTTTTCTAATTTGTTTACTATAAGCTTTAATCCACATTTCTTGATTATATACTAGAGTAACAATCAAAGCTTTAACCAATGGAAATTAGAAATGATTTACTTGGTGGGCTCCTCCTGCTTGGGCTTCTCCGGGTCCCCCTTGACAGTGCTCAGCACAAACCTCACGGTCAGCACTCTTCCGTTCTTATCCACGATCGTCTTGACGAGCTCCCCGTTCTTCTCCTCGATTTCCGCGGCAGAGATGTTCACCCTGGCCAGAAAGTCGTCAATGGTAGAGTCTGTCTCAGCGCCACTAGCCGGGGGGAGTAGATCCACCGGTCTCTGGGTGGTAGTCGGGTCTTGCACTGGAACCCAGGTGGGCTCTGTGTGATCACTAGGGCTCGAAGGATTCAGTGGCGGCAGAAAGGCGGGTTTTCTGAAGAACGTTCCGGCTGGCAGCGAGGGAAAGGCTCCAACGGGCGGGCTCTGTGCCTGGGGAGTGTTTTCGGGTTGAATGGGACCGGGTGCTCTGGAGATATCGGGGAATAGCGAGTTGAAGAAACTGTGTCCGGGGGAAAGAGGACCGCTATAGGTGCTGGTGGTTGTCGTCACCCTTCGACCTTGGTCGTCCAACTCCGTTTTGGTCTCGAATCGAGGTGTTACTCCCTCAGGAAGCCCCCACCTGGGGAAAAGCGATGAGTGGGGGAACCCGCTGCCAAACGGATCACCGAAGGTATTATCGGAGCTGTCGAAACCAAAATTTTGCTCGGGAAACCGGGAAGCTGGGAGCCGGGCGGGATTAGGCACGTACTCCCATTCTTCTTCTTGCGGCTTGGAGAGCGAGGTGGCACTAGCCTCTATCCTAGCCGGTGTCGACTTCTCCGTGAGCCTGTGCATGGACAGCGCTGTGCGATCGGGACTTAGCTCGTAGGTCACTCTAGTCTGCTCTCCGGCCTCCCCCTGCTTTGTGGTAACCAACGGCTGTCTAGTGCGCCAAATTTCGTCCAGGCCAGCAGCATCTAGGCCCATTCCCCGGGCCATGTTGTAGAGAGACTCGCTGGGTACGCTGACGGTGGCTCTTGCGGCTCCCATCTAAAACCAAACAAATACCTTACTTAATCGGGGATTGAAGGTCAGTTGCCTGACCTACCTCTAGTTGAAGGAGCAGCAAGCAGGCGCAGCTAGCCCAGAGATTAGCGTACTTCATTGTCGGTCGTTCCGCGGCACTTGCAAACACTCTGATTGTCAGAAACTGACTGACGCTGATTGTGGCGACTCAGCTGGCCGATCGCCACTTGATCACGCTCAAGAGTCTGATGTGAGCTTGTGTAGGTGTCTCCCTTTCAAATTCAAAAATTAAGCTTTCCTCCCAAAGGTTATCGCTCTGAAACAGGGGCCTCAAAGCTCAAAAATAAGCAAACGAGGATAGCTTTGGAAGCAAATCGTTTAATACCCTTAAAATAATTTCAGCATTGTCATAAGCTCCTGCAAAGCATTATCGAATATCTGTCTATATACTATATACCCTTGCAGTTTTTAACTGGATCGATTCGATTTAAGAAAAAGTGGTGAAATGGTCGGCACTGCCCTATTCCGCGGGTCACAGAATCGGCAGAGGAACTCCTGCCACACACGAACACTATAAACTAAATACACTTTGCTTATTTTTTTCTTATAAAAATGCAGTTTTGACATCAACAAAATTACGTCTAGGAAAAAAAAAACTGTTTTTCTACCCCTACCGCAAAGCAAAAATGTTTTTCTGCCAGAGATAATCGAGAATTACATTATGAGGTGGCGACCTCGAAATGCATTCATCTTTATTCACAGCATAATTTCAATAAGTTTCCTTGAAAAAATATATACGGAGTTTATATGTTATTCTTGAAATGAAAAACCAGAAACTTTAATAACAATTTTGCGGCTGAATTTATTTACAAGCAATGTTTAATTAACAACTAATAGTATTTAATAATTTACTTGGTGGGCTGATTTCCATTTTGACTTTTGGTTTCGACCAGCTCGAATTTGGCTTTAAGAACTCTCCCGTTTTTATCCACGATCGTTCTGACATATTCCCCATCCTCTTCCTTAATATCCGTGGTGGTGACATCAACCTTTGCCAGGAAATCGTCGATCACAGTATCAGCTCCCGGGTTATTTGAGGGCGCCAGAGTGGGCAGGGGAACCACCGGCAACCGGGTTGTAACCTCTGGTACTGGCACCCACTGGGGATCATTTGAATTGGATTCATCTACATTTGGCGTATAGACGGGACGCTCGTTTGCGGTTGGATTGCGTTGAATGGGAATGCGTTCATTTGGAAAGCGCTCATTTGTTGGAGGTGGGGTCGGATTATTTGGATTATAATGCCCATTAAACCCCTGGCAGCAAGGTATAAACGGGTTCGTTGAGAATATTCTCGTCCAGTTTTCAAAGAATGCCTGCGAAAATCCACTGCCAAACGGATTCAGGAACGGGTTAAGAAAGAGCTCGGTATCTGGCTGACCCCAACTCTCTCGAAATTGGAAAGAAGAGTGAAACTTATTTTCCACCCTCTTGGTAATTGTGCGTCTGTCGGGGCCCAGATTGTAGGTAACAGTTGTCACTTCATTCGGCGGGATCTGTTTTCTGATAACCAAGGGCTTTCCGGTGCGCCATATCTCGTCCAATCCGGCAGCATCCAATCCAAGGTCCCGGGCCAGGGCGTAAAGACTCTCGCTGGGTCCGGTGACGGCGGCTCTGGCTGCTCCCATCTAAAGGTGAACATCAAAGTTACTTGTGGAGGAGCCAGTGGCGAGTTGCACGACCTACCTCAATGTGAAGGAGCAGGAAGCAGGCACAGCTAACTACAAGATTGGCGTACCTCATCCTCGATTTTTCGCGTGGCACGTGTTAACACTTTGAATCCCGGAATCGAACTGAACTTGGCGTTGATCGCGACTGATAATTCTGACTGAGCTTGCCAATCGCCAGCTAATCGCTCTCAACGCGGGGATATATACATACTGATTGTTATTTAAAGGTTATCTCTCCCCTGAGAGGGGTTTTTCTCACTGTGCTGGGAAATATACGTATTTTACATAGAGTTGGGAGTATTGCATATAATTATAATCCAGGTATTGCTCATTTTATTTGTGGTTTTGAATTCATTTTAAGCTCAAAGGGTTAATCCATCAATTTACAGTGGTTTACAGTAAATAACCAACATCTTATTCAAACTTAAATAAAGTTCTTTATGAATGGAGTGTGCATATGGCTCGTATGTCTGTATATATTATATTTGCCAACAAAAAATACCGGTTTCCAACAATACAACCAACAAATGTTTGCATCAAAAACTAGTCAGACTGCTTTGACTTGTGGATACTCATCAGAACTTAAAAACTAAATATTTATAAAAAAAAATCGTTCGAACTCTTACGTCGAGATTCTCTAGTTAAAAATCAATCATTCAATAATATGGCCTTGACACTCTTTTAATTTAAATTTACTACGAAAATATTCCAATATATGTGGGAGCTCAGAAGCAGGGTATTGCATAAAGTAATAATAAAATTAAGACTTTATAGCATTGCAGGTAAATTTCTCATTGTTCGATTAATATGAATTTTGCTTGCATCATACTGGCTCGATGATCCCAATGGAGATCGTGAGGCTAACTTGCAAATTTTTCAACAAAGAAATCAGCTTGAAAGCAAATGTGTTGATATAAAGAGAAAATATTTACTAAAGCTTCTATATCCGCAATCAAAGTTCTATTAATTTACTTAAACTTTGAATTAAATAATCAACTAATAATATAAAAAACCAACATTTTGAAATATAAGTTTTTCGTTCCACATTTTAAAATCAAAAGTAATAGATGTAAATACACAGTACTGCCTTTTTTACTGTTCCATTGGAGTTTGTGAGTCTGAGGGTGGAGGCTGTAAAGATGTGGCCCCAACGGGAGGTGGAGCATTAGGTTGACTCAGGGGTGCGGAACAAAGGGTGCCCCGAAGGGTGCAGCAGCAGGACTGGACTCCGGGTGTGGCCATGCAGGATTTACGCTAAAAAGACGCCATAAACCTTGAATGCCAGCGGAGCGGAGGAAAAAAAGGGACCGAAATTGGAATTTGATAGACGCCCGAGCTCAGGTCCTTGTTCTGGTCTGTTCCCGGACCCAGTCCTTTCCGAGTTCAGAGGACGTTGCACGTCTCCCCAAAACCCTTTCGCAGCAGGGCCAGAGTATTGACGACTTTTTAAAAGGGTCGAGCGAAAGTCGGGGCTGTCAGGGATACGGGTGGGGGCTAGAGCCCGGCCAGGCGGGGCTTAGGAGGCAAAGGGACCAACGACCAACGACCAAGGGCTGCGTTGGCGCGTGCTATAAACCAACCGATTTCAACGCTCGGCAGGTGAGGCTTGTCTGTGCTTGAGAGGGGGCGGTGATTGGGTGATTGGGGGACTGGGTGGGGGCTGGTGGTAACCGGCCAAAGTTATAAAACTTTACAGTTAACTAGGCTTGGCAATCAAGCTAAAAGCAAAGGCGTCGTCCTCGTCCTCGTCCATGTCCGTGTCCGTGTCCGCCTTTCGCTGCTGCTCGGCTCCTGTTCGGCGCCATCTAGCGACAGTTGCCGCAGTCGGGCGGGCGACTAGCCTCCCGAAAAAAAAACCCAACACTGGCCGAGTCCGTGCACCTCTAAATGCGGACGGGTCAACACCCACTTGACCATGTGTGTGGTGCCCGTTCCAGTTGGGTGAGTCACCCCCGCAGTCCACAAATTCACAATCCTCCACTCACCCGAAGGGCTTGGCTTGCCCAATGCTCCGTGTGCCCGTCGAAATCGCTTTTCCATTGTCTTTCGCTCCTGGTTTTTTGGCGGACCCCTTGGCCGTCTAGTTTCAGATATTTTCATAGGGTCTGTGACATTTTTTAACAGATTTTCGCCTCTAGGTGGAGAAGTCCAGTTAGCCTCGTGTGTGGCTGCTGTTTCAAGTGGGCTTATATTGCCCCAGTGGCCCTGCCCAAAATTCAAATTCTCTTCAAGCGACCTGTAAACATTGCATTTGCTATTGGCAAAAAATTCATCCAATGAAAAAATTCCGAAATTTATTAAATTACATTGATTCAACATACAAAACGTTGGTCTATTTGAGTTCTGATACAAATTTTAAATACTGCTAAACCTCTTATCTATTTTCTAAATATAAATTTAATGTATTATTTAATATAAAAATTCAGATTTAATAAGCATTTTTTTAAGGATCAAGTTGATTTTTTATTTCAATGATTAACTCAATATTTTATTTCTCAACAGAATGCCAATTAGAACTCTGTTTTTGTTGTTTTTACTCAATTTTCATATCTATTCAAAATTTTGTTGCTTAAAAGATATTGCAATTATTTAAATTCAAGCATAAATAAGTTCAAACTGAAAGACAACCAGAATTAATCCCGCTTTAGAGTTAGGGTAAGTCAAAAAAAAATTGGACACCAGGAGATATGGGCACGCACCCCCAAGAGGCGGTCGTAGCCACGGTTGCCGACCCACCACATCCATACCCCAACCAAGTCCCAAGTCACAGGATCCAGGACCCAGGTCCCAGAACCCACACCCCGACGAACCAGGGGACCAAAACGTCAGTCTGTCTGTCGGTGGATGGGCGGAGGACGGAGTTTTAGTGCCTTTGGAACATGGGTCGGGCACTTCTTCATTAATTTTCATGGCGGCACAAGAACAATGCCCCGCCCATCCCGTTCCCCCTCCGTTTCGTCCTTCGATGAGGAGGAAACAGAAATGTTGGAGCGGCGAAAGCGAAAAAAAAGTTTCTCCAGCTCGGACCCAAGTTGTGGGTGTGTTTTGTGCAAATGAGCGAAGGTGGAGACGCCGTTCTTGTCCTGTCTCTCTATTTATATCTGTGAAACTGTGTGTATATATATACAAGTATATATGTATGTGTGTGTGAGTTGATTACTTTCTGTTTAGGTGCCCGTCCAAGTCGCTCCCCAGCCCCACCCCAAGGGCCGCCCTTCAAAAAGGGACTTCAGAAGGCAAAAACGCATTTTTATGTTTGCTCGTCCGCCCGTCTAGCTGTCCTCCAGGCCCCCCCCCTTCCTGTGCCGTAAGCAGGACGCGAAGCCCTTTTTTATAGCAAAGTTGGGGCTCGAGGATGTCTGCCAGGCAGGGACAATTGTCCCAGCCCAGCCCCGTCGAAGTCTAGTCCTGGAAAAATTGCAATTTTCGCTGAGGAAAAAAGCCAAGACATCGTCTTGGAGCCGCTTTGACATGGCCAGGGACCAGTTACCCCGCTGCTCTAATGAATTTCCGTCCAGGCAACTGGGCAGCATCCCTGGCAAAAGGAAACCGAGAGATGAGAGAGAGAGAAAAAAACAATTAAGGAGGGATTTGGGTGGGGACGCACCCATAATCATAATTGCGCGCCCGAAACTTGTCGATTCCTCAGCCATCCCTCTAATTGTCAGTCACCCTTCTGCTTAATTGTCCACTGGGTCCCAGCCAGTGTCCCTTTCGGAGCTCTCCTTTGCCTTATTCTCCCTTTTAATTTGTCAATTCGGTTCGAGGTGTTCTTCGTCGAAGTCTTTCTGATTTTCCCTTTTTTTTATTTTGGTACTTTTGATGGTCTATGTTCAGGTTTGCTGACGACTTGTCCTACAAGGTGGCAATTACTTATTTGGACTTGTTCGGCTTGCGTTTTAATTATTTGTACGATTTGAATGAGAGCAACAGGGATTTGTGTTAAGGAGTATGAAAAGACATCTGTTTTGAGATAGATTTTTAAGATCTTTTATAAAAAAATTGCCTTTTACAGACAAAATCCGGTAAAGTTACTTTAAAGTCTCGAAGATTTCTATTTTTCTTGAACATATATTAATATTTCAATGCTCCAATAAAGAAATTAGCTTAATTTAAGCTTTACCGAATACTAGTAACTTATATTAAAATCTAATATTAATTATAAAAGACAGATAACATAATGAAAAATCGAACCACTACGAAATGTATAACTCTTTGAAGACAAACAATCATTAAAAACCTCAATCAACATGGCATCCATCTCAATAAGCAATTTGACTTCAATTACCGAAACACTACAAGCACGCAGCGAGTGGGTGGCGGTGGGGCGGGCTAAAAAGGATTTCATGGCTACCGATTGAGCTTCCGATGCAGCGACAAAGCGGCAGACACAAAGACAGACGACACCGACACGGAACGGTGACGTTGATGGCAAATAAACAAAAGATTAAGCCCAGACAATAGTAAACAAACCTCATGAAAGAGACCGAAAGGACGAGGCGGAAAGCGGCAAAAAAAATGGAGAGAACAATCAAATAATGAATTCCTTTGGCAAACGACAAATTGATAAATTAAACGCCACTTATGGCAGAATGTGTGTGTGTGTGTGTGAGTGCTCTAACCGGAAGAAAGTGGAAAAAAAGAAATCAAAATAATGGCAAGGACACGCAGCGCCAAGCCAGCAACAGCAACAGAAACAGCAGACGCAAAGTGCACGCAAATTGAGGTGGCAATGCAAAAACAACATAAACAAGCAGCGCCAGAAAATAAAAGCAAAAATAAAAGTCAAAGGACTCACGCACACATAGACAGACCTCCGGCTGCCGTCCCTCTCGCACATACAAGCATACAGGCCAGACGAAAAAATAGAAGCAAAACAATTAACGTCCTTGACGAAATTGTACTTTTTACTTCATTTTATTTTGCCGCCATCGAAAAAAGCTAAAAAGAACAAGTTGAAAAGTTGAGCCGTGTGCGGCATAATAAGAGCACAAAAAACAAACCGGGCGACCAAGAAAATTATCCTTCGGAACCGACCCCGCCACACTGCCCCCAATCCGGCCAAAGGACAACAGAAACAGGAAAAAGCAAAGTGGAGGCAAAACAAACAAATAAGCAAGCGGCTCGAGAGCGAGACGCCGCTCGACAATGCGAGAGAATGCAAAGAGAAGATGATGGGCATGTCCTGGAGGCTACACTCACACACACACACACACACATATTCGGGCCGGCACGCACTCGCACACTCACACGTGGCGAGCGGAAAAGAAATGCGAAGGCAAAAGTGTTTGGGAGCCGACGAAAAAACAAGCAAGACAAACTAGAAAGCGGGCAACAACAGAAAAAAGTCCTCAATGACAATGCCAGAGGATGAAGGCAGAGAAGCAACAGACACAACCACCTGTGGAGCCCTCGCGCGCACACACACACTCACACACACAAGCCCACACGGCTCGAGGAGAGAGGAGACAGGAGACAGGAGAGAGCTCTGCAGCTCAAGCGGAAATGCAAATAAACAAACACGAGGCGAGAAACGAGGACGAAAGGCAGCAAAGAGAAACTCGCGACGACGAAAAGGACGATGAGCGCTGTGCCATTGTATTTGTGACCCGCTCTCTCTCCCTCTCTCGCGGCCGCTCGCACACACATGGCTTTGAATATTATTATGGAGGATCCCGACTTTCAACGCTTTTTTCCATTTTCCTTGGCCGTAAAAACGGCAACAAAAAGCCAAGCGCGGCGTGCAACAAAATAAAACATGAAAACAATTCCAAAACAAACATCGACGCCGGGCAAAAGGATGCAGAATTCAACGAGCGAAAGTTGCCAAAGGAATTTACGACTTTCGGCGAAATCAATTCAAAAGTGGAGCACAACCAGCAGACGGCCACAAAAGGATTCAAATAAAAACCAAAGCCAGACAAAAGGGTGCTGGGTAAGATATTTGTGCTCTATTTGCATATTCGAGGGGGATTTGCCCCATTATTTTTAGTCATTTTGCAAATACAATTTTTTGATTTATCATTCGAGTCTGTGCCGCGGTTCGCGCTGGAGTTATTTTGTTATTTTTGCCATTGGTATGACCGATTGATTGGGCTGTAATTGGTTTTTATTGGACTGAAAAGACCCGAGAAGGGGGTTGAGACTTGGAGAGTTATGATATGTTTTTGGCTTAATTTTAAATTTTGGGCGTAATAAGATCTATAATCTAAAGGAAACTATTGGTATTAAGAGTAATAACCGTAATCGGAATTATTAAAATTGTTTCTAATTCACGTTGAACAAGACCTAGTGGATATTCACTAGGTCTGAATATGATTTTTCCAGAAATGCTTTGCTTCTTTTTGGTGTTATTTCATTATTACATTACAAGCACACATTATTAAGCACACATTGAAGTAAATTGAGTTATAATACTTACCTTAAGGCAACAGTATTTTATAAGGCCAAGAAGCTCACTTAGGCTTGCTTTATAGAATTTAAATAGTACGATCGGTGGTGAAGCTTAGCAACTCCAAATGAATCCTTTCCCAAAATGTTTTACCATAAAGAGATCTAATGATAATATTCCAAGAAATAACTAAACGTACATCTACCTACCATACCATTACGTATCTTTTCATTAAATTTCTCTGCCATAATGTGAATTAATGTAACAATAATTGTAGATAGAACTTACCTTTCAATAATTGCAATCAGTCTTGTGGCTGTGCATTAGCCCAAAAGAAGTTCCACACACAGATATAACATAAATTATATTTTGCAACTAATTTATAAGCTGAACGCATCTCCCGCCCCCGAAACACTGCATCCCTCTCCGAGATTCTCGGGCGTAGACACTTTGAAGAAAATGCATTGATTATGCATGCGTAAAGCCCAAAACTCAACTGTGGATGTACAATCCCCGCCTGAGCCCCATCCAGATCCCGGCCCTTGCGTAGTTCTAGGAGGTGAGGTGGCTTTCAAGTAAAAAGATAAGACAGCACAGCACTATGCTCTCTCTGCTCCTCTCTTTTTACCCCATTACGCACACACACTCCTCCTCCCAGGCAGATGGCCAAATGTCGTAAGACTTACCCAGTCCCAGCAGCACCGGCTCTCCACTGCCGGCAAGCAACTTCCGAAAAGCAAGTTGTTCTGCTGGATTTTCTTCAAAATTTTGCACTCCTTTGTGTGTGCGTACTGTGCAAATTAAAAGCATTTATATATACTTGTATTTGTGGGCTACCTCCTGGGAGAAATTACCCCCGCCGGCAAACTGCAGTAGGACCTCTGCCCGCCCCCTCTCATACAAGAACGAATTATGCACAAACGACGTTCGTCCAACGCTGCGTATACGTAACACGCTGCAGTGCCCTGAGTCTGCGTCTGTGTGTGTGTGTGTGCGTGTTGGTGTGTGTGTGTGTTGATTAGATTTTCTTGCAAGAAAACTGACCAAAGAGTTTCCCATACATCAGCTGACCACACACATCCTTACATATACAGTTATGTAGAGAGAGCGAGAGATTGCACTCTGGCTTGTAAGAATTTTGGGACTCGGCATTTCGTATGCTTGTATTTTAAGAAGCTAACCACACACGCCCTCCCCGCCCCCCTCCAGTTGCATATGCCACCCACCCCCACCCGCACACAGAGACGTGCTGACCGCATGCAGCTGCAACAGCTTCCGTTCTCGCCCCCTTCCGCCGCTTCCTTCTGCCCTGCCCCTCCGATGTCGCCCCAAAAAGTTTTCGTTTTGCTTCTTGGACTTTGCCTAATGCACATTTTTGCATTTTGCATTTTCCGTAGACAGAGTCGGCATGCGAGCTGCCAGAGCGAGAGGGCCTAATTCGGAAATTTCTTATTAGTGAGCAAGTGAGAGGGCAAGTGTTCGTGGACGTGTGTGTGTTGTGCTTGCGGTGGCTAGAGCGAGCCAGCTATAGGAACGAAGAAAGTGCACTAAAGTTTGTGGCTGCCACTTTTGGGGGCCCGAGAATAATGATTGAGCCACTGGTTTGGGGCCTTGGACATCCCCTGCTGACTCGGCACAACAAAATCACATTTTTCGCCTCGTCCAGATCTAATGTCAGCCGTAATTGCAGTGACCATGGAGACACAACAACAGAGAAATATAGTTGGGTATCTTCAATTTTGATAACTCGGATTATATTGATAACTCTGATAATACCAATAACTCTGATAACTCTGATATCCCCCATTGCAAAATGCTTGTTTGATATTGAACAAAAGACATTTCAGACAGCAAATGATGAGGTAAAGCCTTCATAAGGTAGTCACTGATTAGGTTGGTCTTCAGTGGCAACTGCCATTTATCAAAAAACAAAGTAAATTGCCTATTTATATATAAGGAATGCCACACCCCGGTCATCGAAGGAGTTGCATTCATTTTCGTTGCAGTTTTCCAAGCCACTGCTGTTTCTTAAGACATTCGAGGGGGCCAAAACATCTGATACGCACACCTCACCCCTCACACATGTACACTCACCGGAACGCCCGAATCAAAAAGGCTGGAGTGATACATAGAGCGAGCGAGAGAGCTACACAGGGCCAGAGCGAGACGGAAGAGTCGCTCGTGTGTGTTGGTCGAAAATTTTAATCAAAATTCATCTTAAGAAAAATGGATTTCCCCCGCACCGCACCGCACCGAGACAGAGCGAATGGGAGGGCTGGCTCCTGTGTGTGTGTGCGAGAGAGCGAGATGGCGTTTGAAGCAACAAGGCCTCAAATCGATAACATTGCATGCTTTTAGGCTCTAAGACCGATTCCTGGTTTTTAGAGAGGAAATTTCCATAATAATAATTAGAAGAAGCTGTCGGCGGGATTTATTTATCAAGGCTCTAAGCAATTGCGGGTTCGCCTGTCTCCCCAAGAGGACACTTTCTTAAGGCCGATCCATGTGGCTGCCCAACAGCACTCTTCCCCTAATCGCATCGATTGTCTGATTGGGACACTTTGGGGCGGATTCCCCGGCCCACACGCAACCTATTCCCTGAATAGTGTGCCACTCACACCTGCCCGAAAGGGTTGCTCTGGAAGGGGGCTAGGGCTCGGCCTGCGTAGGGCAGGGGCTAAGGTCCTGGTCCTTGTTCTGGATATGGTTATGGTCATGGGTCTGGTTCTGGTTCTGGCTCTGTGCGTGTCGCCTTTGTTCTGCGATGATGCATCGTCGTCATTATGATTTTCTATATATTGTGTGTGCGTTGTGCGGGGCATATTGGGCCGTGGGCCGTGGGTCGTGGGGCGCGAGGGCGTGGGTGTTTGTGTTTGTATATAATTTCCCACATATAAATATGCACATGGGCCTCTGTCTCCTCCACGCATCGACAGGACATCCGCCCGTAGCCCTCTTCGGACACCCGCTGTGCGTGTGCCGAGGTGTGTCTCTGTGTGTGTAAGCAATTATGTGTGCTTTATGTTTGTGTACTCGATTCTTTTTTTTCGCTTAATGTTTTTATTGCATTTCTGTGTACAGGTTTTTAGCGCTGGGCCCCTGACAGCACATATGCTTATATGGCTATTCAATTAAACGCATTAACTTGATTTTCAATTAACTTTCAGTACGGCCGCCACAAGAGATTTTTCATGCTCCGCTCCTAGAAATCAGGGGTAAAGATGATGCCGACATATAATCTGATAGTATCATATGATTAATGATGTGTGAAATGGTGGGCCAAATAGATCAACGCCCCAAAAAAAAAAAAACAAGACTTAACAAGGGGATAACACTTTTTATTTGTACTTTTTATTAAATTAAATATTCCAAGTTATATAGTTGAGATTTGTCAATAACTTAGTACTTAAATATTAATATTTATATGTAAATCAATAGGTCGAAATCTTTAGAAATAATAGCGACTATCTGACAGCAAGTGCAAAAACCAAATTAATTTACACTAAATGAGTTGTTTATTTATAAATATATATCGATAATTCTTCAACCTAATCTCTTATACCCAAAGAAATTTTACTCTCAGGAACTGCATTATTCATGCAAAAATTATAAAACTATAAGCTCATAGATGGCTCTGTCAGTTATAAATTTAATCAATTAAGAAATTTCAGTATTCCAATGAATAGCACACCCCCATGTTACCCCCCGAAGCTTTTAGCTGCTTTCCCATTCGCATTAGCATAAGATTCACAAATGACTTGGCACAAACTACTTCCGTATATACACGTATGTATGTACTTATTTATATCAAAGAAGTTCGCATAGAAACTTCCCCTCGGCTCAACCCTTTCACGTGCCACCCTCATGAATTTTCCAACCACCGAATCTGGAAATTTCACCGCTTTTCCGGCATTATTTTCATCAAATAGTCGAATGTTTTACTCAGAAGCAAAACACAATTAACTGAAATTAAACTAGGCACAATCTCAGGCCGAACAACCCTTGCCGTGTTTACCACAGTTCCAGTTCCGTTCTCACCCCTTCTCGCAGCTCTTCATCCGCCCAGCCTTCCTTGAGGGTTTCACCTGCATCTTGGGCTCTCCACAGCCAAATTCTCTTTTCCCCTTTCCACACTTTTTAATCACTTTGTCACCCCTTAACCAGGGCATGACGAACCCTTTTTTGGGTCTGTTTGAACCAAAATGCAAATCAGATACATTTTCTCAAAAAAAAAAAAAAGGAAATTCCAAGCCAAATGCTAGAGATTTTTAATGAAATATGTATTTGAATGTTACAAGTAAAATAAATATCAAATAAGGATAATAAGTTGGTAGTTCAACGATTGTATATAGAACATTGGAAACTTTTAAATCTTTTTAAATATATTGAAGAAGCTAGAACTAAACTAGTAAGAAAGCTACAGGCGCCACTGCTTTCTCTATATTCCTAAGAACCAACTGCATTACTAATGGCATTCTGAGTCTAATTTCGTTAAGATTCGCTCCTTTCCAAAGGCTCTGTCTTAATAGTAGGAGTTCTTGAAGTAGCAGGGAATTAAATAAATTTAAACTTAGTATTGAACTATTGTTACACTACTATCCAAAGTGTAAAGTGATTATACGGTTATAGAAAATAATCTACCTTTATTTATTACCTTTTACCTTTATTATCTCATGCTTTATTTTGTATTCACTGCTGCTTGCAAACTTAATACTTAACCTTGATTGGGAGTACTCCTCTTGGGTATGGTTAGCGAATGGAATGCTGTTCAGATCAGTGGCTCCATCCATTATAGGCTCTATCCCCGTGCAAGATAGCTAGCACTAAGTCGCACCCAACTTCCCGCAAGCCAGAACCTCTACCCGTATTTTGGGTCTAAAGATTCTGTGCCTTGTTGTCATGACAGTGAAGACAGCCACCTCCACCAGGCACGACCACCACCACCCCATCAGCCCGGCATCGTCATCAGCCAGTGCCATGTGCCGTAAGCCTCCACGCTAAGCGTAAACTGAGCCCGCGTCACCAGAATCGTTAGCGCCGCCAGGAGGGAGGATGTCTTTGTATTATTTTCAGCATTTAATTTGTTGCCTGCGACGACGAGGATGCGAGTGGGCAGGGGCCAGGAGCAGGCAGGGGGACAGCAGGACAGGCACTGGGAACGACGTCACCACTTGGCCCGTCTCTGTAACTTTGTTTCACATTTTTCGTGCCCAAAAATAAAATAAAAATGGGCAGAGACGGAATCGGGCTGTGCCCAGATCCACCCCTCCTTCGTTCTGTGTTTGTGTCTGTGTGTGCGAGGGTTCCCAATTTTGGACGCTCGTTTGCGCTTATGTAATAACCTCGAATCTAATTACTTTTTGACAATATCGAGAGAGGGTCCCACCCGCACCATCCCATCTCCTGCAGTCAGAGTTTTTCGGAACTCCCTCCCCCAAGCAACCACTTTTATCGACTGGGCAGTGGGGGCTGCCTAAGGAGCATAATTGAAGAACTCTGCATGCAGGAACTGAAATAATATTGCTTTTGACATTGGATTCAGTGGACCAGCTTAGGACACAGACCGGAGGTGTAGGTAAGTGGTCAGGGAGTTGGTTTTGTTTTCACTTTCATATTCGAAGAGTAAGTTAGGCGGTGGAAAAGACTTCACTGATGACAATCATTCTCCAGCTAAGCCTCTTCATCTATCTCAGCGCTCTGCCTTTTATCCTTGCCTTGCTCACATTTTCACTGTCTTTTGAGCCATCGTTTTGGCATCTTCCTCTCCATTCTTTCCACCTCTCCAAGGTGGGCCCGGTTTTTTCACTCATTTTTCTACCCCATTCAAACTCTTTTTCTTTGGCCCGAGAACCCTCGTATTATGCAAAGCAGCTGGCAAAAAAATCCGGGGGAAGGATGGGAAAAATGGAAAGAAATAACGAAACCCAAAATCCGCATGAAAAACGGGTGAACGAAAGGAGGGCTGGCTTCAACCCGCTTTTTAGGCCTAAAAGCAAAAACTTTTTTTCGAGCAAGCAGGGAAAAGTTATGAAATTTATATATAAAAAAAAAAAAAGTTGAAGAAATAGGCTGGGATCTGGAATTGGGTGCTTAGAGGTGAGCCATGCGGCATATCCTTCATTAAATCGAAGAACAAACGAGCAGACAAGCACAGCTGGAGCTGGGGCTCCCATGCACCCGGGTCCAATAACCCCTCTCCAATACTGTGAGAAAAAGTATAGTAAATGCTTTATTGCAGATGATTAAGTGATATAAGAAAAAGATAATGGTATTTATAAACTAAAGTATTTATTGAAGTTTCTGTTATTGTGAAAGAGTTCAATTTATTAACAGATATCTTTAGATGTTGCTGTAGATCAAACACTGTATTTCGTGCAGTGCACTTGGTTCCTGTCCCTGGATTTCTTTCATTTTAGTTTCCCATTTCTTTGCTCGCCCCTGCCTCAAACTCAAACTCCGGCGATGTGTGCGACCCTCTTCAAATGTGTTGCCTTTGCTTTGGCCAGCCATGTGGCGCTGCTAGTGCTCATGCCGCGCAAGGAGAGCGAGTGAGCACTGGCTCGAGGACGAGGACGAGGACGAGGACGAGACCGAGTACGAGAACGTAAACGAAGACGAGAGGGCGCTGAGGACGACGACTGACCCCCTCGCAGACCGATATACGCCCACCCCAGTGGCTGCAACAACGTTTCAAATTCAACGACAATGATGATGAGGACGGAGTCGGGTGGCTGGCGGTTGGGGAACGATGTCGAAAAAACTTTTTCTTGGCATTTGTTGAGCAGGAAACGAGCCAAGGATGGGTGTGGGGTGGTGGACTGGGGTGGAATCAGTGGCCGGGGAAGGGAAAGGGGGGATTTCTGAAAAAAAAAAAACGCTTCTCTGATGTGGGCTGGGCCCTGGCCTCGCCCCTTCGAGTGGAAAGGGAAAGGTAAAGGGACCTAGCTGACTGACGAGCGCGCGTTTTCATTTCGCCCTTGTGAGTGTGTTGTCCTGCACTGGGAAAAATATAAGGTGTTTTTGTTACATAAAAGTTGCTCTAAGCTTAGATATAATTAGGAAAATGATTAGACGAGATGTGTATATAACAGCTTTTTATATTAAATGAGGTTAGATATCGCCGAACTTAGTTTTTAATACTTTATCAATTAAATTTAGATAAAAGATGTGTAAAGATGGTGTAAAGCTTTATTTAAAAATAAAATAGAGATAAAGTATTTATTTTAACCTAAAAGTAAGGGATGTAGTTAGTGCAATTCACAAGGTAAAGGGTCCAGACAATATCAATCAGCCTAACGACCAAGTACTCTTCCTTCCCAAGCCGGTGGTATTCAAAATATATTTTTTAATAGTTAATTAGTGGCCCTATTTATAGACCTTTTAGAAAACAAGTATTATTGATTGCTCTTTTAGAACTGACATATCGTTGTGTAATTTTTCTCTGAGTGCCTTTCCTTTTCCCCATTTTTTTTGGTATTTTTTGTTCACTCGGTACGGTGTAGAGGCGTGGGGATTGGGGGTTTTATTTGGGCAAGGCCGCAACGATCTGCCAGGGGACCCGGGCCACAGAGTGTTACTTCGAGGCGAGTCGAGACCCTCTGGCAGCTCGGAGCGTTCGCTGGGGGTTCGCTGCGGTAACCATGTCGCCTGATAAGACACAATGGACATATCAAATTGTGGCTTAACCCGTGTGAGGGTGGAGACCGACTTTGGGGCGCGGCAGTCAGCTGGAATATAAATGGAATTTATGTGTGGGTCCCCGGAACCCATATCCCCGGATCCAGGCGCCTTTGCCTTGCTCGGGCGCCCCCCGAATGGAGCTTTAAAAAGCTTGTACCGATTTCAAATGCTTTATGTATAGCAAATACAACATTGACCAAGGCCCCGTGAATGGGGGTGCAAGGTGTGAGGTACGAGGTGGTGCCCCTCCAATCCGTCAACTGTCAGTTTGTGGACGCGAAATGCCGTGGAAAGCATAATGCGCGTTACATGAAATGAGTTTTGATGTGCGGCGCGGGTCCGAGGGCTCATAGCCGTCGGCTCAACCTAACATAGTTATCCCTTGCGTGTGTAAGGACCAGCTCGTCGGTGTGTGCGTCTGTGAGTGTGCACCGAGGGACAATTTAATGGCCTCGGGTTATTTGGGAATAGGTTGAAAACAAAGCCCTGGTCAAACAGTGCAACTGGGAGGGCGCGGGGCTGGGACTCTCCGGCGCGATGTGTTCCAAAAACTAGGCGCCCAGCTCTAAAATATCCAGATCCAAAAAGCGGAGCTGGCTGAAAAAGAAAAAATAACGAACGGAACAGGGGGAAATATACGCTGCAGCACAAAGAGCAAATGGTAAAAATTAATGCAACACAGGGAATGGAAAATGGTAGGGACTTTGGCCAGAAGCCAAGGCGCGGACAGGAGGGGAATCAATAGGGACTACGAGTTGCCCGTGGTGGCGCTTCGCTATTCCTGCTCCGTGACAGCAAGTAGAGACCGCTTGGCAGGGTTTTCTATGTGTACTGTCCTCTCTTACCTCCAGCGAGCAACTACTGTGGAATACCTCAAACTCAATGCATGTAACTTCGAGTCGAATAATTCAATCAACCGAAAACTGGTAGCTATTAATTGCTATTGAATAAGATGACTTGATCGTATCTTTATATATGTAGATTAGGAATAAATGAATGCAGCACGAGCAGTGTGCTGTCTTAAATTATTTTTTTTATAATTCAACTATAAAGCTCAGCTCAAAGTAGTCGGGAACTAATCCAAGTTTACATAACCTTGAAGAAGTAGCGATTTCCATTAGAATTTGTACCCTGAACTAAGTTTGTTGAAGTTCTCAGCAGAGATTTACAGAGAATGTACAGTTTAAAGTTTAATGAGAAGTAGTAAATGAAACGATATATATTAAAAATTGATTTAAAGTTGATTAATATATGATTTCTTATTTTTATCGTAAGACAACGCTTTTCCTTTAAAAGGTACTACCCCGTCTATTTGGATTAACAGTCCGGGAATGCTAAGGATTCCACTGTGCCAGCACGGTAACCACCCACCCACTCAGTACACTCCTGAGCATCCCATCTAGCCCAGTCACCCTCTTATGACGATTATTTTTATACCATTTATACCCCTACCCCCTAAAAGGACTCGTCAGCTTGAGCTGCCCCTCGGCCCCGAAACTTTTCCTTCTGCCGAAATTTCAGCGACTGCTTTTGCCCCCCCCCCCCTGGACCGAACTCTGCTCCGTTCTTTCTCGCCATCATCCCACCCTTCAAACATTTTCGAGCTTAGCGCAATGGAAAGGATTTTGGTCTTTTATTGCACGTCAGACTTTTTGGACCGCTCGCAGGACTTCTTGTGCTGTCCGGGAGTGCGGAGTCCGATGCCCTCCCCTTCTGCCATTATGCTGCAGAAGCAAGAAAAAATTTAACGTTTATTGCTTGCGCCAATGAGCTGGCTCTCCTTTCCACCATCCTTACTCCCACCTTCCGTGTCCCGTCTCCCGGCATCCACTTCTATTTCAGCTTAGTCCTTTTCGCCTTGGCGTTTGGGGCGCCAAGTTCGCCCCTTTCGTCTCTGGCGCGACCATGGCGATTTCCCCAGCCCCGGCTTCCGTTTTCCCCAGCCTTGAATTCGTCTGGGTAACCCCCAGCTCTTAGCCCCATCCCCCCTGATTTCTGAACCGACTGCTTTTGGGGTTTTTCTTTGGCTGCCTTTTCGTCCTCTGGTTGGGAGCCGCCATCTTGTTGTTTTGCTGAAATGCGAAGGACATTTGATGTAATGATGCCTGGAGGCAGCCACCACTGTGAGTGTGTGTGTGTGTGTGTGTCGGAGGGATCAGCTCGGTGAGTCCTGCGTCTTTTTCTCCAGGAGCACCCCGAGTCGCCAGCTCGCTTTGTTTGAGTTCACTTAAGTTCAACGCTTGGGTCCGGGCCCTTGGATCCGCCACACCGCCTTCTCGGGTCCACCTAACCCCCTTCTATGGCAAAGTTCTGGCGCTCCTTTCATTATCCTTTTGGCGTATCCTCGCCCTGACTCATGTGGGCGTCTTGAGATGCCGTCGCCAAGGCGAATGGGAAAAAAGGTCACAAAAGTGGGCAAGGGGAAAAGAAAGCCAGAAGGAGAAGGTGGAGAGGCTAAACGAATGGAAAGGACGAGGGGCTGTGGGGAAAAAATAAGATGAATTACTTCTTTTGGCCGCAGCGCCAATGACCAAACCGAATCCGGCAAACACCCCCCGCACCTTGGACGGCAGTCCCTTCCCATTGCCATTCCCACTCCAATACCCGCGACCCAAAGGCAGAACGACCAGCAGACCCTGGCCGGTCATCAATTTTCGTTCTGGCCGCTGGAGGAACCGGAGCAGGAGCAGGGAGCATTCCAAGAAAGCTGTCCGCTTAGTTTTTCGAATGCTCAGCAAAGGTCTGGTCTGAAAACGGAGGGAGAAGGTCGGAGTCCTAAGCAACCAATGTCCAGTGTCCGAAGTCCAGAGTCCGGGTAGCATCAGCAGCTACGCTGCGAGATTAGATTTGATGGGTTTCGGGGTGCCCTGTACGGCCAGCGCATGTGTCCCATTCCGGCCCAGCCCGTCCCACTTCCAGTTTTCGTTCCTTTTTGGGTCCCCAAGTCTCCATCGCATCGCCTTGACTGGCTGTGAGATTTTCGAGGGATATGTCTTGCGCCATTATGTGCTGCTTTTTTCTGTTACGTTGCTGTGTCGCCCTTGCCGCTGGCAATGCGCACGCAATTTATACTTGTATTTCATTTCGGTCACTTTTTGCCGGTTCCTTGGCTAGAGCCTCAAAGCTACGAAATGTGTGGGGAATTCTTGGATACGGCTAGTAGTGAGGAAAGTCATATAACACCGGGATTTATCAAGGAGGAATAATACCTTGCATTGGATTGAACACGATTCGGAAAAATTGTTCATAGTCTGCTATTTTGTATACTTGAAAGTCACAATGGTTACTCAATCTCTGTTTATAAAAGTAGCTCTCAAATAAATTTTATCTGAATATTTGATCATTAGCTTGGGGTCCCCTAATACAAGGGTATCTTAGTTCCACTCGAAAAAGAATGTATCAGAGGAGACAAAATAGTCATTTAAAATAGTCATCAAGGAAATAGTTCACAAGTAGTATATTCAACTGGGTGAAAAAATTAGAGCTTATAGAGCTTTACTATTTAAATTTCAACAACTGTTTTAAAACGGTACAGCGATTTGAACATACTGTTCATGATTAAGAAAAATAGTACATTAGTTATGCCGCATAAAAAATATTTATATAAAAAGACTAGTGACCAGATAATCAGAAGTAAAAAATGATTTATAATAAAGCTACATAATACATTCGATCAATCCATATATAGATTATAAAAGAAGTACCCAATTCGCTTATTAAATAATGTCAATTTTGGATTCGTTCAAGCATTGAACTTAAATATTAATTTGTAATTTTCAGTACCTTGGACATTTGCCGAAACATTTCTGTCTAATGTGCATGAATGAGCATACAATAACCCCAAGAAAGCGGGCAGATCTTTTTACTGCTCATCGGCAGTTGCAAATTTAATGCTGCCCCCAGTTTATCGCACACTGTGAGGCTTGTATACAGAAAATACTTTGCACAATCAATGGCCAACCAATCAAAAGTTGAACGCAATTAGTCTAAATGCTTTTTGCTGGGAGAGGCCTGCTTAAGAGTGGAGCTTTAATAAACATATATTAAAATTTTAGTTATTTATGTAAATCTCAGGCGGGTTGACAAAGCAAAGGAAAATTGCATTGCAAATTGCAAAATATATTCTCCATATTATGTACTGGTAATATCTCAAGAAAATCCCCCCTTTCCCCCCTGGCACTCGCTCTCGTCTACGAAAATTAAATGGCAGGCACATAGGCCCGAGCCCGAACCTTTTGCAATTATTCACATATTTGAACAAAATTTTAAGAAAATGAAGCAGCAACAAATTTTCCAATCCCAGGAAGACGCTGCAATGCCTGCTAGCTGTGGGTGCGAGTGAGAAGGGCTGGGCTGGCTGGCCCGTGCGAGTAGTGCGGCAAGCTTGGGCAGGATCTTAAGAAATTGCACAAGAAATTCGAAGATGCAGTGGCAGTTGCCTTTGCTGTTGCTGCTACTGATGCAGATGCAGATGCAGCTGCAGCTGCAGTCGTTGTCGTTGCACTTGCACTTGCACTTACAAAAACAACATCAACACTGGGGGCCTGCCGGGCAACCGTGCGTATGCGTAATGTGTTGGAAGGCGCCTAAAACTATGCAAAAGTCGGCCTCCTGCTGCACCAGTGTGGGTGCATTGTGCACCCCTAGTGTGCCGAGTGTCGTTGGCCGAAGCAAGCAGCCGAAAATGCAGTCGATGAGCCGGCCGAGAAGGGGTGGTGCGGCTGGAGGAGGGGTGTTCTGTTTACTTGACATTAAGTGCATGGAAAACTTATTATTGCAGGCTCTGACAAGTAAGAGAGGCAACAACAAGTGCAGGCAGCTGCATATGTATGCGTGTACATAAAAAGATTGGCCTGCAAGTAGGCCCAAGGATTTGGTAGTCCCGGAGTGTGGTCTCTCTCTTTCTAGCACGAGGATTCATTAAATTTTAAGACAACTTGCCTTTTTTGTTGTACATAGGTATTGGCCATGTATTGGCCGAAAAGGCCCAAGAAAACCCACACTCGGTCACATCAATTTGCAAAGAGTCGGGCTTGGGTGGAAAATCACCGAGCGTGCGGTGCTCAGGAGGCTGGGGAGCCGAGTGCAGTGTGCCCTTTTGGGGGGTGGCTCTTGCAGTTGTCCGCCCCCAGCAGTCGACGCAGCTGCTGTCGTTGCCCTGTTCCGTGTCCCTGGCCCTGTCACCCCTAATGCATTATTTTGTGTGGCAACACTCAGCGGTAATAACCCCAAGATAAACCCACACCTGTCCCAGTCTGGGGAGGGAAAGTGCCTAAGATGCGATGACTCTGCCAAGTCGGGACGTCGCCCGTGTCTCGGTATTTTCGGACTCTGTCTCCTTCTACGTGTGCATCCTGCGACTGGACTTGATTAAAATTGATTGAAGCAAATAAATGGAATTGGATTTTTTTTAATCGCTGATGGCTTGCAAGTGTTGCGATTTGTGCCGAAATTAAAGTGCTAGTCTTTTCGGTGAACGATTTCTAATTACTTGTCGTTGGGAATGATCAATTTTCTTAGTTAGTTCTTAAGAGAATGCATATTTCCGAGCTACAACTTAACTATAATTTAAGAAACCGCAAAACAGAAACTGATCAGCTTAGATTAAAGTACAAATAATAGTCCCAAACGTAGTTTGAAATATTTACAGACACACTTTTCTGTAAATATTTTGAAATCGGCGCGCTCTGCATCAATAAGTGCAGGCATACAGCTTTTAGACCACACCCATAAATGGGATTTATAACTGATTAACCAAACATTTGTGTGCGCCAACAGTCTATAGTTCCATGCCGCTCTCAGCTGCTTAGCCTACCTCAATGCAGGGAGCCCACGCAAAACAAACAGCAGACCAGCCAATGGAACTCGAGCGGGCCATCACACCACAATCATAACCATAACCGTGGTCGTGGTCTAAACGAGGACCCCAGCCCCATTCCCCATTCCCCGTCCTAGCCTTGAACCCCTGGCCTCCGTCGAACAAAACCCATTGGCAATTTTTGGTCGACGCGTCAAAGCAGAAAAAACATCGGTGGGCACAATAAAAGTTTTGTAGGCGCGTGCATAGGGGGATCCTGCGCCTGACTTTTTTCAACGGTCTTACCGCCTGGATGGCGCAAAATATTTCGATCAGGCGTAAAATGTGCGCAAAATTCAAACAGCATTTACGCTTTTTTCGTCCCCTGCCGGCCTCCCTCCAAGCCCAGTTACCCCGTTTTTTGTGGCAGTGTGCGTGCCTGTATTTTATTATTTATTATGACCACACGGACACACACTCGCGCTGCACGTATCGTTGCAGTTTAGTGTTGTAGTTGTCGCCCAAAAAAATATAAACAAAATGCATTCAGCCCCCCGAGCGGCCTTCCTCCAACAGGGAGACTGCGGCACAAAAAAAGCACTAAAAATAAATTCAAATAAAATTTGTGCTATATACAAAATTGCGACCGTGTGCAGGTCGGCTGTCTGTTTGCGAGTGCGAGTTGGATTTTAGTTTGATGCTCTGTTGGAGCCATTGTGAAGGGATACGATCTCTATCTAAGCCAGTCGAATATTTTTGTGTCAAGATCAATGGAAATGGAAGGGGCTTTCAAATTGTAAATTTTAAATTCAAAGGATAAAAAAGAATTGTGTTGGGACCTAAAAAAATAGCAGAGCTTCTTTAAACTTTGATCAGAAAATATCGAAAATGTATTTTTCGGTATTATTGTTATTATGACATTCTGGGAAAAAATATTTCTAATATCCTTCGCTGCGTGTGTCCTGTGAAATTCGGGCTTCTGTCAAATGCAACTATGCATTCCTGGTCAGGCCACCGCGTTACCTCTTTCCAGGAGCTTAAGTGGCAGGTTTTTAATTGAATTGGCTGCAGTTGCTGCTGCGTTGAAGCCCACCCTAAAAGTTGACAACCAAACCCCCCACGGTTTCAGATTTTTTTACCATATTACTAACCATTTGTTTTTTGCATTAGTTTTTTGTCAGCTGCATTCGTGACAGGGGGAAAAGAGAGCAAACAAACAAATCATTTGACATTTTATATATATTCCATTATATATCCGCAGATGCATATATGCATACACACCAGGACCCCTCTAGGCCTCCTTCCACGCCCACTCAATAGAAAAATAGAGGCGACTGCGCATTTTGCACTTTACGCTGATTTTATTTTTTATGCGGAGGTGCCCATTTTGCAATTTATATAAATATTTTATACATTATTTATTTTACATATAACAACTTTTTTTTTGTGCTTTGCGCTTTCATTTTGTGTACTATATAAATATTTCATTAATTCAACTTTTTCTATTTTCGGTTCTCTTATTTTTCCAGCCTCGTTTTTATTATTATTTTATGCATTTTTGATGAAATAGTTTTTGGATTTTGTGCAACTAATTTTATCGCATTTTTTTAAACTTCTTATTGTTTTATTCAGCAGAGTGAGGGGGATAAATGAGCAGAGGCAACACCGCGTCAATTTATGCGGTAGCTAGGTACCTGGAAATTTTTAAAAGATTTACCGCATTTACAAAGCGATTCCGGCCATGGGTTTATTATTTTATAAATGCGTTTTGATTTGCCTGTTTTCCCCTTTAATTGATATAATACATCGAATAAAGTTGGCAGTGGCGCTTTTGAATCATATTAGTGCATTTTTTCTTTGCTTTTATGAGTACCCCGGTCAGCATATCACTAGACTTTTTGAAATTAATATAGATATTTAATTGAGTTTCAAATAAAAGAATCTGCAATATTTTAAAGTAGGCGCAAAATGTTAAACTTAAAATTCTTGTTCCTGTTCCGGACTGACTCCATCTTCAGACTGGTGATGTAGCATACTTTCTCGAACTTAAGGGGGTCTTCTCATTCAAAACCCGTTTTTTGGACCCTTTTTAAAAAACGGATCTTAGAGTTCTATTTACCCACTACTGGAGCTTTTACTTAAAGCTAGAGGGTTTTTTTTGGCTTTCTTAAATGATGATGTAAGGAATTTAATGATCCCTACACCAACTAACCCTTCATAAACTAATCAACGGATATATTTTTTCAGTTATCTTCTTAGTCAAATACGTTTCTCAGTGCCTTCCAGACTATCACGTTACTTTTAGCATATAGCTTCGAGGCGCGTGATCTTTTCATGTTCGCTTTACAACGACCTGAACTCTTTGTTGTATGCTGAAATGACTTTAATAAACGAAATATCTTATGACACCTACACTTGCCTTTGTCCACCTGATGTGAGTCACTCCTTATCCGGTCAGAGGTAAAGATATAGTTTTACAATGGCAGATGTTTGCTATTTCTTAATAATAAATAATAAAAAGCTTTTCTCCAAGTTCCAGTGACACTTAGGTAACTATGTTCTTAAGCAGTGTGCCAGGCCTACTAGTTGCAATTTTTAATAACTCACGAATGCTTTACAATACTGCCACCTTAATATCTAAGGACTTAAAGTTAAGGCATATTGATGTGATCTTTAGCGACCTGAGTAAATTCTTTGATTTAGTCATCAATTGCTGATTTCCATAAGGTTTTTAAATCTCATTTTAAAGGTATAGGTATTTCTACAAACATTTTGCGATCCTTTGGTAAAATCAATATACTAACACTTAAAATGCTTTCTGCTTACTGATCATGAGATAACTTTTATAGATCCTGGTTTTATGTTAGCAGCTACTCCATTGGTGAGAAACCTGATATTGGCTGTTCTCCACTATCACATTTTTAGCACTCAAAGCATTGTCCACATAAAGTTAAACGAGAAAACCCTTACTAATATAATGATCTGTATGTGATCT
Source organism: Drosophila kikkawai (assembly GCF_030179895.1). NCBI lineage: Eukaryota > Metazoa > Arthropoda > Insecta > Diptera > Drosophilidae > Drosophila > Drosophila kikkawai. The sequence goes on from NC_091729.1 coordinate 9,007,628, forward strand.
TGGCACTTGTAACTCACATGCTTATTATCCTATTTATTAAGTATGTTGGGTCATATATTAACCATATATATTCTTCGTTTTGTCAAATTCAAAAGCAGAACTCTGCTCTGAATTCTATTGTCTCTCTTACTCCCTAACTCTCCAAGTTTTGTTATTTCATACGGACAGACAGACTTAGCTGTTAATGACAATTTTTAATATATTATATATATGTACAGTTTGCGAGATCCAAGACTTCCTTTATTGCCTGTTATACATACTCCCGACTGTAATGTATATAAACAGTCATATAACATATCCTACTCTAGATCCCGGGGTCTTGTTTGATTAAAAGATTTCCTTTGATGTGCACTATACTTAATAAAACTAGCCTTTTTGCACTTCGTTAGTACGGCCAACAACACAATATTAAAATATAAATTTAAAAATGGTCTTTGGATTATTGATTAGCACCATTTTTATAAACAGACAAAAAGTGCAAATCAAATAATTGAAGAATAAATAAACTTTCCTTTGATTTTGAGCCTGTTTTTTTTTTTACTACCACTGAAAGAGCTCCAAAATAAATAAGAAGTCTTCATCTGCTGAGTTTTCGTAAGAAACTGATTTTATTCCATTCAAACCCTAGCTTATATAGCTAACATGAGAATGTACATTGTAGATCTTAGTTCTAGACCCACGCATCGGACAGTTCCCGATCGTGGGAAGTATTTTAAGTGAGATAAGGGTGCATACTGTCAACCCGATAGCACATATCTTAAACAATCCCAGACCGCTCACAGGAGGTCATATTTCGGGTTACTTGTTACATAGGTTCAAGTGGCTGTTTCTTATAGCTATGCACACAAGTGCTAGACCGTGCACTGCGGCAGAGATTTATTTAATGCTTAACAGATGCGTTCTTATCTAAAACCGTGTTCATGTTTGAACAACCACAAATGAGCTCGATTTTGAATACTTAATTTAAAGGAAAACATTAGTACTTTATATATACATAGTTACATTTTACACGTGAAATTAGTTTTCTGTGGGCTAAATTATATTAAAATTACGAAAACTTTGACAAAAACACCTAAGTTCTCAAAGACTTCGAAAACGCCTAAACAATCTCTAGTTGAATAATCACCCATCCCCACAACTAATGGCCACTTTGGCATATGCGTGGCCCGAGGTTTAATATTTATGGGTATATTTTTTAATATTGCTAAACAAAAATTTTGATGTATTTCGATTTCTATTGATAACTGGGTTTGTGGTAGTCTTCATACTTGCATTACATTTACATGCCACAATTTCAGAGAGCTTCGTTTTTCAAAACCCCAATACTTTTCATATTCATATTCAAAGTTGAGCTGCTTTTAGCATTATTCAAAATTTTATTCAATTTTAATATTTCTGGTTTTATTTAGCATCACCAGCCAACTCGATTTAGCCATGTTCGTTTGTACGTTTTGCCATTTCGTATAAAACAACAGATCTCAAAGATCTCTTATTGGAATCACATTTAAATTATCAAAAACAAAGTAATAACAAATTTTATTAAATTTACCTATTATACATATTATATTTAAAGTGTTACAGTTTTGGTTTTTCACAGCTTTACATTTTTCTCTACATCTACTGATCGTTCCTATGGCAGCTATAAATGATCTCTGATTTTCATAAAATTAAAAAAGAAATTCTGAAGTAATACTAAATGGCCATATCCCAAAGCAGATGAAAATATGTGGATAAGGAAAAATATAGATGTTGGTAGAAAACAGAAGGACGGCTGTTAATGCTAATCAAGAATATATATACTTTATAGGGTCGAAAATGACTCCTTAGCTGAGTTGCAAAAATTCTGGCTAAGATTATAATATCCCGCAAGGGTATACAAATAAGATCTGTGCGGAATTGAGGATATTAAATTCTAACAAGAAATCTATCTGCATTTAGATAGCTTACAAACTGGGGGACTAGTTTGCGTAGAAACGGACAGACAGACATAGCCTTTGATGCTGATAAAAAAAATATATATACTTACCTAGTATATATATAAATATATATACTTACCTAGGGTCGGAAATGTTTCTTTCTCTGCGTTGCAAACTTTTGACTTAAAAAGTTATAATACCTTAAATAGGAATAGACATATGACTTTATTAACTAATAACTCTCATTTTTAGATTTTATAATCTAAACATGACTGCCTCATAACCTCACCCACAATGCATTGGGTACCATATATTTCACAGTCGACCACACTCGACTGTAGGATTTTGACTTGTTTTGTATGTAAATGTTTCAATAGTTTCTGCTGTAGCTGGCATTTAAAAAAAAAGTTATTTGAGAAAATCAGACTCAAGTGTTTGATAATGTGGTCTTCTCAGTCTAAATCTCCTTTGAAATTAAATATTAAACATTTAAGTAAGTTTAATAAAACTTAAACTTGCATTAGGTCGCTTTAGGGAATTCTACTCAAACCGCACTGAGTCATCATTGGGAAATCCGTCAAGTTTTATGATCGCTCCACGGAAAACCACGAATAAAGCGATGAAATAGCGACGGCAATGGCGTCGAACGACAATTTTGACTCCGGCAACGGATCCTGTTCGCCTCCATCCTTCTCATTTTCCTGCTCAAACAACCCCTCCACCCCCCTCGGAAGATGGTCGTGGTCCTCGCTCTTGACCCTTTTCGCACCCAAACCCACTAGTACCGAAAACAGTCCCCCGCCGCTTTTTTCTTCTTTATTCTTTTCAAAAACTTTACGCCCATGGCCCCCCCTCCGCCCACTCTGCCTTCACCTTCCCCACACCCCTCGCCGTTGCCATTCAGGCAGACAAGCGACAACAACGTTGTCCACTTTCGCACCCCTCCCACGACCGCCCTTGCAATGCAGAGGGAGCGAGACAGAGAGAGAGGGAGTCACATAGAGAGCGAGGGAGCAAGGGAAGCCGTTGCGGAATTCGTGCTGTCCATGCCAACAGCAACAGCAACAACGTAGCCGGCTCATATATTTTTCTCATTTATTTTTCCCGGACCCACTCCCCGTATTTTTTGTGCGTTTTTCATATCCGAAACGCCGACACCACCTTTCCATGCCCACTTCTCGCTTCCCACTGCCCACTGTTCACCATCCCTTTTCCCGCTTCTGGGCGCCCCCCATCGGCTGTCCATGCTGGTTCTCCCCTCTCATTCCCACCCCTGCGACGATCCAGCCGGCCTTTTTTCTTGCGCCATGCCGGCAAAAGACAAAAGCAACAACGAAAGCCAGCCGCCCTCCACCCTCCACCCGCAAACTGTGGGTTGAGGCGAAAAAAAAGGAGAAAAAACAACAAAAATAATTGCTCCCTCTCCGAATCGCTCTCCCGTGCACTCACTCTTCCGCGTGGTTCTCCCCAACCCCACTTTCGAGCACCCATCCCATTCACAAAACCGTCGGCACTCAGCTGTTTGTCAACTCATCTGCCGCGCCGCCATCCGGCTGATTCCGCCTCCCGCTCCCCGCTGCCCCCTGGCAGCCCATCGGGCGCCCCTGGACAGCGTGGACAACGTGGTTCGTTGACGCCGAGCGCCGCGTTATCGGCGTTTCTCTGTTTTTGTACTCATATCCCTCTACTCTCACTCTCTCGTCGCGAAGAGAGCGAGCCGGAGAAAAGTGTGGAGAGGGGAGTGGGCGTGCGGGGAGGGTGTGGAGCAGGGGCGTAGTGAGTGGGCGAGGGGTCCGCGTGTGTTGCACACTTTTCGGCATTTCGCCTGCACACGCACATTCTGCTTTTGGCGGCGTCCCACATTCACCGTTCGTCCTCTCTGCGCAGGCGCTGCCACCTAAGGTCCTCGCACTCGTACTCTCACTCTCTCGCGCTGCCGACGTCGACGCAGGTCCTGGCGCCTCAGCTCAAAACCCACTTGGCCGTCTCTGTTTTGGTCAGTCAGCAGTTGGCTTTCGTCGTGTTTGGTTCGCCTCTGGAGCCAAAGCCCAAACCCAGATCCTAGAGCCAGGACCAAAACTAAAACCAAAACAAACCAAAACAAGAGTTGCCGAAAAGCATAAATTGCAGAAGGAGTACGAGTGCGAATGCCACAGGCGCGGAACAGTGATTTGAAAGTGTGCCAAGGGCCGTGAATAACCATAACTGTGCATCCCAGTGAACTGTGAGCTGTGAGCGAAAAAACCCGCCAAAAAGTCCTGACAAGTGCCAACACGCTGCAGCCAGTACGAACTCGATCCGAACAAGTGTTACAAGTGTGTTTAGTGCTAACGAGACCAGCGAGCCGGGGTGCATCCTAAGCTGCAGCTTTGATATCGTCGCATTTTGGCAGCGCCTGGTCCAGTTCAACTGTCTGGTCTTCGGGCGCCAAGGAGCTCCTCTACCCACGCAGGCACTCAGAAAAACTGCCAAGATTCCGAAGAATCCGAGGAAAACCCCAAAAACATCGACACGTACCGCATCGGCAACCGGTGGCGGTGGCGGAGGTGCTGGCGGAGGCGCCACCACCAGCACGAAGATGGCATCTAAAAGAAAAGCCTCGGTGTTGCTGCACAAGGTGAGTGTCCCTGGATCTGGGAAACTTTACACAAGAGTGGACTCAGCATCCAATGACTGTCTTGTTCACGTCAGTTGAACTCTTTTGTTTTGAGTAGAGGAAACATAATAATTTCCCTGGAAATATTTTGTTTAGAAAGACTTCTTTCCCAGGAATCATACTAAATTATTGTAATTTAACACCTATAGAAGTCACGTGATTTCTGAAAATATTGAGGATATAAAATTAATCATCACGTTTCGACTTATCCAAATAATTTTATGGATTCCTTGCACAAAATAATTTGAATAGTATCCATTTCAACACTCGGGAATGATATTTAACCTAAGAGGCAAAACCATAAACTTCAGGATATCTGGATCTAGGCTTGTAGGTCTTATCTTCATTATTTGGTCACCTATAGACCTCAACTTGACTGAAGCAGTTTACCATAGACCTTCAGACCTTACTCAGCTATCTCAGACCTAGCAAAACCTTTTTTCTTTACGTCCGCCTTCAGACTGATATCGCATCAATTTTGCCCCAAACCCAGTTTCTTTTCTTCCACTCTGAGACTCACCGCAGACCAGACACATTTACCCAGCCGCAGAGTAAACAGTTCGAAAAAATATGTTTGAAGAGTGCGAGGAGCAAAAAAGGAACGGAAGAAACGTAGACAGTTGCAAAAATATTGCTAATACGCAGAGTAGGCGGCAATCGCAAAAGAAAACCTGCTCATAATGCCTTTTTGGATAAAAAGGCGCCTAGATGGGGTCGCCGGGGGATTTACCATTCAGCGGAGGGAAGGCACTCTAATGATATACGACGCTGGGCTGCCGGTGTCCAAGTGTGTGTGTGTGTTTGCTTCTTGGTACACATAAAGGAGCGCGAATCGGGACTAGGACGAGGGAATAGAGGGGTGCAAAGTGTGCGTGTGTCTGTCAACGCGGCGGAGGAAGGGGTGCTCGTGTAACAGCATTGGGGTGGTCTGGCTTAAGGGTGTGGGCCACGGCCGTAGGGGCTAGCCTCCGAAAACGAAACGAGGCACACACACTAGCACGCCGCAAAGCGCCCACACCATAGTGCCACCCACATCCACATCCCCACGCACACTCACACCCTCAGCCACAGCCACAGCCACAGCCACAGTTCTGCACCCCTCAAAAGCGCCGCACCCCTCGCACATTTTCCCTGCACGGTAATTCATCAAACGACGAAGGCGAAGACGCAGACGAAGAGGGAAGAGGGTGAGGGGTTTCGGGTTGCGGGTTCCTTGGCGCGCCACAAAAGAAGTTGCTTCTTGGGTCTTACTCCCTGCCAACACACACTGGCAGACACAAACACAGCGAGTCCAGCGAGTGACCAGCCCTCCGGTGAACTTTCTTTGCCTATGTTCGGGGTCTGGCAAATCCTCGTGCTCCTGCATTGGGTATAAGGGTTGTAAAAAAAGCTGACAGCATTACGGATATTCGATTCAGGAAGATTCGATTCAATGATTCATTGGATCATGGATTACATACATGGTGGTTTCATTTGTAATGTTCCATTTTCCAAATAAGTCACATATTAACGTAGAACTATTATTAATATTATTCAAATATACATTGTTAAACTATATATATAAACCTATAATTTTGATATGTAGGTTATCCTACATAATTATTTCCTAAAGCTAAAAGGATGCTCTAATAGTTAAAAATTTAAGATCTTATTTAAGGCACCTGTACTTCTTTTAACCCTAAATAAATGCTCATTGCTTGCTTGCTTATTGGCGCTCCGTTACCCCTTCCCTGAAGCCATGACCAGTTCCACAGCCTGGACCCGTGAATGCGCCCGGTCCCCAAGCCGGCGGTCAAACACACAAAAGCATTGACTTTTGTATATAGCCAGCGACATTTGTATATAAATAGTTGAGTAACCATGTATGTGCTTGTGTTTGTCAAAGGAAACCCCTCTCCATGAGACCCACTCCCGCCCACACCCAAGTCCAAGCCCATCAACCCTTTGTGGGCGGACGGGTCAAGATTTCGGACTAAGCGCACATAAGCCGCCGCAGGACAGCGTGTGTTTCCAAGGGAGGAGAGCGTCTTCTTGTTTAATCTGAGTCTCAAAATATTTCCAGGGAAAACTTAAAGACTTTGAAAAAGTTTGAGGTCGCCCGCTCCACGGGAACAACTTGTTATGCTGCTCAGCTGTAATCAAACATGATTTGGTACAGTCAGAATGGGAGTCAGTCATCAGCCCATCATCGAACTTTTTGAATCGAAGGGTACGGGCGTGAGTCTGTGTCTTGGTCCTGGTCCTGGTCCTGATCCTGATCCTGATTCTGTTCTGGCTGTGCCACCGTTACACATCTCAGAATTAGTGTCTCTTGCAGACAACGTGCCAAGCGAATCGAAGCAGACGCCAAGGTTGGGTGCGAGATCCGGTGGCGAATCTCTACGAAAACCAGTCAATGTCGTCAACAACAGTCTGGGGAGCGGAGATGATTCCGTAGATGGAGCAGGACCTGCAAAAAGGACCAAACCGGGGATGGTGATGCAGAAGGAGCAGCATCTTTTAAGACGTCTGTCGACTGTCTTGACTGGCTCCAGTTCCAGCACCGGCTCCGGCTCTGCCTCTGGGTCTCCACCTCGGTTAGATGTTACGGAAAATTGCTTACGCTTTTTTGCACCCACCCACATACACATGGCCACATGTACAGGGTAGCACACACATGAACAGAGAATGGATGGGATTGGGATTGGGCTTGGGATGGGTTTGGCTGGGGGTGTGTGATATGCCATCATACAAACAGACAAGTTAGACAGCCCAAGACCCTCATCTGCTCAGCCATTGCTCGAAAATAGAAATAGATGACAAGAACACCAAAGACGACAAGGCAAGGGACCCGGACCGGGATGGGGACGGGTTGGATGGGCAATGTTGGAGTGGGCGGGGGCAGAAGACTCGATTGCGACAACGACTTTGGCTAAGGGCAACGACGAGCTCGACGGGCTTATGTTGGTTTCAGGGATATAACACTGAAAACAAGCACTAGGCGTAGTGGATAAGCAATAATATTGGATCCAGAAATATTGATAATGTCGATATTTTATCTGAGGCTTCGGTATTTAAAGATGCTAAAAATAATCGGTTTCAATTAGCGAAAGCCTTTAGTTTTACCGAGTAGACATTTAATCGATAAGCGATTGCAACATTTCTCTCAGTGGCACTTCCACGCCCACAAAAGTAAGAACCATCAGCTTTGGGCCACCTCAGAGCTCACTCCCCACCTCGGAACCCTCCTCATGGCAAAGCGGAGCCGAATAAAAAGGAAAAAAAAAAAGAACTCACCACCCACCCGAAGCACAACAGACAAGCCCAGGAACCTTTACGCGCAGAACCACCCAAGACCATCCAGGCTACCCCCCAGACACACACAAGCACAGCCCTAGACCGAGTCGCACAAGCAATCTGCCAACTCAACTCCATCTTGGCCAAAAAAGAGGAGCTGAAAGGAGGGAGGGGAGGGAAAAGGAGAGGGAGAAGGAAATGAAGAAGGCAACGATGTATTTCAGCTTCAGCCACAATCAAAGTTGCTTCACAGGCGTGGAAGGGGATGATGGGCATGGAGGATTGGAGAATTGGAGAAGGGACCAGGGACCGATGCCAGACTTGGCTCATCCCCTGCTGCAGATAGAGACAGAGAGCGAGAAAGAGAAACGATTCCTGCATCCCTCGCCCAATCTACCCACACACTCACAATGGCACAAAAACAATGCCAAAAGTTTCTACACAAGCGCCTCGACCTCACCTTCACTCCTGGCCGCCCCTCAATGTTGCCAAGCCAAAGTCTTTGCCTTGGCATGCATGAAGCCCCCGCTCCGGTCTCGCCTCTACCCGGCCAACTTGCCTTCTTCCTGCCCCAAATTGTGTGCTACACTTTTCGTAGGCACAAAACCCCCGAACCGCCCATAGCCCATGTGTGTTTGCGTCTTCGACTTTGGCTTAGTATTTTTGGTTAATTTTCTTGCAGTTTTAGGTTACGTTTTTGGCTTTTACCACTGATGCCAGCTCCTTTTATGAACGCCCGCCCGCCCCCAGCCCTTATCCGGAGAGCCACCCCTCGGGCCTTTCACTTGTGAAAGACGTTTGCTTAAAAGCCACCGCACACACACCCCCGCAAAAGCCGCTTCCTCCTTTCCCGCCCGCACTCCCCACTCGTGTTTAGTTAGTTTGTGATGGTTTTTAGTGCCGGTGACTCGAGACCCGAGACATCTTAAAGGGGTGCCGGCACACACACACACACACGTGCAGGATGGAGTGGAGGTGGAGCGACCCCAGAGTCTGCCCCTTCCAGCCTGTCGCCGGCAGGCAGCATACAAATGAAACCCACGTCATGTCGTAGCCGAGTGTCGCTCCGACTCCCTGATCCGAGCCACTACTCCTCGCCCTATTCCTCCGCATACCCTTCATTATTTTCCATTTTGCTGCCGCTCTACCGATGCTGTGGCTGCTGATGAGCTAAGCCAGCATCTACAAATTTTTCTGCCCTCTTTCGCTCCGTCTCCGCCTCGGTCTCCGTCTTTGTGCAGTGTTTCATCAGCCACATTTTACATTTATTACTCGGGACAAAACCCCCAACTGGCACACCCGTTCCGAGGGGTTTCTGGCTTAATGAAAACGAGAGGGGCTCCTTGGTCCGGCAGAGGCCTCACGATTGATGTGCAGATGGAACACACACACTCAGGGCACCAAGACCTACCACCACCACCAAATAGGCAATAACCTTTGGCCAAGTGCTGGCCAGGACTTCGCCCACTTGAGTGCTCAAAACGCCAACACGAAACGATTCATCTTCGCTTGCTTTCGGGCGACACCCAGTCCAGAGTCCAGGCCCATCGGGGAGGCGACCCTCCGCTTAGCCGAAGCGCTCGTCCTTGCTGTTTTTTCTTTTTAGCGACTTGGGTCTTCCACTTTTTGCCGACAAGATTTTGGGCAGCCATGGAGGCGGAGTTGGCAGGCAACGAAAAGGATCTGCTCCTTGCTTGTGCCAACGGTCCGGTCTCTGTCTCCACTTTCAGTCCCCAGGCAAAAGAGGATGCAGAAGAGGAGCGGGGAAAAAAGGTTTCCGGTTGCGCCAATGTTCCTTACTTCCTTCGGACAGAGATGAAACTCAAACACAAATTAGAGAACTCGGGGCCGGACTCGTGGGCAAAAGTTTCGAGGAACAAGATATTGGAAAAAATTTATGCACAGTCCCCCAACGTAATGAATGAATGAGGAAACGGCGAATGGAAGAAAAACGAAGAAAATAAGAAGGACGGCAGGATGGACTGGATGGAGTGGAGCCAACTTTAAAGTCCCCCTTGCAGGGCTATCTTCCAGGACCTAATCATATCAACCCCAGTCTAGCCAGCTGAAATACACAATTAAGCGGGAGTCACACCTACAACTATGTATGTGGATGCCTATAGCGGCCCTCAACGAAACAAGCTACTCATGCCAGGAGCCCAGCTCCTTGATAATACAACTGCTAATGAAATGCGCCACATAGCGCTGGCTGGCAACTTTCTCCCCAGATGGGAGCGGGGCAAGGACCGAGTCAAACGCCGCGCCTCTCCTGCCGCCTTATCGAATTACTCAAGTCCCAGAGTCGGACCCAACTAGTGCCAGTCAGCAACATTTCAGCTCCTCAACCGAGAGCGCTGCCTTGTACCCTTTCAACGCTCTCATATCGCACCCTTGCCACTCCTTCTATTCCTGCGTCTTCACCTCCGCCTCCGCCTCTATTCACAGCCGCTTTCGCCTCGTTTCCAAGACCCGGACACCCCGAAAAAAAAAAAAAATTGAAACGATGAGGGGGAAAGACTATCCTGCAGGGGCTTTTATGAGAACGTGCGCTTCGTTTTCCAAGAGAGATGGAGGGCTCTATGTTGGACACAAACCTAAGGATGGGCCCATCCTTAGCACCACTGTCGTGCACTGTGGAACTCATACAGCTCACATTCTCTTTTCTTAAGTCATATTTTGTGCTAAGATTTTATTTAAATTCCTTGAAGTTTAAATTTGGGATATTCTGATTAAAATTGCTCCTAACTTTTGTTATCCTTTCGTATTAAATCAACATTATATATGCGGCCTGAAAAAGTAATAAGCTGAAGTATAGTTATAGAATGTAAACAATAAGCATGAGAGGAGTCATGTTGCTTTATATAATTAAACTCGTATTTCGGTCTGAATAAAAGTCCATTTTTTTCGATAAAGGAATGAAAGATTCCAGTGGGATCCCTGGCATAGAGAAATCATCGCGTTCTTTCGCCACCGCCTGACCCTGTCTTCACAGACCGATGCTGACGCAGAGTTTTTATCCCCCACTCAGCTTTGCCTCCTTCAGGCAGAACTATCTCCGGCACCCCTTCCAGTTTTTGGTCCCTGGTCCCACACGAACACCAGCGAATTGGGATTACAGGCAGACCCGCACACAGACAACCACGGACTAACCCTTTGCTCGGTCCGCACCCTCCACAAGGCATTTCTTCACCCCCAGCAGGAGGCCACTCCCTTCGCCTGCCCTAGGACGCCTGCCGTTTGCTTACTTTGCCAGCGCAATTTTTATACAAAAATTTTCTTGCCCATTTCCTAGTCCTTCCTGGTACTTACCCCCGCCCCCAGTCTTCTGCCTTCTATGTACGACATTTGGGGTGTGGACCGGAACCCTCCGTTCGAGCCAGCTCTCAGCCGGAGTCTCCTGGCAGCGGAGGCAGCGTCCTCGTTCATCAGGCTGCTCCTTCAGCCCCACCCCAAGCACTGTGCTCGCCCCGCCCGCCACTCCGCAAACCGCCTTCCCACGTTTGTCCATTTTAAGTTCGAGCTCTGCCCGTGGCACTCATCCAGCGCAGAGTCCTTCAGCCAGCCCTCCTGAACACACCCCTATGCCCCTCGCCGGCTCGGGGCCTGGCCCTCATTTATTTTGTACCCACGCTGGCAGGAAAGTTTGTCTTGCGTTCCGTTTGGGTTTCCATTTTTTAGATTATTCCTTGCCGCTTGCTGTCCAATGCTCCTTCCTTCTTTTTTCGCCCCCTGCCAGCCACGGTTTCTCTAGCAGGGACTAACGAGCATGTTACTCCTTGCCCGGCCAACGTTCCCCCGCTCCTGCGCTCCGTTCGCTTTTATTATTATGCTTTGGCGTACATTCCGGGAGGGGTGAAAAAATAGAGGAAAATGGTAGCGCTCCACCCCTCTAACGGCTCCGGCTCCAATCCTGCCCCAGCCCCAACCCCTGCGGAACATTTCGTTCGTTGCCAGGGCTACCAACTCGTTCGGGATGGACGCAGTGGCGATGGCTCGGGAAAAGTTGCAGTTGTCCGAGTCGCAGGGCTCTGGCCATATAAAATAATAACAACTAACTAAAAATCCGTTCGCTTTAGCTGCAAAATCCTTTTGTTTTCCACGCATCCCTCACCCCTCGTCACTGCAAAAAAAAAAAAAAAACCGAAAAAACTGCTGTGGAAAAAGTAAAAATAGAGAACTTGTTTGCCCCGCTCAAATTCAATGCAAAACTTTTGCATCGCCGTCGAGCTGCCCACATAAATTTTGACCCCATGCTGCCAACCCCCTATTCCCGAAATCCCACCCCCTACGCCCCCCTCTCTCTTGCCTTATCCAAAGAGGGAAGAGAGGCGAGGACACCCCTCGCCTTTTGGCGTCTGGCTTTTTTTTTTGCGGCCCGGTCGAAAGTTTATCAGCGTGTTTGTCTGTTGCCATCGTATGCCAGTTCCAGTTTCGGCCCGAAAAAAAGAAATCCGCAACTCGACCGACCGCTTGTTTGTCTTACTTTTGACCTCTATAAGTGAGGAGCCGGCGGGGTTGCGGGGGGTAAGGTGCCAATAGAGGAGCCGATAATGATGGATTGAGTGATATGGGGGAGAGAATTAATGGCAAAATAAGTGATTATCAAAGTGCATTCCAAACAAAATGTCTTAGGTGACAAAAATAAAGGGAAAAAGTTATAATACAATATTGTAATTATTATTAAATTAAAGCTTAATATAAAATATAAAAAGCTTTTATAGTAAATTTATATAATTGAACTGCCTTTAAAAAAATGTTTCAATGATTTAAATCATTTTATTGATAGATTGTTAGCAGTTCAATAAAGTAAGTTTAATATTAATGTTGGTTCTTTGAATCTTAGTTGATAAACTTAAACCAAAACCAGACTTTACAAAAAACAGACGCGTATTTGGCTTAATACTCAATAAATTGTTTATGTTTGAGAAAATGTATAAAGTGTACAATTTGCTATATCGTATTTAGAATATAATTCTTCAGTAGCTGTATTTAAAAGTATATAAAAGTTTCGACATTTAATTGCAGTATTTTTAAAATAGTAATTTTGAGTATATAAGACAGTTACCTCAGAGTTATTTAAGTATTTAATGTTGTAAATCAAATAAATTTAAAAAAATATCCCAGTATTAAAATTAATAGTAAAACACACACCTTTCTTCTCTTTTTAGGTAAGCAAACGATAGACGTTTTCTTGTGACCGAAAATAGTGCAAATTCGGTTGTCTATTTGTAAGTACATTGCTATGTGAAACAACTCCATTGTCCGTGCCAGTTTTGATAAGCTCAAAATTGAAGCTCCATCCTGCCCTTCCATCTCCGCACCGTTTTGATCGGTGCAACAGTTGCAACTCCTCCTTTTCGGAAACTCCCTGCAACTGCCTGAATGCAGGTCCTCCTAGCCACGCGCTGCACAAAATGAAAATGAACAAGAAAGGAAGCTAACTTCGGCACGCCGAAGTTTGTATACCCTTGCAGATTGGTTTTGATGTTTATTTTATAGATTTAAATGCTGAAAACACTCACAAAACAGAGTTTCATTACATTTTACCTATACTTATTATGTTTACAGTTTGACAGTTACAGTTTTACATTCTCAGCTTTATATATTTTATACATTTACCGATCGCTTCTATGGCAGCTATAAGATATAGTTGTCCGATTTTTATGAAATTTATACCAAAATTCTAGAATAATAAAAAAAACGTATATCTCAGAGTAAATAAAAATGCGTTGAAAAACAACGAAGCTATAATTTTATTTCTATTAATTTCTCGATCGTTCCTATGGCAGCTATATCATATAGTCGTCCGATTTTCATAAAATTTTTACCAAAATTCTGGAATAATATAAAATGGCTATATCTCAAAAATGATGCAAAAATATTGAAAAACAGCCAAGTTATACTTTTTTTTCTAAAAATTTATCAAACATTTGTATGGCAGCTATATGATATAGTCGTCCGATCCGGCCCGTTCCGACATATATAGCAGTGAGAGCATATAGAAGACTATATGCAAAGTTTCATTCAGATAGCTTTAAAACTGAGGGACTAGTTTGCGTAGAAACAGACAGACAGACAGACGGACAGACGGACAGACAGACAGACGGACAGACGGACAGACAGACAGACGGACAGACGGACATGGCTAGATCGACTCGGCTGTTGATGCTGATCAAGAATATATATACTTTATAGGGTCGGAAACGTCTCCTTCACTGCGTTGCAAACTTCTGACTGAAATTATAATACCCTGCAAGGGTATAAAAATGTTCTCTACCTTAAGCAGCTTAAAATTAATTTACATGGGCAGAGAGCTCTCTGAAAGTGGTACCGAGTCCGGGGGTGGGAACGGGGGGGCGAAAAAACTTCAGTGCAGTGGCATAGAATTATACATTTGCCAGCGGAAGTTGAAAGTGGCGGCAGTGGCACCCACACTGCCTGCCTGCCGCCCGGGCTCGGAGGGTGCACCCGCACCCCTCCAAGCACTTAATAATACGGTTTATTAGCGACATAAGCACATCCGACGCTGCCTCGGCCGCTGCCATTGCAGACATTTTAATTGGTAGGCGAGTGCACGGGTAACATAAAAATTATAGTCGTGCGGTGGCAACTGGGGTTGGGCCGGCGATGGAAAAGCGGTTGGGGCGGCGGCCAGGGGTTGTGCCCGGCAAACACAGTGACAGACAAGTTGGCAGCTGCGTTGGGTCGGGGGGCAGCCTCCAAGGCTGGGGGCAATTGAAAAGTAGGATATACACTTCAATCATTGGCTGGCTTTGTCTCTGCCAAAGGATTGGCAAGTGGAGCGGGTTAAGAGAGGGGCACGCGGTTCTGCGGCGAGGGCTCAGCGTTGCCACAAATTAAAAACGGCAGCGTTTTTTAATCAAAGCCGCATTAGAAGCCAGCCGCGACTATAGTGGTAACTGCGGGGCCCAGCTACATAAGCTTCCCAGTTTCCCAGGAAAACGAGCTGAAGGATTTAGCGCGAGTACAGTAAACTAGGAAGTCAGATGAGACTTTATTAAAATAAGTAAGCAATTATAAAACCACTTTCATTGATCTATTGTTTATATGTTTTTTGGGTATTTCATAAGTCCTCTTCAATATAAACGGGCTCTGAGGTGGTCCTTGCTGGATGTCGGGGATTTAAATGCCACCAAAAATGTTGGCATAATGGTTGCTGCAGCTTTGCCTTCCCCGGTTGCAACAGTCCCTGGCGCTGACGGGGGATCCCTTTTCCCCGTTGTGGAATGGTGGGGAGGTGGGGTGCCAGACGTACGAGTTTTCCACATCCCTAAATCGCTAATCTGCTACGCATTTTTGCCTTGCCACTCTCTGCGCGCTCTTCTTCCACTCCCCCAACTTTGTAATAATTTCGTGCTCGTCGGGCGGATTTTTCTGTTTTCTGCTTTTTTTGCGCCCCAGCGGTAGTCGGTAACTTTGAGAGGGTTTTGGGTCTGGACTTGGGTCTGCCTCGTCTCCGGGCCAGACCTCCGCACATATGTGCGCGGGTGCGATAAGGCGGCAGCGAAATTGAAATTGTAACCATTTGCGAAGGTTGCCGCTGCTAGACGTCACGGCTAGGTGTGTTAAGCAGCCAGCGGGAAGGGGCCGACAAAATAGACGAGTCCAGGGTCCGGAAGGCCGGGAGCTAAGAGCAGGGAGCCGCCCGGAGTCGGAGGACACGCGAAGGTTGTAAAACCGCCAACGCCGTCGCTGCTTGAAATTTTGTGCTGCCAACTTTCAGGCGCTCGGGCTCCCAACTCAAGTGCGCTTCGGGGATTGTGTGAACTGGGGAGCAGGGAGGGAGGGAGTGGTGGCTCAAGGGGTTCGTCGTCTGGAGAAGGGGAGGCTTGAAGGCGTTGTTGGTTATGATGGCGCCGGCCATCGAGCGTCGCCTGAAGAGACGAAGTTTGGCGGGGCGTGGCGTATCCTTAGCTCCTGCAGACAGCCAGCACTCAGGACTCAGAGCTAGGGCCTGTTGATTAAAAGGCAGTGGAAGGTTGGTTGAATATTTCTCGATATTTAACTCAAAGTCACTAAATAAATTTGAAGTCAATTCAAACGATATGCCACTTGAATTAGATAAATATAAAATAAGTCTTTGACGAAAGCCAAATATGATGTTTGTATTGTCAAGCTAAAGCTTATAAAAACTTTAGGGGGTCTATATGAATTAATAGTGATTTAAGAGTTATAAAAGTGTATCTTTAAAAACACAATACATACTTTTTCTTACTGAATCCGTGTACCTTTGTCTTTCTTAACGATGTAGTCTAATTTTTGACACCTTTAGGGTTTTTCTAAAAACCTAATCGATTTCTGTAACCTCAGCATGTTTTTATCGTCTGGCTACTTGTATGCTATCTTAAATTAAATTCTTCAAAATCTTTGATAGATTCCGCTACCACTTTGGTTTGTTTTGAACGTATTCCCCATCCCCTGGCGCCGCTTTAACAGACACACTCATATGCCACCAAATAAACCTTTTTAGTAAATGAATTTCCATTTCGAAAGTAACCCTTTCCGGACATCTAGCTGTGATCTAGCAACCATCTCCAACTCCAGACCCTGCTGAACCCGGACCGAAACTCGCTTTCAAATTAAGTCTCAGACCCAGTCCCGCAACCCTTGTGCTGCTACACCCCTCTGCAGCCATCGATGGTGGGGGCCAGCAAATAAAAACTCTTTTCGCCAGAATGTTGCCTGTATTATCTTCCGCCCGAGGGGCGAACGGGGCTGGGAACTGCCCATAAAGGACGCCCATTTTTACGAAAAATATCACCAGAAAAAAGAAAATACAGCGGGCCCAAGGGGTGCCCACGTAAGCTCATGCCAGCAAAGCGCTTGCCGCATCTTTTGGGATTTCTTGCCTCGTTTAAAAATCATTCAAGCAGCAGACACCACCAAAAACCCAATCCAACGGCCCCGGCATCCCATCTCCGGTCGAACTCAGACAGTGGCACAAATTGTGTCAAAAAGCGTTTGGTTCGGGCGGTTGGGGGGCTGGGCCGTGGACCTACTACGGGTTCCACCTTCCGTGAAGCGTTTGTTTGGGCTGCGCATTCATTTTTATGTTTTTGCCCATCCAAACCCAAACCCAAACCCAACACCCAGACCCAGTCCTTCCCCTGCCGTAGCATCGCCCGATTCCGGCCACACCCCCCATCATCCGGAGAAACTTTGACGCCTAACGAAAGAGGCAGCAAATAATTCATCATTTTGCCTTCAGACTTCAGAGTATTTCCTCTGCCAAAATCCTGAGCCGTGGAGTTAGGAATGCCACGCAGCTTTTTGGCAAGAACTTTTCACCCCCAGTCCACCCCCGAGCCGGGGCCCCATAGCGTCAAAGAAGAAAATATTATTTGGAATGGTTTATCATCAATTTTATGTGCGATTTTCTTTTTATTTTTTTTGTTTGCGCTTTTCTCTCCGCTTGGCATTTCCCTTGCCCCCATTCCATGCCTCAACTTTTGCAGCTTCTCTTTAGTTCTCCTGGAAATGAGTCCCCGTCCCGGGCTTTAGTTTAGGGAGCAGGCCACTGAGCCACTGCGACTGTCTGTGCGAGTGAAAATCAACTGAAATTCGATTTGATTATGATTTGTTTCGATCGAAGGCGATGGCCGAGTCGCGTTGGAGGGAGCCGAGGGAAAAGCGGAGCACCTCCACATCCGCTTCGAATGGGAATCGTGATGGCTGACTGCCACCGGAGGTTGAAAATAATTTTCCCGCTGCCTGGCGATTGTCAAGGTGCTGGGATCGAACACATTCGATGGAGACCCAGTTTTTTAAAGGCTTTCTCTAACAGAATTTTCTTATGGCAAGGACACGTCGCCTTGGGCTGAAATATTATTTATCCCTAGAAAGGTAAATTTAAGGGTTAATTTTTGTATATTAATAGTGCAAATTCAATAAAGCCATCCCTTTAAAATTGCATCCGAATACATATTGGTATGCAAACACAGTTGCTTTTTCACCATGATGCATATTGTTTTCGCAATCCACAGCATATTTTTTTGGCATTATTAAGGTGCGTTCTATTCTTTAGTTTTCATAAATATATTTATGGCATATGGCTGACAAAAAATGTCAAAGGCAGCGAACCGCATCAATCAGCGTCGACGGCACAGGAAAATATTTTCTATATATTTATCCACGAATACACAATTCTCTATTTGTATATTTTAGGTCTTATGCATTTTTGTTTAATTTGGCATTTGGGTTGTTATGATTTTTTAGCTGTTCATTCTTTTAGTTTGCTTTAATATTTCATTCGTTTAATATTTAATACAGCTCCACTGAGCTATTCCATTGTACAGTTGGTTACATAAGTCGGCGTACACAAAAATAGCACTTCGTGCAAATACAGCAACACAATTAAACTGGCACGATTGGGGAAAAAAATATTAAATGCTTGCCCAAGCGATTCCTTCTCGGGCATTTGCATATTCAAATAATATTTTATAAATAAGTGCACCGAGCAAAATTTGTTGGCAAGAAATCGATCTGGAAATTGATAGATAAACAATCTAAACTAAGGGTTAGTTTTCGAGTTTTTTTATAGATATGTGAGAACTATTTATCAGAGCTTTAACTGCCTTTATTTCAGTCATTGGCAAATTTTTATAAACCAACCAATAATCGACATACCTCCAACACCATGCCCATGCATTATTGTAATAAGCGCAAGGTGTGCCCGTGATACGCAGCACATCTTCATTGTCTTAGGCCACCCTAGCATTCAGGTTAAGTGCAGTCGATCGACTCGCCTCCCTTATGCCTTGCAGTGCCCTTGGGTGGGGGTTTGTTTCCTTTCCCTCTCACCTGAAGTGACAAAGTCTCGCCATCTCGTATGCCCAAAACGATGCTATTGGCCTGCCGCACACACGGCGTATGCGGAATGTGCGTGAGTGGAGGAAGCGGCAGGCCATAGATTTCACTTAACTGCAACGCACTGCCGACTTGCAGATGTCGTCAACAGCATCGCCGGCACCATCTTCATCGGCATCATGATGCGGATTCATATGCAAATCAGCATCGGAACTTGGCTCTCATCAGCAGCAACAGCAGGCTTTGAGTCGGGACTCAAAGAATGGTTACGGAGACGACTTAGGACTAGGGACTTAGGACGGGCCTGCTTGGCAATGCAGCTCGGCAAATAATAAGCGGCAGTTAATGCACTTATGAGCCGATATATAGCGATGCGCTACGAGTGCGCCGGAAACGTTTCTAGAGAATTAAGCAGAGTATAGAAACCAATTAACTTTATTTAGGTGTCTAAAAGAACACCAATCTAATACTAAAGTTAATGAATTCAATAGGTTAAATAGTTGAGGTAATAATTGATCTAGATGAGCTCTTATTCCGCTGCTAAATAGATCCCGAATGTGTCATCTAAGAAACGATATTTTTTTCTAATACCTTCTTCCAAGGTCTTCTTTTTTTCTTCATCAAGTGGTGACTGGGAGCTCTGAATACGTTATCATTTGCTCCGATTTTGGCCGAATCTCTTGCCAACTTTTGGGCAATCCACACACGCATCATTTCCTGCGTCCTGTCCCCACACGCCTCCCTTCTCTTCCGCCCCTCTCAACTCCAGCCTAATGCATTGACTAACGGGCACGTCATGCGTGCAGTTAAGGTGCGAGGGCGGGGGTTGTGATTTGTAGGGGTAGGAAAAAAGGAAAAAAGGACTGGAATGCGTACGCCACGAGGCGCAAAAACCAAAAATAAAATGCAATTTTTGTTTGCTGTCCGAAATGGGGTGTAGAAATTATTGCAAGTGGGGGAGGCTGCGCTGCTGGGTGGGGCAGAGGTGGAGGCTCCAGGGGGTGGCAGTGGGTGGCATTAACTGGGCAACAACCCTGCGAACCTACAGCCGGGCCAGTGTGCGTGCATTTGCGTGGTGCGCATTAATTGTGATGTCTGGCCTGGTCAGGCTGAGCCCAGGAGATGAGTAAGTAGATTTCCTTGTATGTGGACCTGCGTTTTTTCGCCACCCCCCCCCCCCCCCCCCGCGCTGTGGGAGGTGGTGTCGCCTCACTGATAATAATGCCCCCAGTTGCATGCTCCTGTTTTTTTGTGCTGCTGCACTCGCTGCATCGCTGCGTCGCGTCATCTCTTCATCGCTCCATCGCTCGGCGGTCGTCGGGTGGTCCTCTTTTTTTCTCCATTTATATGTGTATATATTTTTGTGTGCGTAATATTTTTACACGCCGACACGGACACAGACACCGATGCAGCGGAGCCTACCGCCGCCGTCCAGTGAGAGCCGAGTGCGTGCGTGTGTGTGAGCAGGGCGGCTGCAGCGAAAAAAGGACCAAAAAAGCTCCGCCTTTAAAAATGTGTGCGCACCAATTGCCATTTGTGACTCTGTACTCTCCTCCCTTTTGCTCTCACGCATCACGCACGCAGCCTGCAATCACTGATAAGCAGCGGCAGGATGCAGCCCCCACGCTCGCCGCCTCATTGTTGTTGTAAATGGGAATAAAAATAAGGGAAAAAGTTGGGAAGGCCGTTTCACAAATGGCAAGTGCAAAAAGCGTTAAAAAACTCACCCGGATGGCCGAAGAAGCAGCCTCTCGTTCGGTTAACTGGTCCATATGGGGCATCCCCGACCATATGCGGGGTATTCTTTACATACTTGTAGGCGTTCTTTTTTGTATTTTATTTACGCACCTCTGCGGCAGATCGGGGATCGGATCGGCGGGGGGCACTGGGGAGGATGGGTCTGGGTCTGGGTCTGGTGGCAATGTGGGAAAATAGGCAGGGCCGCTGTGGTTAAGTGGCGGGCGAAAGAGACGAAAGAACAAGCGAGCGAGCGAGAGGAGAATGTGCGGTTGCGGTCGCCGAAGGAAGCGGGCATCAATGTCTGACAATATTATGTTTCAATTTCGGAACACGAGGCGGTGGTCGGGGGCGTGTAAAAAACGATATATATATATATATATAGTGAGGTGGGACAAATTACAAATGATGCGCTGCAAAGGGACTGCGAGGGGGAGAGCGCCAAATTTGACTTTATTATTGAAGAATAAAAAGACTCTGCGCCAAAGGAAGTGCAATAAACACACAGGCATCAAGGAAACTCAATGATTAAGTCCTTTGTTTCGGAAAGTTTATTGTTTTTTAGTAAATGAAAATTTAAATAAAATATCCAAATTGTTAAGGAATATATACGTCAATTCAGATCTCTTCAACTAAACAGAAAGATAAAAGTACAGACCTGGTAGGGTCTAGATTATTATAGCTTAGGGCCAATCGGGAATTTTTATAACAGGCAGAAAAAGGCATCTCTTACCACATATTCTGAATTAGTAGCAGGCAAGTCGATTTAGATAAGCCTGATAAGTCTGATAATTATAATTATTAGAGAAAATAGGTAATCTGTTTGTTGAACTTCAGCAACATCTGAATTTGTGATAACAACATCAATGGGGTTTTCTCAACATGTTCCCAGCAATTGTCAACATTGGTTGTTATTTATCAACATTTTCTTCTGCCTTCCTTTGACCATAATTAGACAAAGTTGATTGTCTCCTTAAGTGATAGTATCTAATATGATTTTATCACTTATAAAAATTATTAAGTAAGCTGTATCATTGATAACTCCAATACTCGTATCACTTTTTGGTTTGCTGGCCCGCTGTCTCGTCCTGACCTCGTCGTTACCTAATCATACCGGACAGGAAGGAGCGACGCTGCTCCCATATCAATTCTTCCACCTCCCTGGTGGTCAACCCAATGTTGCATACTTTATGCCTCCGGACAAATAATATTCGCGTGCGGCATAAAAAGCATTGTTGTTTTGCGTTTTGAGTGGCATGTACCGTTAGTTACAGTGGCCCCCAAAAATATATGTGTAACAAGCTCGGCGATTACACGACCTCCCCCGACAGCGATCCAATGTGAATAACTTTGCCCCGTTCTGTGGCCAGCAGCGGAAAACTCGAAAAAGAAAGCAAATCAAGTGCACAGAGGGAACGATTTTCAATTTTTTTCAGTTTTTCTTATTTGACAAATAACTTTGCCTACCGATGGGTGGCAACTGGAAAAGGAAAACAACATCAATGCAGTCAAACATGGGGGGGTGGGATTTGTGGAAGGCGCGCAGCCAGCGGCTGAGCTTAGGGGCGTGCACCCACCTCTAAGCGTTCGCCAAGCCTCCCTTTTCCGTTGCACAATGCGATTCACGATGCTCTTATGTGTGGTATGACTGCTGGGTTGAATTTCTATCGATGATTAGAAAAGGTTTCTCGCAATTCTCCACTTAGGAGAAGAATCTACATTTCCAATAAGCTGTAGAATTTAATATTCCATAAGTCTGTTAAAACTGCATTTGTTAATGCAAAAAGTTGTATAATTTATTAACATATAATCAGGGATATTTGTTTTCAAAACAAAATTTTGGTGAAATGTTGAATATCAACTATAACGAATTCCTGTCTTGACTACCACTAAATCTGTCCCTTTCTACAACTACATTTTTTACTGGCAACTGTTGTTTGTTTATTTCTCGCTGGAAGTGCAAAGCATTAAAATATGTATAATCCCACCAGCAGCAGTGGCACTCATCCCGCTTTTCACTTTCCACCCGCAGCTGCATTCGCTTTTTAGCAGCATGAGCAGCACAACAGTTTCACCTCGCTTTAGCTCCACCCTGCGCCCCCTTGCTTTTATGCGTGTGGCTGCAAAAAAAAAAAAAAAACAGTAACAAAATAAAATAGAAATTTCAACGGAAACGCAAAATTTTATAATGGCGCCCACGGAGCGTATGAGTGCTAGAGTTGCCATGCCGACATTCACATGCAATTTATGCAGATGATGCGAGAACAATAGACTGGAGGGATATTTCTGACATTATGGTACTGATGTATGGGGGTCAGATCATAGAAGCATCAAAGGTATTAAGTAGTGGGAACTCTGAATAGAGGATCGCACCTTCAGTTTGTTACTTGTTAACGATCAACAATCACGTGGGACTGTGAATCAAAACACTAATAGCTGTCAACTGGCTTTTAATTATCCTTCGACGTTTTAAAATCCAGGCACAGCTTAGCCTGCCATAATCCCCATTTTGGACTATCAGACTAAGCCGGTTATTACCTGATACATCACACGCCCTTTGTCGCCTCTTTGGGCTTTGAACAAATAAATAACTTGCCGCTCTACACAAATATCAGAGTCACATGCCACCTATGTAAACGTATACATATCACTTATGTATATCGCTTTCAATATTTCATATACACGACATGTATTTGTTGTGAGCCGCGACACCCTCTCCGCCCGACTAAACCGTGACTGGTAACTAATTTGAAAGTGGCCCAACGTACCCGGCCCGTACTCTTTCCAACTCGTGATTTTTTCTATATTCCCGACTTATATTTTTTATTGGTGCACCGCCTCCCATCACGTAAACTGCCGTTTCCATGTTGTGCGGCGCTCTTTTTTGTAATTGCCTTGACCAGCGTAGATATTATTTTATTGTGTAAGTTTTTCGTTTTTTTCGGGCTTATATACAATACATAAATATATATATATAGACATATTTGCATATACGGGTATTCTATGGCTGTACATGGATTTAATGCATTCGAGGGTTGCAGTTGAATTTTTAACCCATATGCAGTGTCCCTAGGCGGGAAGGCTGGAATAGGTATTCTCTATTGGAAGTCATGTGAAGAGGTACAGTGTTAGCAAATGAGTCTACCTCCAGTTCCTTAGCTGCCAAGACATATTCCTAAGCAGAGAGGAAACTACCTCAATTTCTCTTCAATTTCTTTTGCCAATCGAGTAGGAAAGGGTCTCCACCTAGCCGTATCTTTGGCTATTGAAGGACCAGCCACAATAAGAAAACATACAAAATTTCCATTAATTAAAACGAAACAAGAAAGGTGAAAGAAGAGGTAAGTAACTGGACTTTGACAAAGACTTGATGTCCAGGAAGTTACAACATTTTTCGAAGTCCAAGCCTGAGACAGAAAAGGAACAACTCCGTTGGGAGTCCTTGTGACTCAACGCGGTCGGGGCCAGGACTCTGCTTGAGCTCCTCTTGCACGACTTTGGCTAAGGAACTCATCCAGGGCAACCTTGACTTAGCCAGCAGCCGCATGCCAAAGATGAGGGGCAGTCCCTGCCTGGCAAGTAATTTGTTTTGGGCCTGACAGCAGCCCACTAGGCGTATGAGTAACACCTGCCAGCCAGAGAAGCGCACGAACACGCATACGCACACGCACTGGAATATTCGGAGACGGGCCATAAATCCTAGCATTTATTTCCATTTCTCGTCTCGTCTGCGAGCTGGGGAAAGTTGCTTTTGAAGTCTCACACAAATTTGTAACCCTTTTTCGGCTGGGGAAAGCAGGAAGCTCCTAGGAATATCAGAAATATGCGGGTTTTTGGCATCTTACGAGCAAAGTCCTTTGCCGTAAGCAGTGGCAGGAGGCGGTGTGCTCAGAGTTCGATGCAGAAGCCAGCTCCCAAAACTAACAGCCCAACGAGGTGACAGGGTGGAGGATAAACATGTGCTGCTGCTCCTGCCTGCCAGCCTAAAAGCAGACTTTGACTTCGCCAGTGTCGGTGTCTGTGTGTGTGTGAGTCTGGAGCACACCACTACCACTACAATGCCGGCAACCTCTAAGCACACCCATAATGAATTACCGCCCTGCCAGGAAGCTGCCTGGCCCTGCGATCCTTCCCCTCCCGCCGCCAACTGCCGATGACATATTTCTCCAGACGGAGGCAGGAGCTGCGCCTAGAAGGCAGCTAAGAAAATTTGCGTTTAGCTCATAAGTGCGTGAAAGGGTTGCCAGGTCCTGGGCCCCAGTCCCAGTCCCCAACGCCAGCCCACTCCCGTTCCAAGTTCCCCAGATCCAGAGTGAACAACATCCCTGCCAAGGGGTTGCCTCTGTGCACTGTCAAGGAAATTGTAGTTTAAATGAAATGGAAGTTGCTTTTATCAACGACGAAGGCGGAGGACTGGGGTCGGGGCTGGGGTCTGGGGTTCTGGATTCGGAGTGCTACTAGTGTGGGGCTAGTGTGTGTGAGCTTTCTTAGAAGTTCCTCTCCTCGAGTGTGTGTGTCGTATATAAATTAAAATGCCTAAACATATGCATTAGTTTTTGTCTCAGTCCCACTCCATCGCTCCCCCAGCGCTCTTGTGTGTGTGCCGGGGCTTGGGGTAGCTCCAAAGTTTTTGTGGTTACGACATCGGTTTTCGGGGGAGGTGCGAGTGGATGCTTGAGACGGGCTCGGCCGGGAAAGGCTGCGGGGAGCGGGGCGGACTGTCAGTCTCGAGTCGGTCTCGAGCTGTGGCCTGACAACTTAGTCTAATGAGAATTCAAATTCGAAACCCAACTACGCAATCGTGCTGAAGAAATTAAAAGAAATTGCACATGATGTGTTTGAGTGGGGGCGCTTGTGGGTATCGAACGGAATGATGTACATATGTGTACACGTAAGGTGGGCGGAAGGTTGGAGGCTGTAAGCAATAAAGCAAATATTTGTTTCACTTTCTGGCAATAGACTCGAAAATATTTGTTCAAACTCCACAGAAGAGCAGAAAAGGGAAATGAAGTTTACTGGGGGCCCCCCGAAAAAAATGTCACATCGTAATTAACTTATGAATAAGGCAGGTACAGCCTGCTTTACAGACCAGGAAACAGATAAAAAAGTTACAGCTCCATTTTGCTCCTCGAAGCACGTCAAAAATCATTCCCTGGGGCTATCCACCCATGTGTCCCTGAGATCCAGCAAATTAATGTTAATTAAGACTCGCAGTCCTTCTACATTTAAAGGGAAAAATGAGGAAGCATCAATCTCGATGGCCATCCACACGGAACACAGCTTTATTTGTGCTGCCAGCACCAGTCCCAGTCCCATTTTAAGAACCCACTCCACCCCACATCGGGAGTGTCCTTCAACCACAAAACCAAAGGAGAGCGGAGGAAAAAAGCTTGTGTGTCGGACGCCAACGTCTTGGGCGAAATGTTTCATTAGAGCCATGTTGGCCGCAAATGGCAGGAAGGGAACCGAGCCACCGAGTGACCCGACCCCCGGCACCCAAGTAGACTAATTTCCAGTGCACAAAAGCGAACTGTGAAAAAAGGCAACCCCAAGAATGGACAGCAGGGAAAAGGAGCAGATTGAGGGTGGACTGGACCTGGCCTGAAGATGAAAGTCGGAAAAACTTTCCCCTTGAATCTCTGGCCGGGGTAGCTCGGGAAGCTTTCTTTGACGTTGCGTCTTTTTGCATTCTTTTGAATGGTCTAACGAACTTCCACCAACTGGTTCTACTTCTAATCATTGGGATTTGGCATATCGAACGCAGTCCCGAAACTTTTTGCGGTCTCCGCCAAGCTCTCTTATGGACCCCCTAAAAAAAAGGAAAGACCGAAGATAAAAATGATTTTAAAAAAATACCTTGGCCTTTCGGGTTAAGCTAAAAAAATTTTATATATATAAACGTTAAACAATATATTTCGACGAAAATTTGTGTACTCATTCTGCCATTTTCTTCACAGGAAACTATTCCGGCAACACCGGTCGTAAGCACCGACACCTCCACCGGCCTGGTCGGTGTGGGCGCGGTCGGCGGCGCAGGAGGAGGAGGCGGGTCTGGGACTGGAAGCGGCGGTGGCGGCATTGCCGGCGCTGGGGGTCTCCTGGGCGAAGTGGTCAGCGGCCTGGGCGGCGGCGGAGCCAGCGAGTCGGAGGCCTACGCTGGACTGATGAAGGACGCCGACAAGCTGAAGCTGATGCTGCTGGCCTGGAACTACCAGAACTCGACGGCGGTGCGCAACGGAACCGAGGGTCCGGACCTGAGCGTGGTGGGTGGCCTGTGGGCGCAGTACCAGAACGCCCTAGCCCAGAACGCCGCGGCAGCAGCGGCGGCCAGCGTCAAAATGGACAGCTCGCTGTCGCCGGTGCCGCGGCAGGACGCCCACTCGCCGATGGAGACGCAGGACGAGACGAACTCGTCGGGCCAGAAGGAGGAGGACGAGGTGTCTGAGGACGACTCCGACGACAAGCTGGACGAGAAGCTGGCCACCACCCACGATCCCGAGCGGCTCAAGGCCTTCAATGTGAGTAAAGCGAGAGCTGTGAGTGAGCGGCGAATGTAAAGCCAAGCGTTGCCAAAGATTCGCCAGAGATCCTGGTCAAGGTTAGGAGTCGGGTCACTAACCCTACCCTCCATCCCTTTCAGATGTTCGTGCGGCTGTTCGTCGACGAGAACCTGGACCGCATCATTCCCATCTCGAAGCAGCCGAAGGAGAAGATCCAGGCCATCATCGACTCGTGTGCCCGACAGTTCCCCGAGTTCAGTGACCGATCCCGCAAACGCATCCGGACCTATCTCAAGTCGTGCAGGCGCAACAAGAAGACCCGCGATGGATGGGAGAATACGGTAAGTGGAGGCTCCACGGTCAACATATCGTGACCATTTCAGTCCCTTAACTGATTTTATCATTTCGGCACTGCTTGCTTCTGTTGCAGACCCGACCCACGCCCGCCCACCTGACGTCCGTGCAGGCGGAACAAATCCTGGCAATCGCCTGCGAGAACGAGTCCATGAACGCCAAGCGGATGCGCATTGGCCTGGAGCCTATCACCCATGCAGTTCCGGCGCCGGGCAGTGCTGTGGCAGCAGCAGCAGCGGCAGCGGCAGCCGCCGCTGTCGTGGCAGCTACTAGCTCCGGGGCCGGCGGCACCAGTACCACCTCTGCGGGCAACGCCACGGTTACCTGTGGCGGCGGAGTGGGCGGAGCCGCGGATGCCGCCGGTCTAACAAGCGTAGCAGCCGCAGCATTGCCCTTCGTCAGTGCCGTCGGCTTTGCCCGATCCACACCCAACTCGGAGCACGCGGACGGGCTGCCTTTCGGGGCGGTGGGCACTGTGGGCGGCATTGGCAGTGGGGGTGGCGGCAGCACCAGCGGGGGTGTTGCCGGTGGGGGCGGTGGTGGCATGAGTTCCGCACGCAGCTCTCCGCTGGCTCTTAGCTCGAACGCCAGCGTAAGTGGCGGCGCCAGTGTCACCGGCCTAACTTTGGCCAATGGGGCCGGGGCCTCGAACGGAGCCGGACTGCCGGCCAGCAGTCCCTACACTACGGACTTTAGCTCACCTTCGACAGCCTCGCCATTCGTAGCGGCAGCAGCGGCAGCGGCGGCGGCAGTTTCTGCAGGTCGGGCTCCCAGCTATCCCGGCTATTTTCCGGGGGTGGCTGGCCTAGGAAATGGTAAGTAGCCAATCGTCTTTTATAGAGTATATTAGTAATCTTGATGGTATCATTTTAGTTACGCCCACCGATCTCTCGATGAAGCCGACCAGCCTGGCTAGCGGTCTCGGCGGAAACCTGGTCAGCAACAACAGCAGCAACTCCGCGGCAGGCAACATGAACTCGCAGCTGAGCGCCGCCAACTTGGCCAGCCTAAGCAACGTGAACAATAACAACGCCCTGGTGACCGCCACCCAGCAGCTGCAGCAGCTCCAGCAGCAACAGCAGCAGCAGCAACAGCAGCAACAGCAGCAGCAACAGCAGCAGCAGTTGCTCGTGGGCGCCGGAGGCGGTGGCCTGGATTCACAGGCCAACCGGGCGCCGCCCATCCTGCCGCACAAGCTGAGCGCCAACGAGGTGACCGCGGCCCGGCAGGTGATATCTGCGTACCGCGAGAGCGCCGCCTTCCTGCTGCGGACCGCCGACCAGGTGGAGCAGCTGCTCGTCCAGCAGCAGTAGGCGACGGCGGCGGCGGCGGCGGCGGACGTGGCCCCTAGGTTCGAGACCCAAGCGGTGCCAGGCGCGCGCGGGTTGTTCCTATTTTAAATGAAATTTAAAATGAATTACACTCTCCGACACACAAGCCAAACTAAGCGAAAATAGTCAAACCGTAGAGCCAAACGAAGAAAGAGCCATCCGGCCGATAGTCAAAGCAGCTCGTTCAAACGAAACATTTTAAGTGTTTTTTCCTCCACTACGTACAGCATACTTAAAATAGAATTTAACGATAAACAAAAACCAAAAGAAATATTGAAAATATCACAACAGTAAGGACATTAGAGCTGCCGCGATTCGCTGACTTGTTTCCGAACTTCATTTCAACACTGAACCTCTGACTGGCTTTAACGTAACCTTGTTTGAAACTGCTAATATCGGGTAACAATAAATTAATTAATTCGAATTGGAACAGATACACGAGATACACGAGAAAGTCGTGAAATCATATTACTTTGGCGTAAATAAGGCCATAGTCTTATCCTCGAACTATTTCTTCGCAAATTATCGATACTAGCTACAAATCAGATGGCAAAGCAGCTCTAATAGTAATAAAACCAAGCAACAGTTCAACATACTACAGTGTCTACTAAAAGTAAACCTACAATAGCCATACACTAACACTCGCATCGATTTTGTTTGGACCTTTCATTTTTACGCATTTTTTAGGCTCTCGTTCTTCGGAGAGCCGACGATTCCGGGCCCGTTTTCAAAGTGCGCGATTTGTTGAAAAAGGTTAAAACTAATAACTAATAAATAAGTTGAAGTATTGTTGTAAATTTTAAGCAAATTGATACAAAAACTTTTAAGAAAAACGAAAACAAAAGAAAAAAAACGTAAAACTATGAGAAAACACAGGGTGATACTTTGAAAAATTATTAAAATGCATAAGCTAAAAATTAATAAGAGGAAAAACAAGAAAACGTAAAAAAAATGGATCTGAAGTATGGCATAGATGTTGGTAAATGTGTATTTAACGTTTAGAAATTACATTTGTATACTGTTTTCCAGGATTCATTGTTTTAAAATTAATATCCATTGAGTTTTGTCCGACCTCCTCTATTTTAGGTGTATATACTTTAAGGGATTTATTCTGAAACATTTTAAGTTTGACTGTTGCTTTTTACTCACACTCGATTATTGAATAGATACTGAATAAATATTTAAATACAAAATAGCCATTCATGTTTTTTGCAAATATAAATGTGCATAAGATAAGGAACCAAACACGTAGAATCACTTACAACATCGGTTATGTATGAGTGTGAAGTGGAATGGAGAAGCGCGATGCAAGGCAAATTATAGAATTTAATTATATAAATAAATTGCTAAAATTATTTAACCAACAAATAATTATTGGATAAACCCAAATAAATACTCGAAAGAACCTCGATGATTGCTTGGAGGGCAGATATTTATACGGAATACTTAAATATAACATAATGTGTGGCATTTGCATAGAAGAGTAAACTAATTAAACCAAAAGAAGGCGACACAAAAGAAACAAGACATTTTAAAAATCGAATTAATAAAGAATTTATGAGAATTATATGTACATTAACCAATGACTTTTTATTTATCGGTCCCAGTGGCTTTAGGCTCGCATCTTTAAAAGACTCTTTGCAAAGATTGCTCCGATCGATTATTAAAGAAAATTAAGGTTTTTGATGCAAAAAAACAAATGGACGGACTGGACATAGACAGATTAAATTGACTAGTGATGTTGGGTATGGTGGGGTATGGGCTTGGAGATCCAGGCGTTAAATCCTGTTCAATTATTACTTTTTTAACTTTCACAAAATAGATTTTTTTCTAAATTTGTATATTTTTTATTTGGCATTTCACAGAAAAATTACTACATTTTTAATTAAGTCTTCACAATTATATTAAACCAAATTATAGAATTTGCTGGCTTGAAGAAATTTAACATAGAATTTTACACGTTTTTAACATCTTACATGTAAGATTCATGGCGCCCCCTACCGAAATAATTGCGCAAAAACTACGCTTACGTGAACTGCCACTAGTGGCGCCATCTTAGACATCTTAGACCAGCGTTGCCAGACTTTTCGGTCCCAGCTACCAGCGTTGCCAGACTTTTCGGTACTTACATTTGACATTCTACATGAGAATTCGACCCCAAGCATGTAAAACTCTGTTTTGACATTTTACTTTGAAATTCAGAGTGACCAAGGAGAAATTTTATACTCAGCCGTAATGAATAGAATAAAACAATAAAAACGTCCCAGACTGGAATACTGATCCATTATCTGAACACCAATAGATTGTGATACCAGACCAGGATCATATCCGTCAAGAAATGGTTTACCTAAATTTTCTTAGATGGTAAAGAATTAAAAGATTATTAAATCCAATACACGAAAAGCCTCTTTTGGATCTTCTAATGAGTTTAAAAATTTTCGTTTTTAATAGACCTATAAAAATATACTTAAAAGCCACTAGTTTCAAATAAAAAAATTAATTAAAAGTTAATTAAGATTTTTCCCAAAATTGTTCAAATTAATTTCAAAGATAGATTATAAGAAGCTGTTACGAGTAGTAAGAACTTCTAAAAGGTGTGTTTTTTTAATTCTAGGTCGATTTGAGTCAGATCGCAAAATTTTTATTATGATAGGGTAGAAACAAAATGTTTTTCTTTTACTTTCTGTTTTACTACAGATCGCATGTATCAGGTTACAGACTTGGCTGAGAGTTCCAAAATCTCTTATTATATTAGAATATATTATTTTCCAAAGAGGTTTCCAAAAGGTATTTGAGGTCTCGCTGGGCGCGAACTGAGCTGTATTGGCCTTGCTGGAAGCAAAGGAGGTAAAGGTAAGGGCAGCAGACCTATAACAGCAGATTCAGCTTCCGGTAAATTTCCTGGAATCGGTAATGGCGGTAATCGTGGTAATGGTGGTAATGATGGTAATGATGGTAATGGTGGTAGTGCTGGTAATGCTGGTAATGGTGGTAATGGCAGTAATGGTGGTGGAAATGGAAGGCCAGGTGCTCCAACAATCTCATGATAGTGATGATGATGATGATGTTCATGATGCGGCTGGGGACCTGTGGCCTGAGTTGTGTCCTCACTGGTTGATGTTGTTCTGATTTCTTCAGTCGTCGTAGGAGCATCAGTAGTAGTCGTTACTTCTTCAGTAGTAGTCGTTACTTCTTCGGTCGTCGTTGAAGCATCAGTAGTAGTCGTTACTTCTTCAGTAGTAGTCGTTACTTCTTCGGTCGTCGTTGAAGCATCAGTAGTAGTCGTTACTTCTTCAGTAGTAGTCGTTACTTCTTCGGTCGTCGTTGAAGCATCAGTACTAGTCGTTACTTCTTCGGTCGTCGATGAAGCATCAGTAGTAGTCGTTACTTCTTCAGTAGTAGTCGTTACTTCTTCGGTCGTCGTTGAAGCGTCAGTAGTAGTCGTTTCTTCTTCAGTGATAGTCGTTACTTCTTCAGTAGTAGTCGTTACTTCTTCGGTCGTCGATGAAGCATCAGTAGTAGTCGTTACATCTTCAGTAGTAGTCGTTACTTCTTCGGTCGTCGTTGAAGCATCAACAGTAGTCGTTACTTCTTCAGAAGTAGTCGTTACTTCTTCGGTCGTCGTTGGAGCATCAGTAGCTGCCGTTAATTCTTCGGTCGTCGTTGTTGAACAGAAAGGCAATTGCGGAAATAGTCTACACAAAATCGCTTCAATGGATTCAGTTGTTGCTAGCGACGTTGTCGTTACTTCTGCAGTCGTCGTTGAAGCATCAGTAGTAGTCGTTACTTCTTCAGTAGTAGTCGTTACTTCTTCGGTCGTCGTTGTTAAACAGAACGGCAGTTGAGGAAATAGTCTGCATAAAAATGCTTCATCAGTAGTAGTCGTTAATTCTTCGGTCGTCGTTGAAGCATCAGAAGTATTCGTTACTTCTTCGGTCGTCGTTGAAGCATCTGTAGTAGTTGTTACTTCTTCAGAAGTAGTCGTTACTTCTTCGGTCGTCGTTGGAGCATCAGTAGTTGTCGTTAATTCTCCGGTCGTCGTTGTTGAACAGAAAGGCAATTGCGGAAATAGTCTACACAAAATCGCTTCAATGGATTCAGTTGTTGCTAACGACGTTGTCGTTACTTCTTCGGTCGTCGTTGAAGCATCAGTAGTTGTCGTTACTTCTTCGGTTGTCGTGGTTAAACATATTGGCAATTGCGGAAATAGTCTACATAATATTTCTTCAATGGATTCAGTTGTTGCTACAGACGTTGTCGTTACTTCTTCGGTCGTCGTTGAAGCCTCAGTAGTAGTCGTTAAATCTTCAGTAGTAGTCGTTACTTCTTCAGTCGTCGTTGAAGCGTCAGTAGTAGTCGTTACTTCTTCAGTAGTAGTCGTTACTTCTTCAGTATTAGTCGTTACTTCGTCGGTCGTCGTTGAAGCGTCAGTAGTAGTCGTTACTTCTTCAGTAGTAGTCGTTATTTCTTCGGTCGTCGTTGAAGCGTCAGTAGTAGTCGTTACTTCTTCAGTAGTAGTGGTTACTTCTTCGGTCGTCGTTGAAGCATCAGTAGTAGTCGTTACATCTTCAGTAGTAGTCGTTACTTCTTCAGTAGTAGTCGTTACTTCTTCGGTCGTCGTTGAAGCATCAGTAGTAGTCGTTACTTCTTCAGTAGTAGTCGTTACTTCTTCGGTCGTCGTTGAAGCATCAGTAGTAGTCGTTACTTCTTCAGTAGTAGTCGTTATTTCTTCGGTCGTCGTTGAAGCGTCAGTAGTAGTCGTTACTTCTTCAGTCGTCGTTGAAGCATCAGTAGTAGTCGTTACTTCTTCAGTCGTCGTTGAAGCATCAGTAGTAGTCGTTAAATCTTCAGTAGTAGTCGTTATTTCTTCAGTCGTCGTTGAAGCAACAGTAGTTGTCGTTACATCTTCAGTAGTAGTCGTTACTTCTTCAGTCGTCGTTGAAGCGTCAGTGGTAGTCGTTACTTCTTCAGTAGTAGTCGTTATTTCTTCGGTCGTCGTTGAAGCCTCAGTAGTAGTCGTTATTTCTTCGGTCGTCGTTGAAACATCAGTAGTAGTCGTTACATCTTCAGTAGTAGTCGTTATTTCTTCGGTCGTCGTTGATGCGTCAGTAGTAGTCGTTACTTCTTCAGTCGTCGTTGAAGCATCAGTAGTAGTCGTTACGTCTTCACTCGTCGTTGAAGCATCAGTAGTAGTCGTTACTTCTTCAGTAGTAGTCGTTACTTCTTCAGTAGTAGTCGTTGAAGCATCAGTAGAAGTCGTTACTTCTTCAGTGGTCGTTGAACCATTAGTAGTAGTCGTTACTTCTTCAGTAGTAGTCGTTACATCTTCGGTCGTCGTTGAAGCATCAGTAGTTGTCGTTACACTTTGAGTAGTAGTCGTTACTTCTTCAGTCGTCGTTGAAGCGTCAGTAGTAGTCGTTACTTCTTCAGTAGTAGTCGTTATTTCTTCGGTCGTCGTTGAAGCCTCAGTAGTAGTCGTTACTTCTTCAGTAGTAGTCGTTGAATCATCAGTAGTAGTCGTTACTTCTTCAGTGGTCGTTGAAGCATCAGTAGTAGTCGTTACTTCTTCAGTAGTAGTCGTTACTTCTTCAGTAGTAGTCGTTACTTCTTCAGTAGTAGTCGTTACTTCTTCAGTAGTAGTCGTTACTTCTTCAGTAGTAGTCGTTGAAGCATCAGTAGTAGTCGTTACTTCTTTAGTGGTCGTTGAAGCATCAGTAGTAGTCGTTACTTCTTCAGTAGTAGTCGTTACATCTTCGGTCGTCGTTGAAGCATCAGTAGTTGTCGTTACATCTTCAGTAGTAGTCGTTACTTTTTCAGTCGTCGTTGAAGCGTCAGTAGTAGTCGTTACTTCTTCAGTAGTAGTCGTTATTTCTTCGGTCGTCGTTGAAGCCTCAGTAGTAGTCGTTACTTCTTCAGTAGTAGTCGTTGAAGCATCAGTAGTAGTCGATACTTCTTCAGTGGTCGTTGAAGCATCAGTAGTAGCCGTTACTTCTTCAGTAGTAGTCGTTACTTCTTCGGTCGTCGTTGAAGCCTCCGTAGTAGTCGTTACTTCTTCAGTCGTCGTTGAAGCGTCAGTAGTAGTCGTTACTTCTTCAGTAGTAGTCGTTATTTCTTCGGTTGTCGTTGAAGCGTCAGTAGTAGTCGTTACATCTTCAGTAGTAGTCGTTACTTCTTCAGTCGTCGTTGAAGCGTCAGTAGTAGTCGTTACTTCTTCAGTAGTAGTCGTTATTTCTTCGGTCGTCGTTGAAGCGTCAGTAGTAGTCGTTACTTCTTCAGTAGTAGTCGTTACTTCTTCGGTCGTCGTTGAAGCGTCAGTAGTAGTCGTTGCTTCTTCAGTAGTAGTCGTTGAAGCATCAGTAGTAGTCGTTACTTCTTCAGTAGTAGTCGTTACTTCTTCAGTAGTAGTCGTTACTTCTTCGGTCGTCGTTGAAGCATCAGTAGTAGTCGTTACTTCTTCAGTACTAGTCGTTACTTCTTCGGTCGTCGTTGAAGCGTCAGTAGAAGTCGTTACTTCTTCAGTAGTAGTCGTTGAAGCATCAGTAGTAGTCGTTACTTCTTCAGTGGTCGTTGAAGCATCAGTAGTAGTCGTTACATCTTCCGTAGTAGTCGTTACTTCCTCAGTCGTCGTTGAAGCATCAGTAGTAGTCGTTACTTCTTCAGTAGTAGTCGTTATTTCTTCGGTCGTCGTTGCAGCCTCAGTAGTAGTCGTTACTTCTTCAGTAGTAGTCGTTACTTCTTCAGTGGTCGTTGAAGCATCAGTAGTAGTCGTAACTTCTTCAGTAGTAGTCGTTACTTCTTCAGTAGTAGTCGTTACTTCTTCGGTCGTCGTTGAAGCGTCAGTAGTAGTCGTTACTTCTTCAGTAGTCGTTGAAGCATCAGTAGTAGTCGTTACTTCTTCTGTAGTAGTCGTTACTTCTTCAGTAGTAGTCGTTACTTCTTCAGTAGTAGTCGTTACTTCTTCGGTCGTCGTTGAAGCCTCCGTAGTAGTCGTTATTTCTTCGGTCGTCGTTGAAGCATCAGTAGTAGTCGTTACATCTTCAGTAGTAGTCGTTACTTCTTCGGTCGTCGTTGATGCGTCAGTAGTAGTCGTTACTTCTTCAGTCGTCGTTGAAGCATCAGTAGTAGTCGTTACGTCTTCAGTCCTCGTTGAAGCATCAGTAGTAGTCGTTACTTCTTCAGTAGTAGTCGTTACTTCTTCAGTAGTAGTCGTTGAAGCATCAGTAGTAGTCGTTACTTCTTTAGTGGTCGTTGAAGCATCAGTAGTAGTCGTTACTTCTTCAGTAGTAGTCGTTACATCTTCGGTCGTCGTTGAAGCATCAGTAGTTGTCGTTACACTTTCAGTAGTAGTCGTTACTTCTTCAGTCGTCGTTAAAGCGTCAGTAGTAGTCGTTACTCCTTCAGTAGTAGTCGTTATTTCTTCGGTCGTCGTTGAAGCCTCAGTAGTAGTCGTTATTTCTTCGGTCGTCGTTGAAGCATCAGTAGTAGTCGTTACATCTTCAGTAGTAGTCGTTACTTCTTCGGTCGTCGTTGATGCGTCAGTAGTAGTCGTTACTTCTTCAGTCGTCGTTGAAGCATCAGTAGTAGTCGTTATGTCTTCAGTCCTCGTTGAAGCATCAGTAGTAGTCGTTACTTCTTCAGTAGTAGTCGTTACTTCTTCAGTAGTAGTCGTTGAAGCATCAGTAGTAGTCGTTACTTCTTTAGTGGTCGTTGAAGCATTAGTAGTAGTCGTTACTTCTTCAGTAGTAGTCGTTACATCTTCGGTCGTCGTTGAAGCATCAGTTGTTGTCGTTACACTTTCAGTAGTAGTCGTTACTTCTTCAGTCGTCGTTGAAGCGTCAGTAGTAGTCGTTACTTCTTCAGTAGTAGTCGTTATTTCTTCGGTCGTCGTTGAAGCCTCAGTAGTAGTCGTTACTTCTTCAGTAGTAGTCGTTGAATCATCAGTAGTAGTCGTTACTTCTTCAGTGGTCGTTGAAGCATCAGTAGTAGTCGTTACTTCTTCAGTAGTAGTCGTTGAAGCATCAGTAGTAGTCGTTACTTCTTCAGTAGTAGTCGTTACTTCTTCAGTAGTAGTCGTTACTTCTTCAGTAGTAGTCGTTACTTCTTCAGTAGTAGTCGGTGAAGCATCAGTAGTAGTCGTTACTTCTTTAGTGGTCGTTGAAGCATCAGTAGTAGTCGTTACTTCTTCAGTAGTAGTCGTTACATCTTCGGTCGTCGTTGAAGCATCAGTAGTTGTCGTTACATTTTCAGTAGTAGTCGTTACTTCTTCAGTCGTCGTTGAAGCGTCAGTAGTAGTCGTTACTTCTTCAGTAGTAGTCGTTGAAGCATCAGTAGTAGTCGTTACTTCTTCAGTGGTCGTTGAAGCATCAGTAGTAGTCGTTACTTCTTCAGTAGTAGTCGTTACTTCTTCGGTCGTCGTTGAAGCCTCCGTAGTAGTCGTTACTTCTTCAGTCGTCGATGAAGCGTCAGTAGTAGTCGTTACTTCTTCAGTAGTAGTCGTTATTTCTTCGGTCGTCGTTGAAGCCTCAGTAGTAGTCGTTACATCTTCAGTAGTAGTCGTTACTTCTTCAGTCGTCGTTGAAGCGTCAGTTGTAGTCGTTACTTCTTCAGTAGTAGTCGTTATTTCTTCGGTCGTCGTTGAATCGTCAGTAGTAGTCGTTACTTCTTCAGTAGTAGTCGTTACTTCTTCGGTCGTCGTTGAAGCGTCAGTAGTAGTCGTTGCTTCTTCAGTAGTAGTCGTTGAAGCATCAGTAGTAGTCGTTACTTCTTCAGTAGTAGTCGTTACTTCTTCAGTAGTAGTCGTTACTTCTTCGGTCGTCGTTGAAGCATCAGTAGTAGTCGTTACTTCTTCAGTACTAGTCGTTACTTCTTCGGTCGTCGTTGAAGCGTCAGTAGAAGTCGTTACTTCTTCAGTGGTCGTTGAAGAATCAGTAGTAGTCGTTACATCTTCCGTAGTAGTCGTTACTTCCTCAGTCGTCGTTGAAGCATCAGTAGTAGTCGTTACTTCTTCAGTAGTAGTCGTTATTTCTTCGGTCGTCGTTGCAGCCTCAGTAGTAGTCGTTACTTCTTCAGTAGTAGTCGTTACTTCTTCAGTGGTCGTTGAAGCATCAGTAGTACTCGTAACTTCTTCAGTAGTAGTCGTTACTTCTTCAGTAGTAGTCGTTACTTCTTCGGTCGTCGTTGAAGCGTCAGTAGTAGTCGTTACTTCTTCAGTAGTCGTTGAAGCATCAGTAGTAGTCGTTACTTCTTCAGTAGTAGTCGTTACTTCTTCAGTAGTAGTCGTTACTTCTTCAGCAGTAGTCGTTACTTCTTCGGTCGTCGTTGAAGCGTCAGTAGTAGTCGGTACTCCTTCAGTAGTAGTCGTTATTTCTTCGGTCGTCGTTGAAGCCTCAGTAGTTGTCGTTATTTCTTCAGTAGTAGTCGTTGAAGCATCAGTAGTAGTCGTTACTTCTTCAGTCGTAGTTGAAGCATCAGTAGTAGTCGTTACATCTTCAGTAGTAGTCGTTACTTCTTCGGTTGTCGTTGAAGCGTCAGTAGTAGTCGTTACATCTTCAGTCGTCGTTGAAGCGTCAGTAGTAGTCGTTACATCTTCAGTAGTAGTCGTTACATCTTCAGTAGTAGTCGTTACTTCTTCGGTCGTCGTTGAAGCGTCAGTAGTAGTCGTTACTTCTTCAGTAGTAGTCGTTGAAGCATCAGTAGTAGTTGTTACTTCTTCAGTGGTCGTTGAAGCATCAGTAGTAGTCGTTACTTCTTCAGTAGTAGTCGTTACTTCTTCGGTCGTCGTTGAAGCATCAGTAGTAGTCGTTACTTCTTCAGTAGTAGTCGTTGAAGCATCAGTAGTAGTCGTTACTTCTTCAGTGGTCGTTGAAGCATCAGTAGTAGTCGTAACTTCTTCCGTAGTAGTCGTTACTTCCTCAGTCGTCGTTGAAGCATCAGTAGTAGTCGTTACTTCTTCAGTAGTAGTCGTTACTTCTTCGGTCGTCGTTGATGCCTCAGTAGTAGTCGTTACTTCTTCAGTAGTAGTCGTTACTTCTTCGGTCGTCGTTGAAGCATCAGTAGTAGTCGTAACTTCTTCAGTAGTAGTCGTTACTTCTTCAGTAG
This sequence comes from Drosophila kikkawai, assembly GCF_030179895.1. Classification (NCBI taxonomy): domain Eukaryota; kingdom Metazoa; phylum Arthropoda; class Insecta; order Diptera; family Drosophilidae; genus Drosophila; species Drosophila kikkawai. Next base: position 9,046,323 of record NC_091729.1, read on the forward strand.
TAGTCGTTACTTCTTCGGTCGTCGTTGAAGCGTCAGTAGTAGTCGTTACTCCTTCAGTAGTAGTCGTTATTTCTTCGGTCGTCGTTGAAGCCTCAGTAGTTGTCGTTACTTCTTCAGTAGTAGTCGTTGAAGCATCAGTAGTAGTCGTTACTTCCTCAGTCGTCGTTGAAGCATCAGTAGTAGTCGTTACTTCTTCAGTAGTAGTCGTTACTTCTTCGGTCGTCGTTGATGCCTCAGTAGTAGTCGTCACTTCTTCAGTAGTAGTCGTTACTTCTTCAGTAGTAGTCGTGACTTCTTCAGTAGTAGTCGTTACTTCTTCGGTCGTCGTTGAAGCATCAGTAGTTGTCGTTACTTCTTCCGTAGTAGTCGTTACTTCCTCAGTAGTCGTTGAAGCATCAGTAGTAGTCGTTACTTCTTCAGTAGTAGTCGTTACTTCTTCAGTAGTAGTCGTTACTTCTTCGGTCGTCGTTGAAGCGTCAGTAGTAGTCGTAACTCCTTCAGTAGTAGTCGTTATTTCTTCGGTCGTCGTTGAAGCCTCAGTAGTTGTCGTTACTTCTTCAGTAGTAGTCGTTGAAGCATCAGTAGCAGTCGTTACTTCTTCAGTCGTAGTTGAAGCATCAGTAGTAGTCGTTACTTCTTCGGTTGTCGTTGAAGCGTCAGTAGTAGTCGTTACATCTTCAGTCGTCGTTGAAGCGTCAGTAGTAGTCGTTACATCTTCAGTAGTAGTCGTTACTTCTTCGGTCGTCGTTGAAGCGTCAGTAGTAGTCGTTACTTCTTCAGTAGTAGTTGTTGAAGCATCAGTAGTAGTTGTTACTTCTTTAGTGGTCGTTGAAGCATCAGTAGTAGTCGTTACTTCTTCAGTAGTAGTCGTTACATCTTCGGTCGTCGTTGAAGCATCAGTAGTAGTCGTTACTTCTTCAGTAGTTGTCGTTGAAGCATCAGTTGTAGTCGTTACTTCTTCAGTGGTCGTTGAAGCATCAGTAGTAGTCGTTACTTCTTCCGTAGTAGTCGTTACTTCCTCAGTCGTCGTTGAAGCATCAGTAGTAGTCGTTATTTCTTCGGTCGTCGTTGCAGCCTCAGTAGTAGTCGTTACTTCTTCGGTTGTCGTTGAAGCGTCAGTAGTAGTCGTTACTTCTTCAGCAGTAGTCGTTGAAGCATCAGTAGTAGTCGTTACTTCTTCAGTGGTCGTTGAAGCATCAGTAGTAGTCGTAACTTCTTCAGTAGTAGTCGTTACATCTTCGGTCGTCGTTGAAGCATCAGTAGTTGTCGTTACATCTTCAGTAGTAGTCGTTACTTCTTCGGTCGTCGTTGAAGCGTCAGTAGTAGTCGTTGAAGCATCTGTAGTAGTCGTTACTTCTTCAGTAGTAGTCGTTACTTCTTCAGTAGTAGTTGTTACTTCTTCGGTCGTCGTTGAAGCATCAGTAGTAGTCGTTACTTCTTCAGTAGTCGTTGAAGCATCAGTAGTAGTCGTTACTTCTTCAGTAGTAGTTGTTACTTCTTCAGTAGTAGTCGTTACATCTTCAGTAGTAGTCGTTACTTCTTCAGTCGTCGTTGAAGCGTCAGTAGTAGTCGTTATATCTTCAGTAGTAGTCGTTTCTTCTTCGGTCGTCGTTGAAGCGTCAGTAGTAGTCGTTACTTCTTCAGTAGTAGTCGTTACTTCTTCGGTCGTCGTTGAAGCGTCAGTAGTAGTCGTTACTTCTTCAGTAGTAGTCGTTGAAGCATCATTAGTAGTTGTTACTTCTTCAGTGGTCGTTGAAGCATCAGTAGTAGTCGTTACTTCTTCAGTAGTAGTCGTTACATCTTCGGTCGTCGTTGAAGCATCAGTAGTAGTCGTTACTTCTTCAGTAGTAGTCGTTACTTCTTCGGTCGTCGTTGATGCCTCAGTAGTAGTCGTTACTTCTTCAGTAGTAGTAGTTGAAGCATCAGTAGTAGTTGTTACTTCTTCAGTGGTCGTTGAAGCATCAGTAGTAGTCGTTACTTCTTCAGTAGTAGTCGTTACTTCTTCGGTCGTCGTTGAAGCGTCAGTAGTAGTCGTTACTTCTTCAGTAGTAGTCTTTACTTCTTCAGTAGTGGTCGTTACTTCTTCGGTAGTAGTCGTTACTTCTTCAGTAGTAGTCGTTACTTCTTCTGTCGTCGTTGGTGCGACTGTTGTTGTCGTCGCTTGAGAAGTAGTTGTTAAGCAAATAGACAATTGCGGAAAAAGTCTGCATACTACGGACTCAAGGGATTCAGTTGTTGTTTCTGCTGCAGTTGTGGTAGGAGCCACGGTGGTAGTAGTTGTTGTTGTGCACAACGCGGGAAAGATAATGCATAAAAGGGATTCAGTTGTAGTTGAGGTCGTTGTAGTGGTTTGAGTTGAGCAAGTGGATATCGCCAGTGCAGCGCACAGCAGAACTAGCAAACGGGAGCGCATAGTCTAAAAAAAAATATAATTATCAAATGAACTTTTAAAGCAGACTAGCTCTTACCATCGCGACTTCAATGTGCGTACTGAATTCGTGAAGTTAGAAAAAACTATTTATGTAAAAAAGTCTGAACAGGTTTCTTTGTTTTGAGGGAGATATACTAATGACTTTTGTCCATTACAATTGAACTATAAATTGGTCGTTCTTCTGAAGCTTCTTAGATAACATTATCTACTTGATAATAATTTTGAGTTTTTGGTTTGGAATTTAAAGTATATCTTCCAAAATTTTAAATTCTTTAAAATAGTGTTGATAATCACTATTTTAAAGAATTTAAAATATTGGAACATTTGATAATACTTTTTTTTGTCAACTGCCTGAAAACTCTTGCCGGTTTAAATATATAATAATTACTTTTTCTAACTCCTGGAATTTCCATAAATACAAATTTAAAAATTATTTTAAATATGTAGTCGATAGAACGGAAGGTAACTTTGAAAAGTATATAATATTTTACTCATAAAATTTGCAAGTTGGCTATTAAAGCAATTTAATTACAATGAAGTCCTGCAAAGTCTAAAATATTAACATTTTCTGATTATTTTATAAATTGACTGATCAATCCTTTGACAGCTTTCCGATTTGTATTATCAATATATATACAGAATACGCTAATAACTAAATATCTTTAAAAACAAGTAAATTATACATGCGACCGTCAGACAGGCGGGCAGGCAGATTTGGTTAGTTTGAATCGGCTTTTCATACTAATCTATATCTATAAAAATTAAACCTGTTTCCCGTTGTCACGCCATAACGAGAACGGCTAGACCGATTTGGCTAACCTATGTGTAATTTTTTAGTGAACTGTAGAAGGTTCTTAAGAACATGTCTCAGAAAGATTAAAAAAATACATTTAATTTGCGCGGTACTAAGTTCGACGGGTTAGCTAGCCAAGAATAAAACATAAAAATTATTATATTCGTTGCGAGAGTTTTAATATATTTTAATAATACTGCGAAAGCTTATACAATTGTTTTTTTTATTAGTTGTTTAAATTCAACTATAAACAATAACTAATTATTTAACGCATTAAGAGTAATAATGTGTGGCATTTGCATAAAAGAGTAAATTAACTAAGTAAACCAACACAAGGCGAAACAAAAAACAAAAGACATTTTAAAAATCGAATGGATAAAGAATTTATGAGAATTATATGTACATTAACTAATGACTTTTTTATTTATTTGTTGTTCACTGTACGCAAAAGTTGCAAACTTAATCTCGGCCATAGTAGCGGTGATTTTCGGCCGGAATGTATAATATATTAGCTTAAGTACTTATTTTTACAATGGTACTAACAAATTTCACTATATATTTACAGATTGATTAACAGTTTTTTAAGAGTTGAGGGAAAAAAGATAGATTTATAAATTATGAAGGTTGGCTGACTTAAGAAAGTTTATAATTAGCTGGATATTTGCAAAACTAGGGTTAATTAAGAGATCAGTAAGTTTAATACTTGGTAAATTTAATGTGTGTGTTTGTAGAGCGGGACAGTCGTTGAGGATATGGGGGATCGATATGTTCTCCTTGGTGCGGAACTGGCATTGGTAGTTGGTGGTTGAGCGAAACGATGTTCGTGGGTCAGACTGTGTGGCTCATTTTTGTGATTTCTCTTCTTGGTGCGTTATAGGTTTGTAAAGTTTTTGTGTAGTCAGCTAAGCTTATAGATTCTGAGTTGATCTGTTGGTACCATTGCTAAGTTGTTTGCAATAAACTTGGTGTGTGTTTTAACTTTATTGTTTATGTCTCCATGATTAATATTTGTTATTGTGATCAATGGAGCGATTGTCGCTTTTATCTCTGCTGCATCGGAATTTTCGTTGCCTTTGATTGCGATGTGGCTGGGTACCCATAGGAGCTTGATTTTATTTCGCGGATGTATGTTAAATAGAAGATTGTATTGTTTATGTTTAAAAGTGCTTCCAGTGTTGGGTCTGAGCAGATGCAGGATCTCCCTATAAGCACTACTGCTATTTTGATGGCTTCCAAAATAGCAATCACCTCTGCTGTATATACCCATAAGTAGCCCCGAAAAACTGCTTGTTTGAGTATTTTATCTTCTGTGGTTATCGCAAAGCCAATAATTTCCTTACTCAAGGATCCGTCTGTGAACAGAAGTCTGAAGTTTCAAAAAATTCTTTTACAAATATGTCCTTATTTGTGCTGGATCATTTTAGTCCGCTTAATTGGGTATCGATGTGATTGTTATTCAGGAACCAGGGGGTATGGTTGGTTAAGTTTTATTAGGAAAAGAGGTAGGAAGTTCGAGCCTTTTTCCAAGCGTAACGCAATAATTAACTGGCGATGATCGGTATTTTTTTGTTTTATTTTTGGTTATCCGGTTAATAATTTGTTTCAGAAGGGTGTCGTTAGAGTGAATGATACTGTTGATTGTTTTTAGTTCTAAGTTTCTATTTCTATTTCAATAGGTTCGATATTGGCTTCTAGGTACAGATTAAAGGTGGATGTAGAGCAGATTGTTCCCAGCGACGTTCGCAAAGTTAAGTTTATTAGAGTTATTAGTGGGGAGTTTCAAAAGCCTTAGTGAAGTCAAGAGATATTATCGATATATATCTTGAGGAATGTGCGATTTGCAAATGTTGTTGAAAAAACCAATAATTCTTGTTTTGAGTGTCAAATGACTTTTTATTTCTCGGTCTCATTGCCTTTAGGCTCTCATCTTTAAAAGACTCTTTCTAAAAATAAAGGTTTGTAATGCATACAAACAAATGAACGGACAGGACATATAAAGATCAAATTGACTGGTGATGCTGATTCAGAAAATATAGATCTTATGGGCTTGGAGATCCTGTTAAATTATTTCTGTTTAACCTTTCACAAATTACATTTTTTATGAATTTTTCTTTTTTTATATGGCATTTCACAAAAAAAAAAAAATTAATTACTAAATTACTAAATTTATAATTCAATCTTACATATTTATATTAAACAAAATAATAAAATTTTCTAGCTTAAAGAAATTAGATTTTAAATTTTACCTTTTTTACAAAGCTCAAAAGCAACACTTACATGAACCGCCACTAGTTGCGGCACTTACCTAAAGGCAAAGTAATTATGATTTTTGATTGGCAGCAATTTATTTATCAGTCATAATGAATTTATTATATTATGAATATATATTTTCACCAGATAGACTTAAAAAACCTTGAGGTCTAGTGTATCGTCTATAAGTCACCAGCCGCTGGTCGACGGAATATGACGATTTCTACACCAAAACGAACACCATAACGTTTTCCTAGAGCGTCCCAGACTGGAATACTGAACCATTATGTCACCAGAAAAGAATATCCGTCCAGAAACAGTTTCCCAAAGTTTTCTCAAATGATAGAGAATTAAGAGGATTCTCCTGGTGGGACTTCGATTGCCCCCATACAGAGCCACACTACGAAAACTTATCAATGGAGCCTTTAACTTGTCAGACCTTCCAGTTTCTACCCCCTAGCTGTGCCCTTGGAAATCATTTTTGGAAATTTAGTCCACCATCACTGCCTGTGTGGAGGCCAGACTAGTCACGTGATGTCACATGCTGCGTCTCTAATGATAATTAAAGATAATCCCGAAAATCTATATTTAAATACAAATTAAGAACAATTTGTACATTAAAACTGATTCATAAAATGGATTTAACATGGTTTTTAAAGTCTGTTTTGAAGGATATTTTAAATCGAGCTCCTATCTTTATTGTAACCTTGCAGGGTATTATAATTTTAGTCAGATGTTTGCAACGCAGTGATGTCTCCTTTCCGACCCTATAAAGTGTATACGTATATTCTTAATTAGCACCAACAGCAGAGTTGTTCTAGCCATGTCCGTCTGTAATTTTTGAGATATGGTCACTTTTTATTATTTCAGAATTATGGTTTTAATTTTATGGAAATCTGACGACTATATCTTATGGCTGCAATAAAACCGATAGGGACATTGCTAGAAGAAGTTATAAATTATTTGTTTTTCAACGAATTTTTATTATTTTTGAGATATTAACTGTCAAACTGAAAATATTATAAGTCTAGGTAAAATGTAATGAAACTTTATTTTGTGTGTTTTTCAGCATTTAAATGATTTGTATTATTTATACAACTTTTACATATTGCCTTTAATTTTTTTCTATCAATTTAACCTAAATGGCTCGATTCTAAATGATAGCAAACTGCCAGGGTAAACAATCTTCGGCATGCCGAAGTTAGTTTTGTAAGAAGCTGTTAAAAATATTATTGTGATAGAAAGGGAACGTTTTTTTACATTCTGTATTACTACAGATCGGACTTCACCACTCGCTTGTATCAGAATTTAGACTTTGCTTAGAGTTATGTTAACTTATTATATTAGTTCCACTTATTACGTTAGAATATATTATTTTCCAAAGAGGTTTCCAAAAGGTATATGAGGTTTTGCTGGGTGCGAATTGTGATGTATTGGCCTTGCTGGAAGCAAAGGAGGTAAAGGTAAGGGCAGCAGACCTATCACAGCAGATTCGGCTTCTGGCAAATTTCCTGGGAACGGTAAAGGTGGTAATGGTGGTGGAAATGGAAGGCCAGGTGCTCCAACAATCTCATGATAGTGATGATGATGATGATATCCATTATGTGGCTGAGCGTCAGTAGTTGTCGTTACTTCTTCGGTCGTCGTTGAAGCATCAGTAGTAGTCGTTACTTCTTCAGTAGTAGTCGTTACTTCTTCGGTCGTCGTTGAAGCATCACTAGTAGTCGTTACTTCTTCATTAGTCGTTGGAGCATCAGTAGTAGTCGTTACTTCATCAGTAGTAGTCGTTACTTCTTCGGTCGTCGTTGAAGCATCAGTGGTAGTCGTTACTTCTTCAGTAGTAGTCGTTGAAGCATCAGTAGTAGTCGTTACTTCCTCAGTCGTCGTTGAAGCATCAGTAGTAGTCGTTACTTCTTCAGTAGTAGTCGTTACTTCTTCAGTAGTAGTCGTTTCTTCTTCAGTAGTAGTCGTTACTTCTTCAGTAGTAGTTGTTACTTCTTCGGTCGTCGTTGAAGCATCAGTAGTAGTCGTTACTTCTTCAGTAGTAGTCGTTACTTCTTCGGTCGTCGTTGAAGCATCAGTGGTAGTCGTTACTTCTTCAGTAGTAGTCGTTGAAGCATCAGTAGTAGTCGTTACTTCCTCAGTCGTCGTTGAAGCATCAGTAGTAGTCGTTACTTCTTCAGTAGTAGTCGTTACTTCTTCAGTAGTAGTCGTTTCTTCTTCAGTAGTAGTCGTTACTTCTTCAGTAGTAGTTGTTACTTCTTCGGTCGTCGTTGAAGCATCAGTAGTAGTCGTTACTTCTTCAGTAGTAGTCGTTACTTCTTCGGTCGTCGTTGAAGCATAAGTAGTAGTCGTTACTTCTTCAGTAGTAGTCGTTACTTCTTCGGTCGTCGTTGAAGCATCAGTGGTAGTCGTTACTTCTTCAGTAGTAGTCGTTGAAGCATCAGTAGTAGTCGTTACTTCCTCAGTCGTCGTTGAAGCATCAGTAGTAGTCGTTACTTCTTCAGTAGTAGTCGTTACTTCTTCAGTAGTAGTCGTTTCTTCTTCAGTAGTAGTCGTTACTTCTTCAGTAGTAGTTGTTACTTCTTCGGTCGTCGTTGAAGCATCAGTAGTAGTCGTTACTTCTTCAGTAGTAGTCGTTACTTCTTCGGTCGTCGTTGAAGCATCAGTAGTAGTCGTTACTTCTTCAGTAGTAGTCGTTACTTCTTCAGTAGTAGTCGTTACTTCTTCGGTCGTCGTTGAAGCATCAGTAGTAGTCGTTACTTCTTCAGTAGTAGTCGTTACTTCTTCAGTAGTAGTCGTTACTTCTTCGGTCGTTGTTGAAGTATCAGTAGTTGTCGTTACTTCTTCGGTTGTCGTGGTTAAACATATTGGCAATTGCGGAAAAAGTCGACATAATATGTCTTCAATGGATTCAGTTGTTGCAATAGACGTTGTCGTTACTTCTTCGGTCGTAGTTGAAGCATCAGTAGTAGTCGTTACTTCTTCAGTAGTAGTCGTTACTTCTTCAGTAGTAGTCGTTACTTCTTCAGTAGTAGTGGTTACTTCTTCGGTCGTCGTTGAAGCATCAGTAGTAGTCGTTACTTCTTCAGTAGTAGTCGTTACTTCTTCAGTACTAGTCGTTACTTCTTCGGTCGTCGTTGTAGCATCAGTAGTAGTCGTTACTTCTTCAGTAGTAGTCGTTACTTCTTCGGTCGTCGTTGAAGCATCAGTAGTAGTCGTTACTTCTTCAGTAGTAGTCGTTACTTCTTCAGTAGTAGTGGTTACTTCTTCGGTCGTCGTTGAAGCATCAGTAGTAGTCGTTACTTCTTCAGTAGTAGTCGTTACTTCTTCAGTAGTAGTCGTTACTTCTTCGGTCGTCGTTGAAGCATCAGTAGTAGTCGTTACTTCATCAGTAGTAGTCGTTACTTCTTCGGTCGTCGTTGGCGCGACTGTTGTTGTCGTCGCTTGAGAAGTAGTTGTTAAGCAAATAGGCAATTGCGGAAACAGTCTGCATAATACGGACTCAAGAGATTCAGTTGTTGTTTCTGCTGCAGTTGTGGTAGGAGCCACGGTGGTAGTAGTTGTTGTTGTGCACAACACGGGAAAGATAATGCATAAAAGGGATTCAGTTGTAGTTGAGTCCGTTGTGGTGGTTTGAGTTGAGCAAGTGGATATCGCCAGTGCAGCGCACAGCAGAACTAGCAAACGGGAGCGCATAGTCTAAAAAAAAATATAATTATCAAATGAACTTTTAAAGCAGACTAGCTCTTACCATCGTGACTTCAATGTGCGTACTGAAACCGTGAAGTTTTGAAAAACTATTTATGTAAAAAAATACCAACAGGCTTCTTTGTTTTCAGGTAGATAAACTAATGACTATTGTCCATTACAATTGAACAATAAATGGTTCAATGCTCTGAAGCTTCTTAGGTAACATGATCGACTTGTGATTATTTTTGGTTTCCCAGGAATGGAATTTATAGTACATTCTCCGATATTTTAAATTCTTTAAATAGCGGAACATTTGAAGATTTATAATACTTTTTTTTATCAACAGCTTGAAAACTCTTGTCGTTTTAAATATATTATAATTACTTTTCCCAACTCCTGGAAATTCCATATTTATAAATTTAAAAATTATTCTATATATGAAGTCAAAAGTCCGGAAGGTGGCTTTGGAAAGCATATCATATTTTAGTACTGCAAGCTCTAAACCATAACAATTTTCTGATTATTATATAAATTAACTGTTCGATCTATTGGATACTTTCAGATTTTTCTTTATCGAATATATACTGAGTACCCTAATACCCGGTTTTTTTTAGTTTTTTCAATTATATTATGAAAAATCTGCTTTGATCCTTGCCCCGAAATTATTTAACGAATTAAGAGTTTTACTTAACTATATTTTATTAAGTTTACAGAATTTTGTAAATTACATAATTTGCACTTTAATGCCAAAAATAAATTAGATATGAACTTAACTTAAATCCCGGTCAGATTCCATTGCTTGTAGGCTTTTTTACATACTTCTGATTCTTCCTTAAATTGAACTATTTTTAATGACTGTTTTGTGAAGGCGAAAGGGAGAAATACAGAAAAGTTCGTGGAAGCACCAATTGTTTGTATGATTCTCTTAAACTCGATCGTTTTGCACCAGGTTTATACAAGATTGCAATTCCTCAAGTCCAGCCATGGACTTTGGCAAGATTTCACTAACAATTTTCGATGTGGTTGATGAACACTCCTCCTAGCTTAGCCTAAACCTTACGGGCTAAACGAAAACTGTGCTACAGAGTGGCTACTCTTGTTGCTGGCAGTTTGCATTTGTTCACGCCAGGACGCCATCCAGAGCGTGGATCACTCCATTGGTGGCTGGTATATTTGACGTGACCATCTGGGCATCGTTCACCTTGATCTTTCCAGCCGAAGTCTTCTGCAGGATCACGGTCTTGCCCGTGTACAGCGAGTCCTTGACCTGGTAGAACCGCATGCCGGCCGAGAAGAGAGCACCCGGCACAATGTGCTTCATGGCGAACTGCTCTGCGGCCTCCTTGTCGATGTATAGCTTCTCCAGTGTGTCTGAGTCCAGCTCGCTGAAGCTCTTGTCGACGGGGGCGAAGACGGTGTAGGTTTTCACTCCTAAATGGTAGCATCAAGGTTCAGAGTCATAACTTTTCTGAGTTTCATAAGTCCTTACCCTTGCTCTGCAGCTTCTCGGATAGTCCAGAGGTGTACAGAATCTTAAGGAAATTGCTGAAGCGGCCCTCGCGATCAGATTGCAGAGTCTGCAAGAGGTCCCCGACGGGCAGCGGGAACATAACGCGATCGACGGCATGGGCCACACCCTGGGGGATCTTGATGTCCTTCTTGTTCAACACAACCATGGCTCCGTTGATGGTGGTGAGCTGAAAGGGAAGTAATTTGTTTAGCACCATGGGAACTGAATATCGCACGGGACAAGCTTACAGTCACATCGTTCCACTCCTGGTCATGCATGTTGTACTGATTCACTCGCAGCTGGGTTCCGGCCAGTGAGACGCCGGTCATCTCGTCCTGTAAGGTGGCGATTTCAAAAGCTCCCGGAATCACATGGTGTAGCAGCAGCTGATCATAATATCACAGTAGAAGTATCCAATAAATCAATTCAATACGGAATATATTCATTTTACTCAAACTTACCCCACTTAATAGCCTGGGATTGGACTGGAACTTCTCCTCTGCCCGTTCCGGACCTCCCAACTGCACCAACAGGTTCTTGAAGGCCTTATCTGTGGGCACAAAGATGGTGTAGGGTCCCGTCTCATTGAGAATGCTGTCGAGGCCCGACTGGCGCAGGTACTTCGCCATGGCAAACAGGCCGTTCGACTTCAGAATCTGCAGTAGATCCTCGCTGGGATTGGACAGCACAGAGCTGGTCGCAGGACTGGCCTGCGCCGCCTTTTCCGTATTCTCAGTCTCCTGGACGAGGGCATCTGCGTACTGGGACACGGGTGGCAGCAGATCGGGGCTGTTGACGACGTCGGACAGACGCTCGGTGACCACTGGCAAGTGGGTGGAGGCACCTCCCAAATAGGGGGAACCCGTCACCGTGGAGCCACTATACACGGGAGCCGGAGTGGTGCGAATCAGGCTGGCAGCGTTTGCGTGATCGGGAGTACTGCTCTCGAAAACCAGATTGAGGCGAGCTGTGGTCGGGGCGGATGTAGTGCTGGTGGTCGAGGTCCTCGATGGATGGTACTGCCGGTGGTTGCTGGGCGTTCCCCGAGAAACGAAGGGCGTGGGAGTGGTAGTGGTTGTCGTTGTCGTTGTCGTGGTGGTGCTCGTGGAAGTTGTAGCTGGAGCCCGCGTGGTCTGGATGATCTTGCCGCTCTTGATCTCCACAAGCTCGTCGTTGGGCAGGGTCAGGCGCGAAACGGAGGGTGGCAGCTTGATCTCCCCACTCCTGATACGCTCCAGAATGCTCTCCACTTCGCTACCCGTTTGTTTGGTCTCCTTCTCGCCATTGGCCTTAACTCCCTGAATTTTGAAGCTGCCATCTGCCTGCTCCTCGAGATACACATAGGTGGCCTTCTTCTTCGGCTGGGGCAGCGGTGGGGCTGGGGCAGCGGTGGCTGGAGCTTGCGACTTGGAGCTGAGACCCTCGATCTCGTAGCCATCGGGAATGAGGCCTCGTTTGGCCAACTCCTCCAGGGAAGGTGGATCGTCCGAGTCCGAAGTAATCACCGCCGAGCTGGCAATGCTGTTCGCTCCACTGCTGATACCCTGGATGTCACCTGCGCCTCCACCATAGAGGGCAGCCAGGCTGGAGAGGTCCACGCCACCGGGAAGACCACCTGACGGCAGAGTGTCTGACTCCTGGGGATCTGGGGATCGCAGGATCTGCACCTTACCACCACCCGGCAGCTCTAGGTCCTTGCTCTTGCTAGGCGCCACATCGCTCAGGCTGAGCTTCGCATCTCCACCCAAAGCCTGCTGGGCAAGCAAAGTCTGCAGTTGCTCCTGGGAGTAGGCCTTCTGGCCCTGGACAAGGTTGGGATCTGTTGTGCGGATGACCTGAACCCTCTGGCCATTGGGCAGCACCAGGTCCATTTCATCGTACGTCTTATTGCCTGTCAGCGGCTGCTGTGGAGCTTCGGACAGGGCAGCCTTTAGCTGCTTAAGCAGGTCCTCGCGCGCAATGGTTTTCACCGGCTTCTTGCTCTTCTGGCTGGGATACTTGCCCAGTTCGGATTTCACTTGCGCATAGATATTCTTCTTCGGCGTGGTGGTTGCCTCAGTTGTCGTAGTCGTGGTGGTAGTTGTCGTCGTCGTCGGGTGCTCTTTGTAGTACTGCTGCAGGGCGCTATTGAACTGGTTGTACTCTGTGGGATGGGCCACAGGCCTTCCACGAGCTGGTGCTCCCACGTAGGGTGAGTGCTGATAGTTGCCGTTGTGCTGCGTGATGATCGTGGGCAGGATGTGCTGCTTGATCTGATGCTGCTTAACCAGGAACTCCTCATGCTGCTGGCGCACTTTGTGCTGCGACTTTTCGTACTGCTTGGCCACGAACTGTTCGTGCTTCTGGATCAGCTTCTGCTTGTACTCCTGGTCGGTGGGCTGGCTCTGAGCCTGGACTGGTGCCTGGGCGTTGACGAATTGGTGCTGGAACTGAGGCTGTTGCTGAGCTTGAGGCTGAAAGGTGCCTCGGGTGGGCTCTGGGAAGGGAGTGGCCTGCAGGTTGTTGAATATCTGTGGCACGGGCAAACCCAGCTGGGGAGTCAGCTGGTACTGCTGCTGCTGCTGCTGCTGCTGCTGCGTGGCCTGCTGCTGGTAGTTGAACTGTACCTGCTGCTGCTGTGGCTGGGAAATAGTCTGAAATGTGGGCACTGGTGCCTGGCTAGGCAACTTCTGGGTGGTCTGGGGCAGCACATGGGGTCCAAACTGCTGGGGCTGCTGGTAGGCAAACTGCTGATGCTGCTGCTGCTGGTAAGTTTCAAGCGAAGGTTGGGGTGGAAAGGCTGTTGACTGCAGGCGGGAGTCTAGGGGATATTAGGGCTTCGGTCAGAGGTGAAAGATCGGGTGGAGGATCAAGAGTTGCACTCACCGAATTGCTTGTGGCGCTGCTGCTGCTGTTGCTGTTGCTGTTGCTGAGGCTGCTGCTGGGAGCCAGCGAAGTTGCGCAAGTCCAAGAAGTTCTGATGATGCAGATCAATGCCGGTGGCTGGCGAGGTCAACTGTTGTTGTTGGTGCTGCTGCTGCTGTTGCTGCGGAAATTGGGGAGCAGTCTGCAGTTGGTTTTGGGTCGAGCGCTGGAACTGCTGATTGCTGTGAGGGGGCTGATGCTGCTGCTGCTGCTGGGGCTGGTGTGGGAACTGCCCAAAGCGGTGTTGCTGCTGCGGGGCCTGGTGGTGATGGTGTGTGTGCTGTTGCTGCGGACGGTGAGGAATGGGCAGCTCCACTCCCGCCTGGACAAAGTTTTGCTGGTTGTACTGCTGCAGGTTCAACTGACGGCGCTGCGAGTTATGAAAGGGCGGCTGCAAAGAGAAGGAGACGGAGCGGAGTAAGTTACGAGCTCTGCAAATGCACACTGTCGTTGCGTCATCCAGGCTGGTGCAGAAAACCAGCTTCGTTTGGCGCGAGATCTTTCATCAGCTCGCACAGATAAGTCGGCGCTGAGCAATCCCCCCAAAGCGCTCCTAAAATAGACATGAACCAGTTTCAGTGGTGATTTCCAAAGCAATCTCTGCTCTATTTCGGCAAGAGTAGCCTGTGCGTCTGGCTCAGCTGAGGGGTCCTTTTTAGCGGGCACTCGGTCAAGTTGAAGTCCATGAAAATGGCAAACTTGTTTGGCGCAATCGCACCTTGCGAAGCGAAATTGTTACGGAAGAAGAAAGTTCACTATGCCCCCGCCTTGAGTGGCGGATATGAATGGATCTCGTTATTCCAAAGATTAAATGATGGTATCTCGGCCAAAGATAAACGCAAATTGTGAGTAATCTGTCTGGATAATAACAGTCCCAGGCCCTTGCCCAACTAAAGTCCACTCTATTCACTGGGTAACCCACTTTTATTGTCTCCCATCTGTAGTTGTCATTAGTGTGTCTCCCCCTACAATCTTGTGGCCAAGCTGTCCTACCCACACCGCGTATACGTACTACCAATCAAGAGACCTGGCGGTGGTCACACATCGGGCAATTGTTTAACAACAGTTATCCAACATCATTGCCAAAGCGGCCCCAGGAGTAGCAGGCCAAGCACTCCGCTGAGCCTCTCTATAGGCCCAGGTACTGTTTGGCTGTAGTCTGCCTTTTGGCTTATGGCTAAACTGCTGTATGTATAATTTAATTGCCTCGGCAATAAATCTTCTTTTTTGCGGGCTCTGCCGATGCCGATGCCGATTGAGGCGTTATCAGGCTGCTTGGGAGCCCCGACTCTTTCTTTTCGCATGGTAATTATGTTGTTGCCGCTAACGCCGCGCCTCATCATGACGCGGAGCTGTTGCCCGATGATGCTGGCAAAAGCTGGCACTGGGACGGAGGTCTCTGGATTATGCAACCTAATCACAGCGCCACGATTAACCGGGAGAAAAGTACAAGATGTTCGAGCAGGTGAAGGAATAAGCTTTTGTAATCAAGTAACGACTCACCCCAGAGCCGTTGCCAGTATTAATTCAATCTAAAAAATCCATTGCTCTGTCATGCATCTTCATCTCCAATTTGAGTTTTTCACCAGCCACAATTTTCTTTCGGCTGGATCGGCAGAGATGACTTTTCCCTACGACTTGCCTGGCTGGCTGGTGAAAACGACAATCAATCATCAATCAAGTGCCAAAGCAATCAGCGTCCCAGGCCCAAGAGCCACTGAACCCAGTCTTCAAGCGGGCCCAGTAAGCCTCCTCGCCCTTCTATACCCGACATGTGTTCAACGTGTCAATTTCTCGGTTTAGCGTATTCATTCAATATTTTCTCGGCGCCTGTATGCAAAACGCTTTCGTTTTCAAGCACCGCCGCAGTGAGAGCCTCCAATAAATGGTCGCGCATGCGCGGTAACCCATTAATGCAGGTGACGTCCATGGTCGACTAAGTCGTTGCTGTCACCAATCGCCACCGCACCTCAGGCGAGTGACATCCAAAGAGTGTCAGAAAATGAACAAATGTGGATTAATCAAGTGTCACGGCTCGACAAACGGTGGCAGAAATATTGGAAATGTGTGGAAGTCATAATATACGACATATTTGGTGTATTATTCAAATTGGAAGCTTAATAAGCCTACAGAAAATACTTTTTAATTCTGAGATAGCGATTATACTTCTTCAATACCACATTTAAAATTTAATCTATTTTTTATCTATTTTGTCACATAGTCAACAAGAAACACTAACTTCTTTCCATTCAACTGTGGATCTCGGATCCCAAACAAAATACTTCCCTTATTGCACATAATATTTCAAGACTTAATCGTAAAAATTTGTTAACAAATGAAATATTTTCTTGGCTAAACAAAGAAAGTTCCATTAAAGCAACAAATGGGCTGGACTGCGACAACAAACTCCATTTCGTTACGTAAACTTTTCCATTCGAGGGCTGTCAAATCAAATGAGCATTATGCTAATCGGTGAAGATACTCCAAGAGATAGCCGGCAACAGGTAGAAGTTGCTGCATTCCACCAGCTGGAAACCAGTTCGCGTCCACATTTTTCACATGCTCGCTGGGGCGTTGTGATCCGTGATGTATCTGTCAGTTACATGACTCGAACTGCCGGCTAATTTGTTAATAATTCATAATTGATTTCCCATCACACATCGGGTCGGGACGGGTATTACGAGAGCTGCCTTCGGCCAGATGAGAAACAAAACGAAAGCGAATTTCGGAAATTTCTTTTCGTTTTTGGGCTCAGTTTCATTTTGCAGTGAAAGTGATTTGCCAGTATTTAGTAGGCACTTAAGCAGTTTATGTTAATTAGAATTTAATAGATCGAGCCCCGAGATTTTCAGGCCCCAAGATATGGTTCGCTTAATTAAGAGTTACCAAAAATCAGAGGCCGTAAATTCTGCGAGTTGCACAACGGCCTCTGGCATCTGACAGATTCTTCTCGAGTCGCACAATTTACTAGTTTTCCTACTTTTTTTTTGTTTTGGTTTGGATCTTGTCAATGGCCAATGGCACCAAAGCTGGCCTCGTTTTCCCCGATTGCCTTTCGGATTTCCTGTCTGCCCCACAGCCAACTAAGAAAAACTGAATGCATCTGGCCTCCAGCTTGCACTGGATCTCGGTGTATTCTTTGTTTTGGACTTTTCAGATGCATTTGCTACTGGCTTCTTTTTTTCGGCTCGAGCTTGTTTTGGCAATTCGTGTAGTCCCAAGGCTGCCTCAAACTCTGCCAAATGCCTCGTAGACTAGAGGATCTTTTTTGTGGGAAGTTTTGCAATTTGTGCTACGGCCATAAAAAGGGATGCTCATGCGAGATGTCAGCTCGGTCATCACTGTAAGTTTTAGAGACCTTAATTAGAATTTTTTAAATTAAAATAAGGACTGCTTGTGGAGTAATAAGTTATTATTTTGATTGATTCTTCAATGATATCGAAAACTGGGGCAACTGCTTAAAATGATTTGTTAGTTGACAACCAACACTAAACGCCTCATTAAATTGTTTGTCTTGTTTATCTTCGCAAGGCATCTCGGCCCCAGCTAGATCTTGGAAATCGTGCTCACATCATTTCGACATCTCATCGATGGCATCTGAATAAAGTCCAGAACGAAGTTGAAGTAGCGTCGAAATCGCGGCTGTTGCCAGAACTGGTTAAATCGAAGACAACCTCCTTCGGCTCCCCTGTTGACAGTTTCCCCATGCCAGCAAATGTGCATAATAAGCTTTTAATGGCAGCTGATGGCTTAGTTTGTGGCTCGGCGACTCGCAGCATTGGTCAATCCGAGGATTTGGCAATTCCCTTTCACTTTTCCGGCTATCGACAAATGACGGCTGCTTGCAAAGAGATGCCCCGAAAAAAAAGGCGAACAAAATATTTGTGTGGATTTCCTAAAGGCATTTTAATTGCCAGCAAAATAGCTAGCTGGCTAAGCAAATAAGTAATTAATTTGCGGCCGCACAGAAGAATGCTCGGCGAACAATAGCAGCACCAGCCCCAAGTAACAGCAAAAAGTGAAATTTACATAAAATTGTGTAATTAACTGAGGTAAATAAGAAATTGCCTCGAGCGGAGCTTTAGCCAACACCTACACCTTCCCCGAAACCCGAAAAAGGGGCCACCAGCCACATGAAAGCAAAAGAAGCCACCGGCCAGCGGTAACAAAAACTGTAGTGCAACAATGAAAAGGTTCCAGCAGTAACAAAGAGCAGCCCAAACAGAAACAAAAACAAAAGTTATTTAACCATCGCTTTAAGACCAGAAAAGTGCGGCAAAAGAAACCTGGCCAGCTCGGTTACCGTTCGCGTACTAATCTCCAGATATTATCGCCGGACAGACGGGGAGAGTGCTGCTAAACACTTTTACAAATTAGGACAATTTAACTGGTAGACCCATACCGATGATCTCCGAATGATTGTCTGGTTAATTACTGTGGCCGATCTTGGCAATCGGATCCATAAATGCCAGTTATGCAATAGTACAAATGTTTATACATACAGAAAAAGGAAGATGGCGAGAATTTTGTTTATAAACTTAAGCATTAAGCTGCTTCTGATGTGTACTGCTCAGAAAAACTTAATTTCAATTTCAATTTTGAATTTGGATTTCTTTGTAGACTTTTACTCTCTCGAATGAGTGAGCTAAGGCATATAATTCCAGCAAACTGCTTCTCCCAGTTAATTGCCAGTTTGGTTGCATCCACAGAGCTCTGGAAGTATTGCATAACCGCGGGTAAAGTGTTAAGTTAATGCAATCTTGGCACTCAAACTTGAGTGGCATACAAATTTAATTTAATTAAATTGAAGATGCGGCAAATGAGTTTGTGAATCAAGCAAAATGCTTGTCGTTTCCTGGCAGAGTCCCCTGCAACTTCAACTGCAGCTAGACACCCACGCGGCCCACACAGGTGGCTCCGGATCCGAATCCAAATTCGCTTCCCAATCCGAATTCAGCGAGTGCATCCGACGACACTCGACTAAGACTGCTCATATGCTTAATTTGACACACTCTGACACTTTTTACGAGCTGCAAGATTTATTATATCATTAGCATTGCCAGGGGCAGCATCTGCGGATTGCTGCTGCTGCTGCTGCTGGGTATCTGACAACTACTAAACTAAAGCAAGAAATGTAATTTAAATAAACCCACTTCTTTGGGCTCTTGGATTTGGGCATGAGAAAATGTAGGTTTATGGGCCATCTGTTTTTGGGTAATTAACATGTTCATATGGCTAATTGCAGTGAGTTGTGAGTTTTTTAAATCGCGTAAAGATAGTTTCTAGCTATTTTGGGATGCCTGCCTTGAAAGTAACTTAACTAGAAAGTGAACAGTCGATTTAAATACGTATTTGAATTATATATCATATATCAATATCAAAGCCAAATATCTTCCCAGACAAACAACTCAATTTTCCACCTCAACACACCTTCCATTTCGAAACCACAACATCAGCCGAATAATATAATAACACAATTATTATTTGGCAGACAATCGCCAGAAAGATCCTCGTAATTATCAATGGCAAATTGCGTGCCAGTCGAACATAAAACACAAACCTCTAAAAATTATATTATTGTTGGAAATAAATTTAAATACGCTGCAATTTTTACTTTCCAATTCAATAAATTTGGCGCACGCAGCCGCGCAAATTGCGTGCCATATATCTCGATCTTCAGACGGGTCTGTTGGCGCCAAAGATTTATTCACTCCGCTTAGATCAGCTAAGTCAGTAGCGGACAATCAAGGGAACCGCCGAAAATATTACAATTTCTCTCAGTCAAAAGGCGTGTACCTGGGATTTGCATTCGTCAGATTTCGTTACGAAACTCTGCCGTGAAATTTCATTGACAGAGCCGCCAAAACGCCCAAAACCTTTCCACGCTCATCATCTGTCCGAATTGGGAGCCTTTGTTACACTCGTCGGCATCCCCTGCTCTTGTAATCTTTGTGCAATTCTCCTCTCTTTTGGGCTGTCACTGGGGACTTCAATGGCGCCAATATTCCGAATTGTACAAAGGCCTTAAAAGCGCGTATTTCTGCCAACTCTTGTATTTCGCACTCGTATTTACTTTAGTGACTTCAGAGCCATCGAGAGGGGATTGTTTGTCCACTCGTTTCCATGGGCTGTCACTCGAACTGAAGCGCCTCGATTCCAATTGATGCGAACTCTAAAGGCTTTGTCGCGTTCGTCTATTGCAAGTATATGGGCCATGTTTTGTTAGACGACTCCGGCCGAAATCTTTATTTATACGGGTTTTGACCTTGGCCAACAATTTGGCTGACGAATTGTGGGAAAGTGTGAAGGCATAAGGTCGAACATAAGCTGTATTTGAGGGGTTGCGTTGGCCGATCTTTATATCTTAATGGATTTTTCAGTACCAACTCACCCATCCCCATGCTGCTTTCTCATGTCATGGCGTCTTAGATCTTTCTTGAGATCCGATTTAACGCTTGTCTAATGCCTTAATTACGTATTAGCATTGCCTCAGATTCCCAGACATGCGATGCCACCGTGCACCTCAGACTTCCCGCCATATCATTTGTCAAATGGGCCGCCATTGTTTGGAGTGGAATGAAAAACTTTTGATTTTCTGATTTCCTCAGCTGCTGTTTGCCATTTCGTGCTCGCTGGAATCCATAATTTATGGGTTAGCAGTGCCCCAGAGCCGAATGCTTTGGATTCGAAAGCCAAGTTCTTATAATTTTAATTACATTTACTCGCTGGAGGAACCAATTAAGTCATTTCGAGATGGTATCGGAGCCACCTCGTTGCTCCCGACTCGCCAAATGCTCACATTGCTGACTTTCTGCTGGTCTCGTGCCCGCCTTTGGTCACGCAAGCTCTGGAGCTGAGGCACCGAAAAGCGAAGCTCGCCGGGTCTGCACATGCAAATTGCGGAGGGTCGCTTACAAGGTCGGGGGTCCCGGGGTCTGGCAAATGTTTCGAATTGCCACCGTCTCGGAGTGGGACGCAGCCGGAGTCAGTAAACTGTGTTGCTGCAGTTCGTGACAGTTTTTAGCAATTACCCGGATGGGACGCAAAGCGACGCGACAAGTTGGGGACCCAGCTGACCATTGTTTAGCGGTTAGTAACCCTGCCTGAAGTTGGCGGTTGATTTTCCAGACCTTGGAGGGTTTTGGAAGACTTGAAACAGTGCTGACCATAGAGTATTTACAAATGGATCATGAGATAGCCGTCTGCTGTCAAAGGGGTACCAGTCTTTGCATCAATAATAGCCCTTCGAGCTCTTTCTTAAAATATTTTCTAAGGAAGTCTTCGTCCCTCTGTATAGATTTCCCCATTGAACCCAGTCGGTCGCTATCCATTCAAAATTTCTTCACCCCGGCCAGACTCATTTGGGCCTTAGTTTTTCTTGCAGAAATCGAAAGCGATGTGCATTTCGCCTTGCATGCTCAGCTGATGCACTTAAATGCGCAGGCGCAGCCGCAGCCGCAGCGGAATGAGAAGGAAAAGTACCAAAAACCGCCGAGCAAATTAAAATTTATTATTTGCAACAAAACGAAACACTTTGGGTGCCGAAGAAGCGAATGGAAAATGCAACTGAAATGCCAGCCATGGAACTTCTGCGGTGCAGAAAATCAGCCAGGCTTGCGAAAAGTGTTTTCTTTCCCTGCAACTCTCGTTCGGACGCAGACAACGGAAAGTGCCAGCAGAGGCTGCGGCAGGGGCCCGGCCCACTGGGCTATTCGGTCGGTCGCTGGCGATAATGTGGCATGCAGCAGCCGCTGCCAGCGGCAGCACTCTAGTGTGAAGTGGGCTGCAGCGCAAGTTGGGGGCGTACAGCACCTGACAGGTACTAAGGAGGGTATATGTATCTCTCGCAGCGAGTACTTTGACTTTACGGGCAGGGAACCCTTCAAGGTGGCGAAAAGTGCCGAGAGCGTTGCATCAGACTTGGGTAAATATGATGGCAGTTAGTGGAAACATGGAGTTAGTCCTTCTTTATATGGAAATAGTTGTGTTCTAGGAATTACTGTCTTCAAAATGTCTTTAAACCCCCCAACTAATTCAGTCCTGCTCCATATATATTCGAAATAACAAATTTGTTAAGGATCTTTGACTTACATTCTTGCAATGCTTTCTTTCGAAGTAAAATTTCCCACAACCCCTAACCTTTAGTGGCCCAACCCCTCGGATTTTTGCTTGAAAACCGGGTAACTGCAAGATGGTTATCCACCACTTTTCCATTACACATTGCCAAACCGCAAAAATGTCATTAAATAATTTCGCTGCGCATTTTCCTCAGCTCCAGGCAGGCAGAAATGAAACGCAAATCGATGGACAAGTTTTTAGCGCTGTTAGGCATGGCGGGCGGCTCAGAGTTTCAACTCCCACCTCGGCAGGCAAAAGGAAAACACACACAGGTTATGCAACTCTGTTGCGGCTTGCAACATCTCCCGGCAGACCCGGCCAGACCAGACCAGACCAGACCAGACCAGACCAGACCCATCCCGACCCGTCCACCAATTGCAGATGCCATTGCTGCAGCAGCAGCAGCAGCAGCAGCTTGTTTCAAATCTTGTTTTGGAACTGTGTGCCAGCAACAAACGCTTCTTCATTTTCGCGCAATAAACTTTCCGCCCAGACACAAAGGCCCAGCGAATGCGAAAACGAAAGTGCAGCGGCGGCGGGCCATAACTGGTTGCCCAGTTTGAACCGCCGCGGCGTTGGGCTTGGCTATTGCATTACGTTAGCGATCCGAGGATCGTTTGACTTTTGGCCATATTTGCGCTGAGTTATGGCGAGAAAGAAGATGCAGCTGAGGAACCCGTTGCCGCACCACGCGGCGTATGAGTAACGCGGAAGTTGACACTTGCTGCACTTGGTGCTGGGTACGGCGTCGGCGGGTGAAAATCTCCCTGATATATTTACTGCACATACCTCGGCTAAGTGCGGCGTTCGTCAGGCGGCAACTTGCAATTAGGCAACAGAGAGCCATGACAAAACCCATTTGCTTTTGCTGCATCCCCGATATGTGGCCAATCCAAGCGACTTTTAATGACCTGGAAGAAGAGAGGCCATCCGGCGGGCTGTCAATAACCAGCGGCAGCGATGAATTATGTCGCCGAGCCCTTTTACTTTCTTTTCCCAGCTCGGACGTCATTTTAACGATCAGCGTTTTGCCCGGTAATACCTTTTTTATTTTTCACCGAGCTAATTTCTGGCGATCGTTTCCATAAAATAATGCGGAACAGAGTCAGCGGTTCACTAACTATGTTAATGGCTTAATAATTGAGAAGATCTCGCGGGGTAATGAGAAGCCATAGAAAGCGGAAGATGCCTTGAACCCCTATGAGTTTGACAGCGGGCGATCCGCAATTCTCGGAAGAAATCTGTATTCAACTTTTACCCAGCTCACGTTCTACGCCAAAGTGGGTCAAATACAAAGTTGCAGAGACCAAAGACCTTAAAATAACAAGATTGTTATTAGAATCCCAACAGCCAGGTGGAAAACTGTACCCCAACAGATTTCATAATGCACGTTATATCACCGATGGAATTACAAATTTTCAGCTGCGTTTCCTGGCCAACCCTGCGGTCTCCTCTGCCCAATCGGGCATGACACCTTGGTTTTCGTTCACTTTTCAGGCAATTTCCCTCTCATTCAAAAACGAAATTGATTTAATTCTCAATCGAACTGAAAAGCGGTTGGGTGCGCAGCAAGGCAAATTGACCCGAAGAAAGGAAAGAAAGACCCTCGCTGTCCCGCTGATTAGCGTTCAATTATTTTATTTGTTTGTGGTTAGCAGCTGAATGGCGATCTCTATGGGCTTTATTTTGATGCGATTCGATTTAAAGTGGCGCCCGGCTAATGGCAGCTCGTTACTTTGTTGAAGTGGGAAAACTCGAGGGGGCCAATCAAAGGCGATTGAGGTGCGATGATTGGGGCCCTGAGCCTGATTAGCTCTGGAGTACTGGCAAGTGCCATCGTCTTCGTCTTTTTTTCTCTGTTACCACAAAAACAACTTTCATTTTTAAGCTAGATCCATTAACAGTTTGTCACCTCTCCGCCCAGATACTGAAATATCTTTCAGATAAATATGCAACCGAGCAGCGATATTTATAAAGATCTCTCGATTGACCCACTTTCCACTTGCCTTCAAAACGAGCAGAACGCAGCTCGCAAAAAGAAATTACAATGAAATGCGGCTTCTTGTTATGGTTTTTTTTGTTGTTTCGACACAACAAAGCCGCACCGAAAGTGAACAGGTTGTAGGGCCCTGTCAGATGAACAAAATTATTGGCAACCCGTTTCAATGGACTCGCAACGTAAATCAATTTCAGATCTGTCTTTCCCGCCCCAGGAAAGTTTGAAAGAGATATGTAATATGAGAGAGAGTGAGTGCTTCCCAAGACTCGTAATAAAACGCGAGTTTACGCATATTTTGAGTCGCACTAATGGCTTAACAAGCTGAGCTTATGGATACGTTAAGAGCATTATAAAAGCCAAATAATGTTATGTGATAAGTTAGAAGAACAATGAACTTGTATTTAAAACTGTCATCAATGGGATACCTATAAAAGAGGTAATATTTTATGGGGAAGTTCAAGCGGAAGCCAAAATAGTGTGACTTGAGAATAACCATAACTAAGTCATTTCATTTAAGCTGATTTCCCTTCAAATTAAATTTATTTTGGTATTATTTCCCAAGTCCTTGATGTGGTACTTCTTGTTAGAGATTCTTTTCAAGACAACCCCCCAACAAAAGTGAAAGCAGAGCGCGGAAAACCAACATAAATGTGTTAAATAAACGCTAAATATACACAAATAAATAAGAAAAAAAATACAAAACAACCAGCAAGTCGGCTATTTGGCAGGCCCAGCGAAAACATGTTCGAGGATGGTAAATTGTTGTTTCTGTCGGGTTGGGGATTTGTGTTGTGCAGCGCCTGCGCTGTGAACTGGGAAACCGGGAACTGGGATCTGCCGATGGACACCAGATGTTTCTGAGCAGTTGACTGGCTGCCCGGCTGCCGGCTGCCAAGTTTACACGACAAGACACAATTGCGAACGCTACGTGAGGCAATATATACAAAATAATAAAAGTTAAAATTAGGCAATGGCAAAAACAAAGCCCAGGCGCACAAAAGAAATTGCACAGCCGCCACCGAATCGATGCCGAATCCTAAGAGCGAAAACCTCTTGGGCCAGCAGCAACTGCAACCAGTTCCTGTTCGCTGCCAGACAAAAGGAAGATGATGATACTTTTTCCATTCCGCGTGATTGCTTGTTTTACCAAAAACTCAATAAAAAGAAAAGGCCAAGATGCAATCGCTGGCCGCAGCCAACTTATGTCAATGGTGAGAGATGATGTTGGCAGAAATCTGGTCCGGGACAAGTTTTTCTTACGTTATGGGAAAAATTGTGCAAGTTGCCGAAGAGGAAATCGCCAAGTCGACGGATGCACGGAAAGGTTAAGGACAATGCCACGGGCGAGGATGACGACCGAAGAGCTTGGCTCCAAAAAGAAAGTCATTTAAGGGACGCGGAGCTGTCATCTTTTGTTTGCCGCCTGACTGCACTGGCATTCTGCAAGAGTCCGCGGTGATCAGGGCCTTTTCATCTGTCTCTCCATTCAGCCATAATCCCGTATCAAAACATTGCCTGCAGCTTGAACAACATCGAAATAAATCTTTTACGTAATCCAAGCCTCAATTATAGGCATTAGTTCGTCTCAAAGCAAAGCTTAAACAGCCGAAAAAATGGGAGACAACAAAGCTGCTGATTTCACATCATAAATTGTTGTGGTTTTGGCCAAATCTTTGTCGGACTTAGCCACGAAAGTGAAAACTGTAACATCGCATGCCCCACTTGATGGGGTTACATCAAAACGGGAAAATCAATGGATCTAGCTGGGCAGGGCCATCAATTATCTAATGGTTGCCATTATCAACTGGCCAGAATCCGCCGAGAAATTCTGAACATCCCAGATGACTTGGCGGTTTATTTGGAGCTGGGAAGATTGGTTTTTATGTTCAGTTTTTGGTCTCCTGACCACTCCAAGCGAACAGGTTTTGCCTTAAACGATGTCTCGGCTCAGCTCTTACTCTTCCTTTGCATCTTCATTTAATCGAGTCCCCCACACTCCGCCGAGCCAGAGATAAAAATATATTTGTGAAAAGGGAAAGTTCATTGAGGCGTTGAAAATCGTTTTCGTTTTCAGTTGCGGCCATAAATTTTTCAGCAATTAATATTTAGATCCGAATACAAATATTTAAATAATTGAATTTTCAAATGAGCAGCTTGGGAACTGCGATCAGATCGAACGTTTGGTTTCTTGTTGGTAGAAAGTCTTATGCAAGTCCGTGGAATTTTTGAGACTCGACCAGCCTTTGGGGGATCGAAAAATGAATGCTGTTCGACATATTTATGCGAGTACTACTCAAGGCACGGCAACTTTCTTCTCGGCCGAAACTCGAAAAGATCTAAAAACTGTGTCAATTTGGTCGGGACAAGCGGAGGGCCCACAAAGATAGATTTAACAATGGATATTTGCATATGATTCAATGGAAATGCAAATCAAGCGATAAATATTTTACTCTTTTTATGATTATTTGGCACATATTTGGACTGGCGCTTGTGAGGGAACTGCCTTTGTGCCTGGGAATGTGGAACATGGGGCATAGTGACATATTTTAAGCCACATTTCTTAGCCTATTTCAGGAGCCAGCTGAAGGACTTACCCCGTTGTGCGGTCCGACATTGGGCGGCGGTATAAATCCTTGTGCGTTTGCTGCGACCACCCACAGGCACAGGGTGCCCCAAACTGCCAATGAAACACGCATGGTTCACTTCCGGCTATGATATTTGTTCAGTCAAGGGTTATAATTTCTATTATTGTTTTTCCAGTCAATTCGATTTAATGTCGATGCACTGTTTTCCGTTCAAACAAACACGTCGCTGGGGGAAATATCCCAGAAATGGTGGCGCGAAAAAATGTCAGAAATGCGACATGAAACAACACACAATCCGAATCAACTTTAGTCGTATTTTCGTTACGTTTTCTATTTGCTTTATGCAAATGATGCAGTTTCTGTTTTCTTCTCTTTCCCTCGACTTTAAATTCCGTTAACGTTTGAGCCGCGTTGGGGACTTTTGAGGTGGCCAGGCCAATGGAAGCAGCGGCGGACACGACCTGACTGGTAAAAGTTCGGAGCCTAACTGAAGATCATTAAACGTTTGGTAACAATTTAAGCCAAGCTCGCGACGAAGATGCCAAAAAGCCGCAACCGCCGCGTCGCCAGCAACAAGTGCCCGTCGGCCAGCAACATGTTGCGCCGCATCGGCCGAAGAGCAAACGAGCCGGCCAGCAACACGGCACTAAGAGAAAGCAAAGAGCGCGCCGCAATCCGAAAGAGAAAGTGTTGCTGGCAACACGAGGAAATGCCAGCGGAGAGATGGAGATGCATCTGATTCGCATGAATCACCCGCTTATCGAATCCAGAAATGGCAAATCCGACACCAAGCTCCCAGATAGCCACTCGTACTCGTTCTGGCCCAATCACGTAGTATCTCGGAAGTGCCGATAAGCCCCGGCCGGGGGGCGTCTGGGAATTTGAGGCCAGGGCGACGCAGCGCAAGTCTTCTTGTTGCAATTAGCGATTTGGAGCCACAGACATGTAATTGCCCAAAACGGCAAAATATTTACAAAAATCAATTCATTTAAACGGCTCAAATGGAAGTTGATATGCAGAGATTTTGTAGATTTTAAAGATACATTTTTTTTACTACATTGAATTGTATTTTAAATTTTATTCAAACCCATTAGCATTTAACTATAAGCTTGTTACACAAAAAACTATGTATTGTAATAAGAAAAGTAAGAAAGCTGCAGTTGGTACCCTAAGTTTTGTTTCATTAATTACAAGATAAACACAAGCTTTAGGAGAATTAATCTAAACTTTAAATATGATTCACTTAAGTAGTCAAGAATTCAAAGCTCTACGATTTTCTAAAGTCACTGTTTTGAAAACAAAAAATATTCATTAAAAATGTATGCTAGATATATCGATTTTTCTCCCTGTATTGCCAAATAAGTCTTCTATTTATGATCCCATTTTATATGGTAAAAAATCTTTAGCAAAATACCATATAAATTTAAATTCTACAGAAATTCAAGGACACAACTTTAAGACTTAAGCCCCATTAATTGGACTTTTGTGTCATGTTTAGAATGGTTTCAAAAATTATTGGTGATCCTAACGGTCGGACATGGCAAAATGTCTCTCATGTTGATGTGATCACCAATATATAATTAGCTATCTCTACCCACCTTTTGCATACCCTTTTGGTTGACGTTTGAGCTAATAAGCCATGTAAATCTTTGCGTAGATCCTCTTGCCATACAGTAGATATTAGATTGGACATAAATCTTTGAATAGAGTCTTGTCCCATTTAATAGAATTTAGTTTAAAGTTTCATTCATGTTAATTTATTTTGAGTGAGCAGCGAAGGTGCCACTTTAACCTCTCATGAGTTTCTGATTTATAATAATAGCCTGTAGGTTGTAGTGTACGTAGTTTTAAATATTTTTATTATGTGGCCTTTTTATAGAGGGTGTTAGTTACTATAAAAGAGGACCTTGTACTTCCTTCGCTAGGGATGCGCACTCTTGCTATGCTCGGGTCTAGCTCGCCGTAGGTCGGGGTTCTTTTAGCTAAGGATAGTACGACGCTACTACATTTAATTAGTGCGGCTTATTCAAAACAATAATTCATAATCAAGCTGAACTAGAGAAATAATATCAGAGAATGAATCTATAAATATACTACGGATGCACGCCGACTCGCGTTAAATCTGAACTAAGGATTCTGATAGGTATTGGGAATTAAGGTGTTAATAATTCCACGAGTCTTTACCCTCCCTACCATGACAATGTTGCTTAAATTCTTCATTGTCCCTTGGCCGAGTTCAAATAACCCTACCACATAATAAAGTAAATGTCCGACAAAAGTACTCGACAAACCATTATAACTATTTATTCAACATTCATATTCAATAAATTTCTATTTCATTTGTAATTCCATTTCTCCAAATTTATCTTCATTGATTCTAAATTTAATTTTAATTATAATTAACAAATCTTAACCTATCTTCTAACCTTTCATATTTATTTCCTAACCCATAGTTTAATTCATAGTATTTAATAAAAAGTAGTAATAAGTATTTATATATCAATTAAAGAAAATTCAAATAATTAAGGAACAGAGCAAGATTTCAAAAGGGACAGTAGAGCGGCATTTTATAGAAATTTTTTATAATGGGTATTTGTTGTTGTTTTTGTTGTTTTATTTAGTACTCACGACCTTTTAATTATCCACTCCATGATATGTGCGTAAAGTTGGGCCCAAGTTCACGTTGACATTGAAGAGCTGTGGGTCAAATTTACAGAACCCTAAGTCAAACTTCTACCGAATGCCATACTCCAGTTGCTCTGCGAGTATTTAAATCATTATTAATTAGGAATATATAAGAAAGGTATAATCAAAACAAAAAGAAAATAAAAAGTCGACTCCCGCGACGGCAGGTGTCCGTCTAGGCGATCCTAACGGGTCTTAGGCAGCATCCACTGCGCTGGCGATAAGCGTATGTCAATAGCTTAGGCCTTCATCGGCCAGATGAGGGGAGCGGAGGGGGTTTTCACTGCAGCTTGCCGATGGTGATAACCAAGCAGTTGCTCCGGTCTAATAAAAAAACTGCGGCAGCGGAATTGGTTGGCTGCGCTCAGGTCTTCCACTTGGGGTGGTTCCGCTCTCATCCAAACGTGGGCGGTTATGTAAGCAACGGCCGGAGGTTAAGTCCGTCCGGGCCGCTGACTATGGAGTGAAACTGGAGGTCAACTGAGATCCACTGCTGACGGTTGGCGGAATCGGCTAAAGACGGCCGTAGAGCAGGGAAATCTGCCTTTTCGAGGCCTAGGCCTCCGTCACGCCTTCGAAGTCGGATCCCTATGAAAACTGAGTTAGCATTGAAACGCACTAAATTGGCAATTATTCACCTTTTCTCCACGCACAAATTCACACAACAAGATATAGCTGGCTATACCACTCTGGGTTCACTCGGTTTTCTCAATTAATAAATTTTAATTACCGCGTGTAATATTGACTTAATTTTTGGCAGCGCCGAGAAATATAAACGTTTTCCAAAGGGTTTTTATCAAAGAGTGAATTAAGCTTTGGGAAGCTGACTGCAGGTAACCGCGGTTCTGAGCTTTCCTTAGACTAACTGTTCAATCGTACGATCATTGTCAATCGCGATTGGCCATAGCCAGTTATGAGCTATTTTCGCTATGGAAAAGTTCCTATAATTTTAAGTGCGAGGGTGGGTCGAAAAGTTTCTGTAAGTGTAAGCTTAGTTGGTCACTACACCCACAGATAAGGGTAACGAGACTATCTCTAGGAAGCCTTATCTGAAAGTAACTCTTGCTTTCTGCTTTGCATATCTTTCAAATGATAAACTCCTAATTTCTTTCCTTTCTCGTCTTCTAACTCATAATAGTAAAAACTACGTTTCTTATAAACTCTGGCTGGGAGAAATACGGGTGCTAATTTGCTACTAAATTTCTTCTGAGCATTGCTTTGCGTAAAATTTCTAGCATAAACTAAGTCGCCGTTTCTAAAATCTATCTGCCGAGTGCGTAGATTGTATCTATTTGCGTTTTCTTCATGTACTCTGTTTATGTTTAGCTTAGCTTGTCGTCTCTGCAGTTGTAAAACATCTCGTTTGGATAACCGAGAGTCGTCAGCTAATAAGTTAAGACTGCGCAAGAGACTGTAGTCCTTGCCGTTGAGAATCATATTCTGACCAAAAGTCAGGAAGTATGGCGATGAACCTGTGCTTCGATGTAAAGACGCTCTTAAAGATCCACTAATAGCATCTAAGTTTTCATCCCAATTGGTGTGATCTTTCCCTACATAAGCTCTTACGGCGGCTAATACTGATCTATTAAGTCGTTCGCTCGCGTTAGCCTGTGGAGAATATATGGCTGTAAGTTTTTGTTGGACTCCAAAACTAGTAAGAAAAGCTTGAAAATAACTTGACTTAAACTGACTGCCATTATCAGAAAGTATTACTTCTGGAACGCCAAATGTATAAAATATTGTTCCCTTAAGGTAATCGCATATTTTAGGAGCGGTGAATTTCTTAAGTGGACACAAAAAATGGAATCGGGTGTTATGATCAACGACGATAAGCAAGCCTATGTGACCTTTCCTTGTGCGAGGATATGGCCCTAACAGGTCAATATATAACTTTTGAAATGGTCTATCGGAAGTCAAAGGTTTTCCCATTGGTGGTTTTAGAATTGTATTTGGACTTTTCGTAGTACGACAAATGACACAATCCGATATATAGTTTCGAATTTGCGTAACCATACCAGGCCAAAACAAATATCTTTTTAGTTTTTCCACGGTTTTACTCATGCCACAATGAGCCGAACTAGGTGAATCATGAGCTTGATACAAGATGTCTGGTACCAAGGCTGAAGGTATCCAAAGTTTCCAAGGATTTTCTTGATTTAAATCTTCAGATGTAAACGTAGTTCTTTTATAGATATATCCATCTCTAACTTGTAAATCAGGAAATTTTGACTGATTGGTAGATATCTTCTCTATCAAATCCAAGTATTCTGCATATTTAAAATGTGGAGAATCTAAGTCAACTATCGGACCGTTTGCTGAGATAAGGTGTCTGCTACGACGTTCTGAGAACCGCTACGATGTTTTATGGTAAACGTAAACGTTCTTAACTTCATTGACCATCGAGCTAATCTTCCTGATAAGTCTTTTTGCCGCATCAACCATTGAAGAGCTGCGTGATCTGTTATGACTAAGAAATCCTGGCCTTCTATATACGCGCGGAATTTCTTAATTCCTTTAATCACAGCGAGACATTCTAATTCAGAAACAGAGTAGTTACGTTGCGCTTTGGACAATTTTTCGGACATATACGAAACTGGAAGTTCTACTCCGTCTCGCTCCTGAGCAAAAACACAACCAATACCAAAGGAACTGGCGTCGCACAATAAAATAAACTGTTTGGAAAAATCAGGTGTTATAAGAATTGGCGAAACAGTAAGACATGATTTCAATGTTTCAAAAGCGCTCTGTGCTTCTTCGTTCCACTCAAGTGAATTTTTCTTTTTCAGGAGTTCCGTCAAAGGAAAACTAATGGAAGCAAAGTTTTCTACAAAACGTCGGTACCATCCGGCTAAGCCTAGAAATCTTCGCAACTGCTTAACAGAAGTAGGCTGCGGAAATTCTACTATCGCTTTAACCTTATCAGGGTTGGTTCTTATTTGACCATTTCCAATTATAAAGCCGAGATATATGATTTCTCTCATACAAAATTTGGATTTGCTGACGTTGATGGTGAGATTTGCTTTACGTAAACATAACGCGATCTCTTGCAGCAAAAGCATATGTGACTCAAAGTCCTCGGATAAAACCAATAAATCATCCAAATATACAAACACTTTCGTCCTGAGATGAGCTGGTATAACTCGATCCATCAAACGACAAAGAGTTTGAGCCGCGTTACAAAGACCAAAAGGCATCATTTTATATTGATAAAGGGGTCTATTTGGTATTGTAAACGCCGTGTACTGCTTAGAATTCTCATCGAGCGGTATCTGCCAGTATGCATGCTTCATGTCGATGCCACTTATGAATTTAGCTGGCGGTAAACGACTTAAGATGCCATCGATATGGGGTAAAGGGTATGCGTCTCGCTTCGTGACTTTATTAACTTCTCTCGAGTCAAGACACAGACGATTTTTGTCACCCTTCTTTACTAACACACAGTTACTGCTCCAAGCACTAGTTGATTCTTCAATAACATCTAAAGCTAGCATGTTATCTACTTCAGCGAACATCAGCTTTTCGACTGCTGGTGAAACTGGCCAATGCCGCTGTTTAACAGGACTCGCATTTCCTATATCAATGCTATGTGTGGACAAGCTGGTACGACCTAAACCTTCGGAAGCAAATGATGGAAATGTTTTTATAACTGAATCAAGTCGATGTTTTTCTCCTTCATTCAGCTCATGATATTTTGGAGACTCTTCATTATCATCCAATGTACCGATATCTAACTCAGATATGGCCGGTTCGTTTGTAATTTTATTTAATAATCCAAACTTTTGCCAAAAGTCGATGCCTAAGTAGACATCTTGTTTAAGGTCGGGTATTATAAATAATTCAAGATCGTCTGTCTTATCTCCATACTTAACAGAAGTAGTAAGTTTTGACACTACTTTGCTTTCTGTTCCGTTCGCAGCGCGAATTACGCCAGAACATTTTCTTACGTTTTTGTTTTTGATAAAATTCTGAGCAGCAGATCCGCCTATACAGCTTATAGTTGCTCCAGAATCTAATAAAGCCTTATAATTATGACCCTCTATAGAAATATCTGTATAGAGTCTTTGATCGGAACTAAGTACTATAGCGGAAATAAGTTTCTGTCGATCCTTACGTACTTTCTTCCAAAACTCTCTTAATCTTATGGTAGATCGTTTGGGTTTTAAAAGAGTCCCAATACTATCTACATTATGAAATATTTCCTTACGCTTATTGTTGTAATTTTGTATCCTTTTATGCAAAGGAATGAAAGAATAATGAATCTCAGGCTGACTTAAAATTTCTGTCTCCTGAAACTCATGTGTTGGGTTTGGAGTTGCAACTTCGGATTTTACGGATGTATCTCCTTGTTGCTCAGAGAAACATCCTTTTGTCGGTTTCCCGGATTACAGTTAGGACAAGTCGGTTTATATTTGTCTTTAAGTCCACAACCGTAACAAAATATAATTCTTTTAGCCATGCAATCGTCGAATCTGTGACCTTGTTTGTCACAATTCCAACAAGTTGGTATATTTCTGCGTTGAATTTGATTAACCTCCTCATCTACTTTTATTGAACCTGTTTCCTCGTCTTCGTTAGTTAACTCTGTAACGTATGAGCGGAAAGGTTTTGGTTTGAATGTTCTAAAATTGTTATAAAACTGCTCATGTCTGCGCACTTCGTATCGGAGTTGTGCTCTATTTAAGATTTTCAGATGCAGCAACTCGTGATGTAGACTCGGTTTCGCGTTTCTAACTAATAATTCAACTAATTGGGTTTCGGACACTCCGTTTTGAAGTCTATCAATTAATCGTTCCATATTTTCCTGGAAATCTTCAAAAGCTTCGTTTTCGCCTTGCTTGCGTTTTCGGATTCCCTCCCAAATGTCATAATCTGTCTCTATATCTTCGAATCTTTTCCTAAATTCGCCACAAAATGTGTTCCAATCGAAATTCGGATTGTTTCGATGAAACTTCCAATACCAATCACTTGCTTTTCCTGCAAACAAAAGGTACAAATGGTCACATAAAAGTCCATAATCGTTAGATAAATTTTGTTTGGTAAGTGAGCATACTCTGTAAATAAATTCATCCATTCTGATGCTTGTTTTACTGCCATCAAATTTTAATCCCCATTTCTGAATAATTCCTGATACTTTTTCTGGGCTTACATATGAGCTTGTATTGCTCCTGTTTACGCCTCTTTCTTCTACATTGTTACTAACATGGTTCTGCGAGTAAGGGTTTTGATCAGAATCGTTCCTACTGAGATGCCTGTTCGATTGTATATTGCCAGGTGTGGAATTTGTGTGTGTGGGTTGAGGTAATTGTAAGTTGTCTAATTGACTTTTAATAGATGTCTCTATAGTTTTCCCTAAGTAAGAGGTAAGTTGATCCATTAGTTGAGCCTGTTGTTGGCTAACCGTGAACTGTATATAGTTCATCAACTCTGGTTGACTACTAAGAGCCATACTGGAAGTGGTTGGAGGTTCTGATAAGAGCCTATCCAAATTCCCTCTATAAGTGTTTCTGGTTGACATTCCCCGTCTAGGAGGTGTACCTCGGACTCTGCCTGTTCGGGTATTTCGTCTTGATTGACTATTGTCATCTTGGTATTCGCTAACGCTGGATGTTCCTGCTACTGCTGCGTTTAATTCAGCGAGTAAGGTGTTGTTAGAATATGATAAATTCGATTCGTTGCAATCCGCATTGCAAGTGGGACAAGTTTGTGTAGTTTTTAAATGATTAATAATACAGCGCTTGTGAAATATATGCCTGCAGGGTGCTGTTGCAGACAGAACTGCTGGAGTAAAGTTTTCTCTACATATAATACAGCTACTTTCGGTGCCTTGTGACACTTCACCGTTATCAGAGTTATGTTTGGCTGCCATCTTATTTTTATTATAATTTTTATAAATGTTTGGTTTGTCTTTCTTTATGTCGGTCACTTCTATCAGAATTCTTAGTTGTATCTGTATTTAATTGTTGATTAAAGAAGGTCTATTGCCTCATGATCGTGTTTTTATTGAAAATCGGACAATATACAAGCTTTTAAAAGTGTAAGTATAATGTTTTCCTGGAGAATCAATTTGTAAACAAGGTTGAGTTAAAAAAAACGTATGGTGATGAGCTTCTGTGGATTTGAAACAGCTGCCTTTGGTCGATCAACTCTCTTTAAAATTGAATCGCATGTTCCTAAATTTCACTATCTCTTCCCAATCGATGCTCTCAATCCAATAAGTTAATTTAATGAAATTAGTTCTATTGTGTCTTAATTGTGGATGGATCAGTCTAGAGCTTAGTGTGCTATAACAAGTTAACAACCTGTCGAGCTCCACGTCTGGGCGCCAAAATGTGTAGTGTACGTAGTTTTAAAGATTTTTATTATGTGGCCTTTTTATAGAGGGTGTTAGTTACTATAAAAGAGGACCTTGTACTTCCTTCGCTAGGGATGCGCACTCTTGCTATGCTCGGGTCTAGCTCGCCGTAGGTCGGGGTTCTTTTAGCTAAGGATAGTACGACGCTACTACATTTAATTAGTGCGGCTTATTCAAAACAATAATTCATAATCAAGCTGAACTAGAGAAATAATATCAGAGAATGAATCTATAAATATACTACGGATGCACGCCGACTCGCGTTAAATCTGAACTAAGGATTCTGATAGGTATTGGGAATTAAGGTGTTAATAATTCCACGAGTCTTTACCCTCCCTACCATGACAATGTTGCTTAAATTCTTCATTGTCCCTTGGCCGAGTTCAAATAACCCTACCACATAATAAAGTAAATGTCCGACAAAAGTACTCGACAAACCATTATAACTATTTATTCAACATTCATATTCAATAAATTTCTATTTCATTTGTAATTCCATTTCTCCAAATTTATCTTCATTGATTCTAAATTTAATTTTAATTATAATTAACAAATCTTAACCTATCTTCTAACCTTTCATATTTATTTCCTAACCCATAGTTTAATTCATAGTATTTAATAAAAAGTAGTAATAAGTATTTATATATCAATTAAAGAAAATTCAAATAATTAAGGAACAGAGCAAGATTTCAAAAGGGACAGTAGAGCGGCATTTTATAAAATTTTTTATAATGGGTATTTGTTGTTGTTTTTGTTGTTTTATTTAGTACTCACGACCTTTTAATTATCCACTCCATGATATGTGCGTAAAGTTGGGCCCAAGTTCACGTTGACATTGAAGAGCTGTGGGTCAAATTTACAGAACCCTAAGTCAAACTTCTACCGAATGCCATACTCCAGTTGCTCTGCGAGTATTTAAATCATTATTAATTAGGAATATATAAGAAAGGTATAATCAAAACAAAAAGAAAATAAAAAGTCGACTCCCGCGACGGCAGGTGTCCGTCTAGGCGATCCTAACGGGTCTTAGGCAGCATCCACTGTGCTGGCGATAAGCGTATATCAATAGCTTAGGCCTTCGTCGGCCAGATGAGGGGAGCGAAGGGGGTTTTCACTGCAGCTTGCCGATGGTGATAACCAAGCAGTTGCTCCGGTCTAATAAAAAAAACTGCGGCAGCGGAATTGGTTGGCTGCGCTCAGGTCTTCCACTTGGGGTGGTTCCGCTCTCATCCAAACGTGGGCGGTTATGTAAGCAACGGCCGGAGGTTAAGTCCGTCCGGGCCGCTGACTATGGAGTGAAACTGGAGGTCAACTGAGATCCACTGCTGACGGTTGGCGGAATCGGCTAAAGACGGCCGTAGAGCAGGGAAATCTGCCTTTTCGAGGCCTAGGCCTCCGTCACGCCTTCGAAGTCGGATCCCTATGAAAACTGAGTTAGCATTGAAACGCACTAAATTGGCAATTATTCACCTTTTCTCCACGCACAAATTCACACAACAAGATATAGCTGGCTATACCACTCTGGGTTCACTCGGTTTTCTCAATTAATAAATTTTAATTACCGCGTGTAATATTGACTTAATTTTTGGCAGCGCCGAGAAATATAAACGTTTTCCAAAGGGTTTTTATCAAAGAGTGAATTAAGCTTTGGGAAGCTGACTGCAGGTAACCGCGGTTCTGAGCTTTCCTTAGACTAACTGTTCAATCGTACGATCATTGTCAATCGCGATTGGCCATAGCCAGTTATGAGCTATTTTCGCTATGGAAAAGTTCCTATAATTTTAAGTGCGAGGGTGGGTCGAAAAGTTTCTGTAAGTGTAAGCTTAGTTGGTCACTACAAGGTGTACCTGCAAATAACAAATTAAATTGGAAAATAATATTCTTATAGATTGTCTCGACTATTAGATCTACGATTATATGCTAAATCGATGCTTTATTAATTTATTTCACATATTTAAAAGAGAAGAGCACCTACAGAAACGTCTTGGATAGAACTTAACAAGTGTGGTTGAATTTTCAACGATATCTCCATAAGATTATACCTACTTACTTAAAAAAACGATTATCACATTAAGTTTACTTAGATCACTAGTTCTCTATACTATTTGGTGCAGTTTTTTTAAGTAAGTAGGTATAATCTTATGGAGATATCGTTGAAAATTCAACCACACTTGTTAAGTTCTATCCAAGACGTTTCTGTAGGTGCTCTTCTCTTTTAAATATGTGAAATAAATTAATAAAGCATCGATTTAGCATATAATCGTTTTTTTAAGTAAGTAGGTATATTGATACTTTGATTTCGGTTACAAGCTGAATTGTGACTGAATATGACATGACTCTACCTTCTACCACTACTCTTTAATAGTGAAATAACTTTCAGCTACATTTATTTTGACTGCTACGGTAGAGGAATGCGCGTCTGTGAACGGATTCATTGGATTATGATTTGAACATGATTAATGCTAGACTGCGACTCGCTTGAGTAATACGGCCCGAAGATCGGCGGTTCCCGCTGCGATCGCGTAAGACGATCTACCGAGCAGCACCTTACGCCTTACATCACAGCCGTTTGGCAGTGAATTAGCATATTATGCTCGATTTGATATCTTAATGGAGTCTCGGCGGGAATCAGTCACAGGGATTACCGGCTTGGTGCACTCAAGTGATCGGTGGGAAGTCGCAAACTTTAATTTTGTAAATAAAGGAATTGTTAAATAGTACTTAACTTTAAAGGTGAAGTAAAAAAGGAAATAATAAAATATATATTTGAAGAAAATTTTATTGAATTCAATACTTTGTGAAGATCTCGTCTACTTTCGAAACTTTTCCAAGTTGGCCACAGATACCAAAGACTTGATTCATAAATTCATTTCCTCTTGTATAAGCAGTCAGCCGAAAATAAAACGCACTTTATATCAGAGAACCAGCTAGACCGATCTACGAATAATTGCATTTCCACCTTTCCTACCAATTATTTCCCAGTCCCCATGCAACTCAGTGGCTACTAATCAACTCATCCATCAATCAACTCCCCAAATAGACACTTCATCGCCGGTTTTCATAAATAACTTTTCACTTTTGAAGCGAACGCCCCGAAAGCAGCGTGTAATTCCAAGGCCAATTACTTCTAAGGGACAGACCTGAGGTCCCTTTAAGTGGCGATTGCATAAGTGGCAAGCGCCAGAGAGCTTATCAGGCTTGGCTTCTTTGTTCCATTCACAGACCGTGATAATGACCGATGATGATACCGAGTCATTGACTGCAGCCAACTCTACTGGGGTCTTTTGTGGCTTTTGTGCTCTTACATTTTATTTGATGGCTTTCTTTGTCGATCGGCTGGCTGTCCGATCGGACTGTGAGAAAATCCGCTTAGCAATCCCAGAAATCTGAAGAAAATATTTTCACCTGTCCGGTGCTGAGCCTGATTGAATTGTTTGCACAATCCAAAGAAGAAGAAGAAGTCGAAGGCAGGAAGTCGGCACCCTGTCAAATTAATTCATAAATATGCCATATGTGTTTTAATTTGATTGATTTGATTTGATTTTTCTCTCTCCCTTTGCTTGTGTGCCCGTGTTTCGGTAATTACTTCCCACACACGTCGAAAATGAAGAGTTTTTTAATTCCCAATTTCGCAGATTTCCTAATCGATCGCCATTATAGCTTGACTCCAGGGTCAAAAACAGGGCAATTCCAGCAAAAATTTAAAGAAATAACCAGTGGCAGTTGGTGTGTTGTTTTCGATCAATTACAGGTACCCCCACAAGCAAGCTGTGACACCGAGGAGACAATTGATTAATTTCTTATTACGGCAGCTTTCGAAACACACAACAACCAAGGGTGTGTTTTGTTAATAAAGCCTTGCCTTCGCCTTATCCCAAACAACTCGGGTGACCTCTGAGAAAGACATTTACGACTTGTCGCAATTCATTTTAATGCAGGGAAACGCATAAATTTTACAGGCAGCCATTCCCTTTCATGGAAAAATGAAGAGTTTTGTAAATCATACTTATGTACTTGAGCCAACAATTTAGAATTTCAAGATCGGAGCCGCAGAAACATGTATTTAAGGTCTTGATGAATGGGTAACCAATGGACAGTCCGAGATTAACAAAAAACAAAAGCCATTTCCAGACAGACGGTCAACAAAAACTGAAACACCGAAAAAGATTAAATGCTTTACAAATAACAACAACAAAGCGCTCGAGGGGAAAGACTTTCACCTTGCGACGAATGATAGCGAGAAAGAAGCAAAGAAACGTATAGAAAAACGAGCCAGGCAAACTGGAGGCAGAAGCGGCCTTCGAGAGAGATGCCATGGACCCGAAACCGAAACCCGAGACCTGCGCTGGCAACAACAAGTGGCCAGCCCGATGATCATCATCATGGTCACCTCTGACGGCAGAAGAGCCAGCCGTACGTCAATAAACCTTTGACTCGATGACGCTTACGGCCTGTGCTTATCACCACAGTTGAGGCCCAGACCCAGGCCCAGCATCGGTGCCATCGGAAGAGGTTGTAGTTTCTGGTGTGAACGATCGGCGGATCGTGAGCTGGCAACTTTTACTTTCCATTCAAGAATGGGCTGGGATTAAGTCACACGGCTGCGCGTACTTAGAATTCTACTCTTACTTTCCCCAAAATCTTCCGCCTCGCTAACCCCCCACGCAGGCACTTGGGAATCTCGGAGGTGAAAACGAACAGCCGAGCATTCGAAGCTGTCAAGCTGTCTTCGGGCCAGTAGTGTGGCCCAAGCCCCACAGTCGTTTAGGATAATCGTCGACTTGTATTCCACCAACCAGGCACTAATGGCTTAAGCAGATACAGTTATTAGTTAGGGCCATAGTTAAGTGCCACCTAATGCCAATCTAAAAAATACACAAAAATATGAGCACAACATGAAATTGGCAACTTTGTTTTCTTTTCATTAAAGACGTCGTCGGAAATTGCATAATCGATGCAAGCATCCGACGAATGAATAACAAAAACTAAACGAACCAACGTGGAGCCCTCGCGGCCATCTCAAATGGTGTCACGTGGATTCATTATGCCCAACACCAAAATTGTGAAAGACGGAGAGGGACTGAGCTGCCAAAATTAGACCGAATATAAAGTCAATAATTTCTGGTAACCCATAACCGCTTCCGTTCGTGCTCATGGATAAAGCAGGTGAAGATTTTACAAGATTATGCGTAATACTATTAACAAGATTGTGTACATACAGTCAAGCGGAGGGCTTCGGTATATGGCTAAGAGTTCAGAACTGGCACTATATTTATAGGTATAGGGTTATCTAGGATCGGTGTATAAAAGAATTATATTTTCCTATTCCAACAATAAGAGAAGAAATTAAAAAATATAGTACGAAATATACAGACAGACTTCACAATCACGAAAATAATTTAGCCCTAGGTCTAGTAGACAATAGCCTAACAGTAAGAAGACTCAAAAGATTTCACATTCTTGATCTCCCTGATAGGTAAAGATATGTAAACGATAAACTAGATTTAGTAGTAGGTTTCACTGGAAATCTACTACTCCTGTTATGTAAATATTAGTTATAAAATTTACCTATTGTCACTAGACAGATTGTAAATAAAATATGAAAAAAAAAAAATAATAAATAAAAAAAAAATAAAAAAAAAAATCCTATGGCAATAACTTTTGACACTTAAGGTAGCAAGTAAATGAAGCTTGATCTTAACTCAAAAGAATTGTACAAAAAGGTCCCTCCTTGAGACGACTTTATTTAGGCCACTGCGTAGGTCCCATTTTAGAAAGCCTCTAAAGGAAGAACTTGTAAAATAATAATAGGCTCCTACTAGAATTTACCCACAAATTGGTTACAATTTTAGTAAATTCAGAAAAATCAACATACCGGACAAACCTGAGGTCCCTCTTAGTTAAAAGTTAAAAAATTAGGTTTTTTTAAGCCCAACATTTTCTTTATATAAAACTTTGAAAAGTGCCAAAACAAGCCTTTTTTCTATAAAAACAGAGCACTTTTTATTAGGATTCAAGATCTACCAATACTTAATGACAATAAAATAAAATACCTACAAATTATTTGATGTGAAAGGAAATCCCCGAAACACTCTAAAGTTAATCAATTAAAACTGTTAAAAAATATATTTTAAGTTCAAATAATATTCTTAGATATACAGGCCTGCTCCGGTAATCGTAAAATTTTTTCGATTTCGTTTTGGGCGAAAACGAACCGTTTTCGTTTTTAGCTGCTCCGGTTTTCGGCAAATTTCTGCTAT
This sequence comes from Drosophila kikkawai, assembly GCF_030179895.1. NCBI lineage: Eukaryota > Metazoa > Arthropoda > Insecta > Diptera > Drosophilidae > Drosophila > Drosophila kikkawai. Next base: position 9,087,903 of record NC_091729.1, read on the forward strand.
CGGAATGTTTCGTTTCTCATCGTTTCTCACTGCTCAAGCAGCTAACTTGTGTTTTTGGTAATAAGCAAACAACGTAAAGTACTGCCTATTATATTTACAATTGCCCTTTTTCTAAGCCAGAAAAAGGCAAAAAATGAGAGTTAAGCATATCTAGGCACCTAAGATGCTGCCACACTTTTCACAGTTTTAATTCCGGTGGTCTCAAATAATTATTTGGTTAATTTGGACCATTTAAGTAATCACATTAAATACATTAATTATAAACAACCATTTTGGCGGTCCTTTAAAGTTATTAATGTATTCATTTATATTTTATAAGTATTTTTAACTGGCTGTTTCGTTCCACCGACAATATGGCAACCTTGGCGATAACTTTTTGCGGTGAACTTATCGACCTATCGCCAAAACGAGAAAACTGGTTGAACACGGCAAAAATTTTGTTGTCAAATCTGAGGTGGGGTCAGAAATAAATTTTTTATAAAATAACTACCTGCCAGAATGATCTTGTGGTGGTGTGGAATAAACATCAATAGACCACTGAGTAAACTATTTTTTTCCTTTTGTAAATAAGATCTGATTTCTTATAAAAAAAGCCATTTACTTTTCATTCCGGCCAGAAAAAGGTGCCCGTTTTTCAAATCGAAAATATCTTTCGTTTTCGATTACCGGAGCACCAATTTCTCGTTTTCAAAAACGAAAAAATCTTGCCGTTTTCGATTACCGGAGCAGGCCTGATTTTATATACGATGCCTGAAAGTATGCTATATCACATTTGTGAACGATTCCTTTAACCCTTAGATGGGTACCAGATGTTGAAAATAAACACTTTTGGTTGAGTATATAATTTTGTTTTTTTTTTTGTAATTTTTTTAATTGTAATTGATTACATGTGGTTTTCTTGATCTATACAATTAATATGCTTCATTAATTTAAAATTGATATATATTTTATACGTATATTTTGTAATTATAGGTAAAATTATCATTTTTGTTTCATTGTATTTAATTAATACTAAACGTTAAATTCGAACACACTTTGTAAAACAAGTTTTGCAATTGTATTTGTTGTTGGTTTTGTTTTGTTTTGTTTTGTTTTGTCAAAGCTCGTAATAAAACACATAAAGAAAGTATCCGAGACATAATTACGAAGAGTGGCAGAAGAAACAGTTATTAAATAATACGAAAGAAGCTCCAAAGGATCGCAGCCATGTGTATATTTATGTATAGGCTTAGGTATGGTAGTCCTACGTAATAAATATCATGAGCAAAAATTGCAATTTGTGTACATTGTTATCTAAACTTACAGGATTACAGGTTACAAACTTCGTTCAAATGACAGTCTAGCTTCGGTGAGTGCTCTCACCCAGCTCAAGTTCCTACTCCACAGTTTGTCGTGCTGCCTTTTGCCATACACAAACACATTAATTTGAATAAAACTCTATTTATCTTTGCCACCAATAATACGGTTTACATGCATAGTTCTGGGGCACTACAGTTGCTGCAGTTGTCGGGTTGCTTTAACTCTGTTCGGTTGTGATATTGGCCGTAGTTTATTTCTTCATATCGCTCTAGGTCTAATAGAATTATATAGTTCATTAAACATATGTGATTTCATTAAATTATGACATGTATTCAGTGTGGAGGGTTGATGGGTATGTAGTTGCATTATCCTCACACAATTACGAACTTCCCTTGCATTGGCAGACTAAAAAGTGAGTGGGCCTAGCATATTTCAGTGTGATGTCTGATGTTGGCAATCGAATCTCCAATAGCTTAAACTACGAATACAATTACAGTTACGATGTAGATACATTTCGCCTTCGCATATGTAACTAATAACAGCCGTGATACTGTTGCAAAAGACATGGAAGCTGTATGAAATTGTTACAGATCTGAGTCGTTAGCCTATGTATAAGATGGATCTCTGAGGGTGAGGGGGATGCGATGGGTGAGTCGTTACAAAGGTTGTCTACAACTATGTTCAGTGTATGCCTTCATATCTAATAACTATATCTAGGTTTTCTTGTTCCTTTGAGCTGGCTTCTGTTTTTGTTTATCTTCTTTACCCTTCGAAGGTTGGTTCACGTTTGAATACAAGGACAAGGCGTTGGAGGAGGACCTGCAACACCCTGGTAGCTGGAGGGAGGAGAATACTATCGGGGTGGGACTGGGGGGTTCGGGGTGAATACGATTGCGAAATACCTTTAGCTATGGCAGTAGCGAAATAAATTGGGGGAATACTGCAAAGTGCTGCAAGGAAGGAGTCTCCGTAGCCAGACGCGACTACTTCGAGTGGGGCAGGGATCACCAGGAGCAATGGGGATGCAACAGCAATGCGCTCGCATTCAGTACAATACACACACGTCTATATAATTCCTATATAGCTTATATAACAATAACTACAAATCGGCGAGAGGAGGTCGAGGAGCAGCCTAGCCCTAATCCTTCTTCTTCACCTTCTCCTCCTTTTCCTCCTCCCGCTCCCTAACATCAGCGCAGTGCTGCGGACGCCACTTCTAGCTCCAGAAGTCCATCATGTTGACCAGCTTGCACTTCTTCAGCTCCAGCTTGGTGGGCCTGGCCCGGAGTCAAGCCCGCCCGAAGATGGCCCTGTCGGAGACGTCGCCGGTGGACTGTGAGTGCGACATGGCCATGGTGGCGCCACCACCTGAAGACTGCTGCTGCTGCTGACCACCCACTCCGTGGTGATGGTGGTGATGTGTGGCCGTAGCAATCGTTGCCGTCGACGCATTGTGGTGCGTCACATTGTGGTGGTTGTGCGCCAGCGTCGAGCTGCCGTACTTCGAGGACACGCTGCCGATGCCACCGACATTGCCACTGCCGGTCAGGTGCTTCCTGGTGGCCGCCGACGAGACGTGGTGGGTGCTGCCGCTGCCCACGCCGCCGTAGATGCGATGCAGCGAGTACTGCTGCACCGACTCCAGGTCGGACACGCTGGACGCGATCTTCGAGCGCACCGCCACCTTCTGCATGCTGTTGTACTTGTCGCTGGCGCTCAGCTTGATGTCCGGCAGGTGTCCGTTCGACTGGGCATGTCCATGGGGGTGGCCGTGGCTCGGTGGCTGCTGCTGGCGCGACTTGGCGGTGTTGGTGGCCATGGCCGCGCTGTGCACCGCCGTGGTGCTGGTGATCGAGGCCACCACCGGACCGCCGCTGCCTGGCGAGACCTCTGCGAAGCTGTAGCAGGAGGACTTCTGGGAGACGCTGTTTAGGCCCGAGCTGGACGAGCTGCTGGACATGCGGCAGCTGCGGTGGCGACTGGAGGAGGAGGGCTGCAGGAACTCGTGGTGGGCTGCCTCGTCGGGCGTCATCCGTTCCGCGGGGTCCCATTCCAGGCAGCGCTGCAGGAAGTCGATGAAATAGCGGTCCTGGCAGTGCAGGATCTGGGCCAGCGACTTGCTGCCCGGCGTCCGCTTGCGTCCCTTGGTGTTTGTTATGCAGCGCGGGGCATCGCGGGAGTCGAAGAAGAGGCGCCGCCGCCTGGCCACCGAGATGAGCACCTTGGGCGGCAGACCCAGCACCTCCATGATGCAGGCCAACTGCTCCACCTCGTTCTCGCCGGGAAACAGTGGGAAGCCCGTGTATAGCTCGGCAAGGATGCAGCCTGAAAAATTAAAGAAGAGAGAGGGGTTGACATCAAATTGATATTGATTTTTATCTGGTTCAGGGGCCACATCTATGTATATACTATATGCATCTGAAGCTGTACTCGTATCTGTAACTATCTATCTTCCGCAGTAATTTCGGGCGGTCAGACAAGCGCATTGACCTTGACTTTGGGCCGGACACGTGCCTGCTGTGCTCGAGCTTATTTATTTCCTGCTGCACTCCATAATGGACTCGGACTCGGACGGAGTGGCTTTGGCGAGAGAGATGTCACAGCAGGATTGCAGGATCAATGCCTTTGACGGCCATTTGGTGACTGAGCTTCGACCTCCGGCCATTCATCTAACTTTTTCAGTGACTGCAGTAATTGACTGACAAATGGTTTTATTTTCCGAGTCATGACTAAGCTTTGTAAGTCACTTAGTGTTATTTTCTATAAAGTATAGATTTTTGGAAGACACCTACCCATTATTGCTAACCTAATCAATTTCAGATACTAACACCGAGAACCCCTTTAGCTGCACAGTCTGTACTTAGAGCTTAACCCTCCCTCGGTGCGACCTCATTTACCTAATGAAGCTTCAAGCCATCAAACCCACACATACATATGCACCACATATGGCAGTGGCAGGAGGACTGGCTAAGAGCTCACATCATTCAACACGTAACCCATTTCCATTGCCTGCCCACGCTGTGTGCTCAGTGCACAGTAACTCAAATAAGAGAGCCCCACACATGAAGCAGGCCAAGACAGCGGATAAAAATAAACTGGGCTGTCTTTTATTAGGACCCCGGGCAGAGCAGACCTCACGTCCGTGCGCACATTTAATGAGTCCTTTGTTGCCCAAGGAGCTGCGCACGGTGCTTTCCCGCTACTGCCTCCGCTGACCGGACCGGACGTGGCTGTGGTCGGAAATGGGCGCTAAAAGGATGTGTTCAGTGGCGACTGAGGGCAGGACGAACTGAAAGCCCGGTCAGGGCTTGGCAAAATTATTATATACATAAACTTCGAGAGGGGCGGTGGCACTTGTTGAGTGCCCGCCCTCACCTCCGGCCCCTTCATCGATATCTCATTGTTCGGTGGGATGGAGGAGGTCCTTTTCCGCCGCCACCTTTGCCTTGCCTGTTGCTGCTAATTGGCCAAGTGCGTGTTCTTACACTTCGCTGGGCTTTTCTGTGTTTCGCCCAGGTCAATCGTACGGATAAAGTGGCAGGGTACCCTGGGAAAAATACGGCTTAAATCGTTTCTCATTAATTGCAATTAATTTGGTAAACTAAAAAAGATTTTGTAGTTGCTACCTAGTACACCTCACATGTGCATATATCCTACAAGTTGGCCACGTGCAGAGTATGCCACACACTGGTTAATATTTAATCCTTCCCCCGATTGCCGAGCGGATATTTATAGGGCCAACGTGAGTGGGCAATAAACCTGCCTGCCAAATGCAGGGCAAGCCTTTTAAATTGCAGTCCATATATGTTACGAACACGTTTTTCAGCCCACTTGGGACCCTCGGCAGGATGTTTTTAATTAAAAGTGGACACTCACCCAGGCTCCACATGTCGATGGCGGTGCCGTACTGCAGGCCGAGAATCACCTCCGGGGAGCGGTAGAACCTCGATTGGATGTACGTGTAGATTTTACGATCCACGTAGCACGAGCTGCCAAAGTCGATGACTTTGATGGAGCTGCTGCCACGCTGTTTGAGCAAGATGTTTTCCTGTTTTTCCAAGTAAAGAAGATGCATTAGAGGAAGGCTAGCTCGACTTATACCACATACTTACCGGCTTGAGATCACAGTGAATAATGTTTTCCTTGTAGAGCAGGCGCAGGCACTTCACAATCGAGTTGCAGAAGCGTCTTATGAGACTCATGCTGAATCCGTTGTAGTTGTTCTTCTTTATCAGCTCGTACAGGTTCAGGCTGCAAGGACAGAAAACAGGATACACAGGACATTATTGAGGGCCCGTTCAAGTGTGACTCGAACATGAGTCAGCGCCGAAGCCCCCCGAAACCGTTTGCCAAACAAGGAAACACTCGCGACAGGAGAACAAAACTAGGAACGGCCGCTTTAAGTCCGTGTTGCAGTACGGGTAACATGCATTGAATTAATTCCCATTGCATGTCGGGCTCAAATTTGGGCCCACAGCGCGATAACGTTCTAAGTCGGCGGCAATATTGACAATGCCAGTCGTGAGCAGTCAGCAGCAGAAATGGTGGCAAATTCAGCCGAAAAAGCCGCCCCCAATAATGGAAACAGTGGGGCAAAGGCAGTGTCTGAGCACATTTTAAAGATTTAGCCAACAGCTAGGGGAAACCGATCGTTTAAGTCAGATTTTTTGTGCAGTCCGATCATATATTAAAGAACTCTAAACAATAAGATGCATAACTACGTTACGGCGTTACGCATCTTGTTGTTACTTATATTGGTCTTACTAGCGTGTCACAGACTTCAGACTTGAGACTTTCAAGTGCAAAGAAGTGTTTATTATTAGCATTTCACGAAATATTTTATATTTATCTTCAACTTCACAACACTGTTAGGACCTCTTTCTCCTTAGTCGCCAAAATACCCCTTATTGTCAACCCGTTGATGGCTGTTTTGTTTACATTGCCATTTCTGTACCATTCGCAGTTATGCGATTGCGAGCGATTAATTAACTGATAACAAATGGTTTCTTGTTCCTCAATGTCAATGTAACCACAAAAGAGACAACCATTCGAGATAACCATCTGGGGGTTGAAATATATACTCATTCTGTAGTTTATCGTGGCGAAAGTTTTGTCAATTGTGGATGTCTCAGCATGAAAGCCGATGATTGATGATGGTTAGGAGTCAGGATATTACTTCCTATTCCATCTCCTCGCAGATTTTCTCCCGCTCAACATGGCTCAATTCATCGAACTCGCCTTCATATCCGTCAACTCACCATTTTTTTTTACGAGCATATTGCCATCAATAACTTTATCGCCTGCTCATGAGAGCTGCTCTGACATGTTTGACCTATATAAGAGACGAGCAGTAGATTGCCAAAAGTAATAACTGTTCCTGGCATGAAAGAGGCCAGGATATGTGTGGTTATGCCCAGGAAAATATATATATGGATTTTCCTGTGCGACTTGAACACATGTTAATCGCCTGCTAAGGCTTTGAGCCGTGTTCTACAGCTTTCTAGTGTCGTAATCCAATTTAAATTTATGTCAAAACCCAGCACACGAGTTGCTAAGAGCGCTTAAAAGCGCGCTAAGTTGATTGAGCTAACAGAGTGTCAAGGCCGTTCTGCCAAGCTTCCCCCTTTTAAGCCACATAATGGCATGGATGACTGTCAAATCGCTGAGCAGAGCCGCCGGATGGGAGAGGAACAGCCCGAACGACGGCCGCAAAGGTCATGCGGCGGCTTTTAATTTGAAAACTTTCACATTGCACTGGCGCCGTAGAGCCCCGAAATAGCGGGCTTTAAAATGTCGGCCTTTAAAGGCGCTGGAAGAGCGGCATTGGAATCGATTTTAGTTACGGCCACGACACCCAAAAATAGATGGCGAGCGGCTGTGGGAGGCAGGAGTGCTTTTGGCAAACAGACGAGTCTATAACAAACCAATAAGAAAATCATCAAAATGTCATAATTTCAATCGGCGAGCCCGGCTCCTACATGTGTATGCTTGGCAGTCTGCATATTATAACTGCATTATGACATGCCACACAGAGACGGCAATGGCAGAAGTCCACGGTTCTCCCGTGAACTTGAAAACTGCCTTTGCCGACTGACTGGCTGGGAGCGTCTTTCCCGGCATTTCCGCGCCTTTTTCCGGCATTCCGGCAGAATTCCGTGCCGAAATTCGGCTCGTAATTTGATTGATTTGCCAATGCGCCGCGCCGTTGCAACTGCAACTGCAACATGCAATTGTAACGAGCCACTAATGCCTGCATTTAGCACACCGAAAATGGAGCAGAAGAATGCCAAATGCGGCCGAGAGTAAAAGTTTGGATAAACAATGACGGTTGACGCCCCCAAGTAAACAATAAATACATATAGATAAGCCCGACTGAAGGTCTTTCCCGGGAAGGACACTATTTTCGTCTTATCTCTAAGTAAATCGAATGGATTTCAATGTTATTATCATCCTTTCTTTGACAGAGTCAGAACAGTTCAAAGTCCTTGGGCTGTATGTAAGTGCATCTGAGTGAAAATCGTGCTTTATTGCATATCTTGCGGCTGTCAATTGGCCGTAAACAAACTTCTCTGTGAGTCGAAAATTGTGTCACCTTCTGGGTGTTGGTCGGACGAGCAACTTTGTCGTTGCTTTCCAAGTTTTAGCATAAATTTGCTGGTTGAAAAAGCTAAAGGAAATGCCAAGTAGTTGATTGACAACTGACTTTTCGCTGTCTGCATTTGCAAGTCGAATGGATCTGTGGTTCCTTGGATCTCCGAATATTGATTCCCTTGCGGAAATTCATAAAATATTAACCAAGTTATTTCGGAGCGCTTTTATATTGCCATCTTTCCTGGTTAATTTTCCCTTAAATATCCATAAATATTCAAAGTTAAGCCTCTTAGCCGAAACACGGGCAGAAAACCGCCTCTGAATTAATGATGCTGTCCCGGGCTGGGACGCCTGTGACCTTGTCTTTCGGGCCAGGCTCATCGGCTCAAGGACGAACGAATATCCTTCCCCGGCAGTCGTTGTGCGGCATTTTAATTAGTCCGCGGCTGTGTGACGGTAGCCCAAATAATCACAGAAATGCAAAAAGTATTCTGCCACTGGCACTGTCAGAAGTGGAGACGATGTACCTTTTAGCAAATGATAAATGACTTGGCCTTGGCCAGGCTAACTGGCTTCTTCTATCTCCCCCCTGACGGTCTGACGGGACGTGCAGCCAAACAAACTTAGTGCTCGGGAAATGTCAATTAGCAGTAATTACTGTGCCATGGCACGGCATAATAATAACCTACATCAACATCAACATCAGCAGAGCAGCTGACACCGCGTTTCCCGGCCCCCGAATGCCTATTCTCCTGGTAACTCAATTCGCGAGCACGGACAGTCGTCCTTGCAGCCGCGCTCTGCTCTCCCCTAATTGCAATTTACACGCTCCGAGTGCAAAAATTAATTTAAAAAACAAACTCGCAGGACTTGGAATGGCTCATTTGCATGCCACGCCCGCTGCTCACGCAGACTGAAGCGCCGCCATCAACCGCATGTTGCATTTTAATTAAAAATCATTTCTTTCAGTCCTCACATGGAGAAGGACATCCTGCCAGATGTCTATGTCACTCCCACGTTGTCGGTGGGCATGTCAGGAATAGTCAATTACACAGCTGACGACAGTGTCGGTCACACGGCCACATCTGTTTGACATTGATGAGCTTTGAAGTGGATTAAAGTGCAATAGGGGGTCGCAAGTACAGTATTTGGGTCAAATAATTAAAGGGGGCTTTAAGGGGGAATATAAATTTACTTATTTATACTTCTACAATAGATAAATAAAATTATAAGATGCATAACGAGCGAACTTTAAATTGCCACATTCCCAAAATAAAAAGGATAATCTACATCCTGTACAGTTTTATATACTACATTTGAAGCTTATATTACGATGACTTTCAGCCTTTTGCATTATTTGTTGATTATCAATATTTGGATATAGGCAATAAAGTATCGCTTCGATAATCGCTTGACACCGTTTAAAGCACTAATTTGCCTTTTATAATGAACCATATTTATTGCCTTTTATTTATGTTATCTGTTTGCCTAAAAAAATTAATTCCCTAGTGTTTATCGCCATCCTGATCTCGTGATGAGCCATAAAAATTGAAATTAAATCTTTACTTATTGCTTGTCTACAAGGCGTTGAGTTGGGAGGCGCATACGGTGACATTGGAGTCACGAAAAGGAGGAGCCTAGGGGCCGGGGTGCAGAGTCCTTCGGTCGTGCTTCTCTCCCGGGCAGCATTAAGCTGAAATTTATGTGCTTGACACACACACTCCCGCGCTGCCTGCCGGTGACTTGGCAGCAGCGTCGTCCTCATCGGGACAATATGCTGCATAGTTATGGGGCCGAGAGTGTGGCGTTGTGCTGCCTGTCTTTGGCACTTTGGCAGCTCTCATTTTATCGCTGTCGCCGTAAATTATGTGGCCCATAATGCCAGAACAAGACCGAAACGGCCGACAGAAAATACCACCTGCCAGGGACCAATGTGGGAAATCATCCCAATATGTGTGTGTGTGTGCGAAATGTGTCACTTGGCGTCAATTCAGTCCCTCCCATCCCAGCTGCCCGTGGCACTGTCCCTTTTGTGAAATGAAGTCCTTGAATGTGGCGGTGTAATAAGTGTGTCACTTTAGGGACATGGTTTTAGGTTTCATATTTGCAGACCCTCTGGGCGAAGGGGCGGAGGTCAGTTGGCTAATTAGCTAATCAGATTGTGAGGGAGCTTCCTTCCCCGAAAATATATGGTTTAAAATAACTTTTACTAGGAACTACAAACCTTGAACCTTACACTACTCTTTCCCGGGCCAATAAAACAATTTCTATAATCTCGGTCCGACTAATCCTATCAGGCAGTTCCAATCTCTCTCAAACCCATAGCAGGCAAATTTAATTGCGTGCACGTAAATTAATTACGTAAAACTTTCGGTACAATTTGTTTACTCGTTCAAAACAAACTTTAAACTTGCCGTCGGGTTGTCAATGCGGTTCCCTGTCTCGCCCCTGGTCACTTCCAGGCACTAACTTTATCCGCTACAGGAAAACTTCCTTTGGGAGAACAAGAACAAAAAACACCAAGTGCCCACTCCAAGCAGCCAAGGATACTAAAAACCATTTTGCGGCTAATTAGTCGCAGTGCAAATAATTAATTAGCTTTGTGTAACTGTCTGGAAATGGGAAAAGGATTCTAGGCTTTTCCCTCCATCGATCTGCAGATTTCATGGCGTGCAAGGAACCCATTTGAATTTTGAAACCACAAATCAGTGCTCAAAAATGTCAGCTTGCTGGAATTTTGAACTTCTTTGGGCTTGCAATTAAGACAAATTAGTCATCCGTCGGCTTACGGAAATGTCAGGCTCGATGGGTGCCTAAAAATTTGCCGGGGAGTTGGGCTAAGGAAACAAGTACACGACCACCACCGACCTTCAGCGCTTGTTTTCCTAACGAAAAACTTTGACAACTTTTCCTTTTGCATCGCGTGCCGCCTTTGTACTTTCCCCGGGATTTATTTTTACTATATTTGCGTTGCCTGCTGTCTAAACTTTGACATATGCAGGCATGCCTCCACCAACAGCCCCCTTTTGGCGGAAAATCAACACCCAGAACACCTGATTTTTTGCCTCCTGCCAATCAATTAGATTTCTGCACACAGGCACTTCCAAAGTGCCGGCTAAAACAACAGGTTTTCCCGGGCTGTGCACACACATGCGGGTGCACTGCGCCTGCAAGGAGGACACACAACATTCAACATTTAAATTGAAATTGATGGCCGAGCGACGCTTGCGGTCCGCGGTTGTTGATTTCGATTGTGTCTGCGTTTTGCGGCATGTAAAGCACACGCGGGCAGGAAATTAAATAGGGAATTATATTGTCTATACCGGGAAGGGGGAATGGAGAAATGCACACTCAAAGGCAGCTTTTAGCAAGGCTATCGATACAGGTACACTATCTAGCCCACACCTCCCGATAAATTATTTCAAACAATCGTAAAAAGAATTATGAAACGCACTTAGGAGCATTTATGACGCAGCCAGGATTTATGGCCTTATGAAATCGAAAACCGAAGCCGAAGCACACACACAGGACAATAAACTGAACTTAAGGGGGGGGTAAGGTATTTAATTTTTTTTTTCGTAAATTTTTTTTTATTTTTTATTTTTAAAGTTTAACATCTTAAGAATATTGTGTCCAAGTTTTACATCGATCAGAGTGAAATTGACGAAGTTATGCGGATTTGAACGAAGGTCGGTTGGTGTTCAATGCATGGGAATCACAAAGTTTAAAGCGCTCTCCTGAAAAATTCAATATTTCAAATCGGTGTACACGATTACAGAAAAACTACTGGACCGATCGATTTGAAATTTGGCACACACATTCTTTAACTAATTCCTCAGGTATTCACGTCGGCCTTTTTTTAATTTTTAATTTTTATATATTTTTAAATTAAGAAATAACGTTTTTTTTTAAGTCAAAAATCGGGTTTTTGACTTTCAAATATCCTAAAAAATCACAAAAAAACTAAAAAAAAAAAAACGCTTCGTGAATACCTCGGGACACTTATCCTTTAACGAATGAGGTATAATTTTTTTAGATCGGATGATCCTGTGGACTGTTAGGATGTACACCGCAAAACAACTTTTTTTGGAGGCGACTCTGGAGATTCCCTATAACTTCTCTACCTCTAAATATTTTTCAATACAAAATTTATCAAAAATTATTCAAATGTTGTGTTATTATATGGTATTTAATTCATTAAGCTAACTTTAGCCGTTCCGCCACAATAATTTTTTGAAAAGTGGCCTTTTTTGCACCGAATTAACCTTACCCCCCCCTTAATTCGGCGGAAAAGGCTCATATGTCTGTCGCGTTTGTGGGGGAAATATCGCAATGCGTGCTAGGTACTTGGAGCATGGAAATTAATAATAGCCGAAATTTTATGGTCACCAAACACGCAACGAAAGTTAACTGGAAATAATTGGCAGAATGTTAATAGAAATGCGAGTTATACGCGCTTTTAATTGAAGCGGGTAACAGCCAACTCGACTCGTCCCGTGACTGGCAAGGCAAAACCCAAATTAAATGCGACTTCATTGACGTCAGAAGGTGCTGCTAAATAGAATGCTGTGGGAGGATGGGCTATACATACCTCATCAGCTCAAAGGTGATGCACAAATGCTTGCGGAAGTAGGTGTAGTCGAGCATGTGTATGACATTGTGAGATCCATCTGCATCCTTCTCCCGCAGCTCATCGAGTATGTTGAGCTCGACCACGGCCTGGTTGAGGAAGCGCTTCTTGTTCCTTATGATCTTGATGGCCACGTGGGTGTTGGTCTTATGGTCCAGGGCCCTGATCACCTGTCCGAAGCTGCCCTTGCCAATCACCTCCAGAATCTCGTAGCGAAAGGCTATGTGATCGTGTTCGATCTGCAATGCAAAGAGGCTCAAGCTTGAATGTTTTGCAATTGCAAATTATGCGAAATGTACTTACGATCTTGTAGTTGCCATTATCATCGTCATAGCCCAGATTGGTGGTGTTGGCTGTGGGGGCGGGCTTGTTGTAGTTCTTGCTGGCATGCTGGCCAAAATAATAGACCTCCTTGTACACCTTAAGCTCCTCGAACTCCTGATCGGTTAGGTAGTTCCGAAACTTTTTCACCAGCTCTGCAAGACAAATTTATAATGTTTAAAATTGAATCAGAAGAAAGTTCTTGCTTTAATCAACAGATTTTTCATGCGTGCGCTCCTCTCAGGTAAATACAAGTAAGGGGGTCATCGAGAATTTCCTCATGTGGCAACTGCCACTCTAAAAACCCACTGACCCTGACCTCAATGCCATTTATTTTCCCACCAGAATGTTGTATAAAATTAATTAGAGAGCAGAGGAATGACGGAGTGCGGCTACCAAATGCCTGAAGGGCGTGCTCAACTAATTGGCATTGGGCTGCAGCGAGGCAGAGAGCAAACGCACAAAGCCTGGCCAGACTCAGCGTCAATTTAGCAGCTCCTGCAGTCCAATCTGTGGGTGAACATTGTCGGAAAGCGTTCTTTTACACCCAGAGAACTAAATAAAAAGAGGGATATCCAAGGATGTAGGTAAAAAGCCTCAAGAAACACTTCCACAAATTCCTATAAATTAAACAAATTTCCCCTTACCAGATGGCGTCATGGGCGTATTGCACTTGGGCTCGGCGCTTCCTGTGCTGCTGGCCGAGTTGCCGGAGCTGCCGCTGCCGCTGCTGCTATTGGACTTGGTGGAGGAGCCTCGCTCATTGCCGCCGTTGCTGCTGTTGGTGGTCGATGAGGACACTGGCGATCCGATGTTGTTGCCATTGCCGCTGCCATTTCCATTGCTGTTGCTAATACCATTGCCATTGGAGGCTGTCGTGGCCGTGGTGGTCTCACCCCCTGCCATGTGGTTGTTTTGTGCATCCAGGCGCCGGGACCCGTTGCAGAGCTGCGGCAGGTCCAGTCGGGAGCCCGTCAAGCGAACGTCCCGTCGCAACTTCTCGTTGTCCAGTTGGATCTGCAAGGGAAGACGGAACCATATGAAAACAAGAAAGGAAGCTAACTTCGGCACGCCGAAGTTTGTATACCCTTGCAGATATTATTTCATTACATTTCAACTATACTTATAATGTTTACAGTTTGACAGTTACAGTTTTACATTCACACCTTTACATTTTCTCTACATCTACCGATCGCTCCTATGGCCGCTATATGATATAGTTGTCCGATTTTCATGAAATTTATACCAAAATTCTACAATAATAAAATAAGCTTATATCTCAGAGTAGATGAAAATACGTTGAAAAACAACGAAGTTATAATTTGTTTCCTATTAATTTCCCGATCGTTTCTATGGCAGCTATAAGATATAGTCGTCCGATTTTCATAAAATTTTTACCAAAATTCAGAAATATTATAGAATGGCCATATCTAAAAAATGGTGCAAAAATGTTAAAAAACAGCAAAGTTATAATTTTTTTTCGAAAAATTGATCGAACATTTGTATGGCAGCTATATGATATAGTCGTCCGATCCGGCCCGTTCCGACATATATAGCAGTGAGAGTATATAGAAGACTATATGCAAAGTTTCATTCAGATAGCTTTAAAACTGAGGGACTAGTTTGCGTAGAAACAGACAGACGGACAGACGGACAGACGGACAGACGGACAGATGGACAGACGGACAGACGGACATGGCTATATCGACTCGGCTGTTGATGCTGATCAAGAATATATATACTTTATAGGGTCGGAAACGTCTCCTTCACTGCGTTGCAAACTTCTGACTGAAATTATAATACCCTGCAAGGGTATAATGACACGAAATCGAGGGTCAACTTCTGCAGGGAGTAGCATACTTCCGGGCAGCTAACGAGATCTGAACGCAGCAACTCGTAGGGACCGAACCTGCTGCGGAGAAAGCAGCATACTTTCCGGCTGGGATTCTTGTCCGTGATTCGCTTGCGTAGCTTTTTCCATTTCATTGCAGGTAATTCTTATTTTAATTCTCTATTTTATTTTAAAATACCGCCTGACTTTTAGTATGTATTTTACTGACGAATCAGTCAGAGTTGTTGGAGTGTAAATAAACGTAGAAAATACAAAAAAGAAAGCCAACTTCGGGGTATATTATTTTCTTATTATTTAAAAGATATTTTCTATACTTTTTTATACTGTTCATTTATACTGTTGGGACTCGAATAGGATGCAGTCCAAGAATTATACGCACAGAGAGATCCTATCACTAGTTCAGTTACAGTTTACAATACCTTCCCCCGTATCATCGAACATTGACTTACCGGCATTTCGCATCGATCCAACATTGTGTATCGCCTTCGCTGTGTTGTCGATTTTATCCAAAACAAGGAACGCCTTCACGAAGAAGTGAAGCCCGGTGCCTATGTGTTGTCACCCTGAGCCCGGTGCTTAACTGGTTGAGTTGTATCTCCTCTTCCGGCGAAATATTATTGATAACTTTCGGGGTAATATGTCTGTGGGGCGCACATTTGCATTTGTTTTCGTTGTTGGGGCCAACTGCAAAGAGGGAAAAGGTGGAAATCCATGAACAAAAGTACAATGTGAGGAAGTCTTTAAACCATTGACTTTTAACCCTTTTTTCCGGTAACTAACGTCACCAAAAAAGAAGTCAACCAGATATGATGAACATAAATAATAAAGAACCGGCGGGCACTGCGCATTCCAAGTGCACATCGTAAATAAAACGCTAAATGGTAAACAGAAACTCCCCCCAATATCAATGACATGTCGGAGCACAGGCCATAACTATAACTAACACAAAAAGCCGGCAGCGAGAACCCTAAGTTAGCCGCTGGCAGTTAGCAGTTAGCAGTTTTCATTGTCAAGGCGGGCGACGACAAGCGGCCTCATCAAAAGGCCCGAAAACTTTATTCATATTTTCTCCGCAAGGGTCGTAAAGAGCGGAACCAGTCAAAGTAGACCCCCGAAAAGCCCAACCCAGTTAGCCCGAAGCCTGGCCCATTCCCCCAGGTTGCAGCGGACTGACAGGCACAAAAACTTGGAAACCAAAGTCATGGCCAATTATTAGCCTTTTTCTCTTTCGTTGTGTTCGGTTCGTTGTGCATTTGACAGTTGGGCGAGTGTGGGGGAACCCGAACCCAAACTCGAACTCGAACTCGCACTCAATATGCATAATAATCCTAACCCTTTTCAGCGGACTAAAGCCACCCTTTTCGCAGGGTAAGTGCAGTGGAAATTTGAGTTTGTTTGGTAAGTTTCCTTATGAATAGAGCCATAATGAAAGCAGTTATTCGGAAGTGCACTGTACTGATACAAAGTTAACTAATAAACAATAAAACAAATATATAGAAGCCACAAACCACTTCTTTCAGTGCACGGCTTGACAACTTCCCGTACTCTTCAAGAAAGAGTTCCTATTTCACCCGAATACCATTTTCCCATTAGCCGTCTGTCTGGCGTATGGTTGTTCGGTAAAATTTATTGGCTTTAAAAACTCTTCTGTCATAAAATGATAATTTACAGCATTCGGTTTCTTCATCAAACTGACAGTTACTGTGTGGGGTTGGGGTCGAGGCTTTTTCCGAGCCTTCCTATACATCACGAGGTATTTCGGCATTGTCCGCTGGTTAAGTCGTTAGCTCTACTTGTTTTCCTTCCCTACTCTCGGGTTTCTGACGGCTACCAACAGCTTATACAGTCATTCGGGTTGTCTGTCATTAAATGCAATTTTTGGTTGCCATTTTCCGTCCATTTTGGTTTCGCAATTCGCGAAGAAAGCGAAGAGCTCTTTAAAGACCAAAAGTCAGGCCGGATTCGGACTGTGCGCCTGGGTGTAGCTTGATAAGCGAAAGTTTTTTGAACCCACCTCGAACCTAAGCTCTTGCAAGGTTGGACAATCATGAGCGCACTTGGGCCATTGAAAAGGAGTCACTGCTGACGGTCACGAGTCGCATTGTTCCCAGATTCAAATGACAAATCAATTGAGGCGACTGCCGTCGTCAATTGTAAGTAATTCCAACAATTACACGCCCCGGCAACCGGACCATTTATCGACACTTTATGACGCCGCCTTTATCGTTTCCATCATTGGTCTCGATATTTCGCATTGATTTCAACTGAGTAACGTCAAGATCACCGGGGATCGTTTGTCATTGCTATGACACCCACCCGATGTCTGAAGTCTGAAGTCTGCAATTTCTATTAATGACACTGAATTCAAATGTCAGACTCAATGCTGTTTTTTGGCTCAAGTTTGCGAAGAAGTCTTTGGACAAGCTCAGATTTGGTTGATTTGGCATTGAAGCTATCGAGCTGTGGGTAAGTCGAGTCCAGGTTCGCATTGAGAGACCTCCAAACGACAGATTGATATCAGAGCTCTGATTCATTTCAAATGCTCTTTAATCTTGTGATTCAATTGCGGAATTATGTTGGGAGTCGGGGTGAAAGGTAATGTAGTTATTTAATTGCATAATCTGCTTTTGTCAGTTCAAATAATTTCACCCTTGGCTGTGCTGCTGCTGCTCCGCTGACCCAAAGTATCAAGATACAATATTAAGCCATTAATTTGAAATTTCTACGCCAAGTGTCGGCGGGGACCATCAAACCGAAAAAAACAAAAAGAAGAAAATTGGCCACTCAAAGTAATTGAGTTGCAGCAAGCCAACATTTTGTTGCTTGTCTCCGAAATTAACCATCTCGGAGAAGCAATAAAAACGTCGGGAAATTTATGGGAATAATTTGTCAATTTATGGCACAGACTCTTGTTTTGACAGGAGCGGGAAAATCTTTTCAATCTGGAAAGGTATCCCTAACTGTGGGTGCACTGAACAAGTGCACTTCGCTTCGCTGGGGTTATAATTTTGTAGATTTTGTTGTTCGTCTTTAATAAATGTCAATTGCTCACCGAGGCGGTGAATTCGTTTGTGCTTCTCTTTTCGTCAGCGATGCAAACATTGAAGAGCAGAAAAATAAATAAAGACCAAACAGCAAAACGTGACATTTGGTTGTTGACTTTTGACACTTGCAATAATTTTGGGCAGACCCGAAGCGAGATTTATATGCAAACCCATTGGATCGACATATCTTCATGTAAAGTAAGTGCTTCTTTTTCATTTATTTTTTTTCATTGATTTTCGGCAGGAACCAGCTTTTGCTAGTGGCTGCTAAATGTCAAGTCTTGTGCCATTTGGAGGCTTTGATTCCGCTCTTCTCCCGCCTGGAATTTCACTCTGGCTTCCCTATGAAGTCTCAGTTTTTGAATTTCGATGGCCTCAGCGTGTCAATAAGCTGTCAGAAATTGTGCTGGGCACTCGGCTCATTGTCTGCTTTGATTTATTGAATTGTTTTCTTTTGATTTCATGACGCCCCAAGTGCGGCCCACCAAAAGTCCCTGTCCATGTGCATATAAAACAGAAACTTTACATTCAATTTGTTTTTTTAAAGAAATATCTCTCGTTTGCGAACGAAACACGTCCGTAATGAGACTTGAAGAGACATCATGTCTAAGGTTTTTATTTTATAGAATCCATTGTTCGCTGGTATTTTATTGATTCGTTTGTCTGTGGCCCAAAAATGCCAAACCATTTTTGACACTTTGAAGTTTTGGGGGTAAAAAACACATCAAAGAGCTTTGATCTGCTGGATTCCAGGCGATGCGATGGGAATTCAAATTATGGATATTAAAATAAACAATAGAATCGACGGAAGGCTTCTAATAACAAAAATTTGATGGTGTTGAACTGCTGATATTCCATCTAGAAAGTGTTAATCAAGCGATATACAATCTTTAGTTCTTCAAATTGAATTTACATTAAAACCTCCAGACATGGTAAGATCCACCTTATAATGTGCAACAATTGCTCCCATATTTTATAAGGCTTAAGGATAAACTTGCATGTTTAGATGATATTTCTCTAAGAAATCGAAAGGGTTTCACATAAAAGAACTTTGAATTTGTCGAATATTTTGGCACACGTGACCCAAATGGGCTTTACTCCATTTAATTATACGGAACACCGAGAAACGTGCAAATAAAGCATCATTTGTCAACCGGCAAAAATCGTCTAACTATTACCTCGCGTGGCCCAGAAAAGTGGCAGCCCACGAAAATAGAAAATAAATAAATTCAAAATGAGCGCCGGCCCGGCCAGGCGACATGCTACAGGCATTTTGCTCATTTAATTTCGCGCAGACATGAAACATAAGTGAAATTCATTTAGTTTTCATTATTACGATTATTTTCGTATGCCGAAAGCAGGCCACGAATTGCATGCCACCTAATTCGGTTAGGGCCGGTAAAGCGGGCCGGGCATTAACCAGCCTATCCGCAGCCTAGGCACCTAAAATGTGACCTCATAAACCATTGACCCACTAACCCCGGCCCTAAGTAACGACCCGGGCGCGAAATGTCAGCGGATCCCATATAGATTCCAGTCCCAGTCCGAGGGTGTCCAAGTGGGAGCGGAAGTGCTTGGGTCACCAGAGGGGAACCACTCCGTGGTGGTCAGTGGTGAGCGGTCGTTGGCTGTCAGAGAGGTATTTCCAGGCTACCTAGTAATTTATTAATTAAAATAAAAGCCTAATATAGAAACCGATTGGGATTATTTGCTTTAAATTGGCTTCCAAGTTAGTTTTTATTTTATTTACAAAGACTCCGCCACAAGAAGGGCCTCAGGTTTCAACCCATACAAAAACCAGGGCAGCTTTTTCAAGCAGCAACAGATGTCATACACGGCGAGGTGTGCGCCTGACATATAAACCCTAATACCGCCACACCGCCGACCACCGACAGTGCTGGGCCAACACTGCGTATGTGTAATGGGCAGTGCAATGTTTAGATTGGAAAATCTCCCCAGCCGTAACCCCCAAAGTCGGTAGATAGGAAAAACAATAACCATTTTAATAACTTCCGTTCTAGAAACACTTTTCACTGGCCATCGACTGCACAAAGACAATGGCAGAAATGGGAGGCTTTGGGCCGAAAAACAAGTGCAGCAGGCAACGGTGTCCAGCGGGGAGCATTATGCTTTATTGGACCCAATTGTAGCACCAGCCAAGGGGCTGGCAATCGTGAAATCGCTAAAAGTGACAACTGCCCGCTTTGAGTGGAGCGGAGTGGAGTGAAGTTGTCGCTTTTGTTGTCGGAAAATGACAATTAGCCGTGTGCCTTTCCCTCGCCTCTTGGCCCGCTCATTTGACAGTTGACTGCATTTCTCTTTACCAACAAACACAAACAACGAAAGCCAAATGCAAATGGGAATGAAAACAGTGGAAACAAATGAAAACGCAAACGAAACGGGCGCACAAACATAGATGCATTCGATGTTGATTTTCGTAGCTCGTCGCGGAAGTCTTTGAATGCGATTCCAGATTGAGTAATAAACATCCAAGTATCTGTGCATCTGTGTACAACAGCTGCAAGCGCATTGCAGATTTTGGTTAATGGGTCTGTCGACGTCGGATGGAAAATGCAGGAAGCGAAATGAAACTGTTACACTCCGAGTTGAAATTAGCCACGGGGGGTTATTCGTTTTCAAAATAGAGTTAACAACGATCGGGACCGGAGGGTGAAAGGGTGGAGATACCCCTTCCCTTTGACTGATTAAGGCTTGATCAAATTGATAGTATCTTTAGCTTTAATACTTTGATCATCAATAAATAAGATAAAATATAAGTCTACTTTCTTAGAAATATTTTGAAATTATCAATGTTGAGAAAACCATTAATGCTTTAAGCAGCTTTACCACTTAATCAACCTTTTTATTGCCCCTTTTTTATGACGTAGCCCATAATTACTTGAGACAATTTGCCACACATATGTTGGGCACAAATTTACGACACCCAAAAACAGAATCTTTGCCACTTATTCAATTCTCGGTTAATGGTCTGCTCAACCTTGGTATTCATTGACCCAGCAGACCGCCTCAAGTTCAATCACAAAAGACCCGGGGGCAGGCCAAAACAAAAACAACAAAAATCATACATATAAACTAATCAAAATGTCACACTTTCCACGCAGAAAACGGAGAAAAAATCTGCTGACAGCTGACAAAACCGAAACCAAAACCAAACCAAAGCCCGAAAGCCACTCACTATGAACTATGGGTGTGTGTGTGAGCTTTTGGGGGCGGGAAACGGGCGTTGGCACTTTACAATGAGCCATGGAACGAGTCGAGCAATCGCCACTCAGCCACCGCGCTCGGATTACAGCAGACGGTGCAGGCGGAGGACGGCGGAGGGCAGAGAAACTCAGAGCGACGTTGACGACTCGCGACAATTGCCTTAACTTTGGCGTTAATGAACATGAGCACACTTTGCCAAAGCGAGACGAGACGAGACGAGACGAGACTTTTCCGTGGCTCAGGACGGACCCCTTTCCTCTCTCATCCCTCTTTTTCCGTATCACCAGACATCGCACTTCAAGCCCCGATTCCAAGACAGCGTAATGAATTGATGTGGCTACTGCCATGGCGATGATTATGATGAGATCGAGATGGCAACGGCGAGGGAAGCACTACTCGACCATAAATTGTGAAAGAAGCGAACAAAAAGCATTTTAACATTTAATAATATGAAAATAATTGAAGCAATTATTAAAAGCGACACACAGCCAGCCAGCACGATCAACACAATTAACCATAATATAGTTTCTTCATGAGCTTGTGCGACAGTTGTTATATAAAGTCGAGAGAGAGATCTGAAGCTTTTCCAACTGGGCAGATGGGGCCATTGGCAAGTGATCTTTTAGATATTGTTATGAATTATTAATTATAAATCATGATAAATATTACAGACTTATTGGGGTAATTTAGCAAGACTTCTCTTCTTCATAGTATAGATAAATGATTATAACCCTGTTTCGAAAAATAGCTATACGATCGTATACAACTATAACTAACTAAGTTAACTGATCCTAATTTGCACTATTTCATTTATAATTGTCTCTATTCCACTGGCTTTTGTGCTCGATTTGTTTTCCAGCTCGACTTACAACCCCATAAAGTAGCTCGTTCTTTCAGTTGAACTTGTTCGAAAAGACGAAAAGCCCAACAAAACGAGAAATGAAAACCAAACCACAGACAGATACAATTGACATTTGATTGACTGACAGTTGTTTGTCAGTTTTTTGACAATTAGGCGTCAAAGTAAAATTGCTTTCGATTTCATAGGAGACCTCCTCGCCCCCGACTGATGGAGTCGAATGTCCCAAAATTGCCTTGAAAATTGATTGGGAAATGGTGGGACTAGCCCCGATTGCCATGAAACTATTTTTAACACAAAACGGTTCCGTTTACTATTTTTGCCAGCCCAACGTCAGGCCGAAGAGAAGTAGAAATTCGTCAGAAGGCGAAATTTCTGCTGAATTGGGTCACAATTCTCCCACTTGACATGTGAAATAAAAGAGGAAAACTTGAATATAACACTAATTAGGGGGTTGCGCAAAGTCTTCTAATAAAATTATCAAGTGGTCGGCGATCTTCCAACAGCCATCATGATTGCCCCCATCGTCATCGCCCATGATGTATGAGAATGGACTCTTTTTCGAGAGCTCAGCGGGAAGTGAGACACTGTCGGGTTCCCTGAGCCCAGTTTTTATATGGTTGTGTAGATATCTGTAGCATTGAACCAGTTTCTGCGTTTGCCGTCAGCAGATAAACACATCAATTGGCCAAGTTTTATAGGGTTTATTTGGTCTTTGTGTTTTTATTGCTAATTTTCACAGCTTGCGTTTTGCTTTATTACATTTTTGAGAAATAAGACAAATATTTATCCGATGACAGACAATAACTTGTGTGTGCGGCTTTGTTTATAATCCCAAATTTGGAAGTTCACTGAACTAGACCGCTCGCTGAGGAAATTAAAAGAAATAAATATCAGTGGTATCTGCTCCGGTTTCGATCGAACCTTGTTTTTACTTCTAAGACCTGAGAGCTCGGGAAAATAAATGAGACACATCAAGTTCGGCTGCAAATGCATCGATTACGTGCCAGGAATATCAAAGGAAGCCACAAATTGCACGGCTTCTGCTCTAAACCCATTTACTGCACACCGAGAGCTTCTAAAGTGGTTGGAAACACATCCTCCCGAGTGCTGCAGCTGGGCCAAATCCTACACGAAAAGCTGTTTGTAACACCCGGCAGACTCAAATATTCAGGGACAAAATAAAAATGCTTTTAGGGGACTTTACCCCCTTTCCAAATCCATTGTTTGGCAGCAGTTTTCCTTCGTTATTTTTGTGTGCACACTGGCAGCCATTAAAATGCGCCTTTATGTCGCGGTTTTACGGCTGAATCTTATTTTAATCTGGACCGTTTCGAGAGTTTTCGTTGGGGCTGGGCAAGGTTTTCGCGCTGCGGCGAGAGAACAAGCGAATTTATTTGTTTACCTGTCGTGTGCGAGGGGAGAATCATTAAAAACTTGACCCAGTTTCTGGTGAGTCAAGCCCGTGCCGATTTCTTGAACTTTGCTACGCCGCTCCATAGCTATTGGGCATTGCATAACTCGCACCTGGCATGCAGCGAGCAGGCAGTGACGATAACGATTGCCACTCCGATTACCATTCCGATTCCGATGACCAACCTCCAGCTCCAGCCTTAATCTCCCCCGTCGAACGGCAACTGCTGGCCTGCCTTTGTTTCTCATTTGTGTGGCAGCCAAGGCTGTAACAAATCCATTCACTCGCTGCCTTTGCAGTTCCAGTTGCAGTTTGGGCTTTGGTTTGGTTTCTCCTTCATCTTACATCTCTCGAACAATGAAAAATTGGCAATCGTCATGAAACCGAAAAAACTGGTAAAGCTGGCAAACCGAAAACCAAACACCGAAAATCCGCGAAGCGCAAAGCAATTAGACATGCAATTCTTGAAAGTACAAGTAATGTCAAAGTTGTAATTAAAACACGTCCGCCGAGCTGCTCATATTTCAAGCACCGAGCTGAGGCAACATCAACGAGAGAATCCTAAATGATATTCAGTCGCTATTTGAGCTTCAATTGCTACAGCCTGTCAACTCCGTTATACAACAACTTCCCAATTGACATATTATGCATGCAAACTACTCGTATTTATTCCGTTTAGGGTAAAGTCAACCCATATATCACTCAACAGCTGCAGCATCATCAGAAAGCACAGCGTCGCACCGACAAAGTAAGCTCTCACACAAAGATATATGGGAAAACTCGTAAATAAGAAATGTCACAAAAAATTTCCATATGAAAGGCTTTCTTTAGAGATACACAAAAAGAAAAAAAAAAAAAAAAAAAAGTATAAGAGAGCAAAATCCATTCAAAAAACTAAAAGTCAAGGTCTGTCAACTCAGTTCCAAATGGAACATTTAAAGCGGAATAAATAAATTATGTGGCAATTGAATGGAAAAGCCAAACGAAAATGGAAAGTAAATGAAAACGAATTTCCACAATCAACCCAACGGAAAGTGCAAGTTAAAAGGTCTCAATGTTGCTTAATGAGAGTCTACATCAAACGTGAAAATCCATTATGATGTGATGTCAATCAGAAGAGGGAAACCCTTTGCCAACTGCTCAACTCAAACAAAGTTGTACTAATTGTGCTCGAGGAGCCCGGCTAAAGTCCCTAACAAGTTGCAGATCCGACTCCTACTGCCCGAAACTTGCTAAACTGGCTTTCGTGGCTCCTTCGTTGCCTCTTTCACATGGCCCGCACTGCACTGGCACTCTTCGATTGCAGGTTTTTGAAGATCATGGTCCAGCGAGCTAACAACTTGTTGTTTCTACCGCTCTTGTTGTTGTTGTTGTCGCCAAACGCATGACTCGTTGGTGTTGTTGTTGAGTTGTGTTGGTGTTGGTGTTGGTGTTGGCGATGCACTTAAGTGGCTAAAGATTTTTAAGGTTAATGCACTTGAGTTCGTTGTCGCTTCTTTGCTGACCAAACTTGGTTGCCTTTGGCAGTGGATGTTGCTTGAGTTGCTGCAACTCCTATCCGTGATCTTGTCGCAATTTACATTTTCATGCACCAATAAATGCGTGAATAATAATTACCCGTTAGGACCATGCACATAAATTGCCATCAATTTGCTTGGCGCTTTTCTCCTGCATCTCTTATTTTTCGAGAGATTTGATTTTGACAAATATTACGCATACGCAGCGTTGCGCGATGCGACATGTGCAGCATGCAATTCGGGACTTTCACTGCCTCACGTCGTGCGGTTAATTTAGGAGACATATTATTTAACTGACTAATGTGCTGAGGCTTTGGCCATAAGACGCAAAGATGGGAGAAATGCTGTTAAGTCGAGTTTATTGACTTAAATTTCCATTTATTTTGCATCAATTTAGGCGGCATATTAATAAAATAAGCAAACTAAAGGCTACCGAACGTGAATATATATGAATACGAAATTGTTTCTTCTTGCCTTTTGGCCCAAATGGGTCACTGCTGTCGGCCTTTTTTTGATTTGGGTCAAGTGTGCCCGCAGAATACTAAGCAAAACCGAAAAAGTAGCAACGAAAATTTTATTAATAATTATTATTACCATTCGCATGGCAATAAAGACGAAAAAACAACCCAAGAGATGGTAGAAACCCGATTCGAGAGAGGAAGTTGTTAATTAATCCCGAAGACAAGAGAGCTGGAAAAACTTCTGGCGAGATCCGTTGCTCGGCTCGGCAGAGTCTGGTTTTGTTTTTTAATTAAAAACTGGAAGCGGTTGGTTCTACGGTTTTATGAGTGGCCACAATTCTTTTTTATGCACGGGTAATTTGGTTACATTTGAGCTACTCTGCCGAGGGTCATCTGGGGATTTCGTGTGCCAAGAAATAATGGAGCACGAATACTACTACTAAGTTATTCCAAGTTTCCAAGTACTCCATTCCTTTGGCAGGATTTGCTTACCTAAAATGATAAGAGAACAACATTTTATAAGTAAAAGCTAACATTTAAACGAAAACAATCTTATGTATTTATCAATTACTTAAATCTACCTGCCTGTGTGAATTTTATGTTCTCTTCAAGACACTTTAAAGAAAGCCAAGTTTTTTGGTGTGATTTTTCGAGTTCCGTTCTATTGATAAACCTGATCAGAGACAGACTTCCGCCCATTTTCAGGTCGGTGGCATTTTTCTTCTTCTCGGAATCATCCCCTGCTTGTCTGCTTGTCTGGCCGCATAACTCAAACCTTCGGCAAACATCCGAGGAGCTAACCAGAGCGTGCTGCCGGCATTTTAAGGGCAGCCAGGGTCGTATTGGCTATTTATAAGAACCTGTGCGTATTTCTTTCTTTCTTTGTTATGTTTTTCTTTTTTAGTTGTATGTATATTTGTACTCGTGTTTTTTGGCCACTTGCAAAGAAACGCGCCGACAGCTGTCAGTGTCTGTGGCGCGTCGTTGAAAGTATCTCAAAGATACTCGCAGCCAAAGCTGAGAGATTCGCATTCGAAGCACTAAAGCGCTGATGAATTGATTTCCCTGAAACTCACAACGTATCCGCCACAAAAAAGAAACAACTGACTCCATTTCACTTTCCAATGATTGCGACAAATGTTTTCACTTTTCATTTCCAAACAAACGAGCAACGCATTTGACAGCCCCGCCCATTTCCTTAACAAGGCGACTGCCTGATTGAGTGATGCATTGGTGCGAGCTAATCAATTAAATATAGACTGCCATTGTCAATCAGCCGGGCTTACATCAGAGTCGGGCCGGCAGGCGGAGTTGCATTAATTACCAAGACGCGCCGTGACTTTAATCAAGCTGCAGCTGCAAGTCAACGAACCAAGCCTGCTCAACCCAATTTCCTACTCGCTGGCTGCAGTTTCGTTTTTCTGTTGTTGTCTATTATGACAAAAGCAGCTCTTTTAATATATAACAGACAAGACGGAGTCGAAACAACAAAACAAGATTACAAAAATTGAAAAAGTGGAAGCATTTGATTTAACAACTGCCTGCAGCCACAACCATGGCCAATCAATTTTTATGTTTTTCTCTCTTTTCGTTACTGCTGCTGACCATTGACCAGCACCACGACATCATCGGCCCGGAGCCGCTGCCTAATCACAGTGGAGCAGAGCCAAAGCCACCGCGCGAAGAGCAAGACCAAGACCAAGACAGAGATGCTTGCTTTACTTCGCCAGCAGCGGTCTTTTTGTTTCTCTTGGCAATTTCTAAATCCAGTCCCCTCCTCCTGCATCTATCTATCTACAATCTATCTATTGGTTGGACTCACTGCCTCTGACCTACGCCACGTTTTGCTCTAGGACTGATTATGCTCTTAAAGCTTTCGTTTTTCCAGTCCAGGCATATATTTTGTGCTGAATATAGTGGGATGCCTTATTTAATATATAATCAACTAGATGCAAGAAGAGGTTATTTGATAGATCTATGATTGCATTGCCTAATTTTTGGGTTCTTTTTAGTTTCTCAGAATAAGAAAGTTTCTATATTCCTATTCTGTACTCGAATCAAAAACTTCCCATCCCGATTGCATAGCTTTTGCAACCACCAGCAATTAGCCCACTTAGCCACCGACAACCTGTTAACCGCAGGCAAATATTTCTCAATAATCACAATAAATTTCTTAAGCACAATGAAACCTGCCAGCCAAGGAGCAGAGCATCTGCATTGACTAAGAGCCGAGGCATTTAAATGGGCATTAGTAGAAACAAATCAGCACGAGGTGGCAAGAGGCGGCGCTGACGGACCTGGGGTTACCTGATGTCTAAGTAAATAAACACGAGAGCAACTGAAGCAGCAGGGAGGAGTTCGGATCGGATCGTGCGGATTGGATTGGCCTCCAAAAGATCGCCGCACCAGACGCCATCTAGACCGACCCAGTGACCAAGTTGTGCTAGTCTGGAGCGGATGGGATGGGGCTGAAACGAGGTGGAGAAAGGAATTCGCATTTCCCGCAGTGGAAGGAATTTATGAGAATTTTCGTTTGTGCCCGAACACGTAACACACAGGCATAATGAACGATCGCCGTTCATAACCGAGGGGGGTGCTCCAGGGGGAGGGAGACTTCGAGCCAGAAAGAACGATTAATGGGAGCAGTGGCCAGGGTGCCACATGTGTGTGGCGCCGCCCGCTGTCGACGAAATTGTCATTGCTTTGAAAATGAAAAGCGCGAACGAGTTTGGGATTTTCCACACACAGTTTTCTGCAGCCGCCGGTTTTTGCTTTCCTATTTTCGCAGTGAAATCGATACCGTCGATGCCATCGATGTGTGTGCACGTTTTATAATTTTCCCAGTGAAATTTTCTGACTGCAAAGATGCATCTTGGAACTCTGTTTTGTGTTGTCTGCTTTTGTTTATGTTCGTTAATTAGCGCTTCTTTCTGTCCGTTTGAACTGCTTTCCAATTGAATTTTATTTTTTCATCAAACGAAACAATTTTCACGCGCCAATTCCTGGCATTGTTTTATTTGCTTTGCCTGTCTTAATCGGCACGTAAGTAAAAAGTGTTTTATTTTTACAAATAAAATGCGAACAGAAATGATGAATACCCCAGGGGAGTCTGCAGGGTACAAGTAGTCACTTAACTATACAGTATGATCAAAATTCATAGACAAAATTATAGATTAAGTGTGGGATTCGGTAACGTAAACTAACTAACTAACTAAAAAATAAACAGAAAGCGGGAATATCCAATTGAATACATTTAGTTTTCCAGAATTATGCCTGCAGGAAATTACACTGCTTCTAAAAATTAAAACGTTGCATGCCACACAAGTTTCCCCTAGTTCAGTTCCGCCATCTGGCTTCCAGAATTGCCTGAAAATTTGGGCAACACTTCCATTCATCGACAGTAGACGAGAGTTGTAAATTTTCAACAAATTTGTCAAAAAGGCCATTAAACTGTTTAAGAGGCCCGAACACATTTGCATTTGAAAGCGACTTTAACGACATGTGGGTCAGAGAGAAAATCGGAGGGGCCACACACAGCAGCGAGCAACAACCGAGTCAGAAGCAGAATCATAAACAAAACCGCCGTCAAACACTGACAAAAAGATTTTTGAATGCGGAGAACCCCCCAAAGTAATTGCATTTCCTGTCGGCTCGCGGGAGGAGGGGACTTGCACAAAACGCATAAATTAACAACAAGCGCAACTTCCGATAAACAATAGAACAAAATAACATGGAATAAAATGGAACAAATGAAGCAGAAGAGGAATAACAATAAAATAGGGGAGAACAACTCGAATTCCATTCATCCCAAGTGGGACCAGCGAGTTCTATTGGGAACAAATTCCAAAGCAGCCAGTTCAGGGGGAGTTGTTAAGGCGTGACGAACGGAGTTTTGACTGCAGTTCTCGGGGCCCAACAGTGGCGAACGGAAAATGAGGGTCGAACAGACTTCAAGAATGCTAATTTTATGTATTCCGAAAGTGACTGTAATAATATACATTTAATGAGGTACTCTCTTCCTGATTTTAATTTTGTTTTCGCGGTACTTTCTATTTTTTGAAATACACCAAGTACCCTTAGTCTTAACAACTTAACTTTTAACAAGTCTTTTTTTGCAAAATACAGAAAAATAACGTTAGATGCAAATAGCATCACTTTTCTTAAGCAACTTAATGTTTACTATTCAAACAACAATAATAATTAACACTCATCATTTTAAAGCAACAAAAACATTATGCATTTATATATTCACTTTTGAAGTAAGGTTGAAAAAAGCCTTGACCACATGCCAGTAAAGACCTTCGAATGCAATTGCAACGTCATTTTTGCAGCTATTAGCTAACATTGCGAGTCTCCTTCAGTGTGTACATAAGGTTTGCATCTTGATGTATTTATAGGTTGTGCCACCGCCTTATCTAACCCACCGAGTGACGCGAGCCGCTCTGTTCTATATAGAATTACGCGTGGCACATTCACAGCATCGCTCAACGGATTTCGTAATCTTCAGACAAAAGTGGGTTGACTCGGGGTTTTGCCTAGTGTGTCAGTCTAAATATATATTCGCCGTTCATTGTTTCGCTGCATTTCAATTGTGCATTTCATTCGAGCACTGAGATCTCAAGAGATCTATGCCAATTGATCAACCGACGGAGGAGCAGGCGGGACGATTGTGGGAGCCAGAGACAAACGTCGAATTATTTCAAAATGCCGTCTTATCGAGAGATCGTCCCATGTGGCTCTGTGGGAGTAAAGCGGATATAACGTATGGTGATCTTATCAAGTAAAAAAAAAAAACAAAACCAAACAATTAAACATGCGTTTTATACATTGATTTATTTTCATTTAAAACGTATGAATGCTTTGTGGTAATTTTGATTGAAACTGAAAATAACAAGTTTTATATACGCTTAATAAGTTTCGATCAACGATAAAGTTAATAAAATGTTCATAAGTTTTATTGTTATTATTTACATTGTGTTTCTACGAGTTAAAGCCGGCCTCTCCCGAAACATTGGTCCTTCGAGCCGGATTCTTTTATCTCCAGCAGCTCTGGTGGCTTTAATACCGAACAAGTTAAGTTCTAAATGACATGTTTCCCTGAATATACTATGCTGACTATATTTTTTCTTGCTCTTTGTGGGATATTTGTCGAGCACATTAGCAGTGGTTTTTTTTCAGCCTCCCTCCTACACAAACGCCATTTAAAAGGACCTTGTCTTCCCTAAATACTATAAAAATAACTTTACTAAACTAACAAATATGAGAGTTCGCTTATATCTAAAGCATGAAGAGATGTCAGTGTCGTTCTCGCTTACTGACAATTTCCATGTGATATCTTTAGCTTAATTGTTGCTACGTGTATTTTGAGTAAATGTTTGTTGTCTTGGGATAATTGTTGCTTATTTGCCTGCATGCTCGCCTGCCAGGCAGCTGATTGTTTGACCGATCCGCCGCGCTTGGCTGTTGTGTAATGTCAATTACTTGTGATTTACGACAGTTTAATGATAGACGACGGTGCTCATGGGCCTAGAGAGTCATGTATGCGTCGAGGGCCTATGTGAGAAGGAGAAGGACGAGGGGGCCGAGTCGCATCGCATTCACATAATAGTGGCTACATGATGCGAGCTTAACATGTGATGGATGTGATATTTCAGTGCCTCGGTAGTGGGTTCTTGTGCCCAGTGTTGCATGTAATTGGCTCATAAAACTTTGCTGAGCAAAAAAGGAGAAAATAGCAACCTCAACTCCTCTCAAAGGGCAAATCGATTATGGGCCAAGCTCACTTACAGAGATGTCAACAACTTTTCGCATCAGCCAAGTGTCAAAGAGTGTGTGTGACGTAACAAAGTTGGATGAACCTGAACTGATTTTGATCATGCATATATGTACACCTTTGTTTGAATATTCATGAGTCAGATTCCAAACATCAGGTGTTGGTGGCACTAAATAACAATTAACTATATAAGGGAATTTTTTTTTTCAGTTTTGCTCTTAAAGCTAAGCTATGTTGCCTATTTGGATAACGAGTTTTTAAAGAGAAGAGGCACAAATTTTACTGTTATATCTTGACTGAAATAAATGGACACAACACAGTCGATACTGGAACTTTTTTTATGGAAAACTCTCAAGAATATATGCATATAATCAGTCATATTAATGCATATTATAAACAATAATTTCCACGCTGCTTATTACCTTAAAGCCATTCTAAATTGTTCATTCAAATCCACTTTAATCATTTCTGTTTCACAAAATTTAATAGAAAATGGTTTATTACATTTTAAACACAGCTTACAAGTGTTATTTAATTTCGCCTCTTGTTCACTTTAAAGCTATTTCTTCTGAAATGGCAACATCATGAGTAAGCCAACAGGTTCTGTTTTAAATGTCTGCATTATGTTTTACTCTTTTTTTTTCGTTTTGCTAAATTCATGTATTTTTTTTTTTTCTGGTTCTAAGCCCGACACCGATCTGAACCGACTGCCGACTGACTACCGAAAGGGAAACGAACTCATTGAAATTCTTGACGGGTTAGGCGCGCGAATTGTGTGGAATAACAAAAGAAGCACATCAAGCCCATATCTAGCTGGGGAAGAGCAGAGATGGGGTGAGATACAGGGAGAGAGGGCGGGGGGCGAAATACGTCAGGTCTCGTCTGTTTTGGAAGCGCCTTGGCGGAGGACCACATGTGGTCGCCCGAACCTCCCACTTTTCCCACCTTGTCGCCGACAACGCTTTCCATCATTTCCGTTTAAGGCGGCGCCAAGTGGAAAAATTCACTAAACCAAATAAGCCCATCGAAATGTGGGCTTCCAGCTGGCTCAATAGAAAAGTTTTAATTATAAAAATAGCTAGCATTGTGGAAAAGTTCACTCCAAGGACTTACATCTGACGGCGGGAGGGACTTGGGGTTTAGGCCAAGGACCTAGAACAAAAGGACTCAGGACTCAATGGCAGCAGTCACAGCAGCAGCAGCAGCAAGTATCTCTACGTAAAGTTGACACATATTGGAGACCATTCATTGTTTATCGCACACAGGAAACAGGGAACTCTTCTCGGGGTTATTACACTCCCAGTACGCTTCAGCTTCTGTCAGCCAGTGCTCTGGTTTGTAATTGTTTTCGTTAGCCTACTCATTTGCCTTCTATCTACGATTTGTTTATCAGGCCGACTGATTAGAGAGTCGCGTCGCGTTGTCGTTGCCACTCGGAAGTGGGTCACTGATTCGTTGACTCAAAGAGACGGTGGTGCCGCACAAAGTATCTGAAGTTGATAACTCCCTTTGCCCATTGCACTTTCAGCTGCATTGGGGTTTTATTAGGGGTTTTCTAGAAAGGCTTATGTTCATTTCGTATCAATCAAAGGCTTTTTTTTACCACTAGATTAGTGGAGCAACTAGCGCACTGATAAAATTTATTTCGATTGAGGTTAATGAGAGATTACTGACCCCGAGTTGGGATTTCGAAACCCGGACTTGCGCAAGAACTTCTTGGGCATTCGATACGCCCCGCAACAAAGCTCAATTAATTATTTGTGTATTCCCTGTCGGGCAACATGACACTCCACACGGTCTGCCAAAGTTCAACTCACCTTGTCCCAAGCAGAAATGTTTATTCTTTCGCAATTTCTTTAGACGTCTGCAAAAAAAAAAACAAGAAAAAGCACAGACAATGGTTAGATAAATGCCAGACAGAATTACCAATCATATAATAATATTTAATAATTATAGTCATCGAGACAACTTGTTCTAGCAAGGCTATTAAAATTAATCAAAGTCGTTAAGTAACAACCCATTGCCATGTAGGAGAGATAATAAATTGTGTTACTTATTCCACCCGAACCACATAAACAAGCCGGAGAACACCACCGCCCACCACCGACCAACAGCAAAACTTGTCAACTGTAACACAAGACAATAAACGGAAAAGTGCATAAATTAATAAGGAGAAAAAGAAAGGAAAAATGGTAAATAATGCTCTGAAATGATATCGAGTGCGATGACGGGCCGTGTAACTACTCCAGTAAAACCCACAATCTGCAAATTGTCATGACAGTCGGGCTTAGTCAAGGGAGGGAACATGTGAGTGGAGGGATAGGATACTTCTGTCTGCAGCAAGTAGCTAATTTCATGCTCAGTGGCGCAGTTCTTTTATAACACAGGTACACAGCCAAAAATTTCCACGAACCATTTCAAGTTTTCCATGATATTTGGGTGCTCCTGAGTAAAAGTCCCATACAAAATTATTTTCCATCACCGACAGGTTCCGCGGTATACCTAAGAATACAAAAAACCTATGTTTGCCGACATTTTGAATTACGTGGCCTATATAATTGGACTTACCTTTATTATTTTCGGTAGGACCTACTCTCAATACATCACGGCACTACTAAAAAATAGTCCCAATCGTGGACCATTGCCCATGTCTTTGGAATTCGACGCCAAAGTTGAAACTCCCAAAATTTTCAACATTTCTGTGATGAAAAAACAATTCTGAGAATAAAATCTTATATGGAACTAATTTTAAATATTCATTGAATCTATTGTTCATTGTATTCTTTAATTTCGGTTTAAAGCGTGTTCATGAGGACATTTTATTGGATTTATTAAACGAATAAAACAGCTTTTTTGGTTTGATTATCTACTACTATTTTCTGTCAAATTTCAAATAAGTCAAGGCAACCTATAAAATAGTAGTAGATATGTTTCTTTTTATATATAATATACATTTAGTTTTATATTAAATAAAAAGGTCTTCCGAACATAACATTTTTAAGACAGCTTAGTAGCCAGCGATAATCCTTACATATTTAAGTTTAGTCAAAAAGAAAAAATGTATATGTATATAAAAAGATACATATCTACTACTATTTTGTAGATTGCCTTGACTTATTTGAAATTTGACAGCAAATAGGAGTAGATAATAAAACCAAAAAAGCTGTTTTATTCGTTTAATAAATCCAATAAAATGTCCTCATGCAAACGCTTTAATCCGAAATTAAAGAATACAATGAACAATAGATTCAATGAATATTTAAAATTAGTTCCATATAAGATTTTATTCTCAGAATTGTTTTTTCATCACAGAAATGTTGAAAATTTTGGGAGTTTCAACTTTGGCGTCGAATTCCAAAGACATGGGCAATGGTCCACGATTGGGACTATTTTTTAGTAGTGCCGTGATGTATTGAGAGTAGGTCCTACCGAAAATAATAAAGGTAAGTCCAATTATATAGGCCACGTAATACAAAATGTCGGCAAACATAGGTTTTTTGTATTCTTAGGTATACCGCGGAACCTGTAGGTGATGGAAAATAATTTTGTATGGGACTTTTACTCAGGAGCACCCAAATATCATGGAAAACTTGAAATGGTTCGTGGAAATTTCACAAAGTTTAATTTTGTGTTCCTGTGTAATTGATAGAGTCTGGGCCAGGGTAGGACGAACAAACTAACTATAAACAGAGTGGTTACATGAAGTCACAACAATCTTCAGGCACACACAATTTGACAAAGTTTGCGAACTTTGTGCAAGTCAACTCACAGGCAGAAGTAGGAGTAAGTCAATGTTACCTTGAAATATACACTACGATATTTTAATATTTATTTGGTCGTTTAACAAGGTCCTTTTTAATTTTTAAGAAATTACTTATCTTTTGTAATACACTCCATCATTTACCCATTACAAAGTAATTTTACATGCAAGTAAGCTCTAATATCAAGCCAAGCACCCACAAAGAACCCCATCTAGATATATGTGTCTTATAGACTTCATAACAATTTCCCTCGCATTATCGCTTCTCTGACGCACTCGGTCCCATCTTTCTATCCGCCTATAGCTGTGACCTCAAGTTCGTTAGCACCCATAGAACCCCTCCTATTAACCTAAACTCGGGTAGTTACTACAACAAATTGGCAATCAACATTCAGCGATTGTCGTTGTAGTTGGCGTTGTCCTCGTCGCCATCGTTGTCGTTCGTTGGCCCCAAACAGGCGACAATACACACAGGCACGCCCACAGCCAATCCTCCCCCCGGTGTAACAGCTGATGACACGCACTTTGCGTGTTTATTTAATAAATAAAAATTTGCATAAATTTGCCAATGTGAGCGAGCGAATTGCAGAGGCGCTGTTGACATTTCTCCCTCGCTGGCACTTCCCTTCGCGAAGCGTTGACGCAAAGTTGAATAGAAATGCAAACAAATTTATTCAGCCATTTCAGAGAAAAAAGAATTCATCAAAGTATGATACATTTTCTGGCGTACTTGCAATAAGTCATAAATGCATAATGGACAATAAAGTAAAATCGTGATACTTGAGGTATATTTATGGACTAAAATTACTTTGAACTTTGCTCGAGATACGTAATTGTTTTGATTATCTTATTAAATTACCAGCTATAAGAGTTAATCCTAATACATTTGCATAACTTTGGCAGCTTAGTGAAACACTTCCCACAATAAATTTCTGTTCTGAAGCTGCCTTGAACCCGGCCAAGCCCCGTCTCGTGTCGGCTTAGGTTATCTTCAGCTGGCCCCTCATCATGTAAAACGATCAATCACCAACTGCTTTGCATCATAACTTGGACGAACTAATAACCCGCCATCAGAATTCTGGGCGCTTCGCTAAAGTGTAACTAATATGCGATCTTCGGAACGGCTAGACTATTGTGCCTTTTGATTAATGAACGCCGCTACTGTGTAGACTTACAAAAGCATAGAAATTTATGCGCGCTTTGATTCGAGACGCACGACGATCGCAACGGCTGAGAGCCAGAGGCGCCAAGTGCAAACTTATAGAAGATCGAGATCGAGATCGAGTTCTCCCTCTTGATCTCATTCCCGATCTCGTTTGCTGTGGGCTTTCATTGGGCCACCGAGTTAATCGACCTTAAGTGATTGGTCTGCGTGCCTTAAAAGGCCGATTGGCCACAATGTTAAGCATATCATTTGTCTTCCCCTCGGTGGCTAAAGTTAGAGCCTAGCTGGTTTCCTTTCCTTTCGCTCAATTAGCGACAATCATTTTTCATTTGTCAGCAATCAGATACTAGACTCGCACACAGGTAACTTGAATCATAACTAGAGAGGCCAGCGTGAGGCCAGTTTTAGTAGGAAAACACGGATATTGGCTACAAGCTATAAAGCATTGGAAGACGTGAAGCCTCACGAGGGCTCACGCACTCAACTCCAACGTGAATTGCAACTGGTTATTTGGTCATTAACTCAGCTTCAATGTCAACTCAAGCTGAACCGAGCAACTATAGAAGTTTCTGCTATTTTTTTTTACCCAATTCGCTGTGCAATTTTGTATCTTTAAGATACATAGTTGGGCTTTGCAGTCTTGTGAAACATTTGTCATTTTATAACGGGTTTTGGCGCTATTGTTTCTCGCTGCTCGCTTTGGCATAATTATGCCAAATATTCAAATAAATTATCAACTAGAACAATTGCCTGGGTGGAGAACCAGCTCAATAGCAGCTGCACAGTAGCTGCGATTTGCAAGCTTTTGTTGTTCGGATTGTTGCACAAAAGTTTTACATGATAATAAATCTGAGTATGCGGGCGAGCGATGGAGATGGAGAGTGCGGGTATCTGTGTCATGCGAGTCCCCTCTGAGTGAAGCAAATACGCAGCAGCTTATTGGGTACTTGACTTGAAAATAATACAATATTAATAGATGCTAATTGGAGTTTGAATTCAGAACGTTGGCATTTATTAGGCCAATTGGATTTGATAAGCTACATCAACCAATAAAGCTCTAAGATATCTCTGATCAATTAAATAATAAGTTTTAAATATAATAAAGAAGTTGAGTATTCAGAAAAGTTTAAAATAGAACTTACAAGAGTAGGAACATAGTAGAAACACCCTGTAGCATAAGTGTAAACAATCTATTATGAATAAGTAGACACATATGTATATCGATAGTAAGCGAGTGAGATCGATAGAAGGATATCGGAGATCTGCGATCTCTACTTCATCTTGGCGTTTAGAAAATTCTGGTGTGTGAAAATAAAATAAAGAACTAACATACAATATAAAATACCTATACAAGCATCTCCAAAGGAGAAACGGGACAAAAAACTTTCAATTCATTTTCAAAGAACGAACAAAGTAAGCTAATTATAATGGGAAATATATTTTTTATTATGTTTTCCAATCAAATTGTGGTTTAATTACCCACTACATAGGAAACTAGTCTTCTTCTCATGCGTAACGAAGGCAAAAACCTTTACAAAGATGATTAGACCATACCCGTTTCCGGACAATATACTTTGCATATTGAAAAGCCTTCGAGACGCGGCATTAGTGTGGATAATTATTCATATTCATTATGGCCATTAGCCATAGTGCTGATGAATGGAATAGTTTACACTCGCGCCGCTTTGTTTTGTCTTGTCTTGTCTTTCCCTCAATTT
The DNA here is from genome assembly GCF_030179895.1 of Drosophila kikkawai. Taxonomy (NCBI): domain Eukaryota; kingdom Metazoa; phylum Arthropoda; class Insecta; order Diptera; family Drosophilidae; genus Drosophila; species Drosophila kikkawai. The sequence continues at coordinate 9,125,532 of NC_091729.1, forward strand.
CCCCACTTGCGTCTTGGCATTTTCCGACCAAGAAAATGCAACGCGTTTAAATGCAAATGCCAGGCGAATGCCAAGCTGTCGCCCTGGGATCTGAGGTGTTGTCTTGGCTCTCGATTAAAATGCAGCGTATGCTGAGACTTAACCATAAGTGCGACTGCAACTGCGATTCATGAGACTCACTAGCACTTGCGACTAATATTAATCCGGGAATTTGCGGAAGTCTCACTTTACTCAGTTAGCCAGAAGGTGCGGTCTGGCAGTGAGAACTCCATGAGGTCTGGCGGGTATCTATTTCGTTTGTGGTGTACCGATCAAATATTTAATTATCGCATGTTTTTACCTTAAAATTTATTCTCTGCAGTTGCTTATCCACACCATATATTATATTATATTTTTGTTTTTATGAGCGCTTCTCGTTTGCAATAACCTTGCTGGCAAAAGCTCAACAAACTTGACATGGAAGCCTTTCTACACAGCCAAATCTCAGCAAAAAAAAAGGAACATATACATAAAAGCAAAGCGCTCCATCTAAGATAAGTTCAAATTGGCGTTATTTTTTATGTATTTCGCTTTTTAACCAAACTCGTTCGCCGCGGCAAGCATGAAAAGTGGCTCATTGAACGCTCTTGTTTAGCTTGATTTTATTGTACCGCACACATGAACAAATGTACATTCGCATTTTACGATGTTTACATTTCACTCTGACTTTTTGTTTGCTGCGATTTATTTCGCTTCCTAGCCGCACAAGGCTGAGGTTGACTTTCACGCATCATGAAAACGTCCGTATCGTGTTGAATTCCATTTCATTGCCTCCATTTACAGTTCTGTATTATTTTGTAATTCGAAATCGATTTCGTATCGCAATTTGTGAGCAAACTGAATGTGCAACAAGGTTGTTTTTTACTCATCGAATGTCTTTGTAGCCTGACGGTTTTGGTTTACAGAATATCTTATCGCGTAATACCCTAACGATAAAACAAAAAGCCTCGATACAGAGGTTTCTCTAAATTCTGTTAAACTTCATTCAAATTTCCAATTCATTCCTATAAACAACATGTGTTTTCAAGCTAGACTTTCTGGGAAATCCATTGCAAGCACATTTCCTTCTGATTCGACACAATTAATTGAATTTGCGCCTTATCAGAACAGCACGTTACCAGCTGGTCCCGCGGCTTACAGTGAAATATGCCAGAAGTGTTATCGAATAATGGCGGCAAGCCCATAAACAAAGCTGTGATTCAATTATATTATCCGAGAGCGAATTGCGACGCCAGGAAAGTCATAGAAATGCGTCTTTAATTCAATTTCTGTAGGAATCGTCTGAAAATGCGATAAAGTGCAATTACTTATTCATGAATTTTTGAAGCTTCGCCAAGATTAAGAAATATGAGAATAATCAGAACGTATTCACTTAGTATTCCCTGCACAGCAGTTTGAATCTCATTACGACTTGAAAAGCAGTTTCCTTTGCGACAGTTTATTTACATAAAACCCAAATGGCGAGATATGGAATATATAAATATGGTCACCCAAGAGCTGGTAGGATAGGACTTTGTGGAATCTTACCGGATATTACATATGATCCCCTTGAAAAGTTGTTTCTCCCAATATGCTCTTTATAAACATAAAGATCTCTGCAAAGAAAAAGAAAAGGTGTGTTTAGTAACTATGAAGCTATCAATCAAAGACAAGTAGCATTAATCCCCCTGCTGCCCAATTTCCGACCTAGTTATGTCACTCTGTGTGGCACAATTCCCATGTGAAGACCCTATCTTATCTCCCGTTTACACCGTTTACAATCCCAAAACAAATAATTGTTCAAATACCTCTCACATTCAAATTAGACAAATAAAATCAGCCACTTTATTTCGCTCCACCTTATCGGCGTGCGTGTCTGCAGCGTAAATATTCAACTGATAAGCAAGGTGAAATCAAATCTGTGGAATACCAGCTGGCCTAATCAGTAATTGGGGGCGTTTGTGAGTCAGTGGTTGATAGAAAGTGGGAATCCAACTATTTTTTATCAGGCTCGTTACACTGACCAGGAATGTCGCTGCAAACAATCGAGATTGAGTTTCTTGTAATCAAATCAAATGTGCAGATATATATGAAAAAACATATACAAATTCAATATATTATCTGCTTAACTTTGGAAATGGGTTTCTCTTCTCTTAATAGAAAAATATCTAACATTTTGACAATGAAATATAGTATATCTACAAGGCTATTGAATCTCTCAAATCGAATGGGATCGCGTTGGGTCTGTTGTTCATTTTCCGTGGCGCAAATCGCGGCAGAGATTATATATATTTTTTGCTTTGTTGCTCTTTAAATTTGCAGGCTTGGGCAATTTTTCATTTTGTATTTACTGAGCTTCCTTGGTTTTCTCTGTTTGCTTTTATTTTGGATGCAGCTGGCAGAGCTGACCAAGCCCCAAAAAAGCCTGAATCAGAAACTCAAAACGCCTCTCCATTTAATTGATGATATCCCGGCATTACTTTTAATATGAATGAATTATAAACAAAAAATAAAAATCTTTTTCTTATTGCATAAAGCAACTAAGGCAAATAAATATTTTCATTTTTTCATGCGCCGACATAAAAAAAAACTAAGAAAAATGGCAAGTGAAAGCGCCAACGCTAAAAAAAATGACGAATACAAATACATATCGACCAGCTGTTTCAGTTTATTTTGATTTTGAATCTATTTTATGGTTGTTCGAATGGATCTCTGTCGGTTCGAGTGAGCGCATAAAGTAAGGCACGCAAATAAATTCAATTTGAGAGCTACTCCGAATGCTGGTCATAAAAATAATAATAAATCATTGTCATCAATCGAAGACGTAATCAACCGTGCTCTTTATGGCCTACAAATCATTAAATTAATATTATTATTGTGACTTTAAATTAGGTGACGGCGCTTTCACATACGCACTGTGCGCCGTGAACGTGAAATATCTGTTATGAAATGGTTCTCAAATCCAATTGACACTTTGGACAATGCCAAAAGAGCGCAAGCCCAAAGCAGACGTGGACAGAAATGTTTGCCTAGACGGAAAATCCAATTAGGAAAATCACATAGAGTCAGCAAGGCGCGTTAAATCCAAAAGACCCCAACGGAAAACGCTAGAAGAGACGTCACTTATCAACAGAGCCCAGTGACAATGTGGAAATCCAAGAAACAAAACATGGAACCACTGAAAGTTCAGCCTTCTTTAGCAAGCTGAAATATCCTGAAACTAAAAAATACGGTATTCGAACACAGCTGCTAATTTAACAACAGACAGACGGGTAGAAATATGATTACCCGCAGAGTAACGAGGCAGGCAGTGAAAGATACAAAATGGGTGTTGCAACCAGCAATCCAAGTGTGCAACTGTCAGATACAAGCCAAAACCAAGCCAAGTCGGCCATTGCATGATATTCCACTCATAATGAAACCGAAAGCAGACAACGACTCTAGCGAAAATATACTCAACCATCTGGGCGTAAATTAACGTAAAATACTCAAAAACAGTTAGGCCAAGACACCAGACACATTGCATATTGCCCCCATGGAGAGCGAAGTGCAGATTGGAGCTTAGCTAAGCCCAAGCACACCTTGATTTTTGCTTTACCTGCGCACACAGTAGTCATTCGGGCTCAGTCTCTGTCCCAGCCGCCATCTCTTTGTGCTCATATCCAGCCCGATCTCCAGCTACCGATCCCCCAAATCTAGCCAACACGATCATTATGAGAAGTGAACAACATCTAAACGATTATGGCTTGGCGTCATAAATGGCCAACAACTGTGGTGGATGTAGTTTAATTTGTGGCTGGACTATCTAAAATCTTGAGGTAAAGGTATCCGCTAAGATGTTTTAAGCACGTGCAAGTAGGCATTTTGAAAGCGATAACAATGTAACCAAATGTTTTATACTTAAAACCGGAGGAGCCTAAAGTGAAGCTCCATGTTTAAATATATAAAATGTGATATATAATGTATATTTTATTTGTATTTTTAAGGCAACAGATTGAATGCTCTTTATTGCTGCCAACTTAGTTCAATAAATTCAGTTTAGTCTAGTTTTTATATAAGTCGAAATTACTGCAATCACTAAAACTTACTGAATGTATAATCACAAGGTATTTAATTCCTCATTACCAGTAACCAACCAAAGCAAATAAAAATGTTCCAAAAAAGCCCACAATTTTTGTAAGAAATTGTTTAATGAAAATAAATGTGCGAGGTTTATTAATCTAATGATTTTATAGTGGTGTTTTTTACGTCACTTATTATGTTGGCAAAATTATGCCGAAGAGAAAATATGTTTTGGGGGAACACATATTGCATGTTCTCCAGTGGCATGCATCGTTGATCGCTCCTGCATATGTGAAATCAGTCGGCTGTAACCTAGCCAAAAGTTTGATCGAATAAATCTCTCTTTGCGTTTGTGTGTTGGCTTTAGTAGCGCACTCATAGATACAATATTTCACCTACGGATACTCTGGTGCTTATCTGTGGGCGTCCGTCCCAGCCATTTTGTGCACTCACTTGCCGCAAGCCCGGCACTCGATGAGTGTCAAGAACTTGTCTTGGCCATAAAGAGGAGTCGGCAGAAATGTGCACCAAATGCAACAGTCAAACTATTTTGATTTCAGTTTTTTTTTTGCGAAAAGTTTAACCTGTTTCCCCACCCCAGTTGACAGTTGGCAATTGAAGTCTTTTTATGGCAACTTGCAGAATGAGGAATACGTTAACTGGCTGACAGCCAAATGAAAGAGTAGGCCGCGACTCAGCTAAAGGTTGCGATCATGGACCAGAAATAATTGAGGGTAGCCAGAAATTGGACAATATGGCTCCAAAACAGATACTACAAGGCCAATAAACTTTGTATTGGCTTACCATCCCACAATCGAAACAGAGAACAAGCTAAAACTGCTTCTCCATCAAGATATTCAGGTGATAACCCCCGCAAATAACAATTCTTAAGCCAAAACTAGAAGTGCAGCAGTAAATGAAAGAGATATATATACTATACAAAGCTATAGCTTTCAAACAAAGCATCGCCTATGAACCTGGCAACCGGTTCTGCTCCTCCATATAGACAACAAACAAATAGTGTAGAAAACACAGCTTGAGGGGCCATAAACCAAACGAGTCGCAAAGGGCAGTCGGCGGAGCACCGAAGAGAACTGGGATCGAGACTTGAGCCAGACTCGAGATACTCGCACTTTTGGGATAGATACAAAATCAGGTTTCTTCGGCCGAGGAAGTCCAGGAGCCTTTTGGTCAATGACTGTCGCTGCGGAGAGCACACAGCACTCGGGTTCTCTGGTGCTTTGGCCCCTCGCAAACAGTTGACTTGACCATCATGGCCATCATTCATTTTTCATGGCTGAGTGCCTGGCAGGCAGTTAGCTCTGATTGTTTACAGCTGCCGTAGTACCAGTCGAGACCCAAACTGGTTCTGCGACCAGCTGTTAGCCCGGGTCCAGAAACTCAATATGCCCAGCACAGGATGCGGACAGACACTACTCGAGTGGCCGGTGAGCCAAGGATCGCAAGCGGGTGCGGTTTGACCCAAAACGCTTCTCGAAGACAGTACTTTACAGAGAATATGATGAAATTCTTTGGGTCCCAAAAGCCTGCCTTTGTTCTGCTTTTTTGGTGTTGTGCTGTCGCTGTTGCTCTTACTGTTGCTGTTGCTGCAACTCATTATTTTGCGGTTGAAGAACCAACTTTTGTTGCGGCGTTCAAGTGCATAAACATCTTCCTCCTCGCCTTTTAAACGGTAAATGATATACGCCGATGTTGTTGTCGTGGCATAATCTCGGAGGCATTAATACAAGTCCGCCGCCTTAGTCAGAGATCTCCAAGCGAGATGAAAGCGGTTGGGTTGGGGTTCTTGTGGGTGATGAAATGTGATGATTGCATTTGCGGTCACCGGAATGAGTGGGGCAATAAAAAAGAAGCTAACGGAACACTCGTCTTACGGTTTATGGACAAGTCAGTACGCAAAAAAAATCAGGGAAAAGGTACAACGTGTTTCAAGCCGAAAATGTAGGTTGCAGATTGCAAAAGCCTTTCAATAAATTAAAGAAGAAATCGCGTATGTTCTTTATATTGAATATTTAATAATGATTAATAATTAATTAGTAATTTAACTAAAGAAAATATACCAATCTTGCAATATTGATTAATTTATTTTTGAAGATTTTTATTAATTAAAGTTTGAGTTTCATTTTCGTTTCTTCCCATTAAATGGTAATGGGAAGAAACGAAAATGAATGTCAGTCATAATTAAACTTAATTTAATGACCAATAAAGGCAATCAAAAATGAAATAAATTATAAATAAAGTACACAATGAAGAATGGGGTTTAATTAAATAATACAAAATTTAAAATCTCTACGCTGAGTCATGTTTTGGAGTTTCTTTTTCTTTAAAAAAATTTCCTTTTAATTTCTTGAACCATTTTGGTAAGCACTACATATTCAATTAATAACTTCAAAATGTTTGACAATAAAAAGCACTAATTTAAATAGAAAATTCTTCGGCTGTAGCTTTTGTACTTGTTCTTTGTAATGCAACATACCGAGTATCTCAAAGTCGGGCACACTCATTTTAATACTTGTTTCAATTAGCTTTGATTTTCATATTCTTTGAGAAATTTCCATTGCAGCAAAACTTAATTAGGCGTCGCACTTTGGTTTGCTAGTGGGCAGAATTCATCTCACCTGTGCCACCCTACCTGGCTTTGCTCCATCGATAACGCCTCGTCGAGTGCTTGAGCAGGTTGTGTAATCTTTTGAGTCAAGCTAAAAAAGTCTGTTTGAGCCTGACACTGCACTTTGATGCTGATGGTAACTTGATACAAACAAAATAAATTAATTAAACAAAGAATGAAAGGTACTGACTACGATATGCCCGGTATCCAACGCCTAACAGACCAAATAATGATGTGACACTACGATATTAATTTAGTAACAAAATGAGATAAATGAGGAACATAAATACTAATGAGCTAAACATTACCATTTACAACTTTCAGCAGAGCTCGTGAGGTTAAGCTAACGATTTTAACAATTTCATTAAAAGTTTCACCCAACTAATGGCATATGTATTCCTCGCCCTGTCTAGACAAAAATCAATGCCAATCAACATTACTACTTACCAAGGTGTTAACATTAAAAAAAAAATACAAATAAATAAATATATAATTAAGCAGCGAGTACGACATCTTATCGTGTCACAGGAGGGAAATGCAAATCACAAGCAACGAACAGAAAAAAAAGTTGACTAATTACATAGAATCTAACGACAAAAGTGTAAGTGATAATTAGAAAGAGGGAGACGGCAAATGGCAGCAAACAAAGCGTCGATGATTAAGAGTTAATTACAACTTTGAAAAACATTTTGCGATTTCACTTTTTCTAATGCGAAAGCAAAAAACGCAGAGGTTGCCTTCCAATTTAGACTTGACCCACATATCGGCACAGTGAGAGAACTGAGAATCGCAAAATTTAAAACGAAAATATCCAAAGTACTTGGCCCAGAGTTGCTCCTAAAGTGCGTTACGCCCTCGTGCGTGTCTCTCTCACGACCAAGACCCAATTGTCGATGACAAAAGGAAAACGACTTCGCATTGAGCCGGCATATTGAATGTCTCTTTGCGTGGTCTCGATTACAAAGGCAGAAGCTAAATCTAGCAAAGATCTTGGCGACAATTAAAATATTATACGGATACGTACACATGTTTCTCTAATTGTCTTGGCCCCAAACACGCAAATCTCGTTGTCTACCCACTGTTCGGTGCACTTGAAGTAGTTCATCACCATCGACCACCTACGAAAATACTTGGAAATACCACCGAAGGTCTCCTTTCCCTTGGCTAGTCCATAGCATTGGGGGAAATTCCTAGAAATCTCTATGAAAATATCCATTTAGCATTGAGATTTAGACACTTAACTGTATTAAATCATAATTGGTTGTCAAGACTTTGGTTTTGTTTCTTTTGTTAATTAAATAAGTGCGTGGATGATGTCGTCTCCATAATCAATTTCAATTGAAGGTGTCAGGCTAGGCCCAACTGAAATAGAAACTGACGTAGGCACACTTAATTGTCTGCCGGTTGGAAATCAGCATGCAGAAGGTTACAATAGAAATTGCTTTATGTAATTATATTTAAGTTAACAAAAAAAGAGTATGGCTTGATCAAAGCTTACCCAGCTTGAAAGGAAATGGACTTTAGAACCTTAATCACTGCTGCACTGAGGTATTTTGACTCACCGAAACTGCAAATAGAAAGGAAAATCAAAATTAGGATCTTGCTCATAGAAAATGTGATTAATTGTTTCAACAAAGTTGTTAATTAGGAAATGCCATTTCTAGTATTTGCCCGTTATCTGTTGTTGAAAATAAAATGCATTTGCTTTGTGTGTGAAATGGTAACAAATCGCTCTGGATTATTCCAAACGGTTCGCATATCTACCTCAGTTATCTATCTGAACATGCTAAAATTAGGCGGTTTATATGGTTTCTAAAATGCTTCTTTCCCACGACACATGCTACTAACAATTAATAGAAAATTAGCTGTAAGGCCGCGCGCACACTACGAGCTGAAAGCGGAGCTGACGGCTGACGGCTTTTCAGCTCTCTGAAACAAACCCACTACTTGTATGAGAGCGCGCACACTGAGAGCGGAGCTGAAAGCTGATAAGGTCAGCTCCGCTCCGCTCTGTTTGATCAACCAAACATGTTTGATTTTTGCAGCAGCTGACGCGAGCTGATTTTTTAGACTATTCTTTAAAAAATTGCCCTAATTAGCGCTTAAGTAAGAGAAATTTAAATTTCTGTCCAGTTACATAAAAAAGTATGAAGAATTTTTTTAATATTTATTAAAATAAAAATATTGTCAACTTTCCGAGATACAGTGTGCCAAAGTACACTAAAAAAACCTACTTTGTCAACCATATTCTGGAGAGCTGGGTGGTCCGATTTCGAAAATTTAAATGCAATGATGATCTAAATAAATATGTCATCGCATTAACAAGGATATTTTAAAAACATTAAAGAATTAAAAAATGTTTTTTTTTAAACGTATTGCTTGAAAAACAATTACAAATCAACATCAGCTTCAGCTCGCAGTGTGCGCGGCTGCAAAAAGCTCAACTCGCTGATAAGCTTTCCGCGGATAAGCTCTCAGCCGTCAGCTCCGCTTTCAGCTCGTAGTGTGCGCGCGGCCTAAATGTTATCTCCGTCCAGCGCAGTGATAAACAAAACTATATGTATGAGCTGATAAGTATTGACCGTGATAAGAATAGTACAAATTGACTGCGGAATATGAGAGAAAAGTTGAGAAACAGTGAGATCTATGGAAGTAATACTTCCTCTAGTGTTTGTAAACAATCTGCTATAAATAATTAATACGATTATAAATACGATTAGGATAGATCAAGAAACCCTATAAATATCAACAAACACACAATGTGTCGTACTGTTTACTATAGCGACTAAATTCTCAGAGATCTGTGACGCACTTGTCTCTCCGTGATCAATGCTAAATTTAACAATGGAAAACTTGGCACTGGGAGAGCAACAATAATAATTCCGCATGGGTTTATGTTGAATAATCAGCTGAGCGGCAAGTCTCTTAAAGACACCTGTTTTTGTGCTGTCTTCTCGAACCTTAATGGGGGTTTCTCGTTTGTATTTCGCCGGATTCATCTCACAGTTCATCGGAACCAAAATATTCGTCACCAAGTTTAAGCGGAAGTTCATAAAAATGCCAACCGCTTTCTTCAGTTTATATTGTTTTGATAACAGACGTGATTTCTCATCAATGACGTAGAAATCATCATTAATCGCAATCGGGGTTTTGCCGTGTTCTCAACTGCGGACTTGTCCGATAAAACGTACATACCATATATACTCAAGTCCAACCTTCTTTGGACTACATATGTATATGGTATATTTGTGTGTTTCGTTAGAGATACCGTTTCTTTTTGTTAGTTTCAGTAGTCTATCAAATTGCCGTCAATAATATATAGTACATTGTATACAGTTTATTGTAGACAGAACTTTGGCACTTAAGTTCAACCATGGCTTTCCGACATTTTCTGATAATGGTATTAGGGGTGTGAGTGTTTAGTCATGAATTATATCTGAGTGCTAAATTTGAGCAGTATGCTCTTGAATTTCGAGTACTCAGGGAAGGAATATTTTTTGTTTATTTATTTCAAGTACCTTTTCCAAAGACAGAGTTCCCTAGACAAAGGCAACGACCCGAAACAGAAACATTCTTTGGGTAGGTCTGTTTAGGCTTTAACGTGTAGAATATATAAACAAGTCTTGTACTAAATATAATCTTGTGGGGTCTGCTGGCTTCCACATAAAATTGCTTATTAATGCTTTGAGATTCCTCTTCCATTTTTGAAACGAATGTTCTCCTACGTCTCATCGAGTATGCTTCACTTATTCCCCGTTCTTAGCAACCACTCAGCATTTTCACTTTGATTGTTTTTGCTTTTCTTTATTGCCACATTTCATGCAAATTGGTTTGGCCCTCGAGGGTTGGTTGGGGTCACCTAACGGCTCTTTCATCGCTGTTAGTTGCCCAGGCCCGAAACTTACTCGACTCCTCTTGAGACGAGGCCGCAAAACTTTTGCGCACTTCATAAAAAATTGCGCAAAACAGAGTAAACAATGAAGAAAACTACAAAATAAATACTTATAATAATAACATTTTAGGGTCCGTTAGGAAACCCCTTGTGGGCCAATGTGGGTTACTTTTTATGACACTTCACCCGGCCGGCGCGATGTATGTATGTTAATATATGAAGATCCATATGCAAATTATGAGTCGGCGTAGGAACAGCCGAATCACACCTGAGGGCATCGCATAATTGTGTCACTGTGAGTGAATTTCATTAGAATTTCTGAGCAGGCTTTCATCGGAACGAGCCAGACCTAAAAAATTCATTTAATTTTCTTTCATGAATTTGCATAAACTGATGAGTTCTGTGACAGCTATACTCTTGCTTCCTTAGTAGTAAATATAGCACAAGAATGAGGAATACTGGAATGCTTATCGAATTTTATTAAAAGCCAAGGCTGAATTTGAACTAATTACATTCTAAAAATTCAATATTCATTAATAAAATCAAAATCTTTTCGTTTAAAATAGAAGCGTTAGATACTTTTGCTCAAACTCTTTATGGAAGTGGGATAATTAATTGCATTTCTCGAATCCAATTAACACCAAAAGTAAACTTTCGAACGACTGAATGCAAAGATCACTCGATAACCTTCTCATGGAAATGAAAGATGATTTCAAAGTCCAAAATTATATGGATTTGGACGAGCTGCGGGCGAGGACAGAACAACACTTGAGTGAAATGGAAAGCTAAAAGCAAAACAGAAAACATACAAAACGTGTTGCAAATTGTATGCAGGCCATGAAAAAAACACTCTGAAAATGATTAACAAATCCGAAAAGATTAATAACAATGGCTGGGAGACCTGAGACAACCACGCGTTGATTAGCCGGCCCTAGGGCAACAAAAAACCGAGGAAAGTATTTAAAAGATATGGGTGAGTGTGGCGAGAGATTTCACTGCAACATGAATTTTCAGCTTGCTATCTCAATCTGTGCTCAAGAGCGACAAGACCTTTGGTTAGTTTTTGTGTGATACAGCAGATTTTAATCTTAATTTAGCCACAGATGGCTATCGAGTTGTGGAATCTGACTGACTTTGTCTTATAAAATGGCCTGGATTGCCTTTTTTTTTCTATTTTTCTTTGCCTATTGGCTTGTGTTCCTCTCTGTTCTCTTATTGATTGTTCTTGAAATACGCTTGACTTTGAAAAACAGAAGCAAAAAACAAAATTAGAATACGAAATCCGTTTATATCTATCCTCCGCGAAGAATTATTGAGTAGGTTCTCAGGGAAGAGGCTCGTAAAATCGATTTCTTGCCACAAATACACTTTTAATGAGTTTTGAGCGGCATTTTAAAAATATTCTTTTGTATTTGCAAATCTGTGGAACACCTTTTATTATAATACATGCTTTTCTAAATCATTAAAAAAATAATCTGATCTGCCGGCTGGTACTTTTAAATGTTGTTTATAAACAGACAGATGGCGTTGTCAGAGAGATTAGATGAATTTAAACTTGTACAACAATTTCATGAATAATAAATAGTGAGATATACATAATACTAATTATACATATGCACTTTACTGAGAGCGATAATGAATATTAAACGTGTCATTGCCCCAACGAATTTGTTTCTAAAGCATTATTTTGTAATTAAATAATCAGCATCAGATGAGATCTCTGATTAAGAGTTACAGTGTACGAAGTGAGTGTATGATGAGCAAGTTAAAAACGCGGGATTTTCGTACATTAATTAATTATTAATTCTATTATTTTATTTCAGTAAAAAAGTATATATATATACTTTAAAAAAGTTTGTTCACATATTCAGTCTGGCTTGTTTCTAGACTCCTATTTATTATTATGATATATTCCTAAACACGTCTCTAACATTTTAATTAAATCTTTGGGATATTTTTACGTCATTATTAAAATCTCAAATATACAGTTGTTCATATCTTTTATGTAATTCGTTTGTTACTTTCTTACTATTCACTTTCCTCTTTGATTTACCTCACTTTACCCTTTGGTACATAGATTTCAATGGATTTTCTGAAACGCCGCTCTCAACATATTTTTATTGCGAAGGACATTATTGCAAAAGTTCTGCACACACACACACACATACGGGTTTCAAATATCCTTGTGGAAGCTGCACAACTCTCTCAATACTTCTCTGCACTCTCTCTCTCTCTCAATGACTTTCTGGCTCTCGTCCGAGAAAAAACTTTATTTTGGGAGTTTGTACGTGGTAGATTTCTCACAACTCTCGTATTACTGTTGCTCTGCCTCGATGTGATGTGAGAGGGGAAAGAGGGGAAGGGGAGGACGGTTGTCAACTCCGCGAATGTGTATACCTTTATGACGGGACCAAAATTTTAACGTATTTCGTACCTTCTTTTGACAATTGACTCCGCCGAATCTCCTCTGTTTTGGTCTCTGGTTTTCTCAACTTTTTATTGCACACGATTTTGCTCTGGCTGATGGATTTAACTGTTAAACACTGTAGTATCTGCTCTTTGCAATACTAATTCTTATTATTGGGGGACGGGGACTTGGATTGAATACAATAATTTGCAATTGGATTTGATTAATTTAGCGTGATTGGGGTTTTGTCGCTATTCCATCCATTCATTCAACAAAAATTACTTTGCGCGTCGTCGTCGTCGCGTCGCGTTGCGTTGCGTTTACTTTACCGTTGGCGCTGGCTTGACGAATTTCACTTTCGACTCTAAACCGCGGACTCGGATTCGGATACTGTAGTGCAAAAGTGCCGCCTCAGATTCTCAAACTCGGATTCCGATTTTCGAACGCCTGCAGTTCTCTACCCGAACACAGAATATTGAACCTCCGCCGACAGTGTGAAAGGAAATCGCTTCGCTTTTCCGCTTTTTCCAACTCGTCCGCTCCGCACAACCGCACAAGCGCGAGAATTTGAACCGAATGAACACAACGGAACGAAATAAACCGAGTGGAGCAGCTGCAGGCGCAAAAACACAATACGCGCGCTGAGGTCGAATGGGTCGACTGCGAGTTACTCATTAACACAGTTCCAATTGTATTCCCCTGCAGAGTGCAATTGAATCGTAGGGAATCGGTTCATTTTGATCAAAGGAAAACCTACAGGAGACATCATTTTATTCATACATAAGTATGTTCCAGTTTTACATGGCAGTTTTATGATGTTGTTACCCGAATTGCATAAAATTAAAACAAATTCTATAATAATAAAAATAAACTATGCCATAGACAAATTTATTTATATATATATTTTTTTAATTTCACGATGGTTCATATAGTTTCAATATGATATAGTCGTCCGATCTTGCCCGGTGCAACATTTATACATATATAACTGAGAATATAGAGAAGACCATCTGCATATTTTTATTCATTCCAAAAACTAGAGACCGAGCTCAGGTGCAACGGAGCATCGTGCGCGAACAGGTTGTACAGCGTGGGAGTTGCAAAATTCCTTCCGGTTAAGGCACTCCTTTTCTTTGTCCTCGTGTACAACGCTGCCCTGCGACTTCGACACTTCTCGACCAGCTGGAAGAACGCCAACGTGGTGATGATCATCAAGAAGGGGCCTCCTGCCCACGTTGGCCAAGGTATTTGAGCGCTGCATCCTGGACAGGATACAGAGGATTTCGCAGGTCCTTGAAGCGATCCCCAGGCACCAATTTGGGTTCCTGGCACCCCCGAACAACTCCACAGAGTTGTAGACTTTATAGTCGAGGGGTACCAGAAGAAGCAGTACACGGTGGCTGCTTTTCTGGACATTAAGCAGGCCTTTGACAGGGTCTGGCATCAGTGGCTCCTATCCAAGATCAAAGAGCTTCTGCCACCACAGCTCTACGAGATTATCCGCAGCTTCCAAGTGGTCCAGGATGGAGTGGCTTCTACCACCAGGAGGATACTAGCCGGTGTCCCGCTATTCATGCTAATCAAGAAATTGTACATATAACATACGTTATAAGGTCGGAAAATTATTGTCTTAAATTATATTACCCAGCAAGGGTATAAGAAGACATAATATCGTATGGACTATTACTAAAACAGTTTATGTCGGTGGACTTGTGTTCCTATGACACGACAAAATATACCCTTCAAATAAGGGGTATTAAAACCAGAAAGCAAACGCAGCAACAACAAAACGCTGCGTGGCAAACACAAAGAGAGCGAGAGAGAGGGAGCCAGAGAGCGCCAAGTACGAGAGCAAGAGAGAACAAGCAAAGTAAATACAATGGAGCAGGAAAATTAAATGTTGTGAGCGCCATCTCTGTGGGAGAGTATGTATGTGTGTGCGTGCTTCTTGTTGTTGCCTTTGCTTCTGGTGGACTTATTATTGTTGCAAGCGCTGCGGCTTTGGCACAAAAGCACAGTGGGCATGAAAAGTAAATTATGAGATACAGCTAAGTATCTTTTGACAGCTTTGTGAATTGTTCAATATTCTATAACCCACTGAAATTACAGTATCTAATCTAATGATTATTTAGTAATTAATAAATATACAGTCGTCATAATACCCTGATTAGTCCTATAATACAATGATTTAGTCCAAAATAATGTTATTAGCATTTACAACCCCATATCTTTAATGTAAATAAGTTCTTACAAACTTCCCCGTTGGAGTGCCGCCACCCCTGCACTTATCCGTTCACGAAACCACAACAAACATTACCCAGCCCACATTAAATATAGGCACATTATGGTACAGATCGATCATGTTGCATGCTTCTAGCGAACGAATGAAACCACCCTTATGGGCATTCGTAATGACATCTCATTACTTGCATATCGGGAAATATGAAACACGAAACACTTCAAACGTGATACCCGCATTCGACCGATGGCCATTGAAAATACATTATTACGAGATTGATTGGCCTTCCCACAAGGAACGATCAAATTCCACCCCTGGCTGTTGACAATTTTCCAATTTCCAATTTCCAAGGCTGATCTCTTATGACGAAGAATTCAACGGGCTCGACCGTCTGGTAACGCCAAAGTCAAATACCAAACGCAAAAACAAAAGCAAACACACTTCTTTTGCAACTCACGTGCCAGAGAGCAAAGGCAAGCAAACACAAAAAGTAAAAGCAAACAAGCAAACGCTGTCTCTTTCAGCTAAACTCGCTCTCCACATCGCTCTCCTGTTGTTAACAGCTCTGCGGGTGGTTGTTTTAACAGTGACACTGTTATCTTGAGAGACACATTTCAATAATAATAATAATAATTAATGACTGAAGTTGATTCAAAGCCGGAATTGCTATGGCTTGACATTTAGCAAGTGCTGATAATGCGGCAGCAAGGCAAAACAAAGACCCGCGGTCTCGCAATCTTCTGCGGCATCCATCCACTCTTATCAGCAAAACAAAAAAAAAGGCAAGAGCTGCACAACAACAACAATTTGTTTATTCAAATTACAAAATGTGAGCACAGCTGGAGCTAAAAACCAAAAGAAGCAAAAGAAAGAAAAATAAAGGCCAGCCCCAAGAAATCAAAACAAGCTCAGATTTTTACAAGAAGAATAAGGGAATATAGGCTGGTAATGTTATTGGGAACGGATCTGCCTAGAATGTTTATCATGAGAGATCGATGATAAAACATACATACTATAAAGTCTGAAATACAGAGAAACTAATATACAGGACATATTCAAAGAAACTTCGATAAAAAAGTTGTATAAATCAAATGTCTTATAAATATATCAAGAAATTTAAGATGTTTTTAAAAAATACGGTTGCAAATGTCCACTTTTTTATTAAATTTATTATTATTAACTCTAAAAATGTATTTAAATATTTTGATCTACACTTAATGTTCTTTGTCCTGAACTGTAAGCTTGTCTTACAATAATAGTGACTGTTCTTGTGACACATTTTCCACATATTACATCCAGAACTCTCCCACAATTCATATTGCGGCTGTCAGGGGCTTAAATCTTCGTACATCAACAGTATCAGGGCCAAAAACGCATCATGAATGATAAGTCAAGTGAGCAAAAAGTGAAGAAGAGGCCACAAAACTACCATTAGGGACACAGAGCTAAAGCCACTGCAATGCTGAACGCTTTGGACGTATCTTTTACTCACAACATTTACGACAGGAAGAAATCCATCAACTCAATTCTTTTAGCCTAGGCCTACCTTGGGGCCAAAAGTCTTTCGGCCAGAAAAAATCCAAGAAACAGAGAGAGAGCAAGAAAAACATAAAATAAAAGTTGCATTCAACACTCGCTTTCTTTGCGAGTCATGTTGTAATGGGCGCTGGGGGCCCTACTGACGAATGGTCGTCTGCCCTTTAGCATTAGTTAAATCCTGCACTGGAAAAAACGTCAAATAGGTAGTATACGTAAATATTTAATAAAAAAGGTTATTCTGTGAAAAAATAACACAATTTACACATTATTTTTTTTATTTAAGTCAAGATTTTATGAACGATATTTCCTTTCAAATATGATAGAATCTATCCGCTCAAGTATTTAAATTAATGAATCTAAAACAAATAGCATATGTATATCCAAAGGGTGCTGAAAAGGTAATCCTAATGTAGATGCATTTGTTCAGAAATTATAATTTTATATAAAAAATAGTTTATTTACTATTTCCAATAATTTCTTTCTGTGGACCCAGCCTGAACCTCCTAAAACACATTTTACACTGTCACGGGAAATTGTTTAACATGCGCGGCTCGTTTAAAATTACATGATGAGCAGCGTTTATCAAAAAAACATAAAGTAATCAAACAACCTAAAGGCTGTGAGGAAGCAGTGGTGCAGCTGCATTGTCTGCGCAAGATCTTGCGGATCCTACGCAACTTTCTGCCTCCACTTTATTTTTTCTTGATTACAAGTATATTTAGTTGGCCTGGCCGTCTGAGTTCGTCGTCGGGGTCTTGATTCAATCGAACGAATGGCGAGACAACGACCCCTTCGGACCCCTCAGCAGCCCCTTGCAGACCCACGCCCATGGGCAATCATTGGCGCTGAGCCCCCAGTCTTGTCTGGCGACCTATGCTGATTTCTCGGAAAGACATTATGATATTTCTTGCGGTCGCTCGATGATGAGTTGCCGTTGTCTCATGGGCTCTAAATAAAAAAAGGAAAAATAACTTCTGGCTTCTGTGGATTTTTTTCACGGATGCGTTCTCCACCCTCTCACAATTAAAGGCAGTCGTCGGACTGATTACTTAATTGAAGAGATCTGAAAAATAATTATATTTCGACCTGACTGAACTGCAGCTTTAAATATTTTATGGTGGGAAGATACTTAACTATCGGATGGGAAGGTAGTAGAGCTAAACTGATATTTTAAAGGTCAAGAAATAATAAAGAATACTTCTTGAGAAGTATTGATTACTGAGTTAATGTGTTGGTACTCTTCTTGTATAGAAATAACTTTAAATATCGGGAGAGTTTATTCCCTACAACAAAGATTCCTTTTCGATGTGTCAGTCCAAGAAAGTCGATTTTAAATGGTATAATTAAAGCTCATTACGCTCAGCAAATGAGGAGTCAGAGTTCCACTTCCTTGACTCTGCCTCCATAAATATCCGGCAGTGGACGTAAATCTTCATTTAGTCTGGATTGTTCCGAACTTTCCCTTTCCCCAGCCTTTTTTCCGACTCCCCAAAAGTTACGCCCTGCGTGGATAGTTGCTTAAGCCAAGCCACACCGCAAATGTTGACAATTAATCACAATGATCCGGGGTATGGGAATGTGTGCATAAACCCATACAGTGCGTTGCAAAGCGATAAAACTGATTTAATTGGGAAATTATTAACTGTGACAAAAAACATTAGCAATAATAAACGATTTCAGAAAGCCCTGTTTTGTGTCAGGACGAATTGATCTTGAAAATAAATGTTTCTTACTCCCTTGTAGAAAAATTCACAGAATTCCCATCGAATCGTTGTGAAACGCACTGTACATGTAGGGTCCAGTCCATAAATACGAGCTTGGAGTGGCTGATACTTATATACTTCCACTGCCACTGCCCATTTCCAAATCCCCCCATCGGATCCCATTTCGCCTTTTTCTCTGACACACCCGAGCTCAGTCCGCACTTGAAGACTTGAACTTAATCGGCTCTGAGAGACCAGATAAGACCGACAGTTCCCTGCCGACTCCCCGGCTGGCACTCATTATCAAGTAACGGTTAATGCACGCATAAATTAATTATTTTACAGGCAATCAACGTCGAATCAGATTCGAAACTCGAACGCCATCAGAATGTTAATTACCAGATCCAGAACCAAAACAGAAATAGACATGAAAATAGAAAGAGTGGCTCCGCGAAGAAATGTGTTGGTTATGTAAACTACAGATCAAAGTGCAGGCGATAAGATTCTCCACTACACTCTCCCATTTTCGATTCTCCAGAAAAAATCTCAAGTACCGAAAACCGGTTGAGTTGGAAGTTCATGACAGCGACGCATCAAACACCCAGACTTGGGTCAAAGTCCCAGCAATGGAAATTAGTCAAATAAATCAAAGGGGGAAAATGGTATTTAGAATGAAATATGGAAAAGTTCTCTGGGGTAATGAGTGGTGAGGTCATCGCTCAAATTCTGTGGAAATCTAGCAAGTGCTTTATAAGAAAATCCCATATGTTAGAACTCAACTTTAGCAATCAAATCAAATTTAACAAGAAATTTGATACGGAATTTATCGAAATAAAACAAAATGGTTTCAACTACTGTAAAATATCTAAGGTTATCTTAGATCAATGCATGAAGATATATATATTTTTTCTGTATCAATGCTTTCTTTTATGTCACCTATTTAAAGCGTATAGCTTGGAAATCGATCTAGTTTCTTACAAAAACTTCATTTGTTTAAATTTTGGTCCTTCGAGCCGGATAACATTCTTTATTCTGAACAAAACATATCCAGAGTTTTAAGCAGCTTGCTTTCCATTTTAATGACAATTTGATTTGATTTTTGCATGGACGTTTCTCTCCTTGGAACGCTTCTGATCTTGACTAACAGAAATATACACATGTATCAATGCAAAATAGTTTCTGCCACTTGACCTACTCTCCGGGCAATTGGCGTAATTAAAACCTTCAAATAGAGGTCTCCGCACTGCCGTAGTTTACAGTCCAGAAGGCACGAACAACGAGACCCAGACCCAGACATAGACCTTACACAATCGCCGGGGTGATCAGCCAAGCGATCCCCAGCTCCGACCCACATACCATTAAAAAGGCCGAAAATATGAAAATAGGGAAATTACTAAATTTTCTCGGTACGAACAGCATAATCGCAAAATAAGTGAAAATTTTCATTTGTCTGTAGTGGATTTTTTGCGTCACTCAAAGGTCGCTTTCTGAGCAACCTAATGGGTTAATTACGGCACAAGGGTTGCCTTTGGCAAAGGTTTTTAGCTCGCAACTGAGGTTGCCAGTTTTATTTGCTTTCCTCCTGGCTGAAAGCTAAATAGAACGCATCATAAAGTATTCCCACTTTTAGCTGGCATTCTTTTCCTCCAGAACAGCGTGAAATTTGCCTAAAAGAGCCCAGAGACCTCTACACCCACGGTTCGTTCACTCAACAACTTTGAAACTATAAAATGCACGCGTTGCAGTTCACAAAAATAAAAGATTTTGTACAAGCCAGTGGATTGCGAACAGCGAAAGCAAAATCATTTTTAAGACACGCACTCGTCCGAGCCAGATGGTTTGTTTTTCCCCCATGCAGGAAAAGTGTGAAAATAGGACTAGCTATTATGATATAGCAAACTTGGAAGAGGGGAAAAAGGCTAAATAAGCAAAAAATAATTAATAATTATTAAGTATGTACGTAAGTAGTAACAACTATTTCTGTCTTGCCAAAAATAGTTATAGTTTACATATTTTTTAATAAATATTTATTTATAAACAAGCAGAATTGGTAAACAATATGGTTCTTTTGAAATAAATTGAAATAATACACTAGATTTTTATGCTATTTTATTCCCTTTGATATCATAAATATTTATGATATCAACTACAACTGTTGCCTGAAAGTAAAATCTCGTAAGAAAGCTACAATAGAGTGTGCTCGAATGTGAAATACCCAGAACCCAATACATTAAGTATTAAATTAAAAGAGATATTCGTGAGTCATTTAAACTTTTAGCCCACATGACTACGGTGATTCCAGAATATAAACTTTATGGGGTCAAAAATGTACCTGTTGGCTCTAAACTATAATACCCTTGTATCCTATGGGTATCGGGTATAAATATATTCCTCTGATTTAGGTCCAGCTAGAGAGAGAAGGCTGGCAAGAAATTCCAAATCCGAGCCAAATGTTGACCCATTTAATTTATGCGCATTTTGCGAGTCTTGTATATCAATTGCTGAATTCGAAATTTAAATGTGCATTTCACTCCAGGCATTTCACAAACCTAACGACTCGGAGAAAATTCTTGCAAAATATATTTACAAGTTTATCCACATTCCCACCCAGATGTGTTTGCTCGGGGCAGCCTTGAAATCTAAACTCAAACTGACCCGGTCCCTCCTTCTAATGTGTAGCCATTAATTCATTTGCTCCCTCTCTTGGGGCGGGACGGTGGAATTAATGAGTTGCTACTGATGCATCATCAGTGGCACAAGGGGAGCCTCCTCCAGCTCACACGATATCCATCTTACGCCTTTCGGCTTAGCTCCCTGTTTTCTGTCCCTTGGCGTCTGCAAATGTCAGGCACTCAATCACGTACGGATTGTCAGGATGCGACAGACTAAATGTAGGCAAATTGAAGTCCAGACCAACACAGGACAAGGCCACGCTGTGTCTTCCTTTGAGCTCCTCTTGTCAGTGGCAGGCTCCAGAGAAATGTGCCAAGATAGGCCAAGCAGCTAATGATTGATGTCAGCGACGGGTATCTGAAACCTGAAAGTACCATTCTATAATCTGTGAAGATTATATTAATCCCTTTTGCCTGTGTAATTTGCTTCCTTCCTTGCTTTTTCACGTCTTTTAATTCTGATTTCATATATCTTCGATTTAATTTTAATTTTATTCACTGAAGTGAACAATAATTTTTCTTGGAATTCCATTTAACGGTCTCTTAATTGAATCACTTCTGACCAACCATATGAAAAGTAATTCTTGGAATGCATTCTACACCTGACAAATTGTGAAAGAGAAATACTCGGAACACAAATATATGAGCCAAATAAAATCCCAATGGGACTTTCGATATATGCTTTCTTTTGTTTACTCAATATTATACGGAAGCCGCTTTCTGATTAAAATAGCCAACAGAAAATGCCTCTGTATAGATATTTTTGGCATTATATATTTCACATTACTCAATTATTTTGGGCGAGAGCGAGAACAAAGCACAAGGAAATGGAAAAGCTGCGGGAAGGTCAGCCACCCGAGCCCGGGCCGGGATTTCACTTTAGCCTATTAATCAACTAGTGGCAGACAGTGTCACAGTGTCCAGACAGGCGCGGCTCACATTATGAATCGACGGCTTTGTGAGCAATTTGATGTATACTATATGTATTTCTATCCAGCTCCCATGAGCTCTCCCGAGTCACGCAAAAGTTGTGTCCAACCCCGGAGTCATTGAACGTCCAAGGCGGAAATACACTGAGTCCGGTGGAAAAAAATAAATAAAAACGGAAGTCTTATTGTAAAGGATAGCTAGTAAGTGTATCTTATGGACAGATTGCATGCTGCAAAAAATTCCCTCTCCAGGAGTGAGAAATGGGGATTGGCGATCGGGTGAAGGCACCACAAGCCTTGCGTGTTTAATTTTCACAGCCAAATTAAATTATTAAAGATGCTGGGTGGGGGAATGAAAATGAAAATGTTTAATCGATCTTCACGCACCGAAGTGGAAATACTCTGTCTTAAGCAAGGAAAGCCCGTAATGTTTATCTGCTTTCATTACATTCTATTACGAATAAACTATCATAGAATAATTTCTTTAAATTTGTTCATAATATTTATTGAAACAGTCGGATGTATTCACTCAAGCGGGAATTTCCCCGTATTTAGTTAACGTAACTACTCTAACTGTAATCAACTGACGAAAAATAATTGTTAAGCTTAAAATTGCCCAAGCCGCGTTTACAAAAGTTATTAGAGTGCGTCAATATCATATAGACCAGTAGATGCTCGGCTCTCGTTGCCCAAAAGTGATCATTGACCGTCACGCCTGACGCCCGAAAACGCTTTCCAAAATCGTGTGCCGCTCGTTGAGTGGGTGGCAACAGGCGGGGGTGGAGGAACAAAGATTCAGACTGAGATTTACCCATTAAAGATTTGCATTCCTATTGGCATAACAAAACTGCGATAGACGTTACACGGATACACGTAACGGACACAAAATATTGCCGCCATGAGAGAGCGCCATGGAAAATTTAATTATAATCAAAAAAAGAGGCAAGAGCGCCAGCAAAATTCGCCGCAATGTGAATAAACTTTTCGCTTTGGATAGGAGGCGGAACGGCGGCACATGGGGCGTATGAGTGACGATGCTAGCAGATTCGGATACGGAGAGCGTGTGTGTCGGTGTGTTTAGATTAAAACTAATTGATTGAGGCACCCGGGAAGGGGAACATGCTCCTCAATGGTTGCCATGTGCGGATTTATAGCCCCGCTAATAGTTCACACACAAATTATATCGGCGATTTCAGTGCGACGCCTCGGTGTGAAGTGTAACAGATTAAGATAAATTACAAAATCACATTGGTTCATGAGGGTTCATTTTCTGGGTTCAGATAATTAAGATTTGATTTTGGCATTAGCTTAATGGAGTGGAGAAGTTTACTTTAGAGATAACTTGTTGATTATTAAGATTGTCAACCAATTAATCCTTTTAATAAATACGAATTGTGGTCAACACACAAATGTTATGCTTGAAAAAATGGTAATAGTAGCGTCAATAAGTTGACTTGCTTATGGTTAATGTTTGGTATCATAAAAATAATGGAAATTCATTAATTTCATTACAGGAATAACAAAACTAATATTAAAATTTACCAAATTCTCAGTGATGAAAGTCCCAGACAACCATCCACAGCTTTTGGCACCCCAGGAAGTTACACCGAATAGAATAATAACTAAACAAAATACGTATGTATACAGAATGTTCGTGTACATAATATATCACTTTCTCCTATCTCTAACAAAAAAAAAAGGTTCCATAGGAAAGGGAGAAGAAAAGCGGGAGTAAGGACGTAGCAAAAAGCCTACGTCAACAGCATCCAGACTACGCACCCCAAAGTCCTGGCAGACAGCTGTATGAGTCATCATCTCTTTTCGCCCCGACACAGGATACAGCATCCAGACAAGTCAGCGCTCCGCTTTTTCTCCGTACAACGTTTTAGCCTAATTAAGCGGAAACTTGGCAACACTTTCAGCTTCTACAGAAAAAGCTGGAAATGCTGAAATCATTTCTATGTTTTGGCCAGAACCTCCACTTTTTCGCCCTTTCGGTTTCTGATTCCTTTCGCTTCTCTTGCTTTTCCGGTGTCCATCTCTTTCCGTTTGTCTGAGGGGCCATTTTGGCATCCTCTGTTGAATGTAGCCTTTTAATTTTATCGATTTGTATCTACCACAATGTTGTTTCTACTACCGACCATGAGGAGTCCGTTTTGGCTGCTATTTTGGCTGTTGGAAGAGGTTTGGGTGCTGGAGGGTGGCTCGATTACGACTGTTGGACTATGCAATGTGCTTTTTATTACCCATGGGCAGCCTTGAATACGCAGAAGGACCTGCAGCTTTTTCGATTTGATATTTGGGAATGAATAAGTTTTAAAGGGTCATAACATTAATTTGAATCAAGTCATTACTACTCTCCTCTTTTAACAAACAAAAATAAATTAGGATCTCAGCGGGTCAGCGGAAAAGAAGTATCACGCGCATCTTTATGAACTTTACCGGACTTTTTAATAATTAATCAGCGGAGGAAATACAAATCTCGAATGGCCAGCTGGCGAAACTATTGCCCACCGAGTTGGACTGGGAGCTGCCGTTTCTGATGTACACACCCGGACACTCTCGGGGGAGGCATGAATACCCCTGGCATGCGATGGCTCTGCAGCTATCTCTCTCCAATGGCCTCGCCAAATGTTGAGTTCAAGGAGACGTCATGGATGAAGTTGTCCCGCCAGCAGCCGCAGCATCCACAGCTGTTGGCCAGAGCCGAAGGACACTCAGTGCGTATGCGCAATATGACCGAGAGTGCAGCCTCTCTTTCGCTCTCTCCCACGAGGGTACATTGCATTTTCGGCGCTCAACAGTTATGCAATGTTAGCAACATTTTTGGAGTATTATTACATGCCAAATCTGTAGCTGACATTAACATTCCTCTCACTCACGGCCCCATCGATGACGTCAAAGCTGTACCCAATGGGGAGTCTGTCTGTTACAGCAGAGTTGAATTTCTGTCGCCGACACTTACTCAACACCATGACGTCAATATGACAGAATGGAAACTTCATTTTCCCCAATTTTGAAGCTAAGATACATAACAGAGTTTTGTTAACAGCTTTTCTCGATATTTATTTAGAGTTTTAAGAGAATTTAGGAAATACTACATAAGATTTAACGGACACCAGTATATAGATTTTAACTGATTTTCTCTATTTAAAAATAAAGGAAAATCTATTAATAATAATTAATAAACTTAAAAACGTGATTTTTGTTTAATTTGTGTTTAGGTTTAACAACAGCAAATGTTGGAATATAATGCCTGGATCTCGAAAGAATTCATAGGAATTAAAAATACTGTGAAAACGAAGTATTAGCTTTCAAATTCTTATTAAACGAAATTGTGTATATAGTCCGGATACTGACTGTTATTATTCCAGTTTTATCTTTTGCCCAGACTAATCCAGAATTTTCTATATATTTGTTTAACATTTTTTTTATGTCTAATAAGAGAAGAAAGTATAAGCTTTCAAATTCTTATTAACCGGTGCTTGTACACAGTGGGAGTACTGAATGTTTTTAAAGCAGTTTATAGCTATGTTACTGCAAAGGAATTATCCGTTACCCTGCATGTTCCAGATATCTCTCTTTATTTATTTTTAAATGTAACATGTCAAATGAATGAAAAAACATAGAACAAGAAAGGAAGCTAACTTCGGCACGCCGAAGTTTTTATACCCTTGCAGATTGGTTTCGATGTTTATATTATAGATTTAAATGTTGAAAACACTCACAAAACAGAGTTTCATTACAGTTTACCTATACTTATTATGTTTACAGTTTGACAGTTACAGTTTTACATTCCCAGCTTTACATATTTTATACATATACCGATCGCTTCTATGGCAGCTATATGATATATTTGTCCGATTTTTTTTTAAATTTATACCAAAATTCTAGAACAATAAAAAAAGCCTATATCTCAGAGTAGATAAAAATACGTTGAAAAACAACGAAGCTATAATTTTTTTCCTATTCATTTCCCGATCGCTTCTATGGCAGCTATATCATATAGTCGTCCGATTTTCATAAAATTTTTATCAAAATTCAGAAATAATATAGAATGGCCATATCTAAAAAATGGTGCAAAAATATTGAAAAACAGCAAAGTTATAATTTTTTTTCTAAAAATTTATCGAACATTTGTATGGCAGCTATAGGATATAGTCGTCCGATCCGGCCCGTTCCGACATATATAGCAGTGAGAGTATATAGAAGACGATATGCAAAGTTTCATTCAGATAGCTTTAAAACTGAGGGACTAGTTTGCGCAGAAACAGACAGACGGACAGATGGACAGACGGACAGACGGACATGGCTAGATCGACTCGGCTGTTGATGGTGATCAAGAATATATATACTTTATAGGGTCGGAAACGTCCCCTTCACTGCGTTGCAAACTTCTGACTGAAATTATAATACCCTGCAAGGGTATAAAAATACACATATTTGCAGCACAGGAACTTTGTTAGATATTAAATTTAACAATTCATCCTTAGTTAAAATTTCTACATCATTAATACTTTATAGTTTTCACTTTCCGCCAATCAAAGCAGAGAATTATAAATAAATACATATTTTACCTTGGCTAATATAAAGGAAAATTGATTTCCCCCAAAAGAGGAAGGCGATGAGGCAAGCGCAACATGAAATCAGTTATTGAGTTGCCCCTCTCGATCTCGTTGAGTTTTACCCACAACAACAATGAGTTCAGTCATTGACTGACAATAGCAACAACAAGGCAGCAGCAGCATCAAAAGCAAAAACAACAACAACTCGTGATAATAACAATAACAAAAGGCCGCAATTGTAAACAAAACGCACGCGCCAACGCCAGCGAAAAAAAGAGGTACGAGAAAATTTAATTTTCGCTTCTGCTTCTCGGAGATGAAAACGTAAAATTTCACTGACGTTGCCTCATATGGAAAATTTCACTTGCACGCTTGAAAAAGTGCAGTCTGGTCGTTGGCGAGGTGGCGGGTGGGCAGTGCTCTGTTCCCACAGCTACTGCTACCGTTGAGTGCCGTAATCAGAGACTTTCATGGGCGGGGAAGGGCAGGTTGGGGGCACGTTGGAGATTCGACTGCAGTGCGTTTTGATTATTGTTGTCTCTGGCTGGTTTTCATGCACTTGTCAAAAATAGGTGCGATTTTTACAACTTTTTATATCAGAATCAGCAGATATGTCGACCTCGAAATTAGGGTTATCTCTCTCTAAAGGTATTAAGTATAGAAGCCAGAACCGGAACTATAGGTCAGAACCACTTTCTCTTTTAGAAAGATCAGCAAATAAATATAAAAGTCACTTTTTATTTTCATTAAAAGGTTATCTTAAATGTAAGCTTAAGTTTTCAGCTCAAGTTTCACTTTTAAATCAAAATAATATTTATTTAATTGATTATTTTCAATTCTAGTTCATTTTTCTCTGTGTATCTGACTCTTCTGCTTGCGTTTTGGCACTTTCACTCTCTGACACCCCCAGCCTTTAGTTCGGTTCGTTTAGTTTCGTTTAAATATTACGTTGCTTTTTTGGGTTTTGTGTTTTATTTTTTCTTTTTCAGATAAGCGTAATTCCAAAGTCGGTTTTATTTTTGCTTGGTGTTCGTTCCGTTTTCTTGTTATTGTAAACATAAACAAGAAATGCAAGCAACACATGGAAATAGAGTTGAATTTGGAGTTGTTTTTGGGAAAGAGTTTAGTCGGAGACTAGTCGAATCGGTTGCACAGTGCCCAAGGTTCACGCCACGCATTAATATTAATGAAAAAGTCAGAGGGGTTATGATATTAGAGGAAGATGTGGGCGACTTGGGATTGCATATTGGTTTGATTAGGGTTATGCAAGGATTAATCAAAGCATTGATTAAGCTCAAACTGAGAGTGAGATATTTTATCAGATTTTGATTAACAAAGTACTAAATATTCATATTCACAGGAGTGTGGGTTAAGGGTTCAAACTATAATTTGTAATACAATATAATCTCTCTTATAATAGTAGTAAATAAACCATTTATTTTTTAAATTTTACTATTAAATCTCAATGAATAATATTTCCAGGTTCGTGGCTTATTGTTTGCCTTCAGATTACCTTTAGCTTCTTATACATTTCCTTAGTCTGTCTTACACTACCGTCAGCACGTTTCCCTTGACTGTTTAATATAGAACTTAATGTTCTGCCTTCTTAAAAATGGAAATATCTCACGAGAGTAAGCGTGCAACACGTAGCAGTTGGCCGTCTTTGGAGGTCTTACACCGACCATCCAACACCCGCATCCGACCAAGGTGAGGCGCAGCCACATAAATATCAAGCAATTTCCCATGGACTTACATTAAGGTTAATTCTGTTTATTGCCATATCGGTTGCAGAACAATAAACAGCCAGCAAGGAATCTTTAGGAAAGCCTTGCAACGACGATATAAATTCCACAAGGCGATGGTGCCCTTCCTCGGTGGAGGGGACCTCGCTGCAGCAAGGCATGAGCATCTGGGCGCCATATGGCGCTACCTTGTCCCCCACAGCCTGGGGTAATTCTTCAATTGATTTTTGCCCCTCGCTCGCTTCTGATTATAAAATAGACGCAGAAACTTGTCAAATATATCTTCCACAAAACTCAATACTAAATATTTCGAAATGCAAGTGCAACCTCACCGCAGAGGCGCGTTTAAAGTGTTTCTGTCAGACGAACCTGACTAATGGCCTCTTCTCATTCGGGGCAACCGATTTATGTGGGGGCGTGACCGCTGTCAAACGGCAGCGTGTGAAAATTGTTAATAAATTGCCGTGTCGAAAAGCCTTAGAAAAAAGTTTCATCGGTGTTATATTTAGAAAATATTTATAAATATTGTCGGTTGGGAAAATGCATTGGGTCGGTGCACTCAAAAGTGAAATGTGTGAAAAATTGATGTTAATTTATCTTCAATTTGGGCTGGCACATCGTCTGGTGATGCTATCCCATTTTATAGCCGAGTGTGGGTGGAAAATTTGGCATTAATTGACACCAGTCTATGCTGAGTGACTAATGAAATAGGCCGAGATTTTGTAAAAGGCTTTCATTACCTTAAATAGTTTTTAAGTTCTGTTAAGTGTTTATTATAAAGTAATTTTGGTGAAGTTTTGTTATATAAATATTATTCTTTAGATATTAAAGAATGACCCATCTTGACTTTAACCTATAATTGCATTCTCCATTTGTAAATATATTGCCAATATACACATTCACAGACCTTGTCGAGCAAGTCAGTACTTACTTATTTGCTGTTCTATGGCAATAAGAAATTTCTTATTTATTTTCGAGTTTCATTTGCTTAATGCTTCATCACGATCAATATATAAAGGCAATTATTGGCAGATCAACAAATAAGCGAATACAACACACATAATTTCAGCTCGCTGGGCAGCAATTTGGGTTACCCCAAGCAAAATTGATAACAATTTACACCTTAATATGGAACACATTTTGTGCAATTAACCCACTTTTGCCGCTGATCCTCCACTGCGAGCTGAGGTAATTTGTGAAAATTACGACTTCCCATCTGTCGGGGCATTTTATTTTCATTGTTTTTAAAATAACATTTAAGCAGCGACATGCATTACTTTCGCTTTGTTACACCCTAAATAAAGAGGGGTTCAAGCGACAGAAATGTTTATTATACACCCATATAATATATACTTTTATAAATATAATATAATTTTTAATTTCCTCTATAAAATTATATATTTCAAGTGGCGTTTAAGATAGCATGTTTTGCCGAGTTTTATGTTCATGTTTGGTTCATTCGCTGGTTTTTATGACTTTGAAGAGTATTTTAGGTGCGATCAGAGCACAAAGTCTTTTGCTGTGTTTTGATTTTTGCGTTGCTTGAAGTTTAATTTGTACTTTGCCTGCTTCGCATTCTACTCACACGCACTTTCTTTTGTAAAGACGAGCAACTGGAAGGCAACTTGAAGGCAAAGTGCAGAAACCAGACGGAGGGCGAGAGAGGTCTGGTCTTCTGGCACTTTCCCGCGGACAGTTGTGGCGTAATTTCAAAAGATTTTGTAATTCGCTCGCATGCGTCAGGGGTAACCCGTTTTTACCGTTAGCCGCTTAAATCAGTTGCTAAATTCAAAAATAAATATGTAACAAATGTGCGCGCGCACACAATTTGCGTAAAGCATTTGGCGCTCGCATCCAATGAGTAATGACCATCTGATTCATACGGCCAGTGTCGCTTGTCAATTTTGACAGCTCGGCCCATTGTGTGGATATCCCCAGTTTCCCCCTGTCAATGCCATTGTGGCGCTTTTTTTGGGGCAAGGACGTAAAAACCACCGATTTGGCCAGACCTTGTATTTCCTGCTTTCACCCGCCATCTCTCGGCCCGCCCCCACGTGCGCAAGTCGCCCATTTTTGGCTTGGGGCCGACTCGATCGCAGTGTCTGGCCTGAAGAAAGCCTCATTAAAATAAATCACCTCTTTTATATGCCCGAAAGGTGTGTGCACCTCAGAGGAGCTGCCTCTGTCAGAGTTAATTCGTTTTGAAATAATCAAAGACTCTTTAATAACAAGATGCATAACGGCCATACATTGGAATCACCATATGCGTATGCTTTTAGCTTGGTACGAGCGGAGAGTTTGTTCTTACCAAGTTGTATAGACTCAGATCAAGCAAGTGCGTATGTGAGCGCTTAGATCTATAATGTCCTGAATTCGTACAAGAGAGGTAAAGCTTCGTGGATCAATCTTCAAATCTAGTGCAAATCGCTTGGAGACACTCATCTTGTTTTTAAAGATTATTTGCTTAAACGGTATTGTATTTTAGCTTTTAAAACAAAAGGGTGGTCTCACAGGCATCGATTCTCAACATATAGAATCTACATTACCATTGAAATGAACTATATTTCATAAATAGCATTTAAACAAGAATATTTCAAACTTGTCTTCATTTATACCGAAATTTATTATTTTAATTGGTACAATAATATGGCTTTCTTGATTGGCTTCACTTGAAGGTTTTAATTTAAAGAATTTCCTATCAGCAGCAAGCACTATTGAAACTAAAAATAAAAGCCATTCTCACCTTTCCGGCAATTAGATATGAACCTTCTCGAGTACAATACCCTATCGATTTTCTCAATGCGACAACGGCGACAACATCATCCAGACAAAGGGGACTCTGGGTACGGGGTTCAGCTTGCAAAATCAAACTAATCCGCTTAAGAGCCTCGATTTCCAGCCAGAAGCAGAAGCTGAAACCAGAAAGCGAGCCCAGACAACGAAAACCTGAGCGCCGCGCCGCCTGGTCATTTGCAATTGAGGCGAGAACTAAGCTCCGGCGGCCGTGTGGGATTTGAACGGATATTGATTTCCAGCTGTGCAAATAAATGACAGAGACCTGGCCAAGAAAGATGAGGTGGTGCATGTGGTGGCCCAGGAACACGTGACACGGCAGGTGCTAGACATGTGATTATAGCCTGAGAGTCGTTAACCCATTAAAGTCAGATTTATAGTGAATTTTCTATTTTTAAATCTAAAACAAAGAAATACAATAATACTATCTAAAACGTCCATAGAGGTAGAATCCAAAGGCCTGCCTGTAGTTTTTTCATTCTTGTTTTTTAAATTTCCCCTGTCTCTTATTCGATTATGGGGTTAACGTGTTCTATTTTTATTCAGGCAGCTGCAACTGGGCTCGGGGATAATACGTCGGCTAATCAGGCCCATAGCCAAGCCCGAAGCCAAAGCCAAAGCCACAGCCAGAGCCAACACCCAAGCCAGGTGACCCACTTGAGCATGCATCGCTCGTGACATTCGACTGGGAAACGTGCAGAAGCGACTGGAAATCGACAAAAGCAAAACAAAGCGGCTGCAAAGACAATCCAAAAAAGGCGAAACGTGCAGAACGTCACTTTCGGGCCGAGTTTTGAGATGATGCGTCACAGCGAAAAGTGTTGAAAAGAAAATGCGCACAAATAACGCGGCAAATCAGGAAATGTAAGTAAGTGCAAGTGAGAAATGCGAATCGCATTGCACGGCAAGGAAACCGGCAACACACTTGCGAGACAGCAACAAAAGCAGCAGCATCAGCAGCAACCAAATAAAGTTAAACAGGAAAGAGTGCTGCGGTCGAGCTCCGACTATGAGATACTCACTATCTAAGGATATCCTCGGAAATGGTTTATGTAACAAACTATCAACAATATGTATATATATTATAAAATAAATATGTAAATAATAGTATAAGAATACAAAACTATGTAAATATAAATAATATAAAATTGAATTTGACATCCTAAGTTCCCATTAATATGTGCACTCCAGGGATGACAGAACACATTGACGTATAATTACTGTATGAATAAACACACATCAATATTTTAAAGTTGCGATAAGTTCATGTCCTGTTTGATACATAAGTCAAACTTTAATCTTGGAAATAGTTAAAGAAAGAGTACTACAAATTTAGTTGTAAAGATTCTTTAAATTTAACTATGTTGATATTAAAAAATGTGCGATCTTTTTGTAGTATGATCAAATTGAACTTCTTCTCTCGATATATTGTACATCCCATATATAGCCCCAATCAAAATCGTTTTAAGCCTATTGCACACCTATTCACACAAAGCTAATATACCCTTCTACCCTCCACTTACCGGGTATTACATCAGCAGAGACAGCGACAATGTTGACAATTGTTGGAACTGACAGTTTGACGTTTTAACTCACGCGCCAAACGTCAAACGGCAGCAACAGCAGCAGCAGCAGCCACACAATGGCAACAGCAGCAACGGCAACATGTTCAACAGTCATCTAGGCAAATCCATAGCCACGGCAGCAAGAATAGACAACTCAATGAGACATTTTGATGGACACCTCTGGCGACAGCAACACGGCGAATGAATGATATTTTTTATTTATTTTTATTTATTTGACAATTATATATACGGGATTTGTGCAGCATTAACGAATCTAATGCTAGAAATATTGTTGATCTGTCAATTCCAAACAAAAATTAAGAAATTATTAGTTGCTTTTCAGGGTTAACTTGCGGATTGGCGGTTTTGTTTTTACATCCTGGGTGCGAAAATGTTTAAGGAAGGCGACAAAAAGGTTATTCATGATGTAATTTATTTATAGAGGAAATGTTGTTAAAGCTTGTTTTTGTTTTGAAATTTAATTTTTATTAAAGTGTAGCTTACTGTCACCATAAGCTAAAGAAATTTAAAGTAACTTTTTTTTTAATAAATAGTTATATTCAATAATAAAATTTTAGCTTAACTATAGAAAATAAGCTTATTTCGGAATGAATAATTCTTCAAATTTGTACTGTATATATAATTGCAAGGAATTTTCATTGAAAATATATGCATTTACAGTGCATCTTTGCCCCAGATGACCCATCAGTGATCACCAAAGACAGAACCAATGACCAGGAATGGGAATACATATGGAAATATATTTTATTCAAGGAATGTGACTTATGTCGCGTGCGATTCGTCTCGCTGATATTGCTATTGTTGTTCGCCGTTGACTATCTTCTTGTTATAGTATAATTGACACTCTCTGTCCAGGGCTCATAAATTAATAGCAATTGGCGCAATGTGCAGCTGTAAATTGCCGGCTGACCAGCGGAGAAAATAAAGAAAGATGCAGCGACCCGATCGGAGAGCTTTGTGTGGGTTGCAACTAGAGGAATGCCATGGGATTCATAGATGATACTCGTAGTTAGAACGATAGTCGGGTGGAAATTAGTCGGATAATGGAGGCTGACAGTGTGAGTGAGATGTGCATTTGTGACCAGGAAGAAATGTCTAGCACTTGGTCGAACACAAACTATTTAATGTCGTTCTTAGTGCTAGCTTCCACAGTCGGCAAGAAATATGTACATATTACTCGTCACTACCTTAAGACCCTTAAATCATCATGTTCTTAGCTTTTCAATTCTTCTTGCTTGTTTTCCGCTTGCCAACCCGCATGTCACTGAAGTTGAAGCCTCCGATTCTCACAACGATACTTTGTGTGCTCAGGACAATGACGACAGCAGCGACCTAGAAAGTACAAATATATTCCATATAATTGGCTAAGCGTGTTGGTTATTATATCACACAGCAACATTTTCTCCCTGATACACTAAAGGGATGAAAGGGAGAAACAAACAACAAGTTAGGCGCTTTTCCCTTGTTGCTGGGGAATCTTGCTTTCCGCATGTTGCATACTTTCAGGCAGCGAGGAAAATTTGCATGCGTCAACGGAACTTAATTTGATTTATTTTTGCCTTACGGAAAAGTTACTTTCTGCCAAAGCAGCAAAAAATATTATAATAATGTGTAGACTCATTATTTATGAAAATTCGCGTTGGGATTTTTTTGAAATTGATAGATTAGTGAAGTATCTTTGGTAATTTATGCAAGTGACGTTTGTATTCTTGCAAAGAATTCCTTATTAACACACGAAACCTTTGTTATTATAATATAATAACAAGTTTACATTCACGACTTTAAGGTTTGGATAAAAAGGAGCTTCTAAATTAAACCATAAGAATTTACTTTGCGTTTATGTATAAACTTATAACTGTCTAAGTAAGAAGAGTTTAATATGTATACCAAGATCGCTCTCAGATGGCAGCTGATTTTCAAAATAGTAATTATATTTTAAATAAACAATTATAGTTTGATTCTTACTATCTCCAACTAAACAAATTATTGTCATAATAGTAATACACCTTCCTTTTTGACAAGCTTAAAGTTATTTGATTATATTTTCCAAAGATAACAAAACTTCCAAATGTTGTACTTCCAATTAAAACGTACATACATATATACAACTTAAACTATTTTAGATATATCCCTTTATTTGTCTTCTTTGGGCGTTTCAGTTCGATTTCCTTGGATGCATACTTTTGGGATGATACAAAAACCTCAACAACAATGGCTCTCAAACTGTTACATTCTAGCTTCATCTAAAAGTGTCTCCTATATGACCTTAAGACGTTCTAAATCTCAGTTAATCAAAGTCCAGCCAAGAGACTGTTTTGGAATACCCGCCGAGTAATTTGCTTGTCATTTGCTGCATCGCAACCTTCTGCAGGTCTCTCTGGCCATAAAATCAGCGGCAGCAAGTTAATACTTTGTTTTCGTCGGAGTGCAAGAAAGATGGTTATCATGGTGACAACAACGAGCGAGCCAAATTGGACTGCCAAGGCGGCAGAAGAGAGTTCCCGGGACAACATTTTGCATATCGCAAATTCATGCTGTGAGCTGGCTTTTCTACCTGATCACCATTGTTGCAGCTTCTGGGATCATGTCTTTGTGGGACACGACACAGTACCAGTTTTCTGCTCCAGTTAACAACTGTTCATCTTTTGGGTTTCACCTTCCGCAGTTTCGAGTCCAAGGATCGCGATGATCTGGCTTAGTAATGCGGAAGCTTCAGCTGTCTGGTGCGAGGGTGTCATTATTTGCTTTTGGCCATGATTGATTGGTTGCTGGTAGAACTTGATATTGTGGCTTTATTTTACTACCTGAAGATGACACACCTTTAGTCTGGAGGTTTTTTAGAATTTTAATTTTAGAATTTTAAGATTTTATTCAATTAAATGAATTATTTTATATTTACAAGAATATAAGAATATTATATTTGACACATTAATATTTACTTTTCGTTCTGATATTTCTGGCTCTATATTATATTTGTTTGGTATATACAAACATATTGCAATCCAGTTCTTGCCATGCCTTTTCTCCCAATTATTCTGAAGCTTATTTTTGTTATCGATCTCTA
Source organism: Drosophila kikkawai (assembly GCF_030179895.1). NCBI lineage: Eukaryota > Metazoa > Arthropoda > Insecta > Diptera > Drosophilidae > Drosophila > Drosophila kikkawai. Next base: position 9,161,372 of record NC_091729.1, read on the forward strand.
CATTGTCCGCTTTCTCCACCTACTTCTCACCCAGGGAAGCAATCTCTCGTGCCAGCCAACAACCCACGTCAGGAATTTTCACTCTTGGTCAACACTTTAATACCTTTAATTACGCCCCGAATATTGTGGCAACCTCTTTATAACCGATATGCGATACAGCCTGGTGCTTAATCAGAAAAGTAAAGAATATGAAATGCTGCTGGGGGCAGGAAGCAAGACTGGAATGTTATCAGACGCCGGAGATCGGAGCATGCGCCACAGCCAGAGCATCTGGAGAAGCAATTACACGTCGTGTGAGCCGCCTCACTATATGTGCGATATACTCCCCATTTTCACCTGACAATGTTGCCGTCTCAGTTTACCTTGAACCTGTGGTGCTGATACGACCAGATATAGCTACTGCAACTTGGGGCATGCAAATTATTTGGCTAATAGACGGTAATGTACTTCGTGATTATTTACAGTTTACACTTCCCAAGTGCTGCCCACGCGAGCGAATCGTAAATACACAATCCCCATAGCTATATTTTTACGATTCTTTAATGCCTCACTTTACCCAGCTAAAGGTGTAATATTTTATGGAAAATGCTACGTGAGTCGTATGAAAATAACTATAAAGATGTGACTCATTTAACTAGAGAGTTTCATTGTATTAAGAAAATGCTAAATCATTCGTGTGCAAAATGGGCGTTGATCCCGGGAAAACCTTTTTAAAATAGTGATAATGTCTTACATAGATTCTATCTATCTGATAAAAAAGGCGTAAATTGTTGGGAAAATAAAGTCTAACCCATTTATGACCTCCTTTCTTGATTGGTGTGTCTAACAATAGCAATTAATGGACATGCAACATAGTCGGCCACATTTTCCATGCCCCAGCAGCCGACTGCAAACCGAGAACAGACAACTTTATTAGCTTAATTAAAACTCTTCAAAAGGTCCATCAGAGCCCAGAGGGGCCCAAGCCGATGCCTAGGCCTAGGAAAACGAACCGAGTAGAACCGAGCCGAACTGAAGTCCATTGGTTTCGCTTCTCCTGAAAAGAAAAATGCGTTGAATGCCGGCAATTTAGCAACTTTACAGCTCTGCTCTCCGGTCCAGACCTTGCAGCTAATAATGGAAGCCTATCCCCAGTCGCATTTCGGTTTGCAAACCAACTCCCGGCTGAATGACGTTTCACTTGATTGCAGTTAATTTTTCCCTCTTTCTCTGTCTCTGTCTCAGGTTCGAATGCAAATTCTCCAGCTTCGGGGGCTCCCCCTTTCCTCGTCCACAATTTGCGGTCTTTTGGCCCTGGAGAGCAGAGCATCGCATCTCAAATCCAATTGAAGCCACAATCTTTTGATTGTTTGTCTCCGTCCCAGCTCACCGGAGAATGGTCATAGTAACGAAAATAATGTTGTAAAATGTTGGGAAAACGTGTTGAAAGATTTTGAGACCTAAACGAATTCCCTGGCTGGCGTGCATTTAAATTTTATGGGCCATTAATGGGGATTTCGGTATAAGACCTGACAGTGAGCAGAGTTTATGGAACTTTATTAATTGTTTTGTGGTTTAATGGTAATGGGATTAGGTTTGGAAGAATATCTTAGGGCTTAGCAACAAAGAGTTCTTGGCGTTAATCTTATAAATTGATTAAATTTATCAATAAACCCAATAAAAGGGTAATAAAATAATTTCTGAATATAACAAATAGGATTTCGCTTCTTGCTAGAAAGTAAGCAATGTGCACTTCAAAGGCAAATATTTCGTTTTTGGCCGTTGCTCCGTTCGCCGTTGAACTGTTGACCTGAATAGTTTCAGTTGTTGCCCACGAAGTCGTCAAGTTGATGATGACTCGTGTCTGAAGTCAGCAACTATTTGCCATGACTTGGGATTGAAACATTTCGCCAATCGCCGAATGCAAAGGTGGCAAAGGTCAGTGCTGGGGAAAACCCAACGAAAGGAATATGAAAATTGTCAGATAAACCAACAGAGACGCTGAGCAATTTGCGTGGCCAATTAGGGAGATGACAACTTCCGTGGAGAGGAGGAAACCCGTTCCGACCAAAGGCAAACTTGTTCTTTCCGACCAATATCAATTACACAATGTGGGGGCTTTTCAAAATTAATATCATATCGGCCGACATGGGCTGACTTCCCATGCCCAACTCGCTTATCTAATAGAGTCATAAAACACAACCCACACACACACACTCCCATGGTGCCTCTTGTTTGGCTCGGTTTCTTCAGATTTAACGCTAAAAAGGAGGGAGAAATAAAAATGCAGCCCACCATTTATGGGAGCCAACATTTTTGTGGCAATTAACAGCGTCAGGGTTCGATGCACAATTAAACGAAACTGTCAACAATTTATCTTCGGCGACGTGACTTCCCAGGAAGACTTTTGCGCCTCCTTACCGGGGCCTAGACGTGGCAGTGGCTGCGAACTGGCACTTAAAAGTAAAAGGGCCTCGGCTCCTGGCCACTCTCTACCATAATTGCCACCAAATACGGTGGCAGAATGTTAGCTCAAGGCTGCAGGAATTTCCCTTTGGCCATATGAGCTATGTCAAAATGTGACAAAATGCGTGTAGCTGAGCCTTTCTCCTTTCCCGATAAATCCCCGGCACATTCCGCCGCGAGTGCAGCGCGGCGAGCTCCATTTAAGGTGTTCATTAGTCGCAGGTCGCCGGCAAAAAGGGACCTACGGCCCAAAAATGGTTATAAAATCTCATCAGGCTGAGATCACAGAGCGAAGATCATCATTATATCGGCGATCGCGATGATGAAGGTAACGATAATGTCGGGATCGATCGATCAGGGGCCAATCAGCTGGCTCCGTATATATGGTCCTCTGTCCTTGTCGTCTTTGGCCGGCATAACTGTAAAGTTTTTTCCAGCTTCGCCAACTCGTCCAGGGCAAGTACGAAAATTAAGCGATTTTCGTTGTACAATTTACATTTTGAGCTGACTCTCGATTATTGTCTGCTGATCAGATATGCCCCAAGGTGTCATGCCCAAATACCGAATAAAAACCAACAAGCAACTTTCACTTGTCTGGCGAGGAGGACAGGCCACATGTGCCAAAGGACAAGAGAGCTTAAGTATTCAATTTCGTGTGGCTAAAAGATTTATTTCGAATTTACTGAACTGCTTAGATAAATAAAAACATGTGGTAGGACAGTCTAGGAGTAATATAGGTTAGTCTGAAACTTCCTAACATGTTCCAAAATCCAGTCAACATAACTGGTGACATCGGTATAAACTGCTATTCCATTGCATACCGTTGTTCCAATGCTTGTGATCCCGAACTGCGTATGTCGTTGAATCCCATTTAGAATTACCTTTTTTGTCAGGGGACCGCCAGAGTCGCCATCACAGGTATCTCCTACAGTAGATCCAGCACAGATCTGACTTAAAGAAAGAGACATTTCAAATTCTTCTCTGCACCTACTGCGATCGTATCGATCGAGAGTGACTTTCTGAAGGAGGTTGCTTGTTCGGCTGGTATTTGTTCTTCCCCATCCGTAGGCATCGAATGTAAAAGCACTTTCGACTTTGTTCCTAACTTCCAGATTCAGAATAATGCAGATCGGAAAAAGATGCCCTGCGGACAAGAAAACATATTAAGCTCCATTGGAAGCGATAGGGCTCGATAACACTTACGACTAAAATCAATATCACGTGATAGTAGCAGGAGGCCAATATCATGATTCATTCGACTTCGGTCAAATCCATCGTAAATAATCTTCATTCTAACTGGTAGCCTAATGTCGTATTCTCCCAACTTTACAAATCTGCAAAAAGTACGGATATATTATAAATTCTATATTGAATCGAAAGCATCTTAAGCAACTTACAGGTTTTCTTCTTGTCTGTCTATTAGGCATTGAGCAGCGGTTAATACAAAGCCTGAGATAAAAAACCAATTAATTTGATACTTAAATAATGTATATAAACGTATATGGTACTCACGTCTGTGAATGACGGTGCCGCTACATATAAATTCAGATTCATAATGTATGCCGGCCATCCAAGCAGCAGCCTCCGGTTCGGCGTTGTAACCGTTAATAATTCTCGTTCCGCATGGTTCGAATAATAATCGGACTCGGCCAAAGTTCTCGGCACCGAAAACAGCTGTTTCAGTTGGAGGTCTAATGGATATCTGTTTCGCGATAGCTGCCAATGAAAAACATAATGGTGTATAGGATGGAGAAAACATTTCACATATTGACGACATTCTTACCAGTGGGTGAAGACTGCCGGGAATACTTGGGAAATAGAGCTTCAATTTCCTCGTCAATCCAGTAATCATAAATAGTGACATCGGTATAAACTCCTATTCCATTGCAGTTCCTGGTTCCAATGCTTGTGATCCCGAACTGCGTATGACGTTGAATCCCATTTACAATGACCTTTTTTGTCAGGGGACCGCCAGCTCGCCATTACAGGTATCTCCTACAGTAGATCCAGCACAGATCTGACTTGAAATAAGTGGACCTAATACTTTTCTGCACCTACTGCGATCGTATCGATCGAGATTGACTTTCTGAAGGAGGTTGCTTGTTAGGCTGCTATTTGTTCTTCCCCATCCATAGGCATCGAATGTAAAAGCCCTTTCGACTTTGCTCCTAACTTGCAGATTCAGAATAATGCAGATCGGATAGATTTGCCCTGCGGATAAGAAAACATATTAAGCACCATTTGAAGCGATAAGGCTCGATAACACTTACAACTAAACTCAATAACACGTGATAGTAGCAAGAGGCCAATATCATGAGTCTTTAGTCTTAGGTCAAATCCATCGTGAATAATCTTTTTTCTGACACTATACTCCTGGGCTGGAAGCCGTATGTCGTATCCTCCCAACTCCACAAATCTGCAAGCAGGAAGAATATATTATAAGTTCTATATTGAATCGAAGGCGTGTTAAGAAACTTACAGGTTTTCCTCTTGTCTGTCTCTTAAGCAATGAGCGGCGGTTAATACAAAGCCTGAGATAAAAAACCAATTAATTTGATACCTAAATAATGTATATAAATGTATATGTACTCACGTCTGTGAATGACAGTGCCACCACATACAAACCCAGTTTCATTACTATGTATTCTGGCCATCCAAGCTGCAGCCTCCGGTTCGGCGTTGTAACCATTCATAATTCTCGTACTCAGTGAAGTTCCGCATGGTTTGAATAATAATCGGCCTCGGACAAAGTTCTCGGCACCGAAAACAGCTGTTTCAGTTGGAGTTCTAATGGAGACCGTATTGACGATGGCTGCTGATAAATAACATGTTGATGTGTAAGGAGAGTTCTTAAACCATTGAAAAATGCTTACCAGTGGGTGAAGAATACTCGGAAAATAGAGATTCAATCTTTTCCTCAATCCAGTCAGCATAGCTAGTGACATCGGTATAGACCCCTAGTCCTTCGCACGATTTTAAACCATAGCTCACCATTCCCACCTGTGTCAGATGTCGAGTGCCATTATAATTAACTTTTTGGATCAGCGGTCCGCCAGAATCGCCATCACAGGTGTCTCTGTCCGAGGACCCAGCACAAATCTGATTTAAGGTAAGTGGCAAACGACCTATCCTGTTGCACCTACTGCGATCGTAGTGATCGAGTGTGACTCTCTGAAGAATTTCACTTATGTTGGCTGTCCGAGTTTTTCCCCAGCCATAGGCATCGAATGTGTTAGCATTCCCCACTTCCCTTTTCTCCGTGGGACTTAAATCAATGCAGATTGGATAGATTTGCCCTGCGGAGAGGAAAACAAAACTAAGCTCCATCAGGGGCGATTAACCAGTTAAGACTTACCAGTAAACACAATATGGAGGGGTAGTAGAAGCAAGCCAATATCATTTTGGACCGTTCCATAATATACTGATACTGATACTGTACTCTACGACATGGAGCGATAGGTTATACGCTCCCAATCTCACGAATCTGTGGTCATTATTATTATATAATATTATTACGAATATTTTTGATAATAAGCTTTAAGTGTGCTTACAATTTGCCCTGATCTTTAATGCAATGAGCGGCGGTCAACACAAATCCTGAAAGAAACAAAATAATTTTCTATTATTTATTTATATTTATATAGTATATACATATACTTACGTTTATGAATCAGAGTGCCGCCACATAGAAAATGTGTTTCATTACTTACGCCTGCCATCCAAGCAGCAGCCTCCCGTTCAGCGTCGTTACCGTTCGTAATTCTTCCACCCGTTGAGCTTTTGCAGTTATCGTCCAAGAGTCGTGCAGAGCTCCTTTGAATCAGGATCCCGATGATCAAGCTCGGCCAAAATAACGTCTGCATCTTTCTGTCAACTGGAGATTACTAAATCAAGCAGAGTGCGATGCGACGAACGAAAAGTGCTCTAAAACCGCTTATCAGCGTTTTAAAATTTGACATTTCTGATTCCATGGAAAATAATTATGTGTCACCTTTACCTTGTTGAACTTTTAACATGAAATTCGAGGAATTGGTCTATAATTGGTAACATAAACAAAATACATAATTAAATGCGTTGGATCGTTAACAAACTTAACCCTAGACGGCTATGCTTATTTTTCCTATGTTAAGGTTATGCTTCATCGAATTGACGACGCCAATTTTAAAATAAGTATAATTGATAAAAAACCAACAATATTTAAAAAACAAATTTTACAACCTTTTATTCAAAATGGCGTTCAAAAATTAAAATAATAATTCATTCTCACATTAATAATATACTAAACTAAACTAAAAAATAATGAACAACCCTTCAAATTATATAGCATTATTTATAAACAATATTTGTGACGCTCCTTAAAATTTATAAATACATTCTTATATATTTTATAAGTATTTTTCCACCAACAATAGCCTTGGCGATGAACTTAACGACCCATCGCCAAAAAGAAAAATCTTGTTGAACACTGATATGGGGTCAGAAATAAATTTTTTATAAAATTACTAAGTGCCAGAATGATCTTGTGGTGGTGTGGAATAAACATCAATAGACCACTGAGTAAACTATTTTTTTCCTTTTTGAAATAAGATCTGATTATATATAAAAGAAGATATTTACTTCTCATTCCGGGCAGAAAAAGGTGCCCGTTTTTTAAATCGAAAACGAAAAAATCGTACCGTTTTCGATTACCGGAGCAGGCCTGATAATAACCTTACTTTTTTATGCAAAGTTCTGATTTGGTTATCGATATGTCATTGGGCAAAGTGTCATCACCAGTTGAAGTGAAGTTATCGAAGCTAAATAATACAAATGGCTTCCACATCGAGGTAAAAAATATTACACCATATAATGTCCGCTTGATTCACAATGGCTTCCTTCCCGCAGACTGGACAACAACAAGGTGTGCTGCTATGCACACCCCGAAGCTCCATTGATCGAGGACTACAGGGCAGGCGACATGATTTGCCCGGAATGTGGTCTCGTTGTTGGCGACCGCGTTATTGACGTCGGAACCGAATGGCGAACTTTCAGCAATGATAAGAGTGGCGTCGATCCCAATCGTGTCGGTGGTCCCGAGAATCCCCTGCTCAGCGGTGGCGATCTATCCACCATCATTGGCCCGGGCACGGGCCCAGCTTCCTTTGATGCCTTTGGTGAACTCAAATATCAAAACAGACGTACAATGAGCAGCTCGGATCGCTCGTTGATATCTGCATTTAGGGAGATTGCCTCCATGGCCGATCGGATTAATTTGCCGAAAACAATCATCGATCGCGCCAACAACTTGTTCAAACAGGTGAGTTGGGTTTCCAAAAGGCGTGGAGGCTGTGATTTAATGCAGTTTTTTTTGTAGGTCCATGACGGCAAGAACCTGAAGGGCCGATCCAACGATGCCAAAGCATCTGCTTGTCTGTATATAGCTTGTCGCCAGGAAGGAGTGCCTCGTACCTTCAAGGAAATCTGCGCTGTTAGCAAGATCAGCAAAAAAGAAATTGGCAGATGCTTCAAATTGACCCTGAAGGCCCTGGAAACCAGTGTGGATTTGATAACAACGGCAGACTTTATGTCTCGCTTTTGCTCCAATTTGGGTAAGTGCCACCGGATCTGTTCTTTGATACCTTAGATCTTAATATATAATACGGCAACGTAGACCTTCCGAACATGGTTCAACGCGGAGCCACGCACATTGCCAAGACAGCCGTCGATATGGATATTGTTCCGGGCCGTTCTCCCATATCCGTGGCTGCCGCTGCCATTTATATGGCCTCACAGGCATCGGAGCAGAGGCGTAGTCACAAGGAAATCGGCGATATAGCCGGTGTGGCCGATGTCACCATCAGGCAGTCCTACAAACTAATGTATCCCCATGCCGCCAAGTTATTTCCCGAAGACTTTAAGTTTGCCATACCAATCGAACTGCTGCCGCAAATGTAAAAATTTCATTCATTCCGATGCTCATTACTCATGCTAACTGGAAGGGGCTAAATGGAAAAACTGTTCTTAACTAAATATTAAAAATATGTAAGATTTAATGAAATAAAAAGTTAGCATAACCAAAAATGCAAATTGCCATTGTAATATGAAAAATCTGTGCACAACTCGATAGGGTACCTAAAGGCATTCAATTACAGCAAGACGAAGTTCGCCGTGTTCTCCTAATATAAACATTTTTCTTGGTCCTAACGTTAGCTTTAAATTCATTTAGACATATGCATTTAATATTGGTTAGTTTTACTTTTTAACTAAAACTATTCGTCACAATTTTTATGGAAATCCCTAGCAACTTGTGATATTTTTATGCTAAACGGGGTAATTGACAGTACAATAATTAATGACTTGCGGTAGGCAAGGGAATGATTCAGTGAACTGCTCCCCGGTTTCATTAGTGCGGGAGTCGGCAGCAAGTGGCGTCTGGTTAATCAAAATATTTAAAACGACTTCCCTCTGGGCAAAAGACTCGACCATGCATACGGATAAGAAGTTATAAATAGCCGCAGAAGGCAAAGGATGAGCAGCATCTTCTGGTTAAACAGGCTTTTCGAATTATGAAAAAATAAACGTCTACGTTTTTATACACTAACAATTGATAAAAAATAAGGAACATAAGGGATATGGGCTGACTTTCGTTGATTTATTTCATTTGGTGTATTATATTGACTCTTCAAGATTAATATTATATAATTCTATTGTTTTTGCCATACCTTGCAACATCGACATTAAACTACCCTGTGGTAGGGTATAAGAATAAACCCGAATGAGCTCCCTCAGATTGGTTTAACTTTTTCTCGTGGTCATTTCATAATATCGCATTAAACAATATGCAACTTAACGAATGCCCTTAATCATGGGCAGCAGCTGGGGAAAAGGGCCCACCAGAGGGGGAGATGGAGAGGCGTTGGAATGACTTTGTAATTGCGCATGCGCGACATGCCCCAAGCGGCGACAACAACGAGATGGCGGCTCTTTTATATCTGCCCCGCACTCGTATTTTTCGAATTGATAATGCCTTTTACGCGGGCTGCATTGATTGGCCCCAAATCACAGCTCCCCTCTGGATCTTGTCCGCCGTCTCGGAGCACTCGAGTGACCTACTGAGCGCAAAAAGGTTGCCTGCTCTCGTCACGCAACATCGAACCGTTCTGGGCGTGATCTGGCATTTCCCTTTCGTTAAGCCGGGCGCATCAGAATGTCTTTAGAGCTTTGGAGGGAATAACTGGTACTATTAGTTGGATAAGAGTGTGCTAATATATGTTTTTAGCTCACAAATAATTGCAAGGCAACTAGACGCAACCAAGGGAACCACACATATTGAGACTTGTGGGTAAAGTAATTTTATGCTTTTATTTTAAATTATCTAAATTATGAAGCCTCTAAAATTGGTATGGTTTAATAAAACAAAATATTGGATTTCCTTAAATTTGTATGCGCATTTCTAAAGATGGAGACTTTCCCATGATTTCAGCGATCCTTGAGGTCAAGACACTTGACAAAATTGCTCAAAAGAACAACAAATGTGTACTTATTCTCCCTACTTTTCACTTTTAAATACAAAATGCAAAGAATTAGCATATGTATATTGAAAACTCAAGCTAAGCTCTCAATAAATTACAGCTCCTAATAAATCTGCATTTAAATATAAAACTCATTTAAAATTCTTCCATTTACGAGCTGTAAAGTAAAGTAATTTAAATGGTTAAACACTTGTCCTCATCGCTACATGACCATGCATTCCAATCATCTTCAAATAACTCTTTCAGATCACTTTAATGTATTATGCGCAGACGCAACCTGCCCCAAACATTTCTTTCCCGGAATTCCTTTAGAATGACAAAATTATGCAAGCCGAATAACTAATCAAGCGAGGGATGCATCAGGAAAAAAAGGGAAAATAAACTCCTTAAGTAGGCACTCGAAACCCTTCTCGAAACTCCATAAAAGAGAACCTCGACCACCCCGTGAGCTGAAAATGTGTTTACTAATTTTTCACCGACTCCGAAATTGGACGATGATAACGCCTCTTTTTCTCCAAACAAAAGATATAGGGTTCATCCCAACTTTACGATCTTTTAAGTGTCATGCGGCGTATTTGGATATTAACACTTGGCCCGACCAGACTTGGGTCAAGAACAGATTGTAGTTTAGGCTTAATAGCCCCCAACTGTGCCGTAGGCGGCGCCTTGAATGGGACTACTAATTAGAGACTTTTATGGGAAATTAATTTGAAGACGCCTCTGAAAAATTGTTGTAAAATTAAGTTATAATTGTGAGAGGGGGTCACGAGTTTTCAGTGGTTTTAGTTTACTTAATTGGCTTTACAGTAGATTATTTTATTTATTAATCTTATTTCAGTTGTATAAAACGTTCTATGCATAAACCTAATTACCCTTAAATCTTAAGTGTGATTTTTAAATATATTTTTCATAGTTGCCATAATGGCTCCCCTAGGATGTCTTCCCACGACATAATTAAGTATTATTTTGTAGCTCATCATTAATTTTCCAGGAAATCCAAACATCCTGCAAGGCATTTCCATTAAACAAAAACAACCAGAATTGCTACCCAGGGTCCCGATCGTACCTTGTTAGCACTTGGACAGCACTTCACCCACGAAACCAAAAATCGTCGGCAATTTACATAACAAGACCAGTTCCCAAGGCAGGTCGAGTCGGCACAGAAGCAAAAAAAAAAAAAAAACGAAAACTGGAAAAGACAATCAGCGGCGCTCCACAAAAACTCCCGAAAGCCTGTCAACGCATAATCCATCAAAACCGAACCGAGGGACAGTGGCATACACTGTTGCGAGCCGTGTAGAATCGCAGTGGCAACTAGGAGAAACAAACACTAGGGGGGTTGGATTTGGATGGCACTCGGATTGGGGCTGGGTATGGGGGAGACCCCCTCTGGGGGATCGAAATCAATTTGGCGCTTTACCACACGAACATGCCCCGAACACGACACGCCCACCCGCCTGTCCGTCTCCCTGTCTATCTCCATTCGGAGTCGCACAAATGCCCCAAAGGAATTGCTTGGACCGGGCCTGGCTAAAGCGGAGTAAAAACTAGTAGGAATATTAAGTCGTATTGCAACTAAAAGATACCTGGTACTAAGATATCGAGTGTAAGATATTAGGTAACCAAGATAATGAGGATGTTGGGGTGCCACAGAGATCTCTAGAGTTTTTAAAAATATTTTAAAATTATGCAGTGTATTTTTATTGTTAAAAGACGCTGAATTTGGCACCTACAAATTGTTATGTATATGTATTTGTTATATTTTTTTAAGGGTTTAAAAAAACATGGATTTTTGGATCACCCTAGTTTAAATTAAACTTTTCTTTAAATATCAGTGCATACTTTTTGGCTGATTAAACGAAGTTATTGTGGAAATCACTTTCAGACCGTTTGAACTTGTTCCTTAAAAACAAATTCATTTGTCCAATTATCCATTTTATACCTTCTAATACAATATACCCTCCCTATCGAAAAGTATACGGTATCCAGACTTAGACACAACCCAAGTCCGAGCCGAAACAGCCACCTAACTCTAATTGGGCATAATTTAAATTCCACTCGTGAGCGCCATGAATTGTATTTAACGTTTTGGCGCTTCCCAACTTGGGACTGTGACTCTCTTCGGGCTCCTGGCTTTGGCGGTAAATTTCATTTGATTTTATTTGGATTCTCTTAGCCGGGCTAACCGGCAGCTCCAAGGCCCAAGCAGCACAGATCGCAGACGGCGATCCTCCCGAACGCTTCCTTATTTGTTTCCACCTTTATGTGTTTGTTTTCAATTCCCCGCTTAATTGGTTTTGCGCCCAGAGCTGGCCAAAAACCCACCCACAGATATTGCCGGGGAACGGAGACCCAGGCCACTGATAAAAGTTCGATGCCTTAGTTTTGATTGGGGGGCGGCTATTAGAAAATTGAATCTATGTGTGCGAGTGTGGGCTGGGTGCTGTGGTGTGTGAAAGTCGTTAACAAAAGGCTGTTATATGATTTTTATCCAGTCTCTGGTCTGGCCATTGGCAGAACTTGGCCAGTAATCGTGCAGTTCTTAGTAGGTCGTAAGGCAGTGAATGGTGAATGGGAAATAATTTCTTTAACTAGTGAAATCGTGATTTGAATTAATGTTAATTATCTAAATTATATGGGAAATATGGTAATTTAAGTACTTTGCTTAACCAGAATTCATACTAATTACAAGTTATTTAAGCTGAAAGTGCAATTTCTACAGAATGGCAAACAGGAAGCACTGCCTAAATAGAAAACCTACACCTAACATAGATCTAAACAACCCTTTTCTTCAGAAAACCTTTTTATTTTCAAAGGCCCCAAGTGTGCCCTATCTGCGTCTCTGTCTTCTGGCATTTTTGTCCCGCACTTGCGCCAAACAATTTGTTAGCCATCATTTCAATTAAGATGCATAAATCACGCCGAAATCAGCAGCCTCATCTGGGCAGCAGCAACATCATCGTCGCCGCCACGATAATCCTCCGCGTACACATCGTTATCCTCAAGTACGTCGGGCACTTAACCAGCCCAAAGGAACCCTTTTATTTCCGTTCAATCTCTTCTTCGAGTTCGTTTCTTCTTCTGGTGCCGCCTCGGGTTCGGTGTTCGATTCGCTTAAACGAACCAATTTAAACGGCGCACCGACACTGGATGAGTTCATAAGTGTGCGGGAGGTTCCTACTCAATCCAGTCCACGCCAGGGGAACGGGGCTCAAAGCGGCAATTGCAACTCTTTTGAACGGCCTCGTGAAACTGAAACTGCCGATTCACGCTTCAAGCATTGCTTTTTAAGCCACAAGTTGCAGTAGGTACAAAACTGAGAAATGTTCTGGAAATCGAATTCAATGAAGGATTTTAAAACTTATTTAGAAAACAATGAGTCCTGAAAATATTTATAAAAGAGTGCTTCAGAATCACTGGGTTTTTAAGGGTGTTAAAAATTAGGCTTCATTTAATATCGTACCTATTTCCTATTAAAGGTTTCAAGATGGTAGTGATTACTGTAGCAATAGATATCGGAATCAGTGAAAACGGATCGCGGAACATGAACTATCTAGAACCTATCCCAGCTTGGTTAACAGGCGAATGATGGACCAACTTATTAGGGAAAATGAGGTATTTATGTAAGTGCCACACGATTGGACTGCAAATAGCCGCCGGCAACATGAAACTGCCACCGTGATGCGTCCACTGATAGTTATTTTTTCGATACTTTTCCGATTCCCTTGAACTGGCGTTAAGTGCCGCAATTCGCTGCACTCCTCGGAGGGGGGCCCTCCTCGACTGCTAAAATGCCGTGACGACGTCACAAAGGCACCGCAAGGATAATAATCAGAAATGAGCGTAGGACACGGCGGGTCAGGACCCTCGACTGTCAAAACGGAATGCCAGGTAAACAATAACGTGACGAAGGCTAGTAGGGACAACAAGGGGCAGACAACAAAGACGGCTCAAGTGCAAGGTGCTCGCAGGACTGTAAATACGTTCGTTGGCACTCCGGGAAATTCCCCGTTTAAGTGGCCGCTGCCCGGCACGCTAGCCACTCGCAGTCGTTGCCTGTTAAGGCCAAACAAATTGGCCTGCACCTTGCCACCGAAAGCGGCAGCAACAAGTATGTAAGTCATCGTGCTTAAGAGAGTTCCCTGCCAAGGGCTGAAGAGAAAACGGCGGCCAAAGAGTGCAAATCGATCTACAGTGTGGATCGTAAGTGACCCGGCATGTAAACAATTCAGGTGATAAGCCGGCAATGAACTTTGCAAAACTAGGAATTGGTAAGAGATCTATTGAATTTATATATTTGTTTAATTTAAGTTTTATTCAGGCATTTGTATGATATCCGTTACTTAAAAAGATCAATTGATTCAAATCCATATTAATAACATTGAGGTTCTTTTAACTTTAGCTTTAATTTACAAAATCATTTCTTTTTCTATTTTATCATAAATATATGTATGTACTCTCAGGATTATTATATAGGGTTGGATTCTTATTCATATTCCATCTCCTTACGCGAATTTAAAACACTCGAAAGGATATTTGAAGTAGCGGTCAATGCACGTATCGCAAGGGACATGGATTTCTAAAAAATTAAGAAAAATGAAGTTTAATACTAAGGCATTTTTTACCTTATCTTAACAATCATTAAATACTTTAAACGAACCACTAGTCGTCACCGATCACTTATCCGTTTCCCAACAGATCACCTAGATCAATAAAATCCCGAGGTGTTACATTTCTCGGAAGGCCAATGAATGCAACTTCCTCCTCCTCGGCGGCGATCGAATGCGATCCACTGGGGCCCACAGCGAGCGACGATCGCTCGGATCGAGTCGGCGAGCAGCCGAAGTGCGGCGCGATCAGTTCGTGTTTGACGGTCGTTTGCGTAGGACGCAAGATACGCGCCGGTTGCGGTTCCGAGTGCTGTGCAGTGCAGTTAAATTCTGGATGATAGTGCGTTCGAAATCCGAATAGTGCTGCATCAAGCCGCTGGCGATAGTTTATGTGCCATTAAAGGCAAAACGGCAATTATGCGATAAGAGCCGCAAATAAATAAAATAAAGTGAATGCTGGGCTTCAGCACGCCATTTCCGAGTTTGCCAGCATCGAATGATCGAAAGTCTTCTTCGAATGGCTTCTTTTTTTGAGTTCTTCGCCTCTCGTCGAGGATACGAAAATAGCTGCCGCGGAAAAATGTTTGCCTGTCGCTGAGCAGGAAAGTGGAAAATGTGTCTGAAACAAAAATAAAATTAAACGCCGCAAAAATGCTCAAGTAGAAAAGTTACAACAAAAAGAAGTCTGCGCTAAATAGAGCAAAATTAAAGTGAAGAAAGTGTAAAAAAATCGAGCGGAAATCGTTAATGAGCGGGGAAAAGAAAAATAATACAGAACTACAATCTGTGCAGTGCGAATAAAAAATAGAAGATTATGAATGAAAGTGCCCCTGCCATAAAAGCAAAGTTAAATAATTAAAAGCAGTTCCAAGTTCAAAGTCGAACGGAATAAAATGCCTTTTTAGTGTCTTCGATTCGATTAAGTATGCAACTCAGTAAATTCACCAAGTGGCCTCTGGGCCTGGTCCTCGTCCTGCTGGCCATCCACTGCCAGGCCAGGCGTCAGCGGAAGCGCCAGCCGGGACTCTCCAGCGCCAAGGAGCACCGCGACTACAGCTCCCTAGCCCTTCTCAACGACACCTCCTCGGAGATACAGCAGAGCATTGTGTCCTGGACAGGAGCGCGCATCCAGTCCAGCGAAAAGCAAAAGAAGATATCATCCCACTCGTCACGTCGTCATAAAACCAAGAGTGGCCTGCTGATTGAAAGTAACGTTGCCGATGTGGAGTCCACCAGTTCCTCGGCCGAGTCTGTCACCAAGAAGAAGTCACCGCAGCGTCGTCGCAACGGAAAATTACAGAAATCCGGAGGAGGCGGAGGTAAGTGCCAATAACTAAGGAGGGGGACCCTCTAAATATGGTCTCTCTGATCGATTGTGCAGCACCAGAAGATGCTCGCATTGCTCGCCTTCAGTTTCCTGGTCGCCGGTCGCTGGTCGCTGGTCTCTGGTCGTGTTTCTGCCATATTTGGCCGCTCAAGTTGAAAGAACTTTCATGTGAAAGTTGTGACAGCAGGAAGAGATTCTGATTCTTTTCTGCGCTGCTCTTTATTTTAGCCTCTATGAAATTCTATATGTTATTACGTGAGAGGTCCAGTTATGGTCGGGAAATGCAGCACTGGTCTTTGGCTTTGGCCTGGCCCGGCCTGGCCTGGTGCTGCTCTTGTTAGTTGGAAAACGATCTCTGTCTTGGTTATGTGAACTTTGCCTATTAGGAGTAGGAATCGCTATCGCTGCGACTTTGTCATTTTTAACTAAAAGGTAATACAGGGAATTCAAGTCATGAGGCTTAACATTCTAAACTTTTCTTCTTGATCTACAATTTATAATTCGGGATATTGCTACATGGATTAAGAGCTAATTCCACTACCTTATTAATTTTCAAAACGATTTATTGATAAATCCCCATCCCACTTACGTGTGTCGTCAGGCAAATTACATTTCCACCTTTGTTCAACAATTGGTTCGTCAATTGGATTGACGAACACAAAGATGAAAATCGACCCGGCGACGATGAATAGAGAAACAATATGCGGCACATGTTCTCTTCGAATGATAGATGTTCTTCGGGAAGTACGTAGTAACCCTTGGCGATTGTCCCCCAGCATGTGTGGGTTTGAGCACTCGAGGCGTTTGTTTGCCGAACACATGACCCCGAGAACCTCCGAGACCTGAGATCCGAGAGGAACAATAGCGCCAGAGCCTGGCGAGGTTGTCGCCATAATTGTGGTCGAATGCCGTAACTAGGCAGCGGCAACAATGGACGATTGTTAGGCAGCTCGTCCGTGTAGAGAGCCCCTGGAGAGGATAATTGATGGAGCCATGCGTATCGCCTTTGGGAATGCCTCACGCGCTAATAGGAACATATGTTTCCGAGGCGAGGAAACACAGGCTGCGTTGCAGGCAGGCGACCGGCCAGAACCCACACACATGGCCAGAAGAAAAAGGGTTTATTAAAATATTTTCCAGTTTGCCATGGTTATAAACCTTAAGTGGCTTACTATGTCCGCGGTCGTAAAAATTAGTTGTGGAGGCCAACAAAGGCGAAACAGATTGGGTTCTGCTTCCAAGTTGCGTGTGGAAATACTTGGTTGCATTTTATTTAAGTTGTTGTATGATAATAAGTTCTTAATTTCAATGATTAGCCTAGAAAGATAAGGGTGAGATTAGGTGAGAATTGGAAAACATAAAAATAAGATAATACTTTACGAACTTTTTATTTTGTTGTTTTAGAAAATTCAAGAAAATCTTTAGTATAAAAATAAAAGAAAGCGAATAAATTGTAACTTCTTACAAATGTTTTACTGATAAAAACCATAAAGCTTGAACCACTTTAGCAACATCACTCAAACACCTACAAAAAAACACCAGCTTCGCGGTAACTTTTCAACGAGTGGTGGTCCGTAAAGCGATTTCCTGATGCCATAATAATTGCAAATCAATTCCAAATCATTCAATTGTAAATAGATTCAATGAAACACTTTTCAACGCCCAAGCCTTGAAGATATAAATGCGAATTGATCGAGCAAATTACGGCTGATTATTTGGAGTAACGTCGCATTTATAGCGTCCGAATGCGGCGATTGGCATTAATTGATTGATTGGCTTGTTTGGATTAGAGAGAAAACGAAAGTTTCCCGATGGCGAAATGGGTCACGGATACAGCTACACGACCAGATACAAAGATACGAATCTATTGACCCGCGCTTGCATTTCCGTTGAGTTTGTCCCGCCGCGGCGTTTCCCAATCAGGCGCACAGATACTCGGACAGACACGCACTTTATCAGCTCATTAAGTATCTTGTGGATACATTCTTTGCGCTGGTAGCCGTAACTCATGGCCAACTCATATCCAGCCGCTGTTTGCTTTGCGCCGTCGATCGAAAAGTGTTTGGGAAATGCATTCTTCATTGATTTCCCCCCCTAGGTCTCCTTTCGCGTTGTTTTTGTTTGTTTCTTGTTAACTGCATTACACAATGCCCGGAGATGAAAAGCGCACTTCAGCTCTCCACAGCCTTCGGTGGCTGCTGCTGCTTCTGGAAATTTAGATTTGTGGGAAAATGCTCAGTTGTCGGCTGTTCCCCGTTGTCATTGAGTTTTATTTGTTTTTAATTTTTTATTGACATGTGAAGTTCGTAAAAGTTGAGTGAACTCTGCTTTACGGTTGATTTCCCAGTGCCTCCGAATGCAGCGTGAAAAGCAAAAGTATTGCACTTGAGTGACCAAGAAGCTGAAACTGTTTTCAGAGATTCAAGATTCATCATTTATGGTTGGACTAATGCATCTAACTGATGAGATTCTCTGGAATGATGTGCCAAGACGGACATGTATTTTATAGAATTTATTATAGAATCCAAATTAACGACGTGCCAAGATGGAGGAATTCTGAAACCAAATTTCACGGGCCCTTTGTCCATGATCTACGCCCCGATTTACCTCGTTTCCCTTGTGAGCTTCGCAACTCAGACCTGTTTATCGCTTATAAATCTCCCATTCTCACCTGAATCCTCCTCTCATTGCCCTTTGTTGTGATAATTTATTTAAATGCACTTTATAGATCGACTGGGTAACACCTGGCCGGGGCAATAATTTGCGCTGTCTTAACGGAAATGCTCAAAATGATGGATGCACCAGACAGCTGGCCGACCAAAAAAGTGCAAC
Source organism: Drosophila kikkawai (assembly GCF_030179895.1). Lineage (NCBI taxonomy): Eukaryota > Metazoa > Arthropoda > Insecta > Diptera > Drosophilidae > Drosophila > Drosophila kikkawai. Next base: position 9,180,097 of record NC_091729.1, read on the forward strand.
AGTCGAGAGTTCCGCCTACACTGAGGGAAAACTCCCCAGCCTAAGTCGACCCGGAGTCCCTCAAACCGAGCACATGTCAAAATTGAAGCAAAACAAAGAAGGAGCGATGGGAAAAAACAATTGCTGAACTCATTAAAAGCAAAGAAAGGACCGTGGAGCATTGTTCATGTTCTTTGGGTAACTCGATATCGAAACCCAATATGTCTCTCAAATAATTCTGCCAAAGCCTTTTGAAGTAATCGGGCACTACGGCAGCATTAAACTAAAGTTGGAGACCATTAAAATATTTTTATAGACCACAAAACGGAACACACAGGCCAAGAAGCCCTGAAACTTCCCATGTAAACAACACAAATAACGCACAGGGATCGGGGGGCGTTTGTAAACAAACAGCTCGGTGGACCAAAACAAAAGGAACTTTAGCACCGAGCCCAGCTGACCGGCAGACGCCACAAATGATCTATGGAAATTCCTCCCAGCATCATCAGCGAAACAAAGCTATTCGGAGTTTACACAAATGGGAACATTACTCTCCTGGAGCTTGTTGTTGCTTACAGATTTTTGAAGCTGGCCGCTGGGAGAGTTCCGGAACAACATCTCAACATCTCGCGTTCCCCAAGGTACTTTGAAGTGGACTGGACTACCCTTCTGTCCACTCAGTCCCTCGTGTAGGCTTTTGGCCATAAATTAATGTTATAGACCAACTTTTGATAAAACTTTGACGCCGTCTGCGCGGCGACGACGACCTCAGCAATGACCCGGCGAACAACAGCAACAACTGAAACTGGGGGGCATCGTGGATGCAGGCCACCGGAACACATAACGGGTCAGCGGCTGTTGAAGAGCAGTCACCCATTGCACTATGGGGACAAGTTCGACTAAAGGGCATAAATATATATGCAATTTATTTCTTATAAAATGTAGGCTTTTAAATTAATCGATAAGATTTATTTAATTATTATCAAGTGTTTTAAGAAACTCCTTTATTTTTGCCAACAAAATATTTTAATAAAAATAAAAACTAAAACAGGCAAGCTGATAAAAAAAGTTAATAAAGAAAAGAATTTATGCAAAAAAAAAAAAAACAGAAAGATCTGAATATACCTGAATCGGAAAAATGTATCCTTCTCCTCATCAGTGGCCGATATTGGCCAACTTCCTACTGATAACCGCTAGACACCGTTGGGAATTTTAGTGCAATGTAGGCGGTTAGTGCATGGATACAGTAGGCCCTTAAGTCCAAGACTTAACTCCATTTTAAAGATATATAATGCAAAATATCAGGTTATATTTTTAGCTGACCTTTATTTTACACAAAAATGTTCTATATATTTTGCATTTTAACTATAATCTTGTCAGCAGTTTTCGCCCACAAAACATATATTTTTACCCACTGTTTGCTGGTGGGTCAGGGGACCAGAACACGACATGGGTTCTACGGAGAGTGTATAACAAATTCGAAGCTCGTTAGCGCAGACACTTGAGATAAGAAGTCGAAGATGGTCGAGCGAATAAATTTTTTCTAGTCTTTAGAATTTTGTTGTTTCCCTAAAAATGTGGGTCAGTTCCAAAGACAGTTGTAGAGGAAACAGTAGTAGTTCGCTGAGTCTTGACCGTACCACAAAGTTGGCTAATGATGTTACTTTTTATGTATTTTAAATAAAGGTTAATCAAAAATTCAAATAATTAGGGTTATTTATATTCAAGCTAAATGTAAACAAAACAAAATTTATATAAATTTGAAATGAAAGTTAACAGGAAATTATTAAAATTGATTTAACTTTAAAGGCAACTTGACATTAAATTAAATACCTAATTTTAATAATAATAATAATTTTAATAATAATATGCTTTAATGCTTTTAACTATAAAAACCAATGCCATGTTCATAGGTCCAATACATTCAAACTAAATTATATATATTTTGTTTAGATAACTATGTATCTAGCAGTTAAATAAGACCCTTACTTAGACTCAAACAATTACTGGAAGAAGTGTTTCCGGCGAAATATACATTGATCCAAATCCCTTGATACTTAAAATAATATATCTAAATTTAAACAAATTATAAAATTATGGACTAACTAACAACAACATATAAGTGAATACAATTTTAACACAATTACTTTTCTATTGCCGTATTTTATTAAAACTACAGTTGTAGAACTTAAATCCTCCAAACGAATGACCGTCAAATAATCTTACCTAACTGAACCGTATTGTAGTATCACCCAATCGCACATAAATAAATATATATGCCCGACTGATCACCAGTCCTCCCATTGTAATATCTTACAACCTCCTTAAAGAGCGCTCTGTGCCTTTATCAGGCGGTTTGTTACCTTTTTCGAGACTGATAAACGATCGTTGATCGAATGCCATGACAACTGTCATTGAACTTCATTGATAAATGCCCGACAGGGAGTTCACTCTGGCCGCTCGGAAAGTATCTGTTTGCGATGCAAGTGATAAGCTAAACACATATACGTTATCCCCCAAACTTACCCGTATCGGGTTTCATGTTCTACCTGTGTGCCCCGTCGCCAAGGTGTCGGAAAGAATGACCCTAAATCGTGGCCAATATATCAATAACATGCCCTCACTTGTCATCACTTCCTCCCGCACATCAAAACACATTCTCGCTCCCGAGAACTTTGGCAGAGATGAAACGCTTTCCATTTCTCAGAAGGGAAATGCGTGCTTTCCTTTGCCGGAATCTCTTCTGAACGGAACCGAGGCGAAAACACTTGAAAACGTTGTGTAAATATTATACGGCCTAAATGGGGTGAGCTGTCCAAGCATTGGACTTAATTATGCTAGGTTTGATTCCTTCCCTGAAATGATTCCCCTTTTAAGTTTATGGTTAAAGTAATTAAACTGATAAAAAGCTTTGTGATCTCCATAATTTTTCAAGTGAAATGGGATGTAATTTTTGGGAAATACTCAATTAAAGCGTTGAAATTGTGGTGGGTAATGGGTTTAGGATTTAATAATGTAATGCCTGAGTTAGAGTAGCCTGTATGTATGCATTTATTTGTTAAGAATACTTAACTTTTTTACCGGAAAAGGACAATTGACAACACTCCATCCAGACGACCGCCACGGGCATCTTTTTGTTGCATCTTTAGCGTCACTTGTCTGCCGCACTTGCCATTTACCAATCAGCAACAGCTCTTCGCCAATCTATTTTGGATGTGGCGGCTCATCCGTCAGCATCCGTGCTCAGACGCTGGAAGTAATGGGTGTCTTTTGGAGGGGTGCTGCTGAGAGACAGCTGCCGAAACGTGCCTCCGAACATGAGTCACGCATAGAGTGTGGAAATCTTGGAACTTTGGCGGGGATACCACCTGAAAATTGCGGTTACGCCCACTTAAAATTTCGACAAACCGTTTGCCGCTCACGCCTGAGTAATGGGAAAATGCCTCGAAAATGGCCGGGAACAGAAAAACTAATGAAATGACAAACAAATTGTCTGCAGACACGCGTTGCCAACACGATCCATCCAGGAGGATCAGGTTCTGGCTTGGGTTCGGGTTCGGGTTCGGGTTCAAGTTTGCGGCTGTCGACTGCCGTTGGCGGCTCGTCGTTTGACTTACAGCCTCTGACAGCTAGCAGGAATTGAAACATTTTGGCATTGCCATTGATTAGTGTTCTAAATAACGCGGCCAGGTGAGATCATTGAGAAATTGACAGGACACATGCAAGTTGCGGTTGAATCGGATGGGATCGGATGGGATCAGCCTTCTCGGGATTGGGATCTGAGAAGGCGACCGACTCCGACTCTCCTCGACACGACACCTGACAAATTGCTTAATTAAAGCCATCTGAAGGCTATTTGTTGCCGAAACCAGTTATTGACATGTCTTAAATGAACATTCGAGTTTACTTTAAATTATTTCAATTTCGTTTTTTGCCTTCTTCACTCAGGTTTACTCAGGCTGGAGTTTCATCACTTTTTGCGGTTTCCTAGCATCCTTGAAACCATATTGATGAGCTTCAGCTTAGCTAATGAACGAAGTAAAGATGCCAATCAATCAGTTTTAAGTTTTAAATTTGACATTAAATTATTATTTGCACTGCAAAAATAAAATCAAGCTTAGAGATAATTTGTTTAAACTTAAAATCCGTCAAAACATAACAGACAATAAAGATTTCAATACTAGATAATGTACTTTAAATATCCCAAAAATTAGTTTATAATTTACACAGTGATTTCAACTTTTATGGGCACTAAATTGTTACCACATTGGATTTGCAATTTGCCTAATCAAAAATGTTAGTTTCATAAACAACTTCGCATTGGCTGAAATTTCAGTTTGGAAATTTCTCAAGCCTTTTCGCCATTCAACTCAAGAGATAATTCCACTAAAGCTTGTTCAATAAAATCGTTAATTGCCACTCAAATAGCTACATTTTTTGTGACGCAGGCGCGACAGGATAAAGGCTTATCAAATGCCACTAACAGCCACACAGGCCAGATGAGGAAAAGCCGAGTCGAAACTGGTTAGATGAGTGAGTCGGCGACCAGGCGATAAAAATTTGTAGTCAAAATGAGAGATACGAATCGTCAACGGCGTCAGGCGACATGCGACGTAAACAAGCAAAATTAATGCAATTTCTTCAATGTATGAACAATTAACCAGCTCCTCGAATGGAAGCGGAAGGGGCCGGCGACAGTGGGGACAATTGGCCAACTTCGTTCGGTGGCCAAAATCGGCGGCGCCATCAAATGATCCGAGCGGCGCCTGCAGCTCGATCGTGGGCCGACTTCCCAGCGACTTGGTCGGCGCCTTTTTACAACCAAAACTAACACGCTTACGGACCATGTGCTAATTAAATAGTTTACAAGTCAACTCTGATTGCCAGGAAGGTTGGCAGCCCGGTTTGGTCACCGCCAAACTCCGCCAAAGATTTATTGAAGCTAAAGCCTGGCCAAAAACCTCGAGTCGGGCGGGCCAATGTTTTTATTACAAGCCCGGGCGGGACAGCTCTCCTCGGTGGCTAAATGATTTGTTTATTGCCGATCGCGTACAGCGTGTGCCATTAATGGCTGCCATTTCGCATTAACAGCCGTCGATGATGCAGATGACCGGGCGACCCAGTTGATGTTGAGTTAACTGCCGGCTAACTCGTTAAAAAACAAGACATTAAACACGCTCGTAAAGGTAATACGGTTACGGTTACGGTTGTCCCTGCAGGATATTCTATACCCTTGTTCAAGGAAAATATAAATGTATTTGGAAAATGCCAAGACAAAGTGGGATGTTGCTTTTAATCTAATCAATTACTTTTTTTGTAAGCTCTAAGGAATGCTACTTCTCTATTTTAGATTTATGACAATCTCTCATAAGTAAGGATTTTATAATAATATGACGTCATCTTTGATTAAAAAATATACACATACAGAGCTCCCCGATTCCCTCCTTTAAATTCCCCAAACTCCACGCTTCCACTTCCTGTGGTTTCCCTTTTTCTGCACTTTGCTTTTCACATGGCTCATCCGTAGACATAATCTCGGTGTGTCTAGACAGACGAATATGTCTGCGATGAGGTGACTCAGACTTTATAAATTTAATTATGACATTACTTATTATGCGACTCTCGCCGCATAGCCCTGCCGCGACTGCATGGGCAGCAGAAAAAATAAAGGCAATCCAAGTTATTTATAAAATCTGACAGCTGATGACAAATTAACAGGCGGCTGGAAAAAAATCTGAAAGTGAGTCCCGAAAACCTCCCGACCTGAAGTGTGGGCGACTCGTGTCTCCGCGAGGGGCTCTGGTTGGTCTCCCCAGCAGATATCGAGTATCACAAAGCTCGCCCAAACCCACTCAGGCGTAACTAATGAGTGCGATATGAAAGGAGATCCCAAAACCCCCGAAACCCCAGGCCGACCCGAAGAGATCTCTCTGCGCCTGCGCAGCATTCGGAGCAGTGTTGGTCAACAAACATTGACTTGAAGCCAAAGCCAAAATGCATTTCGAGTGATTGGCAAACACGGCCGGCCATTTGTCCCCTTTCCCATCTAATGGTCCCAGTGCCTTATGGCTAATGGCCAAATGGGAATTTCGACGCCTTTTCGAGCGCTTTTCGTGCTTTGATTGCGAGTGCCCGATAAGAGTCTTTGACTCGTAAATCGTGATAATTATCGAAGCACAAGTGCAACGAGGGTCGCCGAACAGTTTCATGGCTCCGTGGTGCTTATTAAATTATTAAATGCACCGCTACACGAACTGATTTCGCTGCCAGCTTACACAATTCTGATTCCCGATTAGATAAAAGTCAGTATTTTGGGCGCTTAATTAAGAACTTGAAGCCTAATGACTGGCTAAAGTTGACCTTTTCTTTGCTGAAGCAATTCAAGAAGTGTGATCTTAAATATTACTGTATGTCATATAAATTTATTAATTTTAGTTAAAATAGTGTCATCTTTTACAAGAATACCAAGCACATTTCAAAGTGATATCCAACTCCATACTGAATTTGTAGGAACAGTTCATGATCTTCTCTTAAAATGGATGCATATTTAAGAATTAGATCCAAACGCAATGCGTAAAATTCAACACTTCTTTGGGAATTTCACACTCAAAGCTCCAAAAGCCTTTGGTTCCTGGTAAGCAGTTTTCTTTCCTTTCGCAGCCAAGATGAACCCAAACATCCGCAGTCCGGCCAAGAACTTTTCCCCGGTGGGGCAGGTGACAATTTCAGTCAAACTCGGTTCTTACGATGCACTATGGGTGGGTTCTGGGTTCTGGGCTCTGGGAGGGGGCGGTACTGGTTTCAGGTACTTGAAAAATTAATGTACCCGGTCGGTGTTGGCAGCCGAACGCTTGACTTGTCCTCGGAGGTTCGGGAAAATGCATAGACAAATGTCAAATATTTATTGAAAATAAACAAAACCGGCTAACAAATAAACAAACCAACAAACAAGGCGACGACGGCGAGACGAGAAACGGGGAACAGTGCCGGGCTGGCGAGTTGCGTCAACAGATTTCCGAGAAAAGAAATAAAATGAAGGAGTGAACAGCATGGGCATCAAACTGACCAGAACTGAAGTCGTTTGGTCATGCTTCAGTGCAGCGCAGCTTTGGCTAAAAGCCGGGAACCAGTGGGAACCGAATGGGCCAAGACTGGAGCTGCGGACCCACGGATGGATGGATGGATCTGTTGGGTTCTTGTGGGGCCCGTCAGTGGGTGCTTCAAGAGCAAAGGAACACATGCTCCGTCCACCACAGCACGCTGTCTCCTCCTCCAGGTGGCTACCGGCTTTTCCCGACGACGTGTTCGAGTGGCATCCAGTCCGCGTTCTCGGATCCATGTTCGCCATGTCTGGGGCTCTGTTCGAGTTGTGTTTTGAAAAAATATTTATCCATGCCCGGTCAGGGCGCTGATCGCGATGATGATGTTCATTTGCTGCTCTGCGGGACAATGTGGTCGATGACTCCGCTGGGTTATGCAAGTAATGCTTGATTTGGTATTGAAGACTGGTAGCTGCCACTCACTCAACTGTCGTTGGTTTTGTTTGGATGACTCACAGTAGCAGGAGCGCAGTGTGGGAGATGCATTTAGATGGTATTTGACCAATTTGAACGTGGAATACTTGGACCAGAGAGTGATTACAAATTGAGAGGAGGTTTCACTTGCTTATCATCAGTATTATAAGCAAGTGGAAAGTCCTCTAAAGTGAAACTGCTTGAGAAGTGTACTGAAAGGTCCAGGATTCGCATATGATCTCTGTTTCCGCCAAGAGTTTTTCTCTGTATTGTAATTTAATTTAATTTAATTTATTGGTAAATAAATTCCTAACGCTACAAGTTTAAAACTTATAAATTAGTGCGATAGTCACAACGGGTCAATTTTTAAAAATTTCTTATCTGTCTTAAAACTACACAAGATTGAAATACATGTATATCTTATTCTAACAATTTGAATGTCCTTATGTTATAATTGAACATTTATTTTATTATGTCTAGTTTTCATTTCTATAAAACTTTAGTAAATTATTCTTAAATTGCGGCGTGCTTCTTATTGTTTTTAAATTTTGAGGAAGTTCATTCCACAAGCGAATAGTGTGAATAAAAAAGTGGCGTTCAGAAGACGAAAGATTATGACGAAAATTAATGAGATTATTGGTTCTTGCTGATGTTCCAAATTTTAGCTTTTCAAATAGATAACTGGGCTCTCTTGTATTTATTACCTTATGCAAAAGAATTAAATTTCTGGTATTGCTCCAGATTTTAAAGTTAAATCCGTATATGCTATTGGCCATTGCCGTAATGGGATCACCTCGTCTAATATTGAATATGTATCTTGCAATATTGTTAAATGCAACGTTTAATTTGTGTTGGGAGGCAGCATCACAGTTCCCGAAAATTTCTATCCCATAACTTAGAGAAGGTATGAGATAAGCCTTTGCAATCATAAGCCGCATATCAGCCGATAGGTACTTTTGTGTCATGTAGAGTTGCCTAAGTAGGCCGTATATTTTCCCGGATACCCTTATGACATGTGCACTCCATGAAAGGTTATTAGTCATAGTAATACCTAGATTAACAACTTGCTCAACATACTCAATACAGCCATTATTAACACGAAGACGAGGAAGATTTGGAATATTTGACGATCTTTTACTAACAATTAAACATTTACATTTTGACGGATTAAGGGAGAGTCCATTCATGTTTGCCCACTTACTAATATTTGACAATTCAAGGTTACATACATCTACACAGTCAAAAATTCTAGCAACAGGACAACTAACGTACATTTGAACATCGTCAGCATACATATGAAGATTACCATTGGTTAGTACACTCGGGAGGTCATTCACGTACATAGAAAACAGTAGTGGACCAAGAACAGAGCCTTGAGGTACACCTCGCGTCAAGATCATATCGTCAGATGGTCCAGTGTCAGTGATCACAGTTTGCGATCTGCCATATAAATATGACGAAATTAATCTAACAGCAGTGTCCGCGAATGAGAAGAACTTTGAAAGCTTCGTACATAAAATTTCGTGGTTAACCGTGTCAAAGGCTTTGCTAAAGTCCAAAAGAGTTAATAACGTCACATGTTTGTCATCAAGTTTTTGTCTGATACTCTCAGTTATATCTATTATTGCAGTGGTACAGCTTCTAAATTGTCTAAAGCCAGATTGGTTATTGCACATTAGGGTGTTTTGTCTCAGAAACCAGTTGATCTGTTTGGCCAATAGTTGCTCAAAGACTTTCGATAAAAATGGCAGTATGGATATCGGCCTATATTCGCCGTTAGTTTTTGGGACAGGAACAATTTTGGCTGATTTCCAGCAGATAGGGAAACTAGACATAGTCAAAACAGAATTGAACACATATGTTATTTTGTCTAAAATCTTTGGCAATATAATTTTTATAAATTTGGGATGAACATTATCAAGCCCAACAGCACTAGATTTTACAGAAAGGACTGATTCTAGAACGTCACACGGCGAAACACACATAAAACTAAAGCTATTATCACAGATATTATTCACAGTCATGTCCAAATAAGGGTTAGTCAATGTTTCAGGTACGTTTGATTGCAGGAATTTTCTGTTGAGATCATTGGGGTCTATGTCTAATTTGCTATTGTGATTTGATTTTCCGATTCCCAACATTTTAAGTTCTCTCCATTTTTGTTTCATTGTCATTGTACTGGTAAATTTTTGAGCGAAATAATTGCTCTTTGCATTGGCAATCATCAAGTTAGCAGTCATTCTCAAAGACTTAAATTCGTCATAGTAACTTGCAATTTTGTATCTTTTCCAGCGTCTATAGGCAATATCGCGTCGATTGATCATTGCAGCAATACCATTATTGAACCACAGATTATCTTTGGCTTTAAGAACCTTTTGCTTAAGTGGCACAAACCTTTCGTACATTGAGTCAATGCAGTACGTTAAATAATGCAGTTGGGAGTTAACGTCACTAAAATTGTACATAGGGTCCCAATCATAAGAATCCAATTCATGACTTAGAAGTTCAAAGTCAATGTTCCTAAAGTCCCTATAGAAAATTGTATGGTCAGTACAGTTAGGGTTAAATTCGTACGTCATATATATTAGGTCATGTTTTGAGAAAGCCGGCACTGAGACCTGGTCATAAAGAAGAATTCTGTCTGTATTGCTGACAAAGAAAACATCTAGAAGTGTATTTGAATTCGTCGTAAAATGTGTTGGTAGAGTCTTATTTACTAGTTGTAGTCCAAGACTTTCCATTTCAGAGTTTAATTGTCGTTCCCTTAGCATATTACTATTCAGGTCCCCAGTTATTAAAACGTCAGAGTATTCAGAACATAAAGAAGATAACTCGTCAATAAATTCACTACAGTCAATCGTTCTGTGTGGCCTGTAGACACATCCAATGAGCATATTCGATGAGTTTCCACGCCCATGTACTTCCAGGAAAAGATATTCTATTGAACTGCCAGAGGGTTGTTTGATTACTAATTTGGTTTTTAAAGTTTTCCTAATATAGATGGCAACCCCTCCAGCATGCCCCTCGCGGTCAGATCTATAAAGGTCATAACCTTCACATTCAACTAGGACATCACTAAGTTGAGGGACAAACCAAGTTTCACTAACACACACAACATCAACATTAGATTTAATAAACAAATACCGGAACTCATCAATTTTTTTGCATAAGCTTTGAGCGTTAATATGGCATATACGCAACCCTTCTTTTTGTTTTGCAAGAACCCTAATTATTGCACTACTACTCGCTCTGGATGCTGTTAAATCAAAGCTATTGAATTAAAATAATAAATTAAACACACACGCAATTTAAGAACTATAAAATAATTACAAAAGAATTCTATTAAACTGATCTCTCTTAAAGAACTTAGCCTATTAAACCTACATAAGAGACAAATACTAACGAAAAAGAGTTCCCTCTCTTAGTTGCTCTTCGGCATTTCCAGCAGACGAGATATCCAGAGATAGCGATGTATTAGCTTGCAGGTCGTGGAGCTTCTGCATGCTATCAATTCGCATTATCTCTGCGTCGGCTCCCTCGTATTGGGTGACATGGACGACCGCCCGTCGTGTAAACACCCAGTGCAGACGCTTAAGCTTTTTTAAGCGCATGGCCTCTTTGAAGATAGCATAGTTCTCTCTTGAAAGCTGCTCATTTAAGTAGAGGGCTGCCGGGGAATTGATACCCAAAAGTTTTAGGTTTAGTGGCTGCTTAAATTCTTTTCGGTATGCACCAGCCGCACGCAGCATCGCGGCCTTATCTCGCACGTGTTCAAATTTAATAATAATGGCCGGATCCACGGCTGGATTAGATCTCCGCGGCTTTATCCGGAAAATATCGCGGATCTTAGGCGGTGGCGTGAGTTTCAGGCTGAAGCATAGGGAGTGAATCAAAGTTTTTAAATTTTCGCCTTCACCATAGGGGACTCCGTGGACTCGCAAGTCTGCCGCGATGCAGGCGTTAGCCTGAGTAGCCACCTGAGCCTCCACTTCTCCGAGACGCCCACCCAAATGATGAGCCTCCTGAGCAGAGGCCTCCAGCTGCAACAACCGCTTTTTCAGCTGCTCCACACCGGCGACTTCTCTTTCCAGCTGGAGCACCCTTTGAGTGAGTTTTTCAATGGTCTCACTCATCACATTTACCTTTTCGCCCAGCTCTTGTAGTATGCGGCTTTCGGATGTTTGAACCGCATCAGTTATTGTGGCTGATATACTGGCTGTTTGTTCGGCTAGCTTGCTCTCGATGATGTCCAGTAATTTAGGACACGGTGCATCAGAGGGTCGATCCTTCTTCAAGTCCGTGGACGTAGCTTCACGCTGGCGCTTGGGTGCTGGAGCCATTTGTTTGTGTGCGTGCGACGGATTATGCTTTGTCTTCTGTGTTCTTCCTTGCCCACTTCTGTTTGAGTGTTTTATGTTTCGTTTGCTTGTTACTTCGCGCGCAAACAAAAATTATTTTTGCACTTTTAATTATTTTTATAGTGTTTTTTTAAAGTGTTTTTCAATCGGTTCAGATAAAAAACTGAGTGATTTTTGGAATTAAATGTATTTTCCACCACAATAAGTGAGATTACAAAGGATTTTAATTATTTTCACGGAGCGGTCATAAAAATACGTCTTTCTCTGACTTCTCTCTTTGAGTATATATAAAGTAAAGGATAACATAAATTCTAAGCGACAAGTAGAAGACACTTAAAAGTCACAATTTAAACTCCAAATAAACTAAAGCTTCGTTCAGTTAGCAATTTGCAGACCATTTCTGATTAATTAGAAGTCACTTCCAAAGAAGGCTGAACATCCTCCAGTCCGATTCAGAACCAAGCCAGCTGCCCATCTGCTACATTTCATCCGTATCGATGTGGCGCATAAAGTACGGAAATATTTTCACTATTTTTGGACGGGTTGCCGGGGAACTTGGCTATCTGGCCAAGTCGGATGCCCTGCTTGTTTGCCTTGTGGCCAATTATGCACACAAACACACAGCTGGAAGTAAGAATTACAGGGGAGTGGGGCATCCCCGTCCCCATCTCCATTTCAAAGGCCAGCTGCTTATTAAGTCGGAGCTGTGCTCCAACTTCAAAGATTGCAATGGGAATGAACCGATTGCGGTGCCAGGATTGATGGAATGGACAAGCTGCTGTTAAGGTAATCTCTAGTTAGTCGGCAATCGGAGTGCTTCCTGTCGGAGGGGCATGACTCTCCTGTCCAATCATTTTCGCTGCCTCTTTTGCATAAATAAATTGCGTTTCGCTTGTACGAAAATAATGATTTCCAGTAGCCGAAAAATTAACTTAAATTCAATAAGGGAAAGCCCAAAGGAGGCAAAGCATCTCTGCTCCGGTCGGGTGACGAAACCAAATTTTATGCATTTCAACGACGCGCTACCGAAGAGAAGACCAAAGGATGACTCGACGGATGACTGGGATGGAAGGCAATCAAAATTTTGGCCATAAATAGGCTTCTCTGGAGAAGGAGGCTCTTGACTGCGCAGCTTTTCGGCCAACAGCTCAATTACCAAAATGGCGACAATGAAAAAGAGTTGACGAGAATGACGTCGAGGCTTTTAAAATTAATGGAATTTTTGTATCTGCATTAACCCAAAGAAGGGACTTCATAACAGAGAAACAAGGCAAAAAAAAAAAAAAGAAGCTTATGGCTAAGTTGTACATATTTTTCGTTAACATGTGAACTGAGTTGAGGGAGAATAGCTTTCACTTTGGTTGCAATCCCTGTAAAAAGATACAAATGTGAAAACTAGGCTTACAAAACGAAATGCTTTAAAGCGATCAAAATGAATGTGTTTAAGTCACAGAGAAAACCAAGAAACATTGCTCCGGGCAAAGTTCAGGCATAAAGTGTTAAAAGCGTGAAAGAAAAACTTATCGGCAGCTGTCAAAATCGCCGCCCGGCCCGAGAGGAAACCGGCAAATGGCATTTAAATGTTTTGACAAATGACAAATTTGCGGTAGCCAAAACAAGAAAAGAGAGAAGTTAAATAACTGTTGAGTGTTGAGAGTTGAATGGAGGACTCGGCCACTGGAGGCTGCGGGCTGGAGGTGGCCTTTTCAGCGGCTGCACGGTGTTACGAGTATGTCTAGGCCTCCAAGGCCCCAATCCCACCCCGCAAATCACCCGACTCTCAGCGAATGTATTCACGTTTTCCGCGCTGACAGCTTAAGTGAGAAAAGTTTTGCTGATTAAATGTTGTGACAAATTGAAAGCGCCACAAAAAAAGCCTAAACAGTTACTCAAATTTAAAGGCGTTGTTCAAATGGGAAAGAAATTTATATTGCTCAATATGATATACACAATACATAATGCCTTTAAGGCCTTTCATTACACACTTAACCCATTGAAACGAAAGTCTCAAGTTTCCGGGGCAAACTTTTCTCATTCGCCAAAAGTTTGCCCAGCAATCCTTCCATATAGCTTACATATATGCCATTTTCCTGCAATTACGTCAACATTTTTGTGTTGTTCGCAGAAGTTTTGTGTTGACAATTGCCAAAACAGCAGCGCAAAAGGACCGAAGGCAGCCTGGACTGGCAATTTGGAGCTACCAAAACATGCAAATGGCATACCAGGTCAACGTTTTGGCCCCGGCTTCGGCTCAGACTGCAACTGCACTGCAGCAGCTGCTGGTCAGCGATAAAGTTTATCTCGAGAGTTTCCCCGTTCCATGGGATACTTTTGCATGCCGGTGAACCAATCAATACGTCCTGTGGCCCGAAGTTCAGAGCAATCCAGAACAGCTGCTTGCTAGGTGATTTATTGGCTTGAGGGTTTGTTTCCGACTTGTTCGGCTTGAGCAATTTAATTGATTGGCCTGGGAAAAACTGTCAGAGTCTGAATAATGGAGTGGGTCACCGATTGGCCTGCTTTGATTGAGAGTAAATGAGTAATTGAGATTAATAAGCAATCGTACAGAGGGTTTCCTGTAGGTGAAGGTCGGGAATTGTAGAGTAAAAACTGGTTTAATTATAATTAACCGTAAGTTTTCTATTCTTTCAGCCCTTCGCTTGCTTAAAATGGACGACCTGTACTCGGGTGGAGGATCGTCCGGCGGCTCAGGTGGCCTCTATCCGCCGCTCTTCAACGTGGCTCCCCGGGCCGAAATATCGGTGAATGCTACCTGTGGCCAGAACGGGGCCGAGGAGTACTGCAAGCTGGTCGACGCCTATCCGCACCGCAACTGGGCCAAGCAGTGCGGTACCTGCAACGCCCACTCCTCGGACCGCGCCAGGCAGCGCTCGATCCAGTCGCTGATCTCCACGGGATCCGGACTCGAGGAGAGCTGGTGGCAGTCTCCGACACTGCAGGGTGGCCGCCAGTTCGAGTACGTGACCATCACGCTGGACCTGAAGCAGGTGAGTCGCCAATGCCAATGTTAATGCCATCCCAGGCTAAGCTCTTGTGACAGTCGAGCTGTGATCCAGTTTGTAATTAAGCCGCTGGGCTGTCACTCATTTACAAGCGATTTAACGCCAGCTCCGTGATCCATCTGGGTACATGGAGACTTTGAAATACGATCTTCCCGATGACAGGCTGGGACTGAAACCCGTTCGATGCCCATTCGATTCTAATGCTCAAAATGGCTAACATAAATTGGATTTGATGGAGTTTTGATTAAGTCGTATTTGCTTACATAAAGACGTCTTCATATGATACCTTTTCTGAGCCAACTAATGGGGAACAAGCTTTCATTTCCGGTATATGAATTATTACCTTTTGGGATAATCTTTTTTAAACAGAAACGTAAATTAATATGCCTCTATGAAATATATTCAAATCTCCACCCATCCTCATTTACTCTCTAAGATTTTTACCTCACTTGATTCGTCTTTAAACAATTGCCTTAATTAAAATGGCACAGACCTCCCCGAATCCAAACCGTATTTTATTTCACACTTCCCATGGATCTTTACATCTCGATTGGGTGCTAATCGTTCTCCGATAGTGTTAATTGGAACTTCAAAGTGCACTCACCCACAATGGATCGCCCCTGAACGATGATCATGCTTCCGATCCCTCATGGGCCATAATGTGCTGAAAAATAAGAAGAAATTGAATCGAAAATATATCATCTGCTTAGCATCAGCCGACGCAAAGTTGACATACCAAGTGCAGCTTGCACTCGACTTTCTGAGAGATATTCCAGTGTTTTGATATAATTCTTTCACTGCCACATGCCCCGGAATGGGGCGCAGACCATGGCAAAGGCGAAGCCATTGAGCGTTCACTTAATTAAACGAGAGACAGCCCAAGAAAGGGGCCCAGCCAGGGCCTGGAAGTGATTTAAAATTAAAAACATTGTTTTTGCATATGCCGTAAAGTATGAAAGATTTATGACGGCCATCCGTTGCTCTCCGGGTTTATTAATAAATTCCTGCGCGTATATTGTACAAAGGGGAAGTAGTCCACCGACAGCCACAGAAATATTTAAATTGGTCCCTGCACTTAATTAACTCTGACAGTGCCTATTTCTAGTTGGCGAAACAAAATCCGAAAACGTCAAACCTTTTATGGCATCTGCCTCAAGATATGTATGTGTCAACAGACTGTTTTTTAAGTGCACTCACCGAATGCTGAGCTACATTTTTGGCCAGACAACGACAACAAAATTTATAGGTTCCCATGATTCCTCAGACATGGAGTCGAGTGAGAGGCATGTGTCAGAATTTACACGCTCCCATTGCGCTGATTTGCTTGAGTGAAGAGGAATATTCACAGAATGTCAGGAACTGTATTCAAATTGGTTCGATTTGCTTGATTTATTCGTGTTAAATATATGTTTTTAAAAATATATTATATTACTTAAATGGTAAAAATATTAATACTGTGTAATTATAATATTAAGTTAATACAAATCTGGCTCAGCTGATATCTGTACCATTTGATAAACAAAAACCCTTCCAGCTTCTCCTCGGCAAGTTTACTAATTAGCCATCTTGACAATTAAGTGTTCTGCGTTATTTTGGCTATGGAAATACCCCGAGCATTTGTCACAACTATTTAGAAACACATTAGAGAGATCTCCCTCTGTTTTCCCCCCAAAACCAGGCCACAATTTATGACCTCCGACGAAAACTTGACATTGACGTCGGTGTGTGTCGCGACAAAATTGGAATTTTGAGGCGTGGATTTTAACAATTAGACTAATCGAGTGATTTACACGGGCAGTGAGAGGAAACGATAGAAACGACAGGCGTGTGTCAACGATTTGACAGTTTAAAATATTTCTTTGCAGACTCCGGCAGTCCTGGCGGACCGGTCAGAACCATGTCGGTCCGGCTATATGTATCTTTGTCAGCCAGGCATTCAGCCAGTCAGCCATCCAGTCTGTCAGCTTGCCAGTAAGCAGTCTGTCAGCCTGTCTGTTCGTACAACAATGTCTAGATTTATGCCTGAATGGCTTTGGGGCGCGCGTGACTAATTGAAAGTCTAGCGAGAGTTCTGCGGATGCTCCGCGGCAGTGGCTCTCGAACTGTAAGAGGAGTTTTGGATGATCTTGCACCTAGTTCAAAATACAAACATAATTCAAACAACAATTACAGATGCTTATGTTTCAAAAAGGAAGATTTTAATATTTTTTCTGAAGATTTAACTTTATTTATAAGCCAAAGCTTCACGACAACCAACTTACCACACTTAGAAATCCGTATATTTCCAATTTGAAATTCTCTGTGTTTGTTTATGTGTTTGTCTCCGAAACAGACACTTAATTGCTTCATTAAATTTAGCCAAATTTGGCCAACAAATAAAGTGAGTAGAGAGACCGTGGGGCCGGTCACTAGGCATCGCAATGGGTTTCGTTTCGTAACTGTAATTCAAATGTTTGACAAGTTGTTGCAACATGTGCAGCGCCAAGAGCAACAGCGGCAGCAACAAGCAAAGCGTGCAACAAGCCACGTTCGAGACGCATTTTAGGCACAGCAATTATTTTAATGGTCAATTTATTTATTTGCTTGCCTGCGATTTTGGCTTTTTTTCGACATTTTTCCCTGAATTTGCCTTTTAAAGAATGCTTCCTCAGTAGTGAGTTGCCGTGGCATTTATATGCATTTGCATGAGTTTCCTGCAAGTTTCTTTCTTTTTTGTTGGGTTGGGGGTTTAACGTGATTGAAGCTTCGCTTGAATTGTTTCCATGTTATTTACCAGGAAGCGAGCTTTATTTTAAATGCCCAAATGTAGCATGGGTGAAAGGGAACTGTTGACTGTCGTAAAATATAAATGAATGTAGGTAAAGGCTGGTTTTGGGAGGATTTTTTGACCAATTCTGGATATTTTTTGAGCCCCCATTCATAGAAATTTGTGTCCTTAAATCCTTGTTATAATGGCAACTTTAACACACAGTTTTGTCATTGAAAATTGTTAGGTCTTGGAACCTTGTATTCTGTAGAAATCTGATAATACTCTTCTGCTGGTTTCTTTAAACTGTTTTAAATATGTATATCTGTTAGAGGTGCAGCCGTGGAATAATTAAAAACCACATTCTATCTAGGCATTTAAGCGTTAAGTTTATCCTAGAAACCTCAGTCAACATTCTTTTAAAACTCAAACAAGTTATTCCAAACATTACTCATTCTTGAGCCGCATTAATGCGCCAGTTTTCAGAGATAAAGCCCATGCAGCAGACATAAAACTTTTCGATTACTTCAGTGTGAGCTACCAACACGTCGGTCTCCTCAGCCAGATAGAGGAAAAAGTAAGAAAAAATAACACACGAGCAGCATGTCTGACATGTGGGTTCATTCACCATGTTATCTAAAAGCGTGCCAACAACACAAAAAGCGTTCGAAAAATAAAAGATTCTGTTTCTGTTGCCTCAAATGAGGCGGAAAACTGCATAATTTGCCAAAAAATAAACGCAGATAAAATGCTGTCTAGCAGACTAGCAGACCCAAATAAAATTAAAAGCGAAGCCCTAAATTTGTTGTCTTTTATTTTTGGTGTTTCAGTCTGTCTACTTCAATTTTTCGCCGGTTTATTTTAGAAATTTTACGATGTCATGAGTTTTTCCCTCGCTGTGTGTTTTTTTGGCAATTAACGGAGCGTCCGTGCTGGTTTTCGGGGGCCTCGTGGCGGAGGAAGTTTCCTGTCAGCTGTGCCCGATGGACTTTCTTCATTGAGCGATAAATATTTGATTGCCATAAATGCTAATTCGTGTAATTTACGACATGCAATGCTCTCTCCCACTCTGTTTCGTTTATCAACTCAAATTATCACCGTAACTTCACTCGCCCGGTCTGCTTCCCATGGCAAATTAAGTTGTCTCGTCGGAATATTTTAGTTAGACTCTCGGCCCGACTTGACCTTATCAGTTGACAAGTATCTGGAGGCAACAGGTTTAAGAAGCTCCCTCCCTCTTACTAGGGATCCGCTGACCAAATATTTATACTACAAAGGTGATCTTCATCGCGCCGTTGTAAACAAGTTTGCAGTTGTTGCCGTCAATTGGTCCAAACTGATAAAAACGTCAAAGCGTTACCCTTGAGGCCATCACCTGCTGCCTCTTCGATTGCAATCTACAGCGATTTTCACGTCTCCAGAGGGAAGGAGGCCTCTTCCTTTATCTGGAACTTGTTCTGGTTCTGTGGCCATCGGGAAATCAGTTCGGTAGCCCAGCCCGGGACGCTCCAACGCTGATTGCAATCAAGACTTCGGACAGAAATTTGATGGGGACAACGTAATTCACTAGAGATAACTTATCTCAGCCGTTCGAATGTGTCAGGCTCAGTGGCTTCTTAGCGGATAATCGGAAGTGCTCATGTGAGAGGCCAGGAAGCTGGAATTTCTTTAATATATGTACCACCTTCGACCAGCTCCGTTATGGGCGCTTGGACAGTCTCCTTTACTTACTTACTTTTCTAATCTTATCCCCTTGACAGACGCAGTTGTAGCTGTAATCAAATACAGGCGGCAAACGCCTCTCCACTCACTATTTGCATTTTATCAGCAAATCGGGCAATCTGTGTGCGACGATGCCATTAGCTACTTAGTGAGCTGCGGGTAAACAAGTGGCTTTGAAATTCGATAGAGTTGTTTTATCTCGGTGGCTTATGATGACTGGTAAAAAGATTCAAACGAAAAACTTGAAAATAATACGCGTACCTGGTTGAATGGCGCCGTGGGGCCGGCCTAAGTCAGTGCGTCGTAATCAATTATACACCTGGCCACACCTTCGACACAAGCCGCCCGTCGGAAAATTCAATTGCATGCCTTTTATTGATTTTTTCATTTTGGTCTGTCTCGGGTCTTGTGTGGCGTTTTTGGTCGCTGATCTTCGATAGGCGCAACATTTTCAGCGTCTCGAACACGCGACGTTTTTGGCATTTCGCTTTTTTGTTGTACCCCTGCCGCCCCCTCCAATAATTTTTCCAAATATCGTTTGTCAGCCGTGGCTGCCGGCCACTTTGAAGGAGCCACAGTTGGGCGGCAGCTTTGGAGGGTCGGGCTGCGCCTGCGCCTGCGGTTGGTTGACAGTCTGGGAAATTTATGACGCGGCAATGGCAATGTTGGGTTTAAAGATTTTTGCAGTACTACGGGGCTACGAGCGAACGCAGTTTGTTGGTAGTCGCAGATGCAAAGATATTGCTGAATAGAAACATCAGCTGGTGACAGAAACATTGACATTTGGGTGCGTTGATAATTTATGGCTCATGGGCCCAGTGGCTATAAAACCGTAATGCCGAGGTGTGAAGGTAGACAAATCTATGGGGGGGGGGGAAACATGCTCAAAAGGAAAATTTAATAAAAGGGATACATATTGGAATACAAAAATTATAGGTATAGGTTGTGGTACCTCTTAGGATGAGAACATTTGGTCTTTAAAGGAGAAAACATATCGAGAGAACGTCTTAGTGTGTCCTTTCTATCTCTTCCTCTCTTTTAAATGCTACATCAACACTTGGTAGCGAACGAGAGAGTTGGTTTTAGCTGCAATTAAGAGATCATATATTATTTCTTATCAAATACAATTAAGATCATTGATCATACTACTAGTTCATGCTGTTTTACAAGCTCTGGATTAATGTTACATATAGGTAACACCATTTTTGTAGGTTGAGGCCTTTTTACTGCAGAATCGTGGTTGAATTTACCGTAGAGCAGTCATATGATGTAATGCGTTATGTCATTATACTGTAGTTTGCAGTAAAATCAACCAATGGCTTTGGGTTACGGCAATTTGACTGCCAAATTTGTTTGAATTTACTGCAGGAATTTTTATCTGTGTAAGTAGTATTACCTGTTTTTCTAGCTTAAAGTGTATAACCCTGGCAGATAGCACAATATTATTCCTATTTTATATTAGGGCTTTAACCCTTTAACTCATAAGTAATATACAAGTTTTCCTTTTGCATTTAAACTTATGCATTCTCCCCTCTCTCTTTCCCTTTTAGACCTATCAAATTTTCTTTGTGCTGCTGAAATCGGCCAACTCTCCCCGTCCTGCATCTTGGATACTGGAGAGGTCCCTTGACGGCATTAAGTTTGAGCCTTGGCAGTACTTTGGTCTGAGCGATGCGGACTGCAGGCGACGATGGAATCTGTCCGGGCAGAACGGCAAGTACGTGTTCCAGAACGACACCGAGGTTATCTGCTCCACGCAGTTCTCGAAACCGCTGCCACTGGAGAATGGGGAGCTGCACGTGTCTCTCTTAAAGAATCGGCCAGGTGCCACCGACCAGAGTCCCGAGCTAATGGAGTTCATAACTGCTCGTTTCTTGAGGATTCGTCTCCAGGGAATGCACTCAACAGCGAACCTGGACAACAGTGTGGACTGGCTCTTGGACTCTGCATCGCTGGAGAAGCGCAGTTTCTACTCCCTGAAACAGCTGCGGGTGAGCGCCCGCCTGGACTGCCACGGACATGCGAATCGCACCCAGGAGTCGCCGACCGACGTCCAGATGCAGTGCATCTGCCACCACAACACCTGCGGTAGGCAGTGCGACGAGTGCTGTCCGCTCTTTCAGGACAGGCCATACCGACTAGGCGGGGAGTGCGAGATCTGTCAGTGCAATGGCCACGCAGAGAGCTGCGCCTACGACTCCTTCCTGGACAAGGGCATCTGCCAGAGCTGCTCGAATCACACTACTGGCAACGAGTGCGAGTTCTGCGAGGGCGGGTACTACCGGGAGTTGGACGCCCCGCTCACCAATCCCTGTCAACCCTGCTCTTGTGACCCCAAGCGGTCCACAGGGTTTTGTAAGCCGGAGGGCGGAGACTGCAACTGCCTCGAGGGCTTCCAGGGCAAGAGCTGCGAGGAGTGTGCTCCGGGCTACTACGGGGAGACCTGCAAACGGTGCGAGTGCGACGACAGGGGAACCACTGCTTCCGATGGATCCTGCGCAGACAGTTGTCAGTGCAAGGCGAATGTTGAGGGCACCACCTGCTCCGATTGCGCGCCTGGGCACTTTGATCTGAGCAAGGACAATCCCCTGGGCTGCACCAGCTGTTGGTGCTCCGGCATCTCCCAGACGTGCAGCAGTGCCAAGCTCCAGACACTGGCCTTTGAGACGCTCAACGACTGGAAGCTAACGGACATCCAGAGAGTGCACCCGATCCCGATACCCGTGGATGCCGAGCAAAATCGCCTAATCTTTGCCAACGAACTGGACGAGGTGGAGGCCATCTACTGGCAGGCTCCAGTGGGCTACCTAGGGAACCGCCTGACCAGCTACGGAGCGCGGCTCCAGCTGCTGCTCTCCTGGTATGTGCTGCGAGGCGACACCTCGGGCAAGCCCACCACGGGACCCAACGTAATACTGTGGGGAAGGAACGGGTTGAAAATCGCCTTTGGGGACGAGTCCTTCGAGGGCCTGGAGGCCAGCCTAAATGTCTCGCTAACTGAGGAGGGCTGGTACCACGTGCCGCCCTCTGTCAAGGACATAAAGACCCGGCTGCGACGTACAGAGGCTGGCGATTATCATGGAGAGCCCGTCACCAGGTCGCAGTTTCTCTCCGTCCTGGTCTCGCTCGACGCTGTTCTCATACGGGCCGCCTTCCACACCGACCAGGGCGACACTTCGCTAAGGCGGGCCGTTATCTACTCCGGCGGCGTGGAGCTAGGCGGCCAGTCCTCCAGCCAAGTGGAGCAGTGTCTGTGCCCCACCGGCTACACCGGGCTCTCCTGCGAGGGCTGCGCCTTCGGATTCAAGCGCATCTACGTGAACACCACGGACCACCAGCTGCTGAGCAAGTGCATTCCGTGTCCCTGCAACGGCCACTCCAACTCTTGCGATTTGCAGAGCGGCAACTGCGGCGACTGCATGCACAACACGTTCGGAGATCGGTGAGTAACAGAGGAAAATATATACTGAAACTTAACCAAAACGCTTTATCGTAATTTTTACTAAAAATATATGGCGTTTTTTTCCGGCGATCTTATGACGCCGAAAAGCGTCATAAGACCGCGCGAAATTATGTCGTTTTAAAACGGCGAAATTATGGCGGCGGACTTATGTCGTTACCCCATACACAGTTAGCCAAGTCACAACCCACTTCTAGGGTTCGCGCGATAACTAACTCACCACAGCTAGCCAGGTCTCGCACCGCACTGTTTAGCCGAGACGCCCAGTATATTCCAGGAGCTCTCAAACTGTCTTCCTGTTGTTTTCAAACTTCTAAATTTAAGAATTTATTTAATCTATTTAATTTTTTTGTTTTTTTTTATTTTTTCATTTTAATACAACAAAAAATAAGGTATTCATGGAAATAAAGAAAGAATTATTTGCCCAAAGACCCCCTAAATCAGCAATTTCTCAGTTAACTATTTGTTTAATAACTATTTAATTAACCTGCATTAAACTTAAAAGAATGCTGTGTAAATGATCTTATGTCTAGATAAAATTGTCATCTATACAAGAAGGATAGACTGACATAGCTTTGTTGATATTTTTATGCCGCTCAAGAATATCTATATTTTGTGGTCTTAAAAATACATAAATCCAGTTTATGATATTTAGTATCGGGCTTATAGACACCACCGCCAGACACTAAACTCTTTCCATCTTTCAGATGCGAGCGTTGCCGGCTGGGCTTCTACGGGAATCCCCTGCAGGGCACGCCGAACGACTGCCGGCGCTGCGCCTGCCCATTATCCGAGGACTCCAACAACTTCTCCCCCAGCTGTCAGCTGAAGAGCTACAACTACCGAGACCTGAACCCGCAGTTCGAGCTGATCGAGCACGCCGAGTACATTTGCACACAATGCCCGGAGGGCTACACGGGTGACCACTGCCAGGTGTGTGACGACGGCTACTTCGGCGATCCCCTCCAGTTGGGGAGCAGCTGTCAGCGCTGCGACTGCGCCGGCGGTCCATGCAACGTGACCACCGGCGAGTGCATCACCTGCCGGGGCAATACCGAGGGCTGGCACTGCGAACGCTGTCGCATGGGCCACTGGGGCGACCCAGCCGTGGGCTGTGAGCCGTGCCTCTGCCACGCGGAGGGATCCGAGAGCGGGCTCTGTGACAGCACCGACGGCCAGTGCCTTTGCCGGCCGAGGTACGCGGGTCAGAAGTGCGACGAGTGCGATGCCGGCTTCGCCCACGTGGAGCTGCGATGCCCGGCCTGCAACTGCGATCCGCTTGGCTCTGAGATCCGGGACAAGTGCGATCCGAGGACCGGACAGTGCCAGTGCAAGGAGGGCGTGATGGGCCTCAAGTGCCACGAGTGCCAGGATGGCTACTTCGGCATGAATGCCACTGCCGACCGACTGGAGGACCTGGCAGCCTTGCGCCAAAGCGATGGCGATGCCGAAGATGATGACGACGACGACTGGGAACTGGTTCCGGAGCCGGAGGAACAATTCACGGTCGCCTGCGAGGGTAAGTGCCCAAGATTACAGCCTCCTAGAACAAAGGGATTCCCCAAATGAACTTGGTCTACGATAAATCGAGAGCACCTATGGAAACCAGATGTGGGGCGCGCCAGAAGGTGGGCAGGGGAGTCCATCAATATCTCGGAAAACATAATTAAATTGGTGTTTTACTTTGTGCTGCCAAGTGAAGAGCTTCGGGTGCTCCCCCCGTTGGCCTCGATTCGAAGAGCTTAATGCACAAATCCGTCATGCTCTGGGTGGGATGTGCATCTGTTTCTTGTGGCAATTAAAATGCGGTCGATTGATCAAACGATCTTCCAAGGAAGTGAATTGATTTCAAAGCATTCAAAGATTCGTTATTAATTGTTTTGGGTAGTAATTAATTTACTTGGAAGCCATCAGGTTCTGGGTGGGATGTGCATCCGATAAGCTTTGCTATCACTTGGCTAATGCCTGCTAATAATCATTACTAATTTGTTTCAAGTTCTTGGGAAGGTTCTCCTCAGCTAAAGTACATGAAAAACTAATGATAATAAATCTCACAACGAAAAATTGCCGCTCAATTATTTCATTTCATACTGCTCGGACATTAACATTTTACTTGAGGCCATTCCGGCTTCAAATTCAACTCGACCATCATTCAAAATGCATTACTTACACACCATTGTAATGGGATACTTTTTGTTGGCCGGTGGTTCTCCTTGAAGTGGCTTTTTCTATCTTTTTTAACACCACTTACAGAACGGACAATGGGCAAAAACTCGTCTCAGATAACCGCTTGGCTTGTTTTGTAAACGAAAAGCAGTGGCTCAGGAGGAGGCACACAGTGTGTGTTCATTGAGTTGTACTTGAACAAGAACTCGGATTGCACAACCTCTCGAATGTCTTTTATTTTTCTCCCTATTTAAATGTACTTTTGTAACCACCCGTGGGGGTTTCTTTATGTTTTTCTAATTGTTGGCCTGTCATCTCTTTATGCATTGGGTGGATGTTTTTATTTGTATCTTTGGACTACCGTTGCCGTTTTTCTTTTGCCAACACTCAAGTACCTCTTCTGATTTTATGGTCTTGAGGTTTGGGAATAAGTTTCAAAAGGTTTTCCTTTTTGCTGACGAACTTGTAGTTATATTTCCAAGAATTAGTTGTACTTAACTTAATATTTAATGCTGGAATAAGCAGCTTTTGTTTATTTTATTCTCAAATTAGAACTCCACATTTGCATTACCAACTTTGTCAGGCAGAAACCGCTTTAATCGTCAACAGTAGCACGTGCGTTTGGTCTTGAGCTCGCTGAAAATTTATAACCCACGCAGAAAATTGTGCAGCTATCGAAGAAATTAAGCAGCAAACTGCGAGATACATTTAGCCGGCGGTCATATTTTGTAATCAGTTCCATTTGCCGCTCACCAGCGGCCGCAGTAGCCCCAGACACACTTTCGTGTTGAGTGGACCGCAGCCCAGTCGCAGACTCCGGCACAGACTGCATGGAGCCGCGATGGAGTCCAGTTTTAGAGCCAAGCCAAACGAAGCCAGGCCAGGCCAGGCCACTTTGGCAATTCAAGCCGATCGGCATATTTTAATGGGGCTGCGGCTGTGGCTGTTGTTGGCGGTGCATTTATTCCGCTGCTGTGACATTTTTATGGACATCGGAATGCTCTGGACGCAGACTCTGAAGCAGACCCCGAAAAAACATCGAAAATGGCTAGCAAAATTCGTATCGACTTTGGTCTCCACTTTGACTCTGCCCCTGTTCGCTCGAGGCAACTGATTAGCGAAACAATTTCAAATATTTGTGTTAAATAGCTTGACAATTAATTGCATTTCGTGGATGCGGTTGCGTTTGTTGTGGTTTCGCCCAGACAATCCAATCGAAATGAAGTTATACGTTTGCGGTAGCATTGGCGGTGCCTTAAAAAGAGCTCATTTTAGGAAGATAATGGAAATTATCTTGGTTAAAAAATTTAAAAAATAGTTTTCAAATGTATTTTTACAGGGGAAGCGGGTAGAATCTAGAAATTGCCAAAAGTGAATGTTTAAACAAAATAAAAATTTTGTAGTTTCCATTTTTAAGACATTTAAAATATAAAAAAAAATATGAAATACTCGCCTCAATATGGTCATCAGTGGCATTAACAAATGGCATTGTGTGAGGGAGGGATTTCTGTGGCACCCCTGATTTTGAATCACTTTAAAATGGTTTCATCGCTTCCAATTACTTGGAGTTATTTAATTGTCGTCGGAAATAAAAGATGATCGCACATGTGCCAGCCATTTAATAGGCCTCAGTTCTCAAGTAGGCCAAGCCATTACAAAATTATGCCCACCAAAAAGAAATAATTGTACTTAAAATGTTGCGGCAAGCGGTGGAGTATCTTTTTCACCAAGCTGCAAAATGATGAGACTGAAAAATTGCCATGGCAAAGCGTCTTTATAGACACGACCACTTGGACAGAGAGACAGGTGGACAGACAGACAGACAGACAGTCTGTCCAAGGTAATCAAGAAGCGTATAAATGGACAAAATGGAGCAGCTCTGCGGCTCCAGTTGTTGCTTTCGACGTTGGCCTGTCAACGCATCAGTCGAAATGGAGCACGAGGATCCTCGGAGGCAATAAATTTCAAATAATTTCCAAGCACATCAGCAAATGTGACATAAATCGCCGGAGTAACGGTAACGGATGCATGCAAAGCCAAAACATTGACACTAATGAATGTGGCCAACACAAATGTAATTGTCAAGTGACAATTTGTTTACAATTGCGGATGCAAAACAAACAAATACTCGAATTTATTGCTCCAATTAATTTGATCTAAAGAAGTATTCTCATTCGACTAGCAGATACCCAAGACTTGACTTTGTTTTTATTGGTAGAAAATAGAAATAGGTTACTATATCTTAAAATTTAATGATCGGATACAGCTTATTAACCTATTTCCAAAATTGATTGTTTAGTCTTTGTTATACTTCCATCTATCAAACATAATATTCATTTATCGCATATATGGAAACGATAAAATATCGATTTATTTATCGGATTTTGCATTTAATATATCGATATATTGAAGTATAGTCCTTTTTGCCTATTCCTTATTAAGAATGTAGCCGTAAGTAATTATAATCTGGATAAAATATCGATTTATGTATCGGAGGAAATTCTTGTCAAAAGCCGAGTCTAAAAATATTATACAACATTTAGTTTAAAATACAAATTTAAAGCAACTAATTATCGAAGAAAATTTGTTTTATAAAATGTTAATGTTAATCAAAACTTAAAGCCACAAACAGTAATTATATTATTCTATTAACATAACTTTGCAGTTGAAAAATAAAATTTAATAGTACTTCAAAAGTAAATACCCCTAAAATAATATATAAAGTAAGCAGCAACAGAGGCTTTCAAACAGTAACCGGGTCATTATCGAAAACACTTTTCGGGGCGCCGCGCAGGGGCAAGAAGTTTGGCATTTTGATTTTCTTATTTATGGCCCAGACTTTCGCTCCAATCGAAGGCCCGTCTCCTGCCTCCTGCCTCCTGCCCGATATCCGTATCTAGTGCCTGGTTGCCATGTTTCGCTATCGCCAGCGTCCATGTCGTCGTCTGCTTCTCCTTTTTGGTCGTGGTGTGATTTTAATTGCTCGTACAAATGTTCTTCGTCGCGCATGCGCCGCAAACTTTTCGAGTGCAAATCTATGTAGCCCAGCTCCACGCGGGGATTGGGCAAGACAAAGGCTGAGATTTATAGCCAGCCAGGCAGCCACATGTTGGTGCGGGAACTGTGTCCTATTTTTCGGGGATACTGCATGCAACCGGCGTGGGAGGAGAGCTTAGAAAGGCCTCATGGCGGACCCAGCACCGAGCTGAGGTGCTTACTTTGGGACTTGTGGCAGCCCAAATCTTTAAATATTGTTAATAATTTTTTAAATAACCTAATTACAATTAATTTCCCATCATGGAAAGTACAACTAAGCACTCGAACTGGCCCATAAACCACTTCCTCCCATCGAACACTATCTGTGTAAATGCATAAATGCAAAATAGCTGTCTTGTCTCATTGTGTCATGTAACACCTCGCATCATTGACAGCCACCGGGGTGAGCAATCGGTTCGATTACAGCCATTATTATGGCCACTAATCAGCCTCACAAGCGATTGCAAAAGTCAAGCCCCGCAATCAGTTTTAAAATGCCACCCAAACGAAGCCATTAAGCGTAATCTCCACAGCTTTGACGAAAATATTAATTAGAAAATAATATTCTCGAAAATATATGTGCCTCCGCCGGGACGTGAATGAAACCCAAGTCAAGCGCACACAATAATTAATAAATTATTTCCAGTCAATAAACTTTTCAAGTCCCTGGTCATTGCAACATACTCGAACAATATCGTGGAGCTCGGGATCCGTTTGGGGGAAGGAGGTCGGAGTGGCAACCCGCGGACGAGCAAGCGCCGCACCACAGAAACACAGTCTACAGCACAGTCGTCCCATGTCAGTTCATTAGGGTCACTGAGACTGGGAAACTCACAGCGAGGAGGCTGCGGATTGGGCAGTTTGTGCAGTCCGCGCTTCATAAAAATTAGTTGGCTGTAAAATTGGGCAGGCTGGAGGAGAGTATTCGAGTCTCGTAAAATCAACACAAATTGAATTGCACTCCATTCATGGAAAGCGAACTGCGCGCTCGCCGGCCAATATATTCATACTTTATGGCTGCCACATTTTCTGAATCGAAGTCAGAAGAAGAGCTCTTCTCCGGGCCATTTCAGAACTCAGTTAGCACTCGAGAATCAAGGAAGTGAGTGGCAGGTGCTAGCCCACAAATAGAGTTCTCAGTCAGGTGAGTTTGATTTTCGGTGTGACTTTTAGCTGCTCGTAAAACCGAAAAAGAGATGCAAGTGTTCTAACAACAATGTCTTTCATGTCTTAAGAACTGTGTGGGAACATGTCTTTTATTATTATTTCTAAGGGGGGTTATTTCTCCTTAGTTACTGAAATTGCCTATATTTCAATGCAATTTGTAGTTCTTATTGCTGAACTTCTCTGGGTTAAAAGTCCCCTTACTATAACTAACTCAGTTCAATCTTTATCTAGTAAATTCCTAGCTACCTTTACTCATCCCTATCTCCACACGATCGTATAGCCTGCTCTTTGCGACATCCTCCACTGAGTTATTAAGTATTCCCCTTACTTTCGGGCAAACTTTCCTTGACAGAATGCACAGTACTTTCTCCGCAGGAACCTTCTCCACTCCAAATGACAACTCGTTAGACTCTTCGGCGTGTTGCCTGGAAACATGATGGCCAAATATTTTGGTCCTGCTCTTGGTTCCTGGCTTCTAACAGCACATTGATTGATTACAAAACGTGCGCCAAGCATTTTCACGGCAGCAACTGCAGCAACAACAAGGCACGGCAATTGTTTTTCGCAAAGATTTTTCCACAATGGCATTTTCTTCATTTGCGCCTAACAATGGCAGCACTTTGTCACGATTTTTGCCGCACAACTAACAAGACACCGGCAACATGTTGCTGGAGGTAGATTCATTGTTGCTGCTACCATTTAATGTTGCCTCGGCCGTGGCTGCCGTTGAATTATCACCGCGCATGTGTGACTAACCTCCCGAGGCGGTGGACAACAAAAAGCGAGCCCAGTACCCAGCACACAGAACCAAAGAGTGGAAGCTTTCCATTTAATTTAAATTAAATGTCGTAACAAAAATTGAACTTATTCATCATAAATGTCTTGTGATGTAGTTATCCATAATCTTCCAAAGAGCTCTATAAAATTATAGATTTATAGGATTTTCCAAGTTAGATTTAGTTAGATTCCATCATTTCAGTTCATTTTTTTTCTGTGCAGTCAAAAAAAGCGCCACAGTATCCACTCGCTTTTTCGACTTTCCTCCAGAGTCTCGGATCCAACCTGCTGCTAATGCTTTCCTCCAGCTCCAGTCATAATTTCTGCTGCCAACTGAATCTCAGGGCAGACGACAAGCTATTCCTTTTTATTTATGGAAGCGGCAGATGCTCCTCCGAATCCTCTGTTGTACTCCATGGTGGCGATGTTGCCGATGTGGCCCCAGATGATGATGCTACTGTGGCGGCTTTGAATTTTGACCGTCAGAGGCATGTGGCACGTTAATGATCTTGTTACCCCAGAGACTCCGGCCCTTTGCATAAATCGTTGAATGAGTTGGCCAACTAACGAGCAATGGCTTCAGACGCTTTTCTTTCCTTAAGGTGATGAGTCTTTGGGCCATCATCAGGCATAGATTTTCAGTGTTAATATTTTATATTTTGAAGCTATCAGCTCTGAATGAGGTTTATCATAGATTGAGTCCCATATTCTGTATAATTGTAAGCCTAAATGATTATAAGAATCATATAATTTACTCTCCATTATCCAAATACAGTCTAGATTTAGCAAGTGAGCTATTTTGTGAAATCTATAAATAAGTTGTTTTGCGAAATTCTGTTGCATTTTGCCAACCAGATTCCCGACACTTCAACCATTAACATCCCGACGTGCTTGGTTCGTGTGGCGGGCTTTGGACGATTAGCACTTCCCATGCTATCGGCGTTGCAGCTTCACTTGCGTTTGTTTAGACTGCTGCACTTCCGTTCCGCGGCTGGGACTTCGTGTGCCAGCTGCTGCCGGAGTCACTCGACTACGAGTACATAAATATATGGCCAGACCAGGCCAGACCCACGGCGTCTGCACATCTGCATCCCAAATCTAGAGCTCTGCAGAGCTCCAGCGTCCTGGAGACAAACAGACACGACACGTCATCAGCTTGACATTTAAATTGTGCTCCTGATAAAGTTGCCAACTTTTTGTGGTGAGAATGCTGGACACACAATGCAGATCTCGTGGTCGGCTGTCATATTTTGAGAGAGGCTTGCAGAGATCTTCGTGTGGCCCCGGGATAAATATATCAAGGCAGGCAATTAATGTCACGGCAGGTGACAACATTTTCCTTTATTCAGGAGACAGGCTCATGATTCATGATTGTTCACCTAGTACGAGAGCCTGGCTTGTGATTTGCTAAAACAAAACTGTTTCCATGTTTCCGTTAGGCTGAATCTTTTAAGATCGTAGGAATGGCTTGACTCATCCATAAGACGCTAGCTTTCCAGTTCCCATTTTATGGTTATTAGAATGCTTTCAACGCATGCCACACACATTAAAATGTCGTAAAAAGAATGCCGTAGTAGTTGCGTTTGGTACACTGCGCCATTAGTTTAATGTGTCCGCCTCGGGGCAGTTCTCCGGTGATCGCCCAGACATGTCAAATACATTTAGATAGTGATTGCAGCCTGGCCCAGAGTACCGCCCGATTCTTTCTC
The DNA here is from genome assembly GCF_030179895.1 of Drosophila kikkawai. Classification (NCBI taxonomy): domain Eukaryota; kingdom Metazoa; phylum Arthropoda; class Insecta; order Diptera; family Drosophilidae; genus Drosophila; species Drosophila kikkawai. Next base: position 9,211,754 of record NC_091729.1, read on the forward strand.
CTTTCTCCCGACTTTCCCCCAGCGCGTTCAATCAATCACCATTTCTCACAGTATGAGAGGTCCCATCTCAAGAGCTGCACGCAAACTGAAGTCAATTCGAGCCGTTTAATCAATCCGGCAATGTATATAGTACTCCCCCTGAATACCCCTCCTCGGAGGGAAGGATCCTTCTCTCTGTGCGAAACTTTATGCGCCTCGTTGCGTGTGTTGACAATCGACTACGTAAATCACAAGTGCAATTAACAACGCAAACGGCAGAGATCGCCGGGCAATCCATTTGGAGTTGGCATCGCCAACGGAAATTGTTGTTTGCCCAATAAAAGTAAATTGCAATTAAACAAAATTGCTAATTTCAATGATGACAGGCGCCATAAATCCGTGGCTGTGTTTGGGTTGAATATGGTAAGTAGAGGGTAATGGTTAGAGAGGAGTCCAACTTGACATTTGCTTGAACATTTCAAGTTTATATCAGTCTAAAATCTCATATAGTTGGGAAGTGTCTGTGTTAAACCGTAAAATATGTTATTTCTGAAAAGAAGATCTGTCTGTCTTTAGCATTAGAACTTCACAATCGCAAACTAACATAGATTTAGATCGTTGTATCTGTATTATAAAGTAGATCTCCTCAATATAACTTACAAAAGGACAGTCATTAACCAACTCCTGACCAGGCTCCCGCTACCAAGAGCTAAGATTAACTTTCGACTCATAGCAACACGTTCTCTCGCTACTTAAAAAAAAGATTTTACCGCCAATTTCAGCACGCCGCATAAAAATCAATTAAAATCAAGACGACAGCTGCGGAGAAATGCAACAGGCAACACACCAACATTTGGCCAACGTCAAAACTTAATGCATTTGCACTTGACACGCAAAGGAAGTTGCAACAGTTGCAGCAACTACGGCTATGCAACAGTTGCAACCACCAAAAACTTGCCCCTGGCTAGAAACACATTGGCCAAAAAAGGGAAAAAACGTTGGCTGTGGAAACAAGATCAAAAGGTCAAAGATTGCGCCAACCTGACGACGCCCACTTTTTCGCACGCTCCACGCCGGATACAGGGGATACGTGTCCGTAGATAAACATGGAAGTCGGTGTGCACGAGTCTAATCTATAATATTGCCTCCAAACTACCTAGGAGTTGGAAAATTGAAAAAAAAACTACTAGGAGAGCCACTAGTGAAATTCTTTCATCAATAGCTAAGGCCTCAATAAACGCGGGAGATCGGGAAGGAAGAAGGATGGTCTACTAGATGGGGAGAGTGCTCAAGAGGGAAACCGATTGACTGTATTTAAGAATAACGTGAGATCAGTGCAGGGTTGCCAAGGTTGTCAATATGGCAATGGCTTGAAAAATATTTTATAATTTTAACAGATTTTTTTCCAAAGATGTCTCCCATCAACCAGTTAATAATTATCTCTTTTTAAGAGACTTACATATACCATAAATTTCCAATCCAACATTTCTGTTGGAGAGTCTGACAACCCTGCCGTACGAGATGCGTTGCATCCGATTCATCTGGCGGATCTCTCTGTGGACGGGCCAAAGCCAAAACAACCAATAAATAGTATCAATCACAACTGATCGCCAACGAGGATGCTTCGCCTGCACCCAGCGGCTCTCAGCTGGCCAAACTTGCAGCTGTCTGTGGCCAGGAACAGGGAACCTGCCGCCACTCCCGCCCCGTGGCAGCGATCCTCGACTGGGCACAACAAATAATGATTCATGCGGGAAAAGTAGCGGCGGGAACAGGTTCCTAGTGGTTGCCGAACAGGATTGGAGTGGTGGGGAGGGGAGAAAGGGTTTAGAGACCTTGCACCGAGCTCCGATCCTTCTGCGGCACATGTGCACCGTGGCGATGCGGCATTATGGTTCAATAGGTCAACGATGCGTTGAATGACGACCGAGCCGGGGACGCCATAAAAGAAAGATCATTGCATGAAAAATTACGGTGAGGCTCGTCAATCGTCAAAGCGATCTCCCAAACGAGCCATGTAATGGACCTCCGAAACTCTCCTGGAGAGGCAGGGGGAACTGGAACGTATTCGGAGCCCCATGGCCGATTGCGATCGCAGCAAATCAGAGAAAAGTTGTCTTAAGCGCGACTCGCGTTCGTTCTCCTCCGATGAGCAATGAGAATTGAGAACTGAGAAATGTGTGTCCCGAGACCACCAAGGGGATTTTGGCATTGGATCGACGGGAAGGGAACGCACGGGGGAAGGATCGTTGCGGTTCGGTTCGCAGTTTGTCAAAAAGATGTTGGCGTTTTGATAATTTGCTGCACAGCCAAGAAGGCTGTGTGTAGGATTTCCTGTTTCTAGCCAAAGCGTTTTCCAAGTTTTTCATATTCTCCGCTTTTGCCGCTTTTCCTCTAGTCTTAACGCGGACCGCAGCAAATCTGTGGCTGATTTGAATCTTTGCCTTACTCTTTGTTACCTTGCAGTTGGGGGTTTATGAGATTTGCGTATGGTTCTCGGAGTAAGTGCATTTTTCCCCCATTTTTTGTAGGCTTGACTGTGACGTTTCTGACATAAAACCTCTAAAGTGATGTCCTCGTTACCTGTAATATCATTCGCAAAGGAATTTCTGTATTACTACCTTATATATTATCTCAAAATTATACACTTGTTTCATTCCATAGCTGAAGTGGCATGGATCTTCTTCTTTTAGATTTTTAATTAATTCAATTTTTCTCTTCTACTGATAAGATCAACAAAGAGCTTTATTTTCGGCTGCACTCTCGCACGTGTTGCTATGTAGAGCAGACCTCCATCTGGCTGTAGGGCACATCCACCACTTGAGAATAGTGGGAAAACACACCCTAGAAATGCACCCAGAGGCATACGTAATTTCCTAATTAAGTTTTCTGCCTAGTCTGCGACAATTCAGAGGAAAAGAAATCAGAAAATGCTAATTCCAGGCTTTTCATTATGCGACACTCGTTCGATTATGGCACATAATTCAGAGCAAGTTTTTCGGATTTTCTTCAGTATTTTGTTTTTTGACACTTTTATAGCTCACTTAGACGCAGCCTAACTAATTGGTGACAAAAAGGTTATGAAACCCGGAGAGCCACTTTGGTTCACTCGCCACTCGGCGATCTTAAAATGCCTGGCACGTTTCCAAGACGATTTGCTTTATTGGAAAAAGTAGCCAGCCAGCCAGATAGCCAGGCAGTATCGAAGCTTCGACCACTGAGGAGAGGAAAGAAAAATGAATTTTCCTGCTGCTCTCTGCACACAGAATGCGGACACACGCATCGGACTCGAAGTCGGACTCAAACTGGCTGCATTTAGTTTTTGTTTTTCATTTTTTGCTCAGAACTGCGGCAATTAAAATATTGACAGTTGTCTTCATAGAAAGGAATAATAATTTCTGTGCGTTTGATTCCACATGCATAAAGCTTACGGCCTCCTGTGGTTTCTTTTCGGCTCTGGCTCTGGCTGTAGCTTTGGCTTTGGCCACAAAACGAAAGGTTAACGCGACATGTTCATGTGACAATGTCAGGAAAACTGCCGGCAGTCGGTAATGCCTGTCCGTCCGTGCTGTCCGGTCTGAAGCGCATAAATAACTGCGTTTGTGACATGGAATGTTTCTTTCCACCAAGTGTAAAAGGCCCAGTCGTAGGCCAGATCTCGCTGCCCGCCAGTCTGGCCATGTCTGGTGCGGATTGCCGGAGTATCTCAGTCGCTGCTGGTAGCAAGGTGCGGTGCCCATATGCAGACAACCCCGGCCAAGAGCTATTTGTAGCTCACTGGCTGATTATGGAAAAATTGCTAGATGTTTTCCTTGTGTCGGTTTCGCGTTGATGTTGTTCTCCTGTCCCGGCTTTGGATCTTTCCTCTTTTACTTTTCTCCATTGCATCACGCAGCTGCAGGAGAAGCATTTTTCAAGAATTTAGTGGGACGCAGTCGGATGCATAATGTTTCGTTGGCTTAACTTTTTACGAATAAAGTATGATTGAAATCATATCAGATATGAGGAAGGTTGCTTATGATTATTATATATTGTTTGCTTGAAGAAAGAAAATTCTGAAATAACTATGTATACCATATCTTTAATATTATATTAAGAGCTATCATTCCGAGACCTCAACAAAGTATTATCTTAGATACATAGGGAGTATTTAAATTAATATTTAATATTAAGTATATCATTATTGATTAACCACTTGAGTTATAATTATAAAAATGTAACGACATAGTTTCGTATTTTATAAATTGTCAGCCTTTTTGGGTGTCAACATATTTTGCTAAACAAAGGAACTATACAGGGGAACTGTGTATATTATTATTAATAAGTGTTCATCTTATAGAAAATGGCTTATTAATCTATGATTTATAAAATATATAATTGAACGTGCAGATTAACTATCTCAATTACTAAAGGGGCAGTGATGTGGAACACATAATTTTCCATTGTACCCACAGAGCACAACAGCAACAGCAGTCGATTCGATTTAGGCAACAACACATCTCAGAGATAATAAAGCCAGCGGTACCAAATTTGATTTTAAAATTTTACCATTACAACTGCATTGAAGCTTTGAAATGGAAATTACATTTTAAGAGGTAGCTCTATCGCTTAAACATTTAAAGACAAGTGAATTAGGTATTTGGTTGGTTAATAAACATGGGAGGTATTAGACAATAAAGTTTCTGTGTCTGTTTCAATTAAGAAATGTCTAAAATTGGATTGGTAACATGTTCCCAGTTACATTTGGGTTCCTTTTTGGTGTTCTATCAATATTTGTCTTAATTTTTAACCTTATCTTCTACTTTCTGACCTGTTTTATTATACTTTTTCATAATTTTGAGATTAATTATACAATCTTGATGCTTGGCGTACCAAGTATATCACAGTCAGCTTTGACTGTAGCTTTTCAACTTGATTTTAGGTGTAATATAAAATCAGATAGACTGGAACAAAACCTATTCTTCGCCACTGTGCAGCGTCTTGCAACCACTCCCAACAAGTTCGAAGCGCCAACTTTGGGGCCCCAAGACAACCTATCCGATCCCCAACGAAGTCAGTTGGTTGCAATGAGACGTCGCGCGCGGTTGGATTCATGGAAAGCGAGCGGAGCCGCGATCAAATAACGCGTGTGTGCTGGTGTGGGAAACGGGCCAGGCCGAGTGCAGAAATAAGCCAAAGGAAAAGAGTCTTTTCTTTGTATTTTGTGTGCGCCGTGCACTTCTGGGGAAATGACAGAAAGAGGAAAAATCGATTCAGCAGTAATATGTTGACATTGATTTGGGTGAATTTCGATTGATTTCCACCGGTGGAAATCGCGCGCGAGGCTGCCCGGTCGGTTCGAGTGCCAGGGAGTTGGCCGAGAGCGATTGGACGGATTGATTGCTTGATTGATCTATTTTTGCACTTGATTTGCGACGCACGCGCCGCGATCGCGACGTGACTGGCGCTTCACCTTACTTGCAACTTGGGGCAGCAGTCGGTGCCGTGCCCCACCCCGTCCGAGCTGGCTCCTCGTCGGTTCTTCGCCGCTCAGTGCGCCTTTTGTCGGGGGCAATTATGTTGATTTGTGCAGCGCGGACGCATCGTCGATTTCCCAAGGATGATAACGAAAAATTTGCAATGCAAAGAAAGAAAATTGATTTGATGATCGCTCATCGGTGTGCGATATCTGGCGATCGTGACACGCCCACAGTTTTATAATAGAATGTGTGTGTTTTCTTGACAAATAGGATTGCTGAAGAAAACTATAAATATTTATTCAAAATATATATAAAATGTGAAAAAGGTGGATACAAGTGAAACCAACAGTTCAATCTTTAACCTATCCCAATGTTGCAATATTTTTACCTAAAAAATATATAAATAATTAAAAAACTTTACTCAAAACTCTCTCAATTTGACTAAATAAGTACAACTCCTATCGCTGAAATAAAATGTAATAGATTTTCCCTTACTGAGGGCCCTTGTTGAGCTTCGCTTTACTTCTGGAGCTTGTTCACGCTTCATTTTAAGGTAGATTTTAGATTGCCCAAGGCTCCCAACCTCGTTATAATAGACGCCTCTGCTCATGTGGATTTACATGTGTAATTACCGGCAGCTGGCCTGATGAGTGGCGGCCTAAGGAGACACCTCCGCCTCGGCCAGATGGCAATAAAAGCCGCTTAATTAAAAGTACAAATCAGTGAGTGGACCGCTAATAGCCGAAATGATTACGCAAAGCCACAAGGCCCATAACTCATTAGCGGAAGCCCCAGAGGTCCACATATTTAGTGGCAGGCCAGCCGCAAGTGATGATTGGACTGGGACATCATGATGATTAATGGGCTGCAGTGCTGGGAGCAGCGATCAGATTTATGGATGAGCAGCGTGGACTTTCTTGTTTCTGGTTCTGGGAATGCTAATAGAGTTGCAACCTGGGGCCACATGGCCACTCGGTTTGGCCCTCTTTTTCTTTCCACTTTTCCACTTTCCACTCCAACAGCCATTTGCTCCGCGTTCCCCGGAAATCTCGACAGTAGTTGCCTTTTGTCTTCGAAACCCTGTTTGCCCAAGTAGTGCGAGTAGATAACATTTACAAGACGCTGGTGTCCCCGAGATGAGTTTTCCATCAGTGGAATTACTCGTTCGGCCCAGAAAGGTTTGCTTTGTGATAAGTTTGGAATGCGCCGCACTTGAGTGGTTCCGCAAACAAAGGCCGGCCCTACGCCTAGTATGTCGCATTCAAATGAGTCTATTTCTATTGCAAAACTCACGCCCAGTTGTACGAAAATTTACGATCGATGTCTCAGCTGAAGCTCGAAAAAGATTGGGGCGCGTGTTGCCAAAAGTATAGCGAGGCAACGCGGGGCCTTAATCAAAAGGCGGTAATCCAATTAAACGGCTCCGAACCCGAGGACCGGCTGACCCAATTAGACCCGCTCCGGGATCGATCTGGAGGATCGTCGCCGCATTCGTCGTCATTGAACTTGAAAGCGGCGCCTGTCCATTGTTTTCCCAGCCCGCTCTGCGGTTCGGTTCGGTTCGGTCGGGGCAAAAACAAGTTCCTACTCCCTAAATAAAAGATCGCATCGCGTTCGATCTAACGGCCGCCCTGCAAAACTCTGGTTCGGCGTTTCAAATTGTAGATCAAAGATCAGGCAAAAACCAGAGAGGGAGACCGCCAACGAAAATGCTTAAATTGGCATTGAACATCAAGGATAGCCTGCGGGAGTTCGAAGTTTGAGTACCCTATAATTTGATTTCTGCGAGGCGAACGATCATAAATGTGATTATGCGGCGGGCGATGATCATTTGTGTTTGCATATACCAAAGCCAGAATTGGGTAAAAATAAACCTTTGGCTATTCCAGCAGGGATCAGAATATAGGAAAGCCATCATACCCTATCTTCCAGATAAAGAGACAACCCCACATACTCGATGTTGGGACACAACTCCCGATGGCTGCCTTTTTTTTCTTCTCAAGTGATTGCCCCGAATTCCAAGACCATATCGCACTTGAATCGATCAAAGGACCTCCCATAAAATCTAAGCCAGGTCCATAAATCTTAATTGCTGAACTGTCTGTTCGGGTCATCTGATTCGCGCATTGTTTATGTCATTCTCTGACTGAAAACTGTGCACTTTGCACATTTAGTTTCGATTGTTTACTCAAGAGCTTCCAGGCAGATGGCAGTTTGAAAGTTCGCAGCTGCTGGTCTGTGAATCGGAGCAAGTGCCATCGATGCATATGCATAACGAGTGCCACTTTCCACGCTCTAACTCCTCGGGAGTCGCAACCCTTTTCCCATGGCCACGACACACACCATTGATCACTCGACGTACTGCAGATGCACACTCATAGCTCTCTCGAAGGCGGCAGCCACGATCAGTGATTGCTGTCGAGGAAGACCCAACTGACACAGAGTCAAAGTCAAAGTTAAACAATGCAACTGGCTTGAACTCTCCACTAGACGAACTCTCAGCCATCCTGCAAGCTCTGGCTCTCCGCTCTGATCATGCTGTGTGCGATCTTAGCCATCAAGATCAGTATCATGCTTTTACAATGTACAAATATTGCCTTCTCTTCAGTCTAGACGAGGGGACGACTCTTAAACGCTCCTTCAGGGTAGAAAATGGCAGAAACGAGCCAAGGGAAATGGGTCTTTGGCATACGGAACAAGCAATACTCTAATCAGTTGAAGACTAACAAAGTGCATTCTTAGCAATTATTATATTAGAGCCTAGTTAAACTCATTAAAAACGATGATACTTAAGAAACAGGACCTTATTCAGTTACTAAAAATTATATTTAATTTAAATTAAATTAATTGATAAAATGGTTTGAAGCTCTAGAATTTGGTTAATCTTCTTAAGACTGAACAAAAATGTTCAGTAACGTTAAAAGTATTCTTAAAAAATTTCCTTAAGCAAAGACAAACTATCGAGTACTCGTAACTCTGCCTAGCCGGTAACCATATGCCCGAGATAATGAACAAACAATCGATTGCGATGAAGTTAGGGAAAGGAGATTCTTAAACAAATTATATCGAACCTAGGAGGGGCACTCAGGAATGCGGATAAAGCAGTCATTGGACGGCCGGAAAGTGCTATAATTATGCAATTCCTCAAAGGCGCTGACGGTGGTCTGAGCCGCCTTCCTCTCCGATCCGGAGTGAACGTACAATCTGCAAACGATTCGCGTTTCGGGGGCCTCAGAAATTATTAACTAGCCGTCATGGGTTGGGGCCTTCGAGTAAATTGCAGTAAATCTCTATTTGCGCAGCTACTTAAAGACCCCGTCTGGCATTGGACCCCGTCAGCTGCTCACTTGCATATTAGCAGAGGGGCCTTAGGCCGGGGTTAACAAGCCGCCAGCGATTAAGTCATTTCTTATGTTGGTTCATTATTTCCATTTTCCCCTTTTCGATGCATGCGTGGCTACTGGGCTTTGTCCCCTGGCCAAGTGTGTTGCCATTTTTCTTAGTCTGAGCCCGAAATTTACTGTAACGAGTGTCGGAAACTCGTTTTGCCCACTTGATTGCACCGCAACATTGTTGGTATGGTATCGCAACATATTCCGTATTTTTTCGCAATTTATCTTGACAATGAGCGTCTCGAAGGTGTCGCCTCAACTCTGTCGTATTTGTTCTAATTAGCAGTGACAATTCTACGTAATTAGACGGCGGCTCGTCTTAACGCATGACTGACTTTTTGGGAGTTTCGAATATCAAATTTCAACTAATTTGGTTGTTTAGAAATATTTGATAATGGAAACTGACATATTTGCTCCTGTTTTGCACTTAAAGAGCTACTTTATAAAAGATTTTATTTTGGTTTCTCTCGAGAAGAGGTTATTTTAATGATCAGTTTCACATAAATTATAAATTTAGTGGAAGAAGAAAATTCTGTATTTTTGTAGAGCCTTTAAAAGGTATCTGAAATAGCTTAGAAAAAGTTAAATCATTTAAAATCTGATTAGTATTTATTTGCCATAAGAAAGCCTTTAGCATGTTCTCTTTTTTGACAGCCAAGAGATTTTTCACCTGCCTGCAGGTTTGCTGTTCGCAGCCTGCATCTTGCCATACACATCTTCATTAAATGTAACCCACTTAACAAAACTGCTGAACACTTTGCACATGTCCGAGTGTTCACAATTCACGCCAGAAACTCGCAAACGGGCCATTCCACCGGGAAACTCATCATTTAACGCCTTCATCATGCGGCTCCAGAAGCGGGGGGGAGCGAGGACTGGAGTGGAAAAGCAAAGACCGCCATAAAGTATTTGACTATCCCCCAGTGCTCGGCCCCTGGAGCAACCCCCTGCTGACCCGTTTGATCAGCCTCCAACTGGACGTGGCCACATGTTGATTCGCACAGAGAAATGGCTTCGCTTCCATTGGTCTTCGGTTTCCAATCTTTATTGCATAATTGCAATTGAATTGTTTGTCGAGACACGATTTCGTTTTTCACTCCGTAAATTGGAAAATGTGTTAATGACTTGATATGGAGCCCCGCGGACTACCAGATCAGCAAACACATTTAGTCCGTGTTCCGTCATAAATTCACCTTATGAAAATATTTCTTTTTCCAGCAATTTAACTTTACCAGAACGAGGAAGCACTCCACTGGGTTTGCTTCGTTGTTGATGAGCTCCATTTCGATCTCTTTCGCTGTTTAGATCAGTGAGATTACTCAGATGATGTAGGACACATGTACATATGCATTTTCACTCAGCGGGAGGCTTGGAGAAAGGTTTCCAGAGCTCCAAAATGGGGTCATCCGAAGAAATATAGGGTGGAAGGGGATCAGGTTCTTTGGTGGAATCTCCTGATTTATCACTAGATCTGGCAAGGGCATTAATAGCAATAATTATTCCTAATAGTACGCTCAAATGAATCTTTAACGATATCAAAGATCTTGAGATCAGAGGAATCTTTCGTAATGAATCAATCTCTAACACTTTATATATAGTTATATAGGGAAGGCAACATCTTCGGCAATTTCTCTAACCTAAAACGAATCTTTGTAATTTATTAACTGATATTCACAAATATCAATCCCTTTCTCTTCTCCGAGGAAAGGACCAACCCATGTCAGGCCAGTCTCTCAACTCGAAAACTGGTCGTGGCCCGCCCGTCATATTCAATTAGCTCCAATTTGAGAAATAATTATACACGCACTGAGCTCTGACATTTTTGAAAAATTTTACATTAATTTGGCACTAAACTGTCAGATGTGGAATGCCATGGCACTCAAATTTACACCGAAAGGTAAATGGCCCGCCTCGTAAAAGAGTCCAAAAGTCGAGTCTCTTGTACGCTGCGCTGCGTATGCCCCAACAAGTTTTCTTCAAATTTAATTGTAATGTGAGAAATTTAAATTAGGTAGCCGAGAGGCTTCTCAAAAAAGTGAACAGGCAAAACCGAAAAACAAATAAAAAGCCCAGACTCTCTGACAATGACTAAGAAATCTCAAAAAGCGGAAGATGCCCAAAGAAAACAAAAATTATGAAAAAATGTTTCTTTTTCAGGGGGGGTTTTGTTAAGAAGAGAAGAAGACAAAAAGATCAAATAACCGAAAGCCGCCAAATTTCAAAGGAAAACAAAAACTTGTTCACTTTTTGTTGTAAATTGTGTAGCTTTTTCAACTAATTTTCCACTTGTGGATATGTGTACCAAGTGAGCTTAGCAGGCTCAGGACCGTCCGCTTCGCTATTTGTCAGTCGATATTTGATTATTTACGATCCACTATTCATCAGTGGATTTTGGATTTCGGTTTGCGTCATTGCCATTCGGAATTGGCTTTTTATAGACCAGACCAGACCGACAATCAAGGCAAACAAAATCTCCCGGCATTTTGTTGTTCACAGCTTAACTACTTTATATTTTGCTGTGAAAATTTATTACATCACGATTTCACATTGGTTTCCTTTACCTTACGCCCTCTGCGGGTTCTCGAGTGATCCGATTCGTTTGTAGTTTTTTATATCCGCGAGTGTGTATGTTTATGGAGAATGCGAATTTGTTTGCAGCTGGGCTTCCTGGAAAATATTTATACTGTCTAGCGGATGCTTCGCGGCCCTCAAGAGTCCCACCGAGCTCCATCGGCGGATTCCTTTTATAATAAAGTTTTCAAGCAGAACTTTATGAGAATTACCAAACAAATTTATGACGTTTCCTCAGCTATATTTTGTTTGTGCTAATGCCTTCCTATTTATCTAATAATTTGCATCAGCAGGGCGAGTGACCCATTTCGGCAGGGAACTCCCACTGGGCCTGGGCTGAGAATTTCCGCGCTGTTTATTCATTTTCTGATCAGCGATCCCTCGAATTTTGGAGCCAAATAAACATGCCAGGGCTCTACATATTGTAACTTGTTTGTTAAAAGTTTCTGCTATTTTTGTTTGTCTCTAATTAGCTTGCATACACATCTGTGTATGAACTGGGACTGTAAAGTGTTGATTGTTTATTTACAAATTGTCGAATGTGTTTTTCTTTCGAATAAACATTTTACCAACTATGGTTGCTGATTAGCTCATGCCAACTTCTACGAAGTTCCTAAAATATTGCAACATTCAGAAGGGTCAATGATATATATGATTTTGAAAAGGTGAACATCGAAATGTTAAGAAACTTATTTAAAATGATAAAATACTAGTTAAATCGCCCGTTAAGTGCCACAGAGAATGTCAGAGTCTGACAAACGAACTGTCAAGATGACGGACGCCCCACCGAAGCCGCGAAAATTCAAAAAACTTCTGCCAGCCGCCAAGTGGCTGCATCTATGCGTCTTCCTAGTCTGCATAACGCGAGCAACGCAGCTGCAGCTGCAACAGGCTTCGCCCCAGGGCAACATGCTGCAGCAACATCACCGAACCAGTGTAAATAGCAGTGTAAATATCAACATAAGCACAAAATTCAATGAAATCATCCAAACGGCCACGGCAACTGCCACCGCCTCGGGAGCGGGCGCTGGATCGGGAGCAGTTACTTTCGCCTCGGCGGCGGCAGCTACCACTATCACGCCAGTGCGGCGAAAACTGCGCCGCAAGTTCCCCGGCCAGCCAGCTTGGAACTCCACCGCGGGCAGGAGGCGCCGGCTGCGTCTGCATCCCTATCGACGCAACGCAACCCATGCCACGCGCACCACCACAGTGGCCACCGTAGCCGCCACGACGGCCACACTGATACCAAAGATGCCCCAGCAGCCAATAGTTTATCATACGCGCCTGCACTCCAGCTTCCAGCAGCAGCAGCAACAGCAACATGTGGCCGGAGTACACCTCAGCCAGCAGCAGCAGCAGCAAGTGCACGTCGTGGCTGTGACTCCACGCCCGCAGCTACACCAGCAGCCCGGCTTTGCCGTTGTCCCCGCTTACTATCACCAGCAGCAGCAACAGCAGCAACGAACATTGCTGGGCAACCTAACCCTGCAGCAGCAGCAGCAACATCTTCTTATCCAGCCGGGCCGCAACGTCCTGGTGTACAGCAACCTAGGACCCATACCGCCCTGCCCGCCGGGTCTGCTCCCAGGAACGGGACCAGGATCGGGATCGATATACACGCAGCAGCAGCACTTTATACCCCTGCGATCCTCGACTACGCCGCGCAGCAGGCACCGTGGTAAGCCAACTGCAATTGCGTTTAATTGTCGCCAGGAAAAGGTGTTAATTACGCCAATAAAAGTAGCATTCACAGCGTCTTATGGTAGTTAATGTGGTTAAATGGATGCCAAGACCGCGACTGGCGCCTTCATCACCATGTCCAAGTCGAAGTCCAGTAATTATCCCCGGCGGCGGTACGCGTAGAAAGCTTGCCTAATTGGTCAGAGCAATTAACTTCGATTTTGGCGAGAAGCGGGATTTGAAAGGTGTCAGAGAGGATACCAGTTTTTGTTTTTATGAGCCAAGGGAATTGCTAGATTAATGAAATTTAAATATTTTATTAACATTTTATGATAGGATTTTATTTGATTTGATTTTATTTGTCTTCCTAACTCCTCAAGTTTTAAACTTATAAATTAAGGAAATGTCAGTATTTGCATCGTTATCTATCCTGTAAGGAAGACTATGAATGCTATTATAATAAAAGAAGCATGAATGATTGGCTGAGTTTTTAGTTTCCAACTGGTTTCAATTTAATTCAATACTACATTGAAAATAAAACACGAAATATACTTTCACCAAAAGACAACTCTAGGCATTTCCGTTATCGTTAGTACTTGTTAATTATATTCAATTCAAATCCCTTTTACTCAAATTGTAATAAATCACTTTAAGAAACTACAATCAGTTTCTTATCACCAGAAAATGTCAATAATGTACAAGTATTCAAATAATATTATTTATTTGGTTGCTTATGAATATATTAGGCAATTCTGTGTCTCAAATCAGGTGACAAACATAAACTCCATCAGAAATCTTGTTTAAGAGATACTGTGCAAATGCAGCTACAAAATTCCATTGGGAAAAAAAGAAAAACAACTCTACCAGCATCAATTTTTCGGCGACTGCCGTAATTTATTGATTTTCTCTTCGCAGTTTCTTTTTTATTTGGCTTATGTAATCGAATCACTCAACAAATTTGCAAGAAAATCAAATTACACACACTTTAAAATGCATAAAAACATACAGCTGGGGTGGAAAAGTAGCTTGCGAAACTGCGGCCAGGCTACCGCACATTAATAGACCACGCCTCCTCGGCATGCCGTTCAATTAGCATTTCGGCGAGTCCAGGCATCCCAGATCCCTGGTCCCAGGCCCCAGACATCGCCCCTAACCAGCACGAATCTGGCATCTTGAGGCAGGGTCGAGGGGGATCAAACAGTGGTGGTCGGCCTGCGGACATTTTGCTCATTGGTGTGTAATGTCGCGCCCGGCAGGGACTCTGAATGGCATTCTCTCCACTTGGAGCACAGACACTACTTGGTATTTCCTCACATATGAGTAATATATTTATATTGTAAATGTTGGCTTTCAAAAAGTCATTTCATAGGTCTTCAACTTGCGTCTAATCGAAATTCTCAAAACTTGTGTTTAGGTAGGACCAAGTATTTTGGGAAAACTAGATTTTTACATAACATAGAATATTCCTAAGACTTGTTTACCTAATCCTTTCTCGGAATAATTTAATTAATACTTGAAAGCTTACAAAGCCACATTATTTATTTCCATTTTACCAACCTAGAAAAGAAATCAGTTCCTTATCCTGTAGGTTGAGTTATTTATACATTTACAAAAACTTTATCTAATTACTAAAGCCAAAAGTCACCATAACCAAAAGTCACCGTAACCAAAAAAAACCAGAATAACCTTCTTTAAGACAAAGATGTGAGCATCAAACATTACAAATTACTAAAAATTATCTTACTTTTAGTTCCTAAAAACAAAACCAAAAAGTTGTTGTAACCTATTGGCTTATTGAACTGAAATTACCTACCTTTCCCTGGTTTTCCGTACCGTGGAAAACCGAAACCCAAATGAAAATCCTAAGCATGACTGAGCAACACTTACCTAACATGGTCGTATTAGGAGTTTCTTTTGGCAGTAGACCATGGAACTGGCCAAGTCAAGATATTGAGCGGCAAAACGGCGATTTTTTAATTACAATGAAACGTGCCACACAAAACAAACAAACAAACAATGCGCTCGCTAATTGCACATAAAACCCAAAATCACGGAAAAAGCACCAACAAAAAATATAAACAAAAACTGGAAAATGCTAAGCCCAGCTCGGGAGGGAGGAAGGGGGCCAGGGAGTTGCTAGGTTGGACCAGCTCTCTGGAGAAATACTGTAACG
Organism: Drosophila kikkawai; assembly: GCF_030179895.1. Taxonomy (NCBI): domain Eukaryota; kingdom Metazoa; phylum Arthropoda; class Insecta; order Diptera; family Drosophilidae; genus Drosophila; species Drosophila kikkawai. Next base: position 9,227,008 of record NC_091729.1, read on the forward strand.
AAACTTGTTATTAGCGAGGCAAATGGACGGACAAACAAACTCAAACAACAAACAAACAAACGAGCCGAATGACAAATGCAAGTGTCAATCTTATCGGCTCAGACGCATTTCAAGTCTGACATTAAGCTGCAGTGGCTCACAAACTGTAAGGCCCGCGGCAGTCATTTGTTGAAATTTTCGGATTAAAGTTCAATTGGCCAAGGGCTTTTCGTTTGTGTGTGGTACCTAGACTGGTTGTGAAATGATTTATTAAGGCCTATTTCGTTTGCTATTTATTGTTGTATTTTTAGTAATTGATTTCTATCCTAATTATAAACCAAAAGATACTATTTTAGGGTTCCAAAGAAAATTAAATTGAATCCAAACACTCTATCTATCCATACATTTTGCCAGCACTTCTGGGTGTCTGAAAATAATAATGGAAATTATTAATGCAGTTTTCAGCAATTTTTCTCTTGCGCGATTGCACGCCAGATAATATTTATTATTCAATTTTCATTAAATCTGATTACCGAAAACTAGTTTGGCGAGGGCAAGAGCTAAATCGAAAAAAAAAAACTCAGATCGAAAAATGCCAAAAAATTATTTTTCCTTTGCTTAAATGCAGCATTAATTCGGCCCCCACCAAAACTCTCATAAATATCGTTTGCAAAAATGTTTATAAAGGTGTTGCTCAGCATGTTGCGACAGCGAAAAATACCAAAAATAAATATACAAATAACTTGCGTTGAAAAGTTTTAAGCCTTATCAAAGAGTGCATTTTAGATTAGGAAAATAAACAAAGGCAATACTCTTATATCCGCTTTGAAACGATGACAAATTGCAAAGCCAAAGTTAGGAAAGTTTGTGGTTTCTCAAAGGGAATTGAAATAACCTATAGGTTCAAGGGATTCACTGCTGAAAATGTATCTATATATCTTATATATACTCTTATATCCGCTTTGAAACGATGACAAATTGCAAGGCCAAAGTTAGGAAAGTTTGTGGTTTCTCTAAGGGAATAGAAATAACCTATAGATTCAAGGGATTAACTGCTGAAAATGTATCTATGTAGTTTTCAAAACTCAAAAGTCTCAGGATTATTGACTCTGGCTCCAGCTTAGAGTCACGTTTTCCGTATGTATTTGGCAATTTTGATTCGAAAAACCAGTCCCCCGCAACGTGTGCCAGGTTGTCTAAGGTCAGAGACGACCGCCTGGCCTAAAGGCAAAAGGAAATCCCACCGGCGCGCAGAGAAATCCGGAAAACCAACACTGTGCCCTGGCGCCTCGGTCACTTTGATCTATGCACTTCAAATGATTTCGTTGGCCGTACCGCTGTCTGCGCCTCTGTTGTTGTTTCTGCCGGTGCGTAAACAACGAAGCGGCAGTTTAAATGATACGGCAACTTTTTCTCCAGCTGAAGTAGGCAAGAAGTTGGCACGTAACATGTGCTTGACTTCGCCGAGCAGCGAGTGCAGATGGTGCGGAACTCTTGAGACAGAAGGGAAGGTGCGAGTCAACAATTTCCCCGTCTGAGTACGTGTTTTAGCGAAAAGTGAGCCCTCAGAGCAGAGGTGCGGGGAGCTTCGTGAAAATCCGAATGGGTGCAGGTCCTAAGCGCTACCAAGAGAAGCTACGAGTTGAACTTTTGCCCAGGCCTCCAAATTCCACTAAACAAAATTGAATAAAACTTATGATATATTACCAATTACTTTGGTCGTTCCGACTTTTACAATTTGTTTGATATTTTATTCAATGAGGTCTTGACTCTCGGCCCAATTCATTTCAGTTATTTGGCCCCAACCATTAAAATCTGAACTCAATCACCCCTCTCTAGACTACAAAGTTCACCGCTCCTAATGGCATGAAACAAATTCGCGCACTTAATTAAGCAATTCCAATTAAAATCAAAGATATTTCACTGCGAGTACGCCCACTGAGGCGGCAACACCCACAAAAACTGGCAGAAAAAGAGACATGAAATTCATATGTGTACTATGCCCCAATAGACTTGTGTACTTTCGCCTATCAAAAGCTAAACGCAGTCAAAAGTTTAGCGCACTCAAATTGCATTTCCTGTCACTTGGTCGAGATCGCTTGACTGCTCCTGCCCCGAATTTCCCCTCTTGTCCTGCTCCTGCCCATGGGTGTGTTCACGTCCCGAGGTCTCCGAGTCCCCAGATCCGATGCCCGGCTCTGGGTTGCCCGGCTGTCTGGGCCGACTAGCGCGCGCACACACAAGACAGGCGGAGAGATACCTGTGTGTCGGCCAGTATGGGAGTATGTGGGAGTGTCACATGGGCGGCAGTAATGCGCCGATCCTCGATTCCATGGGCCGGCAAAACAGCATCCACTTCAACACCAACACAACACCAAAACCGGCAATAAACTGCGGCCAGTTACTGTTACATGACATATGATGTCAAAATATGAACAGCAAACCAAGCGATTCGAAATCGAATTAAACACACCGATTGAATACCCTGGCAAACAAATTACTTCTCAAAAATGCCTTTTTTTATGGCAAAGACTTGGAGCGCTTTACTATCTTTAATAATATTTTTATAATACAACTTTGAAATGATAAGAACAGTACACAGAACTGATTTATTTAACATAAAATTTCAGACGACATATGAATTAACTTATGCTTAGTTTTTAAAGAAAAATCCCTAGTGCTCAGGCCCTTTGAAATGGTCCTTTGAGAAGGGTAGGCACCAGCGTGCTTATACAAACAATTTCCTTCTCTGATATTAATATGTTTTTGCTAATTGCTGTTGTATAATAATCCAGCAATTTTTAATTAACTTTTAGACCCCCTTCGAACCACCCCCACTGTTGGGCCATTATACTAAAAGCCAGTCAAAGTAGGCTTTATCTTAATAGCGAATTTTACTTTTAATTTTAAAAGCCATGGCCACCAAATGTACTATAAAAGCTAAACTGAAATCCTTGGACTCCTTTACCACCAGTGTTGGTCGGAATTGTTTTTCAGTTGGCCAAATTGAAAATGCTGCCGGCCAATCCGGAATCCAGATATGTTGGATAGCGTGCAACATTCATTGAGTTTATCTGGTTTTGTTATTGGTTAGTCCAGGGGGAGGGAAATAGTTTTGTTAATTGAAATAAAATTCAATTTGACGTTTCTATAGCACGTGAGATAGTTCAGCTAAATACGTGAAAAGTGGAATCACTTTCCGGTATTCCTTAACGATTAAAAATCAGGGAAATTTGGAAGTAGTTTTCTGGTATATATATATCTATCGCCTTTCTTATTGATTCATGGTTATTGCTTAATCCGTGTTTCCTATTTGTATTTGTAATCTAAAATGATATAGTTTGTAAGGTTGACTATCGAGCAGGCCAACGGTATTTTTTCCATACTCAGACAAGTGGCAGGTGGAGCCCCAAATCCTCATATGCAAATTCGCTTATGCGGGACCAATTTTCCATGCCATAAACTTTGGTATTACCCACATGCAGATTTCCTCTATTCATATTGAAGATTGTGAAATTCACACAAATATAGAGGTGGCAAGTGACCTTTGCCAATGCTTGTCAAACTATTCGCAGCATGATGGATGGGAGTTACCACAAATGAATGGCACATTAATTTGCATTTAAATATGCCAAAAGTATCTCTTGCCATTTTCAGCGTGTCATTGACTAATGAGCAGTGCCCCGAAAAATTTGTAAATTACAAACCGAAAAAAAAAAAGAAAACATTTTTGCGAATGCAGGAAACATAAATTACAAGACCCAGACGAAGTAGATTGCCGTGCTGGTCTTCGACGGGCACTGCTGCGGCAGCATAAATATGAAAAATATGAAAAACATTTTGCAAATGTCACATTCGCATGGCCAGAAAACCGATCTCCGTGCCAAATTTCAGGCGCACCCCATTGGAAACACCAATTTGTGCTGTGTATTTTTTTTGTTTAAATTAAGCGTTGGCGGCCTTTCCTTGCACTTACTGAGAGTTTAACTACATAATAGGTGCATATCTTATTACCTAAAATATTTGAGAAAACCTAAAGGCTTACTTTTCTTTACAATTGCATAAAATAAATTTAGAGCCCATTTGCTATTTTTTATTTTTTTTTATTAAACGCAGATAGCTTTGAGGTCAAAAAACACATTAGCCTAAACAGTTTACAAGTGTTTGCCTCAAGTTGTTTCATGTACTTTTTTTTAAATTTTAATGCCCGTTCTGTCGGTAATATCTGAAGAATTTTATGGCCTCTGTGATCGTTTAGATCGTGGGATGATAAAAGGCTATTCAGAGTGAGCTATAAACATTTCTTGGCAAAATATCCTGCACTTTGATCGATTTTATGATGTTATTTTTCACGTTTTAAAAGTTTCTGCTAAAATATTGATTAAAGATTGCAAATTTTACGCTTAAAAAAGACACAAAAGCGATGTAATTAAATTTTAAAATTTGCCTTTCCTATTTAAAAATAATTTTCCAATTTTTTCTCTCAATAATGTAATTCAGAACCTCATCAACCAGTAATTTGGAGCATCTCCAAAACAATTTAACTTCCGTTCTAATATATATTTTATTAAACACATTTGATACCAATCACACTGCCGCCCCAATAATCTCCAACACGTTTTCCCCATCAAGCCAACTCAATTCTCCATAAAGTCGGCTCGACCGACACGGCTCAGAAATTTATAAATTGCATACGAGACCGAGCTTAATGTGGCCACTTTAATAGACGCCGCCACTTATCGGGCGCCGTTGATCCAAACACCAGCAGGCGGACACTGGCAACTGTTTATTAAAGAAAACAAAATGCTATAATTAATTTTTCTATTATTTTCTCAAATACTCCCCGCCATTACCGATCAGGCGCTGGGGCAAGTGGGGCCAGAACGTGGCCATTGAGGAGTCAAACACTATTTCCTGGCCAACTTAATACTCGATTAATTTACAACGCGCACGAAAACAATTGAGTCGAGCGTTTTGGGGAGGAGGAGGAGGAGGAGGAGGCTGGGACCTCACTGCGACTATTATGACGTACCGGGCCGAGTTCGATCAAAGAAAGCATAAATAATGCCCCGACAGCCGGTCGAGGAGCAGAACTGGTCTGGTCCAAGACTCTGTGGCTGTGCCTTCCGCTGGTGGCCCGGACCGAAATTTATGCAAACGGGTTAATTAACTAAGGCAGAGAAAAAAAGGGGAAAACGGCGAAAATTCGAGTGCTGGCAAACTTCAGCCGGGTGGTCCTCCTCCCATTCATTGCCCCCGTTCACAACTCTCTCTCTCTTCGCTCCCCCAAGCGGTTTAAATGTGGATCAGCCGTGGGCGGCTAACAAGGCGATGGGAGCCACAACAAAATTGGCTAACTACATTTGTTCCCCTCATTTTGGACATTTCAAATGTAATTTAATAAATAAATCGTTGGTAAGTCAGTTGGCCAGGGAGTCAATCACTCAATCGACGGCAGGCCTCATTCATTCGTTCATTCATTCATTAATACAGTCAGTCAGTCAGTCAGCCAGTCAGCGTGTTGCCACAAGATTTTTATCGCAGTTGCCTACAGACGCTTAATTGCCGCTTTATAGCCTGTGGAAGTGTTGAAGATACGAATACAGATAATCATTTTTGGTTTGGGATATTCACTATTTTGGTTTTAACTTTTGATAATATCTATTGGATATAATAAGAAGTAAAATTTCTAAGAAATATTTCGCTTCAATGAAAATACTTGCAATAAACAATACTTTAATAAAATTCTTCAAGAGAAATATTCAAGATTACCTAATGAGTGGCTCAATGTAAGCTGTATCTCAAGAAGTATCTCATAGTCGAGTAACTTGGCTATATAATTCCTTTTTTTGTTGTTTGTTGTATTGCGCATACGCAACGTTGTCCAAGCACACAGTGAGCAGGCCCATAAATCATTTAATCAATATTATGTTGTGTCAAGAGTAGCAAAAGTTATGTTGCCCACAAAACACATGCTCCATATTGAGACTCAACAAGTGAGCTTTGAATTCTGTCGTTTTTCAGCAATCGCTTCAGTCCTTTACTTTAGAAAATAAGAGACTTTGCAATTAAACTGTCAATTCGCTGGTATTTTTAGAATTATTAGTATTTGATTGTTAATTTATTGCACTGCATTGCATTTGATTTGTGGCCAAATGTGTTGAATGGCCAGTCATGCTGGGCATTGGTGAACACATTGTGTATACGCCAGGTTGTGCAGCGTGAAAGACAGGCTCCAAGGCCACTGTCCAACCGAGACTAATGGTTGTTCGTGTCTAAATGATAACTGAGATCTCATCTTTGTCCTCCGTTCCCTGGCCTACGATCCATCACCCTCTAAGAATCACCGCCCATACAGATGCAAAGTGGAACCTTAAAATTTTACGCATATTTGAGTCGAAGACCGTTAAGCGAACGGAAGTACCCTCAAGGCGGCCCACACACGAGATATCTGACCACAGGGACCAGTCTAGCGATCACCAGACACGAGTACGAAGGAGGGGGAACCAAAACAGAAAACGGAAAACAAAAAAAAAAAAAAAAGAAGCCAAAGACAACAAAATTGTCAATAAAGCTAAAAGTCTGAGAGACTAACAACCGAATGGGAAAAGACTCAGGACCCACGCAATAAATCTCTAGTGGGCGTGCAAGTGACTCTCAAACTATGGCATGACAAACGCATTTCCAAACAAAATCACCAGGCAACAAAAAAGGGGTAAACATTCGTGATTCCCATTGTGGCCTTAATGACATCATTTGCCCAGGCGAAACATCTGAATGGCGTCAGTTGATTGAACTCTGCATCGGTGGCCTCATCTGAAGGAGTCGCAGGCCTTTCTCCGCCACTCTTTTCATTCATGAAAATGCAAATCCCAAACGCTGGCAAGTACTTGACAGCTGCACTATAGTCAGTCCTCAAGTCCCAGTCATATGCCAAGTGCCTTGAGGCACAGCTTCCTTCTCCGTATCCCACTCCTCACCGCTCCAAGACGGCGAATACAGCGATGGAGCTGGTCCACTATCACCTATCGTACTTCGTGTCGCGTGCTAAGCTGTTTATGTTTGGGAATACCCTATAATTCAACAAAAGCATGTTAGCTAGCATAGCACTTTTATTTGTATTTCAAAATAGTTTGTGGAATAAATGATCCAACCCAACTCCCAAATCATCTGACAGAAAATATGTATATGGACTAAAAAATGATATGTTATCCATATTTTCGATATTTTAACGTCAAGTGTAATATATTTCGATGTATCAAACTTGACGATGTTTGCGAAATTAAATTATGTGGATATTTTTGTCAATATATCATGAAGGGCGTTACCTCTCAATTTACATCCATATATCGAACTCAGATTTCATATATTCATGCTTTTAAGACTACGTATATGACCATTCGATCAGCAATGAATCTAGACGTTTCAGTATTTGTAGAGCATTCAAAAGTCCGCTTTTACTAGAAGTGTGCCAACTCTCTTTGAAATTTGCATGCACTTTTTTGCCCATATTTTAGCTATATTTTTTTATAGATCGTGCAATCAATTTGAAAAGTGTTTTTGCGTTGGTTTTACCGGATTTATGAATGAATTTATTTTCGTATGAGCCTCCTTCCCCGTTCCCCCTCCACATATTCGTACGCCGGGCAGACTTGTCTGGCTTGTTCCGACGTCGTCGTCGTCTCCCACAGCTTTTTTCACGTCCATCGTCCGTTTGGGCCGTCGTCGCATTTGTCGTTTGTCGCCCGAATAGGAAACCCAATGCAAATGTGGGCGGACTCGGAGGCGCTGCCTACGCGCAACCCACAAACCCAAACCCAGCAACCGGCGGGCGGAGGAAGCTTATGACTACCTGGCCGGCTAGTGGGCCTGGTGGCTCTGAGCGCAACAACAGTTGGTGGCTGCTGGGGCGCAGTTAGTTGGCTGCCGCTGACAATGACGTACTCGTGGCCCAGTAACCCAAGATGGGGAAAGCTCACAGAAAGGGATTAATTGCTTCGATTCAGCCAGTTTAGCCTCGACATTGATGCATTGATTAGATTGTTGATTATAAACGCATTATTTATCAACAATTAACTCTTTTTCTTTCAGATTGTCACTGCAGTCCCATTGGATCCCTGTCGTCGGACTGCGACAAGCGCACGGGTCAGTGCGCCTGCTTGGCCAATGTCACCGGAAGGAGGTGTGACAAGTGCCGGCCGGGCCACTGGAACCTCACCGAGGGTACCGGCTGCCGGGATTGCCGATGCGATCCCCACGGATCCCGGGGCCATGAGTGTAACCCGTGGACGGGCCAATGCGATTGCAAGATCGGAGTAGGCGGCCAGCACTGCAACGAGTGCACCGAGGGCTTCTTTGGCTTCAGCACCGAGGGCTGCCAGCGCTGCTCGGCCTGCACGGCGGAGGGCCAGGTTTGCGATCCGCACAACGGCCGCTGCATCTGCCCAAAGTTCACGCGGGGCTTGGGCTGTGGCCAGTGTGTGCCAGGCACTTGGGGCTGGCAGAACCGGCTGGGGTGCAGGGAGTGCGACTGCGACCATATCGGCTCCATTGGACAGCAATGCGCGGCTAGCGATGGTCAGTGCCAGTGCCGGGAGGGCTACGCGGGCAGGACATGTGACAGCTGTGCCGTCGGTTACTTCGGATACCCGGAGTGCCGCCGCTGTGCCTGCGATGTCGAGGGCTCCTTCACACGGACGGACGGCCTAATCGCCTGCGACTCCAATGGCCAGTGTCCCTGCAAGTCGCTCGTCGTGGGTCTCAAGTGCGACACATGCATGCAGAGCACCTTCGGACTCTCGGCCCTCAATCCCGAGGGCTGTACTCGCTGCTACTGTTTCGGGCGTTCCGGGGAATGTGAGCAGAGCGACCTGTCCTGGGGCCACATCCGCATGTCGGAGTCACGGAATCTCAGCATCCAGCAGATAAGACCACAGAACATACCCGGAGCCGACTACGAGTACATTGTGGTGGTGCAGATGGCGGGCAGCAGCTTTCATCGCGAGGATGCGGAGATCCAGCGCATGAACGACCTGAGCTTGGTGCCCAAGTCAACGGGCAACGTGTCGATCGGAGCCTACGGACCCTTCTACCACCCGCTTTACTTCCAACTGCCACCGCAGTTTTACGGAGATCGCACCAGCAGCTATGGCGGCTTCCTCTACTTCACCCTGATCACGGCGGGGGCCCAGAAGCCTTTGGAGCGCAAAGTTTTGAGCCAGTATCCTCTGGTGCAGGTGCACGCCCACTCCAAGCTACTCCTAGACTTCTACGAGTACGAGGAGTTTGAATACTCTCTTAACGTGACGCATAAAGTGCCGCTACACGAGTCCTACTGGAAGTACCATCACACCAACCAGGCCGTGGATCGGGCCACCCTCATGGCGGCCCTCCAGAATATACGGCACGTCTTCATAAGAGCCTTTGCATTTGCAGATTTCCAGGAGGTGGTGTAAGTTTTGTACAGGTGTATTTTACACATGCATTCTCTTAATCATCTTCCCTCATTTAGCCTGCAAAACGTCCACATGGATGCGGCAATCTACATCCAAGGTTCAACTAATCTTATAGCCAAGGGCGTGGAGCGCTGCAAATGCCCCAAACGCTTTGATGGGCTGTCGTGCCAGGACCCAGGACGATCCTTTTACCGTTGGCGCAACACCACCGTTGTGGAGAGTGTATTCATCGAGGACTTGATAGGCAGAGCAGCGCCCTGCCATTGCAATGGTCGCAGCAGTGACTGCGACAAGGAAACGGGCGTGTGCTTGGTAAGCCAATTCCTTGGCCTTGCCAGTTAACTTTGCAGATTTATAAACCGCTTTTCAACATCTTTTATAGAACTGTCGGGGTAACAGCGGCGGCGACCATTGCCAGCAGTGTGCGGATGGCTTCTACGGCGACCCGAACTCCCAGCACGGCTGCCAGGCGTGCCCCTGCCCGGAGACCAACAGGAACTTCGCCCGCGGCTGCAATGTCTGGGACGGCGAGGTGAGCTGCGTCTGCAAGCCCGGCTACACCGGCCGGCTGTGTGAGCGATGCCAATCGGGATACTTTGGCGATCCTACGCGGTATCCCAACAGCAGCTGCCAGCCGTGCAACTGTAATCCAGATGGCATCCGGGCCGAAGGCTGCGATCCGGAGACGGGGCGATGCTACTGTCGCGAAGGTGTCACTGGGCTTAAGTGCGACAAGTGTCAGGCGGAACGTCACCATCTGGTGGATAATGGCTGCAGGGGTAACTAGATAATAATCCCCCCTTAATTTAGCTTAACTAAATTCTTGTTTAATTCCAGTCTGCGACAATTGCACTTTGTTGCTCCTTGATTATGTGGAACTTGTGGGGCACAAGCTGCGTCGCGGAATGCATAATATGGATCTGACCGGAATCCCTGCTCCGTACCGCAAGCTATCCGAGTACGAGAAAGCCTACGTGGAGTGGAATGAAAAACAGCAGGACTTTAGCCAGACCAGGCGACTGCTGAAGGACTACGACTCCGCCGGCATCCTAAAGCTCGATGCCCATGCCGAGAATCTGAAGTTCCAGTCTCGCAAGGCAGTGAGCACCATTGGCAAGCGTGAGTTTGCCCTCAAAACGATGCGGGAGGATGCCCTGGTTCAGCGGCACGACGCCGGGATGGTGCGGGCAGAAGTCCTTCAAACCCTCTCCGACCTTCGGAGCTATGGGAAGAGTGCCCAGCACCTAAGCCTGCCGACGGCCCTAAAGCAGGCCCGGTTCTACCTGCAGGCTGTTCAGGAGCACGACCAACTGGTCCAGGGAATCCGCAGTACCAACGACTGTGCCTGGCGCCACTACTACGCCATGGGCAATGCCTCTGATGCTGCCTTCGACGAGAGTGGCCACCTGGAGATGCTGTGGCGGGACCTCAACCAGACCAATCATCGCGTAGTGGACCTAAGACTACACGTTGATCGTGTCTTAGAGGTGGAAAGCGAGGCGGAGGACGTTCTGGAGCACGTACGCAATCTGAGTGGTCACGTGGGCGAGTCCTATCAGGAGCTGAATGACCTCAACCAGCTCATCTCGGAGCACACCGATCCGGGCTACCTAGAGCGTGGCGAGGGCTTGGTGAGGCAAACGCTCCAGCGGCAGATAGATCTTAATGGACAGCTCAACCATTTGGATGGATCGCGGGTGCTCCTGAACACCACCTTGGGCGTGAAGGCCGAACAGCAACGGGAGGTCCGAAAGCACTGGCTACCCAAGGCGGAGAAGCACGCCAACCATCTCCTGGAACGGTCCAACGAATACGCCCGGCAGTTTCAGCCTACCAGGAACGCAGCCCGCATAGCCATGCTGGCGAGTTCGGCGCACAGCAATATAACCAAGGCCATCAACGATGCACGACTGGCCTCGGCCCTGGCCAAGGAGCGAGTGTACGAGGCCCAGAGGACCCTTTATCCCAGTGACGGCAGCTCTATGATCGATCGAGCCAAGCATTCGCTGCACAGGTCAAGGCAGCTGCAGCAGGAAGCCCTCAAGCAGATGCACAAGTCCAATGTCCTGAAGGACAAGCTCCACCGGCAGGAGCAGCAGGTGGAGGGCATCAAAGCCACCATCTTTGACTGTGGCCTGCGCACGAACAACATCTCCAGTCAACTTCAGGGCCTCTCCGAGAGCTCTGCCCGCCGGCAGACCAAGGAGAGCCTAGAGCTGGCCGAAAGAACCGGGGAGCAGATGCGAGCAGAGCTCCGACTGGCCAAGGAGATGGAGGAATCTATCCAGAACATGCGCAAGTCATTCTCCACCCTGGAACCGGACTGGGAAATCAAATTGGGCATGGCCCAGGAGAATATTTCTTTGACCAAGACTAATCTCCGGCTGGCCAATGTCTCCCTCAGCTACCTTGAACGCCAGGCCGACCAGGAGCAGGCGAAGTTCGAAGTCTGGAACAACAGCATGGCCCAGCAATTGCAGCAGCTCAGGGATCAGATTGCCAAGGCCAGACACGCGGCGGAAGCGGTGAGTTTAAAATACTTTGAGAGCCATTGAACCTCCACAATTATTGCAGTCCAATTACATTTTTAATTACCTTCTTCTTTTTCCTACAGATTGATGTTTCTTTGGAGTCCCTGGGACCCAAATGCAGTCGTTCTTATCTGCCCGCCTCCTACGGGTTAAGCACCTCGAACAACCTCCGCCTCAGCTTTGCCCTGGCCAATCATCTCGAAAGTTCCCCGCTGATCCATTTGGAGGGAAGCGAGGGCCGCCACATCACTCTGGAGCTGCACAAGCGGCGGGTACGCCTGGTATGGAATCTCGGCGGCACAACTGCCACGGTCACACATCCCATGGTGGTGCAGACACGGGACCCCAAGTACGACGATGCCTGGTTCCACGTGGAGGCCAATCGGACGCTTAACCTGGGCAGTCTAATGGTGCGCCGGATGAACAACTACGGCGAGCTGACCCCCACCGTTCCGGTGACCATGACTGGTTCCACGGACACGGAGCACACACGCTTCTACCAGTCTCGCCACGATCGCATCTCATTGGGTGGCTTCGCCTCGAAGGACCTTCAACTCACGCCGGGACTCAATGTGGTTGTACACCAGGTGGAGGTCGACAACAAGCCCCTGGGGCTGTGGAACTTTGTAACGAGCGAGGGAAGCTGCGGGGGAGCAATGATTGGGGCAAGGGAGTCGGCAGCTGCATCCACGGCTCGTCACTTCAATGGCCTAGGATACGCCCAGCTGATGAAGACCCGACCCAGACCGACCCGAAAGAATCTCTTCTCCGTGCAGATGACCTTCCGAACGCTGGACGAGAATGCCCTACTGTTCCTGGCGGTTGATGACAAGAACGTAAGTACTTAATATTTTTTATTGCAATTGTTATTAAATGATTAATCCTCCTGGCAACAGAACCGCTCGGTGTCGGTAACCTTGAGCCGGGGTCGGATCATGTTCCGCATCGACTACGGCGACGAGTCCAAGCTGGAGATCAACACCACCAAGAAGTACAATGTGGGTCAGTGGATCAAAATAGAGGCCGCACGAGAGTTCTCTGCCAAACGAAGCACGGAAAACGGAATGCTTCGTGTGAACAACGATCGTCCTGTTTCAGGAGCTCCCACGCTACCAGTAAACATTCACATGCTACCGGATCTGTCCAAGGCGGTTTACTATTTGGGCGGAGTTCCACCAGGTATGGTTAGATGAAAGCCACCTTTCTTCTTTCAAGAAGTTCAAAGCCGAACTACATTGAACTAATTATTTTCCTAACTACGTACATAGGATTCACTTCGGGCACTACGAAAGCTCCTGGAGCTGATAATCCTTTCCTGGGATGCATGAAGGATGTCCAGGTGAATGGGGAGACCTACGATCCCCTAGAGAGTTCTAGTTATTACGGCGTAGAGCCCTCCTGCAAGGACATGATAACCAAGTGAGTAGTTACTTCATTTCGATGTAAATTCCTTTCTAAAAGGCAATCCTCCTTCAGAGCTGGCTTCTCGGGCAACGGTTACCTGGAGCTGCCCTCGCAGTCGCTTCGGAAACGCTCAAACACCGCTTTGGTGTTCCGCACCTTGCAACCGGACTGCCTGCTCCTCCTGGCCGCCTATCCGCCGGAGGTCCTGGCCGACTACGATGCCAAGGACATCAAGGGCAACTACTCCATGAGCCTGGTAGATGGCCAACTGCATGTGTGGGTGAACTCGGGCCGCAGCTTCATCAAGATGTCCTCCAACTTCAGCCAACTGAACGATGGCGAGCTGCATGTGGTGAATCTGATCAAGACGGGCCGGAAGCTTGAGCTGATGGTGGACGATGAGCTGCAGGAGGTGCGCAGCCTGACCGGCACTCCGACGGTGATCAGTCTGCCCCGCGACACGGGTGGCCTCTATATAGGCGGAGCCCCGCCCCACGAGAGCTACACCCCGCTGGCACCCACTTTCGTGAACCTGGAGGGAGCTATCCGAGACGTGGTGTTCAACAACCGAACCGTGAACTTCAACGACGCTCTGACCTTCGCCAACGTTCAGATTGGCCGCAATGGTCCCCTGATGGGCAGCCTCAAGGGGGCACTCTACGATGTCCTGCTGAAGACGGAACCGATGATTGGGAAGAGTTTCACGGCCTCGCCCGAGGGCTGCAAGCGGGTAAGTTGCTAGAGCCTTCTTCTTCTCGGGCCTGGTTTGAATGGGGTTAAAGACGGGATCGGGGTTTCGCTGTCCATCTGATGCATGTAAATATGTGGCTGCCTAACTATATTAAACTCAACCGTTTCTCTTTGTTTTATAGGATTTTAGTTGCTAAGCAATTATGTCAAAAGCGACTACGCTAAAAGCTTCAAGCGCTGCGCTTCACGAAAGCTCATTTGTATACTAATTTCGCCTAAAACAAAACAAAATCTAACCAAACAAGCTACTCTATGTGGTCTACATGTGGATTAATATAATAGCCCAACCATCATCAAAGATATAACCTCAGTTCTAGCATTAAGCTTCAGGCTTCAGGAAAATGCCCACAAGAGCACGCTCAGAGGGGACGCTTCAAAGACCTCTGCACCTGCTCCTGTGGGCTGGCTGATTTACATACATTTAAGCCCGGTAAACGATCGTTTTAAGCTTCTGGGAGCACCTATTCATAGTTTTTAAGAAATGCTCTATGATGTAAATATTTCATACGACATGTTTGCTTAGAGATAAGCCCGCTCCAGAGCTCACCTTAATTCGTAAGACTCGCCATATTCAGATCACACACATCACTCATCAACGCTTTGTGTACGTTTTTGCTTTCATTACTGTATTATACAATTAACATTTGCTTACTGCAACGTGGACATTTAATTGTTATCACATTTTACCAAATAAAACATTTTTATAACAACGAAAATCGAACAGAAATCATGGCAAAGTTTTTATTTTCTAACTCACACTCGCTGGGTGAGTTCTCTCACTCGGCAAAGATGCTACGCTTAAATCTCAGAAACTAACACAAAGTCGTCGCGGTGAGTTGAGTTCCAATCCGAACTGGGATAGATCTGGGCCTAATCACGTTACTCTCTTCCAGATCGGCAGCTACTCCTACGAACCGAACGCCTTCAAGTTCGGCGACGACATCTACAGCTACTCCCAGTTGAAGCTGCCGGAGCGTCACTTTTGGCAGCGCAACTTCCACCTGAGCTTCGACTTCCGCTCCTTCTATCCGAACGGCATGCTCTTCCTGTCCCCGGGCAGCAAGGAGAAGCCGAAGCACTACGTAGCCCTCATCCTCAAGGACGGGCAGCTGGTCCTGGTAGTACGCGGTCGGCGGCGCGAGGAGCTCCAACTGACGGCCAAGTTGAACGACGGCGAATGGCATCGGGTGACGGTGGGTTGTCAGGACCGCAAGGTTACCATGTCGGTGGAGATTGGACGCACAGACCAAAAGACCTCCGCCCAGATGAAGCTGCCCAAGAAGATTGGCGCCTCGCAGCTGCTCTTGGTCGGCGGACTGCCCCAGGCACCGGTCAAGGTGTCCTCGGAGCTCTATGTCCGCCTGGAGCCCTTCAAGGGCTGCCTGCGGCGAGTCAGCATCAACAACAGTACCCAGGACCTGGCCCGTCCCGGCAAGCACTCGAACGTGGGTCAATGCTTCCCCACTGTGGAGAGGGGCAGCTACTTTCCCGGCGATGCATACGCAATTTACAGTCAGTTTGAGGAAGTTTGGTATTATGATGATTTCTAATGTTGACCTATTTGTCTTTGCAGAGAAAAACTTTAATGTCGGCAAATACCTGGATCTAGAAACGGAATTCCGGACGTCGGAACTATCGGGAATCCTGCTAAGTGTCTCAGAGCCCAAGGGTTATCCTGCCCTATCTCTGGAGCTACTCAATGGCAATGTAAGCTGTTAAATTGGTATTAATCTTAACTTGAATACATATAAATGCAGCATTGCTAAGTAGAAAGTTTTTCGAAAATCAGTACAAAACAATCGTAACGTGTAACTGATCTTATTGTTATATTGGTCTTTGGTTGTGCAAGCCCTTTAAAAATAGTTTCTTATAGTATCTTATATAAATAACGCTAATTTATCTAATTACATACAACTTAATTACATTTATTTAATAGATAATATTCTCCTGCGATCTCGGGGATGGAGTGCCCATGCGTGTGGAGTCTGCACTGCCCACGAAGTACGCTCTATGTGACAACAAGTGGCACAACATATCGGCCCTTTACGACGGCGAGCAGATTGTCCTCCGCATCGACCAGTTGCCAGCCGTGATTGGCGTGGGAAACCAGCAAAGTGCAGGGAAGGTGCAAACACGCTCTCCTCTCTACATAGGCGGGCTGCCAGGTAAAACTAGTTATGGCATAGCCACATGATTTTACACAGAAGTATTTAACTTGTCAATGTCCTGGCTTGCAGAAATTGCTCCCAGTGGGTCCCTGATGGCGCGGGAGAATTTCAAGGGCTGCATCCGGCACGTGTCCATCCGGAACGAGAGACGCGACTGGATCGACATGGACGACCTCAGGAACGTGCTGCTGAGCGAGTGCCTCGTGTCCAGCGATGATAGCTGAAGCAGAACGCATTCTGGGGTTCATATGGTTCCTGTTGACGCCACACCAAAACTTTTTCCAAATGTATTGTGATCAATAACGAGTTTAGAGCCAGTTATTTATAGCCTTTCACTGCCATATAAGCTAGGTTACTTAGGATTAGCTTTGCCTACTTTTACTTAATTGCCAGTGACTGCATTTCGAAGTTTGCGATTCGATTTTTAATTTATTTGCTAGTTTATTTCGATCTAATTTTGTCCTTTATTTATTTTATATTCTAAAAGAGGCTTTAAGTTTGTATTGTATCATGGCATACAGCTTATACTACATTTGTGTTTAACGAATCTCGCGTTTGTACATTTCGCTTCGAAATTTACTTTAGTTATTTGCATATTTTCATTTGTACATAGAATCGGCCATTTAGTAAGTAGTTACCTAAACATTTATTTTAAATAATATCATTTTAATAAATAAAAAACACTTTTATTCAAACTTTTAATTAAAAATTGGTTTCAATAAGAGCTTAGGAATCATTTTCGGGCTATTGGCGTATACCCAATATGGTTCAGCTTAAATATTTCTCTTTTATTTATTATTATCTTTAAAGACACACGCTTTATTATTGTTCTATAAAATAAAAAGCTTTTTGATGACATCACAGTATCTGTACCAGTTTGTCGGAGTTCTTATGGAACGCAAGCATTAAATGTGACGATCCTGACAGATCTATTGATCCTAGAAACCTAATACCTTTTATTGTTTAGTTTAAAAATTTAAACTTCCTCCACATATTCAAAGTGAGTGAGAATTCCACTAGTTCACACTTTACATAAATAAAGCCAACGCGTATTGTAATGTTTTACATTTTCCAAAAGTCGTTTTCTTAGAGTTTTGTTTCACCTGCTTGAATCATTACTGTCGATACTCTACTACTACTGTATATTTTATAGCCCTTTGCACACAATGAGTTTTGCGCAAAAGTCTCTGCGAAGCAGCCGACGAACCCGCAGATCTTTCGGCTCCTTGGATATTGGCCACTACATTTACTGTGTCAATTTTTACGACAATGGACTGAGGGCTGTGCGCGATGAGTTTGTGAAGCGCGTGGCCAGCGGTACTCGTCGGGAAGTATTCGTAATCGATTTGGATAAGGAAGTCGAAGAAGCAAACAATCAAAACCAGCGAATCTCCAGGTTAAGGTCACTGGGTGAGCACCCTCCCCAATTTCTCCCAGCCTGTACTCATAGTTTTAGTCCAGGATCGGTGAAATCTGCCGTGGATAGACTGAGCGTTGCCCTGATGCGTATTCGCGACTGTGTCGCCGAGTACGACAAGGTAACTAAGGACATTGAGGCGGAGGCGAATTTCGACCTACACAGCTACTGGCAACGGAATATTCCAGCACAGCTGAAGAACCTTACGCCAGTGGCGACCAAGAAAAAGGATGTCACTGAGTCAAGCCGGGGTTTGGCAACAGCAAAACCAAAAGCTGGTAAAAGCACCAGTGACAAGGTGCACTTGGCTAAGATCAACTGTAGGTCGATCACGGCAAAGGAGCATCACAAAGTCGGCAAGGGTTTGCCGGCGTCCAGGCGGGTGGTAAGTTTAAGTAATTTTATATAAGACCCCCTACAATTTTTATTACGATTCAATTTCAATTTCGTCAGCATCAACATTGATTACTTTTGTCTGTCCGTTTCTAGGAAAATCTGAATACGCAATTGTAGATAGTCCACCATATATCATGACTGTTTTTGTTATAATATTAAAATTATAAAGAAAAATTTTTACCCAACAGGGCACTAGGAATTTATTACTAATTACTAACCAATTGTCCTACCTCTAGTACATCAGGGATCATCCTGTATTCACCAAGCTCCTGATCCTGATCGTAGGGAGTATGGACAACGACTTCTACAAGATGCTGCTAGCCAGCGAACAACCATTGCGAGCGATCGTCCACTTTCTGCCCGAGGAGAGCGCCTACGATCTTCTTGTGCCGCGACCCCGTCGCGTGGTGCAGCTCAAGGAGACGCTGGCGGCCATCCAGAGAGACATCCACTCACTGCGTAAGCGGACTGCCGTGAAGCCGGTGGGCATCTTCCAACAACAACTGCCACAAATGTCCGCCTGCATGGCATCCAAGTTCACTGATGATGTGTTCGACCAACTGAGCTGGTACATGTACGACTTGGAGACCCTCCGGGAATGGTATCGCATGTACTATGTAGAGCCCTATAATGAGATCGACGTGAAGATGAACCCCCTTTTGTCTATGCGGGAAACATTTCACATGGTCGAGTCGCTCAGCATCCAGGGACACTATCTCAAGAGCCAGATGCCGAATGCCCGTGCCGACGATGTAACCATTTACCTGTATTTGGAATCAATGATGAGCACGTTCGGCAACCCTCGGGATCTAATGACCGAAGAGGAGGTGTTGATGCTGGCCAACCCAACGCCGTCGGTTCAAACCCGAGTGCTGGACAAAGTGAAGGTATATGCAAATGCCTTTAAAAGCTTGGTCAAGCTGGCAAAGAACGAACGCATATTCGTCGAGCAGGCCAACAGCCTGTTGGCCAATTTGATCTCTTACATGGACCAGTCCGTGATGCAGAGCGTCTACTCCAGCTGCTTGGAGTACAACCTGTTGCGACGCTATTTCTCCACAGGCTACATAAGCCATTCACTGCACGTTGAACCGTACCACGGTGAACTAGAGCTTATATGGCTGCCGAAGTATGCCGAGCTGTATCTCACAGATGACTCGGTGACGCAGCGCATCCTTCAGCTTGTGAACGAATACGATGACTTCAGCGTGGAGGAAATGCATCCCAACGTCCGGCTCTACACCTTCCGGAGGACCTTCAACGAGGTCTTCGAGAATGAGAAGCAGATAGTGATTCCAACGCGTCTCTGCTTTCGGGACTTTACACTGTACGAAATGGAGCAGTTCCTTAACGACCTTGTCACCCCGAAAATGTTTAACGATATGAACGGAAGCCATATATCCGCAGACCAGAGCTTTTATAATGATAACAATAACATAAGCGATACAATTATGGTCGCGTGCAGTGAGGACAACGTTCGTGTTCCAATAAACTCCAACATCTTCGTCCGACCCCGATCGATCAAAGGTCAGCTGTCGAAGGACAGGAAGGTGGAACAGGATGATAACCGATCCATAAGCCAAAAACCTTCGATGCTTCAAGACGTACAGTCAATCAAAACTAACCGTCACTCTAGTGTGGCAACGAAGGACTTGCAAAGCGCGGAATCTAAGACATTTCAAGTGGGTTTAGGTCAAGACCACCCCATGCTAAAGGGTTACAATCTGGACGACACCTTGCAGACGATAAAGTGCAAGACCTCCAAGTACTTCTTCGAGGAAGGCCGAATCATTCTGTACGAGGAGATGTGGAACTTCCGTCAGATGAACAAAACCCTCTTGCTAGAGATCGGTGGTCAGAAGGTGCACTTCCGGAGTGCTGCTAGCCCGATCGACGCTCTGGCGGCCGATGGCTGTGTTCGGATCGAGTCCAAGAACGGCATCAGTGTTCGGGCGTTGGCCAGCGATAGTGAGTGTTCTAAAGCGGTTCTGAGCTTTCCGAACGGACTGAGTACCTTCTGCCAGGACACCCATGTGGAACACATGTGGCAATACCAGGTAAGGCTATTGGGCGTTCAAAAAAGAAGTAGAAATGAAAGGATCATGAGATTTGATGTATGAAGATATATTTTTACTAACTACTGACCGGTTTCCAACATCCAACAGGACAATGAACTGAAAGAGAGCCGGCGTGTTTGCACACCCTTCGGTTGTGTAATCGTATTCTATCAAAGCACCGACACCGTACTGATCATGCGTTACAACGGCGAGGTATACCACCTGTATAGCTCAACGGAGGCTGACAACGAGGAGGAGGAGGATCAGAACTCGGAATTTCTCAACGCTTGCTCCACGCAATCCACCTACAGCAGTTACCATCCCATTGCCACAGACGGGAAGAAAAAGGGCAGGTGCCGTCAATTTCGGTCAAAGACAAGCTCCGCCTTCCGAGAGTCGGGTGGGGCAGACAATGTGCTTCGACCTTCGGTTCAGAGTACGGACTCCAAGAAGACCCAGCAAAGTCGTGTCTCCAAGGAATCTATTGCGGGGGACAGGAAAAGCCGCACTGCCAAGAGCAAGCAAGCCGCCGCCCTATTCGCCAGTGTCCAATTCGAGATGAACTTCCTGAAGTTCATTATGGAGCTGTACAAACTTAGCTACCGCCACCTAAAGCTGATCACCTCCGTGGGCAGCGTGGTTCACATGCAGCAGGACGGAAGTATCTGGTGTGGCAAGCCCTTCCGGAACAGCGAGTGGCACGACTACTTCGCCAACGAGGCGTATTCGATGCGCGACGATGGTGTCAAGATGGTCTGGTCGCTGGAGGAGCTGCGGTGCTACCACAGTGACGGTACTGTCATCACTTCGGGCACCATTGACGGCTGGGACCCTGGCACTGAAGTGGATGAAATCGATTTAGAGATTAGTTCGAGCAGTTCGCATCTAAACAGAGATACTCCAGAAAAAAGGGTGGGTTCTATTCAAGGTTTGCAAAGTGCAAATCTTTTCCCATTTACTCGTCTTTCTATTTAATATTAATCAACATATATATTTTAATTTTTGATATTGTAGCAAAAAGAAAAGGAAACCATTTACATAAATAACCCGACCGGCCTGTCGTATGGTGTGAGCCAGCCTGTCGAAATTGATTTAGTGTCTAAATCCTCAAGCATAACGACGACGCCTAAATTGGCTTCTATGACCGATTATTTGGTGGAAGAGGAGGAGGGAGAGATCATCCACGACATGAGCTATATCACATACATGCTAAACAGTGTTTTTATACACCACCGGGTCTATGCAGGAATCAAATTCTCGAACGTGGATCTGAGCTTCGATACCACAATCTTCACCAGCGACAACCTGAGGGTTCGCGTTTTCAAGGATCCTTCGGAAGGAGAGTTTCAGCAATATGGGCAGGACTCGGACTTTCTATCATCCGAAGCCGATTCAGATGAATGGACGAAACCGGGCATACGAAAGACCGCGAGGATACCAGGACAGTCCGAAGAGTTATCCGAAGAGGTATCGGAATCGGTTGTGATTGATCCTACGGCTGTGGAGATTGAGGGCGACAACTTGATGCTGAGGATACATAAAAATAACGTTACCATACAAACTCAGATTCAAAAACCTGGATGCAACGAGAATGCAAAATGCGGACTTACACGTATTCAGTAAGTACAACAAAACAAGAGGTAATTTTGATAAAAGGCAAAGTGCAGAATCAGAACATTCGATACAAGTTGTTACGATTTTGAATTTGACAATTATTTAATTCCAATTTCTTATAGAGATGATATTAAATTGAAAGTTAACTTTGACCAGAGCCTATCACTCACATTTCGCAATTGGGTAGATACGGTAACAAGTTTTATCAACTGTTTTTGTCCCAAATGGAGAACGAAGTACTTTGTAGAAACTCAAAACTCGAGATGCCAAAAGAAAGGTGGGAGAACTATTTCATCCCGAATGTTATAATCCATTGATTTCCTTTAGGCTTTGACTTGTTTACTTCGGTTCCGCCCCTGGGTCAATATAACTTTTGTGCGGGCAACTACTTTATCGATGTGAGTGCACTGACTTCGGTAAATAGCCTGTTGAAGAATCACTACGACTGGGTCGACAAAGATATGGAAAAGTTTCCGCGCTTTCCGCTCCATAAGAAGGAGCCACCGGTTACTGAGTTCCCCTTGATTCTTAACTCCAGGTATGTTTTTCAATGTCAAAGCGTGTATCTTCTGATCAGAGCTTTTTTAAGGATCTTTGTGGAGATACCAGCGCAACTTGGCAACACCGATCGGCTTCACCAGTTCGTTTCGGAGTTTGATACGATACAGTTCAAGAAGCAGCGATATCGGTTTAACAAGTGAGTTGTAAGATAAACCAAGTAGGACACTGATTTTTTATATTCTCATAGTGCTGCTCTTTTTCACCTCCATCCCCGGCTGCGCTCGATTATGCAATCGGAAATAAGCAAGCGCAGCTGGAAGAGTCGTCACGCAGAACACCGACGACGGTTGTTTATGGAGCAGCAGCGTCTCAGTCTTTACATGGCCATGCTGAAGCACAAGGTGTACCCAAATTACTTCCAGTTCAAGGATAAATTCTACTCCCACGTCCGAAATATCGACTTCTTTGAGTTTATGACCTCCAAGTGCAACGAGAATGTCCACCCCCATGAGATTGAGTTGGATCGGGTTGAACCAACCGAGAATCCACCAAAGAAGCCCAAGCATAAAAGTAATAAGAAGTGTGTCTGCCCCAAGTATATTTCCTCATTAGACTAGCTCAAGTAATTAGAATACGCCGAAATAAAGGTTTAATAAAAATTTAAATGGTTCAAAATGGTTGAGTCAAATTTTTTACTTATTGCCACCGCATTTCCTTCGAATCTAGATCCTATTTTCGTCCAGGATGCCCTTTTCTGGCTGTGCCGGCGGTATAAATGCATAAAATAAAATATAAATGTTTATACCAGTTATTATTTCCGGCCCTAAGTTTTTAATAACAGTTTATACCAATTATCAATTAAATAAATAAATAAATATTTAAATTAATTATTTTTTATTGTTTAAATATTATAAATTTCAATTAACGGGGGAAATAAATAATAATTTAAGTCGCAACTGAAGCTAGAGAAATTAAAATTAATTTCAGCAGCCCATCCAAATTTTGGACAATTTCTATGCAATTTGGCCATTTCTCAAATTGGGGTACCAGGCGAACAGAAACCAGCAGCAAGCAACTAAAAACTGTTATAAAAAGTCCAAGTTTCGAACCATTTAGGAGCAAGCGAAAGTAACGGCTGTTTTCCCAAAATGCAACTCTGGGCAGGCAGCTCAGAGAGGGATAGCAAGTGTCCAGAAAAGAAGAGAGCAGACAACACAGAGTTGTATTTTGGGAAAGAAGCCAGGTTTGAGTCTCCGCTGACTTTCGCTTGCTCCCATAAGGTTCGAAACTTGGACTTTTTATAACAGTTTATACCAGTTTTCAGTTGTTTGCTGCTGGTTTCTGTTCGCCTGTTACCCCAGTTTGGAAAGCGGCCAAATTGAATTAAAAAATTTTCTCACTTGCATCAGTGATGCTCATCTGCATCAGTGATGCTCATCTGGCTATTTTGCATTATTGGGACAAAATGGCATTTCTTTAACTGCCAGTGATGCTCAACTACCTGTTTTGCATTATTTGCATTTATTTCTCACTAACTGTCAGTGATGCTCATCTAGTTTTTTTTTGCATTGTTGGGACAAAATGGCATCTCTCTAACTGTCAGTGATGCGCATCTAGATATTTTGCATTATTGGGACAAAATGACATTTCACTAACTGTCAGTGATGCTCATCTAGCTATTTTGCTTTGATGTTTCTTTCATTTTCCACCGCAAGAATGCCCTTCCATTGAGCCTGTTTAAATTATCCCACCCAAAAAAAACCGCATCCTCCTCATAACTCAAAAATAAGACATTTTTTAAGGTTTATTATTTATTTCAGCTTTAAATAAATAAAAGAAGAAAAGGTGAGGCATGTGGGAATGTCGGAGGTCGTTCCCAGTGGTTTCGACTCGGTCTTGGTGGCACTTGGTCCACTTCTGCTCCTCCTTGTCCTGATCCTCCTTGCCAACGCTCTCTGTCTCGCCTTCGGCACCCGCTTTCAGTTCCTGGCAGCTTGCTGCAATTAAATTTAAAAAATGGGTGCGATTTATTTTAATAAAAGCTGTTCTGAGTTTCCTTTTCTAAGCCTAACAAAACTGCATACTACCTTTAGGGTTCTTTTCAATTTCATTTTTTCTAAATTTTTTAGAATTTTAATGATGGTACCCCTTACATATTTTTGCAAAAATGGTTCGATTTATTTTTGGGGAAAATAACTAATATTCAAAGGTTCATAACTCAGTCAGAAATGCATGACATTCATTTCGGAAAGTTTTTCTAAGTGGGTTATTCTAAGCTTAACAAAACTGCCTACTTAGTTTTGCTTTAATACTTACCTGTAATTTTTAAATAATTGTTTAAACAAAAATGAGCAAGAAACTAATTTTTAAAGGTTCACAACTCAGTCAAAAATGCATGAAATTTAATTCGAATAATTTCAATTATTTAACCATAATGGCTCGATTCTTAGTGATCCAATTGCAATCTGCAAGGGTATACAAACTTCAACGTGTCGAAGTTAGCTTCCTTTCTTGTTATTCTTGTTATTGTTGACCAATTTTCTAAAATTTTTTTTTTTTCGTGTAGCTTGATCTATGCAGAAGCAACACAAAAAGGAATGGAATAGATAACGGTTTATAGGACATTGGTAAGGGCAAAAGAATAAGTGAACGTAAAGTGTCGTACTTATGTACATACGTATATTTTGGTTTTACCCTAAATTTAATTCTATTCAATTTAAGCCATAATCTCGTAATTTACTTTATTAATAAGTATAAAATTTAGCTTTGGAATTGGCCAAAATAAATAGGCATATTATCTTATGCTTTTAGCATTAATCCTATGAACCGTTATCTTTCGTATCCCTCTTTAGATAGCTTCTGCATAGATCAAGTTACGCGATACAAACAAAATTAGGAAAATGGATCGACAAATACAAGAATAACAACTAAAAGAAGCTGGGATGTGCGAATAATCGTGCATTTGTGTAAATACTATTGACTACCTCTGTATATTTATAAAGTATACATATTTTTCCGACGAGTGTTTGTATTTTCAAATATGAGCGATACTTTTAAATGTAAGAACCCCATCTGTATATCCTACTATTCCACTTTAACGCTAACTAATCAGCGCTATTTTAAATTATATTATTTGGTATTTTTAAATTTTCCCTAGCTAGTATTTTTATCAGTGCTATAATTAGTGTTGCCCTGCTAGCTATTTTAATGTTAGATCTAGCTACTAAATGAAGACATAAAGCCATTCCAAGCTCGACGCTCGTTTAAATAACACTGAAAATATAATATTTTATATTTATTAAAATATTTGTACAACTATAATGAACTTTACCTATCGGAATATAAGAAAATATATAACAAATGGTAATTATGGGGCACTTGCACTGCCAAAATCTTAAAACTTTTTCTAGCTATTTTTTCTGCAATTGAGCAACTCCGGCCAGGAATTTCTGGCAGCACTGCCACTACCACGCGCTCGCCCAAATCAGAAAGTAAACAAATTTCAGGGTTCCACAAGATTCGGGGAAAACAATGGGAGTTCGCGGCCTTACCAGCTACATAGCGCAGCGCGCCGAGATCTATCTGAAGCCCTTTGAGCTCCACTCCTCGGCGCTGGTCATAGATGGCGACAATCTGGCATGCAATTTGTACAAAGATGTGACCGGCAGCTACTCTGCGTTCGGCGGCGACTATGACGATTTCTACCGGGCGGTCGTGCAGTTCTTCCAGGTGCTGGCGGAGTGCAGCATCCGGCCATACGTACTGATGGATGGTGGCTATGAGGAGCGCAAGTTGCGCACCGTGGCCACTCGGTTGCGGGGCAAGATTTCGGTGATCAAGAAAATCAATCCGACTGACTCCATTACTCTCTTCCCTTTGCACCTGAAAGAGGTGTTCGTGGATGCAGTGCGCGACTGTGGCGTGCCTGTGATGCGGTGCGTTTTTGAGGCGGACGATGAGCTGGCGGCGCTGGCCAGAAAGCTCAACTGCCCCGTGCTCTCCTACGACTCTGATTTTTACATCCACAATGTGAAGTACATACCCCTCATCACGCTTACTGTGAAGGTAAATCTGCTCTTTTGCCACATGTCCCAAGGCTACTTACACTTCTGATGCGCAGGTGCTCACCAAACAAGTGAAGGATAAGAGCAAAGCCCATCAGGAGTCCCGGGATCTGCGGCGCAACGAGGCCAAACATGTGGAGAAGCGCACCAAGGCCAACAAGATTGTGGGGGGCATTCAAGCGCCAGCCCAGGTGGATAGGCCCAAGGGGAATACCAAGACGTACAAGTACCTTGACTGCTGCATTTACCGAGTTTCACATCTCTGCGGACGCGGTACACTCAGTGCGGAGAAACTGCCGCTCTTTGCTGCTCTCCTGGGCAACGACTACATAGCCAGGAGCGCCTTCCGAAACTTTTTTGCAGTCGGAATGGGCAAAGCTGGACGGAGTCGCAAGCTGAAGCAGCAGCAGAAGCGCATCCAAGTCATCCTCAAGTGGTTGAAGGAGGAAACAGCTGAGACGGCCCTAGCAAAGGTTCTATCTAGGCTGAAAAAGGTTTGATTGCTGCCTAATATTTTTTGAGGAATAACCTTTATATAGATTCCTAAATCCATTGCAGAGTCAACGAGATTCTCTGGTGTCCCAGGTCCATGCAGCCATTTCGGGTTACTCAAATGAATTGTGCCATGCCTACGATTTCTTCAAGGAGCATTATGAAAATGCATTTCCCTATATCGAGCCGCCAAGTGAGGGGGAACTCAGCGAGGAAGACGATTTAGTGGACTCGAATGGAGATGCTTCTGAAGAGGAAGATGCCAACGCAGACCAACCTGCCGAAGAGGAGGAGGCTGCCGAAGATCAGGAAGTAGACTCTGATGGAGATGAAGAAGAAGAAGTGGAAGTGGAGGATAAAACTCTTCTCTTCCCGCAATGGTTTCTGGACAAACTGTACCCAGCAAATCTCTCCAGATATTTTGTGGACCTTATACACCTGCGCAAGTACATAAACAATCCGCAGATTGAGCACTTTCCCTTCCATGATTCAAACGAACTAGCTCTGCCCATTTTGAATTATGTGTTCTCCCTGCTCCACCATGTGGAGGGTGCAAAAACGGAGCCACAATTGGATGAGGAAGGAAATCCACTGCCCATAGAGTTTACCTACCTGACACGAGCTGTTCGGGTGACCAATGTGAAGTATCTGAAGATGCCCATTGAGAAGGAGCCCGAGTACTCCTTTGAACCCTCTTGTCCAGACGCACGACACTTGAGGTTTATATTCGAGGCGAATTTGCCGCATGTGGAGACGGAGAAGTTGTTCAGGAAGCTGGAAGACCTGCCGGAGGATCTTCGGCTTTACTTCCTAGCGATAATATACTGGCTGCATCGATCGGAGCACTGCGATCAGCTGCACCTCCACGCCCTGCTCCTCGGCTTAATTGTTCTGCGAACAATTGATGTTACCATACCAGCGGAGAGGGAGGTAAAAGCATTCCACAAGAGGTTTGGCAAGATTCTGAAGCAGGAACGCTCCGTGAGAGATAAGGAAGCCGCCGAGGGCATCAGGCGTGGCATTAAGCCGTCCCTTTTGGAGCTTCCTGTGCCAGACCGAATGCCGCATGTACCGAAATCGGACTGCTACTTGACCCAAGAACGCCTGTTGCCACACTTCCACATGCAGGAAATATTCAAGAAGAAGTTCGATCTGTACTCGTCGACCGTTATTCATGCTTTTGCCGAATTTCAGGCTGTGGTCTATCAACTCAATGGGCTCAACGCCCTCCTAGACTTGCCCTTGCCAAGTCCGCGAATGAATCAACTATTCTGCGGTGCCTTTCTCTACAATATGTACGATCTTCTGAGAAATCGCACGGATGTTCGCTATCATATCGAGAATTTCCTCCTGCCCGACTCGAAGCTAATGTTTGACTTCTACTGCTATCTGTACGACTGGTGTGCGGAGTTCATTCCACATTGGAAGGAAGTGGAGGTGGATGAGTCGGCGGCGAAGGCGATACAAAAGAAGCGATTGAAGAAGCAGCGGCAGGCGGCCAGGAAAGCGGAAGCCAAGGAGTCTAATGCAGATACCAATGCGGACTTGGTCAAGGATGCAGAACCTGAAGACGATTTCTATGACTTGAATAACAAATTCTGTGCACTCAAAGTTTCTTAGTGGGTTTAAGTTTTGCAATTTAACTAAGTTACCAAATGATTATTTTGTTGATTGGAATAAAAATGTTTTTTTACCAAAAAAAATTACGCAAATGTAGATGCTTTTTAAAATTTTAATTCTAAAAATTATGAGCTATGTGATATATGTATTTAATCAGAAATTATTAAACTATATACATTTAAATAAATATATTGACTATTTTAAAGATACATTCATGGTTTCAGTTAAGTTTAAGTTATTTGTTTATAGTTTACATTATTTATTTTTTAATTCTAAAAATACTAAGTACAAAAGGATAATTTTAGTACTTTCTCTTGGTATATTTGGCCGCATCAGCTACGGGCACACTTCGGGCGACGTCACTGCTGCTGTTATCGTTGTAATCAACAAAAAAAAAGAAAATAAACCAAGCCATTTCGCAGCCGACTGATTAAAATACTCGCTTAGTTTATTATCAGGGCTCCGACACTGCCAACACCAAATGCCACCGCTGTGACCTCGGGCCGGAGCAGGAGCAGTGCTGCCAGCACAAGCAACGGCCAAACACAAAGGCCCCAACCGAAAAAACCAAAACGTCATTGGCTGGCAATTAACCAACAGACGGCGACGCCTGCAACGGAAGTGGAGGCGGTCTCGATCCAGCTGCCACGCCCCCTCTACCACCGCCTCTCGGGCAGTAGATGCTGGTGGGACTCAGCGATCAGCTAGCCCGGATTATGGAGAGCGTCTTCGAGGCGTATTTGGGACCGGACAGCGTCCTCGCCAGCGCCGTCGGCCAGGCTGTGGGTAGCGGCGAACCGGAGGATATACCTAGGCGGAACACGGATGTCTGGGTCCTGGGCAGGAGATTTAATGCCATACAGGGTGAGTAGGGTGACTTAGTAAACCGAAATGAGTCATGCATGGAGTAAGGGGCTCTTATCTTTTGTAAAAATCCCGATGAGACATTTCCTCGCCAGAAACAATTAAAAGCTGAATGAATTACTTTGTCATAAAGTTTGATTTTTAAAAATTATTATTTCTGCTTACCAGAACTCGAGCTTATCCGACGCGACATACAGTCCCGGCTGTGGTGCACCTACCGCCATGGATTTTCGCCGTTGGGAGAAGTCCAACTTACCTCCGACAAGGGATGGGGCTGCATGCTCCGCTGTGGCCAAATGGTCCTCGCCCAGGCCCTAATTGAACTCCACTTGGGTCGCGACTGGTTCTGGACGCCAGAGTGCCGGGATTCCACCTACCTCAAGATCGTACACCGTTTCGAGGACGTAAGGAAGAGCTACTACTCCATACACCAAATCGCTCTGATGGGGGAGTCTCAAAACAAGGCCGTTGGAGAGTGGCTGGGACCGAATACAGTAGCCCAGATCCTCAAGTAAGAGTGTAGCTCCTCTCCTCCAGTCACCCCTTATTGCATTTCATTCGTTTCAGGAAACTGGTGTGTTTCGATGACTGGAGCTCACTCGCAGTGCACGTTGCCATGGACAGCACTGTGGTTCTCGACGACGTATGTAAGTTGAAAATATTTTGGGCTCAAGGAGTACCTTTGATAAAATCCTTAATCTATCGCACGCAGACTCGCTGTGTCGAGAAGGAGACTCTTGGAAGCCGCTGCTGCTCATTATACCCCTACGTCTGGGCATCACCGACATCAATCCACTCTACGTGCCAGCCTTAAAGAGGTGCCTTGAACTAGATAGTAGTTGCGGCATGATCGGTGGTCGCCCCAATCAGGCTCTGTACTTTCTGGGTTATGTGGATGACGAGGTGCTCTACCTAGATCCGCACACGACGCAAAGAACGGGCATGGTGGGCCAGAAAACCGAAGCGGGAGAACAAGAATACGACGAGACCTACCATCAAAAGCACGCTGCCCGCCTGAGCTTTTCCGCCATGGATCCCTCGCTTGCTGTTTGCTTCCTTTGCAAGACCAGTGACAGTTTTGAAACACTGCTAGCCAAGTTCCGGGAGGAGGTTCTTAGCCTTTGTTCGCCGGCTCTGTTCGAGATTAGCCAGACTCGCGCCGTGGATTGGGACACGGCGGAGGATATTGACTGGCCAACTATGCCCGATATTGACTGGCCGGCGGGCACCTCGGACTCGGATTCGTTTGCCCTATTTGGTAAGAGCGGGAATTGAACTCAAAGGGGGGTATGCATTTCCTTGCGCTTCGCTGCTTTCAATTACCTTTTTCACGGGCACGACAATACAGGTGACCATGTGCCTCAGCTTCACCTTAATAAAATGCCTATGATAAGCCTCGATTTATCCATGTCCGTACGAAATTGCATATCTCAGAGATTATTCCGAATCTGGTGATAATTGCTTACTTTTAACTTCACAAATTATAAAAAAAAACAGTAGCTAAACTCTGTATATACATAAATTAATTTTGGTTTATACTACATTAATATCAAATAATAGAACCGGTGCGTAGTTTTCTATATTAATGTATTATAATCGGTTAATAATCATGGGAACTAATTCACTAACTAATTAATTACAGATTTTCTTACAACAACAAGTAAAGTATATATTGAATTGTGCATTATAAGCTTCACTTTTCCCCAGTTGAAATATATTAATTTTCCTTCTAACACTAAATTGTTGTAATATTTAGGATAAAACTTGTCAAATCAGTATAAACTAAGAAGAAAAACAAAACACTATAAGAAATGCTTTAATGGAGATATATATTTATTCCAAGGAGATCTTTATTAGTTAATACTTACTGGAGGCCTCTGAAAGTTATTAAACCCACTCAAAAAGGAACTCAACATTCCCTTCTCTTATCAATTCACTCCATTCGACAGAAGAGACCGGGAGAGACGGCGACGCCGGCAGCAGCGGAGGCAGCGGCAAAAAAACCCAGTGAGAGCGCCATCATTTGAGTGGGTCACCGGCACAGAGCGAGCTCCCTCTCTCGCGACGCCTGCGCCGCAGCGCCGAAAACAGACGAAGCCGAGCCAGGCGAAAGTGGAGCAGCAGCTGAGGATGCGGCCAGGGACGGGGGAAGAGGGCTGGATGCGGAGGACGATGGACGATGCTGCGAATGCAATAAACTAAGGCTAAAGTGCATAATTAGACGACGAGCTGGTTGAGATTTAGATTTTAGAATGTTTACGATTTGTACGAATGAGAGACTTAGCGATTCATAATAATGCTGTTTTATTGTACGCGATATTGACTCCACGGGAGACAATTTGGCAAGACATACACACACAGACAGACACACGCTTTTTTGATGATCAATTAAACATTTTTATGCAACGTTGTACATGAAAAACCTAAAGAGATCGATCGCTTTACGCCAAGTGTCTGCATAATATTCATATATTCGTTTCGTATATTCTTGTCTGTATATGCTGAAAAATGGACCAACAACTAAATACATAATACTTGGACTATATATGTATATATCTCTATATATATATTAACTTCACTGCTCGCCTCTGGACACAAACTGAAGCTGCACAAAAATAAGGAACTTTTCTCGAGTGAACAAACAAAGGACAAGAAATGTTGGAATCTACGTTAACAACAAACTCGGGCCTATGCAGCTGGCAATTGACACTAATTGGGTTGATCTTTGTGATCTCTTGGCTCCAAGTCCCCACGGAAAGGCAAACTTTAATTTTTGAATAGGCTTTTCCTGTAACTTCTATCTTGAACTCGGCATTCATGTTTTATCTTAGTTGGGAACTGGGAATATCTTTCAGTAATCTCATTCGTTGCTGATCTGGTTTCTCCTGCCAATCTACGGAAAACCAAGTTTGCCTTTCCTCTCTAAGGGGAATCTCCAGATCCACCAGAACCAGGTGAGTAGTATTTTAAACATTCAACAACTATGAATCTGCGCATGCCTTAGAGTATGCAGCACGATCTCTCAATCCGCTTTTCCGCCTTGGGCTCCACGTGAAGAGCCATCTCCACGTGCTTTCGCGCAAGCCAGGACTGCTTTTGCAGTCTGTTGACCACGATTCGATAGGCCCCAATGATGTCGGAACGGGGTCCACTTTGCCTCGCGTTGATTAGCATCTCGGAGGAGAGTCCCATCTCGGCCAGAAGTTGTCTGGCCTCGAACTCCAGGGCTCCTAGCTGGCTGAGATCCTCGGTGGCCGTGGGCAGCATAATGCAGCTGCCTGTCTCCGCATCGTAGTTCTTGAACAATGGACAGTCGTCGGCCACCTGAATATTCCATGGATTGATCTTGGCCGAGGCGCATTGACCACCGTTGGACAGCTGTTTCTCCGGCTCCGTCTCCAGGGGTGTGACCTTCTTCTTGAGACTGCCGCAGAGCAAGTACCTCCGTGTTGGACGTTTGGCCTGCTCGGCAGGTGCCGGTGGTTCCTTTAGCTGTCCCGATCCCTGGAGCAGGAACTCGTGACCAACCTCGATCGGTTGCAGGAAGTTTTGCACGAACATCTCGTCCTGCTGCCGCGTGTTCATACTAATGGCCGGCTTCTTAACCACTTCCGCATACCGATCCCGCAGCGAGGCGGACTTCCGCAGGCGGTGCGACTTGCTGCGCACCCAGAAGATCGAGCGCTTCGCCGGCTTGCTGTGCTGGCTTATCTCCCACTGCATCAGGTCCGCGCTTAGCTTGGGACAGGTCACGAACTGGCTGTTCAGCATGTCGTCAATGGTGGGCCGATGGGCGGGTATGTGAATCAAGATACGTTCTGCGAGAGAAAATATTACAAGAACAAAATATTGTCTTAAAATATATTGCATAATTTATATAGCGCAGTACGTACGTATAAGTCTTATACAGGGCAAACTGAGCTGGCCGGGCAGCAGGTAGTCGCCCTTGAGTATGGCCGCCTTGAGGCCGGGTATTGTGGGTGCCCGGAATGGCATGTTGCCCACCACCATGAAATAGAGCAGGATGCCCAGGGCCCACACATCCACTGGGGCACCGATGTAGTGGTCATCGGAGAAGAGCTCGGGCGCCGCGTACGGAGGCGAGCCGCAAAACGTGTCGAGCTTCTGATTGGCACCTGTCAACCGGCGTAAAATTGATTAGTTTGCTGACGCGGCCATGAAAGGGCTGTTGAACCCACCATTGATAAGTTGTGTGCTGAAACCGAAATCGGCCAGCTTGAGACGATCTTCCGAGAGGAGCAGGACATTCTCTGCCTTGATGTCGCGATGCACGTAACCCAGGCTGTGCTGTTAGTGCGGGGAAGGGAAGAAGTAAAGTTAGGAATAGCTGCGATATTTCCATTATTTTTAGGACAATAATCATCAGCTTACCATGTGTTTCACGGCCAGCAAGAGTTGCTTCAACAAAGGTGCCGCATGAATCTCCCTCAGAGGTCCTCCTTGGGTTATGTGGTTGTAAAGTTCCCCGCCGCGAATCCACTCAGTGACTAGGTAGACCCGGCCCAAAGTCTCAACCACCTCGAAAAGCCTTCAAAAAACAAGATATATGCAATTCGAATCCTTTTTTAAATAGTGCAAAAGACATACCTCAGAATATTTGGATGATGAACACACTCGAGAGTGGCTATTTCGCTGGACAGCATTCGCAGCGCCTTGGCATCGAGACCCGCTCTATCTAGGTCCACCACCTTAATGGCCACTTTGTCTGAAAACGGGTTGGGTTTTGATTTATAGAATGAATAAGTGATGAGTGGGAGCCCATCTTACCACGCGTCAGCTGGTGGACAGCGAGTTTGACTTTCGAGAAGTTGCCGCGTCCGATATCGCCACAAAATCTGTAGAGGCCAATGCGACGGCCGATGGTTACCTTCAATCAACAAAGGATATTTCTAAGCACATATATTTGTGAAAAATATAATTATAATAATATGTGCAATTTCTTTAGCAACTCGTGCCCAAGTTTGAGCTATTACACAAGCGTTTCCCTCAGGGACAAGGCTCGCACTAAGGTTAAGCAATCCGATGCAGCGATTATTTGATACTCCCATATACACATGTTCTAACAATTAACATTGACTGCGCCCATTCCGGCCACAACTCGTTGCCTGTAATTTATGCCCACGCGCCCCCGAAAAGCCCTCGTGGTCTTGCAATTAGCCAAGGTCAAGTGCGGTACATTTTTGTTAATGTAATTTGAACTGTGGACTGCACTTGACATGGCCGCTTTTTGCTTGTTGCTGGTCGCTCTTTTCAGCCATTCTGTTTGTGTTCGCTTGTTTTTTCTTCTGTTCTTTAATCCACCTTTTGAGCCAGCGAAGGAGGGGTGAGCGTTAATTAAGGAATGAGCAAACGAACGCAGCGCAACGCGGCGTATACGTAATGCGGATACTTGTATTTGGCCACACGCGCATTTTGCAACTCAAGGCCCGAACAAGCGGTGAATGAGCTCGCACACACTTGAAATAAATTTAACTTAATACAAAAAATGAATATGATAAAAGATGGTAATACATTTTTAAAGAAATTTATTTATGTTGTACATATATGTATGTATTTTACTACAGATGTTCTAACTTTAATTAATTACCCAGAATCATTTGTATACCCTTGCAGGGTATTATAATTTTCATCATGAATTTGAAACGCAGAGAAGGAGGCGGTTTCGACCCTATAAAGTATATATACATACATATTCTTGATCAACATCAACAGCCTTGGCGATCTAGCCATGTCCCTCTGCCTGTTTCTACGCAAACGAGTACCTCAGGTTTGTAGCTATCTAAATTTGCAGATAGTCTTCTGACTATTCTCACCACAATATATGTCGGGAACGGGCAGGATCGGTCGATTATATCATATAGCTGATATAGAAACAATCGGAAAATTTGTACGTTTTAATATACTCTAAGATATGGTCATTTAAAAAAAAAACCAAAAGTTAACCCTTCATTATTTTTAGTGCACCTTGCGATAGCCTCCCCAAACGCCATTGGTGCACAAGCAAATTAGCCTTGAACCCCGACATAATTGCAGCGCTGCGGCAGAGGGTTCGTGTATTAGCTAACACACAAACACACCTCTTACACACAGCCACAAACTCGGGCACACAAAGTGACAGAGGCGGCGGCAACAAGCGACAACGACTTTTTCTGTGACGTCAGGGTAGAGGCGGTGAAGGTAAACCCCCATTTTCAGTGCGCTGCTAAACAGGTTGCATTCAAGCTTATATGAGACACAATTCATCTTGCGCAAGGACACAAAATCTGGCACAATAAGTTCATGACACGGTGCGGAGATAAATTCCACCATAACAATTTGCAACCTTCGAGGATCTAACAACGTACGTAAAAGGGTGCTCGAGGAAATTTGCTTTATGTCATGGCTGCTCTGCAAATCGCATTAATCTAAACGAGTCTGTGGTGCTGCAAGGCAGGATTAAGGTTGATTTTACTCAATTGTTGCGACAACAAATGGTTGCATTTAGGTGTGCCAAGTCAAAGGAACAGATTTACTGCCAGTTAAATGATGTAGAAAATAGTTTACGGCAGTTTAGGAGTGAAATATAAACATTAGTTATATTTTATTTATGTTAAACTGTTTCAATTTTTGATTTTATCTAAATTTATCACATTTACTATAACAATAACCCAACAAATGTTCGTTATTAGAAATTACTTCCTATTAATGAGCTTCTACTATGTTAATTTAAGGTTTGCACTGTTTAATGTAACTTGACTTCTTAAAAAATCCAACACAATAAGAAAAGGTACATATATTACGCATACGCAGTGATGTCTCATATATAATACAAGCGAATATGGATCAAAATTAAGCTTTCTTTATACCTTTATCCGTGTTAAATATTGTTATGTTAAATTACGTGAACAGTACATCTACCTTACAAGTTCTTTAATCAAAATTTGGACGTAATGTAATGACTGTTCTAATTGGCGTCGGTCTAGCCATCAAAGAACACCTCAATCCCTTGGTGGGGCTTCTGGTTGAAGGATGCCAACGCCTTCTCCCAGACTCCCTACTAAAGTTTTTCTGTGGCCACAAGCATTTCAATTCGCACTTACCTCGTGGCCGCAGCGCGGATCGCATTGCAGCGCCTTGGTGAGCCTCTGGTAGGGCGGAGTGGGTGGCGGCGGCTGGCAAATTGTCAGCGACGTGGTCAGGGGCGGCGGCGGCGGGGGTGGCAGCGGCAGCGGGGGCACCTTCACAGTGACTGAGCTGCGCAGCGCGTTGGTATCCACGGCTGCCGTTTTGCTGCTTTCAGTTCCGGGGTGCGGGGCTTGGAATGGGGCTGGGCTGGCTTGCTTCGCTGGCAACTTGTTGGTCGTCGCCCTCGACGGGGTCACTCCTCCTTCGTCCCGTCCTATTTCGCTTCCCGAACTCGTGTGTAATTACAGAATGGCAAGTCTTAGTTTCAGAACCGAGCCGGGCAGTCTTACATTATTAAATGCCACCACGCCTGCGAAAAGTTGGTAAGTGAAAAAGAAGAGTTAAGCCAACTTGACTTGTGCTGCTCGGTAAACGTCTTATTTTAGTTGACCGGCAATGCGATTTAATTGAAAATATATATAAGTGGATAGTTTTATGGTGCAAAGGAAGCTCATATACTTAAGTTGCTGCAAAGGATGTGGGATCGAGATAATGAATTACTCATGTTCAAGTTGAGTTTTCTTTCAGTTTTAAATATAAAGTATTATTTGAGTAAGGAACCCGATTAATTATATATCTTTTAATGCTTCCACACAACGAGACCTTACATTGACGTCTCTTTAAACTATAAAATAAGCTATTTTTCTGTGGCTTAATGCAGTAAAGTATTTCTTTTTAATGTTTTCAACAAAAATGAAACTCTAATAACCCATAAATTTATATTAAAAGAGGCCGTTGAAAAACTTAAAACTAAATATATTACCTGCCTGACACTGATTTAGTGTTTGTTCTCTCAAAACAAAAAAATATGGAAAATAATGTGCTTTTGGAAATGGCGTTTATTATATGGCACCCCTAATGAGTTTTATTCAAAGGTAACGCCTTTCGGGCCATTAATTTTCAATTTTTCATCCGCCACAGGAAAAGTGCTGGTGAACTTAGATTAGCCTCCAAGTTCGATGATGGAAAAACCGTGAAGCATAAATTACGATAATTAAATGAAACTAACACGTCAAGCTGATTTCCCTACGAAACTTGGTAAGGCGACTGTCGTAAAAAATGTTCGCTGGCCAAATATAATTAACGGTTGTCGGAGAGCGCAGTGAAAATGGGAAAACTTTCGGGTGTAACGTAATCGATATGGGTTGAGGTTGAGTGCCCGGCCCTGTTTCATCCAATTATGCTGGTCGTAACTCAACTAGTGGCAGGACAGGCGGGAAAACAGATTTCCAATAAGCGAATAAGCAATTCTTCAATAATTCAACACGGAAAAGGGCTCGCTCTGCGCGCATCCTTGTGCTGCAGCAAAAGTTAACTCGAAGTAATTACGTAAATGGATTTTCTTCTCTTTTTTTTTTTTCTTTGCTCAAATTTCCTGTACAAACACAGCGACGGAGGGGGAGGAGGAGGGATTCCGGGATCGGCGAAATATTTATATACCAATCGGAGGAGAGCCCCATCCAGCCCCCTTTCTCTCGAGCGTGACAGGAAGTTGGCCAGGAAGGAACCGAGCCAAATCCGAACTCTCATCAGCCGGCGGCAGGCGACCAGGCGTACAAAGATACGAGCTTGCAAATGGGCCCGCACACTCTCTGCCAAGTGCTACTGCCACACACATATCTCACACTATAAACACTTGAAATTATTATAAAAGCCGCAAAGGGTTGGCCCAACTTTCAGGCCAAGCCGGCGACAGGCGACGCCATCTCTGAGAATGACTGACGGCTACAAGTCGCCTTTGGTGGTTTTAACACCACCTAGATGCGTGTACAATCGAGATCAAACTAATAGTGAAAACTGTTTGATAAAACATAAGGTTACCATATACCCGCCACCGAAAAGATTAGTTTTACTTGGAGCTATAGTTTGTGGAATTCCTAGAAACGATTGCATTTTGAAAGTAATCAAAGTTGCCATCAACTAAGTGCTGATTTCACCCCAGAGATTAAATGGTGTAGGTCGCCCTTGAGGCAATTTATGCATTCCTAGAAAGCCCTCAGCATTTGACCTAAAAAGATTAAATTCTTGGAAAAGCTAAAATATATATATAAAAAAATAACTTTAGTAATATTAAATAACATTAAAGTGCCATCAAAAATAGAGTTTAGTAATTAAAACCACTAACTATAGTACTATATTTTTGAGTAGGTTAAAGTATGTGTTATTTCACAATAACAATTTACAATTATTGAAAAATTTACGAATTTTATAAATAAACTTTGTTAAATTAGGGATATAGTTCGCATAAAAAGCATTAAAGCATAAAACAAGGCGATTTTCTGACTTATTTTTCAAATATAAATGTTGGCAGCTCTCTCTTGCTGACAGTTTAGTTTTATACAATTTTGTAGAAAGCCTCCATTTTGTGTTTACTATTCTGCTGGCCATAGTACAATTAAATTTACATTTACATTCGCATACATGCGTACATGTGAGTGTGTGTGTGTGAGTATAGTATTACGTGCCAGCTCCCTGCCAACCATTTGGCGATTCTCGAATCGCCGGTCGCCAGAAAGAGTCTTCTGGGAGTCGCTTTGGCGATTGCTGGAGGACTTATTTACGAAAATCGCCAAGAAGAGTCTTCTGCGAGTCGCGGTGGCGATCATTGGTGAAATAATTTTCGGGAATCCCGAAGAAGAGTCTTCTGGGAATCGCGGTGGCGATTGCTGGAGGACTTACTTACGAAAATCCCCAAGAAGAGTCTTCTGAGAGTTGCGGTTGCGATTATTTGGCGACTCTTAAAGCAGCGTTAAAAACTAGGAAATGAAGGAATCAGGGATTAAAGTACCGTACATAGATGCAAAGCAGAGAATGCGTCCAAAAGCAAAAGAGTTTTACAAAAACAAATTGCATTACATTTGAGTGAGAATAGGAGTGCCAACCGAACGTCTTTCAATATTTCTATGTTCATTTAGTTTGACTTCGTTCTTTTGTCTTTGCGGTCGATCTGTATTTTAATTCTTCGGTTAACGATTTTTGTTTTATTAATTTGTTTTTGTTTTATATTATTTTCAACTAAAATGAGTTCATCATCGAGGCAATTGAAAATCGTAGTAATCGCGAAGCAAAGCGACCCCAAAAACGTTTTAAATTTTATGAAACTTCCGAAACAGGACAACAAGAAACATGTGAAACAAGTGAAATAAGTGAAAGAAGTGAAACAAATATTAAAACTTTTGTTATTAGTTGTGAAGAAAATTATAGCGTTGAAAGCTATGATTCATTGGCACCCTTACTATCTGACGAAGAGACGATGGAATAAGTGGTATGGATTAACTTTATCTTTCTTTTTTATTTATCTAAGAGTACCAAACTAAATATATATATTTTTGTTTCAGAAAAACAAACTGCAACAAATATGTGGGAGCGATGTGCCAACATTTGTACGGAACTCATTAAAGCTATACTAAGGTATTATTGAAATTAGTATAATAAATAAATACAAATAATTTAATTTTAATTTTCTTTTGTATAGGTGTTGGTTTACGAAAGTTCCCGAATTCTAACGAACAAGATATGAACAAAATTTATCAGCAACCCCTGGTTGGAAACAAAATAAATATGTTAAATTTAAGATGATGTAAATGTAATAAAGAAAATTATGAAGTTATATAAATAAAAAAAAAATAAATTAATTTAAAAAACTCTTATACTCTCTTAAGGCGACACTTCCGCGACTCTTCCACAAGACTCTTCCGCGACTCTTCCAGAAGACTCTTCCGCGAGTCTTCCAAAAGACTCCTCTGGGACTTCTTCAGAAGAGCCCCCCGCGACTCCCTTAGAAGAGTCGCATTCGTAGGTACACTTTCTCCCAACAGAAGATCGGAAAGCGATCAGAATGCGATGTCGCGGGCGATCAAATTAATCTTCTAGAAGAGTCGCAGGCGACTCTTCCGCGATTGAAATGGTTGGCTGGGCTGTCACAGCTGCCGCAGGAGCCGCAATTTCATTTCGACGCTGGCAAGTATGCAACGAAATTTTTACACTTTTCCCACTTATCAAGCCGAAGCAGACTCTATTTCGTAGAGGCTGTGCCAGGGTTTTTGTGTGTGTTGCGGGGGGAGTTTGGGGTTACCTTGGATGGCTTCTCCCTCTGTCACGCATACATTTGCATGCTAATGTCCCCCATTTCCTCCCCCTCCTCCTCCATCAACGTGGAATTACAGTTTTAATTACAAAACTCAACATGAATGCATTTGATATCAAACGAAAACAGAAACGAGTCGGATCTGAGAACTAAGTGTAGTTGCAATTTGAGTGATGGGATTAGAAAGGGACGAGGTAGAGCGCAGAGATGGGAAAGTGTAGCTGGAGATACCATAAAGAGTGTTGCCTTCCAAGTTTTTCCTTTTGAAACCCTGAAAGGATATTCGCATAACTGGGTCAAAAATGTTAGCATAAAAGGAAATAGGCACTTGGCAAAAGCGAAACTCGCTACGCAGAAAAAAAAAGAAAAACACATAAAGGATATGGCGTACTCATACCGTAACATTTGATATTTCTCATTCACTTATGTTACTACTGAATTTTAAAGTTTATGTCAAGCTTATTTTGCAGAGCAAACTCTTGATCAGATATGGAAAACCTATTTCTAAGCAACCAAGCAATTACATTTATTTGCAGGCAATCAAGGATATCGACTGAAATTCTGGACATTTTCATCTTCTAAGATTTCAATAATTTCTTGAGACAAGTAAAATGGTTTGTGAAATTTCAATAAGGATATAAGAGCCCAACTTAAGCTTAAACCAGAAATAAGCATCAGTAATATGATAATCTTTTCGTAAAAATAAATTTAATTAAGCAAAGACCTCATTAGTTTAGCAAGCCATTGCATACAAAACAATTAGGCTACTCATGATATGAATTCAAGGAAATTCAAGGATTAATTTTACAGAATCTTAGCTTGAATGTCATTAAATGTATATATAATTAAGCTATTAAGCTATTAACCAACCATTAAATATTAATTTAAATCATAAATAATTTTCCTTGTTTGAATTCCTTGGA
The DNA here is from genome assembly GCF_030179895.1 of Drosophila kikkawai. Classification (NCBI taxonomy): domain Eukaryota; kingdom Metazoa; phylum Arthropoda; class Insecta; order Diptera; family Drosophilidae; genus Drosophila; species Drosophila kikkawai. The sequence continues at coordinate 9,268,515 of NC_091729.1, forward strand.
ACCGCAAATAAATATTCACATATGAGCCCCCAGCCCCCTTGGCGTTACCTCAACAAATGGTAGAAATTCTCTTCGTTCTTGAAGCTCATAAATTCCTTTAATATTTACAAGGGATACCAATTGACCCGTTTAGACCCTTTGGCTCCTCCCATAAATCACGCAAACAAACGGCTTAGAGTTTCGTAATTTAAGGCTTGGCACTTGCAAGGAGATTCCACTCGAAGTGTATGCAGCCTCCCTTCCACCCATCGTCCTCCCACTTGGGATAACTCGAGCAATGCCTCGCCTTGCCAGCTGCTATCGTCTGTAAAATTATTCACACATTTTTTGGGTCAAGTTCAATTGCAGGCATTAATTATAAGGACTTGGCACACTCTTGTTCGCCTCTCAAGTTCAAATGAATTGAAATTGCACGCCGATGGGTGGGCTCAAAGTGGCAGATGTCTTAATTTTACACAGAATCCCCGCCCCCACATGACTCACCCTAATGCTGTACAGATTTAGACATCGGAAAAGTGCGTGGTGGTCGAGAGATTAAAAATAACAAAAACAGCCCGTAATGAAATTTGTTTACGGAGGAGGATGCAGTGACCGCTTGGAGGCCAGAGGAATATAAATAGAAAGTGCTCCAAAATGAGATGTGCAGTGCACCGGCTGCACGGCTGTGTGGCTGCGGATGGCTAACTGGCGCAAGGACACTTGTTGTGGTCACCGGGGTACCATCAACAACCACCCACTCGCCCATAAAAATCGATGGAAATCTGCATGGGGATAAATACCAGAACAAGTCGTCCCCCTTATTACAAGCTCGACGTAAATGGAATTATGAAACACCAAATGCAATAAAAATGAATTATTAGAGTGAAAGGAGTGCTGCAAATGGAATTTATCACAATTTGCACGTGTAATTAATTAGTTTTTACGCTCCGTGAAGCAGAGCCGGAGAAGTCATTACGGACCCTTTCTCCCTTGCTAGTCGCCATTCGCCTTTCGCTTCTTGGTTTTCTCATTTGCAATTTGAATTTCATAAAGCAGAAGGCAAGAACTACACAACGACCGAAATTCAGTTATGTCCTTCAACTTGAACGATGTCGTTATACCCTTCTCCCCCTCGTACGCCATTTCCTTTATTTGAGCCACTTACAAGTCCAAAAACAAATAACAAGGACAATGGGAACAAGTCACAAGCACTATGGGGAATGAATGAATGCACTCGGAGAAATTATTGGTGGAATCCCCACGTTTTCTGACCTACATCAACTTTCAGCTTGTAAATGCGCCCCTTGTGTGCTTTGGACTTTTGGACCTTTTTTAAGACAGACTACACAAAACCAGTGGATTTTCTTCAAGTGAAAAAACATAGTACTTCTGAACAAAGGCAAACTGAATTTACATTTTTCGCTTGCTCATCTGTACTTGTTATAGGTCTAATGAAAAAGTTGGACAGCCTAATAATAGAAACCAAAGAAGACAGCATAAGAGTACAGATAAATAAGAAAAAAAAAACGAAATAAAGCTATTTAATACGACTTTCTTTTTTATATAAACCAAGGAGCACACAATTGAGTAACAGATAAATAAACAAAGAAAATGAAAATGTATAAAACTGTCAAGATTGCCTTCAAGCGAAATAAACTTAAAGAAACTGAGCAAGCTGCCATTAAATGTATCAGCTTTTTTATGATATTTCTTCTTGTAATGCCAAATTTAATTCCCCCATTCGAGCAGAACTTTACTGCTTAATGATCATGAAATTTCCAGCGAAAGGAAACCATCCATCAGCGGGCGACCGTCGAGAAGCAGCCCTCGCAGCCAAAGTGACCGTCATTATAGGTAATTCCCCGATGCCAGAGCAGCGCTGGCAATAATGCAAATACTTTGACTTGGACTCCAAAGAACGTGAATAACCAAGCGGTGGAATTCGCTTCTAGGAATGGGAGCCACCCCCTACTCACTCTTACACACATTTCGAACAGCAACAACCGATAAGGCAGGAAAATTTCTTCAGCTTCGTCCATTGTTTTTCTGAGGGGTATCATAAATTAGAAGGGTATATGTGTGCGGGTAAGGATCAACTGAAAGGGGTGTCAGTTCCAATCTATATAAATTAATACTGAAATTTTTTTGCTGAAAAAATTAGACTTGGTCTGCTTCTTTGGCTTTCTTCAACTAACATATATCAGAATATCAGTTTGAAAAGCCCCTTCAGACTCTACTGCTCATCTCCAAGTCGACACCCTCAACTCTACTCACTTCTATATGTTTTTTCTTTTCGGACCGCTCTTAGCCAAGCCCAAGTCAACTCAACTCAAGAATAAACGACGACAACAGCGAAAAATTTCCCAGCACAAAAACAAAGCAGAGCAAACGGAGGAAGGTAAGAAAAAAAAAGAGTCTCAGAACCAGAAATGAAAATTTGCATACAAAAACCCAAAAGTTGCGCGCGGAAGTTGTATGCGAAAATTCGCATGGGCGCACCTGGACGCAGGGGGCGTGGCGCCAGCGGACCGCCGATGGCCAAAGCCAAACCAAAACCAAACTGAAGCGAAAAAAAAGTATAGGGAAAAACGAGAAAACCCGTAAGGTGTAATGAGTGTGGAATGTCGTAAATTTTTAAATTGCTTTGCTTGGTTTTATTTTTTTTTTTTTGGTGCTGTCTTCGTGTCGGCCTTGTGTTTGTAATTTGTGCGGTTGTCTCACACCCGCAGCTGTGGAAGGGGCAGGGCGGGGTGGGTTTCGGGAACACCTTGTGGGAATTTCCGCTGAAAAGTTAAATTATGAGCCACGCACCGCTAAGCGCCATCCCCATCCCCATCCCCATTCTCATCGCCATTCCCCAAACCGTTCCCCAGACAGTGAGCGAAATAAAGTGACTATTATTATTGTTGCTGGGTCGGTTTGGCGTTTCAGCTAACTGAATGTCAAATCTATTGAGGCGATTAAAAGGCGCAAGCCCCCACACACAGAAGGCTCTAGCACACACACAGCAGCCTAAGCGCTATTAAGAGCAATCAAAAATCGTGTACAGCCCCAGGGAGAGAAACACGAGTACCGGACTACAGGTTACCCATTATTTGCTACTGATCTCAATGTACTTTTGGGTAAGAGAAATGGTTGGATACCTGAAATAGTCCCGTAGTAGTAGCTTATATATAACCTACTAACCCAGAAAATACCCTGTACCTAGGCAGAGAATTTCACTTTCGCGAGCTTAAGCCATCAAGTTGAGGCACTGATACACGCTGTGCTGACGTGTCACAGTCATTGATTGGGTCCATTGATCACTTTGTTGTCCCAACTGGACCACTCGCGAATAAATTCGATGGGTCAGTGGCGCCATCACAACCCCCTCTCCTCTGGGGAGGTACACATCGTCACCGTGTCAGTTTCAGTTTCAGCTTCAGTGTCATGGAATGCAAATTAATATTAATTAAACGCGCTGGCAGCTCAGCCGAAACTGTTGTTTCAATTTCGAGCAAGCTTGCCAAGGCAAAAAGGGGTATTGGGATTGGTATTGGTATTGGTTTATCCAGCGATTTCGAGGTGGAAAACAAGCGCCTGGATTATGGGTCTGATGTGGGTCTGATGTCTGGGTGCAAATGCGTGAAAATGTTGCTAAAATGCTGAAGATTAATGACCAACCACGACCTTTCCCCCACGTCACGATTCACACTGTGTGTGGAATACCCATAAAGCGAAATTTATGCTTTGCCGTTTAATCAAACATTTCAAATTGGTTGCTGGTTTACACAAAATTAATCATGTGTAAGGACCAAAAAGGGCTTTCGGGAAAATATCATATCCAGCTTGGGGCAGCTTATCATTTATTTTCTCTGTCTAATAGAGCTTAATTTCATTAAATTGCACACATTTTCCCGCTTCCGCATACATTAACCTGCAGAAGCCTTTCGCTGTAATAATATTCCATCGTCTACGAATAAACGGAATTATTTCGTTATTTTTATTGACGATTTCCAGCGCAATCAACGACACTCATTGCTGGAGTAAGCTCCCCCCATGGGACCGCAATGTTTGTTTATTTTTAGCGAAAAAGGTTCATTCACAAAGCGGGTTACCATATAATTTATTGTTGTTAGATAAGCCACATATATGCAAACGAAACTTATCTGTTATGAGATGGCCAAAAATACGTCAAAGAAGCGACAAACAAATTTCAGGCAATTAACAGGCTTGTATAACTGGGTTAAATCTGGAAAAAGTTATTACCTCTGAGGCTATTAGTCTATAAAATATTTTTAGAAACCCCTTAGGGGCTCCTATTTTTTTTCAGTTTTAACCAAGTTAAATAAAAAAAGAAAGAACTTGACCTGTCATACTTTTAATTTAATTATTTTAAAGCTGCTTTTGCAAATTTTAGTTCATATTTTTTATCAAAAGAACTCACACCTTTATATCCTAGATTAAAGTATTGTTGGTTTTCTTAAAATCAATAAATTTGTATATAATTTAAAACTGTAGAAAACATTTTATTAGATTTCGTCTACCAAAAGATACCTAAGTAAATATAAAATCCATCTGTCATGATTGATTGCCAAGGGTATTTTGAGCTTTGTTCATTGGTATACTTTCCCATTTTTACTGCTGTGATTCTTGAACAAATATTTATATTTGAAATTGCAATAACCAGAAAAACCAACAATTTATTTTTCATGAACCGCTGCGCTGTAAATTTAAAATCATTTCTGATGAGGGGGAAAAAACATGGAAAGGTAAATAACTTAGTTTCGTTTGCGTGTCGCGTACTTTGCAGCTGCAGACATGGCAACTGTAGGCAAACATTTAATTCAATTTACACTTAATTTAATTAAGGCTTATTGAAAATTATTTATTTTAATGACACAGCGCCTTGTGTGCGTTGAGGCAGCCCATGAAATATTTATAGCGCGTTTGCGGACTGCACAGCATTGCCCATGTTTTATTTATTTATAACATTTAAGTACAATGAGCAGACGCACGCATTGGCAATGGGTGTTTGCCCGCCTGCCGGCTCCTCTCCGCTCCTCTCGAGTATGTAAATATATTATTATAATACGTACTTAACGAGAAGTGCGACAGACTAGGAGAGCGCGCCTATTTGCACAACAATAAAGTCAATTTAGTCGGTACTGCGCGGTGCGGCTCAGGCAGGCTTCATTAAGTGCAGTCAAACGCGCGACATCGTCGTCTCTGAGTACCTCTATTTCTGAGGTCTCACAGTGCCCCAGCTCTACATACGTAAATATACAAGCATGTATATAAATATTTGTAGCTCTAACACCCTTATCAAGGGGTCCTACAGCCTCTGAGTGCGGGAAAGCCCCCTTTTTTTTTGTACACGTTTCTAGTATCCTGCCGATGAGCACACATTTGTCACTCCTTCGGCCGAACCGAAAATTCAATCAATCTCCCGAAGACAGGCTTTTTCTGTTCTTATATTTGTCCAGACATCTCTATTTATAGATGCATGACTCTGTCAATTTGTTTGCATGTCGTTTACAGGGCCTCGAATCAAGTCTCACCTGTGACTGATTAAGGGACGGAGTGTAGGTGACACGTGCGCAGACTTCCATGGTATTTATATTAGGGATTAGTCGGGCAATTAGCAAACCGAAGAAAGAAATATTTACATAGGTAATGTGGTAAGCAAAAGAGGAAGTAATCATTAAGTTTAAGCTTTGTTTGGTATACGCAAAAGACTTTTCCTATTACTTTAAGTTTTGGGAATTTTGTAAATGTAGCAAAATATAAACAATTGCTATCTTTATATATTTAAATACACATAAATTTTAGGGTATTTTCAGCTGCGGTTACCTTTCCATCATTTGCCTATTTTCTGATTTTATAAACTTATTTGTTGCGTGCGAATGAGAGCTCAATTCGCCTGATAAGACGCTGCGACAAGGGGTCTGCTCCGGTCTGGTCTGACGTGTATGTGGATGTTGATGCGAATGCTGAGGCTGGCCCCGAGGCCATCTCCTTGGAAAGTAACGTCGAACCCTTAACCCTTGTCAGCAGGCGGAAAGTGCGATGCATCGAAAAGTTTATGTATAATGTGCGTTTAATAGCGACAGCCGACGGCAGTGAAAGCTGAGAGAATGTAACGCATACGCAGCGTGGTCCCGAAATACTTTATTCGCAGAACAGTGAAAATAATGTGATAATACACTGAAAACACTAAATATGCCCGAAAATTGGAAGTTTAAGCAGAATATATGTAGAAATCACAAGACTCTATGCCATTTGTTGGTAAATTTGTACAAAAAGCGTTTTCTGTAATCCCATTTGTTATTCCAAGTGTATGGGGATAATGGGGAATGCGAATACGTAAGGAAGTATTATGGGCTTTTTCGAGCTGTTCCCTTTATTTCGTGCCGAGTGTTGGATGTAATGTGTGCTGTTTGCCCGCCTCTTAGCGAGGATGTGCGAGCATTGTCAACTGGCTTCGCCTTGAAGCTGATTATTACTGTTTGACACATTCTGCCGACTCGTCGACAATTCGCGTGGCCCAGTAGGAACGTCCGCCTGGCATCGACATCCATACCCGTGTATCCACACATCGACGTGCACATCTATTTCAACTGGCACATCAAGCATACGCCCCGTCGACGCCCCCCCACGGCTGACTTATTGAGCAAACACCGTCACAGTCCAGGCCATACATACTCAGCGTGTGTGTACGTACGTCTATGTCACAGTTGTGGCAGGCAAACAAATGGGAAAGTGGAAAACGTGAAAAGTGAGAATAAATAAACAAAAGCGGGCTGCAGGGGCAGGAACAAGTCAAAGACTTGTGCTGTCTGTCGCGCCGAGCCATTGACCAGTCGTCGGGTTAGCTTAATTTTCAGCAAGATCTTACTGCGGCTTTATGGCTTTGCTAGCCACACAAAAAAATAGTTCGATTGCTGTTGTAGTTGCTCTGTGCTCGATAATCTGTTTAATTGAATTAATGCGTTACCTTTTCCTGAAAAAGACCCGAGACTTGCAATGGATAATTATGTGAAACGTAGGCGATAAAACAAACGAGCGATAGCCAAACTTTCTTCGTTAGACAATCTATTACCGGATTTCGTTAGGTTATCGGAAACAAACCTAACAAGTTCTGTAAATAAATCTGCAATAATATCGTCATTTATCTCTACAGTGCGAAAATGGTGGCAATATCTTTTTTGTATGAATTATTTTGGATTAATTAAGAGTGCCCTTGGAATAGCCCTTAACAAAACATAACTACCTAACTAGTTCTCACAAATTAGTAATTTATGATTTATAAAAATTAAGAACTAGACTAAATTATTAAGAACTATAAATCAATTATTTATTAACTTGTATATCCTCTTGCTAAAGTTATGATTTATTCAATCGAATTTTCTACAATTCCTTACCGTGTCACAATTTATTAAGGCAACATTTCCAGAAAAATGTCATGAAATTTTCCGCTCAAGTTATTACTTAACTTTACTCTCAACTCCCAGGTCCCCGTTCTCAGTTCCATTGGGAGCATTAGACATCTCTTTTATTACCCACTCGTATCGGAATTGAATCGAAATTCCCAGAATCCCCGGCCAATATCGTTGGATTAGACATGACGATAACAAGCGTATAATGTTCTCAAAACTCTAATAGAGCGTTGGCATCTTCAAGTCGCTCGTTTGCTCGCTTTTTCGCCACTCGAGTTTCGTAATCATTTTCTCATCTTTCGCTCTTTCCCCCTTTTTCCCCCCTTTTCCGGCGGGGGCAAGCTGTTGCATGGCCGGTGGTTATAGATTGCCTCACAGCACATTACATTACATTTGATTATGAGTCTGTGTGCGCGTGTCGGCAACTACGCCTCACAAAATGCCACTGCCTTAGCCCCGATCCCCAATCCCCAATCCCCTCGAGAAACAGTCACAGGAAGGAAGCTTCAAGACGCGATTAAATCGGCAAATAAAATAGCAAGCGGACGGCATTCGGTGTTCGGTGTGTGGAATAGAGATAGAGTGATTGAGTGCAGAGCAACAAGAAGAAAATGCTTCCGTGGAAAGCGGGAAATGCAAAGAAGGCAAAACAGAAGTGCAAACAGCTAACGGGGTGGGGGTGGAGTGCACCCGGGTAAATAGTGCAAATGCTGAGAAAAATGAATTTTTGAAAAAGTTTTCTTTTTTCGGGCCACGAAGAGGGCTATCCCTGGGCAAGGGAAGTCTCAATCGGCTTTAAATGTTAAAATGTTTTCGGAAAAGAAAAGGCGAGCATGTAACTCAGTAACTCGGGGGATGTCTTGTGACTGAGGTCGACTCCCTCTGATTGAATAGATAAATGAAGGACGGAAAAGCACAGAAAATTGATTGCTAGGCGAAGGAATGTAAATGGATTCTCCATAGGAGCGCACAATAATACCAACTTGTATACAAACAATATGTATGCACGAATGTATCTCTGGTGAACAAAAGAATAGACTTGAAAAGAATGGATTCGAATGAAAAATAAAAGTCGAGGGAGATACAAAAATGCCAAGTAAACTGATAACAAATTTGTTTACCCCCATGGAGGTCAAGGTCGGTGGGAGTGTAACAGGTACAACGTTAGATGGATTTGCGACCCTCAACGTTCATATCGAATTTCTAATAAAATTTAACAAAAAAATGACATTCGATTTGGACGGAAATTAAATAGTTAGTTTAGTTCTTATAAACAACAAACACAGTCTCGTGAGACACTCATAATATATTCTATCTAATTCATGATCAAGAAAATACTATATACATGAAATTCAATAAAGTTACCAGCATTTTGGGTTAGCAAAGTTATGAATTTTCATTCATAAACATTTCAATGAAAATTTCAAAAAATAAACCTCGTAATTTGACATTTATTTCTTGGTTTATAACTTCCTTTATTGGATCGTAATTAACAAACTTTATAACACTCAAAAGAGTTCGTTTGGCCGGTTTCACCTTTTTCGTAACTTCCCTGAAAGAAATGTCTCCGATATTTTGTGTTTTGTCAGACCAGAAAATGATGTGAACAAACCTAATTGCGTCAATTCTCTTTACTTTTTCATTTTGGACACTGGCAGAGCGGTTGATGGAATCCCATGATAATTATTAAGGGCCATGGCAACGTCCGTTCGGTGCAAGAGAATCGCATTAATTTCCCAACCCATCGCCGGCCAATTACCGGCCAAATGCTATTAGCCACAGACCCGCAACAGGCCAATTACAAGAGCAACTCGAGCTCAAGCCGGGCAAACCTAATCAAGACCCAAAGAGACCTGCCAAAAAATGTTCAACTTGAACTGAATCGAGTTACGTGAACAATTCCAGACTGCCTCTATGATTTTTGGCCAAATAATATTTTAAAGGCCGGCGAGCAATTTAAGCCCTGGTCTGCTCACTCAAGCTTAGGAGGGGATTTTCTTGGCCATCTTGGACAACTCAACTCTCTGTTGCTCTGCTATGTCTGTTGTGGCTTCTGTTTCAGTTTCGGTTTCTGTTTCTGTGTTGCTTTTATGGCAAGTCAAAAACCTATTAATGCCCAGCTCAGCAGCACGTTCAACTTGTTACAATTTTTATTTTCATTTTCCTCTTTCATCGTTTTTCTGCGCACACTAAAACATGTTGCCTGACCCGCCGATTAAAGATTTAAGTCAGAGATTAATATCCAAGTGTTGTCTTTTGTTCGCATATGAATATTCATATATATTCTAACCTCCAGGTGACCTTGTCTGGTCCAAGTAAACAGGTGTAACGATAACGCCATGACCTTTGCGTAAACTCGGAAGGTGTCCAAATGTAAGTGACACATGGATAATATTTATTTAAAAGTTATTAGAAGAAGGAAATTGCAAGGACTAATCAAAAACATAATTAAACTAGATTTGAAATATTTATATTATTTTATTTTTTATTATTTTATTTAGCAGATCTCTTTATTATATTTTAAATATTAAATTATTAGCTGATGGCAAAGGCCTATTTCTGCTCGATTTTAATCAATAACAATAGTCTAATTAAATTATTCACCCTAATGACATATAAATGATAAAAATCATCATCAATATCTTAGAGATCAATTTCATCTAATATAAAAATTATAAAGATATTGTATATTTTACAAGAAATTTGATTTTAATTGGGCAATTCAAAAGTTTTCTCAACAAGTGTAAAGGGATGTTCGCATTGACAGAATTTAATTTGTCCGCCTTCCTGTTCTTGTGTTTTTTCTGCCGTTTTATTTGTTTTCTACTAGTACTTCCGCCAGTTGGCTTCTCTGTGGCTTTTGCATTAGCTTCTGCCATCGAGTATCTCATTCCGGCCCCTGTCATATATGTTCGTGTGGCCATCTCACCCCTTCCCTTGTACATAGACAGATACCCCCACATCAGCCGAACCGAACGGAACCCAACGGAACCGTGTATTGAGCCGCCTTTGGCGCATTGTTTGACATGACTTTAATATTTCAGAAAACGATAAAAACAGAAGGAGAGAGTGTGGGCCTCAAACTGCCGGCACAAAAATGTATTTTGGCACTGTGTCGCAACTTTAATCGATACGGAATATCAGCGGCAATAACAACTGCATTCCCATTCCAGGCGGTGATTGTTTGCCACAGGGCTGTCATTCTGAATTTTGACTCTCAATCGCCTGCGATACCCGGGCATATCGTATTTGTATCTCCGGGGTACACTGCCCCGTCTCGCATCGCAATCAATTCCAATTAGGGTAAGTGGGGCAGGTGTCCCGGCCATACGCTGTGCTGTGCCGTGCTCTGCTGGGCCGCTCGGGCCATAATTAAGCTGCGTGTCATTATGCATTGCTTGCCAGGATCATTTGGGTTTAATTCAATCAAGCCTCCGTTGCCGTCGCCGTCGCCCAATGTCCACCGTTCGCCGTTGAGTCCGTTCGGTCCGTTCGGGTGTTTCCTTTCGCTTTCCATGGAAATGGGAGCCAGCATGGAAATAATCACCGGAAATCTCGGAACGGAAATGGTCGTAATAACGGCACCCGAAATGGACGACAGCGCCGCATTTAGCCAAACAAAGTGAAGTGCCGCCGGCTGGCATTGGCCCTGTCCTCGCTCTTGGCCCAAAGTGTTGTTGTGCATGCCAACGGTACATTAATTCGCATTCATAAATAACACTAACGCCGCCTGGCAAAGTGGAAATCAATGCAGTCCGAGTCCAGGCGCACTGGGGCAGCTCGGGATCTCCTCTACTCGAATTGTTTGATTTGGTTCGGACGGGGCACTAATTACTCACGGTAGGCAGCCGGTTGATAAATGGGGGATCAGTGAATGAATAAGTGGAGTGCAACAGAGTAGGATGTCAACGATTCGGAGGTTTTGAAAAAGAGGCAACATTGAGCTTTCAGGATATTCAAAAGTTTTAGGTAGCTCAATATATTTTAAATATTTAATTTAATATTTATTATTATTATTATGGCAATAAAGTTAATGTAAATTACTTTCCTATATTTTCAGTGTCATTCTCGAATGCCTAAAGTTGACCCGACTGAGGCCTGCCAAAAAGTGAGCTGTCCAAATGGCATAATCTCTGCCTGCACCTCGCACTTGACTTGATTTGCCTTCTCCCGCCCGATAATAGCCACAGGGAATGGACAGGAAACTGGGACTGACTGGTGTGCCGCGGGGCTGACAGCTGGCGGGTTTGCAGTTGACTGACTTCTTATCTCCTGCCCTGCGGCAGATGCGAATGTGTCAACTTGGTTCGCGCCTCCGCAAATCCTTCCGTCGCTCGCGCTGACATTGAAATGGAAGTGGGGTATCGGGGCGGTGTCTAGCTATTAAATATGCAATACATGATAATGTGCTTGGGCAAGTGAGTGGAGAGAGATGGCTACTGCTGAGTCACAGCATTTCACTCGGGGATCGCATTATAAATTACTCGAGCTCGGGGCCAACTGCGATAAATGATGGTGCAGAAAAGTGCATTGACAGCACTGACAGTTGCCATAAAATATGGTCCAATAACTTGGGTTCAAGTGGGATTTTTCTCGGCACTTTCGGAAAACTATTCCACGACCATAACACGAATCTTGAGTAAATATTTTGATGGCATCCCCAGGGATGTTTACGAAACTGCTGCCAAAGTCGGAAAAAGAAGCCAGAATAATCATTGGTTTTATCTCAGGCACTCGTTCACTATCTATCTTTTACAACTTCTGCTGCGGTAAGTCGTGCGCCAACCAAGCCGTTTCGAGGAGTAAATAAAATAAAACTAAATAAAAGCAGTTAGCACTCAATATGGTTGCCACATAACGTTTACGTATGCATCACCATCAGCACCGCCATCATGATTTAAGACATTTCATCCTGGGCCCCCGGAAAACGTCGTGCTGCACGCCACATGGCAGCCCTGCCGACTATAAATTTAAATGGCCATTTCCAGTGTGGCAAAACGGATAATAACCCATTTGATGTGCGGACACACTTTTTCCATTAAACCTAAACACAATACGATGCTCGCTCACCGAAGAAATATGGCCTAAAAGGTGGAAATGAGGCCTGTCCGGGGCGGTATTATATGTGTGTGTATGGGCCGGGGCTTAAACACTTTTACGCCCTCAACTTATGGCGCACAGCGCACACACGTTACGTATACGCACGATTGGCCCATAAATGCTCGTTTCCCTATGCATGATGGCATTGTTAACTCTTTTTAATTGAAATCGTGTTGGGGTTTCATTAAGCGCTTTTGAATGCAGACAGAACAAATTTGTATTTGGCCATTCCGGATGGGATTCTATGCATATTACGTATACGCCCAGTGTGCTCAAATTATTCATTAAAATTCTAATATAATCGTGGTAATCGTAATACTCATTTCGTACGTCATGTAATTAAAATACAAATTCTTTGTTTCACCAAACTTTCATATAGTATTTAATGATTATATTTTAAGATATTAAGCATACGTATACGTATTTTTTCCGTAACAATTTTGAATACATGGTAATGTATTCTCCTTCCGTAGCTCAAAACGATTATTAAACGCTGTTAATTGAAATTGTGTCGTGGCTTTATCTTCCTTTTTATCAAGAATTGAGTGACAATTTCGTCACTCGCTGGCAAAACTCATTTGCAACTCAATTTCCATTGGAAATTGAATCAAACCCGTCCACACAGACTGTCAATTATGACATTATCACCGACGGAAAACTAAGTTCCAACTTGACAGCCAGCACCCCGCCTCTCAGCAAAACATTGCTCCAATTACAAGTTGTGTCTGTCGGTATGCGTGAGCTTCCCCTCCGCTTTTATCTGCATACATATATACATACACGTACACCTACACACGCTACCGCTTCGGTGGCTGCTGCTGTTGTCCTCCTAATTTGCATGCCCGTTTTCATGCACCCTCGCAGTTTGTAATTGAATTAGTTTTAATGCGATATTGTGGCGCGATAAGACCGACACCCTGATAGCTCTTTTATTCGTTTATGAACGCTCGTTTATCAATTGCAACTCGCACAATTCACTTGCAATTGCCCAAACAAAAGACACACGAAAAATCAGAAGATATAGAGCACCTAAAAAAACAACAAACAAATAAGAAATAACACAAAACGCGAAATAAAATACGAAAAAAGAAGAGCACAAATCACAGAGCAAGCAGAATATACGATGTTTTGTATACAAGAGCTAAAGAGAACGTTCTCTAGAATTTCGATTCGTAGTGGTGTTTGTTTGTAATTACCAGAAAAACAATTTCAAAAGTGTTGTTTTTTCTTTTCAATTTAAAACAAATATTTTTACACACAATATAAGTCAGCATTAAATAAATATTAGATGGTTCAATTTTCAAAAGAGCAAACTTTTCAAAATTCTCCATAATTGCAACAGATATTTCACGGTTCAACACCTTTTCTAAAATTGTTATTATTGCATAAATTATGTAGTATCACTTGTTTTCTTTTTGGTTTGCACTTTTGCGGTCACTCCGCCCCTCTACCCTTTGGATCATCTCTCGGATATGTGTGATATGCGGTGATAAAAAGTTAATCAAGCGGCTGGCCTTTGTTGTTGTGGCCACCGCAAGTGCCACTGGCTGCTCCTCGTTACCTGAGCGATGATCCGATCCACCTGTGCTGCGGAACAGGTGCAGCTGCTGCAGATGCAGATGTGAATTTAGATTCAGATTCAGATGCTCTGGCGGAATTCCCTCGGAGCGTGCCGTTTGCGTGAACACTAGTCAGTGGGTCGGTCTCGGGACTCGGGAATAGCAATCGCAACGTTCTCGACGCGCCACATGAACTTTTCAGACTGAGCGCCGAGTCGGAAGCGAGCGGCCACCCGAACCAAAAAAAAATTGAGAGCGGCCAAAGAAAGCCGACGCCGACGCCGACGCTGACTTCGTAGCTGCCGGTCGCCGGTAGCAGCACTTTCTCAGTCGACCGAGGCAGAGCGGCCGAATGTGGGTGGTGGGCGCATTTAAAATTGGAGGAGTGAACGTACTCGGTGGGCGTACACTCAGATGAAAAGCCTCCGAGCCGAGCATCGGCAGCAAAGGCCACTCAAACAGTGAGTGAAAACGAAAGCGGAGCAAAGCGGCCCCAACTGGGCGAATCGGGAAGCGATTCTAAATCATTGAATTCTATTCCGATAAATTTTAAACAATCAAATTAAATGGCTGGCCAGTCTATTGCAGACGGAAAAGTATTAAAATGAAGTGAAGAAAATAAAAGTAGTAGTCGGTGGCTAAGCAGTAAAGTTTAGAAACCAAGTGGGTTGCCTTAAAAATGCACAGAAATATAATTTCTATTCTATTATAAAAAAATATATTTTTGCTCCGTTTTAAATTGGTACAAAACTTAGTAAATACTTAAAGAATAACGAAATAAGAAAATACCTTAATAATAGCTTATTAATAACTAAAAAAAAACGAAATTATAAAATATAATAACAAACTAATTGATTCTCGAATAAAGTTAGAAGAAAAAATTACAGGATCAGAAATTTAATTTAAATAATTTGCATTAAAAAACATTTAATGAGGTAAACAACAAATAAGTTATAAATAATTTATAAAGTCTTATTCAGCACCATGGTTTCTTTAGTTTTTTAGCTTTTAGTTCTTTATTTCGAGCTTTACAAATTAGAGATTTGACTAGCCTCCCTCCAAATATTAAATATAGGAATATTTTCAATCCTACTTCATTAAATCAGCGAATTTTCTAAAAGAATATGCACAATTTTTTTTATTAGTTTTTAAAGAAATAACTTTTACAATCTGACAATAGTAAGCTGCTTTTAATTCTGAGTGTACTATACAATAGTCCACTTGCGCTCTCTCAGTACCCATCGACACTACGTGGACGGTCATCCACAGTGATTAGAAAAAATTAATTATTTAAATAGGTTCAATATTTGAAATTTGGTCAAGTAAAAGTAAATGTAAGAATTTAAGGTATTTATAGATTGTTTTTAAAAAGAAACGTGCTCAAAATAAATACAAGAGTAATTATATGTTGGCCGCACAGATGTATAGACTTGATAGCTAAAATCCACAATGTACAAGCCAACATTTAATTAAACAATCGTTTTATTGCACGTATACACGCGCAGCCACACACGCCAAAAAAAACCATGAAAAACTTGTAGGCAACCAGCAAACAAATAAAAATAAAATGCTATTGAAATAAAATAAAATTAAATACACAATCCATCACAGGGCATGAGAGCAAACATGTCTTTTTCCCTAATTCGAATTTTAATAAAAACGTTGTGATACTTATATTATGTTGCCACATATAATTTCCCCTGGAACCCTTTACACATGTGAAACTCCAAATCTATATTTTCGTTTGCTTTTTAATAATCAATTTCATGTAATCAATGGTTAAGAAATCACATTCGGCGCAAATCCTTTCGCCTTTATAGTTTTTGTATTCAGTTTCCATATTTTTGTATTAAAAGCCGAATTGGTAAACAAAAATTCAACAGGTGGGTGTATATTAAATAAAGCTAATGACTAAGATTAAGTTAGGCACTGTCCGATTTGCATGTTTAGTGTCCGGAGGCATTCCTAACTGAAGAAGTACACAGAGTCCAGTACGTTCCGCAGGTCGAAGTCCCCCTTCTGGGGCAGTTGCTTCAAAGTGCGGTTCAGCTGGCGCTTGGACAGATCCTCCACGGAGCCATCGTTGGTGAAGTCGCTAAGAACATAAAATGGTTGATTAACAACTGCGAAAGGAAATGCGAATAAATAAATACTCACGTGTCGTGGAAGCTGTAGGTGCGCTTCATGAACTCCGAGAGCTGCTCCAGGATGGGCTGCGAGTGCAGGGCCACAAACTGCTCCCGGCACATCCGATTCAGCTCCGGCACCGTGCTCGCGTGCGTCCAGAAGCAGTCGTGCACCGAGACGAAGGTTATGCCCTTCCGCTCGCAGTGCAGCGAGGTGAGCATCATGTGCGAGGAGTCCAGCGAGTGGATAAAGTTGGGCGGAAAGGCGTTCTTCTGTTTGAGAATGTTCGGTCTCTCGAACATGTCCATTGGCAGGTTGGCGGTAACCTTCAGGCCGGTGCGAGCTGTGTGCTTCGCCTCCTGGCGATTGTAAGGCTGCACCACTGGCAACCCCAGGGGCGTCACCCACTCCACGTTCTGGCTGCAAACGCCGGCAATGAGGCGAGCGCACTCCGTGAACCAATCTTGAATCTCTCTCGTGGACGTAAACATTTCTCGCAGGCTCTCGAAGGTCTTGGCCGTGAGGTATGTGGAGGCCGGCCACACCCAGTCCTTGGGGAAGTCGTCAATGTCCTTCAGCTGGCGTGCGATCTGCAGTCGTGCTCCGTAGCGGGTAACTCCGTATACCGTCGTCATCACGGTCTGCTTGATCACCTTACGACGCACGAACCCGGCTAGGGCTTCCGCCACATGCAGACCGTTCTGGGCATCGGCTTTCCTGCTCCGCTCCACCAGAGTGGCCACGGCACTGTACACATCCTGCGGGATGGCGGACGGCGCCAGATTGACACTGCAAGCACCCGCCTTGTCCCTTCCCAAGGCCGCATAATGCTGCAACCCGTTGCAGGAACCATCCTGGTGGATGGGGAAGCGGCTGAGGTAGGCGGCGGGATCCGGACAGCGATGCACCTTGGCTATTTCCATGCAGCAGGCCAGAGTTTGCCACGGTTCATCCGACTTGGCCCACCACTGGCGTCCTGTGAGCGGATTGTCCGCCGAGTCCAGTATCTCCGGCATGATCTCCTCCGCGTACAGAAGGCGCTCCCTCACCGAGTCCCGCTTCTTCAGACCCGTCAGGTTGATGCAATGCAGTTTGAGCCAGCTGAAGCCGTCCACTCCCAGTGGCTGGGCTTGATCGAAGATGAGCATAGAGCGGGCCAAGTCCGAGCCCAAGTGATTGAGATGCGGCGGCACGGGATAGACGCGTCCGCGGAAATCCATGTTGTGCGGCAGCCAGAAGACTTTGTCGCGGTACTGAAAAACAGGAGAAACAAATAGGGAAAATGAGTACAGATTTCGTTTAAGTTTCGCACAAATACTCACGTGCTGAGCCAGCGACAGCCTGTAAAGAGCATCGCACCACAAGCTGTACATTTCGGCCTGCTTCCTGCGGTGACCCATTTTATCTCGGAACTGCTTGGCGCGATCCGCATTGGAGGCAGCATTTCCATCGGCGTCCTTGGCCGGCAGCGTGGGCAGCTGAGGCAGAGAACTGGGCGGCTGGGGGACATCCAGCTTGGCGTCGCCACCATTCTGGAACACCTCAACAATCACATCCAACAGCTGGGTGTTCACCCGCCAGGGAACGCTGGCCAGCTGATTCAGAGAGTCTAGGGCAGGATACAGATGTTGCGGATTCGAGGCTCCAATGCGCTCCCATTGCTGGATGGCCTGGTGGGGCAGACGAATGAGCTCCGATTTGTTCAGCAGGTAGCCCCCGTTGTGGGGAGTACTCCAGGGCTGTGGGGGACACAGCATGGGCACCAGATTCGACTCAAAGGTAAGCGTCTGCTGGCGCGAAGCCCGCAGCAGTCTCGCCAGCACCGGATGTGGCTTGACCTCCTCCTTAACCAAGCGGCCCTGGTTACGGAACAGAGTGTAGAAGGCGGGCAACAGATTCTGGGGCTGGGTAGTCGTCTTGGACTTGCTCTTCTGCTTCCTCATCACATTGGCATCGATCTTGATGTCCCGCATCAATATGTTGTACAGGAAACGACCCACGCCAGTGAGGACATTGGATGGCCACGGCACCTCCGGCAGATCCATGCTTGGCCCACTCTCGCGCTGTTCGTGCACGAGGCGCTGCCACGCCTGCCGCGTGTTGTCCTGCGTCCTGCCGCTGTCCCACAGGTCACAGTACGAGCTATAGATTTCGCCCACCTTCTCCAGCGTGCCGTTGTGCTTCTTCTGCTCGATCTGGTAGCGTCGCTGCACCTTCTGGCCGAGTTCCTTGTACAACTGGCCCACCGTCGGGCTGAATGTCTCTGAGCCCTCGGCCAGCTTGTAGAGCTCCTTGATTAGGATGTCGGAAAAGTGCGAGGTGTCCAGGGTCTTCAGGTACGTATAGTAGGTCATAAAGCCATGTGGCTTGAAGCGGACCTGGGCCCGCATAGTATTGAGATCCCGGACAATGGCAGCAGAGATTTGCTTCCGCCAAGATTCCTCCAGCTCCTTCAGGCGCTCACGCTAAAAGAAAAGCATTATCTATCGGGTAACACACTTAGGAAGATCAAACTTACGCATCGTTCGGCATTGGCAAACTCCTTGGACTTCTCGATGGACTTGATGGTGATGCAGCCGTCCAGTTCTACCTTGAGCTGCTCCCGGGCGAGCTGCTCCAACTGGGCTTTGGTGTAGCCCAGCTTTGAGTTCATAATCGCATAGTCAGAGTCTCCTGCTGGCGCAGATCCTTCCACTGGCAGAGTGTGCTCATTCAGGTGATTCAGCAGCTCGTTGTCGTAGCCCAGCTGGGGTGGCACATAGACGGGGGTAAAGTCCGGACGAATTCGCCGAATGGCATCCAGGGCTATGTCTCGCTGATCCGCTACGAACTTGGAACGGTCCATAATTTGGTTCAGGCCGAATCCTTCGTCCTCCGCCTGTGCTATGTACTTGGCAATAGTTCGTTGATTCTCCTCGTCCGACTCCAGACGGCCCAGGCACTCGAAAATGGCAGCATAACTTTGTTCATTCAACGCAAGACCATCCTCTTTGATAAGCGGAAACAGCTCCTGAGACCGCTCAAAGAAGCCCTTGGCCGCATAACCGTGCAGCAGGATATTGTACAGATCGACGGTAATAAGGCCTTGGGACAGATGGGGCAGGGAACTCTTCCGTACCCTTCCGCGATATGCAATGATGGTAGACAAGGCACGACTCAGCATATTGGCCGACACGCAGACGTTCAGGTAGGTGACCAGGTTCATGTGCAGCGCCCTCTGCTTGGCCAGACGCTCCTGCTCCTCGTTGACATGAATCTTTGACTTAAAGCTGCCACAAGAATATATATAAAAATTTATGCTTAAATCTTTGTTAAAATCCAAGCTCACCGCTTTTTGGACTTGGCTGTAACTGCACTGGCTGCGGGCAAGACCACTGACGTTGCCGAAGACGGTCTGCTTCTCTCAAGAGGATTGATGTAGGGTTCGATGGCCTCAAAGGGATCGACAACGACCTCGGGATCTTCAGACGGAACCTTGGTACTCAGACTAAAAGGTGAAATGATTTTAAAGTAAAGAACTTTCCAGCGATAATGCAAGAGTTCTCTTCTATTACTCAGCTTACCCGAAGTCGGCTTCGTGACGTTCGTTCTCAAGGCTCTCGATGATGTCCCGAAAGTTGTTAAAACTCTTGAGGATGTTCTGGACTTCCTCGGGATTCGCTACCACCTGCTTGGTGTACTCATCCTTGCCAAAGAATAGCATCGGCCGGTCATCGTATAAGCCAGATTCCAGAACAGAGGCATCCAACGCCTCCATATCGATTTTTTGGTACTCCACAGGTTGCCGCTGTGTCGACTCCAGGGCGCCGCCCTTGCTCTTCTTGCTGTCCTTCTTATCCTCCCGCGCACGCCTCTCCAGAATCTGTAGCTGGGCTTTCTGTATGAAGTCGGCTAGCTTCTTGGACTTGAGCCGCTTCACCCGCGACCGGCGCTCGCTGATGGCCTGCTCGGTGACTGGAAAAGGTATACAGAATGATACTTTGATGCAAATTCTGGCTGGGATGCGACCTACCCTCGAGGAGCTCTACATATTTGGCGTAGCGCGGCTTGCGCAATCGCTTCTTTTTGGTCTGGGCCACTGCATCTGTCTGTGTGGGTATCGTTGTTTGTGTGCGTGCCGCCGTCGCCGATGTTGCTGTTGCCGCTGCAAGTGTCACTGAAATCGGCAAGAAAGCACATGTCTCGTTGAGAAACACCCATTAGGAGCTAGTATTTGTCATCGCTCTCACCAGCCGGCATTTGGCGGTATAGCATCTGATAATACTGCTGATAATGCCCGAAGATCGGAGGCGCAAATCCAGAGTTGCCGCCGCAGCCGCAGCACACTGTTGTTGTGTTGTGGGCGGTGGGTGGCACTCGCAGTGCCTTTTGCACCGCCGCCGCTCGATTTGCACTCAACAGACGATACATTTCGGGAAACTGCAGCTAGCGGCACGCTGTCCTCGCAATTCGCATCAAATTATCTCGTTTATCGGCTGTTTTCACACAGCTTTTGCTTGCATAATACACACGGCAACACACACACGACCTCGTCCAATTTGTTATTCATTCCTTCACGTGTGGCGGGCAATGTGGCCTTAGCTCAACAAAAACGGAGCGCATTTTCTCGTTCACAGCAAATGGTCACACTGATTTAAAAATTACGTTGGTAAAGTACGTATGAGAAAAAACGTAACCATCCCCCTTTATTTTTACTAAAAGCTTAGAACTAACATAGACAAAATAATTTTATATAATTTATATGGCATTATAATTTGGCAAATAATCGTACATTGGAACCAGTTTAGGAAAATGTATATAAAAAAAATAAACAAATTCTTCTCAGTGCAGCACATTGACGTAAGTTAAGAAAACGTAATCGTTTCTGCTATCGCAGCAGCTGGTCACACTAAATGGCTTTTAAACAGCTAATAACGCGCGCAATTCGAAAACTTTAAGAATCATGTGTCGTTAATAAATGATTAATTGATAATTCCTGCTCTTAACATTTCACACTAGCAGCTATTAAATTAATTAACTGGACCAACAAATCATCAACATCAGAATGTGCTCTTCCGGTTCACTGTTGACCTTGTTTTGCAAGTTCAATAAGCTTTTAATGTTAATACATATATGACGCCACAAAAAGGATTCAAGAACATCTGAAAAACTGCGAAAACTTGCCTGTCGCTGGAATATCGGTGAGTTCCTTTAACCGCATAAGGAACACCAGTAACTAGGATGGTTAGAAGCCCTAAAAAGCGAAGAGGTTGTATTGTCTCGTCAAGGCTTTGAGCTTTGCCAGGGAGCCAGCTGAGCATTTATAAGGCTATCTTTCCAGTAGCTGGAAAGCCAAAGATACGGAATCCAGTTCTATGGCAAAGCTACCAGTACCACTCAAAACTAAATTTAAATATTGAGAAGGCTTCTTCGCAGAGTATCCGCATGTTATATCCGCAACGAACAAGGGCACTATCAGGGTTCTTAAGTTCAGACCTTCATAAGAACCCGCCATACCTACATACAGCTAACTGCGTTATGGGAGACATGTGCATAAATTAATTCCAATTAACATATTTTGAATTTCCGAATTTGTAAGCTATAATGGGAAAATGCAGTATAGAGCCACTTGATTGCGTACGTACATATTGTACATGTTAAAAAAAAATAGTTTTTTTTTTTTGCAAGAGTTCAATGTTCGCCGAATTGAATATGGAAATCGTTGCGCTAGCGTAGTCGTCGGGCTTATGCGACACTGCGAATCAAGAATGCTTCTTCAGTACAATGCACGATTTAGTAGCCAAAGCACGTTTATAGTTAACGAAGGGAGACAAAGCCTTGGAGGTTTTTAATACGACGATGCTTACGCCAGTAGATCCTCACCAGATGGCATTTTTTGCCAGTATGTGGCCCACGGCAATAGTGCTGACCACCTACCTGGTGTTCGTCCTGAAGCTGGGTCCCAAACTGATGGCGCAGAGGAAGCCCTTTGAGCTGCGCGGCATGATCAAGGCTTATAACATCGTTCAGATCGTGTACAATATCGTTACATTTGTATATGTGAGTATCTCTTGAGCAACCCGAAAGGACTAAATAATCACAAGTCTCAATGAACAGTACGCACACTTCCTGTTCGTCCTGCGGCCCTACAACCTGCGGTGCATAGTTTCATTGCCCATGGACCACGAGTACAAGGATAGGGAGCGCCTTATCACAAATGTGTACACGATGAATAAAATCATGGACCTGCTGGATACGGTGTTCTTTGTGCTGCGCAAGAAGAACAGGCAGATTTCTTTCCTGCACGTGTTCCACCATGTGGTCCTGGTCGTACTTTCTTATGCGATTCCGACGCTATACGGCTTCGGCGGCTCCGTATTGCCAATGGCGTTCCTAAACCAGATCGTACATTCGATAATGTACACCTATTATCTACTGTCCTCCATTAGCCCCGCGGCCCAGGCGAGTCTCTGGTGGAAGAAGTACATCACCATCGTTCAGTTGATCCAGTTTGCTCTCATCATTCTTCAATGCCTCAACGTGCTGGTGCAGCCCAATTGTGATTCTCCGCGACCGGTGGCCTATGTGTTTGGATCCTTCTCGGTGGCCTTGGCCGTGATGTTCTCCAAATTCTACTTCAAAACGTACATTCAACCAAGCAGGAGGAAGTCGGAGAAATCTTAGACCAAGCAAAAATCAAACAATTGTTATTAGCATTAATTTGAAAAATAGGTGTCTCGCGTTAAAAAATAGCTTATGCATTTTGTTTGTTTATACTTACGTGGATACACTGCGGCTTGCCAGTTTTTGCATACATAATAAAATTATATGTATTATGCTGTGACATTGTGCTCTACGGATATGACAGCTTCGTCTGGTGTTTGCGTAAAAAGAGAGTTTTAATTCTGTTCAAAATACAATACACAATCCCAGAGTTTGACGAGAAAATGGCGACAAAAAAAGAAAAAGGGAAGATGGCCCCAGCGAAAGTTGAAAAGGATCTGATCCCCCATCCGCAGCCGCCAAACGTTTTTCTCTACATCCAACTGGCTAACATTAAAAACCTGCCGGTCACAGAATATCCGCTGGAGATTCACATCAGCCAGGCCGAGAGTACGATTGTGAAGTGCGAGGACCACTACAATATAGATGGAATTATCTTCGAAGCAGAGTTCCTCTCCAAGCCCACCTTTACGCTGATATTCCAGCAGGACAATGTGGATCGG
This sequence comes from Drosophila kikkawai, assembly GCF_030179895.1. Lineage (NCBI taxonomy): Eukaryota > Metazoa > Arthropoda > Insecta > Diptera > Drosophilidae > Drosophila > Drosophila kikkawai. The sequence goes on from NC_091729.1 coordinate 9,291,903, forward strand.
ATGAACCATGCTGCTGACAATCCGCTGCTGATCCAGTTGTACATGCACGTGATCCCGATGGTGCCGACCTTGGAAACGCAGGAGGAACTGTATTTCGAGGAAGAAGAACTGGAGGCGGACTTAGAAGTGGACCCGTCTCTGGACAGGATCATTGAGGAGGAAGAGTTGGTACCGATAGAGTCGGAAAGACTGCAGCTGCTGAGTGTGGGCTACCTCGACGTGATCAAATTGTTCGGCCACCGGCGGAGCATGATCAGCGAGGAGCTCTTCCTGTACCCCATGCCGGATGTGCCCAAAGAACTGCGCTCGGCCGTCCATTCGGAATGGCACCTGTATACTCTTCTGCCCATTGCCAAGGAGCTGACTTTCACCAACATGGCCTTCGTGACGTTCGAGAGCATCTATAACATGAAGGAGGAGTATATTCTGGACGAGGAGTCGATGAGCGTGCGACTAAGCTTTCGCCCAAGGGTGCCCGGCAACGACTCTCAACTAATACCGCTGGGCGAGTTCTGCCATCTGGAGCGGAAGATCATCTGCTCGCAGGACCCCCACCTAGTGTTTGAGTCCTTTTGCCGCATTACGGAAACGCCGAATGTCACCGGCTTAAAGTCCGCCATGCAGTTGGAGATGTTTAAGCTCTTCTCGGGACTTTCTTGCTCAGAAGGAATGACTGTGGCCTTTTCCGGCATCGATCGAAGCTTCGATGAGGCCCTTGTTTGTAACTCCTTCCACCGCTACATACTCACCCAGAAAATGGCAGATGTTCTGTCCTACGCCGTCACATACCAGCAGTATGTACTAGCTGTAGATGTTTTTCAAAGCACTGGATCTGGAAAGTCCCAAAAGGTTTTTCAAGGTGTCCTGGATCCGTCCATAATGGTCTTCCCGGGAGGTAGGTACAATACAGGTTATCCATGGGATATGCAAAGCCATGACGATAAATATAGCCTTATACATGTATTCACTATCAATATTTCTTATTTTACGGCTTTAAAAAAATTAATCTCCATTAATTTAAGAACAATTTTACACTACTATTTAAGGGAAAAATAGGGGAAACTCCTTAGTAGTATGGTTTATTTTGTTTTCAGTGCATATATATTAAATTCCTGCTTTTCCCTTTGTTTTGGAACAGTGCAAAACATGAGGTTCGCCGTCCAGCTGGATTATGTGGGAAAATTGAAGTCTTCAACCAAGGCCCAGATCCAGGTGGGCTCGATCAGCTCCAATCCTGCTCATCAATCAACGTTCGCCATCATTAGACTCTGTTTGCTGGCGCCGATCGGAGAGATCTACAACGAGCTGAAGGTGTTCCACGAGAGCTTTGTCATGCACAACCGACTGATATCCTGCCACCAACCGGACCATCAGAATAGAGTGATGCCACTGGCCACTATTCAACAAGAATCCTATGCCCGTTTCGACACCTTCATCCGCGGCTGCATCGGCGCTATTGTGGAGAAGAATGTGAGGCAAATAGAGGATCGCAAACAGTACTTCTGTTGTGCCGTGCAGAACCTCACAAACATCCTGATGAAAATCGTGGGCAGCGTATACAACACACGAATCCCTACTACGACGAGTGTGGAGTTTGCGGTCAGTAGATCCAGCGGCCCTTTAACTCGAATTCCTTGACCACTTCTCCATGCCACAGAACCTCTGCTCCTTGGTATATAATGAACTGGAGCCCCGTGTCTATTCCCTGGTGGAGCAGGCTGACAACGAGGGCTTTTACAGTTATGCGACCAGAAAGGATGTCCAGACCGCTCGGATCATCGACCACATGAACGCCATCAAACTGCTGAATACGGTGAACGATGAGCCCTTTGCGGCCCTCCTACTTGAGAAGGTTAGCTCACAGTTACTAACTTTCTTCGTAAATAACTAAGCCAAGAGCTCGACAGCCCTGATTAGTTAATTGGAAAAGTTGATCGATTGCCGAGGGAGTTTTTAATAGCAATCAGCTAGCAAGTATTACTAAGTGAATCGGTCACTGAGCTATTTTTAAAGGGTGTATGTAATGCTCTCCCAGGGTAATAACTCTTACTTTTTGTCGTACCTCAGTCCGGGTTCAACTATTACAATTTTGCTGATAGATAAAGTAATTGGTAAACAAAAAGAAGTTTAAACTAATATTAATGCTCTATTAATATGACCATTTAAACTAAATAAATCGGTCACTTAGCTATTTTTAATGCTCTCGGTAATATGTCTTACTTTTTGTCGTACCTATGTAGGTCCGGGTTCTGTCCTAAATGTTACAATTTTTGCTGACAAATAAAGTAATTAGTAATTAAATATATTGGGAACAAAAAAAAGTTTAAAGTAATGCAAATGCCATATTTATATGAGCATTTAATATTTTGTTTACGGAAGAAAGCACCTAACGATTCATACAAACCGGAAGGTGAATCGCTCGTTAATTTGATTAGACTGAAAGTTATGAATAACAACGACAAGAAATTACTCGACCCTTCCCGGTTTTGTATCAGTTATGAATGAACTGAAATCGGAAGTAAACAATTGATCATTATGACGTTAGAGTTTGTTATCTAATTGATTACATTCTCAATTCAACATAACTGGTTATGAATACCCAATGACTAAGAGAACAGTAGAAAAAAAGCCCTAAAGGATAGTCTTACTCAGAGATTTTCAGTTCTTGAAGCCTAAATAACACTCTTTATTTTCTGGTTTCCAGATTACCGGAGAGTTCCCTAGTGACGAAGGCTTCCATTTCTACATGCTTATCGCGCACATGGAGCGTGGCGAGTACGACAAGGCGAAGGCGTACTTCACCAAGAATCACATGGCGGACAACAACGACTATTTTGCGTAAGCAGCGACACATTGATATCGGCACTCCGATATAAATAGACACTATCTGTCACGGACTGATATCGACGACTTTCGGCATTCACAGGGGTTGGATTAAGTTGTACATCAACTACATGGACTCACGCGACAACCCGGAATCCGTCGCCGACTGCACCGAGTGTCTTCTGCGGAGCATAGCACTATACGCGGAGCTGCATCCGGACCAACAGGAAGCCTGGATTCTCCTGTACTGCTATTACAAGCAGTTCAATTACGAGCCCGGCTGCGCCTTCGCTCGCTGGCGATTCGAGGATCAGCGGGTGCGTAACCAGCACAAGTTTCCCCCGGCCCCGGAAAGCATGTGGAGCATCTTTCTCAACCTGGAGCCAAACTTTTCTTCGGCGAGGGGCTATCTCTTCTTCCAAGTCTTTATGAGGTTTGTGCGCTTGGGCCTCTACGAGTTTGCACAGATTGTCTTCGGTGCCGTGGAGCATCTATGCAGTGATGCGGATCGGTACATGATAAATACCCAGATAGCCGTCCTGAGAAACCAATTGGATGAAGACTTTAAGCTACAAAGTTTCGAATTCGGAGAGGATGATGCAGCAGACAAATTGGTGAATATTTCTCTACAAAAAGCTTAATGTTAAAGAATGTCATGAGTCTTCTTGCGTTACCAAATTCGAACGCTAATAAGAGTAATCCCCAATTAATGCTCAACTCCTTTCTTCTAGGCTGCCTTGAATGCACAGGTTAATGGAAATGTTGAGTATTCTCGAGGCAACTTAGAGGAGGCGGCTCTCTACTACCAGTGCAGCCTGACCCTGCCACCTGTGGAGGGAACCAAACGCGACTGCTTCCAGGTGAGCAAAATACGGCTGGGCTACATATCGTACGAGATGGGCAACTATCAGGAGTGTGTCCAGGCGCTGGACGGACAGTTTTCCGGCAAACTACTGCCCCTAATGTCGAACTATCTAATGGGAAAATCGTACTATAAGATGGACAGCCTGGACATGGCTCTCGAGTGCTTTGCCAACTGCACGCGGGTAGAGAGCCATATACCAAATGTTTGGGGATTCCTGGCGCTGATAAACTTGCGACTAGGCCAGAACTTTAAGGCAATAGAATGTTGGAAGTATGCGAAGATAGTAAGTGTACTCCCGAATGGGAGTAGATTTTTTTTATTTAATGTTTAGGAAAGATCATAAACAACTTTAATTACTGATTTGGCTCTTTGATATCTTATTTTCCAACCTCTTTTCAGGAGCCAACCTACAGCATCAATGACCAAATGATATTCGACGAACTGGAAGCCATCGACTATGACTCTGTCGATTTGTATATCGACACACCGGGGAGGATAACCGAGTATATCATCGAAGATGCGCAGAGCTTTCTGTGACAAGGATCAATCGTTTTATTTATATATGTATATATTTTTTGTGTGTTTTGTGTGGAGTGCGGTGAGTGCTAGAGAATCCATAAAAACAACGTCTCATGTGGCACTTCATGGCAGCTCTGCTGGTCTCATAATAGCTTCATCTGAGGCTGCGGGGCGCTGCGCCGGGTGAAAGTGGAACGTTGAGGGTCGGGTCTGTGGGGGCTTTTTTTTCTACTTGGCTCATTTGTTGCTGTTTAGCTGGCGTGACTTGTTGACACAAGGTAATGAGACGGGACAGCCGCAATTTGCTTACATAAGATAGCCCCTTCGCCAGATGCACACACACCCACACACTCTAACAGCATGTTGCAGCATGGTTTATAATAGCATACTTATGGGGATGGCTGTGCTGCAGTCTGCATCCAAACATGGCCCATGTCGGAAGTGGCGGCCTCTGCTCGGCATCCGGGCTGGGCGAGAAGCCAGCGGCGAGCGTGGCCAGTAGCACAGCCTTGGCCATTCGGAACTCCACGATAATCGCCCATAGACTGTCCATTTATTTGCCCCAGCTGTTGTTGCCCTCGAGGGATCCCCAGAAGGTAATATTAGCCAAAAACAATAAATTGAAACGATATCTAATAAAAAGGCTTTGAGAAAAGGGCTAATCAAATTAAAGGCACATAAATCTATGTTGCAATACATTAACGTATTTTGGAAGAGGGCCAACCTCCTTTATCCGTAATCCACGCTGACCTTCAATCCGCTTAGTATGCATTCTTACAACTTTTTCTGCATCCATTTAGCTCATTACGGAAATCAATTGCCATGTGGCCCAGTTTCGAGAGCTGCTCATCTTTATAGGACAGGCAAGGGATTCCCCAGAGTTGCGCGAGAAGATCAGAAAGCTGAGACGTAACTGCGTCGATGCTTGCAAGCACACCGCTCACCTAATTACGCCGCAGCCACGTCACTGCTTGGGCAGTCCCAGTGAAAGGATGCACTTGACCCTGCTCTTTTACCTTACCCAGCAATTCCAGCATGAATTGATAAAGAGCTACCGGTTGATACAGCTGGTGCCTCTGGACATGACCGAGTATTATGGTAAGTAAGAACGCATTTATATCGGACATATGAATTGTCCCAAGGAATCCTTGCAGCTCCATCCCGCACTGCTCCCTCCAATCTGGGCAACGTGATAAGCCAGATATTGCTTTGTAAGCAGATCAATCCCGATTTCCAGCAGGAGGAATTGTGCAGCATTGTTAAAGACTCCCAAGAGTTGTCAGAGCTCTTGGAGGAGCTGCAAGCCCATTTGCCCTTGCCAGAGATTTCTCCCGAATTGGATCTGGATCCGGCAGCCGAAAGTAGTATCGTCTCGCTCAACACTCCGACTTGGTACGTCCGGCAACGCAGAAGGAGCTGCAAAAGCCGGAGTCGCAGCCTCTGTTGCTGCCTGGCCAAGAGTCATGCTAAGACCCATTGATGCAGCTTTTTAGCAATCAAAATATTGGTGAAATCAAATCGTAATACCAGGAATAGCAATCGTATGTAAGATATTTCATACGTAGATATATTTATGGAGAGGAAGTGAAAACGTGTAGAAGATAGATCCCAATTGTGATTTAAAATCCATAAGCAAGTCGCTACAACGCGCTCATTGATAAGTGAACAACTTTTGAGAACGCAGATAAAAATGTATTCCCAGAAATGATAATAAGAGGAGGACATCAAAGAGTCCAATAATAACCATAATGAAAGCAATTCCGGAAGGCGATTACAACGAAACGACATACAAAGCGAGAGTTGGATTTTTGAGAAATCCCAAACAAGAGATGATGAAATTCGAAACCTGTGCCGCCTTACATGAATACAAAGAGCGATAAATTAGCCGAAAGCAGGTGAGATCCCACTTTATGGCGCCCAAGAAAGATGTCATATATTTCTGGGCCGAGAGAAGAATCCCAGAAGCAGCACAAGTCAAGCGTGTTTGCGTTCCACTTAGCGAGGCAGGTGATGGCTATGGCGGCGCCCACTTGGTGATGATCATAAACACTGATTAGATTCCAGCTTACACCGCGTGCCGCCTCCCGTCATTGGACAATGGCAACCAAGTTGAGCGAAGCGCGAATCGTGCGCGCCCTGGCAACGGGGAAACGAGCCGGCATTAATTATAGAAAAAAGAGATTGCTTGCTTTGATTTTTGCATAGTTTAAGTATTTAATTTTAAAAATATGCCTTTGTCTTTTACAAAACATATCTCTACATTAAAAATATATATATATATATATGTATATTGTATGCAGATTTATATGGTATATAATATAATATATAGGTGTATATATTAGGTATAAACTTGTCTACTTGTCATATGGATTTTCACAGAAAATCTTCAACTTTTTGAGTAATGCTTTTCAATTGTTTCCTTGTGCGTTAGCTTAAATATTTACTTAAATATTTACTCTTCTATTCCCTCGTATTGTTTTCTTGCGCTTTCGCTTTCCCCTCGGTAGAAGAGAGAGACAGAGACTGTTCAATCCTGTAGTTACTTTGTTGAGCATTATGCACATTTTGGAAGATTCTTTGTACGCTCACCGAGCCCTCCGGTTCTCCGGAGCTCCTCGCTACCAGCAAGCTTTGACACAAGGCAAAAAGCAACAACAACTGACTAACTAATTGTTAACAACAATCTCTACACGATTACAACAAGGGCTGTTAAGTGTCGAATGCTTTAGTAGCTACCGTTAGACTTTTGCTACTTTTATCAAAATAAATTCACTATTTGTTCACGATTCACGATTCTTTCTGGCTAATATCACCGTTATCACTGCAATGCCTAAACTCAGCTTAAGTCTAAGCAGAAAGAAGTCTTTACCCGGTTAGAACAGGTGTGGTGTGCCATTAAAAGGTAAACAAAGGAACTAACTTAGCAGCTAAAACATTTGTACGAACGAAACGAAAACGAAACCGGTGATGAAATCATACAACGAAGGGGAATTGTGCAAAAAAGAGACTTAACGCGACACAACAATAAAAACTAACAACTAAAAAGCTTAGCAATTAGGCCCTAAATTACGGGTGAGACAGTGTGTTTTTGTGTGGATCTGCTATCTGCTATCCGGATGAGTGGCTGTGCGGGGGCGTGACTGTGGATGTGGAGGCGAGTTTTTGCAGTCTGGCTGTCAAAGGAACTGTGACGCGGCAGTCGACGGTCTAGATGCGTCCGCTTTTGCTCGCCGATGACGTCGACAGCTGTTCCAGGCGGGAGCACAGCTCCTGGGCCAGGCGCAATTGATTCGCAGCGGCGGCGGCACATGAGGTGGCGGCTCCAGCGGCTCCTCCAACGGGCAACTGGACTCCAGCCACGACCTCCGGATAACTGATGCACACGCCCACCCAGCGAGCTTGACTGCAGGCATGGGACTGTAAGAGAAATAAAAGGATTTAGTCTTGCGCTCCACATCCTAAATATACACAAAAACGGATCGGAATTCGTACAACTCAAACATTTATGAGAGCAACAGAGTGCTATAAAGATATTGCGTAGTCATTATAACTCAACGTTTCGTACATTTGATTAAACAGCAATCTAGCAAATATGTACTTTGCAGATACATATATTATATTAATTTCACAAGTGCTACAAAAGTCTTATTTGCGTTGACTTATCGAAAAAGTATAGAGGTGTCAACCAGTGGTGTTATGCATATTAACGTTTTCCATCGGATATTTATCGGATTTACTTTTCGTACTCGCATTTAATTAGTATCCATCAAAAGTGAGACTTGGCAAAGCAAACAATTAATTAGAGATATCGAATTCTGAATGATGGTGGCAGGAAATCTAGGAACTTAAGTTCGAGTCGCAGTTTCCGTTTGCCCGTTTGCAGGGAGCGAAAAGTGAACTCACCATGGCAAAGTCACGCTTCCACTGAACGCCGCACTGGCCGTCGCAGAGGGGACAGGGACGCTCCAGGCTGTAGCCACCGCACTCGGTGCAGTCGAGTGACACATGGTCGTCCGTCCAGGACACGCCGCAGGTGAAGCAGGAGCCCATGTGCTGGCGCAGCTCCTCGATGGTCAACACGTTGTCCATGTTAATCTCCAGGGGGCTTCCCACCAGATCCGGCAGCGAGGCAGACAGGCCCAGATTGTGATGCCTGCAAGAGAGATTTGGAATAGAGCGGGGAATTCGTGATTAGTAATCATGACAAATCGTGGCGAGCGGGCGGTTAACCGTGACCTTGCCAAGTGGGTGGCGGCGGCATGCGCTGGCGTGATTATGATAATGAGCACCGTGCCGGCAGAGCGGCAGGGCGAGCGGGATCGGAGGAGGGCGGCGGATGAAATGATTGGCAACTGTACCCAAGCGGTTGCGTCGCGACTTTCGCCGATCATGTGAGCGATGGCGACGGCGACGGCTGTTGTTGCTATTGTGCGGCCCCAAAATGCTGAATGATAATGATAGGACGGCGAGTACAGTGCTCGCTCTAGAGAGTAAACACTCTCTGATTAGGGAGCTAAATACCAGTTAAGCTGGCCGGAAATACATGGGGTTTTCTCATTCTTTGGTAAATAAACCAAAGGTTAACATTTAGAATTATTTATCGTTTACTTGCAGTTTTTACGTGAGAGAAATTTCAACTGGATATTAAGAAATGTATTTATATAAAATAACTTTCCCATATTAAGACATAAGAGATAGAAGCACTCGCTTTGGCATTTTTACAAGTTAGCTGTATCGATCGTGACCTGTTTGAGCAAACACAGACAGGCGACGGACCAACTGTTGATCTGAAGGTGCTGGCCCCTTTCATTAATGGGCCAAAGTCGTGGCCAAATCGCAGGTGTGGCCTCCCTTTTGTACACATGTATATATTCGTACTGTTGTATTGGCCGGATTTGTGGCTGGTGTACTCTGCACCCTGGCCACATCGATAAGATTGCTGAAACCATGAATGAGCCATACGATTCCTCCCCTTTCGTCCCGTACTATTGAATAAACCCTGACATTGTTTACAGCGAATTTTTAGCAAGTGCGAAACGGAAACGAAACGAAACGAATCGCAGCGAATCGAACTTCCAGCTAAATGTGAATCATGACATGTGTGCGCGATCTACGGTATCTATGGGATCATCAACATCCAAAATGGAATACTTACGACAAGGGGCTGCAGATGTCGGCGATTTGGGGACCGTGAACACTGGCGATCGACATATTGGCTGCTGCTGATGGCACTGCAAAGAGGAAGAGGAGAGAAGCACAGAGTCAGTGGAGTTCATCAAATGTAACGACGAGCGGCAGCACGGGTTCAATGCTGGCCAGGTAAACGATCGCCGGCGAAGGTGAACGAGCTTATGGTGCAGGTGCGTGAGTGAGCTCGACTGTACCAAGTCGAGGTTCATTCAAATCCGATCGATATATAGATACACAGGTACCTACTGTCAAGTGCGAGTCACATTTTCCGCGGCAACTCGGACGACATTCTTGGCTAAAATTAACAACTATTGGCTGGTGGCAAAAACCGCTGAAATCCGGTTGAAAGCACCACACCAAAGCGAGGCCGATGATCAGAGATCACAGATCCAGTGCGCTCGCCGATGCTGGGCGGTGCGTCATCCATGTAGTTTCAATTGTTTTTGGCGACGGACGGACAATTAAAAAACTTTAATGTGCGAATTATTTGGAATTGGAGGCGAGATACGTTAATTGCTTATCCACATGGGGGAATACTGGCCCACACATACAATGTGTGTATGTATATTCCGTATACGACCTGTCTACATTGTCGACACGATTTTGGCAAAGTTGCAAAAATGTATATATTTTCCTTGATCCTAGGCAGGCACATGACTGCCGCCTCAGCATCATAATAAATAAATAAATATGTACATATGTGAAAACGCTCCGCGTTGTTATGCGGCCAGCCAGCCAGACAGTTGTTCTATAATTAGTTTGGATCGGATGAGAAAGTATAATCAAGAGGCGGCGCGTGCTTAAAATAAATCCCACGACATGCTGCTGCTGCTGCAGCTGCTGCTGCAGTCTGGGTTTGCGTCGCGGCTGAGTGCAACTCGGTGCGGTTCGAGCCCCGACTGAGAGGCAACGGCGCAAAAACGAAATTGCTGTAATTTATCCCGAGCGAGGCAAGGCGAGGAGGAGCAATTGCGGGTAAGCACAACTAGTTGCATTTAATTTGATTTTATTTATTTATAGAAGGGCACACACACAGTCTCATTCGAACACGGACGACTGACTGTTTTTATTTTATTTTTTATTCAAGTTATTTTGGGCACGGAAATAATACTTACATTTGTTGTGTTATTTACAGCAACGGTTGGTTGTGGGGCGCTTTTTTATTATTTATTCTGCGCTATTAATAAATCCAAATTGGGATTTCTGTGTTGTGACGTTTGTTGCTTTTGTTGTTTCAACTTGTTTTTATTGTATTGGTAATTGTAGTTGGCCTTGCGTAAGCCAGACAATCGAAATTACCTTTTTTATAATTGTTTGGAAATTAACATTAACCGTTGTTATTGGCAATTGTAAGTAACTTTTCACACGCGATGCGAGACAGTTAGCTTGAGCTCATGAAAAATTCAACGTTTTCCACAGCAATTTGCAATTATATCGTTTGACAGAGACTAAAGCGCACTTTTATAGTTGGACTTGGAAGCGAAACTGAACTGAAACTGAATTGAGTGCGGAATTGGAATTGAATTCGGATTCAGATTCAGATTCGTATACGTTTTCGTTTTCTCCAGAGCCGAAAGACCAAGTGGCAAGCACGACAAACAAACCGCGAAATTCGAATGAACGGCGCTCGCTGAATTCGCCTCGCTTTTATAGCCGAACGGCGAACGGCGGCCAGGCGAGAGAGCGAGAGAACCAGCTGGCTGTCTGGTTTGCTCACAGTGCTAGTGGGAGGCGTGAGTGGGGGGACAGGGTGAGAGAGAGAGCGAGAGCAGGCGATATTCCTCGCCTCGGATGACAAAGCAAAGCTAACGAACTGAACTTGCACACCAATACACCCTCACTCAGTGGCGTGCAAAACTCGTAATAAACATTTAACGGGGGGTAAATCACAAGCGAAATGCCAAAACAAAGTCAGATGCTGACCAAATTAGCGGTAGTTGGCAACAGCCACCAAATCTCAGAGAGGCCCTCTCCGAGAGAGAGATCAGTGGCGATAACAAAGCAAAACAAAAATAATGGCCGCCTCTGCGGCAGATGGGATGAGAGCGAGAGAGACGGAGGCAGAGTGCACATTTAACGGTCACTCACACATACACACACGCATATCTGCAGGGCAGCGCAGTACGTATACGACACGTTGACCGGACGGACACTAGGACGTCGAGTAGGTGTAATCGCCCGCGGTTATTGACGCATGTCCAAGAAGGCAGCAAGCAAAACAGCCGCTACAACAACAGCAGGAGGCGAGAAGCGGACAAGCGGCTTGGCAACCGTCAGAAGAATCGACGGACAGACGCATTTCATTTGAATAACAAATCATTTTCCCCGCTGACAGGTAGAGCGCCGGGCAAGGACAGGGACGGTTACGGGTTCGGGTTCGGATTCCGGTACGGGTTCAGGTCCATGCAGCAAGCAGGTGGAAAACAAGAGTGAATGGCAGAGTTCAGGGCTCAAAAAAGGTAAATGCGATCCTTGGAAAGGGCAGGTAACCTGTCATCCCAAATCGATGGAAATTTCCATTAGAATTGTTTTTCTATCTGGACAATAACATGTTATTTTAACATAAACTGACCAGCTATTTGGGAAATTTATAAAAATAATATTTTCTATTCACAAAATACACTACGAAACTATTTTTGAAATGTATCAACTATAAAGAACATGCAAGAGTTACTTGCTAAAAATATTCAGATGAATTCCTCCCAAAACTTTATTTTTACCCAGTAACCCTTAGCGTAAATGGCACTATAAATGTATAATAAAACGTTGTTTTAATAGTTTAAATAACATTATTAATGTTTTCTTCACCGCCTTGCATATTTCCCAACCATAAATATACCAACGTTTGTATGTATTTATACATACATATATCAACATTTTTCACTTATCAATCAATCGCTAATCTTATCGTCAAAGTCTCCCTCCCCCTTTTTTTGCTTTTTTTTTTGCACGACATGCGCGTGTCTCTGCAGCGAATTGTAAAAAAAGTGTAACGGTGAAATCCATTCCGTATGTATTAATGCGAAGACAATTCCCTTCGGAATGGAATTTTTTGCTGGCGTTGGCATGTTAATGAGAGAATAAAAAACCTTCCAAAGTGCAGCTAGACGCGACTTAACTTATGCATAGGAGTCAAGCTTCAATCCAAGGCGCGCGTCGCTTGGAAGGCGTCTCCAATTTCGCCAGTCCAACGAAAAGGGAGCACCCATAACTAGAGACGAGCCCGAAAGTCATGCCTCAAACCCAGGCGACCCTCGCCAAATTAATGCAATTCAGCGTCAGAAGCTACGCTCAACTACACACTCACACGCACACAGTACACAGAACAGGGGACAAACACACATGGGAACACACAGAACAGCGTATATTATAAACAATTAATGTTTATTTAGAAAGCAAGAACGAATGGAGCCCAGGCACACTTTTTACTGGCAAGTTTTTGAAGGCGCAGTTGAAAAATATCAGTATACACCGGAACAAAAATTCTAAAAACGTTATGTTTTAAAAAGAATTATGTCTAAATATAGCATGAATTCAATGTGATGTATGCCAGGCATTATTAACTCATTACTCCCAAGATTTCCGTAATGTAAAGTGCAATAAATACATTTTGATAAATAATATTTTTTCAATTTTGAGGTTTGTTTCATATGAAACCCTTATTAACTTGGGAGATTCTTAATGTGTACTCTCGAATTACCTGCATTTCTTTAAATTATATTAGACTGATGTCAGCTGTAATTTGGATATTAAATTGTATAATATTGGGCAATTGCACTATGACGGGTTGGGGGGCTCAGTTTGCGCCAATTTAGTTTTCAGTGCGGAGGTGGAATCGGGGGACCATTGTCACCGGAGAAGGTCACACGGCAATTGCCTGAGAAACTGAGGAACCCGGCACAAAGACGCCTCGATGTGAAGAGACAGTCTCACCTCAGCGGAAATTGCGTCAGACAACGTGAGGATATTAGTCCGAAAATAACAATATTTAAATAACAATATTTTGCAAACCTTTTAAAAACTTATTAAGTGCCCCTCCGCTCTCATGTTTGTGTCGTGTATTTTTATACTCTTCCTCGAGAGCGCCGATCCAATTGTAAATAAATATAATAATTTCTGGCTAAATATATCCAGCCAATTGTTCCGATGCCAGGCTAGTGGCCAGTGAATCGTGCATACGAATATAAACAATTGTATTTCGCAACCGGATGATCGCGTTAAAAAATAGTCCAGAAACATTTGTTTCTATCTTATCGCCTGATTTATAGGTCTGCCAAAGAGCTATCAGCTTTCGAAACGGATCGAATATCGCAAATAAAAGTTTATGGGGTGCTCGTCCTATTATATTTTATTTATTTATTATATACAAATTTCTAAGAGAATTTCTAAACGCTGCCAATCCAAAATCCGTGGAAAGTTACACGATTTGAAACATATACCTGGGATTATTCCGGAATAAAGCCGTACAACGGATAGAATTACTGGGAAATTTCCAGGCTAATGCATACGAACTTAGCCTAGTTTACTTCTGGACTTTAGTCTTGTTTGAAATATGTATAAATTGTTTTATCTGTGGGAAAATTTGTATTATACTCTCATTTGAAAATAAAAAGATTTACAAAGAATTCAATCAGAACTCAGACTTTGAAATATTAAGATTTTTACAAGCTTATTACAAGCTAAAAACCAAGCAAACGCCAGGCTTTTTGTTGCTGAATTTGTACTTGGGAATTTCAACTGCAATGTCCGACATTATTTAAACTTTTCTGTTAACAACGATAATTATTGCTTGAGAATTTATTTCAAATTTTAATGCTTTTATGTGTAGTTTTTTTTCCTAGTGATAAACCAAGTCGACGAACTAGCATTGTCAGAATTATTTTACTCGCACTTATATTGCGAAAGAGCCCCAAACCATTTATTTACACAGCTTGGTCGGACATTAGAGTATTGCGATTTCGCTTAGGCCACCGCTAGTTTCTGTTTCTGTTTGCCGATATATAGCCGCTTGACTATACTATTATGCATAAGTACAGCGCATATGTGTATTTTACGGCAACGGTACTGGTACTCAAGTGCTGCTCGAAGACATGCGCTTCCTCTTTTGGATTTGGCCTGGCCTCCGCCTGACTATCGAGTCGCGGCTCCAGCTCTGTTTTCTGTTTCGAGCCAGCTACGCAAACAAAGCTGCTCCTGAAAGTAGCTGTTAATTATTGTTATGGATGGATGTTGTGACTGGTGTGTAAATACGGCACACATGCGGATGGATGGACGGATCCGTCACAGCCAAATGCAAAAACAAAGGCGGCCACGGCTTGACGTCAATTGGGAGCGAGATCAGGAACCGAAGTCGGAGTCGAGTCCCGAAAAATAATAACAGAAATCAGCAGCTCGGCTTTGTTTTGCTTTTAGCTTTTGATATCGATCATGAGCTCAAATTGTGGGCGGCTGATTCATGATAATTTATCGGGAATCTTCTACTGATCTTGGGCATTTCAGCGCCACACGTTGATCGTTAGGTTCGTATTTGAACAGATCATCATCACAGGCTGATGCTAATGATTTCGCTCGAACGCGACAAACCTGTTCCACAGACTGTTGGGGATCCCTCGCCCTCGAGATCGAGTGTAAACAAACCGAATTCGGAATTCCAGCCGGAGTCCGACTACGGAAAGCGTTTACTTAATTAATGGGGGAAAAGTACCCATTCGAATATCTGGGTAAACTGTCAAAACGGGGCGTGACTTCGCCTGGTCATCATCAACGAATCAACAGACAACGAAAGTGACTTCAAAGCCGTACGAGTTCTACATATTCCCATTTCAGGTAAGTGCACTTAGGGGGCTACTAAGCCCCTGCGATGCCCCGTGATCCAGCGTCGATCGGAAAGATTTACGAGCTCCTCTCGCCAGACGAAACTATTGACAAGGGCAATTAGAATGGCGGGAAATCGGACTCGCGAGCTGAGGGGCGGCCCTGACCTTTGGCCCCATTTGTGTTTACTAATTTCCATGGGTTTTGTAAGAGTTCCGCGTAATGAATTTGCATACCATGAAAGATAAAGCGGTATTCTCCATGAGGTCTGGGAACAGCTCCTATAAATAAGTCCCTGACACGTTATCTCACAACGCCATTGCATATATGCATATATGTATGCGTATATATTTAGCCCTGGGTTACCCTAGATCGGGGTACGCGGCGGCCCTGCCCCTGACTGACAAAGTCCCCAAAGAAGGTTACGCCAGGTGGGTCTCACTCAGCTCTGGTTTAAGTGACCCTAGCCCTGGAAATAAATGCAAGGGAGCTGCACATTCCCCAGTGAGTCCAACGACAATCTATTGTCTGGTGACTTCTATTGTCACCATTCATTATTGAAGGTATTGTATTAGAAAATATTATACTTTTATCTAAAATAGATCGTGTTATTTTCAGGTTTGTTGCCTCAATATTTATAGATCTAGTTTTCTTTAATTAACCTTTTCTTTAGCCGACTGCAATGATGGGTGATAAAACCCCATAGCTGATTAGATCAAGCAAAGGATACGTAACAATAATTGGGTCGTTCTTAAGAACAAAGTATCACTCTGATAATATTTGCCCTTTTTGTTTTTCCTTATCTTAATCTGCATTTAACAATAATTTTTGCTGCCGTTTTTAGTTCAGTTTGATGAATTGCCAAACAACTTGTACAACAATTTATTAGAGCTATTAAGCCATTAAAGGTAATTAGGTTGCTTTTCAAATAATAAGGAATCCCCGAAAATGTTTAAAAAGTTTCCCAAGATTATAAATAAAGAATTTTATTTGTAAAACATTTTGTAAGGCAATATCTCATTATTTCTCTACATCAACACGAAACCCTTCACGTGCTACAAATGTATTAAACTCTTGATAGTGATAAACAACCAAGTCATGCATATTCCCCCTGAGATACAGACCGCAGACCAATAATGCTAATGTCAGGCGAACTGCACTGGGAAACTGATTGGAAATTACATTTGACATACAGTTCGTTGGACTACATCCGATTGCATATGGTAATGTTAGTCAGGCAAAGTTAGTGGGAATCGCAATGGAACAGTACTTGTTGTTGTTTATATTTTGTTCTGAGGAGTATATTATACAATAGAACAAAGCCCGGAACCTGGATTACAATTTAAAAAGGCAAAAACAAACCCCGTTGGCACATTGAACACTAGTTCAAGGTACTATTTTTGCTGAACGCAATCTCATGAATATGGCGCAAAACTGAGGTTTTGCAAAAACCCCAACGACCGACCGCAGCCAAAGTGCGCAATCCCCAATCAAGAAACTAGAACGCACCAGAGAAAGACCGAGAAATTAATGCCACCGCGGGAGGAGCAGAAGCAGGAGAAGGAGCAGGAAGGTCTGCGGTTTCGTTTGGCGCGCGACAATTAACACTTGTGGAAGTCTGGAGAGCATTTAATTAGCAATTTGCATAATGCAGCAGTTTGTTAATTACACGTGACACGGGAGATTTTCACAGGCTTGAGGGGGCCTCAGGTGCCTCAAGGGTCCGCAGATGTTGTGGTTTCTCGCGTCGAAACCCAAAGGTTTCTCGCGTCGAAACCCAAAGGTTTCTCGGGTTTTCAGTTCAATCTGGTTTCGCCTTAAATTCGTTCAATGAATTTATGAAGCTCGAATTTTAGGTATTCGCCATGGACAATATTTAATTAATTTTTAGCGTGCTCATGGCGGGAGGCTAACAAACAAACTGGTTCCCTAAATTGACAAAGGTTCTACATTTTCGCAGTCAATAATGAACTTGGAATTTAACTAAGGAACAGAACAGTTCAGTTGAATCTGGTTTGAATCATTGATTTTCCCAAACGGTTCGAATCACTTCGAAATGAGAGCATATAGTTACTAATTAATACACGTTTCTGGCCGTCAAAGTGTCAATAAAGAAACTAGTTTGGCGGATCGGACAGCCAGTTGAGCGGGAGAAATGTTTAAGAAACAATATTATCCGGTTTTCTTATTAACTTTGCTTTACTTTATAAGAAACTAAGTTCTTTGGAAATAAGTATAAACAATGCGAGCTTCAAAGGTTTCTCTGTAAACGGTCTTTAGGGTATTTTTTGTTCATGATTCTTGGGAACATAAGATTAAGATTAGAATTTTTCCAATAAAGATTGTAGGAGCTTTCCTACTCTTATCTTCGCATTTGAGAGATGCAAATACAGGCAAAGCTGAACATTTTAGAATAAATTAAATTAAATACCCGGGAACCCTTCGGTTGCTATCTTTATGACGGCTTCTGACTGTGATGCTAATGGTGGGTATTTACAACAGGTTCGAGGGGGTATTTTTAGTCAATAAAGTGGCGCGAGCGACTAACTGACGTCGCCAGATCTAACAACGGCGTCATCGGCATCGCCATCAGCATCGTTGACCGAGTACTAGATGACACTATGGCAGTCGCATTCACATCATTGTTGGCTCCTCGGTTAGATTTGCGTCGCACTGAACGTTTGCCCAGTGTAAACACACTCACAACCGCAGCCGGTGCCGGTTTGAACCGATTACGACTGCCGTAGTGCCCGCCAAGGGTTCCTTCGGTGTCCGTATGCCGCCCGTTTGTGTGTGTGCTGAAATTGTAAATTAATAAAAAGAGCAGCGAACGAACGAAGCCAGCACAATGAATGAATGAACGGGCGGAATTCGAATTGAAATCAATCCTCGACACACACGGACACACCCAGCGATAGCTCGGCCGGGCCTCTCAAGTCGAGTGGAGCTGCATTAGATGGGGTTATACCATTGCGGAAAACAAAAATATATATTCAGCTGTTGAGGCTCCCTGTTGCCACCTAGTGTTTTTTTATATTTATTATTTTGAACAATATATACTTTGATCTAATCTAAGCTATAATATATTCGGAATTCCCCATAGTTCCTTATAGAATCTATAGTTCTGTGGACTTTTTAGCTATATTTAACCTACAATTTGGTTGTGAAAACACACTATGTTTGAATTTCAAACTAAGTCTAAGTAGATCTTCCATTTGAACACAGTTAAAATAATAGTTACAGACTTTGGTTAGCAGAGATCCCCATGTACACATACATATTTTCCCCTTGTGCTGGATTAGCCGGAAAGATCGGAAGACCATTCAGCCTCCAACTGGTTACGACCCCAGTGAATTGGTTGCGGCCATTTAAAGCCGCCTCTAACCGGTGTTGATCGGGCCCCTAAGCCCGGCCTCAGTCCTATTTCAGAAGCCAGAGTTCGCAGATCGGATTGCATTTGGGCATTTTCCATCATCACGCCAAGACACTTGTTTCGTACCTGAGCATGTTTCGAATCCGTGGCGGAATGGGAGCTATCGCCACCGAAGGGAGCTGCTGACAGATTGGAGAACCGGAGGTGGGGCTGCTGCGCAATTTGAGGCAGCGGAACGGAGACTTATCAGCCAGAGACGCTAGTCGAGACGAGGCACGGCGAGACGGGGCGAGTCGCGTCGGCAAGTCGACAAATTGAACAAAACCGTGAACGGACTGCGCGTGGCGTTCCGTTCTATAATGAGCATGGGAACATAAGCACAGACGGCGGGCACAGGTGGAGCAGGAGCAGGGGAGGCCAGGGGCATTGCGAAATCGAAAACGGTTTTATTTTTAAAAATTGTCATTACGTTTGTCGTTTTAATAAGCATTTTATGCAAGCGAATCGCTTATGCAAGCACCTATGTATGTCCGAGCATGGGAGCGGCAAGTGAATTCTACGAATGCTACAAAAATATAATTCATGTTTTATAAGGAATCGCCGAGTTTAGACAAGGGCATGACTCAACCTCCGCACGAGATAAGCACAAGAGCGATCAGTTAAGATAATAATATTCAAGATAATAGGATTCCGCGACATCCATTATGATAAGTGATATATGTGAGCAGCGCTTCTGAGTTCAAGAGAACGATGAAATCTAGTTGGAGTGAGTCAACTAATGATAAAGCTTATATAAACTTATATAACTTATATACATAGGCTATAAAAACACGGGATAAGTCATTCCCAAGACGCTCAATTGGCTTGAATTTCTCTGAATCATTTTTATTCGAAATCTTACAAAATCTACGTGAACTGAAAAGGCGTAACACTCAGGCAGTCGAGACTGATGTGCAAATAGTCTGATGCAATATGCTAATCAGTTTCAAATATGCAATTAAGCCAAGCTAAATAGTTTGTAAGGGGAAATGACCCATAAAATAATATAGACACTGTATATCGCCATGTAGCTTCCATTTCTGTTATATAAATTAGGGAAACGCTACTTTCTGATTAGAAATATTCTTGAGTGGCTTAATAATTAATGAAATAAACTAGTTCTTGGAGTAAGAGTGTGGCTATTATCAATCGAAAAATCTTAAATTTCCGCAGGAACTCAAATCCTAACTAACTAGCGTCCTTAAACAGTTTTTCTTTCACTAACTAAACCCATTTAAGACCGGATCAGGGGCATAATTTACCATACTCATGCTTAATTCGCACGCAATATTCATGGGTGGCTCAATAGCCCCCAGGCCATATCAGACCTGGTCCTCCTCCCGCCATAGAAGCCTTTAACGAGCGACACGTGCCGTGGGGCTTCAACTACATATATGCATGACAAAATATAAAACAGCTCACGCTAGCCATATTAAAGCCCGACTGTTATTGTTGTCCAAAATTGGGGAAAAATTCCACTCGCTTTGGATGGCGACGTGCTGATATATATTTGCACACTCTTTTGGCACCCATTTCTTGGGAGGATGATCGAGCGGGCGGCCGGATCCGCAGCAGAGTCACATGACAAACGCGTGAATTAACCTGCTCAATTCTCTCGGTGACAAGCGAAACGTGTGAATAAGCGAGTCGCACGACTAATCTAAGATCGCAGATAAACGACGGGCCCAGCAAATTGGGTAGCTTAGCCCACACACACCCACTTGGTATGGTCGAGCGGTAATTGATGGATCGCATGGGTGGTCGCCCGAAAAGCGTGGGATGTGTGTTCTAAATACAGCACGAAAAGCTTCTAATTTTAAAAGGGGAAGACAACAGGGAAGGAAGACAGAGTGTGCCTATTCCTGGTGCCGCTCGAGCACTTGTATAATTGATGGTACCTATTCTAGGAGGCCCCATTATCAACGGCACTCGATGCGATAAACCCGGCTATGGCCGGCAATTGGCATTAATAAAAGTGTTCGGCAGTTTCCGCCGCAAAGCAGACAAAACCCGGGACGCGGGACACCCACCACCACCGAAGGGCGGGAAAACCACCGGCGATAAGCCACTACTACTGACTGCTGCAGCTCGAACAAAGGTGAAACAGTTTCCCGACTCGCAATTTCCAGTGCGAGGGGTTCTGCGGGGGCAATCGTAAATAACATAGATTAGTCCGCATGTCTAGACTAAAAATACAGATCGTTGGGCTTAATCCTACATATATTCACCCATGAAGTTCAGCTTGTCGATCACGGCGGCCGCCGATCCTGCAGCGAGATTACAAAAGTCCGGATCATCCACATCGAAGATGATGTTATCCTCCCATTCGGTGACAATGTGCGAAGCGGCTGCAGCGGCGGCGGAGGAGAGTGCCTGCTGTTGCTGCTGGGCCAGGGAGCTGTGTCCGCCGCCGGAGAGGATGTTACTGCTGTTATGGTTGATATTGCCGCTGCAGATGTTCTTGTTGTCCGTTTTCATCTGGAAGAGCAGAGTCGCAATTAGAGAGAGGTGGTGACCAAGCATACGGGGCGCGTACGTGCTGATATGCAAATAGCAAAATAGCAAACCTCACACGTGGCTATGGCTCCAAATGCAGCTTTAAATGTGTTTTTGGTTAATGGAAAGGTGGTGATAAAGAGAGGTGGGAGCAGCCCAGCTGTTGCCGCTCAAACACACACACACACACACTAGCACTTGCTCACATCCTCTCATGGCCTCTTGCAACACCTTGTGTGTGCAAAACTATGCAAAATCAATAGATGCAAGATGCATTTTATTTAGGTGAAGGCTGTCCGTGTGTCTGCGAGTGTGTGTTTGTGTGAGCAATTGCATTTCGCTTAACTAAAACCCCGACGTTGTTGTTGTTTTGCCTTTGCAAATTTTGTTTGGCCCTGGGTGCAAGTGTATTTGTGGCGTTTTCCATTAGAATGCAACTCAACCAGCTCTTCCACTCACCTTTATTTAGGCCAGCACACTCGGGGGCAGCTCGCACAAAGTTCAATTGCCAAAAGTTTTGAGCGCCAACAGCTAGATTTAAGGTTAATTTCCTTATTTAAAAAAAAAAAACAAAACTTTGCGTGCGCTAAATAGCTGGCAACTAGGGGTGGCACCTTGTCGATAACGACAGTTATCGATATACATGGGCGGGCAATTCGAAGTTCTTATAATTATAATAAGGGCAGATAGATTTTATTGTTTTTAAAAGGAAGTGATAAGATTTAAGAGATTCTATTAGCAACAAAAATGATTAATTATTAGCAACGTTTTCCAAGATTGGTGATTAAAATTTCATTCAATTTATGGTATTTAGTATTTGAAACTTTTTAAGGGTGGTATTTTTTAGTATAACCATTTCGAAAAGATGGATGGTATATTTTATTGACCTCAGTTTAACGGTCACACTATTCACACGAAATTTTCGATCAAAATAAATTTGGAATATAAAAATAATTCGCTAATTTGAAATATATAATAAAATGCACCAGCATTCTGGCCACCTCAAGCTGAAGAGTGCGCATTAAGAAGGTCTTTTTGGAAACGGCAAGCACTGCACAGACATTTGCCAGGCGACGACCACACCAGAAATTAGCAGTGGAAGTGGAATGGAGGAGAATATGTGGTAAATAATAAACATTAGGGAAACGTCAACAATTCGGGCTACCCCTGCCCACACGAAGCCAGTGTCTCCAGCGGCCTCCTGCGTTGGGGCAAGGAGCTGCGATACCCCAAGGTTGCTCCAAGCGACTGAGTCAGCATCTCGGTGCTGGGTCGGCGGGGGTGGAGACACCTGGGGGGGCTGGGCCTTATCAGCAGTGCTCGTCACTAACAGCAGCTGTTTATTGAGACACGTTGACGACGACCCAATCACCTAGATGATTAAAAACAAGCCACTGATAGCAGCAATAATAATATCTTATTCGCAGGATAATTGAGCTGGAGTCGGCGCTGCTGGACGACTGCAATGTAAACGACATCTACGGCATTTGTAAGGGCAAGGCTCTGCCGGAGGCCCTGCGGCCGGACGTGTGGCAGGTGTGCCTGGATGTGCGGCACAAATCTGACCAGATGTCACTCTTCAACGAGATCTACGACCTGCCCTTCCAGAGTCAGCTGCGGGAGGATTGCCAGCGGCACGTCGATCGCATGGGCAACGACGAAGAGGACAAGGTGTCGGTTGTGTCCGATTTAGAGTCCATCATCACGTTCTATTGCAAGAACCGGAATCTACAGTACGAGCCGGATAACGGCTGGATCGAGCTGCTGCTCCCGCTGTTCGCCCTGAAGCTCAACCGCTCCGACACCTTTAACCTGTTCGAGGCGATACGGGACACCTACATACCCAAGGGCTGTCGGCCGAAGGGCAACGTCTTCCACGTGTTCCGACTACTGCTGCTGTACCACGACCCAGAGCTCTGCACCCTGCTGGATACCAAGAAGATCACGCCCGACCTGTACTCGCTGCCCTGGTTCCAGTCTCTGTTCACCTCCTGCAGCAGCCTGTCGGTGATCATTGCCATGTGGGACTTGTACTTCCAGAACGCCGACCCATTCATGGTCTTTTTTCTGGCTCTGATCATCCTGATTAACGGCAGAGAGCAAATCCTGCAGATGCGCGCCGAGTCCAAGGAGGAGATCATCAAGTTCCTCGGCAATATGCCGTGTGCGCTGGAGGTGGACGACGTTCCCGACTTTTGCTCCCTGGCCCAGTACTATGCGCTCAAGACGCCAACTTCCTTCAAGACGGACTATCTCAAGGCGCTGTATGGCAAGCAGAACGACACGCCGCGCAGCCAGGATGAAGCCAACAAGGTGTCGCAGGCCCTGTGCCTACCCGTCTCCGTCTACGAGTTGGTGGAGAACTCGGCAACAGAGTTTCCGGTGCCGGACGCAGTGCGGTTCTTTCTCGTCGACTGCCGTCCTGCGGAGCAGTACAACGCCGGCCATCTGTCCACGGCATTCCATCTGGACTGCAATTTGATGCTCCAGGAACCGGTCGCCTTCGCCACCGCCGTCCAGGGCCTGCTTACAGCCCAGCGCCAGGCCATTGAGGCCAACTCCAATGCCGGCGGCGAACACCTATGCTTCATGGGCAGCGGTCGGGTGGAGGAGGATCAGTACACGCACATGGTGGTGGCCTCATTCCTGCAGAAGAACACCCACTATGTGTCCCTGCTGACCGGCGGCTACGCATCCATCCACGATTACTTCGGCGACCACATGGCTGACTGTCTGGAGGACCACAATGCGCGCAAGTGCCTCGTCTGCCAGCAGCACAATGTCCAGCAGGTAAGGCTAAGACCGATATCAGACTACCTCTACAACCTGTAATACTCTGCATTCCACTCCTTCAGTCCAAGTCCGCGACTACTAAAGTCTTGGCCGGACCCTCGTCCACGGATCTATTCAGCAAGTTCTCTGCCGCGATGAAGTCCAAGTCGGCCGAGGTTAAGGGTAAGCTTTTGGATATCATCGTAAATCCCAGTGCGAACGGCGGTGCCTCTGCCAGCGGCTCCAATTCCAATAGCAATGGGATTCAGGCGGCTCCGACCCAGGAACGTCATGTGAGTGCCAATGAACGGAATGGAAAGCGATACCGCAACGTGGCGCCCGTCTTTAGCATCGATGACGAAAACGAGGATGCCCTTGATGGTGGGGCGGGAGGGGAAAGGGATGCTCCAACGCTGGCCGGCGATGGCAAGGAGATCGTGAATCTGAACCAGTACTTTAAGACGGCGGACATCATCAATGCGTTCAAGTGCCAGGAAGTGCATATGAGCGGCTATATGTACGATAGCCACCTAATCATCACACCCGGCCAGCTGGTGGTGCTGCGGGAGCTGGGACGCGGCCAGGCGCAAATTATGGTGCGCCGCCCGCTGGCCAGCATCGTAAAAATCACCGCCAAGAAGCGGCATCGCGACCTGATCACCTTTAAGTACGGCTTTCCAGACGGCGACGGCCTGCTCATCACGGACATGGACCGCTTCCTCATCCCTAATGCCGCCAAGGCAACGGCCATGGTGTCCGAACACATAATGCAGCTGCTGGAAAACGCCAAGTAGAGAAGTAGAGTATCCCCGCTATGCTTTTCTCCGCCCTGCCCCCCTCTCCCCCAAATGCCTAAAGCCTTATTTTTCATACAAAATCAGACATGGACAGAAAAACGGAGACACAAAGTGCAATGCGCAGGCGAGAGCGCTGCAACTAGTTTTTAATTGACTATGTTTTCCTTGTTGTAATAGCGACAAATAGTAGTTGTAATAGTGAATCGAGGATTCGATGCAAATGTAACATAGAGCACTCGGACGGATCCCAGACGGTGACAACGCCAGCCCAGATGTTTTCTAAATTCCCAGGTGCAAAGATAAGGGAGACTCCCCCAAGTGAAGCCTTGAGACTTACAACGTGTACATGAAGAGTAACTAACTAATATTTATTGCAATTTAAAACCAAACAAATAAATCTGTATTATAATCGACACAAAACTAGCTCTATTCTTCAGTTGTAGTGGGCTTGCCCGATCGAAAGTGTACACGTAGCCGTTGGTATGCGTCGTTCAGGTTCACAGCATTTCGAGGCCGCGGGCGAAGGTGGCAATAGAGCAGGGCCATAAGAAGGAGAATTGTAAGCAGAACACCAGTACAGATCACATATGGATGCACAATGGTTCCCGGATGTATGTGCTCCTCCTTCAGTTTTGTTATAGAGTCCCGAATAACTTGGTCCACATGCGACTGGAGGGGATCGACTGTCGTGGCAGTTTCGGTCTTAGTCTGCAGATATGCGTATGCTAGTTCGGAATCTCTCCACTCCCCTCGCTGTCCTCGAAGCACCACAGATGTCCCTAATAGGACGTTGCAGTCACCTCGAATCCTTAGGATACCGCTACCGTTTATCTTAAGTTCTTGCTCATAACCATCAGCAGAGCAGAGCACAAACAAAGACTCCGGTTTTGCAACAGTCGCCATGCAGGAATTTGGTGCGAGAAGTTGTCCAGAGAGATTGTCGCACAACAAGATGGGAAGTACAGGCCACGGAGGACTGATTTAGGATAGCAGCCATACCACAGGGAAGATCTTCAGTGTGCTTAATTGTAGAGACTTTAGCTGGTTTGCAAATAAATCTAGTCTCTTCCAGCTTTAAGCAGTTTTCCAAGTCGTGGAGCTCGAAATATCTGTCTGTCCCATTATCGACAGCGACGTACGGGGTTTTGGTATCTAAAATTTCGATTGTGCCGTTTCCATGCACTTTTGGAATGGGTGTTAAACGGTAAATGCTAAGCTGATCGTTATCGATCTTTGGAATTTTATATTCGAAGGCGAGGGTATTATTATCCAGTTTCCCAATCTTTACTGCGGAGCCCTTAAGGAAATCAGATATTGTAATGTTAAAATCTTCCTTCATCTTGTTCCGAAGTATTTTATTCAATGTACATGTAACATTAAATTGGGCGCAGTGAATTTGTTTGAGAAGATTATCTGCCTGTTTCTCCAATTCAGAATCTAGATTTCTGAGTTTCTCAGTCATTACTTTTATGTTTGTAGGAGAAACATTGTAGCTTTCCGCAAACTGTTTTATCTGACTTCCAAGCTGGTCATCGGTGTACTTCACAGTTTTTGAATACCTTATTGAACTTTTAATAAAAGATTATCATGAGTAAACATAAACAATTGAAAAGCTAAATAAGAACTTACTTAGGTGTTTGCTTAATCGAACTTAATTGCTGAAAGGTGTCGAATAACCTATTCAAATTCGGTTGTTTGGGAATTTCTCGCCATTCCATTAAGCTGCCGTATTTGGTGAGAGCTTTATAACCACTACGAACCCATTCTTGATAGATATAGAATTTCTCCATGACACAGTCAAGGCCAAAGGTCAACAGATCAAGTTCGATTTCAACTTGACCCTTGTACTCAACATAGGTGCCGAGATTGTTGTTGAAACCCATAATGGTCACAGGTTTTACATTTTCCAAGGATCCATGGTTTACTGAAGTCCCCTGGGAGATGATGATGCACAAACTCAGAAATATAAAGATTGGCGGAATTGCCATATTTTCAGACCGTCATTTTCAAACGCTCCTTGCTTACTGTAAAACTTTTCCGATGCTCTCTTCTGGTGGGCATCTGTTTAGTGTTGAGCTGGCATTCTCGTAAACAGATGCCTAACGTCTAAGATTAAATTGGCTTTGTGTTGATTCCAGCTCTTGCTGAATCAACATAAATGCTCCCATGAAATTGAAAGAAAAAATGCAATAATTGGAAACATTTATGTGAGAATATGTTAGTGTCAATACAATTTGTTATACAGATTTTTCCAAAAGAGGAAGATTTCCATCTTTGCTTTCATTTGTTTTGACTTGGGGTCGGCTGATATCGTATTCTGGATCATTCACTGGATTCTGAGCTCCTCTAAATTGCCTTTTGCGATGATAGCGATATAGCCAGACCAAGGAGAGGAGTATAATGACAAGGCCGATAACTGGGCACACGGCAATGACGGCTATCAAAGTTCCCCCGACGCCTTGCATCTTCTGCTGATCAAGCCTCATTTGTAGTTGATGAAGAGCTGCCTGAATGGAGACGTGGTCTGCTGTGTTTGTTTTCGACTGTAAAGATGCAAATCCAATTTTTGAGGAGCCTCTCTGATGGGGCCTTCCCTGGAGAATGACTGCTGAACTTCTCACAATACAGTCGCTTCGAATGCTAAGAATCCCGCTTCCGCGTATGTCCAGCTCCTGCCGATCCTCTGAGCACACAGCGGTTAGCGAAAGCTCTTGGCTGAGGGCCACCATCCACGAGTTTGGCGCAAGGAGCTGTGTCCAGAGGGAGCTTTTTTCCACTTTGCGAAATTGGCAGGCCCCTGAAGACTGATTCCGTATAGCCGCAAGGCCACAGGGAATGTTTTGAAAGCCACCGTTTCCAAAGGTGACTTGTATGTGCCTGCAGATTAATCTTTCTCTGGCCAGTTCGAT
The DNA here is from genome assembly GCF_030179895.1 of Drosophila kikkawai. Lineage (NCBI taxonomy): Eukaryota > Metazoa > Arthropoda > Insecta > Diptera > Drosophilidae > Drosophila > Drosophila kikkawai. The sequence goes on from NC_091729.1 coordinate 9,319,500, forward strand.
GCAGTCTCCCAAGTTTTGGAGTGGGAAAAACCTATCCTGGTGATTATTGATGGCCAGGTACGGTGTTTCGGTGTCCATCACCTCGATTTGGCCATTTTGAACCCGTGGAATAGGTGTCAGGCGGTAGAGACTGAACAGTTCTGCGTCGATCAGGGGCACTTTGATTTCGAAGACCAAATGATTTTTGTCGAGCTGCTGGACACTTACTGAGGCGATACGATAAACGTCGGAGACGGTGGATTGGTTGACGGGCAGTCGGCGGCCTGCCGGAATATGCGGCTGAATCCTGAGGATCTCCGTTTCCAACTGCTGGACAGAAAGGATCAGTGGTGTCAGTTTTCGCTGATTGGCCGATGTTAATGCTTCCAGCAGAGCGAACTGCGACCTTTTAATGTGAGCTGCCAGAGAACTCAGTTGGTCGGTTACGTAATAGATGGACATTGGATTACTCTTATGATTATTCAATAATTCGTCGATCTCAAGTTCAAGCTGATCTAGAAGATTTTTTAAACTGCCCTTAATATTTTTGGTGCTATCAACAACGGAATATTTATCTCTCAACAAGTTGGCTATCTCATCATCATCTAATGGAAGATGTTTAAGCCTGAAATCATGCGGAACCGCCCTCTCAGTCAGACCTTGATAACTCATTGTGTCCCCGAATTCGGTCAGTTGCAAGTAAAGGGAATCAATGCACAACACGTTATCGGTTTCGCAATATGTTTTAAGACTTTGATAACCAGTCTCTAAGAAGGCAGATTCCCGAATGAGCTGCTCCAAATCGAAGCTGGCGTATACAGTCCAGTCCTCCATGGCTATTGCTGCCCGTCCAGTGAATTCTACAAACGTTCCAAGGCTGTTATTGAACGCCTTTAAAGTCATAACTTTTCCATCATCGCCCTGATTTAGCTGAGCCTGCTTGGATGAACCGATCGAGAGAGCGACGAGGAAGAATATCCAAATCAGCGCCGTCATTTTCCAAGTTTTTTGGTGCTTGTTATTCAAAGTCCCTCAGTTAACTGACAAAAATTACTCGGAAAACGGTGGTATGTATTTTTATGACAAAACAAATTGACAATATATTGCAGTTATTGATGATCCGGCATTTTTTGTAGCAGTATTGCTGTTATATACATGTTTACTTTTATATGTACATGACAGCCTTGAATTTTTTTTTAATTTTAATATGTATGTGTATTATATTGAAATGTGCAACGCAGTGCATCCACAATTTCTGAGCCTTTATACATATATCTGTATATTCTTGATCAGCATTAACAACCAAGTAAGCCTAGCCTCTTAGTTTTAATGTTATTTGCATATATGTACATAGTTTTCCAAATTTTTTTTATCCGAACAGACCAGATTGAAACTTTATCCTATGGAAGTCATATAAACTTTGTTGTTATTTAATATATTTTGGGATCAAATTTATCTCTAATTATAAAAAAGGAATATATTTTCATGCCCATTTTAAAGAGTTTAGCTGCTTTCAACCCATAAGAATATTTTTGTGATTGGGGATACTCTTAAGACTTAGTTAAAACCTAAGTGATCTAGGAAAAGTAACAAATATTTTCAATGAAATGATTTTAATAAAATCACACTCATAAAATGTTAAAGGCATACAAGTCTTTTAAAGCTTGTGTCATACAGGCATACTTGGCATATTTACCATCAGCTCACGGCTCAAATATGTGACCAAGCAGTGGCGCTGCTCTTTGCAGACCCGGCGCATGCGCAATGCACGAGGACTGACTGCCCCCCGATGGACCTACGTAAGCAGGCATCCTCGAGGTCCGCAATTCTTATCAATGAGAGTGACGTAGGTTGTGTGCAGACTGCTCGGGAGCAGCGGGAACCGGGCGGCGGAGGGTTGCCCACCGGGACTGGGGCTGCAAACACGGACAACGGCACGAAATCGAAGTCAGAATCGAGGCCAGTCCGTTAAAAACTGTTGCACTGCGGCGCTGGTACGTCAGTTCATTCAGAACAGTCGAAGGGCGCGAACCTCTGAAAAGTGACACGGAGACCAGCAGCAAGGAGTCGACTTCCCAGTCACCCAGTCACATCCGAAGAGCCTCGTTTGGGACACAGCCTGTTAGTGAAGTGCCCCGATCCGTTAACACCGCAGGTGCAACATGCGACACATGTCACTGCAGCAGCGGGGCAATCCCATGATGGCGCTTGCCCTGATCCTGTGCCTCAGCCCACTGCTTCTGGTCGAGATCCAGGCAGTGCCCGCCTCCGTGCTCGCCCAGAACTCGGAGCTTTCCACCAGTGCCAGCAATAAGCTCCAGCTACAGCAGGAGCACCAGCAGCAGCAGCAGCTTCAGGAGCAGCATCAACAGCAACAGCCGGCAGCAGGTGAGTGGCAAAGTTCAGGTGATTCCGTGGGTGGAGCTCAGTTCCCAACCCTCCGCCCACACTCGTCGCAGTTAATGTTAAAGGTCATTGAGAAATTTTGAGTTTTGAAAAATGTTCGCCCTCGGCCCTAGGCGAAATCTGCTTATGTTGCTCCTGCTCGGCGAATGCGTTGGCGTGAGCATAAGCGACCTCTTGCTCCTCCTTTCAACCCACTGGCATCCGCTCGAGTGGCTCCCTTACGACGGAGCTCATCTCATTTAGCATTTTCCATTTCCCATTTCCCGCTCGTTGTTCGCCAGGAAATTGCGTAGGTGTTTTGCGCCAGGACGACAGCTGTCGCTGTCTTGTCTCGCTCGCCCACGCGCCTCCCCGTCCATTTTGCACGTTTTCACAAATTTCCATCTTGAGGTTGTTGTTTTTCACTGGCTTAGTGAATCATTACTATCCGTACACTGCGAAAATATGGCTAAGTTCACCTTAAAATCAGGGAAAACGTTAAAGAGTTTGTTATATATTTTACAATATATCTTTGACCTTAAATTTACTGTGGCATATCTCCGACGACATATCTCCGCCCGGTTCGTTTTTCCCTTTTTTTCTATCGGTGTTATGTCATTTTGAAAACGTCAGTCGCGAAGTTATGTCACTTTAAAAACGACATATCTCTAGACATTAAACGAGCTTATGTATGTCGTTACCCCCTTAGTGCATCAAGTAAATAAAAAAGAATTACATATAATTTAAAAATCAATCAGACAGTTATTATTATTATAATGCTTTTTTAATATTTTTTATAGAGCTAATTTAAAGTTTTTTTTCTATATGTTTCAATAAGACTTTAGTAGATTTTAATAATTGGATCTTTAAGAAAAAATATAATATTCTGGGGTCCAGAAATCACTAGAGATTTTATAACACTTACAACGTCTTTTAGTATGCAATGTCATTTTTGAGGTTTTTTTTCGCGATATACACTTGGTTTTTCTTCAGCACCTTTACATATATTTATGTTATTTTTAACAAAATCTCTGGTCAAATCTTTAGAAATCTCTGTAAAACTTCTGATATGTAAAGTTTATATACTTTTATATAGACTTCTACTTATAAAAGGATTAAGTATTTTGATAATTTCTGTTGCTTCCCTATAGTTTTGAGAGATTTCTATTTAACTCGGGATTAAGCTTTTCAAATTTTCGTTAGTTTTGAGTATCAATGGTTGTTATTGCAAACTAGCTTTTTAAATATATAAAAATATGCTGACTTCTGCATTACAACATAAATAGTTCACATAAACCTTTTTTTCCTCAGTGCACCTACTTTGTCCATACATATGTAACAGGAAGCACACCAACACAGCCACACACACCGAGCTGTAGCGCAGTTAAACATCGCGTAGGCGTTTGCCACACAAAATGGCGGCCAGCCTCCTTTGTGCACACACACACACACACAGACAGCCATGGGTGCGCATTTATGCCAAGTGTTGTGTGTGTGTGTTTGCCCTCCTTGTTGGGAAAGTGTGTGTGTACGTGCGCGCGATTTCATTTCTATTTTTAGAAAGCGAGTTAAGCAAAGGCGAAAGTTTTCAGCCCCTTCTGCGATTTCTGGTTTTTCTGCTTGCCTGGCGCCATTCGCCTAGCATCGCGTCCTTCGCCACATCTTGGCTTGGATGTGGCCCCAGGGTACCCAGCTCCAGCCGCAGCTCCTTATTCAGCCCACCGCAGGATTGAGCCCTTAAGTTTGCATCGGGCCCAAAGCTGTTAGCCCCTTTCCTTTACATTTTTCAGCTTGTTTCCACAATTTTCCACGGCGCCCAAGTGTATGCAACACGTTCGTTAGCGCTAGCCACCCAAAACCGCAGAAACAAAGGCCAAAAAGCGACGGCAGCCAGCAAGCTGCTTGGCTTTCGGTCAAATGTCAATCGCCCAAAGCCAATGACGGCCACATCAAAATGTCAAGCACAGGTCCCACGAAAAAAAAATAAAAACGATTGTAATAAATTGAATTTGGGTGGACAATTTGTCTGGCAAGCTACGAGTTTAATCCAATTAAAATCTATATGGACAGCATATGGCACAGAAAGGACTTAACTGGGACTTAATCTTCTTTTTAAAGTAACACCTGGTGACCTAAAAATTTGAGGAAATTCGAGATGAAGTATACATTACATTATATTAAAAAGCCACATATAATGTATACGTTTTATATAATATAATCTGACGAGGAAGAGCTTCCTCCCTTCTGAAAATTCTGAGGAGAGGCACTACCTAGATCATATTTTTAATCAAAGCTTATTTATGGCAACTTTCCAAGTGTTTTCGTGTTACATTTATAGTATGTGTTAACATTTCCCAAATACACTTCAAGGTAATTCTTTCTTAAACTTTAAATAGATTGTTTTTCCCTCACCAGGGCTCGCCTTAAATAGATTTATCAAGTCCCCTAAGAAGTGCGGCCTCACTGCGTGTTTATTAAATTACATATGGCAGCTTAATGAGAACGTCAAACAGCTCAACCCAGACTTTAATCGGCCAGCTGTTGGGCCTCTTGACGCTCTTTAAAATGCAAAGCGAAATAGGGTCCACCCCTTGCGTTTGCGTTTAATTTACGCACCAGCAGCGGCGGCAGTCGAGTGTGCACATTAAATATTTATAAAAGCAATGGCTGCGCTGCCCCCTCCTGTCACTCGGCGAGGGACTATGAAATATTCAGAGAAAGGACCTGGGCCAGATCCCGATCCTGATCCCACCACCGCAACCGCAGGCTCCCATTAAACTCTCGGTCCCAATCGCATTCCCCCCTCTATATTTTTTGATGGCACAAATTTTTCCATATGCCACTGTTATTGAGTTATTTCTGGGGAAAAGGAGAGGAGCAGAAGAAGCCCAAGGCTGCCAACGCACTTAGCCATGGCGTTAATTGTGTTCATGCGGCGACTTTCACAACAGCTGCTTGCCCAGGATCAGGGCCAGCTCCGGCCAACACCCAGCCACCCCACCACCTCCTGTCACCCTAATCTCTGCGCATGTATGCGTGTGGAGAGCAAACAACTTGTTGATACTTTTACAGTTCAGCGAACACCGAGAGTGTGGTGGCTCAGAGAAAGGCACAAACAAAAAAGCAACCAGGCCAACGTCAGACAAACGTCAGAGCATGGAATTTTCTTGCCTGTTTTTTGTGTTTACTGCCATTTATGCGCTCACGCCCAGACCCCTTTTAATGGACATCAGAGAGCAGGACATAAATCCATATTTAACAGTAGGAAAAAAACAAGTTGAAGCGAAACACGAGAATTGCTGGTATTAAATGACTTTGGATTCTCGGAATCATTTAGCCAGAGGACTTCAGGAATTGTTGGCTGACTGGCTGGTTGGCTGGCTCCCAAGGACTCTGGGGCATTGTAAACTGGGTTACGTGTAATCCATAAACTGTGTTCCCTTAAAGTATGTACATTTGTTGCCCAACTAAGCTAGAATTTCATAGAGCTGAGTCACATTTTCTTAGAAAGAACCTACAGATGAATGGGTCTCAGAAGTGACACCGTTTTTAGCCATGACTACGTTAAATTATTTGTAAATAAAGGATTTCCAAAGGATAACTTATAAACAGCTAAAACCCCGAATATTTACCCTAAATTCCGTCTTATTATCTATATTTATATATATTTTTTTATGAATGTGGTTTTCCATATTCCCGATGTTCTTTTTTCTGAGCTAAAATCTACATATGATACGGCACACCTGAGGGCGGCTCCAAAAACCATTACAATTTTATTGGTTACCATTTCCTGATTGCCAGCTCACCTGTAGCCGCTTTTGATGACGCGGCAGTCAATTGGCACCAAGTTAATAACAGATTAATCGTTCGGGCTCGTATAAATCATAGCCATTTGGTATTGTCTGGTTATCTATCAGTCTCCACTTCAGGCCCAATGGTATCTCTGTTCCCGATAATCGCCCCCATCAAAGTTGCCAACTAGATAAGCAAAAGCTGATAGAGTTCCAAAGAGAACCGATAGAAAAAACCCCCCCATATATATAGGAGTTTAAGTATGCTAATTTGCAGAACCTTGCGAAATGCCAAATCCGCTGACGGGGACTCCAACGAGTTTCAGTCACGCCCGGGGCGCCTGCTCCACCTGGGTGTAGACGATTTAGAGTTGGAATAACCGCCTCAAATCGTTCATGTGGAGGGCTCATGTCAAGTGTTAACTAAAGCTTAATTGCCGGCTGCCAGCGGTCGATTATCATTCGATTCCGGCTGAGACCGGAGCCCCAGAGCTAAGCCATGGGGGAATTAAGCCGGGCCAATTAGCGAAGCAGCTGTTGCGTAAGGACAGCCACCCCTTTCGATTGGCAGCGGCAAATGTGATTAGGATTAATAAGGTCGGTCCAGTCAAGTCCTCGAGGCGACTGGCTTAAGGACGACCCAGCTGCAGGGGGCGACTCTCCATGGGAATTACATAAGCACATAGCCATAAAGCCGGCTGTCGGAGCGCTAAAAGCAATTAGCGCCGACCGCGAAATATGTTCGAGTGCATAAAACAATTATGGAACTCGTTGGTGGACGGCGGCTAATTGGTTTTGCGGTCACCGAGCAACGACGAGTGGGGGTGGCGAATTTATTGAATCAGCTCCGGGAAATGGGAAATGGAAAATTAGAGTGCCCGAAAGTAGGCAATGGGGAATTTCAATTTCAATTTGTGTCTCTCCTCTTTTCCTCTCTTCCAGCAGCGAAACGCTCGGAGGAGGCCACCGCCGTGCCCACGGCCGACAAAAAGTCCAGCCCGGAAATTGTGCCCGCTTCCTTCAGCAATGCCCCCGCTGCCAGGAGCAGCAGCCCGGCAAACCAGCAGCAGCAACAGGTGCCATCCGGCGTCTACGCCCTGCCCAGCAACGATGAGATCCTGGCCGCTGTGGCTGCCGCCGCCCAGAACAGCCAGCAGCAGTACCAGGAGGAACCCACTGCCTTGGAGGAGGCGGTGGCCAGCTCCACGATGCGCAAGCGGGGCATCAACTACGAGTACAACCCGTACCTGGCGCCCACCGACTACGGCAGCGATGTGCCGCAGGGCGTCTGGTCCGACGACTATGAGGCATCCGTTCCGGTCACCTACGGCGAGCGGGATCTCCAGGAGGTCGACGACTATGTGCCGGAGCGAAGAGGTGCGTAAACTCGCGAAAATTATAAACCCCTTTACGATTATGTGTTTCCTTCTACTTTTAATCTTAAAAAAAATTTGAATACTTTTAATTTTAATTTGGTCTGTATATTATTTAGTGAGTGGCTCGAGTGCCCGTAACAAGGCCTACGATAATCTGCAAAACCTGCTGAATGCCGAGGCCTACCTGGAGAGCATTCCCCTGTCGGTGCCGCTGACCTATGCCAACAGAAACTACAACCTGGATGACCGGAACAAGCGTGGAATCTTCTACAACTTGGCCAGTCCAAATGGTGCGAGCAGTGGAAGTGCCTATAATAGCGAAAATATTAACCTCAACAAGTATCGGCGCTTCAATGATATGCGGTAAGTGGGTCACCATGGCGTATGAGTAATAAAATAGATTAGGTTTGCTTTTTAATATATATTTAAAGTGTATATGGATATTTCAAATTAGTTTCCATTACAATTTTAGACTCAAACGGGACACTACCAAGCTGAATCCCGCCGACATGTTGGCTCTGGTCGCCTTGGTAGAGGCCGGCGAGCGGGCGCGCAAGGAGAGCGATGTGGAGAGCTCAGTGCCCATGATCAGCTCCGATGATCTGGACTATGTGCCAGCGGGTAGCTGGATGGATGTGCCCGTACAGGCCCAGGCTCAGCCCGGTCTGGTGGACTACTACGGATTGCCAATGGAGGCCCAGAGCCAGGTGATGCCCAAGTACGAGTATGTGCCGCGCCAGCACAAGTACAATGGCCTCAATAGCCGTAAGTCTGAATCAGCCGACCTCCTAAATGGAGTGTATTAAATTTCGAATTGCTCTCCGTAGGATTTGGGTCATCGAAGCAGCGGTATATGGTGGCCAAGAAGAAGCGATCCGTGAGCCAGAGCCAGTTCATGAACGAGCCGGTGGCCGAGCGCGGCTCCAGCTATAATGGCGAGAAGTACTTCTAAAGATCCGAATGCATCGATAGTTAATAGTGTTGTTAAGGCCCCCGGAGGAGTATTTCTCGTTTTTTTGAGCATTGAACATAATCCAATATCCAACATTTCGAATTCAATTATAGTATTGAGATAGAGTGAACTCAACTCGTGTGCAATTTTTGTGTAGAATTTCAATTTTAAACCAAATACCAGTAACTAACCTATTGTTATATGCATATACACGGGCTCTAACCATGTCCGTCGTGAGGAACATAATCAAATTATAGTGTGAACAGGGCTCAGCGATTTTGCCCCTCGAAACCCAACCGACACCCTGATCCAGCCCAGAAATTAAGCGGAACGAAACCGAATCTACGCCACATACTATAACCCACGTAAGAATCAGTGTCTACGGCAACTAAATGTACAATTACCACTGAAGCCAAGCGAGAGAGCTAAACTATCAGTATCTTACACGAGTACTTATCGAACTAGAGGCTTCCCTACTAGTACAAAGATTGAGAAGAGAACCTTCAAATATATATATGTATATCTATGATATCCACTCTGGCCGGGCTCCGGCTCAGATGCTATGATGCCATGCCATCTACTAGCTGCTTTAATTGCAATCTAAAAAAAACTAAAACATTTTTGAAGCCACGAAGATTACACAAAGCGCCACACGGGAATGCATCATTTTATACAGACACGCGCCGACTTGGGACAAGACGATCACTCAATGAGAATTTTAATCGTATATAGACACCTAACGATATACCGAATAACCGCTAATAATATATAGTATGATATATATGTATACAACTATGCAAACTTTTTGTCGAGGAAATGGCTCAGGGCTCAAATATTGAAAATATTCGATGCCGCACGGAGGAGAGGCGTACATACATTTGATTTAAATGAAATTGTCTGACTGTTTTTTGGTAATAATCAAACATACATATACATATGTACTATGGAATATGAGAAACTAAATTATATAATTACTTATACACGGATACCCGAATCGAACGAGTATTTAAAATGCATTAATAGCCTATATGTGTGTGTGTATACAATACAATATGAAATATATATGATTATGAACACTCAAGTAACTATAAAATACGTTTTGACATACTTACATACCATATATACATATATTTTCCCTTACACTTTTTCGGGTCCCTGAATATTTGGCCTTTTATTTACGCCTTAAGTTCTTTGCGCGAGCTTAATTTAAAAATATATATTTATTTACAAGCAACTGATTTACGATTAAATAAACAAGTCTTTGGTTTGAAAACCAACGAAGCATGGGATCATTATGGGGTTATTTCAAGATTTTTCAGGATTCCCCAGGGGACATTGACTTGGCTAGAAATTGGAATATTGGGGCACTTGTGTTTCCCCCTCTCTGATTGATCACAGAAATGTGTCAATTTGGCATTTCTTCTTCAGCGCAGTAACAGTAACAGCTTTTCAATGAAAAAGTCATAAAAATCATTTTCATCTCTCTATGCTTTCGTTGTCAACCGATAAAAACCCACCCGAGACCAAGTGGAAGGAAAGTTAAATAAATGAAAATTGGGAGACAATTCAATGAATGCCAATTAAAAGCTAAACACACACCCAGAGAAGGAAATTTGAAAATTGGGGATCTCTACACAGCCATCGAAGTGTGTGCCAAAAATTAAATAAAAACCAATTGGATTCCGCACACGCGTTGACATCAACCGAAGTGGGACTCTGGGTTTCATCATCTGTCATCAGAAGCCAGTACTTTGTTTTACCCTGAGGGCACACGCCGTTGTACTTCTTTAATGTTCCATGCAAATCCAAATGACACGGGGACCATGCCCGTCAGAGATACACAGAGAGGAAGCAAGCAGCCATGAAGCCTCTATTGTGGCAACTGGACGTTGAAAACAAAGTTCTGGTCCGGACGCGGACGCTTGATGAGGTCGACTTTATGCAAACAGTACCCATCATCCCGAGACCTTTTCAGCCATAAACAATACCATAAACAGTAAGGCAAATAAACAAAACACCAAGGTCCAGATACTAAAATGCATTTGTGGGTACTCTGCTTTATACTTATTTGAGAGGGGAATCGATGAAAATACTGAGTATGACGACTACGGGTTACCCTTTTTAATATTTAAGGATTAAACTTTTTAACTTAAAATGCTGCATCTCAATTCATGACTTAACACAACCTTAAGTGTCTTTGGATGACAGTATTATAATTGTAACTATAAAAGAAGACATATTTTTTAAACGAAGAGCAACACACTCCAAAATGGTGTGCCTTAAATACAATTTTAGTACCAACATTTTGAGACATCCATTTTTACTTTATTCACTTATTTAAATTTTAAAGTGTGTGTTTGTAAACCCTACCTCAAGATTTTGTTTATATAATTTTGTCATTATTATTATTAGTATTTTACAAACTAAGCGACTTGTTACTACATTTTATAGGGAAATGTACAAACTTTTTAAAACCAAAACATATGGCAGGAGTGCAGATTTGTACCCTACCTCATATCTTATCGGAAGTGGACCATCATTTGTCAGTTGCAGAATGTAACACAACTTCCCGGCTCTACCCCAAAACGCCATATGGCCAAGGAAAACTAAATATGTAAATACAAACAACAGAGAAAATTGCAAAAAAAAAACCCAGGAGGGAGTGTGTATGGATAAATAACGATTCGGGGGCAGTGGAGCCTGAAGCTGAGGAGGAATGACATCAAAAGAGAAGGAACTGCCGGCAATAATGGAAACCAACGCGAGGAGAGAGCTGGAGGGACATTTGCATATTTCATCAGCAAATAAGCAATGACTAGAAAGAATATACTCAGAAGCTGGCCAAATGAGTAAAGAAAAGTAGTTAGGCAAACTGTATGCTATTTTAAGTTCTGTTTAAAAATGTATTTAATGTTTCTATACGATAACTATAACTACCCATTCAGTTAACTAACTCATGACTTCTTTCCAATAGGAAGCATTTGTTTTAGCGATTCCCCCCACGGGCAGCACGATTTCGCACCTCTTATCATGAGATCGAAGCGTTGAAACACTTGTAAGATTGACGTTAATTAACAGCCCAAATAAGAAATTCGTTTATAATTATAAACAGTGCTTCGACTCGGATCAGGTGTATAAAAACCCTAACTGAATGGAATAAAAACCAAAACAAAAATGGAAAAAATGTATAAATATATTTCGGATACGTTCGATTGGGCTTTACGGATGGGCCACCGGGTCTAGATCGGCTTGCCATGTTTATACTAATTTTATGCACGCGTTTTGCATGTTTAATAACCGCTTTATACATTGTCTTTTTTCGTCACCATTATAGACGAAATTTATATAATTTTTATTTTGTTGCCTGGTCGAGTTGAGTAAGGCAAGCTAATTGTCAATTCATCCCGCACTTTTATAACAATTGATCGACATATGTATATATAAAAAGAGTGCACACCAAAAGAGGGAGAATCTTTGGCTCCCCTTTTCTAATTTTATACATTTTTATCTTTCTTCTGTGTGAATCGACAAATGTTTGTTCTCTGACATTGAGATAAGTCAAATTTAATTGATAGTATTTCTGTATATGGTCTGCATTTTAAATTAAATAATATTTGTTATGTTAAATTAAATATAAATTCTACCAAAAAAAGCCTTAACTATACATATTTTTCTTCTTGATGGATAATATTTTTGAAATATATTTATTTAAGAGCTGGCTATAGAATATATACAGAAAAACATCTATTAATTTTTCTCCTTTACTTTTAATGCATGTTTTTCATTAAAAACCAATTTGTCTGAAGCATTTTAAAGCCTTAAAAGTGATATAAATTAAGTTCTAAAGCTGTTTAAAATTGTCGTAAATTAAAGGTTTATATCTGTTTTCTTCTCGTTTTTATTTTGAAATTGTCTTCATAAAACATTTGCTTATATTCATTGTTCTAAGAAATATATTTTTAGAACTCACCAAATTACTAATATATAAATAGGTAAACTATTTGTGTGAAATATGTGTGTATATTCTTTATTAAGAACCCATTCGATTTATAAATATGTGAATGAATTCGAAACACCTTTGCTCAAATATGTGCCACAAATTGAATTTAAATGCTATTAAAAAACGATCGTAAATTAACCGTTTAAATTGTTATTACTTTTCCATTCATGAAGAATTTCGAAATTGGCGGAAACGCCCCGGGGCAGCCATTGGAATGCTTTGCGTGAAATGAGTGCGTGGGCGCGCGTGTAAAAAGCAAACTTAGTGGTCACAACCACCGCATCCAGCGGATACACGAACCGCACGTACTTACAAACTACCTGAGCTGCCGACGATGCAATCGAATGGAATCAAATGAAATTTACCCAGGGCGAGTCACTGTACCCTGGCGATGAGGCATATGGTAAGTAAGGTTGAGGCATATTGGCATTAAGCATATTGCACAGAAAGACCTTGTTTTTACATCATGTCTATCATGCCATTAAAGTGTTTAAATTTGTATGTTGTATTACTTTCTATCTTTTTCACTTCTATACCTCCAAATATACCTGGTTTAATAAAAATCACTAAAGTAGGGTGATGCATATCTGATATTATAAAGTATGCAGTACATAAGTTCTTGAACAGTATCAAAAACCGAGTCAATCTAGCCATGTCCTTCCTCAAATCGGTGCATTTATTCTATCCAGTCTAGTCTCTCAGTTTTAGAGCAATCTTGATAAAACGTTCCAATTAGTATCTTTTCCTTTGTAGTACATAGTACATATGAGCAGAATTGAATATAATATATTTTATAAAAATCGGAAGACTATAGTACATGGCAAATTAACATGAAAAATGATCTAATTTCGTTATGTTTTTCAGTTTATCCAAGCTTCAGTTTAAAAAGTAAGCTTCATTTCTTGTTTTATTTTAATTTCATATATTTATTGTTCTCTGGGCAAGAATAGTTATAAAACGAAATATAATTCTATTACAATGAAAATATATGGAATTACAATTTCTACGAATTCTATAATCTGTATTAAATACAAAAATTATCCTGTCTAGTTAGAAACTATGAGAAAATAATCTGAAAATTGATTTATTTCATTTATTAATTTTTTAATGCTCTCAATATTTACTTTTTTTAAGAATTTTATTATACTTGGCCTTTATAAAATGCCTAAAATAATTATTTATTAAAATATTCAATTTAAGGACACTATGTTTTGTTATTGTTCCAAACAAAGCTAACCCTACTCATTCTTTATTACTGTTTTTTCTGTGTATGGGCAAATGTTCAAGATATCGGGCATGATGACAAACGCTTTCAAAGCGGAAAAAACGAATACGAAGCCATGCCTTGGTATCTAACTACGCGCCAAACGACAGGCATTCCAAATCCCGAGTCCATTCGGTCGGAGAACAGAACAAGATCCCAAAAAACGAGACCGAGACCCACCACCACCACAACCGAAACCAGACATACATAGATACTCACGCACACAGCCCGAAGTCGACCGGCGACACGGCCTGTTCTCCAAGCGATAGAAAATTTTTTGGGGACGACGCACAAAAAGCAAAGAGCATTCCAGCCAGCCGCTTCAGTTGGAGAGCAACCTTCAAAGGCAACGCACGTGTGCAAATCGGTTTCGGACTCGGTTTCGGTGTCGGTATCGTCGCTATCGCCGCGCTAAAGCCGCTAAAGATCTATTCCCATCTGTGCTTGCATAAATAATTCACGGTTTCCGGGTCGCCGGCTGCAGCTAGAGCACCAGAATCTCGGCAAGATGACGGACGAAGTGCCCGCCAAAGGCAGCATATTGGGCAGTAAGTTGGCCATCCGGGGAGGGTGAGTGGGTTGTTCGGGGGTTGACTCTTTCGTTGGCAGCGAAAGAGCTATTTCGAGACTGCATCCGTGGGATGCATCATACGCAGTGTGTGCAACAAGTGGGCGAGGCGGTGCCGAGTGACGAAAGTCCCTGGCAAACCGGCGAAATGCAAGGCCAAGATGAGGCTTTGACCTTAAAGCCACAGCCAAAGGTCGTTCGTGTGCGTGAGTCCCAGAATTCTGCTTCCGTGTCCTTGTATATGTGTGTGTGCGTACGGTACGCCGCCATATCCTTTAGGTTTAGGTTGCTGTGGCTTTTTTTAGATGCTCGCCCACGCCATTGCTGGCATATTTGATTTGTTTTTGGCGTTTTTATATAATATATATATGTATATATATCCCAGGGACCGGTGTCCGGGCAAGGTCAAATGGAAGTCAAAGATATAAACAATATTGGCAGTCATATGGCCACTTTGCTCGTGCGTCCCAAACAAACGCCCAAGACGAACCGGCGCGACATTCTTGGTAGCCTATCCCAACAAAAACTGCGAGAGTTTGCCAAGCGTTTCAATGGGTAAATAATAGTGTTTACTCTGATCAAACTATGCGAAAATATTATTATTGTGTTTACGTGTCGGCCTGTGAAATATTGAAAATCGCTTGCTGTCTCGATTGAGTTTAACAATAAACTAATTTAGAACACCCCTGAAGGTTTACAGCAAAAATGTTTAATCAATTTTGGCCATAAAAGTTCTTTCTTATCAAATGAGACCAATAAGGGAATTAAATTCCATATTTATTTTTAGTTCAATGATAGCAATTATATTGACTCAAGGAGTTGGAAACTGTTTACATATTAAGAAATTTGTACACGACTGATTTGCCATAAAAACTAATTTGCTAAAACCCCTTAACATAGGTCAATTAAACCTTTAAACAATCAGCAATAAGAACCTCCTAATAACAAATTGGATTAAAAGGTTCGATTAACCGAATCCTTTCTACTAATTGGTTCAATGAATTTAGAATACTTTTTTCCCCTTTGCGAAATTCTTAAGCAATTAGGAATATTAACTCGAACTCTCTACAAACACATGCCATCAAAGAGCTTGTTTAATTTAGAAATTATCCAGGATCAGTCGGTCTTATGGTAGCACTTGAAAGATTACCCTAAGCACTTGAGCTTTACCACTACCGAGTGGGCCCCACCTAATCAAACAAGCAAACAAGTCTAGCACCGCAAGAGGGGAATTTATGAATACTAACTGGCTCTGCGATGCAAGCTAATGGTAGTTTCCAGCATTTAGCCCAAAAGCAAATAAAGATTAAAGAAAGACCAAGAAATGCTCTATGAAAAAAAGTTACTCTGCGATTGAACTTGAGCAAGGAATCAGTCCTTAAGCTAACTATAGTAGCTCTCCAGTTCCTAGTCTTATTTCAAATATAACTACATGTTTTTTTCTATAAAAGTACTACAATTAAGTAATTTAAAAAAGTAAATGTTGTATTATATATTCCTCCCTGCTTGCCTGTTTTATCAATATTATTATTATGTTGCTACTTCTAAATATTGCCAAAGTACCCGCCCTGATGAAGAGTATGTCAAGACATTGACAAAATAGTACGCCCAGTATCGGTAGAACAATTAGCAAATATAAATAATCATGTTGCCAGCGCCAAAGGCCCACTTCTGACAGCCGTGAAAGTGAAATTGAAAATAAAGACAATAAATTTGTATCGCTGCGGGCGTTATCGCAACGTGCGCTCATAATTGCCAGACATCGGTGCGGATTACGAGTGGTCGGGAATCGGGAATTGGAATCGATGCGCGTGCGGTGGTCCCATCTACCTCACTGACCCTACCCAACTGTCCATAATCAGTCCTGCCTTTACGCAGAACTCGTGTCTGGGCACAATGAGACCTGAACTGGCCACTGGTCAGCAGGTGATTGAGTCCTAAAATACCGGAATGGTGTCATGTCTATATCCAGTTCCCACATTTTTGGTTTGGAATTGGAATGCTTGAAGTCGACGTTTGTGAAGCAAAAGAACTCATGCCTTAGTTGGCTTAAATGGTTTTATCATTCCCCCAATATCAATGCTAATTGAAACTCGTCGCACAACAATTGAATTGGCCAATCAATATCGCTGATATTAATCAATTTGTGTTGCTTCACACTATGGCAATATATAATATAAATTATTATGCAATATTCTAACGATATTTTTTAATAATTATTCTAAAGCCACGGAGTTTACTAACTTAAAAAAATGTAATGTAATTTTAAATATGAAGAGGAATGATTTAATTAATTTTAAGTTCATATTTAGTTGATCCTAATTAAAAAAAAAAACCCTTTTCTTCTTTGCAGAACTTGTGCCCGCCCGCTATGTCTTGGCCCTCCTGGGATCCATCGGCATGGCCATTGTCTACGGCCTGAAGGTAAATCTGAGCGTGGCCATGGTGGCCATGCTTAACCACACGGCCATAAAGGCTCACCACGAATCTGGACATGGCGGCTCCAGTGTGACGCTTTCGAACGCCAGCCAAGTTACGCTGGTCGAGGAGTGCCACCCGCCGGGCGGTGCCAGTAATGCAACTGGAAAGGGGGATGACGGACCCTTCGACTGGAGTGAACCCCTGCAGGGCACCCTGCTGAGCTGCTACTTCTGGGGCTATTTGGTTTCCCAGATTCCGCTGGCCCACGTGGCCGAGAACTTCTCCGCCAAGTGGGTGATGCTCTTCTCGGTTGCCATCAATGTGGTGTGCACCCTGCTGACTCCCGTGTTCACCAACTTGCACTTCGGTGGCCTGATCCTGATGCGAGTGCTTGAGGGCGTTGGTGGTGGAGCCTCCTTCCCGGCCATGCACGTGATGATCGCCTCCTGGGCCCCGCCCACAGAGCGGATGGTCATGTCCACCATCATTTATGTGGGCACATCGGCGGGCACGGCTCTTTCAATCCTTCTAGCCGGCGTCCTCTCCGCCCAGTGGGGCTGGGAGTCAGTATTCTACGTGATGGGTGGCCTCAGCTGCATCTGGATGTTGCTCTGGATCATCTTGGTGCAGGACAATCCCAACAAGCAGCGCTTTATCAGCGCCGAGGAACGCCACATGATCACCAGCTCGCTGGGCACGGAGTCCAAGGTGGAGCACCATCCGCCTGTGCCGTGGGCCAAGGTCTTCAAATCGATTCCCTTCTGGGCCATCCTGATCGCGCATACCTGCAGCAACTTCGGCTGGTACATGTTCCTCATCGAAATTCCGTTCTACATGAAGCAGGTGCTCAAGTTCAACGTGGCCAGCAATGCGGCTCTCAGTGCTCTCCCCTACTTCCCCATGATCATCTTCAGTATTGTGCTCGGCAAGGTCTTGGACACACTGCAGGCGAAGGGTAAGTCGGATTTTTTTCGGGAATCATTGAAAATATATATAATTTTATTTACAACAATCAGGAAAAATCAGCACCACCTTTGCCCGAAAGACTGCCACCTCGATCTGCACTTTGATCCCAGGAGTTTGTCTGCTGGTTCTCTGCTACATTGGCTGCCGTCACTATGAAGCTGTGACAGTTATGTCCGTCGGAATCGTGGCCATGGGCGCTATGTTCTCCGGTTTCCTGTCCAATCACATCGACATTGCCCCCAACTTTGCCGGCACTCTGGTGGCGCTGACCAACACAGCGGCTACTTTACCAGGAATTGTGGTGCCCCTCTTTGTGGGATTCGTTACCAAGGGAAACGTAAGTTGAGGGAAGCCTAAGAAATCCCAAATTAGTATTCTATGAGCGCATCTGGAATATCTTGCAGCAAAACATCGGAGCCTGGCGCATCATCTTCGGCGTTACCATTGTCCTCTTTGCACTGGAGTTCCTGGTCTTCGTCATCTTTGGATCTGGCAGTGAGCAGTCGTGGAACAAGTCGGGTTCCCCCAAGGACCCCGAGGCCAAGGATGAGAAGACACCACTGAAGGACATACCCGCCAAGCCCTAAGTCCACACAATCTCGCTTCGATTACTCTGTCCCAATTACTCGATGAACTGCAGCCTACTCAGATTGGACAAACTCTGGGCTTGCACCGATTGGAAAAGTCGACACTGGACTGTAAATACCAATTACAAATGATAGTTTTTAGTTTGCTGTAACCCTAAGTAACCGTATGCCTCTACGGATAATCACTTCAGCCCGCCTAATGTACTTAACACTCTTGATTTCAAAAGTTGTCTACAAATAAAGCGATGTCTTAGTGAAATAATTGCGCAATTTATGGAGAATGGGAATGGGTTTGATTTCAAGGGGTTGAGTTGGTTTGATTTTTCAAGTAAAAACCAATATGTATACATATATAAATATATATGATTTAAAATTTAAGAAATGCACATCTATATTTAAAAACAGATCTCGCGATTTGGGCCATTTTAGGCGTAGTTCATTACTGTTTAATAAATTTGAAAAAATATTAGAAAACACAAAAAAGATAAGCATATAACAATTTCAATTAGCGTATATGTCTTTTTGGTTGAGTAATTTGTAATTCGTAAAAATTGTTTTAAAATACCTCGAACTTATCATTGAAAAATACTCATATTAATCCTAAATACATATGTGTATTTAATAATTTCGTATGTTTTATTTCTAAAACCCGACTCGACTATTAAACTGAAGATTGTACGAACATTTATTTGTGAATAATATTTTGGCTAGATCTCTCGTAAGACAGCTTAAGGATCATTTTACCAATTTTAAAAACCAATCATTTTTGGTCAAGTTTGATCCTTAAAATTATGTTTAATAAATTTAAATTTTGCTTATATCCTCAACAAACACAAAACTGATATTGGTATCGAATTGTAGTTTGTGATCAAAGAACCATCTCAAGGACAACATATAGTCGCCAGTTGGAAATGGGAGAAGCAATAATTCTGGCTTGAGATAGAATCCCCTGAGGTACTGTGGGCCCTGAATGACAGAGTAATTTATAAGAATTTACATTTTTGTTTATAAAATACGATTAACTCACCACATAAGGACACGTATGGTTGATATTAGTAAACTCCTGGAAAAGGCTATAAATTATTTTAGCTGGCGGGTAGTAGGTCTTTCGCATAAAGCGACAGGAATCAACTTCGGCGTTAAGGAGCCAAGGCTTGTAGCCATTCGCCCTCTTGAACAACTTGCCCTGGGTTTGGGCGTTATAAACAGGATGGAGGATAGTTCCGTTCATATTCATAACGACTCTGTCGCGCGACACGGCCTTCAGGCGACACTCGTGGAATTGGAACCAGGATTTATTGTAGCTCTCGCACACAAGGTTGGTAAACTTGAAAACGACTGCTAACTGGAAAACAAGCAAAGTTATTCAATCCATATACAGGATGTTTAAATACTTACACTAGAGTGGTATAAAAGCACTCCGAGAAAAGCCAAATAAAATAAATTTAAGCGCATATTGTAAGCTCCAGACATTCAGCAGAAAAGCACTGAAATCGAAAACTCAAAAATTACACATATTTATATATTTATTCATACACTAATTATCTGCCTGATTAACTCTGGATTTAAATGCTCAATTGGATCCTCAAATTAAAATTAAATTGTTAAAAAAACAAGAAAGGAAGCTAACTTTGGCACGCCGAAGTTTGTATACCCTTGCAGATAATATTTCATTAAATTTTACCTATACTTATTGTTTAGAGTTTGACAGTTACAGTTTTACATTCCCAGTTTTACATTTTCTCTACATCTACCGATCGGTTTATATGGCAGCTATATTATATAGTTGTTCGATTTTCATAAAATTTATACCAAAACTTTGAACTAATAAAATAAGCTTATATCTCAGAGTAGATAAAAATAGGTTGAAAAACAACGAAGTTATAATGTTTTTTCTATTAATTTCCCGATCGTTCCTATGGCAGCTATATGATATAGTCGTCAGATTTTCATGAAATTTTTACAAAAATTCAGAAATAATATAAAATGACCATATCAAAAAAATTGTGCAAAAATGTTGATAAACAGCCAAGTTATAATTTTTTTTCTACAAATATATCGAACATTTGTATGGCAGCTATATGATATAGTCGTCCGATCCGGCCCGTTCCGACATATATAGCAGTGAGAGTATATAGAAGACTATATGCAAAGTTTCATTCAGATAGCTTTAAAACTGAGAGACTAGTTTGCGTAGAAACGGACAGACGGACGGACAGACGGACAGACGGACGGACAGACGGACAGACGGACAGACGGACAGACGGACATGGCTAGATCGACTCGGCTGTTGATGCTGATCAAGAATATATATACTTTATAGGGTCGGAAACGTCTCCTTCACTGCGTTGCAAACTTCTGACTAAAATTATAATACCCTGCAAGGGTATAAAAACTAATATAAAACAATTCTTTGTTGCAAATGTACTCTTTTTTAGTAATTTTTAAATTTAGTAATTTTTTAGGCAGCGCTTCAGCTGTATGTTTTTGATAAGCATCTCCAGACAAGCCGATTTAGCCATTATTTATTTATTGTAAATGGTTCCGATATTTTGAAAAGAAAATTCAAATTTCTGCCAGGGTAATTACTTTTATTATTATTGAAACTCCTGTCACATAATTATTAAAAATGTATAATTTAGAAAAATTAAAAAGAAAACGTATCCAACGATAGAGTTGCCCAGATTGGTAACAAAAGAAAATTGACAACTCTAGCGATAAATTATTGCGGAACAGCTGGAAAACAGCTGATTAAAATTCAGCCGTATGAGGGAAAGAGGGAATACCCCTCATGTTATCAGTTGCCGGTGTTTAGTTCTGATTGTGTAAAATGCTGAAAATACGCAGCATTTGCCTGCTGCAAAGGAGGTGGAAGAGCGGGGCCAAGAAACGATGGAATGTCCTGCAAAACAAGAAGAACAACTGCGACCGGGCGCTGGAGAACTTCGACGACTTCTATGGTAGCGTCTACGGCAGCCGGTGGAAGAACATGCGGGCGGCCCTGCTCACGCGCCACAAGTACATTGCCATGGTGAACAACTTCGGGGACACGGAGCAGACCTGCAGCATGCTAGAAATGGATGGAGCGATCAACATGAAGTCCCTGATCAATCTGGCCCTGGGTCGCCAGCAGGAGACCACTGACACTATGCCGGAGCAGGGAAAGTCTCGCCACGAAATTGAAAGCAAGCTGGATTCTCTGCTGCGTAAGCAGCAGGAACGCGAGGTGGCCCACATTTACCCGAGTTCAGCAGAGGATGGCTCAGCCACGACGCTACCACAGCAGCTGAAGTACGACAATAGCCAAGAAACGCAGACGGAGGACGTCAACCAGCCCATCGAGCAGAGCTTGACCAGAGCTCTCGAGGAAGACTACAGGCTCGACGAGCATCGCTTGGTGGACCCCCAGTTTGGCACCGGTGGCTTGTATGAGTACATGCCCGCTCACAGCATCAAGGGCATGGAGGATTGGGTGGCCGAGTCGGAGCACTACAAATATTACAAAACCAACGCCGATTTCCCACTCACCATTGAACCAGAGGCATCGTTTTACTTTCCCGAGCACCTTTCTCTGTACACATACGAGATGGGCAACTGCTCGGACTTCAAGGGACCCAAAAAGTGCCTCACCGGAGTCCTCTCCCACTATTTGATGGACGGCGCCTCCACCTTGCCGCCTCTTTTCCTGCAGGTGAAACCCGGAGAGCGGGTCCTAGACGCCTGTGCCTCCCCCGGGGGCAAATCACTGCTCATGCTACAGACGCTGCACCTGGACCAGTTGGTGTGCAATGACGTCCAAGAGTCACGAATAAACAAGCTGCGCAAGGTGTTGCAGGAGTATCTGTTCGATTACAAGGACCGGTGGGCTTGTAAGAGGCTGATCTTCAGCCAGAGCGATGCTCGCAACCTCGACCAGTACGAGCAGTTCGATAAGATCCTGGTGGATGTGCCCTGCACCACCGATCGCCACGTGCTCAATGCCCAGGATAACAACATCTTCAAGCCGACGCGCATCAAGGAGAGACTACGCATTCCCGAACTTCAGGCGGGCATTCTGGCCAACTGCCTGCGTCTGCTGCGTCCGGGTGGCAGCTTGGTCTACTCCACCTGCTCGCTGTCGCCCATTCAGAACGACGGAGTGGTGCACATGGCCCTGCAGAAGGTCTTCACAGAGTACGGCATTACGGCCACCATTAAGGATTTAAGCCAGCAAACATCGCTTTTTAGTGACATCTTCAAATTTGACCACCCAAAGGGACTCAAGTATGGACAGATGGTGGTACCGTTTCTGCCGGCCAACTTCGGGCCAATGTACTTTAGTAAGATAACCAGAAATATGTGAACTAATAGCTTGTACAATAAAAACTTGAGTTAAGTTGTTCTAATTTAATAAACTGTTCACTTCGGGCGACATTCTGTCCGAATTACATTTGCTTGTCAGTCTTCTTTTTCTTCTTACCCTTTACGGGCAAAGGACCAGGACTCTTGAAGATTGTACTGAAATGAAACAAAGCCCGTAAGTGTAAGAAGAATTAAGTAAACAAGTTCTACTTACTGGCAGGTGGTGCAAATCGGACTGTATTTGCAGAACACAGACAGGCAAACGGAGCAGACATAGCCAATGTCGATGAGTTCGCGATGGCAGAAGCAGGAGGCGCGGTAGTCAACCTTCGGCGGAGGCGGCAAGACCAGCTTGTTCCGCATCTGGGGGGCCGGCAGGAAGACCCACAGAAGGTACTGCAGCAGGCCGTCCAACTGAGTGACCTTGAGGAACTGTCCGGAGGTAATATCACAGCCCTGCTGGAGCAAGCTGAGTGTCTTGTCCAAGGCGCAGGTATCGATCACAATGTCTAGCTTCTGGGCGGTGAAGAAGACATTCATGTAGGTCATGTACTGGGACGCACACTCGTTGCTGCCGGTCAAAACCAGGATGCGGGAGTGCATCTTGACGCCAGGTGGCACATTGCGTTGCAGCTGCAGGGCGGAAAATTGGAATACATCAATTTATAGCATTTAAGTTTGACTGGCATTTACTTACTCTGGAAATGTAGCAGAGCGCCATGGACATGCTCCCGGCGAGGAGGCTCTCGCAGGGGGAACTCAGACGTGGGGCATTCATCAGGATGCTGCCCAGCTGCTGCTTCACCGTCTTTTCCACCAGACTGAAGGCCTCATATTGGCCATCGACCTGGCGCAATTCCACTGGACGCCTCGGTTGGGGGTATAGGAAGTTACTGCCATGGAATACGCAGGTCAATATGAGCCAACGCACCTTGGGGACTCTACTCACGTGGCATGGTGGGAGCAGGATAACACAGCCAGCTTGTTCTGGGCTTTTTGCATGAGGTGCGCATTCCCAAAGGCAATCACCGCCTCCAAGATCTGAGTGAGGTTCTGTGGGTTCTGGCGAACGATGTGCTGCGACGGATTCGTGTCCAACACTATTACCAGGAGGTCTATGCTCGCCTCGGCTATGAAAACAGTCCATAATCACTTGGCTGCCACCATTTATTGGCTTCAAAATACGCACCTTCTTTGCTCGTTGTCTGATCCGCGTCCATTTTCACCGGCTTATTGTTATCGATAGAGATGTGCAACTTTCGATGTTTTAGTAGGGTGTGCCGATAGTACTACGACTTTGTTTCGACAAGATGGAGGGAAATTTAAAATATTATAACATTTCTTGTTTTGAGCGCTTATAAGGAAAATGTGCATTTATTATTTATATTTCTTCTTCCTAATATAATTCGGTATTAAATTAAGTATTGATTACGTAGATATTTGATAAATTATTTTATTTTCAGCATGTTTGTCCGTCCGAATCCTTAACCTTTTGTTTTGGCAGACTCCCGTATATTGAACTTGGGAACCCGATCTTTCCTGGCCAGTATCTTATTGGAATTGTCCTCTATATTGATGGCACTAATGATCAGATTGACCCGACGCTCGATAACGCCAATGAAAAGCTTCACATTGTGGACCGTCAAGAAGGTCTTGGTGCTCAGGACATTTAGAATGGGACATGTTTCGTCACAAGCCAGTTGTCTGTAAGGGAAGAGAGAACTCACTAGTTATCTTCGATATTTGTGGAAGTTCCTTTCGGGGTGGCACCTAAAAATATCCTCAATGCCCTTGAGCAGCTGCTCCAGGCGAATGCTCAGGGTGCGCTTCCTCTCTCTAGTCTCCTCGGCCAGTTGCTCGATCCGCTCCCGTTCGGCATTCAGATAATCCAAGGCCTCGGTCTTCAGCTTCAACTCCTTTTCGGTCTGCTCTGATTTCTGCCGCTCTGTGGGTAATATGATTATATACGCATGTTTATTTATAAGAGAGCGTCAGTTTAACCCACCTATTTCATCCGTCAATTCCTGCGTGGAGTCATTCAACACCTCCACCTCGTGGCTCAGCTCGTTGACATAGTTGAAGAGGGCAAAGTTCTCATCCTCCTGCCGCTTGAACTGGGCCACCAGCCGTTCGGCATCCTCCTCGCCGTACAGCAACTTGATCTTCTCGATGATATCCTTGTACTCCAGGAGCTGTCGCTCGTAGTTCTCCTTTTGGTTTTGCTTCTTGTCCAGCTCGCGCTGCTCCAGCTCTGGATTCAGGCGCTTTTGTCCCTTGATATCAAAGAACTTTTGCAGTTTGGCGTCGTGTTCCAGACGTCGCTGCATCTCGCGCATCTCCTGGATGTGCATCACCTTGTCGTTCTCGTTGCGGTCTTTTAGCACGGACAACTTGTTGCACAGCTCCTCACGCTGATCGAAAGCCAAGGTGGACTGATCGATCAGGTCCATGATGAATTTCTTACCCTCGTTAAACTGAGTAACCATCGACTGCCACATATCGTTGAAGTTCGCCCTGGAATTGCGGCGATGGTTAAAGAGAGAAACAAATTCCACATTCGATTTCTATGGGACTTTCTCACCGATCCTGCAGCATGTGGTTGATGGCGTCCCTCATCTTGCTGTTTTCCGTGAGCACATCGCTGCACTTCTTGTTCACCACATCCAGGCGGTTCTCCAGCTTGACGACACTCTTCTGGACCTTGCAGATCGTGTCTTTGTAACAGTTGTCGGGCACCTCGTTTCGCCGCAGGGCGTCGATCTCCTTCTCCATTTTCCGAATGTGACCCTCCAGCTCCCACAGGTTTGTCCGTTCGTTTTGGAGTACTCTTTGGAGGTCAGCCTGCTGGCCCTGCAGGTTACCGAGGTGTCTCTCCTTCTGCAAGAGTGGAAATCTCTGAATTTTAAATAGTTCATTTGAGAAACTCATAGAACTCACATTAGTGTTCTTGCGGGCGTGAGTGCCACCCTCCAGAGTCTTGATCTCCTCTTTCAGCTTCTGGTGCTCCACCTGCAGGACGTTGATCATGTGGTTCTGCTTCTTGAGCCGCTTGGCCTTTTCTTCGAGCAGTCCGCGCAGATCCAGCTGGAGTCCCCGATGCTGACGCTGAAGCCTCAGCAGTTCGGCGGTAGCTAGTTGGTCCAGCTCGTTTTGGTCGGCCATGTCCTTCGGTGAGTTAACTAAATGCTTTTGTCTGAAAAGGACTATGATTTTCTTTTTATTGATTTCGAAAGTAAACAGCGTTGCTGAAGGATGGTTGCTTGGTAACGAAAATATTGTAGTTAATGCATGCTTATTTATCCTCTGCAACATACTACCTCATTTTATTCTTTACATCATAAATATATAAATATTTAAATATATAAATTAATAAAAATAAATATTTTAAAATTTAAAATGGGCAAGTGGCAGTAAAAAAAGGTTTAAAAACCGAGAGTGCAATAGGTTAAAAATTTGAAAAGCCCGCCGCGCTTCGAGTTCCCTTCGATTCAAGAAAGTGCCACCTCTATCGATAGACTCTCTGCACCTATCGGCTGATTGCTGGGCGTTTCACAATTTTTTTATTTTGGCAAACAAAACAAACGGCAACAAAGGACACCATCATGCTAGTTCTGGTACTCGGCGACCTGCACATCCCGCACCGCTGCAGCAGCCTACCGGCCAAGTTCAAGAAGCTGCTGGTGCCGGGCCGTATCCACCACATCCTGGCCACCGGCAACATCTGCACCAAGGAGTCCTACGATTACCTCAAATCGCTGGCCAATGACGTGCACATTGTGCGCGGCGACTTTGACGAGAATTTGAGCTACCCGGAACAGAAGGTGGTCACCGTGGGCCAATTCCGCATCGGCCTGTGCCATGGCCACCAGGTGGTGCCGCGAGGCGACCCAGAGGCACTGGCCCTCATCCAGAGGCAACTGGACGTTGACATCCTAATCACGGGGCACACGTACAAGTTCGAGGCGTACGAGCATGGCAACAAGTTCTACATCAACCCGGGCTCGGCAACCGGAGCCTTCAATCCGCTGGATAGCAATGTGGTGCCCTCTTTCGTCCTAATGGACATCCAGAGCACCACTGTGGTCACGTACGTGTACCAGCTGATCGGCGACGAGGTGAAGGTGGAGCGGATCGAGTACAAGAAGATCTAGGGTGCCCAGTATTAGCCACCAGCCATTCCTAACCCCGACACTCTCATTCTGAGCCTGGCTTTATTAAAGAAATTGTAAATGTACGTAGCAATAAATCGAGTTCTCATGTTTTTTATCTGATAAAAAGTGCGCTGACCTATTATTTTGAATAGAAAATACAAAAGTTATCGAATGTACTTTACTGTTTTGGGAATCCCGAATCTCGTACGTGGAAATAAGGGTCTCCGGTGGCGAATGTAAAACTTGGCGCCCGTCAACAACGATGAATTCAAGGTAATAAAGCAGAGCTAGAATACCCAGTCAGGCGCTGTCCCCACAAATGTTTAATTATTTGTATTTTGCCATCCAATTATCTGATAAAAAATGTTTAAATTTTATTTAAATAGAATATAAAAAGAGAGTTACTTTTGATGATCGAGTGCAGTCTGCTTAAAAGATCGAATTCCACGCTCTGTTCTCATTAAACACACTCTCGATATATATAAATACATTGGGTTCCTTTTTTTTTTGTGGGCGTTGATTTTCCATAGAAATAAATTATTTAAATACTCTTCCCACTTAGCCAGAATAGCAAAAGTTTTGGCAACACGTCATTAATACAATCGGGGTTTGGTACGAAAAGTTTGATCAGAATCTCGGAAGTAAGAAAAGTTTGCGCTTAAGATTAAATACAATTATGATTGCTGCTGACTGGCTAATGCTGTTGTTGTTGCTGGTGATGGTTGGAGGAGAAGCAACGGATTGGAGCCCTGGCATGGGCAATAACATTAGCCGAGGCTGTCTACGCACACAGTCTTTAGGGTCTTGCCGACAATGGTGGTCTTATACTGCTCCGGTAAAGCCAACTCGGTCTGTAAAAAAATAAAAGCATTCATAATGGGAAGACAATATAAACGTAGGCAAGACTCACATAGTCGCCGCTGGAGTCGGGCAAAAGGATGTTCATCTCGGAAGACTTGGAGTTGACTATCTCCACGCCCAGCGAGTCCTTGGACAGATACATCTGGCAGCCGTCGCTCTTGTCGATCGAAACCGTTGGCACCGACCCGAGCACCTGCATCTGAACGCTCTGGCAGTTGACGAATTCCACAGAGGCCACCACGGAGTCGAACAGCAGCGAGCACTTCTTGCACGAGTCAAGCACGATGTTGTTCACCTTGCCCTTAACGGTCAGCGTGGATCCCTCGCAGCGGAACATGTACACAACGTTGTTCATCTCGGCGTTCTCCACCAACAGTCCGGTGTTGTTCTTCTGGTACTCGATGATCCACTTCTTGCCATCACGCTCGAACACAGGAGGCTTGGCAGGAGCCGGGCCCGAGGGAGCGCTGCCAGAACTTCCGCCGTATTGGGCAGGCGACTTAAAGGGAGCCGGTCCGGTACGCAGGGAGGGATTCTTGTGGGTCTGCATATCCCCCGTGACCTTCTTCAAGTCTGGGAAGGGAATAAAGGATTAATTAGCCACGTTGTTTCATTAATTAACTGTAAAGAAGGCGTACTCTTGGTGATGTCGGCGCCTTGATTGATTTGAGCGAACAGGGCGCTGCGGTCATCTCCAGCGCTGTCCAGTTTCAGGGCGTTCAGATCCAATGGCGGCGGCGGTGGGGGCATGCCTCCGGGTGGCGGCGGTGGTGGGGCACCTCCAGCGGGGGCAGCTCCCTTGCCGGACCACACCAGACCAGTGGTGTGGTACTGGCGAATATAGGCCTGCAATTCGGTTAGCGTCTGCACCCAGGAGCGAGCCCACTCCACGTGCTTAACGTCCTTCTCCTTCCACTCCTTCAGCACGCGGTTCGTGTAGAACTGCCCGGCGTCGTTCATCTCCTTCACATACGGACCCGGGGTCTTCTCAACGCACACCCAGCCAAGGGCGGGGATGCTCTCGCTGATGGCCGAAAGGTGGTTGAAGAAGGGGGAGGAGCGGTGCTTCTCGCGGAAGTCCTGGATGGCGCTAATCTGCGTCGAAGTCGGCTTCAGCAACTCCGCCTGCTTGGGCTGCGCCGGCTGGGCAATCTGGGTGGCCAGCGTCACATACTGCAGCTGAAAGCTGTTCAACAGTAATCACAAAATTAGTCAGTTATTTGGTAATCTTTGAAAGAAAACAAAGCTCACCCAAAGGCGCTCTTCACGAGCTCAGCGTGCTGGGCGACGTCGCCGCCAATCTTGGCGGAGAGGGACAGATATTGGCTCAGCGGTCCCGCCACAATATCCTCGAATCCTGCTACACTCATATTGTTGCTGCTGCTAAGCGGCGGCGGCGAAGGTGGTGGTGGTGTTTCTACCTCTGGTGATGCTACTGGGAGAGCTTCCTCTACTTCTTCTTCGGTTGGCGGGGGCGGGAGAATGGGCGTGGGTAGTTCAAGCGGCTGAGGCTGCGGCGCCGTAAGAGTCCGTTCCAATCGGTCAACGAGGGTCTCCAAACGTTCGCAAATGCTTTCCAAGTGCTCGACAGAAGCCGCGGGCTTGGCTTCCGGCTCGTTATCTGCACCAGAATATGCACAAAGGAGAGAGAAATAATTATTTTAAGCGTGTTTAACAAGTTTCTTCTTATTTATAAACATTTAGAGAAATGTAAATTGAACTTTAGGAAAAAAAATTATCTAGGTAAAGAGGTGAATTTGTCAGCGTGATAATCCCCAAAATAGCGTGCACCCCTCTCACTGAACACATAAATATTTCCAAATTAAAATTTCACGTCTGGGGGTATCCCCATCACAAGAGTGGTGATGATGATTGGTGACGGAATGAGAAAAGGAAATGCAAAGCTAAGCCCCACAAGTCGATAAAAGAAACGGAAAACCACATGCAAATATGACACAAGAAAATAACGAAAAGGCAAGACAGAGAAGATGATCCATTAAACAAAGTCACTGGCTCAAAGATGAGCGCGTTGCTTCATTTGGCAAAGAAATCAAAAACAGTCCAAGTATCGAACAACTATGCAACTGAGATCCAAGAAAACAATCCGAGTTTGTCATACCCCGCACGGCCACGCTGTGCTCCACAGCCGCATGAGCGGCTCGAAGGAGCTCCGTGTAGAGGCGCTGGCGCTTCAACTCCAGCTCGTCGCGTCCCACCGGCGTGACCGGTGGCTCGATGCAGCCGCTGGACATGGAACGAGGTCAGAGGAGAGGATATACTAATCGTGGCGCGAGACGCGATGAATCAACTGACAGGCCTGCTCTGGTTTTGCATTCAAAGTATCGCTTTATAGTTTAAACTTACTTGGATTTTCTCAATTTTAAAACAACGACCATTGCTTATAACTTAAAATTTTGAATCTGAGTAAACCCATTCTGCAGAATGCTTTTTCCCTGACTACCTTGATTCCCGTTTAGAGATCCCTATTCAACGAAAACTGCTCGGACTTGGCACTAATAAATAAATAAATCAGAAGATAGCTGATGATTGAGTCGCGAAACCAGAACCGGCCATACAAAAACGCTTTAGTAAGCAGCATACATCTCGTTAAGTCGCTCGTCGTTAAACCAGGAGGGCAGTCCGTGGGCAAAGGCCAGTGTCTCCGACACGAGATCCCCCTCGATATACGGCGCACACATGCTCTCCCGCTTCGGTGGAGGCAGCGAGTCGGAGAACACCTCGTCATCGTCCAGAAGCGAGCCCTGATTTTGGCTAGCAATCACGAGCAAAGGCAGCGGTTCGGGCTCAATGATCTCCGCCCGGTTGCTGATGTTCACCTTCTTTTTGATTGACTGATGTGTGGAGTTGTGCCTGGAAAGGCAGCTCTTCGTAGGCGGCGGTTGGGGTGGCGGTGTGGTAGCCGTAACTGCCGACACCACTACATCATCCTCCTCATCCGCCCCGGCGCTGGTCATTGAAGCAGGTGGTGCCGTGGATGTAGAGGAGTGCGTGGAGCGAGCTAATGTTTCTGTCTCTACAGTTGGTTCAGGTGCTGGCTCTGGTGCCGGTGCTGGTGTTGGCGCTGGAGTTGGTGATTTATTAGCAGCTTCAGTCGGAGTAGGATTGACTGTGGAAGTGTTGCTTAAGATTACTTTACATGATGGCTTTAATGGCACAAACGATTATTAAGGAAAGCGCCGATACTTGAGTTGATTACTTCACTTTAAGCTAGCTATCTTGGCCTTCTTTGCTTCCTGGTTCGCTCAAGGCGTTAACTTATGTAATTTATTGCATTTAAAAACCATTTTCAATTACAACTATCCATTATTAGTTTAAATGATAAATGCACTGATTATAGTGAATAAATCTTTGTAATACAATATCCTACTGCCATTATGCAAATCAAGAATGTCTATTGATATTTCAAATTGATAACATTCATTATTAAACAACGCACAATTGTGGTCAACAAATATTTGAAATTGGGTTATTTTTGATCGTTTTGTTTTTCTTATAGCATATGCTACATATATATCTTTAAATATTCATACTACTTATTCTTAGAGCAAACACTTTGTAAGCCCAAAAAACGAAAACCATAACCTTGTTTCATATTTTTATATGTGTGACCTTCCTTGTACAATCACTTTGAGCGATGTGCACGATTAAACAGTTTTATAAAAATAAAATTATACTCATGTAGTATGAGTAATGTCATTAGCTATTCTCATTAATCAACTCGGAATCGGCACTATTCCTTGGTATATTCCACATTTACGTAAATAAAATGTACAAAAAGTGCTGTGGAAACCAACGAAAAAGTGAACCTAAGCAGCCACCAAGAGCCACTTGAAGTACATAAGTTCAAAATGAAAAGACAGGAAGTAGAATAAAGCTCCTGGTCAGAGCTGCAGTAAATGTGCAGTGATCCGGGGCTCGTTCCGGAGAGGGCACCCAAGCCGAGTGCTCTCTGCCCAGCTGTTGAGCTGCCGGATAGGTGGAGAGAGGAGTGTGTATATACTTAGGGATGTGTCAATACCAGTAGTGTCGGTCTTTGGCTGGGCCTCTTCCTCCTTTGTCGGATTATCCGCTTCAGTTGGTTTTTCTGCCTTAACGCAAGGCTCTTGCAGCGGCGACTCCTTTTGTGACTCTTTAAGCGGCTCCTTCTCCGGTTTACCATTTAGCTGCGGTTCTCCCTGCTGCGGCTCAGCGCCCTCTTCAGTGTCCTTGCTGGTTTTATCCTTTTTGCCTGCCTTGGCATTAGCTCGACAGCATGAGAACATAGTGCAGGCTCTTTTCTTGGGACTTACTACGGGACTCTCAGGCTCTAAATACGAAGCAAGCACATTATGTAATTGACTTTCCTTGGCGGATTCGTTCGTTTCCCCTGCTTTGCTCAAGCGGCAGCGGTCACAACACTGGCAGCCATACAAAGGGCTTGGATTCGGTTAGCGGGCACTGGCAGAAGCCGCAAAGGTGGAGCCCGAGTGGCGACCACTCCTTGCTCATTTAGCTGTGTGTGTATCACTGCGGATGCGACGGCGGCAGCGGCGACACATTAAAGGCGAAATGGAAACAAGTTGGTCCACGAAACAGACGAATCGCTCCGGACTTCCAACTGGGTCAACAGGACTGAGGAACACAATTACGACTGGCACACACACTATTGAAGAACACACCCTAAACAAAGCGCACGCCCACGGTTCGGATTCAGAGTACGCATTCGGAGTTCCGACAGGAGTCCCGCTGCTAACCCGCTGTTAGCAGTTCTGTTAACTCTGTTAGACTTCAAACTTAAATTTCGTGGCCTTTTTTGGGGAAAAGCGCCGCTTGACCATTTGGGGCCAGCTATCGGAGTGGCAATGAAAATGGATTTCGCATTTGGAGCCGGCAGGATTTTGTGCAAGCTTCAAATCTTGCACAATTGGCAGCGATGGAGAAAGCTTCGACTTTGAGTTGGCGGAAAATGGGGGAAACTCTCTGAGAGAGTGTATGCGCAGATGCTTTTTTCTGCCTTACTACTGCCAATGCCAATGAGTTTATTGCACCGGCGGCACACACAAGTTGTTTTTGTCTTTAAGTAGCTTAAAACAAATGGCTGGCAATTAAGAGTGGGAAATGCAGCCGGAAAAGGAGAGGAGGGGATGGCCACTAAGCTGAGATTCAACTTTCGCCCGGCTCTAATACTAGTTCTTGTTTTTGTTTTTTCTGTTGCGGCAGATGCGTTTGTTGCGTGCAAAAAGGAGGAAAAACGAGAATGCAAGGCAGAGATTAAATGTCTGCAGCTGAGTTACCGTTATCTTCTGCGTGTGTGAGTGGGCTCGAGTTACTGCGCTAATGGAAAACTGAAGCCAGCCGCCTTTTAAGGCCATGTATTTTTTCCACATAACTAGTAATCTCTCTCTGTACTCTTTCCGCGGCACTCCACAAATTTATTATTAACTCTGATAGCGCGCATTTTGGCCATTTTTTGAGTCATCAGCGGCACAAACACAAACAACTGGGTTTGGTCTTGCGTAAACTATTGTGCGCCGGTGTGCGAATGGGCGTGTTTGTGTGCGTGTGAGTCAGCAAACAAAAACAAAAGATGGCCACAACAGCTGAGTAGTTATAATGTCGTGGTATCGGAGGGTTAACAACCACGACGCCTGGAAGATTCGCTGGGCAGCCAAGGGTTAATTTGCATACACTTGCTGGCAATTAATTGTGGCATGGAATCGGATATGAAATCATCGTCAGAAATACCCTCAATATACAGGGGACCTTGCGTGTATTGGTGTGCGGTGTGAATTTAATTTTACAAACAAAATGAATCACACAAAAATAGCCATCACATCCAAATCCAAAAGCACAGCTGTCTCTCGTCTTTTATCTCTCTTCCACCACAAGTACGACACCCACAGCATGCACACACATACACGCAGGCACTAGGACACCGACATCTCCACCTGCCCCCGCCCAAAAGCTATTCAGCAGACAGCCTGGGCCTGGCCGGCGAATTGCAGTAAATTATATTTGCAAACAAAACTACAACAAAAGCCCCGCTTAAAACAACTAAGGCGAGACAGAGACAGCGGCTAACGAGTATTACTCACCTTATTTGTTGCTTGAATTGGCAAAGAACTGCAATTTTCACTTCACGAACAGAGGCGAACCGGCAAAGGCGAAAACAATAGCGAATAATCTGCGAATATGGTGCTGGCAAAGCATCGGAGCGCTATCGATACACCGATGATTGAACATATCGGAAAAATATCGCTATGGTTATGGCCGTATGACACGGAATGCAGTTTTCATGATCCGACAAAACAATAAACAATAAAAAGGCCGCAAAACTAAATTTCCAGAATGAGAGTAACAGAATTTTGCTCGTGAATTTTCCAGAATAACAGAAAAACCAGCGAATGCAAATGCTTTCGATACGGGTCAGCTTTGTTAGAGATGGCCCCTCAGCGACATTTCACAGCTGTTTTTTGCAATATATCGAAATGAAAAATATGTGTGACCAGAGCCGCCCAACCAGATTATGTCGAATATTTAGATTGACATCCGCTGGTCACACAAAAGAACACGTACTTCTGAGAGAGCGCATCGGTTAAAACGAAATAAGCTTGGATAACACGATGACCCCGCACCCAGAGTGACTGAGCAGTTCGAGAACCGACCCTGGACAACCGTGGGTAAGCCCCTGGCTCCTCTCGGATCAGTTTTAACGATATGCATCCCCCTTGCAGGTTATGTCCGCTTGTGTACACTGCGAAGGGGAACCGAAGAAGCAACAGGAGCGGATTCCGAGCCGAAGAGAGCGCACATTCCACCGCCCGCCGCCACCAGCATGATCACGGTTTTCTGCCTGCTGCTTGGCAAGCTGCTGTTCCTCCTGGTTGTCGGCTACGAGCTGCTGCAGCGGTTTCGCGACCGGCTGAATGCACTGGCCCGACGGTCATATGACCTCTGGCGCGGCGACGCAGCACGTGAGCTGCATGAGCGGCGCGTGCTCGCCGACTGCCGCTCCCAGCTGACCAAGACGCCGCAGCATTTGGTGCTGGTAATCTCGCCCAGCGACGGCTATGTGGATGCGCTGCTCCTGAAGCGCATCTTCGGCTTCGCCCTGGACGTGGGCGTCAAGCATGTCAGTGTGTACGATAAGCGGATGAAGGACAGGGGCTTCGTGGAGCTAGCGGACCTGTGTCGGTCGGCCAACGAAGGCAGCGGAAGATGCTTCAAGTGGCCACCAAGTCAAAGCAAGCCGGAAAGTGAGTCAAGAAACGGACAAAATACCAATGGTTATGCGAACGGTACAAGTGGTTCGCATTTCCCCCAGCAGTTGCAGGTGAGTGTGTGTGTGCTGGCGAGCGGGAACTGATAACCAAGCAAGTGCGAAGAGATCGAATATTGAAATACCCTAAAAAAGCAGCCTAAGAAAATAGATTTTTATTATTTTCAATTAATTCTTATTCGATTTGAAATTCATTAAAAAAAACATTAGATTAAATATCAACAATGCATTTTAAAACTAAACTATTGAAGCCATGTGGCACTCCTTACGTTTGCTTAACACTTTAATCCGACTAAAAAACATTAAAACAATAAGAAATTCAAAAGATTTTTCAGAAACAATCTTAAAAAGAATACTCTTTGTTTCATGGACAATCTATAACTATCAATTAAACAAGTCATTACACCTTGTTTAAACCAATAACAAGCAAGATAAGATTTTGATTTCCAATAGTTCCTTAACCTATTGGTCAAAGTACAAGATTCTGTATAGTTTTTTTTTATTAATATTGTGTGTACTTTGTTCAAATTCTTATTAAAGTAAAGAAGAGTATTCAATGCTTGATATCAATTCAAGGCACTTGTTTGTTGTCTTCTAATTCCCAAAAATCTGAAGTCTCATTGGAAGAGTACACATATCTAAAGCGATTCCCGGAACTAATCATTGTCTTATCAGTTTCTAATTAAGTTTTCTTTTTCCTTCTTGCAGCTCTATCAAATCGATGAGTCTGATGGCCATGCCCTCATAGCCGAAGTCTGTCGGGAGCTGTATGAGGAGAGGGAGACGCCGAAGGTGCAAAATTTACTCAGCCAAAAGCGCGAAGCGCTCACCGAGCAGATCAGTGGCATGCTGGCTAAGCGACTTGGCTTTGAGGCACCGGAACCCGACCTGGGCATCGTGTTCGCGCGGCAGACATGCACCTTCGGCCTGCTGCCGTGGCATGTGCGCTTTACCGAGTTTCACACGCATCCAAGCGGACGGTACTTTGACGTGGAGACGTTCGCCAGCATCCTGTGCAAGTACTCGCGGTGCGAACAGCGCTGGGGCAAGTAGGAAGCGGGCTGCGGAGCCCTTATATTAACTAGTTACCTTAACTTTAAATGTAAATTATCGCCAGGAATTCCTCTAGCACGTAAGAATAAACCACATTGTTCGTAATGAAGTGTATGTATGTATTATGGGCAGGTATTTGGGGATTTAAGATCGTTATGTTTACATGTAAGTGGGCTGACTTAATGGCTATGGTTAGAAGTATTGTATTTTTCTCATTTCGGGGGAGTCTCTAGCTCCTTCCCTGCTCTTGCTCCTGCTCCTGCTCTTACTCTCTTTCAGGCTCAACATGTCGCTTGGAAAGCAGGCTGACGTCGGTCAGATACTTGTTCTTGTCAATGGTGTGGGGCCCGGGACCCGTGGGCATCCGCTCGTGGAGCAGATGGAAGGAGTTACGCAGATCCTCAAGGGAGTCGGCCAGCCCCTTCTTGATGTTGGCAAACTCGCTCGACATCAGCGACAACTTGCCCAGCAAGTAGTTGAGGTTCTCGTCCATATCGATCATGTGCTTCTTAGTTTCCTCCACCTTGCCGCCCAGTCCCATCATCGTGGCCAGAGTGCTGTTGATGTACCCATCCGATGCGGACTGGATGACGCCCAGCATTTCCCGGCTCTGGCTGATCTCGCCAGCCATTATCTCAATGCGATGCCAGACCTGACTCAGCTCCGTCTCCAGGAGTCCACTCAAGTTCTTGTTGGCCTCCTGCTGCGTGCCCACAATGGTTCCGTCCAAAGCGGAGAAGCGCTCCTTGAGCAGTTCGGTCAGTTGGCTCACCTGCTCACCAAGCAGCTTACCCACTCGCTGCACCACGTTCAGCGTGCCAAACTCCACCTTGCGTTGCGTGTCTAGAACCACCTCCGAGTTGGTCATCATGATGTTGTTGAATTTACCCAGTGCCTCCAATCCCTCGGTCAGCTTGCTGTTGCTCTCGTTCGCCGAGGTCAAGTATTTGTTGAGAGTTTCCACGTCAGCGGTGAGCTGGCGGACGTCCGCCTGGATGTTGGCCTCCGTCTGCTGCATTCGCTCCGTGGTCTCCCGCAAGGCTTTGTGTGGGGAAAGAAAGCGAAAAATATAAATAGTCAATAGGTTTTTACCTTTGGGACTTGAAAGCATAGAAGAGTTATGAACCCACCCGATTTTTGAGAAGCCATGTTATCGTTTTTAAGCTGCGCCAAGGCATTCAGAGTGTCATTATTCAGTTCCTGGATATAGGCCCGATCCTTCTCATTCAGACCAACGGGTGCAGCCGGACTCTGAGCTTTCTCGCTTAACTGCGAAACCTTTCCTTCCAAGTTATTCAGAGTCTTCAGGAGCTGGGCCTCAAACTCATCGTTCTTGGGCGGAGCAGCGGTAGTCACCGAAGCCGCCGCCTCGGAGTGCTGCTGGAGCTTGGCCTCGATCTGAGCAAGAAGCTCCTGGCCCTTGGGCAGGGTGTCGAAATTCTGCTGAGTCTGGACAGCCGCCTTCTGGCTGCTCTCCTTGAGCGAGGCCACGCTGGCTGAGAGTTTCTGGATCTCCTCCAGAAGCAGTTTGTTTACGCGCTGCTGCTCCTCCAAGAATTCCTTGGGAATGGTGGGAGTGGTGACCGGAGCCGGAGCAGCGATCAGCTTGGAACTGAGCGGTGGTCGCTTGAAGCACTCGTCGTTCTCGCGCATCCACTTGAACATGTGCTCGGTGGCCTGGCTGAATCGTTCCGACTGAGTGTTGTACTTTTCCTCTTGCTAAAGTTATTGGTTTTAAAAAATTATATTATAGAGGCAGTGTTGTTTATCTTCATTATTTTACTGTTTAAAATATGCACGGATACCAAAGAAATTGATAAACCATGAAATATAAAAGTCCAAATCTATGAAATAATTTTTTTGAGGATGTACAATTTGGTAGCATTCTATTGAGCCATATTTAATACATGTAATAAATAGCCAAAGATATATTTACGCCATTGGGGTACTAATCTAATATCTGTACTTTACATCAAATAGTTTAAAAATAAAATTTTCAATGGATTTTTAATCAATTTAAATAATGTCCTAGAAGGCTATTCAAGATTTTTACAGCTACTTAAAGAACTGTCAAGATGCTTTTTAAAGTGAGTTTAATTTTTAAGTACTTCATTTACCAGAACATTGGCTAACTTACTGTTATTAGCATGGTCTCTATTTGGCTGACCCTGTCGTCCAGGCGCCCAAAGATCCCATTGATCGGTTCCAAGCTCTTCTGGCCCTTCTGCAGCGACTGCAGTGCCTTCTTCAGCAACTCGCCGAGGGCGCGCTCGCGATGCTCGTGTCTCTCCAGCTTATTGTCCAGCTGGTTGTAGGAGTAGATCAGCGACTGGATGGTGCCACGCAGCTCCTCGTTGCTGCAAGGAGTCGGGGGACACGGAGTTTTCTTAAAATTAGCCTCGCTCTAGGTCATTAATCATCAACAGTGGGGCTGGGGGATGCGCAATGGACGGGACCACCACCATCAGTGCTTGTGCATCTATAAATATTGAGGGGCGCGATCGCGATCATGGATGGATATGTGGATAAGTGGTGGTGGCCCGGCTCTCAGGGTCAGGAACCCTATTCCTAATCCAAAGCTGTTTGTATGAAGTGCACGACGGTGCCGACGGATAAGAGCATGGATATAGGGGAAGCAGAAAACACATGCTGCTCTATCCCACTCCAGGGCACCCTCCCCATTTACCAGTTCTCAGTTCCCAGTCCCATTTGCATGAAGTGTGCACTAAAACATGCCTAGTCCCATCCCAAGTCCGAAAATAAACAAACAAATAAGCGGAACAGCCAACATCTTGGCTTCCCTTTGAAGGCATTAGTCATTAGTGTATGTGGATGTAGATGAGGCTGTGCATGCGATGCGGATGCACCCATCCGATGGCCAGGCGCCGACCGAGAACAACAGTCAGTTTGATGTCTTACACATTTCGCTAAAAACTCCGAGTGCAGTGGATGCGGCCAGATAGGATAGGAATAGGAACCACTCTGTCCCTGGAGCCAAGTGCGAACGAATGTGTGACATGTGTCTAAAGCCATAAAAAGAGGAGAGCTAGAAATGTGCATGGTTCCTTTGAATCGCGGGATTGGGGCGAGGGCGAGCTCTCGGAAAGTTGGAGCATCCAATTACCACCCTCGTACGAGAGATATGATTGCAGATTTATAGTTCTCCAACCCGAGTGTCTCACTCAAAGTAATTGGGTCTTAAAACTTGTTCATTTTAATGGGTTTACATTTAGATGGAATCTTATCAAACGCATTTTCCTTCAATTTCAATAGAACTTTGGTTAAAACAATTCGTATGAATTTTATAAATGGGATAAAAAAAAGAGGGGATAACAATATAAAGATTATCATATTTAAAAGAGAACTGGCTAAGGATCCTTTAAAATTACCACGAAAAGTGGTTCCTAGGGAAACCCCCAGCTGACGGTATTTTCTAAACCAGCGTCTGATCTTATTTATTTGGTAAGCATGATATTATATTATATTAAGGAACTGGGCCAACTTAAGTAATTAAGTCGGTCGATCTAGTTTACTTACGTGACTAGCCCTGCGGCAATTGTCTGCCATTGAGCAGCTGCAATTAGAGCCAGGAATACTAATTGGAGTGTCCGACTGCCCTCGCCCATGGTGCGTGAGTGCAGTGCGTTTCCGATCTTTAATTGGGATGCTGCTTCGCAAATCCTATGCGAGATCTGTGGATAATCGAACGGAAATTGAATCAATGGGTAGATATAAAATTGAATATAAATTGCAATGGCGTCGTTTGCCTTCAGTTGCCATTGGTTGTTTGTTCAGAGGTGTTTCCTCCTTACGAATTACATCAACTTTTTGTTTATAACAAATAACTATGAACTAATAAACAACCCAAAATTGATGTGCGGTCTTTATGGGGGTGCAAACAAATAATAAAGAACTGCCGCTGATTTGCAACAGAAACAACTGCAAACAAAGCAAATTGGTTCCTTGTCCATTGTGCGGCTAGACCTCGCTGAATATATGTATATAGAGCCATATAACCGTTGATATTGTTCTTGCGGCGATAAACAAATGACGCAAAAGTATCTACTGGACGACTGCATGTGCCAGATTCTCCTTCAAAAGGGAGAGGAAGTGATGCATTTGGGAAATTGGGTCAGAAATATGCGAAATGAAATTTACGAGCTCAAAAATCGCACATCAACTGCCCTAGTTAATAAGCGAAGAATTGAAAACCCCATATACATATATACATAGAGAATGAAAACCTGAACCTATTTTGTTTATTGATAAGGACGCTGGCTTGGGTTAAAGGTTGATAAATTGTGATCGTTGTTAGGTACATCAAATATGTATAGTAAGCTAGTTTTTTCATATTTAATTAGATTTTTTAGTCGTAGTTACTTTTAAAGTATACTCACTTTTCTATTTAATGTTATTTTTAGGAGTAGAGTCGGGCACAAACACTGGGAGGAAAGGAGCACTTTATTTTAAGTTCGGAGCACTATTACTGAACGTCCTCACTGCTCGAGATCAGAGCGATGAATGATTCTGGCGTCTAGTCCGGAGGGGATGTGGATCCGATCCGTATGCCACTCTCTCCATTCTGCACTTTCCTCAGCGGCTGGAGAGACTCGCGGCGTCGCGGCATCTCTCGTATATGTTTTTAATAAAATGTAATTAAAAGCGAGATGAGATGGTGCTGAGTTCCCGCATCACACCCAGTCGGGGTGGTGCCTTCGAATCAAAATTCAATTTATTCTAATACAAAACCATTGAGTGCAAACAATGCAAACAAATGATATGAGTGCTGAACTTTAGATGCTTTTGCGGCGAAATCAAGACAATAAAAGCTTCGAATATGATGCACCCCAAATCGATTAATTGAGACGCCGAGCGGCCCCAATTTAATCTAATTTATACAGGCGCCAACTCCAGAAATATCAATCAAAGCAAAGACTCCAGGAACAAATTACTGGACATTTTTGGTAAATATAACAATTCAATTGTTATATTGTTTTTACAATTAAATGATCCTATTTAATTCTATTTTTAATCCTATTGATTTATTTTATTTGAATTTCCTTAAAAGTTGACTCTTTTAAAAAGTTTCTGCAGAAGTATAATTCCGATCCACTCAAAAAAAAAAAATATAAGTTCTAAAAATATCATACAAATAAAATAAAAAACAAGTAGGAAGTAGGAAGTACTGCCAGGATAATGTTGCGCAACACTCAGTTAAATACATATGTTGCTAGGAACATGTTGAGCAACACCCACTTTTTGGCGTTGGCAACACAAATAAAACCTCCGTCGAAAAATTTACTAACTCCCATTATTTATTTATGAGTTTTATTCACCGTATTATTATTCGATGTCACCACTTTTGGTACAGCTCGCTTTCGTAGCCTCTGAGATCTGTTGTTTCCATAGCTTGCAAATAACTGTCGACCGTTTTTTTTTCTTGTGCTCTCGTTGCGAGCACAACCGAAAAAGTTCATACTCTCTCGCTCTCGCTCTGAGCAAAAGAGTTTTGCTGTCTTCATTTCTGTTTTCTGTTGAGCGCTTTTCGTTGAGCTCTTTTAATTTCGGTCGTTCAATGAGCAGTGCGTAAAGAGCGGAACGAGAAACGCTCGCACAAAGAGAATCAGCAAAAGACCGATTGACCGAAAAACTCAGCGCAAACGGTCTTCACATTTACTTTCGTTGTTGTTGCAATTAATATATTTCATCAGCAAAACGAACGCTAGTGAATGTATACCAATGCATATGCAAAGAAATAATACAATTTGATTAATAGAACAATTTAATTTTATTTTCAAATATTTTTGTCTATGCGTGTGAATGTATACCAATACATACGCAAAAGAATTTTTTCTTCACTGAACACGACAAAACGGTCTTAGAACAACCGAAACAAAACAGAATAGAAAAGAACGGTTTCGCTCAGAGCGCGAGCGACCTCATTCCCATGAAACGGTTGCTTTCTGAGTCTTTTTGTAAAGAGTCAGAGAGGGACACTTATTTGCAGACAACGAGAAACGGTCGACAGTTATTTCTAAGCTCAGGTTGTTTCACACTTTATTTAAGAGTGCACCAGAAATAAACAATTCTGGATTCTGAAACACAGATTTAATTAAAGTTATTTTTTATTTGCTGTAGTTTAAATTCAAAACTGAAAACATAAATTTGGCGCCAACAATAAAGTCCATTCGCGTGAAACGTAATGTTTATGTGGCGCAAGGGGAATGGCATTTCAGCTGGAGCGAAAGAAGAAGAAAAGTTGCCGGAAACCAAAATAAACATAAAATTTTGAATTTTTTTGAAGAGCACAAAATGCCCACCTTAATAGCGCTAGATGCATCGCTTTCTATGCTGCGTCCCGTTCCAGGAAGGAATGAGCACACCTACCAGTCGCTAGCCATCAAGGGCATCC
The DNA here is from genome assembly GCF_030179895.1 of Drosophila kikkawai. NCBI lineage: Eukaryota > Metazoa > Arthropoda > Insecta > Diptera > Drosophilidae > Drosophila > Drosophila kikkawai. Next base: position 9,361,886 of record NC_091729.1, read on the forward strand.
AGCACTTGCTGGACAATCTCTCGGCTGCAGGCAAGCTGGAGCACCTGGCCCTGCTCTCCTACACAACCACAGCGGAGCTGAAGGTGGACTTCACCAGGGACTACGATCAGATCCGGCAGGCGGTGAAGAAGGTGGAGGCCGTGGACAAGGCCTGTCTGATGAGCATGCTCAAGGCGTCTGTCTCCATAATGTCCACATGGGGCTCCCAGAACATTCTGCAACTAGTGGTGTTCACCGACTGCGGTCTCGGCTTTGGCAGCACCTCGGTCACCGGATTCCTAGACGCCATTGCGAGCAACGATGCAGACTCAGACTTTGCCTGGCTGAAAACGCTGGCCAACTACAACGTGAACTTTATCTGCCTGGGACTGCATGGCGACCACTACTTCACCAGGGGTCTGGCTGTGTATCAGCAGCTGCTGGACAAGGCCGGACTAAAGGGTGAGTCCCAGGACGCTAGCTTTATAAAGGGGCATCCGAATTGATATCTGACTGGTGCATTCCTAGGCCAGCTCTTCATGACCAAGCCTGCGAAGAACGCAGAAGCGGTTGAGGGCAATCCAACTCCCAACCCGAATCCCAGCCACAAGAGCGAACTTGGACGCACCACCGTTTTTGAGCTGATCGAGCGACTGTGCGAGACGAGCTACAAATCCACGGAGGTGACCCTCAAATGCGGCAGCTACTTCCGCATGGAGGCGCCCGTATTGCTCTGGCCACCCACTGCACCCTACGAGCAGCCATCGCCGGTCTTTGGCCGGCAACCCACGCTCCGACACATCGATCAACGGATCGAGGTGTGCGGATTCCTCGCCCTCTCCGACATCGGCTCTCCGGCCACAATGAGCCGCCATTGGGTGCTGCCGAAGGTGGAGCGGGAGAAGGGTGGGGGAAGCCGCCGGTCCGGAGGCCTGGCAACTGCCGCTAAGCCGCCGAAACTCAACCTGGACACCAGCAATCCGAACTACGAGCTGGATAAGCTGGAAACGGATATTCGGGACTTTTACGCCAAGGATCCAAAGGATACCGAGGAGAGTGGCGATGATGCGGATGTAACCATTGTCGTAAAACATTCCTCAGGCCCGCAGACAGAGCAGCAAAGGGAAAACCTATGCGTCCTCCTGCACGGCGCACTCAAAATGGAGAACATGGCAGCCCTAGTCCAGGTGTCGGATAAGTGGTACGGGTTCATCTATGCATTCACCGACAGTAAGAAGAAGTCGAATCTGATGCTCAACATACTCCCGCCGGGCACTAATGTGATACCGTGGGTCGGTGACTTGGAGTTGCTGGGATTCCCCGAAGACCTAGTCCCAGGTGAATCGGCCAGCTTTCCGGTGCGTGCTGACCGGCGCTCCTATTCCCAGAGCAGTGTCGTGTGGATACGACAGGCTAGCCTGCAGTCGGACGTCCAGAAAGTCCTTCGGCATGCCAAGAAAATGCCGGACAAGACGCAGAATTTCTACAAGGAGCTGAATCGGATTCGGCGGGCTGCCTTGGCCCTGGGCTTCGTCGAGCTGCTTGAAGCCTTGGCCATGCTCCTGGAGAAGGAGTGCGCGCACCTCACCCTGAACGGAGCCAGCAACGAGTGCACCATGCAGCTGCAGCACGCGGCCACGGAACTGCGAAAAACCTCGAATAGGGATATCAAGTCTACGATAGTGCCGCTGCAGAAGGTGGGCGGTGCTCCCGATGCAGGCAGCACGGCCACGGCCCCTGCTCCTGGCTATATGTATTAATAAAAGTACACATATGGACAAAATAATAGGTGTGAGTTTTTTTTCTTTGTTAACGTTTAATTTCTAATTTATTGCTTTATAAATCTTAACAAATCAAGTTTTTTTCATAACTCATAATATTTGTCTACATTTACAAACTAAAAACAGCTATACAAACTCTCTAATAAAAAAGAAAAACCATTTTATAGTTAAATTCACAAATTTCGCCTGGACAAAATAATAGGTGTAGGATGATTAATTTTCAAATTATATCGATTTTTCAATCAATTTGGTCCTGTTTCAGTTTTAAATCACTAATTGGCAGTCAATAATTGGTATATCCGCCATTATTTTGTAGAATTTTCTCCATTCGTCTTGGCATGGACAATATTAACTTGCGACAAGTTTCAACTAGGATGTTGTACCAAGTTTTTTGGACAATATCCTTAAGTTGACCGATATTTTTGCAAAAAGTCCTTCCAACTTCTCTTTTAAGTTCACCCCAGAGATTCTCAATGGGATTGAGATCCGGGGATTGACTTGGCCACTCAAGAACATCCACCTTTTGCTCCCGGAACCAATCCTTTACAACTCGCGATGAGTGTTTCGGGTCATTATCCTTTTGGAACTTCCATAAAAGTGGCATATTATCCTCGGCATATGGTAGCATTACTGTCTCCAATAAGTTTTTATAAACGAATCTATCCATGATTCCGTCGATTCGATGAATCGGACCAACACCATCCCAAGAAAAGCAGCCCCATACCATTAAGCTACCACCTCCATGTTTCACGGTTTTACATGTGTACCTGGCGTCAAATTTTTTGCCTTTAGGGCGACCAACATTCCTTTTAGGGTCATTACCAAACAAATTATTTTGGTTTCGTCACTCCAAAGGATATTATGCCATTTTTTCTCACCCTGCGGGCCGCACCAGGTCTTATGATCTAATGCAAACTTTTGCCTCATCTGTAAATTTGCCGTCCGGAGCAAAGGAACTCTTCGGGCAATCCTACCTGGTAGGTTTGATGTAATGCTACCATATGCCGAGGATAATATGCCACTTTTATGGAAGTTCCAAAAGGATAATGACCCGAAACACTCATCGCGAGTTGTAAAGGATTGGTTCCGGGAGCAAAAGGTGGATGTTCTTGAGTGGCCAAGTCAATCCCCGGATCTCAATCCCATTGAGAATCTCTGGGGTGAACTTAAAAGAGAAGTTGGAAGGACTTTTTGCCAAAATATCGGTCAACTTAAGGATATTGTCCAAAAAACTTGGTACAACATCCTAGTTGAAACTTGTCGCAAGTTAATATTGTCCATGCCAAGACGAATGGAGAAAATTCTACAAAATAATGGCGGATATACCAATTATTGACTGCCAATTAGTGATTTAAAACTGAAACAGGACCAAATTGATTGAAAAATCGATATAATTTGAAAATTAATCATCCTACACCTATTATTTTGTCCAGGCAAAATTTGTGAATTTAACTATAAAATGGTTTTTTTTTTTTATTAGGGAGTTTGTATAGCTGTTTTTAGTTTGTAAATGTAGACAAATATTACGAGTTATGAAAAAAACTTGATTTGTTAAGATTTATAAAGAAATAAATTAGAAATTAAACGTTAACAAAGAAAAAAATCTCACACCTATTATTTTGTCCATAAGTGTATATGTTTATTTTCCTTTTTACAAAAGTGTTGCATGTTATTTTTTTAGGTCTACTTTTGGTAATGTTTATTTAAGTTAAATAGCTTTGTGACTTAAGAGTACTCATTATATTTTTATAATATTAATATTAAATTTACTTAAGGGGGGATATACATGTAAGCGGTCAAAATTTGGCCATTTTTCGAGAATTTTTTTTATAAGAAATAGTCAAGCAATCGTCGTGAAACTTTGGATATATTTAAAAGAAGAATCAGAAATGATAAAAAAAATTAGTTATAAACAATATTTTACAAAATGGCGGATTTATGGAACATATTCCGTAGCGCCTCGAGCTTTGAGTTGCCGTGCTATGGACACGATAGAGCTCGTAATTCCTGCCCGAAATCCGTAAACTAAATTTTTTTGTATTCATTACACCTGTATCTTCTATTTGAACCTAAAAAACCAAAAGGAAATCAAGACAAAAAAATTAAATTTTGATTTGAAGGAAAAAAAGCCATTTTCAGGTGATCAGTTTTCACTTCCCACCCTCTTAAAAAATAGTAATACTCAGTTTTATAACAACCATGTAGGTTCAAATAGAAGATAATTTCATGCTGATCATAATAATTTTTGATTCACTCCGATATGTTACATATTTTTTTGTGAATCGTGTCCAGAGCATAGGTAAAAATTCAAGAATTTAAAGCTGAGAAAAAGACGTTTAAAGTTTTTGATGCGCTCACGTTTACACTTGTATACCTTGCGTACATACTTGATTTGAGGCACTTAGAGTTGGCATTTTATAATGAAACTTATATAGTATATTCTTTAAGTAATAAACTATATTTTAAAGCAAAAAAAAAATTTGGCCCAAAAATTTTGGTTTACATGTATATCCCCCCTTAAGATAATGGTTACAAAATAATACATTAAATTAAAAATTTAATGAATAATTTACAAATTTAAAAGTAGATTGAAGATTATATTGTATGGGAAATCACCTTATTAAATTTTCTTTCATATTTATATAAAAAAATTTTATTTAAAACGAAAAACGAATATCAAAATAAATTGATTTAATAGTAAGATTGAATTTTTAGTTAGAAAATAACATACAAACAGTTAAAATGTATTTTTAATTTTATTTAAAAAAAAACTGGAAATTATCATTTTATATTTTAATGGTATTTTAATAAATTGGTAGTTTTTGGTATTTATTGCTGCTCGTGATGGTATTTTTTATAGTTACGGTCACGCTAATATTATTGTTATTGTCGAGAAAATAAATAAAAATATACAAAAACGGCAATGGGAGGACCGGAATTACCCACAGATCCTGGCCAGGAGATGTTTCCAACCCCGGCGATTGACCATCCTCAAATTGGCATGCAGAGCGATGACGAAAATGACGACTCGGACGCATACGATGGCTACCAACCATTGGCCATGGATGAGGGTAACGATGGAGCAGACATCGCGGTAGCCTCTGGGGAACCGGAGGCGGCATCAGCTACAGATAACGACGAAGATATCGACCTGATGACGGCCCCAGTCACTCACGGCGATCCCAACATGCCACCAATAGAGTCCGCGGATGTGGAAATCGAGCGGCAAGTGTGGAATGAGCCCAGGCCCAGGGAACTGCAAATGGAGCTAGATAAGACACGAACAGAACAGGTTACTAAATTAAAAGGAACTGTGTAAACTGAAGATGCACTAACGTTTTGCCTTATTTCAGATCCTCAAGGCCATGTCCACCATTACCTTGCCAAACATCACGATTCCGGATTGGGCCAAGGGCGTTCCCGAGGAGCGATGGAAAGGGGAGCTGTTGGATCGAATTAACAACCGGCAACATCCATCGAGGGATTCCTCATCGGCGGACAAGCCCCAGCATTCCAAATCTCATATAGATTAGTGTATATAATTTTATTATATTAGTCAGAAGTTTATAATAAATTAAATTAAAAGATTAAACGATTTGTCATCTGTAATCAATTACATAGGTCGAAAAAATAATATAATACGTATGGTTCATTGAAAGAAACAATAAATTACAGAAATTAAATCCGATATTTTTTTTTAAACATCGATAATCGTAACAGAACATCGATTATTGCGTCGGTGTTTTCTCATCTCTAGCACAGCGTTTTAAGAATCAGGTGTTTTTGTTTACTATTTTTTCCACTAGTTGAATGGCAGTTTAACGAAATATATATATTAATCTACCGAAATCGCCAATTTAATTGAGTGTTTTGGTGTTTAATGTATTAAAAGTTGACACAAGCCAGCTTTTTCTTGGCATCTCTTTCCGATATATTAGTAAACTTACAAAATTACACGTCGGTTACTTGAATCAGTTGGATAAACTGGGAGAAATGGAGGGTTCGGAACTCACATTCCCGAAGGACGGCCAGGCATCCCGTTCACAGTTCAACAACCAAGTCATCATCAAAAAGGAAATTGAAGAATTTGAGCGTGCCGAAGGGGAGGATTCAACTACAGACGGATTCCTAACACAAGTAAAGACAGAAATCATGAAAGAGGAGGATTCACCGGAAAGCGGTGGGATTCACACTTACCAATCGGTTGATCCTGTCAAAAACGAATTCTTCGAAGAGGAGGTACAAGGATCAGGGGCTACGTATACTTACCAGTACATCGATAATGAAGAGAGTGAAGTCACGGAGGAACATGTACCAGAGGAAGAGCCAGATCCATTTAGTGACCTGGTCCCGTGTCAAGTAAAAAACGAACCCATCGATGAAGAACCCGAGTCAGACGACGAAATCGATCAATTTGATTGCCATGTGAAAAGCGAGGAGATGGACGATGACTTACTTGAAGATGAGGAGGATCATAATGATGTCGACAAGCCACAGGAAAGCGAGAAAGATGAGGATAAGTATGCGAATCTCCCGCACAAGTGTCCCCATTGTCCGAAGGGATTCCGGCTCTTGGCTCAGCTCAAAATCCACATCCGAGGTCACACCGGCGACAGTCCACACAAGTGTAAAAACTGCTCCAAGACTTTCGGAACGGCTGCTCACCTTAACAGGCACTGTCGATCCCACACCGGAGAACGACCCTTCGAGTGCACCCACTGTCAGAAGGCCTTCACAGCTCTGTATCATCTCAAGGTGCATCTGCGCACCCACACGGGCGAGCGGCCGTACCAGTGCCCCCACTGCCCAAAGACTTGTATAGTGAAGGATAACCTCCGGAACCATATCCGCACCCATTTCGAGGAGAGACCGTTCCAGTGTCCGCAATGCCCGAAAGCCTTCAAGGTGAAGCACAACCTCAAAATGCATATACGAACCCACTCGGGCGAGAAGCCGTTCAGTTGTCCCCACTGCTCCAAGGCCTTCACAGGTGAACCGTATCTCAAAGTTCACATTCGGACGCATACGGGCGAAAAGCCGTACAGTTGTTCCCTCTGCCCTAAGTCGTTCATCAACAGGCAGTGCCTGCAGGTCCATTTCCGCACCCACTCCGGCGAGCGTCCGTACAAGTGCACCCACTGTCCCAAATCCTTTGCCAAACACTCCGGGCTAACCGAGCATGTCCGGATCCACACGGGTGAACGACCGTACGACTGTTCCGCCTGCCCCAAGGCATTCATAACCAACCAGGATCTGAAGCGGCACATGAGAATGCACACGGGAGAGCGCCCCTTCAAGTGTACCCTCTGTCCCAGTTCGTATACCCAAAACTACTCCCTTCAGGCGCATATGCGAACGCACTCGGGAGAAAGGCCTTACAAGTGCACCGAGTGCCCCAAGGATTTCCAGTACCAAACCAGTCTGGAGTGCCACATGCAGACCCACTTTGGAGTAAGACCCTACCAGTGCACTGAGTGCACAAAGACCTTCGTAACGAGCTCAAATCTGGCGCGGCACGTCAAGAATGCGCACTGGACCTGAGTCACTTTAAAGGCTTCTCCTCAAAGGAAAGACTACTCACTTTATCCCGACCGCAGGCGGGTACAGGCTCCAGCTGGAGCTATAGAACACCATTGGGAATATCGTTAATATTTTGTATTTAGAAAAAACTCCACATCTCTCCCATTAATATAATTTTGACTGATAGTTAGTGCCCTGTGTGCTGCGGAGATCCGATCCTAGAAGGCGGCCAAGAGGGCGTTGCCCGCCGAATTCACCTTGCTAAAGTTTTCGCCCTGCGGAGTGCTGGACAGCTCCCTCAGCTTGTCCATCACATAGTCCACGGACACTACCTGGGCGATGGTCTCCTGGCCGCAGGGAGTGGTAGTCAGGTTGCCGATGGCCTGCATGGAACGGTAGCAGGCTTCCAGGTCCTTGGCCCACTTGAGCAGCTCCACCACTCCGGAGGTGACCTGATGGCACACCTCCGACTTGGCCACTCCCAGTGTCTGTGCTATGGTCACGTTTAGGTAGAAAGTGGCCACAGCAATCTGGAGGTTGGCACTGCCCGCCCTGATGCCCGCAATGAGCTCGATGATCTGCGGCAGGCGGCTCTCAACCTGCTGCCGTCCGGCAGCGTGGCCCAAGCTATTGGCCAGGCATCGCACAACCATCAACTGGTTTGCAGCAGATCCGGCTAACTGAGGAATCACGATGCCCAGGAAGCTGTGGCTGTTGTTCAAGACACTGAAGATGGCCTCGTTGCGGACGGCCAGGCGCAGGATGTCCAGCACCGGAAAGAGCATGGCCGCAGGCCACTTCAGCAGGATGATCAAGGCTTCGAGCGAGGTCAAATCCAGTTCTGGTGACGGCTCCGTGAGTTTGATGACAGCCAGTAGGACCTCCTCACCAACTTTTCCATCGGATGGCGTTAGTTTGTTATTGAATTCTCTTTAAAATAAAGGAAAATAACCATTAGGCTTAGGAAGAACCGAAAGAAATGTACAGCCTCCGGCTACTTACTTCATTTTCTCCAAAACTTTGCTAGCATCACAGGTGTCAAAGGTGCGGTAGCTGCTCACGGGGAAGTGCTTGTCCCCGGATCGCACAAAGTTCACGTCAACGCGCGACTGGGAATTGCTGTTGCTGCCCGTGGAGTAGCTTGAGGAGCCCGTGAAGGGATCCACATTGCCGCCGCTCTGCATGTTGGTGTTGCTCGAGCCGGGAACGTAACGAGAGCCGCCAGTAAACGGATCCTGGTAGCCACTGGGCGCTTGACTTTGCACAACGGGCGCAGCACCCTCAGAGTTTTTCACTATAAAGTTGGCCACCTGGTCGAGGTAAGCCTGAGGGAGTTCGTGGCGATGGATAAAGGCCTGGGCCGCCTGCCAGGGATCCTCGCCCCGGTTGTATGGCAGCTTAATAGGTGGTGCCGTATCGGAGATGTCCACATTAAACACAAAGTCGTACTCCTTGCCCTCGTACAGTTTCTTGCCGGAACTGGCCTGTGTGCCGCCAGTTGCTCCAGTCACATCTCCTATTAGATTCCAGTTACCCATGTCCCAGCTGTAGGCCTTGACGGAACCGTCCGGATGTCGCACCATCTTCGTTTGCCCCTCACGGGTTCCGTTCGAGAGCAGGGCCTCCGGACCTGGAAGACTGATGGAGCAAGAGTGCCGTTAGGAGACCTCTCCTAATGGGTATTTCATCTTATAGCTTACTCCGTTTTCTTGACACCCCCAATTTCCTCGGTCATCTGAGACTTCCTAGTGGCAACTGCCAAATCGAAGGCCCTGAGTGTGTCCTCGCCCGCCTGGCGAGCTGGCACCTGGGTGAAGACCCTCACCACACCATCGCTGCAGCCGGTGACGATGTCTCCGTTCTTTAGGCACGCCACAGACCACACAGAAATCGCTGGATGCAGGATAGGGGCACCCAGTTCGCTGCCGGTGATTACGTTCCACATTCGCAGCGTGCTGTCCTCGCCACAGGACACCACAACCTGATCTCCCAAGGCCTGATTCCTGGCCATCGCGTAGATGTAGTTGCTGTGCCCGCTCAGCTGGCGCACGCACTCCCCGTCCTCGTTCCAGAAGCGGATGATGGCGTCGTTTCCGCAGGAGAGCAGAGTGTTGGCCTCCAGGCCAATTAGGCTGCGCACACAATCCGTGTGCCCCTTGAGCAGCCTCAGCTTCTCGCCCTTCTCGCTCCAGTAGTAGATGTTCTTGTCTGCTCCTCCAGTCACGTATTTCCGCTGTTCCGGCAGCGTAGTTACGGCCCAAACGGCCGCCTCATGGCCCTCCAGCGCAATGAAGGTAACCTCACCCGTCTCGCTGATGTTCCACACCCTGGCCGTCTTGTCCCAACTGCCGCTGATCAGGCTGCGTGGCTGCAGTGCACCGGCCAAAGCGCAGACCGTAGAAGTGTGCCCCTTTAGGGTCAGCAAGGGCACAAAACCGTTTTCTTGCTTGTAAATGCAAATGGTGGCGTCGTTGCTGGCCGTGCAGATCCACTGCTCAGACTCCAGGAAGTAGATGTACGAGATGAAGTTCTTGTGGTCCTGCAGCGTCAGGCTCTCCAAATACTCGTTTCTGGATAATGAATGCCTTTAATAGCGGCTGAGGACCACTAAGCCCTGCACCGAACTCACCCGCTTGGCCGCCAGAGCTTCGCACTTTTGTCCCGCGAGCCAGACACAATGATCTGACCTCCGCCGTCCGGGACGCTGCCTGCCACGGCCACCGCTCGCACGTCCATGCTGTGGCCCAGTAGCTCGCAGCTCAGCTTGAAGTTATCCAGCGAGGGCTCCATGATTTTGTGTTTGGGGTGTTAAACTGCGCTCGTTCCCGAAAAAATGCCGACAAAGCCGATTTGTCATTCACCGCGAAGGGCAGTGTTGCAAAAAATCTGCACACTCAGATAGTGGTGGGCGATCCGATTCGCTTCAAGGTCAATAAACCCGCGGTTCCGATAGTTTGGCGAAATATTAGAAAAAACTATAATGAAATAATTTGTTTGCTACATATATATGTGGATGACACCTTAAAAAGCCAAACTATACAATTGTTAGGATAACTAATTAATTGAGAATATAAATTTTTGATCACTAATAAATTCTTCGACATTTCATGTGTGCTTATCGATAATTAACAAAGTCCTATCGCTCAATAACAACCTTGATTGTCATCTCTTTTGTTTTGTTTACTTTTTTTGTTTAGCAATGGGTGGCAAAAGTTACTACTGCGATTATTGTTGCTGTTTCATGAAAAACGACTTGAACGTACGAAAACTTCACAATAATGGCATTGCCCACACAATTGCAAGGGCCAATTATATGCGGAGATTCGACGGTAAATGCACCATTTAGATTCATATATTCAGAGATTTAAATGTTAAATTCACATACAAATGTAGATCCCAAAAGGATTCTGGAAGCGGAGCGCCTGAAAAAGCCATGTAAACGATATTTTAATGGATACTGCAAGTTCGAGCTGTATTGCAACTATTGTCATTACAGTGAGAAGGAATTAATGGAGTTGCAAAAAATAGGTGAGATTTTGGAATTAGCAATATTTCAATACTTGTAACTTGGTATCATTTTAGTTATTAAGCAAAAGAAGTCAGCTATCCGTAAAAAGAAAAATAAAGCCAAGAAATGGCCCTGGAAATCGCATCCTCAGACGGGACCATTGCCTCCATCGCTGCAGCCCATGAATTTGGCCAAGCTCAAGGAAACCAATTTTGACTTAAACTGGGGTGAATTAACTGCGCCGAGAAATCCATAATATGTATTTACAATTAAATGAAACAATTTTAATGTCAAGAATTTAAAATGGCAGTCACTTTGTCCATGACCCGAGAAACCTTCAAGTTGATGCGCAAAATGCGTGCGTATTCGTAGTGGAACGATTTCGGGGAATACCCGCTCAAGTTCTCCTCGTCCGGATCGGCCAGGTGGGCGAGCAGGAAATAACAAAAGTGTTCTGTTAATAAGATAAGATAAAATAAATTGAATCGTAAATATTAATACAAACAAACACAGGGGATTTAATCTAATGACAAACTCTTTGCCTCTCCTACCTTGCTCGCCCTCGACGGCATAGAAAAGAGGCGTATTCCCCGCCCTAGCCTCTGTTGAGTTGATCACGTTTGCTTTGAGCCGGCGGTTCTTCAACTTGTGTCTGTTCGCCTCCAGTCGATCGCAGGCACGATCATAGTACTTGGCAAAGGCCTTTTCGTCACTTTCACCGGAGCCTGGCATCTCAGTTGCTCTGTGGTAGATCGCTTTCCCCAAGTCCCGCTCGTCGATTATATCGAAAATTGCCTCGGCAATAAGGAACTGATTCTGTCGTACCGCCAGGTGCAGAGCTGTATAACCGTCATCGTTGGTCTCCAATAGGAGATTCAGATCGACCCTGCGCATTAGTATTCTAATAGACTCAATGTTTATGTTGTTAATCACCGCCAAGTGGAGGGCTGTGTTGGAGTTCTCGTAGACGTGGTCAGTCAGGCAACCAGCTGCCAAAAGGAGCGATGTGATCTCTGGATCAGTTTCGTTCGTCAACGCAAGCTCAAGACAATCTTCGCCATCGGAGGTCAGTAGTTCATTGATGTCCAAGTTGGCGTGGCTACACGCAAAAATCTGACGCCTCACTCCATAATTGTCATTGCGCAGTATGTCATCGTGGATGGGTCTGAAAGGGTGAAGTCATTTGATTATATTTAAAAGTCAAAATAATGCTCAAGGTCTTTGCAAAATATATAAAATTACTCACAGTAATCCCACCTCCGACCTAATTTGCGCCTTTTTAAATACATCGGCCATTATCTGTACGATCTTGTCTCTACTCGTACCATTATTTATATAGTCTTCCACCCGGTTAAGCTCGTGGTCATCTAAAGAAAAGTCCGAGCAGTCCGAGTCACGACGCTCTTGTGTTGCTTTTGGGGGACGGTTTATGTTTGCCGAGCTCTGAAAAAAATGCGTTTATTTTTAAGGATTTATTTACATTTTTTAGCAGGATATTTTTGCTATTTCTGTATCAGTCTAAAACAACAGGACTTATTTATTTTAAGCACTATTAATTCATATTTCGTTGCACTCACATTAAACTCCTGTTTTTTTCGCTTGGTAACCACGGGTGTGAGCTGTTTCTCATCGCGCTCCTGCAGTGCCATTTCAGCCGCCGACCTCTTTACCACCTGTGGCACGCAGGTGTTTCGCTTTCTTCCCCGTTTCTTGGCCACTTTGACGGGCTGACTGGGTGACGCAATGGGAGGGGGAGTCGGACTGTGTTCACTGGAGGTTACGGACGCCTTGGAATCGACTGATTCATGCTTTATCGCAGGCTTTTCCTCGTTTTTCATGGCCACATTCTTGATTGTGTCACTTTGAGAGGTCCTGGTCTCCGTTTCCGTCTCTGTTTGCGTGGATGCATCCACTTTTTGGGCTCCACAAGAGCACTGTTTACCTTGATGGGAGATAGTAGTCTTATCAACGCTACCATGGCCATTAATCGCGTCGATCACACGTTGCTGGAGAGCTTTATCGGGAATCCGCATGAGTAATTTGAAGATATCCTCGTAAATGGACTGGAAGGACTTGCGTTGCATGTAGGCAGTGCTCAACTGAGCCATGGGCATCGCAATTACCCGGACAGGCGCTGCTTGCTTGGAGGATAGATCTGCGCTAGCGACTGCCTGGATGTGCTGCGACTTTGTTAATAAAACTTTCTTCATCGTTTTTGCCAGTTATTTTACTGCTCGGGTGATCCAATCGCTGGCCGATAAGCTGCCTTTGTTGTCCGACGATTTAGGGGGAAGTCTAAGTTTAGATCGATACAAAACAATATAAGTTGGTTTTTCCCCAGACACGCTGTACGACAGTGTTGTGAAGTTGCGGAATTTTAAGTGTTCTCAGCACTAGTCGGTTGTTATTAGAGATGGACGATTAATTTGTTGGGTTTTCCGAGAACGTTTATAGTTTAATTTGTTCTTCTTTGTATCTGTATTTTAAGTGTTTGTTAAGCGATTTTAAATAAAAATATATTTCACACTAAAAATATATTTATAACATATATGTTATAATGTTTTTCATTTTAGTTGAATCAAAATATATTATACATTATATAATTAATAAAAGCGCTTAGACATTGAGCTATTGTAAATATTGTCTATTTTTTAAATTAAATTATTAGTAATTAATTTTATTAAACATTTATAATTAATTTTTAAAACGCTCGCTTGCATGTATCATCTCTAGTTCTGCGTTTATCGATATCATATCATTCGCGGTGACTGCCATGAGGACCAGTATTCTTGAGAAAAAAAAGATACGGTCCGACATAAAGATACCGGGGTTTTAATAAACATAATTAGCTAGTTGTTGGGTTTTAAGAGCCCTAGATAAAGTCCGACTAGATATATATGTGTGGCGCGTTTACGGATAAACAAGCAAAAGTCGGTTATGGACTCGCGTAATCGACGCAGCTACTCGGGGGGCAGTGGCAACGACGGCAGTGGGGGAAGGGGCGGCAATAGCACCGCCTACTACAACAGATCCCGCTCCCGTTTCAGTAGATCCCGGTCTCGGTCACGGTAAAAATAATACCAGCTCCATAGCCTACACATATATTCTTAATCCCAATATTATTCCCAGTGAGCGCAATCGTGGATTTGGCGGAGGAGGTGGCGGCGGCGGGGGATTTAGACATCGCAATTCTCGTTCTCGGAGTCGGAGTCCCGCCTTCAGGCACGACGAGCGCGGAGGACGCGGGGGAGGTGGAGGAGGAGGAGACCCTGACTTATATCACAACCTGATCAACGAGGACTACAGGGATGACGAGCGCAACTACAATCCAAGGAATAACTTCAATAATCGTCAATTTCGGCGAGAGGATAACTTTGAACAAAATCGCAACCATAGGAACAACAGCAGGGACAACGACAGAGGTCGGGATCATCATGAGAACTTTGACAACGACCAGCGATGGAGGGACTTCGAGACCCGCGAACGCAATTCCATGGAGAGGTCGGAACGGTTTCAAGACAGGGAGCCGCGGAGACCCTGGAATAGGAATTATTCGAACGAGCACGATGACAGGGACAGGAGCCACGAGCGGATGAGGTAAGCAGATGAAAACAATTGCACAGGCAATCCTGACAAACCGCTTCTCTCTTAGTCGTCCCAGAGACAGTCGCCCGAACAACAACGGCGGCGTGGGGAATAATCGGGAACGAGAGCGGGATTGGGAGCACGACCGAGATCAGGATTCATGGAATCATGAGCGAAATCAAGATCGGCACCAAGATCGACACAGAAGAGGCTCGTCCGAAGAGGACATGGACGAGGGACAGATGCGCAGAAACAAGAACGGGAATGCCCAAGAGCCCCTCAACATAATTATTATACTGGGACTCACCATGGAAATAACCAGGGCAGATGTAAGTCCATGTACCAAGCACAGTTACCCTTGCAATATAGAGGATACTCCTTTCAGATTATGAGTGAACTGATTAAAATGAATATGGAGCCGGCCTGCATTCGGATTATTCGGAAGCATGGCAAACGCTTTTGCCCCGACACCGCCGCGATGCCTCAGCAGCAAAGAAGTAAGTACACTGACCGGAAAAGGGCATATGGCGGCTCAGAGCCAGCGGAGACCACTTACTTGTGTAGCAAACGAATTTAACCCGGCCACAGAAATGAAAACAAAAACAAAAAATTCCCAAAAAACAAAACAAATGTTACAAACCTATCGAAACATTCAACATTTTTTGACGAAACCATTTTGTATCTGCTTCTATCCGATAATTTAGATTCATCACGCGGTATAGCGTTTGTCGAGTTTACCACCGTTGAAGAGGCGAAGCAATGGATGGAGATTACTCAGGTATCCAGCGAACAGGGAATCCCCTTGAATCCTTTGATCTATCAGCCAGCAGCCAAGGATCTTCCCTGGGCAATGATCGCGAAACGATGTGTTTCTCAGTTTGCTTGTTTTTCAATTTTCCCCTCGAAATCTATAACCTAGAAACACTTATTTCATATTAGTGCCTTGGGAAAGATCCTTTAGGAGATCGTCGGCTGCAACAACTTCGCGTTACGAAACACAGAAGCAATCTGGTGACTGTGTAGAGTGTAAAAAATGAAACTGCCTTCCCGAATTCTAATCCTCGCTTTCCCCTCTCTTATTTCCATGTCTGCTGCTCCAGGGCATTCTCAAGTTGGGCGATCATCGGTTGACCATGCAGTACAGCCACACACGCATCCAGGACTGGAACTGCAGCAAGGTGGGACCCACTTTCATGTTAATTCCAATTCAGTTCGTGTTGATAGCCGCCTGACTTTCCCATTCCAGTGCGGCGTGTGCAACTTCAAATTTAGGTGCTACTGCTTCGTGTGCAAAACCTCCCGAGAGGAGGCCGAAAGCGTTGGCGGTAGCGAGGGCGTGGATGAAGTCAGCAGCATCCTCACCAAAAGTATAGCAACAAGGACCCAACAAAGGCATACAGACACATTACAATAATCCCTCCACTTGCAGAGATCATGCTGCGCAACCTGGACGCGTTGACAAACGAAGAGGGCGTGCTCACCGCCCTCCAGCAGTACTTGCCAGACCTGACAAAGACGATCAGCAAGGTCCTAATAAGTCGGGACACCCTGACTCAGGCATCTCGAGGCATTTGTTACCTTCACTTCGACACGCTCATCGACTCGATGAATGTCCATAACGGCCTGATGGCACTAAATCCACCCCTCACGCTGGATGACCGGCCTGGTAGGTCGCATAGTTTTTCATTTATTTGTTTGCCTTATTTGTCTATTTGTTGCAGTTGCCATCACATATTGCATTGACGCAGAGGAACTCCAGACAGGGTCCAAAGATGCAAGCAAAGCAGCCACCAAGGCCAGCGAAGAAAGCCACCTGAGTAGAGATGCTGCCGTGGTGTCACCCTCGGGTCTTGGGGGCAACTACACCCTGGCGGATGTGCCACGCCTCGCCGAATACAGTGCCTCGTTGTACGCCTCGAATCCCGCGGAGCAGGCTCACTACGTCCAATACTACACGGACTTTTACACGGCCGAGATACACGGCAAGAAGAGCAGGGATCCGCAATTGACGGAGGCCAATTCAGGGGCTGCTGTGGCCCTTTCGGCCATACAGCGCAAGCAGAAGAAGATGAGCAGCATAGAGACCACGATCACAGCGGCGGCCGCAGCCGCGGCCCAAGCAGCCGCTGAGGTAAAGGCCTCCTTCGCTGCCCAAGCCATAAGTGCAGCTCCCAGGGGGAACGACGGAAAGACGTACCGTAAGTGGAAACAGAAGCATGAACGCCGTATTCCCTAACAATCCCCTCTTTTTGCAGCCACTCCCGATGTATCGCAGTATCAGTACGATGAGACCTCGGGCTACTACTACGACCGCACCACAGGGCTCTACTACGACGCCCACTCGCAGTACTACTACAACAACGAAACGGGGGCGTATCTGTACTGGGACCAGAAGAGGAGCACCTACGTCCTGGCCACCCCTGCCTCCACGCAGGCAGCTCTTCAGGAAGTCCTGGTGGACGCCGAGCAGAAGGAGGAGGAGGCCAAAAAGGCGAAGGAGAAGGAGAAGGACAAGGAGGGCGGCGGCAACAAACACGACAAGGTCAAGGTGGCCAAGAAGATAGTGAAGGACATGGAAAAGTGGGCCAAGCAGCTCAATCAGAAGAAAGACTACACTGTGGTGGCCACGCCACAGCCCATACTCTCGGGCAACGACGGTCCCAGCACCTCGCGGGGCTCTCAGGGAGGCTATGCTGACCTGGGCTTCTCCATCCTGGAAAAGAAGGAGAGGGCCAAGCTCACCGACTATATGTCACAGGCGGGACCGCCCGGCACCAACAAGATTGTAAATGCGTACGGCGGAGGATCGGACTCCGAGGAGGAAGCTGCTGGCAACTTGCAGAACGCGCAGGGTTCGATGGTAGCTGGAACTGGAAGTGTCGATGAATCGGACTACGTGGACTTTCAGAAGTTAACTTGTCAGCTCTGCAAACGTGCCTTCCAATCGCTGGACATCCTTCAAAAGCATTTAAAGATGTCCAATTTGCACAAGGAAAACTTGGCCAAGCTCAACCAAAGCTCAGGAGGCGCCGTCGTTGACGAGGGCCTGTCGTAAGTGCCATTTTCATATTGCGAAAGCACTACAGCTTGTCTGAATAATTACTTCTCTCTCAGCTATCGTGATCGTGCCAAGGAGCGTAGGCTTAAGTACGGAGAGAGCGATCCCCCGCCCCCAAATCGAAGCAGAGAGCGCTTTGAGCAGGAGATCAAGACCCTGCAGACGAGGCAGAAGGACAACTCGGGACCGGCTCCCGCCATGCCCATCAGCTCCAGCAATGTGGGCAGTCGCCTGCTGCAGAAGATGGGCTGGTCAGAGGGCCAGGGCTTGGGAAGGAAGAACCAGGGTCGCACACAGATCATAGAGGTAAACAAACACAACCAAATTCACAATGTAAATAGTTTTAATTATTATTTTGTTCGCAGGCTGAGGGGCGCACCAACAATGTGGGTCTGGGGAACAAAGCGGGAAGCATGATTCCGGGCAACGACTATAAATCCTACATCAAGAAGATGATGAAGCAGCGCTATGAAAATGCATGAGAATAGGTTAATTCTCAAACAAAGAGCTCGGTTCTCTTTAAAAGGTTGAGCCAATAGATTATATTTTAACGGCAAAATGTTTTCTCCATTACATTTTTCGAAGTCTTTACGATTAACTATGAGCCAGTGAATCAGAAAAACCACATTCTTGGTTTGGAGCCTGCCTTTGACTTGTCAGGGAGACGTAAAAAGGTCTTGAATAGCCAATAGTTTAATTTAGATTAAGTTAAGAGTTTTGGTTAAGAGAATTCAGTCTCTTTTAATAATTACAAAATAAAGTTTAAATATCGCAAAATTGAATATTGTCTGATTGGAGTTCGTATCCGGCACGGTTTATAAACACTGATGTTTTTCTGATTGGGAAACGCGAATTGGAAAAAAATGTAAAATAATGAAACTTTCTTTTTTATATTTTCTTCATCTAAGGTCCTTCCCTATTTCTCAGGGATCATGACATATATATGAAATAAGAGTTTTTTTTTAATATATCAAAAATATTTGAATTTAATTCTTTTTATTTAACTTTTATAAAAAAGTTAAAAAATAATTCATTTCATTAATTTTTATATAAAAGTTAAATAATAACCGATATTTTTCATTTTTAAAATAATAATTGAAAATAAAAATTGTTCTCCAATTCATAACATTGACAATAACAGTTAAAAAATTGAAAAATAAAATTGAATCGTATTTACTTTTCAACGGTATTACATATTTTTTTCCCGCTCTGAAAATACCAAAGTGTCCTCTTGCCTTATTTCCTAACGCCATGCAACTTTTTAGTATTTTTGATGTCTCGTCCACGAACCAAAAGGATTTTTTAGGGGAAAATTTCCACGGTTCGAGATTTTTTAGGGGGAAGGCCACATTTTCATTTGGCAGCCCTAAAGGAGGCCGAGATTTTTCATTTGTGTTTGCCAAAAACTTTTCGGTGCCTAGAACTCAATTTTGTTTCCGTCTCAATGAAAAAAACTGGCAAGGAGAGCGAGCAAGTTTAACTAGTTTCCGCCTCCTGCATCAAGCAACGTGACAAACAAGTAAGACTGCAAATGAGACGCGAGAGAGTTCAATGTAATTACCAATTACCAATTCTCATTAGATATGGATTTTCGGTACGGTCGCAGCTTTTCCGGGGGCGATGGAAACGGTAACGATCTGAGCCACAGGCGATATAGTCGCTCCCGCTCCCGCTCGCGATCCAGGTAAGGATGGTTTGCCTACGTATTATTATTATTTGCTTCAATAATGTTATTTTGATTTCCAGAGAACGGAACAGACGCCGCCAATCCCGATCCCGCAGCCGGGACCGTTCATCGCATTATAGACGCCACCACGGCCCCAGCCCAGACCGCGACCTATATCGCGATCTGATCAACGAGGACTACCAGGAGGATCAACGCCACTACGGTTCGCGTAATCACGTTGATCACTACCACCAGCATCGCAACGATGACTGCTACGACCGGCGTGAACGGGACCACTATGAACGCCGAAACCGAAGCAGCAACTATGACCGCCCTGATCCGGACAGGAATGATCGATGGGAGCATGACTGCTTCGATCCCAGGGAGCAGGATGGGCCTGATCGCTATGACAGCTGGAGGAACCAGGATCGAGAGTCGAGACAGCGTAGCTATGACGATTATGAAGAGGAATTGGAGCGCGACAGGTAAGACGGATGAACTTGGTACTCAAAAATGTCGAAACTCGAATATATCGTCATAAATTTATAAAAACCTAATTAGGGATTATAGTTTCCATAAAAGAGGTGCTAAAAAAATGTAAAGAAACCCTACTTTTTGTGAGACACATCGACACGATAGATAGATTAAATTAGTATTTAGTTTACATATATGGAAGCTCTATAGTCAAGTGTGAGTCTCACACAGTGTGTACTCAAGGCAACGTGAGTGATTTTAAAGGGAACATCGTTCATGAATTCATTCATAAATTACCTAATGCATAATTCATGCTCAGACTCGGGACTTAGAAGTGTAGGACTCTGAAGAAATTCTAGTAAATGTCTTCATTGAAGGGTATTCTAATTTTAGTCAGAATCTTGCAACGTAGTAATGAAGACATTTCCTACCCTATGAAGAACTATACATATTCTTGATCAACACCAACAGCCAAGTCAATCTAGCCATGTCTGTCTGTCCGACTTTCCATTTCTACTCAAACTAGTTCCTCAGTTTTTAAGCTGTCTGATTGAAACTTTGCAGATAGTCTTCTGGCTACTCTCGCTATCATATCATAGGAATCGATTCTTAATGATCCAACTACAAACTGCAAGGTTATACAAACTTCGGCTAGCCTAGTTAGCTTACTTCCTTTTATTTAAAGCCCACAAATACTGCTTTCAACATAAGAGAAGCGTGTAGATTTTAATACAACTGGTGACTGTTTTGCCGACAAAAGATTGAAATCAAAATCTTCATACAGAAAATGAATTCTTTTTTGGTAATTGCAGTCGAAATAATGGCAATGACAACAATAATGGGATGGCCAACAAGAACAAAATAAGGGAACAGGAGCGTTCTAGAGAGCATTCTAGAGATAGACGCTATTCCTCGGACGATGTCAGCGATGAGCCCGATGAGATTCGGGAGAGACACGAGCAACACCAGAACAACACCGAGCCGTCCAACCACATCATACTCTTCGGCTTGAAGAAAGACGTCACAGAAGCAGATGTAAAAGCTTTAAAAGATATGTGGATATTCGATGGGAAATAACTAATGTACATATACTACCCACAGATCATGGGCGAGCTGATCAATGTCAACATGGAGCCCGCCTCTATACGCGTGATGAGGAAGCAGCCGACAGGTGGGTAACAAAACCGCGAAATAAATATGATTTACATTAGTGAAGCGGGAAAAATAAATGAAAAGCGTGAGTATTGTGTGACCAGGAAAGAGTTCGGAGTAGGATTTAGACTTGGCTTACGAGACATCAGCATTAAAATTCCACTAAAAACAGAACCCAAACAAATACAATCCCCAAAAATGTTACAATGCTTTTAAAACAACCAACAACATTTTTTGACAAAAACATTTTCGTATCTGCTTCTATCTAAAATTTAGGTGCCTCACGCTGTTTTGCATTTGTCGAGTTTAAAACCGTTGAGGAGGCGCAACAATGGATGGATTTGACTCAGGTATCCACTACAAACCACAAACAAGAAACGTAAATCCTCTTGAATCAGCCGAAAAGCGAAATGAAGGCAAACCCCATCGGCATCGGCGGCTGAACCAAAAGTCGATGCCTTTGAGTTTAGTTCTCAGAGTTAGTTCTCCTCCATCTTTAAGCTCCTCTAGTCAAAATTTCTCTGTGATCCCGTGAAGAGAACTGAACTCAAAGCCATTATTTCAGAATACGGAGAGCCTCAGCTGCACGGCATCGGCGACACCTGCGCGTTGCCCCGTAAACACAAGCAACCAACCTGGTGACTGTGTAGTCTGTGAAACTTGGGATTGTTTAGCTTCAGAGTCAGTAATTCAGCTCCACTCTCTTCTGTTTCCTCTCTCCCGGACAGGGCGAGCTCCAGCTGGGCGACCACAAAGTGTCCATGCAATATAGCCACACTCGTACGGCGGACTGGACCTGCATCAAGGTGAGTTCTAGCCGAAAGAATACATATACGAGAGTTGTCAATGTTAATGTAATGCTTATTTTTCTTCAGTGTGGTGCCAGCAACTTCAAGCGTCGCTTGCAGTGCTTCATGTGTAACACCTCGCGGGCGGAGAGCGAGAACACAGTTCCCTGTGACGGCGAGGGGATCGACGAAGTCAGCGACCTCCTCACAAAAAGTATATCCACCATGAGCAATATCTTTCAATATGCCGTTCTCCCCAGCCAATCTTCTACATAGCTAAGTCCCCACTAACCACTGCCACGCTTTCCCAATGCAGAGATCATGCTGCGTAACCTGGACGCGCTGACAAACGAGGAGGGCGTGCTCACTGCCCTCCAGGAGCACTTGTCCTCCGACATGGCGAAAACTGTCAGCAAGGTGCAGATCAGTCGGGACACCTTGACTCAGGCGTCGCGGGGCATCTGCTATTTGAATTTCGACACTCTCCTCGACTCGATGAATATGTACAACGGGCTGGCTGCCTTGAACCCGCCGCTATCCCTGGACGGCAGAACAGGTAAGTGTTCAGAATCCACTTTTTTAATTCCTAATTTCTAATTCTGTTCTTGTAATACTCGAACTCTCGGTCTTCCCAGTGCTGGTTTCCTATTGCAAGGATCCCGAGAATCGTAAAATATTTTCCACGCCGGATTCCAGTTCAGCTAGACCTAGTGCAGGCTTTACGGCCATGACAGCCTCGGCACTGAATGGAAGCTACACCCTGGCAGATGTCCCACGCCTCGCCGCCTACAGTGCCTCCGTCTATGCCTCGAATCCGGTCGAGCATGCCTATTACGTCCAGTACTACACGGATTACTACACGAAGGAAATAAGCAAGCAGGCCGTTAATCCGCACCTGACTGAGGCCAACTCGGGAGCTGCAGTGGCGCTCTCGGCCATACAGCGGCAGCAGAAGAAGCATTCTTCGCAGGTCCCGCTCAGCATAGCAGCGATGGCAGTTGCAGGGGCAAAGGCCTCGTTTACTGCCCAGGGCTTGAATGTGCCCAAGGGGAACGACGGAAAGACCTACCGTAAGTGGAAACAGAAGCATGAACGCCGTATTCCCTAACAATCTCCTCTTCCTGCAGCCACTCCCGATGTATCGCAGTATCAGTACGATGAGACCTCGGGGTACTACTACGACCGCACCACAGGGCTCTACTACGACGCCCACTCGCAGTACTACTACAACAACGAAACGGGGGCGTATCTGTACTGGGACCAGAAGAGGAGCACCTACGTCCTGGCCACCCCTGCCTCCACGCAGGCGGCTCTCCAAGAAGTCCTGGCTGATGCCGAGCAGAAGGAGGAGGAGGCCAAAAAGGCGAAGGAGAAGGAGAAGGACAAGGAGGGCGGCGGCAACAAGCACGACAAGGTCAAGGTGGCCAAGAAGATAGTGAAGGACATGGAAAAGTGGGCCAAGCAGCTCAATCAGAAGAAAGACTATACGGCGGTGGCCACGCCACAGCCAATATTACCGGAGAATGAAGGCCCCAGCACTTCCCGGGCCTCACAGGGAGGGGGCTATGCTGATTTGGGATTCTCGCTCCTCGAAAAAAAGGAGCGGGGGGCCAAGACTGCAGACTTTGTGCCACAGGTGGGACTACCGGTGCTCAGTAAACTAGCAAACGCCGTCGGCGCAACATCCGAGGACTCTGAGGATGAGTCGGCTGGACCCTCATTCGGAGTCGGAGCCACTACTACCGCTGCTTCCCAAAGGGCAGCTCCCGACGAAGCGGACTACGTGGATTTCCAAAAGCTAACCTGCCAACTTTGCAAGCGTGCCTTCCAGTCGTTGGACATCCTTCAGAAGCACTTGAAAATATCCACCTTGCACAAGGAGAACTTGGCCAAACTTAACCAAAACTACGTAGAAAGTGGCAACGAAGTGGGACTGTCGTAAGGGCTTTTGTTAACTTACTGAACTTGCAATATTCCTAATGCGATTTCTTTGTGACGCTGTAGGTATCGCGACCGGGCCAAGGAGCGGCGACTGAAGTACGGGGAGGGCGATCCACCACCGAATCGTAGCCGGGAGCTCTTCGAGCAGGACATGAAGACGCTGCAGACGAGGCAGACGAATAACGTTGGGCAAGCCCCCGCCATGCCCATCGGCTCCAGCAATGTAGGCAATCGCCTCATGCAAAAGATGGGCTGGTCAGAGGGCCAGGGTTTGGGTAAAAAGAACCAGGGTCGCACCCAGATCATAGAGGTAAAGGCATAATATCCCAATTGGTGAATTTAAATCATTTCCATTGTTATTCCATCTTCCTTAGGCCGACGGACGCACTAACAACGTGGGCCTAGGAAACAAGGCTGGAGGACAAATGTTTCCCGGTAGCGACTACAAATCCTACATCAAGAAGATGATGAAGCAGCGTTATGATAACGCCTGAGAGTTCCTTAAGCCATGTTTACTTCCATTCCCTTTAGACTAGATGATAGATTAGTTAAATGCTTACCTCGGCCTCACATCCTTACCTTGTGGTGATCATTTCATATGTACTGAAGTAGATAAATGTAAATAGTTAATAAAAGAAGGGTGGCTCAATTAAACTTACCTAATTTAAGAAACTAAATGCTGATTTATGATATGGTAAATTTTAAGGCGCTGCAAAGTAATCATAATAATCATGTTATTTCATTTTTAAATTTGAGAAGTTATGTTTTTATCCAAAATTTGGGGGCTTATTTCGTTTTTTTTCTTCTGGGTATATATTTTCTGTGATTCATAAATTTCCTTTTCGAGACATACATGCTTGAATTTATTTTAAAGCTCTTACTGATGTTAACTAAAAAGTTTTTGTTAATTTTGTTTAAAATCTCCATCCATATTTGAGTATACAATTTTTTTGTTTAACTTTTCATTCTGTATTTTATGAGTTATCGAAGAAAAAATCTTATTAAAGCTGATCGAAGGTATGTTGTACTATTTAAGTGGCCACCACTGTATGCTATAAAAAAATAACGATCTTAAACCAATTTTTATAGTTAAATATACCGCAAATGTATTATTTTACACAATTTCAGTATTTTTTGCTTGACGGGAAGTTATTTGCCAGCTTTGGCCACACGGATTTCGATTAAAAAACGTGCGCCGGCCTTTTTCGCGTAAACATTTTATAATATTAACAAGCATTTCCTTGGACATTTAGCGACATTTAATGAGCCCGAGAAGTATTCCTCCGCTGACCTACAAGGTCGTGGCGGAATGCTCTGTCACCAAGGCCAGAGCGGGTCTAATGACCCTACGGTGAGTTATCTGAGCCCCCAAGAGATCTGACTAATGCTCACAACAAATTGCACTCCGCAGGCACAGTGAGGTGAATACGCCGGTGTTCATGCCCGTGGGCACTCAGGGAACACTGAAGGGGATCCTGCCAGACCAGTTGATCGAGCTGAACTGCCAAATTCTGCTGGGCAACACGTACCACCTCGGACTAAGGCCTGGAATTGAGACGCTAAAGCTGGCCGGAGGCCTGCACAAATTCATGGGCTGGCCGCGGGCTATTTTAACCGACTCCGGTGGCTTCCAGATGGTCTCCCTGCTGCAGTTGGCCGAGATCGATGAGCACGGTGTCAACTTCCGATCGCCCTTTGACAACAGCCAATGCATGCTAACGCCAGAGCATTCCATCCAAATCCAAAATGCCATCGGCGCCGACATTATGATGCAGCTGGATGACGTGGTGAAGACAACAACCACGGGTCCCAGGGTGGAGGAAGCCATGGAACGCACCATACGCTGGGTGGATCGGTGCATTGAGGCGCATGCCCGGGATGACGACCAGTCTCTATTCCCCATTGTCCAAGGCGGATTGGAGGTGCCTCTGCGGCAGCGTTGCGTATCCGCTCTGATGGAGCGCCAGGTGCGCGGCTTCGCTGTTGGTGGCTTAAGTGGCGGCGAGAGCAAACATGACTTCTGGCGGATGGTGGATGTGTGCACTGGTTACCTTCCGAGGGACAAGCCCCGGTACCTAATGGGCGTTGGATTTGCAGCGGACTTGGTGGTGTGTGTCGCCCTCGGTATCGATATGTTCGACTGTGTGTTCCCGACGCGCACAGCTCGCTTTGGCTGTGCCTTGGTAGACAGTGGACAACTGAACCTTAAGCAACCCAAGTACAAAATGGACATGGAACCCATTGACAAGGACTGCGACTGCAGCACCTGCAAGCGGTATACACGCTCGTATCTACATCACATTGCAACAAATGAGAGTGTTTCCTGCTCCTTGTTAAGCATCCACAATGTTGCCTATCAGCTGCGCTTGATGAGAATCATGCGGGAGGCAATACAGAAGGATGAGTTCCCGCACTTTGTCAGGGAATTCATGAAGAGACACTTTCAGTCGGATCCTATTCCCGCTTGGATACGTGAAGCCCTGGCGGCGGTTAATATTCAATTGCCAGCAGATCAAGAGAAGAAGGATGAACTGGAGGAGGCGCCAAAGGCAGAAAGAAAGCAGGAGCCGACCAAAAGTATGACCCAACCTGCAGCCACCAGCTAACACCCCCATCGCAGACCTTATTCAGACTATTTTCTTTACGAATGACTAAAAATATCGGCGATATTAGCCATTTCGGGAATGACCCAAAGAAGGCCAGTTGTAAGACATGGATTTAACTTTTGTAGCTTCCTAATCTTTAATTTTAATTATTTAAAACTGCTGGACCTTTAATTAAGCAATCCCAAGCGTTGTAGCCACACTGTCTTTTCAGTTATTTAGCCAATATTTTTAGGGACCTCGGAGCATTCGTATAGAGAATATCCTGAATATTTTATATTTACCAACAACATGGCTAATCGATTTATTAAACAATAATTAAGTTATTTTTGTTAGTTATTATGTTCATGGAAAAAATCATGTATATATTTAACAAATTAAAAAAAAATCGTATATTTTAGTAATATTTAAACACTTAGATCAAAAAATATAGGTACCCCAATCTATAGCGTATGGGAATACTGGTTTTCGATTCCGCTTTGCCTACTTTTTGATCCGTCGCCGCAAAAGCTCTCGACTTACCTATGGGAAAAAGCTTCGTGCGCCGAAGTATGACGCATAACGCAAATCGGTGGCGATCGCGGTTCTCGCATGGAACGTCCGCCGACGACGACCAGTCAGTCCAATTCAGTTTTTGTACCCTTGCAGGGTATTATAATTTCAGTCAGAAGTTTGCAACGCAGTGAAGGAGACGTTTCCGACCCTATAAAGTATATATATTCTTGATCAGCATCAACAGCCGAGTCGATCTAGCCATGTCCGTCTGTCCGTCTGTCTGTCTGTCCGTCTGTCCGTCTGTCTGTCTGTCCGTCTGTCCGTCTGTCTGTCTGTCTGTTTCTACGCAAACTAGTCCCTCAGTTTTAAAGCTATCTGAATGAAACTTTGCATATAGTCTTCTATATGCTCTCACTGCTATATATGTCGGAACGGGCCGGATCGGACGACTATATCATATAGCTGCCATACAAATGTTTGATAAATTTTTAGAAAAAAAAGTATAACTTGGCTGTTTTTCAATATTTTTGCATCATTTTTGAGATATAGCCATTTTATATTATTCCAGAATTTTGGTAAAAATTTTATGAAAATCGGACGACTATATGATATAGCTGCCATAGGAACGATCGAGAAATTAATAGAAATAAAATTATAGCTTCGTTGTTTTTCAACGCATTTTTATTTACTCTGAGATATACGTTTTTTTTATTATTCTAGAATTTTGGTATAAATTTCATAAAAATCGGACAACTATATCTTATAGCTGCCATAGAAGCGATCGGTAAATGTATAAAATATATAAAGCTGAGAATGTAAAACTGTAACTGTCAAACTGTAAACATAATAAGTATAGGTAAAATGTAATGAAACTCTGTTTTGTGAGTGTTTTCAGCATTTAAATCTATAAAATAAACATCAAAACCAATCTGCAAGGGTATACAAACTTCGGCGTGCCGAAGTTAGCTTCCTTTCTTGTTGTACTTGATTTTCGTTAGTTTTCCGCTCCTCCTCGACCGTACGTACTTAGGCTACATGTGGCGGCGGTCACGAAGAAATAAAAAGCAATAGGGGAAAAAAGAAAACAAAACAGATCGTTAGGAGGGGGCAGACCTCTCACTTTTAACTCGGTTCTCGGGGCTCAGCTCTCTTTGGGAGCCGTATGCGTCAGACTGGGTACTCTGAGATCCGAGAGAGATCCAACAGAGCGAGGGAGAAGATTGTGGCAAGTGGTGTGGACTGGTGCTGCTGCTCGAACGGGTGCCAGTCGGTGGTGGATCGTTCAGTAAGTGCCAAGCGTTGTCGCCTCCACTGCTGCTAGCTGCTTTTTCCTCGGTCGTCGCGTCGTCGGTTGTCTAACGGTCTATTGCGGCAAATTGGCAGCGAGAAGCCCGCGCTAATAATAATTTAAAAATTCTTAAAAAAGTATCTATAAAAAGAGAGCAAAAAGTGGAAAATCTCCAATCAGAGAATCGGAAATCCATATCAAGCTGCGCCGTCAATTGTAAGGAGTCCCCCAAATTTATTGGTTTGCAATGACAATTAATCACGGACTTGCAGTGCCTGGCTGTGTGTGTGTGTGTTATGGTGCAATGGTGTGTGTGCTAGTCTGCTGCTGGAGTGAGTGTGTGTGCGTGATCGCCTCGTATCGTTGCCAAATGTGGTCAAAGCAAAATAACAAAAATATACATATACCGCATACATTTAAACAACCCGTAAACAATTGTGTGTGCTGTAAAGTGCTTTTTATGGACTTAAAAAAAAAACAACAATAAAGAGAAACATTAAAACAGAAGGAAAGTCAAGTTGTCGCCAGGATCGATTTGGTGGAGTGCACCCAGAAAACCTTACATAAAGTATACGCCGCGTATACATCTGCACAAGTCCAAAAGCCAGCGATTTTCACGTTTTCTTCACGGTTGGCTCAGCTCGTCGCTGCTCGCCTTTATTATTTATATTTTTGTATTTGCCATCGTTTTTGGCTTTGGCCTGTGTGTTTTTGAATTTTCATGGTTTCATTTCTTTAAATAAGTTTTATTTTTAGCATTTTTAGTTATTTTTGTGTATATGTTTTTTTTTTCTCACCAAATTTCGCTCTTGCCCAGCTCGCTGATTATTTTTCGAAATGTTCATGCCGATTCTTTGGAATATTCATGGGCTTTTCTGTTCTCTGTGTACACACAATGTGTGTGTGAGAAAAGTGTGAAAAGATTTGTTTAAAATTCGGTTAGGGAAAAGGTGCATATACAGGGTGGATCGAAAATAAATGAAAACTTTTGGATTTGCTTGAAGGAGTATTCTTAAAACAAAGCAAATCTTTTCTAGATTTTGTGAAAAATCTTTAAAGTAAATTTCCTAGGTTTTTTCCATGATGCTTAGGTCTAAAATATATGAGAAATTTCCTAGCCTTCTAATTTAACATTTAACTCAACAGACATCCAAATTAGTGGCAGAAAAAAAAAATCTATTATAAAGCTGTCTCCTCCTCTTTATTTCTTGCGGTCGTGTCTGCTTTTTATGGCACTTTTTTTTGGCTGTCTATGCCACTATTGCCTCATTTTTCAACCACTCAAATTTAGCTGGCCACAATTCATAAATAAAAAGTAAACACACAAGGCAGCAGCCGATTATGATTGAAGGCATATAGCGAAAAAAATGTATATATGTATATAAAGACTATATAATAGACTATATACCAATTGGCAACAAATTGCCACCAAAGAGTGGCCAAAAATCCAACAAGAAACACCAGAAAGCTTCAGTGATTGCTGCTAATCATAATCACACCAGAATTTGTCAGTTCGCACCGTTAGTTGGACCCTAGTGAGCGGGCTCTTCTTGTATTTTGTATTTATAAATTATGACACATTCGACAGGCGAAGAGCGAGGCGAAGACTGACGGCTCTTCACTCTCTTTTTCGGCCTCCGCGGGAGTGCGGCTACACGTACAACTCTTTGAACAGCTGCTTGGTGGGCGGAAGACTCGGGGGCATGGCCTCAAAACACATGCAAAATTCGTCATTTCCCAAAGAGAGGGAAAGAGGGAGAGAAAAATAAAAGAAGAAGACCAGGGGCAATTAAGCAAAGTAATTATGGGGAAAAGAAAACACAAACACAAGGAAATACACTTTCGCGCCTTTGTCTTTACAATTGATTAATTTCATTTTCACTGTCGCAATGCTAAAAAAAGCTTATTTTAATTATATTAATTAATGGATGCTTTTTAAATGAGCGGAAATTAAAATACAGCTTTAGCAGGCCATTAAAAATATTTAAGATAACTGCAAAGTTCGTTTAAATTAGTGAGTTGAGTTTTAAATAATGCTGAGGTATTTCTCAAAATTCAATCTATTTCACTTATTCAATTAATTTTACAACAAAATCAACAAGAAAATCAACTCTCACACTTATTCTAACCAGCTAAAACAAGTTTTTCATTTTCATTGCCAGAATGCAAATTTCGGCGAGACAAAATTCAAATTCGAAAATCTTCTAAACAATATGTTCGCCTTAATAGTTATTCTATGCAAATTGTTGTTTGTTTTTGTGTTTGCTTAAAAACCAAAATAAACGGAAATGGAAATGGAATATTTGCACAAATATTTTGTTGCTTAGAAATCACTGCTCCTCTCAGAGCAGATCTCAAATGGGTATGAAATTCCAGCATTAATAGTGATAAACTCTCCTGGAGGAAAGGAATTACCCAGCCTCGCGTAGAGCACAGATCACTCTCCAAATTTTAAGATGCTGATTCATTTGTTAAAAAACAAAAAAATTTCTCCAAAATCGAAAATGTTTAGCTGACGATTATGTGTGGGAGATTTTACTGTACGGCCAAAGGTAAAGACGCTTAGTCATTGGACCTATTTTTGCATCAGATTTGCGGCTTAGAAACACCCACCCCAATGTGTGCCATAATGTACCGATGGTTATTTGTTTTTGGTCATCTAATGTTGCCTTGCCTAAACGATATGGCAAATATTTGGATTCTTGTCGTACTCGTTTTTCTCCATTTCAAATTTGCGATTTTCGGCGGTGTTCTGCCAAGTGTGGGTGAATAAACTTCATGGAGCTTGATCAGTTCTTTTTTTTTGTTCGATTCCAAAAAGCAATAAACACAAAGCCACGGGGTTGACAATGAATGGGTTTTGTTGTTGACTTTGAAAATATAAAATAATAACAACAAAAGGTGATTTGAGCGTTGCTCTTAGAGAGCGAGAGTGAGTGGTTGGACTTTGGCGATTTGGAGTTGAATGAGAGTCAGGAGGGCGATCAACCTTGAAACAGCAAATTGTGAGGGTTACAAATGTGGTATTATGAAATACAAATTATTGGAAATTTAATTGTAAAATTAACTAAATGTTAAATGTTTATATATGGTAAACAATATATAATAACTGTCATTTTTACAGGAAAATGCCTATAATTTATATGTATAAAGTGTTTCTGATAGGGTATATATCTTGAGCACAAAATATTTAGAGTTTAAATAACAGCAAATCAAAAAAACCTTGGAATTTATATACTTTTCAATATTAAAACTAGTTGGGTTGCTAGTGGATAAATGAACAAAAAATGAACGCCAAAATGTGCCAGTGAATATGTTGCTTTTTAT
Organism: Drosophila kikkawai; assembly: GCF_030179895.1. Classification (NCBI taxonomy): domain Eukaryota; kingdom Metazoa; phylum Arthropoda; class Insecta; order Diptera; family Drosophilidae; genus Drosophila; species Drosophila kikkawai. The sequence goes on from NC_091729.1 coordinate 9,393,051, forward strand.
TTACTCTTTGTTGTTCACTTTGATCAATTTACCTATTTTTGTTCACTGGGTTCATTTTTAATCAGCTGTTCAGATGCAATTCTTTTGCAAGATGCGGGGTAAAAAATCAGTGGAAGCCGAAATTAATTTAATGTAATTTAATAATTTATAAATTTAAACAATACAAAGTTTATTTTTTAATTCAATATGTCATTAAATATTTTATTATTACTATTATTATTTGTTTTAAAGAACCAAATTTTTTAATACAAATTTATTCATGCTTTGAATCTTGAAATGTAGGTCTTCGTTGTAAAAACTGAACAAGTGAGTAAATAAGCAACTGCAGTGAACAAGTGAGCAATGCGAGACACTAATTAAAACAACTATTTTACTCTCTTTACTGTTTGCAAAAATAATTAACTGTGGCTTATGAGAGCTGCCACTACTATAATTCAAATGGGTTTAGAAATTCATTTATCCAAGGAGACAAATTGGTGAGTGTCGCATTAGTGACCGCTTTATCCACAATATCCAGACCCCTAGCCATTTGACTTTGATCTCCAGAGCAATAAATATAAAATTTGAATAGCCCAGGGCATAAATCAGGGGCAACAATTTGATATTCGGTTATTATTAAATTTTGTTTCTTTTAATTTTAACTCGCCACCTCTCTCTCGGGCACAGAGACACGAAATGGGAATTAAAGTTGCCGAGCCGGAGCGGGGCATTAATAAATCAAGTTCAATTCAATTAGTGCAATCCGGGGACGACACAAACATTTTCATTCCCCATCCTCCACCCGCCCCCTCCGTTTTTCATTTGGCCTCTCATAACCTACGACAATTTATAATGCTGCGCAGAAATAATGGAAAGACTGCGAAATTCAAATGCGAATGCAAATTCGAAAGCCAAAACCAAGCGAAATGACAATGAAAACATTGAAAAAGCAATTCACAAATAATGCAATATGTGCGGGTATCCAATAAATTGTTAAACAAATGTTATTCTGTAATCAATAAATGAGCCAGTGTCTGGTGAATTATTTATGCGGAAGTGGAAACCACCCACTCAGGAACGACAGTGAGACATGTTGTAATTGTCAGCTGGGTGGGTAGGATCCTCCATAAAAAATCGGGTTTATATGTACTTGTATCGATGCCCATAATTTCGATTTCAGCATGATTTTATTTTCCACCTTAAGCTCGTAATTTTACACGAAACAATGCCAGAAAATATGGCCAATAATTCAATGAAGAGCTATAAAGGGAATTATTTAAACTCTTGCAAAAATCTCTACAAAAAACACTCAATATAATATGAGAGGAATGTGTGGCGAACGCATAAAACATACAAAATAATCCAATCCCGCCTTGCATAACACATATTTTATTTATCTTTATTTGCTGGCCGAACGGAAGAGCGAAAAACTTTCTTTGAATAAAAGAAAAGCAAAAGCTGACAGAATGTTGGAAAACACACATTTCAATATGAGTCTCCTATATCTATCGGTGTTTATATTTTCTCTCTGTGACCTTGTCCCCGCCCATTCAAATCTTTTGGCGACTCGCTCAATCTGCACACATTTGGCACGAATCGATGAACCGATCCGGAATAGATTTCACGATCCGCTGGCAAATTATATGCAAAATGCAGCTGACTAATGTCTGGAATGGATTGGAATGGCGCTGATCGCATCAATCGTCTGCTGTCAATAGCTCACATATCTTGTGGCCCCCCCTCACTCTTTGCGACATCCTCAAAATTGCAATTCAAGGCAGGCATTTCGCTCAGCAATTTGGCATCGGATAATTCGCTGTTGAAAATTGTCAAAGCAACAAGTTCGCATATTCTCCGCTATATGTATTTACGCTTATGAAACGATATTCCAAGATGAAATCAGATGAGCCCAAGGCTAAAATCTGTTTTGAGTATGGATTGCCGGCCAGAGTGTTGACATCTTGAATATTAATGAATATTCGGGATGCGATCTTGAACTTGAGCGATGAAAGACCTTCAATGCAATTAGGGGACGATCGGCGATCGTGTTTATTGTGGATTATAGGATGTTAAGAAGCTGAAATAGCCCATAACACCGGCTTTACAAAGAGTGAATGAGTGGGTTGAGTCACACTTGTGTAGGGTAGTAACCTATTGCATCATATTCGTTTTAAGTTCTAGGGTATCATGACATTGAGTTAACTGTAAGCAACATTAATGGTTTGGAATCACCAATAGTGTTTGATCAACGGGTACCACGTAATCAAACTTACCATTAACAACACTTGCCTTGGAGCCCCATAACTAAATTTCTTGTTAAATTAAATCTTGAACTTTAGTGATTCCTTCCCGTTTGAAATCTCAATCACGTGTTCAAGTGGAAACCGCAGCTTCATACACTTAGTTTCCTTAAGTTCCAGACGATCAATGCGGCCTGACTGTTGTGGTTGCGATCACATAATGTTATCAAAGCCCCCACTTGATTAACTTTTCAAGATGAAGGGTCTGGTGATCTGTTGCGGATTGATTGTTTTTGGGGAAACCGCAGGCCAAGTCGAAGCAGGAACCGTTTTATATTACACTTGTCTCAGCGCCTTTTGATAGAAATGTCAACTAATCAAGTTCTAATGGATTTGACGCCTTCCCAACCCCCGGCGATCTGGGGCTGTCTCCGAAATATTCATAAATGTCATCGTCAATTCTAATTCAGATGGCTCAGATGGTTAAACTCAATTGGACACACACAGATCTTTAGATCTTTCAGAAATGTTAAGGTCAATGCAAATTGGCTCGAGAATCATTTTCAATTATAAATTCAACACCAGAAATATTTCGCTGTACATATACGAGAACATATTTAATTGTTTAAGAGACTTTCCTTGTTTACTGATGTATATATGTTCCGCTTGTCGAAATGGATAGACACTTAGAAAGTGAATTCTAACTTGCATTCAAAAGCCGTTCGAAATATTTAATTTTAAAGTATCCATCGGTACAGATATAAGAGTAGAAAGGGTGAAAAGTGCGCATAGAAATGTTCCAATGTTCCGGAAAAAATACTTCGCTAGCTGGGCGATCTAAATTTAGTAAAAGGCGTGGGCCGTTCAGCATTGAACAAGACCAGGGTCTGTGACGCGCCTTATGGTGATCCCAGCCCCTGCGGCCAAATGGAACTTTCTATACGCACCGATATACGTCTAAATAAATATACATTTGCTGATTTTCTTTGCAGATCTTTGCTGATAAAAGAGCTACGGAACGAGCGAGAGACCGACAAGATGCATGTGCCATTATAGAGTGGAAAAAGGGAGGAAAACTTTGGAGCAGTATCATAGCAACTAAGCAGGTCCTGCATGAACCTTTGTTATATATGGAATACCGATACTGATATTATATGTGAGTCAATTAAACTTTCTTTAAATATTTAAAGTAAAATAATTAAATTATATTTCTCAGATCTTAGAGTACTGCGAACTTGAGTGTTAACTTTTACCTACATATATAGAACCCGCTCTCACACACACAAAGAACCTACAATGGGTAAAGATTACTATAAAACCTTAGGGCTGCCAAAAACTGCCACCGATGAAGAGATCAAAAAGGCCTACAGGAAACTGGCCCTTCGCTATCATCCCGATAAAAACAAAGCCGCCAATGCCGAGGAGAAGTTCAAGGAGGTTGCCGAGGCCTACGAGGTCCTTTCGGACAAGAGCAAGCGGGAGGTGTACGATAAATACGGCGAGGATGGTCTGAAGAGTGGCGGTAAGTTGACTTTACTGTTATTTCTTGAATTAATTTTATTAAATTAATTAATTCTCTTTATTCTTAATTATTTAGGAACCCGAAATGGTGGTCCCTCGACCAACTCTTTCACATATCAGTTCCATGGAGATCCGCGTGCCACATTCGCTCAGTTCTTCGGCAACAGCAATCCGTTCGCCTCGTTCTTTGACATGGGCGACAACCTGTTCGACAAGAACGTCTTTGATCTGGACACGGAACCCGACTTCTTTTCATCGCCCTTCGGTGGCATTGGATCCCGTCACGGTCTCGGGAGTGCCTTCAGGTTGGTCTATCTCTCCATCTCCCGAGCTCTTGCTAATCTCTCGCAGGCCCTCTTTCAGGTCACACTCCTTCAATGTGCACACGCCATTCAAGAAGGAACAGAAGCAGGATCCGCCCGTCGAGCATGATCTCTACGTGACGCTCGAGGAGATCTACCACGGCTGTGTTAAGAAAATGAAAATCTCCCGGCGCGTCGTCCAGCCCGATGGTAGTTCCCGCAAAGAGGACAAAGTCCTGCAGATATCCATCAAGCCAGGCTGGAAGTCCGGCACCAAGGTCACCTTCCAAAAGGAAGGCGACCAGGCGCCAGGAAAAATCCCCGCCGACATTGTGTTCATCATCAGGGACAAGCCCCACGCGATGTTCAAGCGTGAGGGCAGCGATCTGCGCTACACGGCGAGACTGACGCTCAAACAGGTGAGTGTCTGGAAGTAAAAGAAGTTTACTAAACTGCAAACAATTTAGAATAGTTTAAAAAGGGAATGAAACAAGCTTAATGAAGCATTAGAGAGCATTGAGTTTGACATTTGAAATAGGGTTTTATGAACCATTAAATTAGATGTTAGCTGATAACATAATAAGATTAATCCCATTTTTAGGCGCGGCCTTCATTGTGAATCTATTAAGGGTAGGAGTATCCAAGTCACGAAACAGGAAAACGGGAAACTTTAGCAGTCTTGACTAGTGAATACGATAAAGGGGCGTTTGTATTATTATTAGAATTTTCAGTCGAACAGTAACAATATTTTAACTAACTTATTAAAAGGGCTGTCAAAAGGTGTATTGATTAGTTGGTTGAAAATATATAAACAATTGTGAATAATTACTAGCATATTTTATTTTCGAAGTATAAGAAGAGTAAGAAAATTGAAGATGACTAACCTCTCATTCTGTTTTACATAGAAAATGCATATATTTATGACACTAATTTAAAGATTTGGGACAAGCTTCTATAAAATTTAATAACCAATTTGTGTAACCTCTTAAGCAAAACCAAAGGCCGCTCTTTAGAGCAATCTCTGTCAGAGGTATTCAGTTGCGACCTGCGGTTGGGTTCTCACAGTATGGCGCCCAATTAGAGGCGCAGCCAGTGCCTAAATCAAATTGTAATGAAATCAGGCAGGCATTATGGTTATGGCAAATTTACCATATACGCGGTGACCAGACGAGCTCCGAAGCACCCAGCCAAATTGGTCAACATGGTCAAGTTTCAATTAACGGAGACAGAACAGAGATTGGGATTGAGATTGAGGGAGGAGAAGTAGATACGATTTTGGCCAGCAATCTGCTTTGTAGCGGCTCCCACTGAGGTGTTAAATTTTTACACAGTCGCCAGCGCGCAAAACTTCGCACAACATTTTTTGTTTGTTCACTTAAAATCGCAAATATGGTCAGGTCCAAAAAAAATGTAAAGGAAAACCCAAACAGAAACAAACCGCGAAAATATCAAAAATTTTGAAATTCTCAAAACTAGCAGACGAACAAACTGAAATGACACGCCACTGAGTTTGCAGTCATGTTAAAATTGTTAATTGCATTAAGTAGATTAAATAGTTGACTTGGCTCGGTTGGGGATTTTTAACATTTTATTGCTTGTTAGTGCGACAAATTTAGTAAATAGTTTTGGGCTTCTCGCTCGGTCCCCACGCCGCTTATGGCATAGTTGGCCAAATGTTTTCGTGGCTCTATTTTGAATTTATGAATTCCATATCGGATTTGGTTTGAGCTAAAAGTGTCATGTTGTTCTTTCTATATAGAAGTATTTGACACGGTTATTTGGCTTGGTGTGGGTAATGGGAATAGTGGCTGTAATTGAAATATAAATTTTCCGACAAGCATTTGTTTTGGCAAAAAGTTGTATACAAGTATTTTGGTACCTAATTTTGCTATCTAATCTTTCTTTAATTAATATTAATCTAATATGTAAATTTATAAAAGACACTTGTTGCTCCCCTTTAAAGAGCCTTCCCCAAACTGGTTTGTTTAAGGCAATAAATCTTAATTTTTATAATCACATGCTTAACAAACTCTCTCGCAAGATTCTGTTTGCCTCAATAAAGCAGCCCGCCATAAGGCAATTGAAGCTCTCCATATATGTTCATCCACATAATTGCCAACAAAAATTTCAATTTTTCTGTCATAATTTGTTGTTGCCTTCGACGCTGCAGCAGTAAATTTAATGCGACCCATAAATTACATCATCGTCGTTTACGATAAAATTCAAGTCAATGAGTTTCGAATTAATTTTTTGCTCTTCGCTTTTGGTGTTATATTATTTTTATGCATATGGCCGGTGATATATGGACTTGGCTGAATCTACAGCACGTTTCAAACATGTAGGGTTTGTTTTAAAAATAAATTCTACTACTTAATAACTAATGTGGTGCAAAGAAAATAAAGCATTGTAGGAACAGTTTGATCTCAAAAAGTTCAGATGGAAAACAATCCGGCTCGAAGTACTCAATTGATACAATTTTCAGCAAAGACCCCTTATCATCATAACGATCGACTATATTATTATGTGTGTTATTTTACTATATCCACAAAGACTCAGTATAGAGAAAATATCAAAACGTGTAATATATCGAACTTTAAAATTATTAATCATAAACATAAAACAATGTTTTTATTCGAAGTGTATTCTTTTTATCTCTCGATCATTTAAAATAAATTTAGAAAGAATTGTATATTAATTTCCTACAACTAATGTTGAGAGCTTCATTTACACCGTTAACAATCTTACAGAATATCGATTTATTATCGATATATGTATCGCTGGCTTAAAATGTCGATTTATGTATGATTCTTCACCTACAGTATCGATGTAACCTCTTTACCAGTGACAGGCGTAATTCATACTCCAAATTCTAAATATAAAAAATCTAAAATACTTTATTTTATATTTATTAAATTTTCCCAATTATTCAAGATTTTCCCTCTGTGTAAACCACTGACTAGCGGTATACATATATTTTCGAAATGGAAATCAAATTTAACAATGGTTTTTGTTTTCGAGTGCCTGCGTCAGAATTCTCGCAAATGCAGCAAACTAAAATTGATGAACAATTCAAGGATGTACGAGTATGGCCAGGACTCACCAGCAGGACCAGGGAATGGTTGTAACTGATGGCCAGACGTTGTCTGCCCAGTGGCATTGTCATTCGATTGGTAGCCTGGTTGTATAGCAAAATGATTTGCTCCGAGTGGAGAGAGTCCACCGAAATAAAAAAAAAATCTAAAAATAGGAAGCTCTATACAGAAGCATTTGGTAGTCGAAAACTTCGTTTGCATTTTGATGACAGTTGTCAATGGGGAGGAGGAAAAACGCTTTTTGGAGGGGTCCACGAAAAAAATTGCCAGAAGAATAATGCTTTATGACATGCGATTGAATGTTGTTGATTTGTTTTTCTCGAAAAAAACTCCTGCCTAAACCTTCACTTCATTCAGCGAGAGTAATTGTCTGGGACAGTCTCTAGCAAAAAGGGGGAAAAAGGAGAAAAGTGAACAAAAAGCCGAAAAATATATGGCGAAATTTATGTTTACTGCCTGAAACTTTTCGTTAAGCTGAAGCCGACATTTAGATTTATCATTTAGCGACGATATCTCTCTTCCCCAGATTTTTTCCCGGGCCTGGCAAACGAGTTCCAGTTTCGGTTTATCTAAACTCTCTTTAGGCTTGATCCCAGATACACCGATGGGAAATGCTCGCAAAATTTTATTGAATCGCTATTCACGGTTTTATTCCCTTTTTTTTTTGCTGTTCCCTCCGTTTTACTTCAGCCTTTTTTATGCTTCAGCTTCCGTAAAAGGTAGCAAAGTATTTAAGCGTTACAGATTTATATATACATTTTTATGTAGGTATGTTTTGGCTTCTTTTTTTTTTTTTTGGCTGCGACAACATTTTCAACATTTCCATTAAAAAAATATTGATGCTGGTCGCCGTCATCATGGGGACAGGTTGTTATCGTTGTTTTTGTTGTCGTTTCTGGGTCTGTCGTCATCAGTTTATGTTGTCATCGCTTTAAATTCGCTCAATACCCGATCTCAGATATAAAAGTACGCCCATATGTACCTACAATTTATATATAAATAAGATATATATATATGTGTTTAAATATTCATAAGGTGTGCACTTTGGTTTTGTCGCTATTTATTTATGTTTGAAGTGATTTTTTGCGCTGAATTTATATCTTATTTGTATTTTATTGGGTGAGGCTCAGAGCACATTGACAACTATTTAACACGTGTCCGGCAAGTTCTTTGGTTACAAATCACTTGTGACAAGTTATGGCATGGCGTAAAGTATTATATCAGCCGTCGTGGATAGGAATCTTGGGGATTGGCCGGATATTCGGGAATAGATCAAATCCCTTTTTGTGCGACTCATAAATCATTGTTGAGGAAGGGTTTGACATTCCAGTTATTGGTTGTTTATGGGTTCGGAACGAGGCTTTTGAAAAATGAAGGCATTACCAAGCTCAGAGTGCTGGAATGTGGCCCCGAAAGGATTACTGCGGACAATCTGTCATATTTCTGGGTTATTTCTATAGAACAGATTTTGCCTTGACATATGCTAACAAGGCAAGCCAAAGGGTATAGTATAGGATTATATATCACTTCTGTTTCAATCTATTGAAATGTTGGTTTCTTAAATACTAAATTTGTTAAATGAAGAAAAATAAAATTTAAAATAAATCGAAATACTATAAACAAATAAGGATCTTGTTAAGGCATAGCCATTTCTTGCCTTTCTTAAAATCGACCAAATTGTAACTGAAGTTTTTTGGAAAAGTTGTTAATGTATTACTGTAGTTTACTTGTTATTTGTTTAATGTAAACACTTAGGGCGTTCTTTATCTGAATCAATATTTTATCAAATCGTTTTTTATTCCACTTAAGCATTGCACTTTCCATGAGTAATAGTTTTTCCAGGTATTGAATCGTTTTACTAGAAAAAAAATGCACTTTAACGATAAGATAAGATACAAATCAAATCAAAGAAATTCATTGATATATTTATTGCAAGCAAGAACCTTTAATTATATAATCTTTAACTTAAGAAAAGCTTTCCCGGGGGAAAATACTCAATTGGGAGATTCGACCAAGTTGTTTGGAAATTAATTGGGTAAGCCACATCAATGTCTTGGCCCAGACAAAACCTGATTGATGCCCATCTTTTAGTGGGCCAATTAAACGAATCGTATGTCAAAGAAGTATCAATGAAAGTGTCTGGAAAGCGAAAGAAAGGAAAAGCAAACACGGGGGCCAACCAAATGGACGAGGACATGGAATCGTGTCAACAACATGTTTAAACACGAATTAGGCAGCATAAAAAAGGATTTACGAATGTTATGTTCGATACGAAGGCAAACACAGGACCTTCCAAGTAAAAGGCGGAATGAAAGCTTCAAGGAGCCAAGAAAAAATCATGAGGCATTGGTGGGGGGGACACAAACAGGATTACCCAGAAAAGATTGATAGATCCCACTCGACAGTGGGACTCATGTGGTTGTGTTTGTTCATTTTGGGTTCGAAATTGAGTTATTGGCGGGGGTATTTGCTGACCATTTTGATTGATAAGCCAAGAACGGAAATAAATAAAAAAACATCGAAATACATGTTATATATTGTTTCTTTGCAGGCTCTGTGCGGCGTTGTCTTCCAAGTTCCTACCATGTCCGGCGACAAGTTGCGCATCAGCACCATGCAGGAGATCATCAAGCCCAACACGGTGAAGCGGATCCAGGGATACGGCCTGCCCTTCCCCAAGGACACCACCCGTAAGGGAGATCTCCTGGTGGCCTTCGACATCCAGTTCCCGGAGAAGCTGACCGCTGCCCAGAAGGAAGTGCTCAGGGACATGTTATGAGCGACTTGGCCACCAGTGACGACTCAGACTCTCCCACACAGTCCGATGGAATCGGACTTAGTCATCCCACAACACACTCAACACACACACACACACAGCACTAAAATCAAACCGAATCCATATATTTCTCTACGTTCTATTCATTGTTTAACATCGCATCAACGAGGTCTTTCCCCATTTTGCTTGTTTTTGTGTTCAGATCTGCGCATTTTTACAGGAACTTTTATTAACAATCGGTTTTGCTCATCGACGCCGCGACCACGTTTGCATAATATGTATGTTGACCATAGTTATTATATCATTAATTCTTAATTTATTTGTCTAAATTAAAGCTACATTTAATAAAAATTACACACACACTGAAACATGTGGAAGAAAAAACAAGCGAAGCTGAGAGAGTTTTACTATAAACTTCGATTTATGCTCAATGGGTTATGTGGAAATTTATTTTACTTTCGGTTTTTCAGGGAATATTAATAATTAATTAAACTAAATAAATAATAAGAGGAGAGGAAGACACATTGCCCTGTCAGTTTTCCGAAGTTTGGTTATTAAGAATCGATCTGATGTGCTCAAAATAAAAAAAACAACTGACGACAGATATATAAAACATTCATTCTTATGATATATTATTTAGATTTTTATCAAATTTCAACGATAATATTTTAAAATCCTATAAAATAAATATATATCGGTGCTGAAATATCTGATATGATATAAATATATATATATAATATTAGGTTATATGCGTTTACTTACTACAGTTTTGGATTCACAGTTTATAATTTTTCTCAACACTTATCAATCGTTCAAGTGGCAGCTGTAAAGTCATCTGAATAAAACAAAATATTAATATTTTGAAAAACCTTAATACATTCTTACAGTTTCAGATCGTTTCTGAGCCCATTAAACATGTGTCAGACCCACCCATTAATTATGTCCCCTAATGGGTTCTTTGATTGGGACTAAGACTGATATTTCTAAATTATTTCAATCAAATTCCCGAAGGACTATTGATAGCAAATCATTTGATATATTATATTTATTTATTGTATTTTTAAAGTCGTGCTTTCTAGAAAGCTATATAAATCCAATTAAAAGGCTATTAGGGAATTAGTTAAACATTTTCCAACGCCAAATGAGGCTTTATTCCACTATTTTCGGGTCATTTATTGAGCTTATTATCCTACAAAGAGCAAAAGCAGACATTCCCGGTTGCCACTTTTTCGAGACAGTGAATACAACGTCCAGTCAGAGGCTACAAAACGGCTCCTATCTATACCAGGACCTCGAAGTTCCTGTCAACTTGACTGGCCGATATAATTACATAACTACGGAGATGGAATTTACTGAACCTACGGAGAGCCACTTACGAGGATGTGTCTGTCACCTAAAGCCTTGCTTATGGATCTGCTGTCGTCTTAAGGATTGGGATGCATACAATGACAAATGCACCAATGGCCTGATGAAGGAACAGAGAGAGATTAATCCCTTTCTTTAAGTGTTACTGAGCAATGGATCCGTGGTGAAAAGGAACTTGCTAAAGGAAGGATTTTATCGTGTTGAGAGATCGAATGCGGTTTCAAGATATTTGGAAAAAAGATGAGTTCACATTGTTCGAGGTTCGTCCTTATTTCTATTCTATGTTGTTCCTTGACTAACTTGATATCTTTAGAATGGGAGTGTATTGCTTAATAGTTCCAAATTGATTAACTTTAGGGGATATGACTGTCTCCATCCGAATCAGTTTACTTCAGGCAACGCAGAGTCCTTTGTGACTGCCGTCCATTATTACTATTATTATGATAGTCCATACTTTCAGGTACCAGGAAGTAAAGAGCGTAAGACAAGTTACTATATACCTGAATTACTTCTTGTTCCCATATATTTTCTTAACAATCTGCAGTCACGTTGCTGTCCAACGTTTTCTTGGCTCTTTCAATAGCAGTGTATCTCTACGTTAGAAAGCTCCGAAATCTGCCCGGAAAGTGCTTCATCTGTTACATGATAACAACTTTTATGTATTTTATCCATCTACTTCTGGTAACCGTTCAACTACCTATGCAGTTGTGCGCCCTACAAGGTATGAAGTTGAATTATTTAAAATAATACAAATAACTATTGAAAAATATACTTTTTTTTGTTGTGTACTCAAATTACAGGTTACCTTATAAATTGTTTCTATTTGGCCAAATTCAGTTGGCTATTGGCAATGAGCCATCACCTGTGGAGAGACTTTACTTCGGTCAATCGAGCTGACTCTGAATATAGTTTCGGGGCTTACAGCAAATTTGCCTGGGGATTGCCAGCTATCCTGATAGGAGTACTTTTTCTGATTGATCATATTTGGGATGGCGATCCCAACATGGGGGAATGGGTGCCCGGTAGTGGTTGGCATGACTGTAATCTCAAGGGTAGGTTCTTGTTAGAGCAGCTATTTCTTTCAGATGACTGGTCTTTTCTGGTCTACATTAATATACCGATGGTAATACTTGTAGTGTTAAACACAATCCTTGTTATATTGACGACCATCAGCATCGTAAGAGTAACACACTCCCTAAGGCATTTCTCCAACCAGAACGAGAGGGCAAGGAACCTGACCTCGAATGGGTTTAGAATGTTTGCAAGTCTCTTCATCACTATGGACATATAGTGGAGCCTTCGCCTAATTTCAATCTTTGCTAATTGGAACCTTGTTGTAGAGATGTGCCAATGCTGTGATGCGTGCACCAGCATTATTATTTTTGTGTTGTTTGTTCTAAAGGGTAACACTCTTAAGCTTCTAATGGAAAGGATTTTATTTTTACTCAGTGTTCGAAATAGAAGTGACTAAAAATGGCTGGATTAAGGATTGTATATTTAAGTAGTAATACCAAAGTTTTCTACTTAACTTTAACATCATGGGATATTTTTAAATTTCCTGTTTTTGGGTATGAAGACACCCAAGGTTGGTAAAACGGAACATGCTTTATCTGTGAAGTCATGCTCCTCCAATTGTAAAGTTACCAAAAAAAAAAACAAGCAAGTAAAAGTGGAAAAGTGAAATTTTCGTTTGGTAATCGCAAAGCGTTTGCCTAATTAGCTGCCGCTTCCAGCCAGTCGCCACCCCCGGCACCGAAAACACTCCCATGTCAAACGGAATGCTGCTCGTTAAGTCATTAAAATTGCATGAAGTCAAAACTTTATGGTCTGCAAAGTTTGCGTCAAAGCAGAACTAACCAAAAAAAGGAAAAAAAAGGAGAAAAGCTGGAGCAAGCCGAAAAAAAATTATAAAATCGGCTAAAAGACTGGGAAGAAAGTCCGTTGAAGATGCGAGGAACGAGACCAACATCAAAGCTGGCAAATGGTAATTCGTTTAAAAAGAAGCCAGCGACAGACGGGACATAGACATAGACGCATTTCATTTGCAGACAATAAACAGGCAGTTGCTCCAGAACCAGAACCAAAACCAGCAGCAGGAGCAGGACCTCAACGACGACAACAACAACAGCATCTGGAGGGCAAAGTAAATAAATTAAATTTTGAACAACTCTTTGCATACAAAATAGCGGGCAGGAATGCATGGCCAAAAAGACTCAGAAGCTTGCTCAGATTTCAAACACATGCCAGGAGACGAACAGGAGCAGGAGCAGTAGCTGTGACCAGGATGAGCTCTGTGCCATGGATATGGACGCAGTCGAGTCGAGTGTTCGATCTGCACGTGCCGGGAACACTCCACAGACCTCTGGCGCTGACTCTGTAACAATTCGTTGCGATTTTCCACTTATTTGCAGGAAAACCAAGAATAAAAAAATTAAGCTAGGGCACACTTGGAAAAATTGTCTAAGCTGGGTTTTCACACGACATGTTAGTCAATAAAAAATAATCTGCTTAAGGTAAAAATAAATTATTTATATATTTTTTTCGATTCCGAGGAAAAACTTCAATTATAACATGACAATAATCATTATACAAATTTAAAGGAATTTCCTTACGTTTTACGAAATATTTTTAAAATAAACGTATGTAACGAAATTTTCGGTGTGTAAACTCTTAAGGAAACCCCAAATATCGTAGGCCGGAGCTGAGGCAGCGGATGAGCCAGCAAAAGGAGCTTCCAGCGCCATTACCATTGCGGCCTGTTTGGGGCAAAGTCGAAATCACAGAGAATCATCGACAACTGGCAAATGTGTGAATTGAATTTTCAAACAATTTTCCCCCGTGCAGTGTGCAGTCCTCGTCATCGGAATCAGGTTGCTGCTTCCCGGTTTCAGTTTCTGGTCCTGGCGCTTTTCAATTCCCTCTCCTGCCACTCCTTGTCCGAGGGCACAGTGTGCATGATTTGAGATTTGATTTGGACGGCGGCTACACATTACAGTCGCCACAGCCTCAGCTTCCTTTCGTTCGGTCCCGTTGTCCTGGGCGCTTGAAGCGGCTTTTAAACATTTCGCTCACGTCTCGGATGTTTATGCCATTAGCGTTTAAGTTGCCCATACAAAATGCGACTCGTAAATAAGCAAACGTTTCTTTGTTTTGGTTTTCTCCTTCCTTCAAACAATGTTTTTAAGTCGGATTGTTGCAATTGCCATTGGTAATTGATGCTGTGGCTGGTTATTGAATGTTATAGAGGAAAAAAAGAAAAAACGCGATAAAATTAAAGGAAATTGTTGGGTGAAATGAGACAATTAAGTAAATTCTTTGAAAGGCTCAATTTGCATTCTTATAAACATTTCTTTAATAATTTTTCAATTTACAATTTGAATACACTCGTACAAAATTTAGCTGGAAACTTAAAAGCTTGAAAAAGCCTAAAAATATGCAACACACATGGATAAATTTATCTAAAGACCAGTTAGCAGGAGGAGCAGGAGCAGCGGCAGATGAAACCGTCTGGGGACTGCTCGAGATCCTGCTGATCCATGGCCTCCTGCTGAGCCTTCCACCGCGCTGCCCGATAGAGTCTGCGGATGAGATCACCATACGGTTGTCGCTGCATGATTTGCGTTGCGGCACTGTGAATTTCGTAGGTGCAGCTTGTTGCACGGAAGCAAATCCTTTGGGGCACAGATTCCCCGTATGAAATGGGTGACAGGACGGGAAGCTTGGTCCTTTTTGTCTTCTTGTTGATCTTTTTGACCGGCAGTAAAATCTTTTTCTTCAAGGAGGGCTCCGTGATGGCCGCCTCGGATTCTTCCTTGAATGATTCCTGTACCGTGCTCAATTTTGCCTTCTTTCCTCTCTTGACCCGCTTGTTGCCCACCAGCGGCAAGGTCTTAATTGTCTTTAAGCTCTTCCTCGGTAGGTTGCTCACTTTGACCGAGGTAGGCTCTGTGATGGCCGCCTGGATCTCCGCCTCAAAGGATTCCTTTGCCTTGGCCGCCTTCCTTTTCAGGACGGAAACCATATTGTACCGATGTTGTATATTGTTGATGTTCCGTAGGGTTCGCTCGAAAGAAAGCTTCACTTCTTTTACGGCCAGCAGCGCCTCGCAAATATCGTTATTAATCATTTTTTCACTGGTAAATTTTATACAAAACAACTATTTGACAGATCGTTTGGATGAACGAAAAATGAATGGAAACTTCACAGAAAACCGCCCTCGAAGGGATATCCTAAGCATTCTAGATTTATATTACGATTTGTCATTCGGGAAATTCCGATACGAAGCGACACGTACCCAACACACCTTATCGCTCCATGGGCTGATAAATTGTGTTTATGGAAAAACCAACAATTCCTCCCGATTACCACTATATATAGGGTGGAAAGCAAGGCGAAAATTCAGTTTGTAGTAGAACTTGCTATTGGAAAAATGCCTCCACCACCGCACCATCCCCACAACCCGCCGCCGAAGGGACCTGGACATCCTGGTGATCACCATCCGCATCCGGAACCGCATCACCCCCATGGACCGCCGAAGCCTCATCATGGACCCCACTGAACGAACTTTAATATTGGATAGAAATTAAGTTCAATTATGTCAGATTTAAATTATATTTCTTCGTTTAACATACAGTTATTTAAAAACGATGTACTGAAAATGTCGAGGGTTGAATTTCGGTATACAATATTAATAAAAAATGTATCTTCATTTAAAATTGTTAATCTTAATAACTGATTTACATAGCAATCTAATGAAAGTTGCTAATTCAAAGCTATATTTAACATCGTCGATTCATCAACCTCAAGACTACATACTTCCGGTTTTTGGGTGCTTTATAAACATGTGTTTTTTTTTTTTCTTGTATAAACCCTGTTATTGACCATTGTTTCCTATCTTAGTAGCAGTTTTTTTGGGAAGTCAGACATTCTTAAAAGCTTATACATAACTGTAAAGGTGCCTCACACCTTATCTACTAAACTGATAGGGTTTCGCTGTGTTCGGTACATTTATTTTTTTCATATAAATGCTTTGAAAAGAGTGGGAAAGTTTAGTATACATCGGTAGCTAAACAAATAACGATGTCCCCGCCGCCTTCCCGTCACCACTACCACAACCCTCCACCGGGTCATCCGCAATATCAAACACCGGTGCATCCCATCTGGTACGAGCCTCACGGACCAGGAGAAACTCCAGGCTATAACCCACCGCCGCCCCATGGGCCAGGCTATAACCCTCCACCGCCCCATGGTCCAGGCTATAACCCTCCACCGCCCCATATTCCAGGATACAATCCTCCGCCGCCGCATGGTCCATATCCGTATCCGCCAGGACCACCAATGCAGCCTCGATAACTAATAAACAGAACTCGTAAATGTTAATTATAGAACTGTATAAATTATTTTTATTATAATAATTTATTGAAAAAATAATGTTTTTTATTGGGCTTTCAAGTAGTGTTTATAATTTTAAAAATTAGAATTATTATATAAAGAATGGGTGACGAACGGGTTAAAATTAAATTAAAAATACTTTATAGCTATAGCTATATTTCCTACATATAGGAAGCTTTGGTTTTCTTAATAAGACAAACTTTTAAAAAAATATGTATATTTAACTTGTAGTAACTAAATCAATTTATTATATTTCGAGTTTAGTTAATATATACATTTAATAAACACGATTCCCCCACCAATTTATATTTATGAATAAGATTAAATAGCCATCACAATCATATTCTAAGGGAGGGACTCTATAAACAACTGCGTATTAGCAGATATCGATAAGATAACTCTTTGAGATTACATGACCTTGCCTCGAACAATTCACAGATAATGTTTACAACAATTATGTGTGAATTTCTTTGTTAAAACAAGGCTTCATAAATATATAAACAAGTCAATATAAAATTGTAATGTAATGAGTAATTTAACCAATATAACAATTTTGACAGATATTTTTATTCATGAATCATGAACTTTTGAAGACTTAGGCCCCCTATGTCATTAAATATTTTAAGCATACGTATTTAAAGAAGTATATTTTTTCTCTTAACAACTACAAAGATTGTTATTGGCCATAATTGAAAGGTTTATAATCTTTATAGTGGGTTTTTCGCAACCCCCTTATCTGTTAAACTGATTGGGTTCCAACTTACTTTAAATATATATATTTTCTTCTAATAAATACTGTGTTTAGAGGAAAAGCTTAGTATACAAAGGTAGCTAAGCCAACAAACATGTCTCCGCCGGCGCCGCCGCAACATCACCACAACCCATCGGGTCATCCGCCACATCAGCAGCCGATGCCTGCCATTTATTACGAGCCAGGTTACAATCCTCCGCCGCCACATGGTCCTGGCTACAATCCACCGCCGCCACATGGTCCAAACCAATCAGAGCCTGGTTATGTGGCGCCTGGACCGCCGATGCATCCCCGCTAAGAACCCACTGGATTTAACTGTAAACAAGTTTAGTTAGAAATGTCTGAAAATATTATTTATATTTTCATAAATACATACGATAAAATAAAACCATAAATATTTCTTTTATGAAAGTAAACACTGATTTTAATTTGAATTTGTTGCTATTCCAGGACTTATTATTAGTATTAAGATTTTTTTATTGATTTTTAAGGAGCAATTTAACAGAGATTTTTTTAATAAATAAGATAGATACAAACGCTTTCATACATTTTAGGGTAAGTAAATTTTTTGATTTTTCCTTCGATCCTTTTTTGCTTTTGTTTGTTATTGTTAATAACTTAACGGGATTGACTTGGCCTAACTTGGTCGTATGTCAAAATATAATTGAAACGGCCAGTGAAATAAAATATTATAAATATAATATTATTTATTTTGAATCGTTTTAGAGTAAAATAATATTTTTTGAAAATCATAGATGTTGTGTTGAAATCAGACGAACTAGTTTATATGGTTTTTATGGTTTCAGGTAAACACTTTTCATTTTGAAGTCCAAAAACTGTGCTATATTAATTAATTTTAATGAATTATGGTAATACCACTTTTTCCTATTTGAAATAAATATAAATATAATTATAAATATATAATGAACAACTGCATTTGGGTTTTTGTTGTTTTTTAATTTTTAAACTTTTATATTTTTCACTTTTTGTCTTAATGTTTCGCACTTTTTGTACAACTATTTGAATATAATAAATATAATGTCTGTAGTATCATAAATAACAATTCTTTGATCTGATACAGATATATTTAATCCTTAGCGAGGATGCATTGGAGGTCCGGGCGGGTGGTGATGGTGGTCATGGTGCGGAGGGCCGTGGTGCGGAGGACCGTGGTGCGGCGGGCCGTGGTGCGGAGGACCGTGATGCGGAGGACCGTGGTGCGGAGGCCCGTGGTGCGGAGGCCCGTGGTGCGGCGGGCCATGGTGAGGTGGCCCATGGTGGTGGTGCGGAGGTGGTGGCGGCATCGTGGTTTGCTGAACTACAGTTGAGTACTGAACACTCCTTCGCTTTTGGCTTTCCATTTATACATATTCGCTATACTATTTGGAGTGACCTAACCAGATAAGGTCGGCACTCATAACAATTTCGGAATTCCCAATATACCGCTATAAAGATAACCGACCTACCCAGACCAGAAGGATTTGTCACACGTCAGGGGAATAACTCTCCCAATGATTGAGTTATGAGAACTATTTTTGGCTTGTTTCTAAAAGAATTCTGCCCCTCATATTGCAGACTCATAAATATTTATTTCGTCGCATCCGAATATATGTATTTTCTTGATCGCATTCGACCAAGTTTGTACTATCAATCAATCATTCGTATTGCGGTGATAAAAAGCTTATCGCATTAGTGAAATGTCATGTATTCTTAACCTAATATAATATTTTTTGATTAATTCTAGATATTTTTTGTTATAGGGAAAACTGTACATAAACAAAAAATGTATTGTTTGAAACTTTCACGTATTAGTAACAATCCATATTATTATTAGCTGAAAAAATTAAATATGAGTTGTTTTGCTTGAGTGCGATAATAATTTGCAATCTGAAAGGCTTATCTTATCGACTTCCATTACGCATTTGTTTATAAAAGATTCCAAACATTACTCAGACTACGACTAAGGTAGTGGGGAAAGGTAAATATTTCCACTTTTGACTTGTTTAAAAGCTAAACAAGTTCACCAACCACTATATCGATATTTTATTTAAAAATCGATATTTAAATCGTTCGATATATGTTCAATAATTCGATATTCTTTTTGCTATTTGGAGAATATATTACTTTAACATTTAAAATAAAATTAAAGTTAAGGTTCTTTAAACATAATTAATAAAAAAAAAACGACAGAACAGTTAAATATAATTTTACAGATAATTTTGATAGTAGATATGATGTAATTTTTTTAAATTATTTTAAATTTAAATATTGTTACACTATTCGATATTCTTAAAATGTTTCCTTAAGCAATCTTTTTGCTTTATATAAAACACCTTTAATACCGACATTTTCCTCCCGACTTAAAAAATCAAAAAAATTACGCATACGCAACGTTGACTTGCATGGCAAAAAGTATGTGCAGTGACCTTATGGCAGAATATTATATGGAATACTTTTCTCATAGACTTATTCGACCCCTTTGTGGCCGCAATCACTCAAGCGTTTAATAATTGACTGAATCTGCGGTTCAATCCCGATTGAACCGGGTTGGGTAATAAAAATAGAGTGGGGGAAAAAATCAAGCAAACAGCAAATAAAATTTATAACAAATCTAACACACATACATCATTTTGATATGGCCACGGACACGTTCCGTCCGTATATTTGCTTAAGGATGGATGCCTCATCGGTCTGCATCGTCCTGGATATGGACAAGGTCCGGATCTGAAGCTGATGCTGTAGCTGAAGCTGGAGGCAACTTCAACCGGGACAGACACATTAATTTTGCTGCTCGCTTCCCTAACCGCATGCAATTTTTCTTAGCTCGCTCTCCCCCGGCTATCGCCTTTCAATGGCAGGAAGCGGACCCTGGGGGAGATCGGACCAAAGGAACGGGGTCGGGGCTTCGGTACGGGTGCTCCACACATCCCTCAGTCAGTCAGTTAGTCAGTCAGCCAGATAAGTGCGGTTTATGTGCAGCACGTAGCCCAACTCAATACACTCGATAAATTGCGGCGGCGTTTGGCTGCTTAGAAACCGGGAACTTGACCGCATGCAAGGGGGTATAAAGAAGAAGGAAAGGCTGGAAAGAGATTTACACATGAAGTCAAAAAAGTGTTTGTTAATGGTATACAAATAATTCAATATAATATTTAAAAAATTAGGAAATCTGGATAAAAAGAAGTAACCATTTATAATATACTTTTAAAGTACTTCTTCATTTGTTCAAGAAATTAATAAAGTTCTGTTTAAAATAAAGTTTTTGACAATTACAAATTGTGCAATCAAACCCATTATATATACCTCATTATTTGTAACAATTTTCATATAATTTCTTATATTATTACTATTATTTTTCCCTCAAGTGTGGCTGCCCAAGGGAAAGAGTCGATATGGCTGACCTCAAAAACCGAATTGATGCAGTGCAGTTTTTCTTGGAGCCAAAACTGCAAGTGCACCTTAACCCTCGATGAGCTAACCTGCCATTGACCTAAAACCCCACACTCGATTCTAGCGGAGAAGGACCAAAGTTAACTTAATTTCCGTTCAATGAGAAGCACTTGATTAAATACTGTCCAGAGGCATTTGAAAGCAGAATTCCGATTGAAAATGCCAGCGAGCCTCTTCACAAACAAACAGAATTCCTCTGCAAATTTACTCATATTAAGAGCTCATTAAAGATCAAATGCCTCGCCGAAAACCCTTGGCTTATCCCCGCCCACGGGCGTCACGGCAAAATCTCATCATGGCAACAGAATTCCGCGTTGGGGGAAAAAAAGCAAAACCCGGAACGGAAAATATGTTATTAATTCAAATTAATATAATCCCATTTTTTTCCGCTTTTCCCTCTGCAGTTTCCTCCGCCGGCTGCCTGGGCGGGAAATGGAAACTACTTTCTCAGCGTCGCGCATTACGGATGGATGTTTTCCCTTTCCGTCCTCGCTCTCTCTCTCTGGGAGCAGGAGCAGGTTTTCTGGGTGGGTTCCTTCTATGATGTATAGACATTGTCGTATCTGGGTTGGCATGAGAAATTGCTGGGGTTGAGGTTATGTTTGAGTTGGTTGGGCATGGGCCTCACAGGGTGTGGTTTTTGCATTTGCCAGCGCTTCTCGTGTATGCAGGAATTTGGGTTAATAATGAGGCCATAGACAGCAGCAGACGGGTTTAAAGTTGAAAGACTTTTGTCTTGGAATTTTTGCATTAGCATAGCAGGAGGAGATTTTAATATTTAATTTTTGCATTTTAATTTTTTAAAACCAATACTAATTATATATTTTTTGCACAGATCATAAGATCTATCATTGAAAGACAACCCTCTTGCATCCCGCTTAATCAACTAAATGCACATCTTGCACTTTCAATTTGCAGCTGGAAAACTAGTACGGAAAATCAAACTCATCGAATGCGATTGCCTGGCAATCTATTCTCTTATTTAGCCCACATTCAAAGCTCATCAGTTGGCAAATCACAGACAGACGACTTCATTTCAAATGCTCGATGAGGGAGCAAAAAAAAGATACAGATACGTCAATGCACTGAAAAAAGTAGTCCACCTTTTATTACAACCTCAAATATTTAAACAATTTTAAATAAATAAAAAAAATGTTTTTAGCATCAAGTATACTTATGTTTGCTTAGCTAAACTTGAGGTCTATAGGCAACCTTTTGTCTATCCACTGGAGGTTTAAGACTCGTCGAAGAGTTTTATATTAAGTACTAAAGTACTGTCCTAAGACTAATAATAATAATAAGCAAAAATATCACATGAACCAAAATAAAACTTTTTAAAAGATTCAGATACTTTTTAAATCCTTTCCCAACATATTTTTATTGACAAATTTAAAATGTTCTTTCCAGTGTTGCGGGAACGACTCCCATATGCAACAGTTGCCGATGTGTGAGCGTCGCCTATCCTATCTCATCCCATCGCAGAGGCCATTGTTAGCTTGTTGGTTCGATAACTCCCTGCCAACAGCCAAACAAATCCCAATCCCAGCTGCATCTAGTCCTCGCCCCTCGAATCGAGCTTCAGTTCCATGGCGAATACCCGGCGGTGAGCAAGGAGCAAGGAGCAGGGAATATCTGGCTGAGTGCTCGGCATAAAACGGAAAACTTGTGACGTGGCTGGCAATGGATAAACTGCGAGGCAACAATGCAGGCGGCGAGAATCCCTTCAAGCGGCCAATGAATGCCCTGCAGAAGCAGTGGTATCGCGTCCTGCTCGCCCGCAGAGTGGGATTCGGGCAACGCCCTCCGCCCGATGAAAGGGAGCTAACCTAGTAAGTCAGCCCGCCAGCCCTAGGTCCAAATCAAATTGTGTGAAAATTGCAATTTCCTGTTGATTTAATACATTTTACAATTTCCCCATCGCCGTGAAAAGCGCCGACATTTGTCGTAAGCGTTATACTGCCGCGTTCCGGCGATACAACGAACGTTTTCGCCGGGAAATGGCCAAACACGAGGAGATGCAGCGATGCGCCATCGATGCCATGAGGGTTCACAGGTGAGTTAAAGAAATAGAGGAATTATTGAAGTTAATCCTTTGAAAATTAGTAAGGGTTAATCATATTTAAGAATTTAATACATTATAATTTATAATTCGACTCCTTTGTTAATACTTACAAAGGACCTTTGCCATAACAACTTTCTGGCTGCCATTGCACTCGAAGCGGGAAATCAACTCTACGCTGGAGACCCTCGAACAGGTGAGAGAGAGAACTGAATAAAATCTGAGGTGCAATTCCGCTAACAGGTATTTTTGGGTTCAGGTTCTCACCGCGAAGGAAAGACGACGCCTGCAGGAGATACTCAAACATCGCTGAAACAACAGCCACTGCTCGAAGGCCACTCCACCGAATGGGAATCATCCTCATCCCTGTCGACATCATCTGCCAGGGCTAAGTGAATTCCATTTAGCTTGGATTTCACTTTGCCTGGGAGCCTGATTTTTCCTCGCTCACTTCTTTATTTTTCACTTTTCCTACGTTTTGTTCTTGAAATTTTCGCTGTCAGTGGCCGAAGCATTGTCGTAAATATTTAATATCAGTAAAAGTGCAAAGTTCACTTTGGCTAAAACAGAAACTGTGTTGGGACTAGATCAATTTTATGGAATGGGAAACTCGTTGGCATATCAAAAGGTTATAGGGATTATTTTTCCCCAAACGATTATTGTGTGCTTGATGTAGTACTAAATGAAGTAAAAGAACAAGGAAAGTAGTATTTTTATTTTTAGCAATGTTGTTTCTTCAACTTACAAATGTCATTATTATTTGTTTTGAATGGAGAGAAATATTAATCTAAAATTACCTCTAAATACAAATGTTTTTCATATAACAACTATTGTTTTCGCCAACACTCCTTGATCTATATTGTCCAAACATTTTCTTTTCTGATTTATAATGTTTCTTTTGGTAACAGATTTGGCCCATTAAAAACTGCTGCCTAGGGCAAAGTTTTTCAATGTAAATATGTCACATGCCAAAAAGGGTTTCAACCATAAAACACACTTGTATCGGGTATTGAGCTAACAAAGGGGAAGAAACTTAAGGAAAATCCCTGAAAAACTGAAGAGACAAAAGCCAAAGTCAGCTTCAAGCTTAACCCACTCAAACGTTCGAATGACATTTGCTGCCAAGGACTGAGGCTCGATAGTAGGCCAAACAGCAAAAAGAGCTTGGGCCAATATCCTTGCCAACGGCAAACAACAAACAATGGAAACAGAAGCCTGGCCAGCAGCGGAAAAAAAGTCAAAAAGAAGGCTCAACTCGTAGTAGGCCCGAGATGTCGCAGCTGTTCCCGCTTGGCATATTGCCGACTTGACAACAAAAACAGCAAAAAACGAGAACAAAACTATTGAACAAAGTGGCGCCTGTCGCACTTTATGACGAGCTTGGCACTGCCCTTTTTGTTTTTCTCTCCCTTTTCTATAACCCCCTCCCCCCCAACATAATAGCAATCACAGAAATGTGTTCTAATTTAAAGCCATATATAGAAAAGCAAGCAGAGAAGGAAAAACAACAGACAGAGTAGACAAAAGGGAACAGATGCCAAGAAAAAGGAAGAAAATCAAGGGAGTATAAGGGAAAACGGCAAGAAAAAATACACTGAAAAAATGTACATTTACAGTTTTAAATGAATCGTTATTTTTGAATAAATAAATTGTTAAAAAAAGAATACATTTTCTACTAAAGAATTCATTAATTTTGAAATCAAATATTTTATTTTATTTTCTAAATTTGATGAGTTTCTTTTCGAATAATTTGAGACTTTGTGAACCAATATTATTGTGACTTTAAAGCGTTTTAATATTCAATATTCTTGTTTCTTAATATTAAAATTGATACTTTTCAGTGTAAGAATTGGAACATTTTTCCCCAATGCAGTTGGCCAAAATGATTTTTATATTTTATGTCTGTTTGAGTTGTTTGTGCCGTCCGATGCCTTGGAAGAGAGCTCGTTGGCGATATAGGGTCGTGCCCAGTATCAACATTAGTTCACGGTAATGTCGTGAACTTTTCCTGGCCTCAGCTGCTCGGCTGGCATTGGCTTTGTCAGCGTTTATTGATGGCATCAAAGTGTTTTTCAATTTATTTTATTTTTCCTCTGCAATTTATTGGCACGCTCTGCGTGGGGTTCGCTTGTTGGTCGTTGGCTGTTGGCTCCTGGCTGTAGGGTTTGGCCTTTTCTCCCTCTGTTTATCTTGGCCAGGGCCAGATGCGAACTGAGCGATATGATTGATGTTGCAACAATTTTGCAGCATAATTTTAGGCTAGCTGATACGTAATGCAAGTACGGGGCAGACACGTAGGAGCCGTTAAGTTTTAATGGCTAACGAATCTCAATTGGTTTTTGAAGAGAAAATTAGCCATAAAAGAGATTTGTAGGAAATAGGGTAAAAAATGTTAAGGAGAGAATTCCAAATATTGCATGAAAGTATTCAATTTATTTCATATAATTTAATAATTATAAATATTTGCCTCTAGCATTTTCTGTTTAACAGGTTTAAGAAATCAATTCATCTTAGATTTAATTTGTTTTAAAAATGTAAAATATAATAAATATATTGTAGATTTTGTAGATTTTAGTATTGTTACAAATAGGTAATTAATGGTTTATGTTATACAAATTAGTTTTTTTTTGTGGAAAACGTCTTTGTAGATCTGCATTTCAATATAAAATGATTAGTTGAAATTCAACCACTTACCCTAGTGTTTAGCCCTCCCTAAAAACATTCATATTTAACCCAATTGCAGGACAATTATAGTAGCAGCCTATCATTTCAATCTGTTTATTCCAAATCAGGGCTCATAATGCCAACAAACAAAAATTCAACCAAATTGGCAAATGTCAGAAGCCAAATGCTGGCCAAGAGAAACGCAGGGGTCAAAGGGAAAGGCTCTATAAGTACACAATGAGTTGATAATCCCAGAGGCAAACTACGGGGCGGGGGCAGTGATATGTCAGTGGCATACATATGCAAACACACATGCAGACATCACATCTATCTATGCAAAGCCATAAAGCAACAATAATAAACGCACATCATCATCATCAACGGCGGCATCGGCAGCGGCAGTGGCAGCGGCTTTTCCCCAACATTTTCGACCCCCACTTTCCACTGCTGTCAGCAAAAAAGTATGAAATATCATCTAAAATAGGAAATGCGTAAATGCGAAATCCTACAGAACGGAAACTCAACTGAAAGCGATGCGCAAACGAGCGTTGATGATTTCCCCTACCTCCCGCTGGCCCAACCTCATTCTCTACGCTCTGTATGAAAGTCAATTTTTCATTTAGATAACTTTGACATACGCAAACGTCATGGAAAGGAAGGAGTCCCGACCAGCAAACAGTGGTAAGAAATAGTATGGGATATTTTGTTCAGAATATTTTAGTGGAAGAAGAGTAGAAGATAAGATTATATTAAGAATGAGCGTTACGCATCTTATCATGTATATTATCTTAGGTACTGAAGTCAAGTATTCACAAACCTTTATTGTATTCAAATTTGAGCTATAAAGATAAAGAATTTGGCTTGATATTATGGTAAGTAATAAATAAGAAGTAAGAAAGTAGTAAATAATAACATAACATAATAATGCCAGATATACCGTCCCTTGTATAACCCACTGGTGGATAACCACATATTTTAGCAACCTGTATCAAAGGTTTGTATAAAGTAAGACGAGTAACGTGCATACATGCCAAATATACCGTGCTACGCATCTTATCCTTCTTATTATATTTAAAAGATCTGTGGAGTGGTATTTCTAGAACTGAATTCATGCGTGAGAAAACATATTTTTCGTAAAAATTGAAATTATAACACAAAGGAATGGACTTAATTTAATATTATGGTAAGTAATGAAGTATAAATATATTTGAAAAAATCTATTTTATCAAACCCACATACATTAATTTGCATTAAATGATCATTTCATTAAATGACTTGGCTTCGACTTATTTAAAATAAAACTTTATTGAACCATTTAGAACCACTGTGACTAAGGGGGCGTGTCTTCGCGACTCCAGTTTGCATGTGTTCGTCTGCATACAGCGATTTAGATTTTGGGTTCAACCTCGGCTGCCGCCTCCGCTCGTTTCTGCTGGCGCCAGTCAGTTTATCCTGAGGGGTTTCATCGCGGAAATGCGGGCAGCGTTTTGATAAATGAATTTTGCCCCAGCTTTGCCATCATGCCAACCCCAACCCCCCTGTGTGTGAGTTGTGTGTTGTGCTGCGTTATGTGTGTGCGTGGCTTAAATGAAATGTTAACAATTAAACGGAGCCGGCGAAACGACAATGGGAGTAACACGAAAAGACTATCAGGGCGAGCAAGTTGCAGGCTTTGTCGGGTTAATACGCTGCGTATACTTAATAATAAAATAAATAATTCCTCTTTCGAGGGGGTTGTTATGATATTTGTGTATTGTTGATTTTAGCCGCTTAGTGTCCTTTTTTGCCTTGTCTGCTGTTTTGCTTGGGTGGTTGTTTAGTGTAAACTTAAGAAAACAACGAAACATAAGTGGCAAAAGGGATAAGGACGGCAGGAGTGAGAGCTGGGTTTCATTACGGAGGGTTGTTCCGTCTTCATCTCCACCTGCACAACAGAAGTTATTTTGTATTTACTGAGCTCTCCCACTTCCCTCCCCCCAAAACAGCAGACACTTACACATTGTTATAATCATAAAAAGTATTAAAAAGTAACAAGAAGGAGCTTCTGTTTCGGGGATGGGCGTGGGACAGGTGGGGCCATTGTGAAGTTGATTGCCCATTTTTTGGGATGCTACACTTGTTTACCTCCCGGAGTCCTCGCTGCTCCTGTTCAAGGAGAATCTGTCCGCGGCTTAGGTACAAAATTTGCGCTTACGTTAGCGTGAAATGATGTTCGGGTAATAAAGCGAAGCAATTAAGTTGGTCGTAAGAGGCAGTCGGGTACACTGCAATGTCATATTTTGGTTTAATATAAATAAAAAGAGTTCTTTTGAAAGTTAAACTACTACTTTTTAAAGAAAAAATCAGCTGTAAAAATTTATAAAGGCGTTTGGGTACTTTCTTAAAAAGAACTATTTATGTAGATAAATGAAATAATTTGATTTCGACAATCTAAAGTTACTTTCTTACACTATTCCTTTATTTAATGTTTATATTTTAGCTTGAACAAATTGTTTGCAATCAACATCGCCACTTGCCCCACAGCTCTGGCTGTAGAGCAACACAATCATATTTCACGCTTTGCTTCATCCAAACAGACAACGCAACAAGAGCGTCCAAAAGCGGGCATATAAAATTTTATATCTCTACCATAACGCGAATCCCAGGGACTTACCTGAGAGCCCACCTCCCACCAAAAACCCAAAGTATCCCAGGAATCGCGCCTACATTTTAATGAAATATGTTTAAAGTGCAGCGCCAGCTCGTAAATACAACTTTATATTGATATATGCGCACGTATGCTTATGGGCTATACGATTCGGCCAATCCCCGGACAGCTGCGAGAGTTCGCATGATATTTTATTAAAGCTCCGACTTAACCTTCAATGTGGTGGCGCTGGCACAACATAAACTCCATCGCCACCCCCTCGCCACTTGCCAATTGCCAGCACTTGAGTTCAGTTTTTGTTACGGTCCACGGAGGATGGTGTTTTGTTGGCTGGTCGCAGGTGTTGGCTACGTGGTCGAGCAGCAACAAAGAAGACGCCAACCGACTTGGAAGCCACAAAAGCAAACTCCGACCCAGAACCTGAACCTGAACTGGGACCAGACGGAGACCGGAGACCAAGGACCAGGCTCCAGACCCCGAGCAGACTGAACCTCAGACGGAAAATGGGGGAGGCGGGCATTTTTCGGTTTTACCTTCGTCTGGAAGCACTCGCTCCGGGTTATTTTCCCCCGGCCTTGCAGTATCCACGATGCATACCTTTTTGGCACTTTTGCCGAATTTATCGCATAAGCTTTTCGCATACTTCCGGGTAATTGGCAACACCATGTTCTACGCCCCTGACGGAATGCTGAGGGTGTACGCGAGCAAGTGTGTGTGTTGTTGCGCATTTAAAGGCGTTAAGGTGCAAATTTATTTCTGAGAAACCTTTTGCCTTGCCCAGCATCCCGGCACTCGTCCGTCCTCTCCTTAATGAGCTCTCCGGCTGGGCAATATTTCTCTACCCTTGACACATGTATGGATGAATGCGGAATGGGATGGGCTGGGCAACGGTTCCCGGACTGTTTGGAGGTCCTCGTTAGGGGCAGGTTTCGCACTTGTGGTTTGGACATTATTGTTCAAAATTGTTAAGCACATTTAAGCTTGATTTAGTTGCATATTTATTGTGGCCATTTCAGCCAGCCATTTTAATGCGTTATGTAAACGGTACTTTATTTATGTGGTTTGCCTTTTTTCAAGTTGCGTGGAGGATTAAAATGTTAAGGATATGACTTGTGTTACAAGCTCGGTAAGTTTACTTGTTCAATTGATTAATTTTTCATTTTTGCAAGTGTTATTTAAGTGTAATTTATTGTTTAAAATAAATAAGTAAAATCTAAGAGCCAGCGATAGTAAATATATGGAAATACATTGACGATTTTAGTTGCAGTTCCTTAGATCGTATTTATTTATAACCAAATTACATTATTTATACATGGCATTTGTTTTCAAATATATATATTTTTAAAGGGCTTTCAATGAAATTATTTTTAAATGCGTTTCTTTTTATATTTCCTGAGATTTCAGACCTTTTCAAGCCAATTTATAAGAGATTTATGAGCTCTCTCCCGGTTGACCATGGCCCGATACCTAAGCAATTTATTTGCCATAAAAACGTCCGCAGAACTACCTCCATAAACCGAAACTGCGAGTCAACAAAGGACTTGGGATGAGGGACAGCGGGGTTCTTATCATAATCATTTCCAGGCAGCTGCGTTGACTTCCGCTTGCCGCACAGATCGACCATCAACGATTTTCCCGGCTGCCCCATTCCATAAGCAATCCAATCCCAGCGACCCTTTTGGTCGATGATGATGATGGAGTAGGAGTAGGAGTCGGAGTCGGAGGAGGAGCTGGAGCTGGAGATGGAACTGAGGCAGAGGTTGGAGCAGTCTGTTCCATTTGCCTTCCGCATTGCTTTATGACCATAAATATTTCATTATGAATTTTTCGTAAGGACGACGCATTTCGACATGCTATCTATAAGTCGTTTGGCCTAGCTGCCTCCAAAACTTTGGACGAAATAAATAATAAAAAATGCAATCCGTTGCCGCTTCAATAAACCTTTTGCCAAAGGAATAAAGCAGCATTTTTTTGTTTTACGCATCGAAATGCGTTGAGGCACGGAAGGGTTAAGCATGAGGTAAAATAGATGGGGCCACTGATGGAGTCGGGAATGGTATTGGATCCCTTTCTGGGGTGGAGGTTTTGTGTTCGTGACATCTGCAAGTCGCATTAATAATTAAATCAAGCAATAAAAATTCAGCACGAGTGGCGGTCATGACCAGACCCAGACCTGGAATCAGTCCCTGACTGATAGCTCTCCCCCCCTTCACCCTTGGAAAATATAAAGTGGGAAAACCCAGACAGTGGATGCTGGAAAAAATAAATTATTGAATTGGTATCCTAAGTACCCTACGAATTTGAGTTGGGTTAAACCAAAGAAAGTAAAATTCTCGCTATTACGATCATAGAAGTTTATTATCTTGTTTTTTTTTCAAGATTGTCTTCTTACGAAAATATTTGCTTCCAGCCACAGGAGACTCTACACTCGACAAACAAAGCCGTTGTCGAACTCTCCAGAAATTTAATTTACGATCTTATAATCCCTTGTATCTATCTGGCCCACCATCACCTTGGTACTTCGAGCCGGATTTATTGACTATTTAATTTTCGTACAATTTTCTTATATATAACAAATAACAAACCATCAATATTTTATCACTCTATCGAAAGTATTGCCTTTATGAACGATTTATTCCTATAATTCGTCTTGATCCGTAAATACCCTACAAATATCGGTTAACTTAATTTAGGAAATAGGCATAAATCATTCATTTTCATTCAATCCCAGCCTAGCGAAAACAAAAGTCTGCCATGCAAAAGTTCAATTGACATTTTCTTTGTTTCCCTTTTTGTTTGATGCCGTTGTATTGTGCAACATGGAGTAAATTTTTGCACACGAATTGCTAAATTCATAATAAATGAACACTGGCTGAGGGGAAAATTGAAAATGCCGCCTGCAACATTCTTACGCACGAACAATTCCGTAATGAAAAGCATCGCAACTGAGCTTCCTCCGTTGCTCTTCACCAACATTGTTGTTAATATTTCCCTTCTCGACTCGCGCAAATGCGATTAAAATTGTTAGAGCAAATTATGGCCAACGGAAGGAAAGGCGGGAAAGCAAGGGCAGGCGGCAGGCGGCAGGACGCCGAATGCCGAACGCCAGAACTCTCTTCGACGCATTTTTCTGTGCTCTTCCTTTGGTTTGTGTGTTTTTAATCTAATAAAAATAGTTTACGCTGTTGCTCATAAATTCGCAGATAGAAATTCCAGCAGCGTCGGGGAAATTACAACAAAATTAAGAAAGTTCCAAAGGAGACCCGGCGAGCGAGCAACGCGACGGGCGGCCGAAACTTCAAGTTTAATCAATAAGAGCCACAGGGAAACTCTGGCCAAGATGCCAGCGGGTGTGGGTGGAGATCGCTGCAAGGCGAATATAACCATCTTTTTTCTTTATCTGTTCGCAGTTCATATATGTCTGAGTTATTGTTGTGTAAAATTGGGCTGCATCCCGCAGAGCTTGAGCAGCCAGGCTTAATCTGCTCTTTGTATCCTTTCGCCTGCTCTGTTTGTATACACTGAACACAATTTATATACAAAAATATTGAGAATTACTTTTATATTCAGGTGAATTAATATTTTCTTAATTAATTATTGTTGAATTTGTAAATTGTTTGATTAATTCTAAAATTTAATTTATTATTATATCTATACATAAAATTCTCCAGGTGCCCTTTTGTGCCCTTTGACACCTCTCCTTACTCCAGTTTCCATGGTAAGAATTTTAATTGAAGTTGTATTTTGTCTGTCATGTCAGGGGTTCGGGCCAAGGCTTAGCCTTTCCTTTCTTTTCAGGCAGATGATGATGACATGCAAGGAATCATTTTATGCATTCCAACACACTCTTTTGTGTGGATTATCTTACCCTGATATGGTTGTGTTAACTTTTAGCCAGGATCTTGACTTGGTTCCCCGAAAAGTTAAGGCCACAAGCCAAAAGTGACTTCTGCATCGAATCTCCCGAACACGGACACAGACACAGACACGGAAACGGAAACTTTTTCAAAGCAATTAGATAAAGGCTTTGGCCGAGTTTAAAGTTTCAGCCCGAAAATCTGTCTCTCGCACTTTGGAGTGTGTGTGTGTTATCGGCTTGAAGGGGACTTTGGCCAACATTTAATCAGCAGAAAGTTTGCCAAGTTGACCAGACCACGGCCACTTCACCTGGACTGCATGGGAATGTGATTAGAGGGAAGCACCCACTGAGATGGACAGTCAAAAGTTATATTTAGCTTAAATAATATTTAGGCAAGCGTAAAACGGAGCTGGCCACTAACTGGATGGTTTTGGCCGGCCAAAGAACAAAGAAAAATATTTAAGCACTTAAGTGGCAAAGGCAAAAGTCCGAGTTCCGAGTCTTGGGTCCCGAGTGCGTGAGTCCAGTCAGAAATTAGTTGTAAGATGAATGGCCAAAGTCGCAAAGTTTCTGCAGCTTTTCTTGGGATTTACTGCTGCTTTTCCGAGCCCCTCCTCCTCTTCCTACTTATAGTTTAGGTCTCAGCTTTATTTTATTTTTTTGTATTTAAAGCAAAAACTTTTTTAATGAATGCTCTTAGTTGTGCACATATTTTTAATGCAACGAGTTCATTAAAAGCCAACTTTCGTTCGCTTTGGCCGTAATCTTAAAACATTTATCGCTTTTAACTACGGATTTATAAGCAATGCCGGATGCAAAGTGGCTTAAGTGTAGAGCTTATGTTACTATTAGCTAAGAGCTGGCCCATAATGGACTCGAAAATTGGTTTTCCCTCAAAGTAGTTTTCATTTTGCTGTTGGCATTTGAAAGGGAGGAGAAGCTAAAGCTTTTCGTGGGGTGAAAATATGTATTTATATTCATTTTTATACCCTTGCAGGGTATTATAATTTCAGTCAGAAGTTTGCAACGCAGTGAAGGAGACATTTCCGACCCTATAAAGTATATATATTCTTGATCAGCATCAACAGCCGAGTCGATATAGCCATGTCCGTCTGTCCGTCTGTCCGTCTGTCCGTCTGTCCGTCTGTCTGTTTCTACGCAAACTAGTCCCTCAGTTTTAAAGCTATCTGAATGAAACTTTGCATATAGTCTTCTATATACTCTCACTGCTATATATGTCGGAACGGGCCGGATCGGACGACTATATCATATAGCTGTCATACAAATGTTCGATAAATTTTTAGAAAAAAAATTATAACTTTGCTGTTTTTCAACATTATTGCACTATTTTTTAGATATGGCCATTTTATATTATTTCAGAATTTTGGTAAAAATTTTATGAAAATCGGACGACTATATGATATAGCTGCCATAGGAACGATCGGGAAATTAATAGGAAAAAAATTATAGCTTCGTTGTTTTTCAACGTATTTTTATCTACTCTAAGATATAAGTTTTTTTTATTATTTTAGAATTTTGGTATAAATTTCATAAAAATCGGGCAACTATATCATATAGCTGCCATATAAACCGATCGGTAAATGTATAAAATATGTAAAGCTGGGAATGCAAAACTGTAACTGTCAAACTGTAAACATAATAAGTATAGGTAAAATGTAATGAAACTCTGTTTTGTGAGTGTTTTCATCATTTAAATCTATAATATAAACATCAAAACCAATCTGCAAGGGTATACAAACTTCGGCGTGCCGAAGTTAGCTTCCTTTCTTGTTATCATTGAAAGTATTTTTGCATAAAAGATTCATGGAGAAAAAATGGATTTTAAACTAAATAAATAAAAAGGAAAGCTGGCATTTTTCTAAAATAATAAACAATAGGGAATATTTATATTTGCCAACTCAGCTCGTATCTAAGCTGAATTCCATTTTCAGGCCTTGAAACAGTTCATTGCGATTGTTGAAATCTGAAATGTTCACGCCTCCTGACAGCCAAGTTCTGAAAATGAAACAAAAGCTGCTAAAAATTGGGGGTTGGCATCTTTTGTATTACAATTTTTTGTTGAAAGTCATCTCACGTAGCGGGCGAGCAGCCAACGTAAAGCTGATACACCGTGTATAATGGGATTTGTTTATTGGTATCATTTGGGCCCAAACTTTCGAGGGCAGGCGCCACAGTGTTAGGGGGTGGCCACCCCCCCGAGTGCAGCGGGGTACGAAAAAGTTTCGTGTTGCGTTTTTCGAGAGCGCAGAAGGCGGGCATAAGTAGCTAAAGTGGTTGCCCCCGTCCTTCAAATGGGATGGAGGACCGTACGCATAGCTAATCCTAGACAGGCAGCAGCCATCATCATCATCGCCACACAGCTGGGATTGGCAACAAGGGTACAGGTGGAAAATACACTGGGGAAAATTAAATGAAGGAACCTTTTTTGGTAAGGGAAATTTTTAAATGTTTAGGTTTATAACTTATTAATTTAATGAAGTAACAAAGCACAATCTATTTTATATTTAGTATTATAAATATGTTTAATGCTAGTTAATTATTATTAAATGCTGATTAGATTGATTTAACTTTAAATTATGGAAACAAGCTCTATTCTTTAATGTATTTAGTATAATAAATATTAGAATATTCATGTTAAAAACAATTCAATCTTAAATATACATTTTATTTAAGTTTATCTTTAACTTTTCTTAGTAATATTTTGAATAAAGCTTTTAATATTTAGATAGTATTTAAATATAAGCTCCTTTTTATGGTTTCCTAAATATTTCAAATAACAATCAAAGCCCATATAATAAATACCATATTTTTTTATGAATCATATTACTTGTTTAAAAAGTTTTAAATTAAATTTTTAAAGTGTACCCGAGGTGCCGGGTTCGCCACGTGATGCTATAACGCAATATTGACACTTTCAACGACTTTCAGTGCCGCCAAAAAGTCATAAAGGGAGTGAAGTCAAAGTTTCCACTTTTTCCTGTACTTTCTTTTTTTTTGTATTTTGGGAAGCTTACACCGTTCGGCATTCACCTCTCGGATTGCACTCACGGGCGAGTTGCGAGTGCGAGTGTGAGAGTGCATAAAAGTAAATCCTGGGATTTGGCCGTGGTTGCCACTTAAACTTTTTCACACCCAGACACCAAAAATGGCATCGACCCGCCGAGTCTTTAAGTGCCTTGAATGGCTTCTATGGCTCCACAGCTCCGCTGGACGTCGGCGGTGGCTCAGCCCTCATTTGGGATCCGGATTGGATGTGAACGCAGACGGAGATGGAGATGGAGATCCGGATGGAGAAGGAGATGCGTGTGCCGGGCATTATTTTCATTGTCGCATTTTTCATCATCACCTCCCGGGCTTCTCCTAAGCAACTCCCACCAAAGTTTTTATGGCTCGCCGTGCTTGGCTGGCTTCTCGGGATTCTCGGGCTTCTGGCATCGTATTTTGGCCTCCGTGTGCCGGGGGTACTATGCTCCTTTTTCCGTAGTCCTCTTGCTACAGCTTTGGCCGTTAGCCTGCACCTGTGCGTCGCTGTGGACCGGAAGCTGCACATCAGCGCTTCATGTGCGTGGGTAGAAGGAGGCGTGTGGAGAGCCTTTCTAGTCCCACCATCCTGGCACAGTGGAGCACGGTTGGTTTAAGGATATTTTTCTAAATGTAGTAGTGTTAAATACTGGCCAAAAAGAGTTTTATAGATTTGGTGTAAGATTTTTTAAATTTAATAATTGAATTATCTGTTACAATTTTTTCTAACTCAAAATAAAGTGTATGTATTGATTTCAAATAATTTAATAAAATCGTAAAAGACCCACTGTGCACAGCTTTGTCCCTGGTCGCGGCAATTGCCAGTTTTATCCCTCTGCGTTGCATCGTCGTCTTCATTGTCTCTCGGTTTTCCTTTCCTCAGGTTTTCCCCTTGTTCTGCTTTTTTACTATTTTTTGTGGATGAGCTGGTGGTGGGGGCAAATCTCTTTTGAATTATTACTGTAATTACCGTTGAGTTTCGCCTGGCAATTGCTTCTGCTGCTGCGCTGCTCCTTGCGCATCCTTCGGCATCCTTGGGCATCCTTCGGTGTCTCCGGCTGTGTTTTTGTTGTCATCGTCTCGTGGTAGCCTGTTGTGACACCGCTGATGACTGTGTTGATCCGACGATTATGATTTTATTACGTTTTCGTGTAGTTGTGCCCTGTGTGCTTAATTTCGGTCACAGTTCCCATTCCGCATCCTGTTCTCCTGCCTCCTGTTGGGTGAAATATGGCGCTCCTTACGGTCTGAAGAAAAAAGGAACAACACAGAATACGAGGCGCAGATGAAAAGATTTTCAGAATGAAATTTTGTAGTGCTTCCATCGGGTGTTCTATTCCTTGCTCTTCTCTGGTCGAAACAATCAAAATTAATCGCTTGTAATGAAGCAACCATAATGGTGGGCCAGAGCCTAGAGAATCGGAGAAAAGGAGAGCCAGTGTCTCTGGCGAAGTGATAAACGATGTCGCAATGAGCGGAGCATTTAATTGTGGATTGCCCTTCGGGGGCCGCCTGGCAAATTGGGTCTACTCGTGTCGGCCATCCCAGAGATTTCTTGGCTGGGCTTGGGATTAATCAGAATTGATGAATGGAAATTAATTCAAGGTGGAATTTGCATTGCCAAGAACAATGAAGTTGGAGTTCTTACGGACATTTTTGAGTTTAATGAAATGTTTAAGAAATAAATAATGAAATTCAGAATTAAGTTAGATGTAAGCGAGGTTTTTACTCCCTAACAACAGTCAAATGAAAAGGGTATTAAGGTTCGTTATAAATAAACATTACCTCCTTATATTTCTTTATTTTGTAGATATCTATATTTTTATTAACCCTCCTGCGCTCATAAATTAAATAATTCTCACAATTTTCCAACACATGCCATAACTTATCCGTCCCTAGAATGTTCATATCCAAAACGTATATCATTTCAGCACACAGTCGAAATGCCTTTCACCTTTGCTCAGGTTATCTTTGCCATTCTCGCCCCCAAGATGCGTATATTGTTCATTATATCAGTCATAACTCATAGTCAGCCACTCAGCGCCGGCTCTAAAGTCAACTCACTCCAAGTGGAGCTTCCAGGGCGAAACATCTGCCTTTTCTAAAATATTAAATAAAGCAATCAAATAAATCTTCCAACATGCCTCATTTATTGCAGATTACCATGCCGTGAAGCTCCACCGAAAAATGCAGACAGGCTGAAGGATGGAGAGAGGGAGTGGAACATACCCCCGGAGTTACACGCACGTACAGGCTGCTGGCCCATCACTATCATTACGGCCAGTTTCCACCCCAACCTCAGCCTAAAGCTCCACATCCCATCCAGAGCACTTCAGTGTACTCCATTCCCGAGAAGCTCCCCGCGTTGTAATCAAGAACGGGGGCTTGTCTGTGAGTGAACCTTCAATTACGTAAAATAACGACGAGAAGCCCAGATTATCTCATTAAAGGCGAATCGTCCCCGCAGCTCATGCTTTTTTTTCTTGCTTCTTTAAATTCAGCTCACACTTATATGGGAGGGGTCGAAGGGGGATCAGATCAGTTCAACTGACAAACTAAAAATATGTTGCCTGTCCAAATAGAGAAAATAAAGAAGTAGAGAAAATCTTAAGATCGACTGTTGGATACCCTAGAACAGGAAGAAATCTTTCGAAGAATAAAAATAAAATCTAAACTTACTCGCGGATTCTTGAACTTAAAGGACATTGGCTATTTAATATAACCAGTTGTACACGGGGGGGATACAAATGAATAAGATGCATAACGGCATACAATTTTTTGTATACCAAGAGAGACAGAGAGGGGTAGAGAGAGAGAGAGAGAGAGAGAGAGAGAGAGAGAGAGAGAGAGAGAGAGAGAGAGAGAAAGTTCAAGTGTGTGTTAGAGAAAGAAAGTTAGAGAAAAACAAAGTACTCACATGTTTATATATAGGCGTTACGCATCTTAGTTGCTTGTATTTGACAATATGATTTGTTCCTTTGTGATGAGGTCTTTTCGGTAACGGTAAAAAAGCTTGAATAAAGATAACAGTTTGATGAAAGAACTTAAGATCTAAATTATTTTAAATAAATTTCGTAGAACTTTTAAAACGAAAACTTAAAAACGATTGCTAAATTTGAAAGAAATTCAAGTTTAAGGTTTACAAATTAAAAAATTAATTTTATATAAATTTAAACAAAAAGGAAAATTCGTTATACCTCAAGTAAGGGTACATAGAATTCTTCTTTTGGTTTCGGGGCTAGCCATTATTGTCTGGCGTGGTCTCGTCTGCTCCATGTCCTTGAATGAAAGTTGCGGCGAAAGTGAAAGTAAAATTCGCGACTCGGTGCGCGACACATTTCGCACTACCCGTACCCCCTACCACACTCCACACACACTCTTCTTTCCGCTTTCCCTTCTTTCACTCGCTCTCACACTTTCACCGACGTCTTGCGCTTCTGGTCTATAAATTTCTATGGGCAAAGAATGCGTGTTTAATGGCCGGCATTGTGTGTGTGTGTGTGTGCTTAAAGCACGTGTGGATGGGGGATTTACCGAGCTCTCCGAGTCGAGTTTTCCCTCCCTGGGCTTTCCCACGCCCCCTCGCCCAGGCTGAACTCCATTTATTATGCCTCAAAAATATTCGCTTTTTTTTTTTGGTTGGTCTCTCGGAATTTGCTGCCTGCTGCAAATGCCATTTTAGAAGATGTTTTATGTGTGTGTTGACATTTTTATTGCGGCAACATGTGTCGAAATTCGCCCCCCGAACCGGCTGCCACCACTAACTACTTTCGCCCCCTTGGCCCACTTAGTTGTTGTTCAGTCTCTGGGATTTCGTGTGTGTGTATGGAATGTGTGCAAACGGTTTACATTGTACTTAGCGCAAGGCAAGAGTTAAATGTATTTCCAGGGATTTTCAGTGCCCAGGATATTCAGCTGCCGGATTAACGGAGTTACTACTACATCGGGGTTTGGTAGCGTCGTTTTGCGGTTTAACTGCGCAACTTTGTCAGCTGAACTTGTTTTAATTACGAGCCCTCATATATGGAAATTTAATTAAAATTTTAATATTCCTATAATCCAGTTAAAATTACAGCGGGAAGGTGAAGTGAAAGTTTTAGGAAGAAGCAAGACTTAGAGGATTTTATTAAAGAAACTGAAACCATAAAACTATTACCTAAATTGTAATTAATTTTAAACGAATGAAATATTTTACGAGTATAGTATTCTCAATAAAATCCAGTGCTAGGTTTGAGAAAATAGAATAATATTTTAAATATTTGCATTTAAAAATTTATTATAGATTATATATTAATTTTATAGATTTTTAATTGCAAATACCTAAATGAAATAACGAAAATATAAGATAAGATATAATTGGATTATTTTCTGTATCAAGTTGTTTTCTCTTTATATTCAGTTGTAACTTTATACTGCTTGCAGTTGGGTCCTCGTCACGTATGAGCAATGTGCCGCCCTCATATATCACAATCCTTTCAATCAGCTCTACAAGAACATATACTCAAACCGAAACCAATTTCCCTTGTCCCGCTTTGTAGTAGACCCATTTCCCACAACAATTACCCTTTAACGTACACAAATTTCACATCACGTATACGCCTCCGTGGTCCGCCCATCCGTTTGAAAATTGGTCGCAGGGGTTTTTCGGCTTTTCACCGGGTAAGGGGTGCGAACTTCCATGCAAAGCTAAACGTGCAGCAACTAACAACTAAATTTCATTAAACCGCAGCGCACAAATTGAACTACAACAAACCCACCGCCATCACATACACCATCGCCGCCGCCATCCTCATCAACATCAGCATCAACAACTACGGCAAAAACAAATGCCGCCGGAGGGAAATTTAAGTGCCTTCGGCGACCAAACGAACCAATTTTGTAGCGGCCATTTCAGGGAGCAGCCAGAGCTTAAAAAAAAAAAAAACGAAAAAGCCCGAAAAACGCCCAACAAAATGAAGCGGCATGAAGTTAATGCCGCAGACTATGGCCATGTGCTCCATGAGGCAGCGGCGGATGCCAAAAAGCGCTGGCAACAACAACAGCAGGACAACAACTCGTGCATGAAGCTACAGAAGCAGATGGGGAACCAGAGGGACCAGCCACCGGGACACGGGGGTGGACAAAAATCACGCAACGGAGCATGACAAGCAAACGCAACGTAGCGCATCCTGGCTGCCTTTTTGCCACGTTTCAGCCACAGAGCAGCCGAGCAGCATCCTCCTGGACTCCTGGACAGCTTCAAAAACGCTGCAGCTGTTCGATGGGCAAGGACTCCCAACATTCTGCCCCTTTATGGCGTCCCGCACCATTCCGCAGCAAACGTTTTCCCACCCGCTCTCTAGTTCGGCGCGATAATAAAATGGAAACTTTGAACGGCCAAGTGAAGGAATGAAGCAAGATCCTTTACACTGAGGTTAGAAAAAAAAGAGGCCATAAGTTTAAAAATTTAATTCTATTGTAGTTAATGTAAGCTATCAACATCTGATTTTTATTCATTTTTATTTGTCTGGCTTCAAAAGTTATGAATGTAAAATAAAGAATCGGACGTATCTTAGTTTGTTGCAAAGCCAAGAGAAATTTCAACCCTTATATTTATTCTTAATTAAATTATCCTTTACTTTAATAACCGCTACCTAAATTCCTTTCAGTGCACTTGGCCAGGCTAACTCTGGCTGTTCCTGGCGACCAACGGCGCACCGCATGTCTGGCATATTTAATTTATTTATTTTATGCAAATTTTGGATAATGTATCTGCGGCCGCAGGATACAAAATACACAAACACAAACAACAACAACAAGAGCCCCAAACCAACCGCAGCAGCCGGAGTAGATGTAACATCATCAAGGGGTTTCCCAAGGTGGAGCCAAACCACTTTACCGCCTCCCATCTCCAGTCTCCCGCCCCACAAAACTCGCCACCCATTTTCCCATCTCTTCAGTCGAACAAAAAATGTTCCCATAATGAAAGCAATTGTTGCCAAACCGCGCAGCGCACAAAATTATTCAGCATAGTTGCTGGAAGAGACACCATCAACCGGGGTGCGGGGACTGGGGGACTGGGAGGAGGTGGGGCAGGACGACAGCTGGATGCGGTTGCCAGAGCGATATTTAGCATTATACGCTTCATTGTCTAAAGTGGCGTCCGGGGAGCAGAGCTGCTGGGAGCCACTGCCCCTGCCGCCTCTTATTGTATTTATTCAAAAGTTAGAACACCGCCTGCTTGCACTAACTACTAATGTGCGGTTCCCTCCACACCCGAAATGAGGGGCGTGGCATCGTCCTGGTGGCAAGTTCTATCCAGCGCCATTTGCTTTTTATTGTTCAAAAACTGTTCAAAAGTTTTGCCATAATTTTGGCAGTTTTTTCATTCACCTTACTCTTTTTTATCTCTAGTATTTTCGTTGGGGTTTTGTAATAATGAAAATTCAAAGAAATTCTGTGTAGTGGAGGTGGTTTTTTATTTTAAGCTTATGAATTAAAGAACTTGGAATATTTAACTGGATAAATTTTACTACATAACTTACTTTAGATATTTGTTAATATTTATTTTTCTCAATACCGTTTTAGGTTCTATAAAAATATTATTTTAAACTATTTTATGAAGCAGTCTAAAAAGCGAGTTTTTTTATATTAGATTTATTTGTTAAATAACAGTAATAATCATAAATATAATTTTTAAATCATATATTTCAATCAAAATATTTGCTGTGCAAATAAATTTATGTATTCCCCGAAAATATATAATTATTTTACCCCTTTTTCGCTCGTTAAATTTTCATTTTTAATTTGTGCTTACCCATCCTAGTTTCGTCAGAATCGGGCCCGAATAAATATTACGTATACGAAACGTTGGCGGGAGAGATTTTTACTAATTAAAATGGTTTTTCCGCTGACGTTTGGCGGGTGCCCCGGCCAAAAGTTCATAATTCCCCCAACGATTTGCAAATGCACCAAAAGGAAATATAAATTTATGTACACGCATTTAAATGAAACCATATTTCAGGCAGCTCATGAATAAGTTGCGCTCCTCATGCGAATTCAGCCCGTCCATAAATTAGCATTAAGGGAGCTCGGGGCGTGGATTTTGATGGTTTCCGTAGCCGAAGGAGGCCACCACTATCACGTGCAGCTAATAAATCTGCTCGAGAGGGGCATTTAAAAGGATTACGAATCATCGAAGGCCTGTCCGGATAAAAGTGATTAAGTCTGACCACGACGGGGCAGCCTTTCTGCGCTCTTTTTTTTCCGGTTTTTCTTTTTTTCCTCACTTTTTTTTTCGGCTGCCTTTCAGTGGAGTGCTTTTTCGGTTGCGATGTTTGTGCAATTGTATGTGAAACATTTCTGGACTCTTAACCCTTTTTTATGGGACTGACTGGGGTCGGAGGTCTTGGACTGTCGCTTGCAGTCCATTTACCTGCACAATTGAATGATTTCCTAAGCCCCAGAGTGGGGTGCAGGGTTGGCATTGATGGGTTAAGAGTGGCTGGCGAAGGGGTTGCACAGTTTATTTATTTTTAGAACGCAAAAAGAATTTTAAGTGGTGTTTAAGAAAGAGTTGAGCACTTGTTATTTATGGAAGAGTTTGATTTCTGATGTGATAAGTAACCAATTTTTTGTATTTATAAATTAAAAATATCTTAGAGAACTTTGTTCCTTTTCGTAGGTTTTTTCGTGGTGCTATTATTCCAGCGATATTAACTTTTTTCTTCCTCCTTGGGAACAAAAAAAGTTATCTCTGTGAAATCTCAGAGAGCTCAATTAAAGCAAACATAGTTCCCGCGCAGCTGCCTCATTCATATCTTTTATAATTTAGTTGTGCCATAAACCTCTCTAAGAACTCTGGGAAAATAAAGCAGGAAGAAAATGAAACAAAGAAAGGCAAAGAGTTCAGTAGCTGCTCTTGCATTCTTCCGCTTCTTCTACGGCCGGCAATCATAAATATTCACTAACTGAGAGCAGGAAGCGCCAGTCGAGGACATTAGTTAGCTGGCGAGGACAGGACCGAAATTACAATTTTTGCCCAGCTCCCACAGCTTGCAGACTCCCGACACGAGTATATGGCTCTTCATAAAGGACGGGCAGAATTTTATGTGTGGTCAGGCAATTTGCTGCTTTACAATAAGTGGCAGGGACATAAAAATAATAATTATGCTTGTACCTTTTATGATTATGGTGTGAAAACAACAATTGTTACCACTCCGCCCGAAAAAAGTGGCAAGGACAACGCACACACATCTACGGGAATATTTACGAGCCATGTGTAGGTGGAGCAACCTTAAGGAACAAATTATTAAAACAACAAGCCGGAATAGCAGCAAAAAAAAAAAAAGAAAAGAAAACCCAGCAACGAGAACAACTCAATGTTAATGGCCAAGCTTAAGGGGCCGGGCAATTTACCGAGGGGGAAGCCAGGTTTCTCCTGCAGGACTCTCCATTTCCTTGGCCTTAGCTCCAAGCTTAGCGCTCCCCCCCGTCTGGGCTTTCAGCACAATAAACAAA
The DNA here is from genome assembly GCF_030179895.1 of Drosophila kikkawai. Lineage (NCBI taxonomy): Eukaryota > Metazoa > Arthropoda > Insecta > Diptera > Drosophilidae > Drosophila > Drosophila kikkawai. Next base: position 9,436,688 of record NC_091729.1, read on the forward strand.
AAGTAATTTTCACAAATTTGCCAAACTTGTAAGCCCGAAAGCAAGCGAACCATTGGAATTTATGTGGCGTGGCCGCTTTGAGAGTGGACCCAGGTGCTATTCCCGCCACGCCTCCAAGTACTAGACACGAACCTTTCTTAGCTCCGGATACGGGAAGTTCCTCCATTTTTTTCTTTCCTCTTTTTCTATAGCGTGGTGTGTGGCTCGGGAAGGAAACTGTCGCGACGCCATTTATTATCCGCTGTCTGAAGGGTCGCCCATTGTCGCCTGTCGCCGGCTCACTCCCACTTTAATAGATATGGTTAATGTGTGTGGAGCTGTGTTATCTCTATGCATGTGCATCCGTAACCCCTGGATCCTTCCCATACTCCGAGGTTAGAAACTCTGCAGTTCCGCTTGATTGTCCTGCTTTGGGGAGTGTTTTAGGTGATGTTGAAGAGGTTTTTATTTAAAATGGAATATAAATTCTAATATAGGTCCGATTTTTGAGAGTTGTTGTGTATAAACATATTTTTCATATATATTTTTAAATGATTAAAATTATTTAAGGTTTTCAAAAGAGAAGTCTACTTATTACATAACGGGAATTTACATAAAACATAAACCTATATCCGTACTGCCCAGAAATTTTACCATCTCTTCGTTTTTTTAAACTGTAGAAGTAGTTGCCAAACTTAACCAGGACCCATCTGGGGTTCTTACCCTTGGATATGTCCTATCTTCCAGTTGCAATCCTTGCCTAATTCAATCGGCTGTGGCAAATTAAAGATCCATTTCTCTTTGGCAAAGGCGTCAAACCCTTGCCAAATCAAAGGGAATACTGGCCCAAAAAGAAAAACTCTTCTTATCGGAGCAACCCTTGGCCCAGGGTCAAAGTTCACCCCAGCCAGGCTTAGCATATGCGCATAAATCACGGGTTGAAGCCGAAGGGGAGCATACAGCAAAGGCAGAAGACCAACGAAGACCAGACAAAAACCCACCCACAATCCTCCAAATAGTGGAGGGCAAGGACAATAAAATTGCTAAACGCTACAATGACAATTCAAGCATGTAAATGAAAGCAGAACTAGAAATGGCACAAAAAAAGGGAGGTCCTGGAGCAGGACAAAGCCCTGAAAGGGGGAGAATAGAGAATCCAAGGAAGCGACTTGGATCGACTTTGGGAGATGCCGCGCGCAAATGAAATTAAAGGCGAGCAAACAAGTTACGGTCAGACAATCAGGAACGCAAAAAAGGACGCCGGACGCAAGGACACTGGCCTGCATTGTGCGTCCGCCGCATTGCCCCTTTTTCGCTTTAATCAATTCCTGTTTGGGGCACGCCCTCAGTCCTTTTTTTTTGCGTCCTGCTGGCCGAAGAAGAATCCGCCTTTTGGGGATTCCTTGCCTGCATCGCCGAGATTGATTTGTGCTGGTTGAACCCCCCATTGATGGCCGTCCTTGTTTGGCCTTTGATTAAATTAAATTTCACGGGACATATGTACACAACCCAAAATGCGAGTTTCCTGGACAAGTTGCCGGGCTTAGCCCCGAGGGTTTCTTTTTTGGGCATCCTTTGTTTGTCCGGATTTGAAGGAAAAGTGTAGAAAAATTGCGCGTAATTTGCTGTAAATCCTTCGTGTAATTTGTTTGTCAACAAATTTGGAATGCGTAAATGCTGCACATTTAACATTTCACCCGAATTTGGATTTTTTCCTTTGCTACTTAGGGGTTTTATTCTTTTTATCCGGTTGACATTGTCTAATGAGTTAATTAGGCTGGTGATGCGGGTAGGTGAGCACATTCAGACCTCATCATAGGAATCATTTGTCTCGGTTGGGTCAGTGTCCTTAATGATAATGTCCTAAGGAGATGGATAAGGGGCTGGCTGATTGTGATGTGGAGCGATTTGGTAAATGATGTGGCTCAAAACGCATCTGGAATTAGCTTAAGTTTACATCAGGAAAACAAATGACTTTGGTATAGAATTTATATAAAAAAGAACAGGGTTAATATTTTCAAAGAACTTCATGAAGTCTTTGTAGTACATCCCTTTATTTGGTTAGCTTTTCCCTCCAAATCTCAGAGCCTGGAACCAGTTTTGATTTAGTAAAGTTTTAAGCCGCTTAATGGTGGCCACCGCAAGTCCTAATGCGATAATTCTCCTCCGTCTGCCTGTTACTCCCCAACCAATATTTCTCTTCGGGCAACATCAATGTTTAATGTCCTTTGGCGAGCACTTTTCCCGAACATCCTTTCCATGTTCGATGGAAACCGCAATAATTTCTGTGGCCATGCGTTCGAGCAACATTTATTTTTAGTTTTTGCCCCCACCAAGCCGCAAAAGGATATGGTGGTGGCGTAGGAGGTGGAGAGATGTGTGGTAAAAGGAGGCCTGTCAATGGCCAGAAGGACATGCAGCAAGGAGGCGCTGGTCAGCTGGCCAAAGATGGACAAAACAAAGGCAAATTGAAATGAATGCGTGCGGCAAAAGTTTTGCGGCCAGTTCAATGGAACCAGAAGGGCCTGGACTCGAGTGCAGCTCACAGGACACCAGCAATCCTTTGTGTCTCTGCCACCCAAAAACTTTTGCGGTTCAATTTGAAAAGGAAACTGCAAAGGAAACTCTAAGGACACAGACACACACACCAAACGCATAAGGACGAATAAAATTTTAATTAAACTAATGAAAATGTACATGGGCCCAAGGACATCGGGAAATGCTTCCTGCCGCGTGGCCAAGTTTTTTCGGTTTCATTCGGAAAACATTAAAAATTAACTGGCGGAATAATCGAAACTGTTAAAACGTTAATTTAACACTTAAACAAGCCAAACCGCAGGACAACTCGTAACAGTTAACTGTGACTGCTAACGGCAACTGTCACTGTCTATTGGGTGGAAGGGTGTGTGTGGGCTGTGTGAGTGTAAAGGGTGTGCGGCATTCCAATTGGCAGCTTCCCTCTGTGTGTCACATTTAATGCAAGAACGGAATTCCATTAAGCGACAACCGCAGCGCTGCTGCTGCCGCCGCTGCCACAGACCACACCAAACCAAACCGACCCGAAAACCCAACCAAACCAAGCCAAACGGAGTCGAGCCGAACTGAACCACCCTTAACCCACTGCGATCCGCAGGAGAGGAAACGCATTTGTGGTGCCAAATAAACACGCGTCTACGTATGGACCAAGCTTCCCGGAGATGGCAGCGTGATTGAACATTAAAAGTAACATTTAAGACGTGTTTTCTTTAGGTTTAGGTATTTGATCTTTAGGTACTCAATGGGTTTAAATGGGTTTATTTAATATTAATTGATATGTAAGCTTTGATTCTTTAAAACTAAGGTCTTATATGTTTAATATCAAAGATTTCAATAAAATGAGGAAAGGTTAGGCCTCACAGAATGTAAGCAGTGCATTCAAATTAGAATTTTGAGGCTACTCATGTTTCAGTTAAGGCAATTTATTTGTTTTATGATCATATCTAAAAACTTTTTTACATTTCTTACATACACTTAAAACCAGGGACCGTAAATAATGATTATCGATGTTTTCTTTAAACAAAAAAATCATCCACCTTAGAAAAGCCGCAATTCCGATGCTCTTTCAAGACAATCAATGATTGCTGAAAACTAAATTTTTATATATTAAACTAATTTTAATTATTAATTATTGAGTTATTATTTTTTGACCGAAAAAATATCGAAATATCGAAAATAATGGTTATTTTTTGAGCGTTATTTTTTCCCTCAGAATTTTGCTCAATGTGTTTTCGATTCATATGTAAAATTTGTTTCAAAGAAACCTCTTAGAAAAAAAATATTACACATTGAGAGAAATTCTGACAGAAAAATAACTCAAAAAATAATTATTATATTTGAGCGATATTTTTTTGAGTATTTAACTCTGTAAAATGTTCTCAGTTGTAACAAATAATGGTATTGCGTTAAAAATTCTAGTCAGCCGACTGATAGCTTAGAGAAATGTCTCAGTTTTAATCACTGGTCTTAACAAAGTTTATTTCTTATATTTCGTGAGAATAATTTCCCTTAATAAAGTGATTTAAGTTTTGTAAATTAATTATATGTACTTATAATTTGTGCTTCTTCATATAAAATGACTTTGGGTCACGATCCCATCCCTGTCCTCCACAGATACAAATGTAAGTGAATGCCACACAGAGACACACCCCACCCACATACACAGACAAGCTTCACCAATCCTCAATCTCTTGGCCTGACTGCAGTGTGTGATCCCAAAACATTTTCGCCCCATTCCGGAGTTTTCAGCTACCCGGAACACGCAGCATATTGCAGATGTTTAAACACAAAGCTCCCACCGAGGGCGAGGGGGGCGAAAAGAATCACAGAGATGCTTCCTCACACACACACTCACAATCGGCTTACGGGAGTGTGTGTGAGCGTGTGTGGTTGGGGGGCACATAAATTGCAATCGGAATATCAAATTGGCAGTCGGAGGAGTGGAATAACAGGACGAGAACAAGGACGAGGAGCAGCCCTCGGCTCTGGTTCGCTTCTCCTGTTCGTTGTGATTTTATCAATTCAATAAAAACCAAATAAAATCAGTACAAATGCAAATACCATTAATGTATTGGGTTTAACTTTGTTTTGTTTTCGATTCTCCTTTTTGTCCTGTGGCCCCCAGTCGTTGTTTTCCTTACCAGGCGGAGTGGGTCGGTCGTCCATGTGATGCAATATTTTCATATTTATTTATTATTATGTACGTATATTTTTGTTGTATTATTTACGCTCTTGTGCCCCTTTATACACTGATAAAAAAAATAAAATCTTCTTTTGAGATTTTGCGCATTCTTATTTTAAAATCTTACTATAAGACCAAAAATTCTAGAAAGGAGATTTTTCAGGGTATATTTACGAACAAAATAATCTACTTTTAAGATTTGCACATTTTTTGGCATTCTTAAAAAAAAAATCTTAAAAAAAGACCAAATATTCTAATAAGAAGAAGAAAAAATCATAAAGTAATACCGAAAATGATTCATTTTAAGAAATAAAAATCGTAAATTAAGATTTTTGTTAATCTTAAAAATTCAGAAGAGACGGCTTCTAGTGTTGTCTCTTTTTTTCTCACACAAAAATGGAAGTCATAGTGCCGTCTCGCTCTTACGACCATTCTTAAAAAAACTATTTTTAGCTCAGAGAGGGAGATACATTTTTTTTTTGTTTTCTCTGTCCTTGGAACTGTATGTATTTACGTTCCCGACATTAGTGTTTGATTTGCCTCAGTGGCCCAGTTGGTAAGCGGTCGGTCTGTGAATTTTGAGACATTGGGTTCGGATCCCAGCCGGGGAAAAAAATGTAAGTAGCTTTTAATAAAATTTCTATACTAATTTAATTAATAATAATCATTTCTAGCTCTATAATTACAGATTATAAAAATTCTTTCACAATAATGTTTAATTTGAAATGTTTGGTATTACGAATGTTGTTTAGTAGTATTAACTAAGGCCGGGTCTCGTCAGGATTCAAACAAATTTTTTTTTTTTTCTTAATTTAAGCCTTGTTATGGTCATTTTTTAAGATTTTCGGTCGTTTATCGTTCTTATTTTAAACTTTTTTAAGGATTGAAATAATATTTGAAAAATCTCAAATGTAGAATGAAAAAGTACTTAAAAGGTGACCGAAAATATCCAAAGAAGACCAAAATATGCTTAAGCCATTTTCGTGACCGAAAATTCTCGTTTTTATGACCAAAATTCTTGTTTTTTTTTATCAGTGTAGTTGACTGGGGACGCAGATTTTTGTAAAATAATTTAAAGATTTTACGCGGCCCAAGAGGATGCGATGCAAAAATTTCAACACAAGTAATAGTGAAAGTTGTAAGGGAATTAATGAGGGCTTTAATGGGCATTACACATGTAAATCTGCCTGAAATGAGTTATTTTAATCACATATTCTACATGGCTCTGCTGCAGCAGCTGTTTAATAATTATAAAAGCAATTATTTATTTTCTCCACGAGATAGCCAGCTTAGCCACCTGATGAAATCCACTTATGAAACTCTGATTTATTCTATTAATAAGCAATCATGGAAAACTAATTTGTTTCCCCACAACAAACACCAACAGATGCCAAAGAAAAATTGCCCCAGCATAATGAACTTTTGGCGTGTGCGGGGGATTTGCGAGAGAGAGAGAGAAAAGCGGGAAAATCGCTCACCTTTCGACGCTCACTCAGCTGCCAAGAGCACGGGCACAATTCAATTATTGTTTTATAATTAATATTTTGCACATCAAAATCGCATCAGCAGCAGCTGGGAAGCTGGCGCTAAGTTTCACGAACGCCTCCTCCACGCACTTATGAGCATAGCACACGCAATCACCAAAATGGAGGAAAAGCCGGGGAAAACTGGAAAAATTCTAGGGCATTGCGTGTGGCACACAACATGCAACATCGAAAAAGAAATAAAGATAAATTAGGCTGAGAAAATGTGTTACTTGGACAAATATACAGCAAGATAATTAATCCAAACTTCGAGGGTCTAAGAATAATGATTAGATGAAATGTTTGCTTTTAATAAATATGAAAACTAGAGATTAAAATGAAAATGGGAACTAATAAAGTCGAAATTTATTTAAGGAATGTCTCAGTTTACTTTGAAGGATTCCTGATACACTTGTTATCAAATAATTAAAGGCAAAGACTTAGGAGTTTAAGATGGTTTTATCTCTACTTTGCCTCCGACAATTAGACTGTTAATCTATGTTCACCTTGGTTTATTTTGTAATTACTGATATAAAGGATAAAGTTTTAAGTATTTTAAGGTTTTGTCTAGCCCAAAATCAAATTAAAATCCAATCTTGTATGTCTAAATTGCCTGCCATATAGACACGTTATGATCACACATAGCACCACCAGTATGAGTACCCTTTTGCTGCCTCAAAAAACCAACAAAAATGTTGTATCTTTTCCTACTAGCTAGCCAGTTGTCAACTTTTATGCAAATCACTTTGATGGTGCATTCAAACTCAATTAAACGCAAAATATTTACTCGATAGCCCCGAAGATTAATAACTTTTTAAGGACTTCACTCTGGGCAGGATGGCTCTCAGTGAGATAGCTCGAGATGGTCAGGCAAAAAAGATTAATCTCGTTAAACGTTGAGGCGTGCCAGTCTGAAAATGGATCTGACATTGGACTCTGCTCTGGCTGGAAGCCTTTGCATCTGGGCAAACTTTGCGTGCTGCAAAAGTGTTGCACGCCTCTGGAAGCAATCAGGCGAGGAGCCGAGGGCCAGGCGCTCCCACTTGTCATACATATATAATTATTCCTTGGCCAGGGCAAGGACTCTTGCTCCAGCTTCTGGTCCGCTTTGGCTGGCGTCAACTCCCAGTAGTATACTTAATTATATTGTCGTAACTTTAAATGTCATTTGGCCATTGTCTGCGACACATGCGAGAGCAGAGAGAGGTTGGAATTACACAAGACGAAATTGCTGGGACATGTTAAAATAATTCCTGATTAAATTATAATTTTAAGCATTATTTCCTTAAAATTGAATAATGTGGGTGTGCTTAAGAGGTCGAGTAATATTTCTATTACTATTTTATAAAACTACTTTCTGATATTTGTATATTAAATATATAATGACACATTTCTTTATGTATAATCTGTATATTTATAATTCTATATAAAATTTGTTTTCAGTGCAATAATGAGTACAAAACCGAGAGAACAATATATATGTCCCCGTGGATGAGGGAAAGAGAGATGGCTCAAGCCGAGACTGGGACAAATCAGCTGCCGTACGTGGCCGACTCCCTTGGACAACAGAACATTGAGATTCATGTGGCGGAGTGGCGCAAGTCAGAGTTAGGAGAGCGCGTGCCGCTCTGTCCGTCCCCGGCCTAATCCCCCCGGCCAGAGTCGAGTCTGGGGGGTTGGGAACGGGAACTGGCTCTATTTTGCACTTGGGGGGTATGGGTCAAGAAACTTGAAATCTCAACATGCGTTTGCCTCATGATATTTGCCAGCATCCGTTTTCGGCTTGCCGACTCCTCTCAGCCTCCTTTTCCAGTCTGTTAGCTGTAAATATGCTGAAGAATATAATTCATCTGGGCAAAAGATAATGCGGCACAGCTGTAAAATATGGCATTGTGGACCCATATGCTTCCCCGGTTCCCATTTACAGACAATGACCGCTGCCGGCCTTAAAGTCTCATTATTATTGTGCTCATGCAATTGAATTTCAGCGAACAGCAACTTCATTCGTCGGCAAAACAACTACAATGCGATGGGAAAAACCAAACTGACCAGTTTGCCACTGAGAAGCCGCTTTCGGGGAAGATGAGAGCTTACGCTGGGAATAAAGTAATAACAGAATGCAAGCAAATTGTCTCCGATGTAATTGCCAGCATTCAAATCCACAGATGAGCAGAGACATCAATCTCACAGATAGATGCACAAGTTCCAAGTAACAAAGAAATTAATTATTGATTACAAACAGGTTCAGAGACTAAGAATTACTTGTTTTTATATTTAAAAATAATTTTAAAAGTCTTTAAAGGCGAATAGAAATAATACATATTTCTGGAATTGGCTGGAAGCTGAAGCTTTAATGTAGTGTTTGCTTGCTGAAAAGTTGTCCGAATATCCCCAAGCTAATTCCAGATTCTCGGTGACTCAGTGAACTATAACTGGCGTAAAGTACGTGATTGGAATGCCGGAGAAGCGCTGCCCCAAACATGGTCTTATCCAACTGGAGGCACGCAAACAAGGCGGCCGCAAAAGTTTAGGTTCGCTACTTGTTTTGTTTTTTATCATTTCAGTGTTTTATTTTTTCGCTGCTGTTTATCGCCGAGCTGAGCCAGTTGTCAGCCTCGCTCAGTTTTGAGCTGGGACTGAGACTGGGACTTTAGTGCGAGCTTAGCCTGAGCTCAGTTCCCAGTTGACAATCGAGCGAAACGAAATGCAAAAGCAGCTGAGGCGGAACTTTTCGCCACTGTTACTACTGATACTAGTAGTGACCTTGGAGAGGTGCGGGTCCGCAGAAGATTCGCACATTCGCGTGAAACGCATTGTGGGCGGCAAGCAATCGAAGGCGCCGCCGGTCGACGATCCCGTGATTTTCGCCCGGCTCTTCAATCGCGATGCCCGTGTCGAGGGCTTCCGGAATCCCAATACGGGTATCTACAGTTTCCTGGGCATGCATTATGCAGAGCCACCCGTGGGCTCCCTGAGGTACTCCCGGCCGGTGTACAAGAGACTCGGCGGAGACTTTAATGCCACCCGACATGGTCCGCCCTGTATTCAGCCACATCCGCAGATGCCCCAGAGAATTATCGGCGATGAGGACTGTTTGCTGCTCAATGTATATACCCCGCAGATGCCGGATGAGAGTACGGGTCTGCCGGTGTTCGTGTGGATCCATCCGGGGGGCTATCGATATGGCTCCGCCGCCCAGTACGATGCCACTCCTATGGCCCAAAGGGGGGCCATTGTGGTGGCCCCTCAATACCGCCTGGGATCTTTGGGAATCATGGGCGATGGCACTAAGCAGTTTGATGGTAACCTAGCCATGTTCGATCTGGCAGCCGCCCTCCGTTGGGTCACTGATTATATCTCTTATTTTGGCGGCGATCCCAAGAAGATTCAGGCAATTGGCCATGGCTCCGGAGCAGCTAGTGCCATGTACCTCTCGATGTCACCGACGGCGAAGAGTGCTGGCGAAGTTCACGGAGTGGTGGCCATGTCTGGAACTGCCCTATCACAGTACGCGATGGATAAGGATCCCGTTCAGAGTGTCCAGGAGGTGGCTACTATTAATGGTTGTCCCACCGGAAATGAATTGGAGATTGTCAACTGCATGAGAGGAGTAAGTTGATGTTTGATGTAGAGATGTCCATACATGGATATGTGAAGTTCAATGAAAGTTCTATTTGAATATTTCTTTAATCAAAATATTCTCTCTTTTAGAAAAGCGCCGAAGAGATCATCCGGAATGATGACAAAGTCCAAACTGAGCGTTTAGCCGGACGTGCCCTTGTCAAAGGACTCACGGGAAATGTGGGCTTCCAGCCGCACATCGAAAGCGAGGACGATGGCCGAGCACTGCCGAGCCTCATAGTTGGTGAACCGGAAGAGCAACTGAAGAAGAGCAATTTCTCGGGGATTCCCCTACTCACAGGTGTCACGAAACACGAGACCAGCAACTCCGTGACAGTGGAGAATATTGAGAAGGTATTTGGCTCTGCGGAACAGTTCCTGGGCTCCCTCAGCGAGTCCTTGAACAAATTGACCAGCTTCTTAAGGATCGACAAGCTAACGGGAGAGATTGCCAAGCCGCAACTTCCGGGACTGACAAGCGTTCTAACTCCCACACTGAAGGACCTCTGGAAGGTGCCTCAGACCCTGAATGTGGATCAGGTTCTATCTAAGGTCGTCGAGTCTACCACGGATGTTCTGTTCAACCTGCCGGCGGTTCTTACCACTCAGGTTTGGTCTAAGCTCGCTCCAGCATTTATGTACAGCTTCGACTATAATGGAACCAAGTCGAAGGGAATAAATTTCCTGAGAGGCTTACCAATTGTCTCGGAAACGGCCCACGATAAACCGGAGACAGTGGGTCATGGCGATGAGCTCGGCTATATGTTCGATGCTAATGATATCTTTGGCACTCCCATGGAGGAGACCCGCCTAACGAGCTCCGAGGATCTCAAGGTTCGGAATAACCTAATTGATCTTCTGGTTCAGTTTGCCAACAGAGGCAGCAAAAAGGATGACAAGGGTTCATCTCTCTTTCAGAGCGTCACAGGAAAGGCCACTCCTTTCATTAAAATCCACTCAAAAGTGGAGACCTCCAATGATTTTCGCTTCTGCGAGCTGTCCGTCCTCGGTGCCTCACTCTCCCCGTTGACCTCTACAAGCTGTGCAGGATTGGGTAATATCCTGGGACAGCTGGGCGGAGGATTGGGTCAGACTTTGGGCGGAGTAGGCAACACGCTGGGATTGGGGGGCCTTACTGGAACTGGTGGCGGTGGAAACAGAGGCAAGAAGCCAGGAGGCGGCGGTCTCGGGCTGGGAATTTTGTAGAGACAATGTTTATGCGGAGGAAAGTATAAAAAATGTGTAAATGAGATAATAAAATACGCAATAAAGTGTTGAAATTAACAAAATTAAGTGTTAATTATTATTTTCCTGTGACTGTTAATAGACTGTGTAATATTTCCCTGCCCTAAACTACTATATTCAACCTTAAGAAACTTTAAATTCGAAACTTTCTTTCTTCCTTCAATTGCTAATTTATGTACCGCATAAACCCTTGAAAAGTTTCTCTTTCTTTTTGGCTGAATATCGAATGAAGCCTGGGCGCTGGTTCTATTGATTTAAGCTGTTGCCATGACCCGTCGCTCAATTAGCACAGCTCTGTGCCAGCTCAATGCCCGCCGCACTAATCTCCCTATTGACTTTGGTTGCCCCCTCGAAAAACATGGGCCCCAGCCCCCCCATTTTTACGCCTCCACTGGCATTCACAGCCACAACTGAAAAGCGGCGATAAGCAAATTTCCGGCGCGCAAAATTTAAACAAAGAGAGAGAAATTTGTTAGATGAATGGGAGCTGGGGGGGAGGAGAATGGGGAATGTGTGTGGGACCTCCACACAGCCTCCCAGTTTTAAAACTTGTGGCCAGATCTTAGCCCGGGAGCCTTCTGCATAATGTTGCTGCTGATGGTTGGCATTGGCAACACAGTGCAAACAATGGGCATAAGCCTCCGGCCGGTATCAGGGATGGGCAGTGACGACGACGAGCCTCTTCTCAGGGTTGCCTTGGCGCCTTTGTGCAAATTCCTTGTACGCGTTGAACTATGACCAAAAATGCTAAAGCCAAGCCAAAGCCAAAGTCGAAAGCCAAAAACCAAAGCCGGCTTATGGCGGCGGAGTTCCAGCTTTGTTCTCAACCTTCCTCGTTCTTTGGTGGGCGCTGCCAAGTGATGATATTATTAATATTATTAAAACTAATTTTATAAATGAAATCGTTACCCACTCCAGGAGAAGAAGGAGGAGGAGTCAGCTTGGTTTCCATTTGAGGATGCTTTAAAGTTACCAAATTGAGGGTAATGGAAATGGGAAGAAAATTAAGAGAATAAAATTATTACAATTCTGTTAAAATGTTAGATAAATTACCAAGCTAAAAATTTAAATCTCATAAATTATTATTTAAAAAGAACCTAAATATTTTTTTAAACTCCATCCAATTCCAAGCCGACTTTCTTCAGCAGTTACAACTGCAAAACTTTGATGTATTAATCATTCGCCCCGTTGTCCCGGCAATTACGACATCTGTGACAATATTAATGGGCGCAAAAGATTTCACAGTAAGTAGAGAAAAACTTTACAATTAATTAGGCAACAGATGATAAACGATGATTATAGTTGGAGAAACAGCCGGCTCCAAGGCTATAAATGGAAGATGTCTCCATCTGTCTGATCAAGGATTTAATGACGGCCATAAAAGCATTAAGAATGGTTGGGTCCAGACTTCAGGTCTGCTAATAATAGATGATTAGATGACGATGATGATCAAAGCGGCCTGCTAATCCCGTATACCCCCCATCCATTTAACTACTGGCCACAGTGGAAGCTGCGATAATCACCCTCTGGCATCGGTTTCATTTCGGAGTTTCAGTTCATTATGAGGCAGTTTACCTGGACGAGCTTCAATTGGCATAAATCAGAGGCCTTTTATGGCTAAAGTGTCGTCCAATTTCCGAAAGTTTTCCCAGTTAGTTGCTGCCTGTTTTCAACTGGGGAGCCGTAGTTGGTGCTGGGCGGAGGAGTTAGTTTTCCAACCCCTCTCGTTCCACGTACTGCAATTTTTCTTCATTAATGCGTAGTTACGCAATTTCCGTATACAAGAAGTTTTCTACTCGTTGCGTTAATTTTGGCCAATTCAGACGTAGCACCAGCTGAAATTGTACACCCTTATTTGGTCTTTACACTGGAAGAAAGTATTTGCAAATTTGGTAAGGTTTAAGTTGAGTTTTAATAAAGAATTTAAGCTAAGCTCTGTACTAGCGTAGTTAATAGAAAATTGAAACTCACCCCAAATACACCGGGATTTTACATTTTTTATCAGGAATTTAAAGTTATTTTGGCCTAATAGTTTCTTATTTTGTTTTAAGGGAATTCATAGATTAGACAGAGCTCTAAACTGTGAGTTTATGTTCAAGATTTTGTTTATGTCCTATTGGATATATACTGAATTCTTCTTGTGCATTCCTCCTCTTTTACTTTGCCGTACGCCATCCCCCTTCAAGTATCATCATTTTGGTTTTTGTGGTCGTGCCCGGCCTATTTCGAGTCTTTTGCCAAAATTAGTTCCGCCCCTCGATTTATATTGTCATTTCGTGCGTTTCGATTGTGTAAAGCAATTTCCCCCGCCCTCCTGGATGGATGACGGATGGAAGGGGGTCCTGGTTCTCGTTCTGGTACTGCGGGCAGTAGTTTCGGTTGAGTTCTAGTCCTGTCTGTGCGGCTGGCTTTTGGCTTAGCTATTCCATCAAGTTACGGCATTGCGGCGTGTTACCGTTCCCCCTTTTCCTCCTCGGCAATGGAAATGGCAATGGAAATGTTGACTGCGATACAATTGTAATTCCCCTCACTACTACTACCGCATGTGTGTGCCTATGTGGGTGGGTGTGGGTGTGGACCAAGGTGCATAAATTAGGCCAGTCATTTACCGTTAATAGCAGTTGGCAGCAGCAGCTGCTCCAGTTGCCCAATGTTGTGTACTTTTCAAATTACTTTGCAGTGCCAACTTTGACCTCAGCAGATTGGCAACATTATCAGGTTCAACATTTCGCCAAAATGTGTATAGAAATGTGTATGAAAATGGCTTATAAAGGGTTTTGACTTAAAACTTTTAAGAATTGGAATGAAATTTTAATTTGGTGATTTCAAAGAATGTATTTAGATAATTAAAGTTTTGTATATCTCTAATTGCATTTGGATTTAAACCTCTAAAAATATAAAAAAATTAATACGTGTTCTACACATATGTATGGATTTCTTAAAAAAATATTGTTTGGTTTTCTTTGGTCTGTTCCCTGTTAAATAGGTTATTTCTAGAAATCGGATTACACCTATTGATCGACTATGCATATGCCTTAATGAAATTGCCAAAACTTTCCTAATCTGTTCGAGGTATGAGCTGAACATGAAGCGTTATGCATTCAAGGCATCTGAATTCAAAGCAACAATTGGTCTAATCTTAATAATGGAATTTTGAAGCCCCTGGCCCCTGGCAGTTTCAGCTTCAATTTCCGTGCAATGGTCTTCCCCACTCCTGCCCCAAATCTCCACCCACTCGATCCCTCTTGTATGTATGTGCCCGGCTGTCTATCCGTTTCGATTTGGATGTGGGTGAGGCGACCATGAGGGCTGTCAGCCTCAATTTTGGGCCAGCCACTTGGCCATTGTTCGAATTTTGACATAAGCAAAAATCCCAGCTCAATTCCCCTTTCCTAAATTCATCACAACGCTAGTGTGCACTGCAAGAAATTATTTAATTGTGAAAAACCTTAGTTTAAGTGAAAAGGTCGACAACTTAAACAAAAACAATTAAGTCATTATAGTTTCAAGTCAATAAAACCTTATTTCTTAGCACTGTACAACAGTTTTACAGTATTCTTTTGTCTTTCTTTTAAGTAATATTTTTCAAAGATACTTAGTTTAATTCTATTAAATTGTTCAGGATTTTTTCTAGCAGTGCTTGCCGAACATAATGCTCAGATTATGAGCTGCGCTTTGACTACGTCAATGGCAGTCCAGTCACATTCAGATTCAGGAGCATTCAATTCACTCCACTCGTACTCGGCTCGATTTGGACAGAATTAAGTGAGCTGCTTGAAGGGTTGCAGGCCTGCGTCTCTCTAATTAAAATTGATTACCACAATTTGGGTATTGATTGGCCTGAAACACGCACAATGACCAAGCCAAGTTTTCCATAATTCTCGCCCATTCAACTGTTAACAGTTTTGACCCGCGATGTCTTTGTTTTGTATCTGACACCTTTTCCCCGGTGCTGCCATCATCCTCCAACCATTAATTAGCCGCACGCAATCGGTGGGAGCAGGCTTATTGATTACCTTACCGCACGGGGCTGGAGGGGGGCTTGAACTTTACCGGGTTCGATGTCACACGTGTGTGTACGTCTTATGACTTATTTACGCCGCTGATTGTTTCTGACATCTGTTG
Source organism: Drosophila kikkawai (assembly GCF_030179895.1). Lineage (NCBI taxonomy): Eukaryota > Metazoa > Arthropoda > Insecta > Diptera > Drosophilidae > Drosophila > Drosophila kikkawai. The sequence goes on from NC_091729.1 coordinate 9,451,898, forward strand.
TAATTGACACTTTTCGCAAGCTCCACTAATGGACGAAGACGCGCAACAAGACCGCAAAAGCCACTGTCAGACCGCAATCTCTTTCTCTTAGCATCAATCCATCAGAATAGACCACCCTATCGAGGACATCCCTAATGGCTGTGGAGTAAATGGCAGCAGTTTCAAGTCGGAGACGTATGGGTGCACAATGTTTGCAAAATATCCGATTACATTTGCATTTGATTATGGTCAGCAGAGGGAAGGCAAAGGATACAAAAACCATATGATATTTATCAATTTGACATATTTAACTAATAAATAAAATGTGGTATAATATTTATGCTAATCAATATGGCATATCACTGATGTTGATATGCTTTCAGCTTTTATGCAATGAAATAAGGAATTTATCATGGCTATACTAAGGTTTATCCTTTCAGTTTATAATTGTAGCTTGGTATTACTTCCAATTTCTAACTATTTCACATTAATATACGCTGTAAATATCCTAAAATATATGCTATGCTAGTTTAGGCAGTTTATCCTCACTCATTTTCACACTCCCTTGCAATGTTTATCTTTCCCAATCTCTCCGAAAAGAGTTCATTAGGAAGTACGAATTCTGTGCATCCCTGCTTGCTGGCAGCAGTGCCTTAATCTAGTCGGGAATATAAATTTAAAATTACATTACGTTCATGTAACAGGGATGGGTATGTGCTTTGGAGTTGGGATAGCTTGGGCGATGCCATGACAGCACGACAAGCCGGCATCCTCCGCTGGAAATCAACGCCAAATGTGAGTTGCTTTTACAAGCGCCGCGGGTGCCCTGACAAGGAGTGAGACCCATTCCACCATAGATGGGAATCCAAAGCCCGCAACCCATACTCGGTGTGCCTGCTCGGGCGCCAAGTGCATTGGAATGTGTGGCAGCTGCAATTGTGCGGCAATAAATTATTGTGCAACACGCAGACATCGCAGACGGGGGTGAACCCAACTCAACTCGACTCAACCGAACCAAACCAAACTGAACTGAACCGGGCTGAGTGAGTGAGTGCAGGAGTGAGTGGTCGGGCGTTGCTGGCATGGTAATGAATGCTACGAAAATTTTTTAACAATTTTTTAACTTAAAAATTACGACAGCGCTGACAATTTGCCATAAAAAGCGACGGCAAACTGAGGACTGCAGAATGGCGGAGGCTGTCTGAATTTTGTGCTGACTCCGACTATGACTCTGCGGGAGTGAGGGTAGCAGTTGTCTTCTCCTCGTCTCATTTCAGAATAAAGGCGACTCTTGAAATGGGAATTCTGATTGGAGATGGCTGCGTGAGAGAAGGGATTTCTTTGGAATAAAGGATTAAAGCCTATGAATTCTCTTTGAAATTGCTAAAATATCATGTAAAATAACCAATATTGTTGCAAACAGTGCACTAGAAATTCCCAAGTCTGAATTCTGTGTGCAAACGTTGAAGAGTGTTGTTAGAAAAGTTGGTTTTTGGGGAAAGCAAAACAGACTGGGAAAACAACCTGCACTTGTCTTTTGACAATAAACAATCTGTGTAGGATGTAGTTAAGTCTGGATTTATATATATTGCATAAAGCTACAAAGCTACTCCTTTATAGTTCATTCATTTTCCAGATATTTAAGTATCTATTCCCCTTTTCAAAATATTATCCTCGATCACTATTAGATTTTTCCCATCTCTAGATAGCAACTGCTGATGGCTGACTGCTCCGTTGGCATTTTTGCTTTTGTTACACCCATTTGATGTACCTTGAACACACACGCTGCTGGATGTGTGTGTACTTGCAATATTTTACTCTGCCAAATGGGGGAAGGTTAAGGCTCATTTGTCAAACGTCACGGCTTGATGATGCAATTGTTGTTTGTGCCACGCATGTTGTCATTTAGTTTGCATGCAGATTTATGCCCTAGTCGGGTTATTTAAATATTCCTTTATTTTATATCCAATGCTCTTTCGTGTAATGTTGTTGATCATCCCATTTATGGCTTATTTATGCAAGCTTTAAAAACAAAAACTCTGTCAACTGTCAGTTGGCATTTTGATTGACAAAAGCTTTTTACCTGTTTCGGGCCACCGTATTTTCCTCTTAAGTAAACATATCGTATTACAGCCCCAGCCGCAGCTGCTTTCATAGGGGTTAGTTGCCAAAGAATAACACTTAAAGATGTGGGTGGAAGGTCTTGAAATCCACCCTCGATATCCAATGACAATTTATGCGTTTTTAAAGAGTCCTTTTTCTATTTTCCTCCCCTTCTCCCCGGGACTCATGCGATTCGTGTTTATCTTGTGCTTTTTTGCTGTTAACGCTCGCCTGCATTTCGTCGGTGGCCCTAAGAAAATATTATTCTTTAATTTCTGCGCTACTGCATTTTCCTACCTTTGCTATTTTTGTGTCGCTTTTTATGCAGCCGACTAGCTGGCAGCCAAAAGGCATAAATTCACAATGGTAGAAGAGGGCGAGATGGAGACAGATTTACCTTTGGAAAGTTCTCCCTCATCTTTCTGCTGAAAACTTCGCAATTGGTTTCTACTCCCTTGCATCTCGTTTGCCTTCCATCCAATTTTTGTGGATCGCATCGCTTACAGAAATCGCTGCACAAGTTTGGGGCGCCACACAACTAACTTTGATGCATAAACTTTTCCTTTGCCAGCCGTGGAATGAATGAAATATTTCCCTCTGTTACTTCTTCGGCTTTTCTGGCATCTCAAGCTGTTTAATTGTCAGGCAAATTTCGCTTGGTTCATTGAATTCAAAGTAAACTTTGTACGTCTTTGCGGTGGCTTGCTGGAGCGAAGGAGAATAAGTTGTACGAAAAGGATATTGGGATATTGGGGGAGATGCACTATTGGTTTTTATGGTGGATACTGATAGGATAGGAGAGAGACATAAATATAACAGACAGATGGATGCAAGTCTTATTCCATAAACTGTATAATTTTGATCTGAACTGAAATGTGACAACGTTTTCCATAGAATTTGTAGTATATAGATAGCCAAACTTGGAAAATTGAACTTTGAAGTTGTTCGCCTTAGTCAAATTGATAATACGGAACGAATTTTTTGTATACCTTAGGGTGTAACAATTTAATACTCTTCTAAATTATAATTTTTAATGTTCAAAAGAGCAGTTTTTTTGCAAACTTTTTTGGGGGTATAGGTATCTAATATTATACGAATTTTAAGGATATGTAGAGCTGTTGATAACTTATTTCTTCTCCCATTTTCTCATGTTCTAATTTATCCTTCATTACCGCATCAACACTCCTCTTAAAATGTCGTTGAAAATGCATTTCAAAACTACTTTTCACATTGTCAGGTCTAAGACCCGCTAAGCTCAATGCGGAAAAGGAAAAACTGCTGGGCGAGTACGTGTAAATATTTTGCCAAGTCTGTTCGGATGGAGCATTAATCATATTAAACAGGAGCAGGCGTCAGACGACGGCTGGATTTTCAGCTGCCTTCTTTTGTTCCTTTTTATGGCTGGATGTGTACTCGTCATACAGTGCGTATGATTATTACCACTATTATTAATATTATCATGCGCTCGGTGGTCGTGGGCTTGACTCGGCGCCGGGAGCTTGTTTTTCCGGGACACGAGCAAAATCGCGCGGCAAAGGAGACATCGTCATTGCAATTATTTACAAAATCAGAGCACGTCCTGGCTCTGCTTTTATGCGATTACGTGTATGTGTGCGTGCTGTGTGTCTGTGTCTGTGCACTAAAATGCCTTGAGCCGAATCGCTTATTACGCCACCGAAAGGGACAGCAACCCAAGAAGAAAGAGACACACAGATCTTGACAGGCTCCAGTTATGCCTTTCTTATTTATTTAATCTAAGGTAGGAGATTTTTATATATTTTTTCTACTTTGTTTTTCGCGTAAAAACGTATTTATATTTCCCGATAGCTTGCAGTTTTTATCGTTTAAGATTGCCATTTGTTAGATAAGTTAGTTGGAACTTAAATAATTTTCCTAAAATAGAATTTTTGCAAAATTTTTTTATAAGGTTAAGACATCCTGTCTCCAGACTAACAAACAATGATCAAGGAAGTACTTTATTGCCAACAATTTAAATAAAACGTATTGCCGCCCAAAAAGAAAACTTTCAATTATAAAATGTATGAGTCGAGTCCCGGAAACTTTTCGGAAACAATTACGTCAAGTGTTGGGAATTTCCACCCAACTCCTTTCTGGCGAGTGTTCGTAATAAGCCACTTTCCCTAATGACAAGACATTTTCAGATCCTTAGCCGGCAACTTTTTAATTTCCCAGTTTGCCCATCCGGCCTCCATTAGCATATAGACGCCCGGAGAGAGTGCAGTCATAAAGAAAAGTTTCGGCGCCCCATCCAGGCTTCCAGCGACCTTTATTGTTAATCCACGCATGCTCTCCTTGTGCAATATCCATTTGGCCCCAAACTCTTTTGCGACAGGGTCTCCCCCTTCTCCCAATGTGGGGTGTATGGGGGTCCTGTCTATAAGTCTGTCCTCCATCTGGTTGCGTAACTTTTGCGGCAGTGGTTTTAATTTAAATTGACAACATCAAGCAGTTAAGTACTTGCAGCGACATTTTAATAGCTTGTAAGCCCCACGAGTACCGAAAACTTCCCCTTAGCCGAACGAAAGCTGAGCAAACCAAACAAACACCTTCTCCCCAGCAGCGAGCACCAGCACCCCCTTTGTCCGGATGCCACGTCAAGCCAAAGAAAATAAATACAACGGACGCTTATTTACATATTCCCAAACGTAAATACGCGCCATTTTTATTTGCTCCACGTTCTTTTATATTTTTTGTTGTTCTTTTTTTTTTTGTATTTTTTTTTTAAATACATATTCGGGCACTCAGCGAGTCTTTGCTGGGTTTTATGGTACCCTGGAAGTGCATAGGGTTAAATGTGGTGTAGCGGAGGGAAAATAATATAACGTTGACATTATGTACATTTATGGTTAAACTATTTAAAAATATTTGTAAAATATTTCTTTATTTATACATATAATATTAATAGTAAATAAAATTTGCAGCTTTTATTTGTTATATGAGCGTTTTGCCAGTGTATGCGGAGTACTCTAAAAATTCCCAAGTCTTAATTCCGGAAATTTCTCGCTGGTATACAAGCGAGGAAAGGTTGAATTCTGATCTTTACTGTTGCACTAGGCTTAGTGATTTAGCATATAGTTGAGCCTTTATAATAACATAATAAAAGTAATATATTTAAAATAATATTTAAAAAACAACCAATAGTGTAGGAACATAGTAGAAACACCACTTAGCGCAAGTGTAATCAATCTATTATGAATAAGTAGACACATACATATGTATATCGATAAAATCGATAGAAGGATATTGGGGATCTGCGATCTCTACTTCTTGTCGGCGTTGTTGTGCAATAAGTTCAGAAAGTTCTGGTGTGTAAAAATAAAATAAAGAACTACAATATAAAAGCCCTATAATAGGAAAACAAATAAGTGAAAATAATTTCCCATATTATAGGATACTCCCCCGTCGACTACAATGACCTATCCCTCTGGCTTTTCATTTGATTTCATTCCTTTTTTTCTGGTCGTTTTTAAGAAAGAATTTGCATAAAGTGAAAACAAGCATTTTAATTTCACTCGACGTAGCAAAAATGAAATGTGCGACAGCATATACGAAGAGGTAGTAAACGCTACCATTTACCGCTGGCAACCGCCACTCCTGCTGCCCCATCGGCTCCCTGGAAATCCCCAGAGCGTTAAAAAGTTTTGCAGGAGAAGCGACAGCGTGAGCGGACCCACTGAAAAAACGCACTGGAAGGTAAGCAAAAGGGGCGACAGTCGTAATTGTCGGGGACCAGCAGCAGCATGGACCATGGAGTGGGTGAAAAAGCGCAATGCCAGCAGACAAAAACAAACCAATTTAAATTAGACAACCCCCGCTGGGTAAATCTTCCACCGTTTCTTTTGGGGGTTTGGGGGTATAAAGTGTTGAAAACTTTTGGCATCAACTTTTGACATTTGCAGTGCACTAAATGGAAATTCTGGCCAGGATTAGGCAAAGTGTCCGAAGCCCAGAAGAAGAAATGATAAATGTTCGTTTTGGTCAGTTCGCTTTTTGTATCCCTGCATACACTTAAATAAAATGTCAAAGATTCAATGGATTTAATAGAAGATGTAGTATTTTGTTAAATAAAATTGACTAAACTTTAATTTGATGTGATAATATTTGGCAATCCTTAAGAATTTCTGAAATTTTAAATACTACGTAATTTAAAATATTTAATTATTATTGATAAAATGATGGATAAAAATGCATTAAATATTTTTTTGTATTTTATTTTTATTTTTTTTAACAAAAAGATGTGTTTTTTTTTAAATATTTTTTTAAGTGCTTGAGGTAACACATAATGAAAACAATTTCTGGACTGTGCTTGGTCTGGCTCATCCTCCTGCCATTCTCTCTCTAGATTTGAGGTACTTGGGGCCCGGGACCCCATTTGAAATGGGACACATGCCACGCTGGCAGTTTAATATAATTTAAACCTAAACACATACCACGACAGAGGCACACATTTATACTATATCAAGAGGTATTTGTCTCGTTTCCCCACTGCAAGTGAGTTGGGGTTTTGTCAAGTATCCGCCGCGTCTGCCATTTGACGCTCGGTCCCATAAATTACCAGACACTTGGCAGGGAGCGTATATAGCGAAGGCATCTTCACATTTCTGGTTAGTCATTTGCCTGCCCCACACACACACACACACACACACACAGACACACTCGCACCATTATCTAGACACAAAAACAAAACTATTAAGTGGGCATAAAACTGGCTACGGTCTATGGGTAATTTTCCCCCAAACACTGAAGGACCTCTTCTGTTCCGCCAGGAGGCGGGGTCAGCTGATGTTTGTTGCCACAGTGGAACCACCCTCGGACTAATGGAATATGCAAAAACATTCTGGTAGATATAAACCAGGCAAAGAGGCTTAATAAATCCGAAAGATCCTACATTTAAGGGAATGCTTGTGTTCGTTTCATGGCCATGGGCGGATCGTAAAAACTAAGAATTTAAGAGAGCTTAACCTTGAGGTATTGTGTTGGGCTTGCACTTTATAGCTATATTTATTTGATGCCAAATGGAAAATAAATAAAATAACAAGGATTCTCTTAAGAAAATTTGCATTAGAAAGTTTTTAGAGTTTGATATCTTATTTAACAAAAAAATAAAAGAGTATGGTTCTTAGTTGGGAGATTAGTTAACCAGCCGTATCTTAATTACCCCTCAAAATCAGAGAGAAAAGAAAGAACTATTAATCAAGTAACTAATTTTTTCCGATTTAATATTCAGCTCAAGCCGCAACTGCATATGTAAATTATCCTTTATTGAGCATTTATTTGCAACTAATTTGGCATTGATTTCAATAAATTAGTATTTAATTGGTTGCACTCGCGTTTTTTGTGGCACAATTGATTGCGCTAATTGACAAAAACCGAACGAGAACAAATGAGAGAACGTGGCCAACAGGTACGTACGGATATTGCATGTGCAATGAGCCAAGATTTTAATTGGATGGACTGGGGAATTTCCTCAGTCAGATTTTAGCTCCAGCTCCTGCCATCCTCCCCATCAAATCGAGAAAAAACTTTGCCACCTTTTGGGCGAATTGTGACCCGCCCTCTCCAGACATTCTCAAGTGCAAAGTTTGTTCCTTAGGCTGGCTGGCGGGGAAAAATATCCCCAGGGACCGTCGGCATCGCCCGAGTGGCGTCTTCCTGTCTCTGCCGGCTTCTTCGGGGGTTGTGCATTTAGCTGCTCGAATACCGAGGGGGTAGCTCAGATGTCAAGGAGACAGAATGCACGGGGGTTGGCCAGGTCTAAAAAGTCAATCACAATTCCCAGTGCAATCACAGCACGCGTATTAATATTTAAAGAGGTCATCGGAATTGGTTTCTCTGTCTTTGAGCCACTTATTGCCGTGTGCGGAGTTTGAGATAAGACGTAGCAATCTTGTGGCCTGCAATATTTTCCACTTATTTTCCGATTTGTTGCAGTTAAGTGGCGGCCTCACCAGACGCTCCAAGAAGCAATAGCAACCCCAGATGTTCGTATCTTGATATATTTTATGTCTGGCAATTTGCCCTGGTCCTCGGCTCTTTTGTGTTTTTATGATTTGTCTCAGCATGGATTTCGCTTTCACGTTGTTGCATTTTTAATGCCAAGTCTCGGGATTGATTTCGCATTTGCATTCCCTGGGATTCGCCACCTTTTATTTATGATTTTCCGCCCAGCCAGAGACTAGGAGATATGCATCTTGTGGATGCACAGCGACAGCCACTGTCTGCTCGCCGTCTGGCCTGGTGCTAAAACTTCCGTTTGGCACTGGGGAAAAGCCAAGTGAAAACTTTCCCTTTTTGTCACTGTCTATTCAGCGAGCCCCGGCATTTCAATTACGTTTCCCTCGCAATCAATCACACTCGAAGTTGGAAAAGCTCTCCTCTATGTTACATCCTGGAAGCGGGAGAGTGGAAAAACATTTTGCATTTCCCTCTCCGAGTTATGCTAAGTGATTTGCTCATTGATCATTTGTCTGAAGTATCGGGCATTAAGATGAACTTTTTGATTTGATTGTGACCGCCCAAAGTCACAAATACAAATCTACAAATAGGAATGCCTTTAGAAGAATTCCGACTGCTTAATTCTAAAAGTTTAAGCTTTGCTTACTCTTTTAAAACTTTGAACTCACCTCCATTGCCTATGGTTTTTCTCCATATTTACTAGGCTATTTTTCGGGCTAACATAAATAATTCCCCATGGATTTAAGCACTTACCTCGCACAATTTTCTTATAATTTGTTATGCCAGTTGCTGGCCAAACTTTTAATTCAACAGCAAAACCCGAATGAATAAAATTATGCCAAGGCAAATGAATTAACACTTTTGGGTATACATTCTTTGGGACTGAGCCCCCGGCCCAGCATCCGTTTTCCCCCCGCCCGCCACAACTTTTGATATAATTCCCCTGGCTGAAAAGTTTTGCGAGAGAAAAGGGGAAAAGAGCCGGGCTCTACCGGAACTTCCGTGCACTGCTCAAGTTCTGGGCCGTCGCATCGCCTTGGCTGAAAAGAATCTCTTCCGTTCCTGCTGCTGCCGCCACAGCCCCTTTTGGGGTGTGGGGGCGTGGCAGCAAAATTAATTTGTATTGTTTTGTCTGGGGGCGAGAGACGAGGCCAAAGAGCAAACAATGCGAGAGCTGTGAGAGCTCAAAAACCGCAGCCACTAAATGCATTACGTGCGGAGAGGAAGGAGGACCGGAGAAAATGCTGGGGAAAAGCGGTGAAAAGCTGGGTGTTTCCCTCCTCTGCGGCTACACTGTAACGGCTTTTGTGTGCTGGTGTGGGCGAGCGTTGGGTTTGGCATTGTTTTCCTGCACGGATATCCTTAATGAGTGAAACTGGGCTGCCGCTGCCATCTCCTGTAGAGCAACAGCAGCTGCCGCCCACAAGACAGCAGCCAGCCATCATAATTACCCCACCCACGTGGCACCACCCTCCGCCACTGGACGCAAACCCAGCTGACAAACACACTCGAGGTCCTGGCACTCAAGAAACCCCACACCGGGAGCAATACGAATTCCTGGCGGGGGACTTTGCAGCTTCTTCGTATCTCTGACCACATGAGCACATAAATCTTCGCCGGAACCACAGTAGTTGGAGAGGTGTCAAGGAATGCAAAAACTTTTTATGAAATATGTGTTGACATCGAGAAATCTATTTGTAAATTAAATTTAATATAAATTAGTTGGAATTTAATACGTAAAATATCTTACGTTGAGGAGGAAGAATGGTTACAACTTTTCTGAAGCATCTAAAAATACCTTTTCATAAATTTAAGTTAATCTTTGAATATTTTAATCAAACAACTTCAAGGAGCTTTCTTTTTTTAGTTTACACCTTATTCTTCAATTTTAAATTTATTTTTTAAATTTACTTACTCTCAAAAACCCTGTGTTTATATTCGTTTTCGTCCCACTGTAATAGCACCCCATCGTTATGGCCGTATAATTATCACGATGATCACTTTTCAACATTACCAAAGCGAGGAAACTTTTATATTAAAAGTAAACTTATGACAAACGAGCAAAGGAAAGGAAGCAACAGAGGCAGGCAGGGGCTGAAAAAAAACACAGAAAAAATGGAATCCTGGACAGGACTCAGACAAACACCCGCACACACGCACGTGGGGTGCCCATTGTCAAGTGTAATTTATCATTCAGTCAACGTCCTTCGATTGCAGTTTATCTTCCGAACTTACTTTACTGGGTCGTCACTGTAATTTCTCTTGCCTCTCCATAGAGATATATACATATATCCTGCTCCCTTATCTGGAGTTCCCTCGTGCTCTATTCCGACTCTCTTTCTTCCTTTTACACTGCCCACGGTGCCCGGTTTCCCTTTTCCCACGAGTAAAAGCAAAGGGAAAGTATATTAGGGGAACAACAAGGATATTCCCTCAGAGTTGTTATTGTCCTGGCAGAGAATGAATGGAAAATCAGGAAAATCTGACCCCCGGTTGTTAGTTTCCTTGCAAGGATTTTTAAAGCCAATGGGAGCAAAATAGCAATTAACATGGATTTTGAAGCATCCACCTCAACTCCCCCCTACTTTTCCCCCATTCCCAGCCTGGCAATAATCGGAAATAATTGAAGAAAAGAAGGTAGAACAGGAGCAGAAAAAAGAAAATACTTATTGTTCGGAAAAGATAGGATGGGGGCCCTTTGAAGGTTGTTTGTATGTGCAATTTGTAACGTTTTAATTGTTGTTTATGCGATCTAGAATGGATTGGCCCCCAGTTTTCATTCACGGAGGAGAAGGAAGAAAAGCTGCACTGCCGCAAGCCACTGAGCTAATTTTGATTGCGGTGCAGGTGGGTGGCATCGGCAGGTGAAAGACGACGATGTTGGTTCCTAATTAACTATGCCACTGATGTTTGGTTCGATTCAGCAGATTGGCTTCAAATGCGGGTTAACAGGAAGCTTAAATGGTTAATGCCTTTGGGGAATACAAAGCACGGCGAGTCGTCGTCAGTCATGCAAATAAGATGTGGGACATTTCCGGGACTAGAAAATAGAGAATAAGGTTCTGATAAGAAGACTGAAATTGCCTTTGAGTCCCTTTAATTCCATTAGGCTTAGAAACATTTTAAATAATTTGATTTATTTTGAAATCTATAGAAACCTTTAAGATATTTGAAGTAGTATTATCTGAGCTAATATATTGGAATAAATAAATAAATAAAATAAAAATGAGAGAGTAATATAAATATACTGAGATCTTGTGGTTTATTTAAAGTGTAAAATCCATGCTAAATATAACTTATTTATGTGGAGTTATTTCAATTTATAAGTAAACATATAGAAGGTTGCTTAATGAATCACAAACGAAAAAATTTAAATAAATAAAACAATGGGTCCATAATAATTGATTAATAAATAACAAAACATTTCAATAATTAAATCTGAAAAATATTAATATATAGTTTAATTTCCCTTTAACTTAAATATATATGGGTCATCACATGCACACCGATTAATTTTAATTGTAATTAATTTATGTTTGTATTCCTTACTCCTAAGTCTTGTTAATTAACTATTTTGAGAATCCCTCATGTCACGTGCATTTGCAGTTAACGGTCTTCATTAAAATTCAAATTTTACTCGTTACTTCTTTCCGACTCTCAATCAGCAAACATTTCTCTCAGTTTTCTCACCATTTTCTCTCTGTTTTTGTAAGCAACCAGGAAGCGTAGGAATTCCGGTTGTAACTCCGAAAATTTTATTTATTTGAGGAGTGCGCAGACTCAACAATTTTGCCGGCAGGATTCAACAACAAATGTTTATGCTTAGGCATTTTATAATAAACAAACTTGGCCGGAATCACTGCTATACAGAAACTTAAATTAAATTACTTTAATTATATAATTAAAGTAAAATAAAATTTTTGGAGTATAAATTGATGTATATATTAATTTTAGTTTATATATTTTTATTTAAAGTTGAATAAAAACTCATTTAAAATTTTTGAAAGATTTTAAATTAAAATAACATACAAATTTACAATATCTAAAATATTTTTTTTTACTTTAAGTAATAGTTAGCCAATTATTAAAATTTATTTTAATTTCAAATTCAATTAATTTCAATATTCAATTGAATTTTAGTATTTATTTAAATGCTGATTAATTCAACTTAATTCAAATTTTATAAATGTAATTTAGAATTTTAGGTAGAAACCATATAGGATGCTACAGATATCACTACGTATTTAAAAACCCTTGAAATGTTGCCTACAAGAATGCAAATTAATTTTTTTGGAAACTAAATTCGATGAAAATTAATCATTTTTAACAATGAAAGGTAAGATTTTCTAGCAGAGTTTTGACTAGTGACTTCTGAAAGTATCTCCGCATATTTTAGATTTTTTTCAAATTTTTTATCAGTTGTCCCGGCCAAACTTATTTACAACTGCTAACTGCTACTTTCTCGTTCTCGTTCTTGCTCTCTTTCTCAATTTTACCCCGAACTTTGCCCCGCTAGGAACAGCTGATTTCCCTGCAGGAATTTACTCCGAAAAGTATCCTTCGATTTCCCCAGACAAGTTCAAAAGCCGAGCGGCGACGAAGCTCGGAACTCACCACGCTGGCGAACATTGCTGTGGACTGTTCCCGGTGGCTATGTTCCAAAGGACCCCCACGTATCAACGTTGGCCAACGCAAAGCGTTCAGTTGAGTTTTGGTTACTGCCGCCAACGGTTAACGAACTGAAGGTGAGCGCGTGTCGGGCTTTTCGGCATGAAAGCCAACTTCGTGTGCGATTGACAGGAAATATAAACAAGCGAAGACCTTTGAAGTAAAATTTAAATAATTTAAAAACACTAGGAACATGTGTCAGCTAGACTCTGGCCAAATTTGGCCAGAAGCGTTTAGGCCGCACACCGAAATGTGAACTTCTCCCACAGCTGTGTGGCGTGCTGTGTGTAGGAGGAAATGTAACGAATTGTGTGCGAATAGAATACTACGAAGAAGTCGAGGAAAAAGTCAAGCAACACGAGAATATATATCCGTATATATATATATCTATATATTCTGTGGAAGTCGCTCCCCTCGCGTGTGCTGTGAGTGTGTGCGGGAGCTGGGCAAATAAATGCTCTTGCAACGCTTTTTTAGCCAGTTTATCTTAAGGCGAAATACTGTAAAAAATCGTAAAATGGATTTACGTTTCGTATTCATCGTTTTCCTGCTCAAGTGGACCCATGCACAAGGTAAGCAGGCAGTGAGGAAAGAAAAACATACAACTCAAACTGAATAAAAACCCATTCTGGCCATGGATTTACTTGCTTCCTTCCCTGCATTTCTGGGTGTTTGCCCGGCATTCTGTGTTTGTGCACCTGCCACAGCTCGCTGTGGACCCTCATCCTCCTCCTCCTGCCCTTTCCCTCAAGTGCAATTCAGTGCCTGCTGCAATTGCAAATATTCCATAGAAAATTGCTCAACAGAGAGAAGTGCCAGCTCGTGAATGTATGACATTTGTATGGCTGTGCGATCCCGTAATGAGTTGCATTTAACTCCAGCCAACTCACTTGGCCGAGATGTTTTGGGAGCCCGGCATACCATATTTATGATGATTGCCGGCAAGGTGTTGAATGGGCATAAAGCATCAAAGCCAACCCGGAGGAATCCCAGGGATGTCAGGCTTGAATGCATCTGAATGCAGGTTTATTGATAGCCTAGGATGTCTGGGAATCTGCTCTCAAAACGCAGACAAATCTTATGAATACTTTTTTTTGTTTATAATTCGAATTATTGATCATTAAAAATTAAAATTTTAAAGCATTTTACCATTAATAAGAAGTTGAGTTTATGAAGAACTTACAATTCAATCTATATTTCTAAAATTTGTGTAATATATATATATGTAATTTTGTCATTTTTGAGCAACTTTATTTGAGGTTTTATTTATTAAAATATTTAAAGAAAATATATTTTGGCTTACTTTGATTTTATTTATAAAGTTTAATTAAATTTGTCAAAAAAGAACTTTTTCTAAAGTGAAGTTTTCGGGTGTTTTAGGAAACAAAAAGAAAACTATACACACTCTTTGAATTTTACTTGATTTGGATGTAAGCTGTTTTAGATTTAGAAACTTTTTCAATATTTAAAATTTATAAAAATTATCTGAAGATAGAATACAATCTTACTTTCAAAATCCATTTAGAAGTGAAGATGCAGAGTGGAAATCTTTACAATTACAAGAATTTCCTTTTAATTGTCACTGATTTAAAATCACACATCTACTCAGGAATCCAGAAGTAATTTCAACACTCTGCTTAACTCAAAGTAACTTGCCGGATTAGCATATTTCCTGATTTGCATTTATTGGCCCAAAACTCTTGGATAACTTGAGGCATTTCCAGAATCATTTCATCCGTCCAAACATACTTATGTACGAAATGCATTGATTACTTCCTGCACAGAGCCCAAAACTTTTGCCAACTATAATTCATAACTCTTGCTTATCTCACCATTAAGTTGTAGCCATCAAATGGGAATTCGTGTGTGCAAAACTTTTATGCCAGACGCAAAACAATTTCCGCAGTTCCGTCGTGTCCTCCCCCAAGTACCCGCAACCATCCTTTCTGCCAGCCAAACAAATTAGTGGAAAATGTTTTGGCAAGAAACGGGAACGAGAACGAGAACGAGAACAAGCTGAAAGTCCCCCTTGGGCTGGCTAACTAACCGAAATGAGTATGAATACGAGTCGTGGCTTCCCAATGCGAGTGGCACTCACTCAGGGCCATGACTCAAGCGGACGGACTGCTTTTGTTGCATAAAATATGCGCATTTAATAAGGGGGCTCCCACACTCCCCGTGTGAGCGGAATGAATATGTAAATGTAAATGCTGGTCCACAAAAAAAAAAAGGAGGAAAACGTTCCACACAAATGATACAAAAGATATTTCATATTTTCCGTATATACATATACTCGAACATACATCCACGCCCTCGTACTTGTGTACATTTCCATTTTGCCGCTGTTCAATTTGCGTTCTTTACGCTCCACTCGCCTTTTTTGGTTAAAGGCCATTTTTATTATGTAGTTCAGGCATGTAAACGAATTCAATTGAATAATATCCTGTCATTTTGTTGTTACATCCTCTTCGGGCCACCCATTATCTTCGTCGAGTTTTCCCTTCCCCCCGCACGTTTGGCATGTCAGAATATATATCAGCGCACAAAATCCGCCGATGCAGGATGAAGGATATGGAGGAAGGAGTAAATAAATAAATCCCGACAACACGCGTGTCGCTGCTCCTGCACCTATCCCGCTTTTCCCCGGCGCTCAAAAGTATGCAATAAATTTGAAGCAAAAAATATATTGGCATTTTAGTGGGTTGGCTGCATACACATACACACATACGTGTGTTCCGTTGTTGTGCGTGTGTGTCCAATGAAAAGAAAATTAAATACTTTTCGGCAAGTATTTTTCTTTGAGTAAATTAAATTCTGCCAGCCTGTTTGTCGCAGTTTCTTTAGGCTTTCTTTTTGTGTCTTTCTTTTTTATGATTTTAAATTGAAGCTATTTCATGTTTAAGGCTTAAAAATAAACATATTTTAAAGTCAATTTCTGCAATTATGTTATTCTTTTAGCAGGGAGAATAGATGTAGTAACTGTGAACGAATTTAAATAGTAAAATATTTTGAGTTAAACATAAAATTTAAAAAAATATTTGTATTGTTACGTACGTTAGTACTTTTGTTTGCCATCATATTATATGTATTATCAAAACCACAAACTGAATTTATCCGGTAATTGTCTGTTCTAAAGCTATTCGTTTTTATGATTCCTCTGCCATATCTGTTACATCCTTTTGGCCCAATTTGTATGCCATATTCCCGTAATGGCTCCCCGTTGTTTGCCATACTTTCCGTTTTAACTTTCTTAAACTTTGCTTAATTTATAAATTATGCATTTCGTAGACTCCGTTACCAGGCAATTATCATTTTCATGGGAAATTGTTGGGCCGCTTGTTTCGGTTTCGGTCTCTCGCTCATTTTTGGACGGCCCCTAGAAAGTAGGCTACGCAAAATTAATTTCTACAAGGAGTTGCGGCTGTGTATGTATGGGTTGGCATGTGCGTGTGCTTATTTATTTGGCTGGGACGAAGGCAGCCCAAGAAAGGACCCGACTCGAGTCGGTTGTCTTATATTTTGGTCTCGTGCCTGGCGGCGGCCAAAAGCAAAGGGCATAAATTTATTTGGCAAAAACACAGAAGCAGCCGGGAGGGAGTAGGAAAAAGTTTGGCAGACCGGAATATTAATGAGTATTTAACCTAAATTGTTGCTGCCTTTGATAAGTGCCATGAAATATTCCCCATGTATCTCTGCCTAGCTTGTGATTCCTCAGCTCCCGAATCTATTTCTGCCGCTCCTGCCCTGCGGCATCAATGGCAGACAGGAAAACTTGCCATATCTTCACCGGAATGTGTGTGCGGACCTGGGCAGGGTCTTCCTTTCCAACTCAGGCATTAAATTACTTTAAAAGAAAGGGGGAAAAAAGGGTTAAATTATTTTAGATGTCGGAGCGGACCCCAGCGTTTGCCTTTAAGACTTTCTTCGAAATAGCTTGAAAAGGACCTGCAAGGAGTTTTGCTCTTTTGCGTCTGGGTCCGTGGGGAAGTCTCACAAGAGAGTAGGTATTATTTGGCCAGCCTTTAGTTAATTGAAAAGCCAAAGGTATTTATTCCTTGAGGGAAAACGATCCAGCCAGCCAGCCAGTAATAAAGTAATATGGAATTAATTTGAAGTCTATTAAATATAGAAATATTTACAAAATTGACAGCAAGTCGGTTAAGTGAAAATATTTACTTGGGAGTTTATTAGTCACAGTGGAAACTGGCCACAAACTTCTTAGAGGAATGTAAGCAGATACAAAATTAACAATTTAATTCAATAGAAATGAATTGTGAAAGTTTTACTCATTATAATTTGATTTAAACTATTGTTATCCCGACATCACAAATACCTATATTTTCAGGCAATTTCAAATACATTTCATTGATTTTAAAGCCTCTAAATAATCATCTGTTTATTTAAGCCAGTTTTTACTGCATTTGCACGCTCGATTCCAATGCAAAGCAATTACCAGTTTCCACTTGTGTTCACAGCTTTGGTCCTGGTAAATTGTAATTTATCTTAGCCTTGGGCCAAAGGACAATACAGACAGATATTCCTATTACAAACACACGCGCACTCAGGCACACACACGAGGGAAAATTTTAATTAATTTCTGCATCAATTGAACGGCTGTCATAATACAAATAGAAGAGAGGCGCACAGACAAAACTCGCTTGTTTATTTGTTTGTAGGGCAAACGCAGTGAGTAAACAATGGCCACAAAAGGACATGCAGGATGCCATTGAAAGCGAACAACTATGGGGCCCTGTACTCATAATCGCCATATTTTGATTAAGTTAATTAAGCGATTTCTCCCTCTCTCACTTGGAGCCTTTGTGTCAGGCCTAAACAAGGCTTATCAAGGCTAATCCTCTTCAGCATTCTCCCCTGGCCTGCGATTACCCGCTGAGCTTCGAGTGTTTGCCATGTGAAAACATAATTCATTTCATTATGATCCGAACTAGGCCAACAACAATGGAACAGCGGGTAACAGAAAGTGCAACAACAGCAATAAAAATAACAACATCAGCGCCAAGGAGCGGGGCAATTGAGCCTAATGAATTGCCATAGTAAAAACAAGGCTGAAGCACTGGCCAAGGCGCTGTGAGGCCATCAAAACTTTAAAGTGCTCGAGTTTGCCATTAAAAATGAAAGAGGCGAAAAAATTACCACTCGCAAAAATGTAGAAAACAAAAACATCAACAAAAGCCAGGAGCGAGAGCATTTTCATAATGAACCACAGCGAAACTTTCCCACTCTCGGCGATAGAGAAAAAAGTTTTTCGCTTGCATATTCCAAAAATTGGTTATTATAATATAGCCATGCAGATAACCCTAAAAAATAATGGGGTTTTAAAATAAAAAAAAGCATAAAGTTATGCTTGCTAAAATGCAATAATAGAAGGCTACTTTATAGAACAAATATTGAGAAATAGACGAATTTAAAGTCATCTTCTTTGATTTAACTTTTTAAAAATAAAGTGAGACCCGAAAAAGAATCAAATATAATTTAGAAGAAATTTTAAACTTCTTAAAAATATAAATATAGTAAAATTTCTATTTAAATTACATTCTTGAACCCTTTTCTTAAGCCCTGACAGCCCACTGTGTCCTCTCGGCTGTAGAGTGTCCAAGTATGGCGACATAAACAAGTGTCGAGCATATTTTTTACGACAAGTTTGATATCCTCCAGTCTCGGTCCTGGTCCCACCTCCTCTTCCTCATTCCTTATTTTTTTTTTCTCAACGCCGCCGAGCAATCATAAAGCACTGTGAAGGCGGCGGGGAAAAAGTGTGGAAAAAAAGACGGCTTCGAGAATGCCATGCGGTCAGTGATGATGTCTGGGCTTCCCCTCTTCCCTGCTGCTCGCATTTCTCGCGCATTTTTCAAATACTTACCCTTTGGCCGGGAGCAGCCGGAAAGGGATCCCTGGACCTGCGGACCAAGTGTCATTGACATTTTAATGCGCTAATGAAGATGACGACCCCAAAAAGCGGAAGAAGAATGCTTAAATTCATAATATAATCAAATTGTTATAAAAATAGTCGGCGGACAGGCTCCGTCGCCTTGCGGTCCCTGCTCCAGATTGTAATTTTTCCCTCTTCATTATCGTCATCGCATTGCGGGGCTTTTAATTTTTTTTTCGTTTTCTTTTTTCGCCCGACCCCACTCTGGTTGCCACTCAAGGACTTGCGGTGTTTATGGGTTGCTGCAATTTTATTTATTTTATTTTTTCAGACCTTTTCCTTTGGTCCTTTAGGTCGCTGGCAGTCAATTATGTCAAAGTTGTCAATTCATAAACAAAAATTGCAGGGCGATGGCGTAAGCAGCTTGTGCATGGGGCTGGCCCTCTTTTCCCCTTAAGTGCAGCAAATGTTAAATGTAGGTTATAAATTGGAGTGCAGCAGATGGAAGAGTTCGGAAATGAACGAAATTGAGTGGATGAGGCAAGGGCTGCCAGCTGACAAACTAAAATTGAAGGGGGCGTAAAAGTTTTCCCTCGAGGACATTTACAAAAGCTGAATGAAGCATTTGCAGAAATGGAGAATGAAGTTTATAATTGCAGGACTTCATTTTCGCATAACAACTGGCTTGAATAATGACCTTAAGATAGATGAAGATTGATATTTTACAAAAGGTAACTTTAAAACACATAAAAGAGTGGTTTTTGATAACTTAATGCATTGGTATTTCAACAATACTTTTAGTTAGTTTCTCTTTTACTTTGTTAATTTTTAGTTGATTTATTATTTTAGTGACAATTTTTTTATTAAAATACCAAAGTTCATTCAAAACACTCACAAAATACATTCAGAAAAACATCACAAATATATTTACCTTAAATACGTCCAAATTACACCTAAAAGGCGCCCAAAATACATTCAAAATAAGATAAAATCACTCTCAAAATAATCTTAAAATACATCCAAAATAAAAGATAAAGCTAAGCTACCATTTTTAAAACACTTTAATTTTACTAAAAATTTTACCAGAATTTTACTAGCATTCGCCTTTCTTATATGCTACTCCCAGTCTACTTAAATATTCCCTCCGCTTTTACATCTAGTCTCTACGAGTCGCTTCATAAAACTTTAACTCGAAAACTCTTATCAAGGCAATCCCAAGCTACCCAATCCTTAAGCGGCTCCATCTCTGGGGCACTTAAATTTTAAATGGCATTTGTTAACCCTTTTGCTGCTGGCTTTTTATGACTTATAATTTTTCCCAACTCATTGCCTTTGACTTTGGCGCAGAAAATCACGGGCGGCCTGAGAGCGGGCAGCGCTTTCCCGACGTGGCCATTTGTTGCGCTGGAAATAGCCCAGAAGTCTGCATAATTTATCAATGTCAAAGCTGGCCCGATGATGAACGCCAGGAAAATTGCCAGGAAAGCAGATTGTAGCCAAGCCCATTTTATTGTCCTTTGCCGTCGAATCGATAAACTTACTTGTTGCCCAGAAAAGAAAAGAAGAAGCCAAACAAGAAGATACGGAAAGGCCATAAAATTTGAGCTTTTTAACAAGCAAATCGAATGAAAGGCCGACGACAGGGATATTGTTGATATGAGCCTACAAAAAAAAAAGAAAATATATATATGTGTAGGCAAGAAAAGAAAAGAAATGAAATGAAAAGGAAGAAAAGGACATGCCTGCTGACCCGAGTCCAAGCTGCTTATCAATGGCCTAAGCTAAGCATTCCATTCCATTCCCCTCGCTTTTGTTGACTTACCTTTTGTATGGCCAGTCAGGACATTTTATATTTATTAAAAAAGACGAAACAACAACAGCTCCCGTCTCGTTTCGTTTCGTTTTGGGTTTCTTGGGTAATAGGCATCCGGTCATAAAAACATGAATTGTGGCTCTTAGCAGCAAATCCAATTGGGCATAAATCGGCTTTGTCGCCAGCACATGAGATGGATCCTTCCTCTCGGTAACATCCTTGTCCAGGTCCTCTTCGTCCCACTCCCGCTCTCCCCTCTTATGTAGGATCTCAGGTTATGCTCGTTTTATGGCTTTGCTCGGCTCTCCATTGTAGGCTTTATTTTATGTGCATTTAAGCACAATGCGCTTATTGACTTAATGACAAATGTAGTTGGGCAACACAATGGCTGACAATGCACTGCGAGAAATAGAATTATATAGAGAAAACTGAAAGAAAGCTTCAGAAATAATGGTAACTACCTCATTTCTCAATTTATAATTAGAAAAAAGTGTTGATTTAAACTTTATGCTCATTGGTACTGCAGTCTTTTACTTCCTTCTGATAAGCTTTATATTCCGTTCCATAACAAATACATCTTTATTTCCGTCAGTGTTTTATCCTGTACCCAGTTCCTATTCCTGTTTCCGTCACCGTTTTGCCTGCTGTTTGTGAGCCAAAGTGCTTGAGTTTCCTATTATAAGAGACTTAACTGAAATCGCATTGTGGCCTGCATCCTGCACTTGTCACTGCCAGCCCCAAGCTATTTTCTACTGCTTGCGCTGCTGCTTTTCTCAAGGATGTTGACAAATTTACAAACGCGAAAGTGAATTTTCTTTCAATTTTGTTGCAACGACATCGTCCCTTTCCTTCGCGTTTCCTCGTGGCCATCTTTTTCTGGCAGACAGGCAGGCAGGAAGCGCGCCTAAGTAGTTTTTGTATAATTGCACTCGTCATTGTCGCCTTGTCGACATCCTTGCTGAGGGGGTCCCGTAGTCCTTATCACCTCTCCTCTGGCACCTGTCTCCCCGTGTCTTTAGCCCCTCTCTGTCGCTCCTGTGACAACAACAGCAATTAAGGAATGTTAACAAGCGCACTTTTCAACTTTGGCCCGCGGCTCGACGTTGCACTTCAAAGGTGTGCCGCTGCCTGTCTCTGTATGGGTGTGTATCTGTGTGTTTTGTGTCTGAATCTTAATGTGTGTGAGTGCCACGCCATTTTGCCTCTTTTCTGTGGTTTGACAGACCCAAAAACTTATTTGCTTACTGCGGTGGCTAAGCATGGCTCTCCGGCTGATTGGAGTGGAATTCAAATGTGATACCCTGGAAATGTGGATATGATAGATTCAGAATAAGTAAGAAAGAAAGTTTTTAATACTAGATCTTATCCTACTGCTGATGAAACGATAATCATATAAAATTAAAGTTAAATCCCTTAAATATTAACTGTACAATTCTTTTGAAAGTTAAGTATTTGATTATTATTTAATAAATAACCCAAAATTACATATCGTCGAAACATTTACAGGGAATTTCCAAAGCCCCAAGCTAAAATCAAATTCGTTAGCCCCATTCTAGGTATTCCGTGATATTTCCTGAATTATTCATAAAGCGTTTTTGTAACCCAGTTGCATTCATAATCAGGCGATGATTGACACATCGCTCAGACAATATGGAATACCCCCACTTAAAAATCACTTACATATACAGGACATTCCACTGCCATCACCTGGAGTAAGCCATAATTAAGCAAATCTGAAAATAATTGAAAGTTTGCAGCATAAATCCCAAAGACAAGCGAAACTACGGCATAGTTTTAAAAATTCCCTTGTTGACAATTAAGTTGAGCAGAAAACACAACAAGAACCCGAGACCCGAAAACAAAACCAGACGCAGACATAACAAAAGCAAAAGCAACTGAAATGCGTCAAAGGCACGCAACCCTAACAAAGCAGGATAAAGGATAAAGTGGAGTGGGCGGTGGATATAGCCACCCACCCATCTACCATGAGAAGGAGCAGAACTGGTTTCGGTTTCGGTTTCTGCTGGTTAGCAACCCTAATTTACTTTTAATAACTTCATAGGCCGAGCAGAAAGCTGTCAGGGGTGCGCATTAAAAGTGTCCTTTTTCACATGGCCAGGACGAATGTGGCGGCGTTAATTTCGATTTTGCCTAACGAGGGTTAAATGCTCGCCCAGCTCCAGCAGTTTAACGCAACTTGTCAGAGTTTGTCAGCGGCAAGAGCAGCCAACTGGGCGTATGAGCGATATCGATAACGATAATTACACATGCAGACAGACGAGACGTCCCCAACCCCGCAGTCTCTCGACCCCCTGACTACCCACTCCCCCCTGCAACGCATTCAGGTGAAAAATTCAATTTGCAACGTGTGTATAGACCCTCCAGGCCGAACATGTCTAAGTGTGCGATTGGGTTTCTCTTCTTTTTTTTTGGGAGAAGTAGCAACTCCACGGGAGTGGAATTTGGATGCCAGCCGGGATGGGGGCATATCAAGTGTGTGGCTGCCTGACTGAGTGACTTTGCTGTCAGGACATAGATTTGTGATGCACG
The DNA here is from genome assembly GCF_030179895.1 of Drosophila kikkawai. Classification (NCBI taxonomy): domain Eukaryota; kingdom Metazoa; phylum Arthropoda; class Insecta; order Diptera; family Drosophilidae; genus Drosophila; species Drosophila kikkawai. The sequence continues at coordinate 9,474,877 of NC_091729.1, forward strand.
AGCCGCCGAAAAAACGAGTAAGGAAAACTCAGCCAAGAAGTAGACATATGACAAGCTCAAGTGTGTCACCCATAAGGATGGCATCGTGTCACGGTACGAACATTTATTAAAATACATTAAAATAATATATAAATTCAGTTTTTAAATCAAAGATTTCTATGAGTATTTTTATAAATAAAGCTTCCTTTAAAAAATCATTTTTATATATTTACCTCGACGTTTTCAGACTAAAGCTATACAATTAATTCCCATTATCGTAAACCCTTAAAGACAGGACATGTGTAATCGATTACTAGCCTTTAATCGAATGCCTTTCCCATCCCTAATCGCTTTCACAGCTGCCGACAGGCAAAAGCGAAGACGAAGCGAGAAAATCGAAAAGACACAGCCGGAGAATCGGAGGGGGGAAACCAGGACTTTGAGTGACTGAAGCGGAACTGTGAATGCCAGATTCTGTGATTTGATGCCATGTTCTGGGGCTGGTACAGCTCCAGCTTCAAATTCAGGCGAGGCTGAAGCTCCAGCTGCAGCTCCTTTCCTTTTCCATCTTCGTCTCCCCGTGACCATGTCGGTGTGTGTGCCCAATGCCATTGCCATTTCCCTAGCCTGCTTTTGACAGTCGTTTTGCAAACATGTCGAAGCCATTAAGACAATCATGCGTTCTCTCTCTCTTCAGGCTTGCGCCCGTCTCTTTCTGCACCATCAAGTGCTTTTTTCGGAATACTTCTGCTCACACTTCCCCCTCCGCTTCCATTTTTTGTATGTTGGAGCGCTTTGTGATGCATGTTTTGTTTTTGAAAAATGGCTGTCGCGTCACTCCTATTGTGTTTTTGAGTGTTTGTCCTTCGTCCTCTTCATCTGGCTCTCTCTCCCCCACTCTCTCCTTCTGTCTGTTTGTCACAGAGATTTATGCGTTGCAATTTACACAGGAACAAAAAAATCTTAGAGAAGAGAAAAAAAAAAAAACTAAAAGAGTGCGACAAAAATGTTTGCCCAGCGCTTAGATTGAGTGGAAGTCCTTTTTGCGGGCACTGTAGGTGTTGAAGCGGATTCCGATACTGGAGAGGGATTCCTGCTCACACCTCTAGGCTTTTCTATCTCTTTCAAGGACTATGAAGCTTTAGTGGGGGCTTGGTCCTCTCGCAGAATAATTTTTTGTTAGGTAAAATATATTCATCAGGGTGTTGGGCTTACTTCAGTGGTTAGGAAATTCATTCAGATGGTTTTTATGCTGATAAATTGGTTTGGGTAAGAACAGTAACAGAAGTCAAAAACAATTAATAAACTGAAGAGGATTGTGTTATATCGAAAGTAAGGATATAAAACGGGTGACAGATAATCAAAAAATAAAATTTTTGTATGGTTTTAATCCAATTTCAAATTACTTGACTTCTTCGGCAAGTATAAACAAGTGTCAATTTATTTATAAATATTTTTTAATTCCTCTTTTAAGCCCAAAAATTATGACGCCATGAATTTTAATCAACCAACCGAAACCAATTCAAAATAATGTTCCGGCGGCTGGAAAAACTTAATGACTTATGAGTGGGCATAAAACGGGGGCCGACACTAAATTATTCCATATTTCACAGGGGTCCATGTCGCACTCCCACGCACGAAACACCCCAAAAACTCGCACCTCCCCATAAAAAGCGAACCCTATCGCACACTCTGCATCCCCAAAATTGAAACCCCCTCCCAAGGACTCGAAAAATAAAACGCATTGCAGCGTAAAAAGTTTCAGAGACCGTAAAAAGCTACAACAAAAGCCGGGGACAAACTAATGAAAGGGAGCCCAGCCAAGGATGTTAAGGGGGTGGATCGTATCCAATCGTTATCACAACAAAAAACAAGGATAACCGAGGACAGGACGGGACAACGACTATAACGACAGATTGAACCCTTCGCTTTTAATGCAATTAAGTTTAATTGAAAATTTTCACTCCGAAATTATGAGGCGAACGTGTTGGGAAAGAGGCCAACGGCAGGGCCCCAGCAATCAGGCAGATAGAAATTAACATGAACACACTGTTATGGGGGCGTTATCCTGGGTGCTTGGCACGTACTCGTCCTCATCCGCGTCCACGTCCTCGTCCTCGTCCTTGTCCTGACTGAAAGCAATCAAGCGTTCAAATCACTAGCCCCAAAAAGCCCAAGTTTTCTTTGATGCTGCGCGGTGGCGGCGGAATGATGAAATCGGGGGGGCTGAAGGGGTCGTGGTTACCCTGCAGGACTTTATTACAAAACAAACAAGCAACAAAGTGAGGCAGGACCCCGGACTCCCGATTCCACTCCACTACCCCCTCCTGGCATTTAACTTATCTTTTATCTTGATTGCTGTTGACGATGACAGGGATAATGATGATGATGGCGCCTGGTCACGGTCTCCTGTCTGCCTGTCTGCCTGTCCCGGCTCCCGATTTCAGTTTACCTGTTCCCGGATAGGATTTGTGTTTGAACAAGCGAATGGCGCTTGATTTTAATTAGCATTTGACACAGCAGCTTGACAGCTGGCAGATCCTTGACTCCTGCTCCCGGATCCTTTTTCAGCTGCTGCTGCTGCTGCTGCTTAATGAGCCATCGCCCGACTGGAATTGCAAATGTCCCCGTGTGCAAATAAAAACATCCTTGTGGCTGCTCAGTGGCAAAAGAAAAGCAGAGAGCAAGTAAAACAGATTCGCGTCGTAACATTTTACGGTTGACAAAGTTTCGTGGCACGAAAAAGAAGCTGATGCAACTAGAAATAGTTTGCTTTAACTTAAGCCCGTGAGAACTTAAGAAAATACACTTCCTTAGGGAAAAATAGAGCTAGGGTTGTGAATTGAAAAAAAAAAATGGAATTATATAATACTCAATAAGAATTGACTTAAATATAAGTAAACGCCAAAAATAGAAATCACACATCTGTTTTCCAAGCTTGGCAGCAAAGCCTGCGCTCTTTCTCTGGATATCTCTTAACTGGGAATTGTAACTGGGATAACTGACACTTTCATCCATCCACCCAAAACACACACTCACAGACCCAACCAGAGAGACAAGGAAGCCCGTCCAAGGATTTGTCACCGGATGCGCTGCGCCGGAAAATTCAATGTGAAAACTTTGCATTTGCCATGTGCGATGCCAGAGGAAAGTGTTTCTGCGAGGGCGAGGGTGCGATGCAGTGTGTTTTTCCAGGTGTGTTTGGCAGGGCGTCAGGTATGGCTGGCTGGAGACTAAGCTGCCGTTAAGGCTCCAACTAGAGCCAAAGCCCGAGCCAAGTGCAATCGCTTCTACATGGACTCGTACATATGTATGCTACCCATTGGACACATGCTCCATTGCGGGGGAGAGGGGCCAAGGGCCTACCGAAATGTGGAGCAATAGTTGGCAATGATTCTCTCCAGACAGACTAACCCACATGTGGAAGCGGCAATAGATATGCACATGGCCATAAAGGATACCAGGAGAATGTACACAACGAGTAAATTTTGTTAACTTAAAAATGGGAATAATAAAGTCGAAGATTTTCGAAACTATCATAATACTACTTCGACTTTACTAGAGATATTTATATATAATTTAATATATCTGAATATTCTGCAATATTTCTCTCTGTGTACACATATGCCACAAGTATTTGCACAATTTTTGTGTGCCCCGCAACTCTCTTGCAGCATTGTAATGCATTTACCAGGGGAGTCCCGAAACGTTCTGCTCAGCTCTCAATGCAAATGTGTGCGCTCTCCCGTGCGCCCTGAATTATTTATATTATTTGCACTCTATATGCACAAGTCGAAGTTGTCTAAGCATAAATAAAGTCCGAAATAAAATGGAATAAAAAACTCCAGTTTCCTGGGAAGTCGAATGCATCATGACTCTTGAACATTTCAATGGTCGAGTTCGGTCTGGGGGTGTTACGAGCAATTAGAAAGAGTGTCACTTCACCACACCGCCCAAAATACAAAAAAAAAAGGAAAATAAAACATAAATATACAACAAAAAAACAACCAAAAAGAAGTGAGTCATTGGCAAACACCCTTGTCTGCGCTAGAAGAGAGTAAAATGGTACAATTTATGGTTTGTTTCGGGCTGTTTCTCCCGTTGTTATAGCGCTGGGTGTGCGTCGTTATGATTCATAACTAAACAAGAACAACGAAAGAACTTCTCGACAACATCCCCGGAAACAATTTGCGGCACACGAACATGAGGCGTTTACAAAAGTTTAATTTTACTTGCATTTCGTGAGCGGTGGTTAGTTAGTTGGGGGAAGGGAAACTTGGACATTTTTGTATTCGAAAGAGGTGGAATTTTGCTAGATTTTAAATAAATGTGCCAATGCATAAATAGGAACCATTTGGAGAGCAAACAAAGTCTAAGTAATCTTTTGATTTGCCTAAACTTTAAATTAAAAGCCTTTGCATGAAATGCTTCTTTGCCAAACGAAATTAATTATTCCTTATTTAATTACCTTGCATTTCACCCACACACGAGCCAGAAAGACAGAATTTAATCATGACACACAAAATTGTAGATAATGAACCTCTTGGCACATTAAATATACATATTCTTAACATATTTCGTCCAATTCGGATAGCTGCTCCATCACAGAGTGGCCCACATCCATCCATTATTATTGTTGCTGCTGTTGTTGTTGTTCCCTACAAGACTCATTTGGTGTAGCAGCTGTTGCTGCCTCTGCTGCTTTTCACGTAAATTATAGCAAAAATTTAATTATTGCATTGGCCGTTCTACTTTGCTTTTGCTGCAAAGTCGGAAAGGGAACGGAGGAGGCCCAACTAACACACTTCCTTGGCCCAAGGCAGCAACAAAAGTTGTACGTCGAAAAGTATGCTACTAAAACAATTAGCAAGTCTTAGAGCAGGGCTATAATTAAACCAACAATGGGCTGGGTGGGTGCCCACTTCCTCCTCATGGGGCTGCCTTTGATTGATGATGCAAAAGCAGCTAAAGCTAAAAACTAAAGCTAAGCGAGCCCCTTGGAAGTATGCAACACATAAGCAACTTGCCAAGGCGTTGAAGGAACACACACTCTTCTGGGGTTTAGGGGGTGTGCGAGTGTGTGAGTGTGTGTGGTGCAGAGCCTTTGTTTAGCTTCTGACCCGCCGACGTCGGTAACAAACTATGCAGTGCCACAACAACAACTAACGGTGTTCGTAAGAGAACTTTTAGACATCACAATGAAGTCTATATACTCTTGTTATGAATTAACATAATAACAAAATGTATAAATTTATTTAAACAATTAATCAAGGTCATAAAAGAAAAACTAAATATTTGGTACATCTATTATAGGAATAATTAAATTGCTTTTCAAAGATCATACTATAATTTATACGAGAAAGTAACCAGCACTATGTTTCCTATCACCAAATCTCACTTTGATCAGGGTTTATTGTCGCTTCACCTCGTATGTACCCACTTTAGTTAGTGATGCCCGAGAGGTAGCCGGTCAAATGTGTGCTTTTATAATACATACACATGCCTCAAGTCACCATACCCCCTTGCCCCCCCTTTCGCTTTTCGTCTGTCTGCTAAAAGGAAAAGAAAATGTTTAAGGAAATTGCAGCAAATATTTTGCTTGTTAAGTGAAACCCAGTTTGGCGAAACGCTTTCGCAGCAATTTCTTCAGGCATTTCGACAACGTCTTGGTCCTTGGACTCGGCGCTCGGGTCCCTGGATCCAGGTCCTGGCACTCCGGCTGCATTTTAGTTGCTTACTCCAGTAAAAACCCCTTCCAGAACGCCGCCCCTGCACTATTTGATGCATTTTGCATAAGGGCTGGGCAAATGCCTTTGCTGCTTTTATGCAAATTTCTAGCATTTTCCATGTCGTTACATTCTTCGTCGTGTTTTAGTTTCGCCCATAAATGCATATATGCAGGCGAATGTGTTTGGCCGTGCAACTTTCCTTGGCATGCAATTAAAACTAAATTAGTAGGCCTCTGGGCCACATCTGGATCTGGTTGCAATCGCCGCTGTTGGCAAATTTGCTCTGTTTGCTAATTGAATTATTCAGCTACAAGTCGCCAAAGTTTTTCCCCTGGCTGCTGTTCGTCTCCTCTCTCTTTTTTTTTTTGGTGGAGGATGTTCCCAAACAAACTGGAAAATGAAGCGTAATCAAAACAAAGGTCCCCGTCCCCGTCTCCGTTCGTTCGAACCCTTTTTTTTAGGTGTTGAACATCACCGCAGGGCCCAAACCGCACAAGCCAACTTTGGTCCTGTTCCCGGTCGTGGTCCTTGTGCCTGGTCAGCAAAGATATGCACAAACAGGAGTAGCGGCAAACAAAACAAAAAAAAAAAATTGTGTCCATGGTTGAGCAACTTTCGGTTGTGAACACGCCCCTTACAAGCCGCCCCCTTCTGTGCTTTTTTTTTCGGCAACCCCACATGCGACATTTAACCCTCGAATTGTGCTCGACGGACACATTGAATGCTTACACTTGGTCACGAGTTGTGCCTCCTTTGCTTGGGGATTTGTTGTAGAAAACTAGGAGGACACAAGTTATTAAACGGGGTTTTCTATGAACTGTCTACGTTTCATACCCTAAAAAATAGTAGTAATTAATAAACATAACTTAGGTTAGAACCTACACTTCTTTAGTGGATTTATAGCAATATATATGTATGCAAACCTACACCAAATAGTATATTTGTAATACACTAAACTAATAACATATTTAAAGTTAATGGCAATAATTATTTATAATCTTTATTTATAATTAACTACAAATATCTTCTATCAAATTATGTGACATTTCGTTGTTAAAGGGTATACTATTTCCGCTCCTTGAAACTTTTCCCTAAAAATGTGCTCACCCTACCCCCAATCTTTATATGCCTCCTTATTTCCTTTTCTTTTTCGCCCATTTTTTGTTGCTCTCCACTATTTGATATTTGGTTTTTCGTTGCATGTTGATTTTTCGACTGCCATAACTCCCATTCCATTTCTCAGTCCACTTCAGTGTTTTATTTTCATTTTCGTTGTTGAAATAACATTGACATGTCGTCTTGCTGGTTGACCCCAGCCACAGACCCTTCTCCTTTCGCCACCCATGCGGGGGTGGAACTGGAAACTTCCCCTTGGCAGGGCATGCAACACGTCTGCTGGGCCCCATCTCCGCGTTATTTTCTCTGTGAACTCCGATCCGAAATTCGATTTCCAGCTTGTGACTTGGTGCTGGCGTTGTTGTTTTCCTTTCTGGATGACATGCAACTCTGGCCCCTGGCTGTTTGTTGCTGTCGTTTTCGTTGTCGTTGTCGTGGTGCAATCGGCAACAAAAACTGGAAGAGCAACAAATGTTGCCTCGACTGCCTTTTATTAAATAACGTTTCAATATTCCAACGTTTTCTGACATATCAATTTTCACGCGGCGTGGCCTGCATAGATGTATAAAGGAATGCACTGCGGGAAAAGGATTTTGTATTTAAAAAAATGAAACTTTTGAGCTTAAATTGAAGTATTTAAATTTATGACAAGAAAACTAAGCTTGCAAAATATCCTTGAAACTAGTTGAAGACCTTTTCTTTTTTATTCATAAATGGGAATTTTATAATATTTTTATTTGCAGTGCATTCGAATATAGTATTTATAGATTCCAGCAGCGATATGGATAAAGTTTTGCATCTTGCTTGGTTTGCTTTTCCCCCTCCAGTCCCCGCTCCGTTGGCGTGTGTTCGTGTGTGGGTGACAGCAAATTGTTTAGATATGGCATGAAAATTGAAATTTATGTCTTTGCCATTGACAGATTGCTCGCAGCAAACACTCGAGTTGGTCTGCGGTTAGCAAATAAAGATTGTGCGATAGCGCAAGTATTTCTGAATCGGCTTTCATGGGGTGTTAAGGATTCGAAAGCAACTTGCCAGCTGAAAATGGATTTTCCTTTGATTTCGTCGAGGGTGGAACGCAAATCTGAAGAATTGAAATTGGGGAATGGCGGGGAAAAACCAGGCCATTTGTAGATTAACTAACGATTTAAGATTAAGAAAGTACTGCACAAGTTCTGTTCTAAATTCCTTAATTTGCTTGCTAAAAGTTCATTTTCCAGCTTATCCAGCAAATTATTTGAATTTAGAAATAAAGTTTTCAGGTGAAAACAAAGACTATGCTAATCCCTGGCTTATTTCTACCCGCTTCTACCCTTTCTGCCCTTTTCCACCCAGTTAATTTTCCAACGTTTGCATTATGCAAAACAAAACAAAAGTAGGAAAATTATACAGAGAAAAAAACTACTTAGGAGCTAAGCTGCCGGTGTCCTTTGCCGCATATGCAAATCTAAACAAATTAATTCCAAACTGAATCCTTTGAGCGTCCAGGACCTTCCTCCTACTTTTTTTTGCCCCCATTTTTGCCATTGCAACTGCAACTTCATTTGCAACGTCAACGGCAATGCGCATTAACATTGTTTTCATTTGCCACCGTGCGCGTTTTTTTTCGTTTTACTGTTTTTTTTTTTTTTTTTTTTTTTCATTTAAACAAACCGCTGGCGATGATGATGATACCGACTGGCGCAGCGGAAAGCGGAAGGAACCCTGCCCCAAGCCCCCCGCAATTTTTATACCCTTGCAGGGTATTATAATTTCAGTCAGAAGTTTGCAACGCAGTGAAGGAGACCTTTCCGACCCTATAAAGTATATATATTCTTGATCAGCATCAACAGCCGAGTCGATCTAGCCATGTCCGTCTGTCCGTCTGTCTGTCTGTCCGTCTGTCCGTCTGTCTGTCTGTCCGTCTGTCCGTCTGTCTGTCTGTCTGTTTCTACGCAAACTAGTCCCTCAGTTTTAAAGCTATCTGAATGAAACTTTGCATATAGTCTTCTATATGCTCTCACTGCTATATATGTCGGAACGGGCCGGATCGGACGACTATATCATATAGCTGCCATACAAATGTTCGATATATTTGTAGAAAAAAAATTATAACTTGGCTGTTTTTCAATATTTTTGCATCATTTTTGAGATATAGCCATTTTATATTATTCCAGAATTTTGGTAAAAATTTTATGAAAATCGGACGACTATATGATATAGCTGCCATAGGAACGATCGAGAAATTAATAGAAATAAAATTATAGCTTCGTTGTTTTTCAACGCATTTTTATTTACTCTGAGATATACGTTTTTTTTATTATTCTAGAATTTTGGTATAAATTTCATAAAAATCGGACAACTATATCTTATAGCTGCCATAGAAGCGATCGGTAAATGTATAAAATATATAAAGCTGAGAATGTAAAACTGTAACTGTCAAACTGTAAACATAATAAGTATAGGTAAAATGTAATGAAACTCTGTTTTGTGAGTGTTTTCAGCATTTAAATCTATAAAATAAACATCAAAACCAATCTGCAAGGGTATACAAACTTCGGCGTGCCGAAGTTAGCTTCCTTTCTTGTTATATTTAACTTTTCATTCAACGCCATCTCCCGCATCTGCATTTCTTTGGCAGGTTCGCATCCGCCGCGGATAGTGGAGCATCCAATAGATACGACGGTGCCGCGACACGAGCCAGCCACGCTTAATTGCAAAGCCGAGGGCAGCCCCACGCCCACCATCCAGTGGTACAAGGACGGGGTTCCCCTGAAGATCCTGCCGGGCTCGCATCGCATCACACTCCCAGCTGGCGGCCTGTTTTTCCTCAAGGTAAGCGAACAAATATTGTGAAAGGTTAACAGAAATTTGGTAAACTATTTGGTTGATATTAAAAATCAAAATTGTTAATAATTTTATACGTAATAATATTTACAAAAGGAACGTTCTATAAGAACTACAGGGTACATATTTAGAGGGAGTATTTATCTATGATTAAGAGTTAAAGCAAATGTATTTATAGAAAATACTTAAAGTGAAAAAGAGTACTAATTACCTTGTTAAAGATAAAAGCCAGTAAAAGCATGGATTAAATATTAGATTTAATTAGAGTTTAAATTACAAATAAATATTAGATAGTACAAATAATAAAGCTACTTAAACATTACATTATAAGGAAGATCATTTTCAATATTTCCATTTCCTTGTAAACCTATTTAAATGGCCTCTGGTGTATTTACATTATTTTTTTCTGGCTTGCCTTTTCCTTTAACAGTCCTTCTCTTTTATTTGCATGCATAATTATTATTCCTGCTCCACGCTTTCGTTCATATTAAAAGAGATGGCGACAGCGTAGAAAGAGACGGGTGGAGAGGAGAGGAGACCCTGTCAGTTGCTTAAAAAAATATTCATTTTGCCGGGCCATCTGCTGAGTGATGAACAAACTAATTGCTTTTATTTTTAACTCTCAGTCCCCGCCCTGCCACCGCATCGCCTGTCTCTCTGTCGGTATCATTTGGGGAGCTGCAAAAATATTTTTGCAGAAAAATTGTTCAGTCGACGTCGGCGGTGGGCAACAACTTCATTAACGCAAGGTAAACAAACATTAAGCGGGGTGGGTGGGGGTGTGCGGAGGGGGAGAAAGTGAGAGAAAGGCCAGAACGTAAAGGAAAACGACAGACAGACAAATAAAGACGTAACGGAAGCTGGCAGAAGCGGAGCCAGCAAAAGTCAGCTTCAGCCTGATGAGCTCTGATAGAGAGGGAGCGAGATAGCAGAGCACTGAGAAAAAATAAGGAGGAGTAGATAGTTTTAAAGATTATTTAATATTTACAGAAGATAAAAATCCATATACAATACTGTTTTTTCTGTCATATCAATAAATAATTTATGGAAAGTGTTAAAGAAGTCATTAGGATCCTTAAAACAAATAACCCAAAACTAGAAAACTTATAAATAATTTGCTTTTTCTTTCTTTAAACTTATTATAAGGGCTTTAGAAAACATAGTGATTTTTGGAGAACCTTAATTTTTGTATCTTTTTAGCCTAAATTTATTTTATATATGAAAAGCAAATTTATATAAATAATTTTGATTGTGTGTTTTGAAAGAGATAGCTTTGACTACCAATTTTTAGCATTATAAATTTTATACATAAAGTATATATCATAAAAACGAATTTACGAAAAGTTAAAAATAAAATTTAATATCATAAAATAAATTAACACGAATTAATTATATGATCGGGTTGATAAATTCATAAATTTACAAAATCAATGTGAATTTATGTATAAATAGAAAACTTATTTTATTTGTAAAAACTCTGGAAACATTTTAATTAACATATATATCGTTTTGCACACAGTTTTAGACTTCTTTAAATTTGTTTTCTGGTGCGTTTGATGATAATCCTTAGTGGATTTAGTAAATATCTCGAATATTTCATTCTCTAAACTTTTATACACCTTTTCTTTCGGTGTATCAAGTATGAGTGACTGCTAAGAGTGACTCCCTGGCCTGGTCTGGCACGGACTCTCCTCTCCTCTTCCCCTCCGCTGAACTGAGCAGAGCACTCAGCAAATTTACGACGCAAAAAGCCAACGGGAGCCGCGTTGATTATGCTGATGATGCAGTTGGAATCGCAGTCTCAATTGCTGGGGATGGAATCTCTTGGTTGCGGGGATACAGGATTCAGGGCCAGATCCTGGGGCAGTGGGGAATCGACTCTGAGCTTGCCACTTTTCACACTCGATCTGCCGAGATGCCTTGTGCTCGGCGTCTGGCGCTTATGCATTTGTATTTGCTTTGCCGCATGCCACTGTATTTGTTTATCACTTAAGTGCAAAAAGGGATTTGAGCATTTTCCTCTGATGTTGCCACTGGCATTTCCAGACTCTGGCTTCCGGAGCTGCCTGCAAAATGTTTCCATCCCTTGGTTCCTCTTTTTTGTGGACGTCTTCTAACGACTTTTAAATGAATTAATTCCTCGGGTGTCGTGGCCCCATATCCTGGCTTCTAATGTGTTTTTGCCTTTCCCTATGCAGGGTGTGACAATGTTCGTGCTGAAAGAAGTTTCGCTGTAATTGAAAGAAAAACTAATAAACTTTTTTTAACTTTTTGAAAAGATTTTGGAGGTTTAACTAAAACTAGAAAAATTTTATAAATGTAATATCATTGTTACTGGCATTAAAAACTAACAATTTACTTTCAAAAATATATAAATTTCAAATTGAATCGTTTAGAAAAATATTATTCTGCCCTAGGCATAGCCGGACTCTTTTTAATATTCAGCCAAATTTTATGGCAGCTCGCTTAGCGGGTCCCTGACCTATCTTTTTTATTATTTACAACTGTTCCCGGCATGTAACACTCTGTGGAAATGCTGCACGAACTCCAACTCAAACACAAACACAAATATATTTCACATCATTTCATTGCTCCCCAGAGGCATAATTTAAATTCTAATTCCGGCAGCTTTTCCCACTCTGCCAAAGAGGACAATTCATCTTACTTATAAGTGCCAGACCACTTCGAAGGCAACTTCAACCAGACATTATTACTACTCGTCTAACAAGGAGGCCAGTATGCAACACTATCAAATGTTGCTGCCGAGCAGAGCGGGCGGGAGATGAAAACAAAATCCCTCTTTAATTTAAGGGGAGAAAAGAAAGAAAGTTTTCCTCGTCCTTTTTTCGGGGAACTTTAAGTGCTGAGGGGGGAGAAAAATGTACAAGCGAATAGGGAATATGCAATAAAATACAAAAGCATGTACAATGTGTGTGTGTGTGTAGGAGTTTTGGGGCCAACAAAAAAAAAAAAAAGAGGAGCGCCGAGCTGGAAGCGTAGTGAAAAGTGACATGGCGGAGCGAGCGTTGGGAAGACAGACAATAATTTACGTAACTGCACGACAGGAGAAATGGGAAGAAAAAAGGAAACGAAGCCAAGGCAAGACACTCACACATTTGTAACGAATGTCTGCGTGTGTGCCCAAGTGTATTTGTGTTTGTCGGCAGCACTTTGCTTGCCTTCCACACTTCATCTGCTGGAAAAGTCCTTCAAGTCCTGCCAGTGGTGTTGAACTTTGTGATGAAATCACCTTTACCACAGACTTGAAGAAATCAATTTTGAAGATTGAAACAGACAATTTATTATAAACTTTAAGACTCGATTATTTCGGCTTAAAGAAAGAAAATAAAGTGGTAAGAAAACCTGGTTAACTGAGAGCCCAAAAACCACATATCTCAAATTAATTATTAATTATTTTATTTAAATCTAAATATTAAACTTTATACAACTCTATATTCAATTCCTTGCTTATACCAAGTTTCTTAGCTACAATGTCAGTGGATGCTGAGACATCATCCTTTTCCACGTCCTTGACTAAAGTTACCCAAGCTCCATATTTGCTCTGTCTGACTCTCAAGTGCTTGCATGCCTTGCGTTCTCGTTCTATCACTTATTCTATAGATATATCTTCCCTTATTTGCCACCCCATTTCCACACCTCTGGTCCGCCCTTAACGTTTATTTAAATGTCTGCCACATTTGGCAATAGTTTCCCCCGCTGCAAACTCCGTTCCCTCCGTGAAAGTTCTTATCCTGCTTTAAGGAGGCAATCAACTGGGGCCGGCGGGTTGGGGGCTGTGAAAATAAATCAAAGCGTGACTTTGGAACCGAGCTGATTGCATTCTAGAGGTGCGGCCGGAGGATGTCTTAATTAAAAAGCCGTCGAGGCTTAAAAGTTAATGCCCGGTTTCCCCTTCATCTCTTCGCCGGCGGAGAAAATAACTTTATGCGCTGCACTGTACAGTGAGCACATTTTAATGAGTTTACAAACGCTCGACACATTCGCGGCTCCATAAAAAAATCTCTCTCTATATATGTATATGCACATATATAAATAAATACAGGGGCTTGAGCCGAGTTGAGTGGCGAGGCTTGGGAGTGAGTAGAGTGGTATGCTCCGGGGCCAACGCTGCGTATGAGTTATATTTTTATGAACGAGGCGACGATTTTGGCGTCATGGCTTTTTTTTTTCCACTTGCCTCCAGGGCTGTTTATTAACTCGAGGTGTGAGTGAGTAATGCTTTTGAGCCGCGTTTAATGAATGGGCGGAAGGAACTGGTGCGGTGGGCTGAAGAGCAAAGCTGAAGAAATCCCCCTCTGGATGATTGAATTAGTAAAGGGCGAAGGGCAGAGGCTCAAAATGAGAGGAAGGAAAGCGGTTTTTTAATGAGGAGATTAACAGGAAAGTGGGAGTTTTGAAGAAAAGCTGCAACACTTTTTAGAACACACAGGAAAATAAATTAATTTTGTTTTAATTAAATTGAAATTTAAGAATGTATTTGGTAGCCTTTATTCTGTATACTGTTTAATATTTTGTGTATCGGACAAATATCGGTAAATAAGTGTGACCCTTTGCCAGCCTAATACAAAATTAAATCAAATTTTGTTCTAAGAAAATCGTTGAAGCCCTTGAGTTATATTTCAAATCAAATCGTACTATATAAGCAAGGTGCTCAGAGCTAGACTGGCAGTGTGTTTCTTGATTTCATTGGATTAAGACATCCTTGTATTTTTTTTCCCCCTGTTAAGTATATATATTATATTATATAAATATACATATATATATTTATTTTATTTTATTTTTTTTTTCCTTGGTTGACCCTTTTGTTTGTTTTGAATTTTATGTAAGCTCTGTTGGAATAATCGGAATTCCCACGGATAAGAACTCCTCTCCCTTAAATTTGCCCTTGATGAGCGTCTCTTGAATCACGTTGTTCATTAGTTTCTTAGAGGACAACCGCGTACCGTTGCATAATCTCGGATGATTTAGATTACGGAGCATTATAATAATTGATCCCACCTTCAGTTACAAATTATGCGGCGGAGTTCCTGGCACATCCAGGCTACAAGTGGGTCTTTTGTCAGCGCTGATAATGATTTTGTGTTAGTCATAATGCATTATATCCAATGCGGTTTTGAACAATCTGTTTAGATGGGTTGATAGCCCCTCTTAGCTGGTTATTTATTATAGTATTTATTTTTATACCCTTGCAGGGTATTATAATTTCAGTCAGAAGTTTGCAACGCAGTGAAGGAGACGTTTCCGACCCTATAAAGTATATATATTCTTGATCAGCATCAACAGCCGAGTCGATCTAGCCATGTCCGTCTGTCCGTCTGTCCGTCTGTCCGTCCGTCTGTCCGTTTCTACGCAAACTAGTCCCTCAGTTTTAAAGCTATCTGAATGAAACTTTGCATATAGTCTTCTATATACTCTCACTGCTATATATGTCGGAACGGGCCGGATCGGACGACTATATCATATAGCTGCCATACAAATGTTCGATAAATTTTTAGAAAAAAAATTTTAACTTGGCTGTTTTTCAATATTATTTCATCATTTTTGAGATATAGCCTTTTTATATTATTCCAGAATTTTGGTAAAAATTTTATGAAAATCGGATCACTATATCTTATAGCTGCCATAGGAACGATCGGGAAATTAATCAAAAAAATTATAACTTCGTTGTTTTTCAACGTATTTTAATCTACTTTGACACATGAGCTTCTGGTATTATTTCAAAATTTTGGTAAAAATTTTATGAAAATCGGACGACTATATCTTATAGCTGCCATAGGAACGATAGGGAAAGTAATAGAAAAAATTATAACTTCGTTGTTTTTCAGCGTATTTTCATCTACTCTGAGATATGAGCTTTACTTATTATTATAGAATTTTGGTATACATTTTATGAAAGTCGGACAACTATATCATATAGCAGCCATAGAAGCGATCCGCAGATGTAGAGAAAATGTAAAGCTGGGAATGTATAACTGTAACTGTCAAACTGTAAACATAATAAGTATAGGTAAAATGGTATGTAACTCAGTTTAGTGTCTGTTTTCGGCATTATAATTTATGACATAAATATGAAAACCAATCTGCAAGGGTATACAAACTTCGGCGTGCCGAAGTTAGCTTCCTTTCTTGTTTAAATTATATTTATTTTGATTATTGCAAGTTTTGCGTCTTTTCTGCTTTTTTAATTTGCAGCTTTTGTTATGGTTCTCTCTGCTGACGTATCTACTGAATTTTTCAACCGAACTGCTGAACTTCACAAAACAGATTGTTTAGATGCAGGAAAAATTGCACAACGGTGATTTAGTTCAACTGCCGAATTACCAATGAAATAGATCTGAAGGAATTTATGATCTATAATCTTTGTAGGGTGTTTCAGAATTTTACATATCGATATGGCAGAACCCGAAAATACTCCTTCTCCGTTATATAGATTTTATTTTCATTTACAATTTTTAAAATATTTTTCTTAGCTACTATGTATTACCTATTACTATTAACAGAACTATGCTGAAAAAGTTCAATAGGTTTTTTTCTTTCATGGTTTAAATCTATTCTTCTTAAATATTTTTCCAAGTCAAGTTAAAGTTTAATGCTTTAAAGGGAAATTCCATACAAAGCCTGTTGCTTTTCCCCCTCCCTTTATACGTTTTCGAAATGAAAGCAAAAGCGCTTTTGGCCAAAATCAACCCGCCAACGAACCTGCAGATTTGCCTAATTCCATTTCGCTTCAGACTCGTTTTCAGGCTCAATTAAAACCATTTACACGTCGCATTTTACACGAGCTTTAAAATTTAAACCAAATTATAAAACACTCAAGAGTTGGGGCTAAAAGTGCGCACAGAACGTGAGGGGGAGCGAGGGAGCGGCATCCTGTGTCTCCCTCTGGCACACGCACCAGACAATTACGAAATGTTACAACATGAAAACGGGAATGGCTCCCAAATGAAATGTTTGAAAATTTATGGGTATTTTAAATTAAAACGGAAGCGTGTTTTCAACGCGCTTCTGTTCGCACACACACACACTCTCGCTGTGGAAGTCACACAGATACAGCCAATATATTTTATAGCTTCCCCCCTGTGTCACCCCGGATAAAAAAGATTCCCCACCATAAAGTTGCACGTAGCACACGGCAAATATTTTCCCCTGGCTGCTCCTGTTCTTATTTTTTCCCCGCTGCTGCGGCGCTGCTCTTTGGTGTCAAATCAGTTTCAATGTTTGCCCGCCCAACAACAACAACAACAGAGCAACAGCAGCGTAATACAAACAATAAATATATAAGCAACAACAAATCCGCTGAGCGCAACCAATTCGCAGGAAATCGCCTGGCTCAAGTCATTAAAGATATAAATAAATTTATGTGACTTTTGGCATTGTTTTCTTTCGACTTTCTTTCATTGTTTCTTCTTTTTTATAACCTTGTTTTTTATATTCTTCCCAGTCAGACATTCGCAAAACCCAAATTAAATTTTCAGCAAAAAAAAAATGTTTCCAGGGAAAGCGACTAAAAATAAATGTGGGACACAATGCGTTTCAAAATTGAAAATTGTTTGATAAACTTTTTTTGTATATTTTTACATTTTGTTAATATTTTAAAACTTCGTTAAGAATTTAACCTTTTTGGGTTATATTTTAACTATATCTTTCTTAATTCATATAATATTCCTCTTTAAAATCGTAGAAATTAAACCTTACAACCTGAATACTCCTTAAGGTGTTTCTTATTCTCTAGATTTATTTTATATTTAACCGTTGCTATTGCAACGTATTTTGTTTTAATTTTATTCAAGGCTTATCCCCTACTCTCCTTAGGTCCTGACAAGGAACCTCGTCTGCCTCTCCCCCGTGTAATTCATTTCAATTTTTAATGGGAGTCCTCCCCGTGCCTAGCTAATGAGCTTAGCTCTGGCTTACCTTTGCCGGGCCCACGTTGCGTATGCTGAATATTCAGCTCGCCAGCTGATGATGGTGCAAATTGGATGTAAATGGGTCAGCGGGAATAGTTGGCTTGAGTTGGTTAAGTTGGTTTCGTTGTCTTATCAAAGTTGACAAAGCTGAATAAAAGCAAAAGTTGAGGCAGAAAGTGGGATTTACTTTAATCTGGCCTGATTTTGAAAGTGAAAAGTATAAAAAAAACGTTGCCTGGTTTCCAAATGAAAGGATCGGTTTTTGGGCGGTGGTTTTTGGAAGAGAGAATGAAAAAGAAGCTTAAAGTAAATTTAAAATCCAAACTTCAACCAGATTAGGTAAAAAATAATAAACTAATATTGTAGATAAATGGCATTAAGTAAATTAAAGTGATACTTTCTTATAGCTACAACAATTTTACAATTAATAGAAAGCGTAAAGATGACCAATATAGATTAGTTCTTTGTCTCTTGTCTTTCGCCTTTAAAGGTGTAATATTTTTGTGGTGATAAGACTTAAACTTGGTTTACTGTTGATAAATCAGCTAGACAAAAGAGGGCTTCTTAAATGTATCTATCTGCAAGTCTGGGCCACAATACATTACTATTACTTTGTGCCACGTAATCTCGTTGCCTTTGAGCTGTTGTTCTTCCCCTCTTAGCCGTTGTTCTGTTCGCAACCCGCACATATGAAGTATGACAATCGAGAAGCCTGAGGCGCTCTAACTTATTTGTTTTATAAAGCGCACCCGCGGCTCAAGGAGCACACATCCTCGCTGGCTGTGTGTGTGTATACAGCTGGGGAAGGAAGATTAAATGAAAGAATAATACAGCTGAAGAACCCTTTTGTCATCTTCACTTAGCGCAACACTTAATTTCACTTGGATGGGGCACAAGTTGTGTAAATTGTGCGAACTTTGTTGCTGCTGCTGCTGCTTCCTTCTCATTTTATCCTGCTGCAGGGAGCAGATAAATATGGCACACACACAGGCAAGCACACTTAGTTTGACATTTAATTTTAAGCGCATGTTGGGGAATTCTTTTGTGCTCCGAAAAACAAATAAACAAACAGTGTAGACATCAAACACAAAAGGAGAGGGGGAGGAGCCCCTGAAATGAAGGGCGCAAGGCATGTAGTAACTATAAAGTTGCTCGAGAGACATTTTATGATTTGAGCACTTGAAGGCAGCAGACGCGCAACAGACAACAGATTGCTGACTGTTTTATGGCCAGCAAAAGCCAAGGGGTTAGGCTAAAAGGAGGATGTTTCACGAAAGACGAAAAACAGGTCCTGCCGAGCCGGCAAATCAACGTCTTGGCGTCTGTACTTTCAAGATGCCATTTGAGAAATTAGAAATTCGGTATGATTTCTTGAAACAGAAAAGAAAAATGACTGGAAAACTCTCTTTCAAATCAAGAAAATACATAAAATAATTTAAGAAATTTTCTATGGGAAAACCCATTTATAGAAAACTTAAAGTTACATAAAATTATATAATAATACCTTTTAAAGTAGTTTCAGCTAATTTTAAAGACATACATTAATAAACCAAGATTTTAAATATTACAATTTAATTCTGAAACTGAGGAAACTAAGATTTAAACTTAGTAAGAGTAAATCCCATTCCAAAACCCATGTACCCTGAAAATTATCTGCACTAAAATCCTATCCATTTACTAATAAAACTTGCTCATTTCAATTAAAATTACTCCCAGTTGGCCCCTCCTGCCCATGTTCGTTTCTCAAGCCCCCAGACATATTATTTTACTCCATCTTGTCTCCTGTGCCTTAACTCATTCTTATGCCACCGTCTTTTTTCTTTCACATCTTTTTGCAGGTTGTCAATTCACGTCGCGAAACAGATGCCGGCATCTATTGGTGTGAGGCGAAGAACGAACTGGGCGTGGCAAGGAGTCGAAATGCCACGCTGCAAGTGGCGGGTAAGTCAACGCAAAGCCACAGTCCCCACAGTCCTCTACACATGAAAAAAAAAACACAGTCAGATGAAAATACACATGCAACATTTATAAACGTAAACTTGTAAATTACATTTAGAATTAAATGACGCTCTACAAGTTCTTTGCAAATTATCTATAAAAATTTATCACCTTTAAGAAGTTAGTCTATTTTTTTCAGTGTATTTACACTCCTCCTTTTGGAGCGTGTGGTGTGCGTTTTTAATATTCTAAATTGATGTTGATTTTTGCTGCTGCTGGTGTTCTTGTTGTTGTGTCAAGAGGGTTGGGATGGGGGCTGTTTGTGCGGGGGGCGTACTAGCTTTGCCCTTTTTTGCAGCTTGCCGCCCCAGCACCACACACCAAGCCCCCATCCCGCTCCCGCCCACTTAACTAACTAGCTGTGGAGCTGCTGCGTTTACAAGTTTTACGCTCGAACGCACCCACTTGTCTTCACAGAGGTCTCTTGCCGACCCACGCCCCCGCCCCGTCCTGATCCTGCCCCTTTCGGCACGCTCTATTGCTGCCTCCATTAACCCGTTTTCGTTTCAGTTTTCCTCCTTTTTTTCGGTTCGGTTTTTTGCCAGCTATTTTTTGGTTTTTCAAGCTCGGTCTGATGGCCTGAGCTTGTCCAGGCCTTGGGAAAAAAATTGTGTGTGTGCTGGATTTATTAGGCCATATGCCCAAAAAAAAGAAAGCACAGTGGTTTGCCATTTGTGAGTTGGGACAGGTCTCAGATGAGTTTTGATGGGAAATGCCATGGGTTAATGCACAAACAATCGCAGCAAGAAGAGATATAAGCGGAAAATCAAAATTTATAAATTAGTTGACTTGAAATTAAGGAAAAACTGATATTTTGATATAAAAAGCTTGATATTTGTAACCCAAATTTAGGGAGAATTTTTAGACAGTTTTTAGACAGTTGTTTCTAGGATAAATTTGAGATTATAACAATATATAGGCTGATCGATCATTCCATTATTTAACTATATTAAAATCTTAGTGATGTGCTGGACACAATTTCTCACTACTTAACATTTGGGATCAAGGAGAGGCAGAGAAAGTAATATCTAGCACCCATTTTTACCCACACTTCTGAGGTTCCCCTGTAGTACCTTCGACAGAGACCGCCACTTTGTCTTTTGTTGGCTAATATTTCTTTTATTTGCCTCTGCCTTTTCATTCCCGTCTGTCTGTCTGTTTGTCCTCCTGCCTGTCATGTCCTGGCTCTCCTCCCACATGAAAATCGATATTGCTCAGTGCAGAGTTTATTTTGCCTTCATGTTAGATTCCCTTTTCTTTTTTATTTTTTGTACGTTCGCCTCCGTTTCGAGTCTTGTTTAGCCTCAACCCGGCTTGGGTTTGCTTTTTGCGGTATATATCCCTGGGGAATATTTTTCAATATTTGCATGTAAATCACGAAAAGCACGTCAAATTTGTTTGCTTGGTTAAAACGTCGTTATTGCGGCTTGCGGTGGCTAAAAAGCAGGGGGCGAACTTGGCAAAGGCAGCGGCAAAAGGCGTTCACATTGATTGGGTTAGGCAATAAAAGAGGAAAATGGGGCTGGAGCAGGAACCGGAGCAGGACCTCGAATCGTAGGCGGGCGCACTTGTTCACGTGTTTTTCTCCGCTTTTCCTTTTTTTTTTATCATTGGTTTTGTGGTCGGGAGTTTGTCAATAGTAAACATAAGTTGCACATTGTGTGTACATATAAGTATACACATTTGATGTTGTCAGCGCAATTTCGCTTTGAGCGCTGTCAACACACACGCAGCCTTTGACCTGATATTAAAGGACTCCCTCTGTATAAGGATGATGGGTGAGTGAGTTCTAGGAGCCGTATGCTAAAGAGTAGGAATTAGAAAATTGTAGGGAAATTATTTCCGGCATTTTCGCAACCATATGAACAGTTTGTTGGAGGTCTTACTAGGCAGAATTATGGTTATTAGGTCCTGACAAAGCGAGAAATGATTGAAGGTCTTTGCGTTGGATTTACTTTTTATTTTATTATAACATCCATTCAAAAGAATCGTTATTGCCTTAAAAATATCATTACAACAGTTAAGAATTGAGTAAAGAGAGCTCTAGAAACACCTTAAATTCCCCAATTAAATTTGGCAATGACGTAATAAATAGTAATCACGGCATAACTTTCCGTTAGTGCTTCACAATTATCGCAGAACAGTCTGTTCATTAGCTTAAATTGATCACGTCGCCGACTTCAAGTAGTTGCCTTTTCTGGCAGGCTATCATAAATCTCCCCATAAACAAACACACATAGACACAGGCACGCATATTATGGCCACGATAAATATAGATAAACGGTCAATTATTAACTCATTATCAGCAGCTGTCCGAATCCTGCGGCTAGAAGCGTTTTGCACCTTTGGAGCGACGCGGCGCAGGGAGTTTTCCGCTCCGAGGAGCCTCCAACGTGACCCCACCACGGGAAATATAACGAAACGGACAAGGACGAGGCCTACACAACTTTTGCCCAATGGCACTGAACCTGACACTGATTATGACTTTGATTAATTTATTGATGGTTGGCGTGTTTCCTGCTGTGTGTGTGCCTTCGGTTTTGGGGTCCCGAGTTTGGCACAGGTTTCTATTAAAACTTTTGCCACGACTTTAATGGGGTCGCTGCTGGGAAGCGAAGGGAAGGGATGGAAGTTGGCCAAATTTCCCTTCACTTTTCCTTCACGGCTGAAGGCTGCTCATGCCGGCACTCTTTGATTCATGCTGATTTATTACGCTTCAACTTTAAATTTAATAAAAGTCATGGTTTTAGCACATTTTTGCATAACCACGATGGGAAAAACTAAACCAAAGCAAAGGGAAATCTCAACCGAAAAAAAGAGCCACAAAAAAAGTAAAAGAATTCGCTTATTCACTTTGTAGATTACAAAAAATAAAAAGAAAGCGAAATTTAATTTACGTAAAAGCTGCTTTCGCTATGGATTTATTCGTTGAATATATATATATACTATATATTTTTTCGTTGCACAAAAGGTTGCTTTTGAGGGCAAACGAGAAGAGCCGAAAAAAGTCGAGAAATTTACTTGGCTACGCTTTTGGAGTGCTTGAAAGTTGCTTGATTTATTACACCAGAGTTGAGTTGCCCCCCGGAACATCCTTCTGCTATATGCACACAGGACAAATAGAGCTCTGAGGTGTGTGCAAATTACAGCATTCCCCTCTGACCACACACACACATACACACAAAGGACGACGAGGGGGCAGGAGCAGCTGAATTATCCTGCTGCTTTCCGCTTTTGTCGCTCCAAATCTGCGACTGCTAAAGCAAAATGTTGATAATACTCTGATTTACTATGCAAAAGGCGGACAGCGAAAGAGAGCTTTACCAATGCTTTTCAGACGGAAGTAGTGCAGTCAGAGTGATTTTGACATAAAATGGAGCACAGGAATAGGAAAAGGAATCCCTTAAAATGGAAAAAAATTCTATTGAAAGCTTAAAAGATAGAATATATTCTTTGAACTAGAAGCTTTTGAGATTATTTTAATATCAACGGAAAGAAATCAATCTACTTTCCCATATTGACTTTTATTTTCATTAATATTATTCAAAGCTCTTAAATTAATATTAAAACACCTGGCTTTAATCGAATTCCAGTCATCAACCATTTATTTTGATGGCCAAATTGAATCAAATCAAATTCCATCAATCTCATCATCGAAAAGCTGCGTAGAAATGGAGTTTTTTTCTTTTACAAATTAGAAGGCCATCTTTCTTCTCTTGCTCTCGGTCTCCTCGAGGCGTATAAAAATCACATTTATGCCATTTACCAACAATTTATCTTTGCTGTCAGGCCGCAAACACGCGCTCAGGAGAGGGATAGCCGCAGGTCAGGGAAGGGGACACAGGGAATGACTGGGACACCGACGTGGGGCATTTATCATGCAAAAACCCCCTGATAATTTATAACCACCAGTAAATGGACAGGGGCCAAGCCGCACACACACACTCAGCTCGGTCCCTCCGTAATAATCATTTGCTCATCTTTCGTCCACTCACATGGCCACATTCTCCTCCTTTTTTTGTTTTCGTTGTCCAGTTCTCCGTGATGAGTTCCGCCTGGAGCCGCAGAACACCCGGATCGCCCAGGGCGATACCGCCCTGCTGGAGTGCGCCGCGCCTCGGGGCATTCCCGAGCCAACAGTCACCTGGAAGAAGGGCGGACAGAAATTGGATTTGGAGGGCTCGAAGCGAATACGCATCGTTGACGGCGGCAATTTGGCCATCCAGGATGCCCGGCAGACTGACGAGGGTCAATACCAGTGCATAGCCAAGAATCCTGTCGGAGTGCGCGAGTCCTCGCTGGCCACGCTCAAAGTGCACGGTAAGCTGTTTAACCCATGAAATGCCAGGGTGCCTTTTTTCGGACCAAACGTAAAAGGTTGAACAGAATTTTATTTTGAGTTTTATATATTTTAGATTTTTCATAAATGTTTATGAATATTTTCCAAGGAGTTTAAACAAGCTACCATTATTTAGATTCAGTTTTAAGAGCGAACATTTGCTTAAATTCATTCGACATTTTGAATCTGTTGAAGTTAACTTTTAAGAATAGATGTTTTTATAGTTTATATTTTGTAATATTTATATTTTACCACTGTTTTTTTTTTTTTCTTATTTCCCTACATATATTTTTGCATATCCATAAATTGAAAAATGAAAAGCCTGCCTTAGAGGATTACCTCTTGTACGTTCTAGGGTTAATGGCTAGAATAAGGGTCTCGACCGCCACCCAATCCAAGCACCTCCAATCAATGTGTCATGTCCAATTTGCTGGAATGTGACTTGGGTTGGGCTTTGCTTACGTGGCCATATTGGGCTGAGGTTTTTGATTAAATTGCCGCTTATCATTTCCCCCGTTGGCTTATTTCCATTGCAGTCAAGCCGTACATCATCCGTGGGCCGCACGATCAAACGGTTCTGGAGGGGGCCTCGGTGACCTTTCCCTGCCGAGTGGGTGGCGACCCCATGCCCGATGTTCTGTGGCTGCGCACTGCCTCGGGCGGTAACATGCCATTGGGTAAGTTCAAAGAGAAGAATAATGATAAGAATAATTTCTAATTTCCTATTTAATATTTTTCATTATTAAAGATCGCGTTAGTGTTCTGGAGGATCGAAGCTTAAGGCTGGAGAGAGTCACCATCGCCGATGAAGGTGAATACAGCTGTGAGGCTGACAATGTCGTGGGTGCCATCACTGCCATGGGAACTCTGACCGTTTACGGTAAGTTTTTTGGGGAGATTCCAGAACCTGATTACCTCATGTTAGACAACCGCTAGTCGAGCACTTTAGCTAATTAGTCTACCCATGCTCCTCCTCCCCGCACTGACACTGTAGCCCCCCCGAAATTCATCCAACGTCCTGCGAGCAAATCCGTGGAACTTGGTGCGGACACTTCGTTCGAGTGTCGAGCCAGTGGAAACCCCAAGCCGACTATCTTCTGGACCATCAAAAACAACAGTACACTCATATTCCCTGGAGCACCGCCATTGGATCGATTTCACAGCTTAAACACCGAAGAAGGTCACTCAATATTGACGCTTACCCGATTCCAAAGAACGGATAAGGACCTGGTGATACTGTGTAATGCCATGAACGAAGTGGCCAGCATTACGTCGCGGGTTCAGCTGAGCTTGGACTCCCAGGAGGACCGCCCACCCCCGATTATAATATCGGGTCCTGTGAACCAAACTCTGCCCATCAAGTCCTTGGCCACGTTGCAATGCAAGGCCATCGGTCTGCCGAGTCCCACGATATCCTGGTACCGGGACGGAATACCCGTGCAACCCAGTTCAAAGCTGAATATTACTACTTCTGGCGATCTGATAATATCCGATCTCGATCGCCAACAGGATCAGGGACTGTACACTTGTGTGGCCAGTTCGCGGGCCGGTAAATCGACGTGGAGTGGCTTCCTTAGAATAGAACTGCCCACCAATCCGAATATCAAATTCTACAGAGCTCCGGAGCAGAGCAAATGTCCCACTGCGCCGGGACAACCCAAAGTGCTGAATGCCACGGCATCGGCTTTGACTATTGTCTGGCCCACGAGTGACAAAGCTGGCGCTTCATCCTTCCTGGGCTATAGTGTAGAAATGTATTGCACAAATCAGAGCAAAACCTGGATACCCATAGCCTCGCGACTGAGTGAACCGATTTTCACCGTCGAAAGCCTTACCCAGGGAGCTGCTTACATGTTCATTGTCCGAGCGGAGAACTCTCTCGGCTTCTCGCCACCCTCACCCATCTCGGAACCCATAACGGCAGGAAAACTGGTGGGAGTCCGGGACGGCAGCGAGAACTCTGGAACCTCGCAGCTCCTTCTCAGCGATGTGGAGACCCTGCTGCAAGCCAACGATATCGTGGAGCTACTGGAGGCCAATGCCAGTGACTCGACCACAGTGCGACTCTCTTGGGATATCGACAGTGGCCAGTACATCGAGGGTTTCTATCTATACGCCCGGGAGCTGCACTCCAGCGAATACAAGATGGTAACACTGCTCAACAAGGGTCAGGGACTCAGTTCCTGCACGGTGCCTGGACTGGCAAAGGCCTCTACGTACGAGTTTTTTCTTGTGCCATTTTACAAGAGCGTCGTAGGGAAACCCTCTAACTCCCGGCGGGTGCGAACCCTGGAAGATGGTAAGGCCTCGGTTGAACCAACCATCCTTTAGTTTATATTATTCAAAATATAATGAAATATTAGTTGATTTGTTTTAATTTTGATTGAAAATTAAAATTGATCTATATATTTTATTCACAGTTCCGGAGGCACCCCCATATGGCATGGAAGCCATTCAGTTCAATCGCACCTCGGTCTTCTTGAAGTGGTTACCCCCGCAACCGAATCGGACTCGCAATGGTTAGTAATCTATAAGTATGGGATTATTAGGTTTAAAAGCAAACGATATTTAAACATGTAGAATGTAGCATTTTTGATTATGGTTTCCAAGATATCCAGATATCCAGAATAATAGACTATAATTTAGCTTCCTGATTCCCCCAGAGATTCATAAGTAATCCTGTCACTTTCTTTGTCAAAATACCTTCACTGGAGCGTTTCAATGCGGATGAACTCGTTTTTCTTTTGTTTACATTTAATTTCATTTGTGTGAGTTTTTCCCCTCTCTCTCTCTTTTGCGTCCAACACCCTCGGAAAATCGCCATTGAACAGGCATCCTCACCAGCTACAATGTGGTCGTCAAAGGCCTGGACGTGCACAATACGACGCGGATATTCAAAAATATGACCATAGACGCGGCCACCCCCACGTTGCTGCTGGCGAACCTCACCACGGGAGTCACCTACTATATCGCAGTGGCTGCGGCCACCCGGGTGGGAGTCGGACCCTTCAGCAAGCCGGCTGTCCTCCGCATCGATGCACGCACCCAGTCCCTGGACACGGGCTACACGAGGTGAGTGGGGTGCACTGGGAGAAAAGGATTTGCTACCTTTGCTACACAACTCTTTAAAGTTAAATTTAGAGTCCAAAGCACCATTATTGGTTTTTTTCGGAGAAGATTCCCATAATATATTTCGCCAAGTGTAACTCGCTTTTGTGTGGGCATTGTGGCGCTGCTCATTTGACTGCCAAGTGTCGCAGCGAGGTCCACATCAATCCATTAACAGCCAACGACAATGGCCAACGACTTTTGCGACCATTAAACTAAGCCTCCGCCCGGGCACGTACACAGCTCCATCCGCAGCCCCGATAGCCGTTCTCATTCCGGGCTCTTTATTGTGTTGTCTATTGCAGATATCCCATCAGTCGTGATATTGCCGATGACTTTTTAACACAGACCTGGTTTATCGTCCTGCTGGGCTCCATCATTGCCATAATTGTGTTTCTATTGGGCGCATTGGTTCTATTCAAGCGCTATCAATTTATCAAGCAGACCTCGCTGGGCAGTTTACATGGTGAGTGAACTTTAATTTAAATTTATATTTATTTTCCTTTTCCTTTTTTGCATGGTAATTGCTTGTTCCTTTTTGTGTGAAGATTTACAGCGCGGTCGGTGGGTATTGAAGCTCAATTTAGGGTGTAAAGCGTTAAATATTTAAGGCTTCACGAGCCTGTAAATAGGAAGCACATTAAGTGTAGATAATGGTGTCCATGGAGTAAAGATTAAATGAACATCGATAGCTGCAAATATTGAAAATCTTTTGAATTTAAAAGGAAAGTTCTTTAACTACAAGGAAGTAAGATAAATAATTCCAGTCCAAATTTATTCTCCAGAGTTTTGCCCCTCTTAACTTATACTCCACTTTGATGGGACAATCTCCATTCCGGTCTGGGACATGCAAGCATTTTGCTCCCAGCTCTCCTCCACTCCGTAATCTATGATTTATGACTCGAGCATTTATGGCCGGTCTCAATTAGGTTGCCATTTTGTAAGCCACAATAACTGCAGACACAGGACACGCACTCATAACATTGTAAAGACTCAAGGAACCAAAAACCAAGGGTAATAATCTTTGGCAGTAAGCCACAGCGCCAAGGTTAAACCGACTATAAAAAGATAAACAAGCCACGATAACTAGAGCAGCAGTTGGGGAGTTTTTTGGCTTTTATTTGGAGAGAAGAAGCCACCATAAAGGGGGTCCTGTATCGTACATAAAAACGACAAGCGCTCACGTGAAAATCACATCAATTGTCTGGCTGCAGAAGTCTAAATATAAGCAGGAAAACAAAGAGTTTGTAGTTTTCTAGAAGCTAAGAAAGTTACCCTGTAAAAAGTATAATTTAATCGTTTAATTTTTATATATTTATTAGAAGAGAGAATGGAAAATTCTTATGATATAACTAAGTAATAACTAAAGTTCCTTCTTAGATCCTGGCTTAACTATAAAGTCGGCACTTTATGAGCCAAAATAAAACGCTTACCTGCTCTTCCAGCATACCCATTTAGCTTAACAACTATAGGGCATTTACAATCTCGCTGGAAAAGGGCGTGCAAAAGCTTTTGCCAATTGAATATAAAAAGTAATTTCCGTCTTTTATTATTTGCACGTTACAACAGCGCAAGCTGAGCAAACCCCGGGCAGTCAGTTCTCCGTTTTAGTTTTAACGAGCCGTAATCATTGCCAGCACACACATAGACGCCATTCCGATATATTCAGTCTCCCGTATTTCGTATTTTTTTTTTATTTCAGGCAATCACGCAATCGGAACCGTGCGAAAGTTTCCAACATTGCCGCTAAATGGAGGCGGAGCCGTCGGTGCCGTTGGCTCAAATTCGACAGCGGCAACTGGCCCCAATGGTCTCTGGATCGATCCCACCGGCGGCGTTTGGCGACAGGGATCCGGAGCTGGCGGCGGCGGCAGCGGCGGGGTTACAGGAGCTAATGGCACATGTACGACAAAGGAGCAACTTCCGGGATACGCACAGGCCACCGCCCAACAGGGACAACAGCCGACGCTCCTGCCTGATTACGAGAGGTGAGGCCCGGGTTGTTTATCAGCCCAGGAAGTTGGCTTAATATCCTGTCTGCGCTTCGCTGACTGTTTAATTACAATAAAAATTGGCCAGCAAGCAGAAGGCTTAAATGGGTAGACTTACATATATGAGAAAAGGATGGGAAACAAGAAATTATTTATATTTCCATATAAATTCAGTTAAAGAAAATCTTAATAACAGGAAATTAATATATTTGAAAGCATGACTTCTTGAATACAGTTTACAATATTTCCCCGGGGAAAGGATTGTGCTCATTTCAATAACATTTTTTGTTTTCTGTGTAACAACAAGCAAGGGGGCCACGTTTGGTTTAAGTAAAAGATCCATCGCACTATTTACGAGCCGGATCGTAAAAAATATATTTTGTGGGGCTGCAACCGCTGCCCCCTTAAAATTCCCCCAACAAGGACTGAGCCACCCTCGAAGAGAGAACCATCCGAAAGCCACCGCAGCAACAACAAACGCCATTAAATTGTTACACTTGAACGGGTTTTACTTTGGGCCATGGTAACTTACACCGGCCCCGAACTGTTTACGTTACTTGAGGGGCAGGCAGAGGGGTGGCATGATGGCAGGAGGGTGCACTGCAGCCGTTATTTAATTTCCATATACGCATTTCATTCATATTTCCCGGGGCTGTTTTATCTTCTTGTTTCTTTTGGCTGTTGTTTTATTTTTCCTCACTTGCTGTTCCTCCTTCAGGGCTAATGAGTTTTCATTTTGGGGGGGAATGTATTGAACATTAATATATCGTATACATTCTTAAATTTAAAGATGCTCAAGTCAACCAAATTTAGCATTTTAATTCCCAAAATATTCCCAACAACATGCCGACGACATTCAAGTAGCTTAAACTGTCATTGAATTCGACAAAACTCTTAAACTTTTCAATCCCAATATTAAATCCTAACTTTCCTCGAACTGACAGACCAATAAAGGAAAAACTCTGCCAGTTCGTCAAATGATTCTCGGAAAACCTTGCGAAAGTTTTAAACCTACGAATTTCTCCTTAATCATCTTAATTCCATTGAGCCTAATCCCAGTTCCATATTCAAACGACCCATTTCCACTTGCCCATCCCCTCTTCTTGTACTTCTTACTTAGGAATTTATAAAAAGGAAAAGCACATTTCCTTTGTGTTTTTCTTTTGTTGCCTTAAAGCTTAATGTACCGTTGCGGCAACAATGATAAAACAAAACAAAAAATGAGAAACAGAACGAAATAAAACCAAAATCCAAACAAGAGGCAATAAAAAAGTGGCAACTGCTGGCGACATATTGCTGTCCTACTCCGCCTACACCTGTCTGTCTCGCTCTCTCAACCCGGAAAACTTTAGCGTATTTATTTGCGGCATTTTACGCATTTATTTGTTTAGACTTCCCGTGCTCTGCTGTTTTTTTTTTCATGAAGGAATATCCGCCACCTTCCACTTCACTTGCAATTTGGAGCATTTCCTACCTTCCACCCTCGCATACCGACGACTTCCCCCTCGAATACCGTTGCCACTTCCGTTACGCGATTTTCATTATTTCCGTTTCAATTTTTCCGTTGTATTCCTTCGAACCGAAGTTTTCCCTCTGCTGCTCACTTTTAACAACGTTGTAAAGTCGTAAAAAGTATAACATAAGCAGGAATACACCCGAACAGGATCTTCTTTTATTTCCCTTGTTTACATAAACACCCCCCCCCCCCAGCCCCGCGGAACACGTGCGACGAGCGGCGCCGTCATTACCTAAAATTTCCAATTAAAATATTTAATTTCTTTCGCGGGTTGTTGTCTGATTTGAGGGGCTAGAGTCGTTGCCAACCCCCCTGGAAAAACGCAATTTTCACCGCTAAATTAACAATTAAAAATTGATAGTCCTCGGGGAAGGAACTGGGGACTCTTCAGATCTCCATATTTTCATATTCCCCCGGTGTCCTTAGGGCCACAGCTTAATAGCTTGAGTCATTTCAAATTTCTTTGCACACTCCGAGGCTTCCTCTGAAATGTGTTTTATAATTGGGTCAACCGTATCGGATATAAAATGATATGTCTTTGACGGAATTCAAGGATAATGATGCAAAAAATTCTAGCAAAATCTCTCTGCTTTAAATTTAGAAAAAGGACCTGTAAATGGGTCTTTCCTTGGTAGTTTCTAAACTATCCAAACCACCATGAAATTACCAAAACTATTTGGGTTTTCCACCCACCCACTGTTCGCCTCGCAAACGTTTCAGTAAATTTTTACGAGAACTCATTGGGAAAAGCAAAGCGATAGATAAGCATTATCTCATTAGCTAATTAGTGTGCAAAAATTTGTGCAATAAAAAAGTTTCTCTCGCTGCTTTTCCCTCTGTCTCGCTAATTTTTTGTGTTGCCAGAAACTCGCATGGATAAAAGTTTGATTTGAATGCGAGTCCGGTTTTTCCATTTCCATTTCCTGTTGCTGCTGCCACGTTAATTCCTATACCTCCTTCTCCTCCCTCTAATTACAAAGTTGGCAAATGCTAATGGCGAAATTTGTGTATTGTATTTGCCACATTTAACCAAATTGCAGCCAGGACGGGAAGGTGCCCAAAGGGAAATTGCAGCAACAAATTTTTAATGAGCAGGTGTGAGTGGGGAATAATTTCCGGAGTTGCATTCACTGCCTAACAAAAGCAATTTCCTCCCATCAACAACAACGTCGAATGATTTATGAAATTGGTGATGTGAACCCCAGACAAGCATAAATTCACAGAAAATTATTTGCACTGCGAGATATTGAATATAAGAATATGTGATGATGAGTAAATTTTATAAATAACATTTTATAATGTAAAAAAAGACATTCAGTTATATATTGATTGAATAAAACTGATGAAAACAACATTATAGAATGAATAGATTTTAAAATAGATAGAAAATCTATAAAATTAATTTATAAGATTTTTAGGGTGAAAAGAAATCATACTCCATAGTCTCCTAACTTTGAATCAATTTTAAATTGTGGCCATTCCACATCTCTCTCTCTCTTCCATTGCAGACTCTCGCCCCTGAATATGCCCGATTATGCGGAAGTCGCCTGCTCCACATTCAAGAGTCCCACCCATGGAGCACCCTCGTCTGCGGGCGGGCCATCGTCGGCCTCCCTGTACGATAGCTGCGGGGCCTATGCCACCACCAATGTGGTGGCCAATGTCAAGCTCTACCAGAACCGCTATGCGACAAAACCAAACCCGGGTGGTAGCAATAACAACAATCACCAGAGCAATGACTATCAATCGGCTGGGATGTACTCAGCTCCGCCAAGTGCTCATTACGGATGCCTCGAATCGAAACAGCAGCAGCAGCAACCCAACCTGATGACCACATCCACGGCCAGCACAGCCATTGTGACCTCCTCCCCGGCCAAGCTGAAAAAGATCAATATAACCGAGAACAAAATGGATCAATTGGATGCCACGAAATCGGAACGAACGAATCCGTTTAACCAGCAGCAGCAGTTGCTCCTCGCCAGCAATGCCCTGAAGCAGGGACTGGGAGCCTATGCTAATACCACCTTGGCGGCCCAAATGGCCAGCGGGGGTGGCGCCGGGACCCTGAGGCGCCAACGTCAGCCCAAGACGCTCTACAAAAGCGAGAATAATATATTGGGAAAGTCCGGATTTAGGCAGAACAATGCAGGTGCGGGCACAAACGCAAGTTCCGGCAACGGAGGAACCCTCGACTTTCTAACCGGCGGTCCCCCATCCGATGCCGGCGACTACTCCGGCCTGGGACTGTGCAACTCCACCAATCAGCTGCTCAACGATTGGGCCTCCAGTGCCTCGATCGCTGCTCCCGGGGACTATCATCACTTTGGCAGCAAGCAGCCGAGCAAACAGCACTTGTATGTGAAGGCCAAGGACGGCACCTGGTCGGCAGTCAGCTCGGACGCCTACCAGTCCTTCAAGCATCAACAGCAGCAGCAGCAGCAGCATCACCCATTCCTGGCCGGCTCAGGTGACAACAACAAGTCCTTAGCTAGTGTGAACAGCTTAGCTGGCGATAGCAAATTCCTGAGTAGTTTCGGTTCTAGCGCCAATGTCTAAGCCATAGCTTACCGCTTGGGTCAATAGAAAGTTGCTCAATACTTTAGAGAAGATACACCCGATACCCCGAGAATTTCGATAGCGGAAAAAATGTAAGCGTTTATACTATATATCAGCTTGCAGGTGGAAGTTGGGTTGTGGTTAGTTGCAAGGGTAGCTTAGGGTTCCTAATATGTTTTCTAGAGTTTCAATGGCAAAACACCTCTCTTAAAATCCTAGAAAAAGATGGTAATCTATTAGTTTTGAGATTTTTCTTATTTTCAAAATACCAAAACTACTTTCTATAATATTTCCTTTTCGTCTTAAAGGTACTTGTCATATCATTCAAGCAGTTGACACAATTTCATGGCTTTTTAAATAAATCTTTGTTGCAATCTAGATAACCCATAGTGCATTTACTTAATATTAGAACACCTTTGCTTCTTCTATACAAAAACCAACCCTTAGATTTCTTAGACTTCCACGAAGATCCACAAGTTCATCCAATAGAAAGCCCCAAAATAAAAACAACAACGAAAATGTATGTAAAGATATACAGACAAACCCAGAAATATTGGCTTGTAAATACTAATCCCCTACTATATCTACATATTAAAACCTTTATCCCTCGAAGCATTTAGAGTATTGCATTTGGAGCAAGCAAAACAAAGCAAATAATAATTTAAACGAAGCCGGAAACCATCTCAAAATAGCACAGAAGTAGTTAAAGTAAGTACATCCCAGCGGAAGCCGTCAGAAGTTGCAGCAAAAAATTAAGAACTTTTGCGGCAAGTGCTCCCACAGAAAAGTAAAACGATGTTAAAGCCAAACAAGAATACCCAACCCTAACGAGCAAATCTTAATTAGAGTTATATAAACGATGCACGAGGCAAAATTAGTTGTGTGATGGATAAAATAATAACATTAAAGAGTCACCTCCCGCAAGAGAAGCTAAGGAAATGCTAATAATAAGGCTGTTAAATGTAAAATATCATAAACGATTCAAAAATGAATGACTAAACCTACATTTAAACCATGTAATTAAAGCATTAAAATGTAATTAACTGAGACTAGATTTAGTTTGAATAGCTAAAAGAGGAACGAGAAAACAAAAAACACGAAAAGGATTACAGCAAATAATGCGCTATAGCTGAAAAAGAGAAAATAAATTAAACTAATCAATTAATTGATAAATTATGCAATGAGAAAACCTAAAAATAAAGACAACAAAATACTAAAACGAAGAGCAAAAAGTTCGAATCATAATTGTATGACTATGAAACGGACTGTGTTGGGCAAAATAGTTTTTAAATGGTATCATTGAAGGGGGTATACAGTTTATATTTATACCCTTGCAGGGTATTATAATTTCAGTCAGAAGTTTGCAACGCAGTGAAGGAGACCTTTCCGACCCTATAAAGTATATATATTCTTGATCAGTATCAACAGCCGAGTCGATCTAGCCATGTCCGTCTATCCGTCTGTCCGTCCGTCTGTCCGTCTGTCCGTCTGTCCGTCTGTCCGTCTGTCCGTCTGTCCGTCTGTCCGTTTCTACGCAAACTAGTCCCTCAGTTTTAAAGCTATCTAAATGAAACTTTGCATATAGTCTTCTATATACTCTCACTGCTATATATGTCGGAACGGGCCGGATCGGACGACTATATCATATAGCTGCCATACAAATGTTCGATAAATTTTTAGAAAAAAAATTATAACTTGGCTGTTCTTCAATATTTTTGCATCATTTTTAAGACATAGCCATTCTATATTATTTCAGAATTTTGGTAAAAATTTTATGAAAATCGGACGACTATATCTTATAGCTGCCATAGGAACGATCGGCAAATGAATAGGAAAAAAATTATAACTTCGTTGTTTTTCAACATATTCTTATCTACTTTTAGATATAAGCTTTTTTTATTATTTCAGAATTTTGGTAAAAATTTTATGAAAATCGGACAACTATATCATATAGCTGCCATATAAACGATCGGTAAATGTGGAGAAAATGTAAAGCTGGGAATGTAAAACTGTAACTGTCAAACTGTAAACATAATAAGTATAGGTAAAATGTAATGAAAGTCTGTTTTGTGTGTGTTTTCAGCATTTAAATCTATAATATAAACATCAAAACCAATCTGCAAGGGTATACAAACTTCGGCGTGCCGAAGTTAGCTTCCTTTCTTGTTTATTTTTCATAATAATAGTGCTTTGATCTAACCTATATAGTCTTATAGTTTTCCCAATTCATAAGCTTAGCTCCAAAATTCAAAATAGCAAGAACTATAGCTATGAATCGTACTTTATTTAGCCACTTGGTTAGATATTTGCGGAAAAATCAACCTCTAATTTTTGCGCAAATTTTCCATTTCAGCAGCCAGGACCATTTGGCGTCGGCACAGTTGTGCCTACATGGTTCTGGACAACTCGATGGATTTTGTGATTTGAATTCATTTGAGGAAATTGCAGGTAAACCCAGCTATTTTGCGGACTGGCCACAAAACTTTCAACTGATTCCCCCCCTGGCCAGCGGCACAATTTCCAGCGCTGCTGACCAGCTAATTAATTATGCTCTTTACCCTGCTGCTGCATAGCCTAATTTGTCCTACAAAATCATTAATGTCGGGTTGGAAAACAGACATTGTCTTTATCCCCACAGACCCTGCACTTTCCAGCCCCCAAAACTATAAACAGTTGCAATTGGAAATTCGAGATAAACACAGATAAACACAGAGATTTCAGTTTAAGTTCCCCCTTTGTATATTATTGATTTTTTGTTGCTCGTTTTCGGATTGTAAAACAATTCTACAAATTGTTGCCGACAGTTTATGTTTGGTTTTCCATATTTGCATCCCCTTCGTGCTCTTTGAAATTACTGCCAAATGATGCATTAAAATAAAATAATATATTAATGGAAGCTGGCAAATGAAAAAAAAAAAGAAAAAATGAATGAAAATCAATTTGATCAAATGAAGCGTAATAATATTGCAAGTTTTTTCTTTAATTTCATTTTGTGAATACGAGCGATAACATAGTTGGAATTGTTTTTAAACAAAAACAGTTGCAATAAAGCCGTCAATAGGCCTTGTTTCATTTTAAAATTTAAGTTTGAACCGTGGAAATTCAGTTGGTATTGATTATGTTGCTTCTCAATGCCTTTGAAAACTAAGCACATGTTAAATCTCTCCTTTGTTACCCATTTCCCCGGAACATTGGAAACTTTAACTGCACTGACGGCTTATTACCCTTGGCTGAACTTTAAGCTTTTGCCGCTCGAACGGCAGCAGCTGCAGCCAATGCCTGGCTAATGTATCAGTGACCAGGCCCACGCCATTAGCCTCGACACCCCCGGAATTCGGACGGATGCCCCCTGATTGCCCCAACCCTGCATACATACATCCCCCATTGACGGAGGAGCTAGCCAAGCCGAAACTACAAATAGCCTTAGTGTCCGAAACACTCGCTGGCAGTGCGTTGTGCTGCTGGCCTGGCCGCTACCAATTGCCACTGGCCAGGCCGATAAATAAGCCCAAATTTATCATGGACATGGGCGCCGCACACACATTCTCCTTGGAGCCTGTGGACTACTGTCCCATATATCGTGGGACTATAATAGCTATGGCAGCCTCATAATTTTCGGCACCAAATTGCCCGATAGGCGTTGAAGCGTTCAATTGAATGTCGTCTAGCCGAAAAGACCTTTCCTTGGTCCACTCCCACCAACTATTGTATAATCAAAACTAATGGTCTATAAAGAATCAATTCTCAATTTGTTTAGCCAGCTGCTGCCCCGTATCGAGCCGAGGATACGGATACGGACAAACAGGACAATGACACAGCCGGATAATGCTGCAAAGCGCTCCCTCCCATTACGCCAACTAAAAAGTTTCCTTTTGCCCTCCACATTTTACCGTTGTCCCGGCGCTCCATGTTCATGTAACACATGTGACAAATAAAATTTAAATGCATTTTGTAAATAATATTATATTGAATTTGTTATTGTACGGGAGGGGTGTGGCATGGAAGCAGCATGTGCGTACAGTAAGTATCATAAACTTTGGGTAGGAGAGCTCATTTCAATATGGAAATGTATGAATTAAAGTGTGCCACAGTGCAGTTTTATTATTTACTATATTTATTTATTAAACGCTCTTATTAATCTGCTCAAAATACAGCAGAAACACCACTGTAAGTGAATGTAAATATCCGCCTTATTAGCGTTATTTGCACAAAATTAGTTTCCACAAATTTTGGTGCATCGTAAAAACATTGCCGCTGTGATGTGAGGACTGGAATTTTTGATTTGATTGTATTTAGTCAGTGGAGTGTGTGAGCAGAAGCAGGGCGATGATGTGGGGGCTCTACGAAGCACTGATTCAGCAAATTTGCCATAAAGTTTAATCAGCAGCTTTTGGCAGAACAGAGCAGCACAAGAAAAAAAGTCGTAAAAGACCAGAGAGAGAGACACTCACATGCGGGGGACAAAGTTTTATGCGCATTTGAGTGACCATAAAAATGCTCCATGGACTCCAATGGAGTGGCCCGCTCCTGCACAAGCCAGAGGAAAATGAGTATAAATCCAGAGGAAGCTATCTGGACTGTGACCAGTCTCGTTTCCGATAGGAAAATTATGCTCAAGCTATTTGGTGAGATTAACCAAGAACATTTTGTGGCCACAAAAATACAAAACAGAATATCATAATAAATGAATGAGGAATCTTTTAGTTTGGGAAAAGGAAGGTTCTGGAGGGTTTGTAAAGAAATTAAATAGATTTTATGTTGATTCAAAACTTTCTTTCAAGCAATAGCTGAACAATAAGCAAGAGCTCTGTTGATATAATTGCTAGTAAATGCCTCATTTAATTTTTATATTTTTCTACATTTAAATTTTTACCATTTCAAAAATCGCTATTCAAAAATCAAAGCCATGTAATGAACAGCTTTTGTTTCCCCTTGCCCTAAGATTTTCCAAAAACAAGGGACCTCTGCCTCTACACCTACCATGCAAAGCAAAGAAATTTTGTAAATTGACTTTTGTTGGCTGTGCAAAACCAATTTCATTTAGACTCCCCAATGGCTAACAACAACGAAGGCAAAAATGTAAGTGCTGCAGACAGAGAATCGGAATAGGAACAATGTCCAGGAATTTGGGGAGCAGGAAACAAAAAATTCGGGCAAATCTAGTGGGGAATTTTCGTATATTGTAAGGCAGAGTCAACATTTTAATTTCTCCATTATGTTATTTTTGATTTTTCGACTCTTTCGACTTTTTGCCTGGCATTTTTCCCCGTACACATTCACAACTTAATTGAAAATGGCCAGCACAGCTTAGCTGGGGCCAGGGATAGGGGACCCTCAAGGGTTGATTACACATTTCTCGTCTACTTTCTCCCCAAAAGTCGAGAGCTCGTACATACACACTAATTAAATGCCCCCAACAGAAACTTTTGGCTAGTAAATGAAATGCTGGCCGTGGTTTCGGCTTTAAATGGCTAAACTTACATGTCGAGTTAGTCAAAAAGTTTAATTTGCCCTTCGCCCGGGTGCTCCTGCCACTTCAACTTCTTGTTCTTGGCCAGTTCTTGTCCGTCTTCTGCCTTTGGTGAGTAATTAGTAAAATGCATTAAAATAAATGAGCTTGAGGAGTGGCCGAGGGTGGATCGGACAAATGGAAGTCACTCGGAGTAAAGTTACCTGTTTTGGAGTGACTGCCCTGTGACTTGGACTTGCAAAAATTAAATTTAATTTTCATGTAACTAGAGCAAAGATTGCCAAGGGTTTAGTTTATTTAAATACAGAGAGAACTAAGGAAATATTTATTATTAAAGCTTGCTAATAATATTACGTTAAATTAAAACATTTTATAACCAAGCTTTACTAGTAAATATTGTGAAGAATACATTTCTTACTTGCCTTTTGTTGTATTCACAAAATCGGTTTATGACTCAACTTTTTACAACTCGTTTATTCAATCAACACATTACCCGCCCCCGGCCCAAAAGGATGAGAAATGTATATATCCTCCAGGACCAAGGAGACATGACAACCTGGACACTTGGCGGGAAAGGGACAATGCGGAGACAAAGCGCGAGACATTTCAACAGGCCATAAAATACATTTCGGACGCCTTTTGTGAGTCCTTTGCCGCGGGCCTTTGCCGTTGTAATTTCTTGAATGTGTCAGACGTCGCCTTCGCCATGGCTGTCATCCTCCTTAGCTTCAGCCTCCTCTCCCCCAATTTCTCCCCTATTCCACGTCTATTCTAATTGCAAAATATGGCGACAATTTCAAAGAAGTTAAGGACATTGACGCCCCTCGCTCGCTCTGCCAGGGGATAATACAATTTCGAATGACATTTTCGGAGCAGCGTTGTAATAAATATCCCAGGCTGGGGTGGAGGCGCAAAGAGGGGGTCGCCGCCCCACTTGAACTGAACAGAACCCGCCTCGTTATGTAATGGATACTTAGTGGCCGTAAAGAAGGAGAGCTTCCAGCACAAAAATGCAAACAAAACTATTAAACGAGCATAAAAAGAAGGCACTATAGTCCAGGGCTTCGACTAAGAAATACCCGTTTCTTATTTATTAAATTAAAACAGAATAAAAAGTGTCAAATATTCCTTATGTTGCTGATAATGTATCTGATCTGATGAGCAAAAAATTCAGAGATTATAATATGAACCTTTCCTAAAAACTTAATACCTCGTTTTCCTTTCTTCCTTTCCTCGAGAAGACAGCGATGTAAGACCTACTACTGAAATCCTAGCCAAATGCGAGAAATCTTTTGCAGACCACCCCTCTGCCATTGTTTCCCCAAGTGTATAGCTCCACTTTATGAAACGTTTTATTATACTAATTTGTGGGATGGCAATGGTCGAAATGGTAGCCAGTTTCGGTTACATCGAATGGCCAACTAAAAATGGCAATTTGCCATTGCATGAAATGAGCATGGGTCACAGGGACTGCACCACTGCCAACTGGGGTGGACTTGGATCCGTGTGAATCCCCTCCAGCACACACAGCCAGGAACACACTTCACTCAAGTCTCTATTAGCAGACAATGCTCCCAAGGGTCGCAGCAACGAGTTCGGGCGGCAGTAACCAAGCTGGTTTCGGTTTGATTCTCAAACGTAGCCAACGGATCTGTCTCCTAATGCATATGGAAAAGTAAGGAAGGTAGTTATGTGCATTAGTTACAGGGTACATATGAATCAAGTCGAATTGGAGTACACAAAGTTATATTTGTTAATACATCAGACGATTTTAAAGAGCTAACAAAAGAAGAAAGGAAGTCAGATGTTAGAGTTCTTAAAAGAACTCTGTTACTTTTCTCAGTCAGATACGTTACAAGAGGGTTGACAACCCAATTGATCCACGATAAACTTATCTGATATATACCTATATTGGTCAGATATCTATTATTATTGAATAATAAAGATAGACACCAGTCCTAAGAGGTATTAAGAATTCGTTTCACAATCCAGGCTTTTTACCTTCTCACCGCTTCAAATGTGCTCACGGAAATTGTTAAAGTGCGGACGGGTACAGAGTGAGTGTGGTGGCCCTGTTAAGGGATTTTCGCCTGAGTTTTATTAAAATGCCATTGTATGGGTCGGTTGGTTAGTGTCCAAGGCCCAAGAGCGCCAAGTGGACAATGCGCTACGCATTGAGGAGCCCTGTGAAGCCCCCTTTGGACCCTCGGCTCAAATGCACACACTCACACTGCGACAAATGCTCGTTTGGTGGATCGTTAGCATTGCATTTTAAAGGGGGCGGAGGCACCTCCCCTTGGGGATTGCCAAGTTTTAACGACTTTGTTTCCGTTACGTCTAATTTAATGAAATTCGTTTTGCTTTTTGGTCTCGCTCCCCTTGCTCTTCTGCTCGTTTTTCCCAAGTTTTGTGCATAAAATTTTCAAAAAAGGAATTCTAATGACTTGGGCGTTGTTGCAATAGTCCCGTCTTCCTCGAGGAGCTCTTGTTGTTTTTGTTTTTGGGTCTGAGGTCCAGTCTGGTTTTTGGTTTTCCTCTACTAAAGCGTGTATGTGTGTGTGTGGGTCTGCGGTTCGTTTTTCAGTCGGGTCTATAATATTTTGTTTGGTTTCTGATTTAATGATGGTGGTACGTGTCCCCACTTGTTGGTGTTCCCTTCTCCTTTTTTGTTTTTGTGCTAAACATGGAATGAAGACATTGATTATAATGATATGGCAGGGGTATCAAAGGGTATTGACTGAATGAAATGTTAATGTACGGGGCGTAACCTCGATTACTTTTACCGATAAGCAAACGATTATGGCGCTCTTAGCAATTAGCTTACTTTTGCTATATGGGTTGGGTTTGTATAGTGGGTCACTACACCCTGTGTTTAGAAATTATAATGTGCTCTCTTTCTTTTAAAGCAATACTACTACTATACTATCTATATGGTATCTTTAATCCTAATTGTTCACGCCAGAAAGGCGTTTAATTTCTGGAGGCAGTGTGATCCCCCTACCAGTCTTCAATGATCCCGTAAGCGCTCTCTTGCTCTGCCTCTCCCTCCGGACTTCCCGTCTATAGAGCTTCCAATCCGCTCTCCCTAGCTTTAGTTTTGTTCTTTGTATTTAGTACCAATTTACCTACGAATAAATAAACATCTAGACGCACGTCGCTTAAAACCCCGAAAGTCTACGTGTTCTTATTTTCGAGTGCATTTCAGGTTAAAGCCACCCCCCTCCAAACATTTGGTCCTTCGAGCCGGATTTTGCTGCGTATCCTCGCAAGGGGAGGGATAATGTTTACGCCAGAGACCGTGTGATCCCGCTTCCAGCCTTTAATGATCCCGTAAGCGCTCTCTTTCTCTCCCTCTCCCTCTGGACTTCCAGTCCATAGAGACTTATGGACGTTATTTCAATCTGAATTTGCTTTTAGAAAGACTTTTTTGTTGAGTAATTTGATTACTCACCCGGTGTAACCTATCGCAAAATCTCTTGATAAAAATTCAATTCCGAGCCCCACCATCGAGCGAAGCCAATCCGTTTCATCTTCAATTACGTGCAGCCCATAACTAACCAGCGAATATCAATTTCGTTGCATGTTGCACTTTGGCCACGCCCCCTCGCAGGTTGGGTCTCCCCATCGACTTGGCCAACAACATAAAAAGTGAATAAGAAGCGGAATAAATTTATTCGGCGGGTAGCAACGCCTCAAAAGTTATAACTATTTGTGGAAGATATATATGTAAGGGGGAGATTGGAGCTGGGTTGGGGTAAACAAACTGATTTGCATTTATGGAAATGGCATTTTAGCACACATTTCACCCCACCGCAGCCCTCAGACAGCACGTCGTAATGGCGTAAAAATGCAAAAGGCAAGGAAATGTCTGCAGGAAAGCGGGAAATCCCTTTCGACCAACTCAAATAGAAATGTCCAGTGAATGTGTGTGTGTGTGTGTGTGAATGTGGCATAAGTAAATATTTATGTTTTATGTTAATGAGAATATGTCTGACTTTTTGCCATTTGAATATTGGCAAACGGTTGCGAATGCCTCTCCCAGGACTTTCTCTCTCTTTCAATCCCTCCAGCTGCATATATTTGTTTGTTTGTACTTGCGCGGTGTGTGTGTGTGGGCGGTGCGGGCTGGTTGTATGTGTGTGTGTGTGTCCTATGTGTGTTTGGTGTCCTGGCCCCAAGAATGACAAATGCGTCGGGTGCTAGTTAAAGCTGCGGTTGCAGCTTGCATATTTTTCATTCAACCAACAAGCAAACAAATGCACGACTCTGTGGCTTTCGGGGGCGTGGCACATCGGAGGTTGTCCTCATTACTTTATGGGCCTGGGCATGACTTTCGCTAGTAGCCGCCGCCCAGTGGCTTGTTTGCCAATAATTGACAATTTAATTTGGCCAAAGTGTTTGGGCGGTGGCGATAAATAAAGAGGAATTCTGTCCAGGAAAATAGGGAAAATTGTAAGCTAATTAGGGTGTGGAATGTTAAATACGCTAACGAACAAAATATGTATTTGCTTAGCATAAGCCTTCGAGGGGTTAATATTTAAATATTGAAAGCTTAAGTTCATCTTTGAAGGATGTGAATTTGTTTAACCTCTTCGATCGAGTGCACAGTTTCTTATCGATATTTACATTAGATAGTTTCTTAGTGTTGCCTTATTATATATTATTTACACTATTTACAAACAGATTACTAAAATATTATGTCAAAATCGAAAATAATATTTAAAATATAATACAAAATCCTTCTTTTAATAATGTAATTCATTACTAGTAAGAGAATAAATGTGTAAATAACAAAGCAAACCAAACTATTTGCTGAATGATGCCGAATATATGTGCTTTAGTTTAATTTAAAACCATTCATTAACCTTGTTTCTCGTGAAAAGTCAACATAAGAAAGAAAGTAGTGTAACAATGAAAGGTTAACCAATGAAAATATGTTGACATTGGCTTAAATTTCAGCTTTAAAATGGTTTGATTTATTTAGCCATCAGTTTTTGTGACAAAAGCCGAGCCTGACAGGCGTATTGAAATGCATTCAAAAAGCGTAGCCTATCTTTTCGGTCTGTTTTATCAATCTACTGCTTTATACGGTTTTTGTTTCCGTTCTTCCGGGTATCATAAAAACTGTCAACTTTTTTTTTATAGGGCATTCATTCTTCGCTATTTGCATGCTTATATTAATAAATACATTTTTTGTATGCATATTTAATTAGTTTGTTGTTTATGGCCTCCATGAAAGTTGTTTGTTTTGTCTTTTTTGTTTTCTGCTTTGTTTTTTTAAATTTATTATTTTTTTTTTTGTTTATTTAACCTTTT
The DNA here is from genome assembly GCF_030179895.1 of Drosophila kikkawai. Taxonomy (NCBI): domain Eukaryota; kingdom Metazoa; phylum Arthropoda; class Insecta; order Diptera; family Drosophilidae; genus Drosophila; species Drosophila kikkawai. The sequence continues at coordinate 9,518,749 of NC_091729.1, forward strand.
TTTATCGCTGATTATTTATTAATGCTGCACTGATATGTCGCTTAAGCTGACGTTTAATTAATTTTATTCACTTTTTCACTACGCTGGGTATCAAAATAAAAACTGCATTATTTCTGCGGCCGTTCGTGTTAATGAAAATTGTATTTGTACAAAAAAATTGAGTTAAAGAAAAATTGCGATTAAGTAGACTAATTCAATCAAAACGAACATACAGTTTAAATACTAATAAACGGATTTCACGCAGCGTTAATTAAATATATTTTATGCATTAGGCACTTAATTTAAAGTGAGATTAAATCAATAGACAGACACTTGAATATCCAAGAGCTTGTCACTAAAATCTTTCAAAAATTGTATAAACTCTCAAAAAATATTTAGAAAAATGTTTTAAAAAAAGATTCTTACATTGACATTCATCTTCTTCCTTCTTCCTTTTTATTTAAATATTTTAAGATTTTTATTGAGTTACGCATATTAACTGGAAGATACCATAACCTGCAGATATTCCGGCAGGAACCATTATATATTTCAAAGGGGACTTTCCTGCTTCCTGCGCCTTCCTAAGGCGATGCCATCTATTTAGCGTTAGTTCAATAAACTTTTATGCTAAAACCTTGCCATTCATTCACGGGTCTGAGGCAAAGACAACAAGGAAAGCGGGCATAAATATGCCCAGGCATGTTCCCAGACACTAAATGTGGAAGGGAATAAGGTTGGCGGAGATGTGGGTGGACTGGCGTGTGGACACACATTGAAACCGAGATTGTCAACAGGGGCGCAAGCGAAAGTGATACAGGGATTTTCCACAACGGCAACACGATGTGGCAGGAGGCCCCAAGTAGACAGCGGGAATCGTTCCCGTCACTCCTCCTGATGCTGATGCTGATGATGATGACGACGACACGATGAGATGGGGCGATGAGGAGGCTCTGCGGAGCCGGTCTTATGTTTGACTTCGATGCTGAAATATGCATTATAGTTATGGTAATGGCCTGGCTGAAAACTACCCATACCGCTCCACTCTGCGCCGGCATCAGGAAGCTGATGTCAAAATGATGACAGGCATATTTACGCTCCTTTCGTGCTCGCTTCGAATACCCTAACCGAAGGGGGGTATTTGGGGGATTTCCAGAAAACTGCAAAATGCTTTTTCAATTGTTCTTACAAATTATGAACTAAATCTACAAGTATTTTACATCCAAACAGAACATTCATTATTACTGATTTCAGCTTTAAATATGTTTTTAAATATTTAGATTAATTTTTTTCCAGATCCTAGTCTAGTCCCAGCTAAACTCTAGGTCTTAGTCTGGCTCGATTTCATTTTACATTATGTTTTCCGGTTAGGGAATTTCTTCTTCGTTCAGTTACAACATTTTTGCAACATTTTGTCTTTTGCAGCTCACCGTCATTGTTTTTTTTCTTACGGCGCTGTTTGCTTGCTCGCCGCGTCGTCTTTGGTTTTATGGCTTTTCTTTTCATTTTCCATGCCGCTTTGCGCAAATTTTCAGACCCCAGAGACAGAGACGGAGCGAGGGTGCCACTGACAGGCCGTGCAAGGTTAAAGTGACAAGTGCGATGATGTGGCGCCCAGCCCTGCGCGCTGTGAGGTTAAGGTAAGACAGAGGGGGGCTGCTCCTTGTTATGGCCAACATATTTGCGTCGCGACAAAAACAAAATTACGTGCAGCCATCAGCCATCGAAGTGGGTGAGCGGAGGAGGTGCAGCGGGAGGGGAATAAAAACTTTTCCAGACTGCGAAACGAGAATTGTTTTGGTTATACCTGGTACTCGGTGGGGTTTAAGGGTATATGGTATATATAGATAGAAGGAGCCTACTTCTGAAAGGACTCCTGATAACGTTGTAATAAAGGAAATATTTCTTCAATATTATCTATAATATAATATTTATTTTATGTATCTTAATGATATACATTCGTGTAATTAGTGGGTATTTGTAGAGTCGATTCAAGTGCTTCCACTTGCTGTGTTTTTCATGCTGCTACTGTTGTAGTTGCACTTGCGCTGCCTTTGTTGCTGCTCGGTGTTAGTTCGCTGTTTGACTGCGGCTTTTGCCTTTTGTTTTTATGCCACAGTAAAAACACTGAAATGCGATACTATTGTTGCAACAATTGTTGCTGCCTTCTTGTTGTTGCAGGCACATTACCCAACACCTCGTTGTTTGCCAATGTCGTTGTTGTCGTTGGTGTTGCCGGTTGTCTCGCACAATGTGTGGCCATGTTTGCCACGACTGCCAGCATGAAATCTATGGATTTAGCAAGCACTTAAACTTTGTCATATGCCGTACGAGGGTTTCAGTTTCAGCCAGCTGTTGATGAGGATGATGGCGTTGTTGTCGCCGGCTTTGGCACTGCTTTGCACCTTCCCACTGGCTCCTGCACCCTGCACCCCTGTACCTATTAGTAACCCCTCCTGGAACTGCATCCCCTGGACATTTGCACTTGAAAACACTCACCGGAAATGTCCAAAGAGGAGACAGTCAAATGGTGCATTAACCTTTGCCATTGCAGTGGCTAGTGCCAAGTGCTGGAATGAAATTATGATGCAAAATGAAATTACAAGCGGCTAACGCGATGGAGTTAAATGGTAAATGAAAAGGGAGAAAGGGTAACTGGAATACATTGAAACGATTAAGGTTGCTCCATTAAATCGATTAGGAACAACAAAAGGGAAGCGACTGAAAGAAGTGTAAATTTAAAGTCTTACACAAAAAATGTTGAAGCTTTATAATGTTTTTTTCTTTAAGAGAAAGGCCTCTAAATCGCACAATCAATATACGGATCTATGTTTAAGCTAGGTATTTTCTAATGAATATAGATGTTTCTAATAAAATAATGAAATACGACAAGAAAGGTCTTAGTTTAAGCTCTGAAATGTATTTGAAAAACACAATAGCTATGTATTATGTGATCTTGTACAATATCTTGTTTTTACATAGCTTTTCCAGATATTTTCTCATCACATAAAACTTATTAAAATTTAAAAGACTTTTTCCAGCATTAAATCTAATCAAAAGCCCTGCAATAAGAGATCCCTGTTGGGACTTGGATCAAAGTGCGAAGCCGGAAATAGTTCAATCAACTTAGAACGACACTCATCATGAAGTGAGTGCCAAAAAAGCAAATCGAATGACGAAAGCCAACTTCGCTCTCGGCCCTAAATCTATATGCATGCTGGCACGAGTATTGGCTCGTAATCCACGTGGATTATGTCAAAATTGGTATATCATAAAAACGTCGCGTACGTGATGGGAATCCCAAGGCCCGCTGAGATCCAAAAGCTGGCGAGAATATTGCCGGGCAGAGCCAGAACGACGCTGCTGCACTCCTTCTACTTTTCGTGCTCGCGAAATCGCTCGCACTCAAACCTTTTTGACCGAATGATTAATTTGTATGCGCCAGGCGGTGACTTTTGTGGTCCCGGGACAAAGGCCAAAAGTGTTTGGCATGTAACGGAAATGCGCGACCAGAGACCACGAAAATGGAGTGGAAAGCAGGGAAAGCGAGGAAACCCGGACGAAACTGGACAGGGAAATGGCCAGGAGGAGAGCGAACGCTTTGAATATGCAACGGGAGCGGGCAAATAAAGTTTTTCCCGACTATTTTTTTCATTCGGCTAACGGATTTTCCTCAAGGGGAAGTTTTCCCTTTATGGGCAGGCCATATAAAGTTCCTGGCTTTTTGCCAACAACTTGTTTAAAAAAAAACGAAAACAGAAAACAAGGAAATCCAAGTTTGTGCCTCCTTTCTTTGCTTAATTTTTTACAACTTGTAAAGAGCAAAATAAAATTCATTGCGCGACAATTGCCTGGATGGGGGGCATTTTTCGGGGGAGTGGCGGTCCTTGGAGTGCTTAGGTCCTACCTAGAGTCCGTGTCAAGATTTCATTAAAGTTCCTGGCGAACAGCAAAGCTCGGCCAATGCATGTTGGAATGGTGAGCGCGGGAAAGCGGAGACCGGAAAAACTTTGCCTCATTAATTGAGTCGCTCTATTAGGCAAGCGACCAGCGGAGAAGCAAACAAAATTTAAAAAAATAAAAGAAAAAATCCGGCAAAGAAAAAGAATTCCCATAAATATAAACGATGCTTCTGCTGAAAATGAGGTTTTCCTTGAAGGGATCAAGGAAAAGGATAACTGAAAGGCGGATAGTCGGATACCCTATTGACAGACTTTAAATTCTATTAAACAGATTCTTAAAATATGGTAGCAATATTTAAGTTTTACTCAGAGTAATTATTTATCTAAAGTCTTATTTAGTTTTTATTAAAACCAGCAGCAGAAATGTCCTTTCAATCCCAATATACCCTTTAAGCTGCCTGCCTTTTCGTAATTTCCCAGTCATCCTTCGCAATGGGTTTCCTTTGGAAGGTAAAAGCAGGCTTCCTATTTCAATTTCGTATATCAGCAATTTGAAAATGAACTTTACACTTGGCCTGGCGCCGTGCTCGTTTCGTTTGCCAGCCAGGATATCTCAGGCATCTGTATCCTTTTCTTTTTATTGTATTACCGCGAGTGTTATGCTAATTTCCGGAACCGGAATGCCAGCTTCCTCCTCCGCTCCAGCCAGTCTCGCCGTACGGGAAATGAAATTTAACTGAATTTGCATTGGAATTCGATTAAATCGTTTATGCAAACATTTCGTTTCATTTCATTTGCGGGTTTTTCGCTTTCCCACTCGAAAGACTTTCGGGCCATCTTTGCCATCCTGAATCAGAAGCTTCCCTTCGCTCCTGCGAGTGGCATGTGAATGTGGGAATCCTTTTCGAGCTGCGGCTCCGTGCCTTGTGTGCCCCGTGGAAATTTCATTGAAAAGGCCCAAGTTGATTTTAGCGTTTATATCATTTGCATAATTCTCATATATTTGTTTGTTTGCCTCTCTGGCTGTTGCTCGACTAAACTCGTGTTAGGTCTTGTTATTTATGAATTAATTTCATTCGGCATGTAAATGTGCATCAAGGTAATCGAGTATGCTGCCTTTGAAATGGTTTAACAATTTGCATAAAAAATATGAACACATTCTCGAAGGAGGCTTAAGTAAGGCAGAGATTGATGGTAGATGACAGGTTGGAGGAGGAGATTGTGGCTGAGAAAAGATAAAAATCGAAAGGATATCTTTTCCCAATTCAATTATAAAGGACAACACATAAATGGTATTATTCTTACAATAAATGAACAATTACTTTACTTTATAAAGTTAATAATGTATATTATTAAATGGGACTTGTATTATAGTCACAGCATTCACTAATAAGTAATTTACTTTTCACTTCCACGTTAACTAAAGCCTGAGGAGATATTGATTTTTCCTTGTTCTCAGGTTTATGTTTAATGTTAAAGCTCACGTATAAATCCCTCTATCACAGTTCACACTCTACCTGGTTTAACAATAGACTTTGACCCAACAACTAGCATTAAGTTTAATCCTTTTCAAGCACCTCAAGTGTTTGCTGGGGGTGTTGACGGGGGCGGGTTTGACAAACACCCCCGTAGACGCACTTGCAGCCGCGTCGAAAATTATAAATAGCGGTTATTATGAAGCCATAATTTATGCAAATGAAAGGGCGGGGCTTCGCCCCCAAGGAAGACGACGACGAGGAAAGGGCTGGAGCTTGTTCGAACTCCTCGCAGCTCTAATTGTTTGATTAATGGTTTTGGTTTAGGCCAAGCTGCGAAACTGCGAAAGCCGCGGCACGTGCTGGCCAACATGAGTGGCTAGCAACCACCCTACCTTGTCCCACCCACTTCAACCACAACCCATCCCGTCTCATAGCATCCCCAAAAGTACAGAATCCCCGCGGGCAGAATGTAAAGCGCAAATATTGTTTCAATGCGGAAACTTACCTTTTAAGACGGCAAAATTTGCCCACGGCCACAGACAAACTTCAGACTCCGGCCAAGAAGGAGTATCTGTTAGATACGCGCACGTACATATTTCGGCCGATGCAGCACCCGGCCAAATGCAAATGCCTCACACACATCCTTAAAAGTACACTGAACGGATTTTTAAGAAATCAAAATGGAAACTAAACTGTGTAACATCAAATTGTATAGTATAGTATAGTATATATAGGAATATAGTTGTATACTCTTTGGTAAAGTATACATATATTAAGTTTAGGGATTATTGTTCAACGAATAACTAGTGAGACTAGTAGATACCCCCTCCTTATCATGAATCCTTATATATAAATTTTAGCTTTAGATTAGAAAGAAAGTCAGTTTCAGTGTCTCCCTTGCTATACATTTAGTGGATATATCATGTCTTTCGTTTTCATGCATTACCCGGCCAAGGTTTCTTGCTGTTTCTTGCCGTGTTTTCTTTTTTTTAAACAAGTTTGCTCGCCCATGGCGCATATTTTCCGGGAAATGGAAGAGAGAGAGAGGTGTGTTTGGCAGAACATTGAAATTGCATTGTTTTTCTTTTGGCCTGGACGAGTACTTGGCTGTTTGCATACCGGCTTATGGCCTGAGCTAGATATTTTATGCAATTTTTATGCATCGCCATACTAAAAGAATTGTTTGCCTAGTTAAGCCCCCCAAAGTTGCAGCCCAATGGCGCCATATTTTGTGATTATTATTCAGGTATAACCTCGAGCCCAGACACGGTCATAATTTGGCCAACTTGACCCTCTCGACCGGCTCTCGAATAACTACTGTCCATAAAATGGAAATCGTCAATTTCTTCGCACAATGGACGAGCTGAGACGATGAAGAAGAAGTTGTTAAAGTTCTTTTGGAGGAGGACCTACCGCAAAAATAGATAAAATAAAGTTTTCAATACGGAAAAATGGCATAAAAAGTGTGCAGCAAATTGAAAACCCAATTGGAAAGTTATTGAAATTGCACAATAATTTCTTGAATTGCATGCCCTATTGAATTTCTGTTCCGTAAGTTTTCAAACGCCGCCCCCTCTTCAGTCACGATTTTCCCAACTATCTTTCTATCTCTGGCCGCTCCTTACCCGGTTTCAAGCATCATTTGAATGGGGCAGGGAAAACTTGGTGCCCCGAGGATATTCCATTCCATTGTATTATTGAATTGTTTAATTATGACTGGGAAACTTTTTTCGGGTTTCTTTTCAATTTGCTCAACCGACAATGAATGGGCAATGAATAAATCGTGGAACAATTACTGATAGCTTGGGAAAGGGGAATACAATTTTCCAGGATAAGTCCTAATTGGTTATATATAGCTTTAAATTTTTAGGAATTTAAATATAAATCCTAAGCTCGAATGTATTTAGAAAATTCAACAAAATTGTAGAAAGAAACTTTCTCCTAAAATATTTTCTTAGTACTGAAAATGTATGAAAGAATCCTTGCCCCTGGCTCTTGGCTTATTGAATCCTGCTGCTGGTTATGGGCCTGATCCTGAATCTAATGCTAAGTAATTGCCGGACAAAGGGACACTCAAATGCTGCCCATTCAAATTAAAAGCCAACTGAAGGACAATTATCCTATGGATCGGACGGAGGGCAGTCCTGAACCCAGAGATGCATAACAATAACAATTAAAATGTACGACAACTGCAAATTGAAGATGTTTGCAGGCATAATCGAAGGGGGTGAGGTCCGACTTCACCTGGTAGGTTGATACCCCCTCTCACTCAGCTTGCAGCACATACCTAAAAAGCATAAATAATGGGGCTGCATTTGAGCAGGATTTCATCCCTTGGCCCACCGTCTAGTCTTCGGGTTGAATGCCAAACGCCGGCGTCCAAACAACGCCAATGCCAATGACGTCAATGCCAACACCATCATTGTCATACACACACCTCACACACTTGGGCAGGCTGGGACATCATCCAGACTGGGGACAATGTCGAGTTCTCGCCAGGACATCTACCTGCTGACAACGTCAACGGATGCAGGAGTTGAAACTGAGAAGAAGTCGACTGCAGGCGGTGGGAAGCTGCAGAAACACTTTAATATTTTTATATATTTTTTTTTTTTATATTAATTTAGTTAAGGCTACTAACTACTAACTAGTTTCCATTTGCCGCTAATGTTTGGATTTTGTTGATTGTTTTATCTGTAGCTTAGGATTAATGTCTACTTTATTTATTTAACGTTTGTGTAATTATCTTACTTCACATACTAGAGAGTCCTTTTTAATATATAAAATGTTAATTAAATTTTCATATATGTATGTTTTTATATAATTCTTCACATTTCATTTTATATTACTGAAAATCTACCAAGTGAAACTTTCAATGTAAAATAAATTTCGAATTCTAAACCAATCAAAATACGCACCCCTTGTTTTGTCCACTGTGCATTATCAGAATTATTGGTACCTGTCCACGTGACCAGGGCCCAAAACACACAAAGAGAATAAGTGACTGAAGGCGAAAGGGAGCTGGAAAGCGACAGCTAGACGGACACATATATCGAAGGCGGGGGAGGGAGTTTTAGAAGACAGGCAAATGGGTTTCGCCCCCTGACACGCTGAACTCTCAAAGCGAAATGAGAAAAATCCCCACACGGAGGACACCGGAAACTGGGACAATCAGCCCTGTGCCCGTACCCTCCCCTCATCCATCCTCTTCCTCCTTCAAGGCCCTCCTTAACACCCATACCCCCATGGCCACACCCACAGAACCCAGCCAAACCGAACGAACAGGGCTGCAGGGAAGCATCAAAAAGCAATGGCTTAAGTGCCCTGGCATTGTGAGGCTGACAGGAGCAGAATGCGTCCAGGGGCGGGTACTGCGGGTGGGACTGTGTGGACCTGAAGGGGGCATGGACATGGGCAAGAGCTCCAGGGCCGGCAGCGGCTTCGGCAGGAGGTGCAATGCTGCAGGAGTGTCGTGTCATCCATTGTTCTTTTCACAACTTTTTTCCTTCTATACGGCGCCCGAGAGTTGTGAAAACGAAAAGGGAGCCATGCACAGGGAGAAATGAAATTAATATTTAATTAGAAATGTCATCGAATATATTTTAGATATATATTTGGAAATTTCATTAACTTTTCTTTTTCAGTTTTATAAAGTTAAAGAATTAATTTTCCCCTAATTTTCTTTCAGTGCAATCAGAGGTGTTCGACAAACCGCTACAGAGAGCAGAATGAAAGGGTAAGGTAACTGCAGCAATGGCAAAAGAGTTGATTACGGGCGGTGGCCCGCGGGTGGTCTTAAGTGGGCCTCACCGTACCGGTACACCAGTACTGGTATTGGTACCTTTCCCTGATGAAGCACCTTTTGTTGTAATGAGTTTCGAGTGCGATTTTTGAATGACTCTCTCTCCCTCTCTGTCCCCTTATGTCCTTATATTTTCACAGGATTTTTTCCTTTTCAGATTTTTAAGCGGCTTATGGCGGCTTGGGTGTGGAAAAGGGGTCCAAACAGGGGCTGGAATCTGCGTCTGGCCGAGCAATTCCGTCATTTCTGGTTGCCATGGTCAACAGGCGGGAATTTTCGGTGAAATTATTTTCGTTTTTAACCCCCCGATTCCCCCAGCTGCATTGGTGAGAGCTCTCCCAGTGGCAGGTGTCTCATTTGGGGGCTATATGTAGTCACCCGATGGCCCAGGTAAATTGCTTTAAAATGTTAACGTGATAATTGGTCACTTAAAGTTTTTATTGGTCAATTTGGCACTTTCCAATATCCAATTTAAGAAGCATTATTGGAAACTGATATGAAATTAAGGGTGCTAAATGTTTTGAAAAATGTGCAATGATCTGAATTATGATAGTTTAACACTACACCTGATGAATTTTATAACTTTTATGGACTCTCTAAAATAATAAAACAGTTAAATCTCACCTAGAGCTCAAGAACCAGAGTCCATCGCCCATTGAAAACCTTTTGCTGGCTAACTGCAGCACCTGCTCCGGACTCAAACTCATCCGATAAGTAGTACGAATGGGTTATTGCGTTTCAGTTGTCTAACCCATCAATAAGAAAGGCCACAGCAGCTGCCAGGAGCCCAGTCCAGGAGCTCCGTCCCCTGACTACCGAAAAACAAACCCTGCCACTGGACAGACCGAATTGATGATGCATACGGCAAACAAGAGGAGCAACTACAATCAGGGCGATTCTCGGGGGGGAAGGCAATGACAATTGCATTGACATTTCGACAGAGAGAACTACTCGTGCTCGTAGTCGTCCTCGAACCCCCGTGGACTGCCCGGAACCCCCTCCAGGACTCGTCCTGGCTGCCAGACCGAAACATGACCATTTACTGTGGAAGCTATCGATTGCCATTGCTTGATTTTGTCATTGGGATTTGTTGTCAGTTTGATTTTTGTGGGTCCATTTCGAATCGATGGATTGGGAGGTGCACTGTAAACTGGAAACTATAGTATGTTCTTATTTTGAGTAATTTATTAGTGAGACTTTAAGTACTATTAAGGACCTTACTCTACAGTCTTTTGCAAATATGGGATAAATCATAAATAATAATACAGAATGGCTGTAAATTCATCTCACAGTGCAGTGCTGAAAGTATTTGTATTGGTTTGCTCACTACCTCTGTCTCCATCTAGGATTGCTTAGTTTATTTAGTTGTCATTGCAAAAATGTTTGCTTATTGTTAGTGCGTTCCTCTGGTAAGCTAGCTGCTGGGCATTTAGTTTCATCACTGCCGAATTTCACAATTTTCCCAAAAAATACTCTCTTCATTTCATATTCAATTTGGTACAGCATCACAAAAAAGCGCCGGCAGGCAGACAGAATTTTCCGTGCACTTTTCTCAGTAATTGGCAACTGGCAATTGGAAATTTTACAAAGGCCTTGGACAGGCCACCCCCCGTTTTTCATTCGAACCATTTCACATGGAGCTCAAACTACTGATCAGTTCATTTAATTTCTGACTCGGCAATTTGCTGGCCATTTTAAAGCTGAAATTCCTTGTAATTGTCGGTATTTGGTATACTCGGTTTTATGTTCTATTCCATGCTAATTGCATTGCGTTTTCGTTGTGGAACTGTGATAATTAAAACGAAAATCCAAATGTTTTGGTATTTGGAAATTGGCATGAAATTGATTCGAATGTAATCCAGTTAAATTTTGGCAAATACATCAAAAATTAAACTGACGGCGGGGAGGATTATAAAATTGTTTGAATGAAAATAATACAGAGAGAATTTATTGATACTAAATTTAAAATATGCCTTATAGGGTTGGTTGTATAATTTTAAAAACCATTTAAATTAACATAACGTATTTAAGCTCAGACATTGTTTTATTTTTCACTCCCAATACTTTTTATCCGTCGACTCTTTTGCTTTCCCTCTCAACTGGCAAGACTCCAAAACGACTTGAGCACGTTTCTCCCTCCTGATCCTGCTTGGAGACTCGGATTCGTGGGCAAAAGATGTGAAAAGTCCCCATTCAAAGATTCTCATTTGGCCTTTGGCTTATCATTAGACCGAGAGCACAGATGGTTTTGCATCTTTAATTGGAATTAAATTGGATTCTTTCCCATTTATGAATAATTGAAGTGGGCCAAGCAACTTAACCAATGAGTCCCGCCCTCTATCAATTTCAATTATATAATAATCATTTCCGTCTGGCGGCGCCGGTTCCGAACACTTTCCCGTCGAATTTCCCGGGGAGCGCGTGTCAGTCAATCATAACTGCCAAGGCTCGGCGTGACGCAAATTCTAGAGATGGAAGTGTGATTGCTGGAAAAGGTGTTGCTTTCTAAAATATAACTAGCGATTAAGTCTTTTTCTTTATTTTTAAAACAAAAAGACTCTTAGCTTAGAGTTGATCTTAATTTTTAGATTTATTTAGAAAATTGTATTACACACAACACAAAGTCTTGAGTTTCTACTATTTTGTAATCTACATAAAAGATTTATTTAGTTCAGAAATGCACCAATTTAAATCATAAAAATATATCTCTTCTTTTAATCTTAATTCAAGAAAAGAAATCAATTTGTTTTTAAGGTTTTTTGTACAATTATTTTCACTTTGTCATCTCTAAAATATTGAGCTTTGCCAATCTTATCGAGAGAGACTGGCATTTGCTGCAAGTTCATGCCAATTAGGGCTAATAAAATTATTTATAATGCTTAACCTAATTTCTCCTAGACGAACGTCAGTCCCTGCCGCCCCCTCACCGGCGTCCCATCACACGACTCCTTTATGTAACTCAATAAAAAGTGCGCTCAATACGTAAGCGAGAGGGAAAGGAGAAAGCCCAACACTTTCGCTACTTGATGCCGCCTTTTTCCCAACTTTTGCAATAACCACTTAAAATTCACTCAGCTGTGAATTATGCTCACGACGCAAAGTGTTGTTCTTGTTCCACGGTGAGTCTGCCGGGCGGTGAATATAACCCAGTGGCGTCGCCTAGAGGGGACCCTTCATCCTCTCTAAAGAAGTTGTGAGCAATTTTATGTATTTATTTAAAGTTTTCATATTTAAGAGATACAAATCTGTAATTTATTTAAGCCAATTTAAGACTAATCATATTTTTGTTAAATAATTTTAGTTTAAAGCTCTATATCCCTATTAATATATATTCAGCTACGCCTTTGGCTGAGAGGGTCCTTGGGATATAAGTCAGTGGCAGTGGCTGCCATGAATGGACGCATGTGACGCTGATGGTGGGCGTGGCATGGCCTCGTTATTGGGCGTCGATTTTAATTTGCCCCCGATGCGGCTCCAGTCGAGTGTGTGACTTTTGGCCGCCCAAAGGATGTTGGGGTATTAAAGCGATTGATTCTTTAAATGTAGGAGCACCTCAGGTGGAAATCAAGCTAAGCTAAAATATAAAAAATAATATATAAAAATATATATAAAATACAACGATATGCCAAAATAGTGTAGCTTCCCTAAAAAATGTATGGGTAAAAGGAAATTATAATTTTAGTAATTTCCAATAAGTAAGAAAGATTCACCACAAGAAAAGCAATGTTTTTGGGGACCTCAAATATATGTTATTATTTATATTTTAATAAAGTTCTTTACACTATTTCTCCTAGTATTTATTTCCAAAGACAGTTTGCCATTTTCAATCAATAAACTTGTGTAAAACCCATCTCAATTAACTCTCCAAGCTTGCTAAAATGTAACCAAAACGGAAAATCTTATTAGCTAGCCATTTATAAGCGCCTCAGCTGCTGGCAACTTAATTTGTCAACTCAACTGTAATTTATCTGTCTCACTCCTTGACTCCAAGACAATGCCTTATTCATCCGCTTGCGACTCATTCATTATTGTAATTTATTTGCAGCTGAAAAATGCCAAATATTTATTTAATTTTCGAGTATTCTTCAATTTATTTGTTTGCACAGCAAACGAATCTCAGACAGCCGCCAGTGGAGCAAGGCCCTCCCCTCGTCCTTCCCATTCTAGCTCTGCTCCCCATTCCTGCTGGTTGAGTGACATTTGGCAAGGCATATCGATTGCGATTAGTAGAAAATTTTCAATTTTCCTTGGCAGAAATGTCAGACTAGCGGCGCAGCCTCAAGCTGTACACACAAATATAGGAAAGAACAAAGAAATGGAGCAACACCAAAGAAAAAAAAAACGGAAAATCCCGGAAAAACAAACTTTTGGTTTTGCGCTTCTGGCGATGTTGACACCCGATGGCGGCTTTTTCCCTTATCCCCTCTATTTTTTGACTCCACCCCGCACTCTATGCCAATTTGCCTTCTTGGTGTAACCGCTGTGAAAATATTGTGTGGCATTATCGACACTGCACAGTGGGGCAAACAATTAAAAGATATAAGTAAAGAATACATACTTAAATTATAAGTTCTATTGTGTCTTTATATTTTTTCTGAATTTTATTAAAATGTGTAGCTAAAATATTTGTTTATAAAGTATTTATATTCCCTTATCCTCTTACACTTGACCCACTGTTTTGGGTAACAATGGCAACCGCCATGGAATGGATCCCTTCGTCCATGTTTCGTCTCAGTCGGTTGCCGCGCACTACAGTGAAGCTTGTGGACGGGGGAAAAGTCGGGGAGCTGGGGTACTCAGCCTCATCCTGGTCGCGCTTCTCTATTTGAAATCCATTTTGTTTGCCTTATGGATTTGCGGGGCTTAAAGTGGCTTCGTTGCTTCGTTTGCTTCATTTTGCTATTGTTGAAAATTTGAAGTAGCTTCCCTGGGCCACACAGCCCAAGCCAAACCCCAGCCCCAACGTCAAGTGTGTCGTCTGGCCGCTGTTTTTGTTTTATTTTCCCATGTTGACTATTGGCTTAGAGTTATGGGCCAGCGGCAAAACTGTTTACAATCGCGGAACGGCGAAGGCGTCGGCTTTGGGCTGGCGCCCTAAGACTTTAATTGGGGGCGCCCCGAAATAAAAGGCGCTAATTGAGAGTGGGCAAAGTTTATACGGAGGATTAGCCGGAAGCTGAAGGAAACTGTAGAGAAATCGGGAAGGATTAGCTGGGGCAACAGGTTTTGGGTGTTTTTTGATTTTATAGAAATTTCCTTGAATAATTTATATGAACGATGAAAGAAAATAATACAGATTTAAATACATAAACAATACTTATCCTGATGACTCGTACAACTGGTTTTTTCAATTTTGTTCGTGGAAATTCATACATTTAGAATGATTATTCTAGCAGGACTCTGCCTGAAATTTAATATAAATTGCTTGAAAAGGTACCTTGAACTTTTCAAATAATAATAGAATGCCTTCTTAAGACATACTAATTCTCAGATTATATTTAGATATTACGAAAGAAATTTCCATTAACTTGTGGTATCCATTACTCGCTTTTCCGAAATTCTTCACAATAATTTTATTTCATTGTTCAGTTTTTGGTTTTTTTTCGCTTTTTGCAATTAAACTTTTCTGGCATTCCATTTATTGCGCTCTGTTTTATTTGCTGAATTCTCGTTTTCGCATTTGATTTATCTGCGCTACTCATTTCCTTTTTCGACCATTGATTATCTCCCAGCAGCCTCGCAGGACTCGGGCGTGCGTGTGTGTCCTGTATGCTTGTATCCCCGAATCCGAATCCGAATCCTTGTATCTCGCAGCTCGTTGTAAATTCGTTCTGGCAGCTTTAATGTTTGCCAAAGCGGAAATGGAAAACTTTTGCACGTAGTCCTTGGCTCTCTAAGTGGCCAAGTCGAGGAATGCACGTTTGCTGCTGCTTATTTTGTTGCCTCAGCGATCGAGCATGAAAAGTTTTGGTTTCATTTTGGCCGTTCACGTATTTGCACCCACACACACGGCTGTTGGGAGCCAAGACTCCTTTAAGTACATAAGCGGCACCCGAGACTCCAGCTGCTCTCAGCCAAAATTTGCACGCACGTCTGCTCATTAAATACGCATAGAAGCAAAACTGAAAAGAATAGATGCTCCATGGGCTCAGGGATATCAGAAGAAGGGGTCCCTATCCTAAAGGAGTCCAATATAGAAATGATCAAAAATTAATAAATATTTATTTAACTAAAAACTACGTGTCTTAATATACTCAAGACCTTCTTAGAGTTCTTTACAAATTTATAAAAAGTTTCTACTTATTTAAGAGATGATTCAGTTACAATTTAACAATAGTCTTTTACTATTAAGGAAAACTTGAAATAAATATTTAAAAACATCTCTTACTCCTTACCAAACATATAAATATATACTTAGAAAGAAAAGTAATTCGATTTCTTAATTGTAATTGCTTGTTTCATTTAATTTGCTTATTTAACTGACCCCTTCCCCTAAATCTAGGCCTCTGTATCCTTGCTCTTCCTTGCGGACACGCACACACTTGGATATCTGTTGTGCTAGATAATGAATCTTCTGACTCTTCCTATCTCCTTAACCTCTCTCTGTGCCCACACTCCATTCATCAGACCGTCTATCTGTGTTGCCGGTTCTGTTGAGTTGTCTGTCTGCTTTATTTGCCTTCATTGTCTTCAACTTTATTCATATCCTGTTAAAATGTATAACTTTGGGTTTTCGGGTTATAAATTAAATACGAGGCGAGGCCATGTCAGAGGGGCGGGGAGCTAGGGGCTTAGGCTCCTCAAAGTAGACGATTGTGTTGATAAACTGCGATATGCAGCATAATTAATGAGCTTGTCATACAATGCCAATATTTTACATTAAACGCACGCACTCACGCACTCTCAAGCCGGGCGAGTGAGACATGTTTGACATGTGCATTGTGTACTCAAGGCAAATGTGTAATGGTTTTAATGAGTAAATTACATAATGCACTCGAAATCCTGCTCCAAGCCATGCAATTAAATTGAGATAATTGCTTTCAATTCCCAAGCAACAGCAGGGCAGTCTTCGTCGTAACCCTCAAATCTTATAGAGATATTTGGGTGGGACAGTTCGTTGTGTTAATTAACTCTCACCCCTGTTACTTGCGGTTCTTACCAGCCGAAACTTGACAAGTCATCAATAATTGAGCTGCCAAACGACCTGCGGAATTCATTGAAAACTGTCCAAATAAACGGGGAAAAACCCCGAACCAAAAAAATTGTTGAAGCAGCAGAAAAAAGCTTTGACTTTTGGTTACCTTTCATTAGCTCGCGGTTTCAAACTGTGGCGCAAAAACAATTGAAAAGATTTTTTATACAATTAAAGAGAGTTTGTGATGCTCTAACTTAATTTTTGTAGATTGATCTATAACTTAAATACTTCTTACAAAGTTAATAATATATAAAGCTTTTATTCACGAATTGAATAGAATGCTAAGAAGCTTCTGTATTACTAAAATTTTCTATTAAGAAAAGTTTATTTTTTACACTAAATTTAAAATCCCTTTTACCTAGACTGCTTCCAGTATTTTTAACCTGAAACCAAAGTAATTTGTAGTAATTACCCCTAGTTAAGGGTATAAATAATGGCAACGCCAATGGAAACCACTTGAACAAGTCAAGTCAAGTCAAGTGGAAGACTTCGGAAATCAATACACACACACAAAACTAGAGAGGAAAAAAGAAAAGTGGAATTGCAAGACGAAAACGATAAAAATCAAGTTCATTTGGCAGACCCAAGGACTCGGGCGGGACAGGGGTCCTCGAACAGTCGGAGGCAGAGACAAAAACAGCGACACAGACAGATACCCTGCACAGCCACAGCTACACACACCTGGTTAGTCTTTTTTAGGGGCTGCTGGTTGCTTGGCATTAAAGTTAATAGAAAAAGTTCCTGTTGGCCAAGATTCAATCATGCGATATAAATAAGCAAGCACACTCTCACACACACACACTGAGACGGGAAAGTTGGTGGCCAGGTAAATAAAACAATGGTCAAAGTCAGCACCCCTTCAACCCTGAATGGCACCGAAAAACCTTCACCACAGCAGAAGAAACGATAAGAAGTCACAAAAACTTTTCTTTTGCTACCTCACTTTTCTTCTTCCTCATTTCCTTGAGTTTCCTTCACTTCTTTTTGTCAGTCTCAAGTTGAAAAATTACACAATGCGGGACAGTTTGAAAAGCCAAGTTTTTTGGCCATTCCCTATTTGGTCAGCTGATATTTGCTGGTGTTGATTGAAGTTTGCATGTTGTCTATCAAGAAAAAACGAGAAACTAAATAAAAAGTTGGAAAATGTAACCTTAAAGTTAGCAAGGGAGTTAACAAATTGAAATGAGACAATTGGAATGGGAAATGATCATGAAAAAGGAGGAAGGAAGGAAGAAATAAAGCTTGTAATGGGTTTTCTTTAAAATGATCACACACAATCATCATACAAAGAACCTTTACGATCGAACTCCTCCAACAAACTGTTCCCAGAAATGCAGACTTGAAGATATTAAACATACATTTTTCTAACTTTATTGAATACTTATTCAATATTTTATATCTCTAATATAACTTTTTAAGTCATCTACAAATTAAAGAACCTGAAAAGAACTATTTTAATACTGGTTTTCTTCTCAATTTTCCTTTCGTCTAATTAACCCAAGCATTCACCTGAATTTCAAGTACACATTCCATGAAGCATGACAACTTAAATTGCTCATTGAGATGGTAAACAGGATGAAAGGCCTTTTGAGTAATATTCAATTCAAATACATTTACAGGAACAGATTTCCATTTAAATAGCCCGTGGCAGCAATAGCGAAACTTTAAGATATAATCGAACTCCAACCATCGATGCTCCCCTTCCGTTCCGATTAAATCAATCCATTGAAGCATGTGCCCGCATATTGAAATCTCATTTAATTCAATTACAAAGCGCCACAACTTAAAGCAGGCGAAGGTCTTAAGGGCTTCCCGGCTGAGGGGTCAGCTACTGAGCTCTCCCCCTCAGATTTTCCTCCGCTCTCGGAGTTTCACTTACGATTATTGCCTACTTTTCAGGGTGGTGGAGCGGGAAATAAAGGCGGTCCGAGCTGATTGCGAGTGTACAACAAGGTTTAAGCGCCACATGCAACATGTATACTCTCCATTTCCGTATTTTCTTGCCCAGTATTTTCCTGTATATACACTACACTAAGAAAAAAAATGTACAAGTTAGAGGATACAAATTAAAATATGTGGTTTTTCATTAACAGAAATCAGTTCTAGGACATTTTATTTAGTGTATTTTATATTAAGAATTGATATGATTAAGTATTTTTTTCTGTGCATCCATTTTACATGCTCGAATTGTCATTGAAGCGTTTAGACATTTTATTAGATTGTTCTAAAGACCAATGCCGGCATATCGCCCCTTGGCTCGCCTGCCCTGAGATTTATGCACATATGCTAAGCACAGACATTCGAGGGGTTGTATCTGGAACAAGGGGTTGTCTGCTGCCCCTCTGTGGACTCCTGGTCGTCTGGCTCTTCTGTCCCTGTCCGACTTCTGTTTTCTTTGCCGCCCTGCCTTCGCTTTTCGCTTGCCTTGGCATTTTCCCCGCTATTCTGGCTGCTTGTTTTCCCCAAATTAAAATTGATTTGATTTTTGTGTGTGCGCTCCTTGGTTTTTGGGCTTTTCTTAATACGCTCAAATTGCACATATGCCGGACGGTTTTGTCCCCTTGGCATCTTTGGTATTTTTGTTAATAAGGCAGGCAAGGAATTTTAATTTCCAAATAACAGAAAAGTAAAGTAAAAAAACGAAGTTTACACAGATTAAATAGCCAAATAAATATACTTACTGTGGACTTAGCTTCAAAATGTATACACACTCTTCATATTTTAATAAATATCTGCCCCATGGGAGCTTCCGATCAATTTAATGTAACCCTCTCCGAGATCTATTAGCAATCAAAACACATCCCTTGTTCTAACCAAATATCTGCGGAATTTGTGTAAATTCCGCCAGAGTATGGTGCTTCCCCCCAAACGCTTAAAACAAGGAAAATCTATACATGCAAAAATGCTAAAGATTCTTTTAATGAAGCCCGGCACACGCCTCGTGCACAAATCTCCCTGGGATTTGACGAGAGAAAATTAATATGAAATCGAAAAATCATTTACCGCCGCTTATCGCTACGGCGACAGGCAGGTTGGCGGGCCAACGCTGCGTATGCGCAATGTGGAGGCGGATGGAGATGGAAAGTAGCTTATTTAAATTATCAACACGTTCGACACTCAGCTCCACGGGGTCGCCATTGCCATATGTTTGGTCCATTAAGATAAGCGTCAATCGAACGAAACAAAAGGGAGATTGGGCTGGGAGGTGTGTACAGGGTATAGTATATTTGGGGGTGATATCCGTGGGCTTTTGGTCCCCACAGCCCAAATTCCTTTTTTTTAGACGAAACACAAACTGTAAATCCGGCAAATGTGTAAAATATTGTAGGGCACGTTTTAAAATTACCATCAATAATGCAGGCTAACATCAGCTAAAATGGAGCAGACCTCCAGGGGTGGTTCCACCTTGCCTTCCATCCGCTTTTCCGATTTTCCCAGTCGATGTCACTGACACTTGGCCCCGGTCCTTTGACTTTTGTCTAAGCCCCAGCGACAGGACTCGTTTGCCAGTTTGATGGCTTGATAGGAATCAGTCCTTGTGCCTCCCCTCTGCAGTTTTTAGAGGACTCAGGGGGTGTGGGTGGTCTGGAATCTTTGATTCCTGATTCGGTTGACATTTTATTGTCTCGAGCTCCTATCGTATTTATTGAAAATGTGTTTGTTTTGGGCTTAAAACGAAGGCATTTCAGCTATTCAATTAAACTTGTTACTTGAAAAGGTAGGAAATTGATTTTAAATTTAATTTAATTGTAAATAGCTAAAACCTAAAGCTTAAATGAGATAACTAATGTTTATTAATACATTTTTAAGCTAAGAATCGTCAGATAAGATGCGAAATGTTGTTTTACTCAGCATTATACTAATTGTTACCTATTATATAAATTTCATAAAACAAATTGTAACAAGAATATGGCAAGCTATTACCTTTAACTTGACCACTTAACATGATGTTTTGGCCAGATTCGATGTTAAAGGGTATTTAATTTTCGATTCAGTCAGCCTTTTCTCTCTCTATCCTAGCTTTAAGGTTCAATTGTGGCCACCTGTCCCGAGTACTCTTTGCTGTCGATAGCCGCTTTTCGGAGTATTTCATGCTTTAATCCGCGCAGCTGTAGTCAAAACTCGAGCTTCCACGCCCAGTGGCAGCCCTTTCAGGTAAAAGGACTGGCCATACAGCAGACGACGCATTCCAGAGCTCGAAATTCAATAAAAATGCCAGAGCTGTGCGGCGTTTTCTATTCGCGCTGGCAAATTTGTTTGGTCCCATCGACAGGGAGTCTGTTGTGCCCAGTCCTGTAGTCCGACTTTTGCATTAATCACTTTTGCAAGCTTTCCGCTACGAGGGAACTGAACAAAAAAATCAAGAAATAGCGAAACGAAAACCAAGAAAATCCCTACGCAAAGGCATAATAAATGGTGGGTGAGACACCGAGAGTTGGGGAGTTGCGGAGTGCAAAACCCCGACGAGACCCTTTAATCCGCTGTGCAAATGAGCGTAGGCAGAGTGGAAAATTTATGGTCTCTCTATGGTCTGCCCTCACCTTTTTTGTATTTTTTTTGTTCCAATTTCCCTTTTCGGCGGGGATTTTTCACTTTGGGAATTGTGCATGCGAATTTTGGTAAAATATAGATGTGAAATTTGATATAGGACTCTGTGAATGGGCGCCTAATAGAGGTCCAGTCGGGTCCACCAGCGTTCAATCAATGAAAGTGCACACATATTTCCCATTTTTCGTTGTTTCCTTTGGAAGGCAGTGATAAATATTTCGAGTGCTTGAATGCTCGAATAAAGGGTTATTGATGGATAGTGGTTGCTAGGTTTTGTGAATCAAATTTAAGGGCTCTTCTGGGAAAAATGGAACTCTTAGGAATCTTTTCCACTGCGTGTTATAGTTGCACTTCACAGTAAAAATAAAATAAATTAATGAAAGCTATTAAAAGTTTCTAAAGTAATATCATTGACACCATCTCTTAGGTATTTGCAAACTTTTCCGACTTAAATTCTCTCAAATTCAATGTGGCACTGTTATTTAAATTCCACAACCAATTGCTTATCCAATCAAACCGAAATTTTCCAATCAAAAAGCGCCGCTGGAAAATTGCGAATAAGAAAAAA
The DNA here is from genome assembly GCF_030179895.1 of Drosophila kikkawai. Taxonomy (NCBI): domain Eukaryota; kingdom Metazoa; phylum Arthropoda; class Insecta; order Diptera; family Drosophilidae; genus Drosophila; species Drosophila kikkawai. The sequence goes on from NC_091729.1 coordinate 9,540,218, forward strand.
TATTTACTTTGGATAATTTGGCAAACTTTAAGCTTGAAATTGAATATTCATTCGGTCTCTCACTTAGCCATTCATTTGGTTTGTGTCGCTGTCCCGGGGCCATTTGGCTGTTGCGATGTAAATTGTCAAATTAATGTTAAATTTGTTGTAAAATTTGAACAGCAAACTTTCGGGTAATGTTTGATAATGGCCAAGTTTCATCTCGGCAAAGTATTATTAAATTTTTCTTCATTATTTATTGGCGAAAACTTTTGTGGCGCTGGAAGGCAACGAAAGGCGTTCGCTTCGATAACAAAGTCTTTCAAATTGGTGTTTAATTTTTAATGCAATAGCACATTTTGAGCTTCCGAAATTTAAAGCGAAGTTTTCAAATGATACCCCAAAATGAGGTTTTGGTTGCAGGAAATAAGCAAAACCAGAAACTCAGTCAGTAGTAAAATTTTACTTGTTCTCCATCCCCAAACACCCAACGTGTCCTTCTGCAATTTCTTCTCGTCTCCCTCGGTTTTCCACATCCGCAAAAATTCAGTTATGCTGACGTAAATTGGGGTTACATACCTAACCATATAATGTGCGTTTCAGGGCTGTAAGGAAAAAAAACAGGAAAACTTGAAACCATAAACCAAATATTTTTTAGCCCAAAATTAAATTCAATATTTCTGAAAAATGTGCCTACTTTTCTTTAATTAACTTAAGAAAAACTTCTTTTTGCTGCTACTTATTACTTTAAACACCTTAAACTATCTAAAAAATGTTCGTAAATCTAAAAATGATGCTCATCTTTACCACCTTATTGCTATGAAACGTGCCGTACACGTACACCATCACTGCAAATGCATTTCTCTCACACATATGCTTATTTATGAACCATTTCATAAACCGCAATAAAACAGAAATTTAGCTTCGCTCCATGCAGTCTTCCCTCTCTCTTTCCCAGCTCCTTGCTATCTCTTTCTACTCTGATTCTGCTCCAATTTTGGCCAAAAATCGAGGGTGAACGGCGGTAGGTAGGGGACTTTTGCGGAGAGGTTTTAGAAGACAAAGTATGGCCGCATCGGGTTACGACTCCGTGCATCCTAATGTGACTCTTGCGGTTTGCATTTGAATGCAATTTGTGGCAAAAGCCGAGATAAAAACTAAGGCAATAGGCAAGGCTTATGGACAAATGAAATGTCTAGATAAAGGTATAGCAATTCAGCCAAATAAACCTTAAACTTTTAGAGTGGTTTTTGGGGAATTGTTTGCAGAACATTGAACTAGGTTGATTTAAGTTTAAATTTTATATATTAAGGGAGGAAAAACTACATTGCTTAAACATAGAATGTGTTAATAAAAGTATCTTATTTATATGAAAAATAATGAAAAGTCGAAAATTTAAATTTAATTCAATTGAAAAATTGAATTTGTGGGTAATATGTACATATCAGACAAAATTCCCAAAATAAATGTTATATTTGGTAAGCCCAATATGAGTTCAACCCAATTGCGACTTCTGGATTATAATTGCGATTACTTTTAATCAAGCCCACTCAGCTTTTAAAATTTTAATCCCAGCCATTTCTGTTGAAATTAACAGGTCATAAATTAAAAAATATGCTTTTCCCCTACCACCGAATGGCATAACTCGCGTTTATGTCTTTATTAACGAACCGCAGCCGAAAGTTGCCAGGCAAATCCAATAAAATTATTAATGACGACTAATAAAAAGAGTGAGTAAAGAAAATATTCGCCAGCCAGCAGGCAACAAAACGATTAACCCAGAAGGATCCCAGCCACTTCTCCCGAAAAGGGCCTAAAGCCAAGGAATATGCAACGAAAATAACAAGAAAATACTTGCTGTTAACGATAACAAATCGCCGACGGTTAACAGCAGCATTAATTCTCATTCGTAGCGGCATTTATTGGCCAATTAAAGTTGGTGGGAGGAAAATAGGGCCACAGTCCTAAAAGCCAGCCCCGGGCCATCAAGCCAGGCAATTAATAATTTTTGACAATTTACACAACATTGCGCATCAGTAGAGATAAGAAATGTTCCTCAACCCTTAAGTAATTTGTCCATTTCGCTAATAATTTCATCATCTGCACATTTTCCACTTTCTTTGTCCTTAAATTTATATTTGTTTTTTAACTGCGCAAAAAGGAGAAGAGCGGCTTTTTGTTTTTCTTCTGCCACTGACAACTTCAAGTGCGGTTGCCCTTTTCATGGCTTTCCCTTTTACTTATTTTTTAAAATGAAAAACAAACCATTCCCCCACCACTCTCCCTCGGATTGTTTATTCGCTTAACTTGCGTTAAAATAAATCAATTATTTTAATTCACGTTGACAACTCGCGTCATTTTCAGGCCAACTTTTTGCCCGCTGCTCTCTTGACATGGGATAAGGATGCTGAAATGCTGAAAAGCCGAAAGGGATGGAAAATGGGAACCGGAGCAAGTAAAAGAATGTCATGCATAAAATGTCAATAACAGATATGAATACGAATGATGGAAAGCGAAACAGAGAGGCCCTAACAATCCCCCGATTTTGTGGCACGCATAAATTCAAACTGCGTGTTCTTTTTATAACGGAATCGGAGAGATGCTCCCTTAAGTATATTAATAAATATTGTGCTTGGATCGATTTTGTTATCAATAGTTTATGGAAAAACGTATATTTTAAAGCCCGAAAGATAGAAGTTATATTATATACACGAACTATAAAGCTTAAGATATTATTTACAGTAGATTGTTAATACACAGAACAAATTCCTGTAGTAAGTCCAACCAATTTCACAGTTAGAGTGCCCCACTCTAATATCATGGGTTGATTTTACTGTAGATTGCAGTATAACGACGTAAAGCTTTACGTTTTATGACTGCTCTACAGTAAATCCAACCACATCCATCACTATTCTGCCGTAAAAAGGCCCCAACCTACGAAAATTGTGAAATGCAGTATTTTACAGTTTCACTTTAGATCTTTCTAGAGAGAAAGATAAAAATAAAATGTATCTCTTTCTTTCTTCCTATCTCTCTCTCTCTCTCTCTCTCTCTCTCTCTCTCTCTCTCTCTCTCTGAGCTACGTAAAACGCACAGTATCTTGACTGCAGCTAACAGTAATTTACAATCTCCAAAGCCAAAAACAAAATACACACATCATTTGGAACGTAAGGATTACTGTAATTGACTGTAACAACAGTTTTGAACAGTTTCATACAGTCAAAAATCCATCAACAAAATACATTGACTGTACTTTACTGTAATTCAACCAACAAAAATAGTATATTCAACCTACGAAAATTTTTTCTGTGTAAAAACCATAGTATATGTATATACCTTCGTTAACCGATGAATCGCAATCTTCACCCCACATATTTCTTGCCTAAATTAAATAAAAAGTGTTTTGTGTTAAAAGGAGTAAGCAAAAAGTTTTTTAGGGCACTCAGAAATTCCCAGAGCCACGCCTCTTGAACAAGGCACACTCAAACGTATAGATATAGATGTATGAAATACCATTTGGCAATTTCAATGTTGTATCCCTTGGCAAACATACAGAGTGCGCGCGGGGGCGGTGGGGCAGGAAGGAGCGCTAAAAGCGCCTGGATATATCCATTTCGTTTTTGGAGGATTCTTCGCGTGCCATGTTAAGAGCTGCAACAACAATGAAAACTACAGTAACAACAATTGTGTATTACATGCGTGCGAACCAAAACTCAGACAAGGGGATTCCCCCAGCCATTCCCCCATTTTCCATTCACAATCAAACAAACCCATTCACAATCGCAAAATGGAATTGTTCATTTTCCAACTTTGGCATTGGGTAAGCACTTTTTGTGTTTATTTATTTAAGTGTTATTTCGCATGTATGTGTGTGTGTTGGCAAAAATTGAGTTATAAACAAGTTTTTTGAAAATTGTTTAAATGGAAAGAACAGATTGAATTTCCTCCTGTCGACGGGGCGTGGGCCACTTGAGCTTTTGTCAAGTGGAAAATCGTTTTGTTGTAAGCATTTGAGAGCTGGTTAGCACTATGAATATGTTTTCGATCAGCTTGATTTATTTATGTATGCAAATAGCCTAATGTGGTACCAAAGGGTTATCCCACTGGGATAGCTCCTCGCTTTAAAGTTGCCTAATTTTGTTATAAAAAGTGTGTGTGAATGTTTGTGAATGTTTGACTTGACTTATCCAAGTTTCCAGTTGACTTGCATTCGATTTGATTTCATTTATTGGCATCTTCATTTTGATGTTGGGATAGCTAAACATACAAAGCTGAGTTCAGTGAAGAAAATTGAGAAGATATTATTTGCAAATGGAAATAGGGAAACAATTTCAATGAAAATGTTTTTCTAAATTGGATATTTCACATTGTAAATATTTTCTCAATTTATTATACCTACATTATTGTAAATATTTTCTCTGTATCTCTGAGTTACAATCTTAATAATACAAAATATAATATAAATACTTCTTCATTGCTGTTACAAGAACTCCGATTTTCTTGCAAATGAAGCCCTGCAACTAAATTTTCTACTAAAAATGTTTATACTTTCCCCTTTTAAACAAAGCTCTCTGTAAAAACATTTTGCAGTCTGCATTCAAGTGAAGTCCTTGCACTGATAAGCTGGAAAATTAAACGAGCTGATATCTTTGCTGAAGCGTTGTTCTGGCCGCAAGTTCAGCACTTGGATGCCACAATTTATGCATTTTCCATGGCATTAGCGTTGAAAGGCGTCGCAAATGAAATGCCATTCAAAAGGCTTTGGCTGCCTGCTCCGCCCGGTTGGGGCTGCTGTTCTCCGGTTAGTTGGTTACCTGGTTATCCAACTAACCCCCCCGCCCGGCATCCCGAAAGGTCACGCAAATTAGTGCGACAACAACGGTGCGCAGCTACGGGGAACCCCAACAACAACGAGAAAGTTTCCTGAATAGGATAACTGCCAACTCTGGACGCAGACTCTATCTCGATGCTGGTAGTAATCCTGGCTGGGGAAAACTTGCAAAAGTAACCAGATAACGCAGCTACCAACAAACTAAGTAGTTGTCAAAGGGGTGGTAGAGGGGACCACAGGATTGCGCCCCAAAGAATATTCAGCCGAGCACGAGGTCACTGACCGGCACTTGAGTTTTGATTCGGAAACCTTTGCTAACTCATTGAACTGCCGCGATTTGGAGGTGTTTTCTTATACAAAAATATACAAAATATCTAATATATAACAATATAATTTCTTAATTATTAAAAACGACAAATCTATTTGCAATAACTTTACTGAAAACCTGAAAATAATAAAGTCACGTTTCGGTGAAATAAATTACAGTTGCTTCAACTACTTTCTGGAATATTAATAACCTTTTCCAAATCACGGCAACATGTCACAAACACAAGTGAGGGCCCCACTTCGTATGCTGAAATAATTAATAAGCTAATTAATCCATAATAATGTCAAATAATGAGCCAATATTTGAGCAAATATTGGGCCAGCAAAAGCTGGGACGATGGAAATTGCGATGTCGGTGACAGGAAAGCCAGGCTAAAGCCCGCCAGCCTGAGAGAGAGGCGGAGAGTGTGTGTGTCTTCATTGAAATGCCATCATTATCGTGCTCATCATCGTTTACATGGCAAGTGCCTCATGGTTGCATGCCGCAAACGTTGCCGCTTCATTATCCTTATTACTCCTTTCGCTACAGTTCCCAAACTACCCATCTCGCTCCGCACATGTGGGTACACAGGGAGAAAGAAGTATGAAAGGACTTGGTTAAGATAGCCTTATCTCTTTGGTAGTATTTTTACATTCTATCGTAACTAATTTTACAAAAAAGGTTTTATTATCCTAAAAAATTTACATTTTAGTTGAGTAAACACAGAGTATCTGTAATTGAATATAGGATGAACATAAACACTCTTTTTTATATTAATAAAACATTTATAGATTCTAATTAACACGTTCCATTTCGCCATGTCAGCGAAATTGCCATTTTTAAATATAATTTAGTGATTTATAAACCCATTAGTATTTCATTAATGTGATTTTTTCTACGTGGAGCTATCTCGCTCATCCTGCGCTGGCGGGTTATTGTTTCCATTTTGATTTATGTCTGGCATCCTTGGGCCCCTCTCCTGGCCTCGTCTACTATTTTAACGTTGTTAACCAAATTGCATAAATTAAGTGCGTTCGTTTGCTTGAGTGGCTCTGGTCCTAGTCCTCCGCTCCGGTGGCTCCTCCATGTCCCGATCCATCTCCCGTTTCAGTTCCTGCTTGGAGCTCGGTTTTGGCTTCTCGTCTTGTACGGTCTTCGTCCTGCATTTGTGTTGCTAATGTGCCCACATTAGACGCACATGCTGCCAACTCTCCTGCCAGAGTCCTGAATTGTGTTTGCTTTTTTCCTCCAGTCGCACTTTTTTCCACTTCGGGGAGGGAAATCGTGTAAAGCAGCTGGAATATTTTATAATTGGCATGCAAATGCATTTTATGGCTAGCTTAGCTTGTGTAATCCGTTACCAGCCATAATGAAATAATATATATACACTTTTTTGCCTTGGATTTAACCGAGAGAAGTCATGTGAGCAAGGCCAAGAGTCATTCTGATTAAGTTAAAATTAATTGTTTTAACTTGAATGAACTCATTTAGCCTTAACTGTTTTAATTGGGGGGAAAAGAGTTTAAATTTAAGTGAATGCAAGCAATTAAAATAATGGATTAAGTTTCTTCAAAAGTAATAATTAAATGTATGTCGATATAAAATATTGTTCCAATGGAATTAGCTTGAAAACAAACAACTTAAATAGTTTTAAAAAAGATATAATATCCTCCCAATGCAAAAACTGCTCGATCATTACCCATTATCTGTAATTTTCCGCTAGTTGTCAGAATGAATGAATATCAATTGCACTGCTCCAATTGCAGTTAAGCCAATCAGCCAAAATATATTGTAAATATTTGCCTAGTCGTGCGGCAACCCTTTAAAGCGCTGTGGAAAATTGCCGTAATTGCGACTCAATTATCTTAATAGTATTTACTATTGATAAAGCGACTATATAAAGAGCCGTTGAAGTGGAGTTTATAGAAGAGCTTAGCTATGAAATCGCTGGGGTTGCTTTTGCTGCTCTTGGGCTTTTTTTGCCCGAGTCGGAGTCAAGAGGATAACGATAATGTTCGAAGGATAATGAAGGAAATGGAAGTAATGCCGGACATTTTAGATGAGCCACCAAAAGAACTACTCAGGGTAAGTTTAATTATGATAATATTATTTGATCTAATGAAAAATATACAATAGATTAGATACGACAACACTTTTGATATTGAAGAGGGCAAGACATACACCCCAACAGAGCTAAAGTTCCAACCCAGACTGGACTGGGATGCCGATCACGAGTCCTTCTACACAGTGGTTATGATCTGTCCCGATGCTCCGAACCGCGAAAATCCCATGTACCGTTCCTGGCTGCATTGGTTGGTGGTTAATGTGCCCGGTCTGGACATCATGAAGGGACAACCCATATCTGATTATTTCGGACCTCTTCCGCCCAAGGACAGCGGCATGCAGCGCTACCTTATTCTGGTATATCAGCAATCGGATAAGTTGGACTTTGACGAGAAGAAAATTGAGCTAAGCAATGCCGATGGTCACAGCAACTTCGAGGTGAAGAAATTCGCTGAAAAATACGAATTGGGAAGTCCTGTGGCAGGGAATGTATTCCAATCCAGGTGGGATGAGTATGTTCCCGAGTTGATGAAGACCCTTTACGGAGTCAACGAGTAGAGATCGATGGTTTTTAGAGGCGATTGGATGATAAGCGGTTGATATGTTCCTTGGTTGTACACAAATCTGTTCTTCACTGTATAATATCTGTTAAATAAATTAGTTAGATGAGCATTCCAAAAAACAGTTTATTTATTTATCCTCTTTGCTATCCGATATTTCCTGTGTCGATTGCCTGATGGATTGCAGAACTTCTCCCCTGCAAAGTGCAATAATATACTCTATTTCATCCTCCCACGAACTTCTTGATTGACTTGCTACACTTTCCTAATCCCCCAAGCCCTGAAAAGGCAGGTACCTCAAGCGGCTTTGCACTTGGCACAAAACTCACTTAAACTTTGCAATCGCGATAGGGCGTAATGTTAGATTTCCTTTTATATAAACTCGAACAAGTGTGAAAGGTGCACCTTCCCGGAGGGGGTGGAGTTGCCCCCACTTTCCTTCGCTTCCTGCGCCAGCTCTCTCCACTCACCACTCAAATAGTAACTAAACGCAGTCGAGCACAAAGCGCTTTTTGTGGGCAATGGCAAATAACCTTAAGGTTAAGATTACAAGGTAATTTGATTCAATTCGAGTGATAGGCATGCCAAGGCAACAACAAACGGCCCGAGATGGCAAGCGGAGATGAAGATGGCTGCTGGAACTGAAGAGCAGACCGAGGCGGAAAAGTTCCGGTGTCGGGCCAATTTCCCCAGTTTCAGCCGGATAGATGACAGTGTCAAGATAAGAACTGTTGCAGCTTTGCTTTTGCACCCCTCCAGCCAAAAAGTCGTACCCTCTTTTATATTTCTTTCACTTCTTTTCCGGGTCCCTTTGGCCCGGTATTTTTGTGTTTATCAGTTTGTGTATAAATTTGCCTTTATTTTGACATATTTAGTGGCGGTTCCAAGACAATTGTCTCGGTGATAAAAGGCTCAAAGATCTGGGTTTGATTTTCTTGTTACTCCATTAAAAAGCCATATACAGACCGCAATTTGAGATGAAAATTGGATTTAGTCGGAAACTGAGGCTATATAGGATATAGACTGAATTATATACATTTCAAATAAGGCCAGTGATATATTCAAGTATAAATTAGTAGCTATAACTAGTTCTATTTGAGAAGAACAGAGATTAAAACACAGAGATTCTCAACTAGGAGATGAAGATGAACTTAAAGTGTCGTAAATGGTTCAAAGGAATCTAACTTAAGGTTTTATACTGGCGGATCAGATCGACGATCGTATTAGCGCAGTGAAAGCTACAGTCTTGTATGCCCGACTAGGAGATACCCAGCACTTCAGCTAGCAAATATCCTTAATACTGTACAGTTTTGAAGGAGACTCTAGTCACTTTTGTAGGTACCCCTTCATCCCTTCCGTTGATAAGGCTACGATAATTTGCTCATTTCCACGCATCATCTTCATGAGCTTAGCTCTAATTTCACGCTCGCCTGATCTCACTATTACAAGAAGCTGTTTTTTTCCAGCCGCCGCTCGTGGAAGTTGCCAACGGGCGTATGAGTAATCTGCCCCAAATCCCCGAGCAGTTTCTCTTCCTCCACTTGCCAGCCTTTTTTGCGGATAAAGTTTTCTTCTTATTATTTATCCCATGTGACAAATTTGGTGCAGCAGATTTTTGCCTCGCACAATAAATTATGCGCTGCAAAAAGAAAACTAAAATTAAATTAAAAGAGAAGAAAAATGAGAGACGAGGACGAAGGAGTTAAAAGTTGCCCATCTTTTGGCGGGACATGAAAGTTTTCCTTACACGTTTTAATTTAATAATCGCTGTCTGGAGTCGTTAAGTTGCGGCAAAGTTGCTCCGGATAGTTTGTGGGATTTGACATTACACTTAATCGCTCAAAAACGCTTTTAATTGGAGCGTTGTTTGCCTGAATAAATCATGTAATAAATAAACAAGCCGGCACACTTGTTGGCCATGCATTATTTATGCGTCGAATCAATAACTGTGACACTTTGGCTAGCATTTCCCATGCATGGCAATGACTGATGCAGATGAGCAGGAGCTGGACACCCGGAACCAGGCAGGGCGCGGGCTCAAGGGGAGTTGAGACGGAGTCCGGAGGAGCAGCAGGAGCCACTGTCACTGTCTGAACCTGCAACCAGCAGCTCCTGTCACACAGTTAAAATGTAATAAATTCCATTAAGTGACAGAGAAACGCACACAAAATGCAAACGTAAACTGTATTTGGGATTAGAGATGAGTAAAACCCTCGGATAAGTTGGAATTCTAACAGTAACAGTATTCCTTAGCGATAATAATAGGTATTTTTGAATAATTCCATATTATACCTTAAAAAAATAATTGATTAATAATAATTTTCGGAAATGATGACCTGTTATACTTAACATTCGCCTTAAAATTACATTTTATTGCTCAATAAATATTGGTTTTTTCCATCCATAATTTATTTGCATCTAAGCAGCTGCCATCTCTAGACTCCACATAGAAATGTTTTGAATGGACAGGCAAGAAATCCATTTTGTGTGCGCCAAATCAAAATGTACCAGCCAGAAACAGACACACACTCTTAAACACTCACCCACACAGGCATACCCGATATATGGGAACACATCTACAAACTGTAAACATCAAGCTGAATGTTGCATGTTGCACATTGAAAGCCAAAACTGACACCAGCAGACATTTAGTACGCATCGCATATTGAAATTGTAATTTGATTTCTGCCTTTTGCCACCAACTGTCCAGCTGTCTATCTCCGTGTCTCCCTCGCTGGCACACTCTCTCCATTCTATATTTTCGTCCGATTTGGTAGTATTTCTATACTAGGTTGCATGCCAGAGAGGTTCTTGCCCTGAGTACCGACAGGTGCGTATGTTGCAACTGAATAAACTCGCTTAGAGTTGAACGAATGAAACTGGGTCAGGCCAAAAATGAAAGGATATTGGTGATTTTGAAAACTAGTTAGGTTTATGAGAATTTTTATTAGAATTAGGATATACTACAACGATATCATACATTTGAATTGAATTGAATTGAATTTTATTCCACATAATTCAATATTTAAAAACAATTTGTCTATTCTGGAATAGTTTTAAGGTATGTCAGCAGGCAATACTGATGAATTATGTACTTATTTCTGACTTTGATAAGATCCTAAATATTCTTTCTTTAAATATTTATCAATATTTGTTAATATGATATGATTAAAGGTTATTTTCGTGAAGTATCCTTAAAATAAAGAATAATTTAATTAAAACAGATCCATTTGAATAAAGCGAATCTGCCACTATCTGACTGCGCACACCTGAGGCACCTGACCGCCACCTCCCACCACCACAGGATTATTCACATCCAGAAGGTCCTCCCTGAACGCCTACCTAACTGTCAGCCGACTGCGTTTGTGTGCTGACAAAGCCTCTTGGGGCACTTAAATCATTATTTAATTTGAATTTAAAATGCAGCAAGGAATTTTCCACGGCTGTCGCTGTTTGTCGTCTGAAACAAAGCGCGGACAAATAAATAAAATAAAATGGCAAACTCATTACAAGCCAAGTGCTGGACTGCGATGCCGACGATGGTAATGACGATGATGATGTGGCAACAAGTCGGAGTCGGGCCGCACTTTCGCACAATGCCCCATGAAGCACAGGGTCTCACATACAAAACTACAGGCGTGTGTACAATAATAGTGGTATAGGTTAAATTTAATATATATAAGAAACTTTAATAAATTCCAAGTCAACTCTTAATTCTCGTCTTTATATCATACAAATTAATATAAATTTTAAAGTTAGCCGTGCATTATACTAAAATGTTGCTCATAGCTGTACCCTTAACACACAGTGGAGGCGAAAAAAAAGTGGCCAACAAAGGCACAATGACGCCACCTCGCCTCTATCCCCCTCCTGGCCACTGTTGAGCTCTCCCACTTGGCTGCCTGCATTGTTTGGTTCGCAGTTTAAGGGGGGAAAAGCGGAAAAGCGGGGCCAAGGAAATGCGGGGGAAGGAAACACCGCCAGCGGCATCTGGGGCATTGATGCCAGGTGACAGACGGCACTATGCAGGTGCGTATGCGGCCGTGTGAGTCCTTGTGTGCTTCAGTGCCAGAGTGTGTGTGTGTGTACGATTTTCAGCCTGCATATGCCGCCGGTTTTCCAGCTAATTGCCGGCTATTTACATTTTAAATCTCAAGAAACTTTAAAACAATTTCTTTGGAAATAAAAGAAAGTTTTTAGAACATTTATTAAAAATTTAATTAAGTATAAAGTATAATTAAGTATAAAGTTGAGGATAAATAATAAAAGGTTTTAAAAATTAAATTAAAAAAATTTGAAGGAAAGGGAAAAATTCTACATTTATCAATTTTTTGTTTAAAAAACAAAGCACTATTATATACTAATATATACTTCACAAACTTATTATTCAGGCTCATCAGATGTACAACCTATCCTTTAATTTAAATAGTTTCTTCAAGTTTATGTTAAATTTTCATAAACTTATTTTTTTTATGGTTTTCTGCTGATAAAGTGTGTTCCTTTCCCCATGTGAAAATCCTAGTGAAAGTTTTGATTGATTGCAATAAATAAAAGTATTTCTAGTCACCGGGAAAAGTAGCTCACAAACGTGTCTTGAAGCTGGCAAGCTCATGAATACGAAATGCGGTTTCAGCGTATTCCAGTTTCTGAGTTTCTGGCACTTGAAGTATGTCAATCCTTTGTCGCTGCTGCGGCTCATCTCACTGCAGGTGACAAGTCGGGTGGCGAGGACAACAAATAATTTCCACGGGGCCCGATGGGAGTTCAACCTGCTCAGATATTCAAGCAGTATGAAACCGCCTTCTATTTTTTTGGGCTTTTTTATTGACAACTTTGGAAATTGTTTGTGCCGCCATATTGGGGGGAGTGCGACCACGCCCATTGTGGTAATACTTTCAAGTGGCCAACAAATTTCCGACAGCGTCAGAGCGAAAATTCGTTAAGGTATGAAAATGCCTTTTTGACAACAACTTCGTGATTTTCATGCAAAATTATATGGCTATATGTGTGTGAGTTTTGTGCGAAAACAAAGGAAAGCAGGGCAAGGCAGCAGAGTAGGTTCTATACTCTGTTGCTTATCGATTTGAAAATTACACAGGGCCAAGTTAAGGCAAAGGAAACACAAAATTAGCACAGGCCACGTCGCTGCCAGAGACTGTCAAGTGTTGCATACTTTTTCGGGCAATTTGAGCGTCCCTCCTAGTCGAAGGTTTTGGGTGAAAAACGGGCGGATTCGGGGGAAAACAACAGCGAAGTGGGGCACATTTGCATGAAACTGAAGTTGGAGATGGGCAAACATTAGCCCAAGTCAGATAGCAAAAGCATGAAAGTGGAAGCCACCGGAAAAGCCAAACGAAATTGTTGTTTTTTTTTTTTTTTGTAACCAACCCCCGGAAAGGGTTGAAAAACCTTGGGGTAACAAGTCAAATATGCTGCCAAAGTTATTGATGGCCCACGCACCAAAACAAATTTGCTTAAATCTGTTTAATGTTTTCCCATTTTTTGTACGCCCTTTAACTTGTTTTCAAAGGCTTCCATTTCCGATTTTCTCTTATTTTCAATACACATAAATATATTTTTTTTAGAGAGCCATTTGTTAAAATTGTTGAATTTTTTACACGATTAGCTACATAGATCATTTTGATGAGGGATTGTGAGCCTGCCAGTGTCTAGATAAGTAAAGTGCTTTGGTGAACCATAAAAAATTAAATATTTGGGTTTACATAGAACAAATTATGTGTTATTAAACATATGTAAAATCTCTCATCTTCTGGCACTGTTAGCTTCTTCACAACCCTTCATTATCTGTATTAATATTTCATCAACATTTTTCGCTCATCATTTCAAAATTCTCTTTAATTAAGCATGCTCAAACAGCTAACGACAAAGTTTTTCCCTAACAGCATTACAACAAATGTAGAATAAGTACGAACAACAAATACCCTTTAAGAAAATAAAGTTAAATGTTTAAGGTAAAATACAGCAAAGAATAGAAAACACAGACTTAGAAATCCCGTCTTCTTTTGACACATAATGAGTTGATAATTAGGACTCTGTAAAAGGACTCGTGTTTTCATTGCTTTTTGAAGCCTTATTTCACGCTTTCAAAGGACACCAATATACACTTGCTACCCTACAAGCAAGAGCTACAAAAATAAGCGAAAATCCCCAACACACATTTGAAGCATAATCAACAAAAGCACTAATTGCATAGAAGACACGCTCTGACATTGATGTCTGATGCCCGGGAGTTATGGGGGGAGAGAAAGAGAGTGCATAGCTATCGTTATCTCTGTCTGGCTGCCTGCGATTTCATTCCATTTGCGCTTCATGTGCAGCGGTATTAACGTTACAGTTGCCATTTACCTTTGCCAACCAGGGCGCTGATGACGCTAAGCTGTCTGCATGCGTAGACAACGTCACCCACTGCCCGCCTTCATTTTCCTTCCACTTTCCCAGATCAAAATTTCCAACATCCCTGGTTACACTTTAAAAAAGTGGGGTTAGGAGAAAATTAAATTAGAAAATATGTGATGAAATATAAAATAAAACAATATATTATCTTTGAGTTTATAATAGATTCAATAGATTTGGGCGGCAAGACATCTTATACCAAGCTTAAATCATTAGGGGTCTCAAAAACCCTTAAAAAAGTGTCTAAAAGTATGCAATTTTTTGCTTTAGATGTCTAAAAGTATGCAATGATATTGCTTAAAGAAACCGTATTCAGTGTATATTTATATATCTTTGTGGCCTAATTTCTTCTTTGAGGTTTTAAAGAGCCTAGTAATTCCTTTAGCACTTTCGTATTTACATTTTCTTAAATAATTCTAAATTAAAATATATTTAATAAACAAAATATTTTGTTCTTTTCCAATTTTTCTCCGAGTGCAGCCATCGCACAACTTCATTAACGCAGAGTAAACACACGCATGCAGTTTTCGAGCTGACGCTGGAAGCAAAGTGTTTGATGTTGTTGCCTTAGCTTCAGGCAGTTTAAAGTTACATTTTAGGATCTCCTCTCTGGATATATGGAAATGGGATTGGAAAGGGACGGGTGGTTGGGGGTGTGGCACCCAGACATTTCCAAGTGTTCGACGTATTTGCTTAGGTGAGTTTGTTTGTGCTGACAGCCAGAGAACCAGAGAGAGGGCCATCGCTTTAAGCCAAACAAAATCAAAAATTAAATTGTGCGAGAGTAGCCTTAGGTCCTTGCACTCGTTAACAAAAATTTTATTTTGAGTTTAACAAGTTCAGTTTGTTTTGTTAAGAAACCACAAAATTTTACACGTTTTTTAACAACAAATGTAATATTTGTACACAAACATTTTTTATGTTATCTGAAATACTGTCAATTACAACACCTATTTTGTTTGCCATTTTATTTTCCCGTCAAGTGTAATTGACGATTTTTGTCACCATCCTTTTAAATGCTTGTAAATTAACATGATCTAAATAATTAAATATAATTTGAAGTGCTTTTCCAGCTGAGAAATACCCACCACACATTCTCCCCGCTTCCGTTTCACATTATTTAGGCCCTGGGTCCATTAACAAAGCGTAACGATGTGTCATGAGGCTCACTCGCACACACAAATAACCACAAATATGGCACTTGGTTTTGCCTCTTTTAGCCATCTCTTCCTCTCTCGGCCTTTGTTGGTATTCATATTTATGTAGCTACGTGCGTGAGTGCCTTCTTAACAAGCCTAACGAACTGCCAAATTACGCTGAAATAGCATTAAAAATTTAAATTTTTTTCCCAGCCGGCTGTGTCTTTTTGTGGACCGTCAAAAGTGAAAATGCCAAAAAGTCCTAAATGACATTAAAAAGGAAAATGTTTTTCCCTGTCGGCCTGTAAGTATCTTTTGGCTCGTACAAGAAATTTAGTTAACTTAAATCTATTGAAAATAATTCAGAGAAGGCTGGCTGAACTCCTAAGTTGTTTTTGAATACATTTTGAATATATTTATAATAAAGGTGACGTGTCTATTGAAAACAGATCTGATAATTGCATTGTGCTGTGTTCTATGAGTAAAATATCAACTATACTTTTACTATACTTTTTCCTATTTATATTCAAATTTACAATACTTTAGTGGCTAGACCTTTCTCTTAGAAAATTCCTCTAGTAACCCATTTTAGGGAACATATTTACTTTATGTGGCTTGTTGCTGCCGCCACTTGGCAATTGGATGTGATGCCTGCAATTGTTGCCAAGAAATGTTAAAAATCCCACAGAAAACGGAAAAAATAACCGAGAGAGAGGAACAAAAGTTGCACCAACTTTGGAAAGGAAAGTTTTTAATCTGCCGCATGCAAAACTTTAATCGAAAAGCTGCCAACGCTAAGGAAACTAAGTCAAACTTTTCAAATTGAAATATCAACAAGGCGAAAAAAAAAGTTGAGCAGACAGATAAGAAAAATTCGATTCGTATGTTTTGTCGTCACATGCCAATTGCGTGTTTGAAGTGCATGCAGAAATTTAAGCCGAAAACTTTGATCTGTGCCTTGTGCGACACAGACAAATGTGAAAGTTTCCCCAATGCACTCGAAAGTAGTGGGAAAACAGTTGGAAAAAGTATGCAAAGGGCATGCAAACACTGCCATGTGATGGTATTTTTGCTCTATTTGCAGAGAGGTACATTTTCTAGAACTTGAACTTGTTAACTCTGCTGTGGCAAAGTAATGAAAACAATAAATATTTCTAATGGAACGCAAATATTTGATATGTCAACCAAAATAAATATAGTGTTTGAATTGAGAAATAAAATATTGCGCGGGTTGCGTACACAAATATTCTGTATGTTGCACATATTGTTGACATTTACACGGTACTTGTTTGCATAAGAATTTATTCAGCCAACCTGTGACCACCTTTTCCTAATGAAATTATAATTAAACCCTATAAACTAGCCTGCTACAATTCCCTCGAGCCCAGATAAGCTAATCTACGACCTGAGATAGATGACTTTAATTTAATCAACACGAAACTTTAAGCAACAGGCCTTCTGCAATAAAAGTCAAATATTTCTGCAGCCATTTTTAATTAACCAAATATGTTTGTATGGGTGCGCACGCACACAATTACACTCGAATTCAAAATGGAGGCAAAGGAGAGCCAAGAGCGAGTGGCAAGTGTAAATATGGCAGGCAAAATTAATTTGCCCAATGCAAATATGCAGGATGTGAAAATGTTGCCCCGCTTCGTGTCCCTTTTCCCACTTTTTGTGTGTGTGTGTGTACGGTGCCATATATATTTTTCGAGTCGAGAGTAAAATCCCCGAAAACCATGAAACGCAAATAACTACAAAAATATTCGCTGACGAGTCGGGAGTAGGAAATTTAAGCTCAGAATGCAAGTCATATGCTAACCGAAACTCCGTTTTCAGTTTGCTGTTTCCAAGAAATTGCACCTGCCTCTGGTCCCCCCTAGAACCAGCCCCCTCCTCTCAGGTACAGCTTCCATATGCCCTGCTAATATGCCCGGGCTGGCTTAGTTCAAGTCAGCTTGTTGCCAGCTATGTGGCTATGACTCTGCCAACTACTGCTGACTACAGTCAGTTACCCAGCGGGCGACATTGCCAACAAGAAGCTCATTTTCGGAGAGCTTCTGTGTAACCCAGCGAACGGTTTTTCAGTTTTGATGGTTAAATTAAGCTTAGAGAAGAAATATTTGAATATTGAAGTAGGATTTGTATATTTAACTTTTATTTTTGGTATAACATACACTTTACTTCTCTTTTAAATTATAAATTTGTTTTTTTAAGATATCGAATTCCTGCCGCCAACTTTGTTCATTGGGTTCCAAGTTGCCAGTTGCCAGTTGCATGTGCATGGAGTATGGAGCAGGACAAGACCGTGCTCATTATGCATAAATTGTCGCTGGGAAACTACGCAGCAGCACTGAATTATGGCAAAGTTAATGGCATTATAATGCCAAAACGCTGACATCTGCCCCAGTCAGGAGTGTAGAGTGTGTAGATATTCGCAGAAGACGACGAGTCGTTTGCTTGGGCCAAATTCAAGTTGGTCAAGGGCAAGTAGAATGCCACTTTTAAAGCCCAGAGATGTCGGACTAGAGTTTATTCTTCCTGTTGCTGTTGTCAATGACTCGTTGCCCAAAGGCGGAAGTATAGGGTGTGGGCAGGACAAGTGACCCTCGTTTGTTGTCCTCCGTCGCGAACAAGGGTCACCCGATGTCAGCACAACTCACACACGGTCTCTGGCAGAGACTAACACACATCAGCCCCAGACCCTGAGTCTTTTTCCATAATCTTTCTTTTTTATCGCGAGTCTGGAGTCGCCAGGAACGGGATTTAAGTCACACTATAAAAATTTGACTCTACTCTTAGGTTTCAATATGGTTTTTTATCAATAGAGAAATGTTGCGAAAACAATAACTTATTTCTTTTCATTTAAAATAATTATTCTCTCTTTAAATCCTCGAAATCTTTGTCTTTTTTTCAACTCGATTTTAGCCAAACTTCTTAGTATCTTTTAGGATGGTTTTTAAAGCCAAAATATTGACAGACTTAGTATTCAAAACATTCTAATAAGATTAACATAATTAACCTATTTTAAAATATAAGAAGCTCGACTAGTGTTCTTGGAGTGCACAACCACAACAACATACATGGGTTGTACACCATCGCCAAAGACCTGGTTCCTTGCTGTGTTTTCTGTGTGTACGCCAGTGAGGGGTATACTTCCTGCACATGCCGCATGCCGCCACCGCAAACTTGCGGCACTGAGCCCTGTTCTCACTTCCGGTTTCCGGTTCGCCTTTCGCCATCGCCATCGCCTCGGCTAGTTGGGTTACCGTTGCCGTTAACTTGTTTTGATTTTTTAATGGCTCGCCTGACGACGACAACCAGAGCATTTACGTTTTCATAATTCTCGTCTTTAAGGTCTTTAAGTGGCTCCACGAATTCTGAAATTCTCTCTCACGGCATGTTTGCATTGTACATTTGTTTTCGAATTCAGCGTTGGAATTCTTTTCGCGACTTTTGTCAAATAAAAGAACAACAATGCAGAATCGTGAAAGATATTCGACATTTGACGTGGTCTATCCTCGAGTCTGGGCTTTTGTCATGCAAATTGTTGAACAAGTAAGGCGTAACGTCGACGCTGACGTTGATTGCTCATGAAGTGAAATTAAAAGCAACAAAAAGTTACGGTTTTTTGTCACCAAATTTGGGATGCCCTTTTAAAATATTTGATGGAGTATTAAGAGAAATAAAGCAAAGAGTTTAATGTTAAAAAAAAAGGTTTTGTTCTATCTTTACTTAGTAATATGAAGAAAGCTCGAAGAGTCTTCTAAAAATTTCTCTAAACTAAAATTTTCTCTGGAAATTAATAATCATGTAATTTCTTAGCTTTTAAATTTATTTATTTTATAATTAAAAGAACAAAGATTATCTACGTAAAATTTAAAGACTTCTTTCCAGACTATATAGGGAATATTCTCGGAACCATAGAGGGAACTCAACATGGCGTTGCTTACCTTCCAGCCCATTTCGCCATTACCTCCATTAACCATTTCCATGTTGTTCGCATGCAACTTGACTTAAAAACAAAAGAGCTGCCAACAGGCAACAGCAGCAACAAAAGCCGCCGAGGAGCGGGGAAATGGGAAAAGAAATACAGTTGACGTTAAAGGGGAAGCACACACACAGCACACAAGTCAAGTCGGAAAACTTTTGTTCCTGGCATTGTTCCCGCTGTTGCCGATGTTGGTGTAATTGCTGCGTCGGCATCACGAGAAGGAGGTGCCCAAGTCGGAGGAGTCCTGTGCAGAGTCGTCGATTTTAATTACGTATGCAATTTATTTATTACCTCTGCCCGGAAATATTGTGCGATTGTGTTGCCTCTCCCTGAGCTTTTGCTCTGCGGATGTGGCACAAAGCCCGAAAAGGAAACGGGGCGTTCTGGGCCAGAAAAGATTTAACATGCGGTTATGAAGTTATTTTTCATTTCCACAATTGAGTCCTGTCAGAAAATGCACTGCAGGCAAAGTGCTTGAAGTGGGATCAACTCGTTCTTGGGTATTTTATAAAGGTGGTAGTCGGTCCGAGGAATTCAAGAGATACTTCAAAGAAAGCAAGGTATTTTTGAGAACTTTTAAAGTAGGATAGTCTTTAAAGAATATGGATGGATTTGATGTTCTTCTTATTTTATTCATAACAAGTTTAATTACTCAAATTATAATTATTATAAATGAAAACGGAACATTCTCCTGAGAAAATAAAATATTAAAATATTTAACCTAAACCCTTTAAGTGATTTTTTCAGCCATTCAATCATTTCTAATTACCAAATCCTTCCACTATCCAGTCTCAGGATGCATAGGAAATGATTTAGCCAAGTGGGAAGTATGGCAAATTTGAGGAAGTAGGAGCAAACCCGTTTTAAACCCCGTAGTAGACATGCCATAAATTAGATTACCAAGCCCAGACCAGGGCCCGAAGAAATAAGCACGACCATAAACATGGCGTGTGTCCACTAAATTAGCGTATTCATTAGGAAAAACAAGTAAAATTTGTTCACGATGTTGTCGTTGTTAAGGCAGGAGCACACTCACATGTCCACCTGCACATCAAGGCCCCTCCAAATTGGTTGCATTACTTGATTAGTGTCCGCGCAATGCTGTTATTAAAATTCAATCTAAAATTTTCCCCCCAGCCGTTGAAGTCTCGTGCACTGATTGCATGTCTAATCGAATTTAACAACCTTTTGCAGTGAGCATAAAGGATAAAGGAGCAGTCAGGAAATTAACGGATTTCATATTAAGTGCAAATTCCGGCCTCCCATTTGTGTCATGCGATTGTGATTTGAAGGCGTCCTAGGTCCGGAGACGTAGGGAGTTTCCCACCCTCAAATGTTGATCACGTGACTTTCAACAGAGTCGTTCAAAAATCAAGTAACCCTTAACTATACGGTGGAAATACTAAAAATAAAAAGAGATTGGAATCTTATTTTTTAACCATTCTGCAAAATTTTCTGAGCCACAAAACATTTGTATTGATTGTGAACTCTAACGATATGATTTCTATTTTTTATAGAAAACACAAAGTCATTTTTGATTTATACTTCAAAAAGGAAATATTTTCCATCTTCTTTTAAAAAATTAAATGGTAGTGGGGCAAAACAAAGCAGAGCAGAACTGAGCAAACCCCAAAGTAAGACGTCTCAGGGAAGAAGGTAAATATAAAATCGCGACCCAAAGAACATATAGGGTATATCTAAGCCTAAAGTCCAGATTCAGGATGTCGGATAGCAAGGCAGTGATTAAGAATGCAGACATGTGCGAGGAGATGCAGCAAGATGCTATCGAATCTGCCACCCAGGCAATGGAGAAGCATAACATTGAGAAGGACGTTGCTGCGTACATCAAGAAGGAGTTCGACAGGAAGTACCATCCCACCTGGCACTGCATTGTGGGCCACCACTTTGGTTCGTATGTGACCCACGAGACGCGCCACTTTGTATACTTCTACTTGGGGCAATTGGCTGTTTTGCTTTTCAAAAGCGGCTAAGCAATGTTAGAACCACAATGCAGTACTCAATCCCTGACGATCGTCAAAAACAGAATGAGAAGTATCACCATCATGGGAAGCTTTTGCATTACAGTTCTATTTGCGACCCCTTTCACTGCAGTCTTATCCATTCTGGACCAAGCTAATCTCTACAAAATTCAAAGCGCCTCCAAATCTTAGACTTTGACTTATTTTTAGGCCAAAAAAAACAAATATCTTGAACTAATCTTTAACTTGTTGAATAAATAAAACTAGTTTTTAATCCTTAAACTATTTGTTCATCTAATGGGAAATAGAAAACTTATCTTCAACTTCGTTTCAATGTAGTTAATGTTCATTCAAAGAACATCTAGCACAATCACTTCAAGTTCGCTTACTTTTATCCCAACATTCAGTGACAATTTTCTCTGCTGACTCAGCCGAACCCGAACACAACAGATAATGCTTTTTGGGTTAATTCCAGCATTCATAATGTCCTTTCGAGTTCATCACAAGGCAAACAATGGAAGCACGCATATCCAGAAGCGAAAAGGGGGAGTTGGCAGCCTCACCTGTCTGTGGGCAAATAAAAATTGCTTAATTAAGTTAATTAAAATATTGTCGCTGTCCGTTGAGCTTCCATGTGCTGGCGGCAAAGGAGTTGTTGCCCTGGCATTTATGCGTTTTTATTATCACAGAGATTGGCCAATTTCGAGCCGGACGGCGTTGGGGTAATTATGCCAGCACACGTCCAGGGTCGCAATAATAATCATAAAAATAATATTAATAAAGTTCGCAACGGGTGAAAATATAATTTTGCGAAATACTTTAACACTTGGCTCTCAGACATATGAAAACTTGCAGTGGGCAGTGGGCGTTGGGGTGTTACATATAGTTGGTTTGAGCCGCTTTCACAGTTCGACGACTCTTGGCCTTGTCCCCCGATTTCCCGCCAGCTGTCGCACATTCTGTTTTCCGAACTTCTGCATCCGCATATCGCGGCGTATCGGTCAGTCAGACAGATTCTCATGCATATTTCATGGCCCGCTTAAATACAGCCAGGGATACAACCAACAGGGTGCAGGTTAATGCAGCACTTGAAGGCCAAAACGGCCAAGGACCATAAAAAATTTAAGTGCCACGCAATCAGTTTTACGCTCTCTCAGACAAAAACCTTTATTAATATTTTTTATTTTTATGCGTATTTATATATATAATTTTTTATGCTTCTCGACATTAAAAACAAGACCCTTGCCAAAGCTGGCACTTGCCTCGAGTGCTGCCCACCTTTGAGCCGCCTACACATCCTTCTCCCCCTGGTTTCACATTAGAAGTGAAGTACGAACTCCGCTCTGAGCTGAATGAGTAATGGCTTCGGGACTCCGAGATGAGTTGAGTCTGCGCACTGAGGAAAATGAGAGTGAAAATGGGGATTTTCAGCCAGCGAGAAAGTAGATGGCGCCAGCGGGAAGTTGAAGTTCTCGTCGATTGTGGAATTTGTTTTAAAAGAACATTTTTTAAAAAGCCAGTAATGAGAGGTGCTAGAGTTTTGAAATCCAAGATAACATGTGTTTATTATATACTATATATAAATATATAATTTAACATTATAAAAGTAACTAAAGAAGTTAACAATAAATTTCTTAAGCGTATCAACAATTCTAGGGGGTTTTCTGGAAATAATGATAAATGTTTACTTTGAATTGGATACCTTACACATTTTATGACATATTTTAGACATATTTTGAAAGCCTTTCAAATGAAAAGCAGAGTTTTTAACAGCTTGGACTGGCAGATATAATTTTATAAAATATAAGTTTTAAATAGCCTTGGTACCTCCCATATTTAAATCAAATAGAAAATATAGAAATTTGTTTTAAAACATAAAATTAATTTAATAATTACATTTATATTATATTTACTTAATTAATTAAAATCCTTTTCAACTAAAAACCCTTTCAAGAGTATATAACCAAAGTTAATCTAATTTAATCTAATCTTAATTTAATCTAGCACAGCTTCCTTTTCATTACATTTATATTTCTTATATTTAATTACATTATTCAACTATGATAGTACATTACCAAAGTTATTGTTTATACATAATTCCAATTTAATCTAGCACAGCTCTCTTTCTCTCCAAACAACCAACATCAAGTGACTACAAATGAGCAAAACTCTTGACCTTTTTCTGCGAGCGGGTAGAAAAAATAATCAAAACTTTTATAAATTACTGTCAGTAGCAGTGACCTCAATATGAAATTGCACAACATAACTTCAACGCACACACACACAGCACCACCACCACAGCTACAGATGTGGAACAATTGCTGTGCAATAGATACGAGTGTAATTGCATTTTACTTGGACGCAGAGCTACAAAAACCAAACCCCACGAAACTCAACCCAAACCAACCACAGAAACATACGCACATGGTCATGTAAACTTTTTGTGACCTCAGCTATAATTATTGCCATTTTTTTTTGCTGTTAAGGCACACGGACCACATGTATCCATATGCATATATGAGCCAGCAAAACGGGTCAGTCCAAAGTCAACATTAGTTTTATCACAGTCCGGAGTCGAGAGGAGCAAATTCTCGACAATGACAAAAAATCTTAATGAAACACAAACAAGACAGGAAGCGGAGGGCGTTGGTGGCGTAGGGAAAGGCCAACACACAACAGGCAAACAATAAAAACTGCTCGGTAAAAAAAAGACAGAAAAATCCTCATTAAGCAAAAAATAAATGTCACGAATTTGTACCGAAAATTAAAATGAAAGAAATAATGTTATACCCTCTCAACAGAAATGGGGTTTTACGCTGTAAAATAAATAGTGTAAGAAAATATTTTTAATATAAATAAATACATTTTAAAGTAAAATAATTTATTCAGACTTCAGTCGAAACTATATTTAATCTTATATTAATTTTAGATAATTTTAAAAATAATCCAAAGTCACTAACAACGGCTTTGTTTTTAGATTTTTAATTCATGAATTCCTAATTCCCTATCCTAAGCCCCAATACCTTCATTTTGACAAGGGTATTTTACCGACACACAATCTAATTTGACCTTTTTACTGGCCTTGCGGTATTGTTGATTGGTACAAACAAAATCTTTTTGGAGCCTTTTCGAAGCCTTTCACGCATGAATATTGTGTAGGCGTGGTCAGTATAATTCCACGTAACCATTGTACCGGATAATCTACCCACATAAAGAAAAAGAATCGCAAGACTAAAAGAGGAGAACCTCGGACATCCCCACTGATGAAAGTAGAACCGTTTTTTTTTTCGTGGAGTGTGACGAATGTGGCTGCAAGGAGTCGGAAGGACACATGAAGAATGCACCCACTTGGGAGCCGATTTTTCATTTGGCTTACGAATCATCAACCAGAGCTCTTTCAGTTTCCTTTCTCGTCTTCTTTTCTCACTATCTACAGCTTCAACGCTGGGCTTTCATCACTTTTTACCACTTTTGGTACTTTACCACTTCTAAGTCCTTGTCCTGGCTTGGTCTCGGATTTGTGCGTCTATCAGTAACTAGCGTTGCTTCCCTTTATCCCTTTGAAACTGTTACTGTTAAAGATGTGTCTTAATTTCTTCTATTTAACTTATGATGTTCAATACTGTAATAGTTTTCCTATTTAAGATGTAAACTATACTTTCTATACGTCTTCTCTCTAGGTAGTCTCTCTAGGTAGTCTTTCCAGGTAGACTTCTCTAGTTAGTGATCGCTCCTCTTCGATCATGCACAGTTCCTTATCGACATTTACATTCGATAGTTTCTTATATATTATTTATACTATTTACAAAAATATAGTTACATTAATCTAGAATTTATATAAAAAGTATCTCAAAGCCGGAAACTGCTTTCTGGTTTCTTTTATTGTTGCCTTCATTGTTTCCTCTTCAGATCTCTGTGCTTTTGCTGGTTTTATTTTGGCTATTGTTGCCTTTGATAAATTGTGCGCTTTTCGTTTTGACACATGTCGGCGTTTGTCTGCCCAATGCGGCTGAGTCTGGGAAGGAAAGGGGGGTCCTTGTCTAGGCTGGTCTGAATAGCCTCAGAGGTTATCGCACTTTTTTAATATCCGCATGCTTTTTCTTACATTAAATTCGGTCCGAACCTTTAACCTTTGCCTGATCTTTGGCTTGCGAAATGTTTTTCCTGCCGCCCGTTGCAACTAAACTTGTTGACATTTTCAGGCCTGTCACATGACTCTGAAGGCCTGCGACTGAGAACCCGAACCTGTGTCCTCCTGTCAGTCTCCGGGTCCCGAGTCCTGTGTGCTCCTAGTGCCGTGTCCTGCGTCCATGTTCGTGTCCGTGTCAGGCGTCACTTTATGTCCCTGACAGCGGCAACAATTTTATTTACTTAATTTGGCTTTAGTTTGTCATTTATTTACTTGTTTGCCACAACAGCAGTTGGTCAAAGTGTCCACCTCACGTGTCCCGCCTCCGATTCCAGGGCCACATCTCCAGGGCTCGGATGGATCTGGGCAGAGTTTTTCGTGTGCGTCTGTTGTTGTCACTTTGACGCTGACGTTGATGTTTTCCTACTTTGGGTTTCAGCTAACCTTGGAGTATGGAGAAATTACTATAAGCTTGGCAGCAGTTGTTATATATTTCCTAAAAAACAGATCCTGCAATGCAGATTATTTGTATCTATCCATAATATGCAAATCTCATTTATTATCTAAAATTAAATAGAATTACTCGTATACAATTTATTATGAATTCCGTAAGTGCTTTTGATACACTTACTTTATATTCTATAGAAGTTTTTTTACAAGTCAATTTTCTGTTATATTTATTAATTTTTTTTAACTCGAATATATGTTTGTATAACCTTTCTTAAAGGTACAATGTTTACATAAACTTAGTAATACTGAAATTAACAATAACTGCATGCTTTTCGCAAGAGTATCTTTTGTTCGTATAATATCATCACCTTACCATTTGGTTTTATTTGTAACACGGTGACACATTTTCCTGCCCGCACTTTATTGCATATCGTTGTCGGAACGTGGCATTGAATTTTTTATGAAAATTTAGAGCAAAGTTGCTGTTTTTCTTTGTTTTGGCTGCCGCTGATGCTGCTGCTGTTGCACTTTGGTACCTTAATTAAATATTTATTTCAATCATTTTCGGCAAATGGATGGACACCGTGCCAGAGAGGCACGAAAATCCATTCAACGCCGAAGTGAGATCTCACACAGGGACGACGGGGCAGGCGCGCCAGAAAGGGGGGCACTAACATTTGTCATTACACATTAATAGCGCACCATTAATCTTTTTCGTGAGCCGGGAGCGTGAGGGTCAGAATGAATGCCAGGCTGGGTCCTGGACCTGAATCTGAACCTGGATCTGGACCCGAGTCGTCGTCTGTCGCACAAAACCGTTAATTAATGTATGCCATTTAGCTGGAAAATTGCAAAAGGGACTCACACACGTACACAAATCGGTATAAGAGGTAGAGATGGCAGCGTGAATTAGGGAAAAGTCGGGAAAATATCGTATAAACTTGATCAACGTCAAGGAACCTCGAAGGAAACCTTATCAAACAAATTTCAATATATTTATAAACTATTTTACATATATAGATTCACCTCTATTATCACCTAAAGCTCCTACAAATAGTTACTTCTTGTACATTTTTTATAATTAACATCTACGTAGAGGATATACATATATATTGTGAATGCAGGGAATTCTCTTAACTTTAAATCCACTTAGAAATAGGAATTGTTTTTGTATAAAGAAAACCTTTTTGGAAATTTTATTTTATTATTATTAGTATTCTTAATAATTAGCAACTTTCTCCAAAAGCACGATCTCACCACTCTCGCATATGTGTTTTGCCAGCCCATCATAATGAGCGGCAATTTAGTGCCCTTTTGAATGGTGCCGGTCGGTGGGTGGCTGAGCCACTGGACGGGTGGTTGGTGGGGCGGTTACGTGGCTAGATGGGTCGCCGTTGTCGCCACCGCAAACAAGCAAAGGCAGCGGCCACAGCAGCAGGGGGAAGGGATTGGGACTTGTCTGGGACTGGGGGTGGGGCTGGGTCTCGGGATTGGGCTTGCCCAGCAGGTATGCTTGATTAATGCTTTATAACAAGGCTCGCACAAAGCGCGCTCTGAATGCACACCCACGCCCACACAAACCACCAACTGGCGGTCCACACACACACACACACACACCCTCATTCATGTGTCGCCTTCGTCCTTGCATTTTAACATTAATTTAGTGGAATGCCGCCGAGGACTATGGAAAGCCTTTCAGCATACGTTGACACACGTTAATCCATGTTTTTGTAATTGCTTTGCTTGTTTCCAGGAGAAGTTCTGGAAAACACTAGTACTTAGAAATAATGGAACTGCTTCGATAGAGCCTAGAGCCAGCCATCAAATATAAGAAAACTAGATTTCAAATTCAACAAAACTTTTCCTATGTAAGATGCCTTTGGGGCCATTAGTGGGCCTAATTAAATTAGGAAATTAATCGCGGCCAGATCTCGTTTGGGCATTGTGCTTCTGACATGGCCAACTATTATTACTTCTAGTCCGTTTCGCTGCACTTTCCCTTTTTCATAATTAATTAATTCTTTTTTGATATTTTTTCTTTACTTTTCCATTTCTGCAGAGCTTTTTGCGCGTGAGTGCTTCCTGTGGCGTTCGTTCATTAGGCAAAGGCGGAAGAAAAGCCAGTGGAAAAGTTGAGAAAAAAAATTAAATAAAATAAAATGATGCTAAAAAATGTGTCTAAAGAGTTAAAAGGTTTATTCACTTTGCGCCATCCGACGGGTTTCAGGCAGGGGTGTGTGGGTGGGAGTGTTAAACCGAGTTTCGGGGTTGGAGACACATTTTCCGAGTTGAACATTAAGTAATTATAAGTTGCCCAGGAGTTGGCTGAAAGTTGCAAGTTGGCATCTGCAGCTAGGCAAACATATTGCATGTCTACGCCCTTGTAGACACACATTCACACTGTTAGAGCCGGCGCACACTGCGTATGCGTAATGTGTTGAATAATTAAATTGTCAAACAATTGGCTTTTGGCAGAGAGACAGTGCAGAGATGACGCCAAGAAAATGTTGAAAGTAACTGGGATTTATTGTCTAGCAGTTGCCTCATCCTGCGTACGGAAAACGCTTAATCATCTTTAATTGAAAGCACTTGATGAGCTAGCCAAATGCCAATGAACAATGGCGGAGTCGAGCGCACAATCGGCATTATTTATAATGCTTTTTAATCTCCATCTGAATTTGCATTTGGTTTTTGCTGTGCTAGAAGAGGAGGAATGTGTGCTGTCAAATTCATTTGCTGGCTGATAGGATTCAATTTCCTTGTCATCATCAAAACGTTTTCAATTAAAATGTATTTATTATTCAGCAGATAAAGCAACAACAAAATCAAATAATGCTAAGTCGGCTTATCACTGCCTAAAGTTCTCGGGATCAATGTCGGTTCGAGCGAATGTGTCAAGAACTAAGATCAAATTAAAACGAAACTCAAATAAATGTAATTAAATAAATAAAATAATGAAGTCTGTGAATATATGTATATGTGACTTTATAGTAGTTCATATTGTTTTGTTTGCCTGCGAATTGCTCTGTTTCCATTTTGCCATGAATGAAATTCAGTTGTAAAAGCTTTTAGGCTGATTGCCAGGATTTGCCATTGAGTAGTTGAAATATTTAACCGCAAATCTGTTGAGTTGTTAAATACGAATGAAAATCGATAGAAAGACCCTCATCATACAAAAATGGATGGACATGAGAACAAGAAATAGTATTGCTGTGAAGTTTTGTAAAGTAAAATTGGATTTATTTTCGTTGTAATTTAAATTTTGGTAAAATTCCAATGATATTGACAACACGAATGCCCTTGTTACCTGGACAATGTCACCTAGGCCGCTTCCTCGCCCTCCTCCGCCTCCTCTTCCTCATCGGCCGCCGCCTTCTCTTCCGCTTCTCTTTGCAGTGCCGAGCTCCTTCGGCTAGCACCAGACTTCTGGGAGCTTCGGCGACTCGATCGCTGTGACTTACGAGGCTCCGGTGACTCGGTTCTGCTGTACGGCGGCATATCGAACTCCTCCGGATTGAATTCCTCCAGCGTCTCCAGGCGCAGAGTGGCCAATTCCGACCAGCAGCACGGCAGCTCTGGTTCGGCCAGCATCACGACGGGAAGACGGGCATCCCTGGCCGCTTGAACGCCCTTGGCGGTGCCATCGAAAACGAGGGTGCAGTCGGGGCCAGCGTCTCCCAGTCGAGCCATGGCAATCAAGTACACATCCGGTTCCGGCTTGAAGGCCCGCAACTCCGTATCATCCGCACAGAGAACGGTGCAGAAGGTCTCGAAAAACTGCTCCCGACCGCGGATCTTGGAGCAGTACAGTGACTCGGAGCAGGAGGTGACCAGTCCCAGTCCCACGCAGCACTTACTCAGGTGGGTCACCAATCGCTCCACTCCCGGCATCAAAGGTGGATTCGCGATCAGTTCGGAGGTTCGTTCATTTAGCTCAGAGCGAAACTGTTCCCAGCCGATGGGAAGTTTACATTTTCGGCAAATCAACTCGGCCATCTCTCCCGTTTCCATTGGTCCGCTTTGGATCAGCAAATGCTCTGGGACTATTCTATTATAGCTCGAAGCGAGTTCCAGGAGGGCCCTCCTGTATATGTGACGGGTATCTGTTGGAGGAGCGTAGATGGATCAGCACGGAACGCTCGACTCTTTTGCTTCTAAAGGTCAAAACCTCACCGAAGACGGCACTCTCCAGATCAAAGATGCAGAAGCTGATTCCCGGACTGCAGCACATGGGTGGACATCGGGCGCATTCCGGTGGAGTTTTAGGTATGTTACAGGGAGGGCTGCACATTCTCAGGACTTGTCAAAGAACTTTTTAATGAATTTTTACCTGAACTCTCCTAAAATTTTGAGTTTTTGTCATTACAAGCAATGTCAACGTGTCTATTTACAAATTCTTTTAAATTGGATTTTTCACAGCTTAGAAACAGGATACCATGACGCCAGGAGTGCCTAAAGTTATCAAGATCTGATTAAACCACCACACTCCCTAAAAATATGCGCGTAAATACAGCTACACAAGAAAATTATTTTACCAAACTATATTCATTTAATTTGTTGTATTTTCTTCCCTGCATTTTTGTCACAAATCAATTTCTAAGAAGACCCTAATAATGGCGGCAGTCCAAAATACTGGGGTCTGAAGGCCTCCAAAGATCTCAGCCTCAAAGTGGCCGGAGCACTCGTCCGGATGGAGACCAGGGGATCGGGAACGAGAACCACTTGCATACCTGCGGCCAGAGCAGCCTCCATTCCCAACAGTGATGACTCGAAAACGAGGCACTTGGCGGGCTCTGGTCTCTCATCAAATCGTGAGGCCGTTGTGAGGAAGATGTCTGGGGCGGGCTTTCCCCTCTTAACCTCTTCGTCGGACCCACTGAGAACCACGTGGTGGAAGACGTCAAACAGTTTGGGGTGGCGAAGTGTCTTAGCATTAAATGAGTTCCGACAGCTGCTACTCCCGATGGCCATAGGGATATTAAAGTCATGTAGATGCTTCAAGAGGCGCTCTACGCCAGGCAGCACCTTGATGCGCCCGAGGTCGCCGCGACTCAACAGCTTGAGCCGATGCTCAAACTCTGTGCGATTCAGGGGCAGGTTATAGTTGGCCACAATGAGGTCGGCCTGTTGGGACAACGGCTTGCCCATGCAGCGCATCTTCAGATCGAAGCCAAAGGTGTGCCCAAAGGGATCGAGGATCTTCTGGATGGACTCACTTCGCAATCTTTCGCTGTTTATCAACAAGCCATCCAATTCGAAGATGCAGTGGGTTACCGGCTGAAATAAACAGTGCCTCGAATTCGGCTTTATACTCTGGTCTTCGAGAGACATTTCAGAATTATTTATTTTGGAAAACTGTGAAAATTGGGAGAGATAAATTTGGGGTGCTTATGTCAGCCAAACTCGAATTTTGAGCACTTGCCAAAGGCTGGCAGTCCGAAAAGCTGTGGCCTGAACTCTGCCATCGATTCGAGCACTAAAGTGGCGCCTTTTCTTTGTTGCTCGGTCACATCATCCTCGGGTATCATAACCACCTGCATGCCAGCCGCTACGCCGGCCTTCAGTCCATTCGGAGAATCCTCGAAAACCAGGCAAGACTTGGGATCTGCTGGGGGATTGAAACGAGAGGCAGCCAGGAGGAAGATGTCCGGCATCGGCTTCCCTCTGTCCGGCTTTAGGCTAGGATCATTTCCGCACACGACATGATGGAAGGCCAGCATGATATCCTTATGAGCCGATGCCTTCAAATCGAATACTTTTTTGCCAGAACTAGTGGCAATGCAGAAGGGTATTCGGAACTCGTGAAGGTGGAGAATCAGCTCCCTGACCCCCGGTAGCAGGGCGCAGTGGGTCATATGTTTTGCGGCAGCTGCCTCGTAAGCGTTACACAAATCTTCGGTCTTCACTGTAAGGTTGAATTCCTTGATAAGGACAGCACACGCTTGTAAGGCCGGCATGCCCATATGCCGCCTCTGACACTCCCGGGTGTAACTTTTTCCATATGAAGCCAATATTTCTAGCATAGATTGGAAGTATATCTTCTCAGTATCTTAAATCGAAAGAAATGTTATATAGGTAAGTTTAGGTTAAAAAATTTGATCTTAATATGAGGAAAAGTAAAACAGATCTGATATCAAATATGGCTTTAAGCAGTTTCCGATTTTTAACTACCCAGTAAGGTTCCATCGAGGTCGAAGATGACATGGGTGACTGGACAATAGCATTTGGGAGCCATTT
Organism: Drosophila kikkawai; assembly: GCF_030179895.1. Classification (NCBI taxonomy): domain Eukaryota; kingdom Metazoa; phylum Arthropoda; class Insecta; order Diptera; family Drosophilidae; genus Drosophila; species Drosophila kikkawai. The sequence goes on from NC_091729.1 coordinate 9,572,301, forward strand.
TTAATACGGTCTCTTCATGCGAATCAAGATCAGTGCATATTCATAATTTTGCGTAATTAATTTTGAGCTTAAAACGAGAAAAGTCTGAAAAGAAAGTTACAAATGTGTTCCGAAATATATAAATGATTTTCTAATTTTGAAACTGGGGAGAAAAGCCTGACATGATGAACAGAATATGATGCTTTGATCATACAATACTTGATGAAATTTAATATATCGTCCATATTTTGGTTCTTTGATGCCAAGCACCCAAACTTTGAGCAGCTGCATTGCTCGTGTTCAGCTGTCATTTCCGTTTCCGTTTTATATATTTGGCTAAGTCTAATGCATGCGGTGCACGGCTTTCAGCCAAGACCCCGCCGCCTTTCGCCAGTTGTTGCAAAGTTGCGTAATTGATTAAGCAGTTGCCAGGCCAGGCCACCAGAGACGTTTTCAGCAACGCGTCGCCCAAAGTTTTACTTTGGCCAAAACGTGCCCCACGCTTCGGATGGAGGGGGCGTGTGGGTGACGGTAGTTCCAGGATGTGGCGTTGCGGAACAAAAGCTTCCACGGTGGGTTTGGAGCACGGCATGTCAAAGGTGAGTGCATCGCGATGCTTGATCTTGGGTGGAGTTTAACAGCCAAGCGCTCAGGGCTCACAGCAAAAGAGATTTCGGAAGAACTTGGCTATACCTATGCGATATCTGATGGTCTAGTATGGTAAATTCCTAGTATGGTAAATTCCTTTCAAGATTAAACTTAATATACTTTTTCAATGGATAATTGATGCTTGTCCCTTCAGAAAAGTACAACTAAGCCAACCCCATAGTCTATCCAACGAAGTGTGCACTTTTATTACCTTTTATTGGCACCATCTCCCTCTGCAGTCAGAACCATTGACCGTAACGCATTAATGTCGTCCTGTGGTGGCCAAAAACGAACCAGAAGTTGGTTCGATGGCTGCTTCGGTGACTGAATGGCTAACTGGTTCGCTGAGCTTGCATATTTTATGGCCAAGTCCAACTTTAATTGGAACAATACCAATAAATGCCAAATGCAGATGGCCAAAGGGGAGCCAAAAAGTTTGATGTGCATTGACCGGGATATCGGAGGACCCCGCACAAATCGCCGCTGTCCGCAACGGTGGAAATCAGCTCAAGGCAACACATGCACACACACAGACACAGACAAACCGCGACCGCAAGGATAACAACGGCTTTGGCCGCCGCAACGCGTCGTCGTCGCTGCAAGTTTGCGGTTTTTGCGGACTAAAATTCAGGGAGCAGGCTAGCAGACCGGTTAACAATTCAATGAACGCAATTACTGCACCCAGATTTGAGGCAGGTGGACACCCAACGTTGCCACGACAGCGATTAGAGACGCGCTCAAATTAAGCGTTTACAACATGCTGTTGTTGGTCAACGAAGTGGGGATTCCCCTCATTCAACGTGCAGAAAAATTATAAAAGTCGAGTATTTGGAACGACAGATCACTCATTACATTACAAATAGCACCTAAGGAAGGTTCGTGGATATAAAAAAATATTTATCCGACTTTATGGCAAACCAAACACAGTTCGTTTTTGTTAAAAGATTGGAAATTTTATGAAATTTTCGTGAGAAAATTGCAAGGCAAAAGGACCCCTTAACGGGACACTAAGTAGCCTTGCCTTTCTATTACAGGGTAACAAAAAATGAAACAGTAAAAGCATTAGGGGATCCCAAATGGTTGGCTGCATAATTTATGCGCACAATTCGTCGCTGCATGAATGTCCTCTTCTCGAGTCCCGTTCTCAGTTGGCTGCCACAATGCACAGCTGACGCACAGCGTCCGGACAAGTGTCCGTCCGACCAAGCGTCCTGTCCGATTAATTAAAAGGCATTTTATTGACTGGGAGGAGGAGGAAGAGGAGGGCGGTGGGTGGCACATGGAACGGCGTGGGTCACTTTTATTGCCAGTACCTTGGTGCGAGGCTGATTGCTCTAGCTGATTTGGCATTTTCCATTGAGTCAATAGGAAATGAAAATGCGACTGCATGAGTCGGCCATTGTTAAGTTAGAACAAAGTAAAGTCAATTTCGATCGGAACAAGAAGGAATCCGCAAGGTGGCCAGAAGGAGCGGTGGTACGGAAGGTCGTAAAGCATGTCTTGATATAGATGTTGTAATGAAATTACTCCCATTAAATTGTTACAAAATAACGGGCCAAAAGGGCTATCAGTTGCCCCTGGGTTCGTCTCAAAGAAGACCATCAAATTGAATAAATAGTATATTCCGTATAATCTGGCAAAGAGTAACCCAATAGCTGGCGGGCAAGCCGCAAAATCTACCAAGCGAATTCAGCCTTTCGGCACTCAATAAAGGCTATCCATCTATGGACAGAGAGGGCTCAAGTGTCAGTCACATATTCCTACAATCCTCACGGCGCTCTCTTGAGCGATTTCCCCAAGGATCGCAGTGCAACAATGTGTGCCGGAGAGGGGAGGCTTGGGGAGCAAACATGGGCACAAAGTCCAATTTGTTTGTAATGGCATTACTTTGTTTACAAAACAAATTTTGTATGCATAGCGAGTAGTCTTCGGCGGAGCCTCCAACTCCGAGAAAAGAGGTGGGAGTCGCTGGTTGGGGATTCCTACGATTTCTCGACCCTTGCAGCAAGCGTTGCACACCCAACTCGAACTGCCGCGCAGTCTGGGAGAACTGGAAAACAAAAATAGAAGGACGGACAAATAAAATATAGACATAGATATAGATATATATATACTTTTGTATTTGTGTGCAGCTTCTAAAAATCGTTGTACCATAAAATTTCCCCAATGGACCCTCAGAGTTTTCAGTTTCGAAGGACTCTCCGTGCTGCCCTTTCGCTGTTTAATTTTACAATTGTCCCTTTTCTTTATTTCTGCCGAGGGAATGAGGTGGTGGGGCAGGGTTTATCTATGCCCATCCGTTCCAAGTGCGGTTTTGTGATTTATGTCAGTTTCTGTTGGCCAACATTTGTTTTGCTAACAGAGAACAAACACCAAGGCCAAGCAAATGGAGGAGTTTTTGGTAAAAGCAGGCTAATATGGCTTCCTGGCATTTCAGGCTCTATTCCTACAGGTGTCGTATATTTGGAATTTGATATTATTTCTGGCTATTAATGTGAAACCTGGTTTTAAAATAAGTGAAATATAAATTTACCCGAATATTAAACAGCAGCTTACAATTAAATTAAATTATTCATGGTTGTCAAAGCATTACAAATCAATTTTTAATGCTTACAGTCTTACAGATACAGTTCCTCAGGTATCAGGGGGACAGGCAAGCTGCTGTATTTTCTCGAAATTACCTATCTTAATACCTTTGTCTCTGGCTGCTTTCTGTGCATCGTATACAACTTCAGCATTGGGAACACGCTGGCGAAACTGAAGGACTGCCCAATCTGAAAAAACCGTAGGAAGATAATATCTTATTGATTTCACAGGTAAATCAGCACTCACGAAAGCTAATTACTTTGTTGGTTTCGAAACACATAAAGCGGATGGCAAAGTTCTCGTAATCCGTATCCAGTATATAAATCTGAATGCCTTCAGGAAATACTAAAATAAAAACTAAACTAGTGATTTTGCCAATGATTTTATCCCTTTTCTACCTTTAATTTTTGTATCTTGAACATAGCTTCCTGCTGCGACATCCACATGTTTAATTTGAGCTTTTCTGAACACCACTGTATCGGTTCTGTGAGCAAGATAATTGTAGATCGAAATAGTATATATATTTGCATATGCTTACTGGCTGCTTAACTTTCGCTTCTCAACGTATAGTTTTGTGCCGATCTGTTTGAAATCCACCGACTGACATCTGGCAACCTTTTCCGGTATTGGTGGGTATTTTGAGTGTATGTACCACTTTCCCTTAAATTTTTCCATGTCAAAATCTTTTAAGCCCGTTACATTTTGAGGACAACGTGCCCGAAAAAACTTCACCGCTCCTGCCAGTTGAAGCGTGAGCAGTGAAAATCTATTAAAAGATGTTAATTGAATGACTTTAGGTATTGAATGTTTTACTTACACAAAAAACATACACTTCATTATGCTAGATAAACTAAAGGCAAAACTCTGGCTTTGTTCATTTGCAGCTTGAGAGAGTTTAACAAAAACTAATCAACAATATGCGGTGGCGGTTAACAATTAAAAGTGTGAAAAATATAGGGAAACTAAAGTATTTAGCTGCACTCATTACTTATTTTATTTTATTCACAAGCCTTGTGAAGAGAATTTCTGCTACTTAATTATGGATTTATTTCTGTAGCTGTAGAGACTAGAATTATATTTCATTTCAGACTAAGAAGATTAGGGTCGAGGACAATTTTGACTGTGATTCTAAAGGTATATTCTTTTTACATGATCGTCATCTTCGATTTTATTTCTCGCAATAACAAGCTAATTAACAATGGTATAATAACTATAAAAACATTCCAATGATAATCTTTTTATGGATTAGTAGTTAAAAAAGTTCATGAATATGTCGTAGAGACGCTCATAGAAGCGTCGCAGCCATTCTCATGCCTTCTCAATGGCATTTGGCACTGCCGTGGTTACAAAGTCATCCAAATCAAGGTCATCTTCATTAGCAAATTCTGTGCCATTACCACCCAGTTGAGGGCACTTGGTCTGGATCGTATCGATGAGGAATGCCTGGGTTATGTTATTGTCTTCCAAAATGTTTTTGGCATCCTCAATGGTCTTTGCCGAAGGTTGGCGCTCTCTTGTTAATATCCAAACGATTTCTGTAATTTAAATTTAAATTTACTGCTTAGTTCAACTCTTATTCTGTCAACAATAGGTGCCACAGTTCGGGCGTGGACTTTTTTAATGACTTACTGAAATTCGCCAAGGGGGTTACGCTGGTGCAGCTATAGACAACGGCATAAGATTCATAGTCGGTGCCCAAAACCTGGTAGTTGGCCTTGGTTAATTGCTCTGCAAGGTGTGAGATACACAAATAAGAAACATAGTTAAGATATAACACCAAATTTGTAAGCTACTTACGGCTGGGGTAAAAGGCCACGGCCAACTGAGCAGGTGCGATCACCTTTGCCTTTCCAGTTACATTAGTGGGGAGTCCAGTGCTATTTGGATTTTACATTTATAATTATTATTTTAAAGAATATAGAGTAGTATATTACTTACAATCGATTGATGGCCGCATTAACAACTGATATAGTGCTATTATCTATGATACTATAGTTGGCATATATGCATTTTTTGCCGATCTCAAAGGCAAATGGATATTTGGAGTACTCGTACCAGATGCCCATATACTAGAGGGTTAGAGATATGAATTAATTAACAATATTTGTATTGATGTTATATATATTTAGTTTATAATAAACTTAAATTAAATAAGCTGCTTCAAGTGTTTACTTATCATATGCATTCTTTACGTAAATAACATAAGTTTTATAGTAAACATTACGTTACAAGTGCTGAGAGTGTTTACTTATTGGATGAGTTCTTTAACAAACAATGGGTAAATATAAACATGATTAGATTTCTTTTTAATTAAGATAAGGTTTGATTACAAAATATTAATAGGAAAAAGTTATGAATGGATGACAATTAAATGCCTACTGATGTACAAATTAGTTAAGTATATAGTATTTTAATAACTTTTTAACATTTACAACTTTAGATTGTCATTACTCTTAGCTTAACTTATCTGAGATCACAAAATCAATACACTACAATATCGTTTTCTTAAAAAAAAATTATTATTTATAAACATTTTAATACAATTCCCCAAAACCAGCACTTAAGTTTAACAAATCTTATTACATATTGTTACTAACTTAAAGATGACTATTAATCCGTATTATTAAAATAATTCGCTTCTATACCTTCGCCCAATATTCTATTTGTCATGATCATTTAGAGGAACTACTCACCGCCTCCGCATCGAAGCTATCCATTACTTTGACATCCGGACACTTGCCGGGAAATGGCACCTGAGCGTTTCCCAGATAAACTCCATTAGCCGCCAGCAAGACAAGCAGCGCCAGATGCGAACTGTAACGATGATGGAGTAGAATGCAAATAATTGCTCGGAGCTCAAGAACTACTAAGTGGAGCCCACCTCGACCGATGATTCATTGCAGAATAGAACTGATGATAGATACTCTCCCACTGATTCTGTCGTACTTCTGGCCTAGAACTGCTGTTCGAGTGCAGCTGCATCGCAACTTATATATGCGAGTCGAGAGAGCTTTATTGTTATAGCTCGGAGCTTTTCCAGTGCGCCGACTCCGGTCGCCAATGTAAACAAAAGTGAAATGCAGACGATCTGGATGAAAGTTCAATGTGGAGGGGCGACACCCGGGGGGTGGCTTGGGTGGCGAGGGCACTTCTCCCTATATGACCGCCGCTCCTCTCGTCACAATCACTAGACACAAATGAAAAGCAAATGGAATATGTGCAGCGAAATTATAATTACATTATTTACATAATTTTAGCATGCACTTGGCGATAAGTCGACATCGATAAGGGCTTCCGCATGCTAAGCGGAACGATTTGGTTTGTAATCGACTGAGATCGCGGCGGGAATCAGTTCAATGTCCTAAGTATTGCATTATATATCCAGAAATATGTCACGATTGCAGGGTGGAATTTCAAGTTATGGTAACCGGAAGTATCCGAAAATGTAAAACAAATCTATTTATACCTTTGGCTAACTCTTATAAGTATTAATATTAGATGTTCCTGTGATTTGTTTTATTAAAATCATTGAAAAAGTAAGAAAAAATAAAATCAAATAGCAATAAAAATATAAAATAAACAAAACCTAAAACGTTATTTTATATGATGAAACTTACATTTATTCCCTTAACTTCATTTTGATTAGCAATTTCTTACAAATACAAAAATTATGCACATCATGGTGTTGAAAATACATAATAAATTAAGACAATGTACTTGTTAAGGCTTAGGATAAGTTTCGCTTAGCAAATACAACATAGTTATTCGAGAAAGAAAATCTATATAAAACTTATTGCTTAAGGTGGTGTTTATAATTTTAAATGTATATTTTGCTGCACCTATTCGATTTAAGATATATTTATCTGTATTTTGCCCCAAGTTGCAACTCGTTAATAACTAAAAAATAATTATGTTAGCTTAGTAATAATTTTCCAGCAAGGGGAAGAGCTTAGTTCCACACTGTGGATTGTATTTGTGGCGCCACCTATACAGTGTGTGTAACCAACGCCATCTATTGAGCGCTTTGCCGTTCGCCTGCTAACCAGATACAATTTTCGTATCTCAAGGATTTCGGCAGCTCTTAACCTTTATGTCGGGAAATCCCGTTGACAGAGTCCAGATTTCTGTGGGATTTCCTCTTTGCTGCGGAGAAGTAGAGAAATTACATTTCCCCACATATATGCATAATTAAATTAATTAAATGTAAACCACAAATTGAGTTAAATGTGCAAAAATGTCCGCAGGACCATCGTCTGCAGGTGGAAACGAAGCGGTATTCAAGTGAAATATGTTCCAGCAAGGGTTGATTTTAAAGTTTGAGGGAAATGAAGAAGAACATTGTAACCAGGATTTAAAGTTAAACCTGAAACCACTTTTAGGAAATTTAAATTTTCAATATTATAACGAATTACCATGCTCCTATAATATTATAACTATTTTTGAAATCTTTATGTTTAACCCTCTCTGAAACACACATATTTTTTTAACCATATGCGGCTAGCGCAGATTCTGAATGGCCAGCCAACTATTTGGGAACGGGGATTTATGGCGCATTGCCCCGTGAAAGGACTGTGCCTGCCAGGTTCGGATGGATGGATGGATGGCTTCTGCTTGGATTTGCTGTGGCTGCCACTGTTTGTTGCATGCAGGGTGTAGTAATTAAATTTAAAATATGTACGCATTTGCCGGACATCTGAGCTTAAAAACAGGTGCAAGGCTTGAGGGCCGCCAGTGGAGTGGGCCCGGGATAATTTGATCAAAGGCAACCATAAGCCGGTAGCTGGTGAGTTGAGAGCCGGTAGTCTGAGCCGACTGGTTATTACAGGCCGTAAATGCAGCCTTATGGACATATCCACAACAGGAGACAGGACAGAGGCGCACTTTGGGCATATTTCTCCGGGGTCATGCACAATACCTTAAGGAGATTTTCTGGCTATAGCTCTTAAACACATTTAAATTAATTTATTACATTTTATATCACCAAGTTCCCAATTAGATTCTGGCGGGGTTTGGGTATTTAATATTTTGTGCGGTTGGTCCCCATTGGTGCCTGTCACTGTTTTGCGAATGCGGTTCCAGTGCATTAAATGTCAGAGATGTTTCCGTGTTTTTAAACAGGATAACATACTAGTTATATGCCTTATGATAAGTTGATACAACAGCCTTAAAGAAACTCATTTAATAACAAATATAATGCAGTAGTTGTGCGACTTAAATGTTTCCTTTTGAAAATATATTTTATACTTACAAAAATATATTAATCTTCGTGTCACGATTCCATCTCTGAAACGGTCGCACACAGCTCAATCACTTTGCCATTTTAAGTGCTTGGATATTTTGCGGTTATTCATTCGCTTTATGCGAATTTTGTTGAATGTAATTTGATTTAAACTGAATTTTGTCCGATATATAAAAATCAGTGCCGTGTCCAGGCCACAGGATATGCATGTATTTATGGGAGAGAATGCATGTGGCTATTTAATTAAGTGGCTACCTTTAAAGCCAGCCACCAAAATTGAATTAATTCTGATTATTGTTGCAGTTCAGTTGCGTTTGGCCCTCGTTCGGGGTTTTTGGCGACTGCTGCAATCAACAGTTGACATAAAAAAGGACTCGCACTAAACTGTCGGCTAAATAACATCCCAGCGAGGACAGCTGGAGCAGCAACATCAAGTGGGTGGAGACACACTCCGGCGACCTTTAACCCGAGCCTGGCAATCGCCTGGTGGGGGCTGCAGGCTGGCAGGAGTGTGAGGATGCTCCGCCGAATGCGTGGGAATTGCAAAACATGACGCAATTTGTGCTCGCTTTTGTTGCTTGTCCCTTTTGCATGCCACTCTCCTAGGATATTACCAACTGCTCGTGTTCTCCTACACACGCAAAGCGTCATATATTAGGATGTTGGAGGGGGGATACTGCTGCCATTAAACAGAGATATGGCTAAGAACTCCAAGAAAATGGCCACAGCTATAAGCTTCTGAGAAAGGTTACATGAAAAGAAAATCCCGAAAATATAAATTGATATCTCTTCTACAAAGTGTTTAAATTTCAACACCATTTCAAGTTAATAATAGAAAAATTAACTTAAATTATTTTAAACCTAATTTTAATTTATTAAAATTGCAAAATGGTTCTTATATTGAGTAAGTATTTCCAAGAGTCATGCTCATGTGTCGCGTATGATACATTCATATATTTATCATCGAAAATGTTATTTCATTCATAACTTTCACCTGATCACCTGCCACATCGTAAAAGCTTACGACTCACACAATCATAGCACAAGTTTTTCCACCTCCATTTGATGTTGCAATCTTGGACAAATTTATTTATTTAGCACATTGTTTTTCGCATCGCTCCTTTGGGCATCAGTTGCGCCCGCACCAAAAATAAAAAAGAAAACGCGGAAAACTCTGGCACACAAGAAGCCAACATCAAGGACAATAACAATAACAACTCGTGGCAGACAACAAAGGATAGGGGAATAGGGGTTAGAACAAAAAGGACAAGGACAGGGGCGAACCCTCGAAAGTATTTTGATTTGTGAAATGCTCGTAAGTATTGTCGTTTTTGGCGCTGGCGCTGGTAGCAATTTCTTAAATTTTTTATAGCGCATAACCTGTCTGGCACACATGTGCCACCTCCTCCCCTGAAATCGCAGCCCGCTTTCGCAGGACCACCCACAAAACGCAGTTCGCAGGACGAAGACGTTGGGCGCTTGTTGGCAACGCTTATTGCATTATCCTCGGCTAGAGTCAGTCAGTTCGGGATATATGTACATGTACATGTATAGGTGTGGGAAGATATATCCGCGCCAACTGCCGCAGCTGATGCCACTTTTGGCTCGTGGCAGCCGCGAGCTGTTTGCCTGTTTGTTGTTATCCTGGTTATGGCCAAAGCCAAGGCAAACTCCCAGGCAGTGGGCACCAAGCTGCGATTTCTACCAAGGATTCCCAACGAATACTTGGTACACTCCATGGGGAGATCTCGCAGACTAATGGCCTTTAGGGTTTTATAAAGGAAAGATCCTTTAATAATCTTGGCAAAGAAAAATTTTAAAAACACTTTAAGGAGTTCTTTTTTAAATGCGTTGCACACTTAATTTGGCATAATTAAATTAAGTAATAATAAAAATTGTGGTCAAAAGTAAAATGTTCCTTTTTATTTTGATTCCTAAGCTTCCTACAAGAACTCTCAGTTATGTCATATTCCCATCGAAAAAATAAAGGAATTATGAAAATTGGCACGGCTACAGCTGGGCTCCTTGCAATCCCCGTCTCATAGACACCTCATACCCCAAGCTCCACCAATCCCCGCTCTAATGCCTGCCGAGAAATGTTAATACCGAAAAAAGCGAACCATTTGCCGCAATGAAAATCGCGTAAATTTCATACTGATTGTAAGTGTCGCCGTTTTCTTGACGTTGCCATGAAGGCAAAAGCTAGACGGACAATGCACTGGAAAAAAATCAAAGGTTTTATTAACTCAAGCAATTTTTGAACTCTATTTTTATGGTATCCAAAATATAATGAATAATAAAACGTACACAATGTATGTATATTGAGATCATACATTTTTTAAATGCTCACATGGAAATACCCTATTTTTCTGTGCATTGAGGAGAAAATAGGAGATGCAGACGGAACTGCCATTGCCGTCTGTTTCCCCTCATCCTTCAGATTCCCGTTTTCCCCGTCTACCGCCTGGGCTCTGGTGTTGGCTGTCGCCTGCAGATTGTCAGCATTGTCACAATTGCAATTTTTAGGATGGCATGGGGACTCGCTGATTTGGTTGCCATTTCACTATTTGAGCGTTTCAAACATTTTGCGGGCATTTACCATAAAGAGGGAAGCGAATCGAAGTCGGAATCCGAGCCAAGAACGTCATTCGATTGCGTTAATAGCCGAGAGTGGCGACCAATGCCAGCTGCAGATCTTTGAAATTGCAAAAGTTTTCTTTAGCATTTTCTTCGGTTGCCTTTCTTTGTCGTTTTTATGTTTTATGAGTGTCGATGTGCTCTTTACATGTATAGTTGTCATTTCCTTTTTTTTTGTGAGAGAAGCTGACAATGTATTTAGCATAGTAGAATTAAACAAGGTAGTCCAGTCTGGTCCCAAATGTTCGAGTTTTAGGGCTTATTTTGACAGCTCGTGTTTATTCATTGAGATAAACTCAATGGGTTGAGTAGATTGTGTGCACAAATATTATTCCTGTCAATCTGAGTAAATAAAAAAATAAAATAAAATGTCTTACTGCAATTTTTTTCTTTAAGACAAGAATATATTTTAGAATTTAGAACTTAAACAAAAGACTAGCCATACATAAACAAAAACAACGCATTATGTCAAACACAAAATTATTAAAATTTAAGTTATAAAAAAGACAACTGGTTTAATGAAATGGAAAACGTTTAATTTGGGACCTTTATTTATAAAACTCCACTTCAGCAACAACTTTAAAGAGATTGAACAATTTAAGCCCCAATGTACAATCTTATAAACATAGTGTGTTTAACACACATACTATTGACATTTCACTCAAACTTTGAGACTATACCCGTCTCACGCATACTTTGATGAGTCGAACTAGGGCTTATTTTTTTCGACTGGACTACCTTGTATAATTCTACTATGGTATTTAGTAACTTGATTTTTACAATTGTTTATAGTTTATGGTAATGATTAGATTTTCATACCTTCAACTCTTCATCGAATATATTCACAGTAATAACGAACACCTGTTTTCAGTTGATAATATATGAAAAAAAATCGCGACGCCAATATTTTCAGTAATATTTTATCCAAACACTAAAGTAAATACATAAATATGTATGACAATTTATTATAAATTACCCATAAAAAGCTTCAAAAAAATAAAGGAAATTACCTTACAATTTCTATTTGCACATCCAATTGGGCTTCTATCTCTTCTTTTACGGTCAACATTTGGTTGGCTTCTGTCGAAACTATGATTAAAAAACAATTTTGCAAAAATATTGAATCACGTCGCGCTTTTTGGCAGCTACTCGCAGTCGAAGGAAACGAATTCGTGAAGACGGATGGCGCTTTTTGATGGCCGAAAATCAAGTTTGTTTTTACGTGCCATGTAGTTGGCCCTCGAACGTGGCCGACTTGGGCCTGGGGGATGTCAAAGGTCGCAGCTGCTGCAAATGGCTGGTGCTTTGGCGAAATGAGCGGCCCCCGACCAAAACTCACTTTTGGCTATGAGAAATCGCTCGTCATCATCGACGCCTGCGAAAATCCGACGGCGGCTCAGACACCCACCCACCGACAGGCGAAGGCGCCATAAATTATGCTCCTTCCCATACGTATATGTAGATACATATATAGATGTGTATATAGACATCTGGAGCTGTGAAAAATCGTGCCCCAAAAACTTTGACCCAACCCCAGGAACACGAACAGAACTCGCAACTTATTGAAAATCACTTAGACACACATGTGACGCTCTCTAGTTCGTGAGCATGAAAATGAAGCTCGAACCGAAGGAATTTTCGGGGCTATAATTTATGTCTTAGAATTTCGCAGGATATAGAGGGTGGGGGTTGAGCCACCAAAAGGAGCACCTCCTCATACACACATATGTAGTAGGTAAGGTAAACAATTTTGGCTAACAAAGCGGTGACCAAACGCTGCCTCAAAAATGCACTTGATAAAGGCCGAGATGTCCGGCCAAGGGATTGGGAAATAAGCCCCAGTTGAGTCTAAAACTGGACAGGAACAGAGTCGGTGGCTTCAAAGGCTACTTAATAGACATGACCACCGGCTAAGACCGCCAGCATGTGACGACAAACTCATAATTTATGGCCACATCCCGGCCAGACGCCGAATGCTATCTCTTCCTGATCCACCACTCCGGCTCTACTTCGGCCACTAGGATGTGTCCGGACGGCATCTCAGTTTCGGTCTGCATTTTGGGCCTGTCAGTGTCGTCTGTAATTGTTTTCCTAATGGTGGGTAGCCGGAGCTAGAGCTGAACCCCAAAAACATGACCGCACTTAAGTTGTCAGCCCAGTTATGGGCGTGGACGAATTTATGGGGCTCGGGGCAAACAAGATAATCGCCTTGGAAATGGACAGAGTCCCCTTAGTAGATTTAAATGGAGCTCTTGGTCCTTGCACTATCAATTGCGAAATGCAACCTTGAAGTTCAAGTGCAGGAATCAAGGAATTTTTAAATGAAGAAAATATAGAAAAGCAATTATTACTTAACCATTTACTGGGACACATCCAAGTGGCCAGATTTTTTTGAATCTGTTCCCATCCATTCCAGATTTCCGTTTCCTGTAAGCCTACAAAATAATCAAATCAATTGGCAGACAGGAAAAGTGCGGACACTTGGCCCAGCCAACTGCGACTAATGCGTCGCCATCAGATATGCAAACAATCGTCGAGCCAGACGAATAATTGAGAGTCCAAAGTTTATTAACCGGACTATGCACTTGAGGGAACTCCAGATCTCCTTAATTTTTCTCGGCTAATCTCGTCGTCAACGGAAAACCCAGAGTGTGACTCTTTCAAAGTAGAGCTGGGAAAGTATTGATAGTGGCACCTTTCGATGTTTTCAGAGCGAAATGTCGACACGACCGATAGAAGCGTTTCTATTAGGAATTCTAAGAAAAATGAAATTCCTGGAATAGCGAAATATGTCGCTATGCTTTTTCTCCTGAAGTTTTCGTGCAAACAATATAGACACTCCAGAAGTATTGATCCAATTATAGTCTTTTGCCTTTATTATTTCTTTATTAGCACTGAACTTGGTTCTTTTTAAACTTCTAGATTTACAAAACACGACCACTCCGTTTTGTTGGTAGAAAGAAGAGAGCGGAAACGAGCGAAACGCTAATAATAGTGTTATATAATACGAATATATTGTTTTGCTTAATATCGATGTTTATAACGATATTTATATCGATATCTTAACAGTTTCCACTACAATCCTTTAAATTAACAGCTTTAACTATAACTTTACCAACTTAAACTTCAAAGCAAACTAGCAGTGTGAAAAATTTGTGGACAAATAAAACATGCCGATTTGATCAAATGGAAAGGACGAATTCTGTGATTATGTGCATTGGTTGAAATTTGCAACAATGTGAAAAGATAATTAAGTGAATTGTATGGTGTAAGCCGTCCATTAATCACGTAAAGTTAAAAGTTATCGAAAGTTACCAACGCCAACTTAACACTATACTTCTCAATGCAAGTGTGCTTTAAAATTTATGTCACACTAGCAAGTGCAAAATTTTAATTGAAGTGGAAATTGGCGGAAGGCAGCCAAAAGTTAAAAAAAAAAACTAGACATGTTTCTGGATGCTTTTGGAAACCCAAAGGAGGTGACACCCGACAATCTTCACGAATATTCATATGATCTGGTGAGAAATCCTTGCACTTGAAATTTGTATATGAATTTCAAATACATTTGTACATCAATGAAATGTAATTTATGTAGCATGAGACTATGCTGCTGACATCGGCTGACCACGAGGTTTACATTCCGCCCAAATGGCACGGCACCATTTACAGCACTGAAGAGCTGCTGCAAAATTACAAAAAGCGATATAATGTGAGTAGAAATTAAGTTTGGTAGAATGTCATTATAATTCTGATGTTTTGCTAGCCGGATCCCACCCTGCTGACCTTCCACGCCCTTCAACCGTATGAACCGGAGTTCATTTGCTGCGAGAATGTCGTCGTGGAGCTGACAGCTTTGCCGGCTGGGCAGAGCCTCTTTAGCGAAATGGAGATAGTGGTTTTCCTGGTCAAGCTGACGGCAAGTGGGTCTAACATGCTGATCACAAAGGAGCTGGGCAGCGACTTGAACTTCTTTCCGCACAACCATCACTACCATGCCCGGATCTTGAACGAGGGCATAGATGTGGTCTACGTGGACGATAAGATCTATTCTGGTGCTGGTGGCTCGCCCGCCAACTATCAGCACCAGCGTCTGTTCAGTTTGCTGAGCAACATCCAGCCCGGCATGGTGAAGAGTCTTTCGGGTGGTCCCCTGCCCGAGGTCCTCCGCATGGCTTGCAGGAAACCCGTCACCGTTGAGAAAAACTAAAAAGATCTGGAGTTCCCCCAAGTGCATAGTCCGGTTAATAAACTTTGCGACTCTCGGATGTTCGTCTAGCTCGACGATTGTTTGCATATCTGATGGCGGCACATTAGTCGCAGTTGGCTGGGCCAAGTGTCCGCACTTTTCCTGTCTGCCAATTGATTTGATTATTTTGTAGGCTTACAGGAAACGGAAAACTCGAAGAAGGTTCGACTGTTACTAATAATCTGGACAACGAAAAAAACATAACTCCCTAAATCCTCTCAAGAGAAGGGAACCTCGTCTCCTTTCCACAACCCAATATCGAGTAAATATGTATATTTGTGGACTATGCAAAGCAGTCTTTGGCATAAACTTTTAAGTTACCCCATCGGATGGTAAGCCGAGAGGACCCTGCCCCGGTCCAGTTCACATTAGTATTCATAACCAAATGTCATATATAATATTTTTGGGTGTACCAATGGCCAAATCCCCTTGGGCAACGCACTGCGTGACATCTTTGTTTGTGGTCTGACCTCCTGTGCGGCCAAAAAATAATCTCCTTCCTTTCTTGATCCCTTCCTCTTCGAATACGGCCTTCAGCTATTTGATGGCTTTGCAATCGCTCCACTCTTTTGTTTTGTGCTCGGAATATCTAATGGATGCGTGCAACTAATTGAGTTGCCAGCAAAGGGATTTGGCTCTGCTCCTTGAATTGCAAATCCTTTTGCCAGGGATAAATGGTTTTGGTTGCCCTTGTTCCCCAGGACTTAATGAATCGGATCTTGAGGATTTTGTAAAATTCAAAAAACAAATTTCAAGCAAGCAAGCCAGGCGATGTGTGCATACCCGAGGCTTAGATGTGGTCTTAATATGTACAATTTTATTTGTTTATAATATTATGGAAGAAATATTTCTTTAAGTGAAGTAATTAAGTATCACAATAAATGTTTTGTTGGAATATTATTAATAAACATTCTAAGCCATTTCATAGTTGCTTTCTCATGTGATTATACCTTCTTTTGTGGATTTTGTTATTCAGTTTTAATCTTAAATAACTTTACTATGAAAAGTGGTAAATAGTAATGCACATTATTTGCTTGTTGTTGTTTAATAAATGCCAACATTTTATAGAATATTTTGCCAATTCAATCTCATCTGCACTGCTTTCCAACCCCGAGCAACATGTTACCTGCACCTGTTCAATAATTGATGTAAATCTGTCAGCACTGAGAAGTGTCACACTCGTTTTAACCAGTCCGGACTGCTGGTGCTGAGTGCCTTGTTGATCCCTTTTATTCCTGTTCCTGTTGTTGTTTCAAACCGGCAACTTGTTCACAACTTTTGATGGCACTTGCAAAAAAGGAAACAAAACTCCATGGAAACTCCGCAGATGTTGGGTGAAAGGCAGATGAGGAGGGGGACTCACCTGGTAACCCAGGACTACGAAATGCAGAGGCCTATGGGCAGACTTAAACTTATGTATAAGCTCTTGGGAATGATAAATAGCCGGGCTCAAGTGGCCGCCCAGGCACAAAGCGACCTGCAGGCCAAAAGAGCTTCTCACCTTTTGGCACAAGACGGAGGGAATCCTGGAGAAAAGCAAGCCCGGAAAGGCGGCAGGGATAAGCCCGAAACCGTAATGAAAATGAGATGAAAATTATTGCAACGTAAATCAGGCGCCCAGCTGGGAATATCCCCCAGTGTCTGGCTTCTGGTTATCCAGCATCGCCAACTCCCCACATTATCCCCCGTTTTCCACTGCTTAATTTGGCTTTCATTGCTTTGGTTCGTTTCTTCCCATTTTTTCCCTCCATTTTCCGATTTGCGAGCGGCCTGACATGAATTATTTAACGATCTCCAGCTGTGTTGATGCGATTTTCGCCGAGGATGCCTCTAAATTAAAGCCCTAACCAGCTTAATGCAATGACAACCGCAAAGGGGAAGAGCGAATATAGGAGCGCAAAAAAAGAATCCTTCATTTAATACAACAATGTGTGGGTCAGAACAATAAGCGATTCCCCCTCAGGAGTCCCTTTCACTTCTCGGTCTGCCAGGACTTAACTCTTTGTGCCGACGTCGACTTTCCAATTTCTAGTGAAAAATCCCGCGAATGAACCTGTAAACAACACACTAGGTGGACCTATGAAAGCCTGCACAGGAGGGACTACGGCAGCCAAGAGAGAGACAGACAGGAAAAACAAAGGGAAAACCCAAAAATGCAAAGAAAAATCGACTAAGAATGATGGCGGTTAGGGAGAGTATACCCTCGAATAAATGATGACCTGGAATCATGTCAAAAAAAAAACATTGTAGATTTAAGTATTACAAAAGCTTATTGGTTTTTAATAAAGCTAAACATTTCAATGAGGAAATGAAAAGCTTAAAATTGTAGATTTTCAAGAAAGTTACCGTATACATATATAAATCTTAAGTTATTTAAATTTAGGTTCACAATAATATATATTTAATAATGAAATATACTGTAATCTATATATTTTTAATACATTTATACATTCTTTGCAATGGAAATTGTTCTGTTCTAATATTCCCCTCAATTCCGAATAACAAACTTTCCCTGATGGAATTCTCACTCGGCCAAAAACCAAATGAAATCTTCTCTGCGGGAGGTCGAGGAAAGCTAGTATCTGTATCTGCGGATGCAAACTGCAATGGCCCCAATGTATCTATATCCGCAGTGCCAATGTGTCTGCGAGGCCATGTGAGTGTGTGTCCGAAACAGTTTGCAACAAACTCGTGTGCATTGCCGGGCGAAAAATCCTAAAACCAAATAAAATCCGCTCCGCAGTTGAACCCACTTGAAATATATATATTTTTGGCAATGAAAATAACCCCCACAACGCAGGAGAAATGGAATAAAAAAGTTGTTATAATAAATGGAATGAAGAGCCAAAGCGTGTTGGGCGGCGAGGGAATGTTGCAACAGCGGCAGTGGCAGCAGCACCAACAAAGTGCAGTCAGAGCATCCTAGCAGATAATCCCTGGGAAATTTGTCTAACTTTCCTATTTCCCCCGAGCCCGCTTCGAGTTTCCCCACACCCGCTAAGGCTGATGAATGACGCCGCTGCTGTGCAAATTATAAGAGCAATTTGCATTATGTGGGTGGCGCTCGTCTTTAGCGCCCTGATCCCCCAAATTTCCATCGCCCTTTTCCGCTGCGGATTAAGCATCGCACATTGTTACCAGCTGCGTGGCGAATGAAATTTTAGATTGCCGAGTTAGTTATGGCGGTTAAGTGGGGCACAATATATTAGGAGGCCACTCGGCTAATGATGGCAGCTTTAAAACCTTACAAAATTTATGATAAAAAATAAGCTAATGTACCTACTTTATGATTAATATTTTGCTTTGCAATTTCAATTCAAACCTTTTTTTTCGAATCCATTGAAATGCTTCTGCTTTGATCTCTGCTCATAAATGTAAGCGCAAAGTTCGACCTAAAACAATTCTCCCCCATTGAGCAGTTCCGCTGACATCATCGCTTTTCCAACTTGTTTCCCCCATAAAAATATCCTCACATCCCGGCAATCATCTAATTGAAATCGAGATGAGATCAACCGTACTAACTCTCACACCGAGCCCACTACGAAAACCATTCAATAGTAGACTTGGAACGAAATCCGCTTCCACCCCCGTGATGGAATAATTGCAAATACATAAATAAGTTGATGGTGGATCGGGCTTTAAAGCGTAATAAATTTTGAATGCGCCATTAGCATGATTTATGCCCATTTAATTTTTCATAACAATGAAAAAAGCACAACGGCAACACACAGGACACACGGGATGACAAACAGGACAGGCCGGCATTAGCAGGACAATAGAGCAGGAAGTTCGAGCGAGGGGAACTCTCATCATAAACAAGAGTGCATAAAAAATGCTGCGAACGAGGCGACAAGCGGCAACATAATTGAATAGTAAAAGCGTTGCACTGAAATTAACCACCACAAAATGACGCAAATAATGTTAAAAGGTTGGGTGGAGTGGGCAGGAGGTTGGCATGGTCACTGCCATGTACGGACGATTAAGTTTCATTGAAATTGAATTACATTAAAAAAGAGGAAATGGCAAAGGCGAGAAGGAAAGTGCAAAAGGCAAACGTTTCATTCAGCGGGTCCTGCCAGGACAATAGTGCACAAATTAACTTACAAAAGCTAAATAAAAATTGCCAACGCGGCAGCCAACGTGTGGACGTTCTGACTGGACGCATTTCCCTTTTATCCTTGCAGCCTGCCATCTGCCTTAATTTCAGTCCTGCCTCGCCCTCTGTAGTTTACGGCTTTGGGCTTGTTTATGCCAAGTTCTTATCGCGCTTATTGTCATCCAACCAACCAGACCGGGCCACCCCGAGCAAACAAAATAAGCAGCCCGAAAACGAGTTGCTTATAAAGTAATTTGCGGATTTATTAAAAGTTTTCAGCGCCTCCAGACGCACTCTTTGTCTGACTGGAAAAGGCTGTTTTCCCTTAGCCACTGCCATCATCTCCTTGGCTCCCAGCGACTGCGGCCAATTAGTTTGCCTAATTCCTGAGGTGAAACGCAAAACGCTTTAATTGAATTCTGCGGTTCACGGCGGGAAACCCCACTTGAGAGGTATTTAATCAGTTGAAAAAGTTTTAGCAACTAAATGGAACCTCTTAGATGGCATTTTTTAAAGTATTGATATAAGAGTCCAATGTATTTTCATCTCCTTAACTTTATTATCTTCCCTACTTCAAAATCCAAAACTCGTTAGACCTACATTTTTCCTCTTTCAACTTTAGTCTATGATTTAAATATTATCCCAGCAGATGTTTCATTTTTCCCCGGGTGGGTTAACGGCACTTCCTTTGTCTAAGTTTTCTTCGCACAAATAAATCAAAAAGGAACTCATCACCACACGACAAAATAGCAGCAGCCACATAAATCTACTTGACGCAGCAAGACCCCAACTTCGTACAGACCCCCCTGGCAGTGGGTGAGATTTATGAAACAGTCAAGTATTTTCTATTTAAGTTAATAACAATCATAATAATGGCAACGGCAAAATTGATGCAGCCCAAGCTGTGAGGGCGCAGGAAACGTTGCAGGGGGAAGTACGGGAGTGGAGCACACACACAACCTGATGATAGATGATAGATGATGTGCATATAAGCGCAAATAAACACAAGATTCGCTCTTGTCTACGAAAATAAGTTCCATTTTTCCTGCGGGGAGTCCTTGAAGCGGGGCCAGGAACCTTCTTGGCAGAGCGAACGTAATAAGCCATAAGGTGTCCTGCATGTCGGCGTCTGCTTGGGGTAAAAGTCTTTGCATATTTGAGCAGCTTGTTGTTTCATTGTACTTTGTGCATTTCTGTGACATTCGCTTAAAAATTCCATTACACTAAGCTCGAATTACAAACATCAGCATTGGATACGAAGCTGTTAGCAAGGAAAATGTCTTAAAAAGGAGGAGGCTCGATACCCTGCATTCATAAAACTGGCTTGTATATTTCTTGTTTACTTGTTTGAAACCCAATTATTGATGTATTTATATTCATAACAAATATATTACTTTGACAGTCTTATAGAACTCTGACCTAAACCCCAGCACCCCCTTCAAAGGGTATCGCAAATCTCATTTCAGGCAGCGTTGAACACACAAAATATGAAATATATCAGACTGGCAGTGGAAAATATTTGGCTTTTAGGGAGAGTCCTGGCCTGGGCTTTCTCCTTTCACCCAGAAATATCATTTCACTTTTCATTAGGCTGCAGAGAGCACTCGAGCAGCTGTCGGGCTTGTGATTTTCAGTAGCCTGCGGCTGCACTTACCCAACACCTTGAGATATTCTCAAATTCGGCGAAAACTTTGCACAAAATACGTTCTAATGCCGTTCCAGGAACTTTGTAATCAAATTAAATTTGTGTATTTAGCAACAAGTTAAACAACAAATTTCCATAGTTCCCCAGGCAGCAGCCAGAACTACGACGAGGGTCAAATAAAAATGCCCGCCGGCAGTCAAATATCTTTGATTTTTCTCTGAACTCTGGCAAAAGTACGGCACTGATGGATTGTGGTTAGCCCCCAGGAAATGGCCCAACCAATCCTCCCCCTCAGACTCATTAAATTTTTAATCATCCTGTTGTTTGTAGCCTAACCATAACTGTCAATAGCAATTAGTGGAGGGGCCAAAATGAATGTGTCTCCGCAGCACTTGGGTTAAGTGTATGGTTCTCGTCTCGTGGATGCCGGGTCAGGATTTTGAGGTCAAGAGAAGTCAATTATGCCGGAGGCGTGACTGTGCGTACATCAATTTAATTATAACTTCTAAGCTGCCTTTTTGCCAGCGCTCTATATATCTGAGGTATATCTAAAGATATATTGTTTCTATTCAGTTTAAATTTCACTTTATAGATATATAGTTATACCACATTTCTTCAACTGTTAGTGACTAGCCTAAGATCTTGCAAATATCCTTAAACAAGACAATGCCAATTTCAACGCTTAATTAGGCAAAGACTGCAGTAAGTTCCACGCCTTGTTGAAATAAGCTGGGAAGCCTTTAAGCGGCTCCCAGACAGACAATGGCCAAAACAAGAAAACTATTTATGTCTGTCCAGGTATTCGCCATTCAGGGGTAATTTCCCTAATGCGATTTGGGCCCAGAACGAAACGAAACTCGCCCCAGCTCGAGTCTCCGCACAGATGGTCATAATTAACACACGTTGTCAGTCGTCAGTCTGGCAGGAGGAAAAGCAGAGGAGCTGGAAAGATGAGTGCCAGACAGACGGCAAACCAAACCGAAAACCCAAACGAAAGTTTCCCAGTGCCGCCAGATGATAGTGGGGAGAAGTTTTCTGGGAAGCAAAATACACACATGACAATAATAATTATTGTCTTGATTATGCTCCCGTGCATGTTTTACTTGGCCAAGTTTGCCATTTAGCCAAATTGCCAGACATTTGTCTTCCTCTCGGCTTGGTCTGGTTATCCTGCTTATATCCCATTTATCTCTGGCATTTTTATGCTCCATCTTCACCTTGAGCGGCGCCTGGAGCTCCTCGCTTAAGAGCTTTTCATTTAGCTTAATTAACTTATAACAATTTTTATGCTGGTTTATCGTCTTAATTAATAACCGCCAGGCATAAATCGTGAGAGGGATTACACTTTAAGTGTATTTTGTGACAGTTTTGTTGATGATTTGGTGAGGTTCTTTAAACCTTAAACTTGCTTGGAATATTATAATGATGTTTTATGCAATGAAACAATATTTCCTTTGATTTAATTTTCTGTTTATAAGATTCTGAAAATATATGACCAATTTCTTACAGAGCTTGTACGATTCGCATTTAATTTTCTTCAAGTGTTCGCTTTGATTTATAGTGAGCTAATCAAAGGACTCAATCAGGCCAAAAGAAATGCGTCTCGAATACAACTAATTTATTTAAAATGCTCATTCATGTCATGCCGAATTCTTGGCCATTCATCAAAAGTCAAACGCAAGGGAAGGACACGGGTCAGTCGACGCGTCGCGTCCTTTGTGCTGGTTCGACTTGACCTGACCCCAGACCCACCGCCATCTTATCCGTCTTCGTCTGCCCTCCGAAGCTCCGCAATTAATATTGAAAAGCTCAAGAACTCCGGCACCGGCATCAACATAAGGATCGGGATAAGGGTAACGAATGGTTGAATGAATGGCCGTCCAAATCAAGATGATGATGGAGCTGGTGAAAGCGAGCGTGTGACAAATGTCCTGCTGCCAGTTCTGAAAAGATTTTCTTGAATTCTGACAAAACATTTTGGACGTTGGTACGGTGGGTGTGGGTAATTAATTGAACTCCTAGCAGATAGTTACTGCCCGAAGGCTTCTTTGAAGTCAAATGAAGTTTTGGGACAATGACGAGGGTCGAAAAAAATGTTTCCTCACCATTTTAGTTCTGTTAACTATAAATTGAGTTAGCACAAACTGTTGTTAGTTCTATTAAAACAAAGTAGGAATGATGCTGCACTCAAAACAATAAAAGTTCAAAAATGTAAGCCTGATAATGACAGTCATAATCGATATATGAGATCATAGACTCAGCTGATACAACTACTCAGCTTCGGCGAGGACAACAACAGCTGCCACATCCTGGCCATCGCCATCGAGAAGAACGAAAGCGAGGCGGCAGTTCTGGTTCCCCAACAGATTCAGACATCAGTGAAGCCGACATGGACACCGCGAGTACATCAAAGTCTTCGAAGTCGTCGAAGGGGTTAAAGTCTTCGAAGTCTTCCTTAAAGCGCTCGTCGCTTTCTTGCAGTGACAACGACAGCAAAGCCAAAAAATTTATGAAAGGGGTTACCTGCTCGTCCAGTCCCAAGGATGTCACCCGGAGCGGTCGTGTGGTACGAAGGCGCCTGGAAAAACAGTTTGACTACTTATCCTCGCAGTCGGAGGACTCTTTGAGTTTATCATCGCTGGACAGTGACGATGAGTTCCAGTTGAACTCCTGCAACAAGGAGCCGAATTGGTCAAGTCGCAAGCGACGCCGCTCCACTCACAGAAGCAGCGGCAAGCTGATCACTAAACTTATCTACCTAGATATGGAGCCACCATTGGCAACTATTATGCATGAACCATTCGCCGATTTAGACCTGAACAATGATGCCGATCTTAAGACCCGGATTCACAAGTTCCTGGGCCTGATACCACCTCGGCGCAAGTTGTACAATCTTGAGGATCAAGATTACCTGGAGCCAGATGGGCGCAAGGACAAGACGCAGGACGATACGATGACGCTCGTCAATGCTTTTACAATGGAGACCGACACACCAGACTACATCAAGGCCCCGATCGATCTGACTCACCTGCCCAGCGAGAAGTGGCGGGCAAACAACTGTCGCCGGCACAAGGGCTGCCTCAGCTGCCTGGAGGAGCATCCGCTCTCCTACAGCTTCCTAGATTCGTTTAACCCCGCATCTTCTATCAAACTGTGCCATCCTCAGGCGCTGGAATATCGCAAGAGCGACTTCAAGAGCTGCAAGCGGGAGCTGGCTAAGCTCCTGTTCAACGTTTTCAATCATGCCGTCTTCCACTGCGCCCTGCAGCCGGACATAGTTTGGAAGCGCAGTTTGAAAAAGCCCTGTTCTTGCGAAATGTCCATTGATTCGACCGGTCGGCGCTCGGCCCGCCTGCTTTTGTGGGAGAATATCAAGCATCCGGGCAATCTGATCAAACCCCTTCTCCACGAAATGTGCCATGCCGCAGCCTTTGTCTTAAACCGTGAGACGGGTCATGGCAAGGCTTGTCGCCAGTGGGCCTACAAGGCCTATCAACAGCTGATGGAGCTGCCGCTAATAGAGGTTTGCAGTGCCCGGTTCAAGTACCTGTGCTCCATGTGCGGTCGCAGGTCCTACGGCCTCATGGACTTTGCTGGGGCCAAGGAGATGCTGCGCTGTCACTACTGCCAGTTCGAGGTGGTAGTGGAGCCGTGGAGCGTACACGACGGCATCCATAAGGTCACGACAATGACGGAGTTCAAGACTTTTGTTTTGGGTAAATACCAGCAGTTGGAGAAGCAGGAAGGGAGCAGCTCGCATAGCTCCAAGATGGGATGCTTGAACCAACAGTATCTGGAGACGAAACTAAAGGCGGCCTGTGATTAATCCAAAGTCCAATACCTTTCTATTCATATTTTCTTTCTTTGTTTTAGTTTTTCTTTTAAGTGTTGCATATTTATAAATTTGTTCTGTTGCTTAATGTAGTTATATTCAATAGCTAAATATTAACATCAATTCTTAGGTTAAACACAAGTTGGTTGATATTTTATATAAAACTGAACTCAAACTTCTTTAAAACAATTGTAAAAGCTGTCCATTATAGTTTCTTTCAAGCTGGCAAATTCCCTCGTCTTCAAGGCAAAATATCCCCCAAGCTAATTGAACTTTTCAGCCGAGTTTAATAAGCGTTGAGCTGTGAAAATTTGTCAGTCAGTCAGTCGGTCCGCAGCGGCTTAGCCATTATGTGGGCGTGGCGTGACTGGGCAATTATTTTGGGCCCGATGCCAGGGTGCCATGCTTAATGAGCTATAAGTATCTGAAAACTGTCGAGGCATTTGCATGATGATGTGGCAATATCTCCGGCTTGTATATCGCATGTATATCTGGCTGCCACTAAGTATGCAACAAAGTTTTTGACAAACGACGCCGACTGTCGCGGGGGCGGCGCTGGCAATTAATTGCCCAACTTGATGAGACAGCACAGTGAGAGCGATCCATGAGTGGCCAACTGAGAAATGAGAACGCAGAATCATTCCCGTCATGGCCATCGCATTACGTCTCATTAATGTTTTGAATGCATCGCGGAAATCAGTCATTTCCACCCGCAAAACGAGAATGAGCACAATTTTTGTTGAACTCTGTAAACTTTCCAAGTGATTTTTCAGCTAACAAAAAAGCACCGATGACATCGCAGACTAGCCAAAAAAAAAAAAAAAAGAAAAAACACAGAGCAAAAGTCAACCCTCACAAAAAAAAAAAGGAAGAGAGTGGGAAAAACAGGAGAGGAAAATGTTTTTCAATTGAATTGATTTTGAATGCGCTCCGTCTGACTTGTGTCTGTATTTGGTCCATTGAAAAGTGCGTACTTTACTACAACTGAACACAACCACCCACTACACTGAGGGAAAAATAAGGTTAAACTGAAATAGATTTGGAAAAAATTGGATTAAAATTGCAGTGAGCTATTAAAATTTAAAATGTAACATTAAGAAGAGATTTCTTATTTACAAAACATTTATTAAGAACTGAAAAATACCCCTTCAAAATTAAAAAAAATTGTATTAAAAATTTATTTCAAGTGCATCCTCCCTGGCTTTTGTCTGGTCTCGTGTCTGCCACGCCTACAGCAGCATCCTCCTCCCCTGGGGACAAAGTCCCACCCCTGACTCCACTCATCTGCTCAGCATCCAATGCATTGATTGACTTTTGCGTTGACATTTGCGCCGGGTTATCACTTCTTTGGGGGATTCCCCAGCTGGTGCCCCTCCCCAATTCGACATTGTGTCCCCCACAATAAACGCATTATGTTGCCATTAGTTGAGTGCCAGAAGAGCCTTCCGCTTGTTTGCCAGCTTCCGCTTTTGTCCTGCGTCTGTCGTGCGTTTGTTCGCTTGTTTATTTGTTTGTTTGTTTGCCTTTCCACCTAACAATAAAAAATTTCCACTCAATGGGGGCGGCTCGAAGGAAAAACTTGAAAAGTTTTCATGCCTCGGATTGTTAATTTAGTTAAACAGTTCTCAAGTTGAACATCGCGGTGCTGCACATTAAAGTTGATTGAATGGGGAATATCGTTTAGTTAAGCTTTAAAATTTAAAAAACCTTCCAAGGCAGTCATAAAGATATATAGGTTCTATATTTAATTTACGTAGACACACCTTCAAATATATTTAATGTACTGTAGAATTAATAGCCTTATAATAGGGTGCATAAAGTCAATAAGTTTGAAGTGCCATATGACTCTCTCGCAAGCTTAAAGTTAAACTAGAATAGAATATATATGTTATTCATCTAGTGGGTTCTGTCAAACTTTCCCACTTTTCATACTCCCTTGAGCTTAATTTAAGCCACTTCAATTATGTAAACGATCAAACATAAATGGCTTCACTGTCCATTAAAAGTTGCGATTAACATGTAAACAATCATGGGCAATTGCTGGCTGAGCAGGAGCCCTGCGAGTCCCCTTATGCGTATCCTTCCGCTGACAGCATAAAAATAACACATAATCATTTTATTAGCTCAAGGAGAACGGTGCAGTGAAGCATGGGAGTCGTTACGCCGGATGGTCCATCCTGTTGCTATATCGCCAGTTCGCCGGAATCAAGTCGACTGAAAGGAGCCCAGCCCTGCGTCGTCCTCGATGTCCTCGATGCTGTTGTTACAGTTGCTCCTGCTACTTGGGTTAACATGCTGCATTGGTGGCTCCGCTCCAATCATGGGCCATGTGTGTGCGTGGGCCGAGCAAGCCAGTGGAAGTTTTCTCGTTAGCGAAACTAATTATCCGTTGTCGCTGTCAGCAAATTTATCGTTAAACGCTAGGTGACAAGTTGAAGCCGAACGCATCTGTTACCCCAACAAAGCCCCATCTGTCTGCCAAAACCCCATGCGAGAGTTCTTTAAGAGGACATTGCCTGACTTGGCGATTTGCTTTGCTAAGAACACAAGATAAACAATGACTATGGCTATTGCCTCTTGAGCTATCAAATGATAATACATTTGGGCAAGAGACGAGGTCGCCTTGTTTCTCTCCTCAAATTTGTTACTTAATTCTTTGGTGTTCGATTTTAAATGAATCAAAAAGGATTTAAATTTTTAGTTAGTTTAATTTTCATTTAAATACCATTTTTACTTACTTTCTCCTTCTCCTCTAGATAATTAAATTATAATTTAACATTGCGATGGTTTCTTTTTCCCATTAAAAAACCGCAACTCACAAATGTTGTTCCGCTTTCCTTACTCACTCTCCAGCCGCCTCACTCTCCATTATTTTGTGCACCGGAAATGGTTGTCGATTTGCAACAAATGGCCTCCGGATGTTGCCACATGGCGCACGTGGAAGCTTGGAGCGGGAAAAAATTTGCGGGATTTTTGTAACTCTAACCCCTTGGGGCCATTAATTGCCTAGCACGTAATTATTTTGTAGTTAAAACGGGCGCGGTCTCCCCGTTTTAACCCTTCCTCTGCCGAAAAGCACACTCGGTTGCATGGAGGAGTCATGCATAATTTGGGTCTCGGAGTTTGCAGCTAATTAAAAGCGCGTCGCCCGTCTGAAATTAGTTGGGCGAAAGGGGTGAGCAGATGGGGGATGGGGTTGTAAATGGATTGGGGATGCGTGGCCGAGCATTCACAGGTGGCAACTTGTGACATTTCAATTAGCGGAGCCAGAGTAAAGGCGATACTGGAAATTGTATGTTTGCCGTTGTGTTTTCTTCGGATTTTCTCTTTAAAATATATAAATTTAGATTTTAAATTAATTAAAAAGGTTTTCTGCAAGACCACAAGCGATTTCAAATCACATAAAAAGATGCCTAAAAATATGCAACACTTTATGCCTGCAACTTTAATATTAATTTCGTGAGAAATATTCAACGATTATTAAAACCCCATCCCAAGAGATAAATTCAATTGCAATAAAACAGCAACAGATCAAATCAGTTTCCATCATTCCAGCTGTGGAATATTTACCGAAGAAAATCAACAAAAGCCAAACCGTAAATAGCAGTAAAAAAACAAAGCTTTCGCAAACGTTTTTGCTTGTTTTAATTTCATAATTATGGCATTTTTATTTTCGCTTTTGTAATTGCTACATTGTAAATACGTATTCAATATCAATAATTACAATTACGCATAGACACACATACGAAACGCACTTAATTACCATCATTTTGGGTGCGATAAACAACATGCTAAATGAACTTGTGTGTGCTGAACGTCCTTTCAGCCGAGATTTCGGCACAAATCGTTGGATATATCTATAAATAATTGTCTGCGTTTGAGTACAGTTCATTAGTGCGAACCAAAGAAGTCAACAAAATGCTTTTTGTTTTGCTTTCTGGCTCGAAATTGAAGGATTTTTTTTGTATATATGCCTTGGTGGTATTTTTTTTAATGCAGTTTCTATTACTATGCTGGTTATATAGGTCTATATGTATGTATGTATGTATAGGGTAGTTAAACAACAACTAATTAATGGGGTTGGGGGGTGAGGGGCTGCTATGATTATTACATTTTAAATTACTATATGCACAATTTATTCACTTGTCTGTAATTCTTTATGTTTATATATTATTTGTTATGTCTACTCATTTGTGTTCACATTTGCATAATTGGATTGAATAATTCATTTGATATTTATAGAGATATATATACGTATAATTACCTACAGCTAGGGCATTACAATATGTACACTTAGCGGATAAACATTCACGGGCATCTGTCCGTATGCTTAGCCTAATTACGAACCCCTTAAGTAGCTAACAAATGCGGCCCCATCGATCTATCTAAATCGGTTTACATATCCTAGAGCTAAAGCAGAGTTTTGGCTATCATCGTCTGCATACTTGGAGGAACTTATCATACGTTCGTTATAAACATTTACAGTGATCTGGCTACAGCTATCCTTAGTCTACGGTGTAACGAAAGCAGTTTCTTAGTCAGAGATTTAGCGCGAGATAGAGATAGATAGAGCAGGAGAGATGTCGAAGGGGGTAATATGTCTATCACTAGCATAGGGCCGAAGGCTCATAGATAAGTGAGCTCGGCTTTTCTTTAAATAGAAAAGAAATCTTGTAATACTAATCAAACTATAAGTAAACTCATGCAATCCTCGCACTCTGTCAGTCTCAGTCTTGGTCACAAATTCAACATGTGACAAATGCAGCAAAAGGAACGAGCGAACATGTGACTTCTTCCAAGAGTAAACTCCTTTCAAATTTTACATTTTATAAGAAATAAATATGCAGTATCCTCTTTTACTTAAATCAAGATTACTGATAATAATAATCAAAGTAATGGCCTCAATCGATAACCGAAAAGGGTAAAGTCGTTCACTGCTTCGCTCGTTCCAATGTCGCTCCTTACTCTTAACTCTCCAACCCTTTCCCAGCAAAAATCCTTTCCTTTCGCCTTTCCCATATCCTGTTTCCCTTTCTACTCAAAATTCTCCACTCCTCCGTTGTTGAAGCGTTCGCACCAAGCCAGCAACTCCCGCACCTCCCTGGCATAGAGCTGCTCCTGGGAGGGAGACTCCAGCTGGCTCTGCGATTGGGATCGGGACTTGGATTGAGATTGAGATTGGCCCAGGGATGAACCGCCGGGCAGGGGTCAGACATTGTGGCAAGCTGGCTGACTGCTGCTGCCGCTTCCCGAGTTGCTGAGCAGGCTCCTCTCGCTGGCCACACTGCCGGGGGCATAGATCAGCTCGTTGGGCTCCTTGCTGGACTCCTGGCCATTCTTCCGACTGCCTCGAGTGCTCTGGTTCCGCCAGGATTGGAGGTGCGGCGAGGGTTGCATCAGTTCTGCCGGATGCTGTGGCACCAGGGGAAGCAACTGCTGCTGCTGTTGCTGCTGCAAGGGCGGCTGTTGCTCGTCCACCTTAACGTACAGTCTCTCCATATCATCCAGATCCCCATCCGCCGTGTGGTACAGAGCGTGCTCATCCTCGTGTGACATCAACATGGCCATGGGAGAAGGCGATCCGCCGCAACCGGAATCGGCGAGGCCGTTGTAGCACAAGGAGGAGCCATCCAAGTCGAGCAGATTCTGCTGGTTCTTACCCTGGTCCGTGTTGAGGACCTTGAAGCGAGCACTGTCCCTGCCGATACTGCAATTTGGCGGCAACTGCTGACGCCTCACACTGGCAAACTGCGAGGATATCGGCGAGGATTGCTTGGCTCCGGGGGCAGCCTCGTACGTGTGGCAGTTGCTCAACTTGTTCTCGGTGATGTGAATGTGCCGCTGCTTGTCCTTCGGGTAATAATACTGCTCGGAGTACACGGAGCGCGGGGCTCCCGAATTGCTGGGGTAGATCTCGCTGGTGGTGGACATCTGCTGATAGATGTTACCCGGAGGCAGTTGCTGCTGCTGCTGGTGAGCCTGATGTTGCTGGAGTTGCTGCTGCTGCTGCTGCTGCTGGTAGTGGGGATGCATTGGCCTTTGGAGGCCATAACCGGGAACTGGTCGCTGTTGATAACGCGGCTGCTGCTGCTGCTGTTGCTGGTGGGGATTCACGATCGAGGAGGTGGCGTATGGGGCGGGCGAGGCATTGCCATGACGGCCGTACTCGCTGGGCGCTTTGCCGAAACTGGACACTTCCGCGTAGTCCGTGGGAATGTTGGAATACTCGCCCACGTACCTGCAAATGAACAGATAAAAACAAACACAGAGTTGAAAAAAGGCAGACTCGGTTATTACTCGGCTTGTTTATTACAATATTTCTGACCCGGTGGTTCTCCCACTTTGGTTATAAATTTGTGCGATTTATGGCGCGGCGGAAATTTGCATTTTTGGTCCTGCTGCTAGCTGCTGGATGCTGGCTGCTGGTGCGTGTTTTTCCAAGCGGAAAAATGTGAATTTAGTTGGGATTTCCCGTACATTCATATATCTCATGCACTCCCCCCCAAACACACACACACATGGCCAAGATCAGGTGAGAAAATAGTGCTAGAGACGGTTATCCTTACATCCATTAAATAAATTACCAGCTTAAAACAAAAGGCGAAAACGTTGGCGGGAATTCCCAAAAGCATCCCCAATTTCCGTACCCCCAGCCACGGCTCCCCCTCATTCTCACATTTTTAGCATTATTTTCGTATTTAAATACTGAAAGCGGATTAACCTGGCGGAGCCATCGCGAACCGAACTCACAAACCGCCCAACAAAAAAAGGAAGAGAACGAGAACATTTTTAAAACTCTGAAATGCTTGTAAAAATATACGGCGCATTGATGGAGTTGCCATGGCGAAGGGGATAAAGCGAGGGCACTCCACATAGAAGGCTTTTAATGCCCTTAATGAGTGGCGCTGTGGAATGAAAGTTGGTCCTGTACATGGAATAGTAATGAGCTTGTCAATGTCCGCCTGAGCGTGGCATAAAAAACATTTAAACTTATTAAACGAATTAATTCTGATAAATCTAAAGACAGCTCCACTTAATCCCTAAAAAAAGGAGTCATAGTCAAGTGTAAAATTCTCCGTTCCTGTATAATATTCTCCAAAATTGGTCAGAGAGTAAACCCAGTTTCCCTTGCACATATGACACTCATTATTGTGCGATTACTTTTATTGTTATGGTTATTATTATTTTGTTGCAATACTTATTAAAATTTCTGTTAAATTGCAACTGAAATTGCAGGGGGGAAAGCAGGGAAAGATGAGACTCATTTTCAATTTGCGTTTTAATGGCTAATTAAGTGTGCAAAAATAATTATAATTATCTGGGCGCCGTATTTATTTACAGTAGTCGCTTGGAAAAACATTCTCGTTTAATATTCGAGCAGGCCAGCGCATTTTTAAATTAAATAATTTCGGTTTTGCCTTCCTCAACTTTTTAAAAATATTTTTTTTAGCATGACTCTTTGGCTTTTGATGCCTGATTGGCATTTAATTGCCATCGGATGGACAGCAGCTGGGCTGCCGGGACACACAATAAATATATATTTTTTTATTAAGTAGATTTTTCATAATATTTTTCCGGTAAAGCGATTATGTTTTAAGAGGTTTGCGAATTTACCAAAGTGAGGGTCAAATTGCATTTTAATAATTGAATAGACTAACAATTGTTAGCGCACAATTGTTGTGCACAATTTTTCTTAAATTTAAAGAGTTTGGCTTTCGTTTTTCACACCACTTAAAACAATTTGGTATAATTTGTGGCCAACGCAATATTAGCCGCAAATAAATAACAATTACAATTCGATGCCAGAAACATTGCGCCAAAACATTTTCGAGCCTAAACAATATTTTTTCAGCCCCATTCGCTGGCTCTCCTGCATTTGCCAGGGGCCAGACAAATAAATTAGATCGCCCTAGGCCAGATTCTGGCCGCTAAATGGATTTAGCTTTGATTTGCCATCTACCGCAAAACTAATTGCAAATGCGTGGCCAAAATTATGCATAGCATATTTTATTCCAGCCCTGAAACCCTTCCCGTTTCCTAACAAACTTAAAGCTGCCTTAAAGCCGACCCTCTGAGCCATTGGTAATTGCATTGCTCTTTTTTGGCGGCGCAAACTCAACTGGGCATTGGCCAAAAATCAACATAAATAGCGTGGCCAACATTTCTATTCCTAACTTGATTTTGCCTATGACCCAGGGGAGAGCGAAAGAAAAACTCGACTGAAAAGTGAGCTTTTTGGTGTGTTTTCCTTTTTTGAGTTTCCTTTTTTTGTTCTTTGTGTTTTCGGAATTTTCTTCCTTTCTTTTTTTTGGTAGTCGCCGCGGCAGAAAAATGCAATTTCACAGTTTGGTGAATTTTTATTGTCGTCGCTTTGAGCTGTCAGGTTGTAAGAATACTCTATACTCTACTCGACTCAAAAGGTGGTTGGTTGGGTTTTATGACTAAATTAGAAAACTAAGGACAGTAAAAACAATTAAAGCAAATACAGGAGTTTGAAAATAAGATTGTTTTATATATTCCTAAATGTTTTTAAGCTTAAGAAAACATTTGTACAATTAATATATTTGCTACAAAAGCAATTCTTTCTTATTTTTTGTTTCAAGAATTAAAAAATTAAAAACAAGGGAGTCCTTACAATGATTTTCTCAAGAGCATTCCAAACCGAGTATTTATTTTAGTCTCTTCCTCCCCCCACTTATTGTTGGATTGGTTTTTTCGGGGTAAAACTTACCGCTGCTGATTGCGTTCACTGCCGTGTCCTCCATGAATGTCATCGACGCCACTGGCACCGCTGCCCGCACCGCCAGAGCCACCGGAACCGGCACCACCACCACCGCCGGCCGGTGAGCCCGGGGCACCGCACACCGGCGCGTAGTCCGCTATGTGATCCTTTTGCATCTCCAGCGAGTCGCCGCTGGGCGAGGGACGCCACACCATTCCGCCGGTGGAGGAGTCCAGCCAGTAGCCATTCCCGTTGCGAGTCGATAGGTTCGGCATTTTGAGCACGTCGTTCGTGTGATTGCCTGCAGGTGAGACGAGGAGAGAGGGACAAATGGGAGACAGTCAGTCAGAGCAATTAAATGTGGTGCAACAAATTGTGAGCCGAATAAATTGCATTCCGGAAATTAAACAAAAACATACAAAAGAGAGTTCAGTTCAACTGAGCAGCCTAGACAGACGGGTGTTCCCACAAAGGGATTCGCTGGATGAAATCGAAGAGATTTCTGGTGGTATTTGCAATCAAGTAACTTGTATAATACACTAAAATAATCAATGAATGTTGACTAAGTTGTAAAGAAAGCTTTATAATTTTATATTCTAAGATATTCTAAGGAATGCTAGTTTTTAAAAAGAATCCTTAGTAAAAAGTATACTGAAAAGATCACGTTCATTTACACATTTATATAGTATTCAGTTTTTAACGACCATTTTCATTGCTGGAATCAAAAAATTCCCCCTTCTATAAACTGAACGCATTAAAACAATATTATCTCCATCCAGCAAAGTCGCGGATGAAATTTTCCCAGTCTCTGCGGCAACCAAATCAAATAAATTATTGTCAATTTTCCACTTGCATTGCCTGCTCACAAAACGCATCAGCACAGCAGCACAGCAACTGCAACTGCAACAAAATGGGCTGCATAAAAAATGCAACCAATTAAACTGTCCCCGGGTTATAACTGAGCATCAAGCAAGTGTTTTATAGCCCGCCACCTCCTGTCTACTGTTCTCGTATATTTTTGCATTTTTTTTTCAGTTGGTTGCAGGTATTTCTGAACCCCTTTTCCCATTCTTTGTTCTCCCTCTCTGCTGCTTAGTTTATGGTAAATGGCGCCCATGAATATGCAACGCGTTTTTGTTGCCTTTTTTCAGGCCATTTTGGATTTTTTGGCTTTGACTTGTCTGCGCAATTGTTGAGCGCTGAGTTGTGACAGCACAATGTGTTGCTTCACTGGCAATATTTTAGGATTAAAGTAGTAGCTATCTGATGGTAAAATTCGTTAGAAATAAATAAATATATATATATAGCATTTGCCGTCGCATCGAAGCTTAGGATTCCCAACGGGTTTAAGCTTAGATCGAAGGGTAAGATAATGAAACGATCTATTAACAAGTTCTTTTTGTTGTTTTTGGCTCCAGTTTTTGGTGTTCATTAAATCGAAGCCGACTGAGACCTCAAGTCCTGCAATTACGAATGTTATATCACTTTAAGTTAGGCCCATTTGATTTCATTTCACTTTCCATTTCCACTCTATTTCTATTCCCTTTTCGAAAGCTTAGTATGCCCAAAAAATCTCCACAATTTCCCAGGCCCCCATGACAACCATTTGGGGTAATCGTCTAAGCCAAAATGCCCAATTCCCCAGTCAACAGGCCACTACCTGCTCTCCTCACTTTACCGCTCACCTCGTAATGCTGCTAATTTCAATTAGACCACAAGGTGTCCCCTATAGCCCTCCCTTCTCCATTTGCACATATGTATATGTATCTATGCATAGTTATGTATACTGGTAGGTAGCTGGCCGGCACACACAACTTGTTGGTTAATAATGCACACAAAACTAAATGCATAATTGCAATGGCAGCCATTAGGGGGTTGAGCCGAGGAATTCCGGAGGGCGAGCGGAAGGGGAAGTCAACTAGGGAAAGTCGGCGCCGTCACGTGCAAAATGTTAATTTCTATTATGTGTGCGGCATGTCAGCGTTAGTGTGTGTGTATGTGCCTGGTGCTCTGCTTCCTCCCTGCCTGCTAAAATATTTATTCGCACCTATTTTGGACTTTTTATTTCAGCCCGTGCCTGTTGTTGTTGTTGTTGTTGTGTCCAGCAATGGGAAATTAGCGTTATTTATATATGCAAATGTGTGTGTGGCATGTCTGGCGAGGAAGGAAACGAAAACTAGCAGCTCGCAACGGATGCAGAGCTCGAGGGCTGCAGCAACTCCCTATCACTATACGGAGCATGTACAGTAAAAGAAATGAAAATATATTCAGCCTATCCTAGCAGAAGCTATTTATAATCTAACAATTAACATTTTGCAGTGTACTTACCACGCATGGTATTCAGGGCCGACTGCTTCATCATCATGTGCTTGCGCTTCACAAAGACCATTGCGCCAAAGGACAGCATAAGGATGGCCAGAATGGCGCCCAGGAGTATTATGAACCAGGGCTGTGTCAGCACATCGTTAACATGGTCCTGATTGATGGGATAGCTAAGGGACGAGACCAAAAATTTATAAATAGAAAGTAAGTATTTTCTATTAAAGACCTAAAATAGACAGGCCGTGCAGGTCCTTAAACTTACCGCTGATTGATGAACGGATCCAGGCGCTTCGTGATGGGATCCAAACGCAATGTGGCCGGGACACAATAGGGACCGATTCCGGCATTGTTTCCCGCTGCCACGCCCACCGTGTACATGACTCCCTCGGTGAGATTGGCCAAAACCAAGGTCGGTGAAGCAGCATCGATGGTGACATTGGTCAGAATTCTGGAGAAATTATGAGCGGTGTCAATGCCCCGCACTATGACGTGGTAGTTCAAGAGAATGCCTGAAAAAGTGCATCGAATTTATGTTAATTACACTATTTTGCAATATCTTAGTGTTGGTTTAAACTCTTAAACTCACCATGCCGATCCTTCAGCTCAGGTGCCTTCCATTTCAAAAACACCGCCGAGGAATTGAGCAGCAGTGCCTCCATTCCATATGGCGCTTCATTGGGAACTGCAAAGGAAAACGAATTGGTGCGGGTTAGATTGGGATTCGTGCCTGGGTAGAGATTGAGAAGCAAAGTTAAATGGCTTTTTGATTGTGGTGCGTGATGTCACCCAACTGACGTCCGCTCTAATGAGATTTGGTGGCCGTAATTAATTAGCATTTAGTGTGTGGGACCTGGCTGGGAAAGCTCTGGAAACACCGGCCACTAGTTCCGGGTGTTGACTCCAGGGGCTCAGACACATCCTGCCTGCACATTCGAGTGCGTATAAAAAGGGGGAGCTAAAGAGTTGAATACCAACAATGCTATCCTTTCCATTCTCACAGTTGCAGCTCACTTCACTCATAGTACTGGCATCCCTTCTTCATTTGTTTATTTATTTCCTGCTGTCGCTTTTTACAAGTGGCTACACCTAAAACAACGGGATGTTTTTAATCGTTCTTTACGATAAACTAAACTAAACTTTGTAGAAAATCTATGGACTTCCCAAACCTTTAGTGAGGCTCTTTCTTGAGTTTGAAAATTAATTTAACTCATTTTCATTATTGTAAATTTGTTGTATAATTTCCTAGATTTTCCAGCATTTTCCCAAGTGCAACCCTTATCGCCTTCATGCTCCTTTCCATTCCTTTCCCTTCCCCAGACCCGGTATCTTTTTGTGTGTGCGACTGAGTGAAGCAATTTCTTTAAATAAACACACACGTGCAAAATTCTCAACGAGACAAAAGTGGGAGACCGGGAAAACAAAGCGGAGAATGAGCGAAATCTCTAAATAGGCAACGTCTAGCGAATCTAGCGGAGTGTGAAGTGGAGTGCAGTTCTTCTTCTGTGTTTTTTTTTTTTGGCTTTGTTGTCACCCAAACCCTCTACTGTCCTCCAAGTCCCCTTCCTCCAGGGACATTGCGACATGCTAAAGTGCTTGTCGTGCTTTTGTCTATGCGGGCGCTGTTTTTTTCTCCTTCTTGTACCCCTCTTTGCTTTCTTCCTGGTGCTTTCTACTCCTGGATTCGCCGTCGCCGTCGTCTTCGCCTTTTCTTCCGCTGATGAGGCACCGCGATGCTTAACACGTAGCTGCCATTGTGTGGCATAAATGACCCCCGGGCGCTCGAGATTCAGGAATTGTCTCAGACACACACGGGCAAGCAATTGAAAAGCTCCAAATTGGCTATGTGATCACTTGGAGTGCAGCTGCAACCAACGACAGCTTATCTAAATGCTGCTTCGGAGGCTTTATTCTATAGTCTGTGCTAAAAATATGACTCATCTCGTTTCGGGGGTTAATTTGATAGTGGCAAAGTGACTCAGATTGGGTTGCATGTGACTGAAGGGATAAGTGACCACTCCTTATTCGCCATTTTTGTGTCGGTGTGCAATATATCAAATTGAAATTCTCCTGAACGGACAGCGTACAACGGACAAACTGGAATGTATTTCATTTTTTATATAAGCAGTGAAACGCTTCAAGAGGGGAAATGTTAGCATACTCTAAAGAAAAGTTAAACTCAACTTAGTTGATTGTCATTTAAAATCCTTCAAGGGTTCCCTTAAACCCAAAGCTCCTGCAGAGCATTCCCCAGTCGCCAAGTCCCCGTAGAAACTTTTACTGTAGAGTATACCTTCTAACATTCACCAGGCGGAGTAAAGCACACCTTTATTTGCCAACTTCCGACGTGGGTAAAAATGTTTCCTGTCGCCCGGGAAAAAGGACTCGCTGGGACTGCCTGTTCTCCCCGTTTAAGGCAAACGCGCATCAAATTTGCATTGCCAGCACTGCACATTTTTGTGGCTCACTGTAGGGGCGGAGGAGCAGGCACTGAGTGCTTCATATAGCAGCAATAATTGTTGTTTATCTTTACACAAT
Organism: Drosophila kikkawai; assembly: GCF_030179895.1. Taxonomy (NCBI): domain Eukaryota; kingdom Metazoa; phylum Arthropoda; class Insecta; order Diptera; family Drosophilidae; genus Drosophila; species Drosophila kikkawai. The sequence continues at coordinate 9,610,788 of NC_091729.1, forward strand.
TGCGTTGGCAATTTCTTTGAGTTGCTCCCACCGCCGAGCAGCAGTGTTGCCTTGGATGTTGTTGTCAGCAAAAGTCAGACGACGCTCAAGTGAAAATGTGATGCATACGAAATGAGTTTTGATTTGACGACAGCAGGGAGCAGAAAGGGACTAGCAGGTGGACCTGGACCGGCAGAGAGCGCAACGTTTGTGCATTTTATATTGCTGCGGTTGCTGCTACGTCTGTTGACTTATTTGCGGCACTGTGAGAGGTCTCCCAGAGTCTCCTTCTCCCACTGCTTACCCTTTGCAGCTTGCAGCTTAGCGTGGCTTTTGTTTTTAATTATTTTCTTTTCAATTTTGCTCCTTTTTCGGGTCCTTTTCTCATTGAGACTTGTTCACTTTTTGGTGCACTTTCGGTGGTGCTGCTGCCGGAAGTTTTTATATCTCAACAGCTTCACCGGTGATGGAATGAAGTGATAAACCTGTCTGGAAAGTTTCCTTCCTTTTTTTTCTCGTCGAGTTTGCATTTTTCCTGGCTGGCAGCAAGTTTTCCGTTTCCGTTTAAAACAATCTTATCTGACATACTCCCCGACTGTCAATGATATTTTTGGATGGCCTAATCCTTTGGATTCGCTCCGCGGAATCCTCTAACCGCCCCGCAATACAACACATGTAAATCGCCAACATCAAGTATTCCGCACACAAACCGCATTTGATTTGGAACTCTTTTTGATTCCCCAACTGGAAATGTTATCCACGTGGATTTGACATCCTTACCTTGCTGCGGATATCGCCGGTTGGGCGCTCCCGACATTGTTCGGGATTTAAGTACGCATGATTTGCTTTTTGTCGGTGCTCAGTGATTGACATACATACTTTCCATTATTCGCCCTATAACGTGACCCCCTAAAAAAATAAGTAACCAAAAAACCTACCGAGCTGCCTACGCCCTTTTTTTCGCTTATGCGACCCAGGCAAAAATAATTTGCGATTATGCGGCCCGCATTGAGCGCAGCTGATGTCCGCCAAGGATAAAGGCTCCCTCCCTCTCGCTTTATGTTCTGACATTTTCCTTTTACCGCTCATATCCTTTTATTGAATTTAGGTTATTGTTGCAATGCAAAAAGTGCCCTGTAACCCGCCGCCTTCTGCATTTGTCACATGAGGCTCAGGCTCAGGCTTGGGGTTGGGTTGGGGGTTGCTCTGGCACACAGCTACAAGGGGTAGTTTGTTGTAAAGGTATTTTTACGGTTTGTTGGATTGCGCTGGATTTGATGCACATGCTTCATTAGATCTGGCGGGAGAAGGTCCCGCGACTACAGTGCAGACAATTGGATATAAATCCTGAGTGACAGAACGTAGCAACAGTCTATATAAAGCTGGAAATGGAATTTCATAAGTCCGACTGCGAAGATAGCAATCGAAAGATATCCTATATGTTTAGTAAAGATCTAATCTTAAGCTATATGTATTATTTCCTATTTCTAAAAGTTTTGTTTAACTGTAAATGTTTCCAAGACTTCTAAATTTAGTTTTGAATGACTTAATTGAAGGAAGACTGATAGAACTTGACTTGACTGAACAATCCGTGTTTCCCTTAGCGAGAGCTCACTGCTATTCGGCACTGTACTTTACTGTAAGGAGTGTTTACAAATTCAAATATCCAAATCCCATATCAAAGTGGCTAAGAATCAGTGTAAGAACCCTCTGTGTATCCCTTAAATGTTGTTCAACTTACCATCTTCAAGGGTGCGGGCGATGCGCGAGTTCGACGGCTTGCCCTCGACGGATTTGTAAAATGGCACAATGAAAAATTCATACAGCGTGTACTGGACGAGACCGGTGATGGTGCAGGATGAGGCTCCACCTCCATTCAGAATCGTCAGCATGCGGTATTTGGTGCTCAGTGCGGCCGGGGTTGATGAGGACGATGATGCCGGGGAAGCTCCTCCACCCTGGCTGGTGTCCCCATCACGTTTGCCGGCAGCGGCAATATTTGGTTTTGTCGAAATCAATGCGGATGCCGAGGCGGACGCGGAGGCGGAGCCCAGCAACGGATTGGTATTGGCCGTAACAGGCGCCGGATTGTTGACTATTGGATTTGGCAACTGTCTAGCGTAGACATAGAAGCCCTCGACGTATTTGCCATTGATGATCTGCATGAATAAGGCAGGCGGCGCATGAGGTGACGATGAGCAATGGGATGAGGGGGACACAGAGGCCCGTGAGTCGATTACTTACCTGCCAGGTGAGCTTCATGCTGGTGGAGTCCACCACGCTGGCGTTGCTCAGCTCGACAACATCTCCGGACAGGAGGCTGGCACGAGCCTCGCTCAGATCCAGGCCACTGTTGAAGTATCGCTGTAAAACCGAAGTATAGAAAATAATAAATAATAATTGGGAATTTATTATGAAGATATACACTAATTGGTGTAAAATCTCTTTTGTAGCATTCTCAACTTACCGTTCCCACAGTTATGGGCTCCGACATCGGACTGGGCAATGAGAGGCCATGGGAGTTCTCCGCTCGGATCAGGAAGAAGTAATTTACGCCCGGCAGCAGGCCTGTTTGGGTAAATGTCGTGTTCTGCACCCTGGTGCCCACAGCCACCCAGCCGTCCGTTTCGTTTTTGCCAAACATCTCGATTACATAGCCCACCAGGCTGGAGCCACCCACTTTGTTGCTCCTCGTCCAGCTGAGCGTCACTGAGTTTTCGCCCTTCTCCACCATCTGTGGTTTCCCCGGGGGCCCGGGATAGGTGGAAAGCTCCGCAGCTCGGTAGAATTTAATATTCGGATTGGTGGGCGTGTCCAGGCGAAGGTAGCCGCTCCAGGAGGATTTGCCATTTCGATTGCTGGCCACACAGGTGTATAAGCCCTCGTCCTCGTGCCGCTGAAGATCGGAAATGGTCAGGGCACCAGCATCCGAGAGATTCCTGCGCTCGTGCTCCTGCACATCGATGGGTATGCCATCTAGGTACCACGAGACTTGTGGCACAGGCGTGCCCAGCGTCCGGCAAGGCAGCACCACAATTGACTTAACGGGCAACGTCTGATTCACGGGGCCCTGTTCAATAATCGGCGGCGGGAGCTCGAATTGCGTATCGACATTGACCACAGTCCTGCTGCTGACACTGCCGACGGCGTTCAGGGCATTGCAGGTGACCACCTTGCCAGAATCCTCGCGGGCAAATCGAGCTATCGAGAGCACTGAGCGACCCTCGGGCGTGAGGGTAACTTCCATGCGTCCGTCCCGGTAGCCGGGCAGGAGCAGGGAGCTATTGCCCTCCACCGACCAGTAGAGGGTCGGCCTGGGGTGTCCATTCGCCTGGCATTCGAACAGCACTTCATCACCGATCTCCACTAGTTGATTCTTGGGGCGTATCACAAATTTGGGGGGCGCTGAAAGAAGCGGGTTAATGTTAGCACAGGGAGAAATAATGCGAAATTATGAAGAAAACCAAGCAATATAAAAAGCAGTATATCTTTTCTTAATATTCGCAACTATTTACAACATGAAATTATTTGGATTTTATGTTTGCTTGACCGGTTTTTCTATCAGTGCACTCCTTGAGCAGTTGGCGCTGCTTTCAGGCAATTAACTTACCGTGAACGGTGAGGATGCCCGTGGCAGTGATGCCGCCCACCGCATTGTCCGCCTCGCAACTGTACTCGCCCATGTCCTCCAGCGTGACGTCGTCCAGCTTGAGACTCCGGTCCTCAAGTACGTGCACACGACCTGTCGAATCAACGTAGAAATAGGGGAAATGAATCTCATGTGTGTGTGTGGGTGGGAGGCTTCTCTATCCCGCCCAGACTCGACTCCATTCGAAAGAAAAACAAACTTTGTGGCTGTCTGTCCCTGTGCTTCTGAGCTCTGGGTTCTGGGTTCTGGGCTCTGCTTCTACTTCGTTAGTAGTTCAAGTGGCGTAAAAATGGCCAAGCCGTATTCTCCGCAGCCGGAGAGCCAAATAACCGCAGCAAAGTAAGCCAAGACAAGATACGACTACGACATACAAAAGTACCTCTCTTTCCGCCGCCTTCCTTCCCAGGAGTAGCACCTTTTGTGGTTTTTCCTCACAATAAACAGAAAGAAAAGACAACGGAGGGGGTCGGCCGACTGCCTCTGCTTGTGCTTTCTTTTTGGTTGGTTGACTGCGAAATAGGTTTTAAATGTGGGTGCCAGTGCTACTCCACCTTATCCCTGCTCACCTCGCCTGGCCACTGTGCCAATTGTTTGCTTAACAAAAGTTTAGGACAACAACCGAGGCAGCCAGCTCGCTCTCCGGTGGAATCTTTTCTGCTGCTACTATTTTCTTTGAGGTCTTTAAAGAAGCGTAAACTAGGTAGGGGTTGGCTGGTGGTGATGTCTCCCCGAGTGAGGGGTTAGTTGCACTTCCCCCGGGGTTGCCAACTGACTCTGTCTGAAGGACAACATTGCAACAGTCGAGTGTTGTGCAAGCAAAATTGTTGATTGCTGCCAACAGAGATTGGCAATTAACGGAATTAAAAGTTACAGTTGTGTTTGCCCAGCTAGGGCGGAGTGAGAGGGCGTGGCCAGGGGTCGAGTCTGGGGTGGTGGCTATAAGGGGGTGTGCCCGCAAACCGCACCACCCAAACTAACAACAACAAGCGAAATTGGTGGGGAGACCTGGGATGTTTTTGAGGTGTTTGCTCCACTGAAAATATTTTATATTTATTGAGAATTAAGGGTTGGTTGTTTCTCTATTAATTTAGCAAGTTTTTAAATATTTTAATCCCTTTTATTACAAGAAAATTAAGCTATTAATGAAGAATTCAATAAGAAAATTGGTATCAAAAGTTTTTTTCTTTTTTTTTTTAGCAAACTGGGAAACTGAACTAATGGTTAAATTAATTAATAAAATAGTGTATTTATTTAACTAAAAATATATTTTTCTATATTCCCTAAGCTAATACTTCCCAGTGCATCCCGTAAACACTGCCAATTGGCAACACGAAAAGCCACAGGCCAAAGCAACCGCATAAACTAACTTTTTGTTTTGTTTTCTTTATTTTTTCCCTGTGCTACATGTGTGTGTGTGTGTGTAACGAACCCTCGACTCTACTTGAGCCATGGGTAAACAAAGAGCTTTAATTTCATTTGAAATTGCGGCCTCTGTATGTGTGAATAACTGCCCCAGTAAGAGAGCCACTAACGGCGGCAACATGGCTGCCCGGGCATTTCCGGTTAATTGAAGCTGAATGACGAAGCCAAGGAAACTTACGCAGTGGCATATTGCCGCCGGAGGCAGTGCGTCGCCACAAGACATCTGGCAGGGGATCGCCTCCGATGCGACACTGGAAAACCACCGAGCTGCCCACGACAGCCGTCTGGTTCTGGGGTCCACGGATTAGGAAGGGGCGAACTGGAATAAGAAAAAAATATATATTTAAAAAAAATACACAAAAATTACTTCAAGTTTATTGTTTAAAACTATGTAAACTATACTTCATACATATTTATCCTTTAGAAATCATTATTTTTTGTTTACTTACCATGCACTTTGAGGAAGGCCGTCGCCGATTCCCTGGTGCCAACGACATTCTTGACCACACACTGATACCGGCCATCGTCGGACTGACGGGCATCCTGGATGGCCAGATTGCCGCCATCGACAATGCGAATGCGCTTGTTTCCACCCAGATTCAGGGTCTGTCCGTTTTTGCGCCACGAGATTTGCGGATCCGGGGATCCTCGGGGGGCCCCGCATTCCATCAGGGCCACTTCGCCCTGGGCCACACGGGTATTTGCCGGCTCCAAACGGAATTCGTCGCGGAGAACTAGCGGGGAGGGCGGGAGAAACGGTGAGAAATGTCAGTGAGAATGAGACGAGTGGGTGGGGGAAAATGGCCCGCAGTAAGAGCTTTGATTGATTCAATATTAATAACTGTCAGGTGTACAGGCAACGTCCACTTTGCCCGGCTAGAGCTATACTCCTCCATATTTTATAAGCCAGTCCCCGGCACCCGGACCCTCCACCTCCTTCTATCCCAGCTATCCCTGCTATACCTGCTTCAATATGCCAATAAAAGCTCGGTAATGATGCCCGGGTTTAAGGCTTTGAACGGACAACTCTCTCGGACACGGCCAACAGAAATATTAATAAGCTTTGGCATTTGCAATGCTTATTTTTATTTATTCGCCCGCGTTTCTTGCATCTCCTTCGCCTCACTTTTTATGGAGCGAAAATGCAAAATGCCCGGCGTATACAAAATGTAAAATGCGAAATGCAAAATGCACTTCAATAAACGCATAATGCGCTCCACTGAACGCCAAAGGCACCGAAATAAAAACAGACAGAGCCTGACTTCTCTTTGCCAACTCGGTTATCAGGCAGAATACGTAAGTGGGATAGGATGCCAGCGTATGGTCAAGCTTTTATGGCTTTAAGCGGCGCTGAAATGGAATCCTTCATGCTAAACCCGATTAATTAATACCACCTCAAATCTGGGCACCTCTCATGAGCTGGCTATCGATTACAAAGCAAGGGGATTTCTATAATTACTCGTTATTTTATTAATTAGAAGAACTCTTGTCAGAGAAATCGAGAACTGGACGAGGTAGATGCAGCTGCCCAGCTTGGGGTAAATTTCACGAAATGCAACCCTCCAATTAGCAGAATATTTGCCGCTGGACCCATCGATCAATGTCGTATCCGTGACTGGCTTTCCCATTTAAAGCATGAATGAAATAAATTAAAACTAATTTTTGAATAAGAAACAGTTCCCTTTCTCTATACATACTAAGAACACTATTTTTAATCTCTTTAGCCTGTTATTAAATTGAATCCATTAAGCACTTTTTAGTAATAATTGAGCCAATATAAAAGTAAATGGCATTTTAGCCAAATAGGGAGATACTTACATGCCACTTGCAACGTTGCATTTCTGGAGCGAGCCACTCCAAACTCGTTTTTGGCCTGGCACCAATAGGTGCCCGCATCGCTCTCTCTACGTGAGTGGATGACCTGGACGGAGGGAGGGCGGTAGATGTGGGGAAAAAGAGATTATTAGATACAAGAGTTAAAAGATTTAAGTAGTTTTTGGACGGCTTAGGCCGGGTCACGTGTCAGATCAAAAAGTCTCAAAATTGCTCATCCGAAATCAAATAAAAGGGAAACGTGCCTTGGCCGTTCCCCCACTCGCTGCGCTGTTGTCCAGCCTGCGTATACGCAATTTAATTTAATTAAAAAATACATTCAAGCCCAAGGGGTAGCATCCTCCGCATGAGTCTGCCCGGGCCTTAATCACTCGGCCACTTCAGTTTTAATTGGCAACAAACCGAGTATCGCCCTTGGATGGGGTTGACTTACCCCCAAAGGCGGACCCGAAAAAATACATACAAATTGGAGAAGAAATTGTTATGGACAATAATAAAAGTAAATTGTTGGACTTGAGCTTCTGCACCGCGGGGCTCAACTTGAAAATTCGTGTGGAATGACTTAAGAGTGTCTGGCTTTCGCCGCTGGCCACCACCCCGCTTTATTTCTGTATTTTTTTAACATTTCAATTTAAATTTTTTTAACACAAATCCAGGGCTCACTGAGCCATTAATAATTTGCGGAAAAACAATAACAAAAGGAGCGAATTTGTTGCATTTAATGAAAATAACAGGGAGTTTGGAAAAACGACCAGGAATTTAATATAAACAAGGTCCGAGGATATTGCAATGTCTGACAGACGACGACACCCCTTTCCTCGGTGGAGTTTGGGGACTTTGAGGAGTCTCGTTAGCTGAAATTGCGAAATGTGCACGCACGAAATGATATAGGGGTTGCTCGGAGTTCTAACCCCAAACAACATCTCTTTTTTGTTCATCAGGTTGTTTTCCCTATCAACTAAAATGCAACCAGACGGAAGCCCATAAAATAATATGGGCAGGCCGAAAAAACAAAGAAAAAATGAAGATACGGAATTGCTTATGCACAAATGTTGCGTTTCACATGGCGCAGGAGGCGAAGAACCGCTGGGCCTGGGAACCCAAATAAAGGAATTCTACGCCTCCGTTCGCGTTCGCGTTCGCCATCGTCCTCATCGACAGCTGTAAAACCCATAATGATGGAGTTGGAATCGGAATGAGTTGATTGGCTATGATGTGTACCTTGAGAAAGAATAAACCACCGGCGGGCAGCATTATGCGATGCGAGCCCGTATCCGTCTTCAGTTCGCGCCCGTCCTTAAACCATTGTATGCTTGGTGTTGGATTGCCCTCGGCTTGGCAATTAAACGTAAATGGATCATTTTTTGGCACCGTCGTGTCCATGGGATGTTCGATGATGCGTGGATTTTCACCTGGAAAGAGAGCAAAGGAAGCGTTTTTTATTATTTCATTCATTTTGGCGTGTATTCCTTTATTCTTCTTCCTCCTCCTGTGGGGCATGTAAGAGTAACCCTACACTGAGACAGCCACTTGAGTGCGTGTTCTATTTCATTTCGGCCAAAGGGGAATAGGAAAAGGATCCTTCATCCCACACACACACACAGACAATATAAATATGTGCCGCCAATGATCGTCTCCGGGGACTTCCCTAAAACGAAATTCATCTTTGACGGCTAAACAAGTTTTGTCACTTAATGCAGCGGCAATTAAGAGGCCATTAAGTAGTCTGGTGCAGGAGGAGGACCCCCGCGGAAGGGAAATCCAGGCAGAAATTATGCTAAGCAGCAACGAAATTCTACTTGGGGCGGCTGCTCCTCTCAAATTCAATTAACTTCATGAAAATATTTGCCCGCCCACGGCTCCGCGCACAAAGGCAGAGACGCGAGCAAGGACCAAGGACTAAACATAAATTTAGCGCATGTCGATAAGGATGAAACAAAGGACAACGCTAGATAAACTTTATTAAAAGCAACAGCGGAGCCGGAGTTGGAGTCGGAGCCAGGGCAAAGCGAGATTTGCGGAGAAAGCAGTTGGAACGGCAGTGCGAACAGTTGGGAAACAACTGAAATGTAATTACAAAAAGCGCTTAAAGGTGAAAAATGTGTGTTTGTGTGTGTGTGTGTGTGTGTGCCGGCCACAGAGAGGGCGAGAGACGGAACGAGGATGTAAATCGCTGGACAGAGATGGGAAGCCTTTGGTTAGTAACATCATTCAGCCGGAAATTAAGTTTTCCAGATTTATTGAAAGCGGATAGTAATGAGAGCTCCCGGCGCAGAAGAGGAGGTACTGGAAGGCCAAAGCAGGCAGTGATAGAGATGGGCAAATATATCACTGTTTGGAAGTGTAGGGAGTACATATATCAAGGCAGGTTTTGTGAGTTTTTCAAAGTAATATTTGGGGTTCTCAACTTTAGTATGTAAGTTTATAGATAAAAGAAATAATAAATCCATTATAGCCTTAATTTATGGAGTAATAATTGAGAAACCCCTCTCCTTGAATTAAACTAAACTGCAACCTGGCTATTCAGATCCTCAAACCATCTCCTGTTTCAGCAAGGTAACCAGATCTGCTCGCAATTCGACACCCAAGGCGTGACCTCTGAACCCCTGGCAATGCGAATATGCAAATCGAATGGCATCGTGACACTGTTATCACTCTGGGAAATCACTGAATCAGCAGCATCCAGTGATTTCTATTTTAGTCCAGCAGCAGCAGCAGCAGCCGATGAACGATGACATTTGTCAAATGTGTTTAAGCAAAAAAGAGAGGGGAGAGACCGAAGGACGAACCGAGTTTGGACTGCAACTTGGACATTTGTCAAATGCTGTTGTGCTTGGCTTTTGATGTTGCTGCTGCTACCTTTGTGATTGCCACCCGGCGCCAGCAGCCTTTTGTTGTATTTGCACTGAAGTGAGAAGGAAGCTGAAAGCTTTGAGCCATTGTCTGATTTTAGCCATGTCCACAGGCTTTGTCCCTGCCCCCTTTGTTCGGCACCCGCGTCGTCATGGCTACCTCCTATTTCTATGCTTCTGTGTGCTAATTTAAATGATGAAATACTTCAATATACATAGTTTTGTCATGCCAACGCTGTTCTTATTAAGGACACCTGCCACGAAGACCACACCCCTTTGGGCTTTATCTTAAAACCCACAACTGCAGGACGAAATAAAATATTTAATTAAGCAAATTTCTTTTGCTGTTAAAAAAATGTTTTGGAATTTTGTTTGCTATCCTCAGCCAGAGAGAAAACGAAACCACACGGAAAAGCAAAGCGATATCCTAGAGTGAAAATAATAATCAGGTAAAATGTGTAAACTTTCCGGCAAGAATTTTCCACATGCACACTTGTTAGTAGAGTGGAAGAGTGGAAACTGAATTTTCTCATAATAATATGCAAAAAATTGAGAGAGAAAGCCACAGCCACAAGAAACAATAACATGAAGTAAACTCTGACTAAAATTATTTGTAAAGTTAAGGAAAATAGATTTAAATATAGAAATATTGAGGTATTTTTTAATATTACAGAATTTTAATTTTTATAGAATATTGTTATATATTTCATAACTGAAAATATGCTACAAATATGTATTATTCTTGTAAAATTTCCCAGTTTAATCACACACTTCTCCTCAGCACTTAATTACTCTCATTTGGCGTATGTGTATGTGTGTTTGGTCTTCATTTGTTGTGCGTGTGTGTGTGCGGGTGGCTTGGAAATTTATGCAGCAAAGAGCTCCAGAGAGAAATGTAAAAGAAGTTTCGAGTAAATAAACAGCCACAGGAACACCGGGGAAAAAGTGCTGCCGGCGATGAAATCATGCAAGCATGCACCTAAGCAAACAATGCGCACACACATGTGTGTGTGTGCCGTGTGGGATGGAAAGAGACGGCTAGGCTCGGGGGGAGAGAGAGATAGAACTGCAGAACTCATAATGCGCCACTAACGTGTTGTGGGGAGTTCTGCGGAGGAGCAGCAGCGGCAATAATAACAGGAAATGCATTTCGTAGTCGCTGTTAAGAAATCGCAGGGCTGCTGTCTGTTATCTTAGCTCATGTTGCTGGTGTTGTTCCCGCTGTTGTTTTTGTTTGCCGCCGTTTTTGTATGTTTGTCCAATAAAAGCATAAAAGAAATTGTGTGTAGCCCGGGAGCAAGACATGGTAACGTAAACCCATATGTAGGATCCCTCGACTGCGAGTTACCTAATATTATATTATAAGTCACAAAATATTTCTTAAGCAAACATGGCAGCCTCTTTTCGCACCATTTCAACTAATTTATTAACTCTTTTCGAAAATAAATAAACAAAAAAGATGTATTAATCAAAATATTATCCTTAGCAACTTGTAGGTATTCAATAATATAACTCCCTGTAATTATTTAAGTGATCTGAGTCTCAGTCCATTATACCTTTATGTAGGGTATCAAGGAACACAAGAAGCAACTACAACTTCAGCTGCTGTTTGAAGCTGTTGCATTTCTGCTAATTTGCTGTTGCACCGTTGTTTGACTTTCGGCCAGTAGGTGCTAAAAGAGACTCCAGACTCCGGAGGTTCTCAAGCATCTTATGCCAATATGCATCATTATTAGCATGTCAACAACATACACACCCATGCACACATACACACGGTGACAACAAAAATCACAACTTTCCCAACTGACGGCAACATTAAACGTGTATCCGAGCAGCTGCTCAAAATGCATCCATACATATATGCAAATAACTTGGCCAGTTTCCCAGCCTCTTCCATTGCCTCCCCCATATTATATCGCACCCACAAGACAGACTTGTAATCAAACAAGGAATAGCCGCAATTTGGGGAGGGAAGGCCAGTAAACAGGTGAAGTTGTCGGGAGCAGCCTGCTGGAAAACCATCATCTATGCTACATGTGTTTAGGTAATTGAAGATGTTCGAATTGCAGATTGGACATTAAAGTTGGCTTTGCTTATGGCAGAGTTAAAGAAAGGATTTGAGATATTTTCCTTTTGATTTGGTTTTACTTCCATCCAAATTTCCACTTGACTTTTAACCCAAGTGATAAATACTATCTTTCATCCTGAGCAACTTTAGTTATTTTTACTATTATTTCGCAAGCCTTCATAAATATGCAATTTTCATGCTTAAAATTCCATTATTCAAATTATTTAATTCAATTTAAATGCCACCAAATTTGGCTCGTCCCTCGTCAGAAAGTAAAAGTTTATTTTACTCGCCGGTCTCACAAATCACAGAATGTCAAACTGTGGCAGGTTGAGTACTGCTGCAGCCATTTTTTGTGTGCGCCGCTTGGCTCTTCTATTTAAAAAATGGGGGAAAGCGACAGGTTGGAAAGTCCTTGATGTGAACTGTGACGTCAGGAAGGACGGACGGACGACTAGGAGGGTCTGTTAAAAAATTAACAGCGCTTGAGCTAGTCCTTTTCCTGCTGTAGTGCCATTTTGATTTCCTCCCGCCGCCCACATCCCTTGCGCTCCTTATTGTTGCTGCTTGCTGTGGGGCTCGACAATAATTTATAAGCTTTTAGTGCAACGCGACTTCTCGAGCAACAACAAAGCCTGAAGTTTTTGATTTGCCGCCAGCTGATTGAGGTAGATGTTGTTGCTGCTATTTCAACTTTCTGCTACCATTTATTTATTTATGCTGAAATGTTAAATTTTTAATGTGCATGCAACTCGCCAACCGGCATCCGAAGGGGACGGAACGGGATTGGGGGGCTCTTATTTGGGGCGCGTTTTGTCTGAAAGCTTGAGGAGGAGTTCGTAAGCCTTTTGCACAACTTTTGCCACTTAAGCTTTTGTACAAGTAAATGGCACGGAGTGTGGGAGTGTGTTTGCATGATTCTGTGTGTTGTGTGTGTATTGCAGATTTGTGTATACCGACTGTTGTTGTTTTTTCGGTGGAGCTAAATACGCGAAGGCGCTTATAATTTTGCACCCGCTTTTTAAGCCGAATGTTGAAGGGAAAAGTGTAAATTAGGGATGCTTGGCAAAGGCTATTAGGACCGACTTTAACTTATATTTAAAAAAATAGAAATAGAAATTCATTTTTAAAATCAATTGCTATTTTCTATTATTTTAAACATTTCTTTCTTGAAACAATATAAACTCAGAGCTTAGAGAAATTCCAAGTCGGCCTTATTTTCCAAAAAGACAATGTTTCAGGAAATCTTTTACGTATTTTTGTTTTTATTTGTTTGCTTTTGTGTTTGCGCGCCTTGCCGCTGCGTCTTGGCCTCCTGCTCATTGTTGTTTTTTGTTTGCTTAGACGGTTGGGAGGGAAAACATGAGGAGGGAGGGAGTAAAAGACGAAGGGGAGGCTGAACAACAACAACAACATCCTGGAGCGGAAGTTGCCTGGTTGCCAATTATTTAAATGCTGGTATTTACCTACCAACACGGCGGATGTGGGCCAACACCGAGACACTAAGACACACAAGCGCTGAGAGTGAGAACGAAAGAAAGCCGACTTTTCTTTGGCAGCATAAATCATTATCACATTTATGTAATATGCACGGCAGGCCAGGGAAACTCGGCTGGTAATGGTAACGAAAGCCAGCCCCGACAGCCAGAAGAGCGGCCAAATATTTGCCCGAAAAAGGACCCGAGGGCAGCAATAAAAACCGCAATAAACCAACAGGGATTATGGTCCATAATGTGAGGATTTTCAACAAGCTTCGGGAAACTCATACGATATATGCACGTATGTATATCCCTCTGCCTTCATTCCCCCTTCGATGACTTTGACTTTTATTGTTTTGTATTATTACCAGCGACAGCCACAAAAAGTGCGCAAGAAATCAAAAAATCAAATAAATTATTCAAAATGTTGTTTGGGCTACACGCATATTAATAGAACAGAAACATATTGCCTATTCCTGGACCGGTCCAGAACAAGAACCCTCAAGAACCTTTGCGCTCTTCCCATCTGGAGTCAATCCCGTTGGGCTAACCATTTGATTAGGCAAAACAAGAGACGAGAAACCGCAGGCGCCTCCCCTGCCGAGAGCTCTGGAGATACATATAAGAGGAAGGCCCACAGTGGGCAAAACATGACTCAAGTACTGGGAAAATATCACGTAGTACATAGCTTAGTAAAAATAAGTTTGGAAGATCTGGTATTGGGAATATATTAAAATAAATGTTGGTTGAATGTACATTTTATAGATGATGCAGCGCAATAAATCTAGAAAACTAAGAAATAAATCGTAGGAAATGATTTAAAAATTACTAATCATTTTTTAAAATTCAATTCAAAATATAATTGAATACTGTACTTATTGACTTGTCATGACATTTAAAGTTATTTCCCATTTTCTTGTCAATATATTCATTCAGTTTTGTGTATAAAATCGAACATATTTCCCATTTTTCATGTACAAACTTTCACCACTGTTTCTAGATCCATTCGTCTAGTCCAGAGCATTTTCCTCTCGCATTTTCAATGTCAAATTTATGCCAGAGCACGCCGCCGACTCGAGTCTGGCAGAGTCGCTAATGAGCCAAATCGCCCGAAGGTGCCAAAGAAAATGCTTCAGACTGAGACTCAGACAGTCGGTCTTTATGTCTGTTCCATCTTGGGTTTTGGTCTTGGCTCTGCGATTTTTTTTTTCGCACATTGTACGCATATTGTTAATTTGGCGCCACAGGGTACAAAATTCCCAGACCGCCAACCCCCCGGAGCCCCTCTTTCTTTTTTTTTTTTTGGTTTGGTTTTCCGCCCAACCCTCGCCAGAAGAACTTTTCCATTGCACTATGGTCCAGAATCCGTTTTTTTTGGCATAAAGTCGAAAAATGGAGCTACAGGGTTTAAACTTCGCAGATTTTATTGTTGTGGCATTAACAACTTGTGTACAAAAAATTTTGCCAGTACGACCACGCCCACTCTTGCCGCCCTTGCAAACTGATTGATATTTAATTTATAATTTTTATATATGTACATAATTACCATTTATTATATACATAATTAACGCATATATAATGAAAAAGTTGTTAAAAAAAAAAGAGATATTTTTCCGAATTTATAATTAGAATTATTGGAAGAAATTAACCGTTCAAGAACGTATTTACATTTGGGAAGATATTTATGAATATCACTATAAAAATTACTGCATTTTTAATCTATTTCCTTCATTTTCTTGGATTTCACAGTGTCTTTATTAATTTTGGTGCATAGTCACTTCGATACAGATTGAATTTTTCGATTGTTGCTGCTCCATAATTTAAAAAGTTCGCTGTGAATAAACTATGTATATTACCAAAATATTAGAAAAGGGGGACGAACGGGGATGAGTTTTTTGTTTGTGGTTAAAGACAACATCCAGGAGTACAATCTGGACCAATTAGTTGCTGTCAGCATGGAGAAGCTTATTAGTTATACTCCACGAAACATGGAGAACGCATGATAGTTTTCTAAAAACATACACATAAATTTGACATTACACAACACTAAATACGTAGAACTACACAAAAAATTACAATATACATTAAATAGTGCATACCTTGAAGATTATTTTCCATATTTTAGTTGATTTTTTTGAACCAAAATAACACGTCTGACACAACATAAAGTAACTAAATATTTTGGCGCGAATTTCTATTCGGAAATGAGCTGATCGCAATCGCATTTTTAAAAGCTCTCAATAGGCTTTGGTGGCACATTTAAAGCTTTTAGTTAACATTTTTATAACGTATGATGAATTTACTTTAAGATTAAAATAAGAAAACAACGATATATTAACATAAAAAAATCGACTTTATGCCAAAACAAGAAAGGAAGCTAACTTCGGCACGCCGAAGTTTGTATACCCTTGCAGATTGGTTTCGATGTTTATATTATAGATTTAAATGCTGAAAAGACTCACAAAACAGTGTTTCATTACATTTTACCTATACTTATTATGTTTACAGTTTGACAGTTATAGTTTTACATTCCCAGCTTTACATATTTTATACATTTACCGATCGCTTCTATGGCAGCTATAAGATATAGTTGTCCGATTTTTATAAAATTTATACCAAAATTCTAGAATAATAAAAAAAGCTTATATCTCAGAGTAGATAAACATACGTTGAAAAACAACGAAGCAATAATTTTTTCCCTATTAATTTCCCGATCGTTCCTATGGCAGCTATATCATATAGTCGTCCGATTTTCATAAAATTTTTACCAAAATTCAGAAATAATATATAATGGCCATATCTAAAAAATGGTGTAAAAATATTGAAAAACAGCAAAGTTATAATTTTTTTTCGAAAAATATATCGAACATTTGTATGGCAGCTATACGATATAGTCGTCCGATCCGGCCCGTTCCGACATATATAGCAGTGAGAGCATATAGAAGACTATAAGCAAAGTTTCATTCAGATAGCTTTAAAACTGAGGGACTAGTTTGCGTAGAAACAGACAGACAGACAGACGGACAGACGGACAGACGGACAGACAGACAGACGGACAGACGGACAGACGGACAGACGGACATGGCTAGATCGACTCGGCTGTTGATGCTGATCAAGAATATATATAATTTATAGGGTCGGAAACGTCTCCTTCACTGCGTTGCAAACTTCTGACTGAAATTATAATACCCTGCAAGGGTATAAAAAACGGATTCTGGACCATAGTGCATTGTCTGAAGGGGTTCTTCGTCCGCTTTGTTTCCTTTTTGCTCGGATCCATTTTTGTGCGACTTTTGCGCTGTTAATTAAATTCGACATTCAAGTCTCATGTGTGAGAGGAGGGATGGAAACCACTTTCCGCCAAAGGGATTTTGGGATCCAAGTTTCCTCTCACTCGCTTCGCTTATCAGCAAAATATGCATTTTGCTAAAGAAAAAGAGCGCCGCCACAAAAACGTCGCCAGTTCGCCCCGGCTCTTATCAATAATTTCATAAATGAAAAAACACTGAAATCCTTTTAAAGGTTCCACCAGAATATGTGTACAATCCAGTCCCCAGTCATAAATATATATGAGAGGTGCTTGCTGCACGCAAAAAAGGGACACATATGGCTGGAAAAGGCGGCTATCAATGTCATATTTTTTACACAGCTTTTTTATCAACTCTTTTATAGTTTATATCTTTGTTTTCTATCTGCTCCATCCTTTCGGGCTCCATTTAAGCGAACGGAAAGGGGTCTAAGTGGGGAAACTGTCGGGTTTATTGGGAACTTGCATTGGCCAAGGAGAATGTTTATCTGGACTGCTGATGTAACCAAAAGTTCGGTCTTTTATGAAGTCAGCTAAGAGCTATGCTAATCCGAAATCTGCATTATAATGTGAGATCATTTGTCAAAAGATGAAGCGATAAAGATGATATATGATGAATACTGTGCATAATGAAGGTGCGAATGGTAAAAGGAGATACTCTACAGATGAAGACATTATGGTTTTGAAGAGAAGATTTTATATTAATAAAATAAACGTACTTTAATTTAATTTTCGCATCTGTTTCTAAACCAACAAGATCCCTCTGAGTGCCACACCCTCACCAATTATAATATATTTTCGTTTGAAACCCTCGACTCAGTAAAGTGCCTCATCATCCCACCCTCGATAAAAATAAATAATCCCATCAAGTCTGTCATTATCACCTGCCAAAAGTTCATTTCATTTATCGAAACCCATATGCCCGGCTCTCAACAAAAGTAGAGTATATGCATTGTGACAACTAAATAATAGATGGAAAAATGGCTGCGCGGAAAAAAGAAGTTTGGAACCAAAGCCAAAATCCAATTAATCATTCAGCCTAATCTCTTAATTGTATTTTATGTAGATTTTAATTTGCTTATTTCATAAGCCGATTTGAACAATTTCACAGTTTGCACAAAGTGGTAAACGAAACCCGAAACCAAACCCAAACCGAAACCAGAATAAATTCATTTGGATGATGTAAAAGCCCCCAAAGTTCATAATTTGTCTATTTTTCTTGTGGCTTCAAATTAATTACATTTGTCATGCCCATTGACATTTCGACAAGTTTTCTATTAATTATTTTTGATAGATGTTGGAACTGTTAAAAATACAAGGCGCACAACAAAAATGCTTTAAAGCTCGAGGAAATGTGTCAATGGCTCGTCTGATTTATGACACAGTTTCCAAAACGAAAATGCTCCACATTATTTTTTCGTCTCGGAAAGTTTTGGAATTCGGCTGTTAGGTAGCCCCATCTTTTCGCTCCGATCGTTTTGGAATTTTTGCTTACCTAGAAAGAGAAAAGAGAAATATAAAATTTATTAGTGAATCATGTGGTGCATGGAAAATAAGGTAGCAGGGCCAGATTTTTCGGGGAAATCTTGTGAAGAACGAGAAAACGGTAGCGCCGAGAAAAGACTGAAAACCAGGCCTATAAACAATTGCACATAAACCTCGTTTATGGGACGGACTGTCGCATGTGCAGCATAAATTATGTTTTGTCGTTTTGACATCCCTGACAGATATGCATCTGTAACCCCTGGCTCCGGGATAGCCAAGCCAGCCAGCTGCCTGCCTCTCATTCCCCCTCCCCATCCTGGCAGGCAGGCCAACAAAGAGATCATTATCGAGCAGGGTAAGGGTCGACTTGGAGCAACAAAAACCCGACAAGCCAGAGAAGCAGAGCTCGAAAAAATGCTCACAGATGTCGTTTATTGAATATCGATTTACGCCGACTTCGTTAGAGAAAAACGCATGTTAAATGTAAATATGAATAAATGAGCTGAAAAACGGCAGCAATAGCCGTCGACTACGATCATAAATAAAGGCAGCGAGGGTTCCGACATACCGACTTGAAGTGCCTACTAATAAAAGCAGACTTGGAGTCGAAGCGAGCGGCTCTCAATGTCACATGTTGCATGTCCTGCGGCCAGACGAGAAATCCAGATCCGCATCCAGATCCAGGGCCACTCGAAGCGCGAAACTCAACACTGACCCAAGGAAAGGGGGCTTGGAAAAGGATGCTGGATTGACTGAAGTCGAAGGGCCAATACCCTTAGTATGGGGATGGTATTGAAGCCATATTTAATTGTCTACAGATTTTTCTAGCCGACTGGGTTTCGGTGATAAAGTTGTATTGTTATTCGTCCTTTCAATAACTTAATGTTTTGCCAGCGCATCATTTCAAAAGATAAAATTGCAGGGCTTTCATGACTTGGTATTTTTTAAGCAAAGAACGATTTAAAGTAATTACTAATAGTACACTCTTGAGTAATTTTCATAATACCCTTCATTTAGGGTATCCATTTAGCGATGGAACACAGAGCGAAAAAATAAACAGCCTCATCGGCCCTGGGCAAAGATTTTCAAAACGGATAAGCGAGAGGCAGGACAACGGCGAGACTTGAACCAAAAAATGGGAAAAAATATAGCAGGAGAAGAAAGAAGGGTTGCCGTCTCCTGCGATGATTGATTTCATGCCAAAGTTGATTTCAATCAGCAATGTTTATGCAGTTTTTTTTTTATTCGCTCGCCGCGTTTTTCTGTCGTCGTCGTCGTCGTCGTCTGTGGACTTTAGTCGCTTGGGGGTTGGCTTTTGACAAGAATTATGACACTAGCCATATTTGGAGTCAGTGCCAGAGAAGGGCAGCCAGGCAGGGGGCGGGGAGGCTGTCGTTTAATTGCCAAAAGCGCATAATTATCGGGCGGACAAGAAGCGTTCAGTGAACCTCCGTCGGAGCCCCGGGCCGAGAGAAGAAAAGAGGAAATCAAAAAGCTAATAGGCTTTTTGGCACTGGCCCATTGTCCAAAGCTGAAACCGAAACCGAGACCGAAAATTGGAGTACCAGCAGCTAAAGCGACACAAAACCAACCAGAAACAACGTTAATCAAGAGCCATGAAATCGCATTGAAAGAGAAAACGAGAAGGAAGGAAGGCATCAACGCAATAAGCAGAAGCAAATCAACAAATTCTAAGCGTTATTATTGGAGTCCAGAGAGCAGACTTGATGATGATACAAATTGCTGTTATTATGGCGCGAGCGGAAGGAGATACAAAGTAAGGAGATTGACCAGCAGCGAGATAGTGAGATACTTTTTAAATGATATGAGATGCCTTGAGGGGAGATCTGAGAGTAAGCTTGAGAGCTTGGATGCCTTCCATAATTATGCTTGTAAATGGTTTTAAAAAGGCATATCTTTAATTTTTAAATGAAGGAAAATTGTTATTTTTTATTTGAAATAAAAAATGTTGTGCCCAAAATAATATTACCAAAAAGTAAAACCTGTTAGCCAACAGAACCCTAAAAACTCTTCTACCCTTGGGCTGCCTTTCGGGGGCGCAAAAAGCCATTAAAACGAACCCTTATTATCCTCAACTAATGTCCATCTCAGTGCCCTGGCCCATGGCAAACTGATTTAAGCTTCTCTGGCACACACAGCACACACACACACAACATTTAATAAACGTTAAAAGTAAATGTCATTAGAGAGATGCCTTCTCCTTGGCCGTCCGCAGCATTCTGCGCTGACACTTGATGAGCTGTCATAACATTAGATCATGGAGGTCTCCCACTCTCGGCCCTCATTAGTCTTGGCAGCGACTGTTTACTCTGCTTATTATGATAAACACTAAGAGTCCGGCGCTGGGCGAAGACTTTAATGCACTTTAACTTGGCTTTTCCCCAAAAGAAAACGCCTCTAATTGATTGATGGATGGACGAATTGGGTGATTGACTGGCTGGCCATATGCCGGAGTCGAAGGTGTCAAGCGATGCTTTTATTTTTCCTCCTTTGAGTAAACAGATGATATATTTATTTAACTTGCTGAAATATTTCTAGCTTTTTTGAGTTTATTTTGGGAAAATTGTGTTTAATATTTCTAATAGCAGCTGCTGTCATCGCGAGAGGGGAAATTCGATGCGCTTAATAGAAGTGACACTCGGGAAAACTGAGACTGGGAAATGCTCGACTTTTCTTGTACTCGTTGCCTGACTAATCAAAAAATTATGAGACGATTTGTTACAGAAAAATACATGCATATGCAGCTTCTATGGGGTCTAATGAGTGCGATTGCTAGGGGGACAAGGGAAAATCTCCAAGAATAAGCACTTGATTGAGATGTGGGTTGTCATAAAGCCTGAGCGTGAATGATTTTCGAATGGAATAAGGAGGATTTAATGGAGGCGTATATAGTATCTGCCATATCCCAAAGGCTTTGCTCTAGCCCAGGCGATGCTCTTTGATTGCCCGTTTCTGTTGCAGTTTTTTCTTTAGTCCCACAAATGACTTCCGCCACAGACACAAATTATAATGTAAATCGATGCAACATGAACATGAAATATAATTGAATTGAAAATGTTGCCACACACAGCAGCAACAGCAACCACTGACAGGCGACAGGAGCAACATCAGCAGCAGCAAGTAAAGGGCAAAATGCTAATAAATGCAAACAAAAAATTCAAGTCGCTGCTGAGCCACTCTAAGCACACAGCAGCAACATCAGCAGAGACAACAGCAACATCAGAGGCCGGGAGACAACGAGTTGTGGACAGAGCCACGTCATGTAACTTGTAACTTGTAACTGGGCATCAAATATGGCCAGGCAAACGGGGGAAAAGAATGTTACTTGGGCGGCAATATATCATCAAAGTGGATGGTAGTCGACGGATCATGAGCGCCGGGAAGGAGGCCCAGCTCGGTATACAACAACCCCCGGCCAGCAGCAGCCTCAAATCAATGCAATTTCCATTTGTAAATGACCAAAATGAGCAACAACAAACGAATGTTTCGTTTTTTCTTCTCTTTTTTTTTTTGGCTGGCTGGGGGACAAGCAGCATGTTGCTCATGGGGACCACCTGGAAGAGCCACTGATAGAGTTCTTAGAGCCGCTCCGCCACCTCCTCTGGATCCCTTCTCCATGCCCGATCTGACATTCCATTTTCGCTATAATTAATAAACACATGGCAAAACAATTTATCAGTTGCTGCTGGCGCCCAAGTCATGGCAAATCGATTAAGCAATCTCTCGCTAAAAAAAAAAATGAATTAAAAATTACAACAAAAAATGGGCAGTAAAACTGCGACTCATGTGAGTGCAGAAAATATGAAAAACGACGCCGACTTTGGTGATGCATGTTGCCAAAGGGCAGCAGCAGCCACTGCGAGTCCGCCAGAGACTTGCCCCCCAGGCAACTATCGTTGGCAGGAAAAGGGGGGGAAAAACCTCAAGAAAACTTGTCTGCTCTTTGGGCAGATTTGTTTGCTTTTGCTTTACTTTGGCGGCAACGGACAGGAAAAAAATTCAATTTAAAAATTATTGCTGCACTTTGCTTGTTGCACGGCAGCAACATGTGCCTCTGCTGCTGCCTCCGCTGGAAATGCCTCGCCTCTCGCGGTCTTGGCCCCCAAAAAGATGTTGATTATTTTAAAAGGCACACATGGGAAAAGTTTTACACTTTTGTGTTGTATTTTAAAACCTAAAAGGTTGCTTTTAAACCTTGATTGATTTATAATAGATGACTTTTTAAGTCCTAAATATAAGGCTACTTAAAAATTTTAATTTCTAGCTTGAACATTTTTAAAGAATAGAATTTTTCGAGTGGTATAATAATGGTAATTTTTTAGAGCACTCATCCGTATTGTTTTCTTTAAGTGTATCAAGAAAAATGGGATTCCAGAGGAGCTGCCTGGAAAGAAGTAGAGGCAGCAACATAATTTGTTGCCAGCAACATGTCCAAGTTCCTGTGTTCGCGATGGCAGCCTAAAAGTTTAATTTCGCATTTCGCATTTGGCATTCGGCTCATTTGCATTTTACTGTCAAATTAATCCAATTTAACACAAGCTCCGCGACTGCGGGGAATTTCAATCCATTCGAGGGCTACGCAAAATGCGGCCTGCCAAAACGAACAACATAATTACCGTTAAGAATTGCGAGCAGCAACATCAGCGGCAACAGCAACAGCAGCAACAATAACAGACATGCCTCGGACAGGCAGCAACACAGAACGTTTTGGGCTCCTTAATTGCCATTGGGAGACTCCATTTGGCATGGCAAAGGAGTCGGAGTCGGAGTTGGAGTCTCCACAGAGTCCGAGTTCCAAGGCAGCTGCCCGTGGCCAAGAGCACGATTTTCTGCCCGGATCCTCGCATTAGCAATATGGGAAACGAATCGCGTTGACCACAGGTAAACGCAGGCATAGGCAGCAGCAGCAGCAACTAAAGCAGCAGCAGCAGCAACATTGCGGCATGTGCAACATGTTGCTGCCTGCTCCCTGTTGCACGTATCGATCGCATTCCGCGTTCCTAATTCGCTAGCATTTTACCAAAGCTTCTTTACCATATTCAGCAGCAACAGGAGGAAAAGGCAGCAGATAGCGCGACTTGACTTGACTTGACTGTCGCAAATCAGATACAAGCAGAGGTCTTGACTGAAGAGGGGCACGGAGAGGAGACTGCGCTGGCACTGGGAGAGACAATGCCGGACCCTGTGTTTAGCATATGCAGATAGATGGGTCTGCAGCTCCCATCTAGGCACTGAGAACAAAATATCACGCTCGGGGCAAGGGATATCTGAAGCACATAGTATTATTACTATTATATTGAGGGGAAACGTGACTTGATGGAGGTGAAATTGGCAAAGTTTTCTAAAGATAGTATACTCCGATCACTGGTAACTTTAATTCGCAATTTATTTCTCAGTGTACCATCTCCTGTCTCTCCCTGGTTACGCACGCTGGATTTGCAGCTTAAAATATTTGCATACGTTAGCGCTCCGTGGCACTCTACCTCAATCTCCCCGCTCCTCCACAGGTACGAAATATATTAAATTTAAAACGGACCTCGAAACGAAACGAAAATATGTTAAACGCGTGACTAATGTGAGAACGTTCCATGAGATACATTTGGTTCGTTAGCCTTGGCTCTGGCCTGGCTCTCAGTGCTGATCAATGATCAAACACCGACAACGGGAACGGCAACTCCGGTGCTGAAGTTGGCTAATTAGCTATGCAAACTATGAGATACACAGCACAAGATACCATGTATCTCAAAATGCCTCGGGCCTCATGCGTGCAATTCGCGGCGTTTTTTTTTCGGCTTAGCGAAAGAAAGTTTAACTCGATTTACTTCCAATTAGCTGCCATTTTCGGCTATTTGTGTCTGTGTATCTGTGTGGGCGCCAAATTTGTAGCTCAAAATTGCACAGATACGGATTCGAGATCGGGGAGAATGGGAACGGCTTAGCCGAGTCCCCAGCTCCAGCTCCAGCTCCAAATCCGCATCCCAAAGAGTCTGTAATTTGACTAAAGACTGAAATTTGAATGATCGCTTTGGCTAAGTGGAGTCTGCAGTCTGGAGTTTTGGGCTCGGGGTTTTCGCAGAGGAAGTATCTCTTTGAGGAGCCTGCGAATTAATACGGTTCGGGGCTGGTCGAATGCGTTCGTTTAGCGATCGTTTAAGTGCCTGGCCACAAAGTGTATTAAGTCTCGGCTGTAGCATTTTGAATGCCGTTCGCTTTGAATGAACGTATATATACGGAAGTATGTGCTGAATACTGTGTGGGTTTTAATTTTATTAAAGGGGAGTTATAAGAAACTGTCGGGAGTGAGAAAGTTGCCAAAGTTTATTGTAATTTAAATTGCATTTTCAACTACACAAACTTACAAATAATAATAATTCCAACAGAAAAAACACACTTGTTACTCTTACCTAAAAGTATATAATATATAAACAATAGGTTTTCCGGTTAGTTGCACCTTCCAGAAATTAGTTTTCAAAAACCTTTTCCTTTCTTCCATCTATATAAAGGATCTTAAGACCCTGTCAGATCCTCAAATATCTTATCCTAATACAGTCTCCTTTCCCATTTCCTCCAGCATATGTTTTTTGTGTCTTTCGTTCCGAGCCAATCTTTCGAATAAATACTATGCCCCGATTGTCCCTGCGGCCAAATGACACCTGCATACTTCTACCTAGGCCAGAAACCTACTTAAGATACTTTAGATACTTGCCCGGCCCACGAGTGCAGTTATCTATCCATCGAATAGTGCTGCCTGCCGCCTACCTACGATGCACACTCTTCTGATTCCCTGCCTCCGGAGGAACCTTTTCAGGCTCTTTATTTCTGAGTTCTTGGACTATTTGCTTTTCAATGCTGCTTCGATTCGTGTTCTCCTTTTGTTGGGCTCGTTTTTATTGTTTTTCTGGGTTTTTTTTCGGGGAAAATTTATGACTTGCTGGCTGTTCTCTCATGTCGGGAATGCGTTTCTTGTTTTTCCTTTGTTTGACTTGGTTCGGTTCGGCTCGATTTTCTTTTCTTTGAGCTGTGAGATGCTGCCATTGCTGCTGCACCATCGGAATTCTCTACCTACGCAGTTTTCCAGCGGCGGGGAAAAAGAAAAACAGAAACAGACACCGACACTGACTTTCCTCCGCTCCTTGAGAGCGGCTCGAATTGCCTCTGACCTTGTGTTTGCGGCCATTTTCTGGCAAATAGATTTTTCCCGCCACAATTAGGCAACTTCTTGGTCTCGCATTAAACGAAATTGTAAATGGAAATTGTTGCTCCGGCGAGTCAGTCCTCCAGAAAGTAGAGATAATCATAAAAACTGTAGCGGGGAATTGTTAAATTTTATTGCCAAAACTTTGGCGCCCAACCCAAAGCCCAAATTTAATTTGTTCAAAAAGAAAACATCAAAAGCAGCTGGTTTTTGGCCAACGAAAGGAATAACAAAAATATATATAATAATCATAAATACTTTTGGTCCCTCACTCTTCTGGTCTCCCCAGGTCTTCTGGGGGATTTAGGTGTGCGATTGTGTGTGGGTTCCTACCTGGTGGTGGTGGGATTAGACCTGCCAATGCGAAATTATACAACTTTTATGTCTGGTCTTTGTTTCGCTTACTTATTGCTTTTCCAAGTCTTACTCTCGTGCGCTGTGTGTGGGAGAGCGTGAAAATTTCGCTAAGCCAAGTTAAGGCAACTTCTTTATTGGCAATTCTTGTTATTGCTACGTCTCCCCTACGCATTGGGGGTCTTGACCTCTCTTGTACGTATCGTACCAGCATCGCCACTAATAGAGATACGAGTGTGTAAGCCTGGCCTTGCGAGTGCAAAAATTTAATTTATACATTAACCCTTTGGGGCATCGTGTCACACGATTTGCATTGCATGTTGTCACGTCATGCTGTCAACAGTCACCCAGCAGCAACATAGACAGCAGCAGCAGCAGCAGCATCAGTCGCAGCAGCAGCAACACAAACTGTCGCGCGCAAGTTTGCACCTTGAATGGTATAAACTCCCCTCTGGCCAAGACAACAGGAGAAAAAAAAAAAAGAGGGAAAAGATATTTTCTGCCTTCTGGCTACTGTGAGTAATTAAGCCGCATGCCTTTTGCCTGTCGTTGTCCCTTTGGGCCAGCTTCAAACATCCCGCTGGCCGCCCAATTAAAGCCCTATAAAATCACTTAAGGGCCAAGCATTTGACAATCAACTTTAATAATAACACAAGAAATTATGCCGCCGCCGCCCTTGTTGCCCCCTTTTACTCACTCAACCTTGACCTGGCCAGAAAGTCGGGATACATTTTCACAAAACATTGCCAAGTCAATGGCGGCGTCAGGAGGGGAAAACGATGGCGAACAAGTTGCGATAACAACAACAGCAGCAGCAGCAGCAAAAAAGGGGCGCAAAAAAATTATGAAAAATTAATTTCTGCCCGACGGCAGATTTTCGCTTTTTTTTCGTGTTTTTTTTTTTCTGTGTGGCAGACAGACAGAAAATTGATGCCGGTTCGAGGGGGGATCAGGGAGGTTGCATTGAGGTTTATGCGTTGGATGAAAAAGGATTCGTTAATAAAAATGAAAGGCATAAAGATATGGAAGGAGATGCGTAGGATTAAAGGCTGATGTTCAGAGGGGATTAACTTTTCTTAGCACTAAGCAAAAATGTTATGGATTGATTTGGGATAAAATATAACTTAAAGATTGAGTAAAATTCAGTTTTTAAAACAATTAATATTTTAAATTGAATACAAAACTGTGATTATTAATTTTCATAAAGTTGTACTTGGCTTCGTGACTTTGCATCTACGCATAAACATGATTATCACACATTCCTCAAATACAAATTCTCCCATCATCGCCATTGGGAATCGTTTTTTACCCTCACTTAGCTGCAATTGCTGCTGTTCATTGCCGTTCCATGTGCTTGCTCTTTTGTGCGGATGTTTTACAATGTGCTCCACTGTGTTGTGGTAACGATGACGATTGCTGTCGATTGCGAAAGCGACAGGGAGCAGCAGCAGCACCAGGAGCAACAACAACCACCAACAAGCAACAGCGGTGGCAAGTTTGGCCTGCAGCCTGGACCTGCGAAGCCTTCGATTTGTTGGTCTGTCATCATGCCTCATCATTGTCAGGCAACAGCGGCTCATCCTGGTTCCCCGGCATGTGCAACATTTTCATCATCATTATTTTATGTTGCAGAAGGCCAACCCCAAAGGCCTGTGTCTACTCTCCACCTTTCGTTCCCATGTTCCTTTAATTTTTCCTCCTTTTTTAGTTTGTTTCCCCGTATTTATGCATTATTGAATTTTTGTTTATAACACAAAACGACATGTTTGGGTGTCTGCTGTCTCAAAAGCCTGAGAATGTTTACAGAACAACTATGTTTACTATCCGAAAGGAGAGGCTCCCGCAACGATATCCGTTGAGATTCATCAAATGAAGTTATCACATCGGCCAGGCAATTGGCAATTGTCACAGTGGAACCGAATCAGAGCCAAGTCGAGTGCCAAACACTGTCACTCAATCCTCGCAGTTGATCCTCGTGTTGATTTCAGCCATCTCCAAGAGAAAAGGAGATATTTTCCTCCTCCTCCTGATGCTGTCCGTCTCCCGCCTCGTTTCCCCAGAACGCTGACTTGGCAGATCCCCGATCGCAGATCGCTGGACGTTGATGCCTATTGACAGCTCACAGCGGTTTATTAATGATCATGCTGCGGCTGCCCAGAGATCGCGATATGGTCCCTGTGGATCGGATCTGTGGCTGAATGTTTTTCCCTGCACGCGATGCGCATCAATCTCAGATAAAGAAAGATCACTCAGCCGTCAGATGATCACTTTGCGATCGCCGAACGCCGAACGTTCTATGCAAATTCCATGCCCTCGTCCTTCTCTCACTTGATTAATTGCCGCTGCAATTTTAATTAATTTTTTTTAAGACAGCGCAGATTCCTTTGCTCCCTTCAGCGGTTAATAATTGTTGGAAATTCTGGCTAACTCTGGCCTGGCGTTGGGTTTTTAGCATTTCCCAGAAATCCGAGAGACCCACACACTCCAAATCATTTCCCACAAGGTGCGTCTGCTAATTAAATATTTACTCCCCCGGCCACACCCGCTCCGCCCCGGTCTAACCCAGTTCTAAATTCTGATTGCAATGTTTACCAACTTCTCTGGCGTTTCCCAAAACTGTAAACAATTCCACAGACAAATGTCAGAGTTGGAGTTGGAGTTCTGTAATTCGAAACGATCCCTGGGATAGACAGAAGAAAAAACGAATGCAGGCCGCTCGCTTGATGTCTTTCGAGAGTCTTCAAAATGTAAATAATGCCATGCTAAAAAACAAAGAAGAATCGGCTCGAGTTGAAGTGGAAATACCGAAAGGCGACAAGTGAGGCCTTATCTTAAATGCATGCCCCGCCGATGGGAAGACACACGCAGTGAAATGCGGAGAGCTGGGAAAGTGTCGCCGCACTCTCGAGTGATTGGCATATCGCATTTCCCCATTTGCCGTCGTCGCAAAAGTGCAATAAATTAGCTTGGTGAAAAGAAAGAAAAACCAAAAGCAAAATCAACAACGCACGGGGCAAATGTAGAGGGAAAACCAGTAAAGATCTCAGTCCACACAGCAGAGCAGGTTGCCCAGGCTGAGGACCATCATCCTCATCAGCAGCTAGCCAACTAAAAACCAAATTAATTTTATGACAAACTTGTTGAATGGCAAAAGCTACCAAATCTTCAGACGAACGTGGGCAGCCTACCAGCCCACTCCCAAACGACTGAGGAGAACAAACTAACAAAAAAAAAGGAATTATAAAAATAATACGATACGGCGATACCTGGAATTAAAAGTGTCTAACTTTAGTGGGACAACGACGGCTTTGGTTACCCAAGAAACCTCGTTGGAAATTTATGCGTAATTTGTTCGAGAGGTTTATGGAAAATGGATTGAAATGAAGTTGTTGAATATTTGATATGGCCTCATCAAACTTAGGGGAATCAATGTTATACAATTCTATTCACTTGGAATTAAAATAGGCATACAAATTAAGTGGTTAAGTTTGTAAAAAGCCTTAACATTTTATTTATTTTATGTAGTTGAATAAATAAAATACTCAAAACTGAATTAGTTCAATCAGTATTTTGTTATTCTCTATTCAGTTATAAATTTAAAAAGTCTCATCTCATATTTAATAACAAAATTCAATGAAAAGACACTTAAAAGTCAAAGGCGTTTTGACATTTATTTGACAGTTTAAAAATGAATTGAAAATATGGTTCCTGTCTCGATTGCATATTATTACTTTAAGGACGTGCTTACATCTTTTCCTAATTTTTATTACGACGGCATTTGCCATAATTTAGCAACCACTCTGCAACCCCGCACCGCCGTCTGAATTCCTTCTATGATCCCTAACTAAATGCTTTTTTGCTTTATGGCACTGGCAATGCCACCGCAATATCAATATCAAGTTTATTTTAGCTTTTTAGCATATTTTAGTGTCTTATCAGCGGCCCGCCAATGGCAGCAAATGAGTCTGGGTCTCCGCCGTGGCGGAGGAGGGGCGGCGGCGAGTCCAGGAGAACTGAGTGCCGGAGCGGTTGGATGGCTGGCAACATGTTGCTGCTGCAAGAACAAGACTCCATTGTAGGTTTCGCCTGGGTTGACAGTCATTTAGATTTATGGCTGATTGTCTGCAACGGCAGCGCCTTTTTATAGCCAACTTGAGCTGGTTGTTGTTGCCTTATTTGCACGCAGAGTCAGCAATCCAATTTTTGCATGTTTGTTGTCGTTGTTGCTGCTGTTGTTGTTGCTGTTGTCGTCGTACGCAGGTGAGTACAAGCCACAAAAGCAACAACCGCGAAACTTGTTTAGCAACATTGGCCAATTTGCATGTGTCGCACTCGCTGGCAAAGACTTGAAACACGGCACTTGGACTTGGTCTCGGCGCGACTGGAACTCCAAGTCGCAGTCCCAGTCCCAGTCCAAGTCCTCATCCGATATTAGATATCCCGAATGCGATAAACGTCCAGGCGATCGACGAGACTCGCTGCTTTATTGATTTAAATGCCGGGCGTCTCATCTTCTGTGATTCGAAGATCGCACAGCAAGTCCCCGATTGAGATTAAGCCGTTTGTCAACTTGTCATAATTGCCCGGACTCAGCGGCGCCGATCTCTTTGGGCTTGTTAACAAATTATAAAGTTTTCCCTCCTCCTACCCCTTCCCCCAATCGCAGAGAGACAGAGAGACAAAAATGCAACGCCAACGTTGTGGCAACTGACTGCAAACGATGACTCAAGGCGATTCTTTGAAAATTTTTCATAATTTCCTCGCCGCGCGTAGGCAGCCGCGGAGCCAAACTCAAAGCCAAACTCAAATGGCGATTGCTGGCGGGTATGTCTGCAACAGCAGCAACTTGCAACGTGCAACTTGCAACCAGGCTCAGCTTCAACATCATCAAGTGCAAATATGCAAATCTCTGCCGACGACTTGCTTAAGGATAAATGACAATGACAAAGACAAACCTCTTTTCGGGGCAGCCGGAAATTTCAGATTTGTGTAATTAAATACATATTAGCCACGGAGACTTGTTGATCTTCCAGCTAACTCATTTCGCTTAACTGTAAAATGTGTATGCTGCAGCATAAGGTTTAGAATCTGGTGTAGATGGTAAGTAAATTAATTTAAAACTAATAACTTTCAAAATGCTGCCTCTTAGAGCCTGTTTCTAATAAATATCAAAAGATAAGCCAGGCCAATCTCCCTCACGGCTTTTCCCATAACTTGTGAATCAAATTTCCATGTTGATTGACCTCTCCAGAATTGCATATCCTCCTCCGGTTACAGTTACACCCCTCCGTTGGCTCCTTTCTCCCATTTCTCGCCGTGCGATTCCCCACCCCTTCACACATAGCATTTCCAATGCAATTTGCAAACCTTTTTCTCACCAAGCTCAGATTTGCTCCGAGCTAACCACCACGAACGAATATAAACGGGCAGCAAGCAACACAACCCAAAAAAAAAAAAAAAAACGCTTTTCGGAAAATCCAGTAACGCCTTCTCAAAAAAGAAATAACCATTTTCCAGGCGCATTGCATGCAAAAATGTGGCCAGAAACTGCAACAAAAACGGCAACAGCAACAGTAACAACGGCTTTAAACGCCAACTGGCATAACTGCAACATTTCGGATGCAAGTTTGCATTTTACGCGGCTGCCAGGCTTAATTTTCCTTTATTTTTAATATCACAACCAAAGCAACGGCTACAAAATGTACATAAAACCCACGGCTATATCAAGTACGGCCCGACTCCAGCTCGGCCCCGGCTCCAGCATGGCGATTTGGACTGGCTGTCAAGCTGGGTCCCAGATCTCCAGGAAGCAAGAAATAACAAAAATCTTTGCGTAGGCAAAACTTGGCTCAGACCACGTCGCTGTGCTGTGCTGACCATGTCCAGCTCGCCGCCTCTCAGCCTTTCTTTGGCCATGTTGCTGCTGTTGCTGCTGTGTTCTGTGTTGCCCAGCCCGGATTGTTGTTTTAAATAATTAATTATTGTTTGGTTGGCAAATAGCCGACCCAAGATCGAATGGCCGCAGCAAGAAGAGCTACAGCTATGGTTAGTAGCAATTAGTAGTCAAATGATTTTCCCAGTGGAGGGAGGGCATATTTGCTTTGCTATAAGAAGCTTTGGGATCATCTATGGAAGTTAGAAATGTATCTCCCTTACAGGATAAATATTGTTTGAGATGCTAATCATAATTTAGGGTATTTATTTTAATTTTATTTACTTCTTTATCAATAATACCTTTAGCATGTTTTATATTCACTGTATTGTTATAATGTACTGCATTACATTATGTTTTAATTTGTATGTCCTGCTTAGTTTTCTACGAACAGTATATGAAAGATATATCTTCATATTTAATACCTTTTCCCAGTTGAAAACCCCATTTTCCACCCACATCGGCCCGCCTTTCAATCACAATCCTGCCCCCAAACTCTATGCCAACATATCGGTGCAAGACCGAGACAGAGACCCCCCTCATTATGTAGCCTGCAGCTGGGAGCAAATGGGAGATCTTGTTGAGTGCCGGGCGATTGGTAGGGCAATCATGTGATTGAACAAATAACATACTACGGAGCTGCCACAGCACTTGACTCCATTTCTATCGCCCGGGAAAGGAAAGTAAGCCGGAGACCGCTACTTAGCCCAATTTTCGCATAATGCACATGAGAAAATTGCACAAGAGCCGAGAGGCAGCAGCAGCAGGCACACAAAAAACAGAAAAATGCTAACAGAAATTGCCAAGACAAAGGCGAAACCCAAACCTAGAGAGCCCTGCCACCCCCGGAGACACAAAAAAAAAAAAACAAAAAGGAGAAAAAGTGCAGTGAGTCCAGTTAGCTGGAAAAACGCTCCCCAGAGTGGCATTAGAAGGTTGCTGCTGGCTGCCTCCTCACTGTCAACCCTGCAACTTTGTTGAGGGCGATAATTTTTATGACCCCGACAGATTCTCAAGCCGACTGCGATTGACCCACCACCACCCAAAAGCAAGAGTCGCTGGTCACACACCACCAGAACCCGTTGCTCCTTGACTGGGGCAGGGAAAAATCCTGTCGTGTGCCAGTGCAGATAATTTTATACAATTTATTATATGAAACGAGCGACGTCGCCAAGCGTCGCGTGCAACACTTGCCACATCACATGGGAGGAGCGGAGAAGAACTGGGATACAGATACTCGTCTTGCCCGCTCTACAGCCTCAGGTTGCGTGCTAAATGTTTACTGAAATCCGAAATCCAACTTCAAAAATCCGAATTGCGTGTGTCCACGCCGATATCGGTGGAATGGGAATCGTTGGTTTGGCATTAAAAAGCGTTTAATAAGCATTAGATTACAACATTCTCAGCGTAGCAGCGTTGCAAAGGGGTGTGACGGCTTAAGCTCATTTAGATATATGTTTTATCTGAGGATTTGTCGAGCCATGAAATCGCCGAAGGGAGCATTGCTTTTAACCTCAAGCTCAAACCATTTTGCTTTAGTTTTCTCTCCAAACTTCCATTTCAAAACCACAAAAGCCGCAAACTCTATTCTTTGTTTGATTTTCTTGTAATCAGCTGTAAGATTGGTTGGGGAAACCTATCTCTGTGTATACGCGCTTGATTAGTCTTTCGTGGCGAACGAACGAACTGCAAACTCATTACTCATTTATCTAAAGTTCGGTTTCTGGTGAGTGATCTTTCCCGTGATCCTCCCTTAGGGGTATACAGTTTTTTCTGTTTCGAGTTACCCTCATCTGTCTATGTTTTCTACATGTCTTTCTACACATGCATTTAGGTTCGTTTCAGTCCGGACTCTGGAGTTCGATTTGTAATTCGATCCGTGTATTCTTTGGAAATTGTATTTAGTTTGCCCAAATGCGATCCCTAAGTGGGTTCACTGGGTTAACATTATCTTTGTTTTCTTTTTTGTTGATTATGATAAAGAAATATCATTTGGGTGGGCCTAAGGGCTAAATTATAAGTTAGTAAATGTGTAGTAAATAGAGTTTTGGGAAGCTGCTTCAGGTTTATGAAAACAAAGCTCACATACTCTCTCTACCTCAATGATTTGACACTCGGTGCCCCGACCCTGCTTTAAGAGATACGTCCGAATCGGCTATATCTGCCCATAATGTTCATCTCTAATGAGAATGAGAGAATAGGAAGCACTATCATAGAGAGAGAGGCATGAATAATGGGTCTATGAACAGAGTCGATGTCGCGTTGTCTATAAAGCGGCCTTAAAATCCATTAGCGAACGTTGCAGGCATAAATAAACCGCAGTGCCTTAATTTCACTTCGTTGCTGGTGTGTTGTTGCAACCAAAAATAGCCAGAAAGATGGAGACGAAAAAACGTAAATGGAAACAAATGAGGCTAATAAATAAACGGGGGAGTGCATTGTAGACTCGGGCGGAGGAAGTCATATGCATAGGCATAGTCACAAAGGATTTTCGCTTTGGCTCCGAGAGGAAATAGTTTGTCATAATGCCCTTCAAATGGTGTCTTTGTAGCTTTTATGCATGCAGCTCTAGTTGCAGAGGCATCTGTTGACACTTACCCTTGAGCGCTCCAACTTGTGTTAATCCATTTAATCCCGCGAGGAGCAGCGGGAGCAGTGGGAAAATCGGGAAATTCACCAGCGGCCGACTCCTGCGATCGAGTTTGATTATTTTTAGACTGTCGCCAAGAGCTCCTCGATTGTTTCTATTTTTGTTTTTATTTCTGATTTTTATTTCGCTTTCATTAGATAAACGGTGAGGCTGCAACCGCCGCGGCATGCCACGCATCTCGCACGAATGCATTTTGTCAAGTATTTTTCTTCCCCTTCCCCTAATTGCACACCATTTAAAATAGATTTGCACTCATTTCGCGATTTTCGGTTAGCACACACCGCCTGAGACTAGGCTGTTTCGTTTGAATTCTTCTATTCACCAGAATATCTGAGTCCACGGCGCCACTTTGATCCGCTACCCGGAACGAACGAACCATCCACATCCACCGAAGAACACAAACGTCCACCGGTACGGTACGGTACGACCTAGCACATGCGACCCGACCGACGAAAAAATCGCGACTGAACACGAATTCTTGTTTCGTTTCCGCTTGCCCGAAGTCCACTTCGGCGGCGGGTTCGGCTGCGCTTCGTGCGGCTGCTTCGGGTGTTCCGTTTCTCACTCGTCACCGCTTGTTGCATGCTGTGGAACGCATTGGCGTTTGTTTACGCGCCGCCTCGGTTTGTTGTGGTCCAATTCCGCCCGTTTTGAGTGTAGACCGGGAACGGCACGGAATTTGTTGATGCATCTTCTTTATCAACATTTAAGATCATACTTTTATTAACAAAAAATTATTGACAAAAAATCATCATATTTATATTCATCAACATCTATTTATCGCCATTTCATCAAGGCAAAGCAAATTTTGTTTTGTTTCTTAGTTTATGTTTTACATTGAATACAAATATTAGCTGTTAACTGGATTCTTTAGTTTGTAATTATTAATATTAATTATTAATAAAAATCTTTATTTCTTTGTATAGTATTTACTTGTGAATTGGAACGTTTAAGTTGAAACACAAATGACAAAATTAGCATATTCACACATTGCACCATAAATAATGCTACTTCTGTCTTGAAAAGAAATGCACATTTAATAAAGGGTATTTTTCAATTAATGAATAATTAAAATATTAAATTTAGAATAATCGAAGAAAGTTTAAGGTAAAAGCCTGCTTATCAGTTATGTAAACAAAAATTTAAAACCAACACACTACAATAAGTTAATATTGAAAACTAACAAATGTTTTTAAGCTGACTGATAGTTTTTCTAACGACAAAGTCACATCATTTGGATTAGTGAAAAATGAGCTTAAATTCGGGCTGCGCTTTATTGACACAAAAAGTCTCCAATCGAATCGATATAAAACCGAATCGCAGTCCATTTTCTATGTTCAAAATGTTTATCCACCAACTCTTCTTAATGTTGCTTTATTTGTCCATAATTTAAGCTCTTTTTCAGGTTGTCAAGCCAACAAATTGCCAACCTTTGTGCTGCTTAGCTCGGATAGTTTCCATTGGAACTTGAAAACATCTCGAGCCCCAGATAATCCCTACTTGTTGCATCTGATTGCCCCCTTGGATCCATTGTACCCTCCAACTCCCTCGGATGCCTAGAAGGGGACGACGACCATTTGCTATCTAATCTGCTCGAGTGCCGCACTCACTCTCCAGCTGTTAGCTCATCTATTTCCAAACTGCAATAAAGCCAGACACAGTTCTGGGCCAAGAATAAAAAAAAAAAGAATAGAAATGGGAATATGCGTTTCCCAATGCGATGAATAGAAATCAAAGTGGAGACCCCGATATTGGACACTGTCCCTATATCATAGACGCCTCCGTTGCTCCGCTAGTCCGTTACCGGCGCGCTAATGAATTTCGAAATCAATTGAATGGCCAGCCCAGACGATATTGTATTAATTTATCAAAGTGCATATCCGAAAGGGCTTTCCTCTATAAATCGCTGCCTAATTTCCCAGCGTTTGTTAAATAATCAATAACTTTTCTACCCCAGGTAGTTTTTCGAGTGTGAAGTCGGTTCATTAATGCCGGTGCTCAGAAAAGATATACATTCGGGAAGTGTAAAATAAAGGTGTGTATCTTTTTTTTCTATAAAGGAATTGTGCGTGCATTTAGGAGCGGGCAGGTGTGGACGCTGCATCTCTCTCCCACTTGCAGACAATGTGCATTGTCTTTGCCAGCAAAGGAAAGGTCAAAGTGCGTTTGTCGCTGGATATATATACATATATATGTATATTTATGTGTATATATATGTGTTGCCTTCTCAAGTCCCGATTCTCGATGCCGCTTGCTCACCGCTGGCTCACCTTTTATGGCCAAGGAATGCAGGTAGAGGAGAAGGGAGAATTGTGGCAGGTAAACCATATTTCAAATGCTGATAATTGGCCAATTTACAGTCGGGGCGAGTTGCTCTGCTTGAGAGGTGAGATATCCGTCCATTGCCCGGTTGCCACGCTTCATTAGCACTCTGAGTGAAGTGCGGCAACTGCGCAGGGTTTCTAAATGGGACTAGTAATGGGTCAAATTAAACCAGGCTCTAAATTACATATATTAAATTAAATAAATGAGCACCAAAGAATGTAATTATCAAGTATTCTTTGTACAAATTCATGTAATTTATAGTGGCGAAAAGTTAATTTCTAAATACCATCAATAACCTGAAAACTATGTGACCCATACTCATTGATCCACATATTGTTTACCCAAATTGTTTACTATTTTACAACTTAAGCTGGCCTGATTAAAGATGCCGAGCCGAGTTCACATTACTGGCCACCTCAAGAAGTTTGGCAACCTTGCAGTGCATTCGGCATTATCTAGGCGGGAATGTTGACATTGGCTTTGTCGATTCCTGGCCCTATCTCCCTCTACCGCCCCACCCACACCCCCTCTCTGTCACTCACGACTGACTGACTGCCTGTTTGACTGTCATGTCGTTTGGCTTAAGCCTTGTTAATGACATGTAAGTTGCGTCTCAATTGCGGATTTGCGAGCTTCCCAAACGAAATGAAATGACATTTTGATTGTCAAGCCAAAGCCGAAAAAGATGAGGAGGCCAAGGGAATCACGAAACTTATAAATGCACTTTAATGTACGTGTTTAACTTTATTGGAAGGATGCGGATGCGTTGCCCTTGCCTTCTTTTCACTCGCTTCGCCGGGACGATTGTGCGCTCAAAAGTAAACAAATTACGTATACGTGCACACTCAAGATAATTGAAATTAGCGACTGTGACAGCATGATTACCTTCCCCAACATCTCCAGGGATCCGGATCCGCCCAGGCCACAAATCTCATGGACAAACACATGGAGGCACAGATACGGCGCTCAGATACAGAAACACACGCAGTTATCCAAAGACCCAAGACGCCCACTCACCGAAGTACCAAACCCCTATATTGAGTGGGTTTTTTGGACAGGCCACGAGTGTGGATGCTTCTGCCTTCCCCGCTGTCTATCCTCCACACTGGGAAAAATAATGTTTAATAAAAACAACTTCATTAACTTAAATCAAGCTAAATAATCCCATAAACTTTTTGTAAAACTACTAAATAGACTTTTAGTAACAATATTTTTAATTATAAATAATATTTTGAATGTAGTTAGCATTATACTGAATGCATAAGTTCTGTTATTATAATATTTTGCAGTATTTCTTTTTTTAATGCCCTTCTTTCAGTGCATCCTTATGCTTGAGGTTCCCCAAAACTTCAAAAACCCAACCCAGAACGCATTGGGTTTGGGCCTGGGGTTTTTGTACAATTGCTGGGATATATGATAATGAGCAGGAAATGAGTTGAGTGTGAAATTTATGAGCAGGAGTGCTGTCCTATGATTCCACAATGACTTATGATTGTAATTAAAAAATTTCCAGCGTTTGTAAATAAAATATTATGCCTTTCAAAGGTGTCGGGTTGAAAGTGTAAATCCATCCCTTTCACACATCATCTATCACCACGCACGGCACACTCTAATCCAGTCGGTCCTAAAAATATGCACAGATGGCACTCGAATTGGAAAAGCCACAACTCTCCCATAAAATTGTAATCCCATTAGCATAAACTAAATACGGCAAATGAAATTAAAAGTCAATAAAAGTTTAACTAGCGCAAACAATAAAAATCAATGGCTACTACATTCCAATGATCGTGAAATAAATCAGGACAGGGAACAAAAAACAAAAATATTTATAAAATGGCAAGCGATATAATTACGTTACTGGGATATGGCCAGCATAATTACCACACAAATACAAAATGTTTGTGTTTCAAATTACCAAATTAAATATTCTAATTTAGTGAAGTGTAATGAAGAAAAATCTAGATAAATATAAACTATCACAGGGTTAATAAAAATGATGAATAAAATAAAAAGGAAATATTTAAGCATTGCGTAAAATAAAACAAGCAAAGAGAAAACTATTTACATCCGTGAAGGGTATTATAATTTCAGTGAAGGAGACATTTGCGACCCTATAAAGTATATATTATTGATTGGCATCAACAGCCGAGTTGATCTAGAAATGTTCGTCTCTACGCAAACTAGTCTCTCAGTTTTAAAGCTATCTGAATGAAACTTTGCATATAAGTCTTATAAATACTCTCAATGCTATAGAAGTTTAGGTTTATAATCTAGACGATTTAATTAGGTTTTTCTTAATATTAATTACTATCTGGGTAAAGCAAACGACCTAACATTATTCCCCAAAATTTGGAGCTCACCTTTTAGCAAATTCTTCGTAAAATTTGCATTTGCTTTAATTTTC
Organism: Drosophila kikkawai; assembly: GCF_030179895.1. Taxonomy (NCBI): domain Eukaryota; kingdom Metazoa; phylum Arthropoda; class Insecta; order Diptera; family Drosophilidae; genus Drosophila; species Drosophila kikkawai. The sequence goes on from NC_091729.1 coordinate 9,649,742, forward strand.
ATTTGAATTTCGAGTTGAAAATGCACGGGATGGTAGCTGCTTATTAACATTTTGTTGGGTTTATGGCTTTTAATTAATATTTTCAGTAGTTTGCCGACGAAACGACCACCAGGCGAGACGGCAGCAGACGACAGAGATAGGGATAGCGATAACTCTTCATGCATTCATGCATTTATATATGCTTTTGTTATTGTTTTTATATTTGTTGTTAGCTATGGGCTGAGTGGGCGTGAGTATATCATTTGAATGGTTTATTTGTGTGGCGCTTTTTTTTTGGGAACTATTTCGTAATCAAGATAATCATAGAGTGGATTCATTAAAATCGAAATATGAGCAGCAACAAAAAAACGAAAAACACAAAAAAGCGACGCTTTTCAAGCTGCTGGCGGTCCCCTCAGCCCCCAAAACTCCAAACTTCGCCTCTGCCAGTGTGTGGCAAATAGTTTTGTAGATTTCTATCGAAAAAATGTTTGTTGTTTTTCGGTTTTTGGTTTTCGGCTTTCGTTTTTTGTTCGATGTTGTTGTTGTTTTCTGGTAGCAGAAAAATAAACAGCAGGCGACCACCGCCTATGGGCATAATTAATTACATATTTCAATTGTGCGACATTCGGGGATTACGAAACGGTTCGAATTGTCATTTGTTTGTTTTATGCCTGCCCTTTTCATATGGGGATTTTCTCGAGTACTACCATTGGGTATGGAAAATGAAAAGTTCATCGAATTTAGCTGTGGCTAATCCCATAACAAGCCACTTCGATCGATTCGTTGAGTCCCCTCTCTATCTAATCACTTAATGCCCGCCAGTAAGCCATTGTTTAAGATCCAGACGGGTCAGTCAATTTAACAGCCATCTATCATTAAATAATTTGTTAAATTTTTTACCAAACCAAAAGCGCCATGAAGACCCTCGGGAACCGCTGTTTAGTCTCTTTTCGATGTTCTTTTTCACTTTTAATTAGCTGTGCAGTCGATAAAAATGCGCTAAAAATGAACCGAAGCGGCTCCGGCCTCAAATACAACAATGGGAACTCTTCGGGGGCAGCAAACGATGGGGTTAAAGGCGGCAGGGGGGATCACGGACACACTAAGCCGGCCAAGAGATTCGCACGCAGGCGAATTGGAGAGACGGGGACAGCAAGGGGTTAACACAGAAATGGCAACGGAAATAGAAAAGAAACAGGGATCACTGCTCAGATTAACGAATCAATTCAAAATCAAATCCGAAATAAGAAGGTTTTCCTTTAAACGAAATCGTCTCAATAAAAGCGTTATGATTCCCAAAGGGTTTTGGCAAGTCTGCTTGATAAAAAATTATGTTTAAGCCTTAAGAAATTCGATTTACGGTAGTTTAATTTCCTAGAATATTATTGATTTGCAATATTACATTCACTTTTAATTTTATTTAACAAAGAAATCAATAACTTACTGTAGCCAAAGTTTCCTTTAAACGAGTGCTCACTGTAGCATCTGAGAATGAGGGACAGATTTTTAGCAGAGCCGTTGGCATTGGCAGAGGCGCTGGCGAAATGATCGCGTCTGAATGGTTAGTACGTGATCGGTTCATAAAACTAAAGGCGGCCATAAACTGATAATTTGAGAATTTATAAAAAAAAAAAAATTCGAAATGGGGATGCAGACATTGGGGTCTTATGGGTTTCGGACGATTGATCGACTCGAGTAGCCCAAACGAAGGCAGGAAGCCCCGACAATCATTAGTGATCCGAGTGATGATGATCTTCATGGAGACCTCTATGTTTTCTTGGAAGTTTTGATTAGGAAGCTTATAAGCCACCCAAGTAAACAGTGAATATTTTAAAATAGAAAGATTAATCATCTACTTCAAACTGAGTAAATAAAACTAAGAATCAAATACAAATAAAGACAAATATTATTAAATTCTATTTATTTCTTAAAAGGGAACAAAAGACCAAAATAACAAGAAAGGAAGCTAACTTCGGCACGCCGAAGTTTGTATACCCTTGCAGATTGTTTTTGATGTTTATATTATAGATTATAATACTGAAAACACTCACAAAACAGAGTTTCATTACATTTTACATATACTTATTATGTTTACAGTTTGACAGTTACAGTTTTACATTCCCAGCTATACATTTTCTCTACATTTACTGATCGTTTATATGGCAGCTGTATGATATAGTTGTCCGATTTTCATAAAACTTTTACCACAATTCTGAAATAATAAAAGAAGCTCATTTCTAAAAGTAGATAAGAATATGTCGAAAAACAACGAAGTTATAATTTTTTTCCTACTCATTTTCCGATCGTTCCTATGGCAGCTATAAGATATAGTCGTCCGATTTTCATAAAGCTTTTACCAAAATTCTGGAATAATATAAAATGGCCAAATCCCAAAAATGATGCAAAAATTTTGAAAAACAGCCAAGTTATAATTTTTTTTCTACAAATTTATCGAACATTTGTATGGCAGCTATATGATATAGTCGTCCGATCCGGCCCGTTCCGACATATATAGCAGTGAGAGTATATAGAAGACTATATGCAAAGTTTCATTCAGATAGCTTTAAAACTGAGGGACTAGTTTGCGTAGAAACGGACAGGTAGACAGACGGACAGACGGACATGGCTAGATCGACTCGGCTGTTGATGCTGATCAAGAATATATATACTTTATAGGGTCGGAAACGTCTCCTTCACTGCGTTGCAAACTTCTGACTGAAATTATAATACCCTGCAAGGGTATAAAAATGGGATACTTACCTACGAGAACTCAAATCACCTCCCCCTTGTTTTAGGTCCTCTGACTTTTACCGCTTTCTATTGATTTAAAACCTATTTGCAAAGAGCTCAAAGGCAAAAACTCTCCACAAAAAGTAGTAAACCTGAAATGTTTGTTGACTAATCTCTTTGCAGTCCTAAAAGAATGTGTTTCGAATTTCATTGCCGAACTTGATCCGTGATCCCTGTTTATGTTCCAGTTAGGCGAGAGCGAGTTCATGATTAAAATTTAATGCGTTTTCGTTTTAAGGCCTTCCATTGTGCAAACTCTTTCGACACAAGAACACAACTACAACAAACACACTACTACTGCCGAGTGGAGCTGCTGCTTCTGGCAGATCGTAAAACGACACAGTTTCCCCTCCCGGGTTTTATGATCGTCGAAGCTAATTAAAATATTTAGCTGGGGCGTTGCAACGGAACCGCGCTGCAAATGCACACACAAATGAAATTCGTGTTAATTTTTTTACGGCCCCGATTTGCAATTTGCCATAATTAAGCATTAGCTTTTGTGGCGTGTCATAAGTCGGGACAGACTGCGGGGAGAACGAATCGTTATCTTGCACCCAGCGGCAGGTCAAGAGTGCTGGCGACCCAAGACGACGACTATAAAAATTGAAAAAATTACCAACGCAACGAGATCGGCGCTCAGATAGAGATACGGGGATGCACAGATACAGATACTAGAAACCAACAAATACAAGTGAAGCATCTCGAATCGCAGCCATGAATGAAATGCGTACTGAATGAAATGGGTCTGGGAATTGTGTATCCCGGCGATCTCAGCTCGACTCATTGCCATGGCAAATTCGAGCTAAAAGATACAAAAAACAAAAAAAGAGAACTCTGCTCTTCCTCTCGCCCCATTATCATTATTATATAGTTTTTGTTTAGCTGTGACATCGCCGGATTCCCGTGTCTTTCATACGTATTTCAATCGTCGAAGAAGGGAGAAAACCGAATCAGGGTTGTGTGTCGCAGAGGCGTCGATAAAACCGCAGGGGGTCATAAATTTTTCGAGCTTCTTGCGTTTTGTTTGCCTGAGATATCAATTGAAGAAGCCGCCGCCGGGCAGTCCAGTCCAAAGTTATCGCCAAAAAAAGAGAAAGAATGCTCCACAGGGAGATACAAGTTCTGTTTCTGTTCTCTGTTTGGTTGCTGCAACCTTTTCGACTGCATTTCTGGGGTACGTTGTTTTTTTTATATATTATGGTATGTAAGAGTGTAAGAGTGGAATTATCGGTGAAGGGTATTTCCGATGGGGGCTTAATGGTATGACAACTGCAGCTGAAGGGCTTTGGAGACTTGAAATAATACAAATAACATTTCTATATAATTTAAGAGGTAGGTAAAAGTAACTTTACGCATACTTAGTTTGAGATACAAGGACCCTGATGAGTATCTTTCGAAAATATTAGTTTTCTTCATAACAAAGAGCTCTTCGTTTATACTTTAAGGAATCTGGGATTACGAATTTTCGAAAATATATCCCGAAATTATAGGAAATTTCTTCGTGTACCCCTTTTCATTTCTTGGATCTTACTTGCTGCTATCGCATACGATTTAGTGTCGTCTTTGCTGCTTATCTGCGGTGGCTTTCTTTCAGCGGACGAGGCCGTCAGATCCACCTCTCCGGCTATCTCTTCCAGTTCCCTGTATACCCCTCTCCTGGAAGACGTCTTGGGAGCGTGTGTCATCGCAGTTAAGTGGCGCGGCAAAGAGTTAATCTCGTCGATAATTATAATTTATGGCTCGCTGTGGGTTCACCTTCTTCAAAAATACTCCAACTAAGTCTGGATGCAGTCCTCTCTTTTCGTTTTATTTTTCTTTGATTTTGTTTGGGCGCTTCTTTGCCGTCTTTGCTGTGCTTCATCATAATCACAATTTTAATTGGAGTTTCGGCATAAAGGAAAAATTCAACGCATTGAGTCGTTGTTTATTTTCTGTTGTACTCTTTTTTTTTCTGCTGCCGTCAAACTGACAATATTTATGATTCAGATTGCTCATTGTAATTGATCATTGTCTGTGGCGATCATAAACTATGAGGTGTGCGTGTGTGCGCCTTTATGGTGCGCCCAATTATGTCAATCACAGTCAGGGGCTACTGTGCTTTTTCGTTGACCGCAGTTGTTACCCCCGTCACTGGCTCACTCACCTAGATAGATACTGGAACTGCCATTGTATCTATATCGTAATTTATCAAGTTGATAAGGGCCCGGGAGAAGGAGATAGCGTCTCCGCGATGTCTGGAGGTGGAATGATCAATGGCTGCCTATGATCGCAGCTAGTCCTTAATCTCGGCCGCATTAACTCAATTTGCGTGATAAATAATAAGCGCAGTTCAACGAGCAAATCGTCTGCCCAGCCACAATCATAATTTATCAGTTTTACGTTAGCACAGTGGTTGGAAACATTACTAAAACTAAGTTATCAAATATAAAAATTGGGTTTATTTTAAGTATTTTTATAAATAAAATGCAGCTTGATTTTATAAATAAATTTGTAGATATGTCAAGTGAAATTCCCTAGGTGATATACATAGATTTATACCACAGTCACAGCTTCAAAGCCTGGACAGAACGAATCTATTTAAAGACCCACTCAGCGGCATATAGTACCTCCCATTTGTGGGTCCCACCTCCAATTCCCAGTTCACAGCCACATCCAGCACCACGACCCCCAACCTCCGCCTCCTCCCGAGTGCGAACAGGCCCAGAGCACTTAATCATGCGAGTCTTGTTGCAGATTAACTCATTACTTAACACTTTTCCACCGCCGAAGATGAAGACGAAGGCGACGACGACTGACGGATGTTGATGAGCATAATTGTGTGGCCACAGTGTAAATCGGAAAGGCCAGCTAAACGGGCGAGATGAAGACGACAACACCTACAAATCAGCACAGGGCCCGGTTGGGTTGGATTTGGATTGCTTTTACATTCAAAAAAAAAACCTACGCCTTGAAATGATTAAAATGTACAGACCAAACAGGCAATAAATAAGCAATTAGTAATTATATGGAATCAATGTTGTTATATTTAAATTTCTGCAAATTAAATCTCCATTTTAACTTACTTTTTTCTCTGTGTATATGACCAGTGGGGGCGTGCCGCTCGGCATCGATTTGGACTGCTGCGTGCGTGGAGGAAAATGTTTCAAAATTGATGTTCACCTTCTGCCATGTTTGCCAACCCTCCCCCTTTGAAACGCGGAGGAGAGAGCTCTGCTAATGACTCGGAATATGTTTGTTGTATTTGCAGCATTAACATTCCTTTGGAGCCAAAATAACTTACACCCAAAGATTGCGCAAAACAGGCTTAAGTAGAACTCATCCAACAAAGTAGCTGCTCATCGATGTCACTGGGAAATGTTTTGTGCTGATCGGCTTGGAGTGCATTTGTGGTAAATTATACTCGTAAAGATTTTGAATGGCATATTTGGAATTAAGATTAATGATCTGCGATGAAAATAAACCGAGAGCTGGGATTCATTTGCATAAGGAAGTGCATATCTGCAATGAAATCATCAATTGAAAGGAATTGAAAAGAAGGAAGTGTCAAGACAAAGTTATAGGGGAAGAGAAAACAGTTCAGTTTATTGTTAAAACTTTTATTATTAATTTTAATAAGAAATACATCAGCAGAAAGAGGAATCTGGCCAACAAAAATTACATTTAAATTAAGTCAAACATCATGAGGAAATTTGTATTCAGTTTCCATATTTACTTGAGCATTTCCCGTTTTTATTATTCAAAATTATAGTTTTAATTATTTATTACACCTCAATTTTTCAACAAATTTATTCGAGGTAAGGGAAACTGTGAATACTTTCCGTTTATTATTTATTAAATTCATAATTCAAGTGAGTTTCTATTTCAACAGAAGGATTTATGTGATTTCTAGGCAAGCGTACTTGAGGAAAACTCTCACGAACACATCGAGCCACATAAAATGCGGCTGACAGACGTCAGAATCGAGAGAAATGCGTAGATAACTACTGAGAAATCAAAGCGAACCACTCCCAAAATCCCCCATTCCTCCTCTGGAGTATTTCATTTCATTTCATTTGTTTTCCGAATTTTCCCTACTGTCCAGAGCCATAACCAATTATTTACCAACACTCTCATGTCCCCGGCACATCCTGAACAATCGGAAATGCAGTCCAAGAATGCGAGTACAACCCTCTGCCACAGTTTCCATGGCCATTGCCGTAATTACAGACACTTTTGCGAACAATTGTGCCACAAATTTAATGGCTGCTTCTCTACCTGGATTGCATATGCAAAAAGCGAAATTTATGGCTGCCACGTTTGTGAAATCTTTTTCCAATTTTGTGGTTTTGTCCAGCTCTGTGATCATTCAACCAAATGATTCCGATCTTTCCCACCCTCCCCGACCAACAATAATCCCCCCCAGATCAACGGCAGCCATGTAGCTTAGATAGGCAAACGAAGAGATTGAAGAACTTTGGCCAGAGGAGCACCGCATTTGTAATCCTTTAATGGCCAACTATAAATGCACAAGCTTACAAGTCAACTGATAAATTCCCGCTCATTATATACCCTCTACGCCTAATCCATTGTGTTGGCCGATGACTAATACCTCGCATTTGTTGTGGCAGCAACGAAAATAAGACGATGGTCTCTGTGGATGTCTCTATCCAAAATTAGCATTAATAAGTGAGATCAAGAGATGTAAGGAAAACATAATACTAATTGATTAAGTTATCATACTTAGTAATCTTGTACTCCTCAAGTAGGTAATAATTTTTTATTATACAGTTCACGTTTTATAATTTTATATATTTTGGCCAACTAATACTAAGATCTATCTTGCCAGATCCAAACTTTCCCATGTCAAAGTTAGTTTTTTCTTTAACAAAACATCAACAGCATCGCCGAGGAGTATCTTTTCTTGTTGACTTGCTAATGAAAGCAAATGCATATGATTAATTACAAGGGAGTCTCTCTCCCTGTGACAGCAACAACAAATGAACATTTTTATGTTGCCTCAACCCCTCGACTTCGAGGCCCCGCAAGCCCCTTTTTTAAAAATAACATCAAAGCAAACAAAGGCCAGGGAAAATATGAACTGCAAACTGCAGGCGATTTTGGGGATGTACAAGAGCTGAGAGGGAAACTAGGGAAGTGGCGAGTGGAAAAACCAAAAACCCAGATGAAAATCTTGGCGACAGTTGAAAAGTTGAATGGTTGTTGTTGTTGTTGGTGTTATTATTGCCTTTGGGTAGATCCTCATTGGCATGGGCCAACTTACTGCAGCCTCCTCTTAGCATCTTCGTCTCCATCTGACGACTGTCTGGCTGACAGGCGACTCCACGCTTGACGTTTGACAGTCGACACTGTCCAGGAAACCTCAGGGGGAAGAGTCAAGGTGCAGCGATTTTCTCTGGCGATGGAAGCGTGATAAATTATTTAATTAAATGAAATAGGAAACTATTTAAAGTATTTAAAAACTTGAAGATTACATTTATTCTAAATATATTGAGTACAATTACTACTTTAAAAAATAATACAAATCGCAGAAGTTGCTAAACCAAAATGAACAATTATATGTTGTATACTTTTAACCTTTTTATCTATTTATCTCTGTAAATCTTAATAACAAACTTCAAAGAAAAGAAATCGAATTTCTGGACATCCAATTAATTAGCTGTCGCACACATCCTTACGATATGTCAATCAATTTCTAGCGTGAGTCACGCTCCCATTCCCACCGACAGGCAGACGACACTTTTGCTTCCTTCTCAACATTTAACATTACTTTTTTTTCTGTGTTTTTTTGTCAGCGGCTGCCAAATTCCGATGGCGAGATGTCGGGAGATGGCGATGGTGAGATGGCAGCATGCAAATTGCGAATTGCAAGGGGGCCAACGCACAAATCGAGTTGTCGTAAAATTAGCACTTAATGCTTTAATTAATTACTGAGACGTGCGATGCGCGGGAATCGAGCCGAAGTTTGCTCCGGCCGATTGTTGTTGCTGGTTTGGAGTTGCTGCCTCAGCCCGATTGTTGGCTGTTGTTGGTGGTTGTGTGCGGGGCATTTAATGCATTTCGCATTTATTTATGGCCATTGGATGCGCGTAACTCAGCGACACCCATCCCGCCTGCTGTCCCATGTTCGGCCACGTCAAGTGTCAGGCCATTTCGCCGGAAAGCCAAGGAATACAAAATGCAAAATGCAAAAGTGCTCGCATGCCCGCAGAATTCATTGGGCATCTCTCGCAAATATTTCACACTTTCACAAAGGGCAAAGTCGCACTCTGCTTGTCTTCATGAATGGACTTTGTTGGCCAGGGACAGGGACTGTTGTTTTCATGGGATCACAGGGTACGCAAAAAATATTGCGGTTTCAGTCTTTATATTTTGGGTTCAGTGAGTGTGTCGACTTTGTCTTATCTGGTGGCTTGAACAAGATGCAATTTGGTTAACTGAAAGTCTTGCTTTGACCTAAAAAGAATTCTTTTGAAAAGTCATTCACATTACAGGTAAAGAGGAACCAGGCACAATTTTATACTGTTGTATGTAATATGTTTAATAATATGTTTAAAATATTTTTCAGTATTTCTATAAATATGATAATGAAATATAAGTGAAACGATCATCATTTGTCTTAATTTTTGTCAGTGTATTTCAAATTATAAATTATTTTAAATGAGTTATTATTATACAAAAATTATTCTAATGCTCTTTTCTATATTTCATACACAGAAAAAAATGTATGCAGTAAATTCCACCAATTTCACAGTGCCCCAACCCAAAATCATGGGTTGATTTTACTGTAAGCTACAGCATAACGATGTAACGCGTTACATCTTATGACTGCTCTACAGTAAATCCAACCACGATTTTGCAATAAAAAACCCCAAGCTACGAAAATGGTGAAATGCTATATTTCACAGATTCACTGTAAAAAACTGAGCTACGTAAAACTAACAGTATCTTGACTGCAGCTAACAGTAATTTACAAAGACACATTACTTTGAACGTAAGGGTAACTGTAATTGGCTGTCAGAACAGTTTCGTACAGTCGAAAATCCAACAACAAACTACATTGACTGTACTTTACTGTAATTCAACCCACAAAAATAGTATATTCAACCAACGAAAGTTTTTTCTGTGTTCGCATACAAAATAAAACTGTTGCACAGTAAAATCCTTTTGATTTATGGATATTTGTTTACCCTAAATATTGAGATCTTCATCCTTAAATCGATTACAATTTAAACTCATCAACCTTTGATAAGAAAAACGCATCTCATCTCGTCTATCAGCGCAATTGTCACATGATTAAAGCCAACGAGCGATATATGAATACCTTTTCAGGCGCAGTCCACGCCCTTTTAGCCGTGAATTAATGAATGACCACATGACCGAATGATGGATGAATTGATAAAGGCAAATGGCGAAATTGTGTATTTGGTGTGGCCATTGTGCGGTCCACTCATCTGCGATATGGAAAGCAGGTTCCGTCTTATCTCGGCCTTGTCTTGACCCCAAGTTATTGTCAACATTGTTGATGGCCGGTATTGTTATTGTCGGCTGTGCGGATGCCAAGGCATGTGATTCATTCATTTGCCACAGTAATGCCACCGAAATACAATTTATCTGGCTTGGGGGATTTATATACAAACGCTGGCCAGACAGAAGATACAGATACAAAACCGCATCCGCACCCAACGAAATCCTTTTTGGCCACTTGACTCATTAGGTCCGTATTGATACCGGGCCCACTGCATCATCATCATCATCATCGTCGTCGTTGTGGCCGAGTATCATCCTCATTGGCATCCGTTGGATCTTCTGGTGTTTGCATGATTTGCATTAATTTGGCAAATGTTGTCGATACCGGACGCCGACGATAAGCGCTGACATGCCCAGATCCATTTGGTCATTAATTAGCCCACCAGCTTTCCACCAGCTTTCCCTCATCCTCGGCTCCCTTCTGCCCACATGAAAGCCATGACATTGCATAATAAATTACCAATTCATTTCAGATTTCGCACGTTCTTCGGCTGCTGCTTTGGTTATACATTTGATTTGCTTTCTCCAAGAAAAAAAAAACTGGGAAGAGAAACCTGTGAAGGGTTTGGCGTTCAACAAGTAAAAGGCATTTCAGGTAATGTTTATTATTAAAAATTCATCAGTTGAAAACTGATGTAAAGTACATGTGTGAAGTTGAGATGTAGAGTTTTCAGATACACTTTTTTAATCATCTTTTAGTGCCAACAGCAAAAAATGCTTTTAATTATTCGTAATTACAGCACTCAGAAACTTTTAAAAGCTTTTAATGGGCAAGATTAAAAATTAAAAATGTATTTTTATTTGAATTTTCCTGTTAATATATTATATAAAGAAAGGTATATAAAGTTAACAACTATTCCAATGTCCTATAAACCATTAATATCACAATTCATAAGTATTAATTAAATACAAGTCACTTGATTAAGGCACAAATTACGTAAAAAACATGTTTCCCACCCACAAAAAACCAACTTCCCCTCCCTTGGAAATGAATATAAACGATCTGTACAATGAAATAAATGCTGGCCAATCGAATAAAACAAATTGTGATTCATTAGAATACCAAAGAGAAGCAGAACATTCCCTGCAATCGCTGACTATTTATGTCAAGTTAATCGGGGCACAGAAAATAAAACGAACCCAGAAGAAATGAAATTTTTGCTAATTAAAGTTAATATTGACAAATGATGGGGCGTTGGCGAATGGACAATGCCAAGATGTCATGTGGACCCCACCATTTCGCCCTCGTTCCCAACTCCCAGTCCCTTTCTCCAGCCTCCGATGCGCCGCCAAGTGGTGACAGATCTATGGGTTTGGATACTGGGAACTGATGGAGATTGTGCACTGTAAAAATATTTAAGAGCTTTTAGATTAAAACAAATAAATAAAGCTACCACTTTCTAGAATATTTTATAAGATAATAGAATACTATTGGTAAGCAATGGTTTATGTAAGCAGATGTCTTATTATTTTACCCAAGCCATTATTAAATAGTATTAACATTTAGAAAACTAGAACTAGAAACTACACATAAATATTTTAATATTTTTAAAATTCGAATTTTCTCAATTTTTAAAATGTTTTGAAATGGAAACATCTCTTTTTTTAGAGCCTTAAGGAAGGTTTTAAAGTCATAAAACCTCCGCCCAGGTAGTATAATATGGGCATTTCCACAGAAAGGTCCACCGCGGCCAAAACACTAAAACTTCTCTAAAATGTTTTTTTTCCAACATAGTAACATAAGGAAAAGGCCAATTGATTAAATTTGAAGGGCTTTATCATATTCTAAAACAAATTTCGAAATATTCGAATGCATATTCGCGCAAACACGATTTTTCATTATTTTGATGAAAAACATCATAAAAATGGGCCTGTTTTCTTTTGTTAATTACATCCAAACCGAGGCACTTACTGTTGACTGTTGTTTACTAACATCACTAGAAGACTGCAAAAAGTCGAAATAAAATAGATATATGCTCTTCCAATTTACTTATAATAGTAAAAAATACATGCAAAGTATGATAAAAAAATATGTCGCATGCGACATGTCGCGTGCGAATATGATTAAAATTAAATAAAAAATAAACTACGCTATATTTCTGCTTGTAAATTAAAGCATATGAAAGTGACATTATTGCATCATATTTTAAAATTTGTTTCATTAAAATAGTCCCTGCCGTTTCGTTGAAATCAGTGTTTAAACAGCTCGCCGCGAAAGTGACTTCTGTTTTTGTCGCGTGCGAATCCTTCATTTTTTTTAATTTTCTTAAAATTGAGCAAATACTCAAAATCAACATTTGCACCATTATAGTCCTAGGCAAGAGTTATAAGTTAACATTTATAAAAATAAAAAAAATTAAATGTACCATCCTTTTTTTTTAGCTTTGAATGCTTACGAATGTCGCGTGCGACATTATGGAAATGCCCATATATTTTTCCATTTTTCTTTGTTTATCTTTTCTTACAGTGTATAGGGGTCTGGGCGGCAAGCTCGTGTCGATGTTGCCGCCTCCGCTGTTGCGCCGGCGAATGTTGAACGTCGAATCATGTCGATGTCGCTCGCGTTCAGATGCGAACGTAAATGATGCATGTTTAATTGCCGGCGCATAAATTAAATTTTTGGACACTGCGTGCGAGTGGGTGCGACCAGTCCCCACATTCGCATTGTTTATGGTGTTTTTTTTGGGGGGTCGGGGTCCCTTCTACAGCTGGTTGAGGCCTTTCCATGCTGATATGCCTAATCAGCTGGTTCGGCTCGATCTGTTTAAGCAGACAGATCAAGGCTTTGGCGGCAACTTCACAAAATTGAAGACTTTAGACCCAAAGCTTTGATTGCGAGCTCATTAAATCTGTAAAAATAATAATGGAAGAAGAAATTAGTAATAAATGTAATCCCTTTAAATAAATTGATGAATTTTTAAAGAAAAATCTAAACAATCATTTACTTTTTATTAACTTTACTTAATTCAAGACATTTTAGTCTAAAAAGTGCATCTTAAAAGCTTTTTAAACTAACAAAACCCCCATTAAATTGCATCTGCGCCCTAGTGATCGATTACGCAACTTTGAGTCCTCATTAAACCTTTCAGCATTTAGCCATCAATTTCAGATATTCGTGCCTATGTTGGCTCTCCAGTTGAACAGAGAAAAATCATAAGAAATGCACTGCAATTGACACTCGAATGCATTTTTAATTGTTGTTTTATTATTTTGCCAAATTAGCACGTCGTTGAGTGGATGGAAAAAAGCAGGGAGAGCAGCGCATAAGATAAAGTGAGAGGAGCACTTCAAAGGCCCTTTTGGGGCTGAACCGTGCTAATGTGCCGCTATAGGGCGATCGGTCTGGCTAGATATCTGGCATAAATCATAAAATAAATGCCAGAAAAAAAAGTAAAAACCATTTCCACTCTGGGCAAATGCAAATAGAAACGAGACAGAGCAGCAGAAGTTTTCCGTAAATGTAAAAGAAAACATTTTTGGGAAGCGCCAAGCTGCCAAGTGGGTGGCAACTGAATTAATTTCGGTTTTTTTCCCCCCATCTTCTACTGCTGGGCGCTGCTTTCATCAATTTTATTATTTTTCTTCTTTTGGGTTTTATGTTTGCGTGTCGAGCTGAGAGAGACGCAAAATAAATAAAAACTTTAAGTACTTTTTCGAAATTTGTTGTTGTGTAATCTTAAGTAGTGCGGCGTGCACACTCATAAACACTCACACTGATTCACAAAAGCACTCGCACGAACACTCACACTAGCACTCCCACCCAAACAGTCAGTCGTGTTTGTATGTTGACATATTAATGCAATTAGTTTTTGGGTCGGGCTGTGTGCTAATTTTATAGTTTTCCCTCAATATCTAGTATATGCACTTCTGTCTGGGGGAATAGGTGGCAAGTTGCAGCTGTTAGTGGCAGTAACGATCCTATAATGAGTTTTAAAATCGATGTATTACAAGAAACTCCCCAAGAGAAGCCTTTCTAACCTACAACACATTACCCACACACTTTGTATTAAATTATAAACGCTAAAGTTTCAATATTGCCCGGGCATAAAACATACTTCATGTTGGTTGGGGGATCACCCACTGGAAAAATCAACCTTTGGCCATTGTTGCCACGCAAACACAATTATCCTGCGCAGTTTGTTATTCCATGATTATGAACCCCCGACAGCGTTGGCCATGCTAAACCAAATTACATGGATCGCAACAAAGGAATGGACCCAATTCGGTGCCATAATTTATGGGATGTACGCTCTAAAAAAAAAAAAAAAACTGGGTATAGAGAAAGGGGACACTAGGCCAACCCATTTCCGCAATGCTGCGCAGAAGGCTAATCAACATGAAACAACCCCCGGAAGAGATGCTAAAAAACTGAAAGAACCACCCGTGGCTATGTCGGAACTCTCAGCATCCCGAGCTGTAATCCCAGCTGTAATTTTGACGCTGATCCCGCAACTCTTAAATCATGTTTCTATTTATGTTGTCGCAAGAGATTTGCGTGTTTCTCCTCGCTCCTCCCCATACATATATCTTTAATGAAAGTCCCTCCAAGAAACCCGAATAGTTTTGAGCTGAGCTTGGAGAGGTGTTGGTAAGCCGGCTTAAGGATAATACCAAGCGTTACTTTTGGCACCCTCTGCCGTAACTGGTTCTCAAGGGCGGTTTTGTTTTTTGTTCCTTTTAATGGAAGCCACCCCATTTCCTTTCCGATCGATCATCCATTTTAATTAGCAACAGCGTGTCGATAGCATTCACAAACTATCAATTTCACTCACCCTTCCCTGTACCGTCTTTGGCTATTTACATAAGTTTGGATCACACGTGACGAATCCTGAAGTGCCCTTGCCAGTCCTGCTCTTGCTCCTTTCTACTCTCGGAAAGGGGGCGTGTCCCCGGTTGAGAGGACACTTCGATATGGTTTTGTCACTGCCACTGATAGACACACTCTTCTCCTTTCCAATCACTCGACAGTCGAGAGAGATCCTGCGACAGCTGCACGAGTAGGTGGCCTGCAATTGATAAATGTGAAAAGTGCTACATATGGTTAACCCAGAACGAGAAAGAGAGAGTTCCTCGGGGAATTTGTATCCACTTAATGGATATTTGGTCTTTGGTGATTAAGTAACTGTGGGAAAGAGCAATAACCTAGAGTGTATACATAGGAAACTATACAAATTTTGATAATATAAGGCTATTAAGAAGTGATTAGAAGATTTATTAGTCAGCTAATAATTTACATTGAATAGCACACATATAAAAAATGTATATACTTACAATTTAAAACCAATTTGTTGACATTAACTTGGCAATTCATTCTCCTGAAAAGTATTTTCCCTTAATGTTACTTTTTTTGTTTGGCACAAATGGTTACAAATATCCCATGCCAACCTGTCTTAGAAGTTGTATTCTCCATAAAGCAGTTTTCAATCATCGGCTCCATTGATGATGATTCATCGCTCACCGCTGGATGCACTCGAAAAAAACTCTAAAAGGCACTCCACAGGATTAACCTCTTCCATGACATCGCGTCGCGTTGTTCCCGATGATGAGTTTCAATTTTGAGCCGGGTTCGGCTTGAAGATCGATTCTGAATAATTATTGATCATATTGTTATCCACTCTAAAGACTTTTCAATTAATGTGTGCCAGGTTCTTTTTGTCTTGCTTTTGGTTAGGCATTTTTTTGTTGTAATTTTTTGAGGCTAACCAAATGCCGTTTTGGCCTGGCTTGGTGCCCTGCAGTTTGGTTTGCCGCCACAGCGGCTGTCTCTGTTATTGCATTTTGTAAAGTAAACATTAAACATGCCAAGTGCTGCTGTCGCCCGTTTGCCACCCACAAATTACACACATACATGGATGCGGTGGGGAAGGGGCAGGGAGGGTGCGGCACACACAGCTGCACATTATGCAAATATTTACTTTGCGTTGATGAGGCTGATGAACAGGACACCGATGACGACGGTCCATTGATGATGCCACTCGTCGTCGTGGCCCGTTGGCAAAAAAATAAAAGGCCGAAGCGAAAGGAAATAAAGCCAGGGCGAGATCGAGATGGGTGGTGAATTGAATGGCAAAAAGTGCTGCACAAATAATGTCATACGGCTGCCTCATTTGCTTTAACCCACCAACTGCCACCCACTCCTCGGTCGCATTGCCAGTCGCCACCCCATAAGGACAACCCCTTGGCAACCTGCTGCTTCAACTGAGAAGCTCCGGCTATATGCGTTTTATCCTTTGGTTGAAGTACCCTTCAATGAAGGGGGGTATATTAGCTAGATACCTCTTAAAGTCAGGAGGTATTTCGAGGATACCTTTGACTTCGTTATAGTTTCTGAGTGACCATAACCCAGAGAAATACAAATTTCAAAAAATAAATTACTTCCATTTAATTTTTAAAGGGTATTTCCAAGTCCCAAGACATGTCCTGTGATTCCCCACTTGTTTGCCCTAAGAGATGAGGCTGAGTTTCTCAAACTGCTGTTAGCATAAATTTCAAAATTAAAATCGCAACGAGGCGACATATGTAGGCAGGCGCACAGGGGGCGTGGTTGAAGGGGTGGTGGTCCTGGCAGGGGGTTGCAGTGGGAGGAGTTGCAGGGCTGTGCGTTCACGTTCGAAAAGTAATTATTTCAAGCAAAGGCAAGGCGCCAGGGTTTTTGTTTAGCCCTTCTTTACCGCTCGGTTTTTTGTTTTTCATTTTCTATTTTGCAGCTGTCACTACGGTTTGTCATTTTGCTGGAATTAGCTTAGTTTTCCCTCTCTCTGGGCCTCTCAATATTCCACATTTCTCACCTTCTCCAGTTGGCTTGTTTACATGGACAATAATTATAAAATTTACGTTTCATTGTAATTGTTGAAATAAATCAATGTCAATGCAATCCATCTCTCTCCAACCCTCTCCCTCGCGGAGTTCTCCCCTGGAAAACCCTAAGGGGGTGGCTCCTGCCTGCGTTTTTGTTTCGATTTAATTGCTTGTTAAAGTTGAATTGTGCTGCGATTGCACGTTGCACTTTGAATGCTGCACATCGCCGGGACTTAATGATGCAGGAATTTGCTGACTTTGCCGGAAAAAATCAGTGAACTGAAAAGGGGCGGAAACTTCCTTCTTTTCCCATTTGAATCCTACGAAATCAACTTGGACTTTGGGCCGCAGACAATTTGCTGGCGGCATATGAGGACAACACATTACAGAAATCATTCGAAGTAAAATCCCAATTCATATAATGTTCATTTTTGCATTCCACTCGGACAAAAGCAGCCCAAATGGAGCTTCATTAAATGTTGGACTCGAGCCGAGAGCAAGCCCAAATTGCGCTCCAAAAAATGATGATATCCGCCCTTTCCTTCCATTTATATATGTGCGGTGTTGCACCCAAAGACTCCAACCGATTGTAAAATGTTTGCCATCGTTTGGCCAGGCCAAAAAACAGGGGGAGGGGACAGACATTTGAAGTATTAAATAATTTGGCGCCATTGTGTTCACACCACAGCCAACAAGCCAACAGTGGAAGTCCTGCCATGTTTGAGTGCATTCATGGGTTTGTGTGTTTTCAAATTATTTCTTCATTTTCTGCACAAATATGCACAAATAAAAAACAAGCAGTTGTGAGAGTAGGAGAAAAAGGCGGAGCAGAGAGCGGAAAATGGCACAAGGCATTGTTGGTTTGGCTTCCTTGTGATCTAAGGATAGATTTTTCACAATATTAGAAGGGTATTTGGGTGAGGGAATAAATATGGAAAATATTTTATAAAAGCAAATGGAATGTTTTTTATATTAAATTTGATTATTTTAAGAAAACTGCTGTAAAATTCTTTATATTTTTAAAAATTTAGATATATTTTATTGGGACTCAATTCACACTTATCGTTGGCCAGAAGACTAGAGGAAAAACAGAACTCGATCGGACCTTAATACTTCATTGCGTGGTTGTATTCTAGCGGTCACCGATTTTTGAGCTTATTAAAAACAAATATTATTATTTTAAAATATTTATAAAGCCCTAAAACTCATTCTTAACTTGAATCCTTTTTCTTTACTTGAAAAAGGAAAGTGTTTATGTTCTCACTTTCCAACTATAGAACATTGCCTCTTCGTCTATTACAACTGACTTGCGGTTATTTTTCTTTAGTTTTTCAGTGTTATCCGTTGTCATTATGTAGTTGTCTGCATTATTTGCCGTTTGATTCTTACAATTTCTGAAGCATGTCTGCATGTTTGCATGCGATGACAAAAGGATGAGGATAATAATGATGCTGCTGCCAAGCTCCTTTGGCATGTTTTTATTTCTAGCTAGCATTCAGTTCAGTTCAGTTCAGATCCCGTCCCATTTGGGCCCTTGTCGTCTAGAATAAACAACGTAATTGCGAGTTTGTGTGGGCGACACAACAGCAACATCCACATGAACATCAACATCAACTAGAACACCAGCAACACGACAAACTGCAACTGCTGGCAGCGCCACAGGAAGATGAAAAATACATCTAAGCTGGCGACAAATAATCCCAAATGGGAAATGGAAATTCTCTTAGCCCAGCGATGCTGGAGACACCAAAGATGCCCATTTAACCAGGCGGCGGTCCATCCTCTGCATCTATCATAAATGTCAGCTGCTTTACGATCAGTTGCCCTTTGACTGTTGCTGGTGAGGCGCTTCAAAAGAAGGCCGGAAAGGCCTGATGCAGGCAACTTATACAAACGCACACAACACGCATACAATAATAAAATTTATAGCATGCCGTGTATTAAACGGCACGCGGCTCATTCCCGGAACACATGTTGCATCTCCTCCAAGCAGCCATCGAATGTTTGCAGGGGGCAACGAAAAAAGGGGGGAAACTTATAGGCACAGTGGGTTGACTCAGCAAGGATTTGGGATACTTAATTACACCATATAATTGTAAAATTTATATAAAAATAAATTTTAAAAAAATCTATAAAAAGTTATGGAGATTCATAACATCTAACTTTCACCTTTTCCCTATTTTATATGTATTTATTTATATTTTATATAATCCAAGAGCTAAGTTGAACCATTCTCTAACAATTAACAACTTAATTAAATCCCTGCTGATCTCAGGACACTGTTGCCCAGACCTTTGTATGACATGTATTCAGCTTTGTTTACTTCATAATTTGTTTTCTGCGTTGTTGTTTTCATCTTTTCAGTTTCGACCGCAGAAAAACCTTTCATTTTTTTCCAGCTTACTTTTTGTCTTTTAGTTGGCACCGCTCGTTTTACGAGCCTATCTGCCAGATTGCTGTTTGCTCTCCGCCGCCGTTTGGGTCACATTTTATTTTTGCTAGTCCTCTTCCGCCGGCATCGCCTGTCATTTCCACCAAAATGGGGAAAAAATAAACATTGTTTTTTCTGCCTTGGTTGGGCAATTAAACTGCAGTTTGGTTGTTAAACATTTATGCCATGCTCTCGCCTCTCGACTCTTTGACTCGTCTTGACTCTCGGGCTGAGTGATTTGTTTTATGTAGTCGTGTGTAAGTGGGCGGACTGCGGTGCTGGGGCGTGGCCAGAGTGAAAAGAAATAAATTTGTTGTACGTGGCGACCAGTGATCAAGTTGTCAGCATTTTACCCTCCATTATCCGCCACTCGAAAAGTTGAAAATAGCATGTACAAATTCCATTAGAATTGTTTGCAAATTTCATTTGCAACCAAGCGGCTTCTGTGTGTGTGGGGTGGAAGGGAAGGGAAAAGGTAATAGACAGCTGGCCACCATAGCGGACATCCGGCTAATGCGACCCTATTCCATTTCTGGTTCCGGAGAATACGCTTGCGCACCATTTTCGCAAACTCTCGCACTCGAGTGCGTCGAAGTGCGAAGTGCTCAAAAATTTTCCCAAAATGAACTGTGAAAACTCGGTGCGTGGTTGCATGTCCAGTGCCCCTATTTCACATGGGTCAGCGGCTGGTCCCCTTCCCGGGGATTACACGAAATAATGGCGCATAAATCCGGCAGTGGCAAATGCAATTCAATGGCCACTGATTGCCTGGTTTCCACAGATTTTGCCGAGTGTCCTTGTGAAAAGTGGCGGAGGGGGTGGAATGAATCGACTGGGGTGGAGTGGCCAGGGGGATGACAATGGCAAGGCTGCCATAGGTGATCATGGATGCGTAATTGTTTATTGGTTTTGCGTTAAGAATTTGTTGTGAGGAAAACTGAGATTGTTATTCACAATATGGGTCGGGAGAGATTACTTCTTGGGGATGGGAGTGCATGGGGTAAAAGGTGTTACATAATATATGGGTGGATTCAGAAGGAAATGAACATATAAAAAGTATGCTAATTAAGAATTAAGTTATCTGTTATTTACCAACATTATCTTTTAGAATTATACATTTTATAAATTAGGCAAATGCCAAAAATCCTTTCGAAGCCCATCCCAGCTAACTAGAACTTTATCAAATTTCCTAAAAAACCTTCAACATAAATCAGAGCCCGGCATAAGTTTCCCGACTGACTGCCACTGCAGCAGGCTAATTTGTGATTTTAATTTAGTTTATTGCCGCATAGACAGTGCAGAGATGCCAAGAAAAAATGGAACAGGGAAAAGCGAAAAGCCGTCGAAATAATGGAGAAGGAGCAGCCGCAGACAGGCGAAAGGCTTTGGCTTTGGCAAATATATATTTTTCCCTTTTATGCGCTTGCCAGAAAAGTGCGGCAGCTGCTTTGAAGAGGCGCAGTCTAACCCTCTGAACCCCGAGTCTTCCCGAATCTCTCCCCTGTCCTGGAAGCGACAATTTTAGAAATTCAAGAGGTTGCCGCATGTTGCAAAATGTCGCACTCTCGCCGTTGCCAAGGTCGCGTGCGGCACGTGATGGGAAAAAGGAGCGCACACGTCGATCGGATCACAACATAATCCGGCCCTGAACCTGGGTTATCACTTTGGTAAATACGAGTATCTCTGGCTCCCTCTCGGGATCGAATATCAATCAATTGGCTGCCAGTGACATTCGAGCCAGCGACTGTGTGTCACAGCTCTAATCACCCAAAAGATGCTCAACACATTTTGCAAATTGCTTTCAGTTCTCAAATTGTGGGAATCGAACAGGGGACGGTATTCATTCGGCGGGGGTTACTTGAAGTGCGGGCCTTAAAATCGAATGTGGAAAAAAGTACAATTACAATTTCTATATTTCTCTTTGTTCTATACACCCAGACTTGTGAAGGTTATCAGCTGGAACGGCGCTCTCGTTGCGATAAGAACTGCAGTTGGAAAAAAAGAGGAAAAGAATACAAAAAAACTTAAGCCTCATATTCTTTAGAAATGTTTAGTGGATCATATTTCTACTTGATACAGAAATCTAGCATCAAATTCCAAATGAAATTCACCATTAAATTCTCAGAAAAAATACTTATATAAAGTGATTATTGTTGATTAATAAATTAATAAGTTTAATGATTTGCCTACATAACTACATACTTCGTGTGTATATAAAATAACATACATAATTTCGTTTCGAATCAAAACGTGAGCGATAATTAAATTATTTAACTTCAGAGCACCGAATCGTCAACAACATTTATTTTGGGGTCCGAACGCGGCATTAAAATGAGAAAATATATTCTTCTCCTGGAACTTTTGGTGATCTTACACGGAACTGTCTGCTCTTTTGAAGATGAAGACTACCAGACTGAAATCCAGAAAATCGATGCAGAAATTTTGGTAAAGGAGAAAGAGTTGCAAAAACTGGAAGCAGAGCTCGATGCATCTTTGGAAGAGTTAAGCAAGAATAATTTAACTAAAGAGAGAAATTATGCGAATGATGTGGATAATTTAAGTAAAAACAATTCAGAGATATACGAAAACAAAGATCTTGAGCAAAAACTTCAGGCCTGTCAAGCAAATCTTGAAAAATGTAATGATAATAATCCAAACTGTCCTGGATTGGTTAAAAATATGGAATTGAAAATAAAAAATGTAGGAAATAAAATTTCCAATTTTTTTATTACAAAATTAAAGTTTTAAAATAAAAATAAATAAAGAATGCCATCATTTCCATTTAAGCACAAGTTTTCTTATTTTTTTGCAGCATTGGTAATTACTAAAAAGGTTTGTTCGAACATAATTTTTTGTAAATAACTTGTATAGCATTACCTTTGCCCTCGATTTCTTTTCCACTCAACTAAAATGGTTCGAGTTGAATGATATGCATATCAAAAGCTATACAAACTGCAAAATCTTCTTTTTTAACCTAAGTGTCTCAATATTTTCTTTAAGCTATATCTTGTATTCGGTACATAAATATAAAATTAGACTTTCGTAAGCTGATTTTCAAATCCAAGTGTATATAGTTTTCTACTTCGTAGAATGAGATTGAACACGTCATTGTTTGTATATATATATATTAGACTTCTGCATGAATGCATCCAAAACGACAAATGAATCACTTATTCTAGAAACGGGAACACACTTTTTACTGCACAGTATACTTGGGTGTGAGTGAGTAGGGTAGTATTGTATATTTTGACAGACAGTGTTCTCACTCATTCCATAGCTGTACAGCTGTTTATGAGTACAGCAAAAATGGTGTGCAGTAGTCAGGCACTGTACAGTGTTTTGGTGTGCAGTTGACTTATTGTACAGTGAGTGAAACTTCATGACTGGTACATGCACACATATAGAGTTCTCGTGTGTACTATGTATTTCTTATAAAGAATTTTATTTTATTAAAGAATTTATATTTAAATTTTTAATATTAGAATGGAGAAACATTATTTTATGTACCATTTTTATGCACTTATTGAAGAATACTGAACTCATCTGCACAGTTGTACACATACAACTAACAAGCTGTACAACTAAAAAGCTGTACAGCAAATATAGTACTCACTCCCGAAGGGTACAACCATATACTGCACTCACGTAAAGTGGGCACACTAAAAATGTTGTGCTATCTACTTCTGGCCTATAGAGTATACTGTACAGAAAGGATTGGGTGCAGTATTTTTAAGAACTCTACACTACTGTACAGATCTGTTATGCTACAAATGAGTACATTCATGCAGAAGTCTAATATATATATACATAATCTGTCGTATAAATTTAATAGAAAATACTTTGTACTATATTCTATACGTATTTAAAATGAGCGATGATTAAATCCATTTAAGTACAGAGTACCGAGTCGTCAACAACATTACACAGTTCTGAACGTGGAATAAAAATGTGGAAAAAATATATTTGCCTCTTTGAACTTCTTCTGATTATAAACGGAAGTGTTTGTTCGTCTAACGGGAATATAAGAAAGACCATCGAGAACTACAAAGAACAAATTAAGGCCAAAGAGCTGGAATTGCAAATACTGCATTCAAAATACGAAAACTTTTTAACCGAGTTGAGCGAAAATATATTAACAAAAGTGAGAACAGATGTGGATAATTTAAGTGAAGTCAAAAAGGAGGTGGCTCGCCTTAGAGTCAGCCTCGGACGTAAAGAGGAAAGTCTTCGGACCTGTGAAATGAACCTCGGACGTGTGGAGGATGAATCAAGTGAAAGAAGCAGTCGAGAAAATATTTCGTCATTTTGGAACCAAATAACTGAAATGAAGAATCAAGACGGACACAATTCATCCAGTTGGGAAAAATTTAAACAAATATCTCAGCAAATTACACAGTTTTTCACTGAAAATTAAAAATTTTTAAATAAAAATAAACAAAGAAAGCTATAATTTCTATTAAAGATAAAGGTTTTTTACTTATTTTAATATTGGTTATGTTAGGTTTATCCGGACGGCCCTCGTGGCTCCTAGCTATCCGGGGAAATACCTGGATGGACCTGGAGACTATTTATGTGGGTTTCAAGATGCTTAAAGATCAAGGTGTTTTTCGCAAAGGTAAGGAGTTCCTGGAGGCATCTTCTAGCGATCCAGAACCAGAGAGGAGTAATTGGTAGTCACAAAAAAAGATTTGGTTTTAAAATATTTTGTATAAATAATTTATTTTTTAAGAAAAGCGGACTCCGGCTATAAATATAGGATTTGATTGCGAGAATGTATATATCAGAAAATGAAGATCATTTGTATAAAGTTTTCTTTTTTCTCTGATAAAATTTGGGCCATTGTATATTTTCTAAAAATTATTCAATATTCAATAATTCTGACTTATTTGCTTCGAGGGATACTTTCAAAAGGGCAATCTATGTTTAAATTTAAAGACCATGTATGTGTTTGAATAAAACAAGCAAATTGTTAATTATTTAATTGTTTTTATTATTTTCAGTTCGTTTTCATAATTTTTTTGGTTTTGGTTTTTTTGCCTTTGGCATTGCAAATCGTTAAGACTAAAGCTGCTGCAGCCAACCACTGACTAGTACTCGATCGAGTAGTCGAAGGTGCCGAAGTGTTCGTACTTCTTCTCAAAGTACTTGGCGAAGGTATCCACGTAGTAGACCTTGACGTCCTTGAAGTAGCCGTTGGGCACGAAGAAGGTGTACTCATCGATCTCGCGGTCGAAGGGATAGCCGAAGGGCTTGCTGTCCACGAACCGGGTGCCGGAGCCAACTCCCGAGGAGTAGGTGTAGTCGAAGTTGGAGAACTGCTCGTACTCCTCGGCGAAGGGCGAGACGAAGAAGTAGAACTGCATGGGGAAACCGTGCTCCCAGCCCTTGGGCAGAACCAGGCGGTCGGGGAAGGCGTTGTGGGGCTCGCTGATGTCCAGAGGGAAATCGTACTTGCCCTCGCTGGCCAGCATCACATACTTGTACAGTTCGGAGTAGGTGATCCTGTCCTCGGCGGTCCAGGTGAACTCCTTGGAGCTGCGCTTGATGGTGTTGCTTCCGGCAACGAAGGGGTACACAAAGCTGTCGATCTGCACGAAGTTCTTGCGGTTGTATTCCAGAGGGATGACGCGACCGAACTCGTCGAACTTGGGGCCCAAGAAGACGCGGACGACGCCCTTCTGGGCGACCTTGGACTCAATGGTGAAGTCGAACTCGAAGGGCTTGTGGTTGAGGCGAGCCTGACGGGCCAACAGAGCCTTGTCCCAGACGAACTCACCATCGACGAAGGTCATCTTGTCGTTCAGCAGGTTGGTCACATCGAAGTCCACGATATCGTAGTAGGTCACCAGTTTGCTCACGGTCACATCCTTGATGGTGATGCCATCGTAGAAGAGATCGCTCTTGGTGTATGGCTTCAGGAAGTACTTGAAGTTGTAGAAGACATCGGTGAACTTCTTGTAGAAGGTGTAGAAGAAGGGATCGCGCAGCATGGTCTCAAAGTTGAGGAAGACATTGGGGAACACCTCCACGTCGGAGTAGTCCACATCGGCGAAGTACATATGGGCCAGCAAGTAGTAGTAGTTGAAGAAGTACTTGTCGAAGGTATCGGCATTGCCCTGCAGGTAGTTGCCAATGAACTTGACAGCCTCCGGCTTGTGCAGATCGATCACCTGGCCGTCGGCGGTCTTGTAGAATCCGGACTCCAGAGACTTGTAGACGCGGGTGAAGAAGTTCTGGATCTGGCTGTACATCTCGAAGTTGCCGTAGGTGTAGAAGTCGTAGTAGTTCTTGCGGTAGCTGTAGCCGATTCCGTTGTAGTAGATCAGCTGGGGATCGTAGCCGTACTCGATCTGTTTGTACCAGAAGAATTCGGGGATATCGCCGTAGCCGTTGGTCAGGCGCTCCTGATAGTAACGGGCCAGGATCTGCTGCACGTTGTAGATCCAGAACTCGCCGCGACGGTCCTTGTCCAAACCGAACTGCTTGCCGTTAAGGAAGAAGGCGTAGTCCATGTTCAGGTAGTACCAGTAGGCGTTCCAGCCCAGATCCTCCGTGAAGTAGGAGAGCTTGGACTCCTCGTTGAAGAACTCGATGTCACGGGTGTAGTCCACTGGCATATAGAACCTCTGGAAGCCCTTCATTGCCTCGACGTACTTGGGGTCCTTGGCGAATTCGGCGTAGTTCTCGCGCAGGAAGTACTTGTCCTCGACGTACCACTCCTGGTCCAGACCCATCATTTTGTACCACTGCCAGGTCTTCCAGTCCTTGGTGTAGAAGTAGAAGTTGTCGGAGAATTCGCTGTAGTCCTTGTAAAGGATGTCGTTGTATTCCTTCTCGTACATGATGTACTTGCTGAACACCTCGTAGTCGAACTTCTCGGCCTCGTACACGAACTTGCTGTTGAAGAAGTACTGCGGGAAGATCTCGTAGATCTGGGGCAGGATCAGACCCTCAAACTCGGGCTTGTGGATGACGGCAAGGGTCAGAGCGTAGACGAACATGCCCTCGTTCACATGGATACGAGCCCAGGCGACGTTACGGACGAAGGTCTCCCAGTCCTTGGCGTAGTAGAAGAAGTTGAACAGACCGTAAGCCTGCTTGTGGTGGGTCTTCACCAGAGCGCCGAAGAACTCGCCCTTGGGCAGGAGGGCTCCCAGCTTGTAGGACTCCCAGAATTTCTCCATGTAGAAGTCGAATGTCTGGGGGAAGAAGCGGAAACCATGTCATGGGAGGATTCTCTCAAAAGGAGTCCCATCTTAGAGCTCACCTCATACTGAGTCTTGTCAAAGGTGTACTTCTGGCCAATCTTGATCCACTCCTCGAACATCAAAGGGTCCTCGACGCGGTAGAAGATCTCGAACAGGAACTTCTGCTTCTCGAGGAAGTCCTTGTCGGCAACCTTCACCTTCTGCGTGGGCACACTGAATGCGGCCACGCAGCCCACTAGGGCCAGTATCACCAGGGTCAGCTTCATCCTTGGCTCCTGTCAGTCCTTGTTCCTTTCTGATTCTTCAACTGCTCCGGAATTGGTTCGCTCAACGACCAACACCTAAAGTCTGTTGTCTCCATGGTCCCCAGTCTGAGCTTATATAGCCCTCCATATCAGCGGAAGGTGCGTCCACCGCCAGCATAGGTCTCCGCATAGGTCCAGGCCCAAAAATAGCCACTCCGGGTCTTATCATTATCCGTGCCAATTCGCCAGCCAGGTGACGATAAGACGGTGCGAGACTGCAATGTGTTCCTGTTCGCCATCGGCAGACGGTGACGCTGCCATTATTCTCGCTGCAGCGCGATAATATTCGAATAGCTATTTTCTGTTGTCGAACTGTCCGACGCACTGGACTGTGGCTCACCCCACTGATATGATTTATGCAAGGTTCAAGTTTGCTTCTAGGTCTTTTTATGATCTCATTAAATGCTTGTGGAATTTTTTGCATTGCCATCCGGATCTTCATAAAAAAAGCTTTATTAAAAATATATATAACATATGAAATATATATAAAGAAATTGTTAGCAAGCAACGATATTAAATAGGGAAGAAGAGGGACATGTAATTATAAAATTGATTTACAATATTAAGCAAGGCATTTTATATATTAAAATTATTTCTTATAGAACTTATTTCCCCAACTTAACTATCATTATCCCTAAGTGACCTTAATAGTATCCAAATTGCCCCCATCTTAAGGTTTCATCTTTGGATGATTTAACGGATTTCTCCAGGTTCCGGCAATACAAACGATTTCTTATCTAAGGTCCAGCATGTTTATGGACCGAATCGCATCATCATAAACGCCGTTCCCAGATCGACCAGCAGCCAAAACAAAACCAACCAATATACATGGCATACGGGAATGGGCGGTCGTCGTAGTTCTATGCAATTAGAGACAGCGCCCTGATAGATAAAAAAACGAACGAAAAAAAAAACCCAAAAGATGCGCTCAAACTGTAACAAATATAAATAACAAAGAAAATACGTATTTTGTTCAGATTTTTTCAGTTTTCTTTTATGGCCGCACCATAAAAGCCACACACATATAACGCAACCAGCGCCCCTGGATTGATACCATCATCTCCACCCAAAGAAACACTTGGCGACACTGACGCCGTGTGGTCCAAGTGAGGAATTGGACAGAGGGATTGGGAACTGGCGATTGGGGGCTGGGCCGGGGAAATGGGAATCTGAATCCGCATCGGAATCGGAGTCAGACTCCGGCTCTGAATTATGAAACACTTTCCGCATTTAAGAAGGAGAAAACTCCGGCGAGAGGAAAAAGTCGTGCAATAAATAAAACACTTCAAAAGTGCACTTAAGATAAAAACAAAAAACCCATATGAGGCTGGAGAAAATGAGACAAAAGACAAAAGAGCCCCAAGAAGTGTGAGAGATGAGCTGAGATTCGTCTCAAAGTCTGGGTAATATTCGTATGTGGGTCAAGTCGGTCTCGACCATTTCGCCCGAGGCAAGCGTCTGCGAACGATTACAGAGAATCCATCTATCTATTTTGACCAAGAAGAAGTGGAAATTTGGTGTTAATTTGGATAGTTAAAAAGTTAATGGTTTAAGAAATTCAGTTTAAATTGAAAATTAGTTATTTACTGAAGGTGATATAGAATATATAATGATACTTGTTGATAAAAATGAAACCGACAGAGTCACATTTGTATGAATTTGTTGTTAAATATACCTTTAAATATTAATTAAATAAACTAGTATTTGTTTTTTACTCGCATGTATTTTTAAATCATTCGAGTTTCCCTGGAGTTGTCCTTAAAAATTAATTTATCGCCCGTTGGACGTTGTCGACCAAATGCAGACATCAAACTCAGGTTTCAATGTCAGACAGAATCAATAAATTGCAGAAAACGCTGTCATTGTTTTCGGTCTTTCCAGCAGCCGCTAGGAGATACTACCGATGGGTATTACTTCCAGGTGATTTGCTGTGTGTGTCCATGCCTTACACTCCAGTGAATCCCGCTCGAACCCTTCGCATTCAGTGGCGAACAGGAGAGCATGGAGCATATTTTCCACGTGCAATCGAACCTGAAAACGCTATCCCAAAAATATATACCGGGCGCACTTACGCCTGACTGACTTTTCACACGTTCTCGGACATCCTTGGCCTGGGTTTTGGCAATCGGCCCGAAAAGCAGGCCCCGGGCCAAAGTCGAGACTGGGATCATAAAGCAAATTACCCAGGTCGTGGCTTCGGATACATATGGTTACCGCCTGCGATGGGGAGGGGACGGGGGCTCCCGCTCCCATTCCCGATCCCCAAAAATAGCTGTCAATTGGCCAATGCCAAAAGTTCTCCTGGGCACGTTTTACCCTCACCTCCACCCCCTCCCCGTTTCCACAGCAGGCATAATTTATAATTCAATGAGTTGGAGTTGAATGCAGCACGGCGTTTAACCCGCCATCATTAGCAGGGGCGCAGCGGATCGAGCGGGGAACGTGGGTTAAGGAAGAGAAGAGACCCAAACACATTGGGCTTTTGGCCCTCGGGCGCATGCCATACAATTCACCTTGAAGCCAAACTCAGAAGCGAAGATTAATTGCCGCTGCCTTTTGTTCGGCGACTATCTTGGGCCTCTCACTGTGGCTCAGACGTACAGACACATATCTGAGCTATGCATCTCCAAGTTAGGGATGATACAAAATCACGATGGAAATATTAACCCTTTTAGAAATCACAAGTCTGAACTGTAGCTGTTAAGAGCACTTTTGGGTTTATGATCCATATCTCAGAGATATTTTTAAAGTCTAAAATAAATATTGAATATTATGAACACAGTCTGCATAATATAACATATTTTATTTCAAACATTACCGATATAGTAGCCAGTATCCGATGTTTCTCCTCGCTGCCATCCCAAATATCCCTGCCTTCACATATGCAGCTCGCTTGGCGATAAGGAATTTTATTCAGTGCTAGGTGCCCCTACTCAATGCCCCCTGAAACCCCCCTCTCCTCCTGGGAACTCAAAAGGGCAGGCAGCACACGTAATTGCTTTTTGTTTGGCGTCTCATTTTAGTTACGGTCTGGCAACTGATGATGCTCATACGCACGGATGTGACTGTGGGTCTAAAATGCGGCGGATTCGAGTGGAGTGGAGTGGATGTCGCGCCTACGAAAATAGGTGTCGCCAAGGCGATTAGGCCGGGCCAAGAGTAGAGGAAGACCAGGCCAGTGGCCAAGGGCCATGAATCAAAACTAGAGGCCAGTCGGGCTTCGTTCGTTAGCTCCGCCGACTGTCAGGCACACACACAACACACAAATCGCTTTGAGTAATGCTGCTCCCATTTGAATTATTGCTGTCGCCATGACCCAAACTCATCCCTCACCGTTGTTAATTTTTTAAGGCCAGTTAGCCAAAAAAAAAAAAGGGTTCTCATTTACTTAGAATTTGTGCGTCCTAACACCATTTGTCCGCAGCGAACGATGATGGTGATGCTGATAATGATGATGTGTCGAGTGATCTATTTGAAGGCTTTCAGGTTTGATAAGAAATTGGGATTGTACTTAAGTTTATATATGATTGAATTGGGTTATTTGGGAGGTGTTTCTAAGCAGCATAAACTCTACTAACTTATTTTTAATTAGTTAAATTTATTTCATTATTCACTAGCAAGTCTCTCTTAATATTTCGCTAATAAGTAGGAAATATTCTAAACCTTTAGCTTGCTTTTTCCTCGGTACTTTGTTTGATATTAAGTGAAAATTTGCTAGCGATCTGAATGTCTTTATATAAATAAATACAAAAATCATAAACTCCAAAAGTGTCGAAACAAAATTTACACCAACATTAAGATCCCCCACTTCATTAACGACCGACTTCCAATTGAATCAGTCCCTCGTAAAAGTATAAACTTCATGTAATTCTGTCTGTCCCCGGGATTATGAAATCCACTTTGGGCATACATCATTGTGACATGTTTTATGGTCACACTTTAATTGACAAACAAGATCCATTTGTTTCAACATTTTGCATTACATTTCCGCCTCATTGCGCATTCCAATCCAATTACAATTTCACACCATTTCCCCCACTACCACGGAATCAGAATATACGCGAAGGGCTGGGCCCCACCCAAGACATTCAGACTTTTGTTGTCTTCGACGTCTAGCCGGCTCATTAGGCATAATTTATAGATGCGTAGTAGCTAATAAAATATCCGAGTGCGGGAAGGTGTGGCATTTTTCGGGGGGGGGACAACTTTCTAAAATTTCAAAATCGTAGCTTCCTAGGCATGCGCACAAATTTATAATGCAATAAATCAGCTCCAAATGGCTTTTACCACGAACAACAATCGAAGAATCGTCGCTGGCCAATTATTTTAATCGCTTTTGTCAAGCCACTGGCCTCTCGGCCACATTAAAAGAATGCGCTTATGGATCCAAATACTATAAGATATGCAGGCGACGGATAGAAGAAAGAACCACTCTGATTAAGCAATTCGGTGTGAAGTGCTTGGGGCGACAGACAAGAGAGCTTTCAACACTCCAGCGCCGAAGAAATGGAATGCAACATTAATGGCATCTGTCCCCAGCCCCAATGGATATCCATAAAAATACCAAAAATTTACTTTCACTTAGCCCCAAATAACCTGATGGCTCTCCACTCCACTCAGATTTGAGTGGCGCTTTTCGATGCATTCGTCAAGAGGTCGTAACGATCAACTAGCGATACAAACAAATTATAAAATGTATCTGTTTTATGGATCGAGTCCAGGAGAACAGCTGAGTTTAACATGAACAGAGGCGCCAATGGAAATGGTTTGTGTAAAACAAGGTTCGATTTTTACTATGAAGGAAGACTCATAGGGGTTTGGTCTTGTAGGAAATTGTACAGTATCAAAAGTAGTAGCAAATATCTATAATATGAACTATTTTGGAAGTATTCAAAAGGCCTCAATGGAATATATCTTTAGGGCCTAACCTGATATCTTTGAGTACATTTCCAGCTGTTCCGGGAATAACTTCTTCCGACTCTCACCGTTTGCTTAGCATATCTGAAAGGAAAGTTACCTCCATAAAGGTAAAAAATACAATCAGCTGCTCATTGCACAATTTGCAGGCAAACACAAAAAAAAGGAAAGAAATAATACCTTATTCGAGCAAACAAATTTCCTTCGTTTTGTTTGATTGCTCTCTGGCAATTACCAAATCTTTAGATAACTCTCCCCAAGAGAGTTTTAAATTCTCCCCAGCATTTGGCAAATATTTACTGAAAATAAAAGTAAAGGAGAAGCATTTCAAAAAAAATTCTGATCAAAAGACAAGGGCCGACGGAGCGCGTGCTGCGTTCTGGTTATTAATCAAAACAACTTTTAATGATGTTGGCATGCGACAATCGCAATTGTTGCCACATCCCCCCTTTTGTTGCACGTTGCACGCTGGCGATAATATTTGGATTAGTTCAAGTCAATTGCATTCGGGGCAGTGGAAAGCTGAGAGCTTGAGAGCACAACAAATGCGACGCGTGTTTGGCGACGAATCTAATGTGGCACACGTGGCCGGGAAAATGTTGCACTCACGGTGGGTGGTGCCCGAGTGGGTGGCTTGGGGGTGGTTGGGTTGGCAACTCGGAGTGGGCGGCTGGAGATAGCCACAAGGCAGAGTTAAATGTTGTGTTAAGATTAAAAACAGCCGGCCACAGAAAGCAGCTTATCGGGTTTCCCTGGCAAGGAGAATGGGAGGAAATAACTTAACCTGGACTTTTGGGGGGAGAAGGGTTTTCCACACCATCGACGTGCCAGGCATTAATAATAACGCTCAGAAAAAAAGAAAAGGATATCCCCCATATATCCCTCGACCACCACCCCCCTCATATCGTGGGGTTAATGCGGGCGACAAAAAATTCGAATTTCTTTTCGGTTGCTTTTCCTTTTTTCCTTGTTTTTCCCTATGCCTGTGGACTGCTAATGATGCCCCAGGAAGTGGGAGAGCAGGTGCTGCTGGCACAGAATCGAACGAGGCAGGCGGAGAGGGACATCAAATATGCTCACACTCTGCATAATTTATGGCACATAATGCCGGGCCAAGTAAGAACCGAAAAAAAGCGAGAAGAGAGTGTTAAATGCTATGTAAACCTGGCTGGAAAAAAACTCTGTCAACTTATCAGTGTTTTTTTTTTTCTTTTCTGTGACTCTCCGCTGGGCAAACGAAGTTGAAGGAAATGGCAGGGAAATCGAGGGGCATGTTTAACACCTTGATGGCAACGTGGGTGGCCGTCGGGGGGATCACAGATAACGAGAAAGGTAAAGAGGTCATAGAAGTGAGCGATGGATTGCCATTAAATTACACTTTAATTTATAATTCAGATTATAAAGAATTTTTTTAAAGTAAAGAACAATTTACTAGTGAACTTTTTCCACGTTTAAATTCAATAATTATTTTTCACAATTATAATTCTTAAATATTCCATCCACTGATGATAAACAAACATTGCCAAACACTCCCATAATATTTCGAATTTTTTTTTAACATTTCCTTAAACTGTAACAAACACAATTAACTTGAAAATCGGACGTATTCCTCGGCAATTTGGGGCCACTGACATACATCATACTCGTAACCAAGTTGCACACCTGAGCACGTTCAGTGGGACCACACAAACACCTTGCCCAGCCTTGTCCCGCCACATCCCTGGGTCCAGATCCCCTTCATGTCCAGCGGGCAAATTGAATGGCAAATTTGTCTGCACGCAGCAGCTCAGCAGCAGCAGCAGCAGCAGCAGCAGCAGAAACATAAACTTTTTAATTGAAAAACAATTTTTTCTCTTGCAATTTTTTTCCTTGATTTTCTTTTTGGGGGAATTTCTCTTTTTTTCGGAGGGAGGGTGCGACGAGGCCGAGGCAGAGAAGTTCGCTCAAGTTTCATATTTGTTATTGAGTTTTTCCAGCAATTTGTGTAACTAGTTTTCAGCTGCAGGAGGGGGTGGAAAAATCAGGGTCTGTAGATTGGACAGGAGTGGAAAGCTTCGCCATTTATTGACTTGACTTCCGTGCGTATGTCGCAATTTCCGGTTTACGGCAAACGAAATAAAAACGTAATTTAATGGCACATGAGCCAACGGCTGAAATTGTGATGGGCTATGACCCCTCCACACCTCAGCTAACCCACACCCCCTGATCGAACGTTAATTGAAATCGTAAGATTTGTCACTTTATGCGCAAAGGGAAGGGAAAAAGTGATTGGGGAGGAGGCAGCTCACAGCTCACAGCCTGGCAATTAGGTGAAATCAAATTCCATCACACGGAGACAACTTTATTGAATTCAATTATAATTTTCACACCCGAGTGTGAGATGTGCGAATGGATTTCCAGTTGCCAGTTCTTCGCCAACTTGCTCATGGGATGAGATTTGTGTGCAATGCAAATGCATTCGGTCATATTAGTGGATTTTACGGGCGTCTTTGATAAACCAGAATCCGACTCTCCGGCGGAAGATGAGTGGCTTGAAAGGCACTGAAATGATGAGTGAGCTTTGTGCGAGGTTTGTGGAAGAAGTTTGTTTTAAATTGGGATTAAAAGTTAAATTATATATAATAAAATAAATAGTAAAGTATGCAGATGATATTTTATGGTATATTGTCTTTGGAAGGTTTTTACTTAATGTGTTCACTAATGTTCACAGGAATTTAACCTTCAACTCTTCCTTAGACCTCACCAAACTCCTTGAACTCTCCACAATGAATCCATAACACTTAAGATATGCCTTCTTAGCGAAATGTGACTTTACCATAACCATAACTCATCGATCGCACCGCGTTGAACTTATCGCAAACGTGCGCTTTTGCAGGTTACCACACCTGCTGCCCCATCACCTGGCCCGCCCCCCTCGGCCCTCCTGAGAGACCACACTCCCCGCTGCGAGGGCGACTACCAACTATCAACTGCCAAGTGGCAACTGCAAAGTGCCAACAGTAAAGTCACCTTGTTTATAGCGCCTTGGAACTGCGGGTGCTCCTCTTAATCGAGCATTCAAGACTCCCAGATGCGGGCTGGATTAACGCTAAGGCGGCTCGGATCGGATCGGATCAATCGCCGCAAATTCCGGCGAGTTCAACAAACCGAACAATGCAAGCAGCTTTAATTGAATTACCATTGACCGCGGTCGCAGTCGCAGAATCGAATCGAATTGACTGCCAATCGGGAAATGGGAAAATGCGCCCGGGAGGGAAATCGCCTGAGAGTCGTGTGTATATATATATGTATACTTATATGCTGACACATTAGTGCATAATTTCGGTACGCCCCCGATGCCTCTGTCTGGTCTCTTAATTAACCGCCTCGCTTAGAACAGAAATTAACTCGATTGCGCCTTAATTAGCCAGCCGGCCGGCGTTTAATGAACTTGGATGCATCACAGAAGCAGCCACAGAAATTGTGTGGGAGTTGAAAAGATTTTTTCTGAATTACTCGGTCAGCCAAGGGAAGAGCGGGGTCCAAAGGTTGCAAGGTCAAAGTAGTGGATTACAAAAGGTCAAACCATAATTCAACGGGCAATCAGAATCATTTGAATATTGATATTAGTACAATAAAACATGAATGTATAATTAGATGCTACTTGAATACCTTTGCAAGTCCATTAAATAACTCCAAAAAGAGCAACTGATTTAGAACAAAATCATTAAAATAAACCTAGTTAATTAGGAACCACTTTATCAATTATTTTTATATTGGCCTTGGCCTGTGTGCACTCATCGGTTCACTTGACTTTTCAACTTCTAATCAATGCTTAGCCAGAGCATCGGTAACCGCATAATCGATGGACCTGCAGTGGCCAAAACGGCACGCGTGCCGCCCTTCATCCCCTCGCCCCCCGCACACACTCACCTCACGGCCCATTGAGTGTGCAAATAAATGCGCTTAATTAATTGCATTTTTGCACTTTCAAGTGGCGGCCCGTCCCTTGGAGAGGCCGCCCACAATCGAATCGAATTCGAATGGAGAAGGAGGCCAACTTCAAATATGCATCAATAAACTCAATTAAACGTAAACGAGAGTGCGCTTCAAGCGAAATGCACAACCTGAGGAGCTCGGTTGGGGGATGAGTGGAAAGGGGAAATGCATTGTTGAACCATGTGGGTGCTCCGACGACGATGATGAGCATATTTTTCTTCAATTTCTATATATTTATCTGCACATCTGCAGACTTGTCGGGGGCATTAGTTTCATGTAGGAAGCTGGGGATTTGCCAAGTGTGAAGCGGCTTAAGTTCTTTCCCTTTTTTTATTATTTTTTCAAGTTTTTTTTTTCGCCACTGAAGAAGTTTTTCGAGCCATCGGAGGAGTGTTGTTTGCTCTGATCTAGCACTTCCTGTCAGAGCGAAGTTCTCAGTTTATGCCGACATCTCTCAGCGGACATGCAACTTCATTTGTTAAAGACTAAAACAACATTTGGACACTGAATCAATCTCAATCATGGTGGGCGTTGATTGAAGGGTGGACTGAGCACTGAAAATTGAAGGGAGGGGAAGGGAGCTTTCACCAAATTAGCCAAAAACAAACAAATAATAGCAAGAAGTAAATACGTCAGAGTAAAAAAAGGGTGAATGCTATTTGGAGATGGCAATATGTTTTTAAATATTATCTAAACTTCTATAATATTATCTCTATAAATATATTATCTTAAATTTTAAAGTTTAGCTCAACTAAAAATTATATTCAAAAAATAAATAAAACTGTAAAAATGTCAAAATAGTTCTTTTTTATGCATGTTTTGTTATTACCAAAATTATTAAACATTTTATTTCTCTCCAAGCACGATCACTTTTCTCATTTTCACGCTGCCACCTCTAACCTAAACGACTTCTCCTCGTTTTTCCAAGTATTTCATTTACTAAAATTTCACTTTGAAATGCAAACCAGACAAAAGCGTGGCGCTCAACGCATCCGCTAATTACGCACTGCTACCACACCCCTGCCACCTTCCCGTTTCCCATTTCCCAACTCCCACGCACAGTCACACACACACACCCCGTGGAAAGTGTAAACAAATTTTGGAAACATTTCCCCAAACAGAAATATAAACTTAAGCGGCCAAGTTGGCAACCCTTTTTAGCTTGAAAGTTTTCAACCGCCGACTGATGCGCTGGGCAGCTGCAGTGCCCGGGGTGGGTGGAAAACTGTGGGAAAGCGGCGGGGAGGGTGGGTTGGAGAGCTTTACAGATCAAAGTGATATTTTTTGCTGCTGCAGCTCTCGGCTTCTTGCCGCTTTGACGGAACCAACAAACATGTTCGGCACTTTATTTACATTGGCTTCCGGTTGAGTTCGGTTTTCCCACTCTTTTTCTCCTCTTTTCTTTTTTAACCCCCTGCCCCTTGGCTTTATTTTGGTTTTCCACATTCAATCGGTATTTTCAGCATTTATTTGTTGTTCTAGCGAAATAAAAAGCAAAAAATATGCTTTAGCTTTCGTTTGTAAACAAAACTTGGGAAAATTTAAATTTTGGACAAAAATATAAAAACCAAAGAGGAGCAAATCGAGTAAGGAAAACATCAAAGGGATTTGGGATAAATGTAAATAATAGTTGACCCATCGCATTGAAAGCTTTTTTGGCCTTAAAGATTATCTAAAGATATCAGTGGGTCAGGCCCAAGTCCAGGCGAAGTCATTCGATTTCCCAAGCACGTTTTTAGCTGCTTATTAGAAGAGGGCCCGGAGACAAAAATATTATCTGCACCGTTTATCGGAAAGCCATAAAGTTTTCATTATTACACGGCAGCCCCGCCTTTTACCGTTGCCCCGCGTTTAATTACGTTTTATATTAAGCCCGAAAAGGGGCCAGAGCCCAAATGAAAACAATGCCAGTGACAGGGACGCGACAATCACGTGCCATGCGCAACGTTCTAAATTTCAATTGAATCCAATTTAATTAGCCGAAAGCGTTAGAAAAAGAACCATTCGGAGGCGACTTTACCTTGTCGTCGTGTCTTTCGATAATTGTTAATTTGTATGCCGTGGGAGTAGAGGTATAGGGTAGGGAAGATGTCGGGGGAGGAGCCTCTCGTCACTGATGAAACTGACATAATTTGCATTTAATAGTTCTCCTTTCCTTTTAAATGATTATTTTCTTATTTTGGACTCTGTGTCGTGATTCAGTGGGGACATTTCAAAGGAAATCGCACGAATAAAAAAGAATTTGTTTTGATGTGCCACTGGATTCGAGCGAGTGTGCGTGTGTAATGTAATAACAAACATATGCACAGACATCTGATTTTTTACTCCCACAATGGGACTGCAATAATCTCATTTCATTTATTCAGTCCCCAGTCCCCTTCAACCGCATTCGTGTTTATTTAAGCTCAACTTTTGAGGGCGCTATAAATAGCCAAAAGTCTCGGGAAATAAATGTGACTCACAGGAGTGGAATTGTTGTAGAGCTAAATATTATTTTTCAATTGTTATACAATAAGTAAATTTACAAAATTATATATTATATTCTTTTTAACATTTTTACTACACAGATAGAATTTAAATTTGATTAAAGATAAGTACTCTAAATTTGAGATTTTAGTTCCTTTTTAAGGATTTTGTCTATTCCTGTACAATAATATTTACTGCCCTTGAAAAAAAGATCTTCAAATTATTTTTATATCCTTAGATTTAGTTATTTTTCCTCTCTCCCAATATATATTTATATATTTTTAATATTTTAGGTTAAGGATAGTATAGATGTATCGATTAAAAATCGCGAAGGTCTGCATGCTCCATTAATAAATACATCCTCTATTAAATATTTTGATA
Source organism: Drosophila kikkawai (assembly GCF_030179895.1). NCBI lineage: Eukaryota > Metazoa > Arthropoda > Insecta > Diptera > Drosophilidae > Drosophila > Drosophila kikkawai. Next base: position 9,688,525 of record NC_091729.1, read on the forward strand.
CTATTTCGGAATGGTTATTCCATTAAAAAATATATTATTAATGTAAGTTATCTTGTTCAAGTAATAGCCAAAACCTAAAAAAAATCGATTAGATCGATATTGTATGCACTACACTGGATATTTTAAGGGCTTTTCCTATCGGTAACGCTTTTTATATTCTATAATATTAATTGATATACCTGCTAATATAAATATATTCGAAATATTAAATTAAAGTAATAAATTTACACTCCAATAATTGTCGCTTTAATTAACCGACTGAATATATAAATTTCTCACTCTCGCAACAAAGCAATGAATTTTCTTTACATAAACTTCCTCCGACAAAGTTCACTTAATTGCCCAGCAGTTTGGGGAAACAAGACGCCTTAAATATGACAAATAAAATAGCAAACTTTTAATTAAATGATGACAAATTACAAAGTAATTCAAATACAGACCGATGGGTTGCGAGCCTATTGGGTTACCTCATTGCCGTTTGAACAGAACATAGAGATGTGTATTTAATTTCTAACCATAATTTGCTATACAGTACGACCATGTAAATGAGTTTTCGGTTCGGTCTTTTGCGGTCTGCTCTGGAAATTCAATCAGTGACCAGGAACCGACGAGTGGGAAGCTGGGAAATTGGGAAAACGGGAAAGCGGGGGCTTATCAATGGTCTACGCATTTCAAAGCAAACATTTTAGGCAGATTTGTGCACACAACGCAAAACCGAGGGGGGAATCGGATGGAGTAAGTTTATCTTTTGGCATGTTCAAGGACAATACAATCGTCCTGGGTGAGTGCATTCCATTCGGTCCCTGCCCAGGACACGGACCCGCTCGCTCGTCTGCATTGCTTATACATATTTATTAATTTGTTTATTTGTATTTACACGCTGCTAACATATTCATAGACAATTGGCAAATGTAATTAAATACGCTTACAAAAGCTCTGCCTGCTCGGGTGGTTTCCTCCCCCGCATTTTGGGTTTTCGGTTTTTGGCTCTCGGTTTTGTATTGGCTTGTGTTTCCATATTTTAACCTCAGTGTGTGAGTTTTCCCCCATTTGCATTCGGTTTGGTTGTGTGACAACATGACAATCATTGCTAAATGCGAGACACATTTCCTCTGCGGCATAAATAATAGCTAACAAGTCAGAAATCTGGCTGACGGAGGCAAACTGGCTTTCCCTTATTGAAATTAAAGGAGAACAATGGCTAATCAGCTAATTAGGATTGTTAGATAGAAATGTACGATTTAATTTACCGATTACATAGCATATTCTGAGCTTAGAAATGTTCAAAATCATTACAAGTGAAGTGCAGATAAGATGAAGAGTGTTTAAGAGAAGGAGGATTATTGTTAGTTTTATCTCCACTAAGAAAAATATTTTGTTATATGGTATACATACTTACTCACTTACTCATTAACCCGAAAGTCTCCGTGTTTTTATTTTGAGTGTATTTCAGCTTAAAGCCACACCCTTCCAAAACATTGGTCCTTCGAGCCGGATAGGTTTCGTTTAATAAATAATACATTTCAAAGATTCTTGATTGAAAATTGTCAGGATTGTGTCAGTGGAATACGCATTTTAAGATGTAATACATATTATTTAAAAAATACCTCTCAACTTTGGTTGTTACTGTGCCATAAAAGTCAAAACTTTGCAAGTGACATTACCACATCCCTTCAACCTTTGGCATTTTCTATAGATTTCTAGGACATTTTTAACCAGCCAGAGATTCCCATCTGGGCCATTTGTCCCAGCACACATCAACTGTCGACTTTATGCAAACGTTCAGGAATATCTATATTCAAGTCAGTCTAAACAATTGCCGGGGAAACTTTCTGTGCGATTCGAAAGTAAAACTTTCTGCCTGTTGACAATTCTTTGTTGGCGCAGCTGAGCCTCCTTTCCACCCCGTGCCTTGCCCCGTATAAACTAAATCCAAATCAAATGGCGCAAAACTTTTCCGCTCCAATGGGGTTGACACAATCGAAATCGGACTTTGCCGAGGACTCAGGCTGTAAGCGGGTCTTAAGCGAGATTAGCAAAGAGAAAAAGTGTGGAAAAAAGCGGATTCTAGGATTCCAAATTTATAAATTGGCGTCAAATGTTGAAACTCTGGAGAGGGAGGGAAGTTCTTTATTCTTCTCCTCGAAGCCAGACTTACATTTGTCATGTTGTTCTCACACACGCAGACCGAATTCCGTGCAATTAGTTAATGTCATTTGATAAGCAACAACTTAATCAGCAGACCGAGTCCCTGTCCCGAGGAAAAGGTCAAGTATTTGTAACTTCTGCTAATTTGTTGTTCCCTGGGAACGTGTGTGTCAAGTGTTGTGACTTTGTCACGTAGCGAAAACTTGTCTGTGCTGTAACCCCGATCCCTGTTTTTCCCTCCCCGACCATCCCCTCTGGTTCCACTACGCCGGCTAATGAGACCAAGAGCCTCGGGCCGAGTTTCAGACTCTCGGAGTTCCGAGACTCCCCCAGCCAGAAAATTGACGGCAGCTGCAAAGACACAGATACTGTGGACCAACGGCAGGAGGAATATGCTGTGCGAAGGGGTTGGGGTAAGACAGGGGGCGGATATGGCAATTTTTGTGCCTTGAAATCGATATGGCATCAAAGGCACAGGCACATTATGCCATTATCCAGGGACGCGGACCGAGGAAAGGCCGCCAGCCACAGAAAACAAAAACATTTTGCAGATATATTTTTATTATGCTAAAATAATCGTACATAGGCCAATGGAAGTGGAATGAATATATGCAAATGTGTAATGAAATTTATGAAAATTTGAAAACTATAAAAGGTACATGGAAAATTGTTAAATATAAATATTATAAAATATGAAGCCTAAATAATAATTATTACAGTATGCCACAGGACACATAATACTTAATATAATAATTAGTTCGATGTAAACTTAATAAGAAGACTTTACTTAGCTAAGAATCTATATTTTTTATTGGAATAACTCTATTGGTTTAACCACTGTTAAACTGGGTGGGTGGTGGAGTCGCGGATGTGGTTGTTGGTTGTAGGGGACCGATTCCGAACGCGAAACCGAGGCTAAGTTACCTTTTCGGTTAGCAAAGCAACAAATTATCTGCGAGATGCATCTGAATATTGCAAACAAAAGATAAAAGCCGAAATGCAACGACAACCGACTCATAGTTGGCTGCCAGAGCCGCAACATGCCACGGATGCTGTCCGCCCCTGCCCGCCATTCCCAGCCATCGCCATCTCCATCTCTATGTCCATGTCCGTAGCGGTTCGCCTTTCGCTTGCAGCCACGCAAAAGGTGATTTATTTGAACATGGTTATCAACTTAGTAGAATAACAGGAGCAGCCAAAGCGCCGCACCGCCAACAACAGCAACAACAAAAGCGCCAAACAGGGCATCGGATCCCCCGAATAAAAAGAGCTCGGAAAAAAGTAAACGATTGGGAAACATTCTGGAGGGTTTCCCGACATTGGGATACCCGGTTTTGTTACATCTTCTTTAAGTATTTTTGTAAAGAAAAATATAAACTATAATTCAAATAGGTTAAAAGGGAGTAACCTTATTTCCTAGGGATACTTCCAGAATGATATTTTTATTATTTAACAGGATTAGGATATTTCACAAAATGGGTTTTCAAAGTTTTAATTTATGACAACCATGTTAGTTCTAATTGAAATTCGACTTCAAATCTTAGTAGGTATACGAATATACCCTTTAAAAACTTATTCCCACCGGGTATCAAAACAACAATGAAGAGCAAACAATGCCAGATGGAGAGCAGCAACGTGCAACGTGCAACTTGAACTTGTGCTCTGACTTTGGATCTGGGCTCTGGATTTGGCTCTGGACTCGGCTAGAAAGTGCACAGCCGTAAGATACGATTGCATTTACATGCATCCCATATCAGCGCCTGCATCGGGGCGTGTGTATGTGTCTGTCCCTGTCTCTGACTCTGTCTTCCAGTCTGCCCCTCTCTCTCTCTCTCTATCGCTATCTGTCCGTCTCTATCTCGCCGTCTGTCCTCTGTGCGCACCCAAGACACACACCCACAGCTGCAGCAGAAGGCACGAAGCGAGAGACCCAAACCCTGACTCAAATACACGTAAAAAAACGATGCTATGGTTTAGAAAATAATATTGAAAAAAATATATATATATTTAAATAAAGAGTAATGTTTAATATCAAGTTAATCAGTGATTGTTAAATTCTTAACTCACGGAGATGGGAAAGATCAAAGAGAAGTGGCTTCGGCATGCCTCTATTATAAGTATTACTAGTATTTTTTTTAATTATAAATATCATTAAAACCAAGAATATATTTTTAACAATATTTTTTAACGTGCCTTAATACCCATCCCAATGCCCCACACCCATGAACCGACAACTATCCCGAAAAGAGCAACCGGCATACAATTTGGCCGGCAGCGAAATTTATTTGAAATCAATGCTTCTTGTTGCATTCTTCAGTTTTCAGTTGCAGCGGCATCGACGGCAGCAGCCACAACTTTTTGACTCTGGTTGCAGCCGCTGCCGTTGCCGCCGGTAGTAGAAAAGGGTTCTACATTGCCACTGACAGGGCATATGGGTTCGCAATAGATATAAAGGCGTGACTGTGGATGGAATAATGGTATGGGTAGAATTGTTATTCAATTAGAATCCTAAAATAACAGATTGAAACTCTTTTAATTGGTATACATGAAATATTAATTGTATATACCAACAAAATCTTGTTCTTTGTGTAAATTTATAATGTTTTTTTATATTATTTATTATATAACTAAATGTGTATTTTCCTAGAATTCCAAACTTTTATAGTTAGTTTTATTCAAAAAACGTTGTATTTGCTGTCTACGGTTCTAGAACTAGTCCCCAAATGTTAAGAAAACTCGAATTAGACTTAAAATTCCTATTTAATTATGCAAAATACCTTATTATTATGTCTTTTGTTTAGCTTCCTTACTAATTTAAAATATAAAAAATAAATTTAATACCTTACTTAGTATTACAGCTCATTATTTCGCCTACCAATCCCGAAGGAGTCCAATATCTGAAAAACTTTCCTTGCACTTGCCATTAGTCCCCCGACACTCCCTCACTCCCATCACACCAACCCGGCGAGGAAACAGCAGAAAGACAATAATTGAATATATAGGAATTGGAATTGTTAGAACCGATATGCTGCCGTTCAAATATATGTATATCGTATGATGATTTCAGGCAGTCCCAAAAGCTGGCAGAGCACTTTGTCCGCCTTTTCCACCGGTCGCTGGTCACGAGTTTGGGGCGATGTTAACACCGCCTTGACTAAAGATTTCAGATTCAAACTGAAACTGCCGAATGCCGAATGCCAACTGCAACTGCAATATTATTCGGCCATTGAAAGGCCGTTCTCAACTGGCGGCATAGAGGAGAGTTGGCCCGAGAATGATAATGAAGTCCAGAACGGTAAACGTTGCTATGGGCCAGAATAATCCAACAGCAGGTTTAACGGAAAAAAGAAACTGAATAATTTCATGAACTATTTTCATACATAATGCGAATAGCAAAGAGGTTAAAAGAGGTTTCTAGATGACACACAATGTCTTTGGTAATAATAAACATTTGAGATGGCTTATAATCCCTCAAAACCTGTAGCAGATAAATTCTTAAGCTCTCCCAATTTCTATAAAAATGTTTAATAATAAAATATTGCTCGAAACTAATAGAAATTCGCACGGTAAAGGTTTTCCTTTCACTTAATGATCCCACCCTGCCCAGGTAAACATTTCGCTTAAAATTTAATTTACAAAGCAAAGTTTACGCTTTCCCAAAAAAATAAAAATACACAAAAAACGAAAACCTCCTTCATGAAAAGACAGACAAAAAAAATGGGGGAAAGATTGTTTAAATCAATAGGCGCTGACTGGGCGGTCGACTGGCTGCCTCTCGGCTGTAAAAGTGTGAAATGCCAAATGCCTTTTGCCTTTCTGTTTGCCAATGCATTTAGACGGTCTCCGTCCGGCCTCCGTCCGCCTGATCTCCGTGTCCGCTGGTCAGCTCAGGGGCCTATTTCATTTTCTTATATTTGGTCATTACGAGATGGCGACTCTGTCGGCGAGTGCGCTTTGATTAATGCCACAAAACTGCACACACACAATATTCAATGCAACCGGTGTTGCTGGAGGGGGAGTTGAATCGGAGGGGCGGGCGGGGATATGCAGTAAAGAGATCTTCGGTAGATCTGCACAGGTTTCGGCCCGCGATTCACACACATTATTCATGTGCATTGTTCGGGCAAAATAAACACAAAATCTAGACGCAAGAATCTGCAACCATTCTTTAGTCAATTCCCCTCCAAACTCCGAGCTCCGACCTCCTCCCGCGATTGGCACTGCAAATTCAATGGCTCTTTGCATACATTTGCGTTTAGGCAGCCATGCGTAGCCCGCTCATTCTCTGCCAACCGAATCACAATCAAAACAAGAAAACAGAGGACATATTTCAAAGTCAAAATATCGAATGTGGGATGCCCTTTTTTGAATAAACAATAACATGTGTATGTACATTCGAAAATATACTCGAATGTGGGGCTGGAAGAGGTGGATTTCATGCGATTTTTTCGAAGAATAAAATTCTCGTATCATGTTTATTAATGTGAACTATTTTTAATTGTAACAAATAATATTCTTTATTAATCTTTAATCATGACTTTTGATTTTAGTTAGAAATTTTCAATCATACTTTAGATATTTTTCAATACTTTATGAAATTTAGATACTTAAAATTCTTTACAAATTTAGGATATTTCTGATATTTTAGAATATGGAAGTAACTATATGAAGAATATGACAAAATATTTATTTGATTTTTTAAACATTATATCCGTTTAGTTTAATGAAACTTTGTTAACCAAAGTAAACGTTTTTGAAAGAAAAATAATAATATAAATATTATATGTATTGTTTAGCCAACTTTAAGGATTATTTTTAAGAGTCCACAACACCAAAAAAACCTTTACTTATAAAGAAAACTGTATTATTTAAAGAAAATACAACTATTAATGAGATAGAAAAATTTTTAAATATTTTAATTTAAATTAGTCTTATATTAAAAATATTTTAACCAAGTTCTTGGACCTTTTGCAATACCCTGAGATCTATCAGAAGTCGGGCTAGTCTGCGCTAAAGTCTTTGTAAGAGTCGCCAGCGGCGTCGGCGCACCACCACCAACAAAACCCACAAAAATAGCAACAACAACAACAGCAGCTGAAACGAGGACGGAGAGCTGCAACAATGGCCATTGAGCTGCTGCCGCTGCTGCTGCAGTCTGGCCAAAAAAACAAAGGCCAAAATAACAACAATGCAAAAAAAGAAGCAGGAGAAGGAAAAAAGCGGAGAGAAATATGTATATCAGATTTAAAATAAATGTAACTGCGCGGCTCATTATGCCGCGCTTACACAGAGTCGTCGGGGCCAAGGGGGGCCAAGTGGTCGCGTGGAGGGGGGCGGCAAGTAACCCCCCAGCAAATGGAGCGAAGGCTGCGCATGCTCAGCAGTTTGGCTGCACTTAATGGCCTGGGCAATCAACTTGGATGTGGATGTGGATGTGAATGTGGCTGGGGAAGCGGATGGAGCCTTTTGGCTGGCTGGCTGGCTGCGACTTTTGAGGCTCGGTGGGTCCAACATGTTGGCTAGTTAGGCGGCAGGTAAACACACAGTGAAGCCTCAGAATGTATGTAAATATTATAGATAATTAGGAGATTTTGTATAGAATTAAATTTAATAATTTTGTTTTGGTTTCGAACCTCTAAAATATTATTTGTAGAGACTAGGGTTTTAAGTTAAATAATAAAAAGATGCATAACGCTCATACATTATACTGTCTTTACCCATAGTAAATGCTTAACAAATTTCAAACTTTTTATATAAAATATAAATTAAACCTACATTTCAACCCAATATATCCTTATAACTAACATATGCTAAAAGTTCTTAAAAAGTATTTCATTAATACAAGTTATTATATCTGACTTAACTAGTTTCCACACTCAAGCTTCTACTGTACTTCTAGTTGGGGATCCACAACGCATTTTGCGCATTTAAATAAACATTTCTCAGTCAAATGGAGGCACCGATGTCGGGGGATCCGAGGATGGAGCATTGTTTGCTGGAAAAGTTGCAAATAGAAGAAAGATCCACGGTCGCAGACAGCCAACTTGGAGTTGCTGCAACCAGGGGGTAGGTGGGGCATTGGATAAGAGGCGGAAGATACCGCCGAGCTGCAGATTCAAGTACTTTCACTCCATAGAACAAAGCTAATGTGTTGTCTTTCAGCACGTGCATGCTAACCTGCCACAGCCCCGACCCCCCCCGTCCCTCTCATATTTGCATGATCATTTCATATTTCCCCCCGGCCGGCCGCTTGCTTCTCTCCTCCTAGAAAGAGAGGTAGAACAGAGCAAACAACTTAATCGATTTGCGTTCATTTGCAATTTGTAATCGAAATGCATTGCCCCCTCTGCCAGCTGCTCGGCGCTGCATTCGTGCAACGTGTGCTGCACACATGCCGCAATTTGTTGCAACGATTAGTGGAAAAAATTGCATTTCCATGGCTTATTAATTACCCACGATAGCAGCCACCAAGTGCAGTGTTTCTGCAACGAATTTTGTTCCTTTTCTTTTTGCGTCTCCAACATGATTTCCACGTACTCGGGGGAACGTTCTTTGCATTCACCGCTCCTGGCGGAACATTTTTTGAGTCATTTTGTTTGTTAATTATATTGAGAAGCTAATTTATGGAAAACCACGTTTGGACTGTCACCCTTGGGGAGTTGAACATATTTTAAATAACGAACTCGCTTCTACCAAAGGAATGAAAACACCTAACTGGTTTCCAAAGATAGAAAAAGGCGAACGTCTATTCTTTTGGAGATTTTTTATAAAGGTCCTATAAACCCAAGATAGCCAAAACATTCTCATAGCATAATAAAGATAATAATAATAAAAATCAATCAAATAAAAAGCTGGTTTTATTTTTATATAATATGAAATAAATTATCAATGTCTACAATTTTTTTTTTTTAATGAATAAAGGTTTGAAAAAAGTAGACAAGGAATCTTGCTGACCCATTAAATGAAGATAAGCATTTACTTTAGTCTGCGATTTTCGATACCTCAAAACCTTGAGACAAACGATAATCATCCACAAATAACCAAGGAAAACTTAGAGGTGAATAGGCTGGTCGCCAAGAAACATTGTGATTCTGATCTTGAACCCATTCTAACCCTTCGACTTGGGGTCAAATGTAAGCGGTATTTTTATCTCCATGGATACCTATAAGCAGGACAATGGCCGCCTGGACGCAGTTACCAGCCAGTTCAAGGATCGTAAAAGCCAGAATTCTCAGAAATCATTTTCCAAATTAAAAAATACTTGAATGCCTTTAAATAAAAGCAATAAAGCACGTTAAAGCTATGCACATACCTAATATAAAACAAAAATATTAAATATGTACATACATAAGTACATACATCAGCTCTATATGTAAAATTATGCATCTAATGTTTCAATTCATATGATTATTGGTATGCCAAAACAGATTTCGCAGCAGAGTGTTTGTAAACATCTTTATTAATCCCTTTAAATTTTATAAACAATAAATATTCTGCCCTCGGACATTGTCCTTCTTTGGCAATAATCGAGCATTTAGCAGTTTTAACGCCTTTTAAGCCGAATGCGGCGATAAGCAACAGCAGACACGCAATGGCAATGACCAGATCCCAGACACCAAAGTGTGTTGCATGTGGGGGAATCCCCTTTAACTGTCACGCCATTTTACCGGGGCTTAAAGGATGCTCTCTGGGTGTCAACAGTGCCAGGTCGTATCATTATCACGCACAAGGTGGGAGTTACAGGAGCGGAGACGAGGGGACGGCAGTGCAGATCGTATGAGGAGCAACTGAAGTGTCTGCTGTGTGTCATTAGGCGCACATACCGCCCTGTCCTTGCCGCCCACTGTTTGTCGCCTCGCTTCAAGTGTCCGGTAATGAAGTCAACTGAGACAGAGGCTAAAACTGAGCCACCCTGAGCACCTGGACTTCATCTGTATCACCTGAACATTGCCCCTCCACCACACCTCCCCTTGCAGCGAATGAACAAACAAAAAAAATGAAGCGGACTGTATGTGGAACTTGTTTCACTTTCAATTCGTTCCTCTTGTTGCTGCCACGTGAGCCGGCTGCAACATGTTGCCAGCGCAACATTCGGGCAACAGGTTTTGCAGCAACATAAGCAGCTGATTATATTGAATTTCAAGATTGCTGTCACATTTCAGTCAATTAATTCAAATAAAAATTTAAAAAATTGCAGTAAATTCTACACATTATACACATTATCTTATGTTTATAAATACAAATTAAACTCCTTATCCTGGATGGATGTCTTCATAATAATTCCCCAAAATTGAAGTTTTCCTCTCTGTAACTACACATTACCTAGACATTATATTCAAATTTCAGCGAATCCAATTTAAAGTTGTCAGTTCTACTTTTCAAGCAAAATCATTCCCATTCCACACAGAGAATCTCATTATGTTCAACCCAATTCCGTTCTCGAGAAGGCTTTGATTACTTTATTAAATGCGGACAAGATCTGATCCGAAAAGAATAATAATTATGGAAATTCCTTGGCGGAGTCTGTTGTTTTCCGTTTTCAGTTTACATTTACTTTATGTCGAGTCACTGGGAATGCCACCCACGGCTTGAGCACACACAGTCAAATATGCGAGCGGGTGAGCCTCGTATGGATATTGTTTGCTATATGATCGAAAGCCAAACAACTCACGATATTCTAATTAAAACACATGCGGACTCGGCTCTGGATCATGATGATGATGATCATATGATCATGTGTGTGTTGCCCTTTCCCCATGCTGATGAAATTACATGGAAGTGTGATTCAGCACATTTTCGAGTGCCGTTCAAAGCTAATGTTGGATTCTTGATTTCAATGCCCCAAAGTTCGATCCAATGAATGGTGTTTCGAACTTTATTGGAGTCGCGGTTGCTGTGTCGCGATGACAATTTCCATTAGGAAGGCAGACAGGCAGATGGATTCCCGGAGGTACCTGATGTGACAGCAAATGTGGGTTCGGCACATTCAGGAGAACAAGAGCAGCTCATGCTCCGATCGAGAACCAGAATGCGACACTCCAGACATGCCCCTCACATGTGGCTCTAGCTCAGCCCAAATGGAAAACCTAAACTCGGGCGTAATAAATGAATATTGCTATAAATAGGTGAGTAAACTGATGGGAGCGTGAGTTAAAAAAAATTGGGAAAACAGCAACATTTTGATTGGAGAAGAAAGAAAGAAATTTGTATATTAAAAATATTATATCAAAAATAGAAATAGAAAACAAAGTCAGCGATTAACACATAGAATTCAGAGTTGGCAATTACTAGAAAAATCCTTATCATTTAGTTTGCGTTTAATTTTGTTTTATTTTCATAATACCTTCTAAATTTTACGGTATTATAAGTTATAATTATTAATAACCCAAGTAAATTTAGTATAAAAATTCAGAAGGAACCATCGTAACCCCTCACGAACCCATCTCTAGATAGTTTTTAAACTTGAACCTTTGTGCGTGCCTCGTTGGACATGTGTGGTTGCATATTGAGCACACACACACTCCACAGGAAAAGTGTGGCGTGGCTTCATTGGTCTTGGATCTACCTCTCCTCCTCCTCCGCCTCCGCCTGAAGGTTGCATATGCCGCTGGAGAAAGACCAAGAGAGAAATTAACGCAACGCAAGCCATAACTCAAGGGCAATGAGCTGCATAATTGCGCTGAGTAATTCTCACTTTATTTCGAGGGCAATTTCTAATGGGAAACCCTCCCAGGCCAGACAGACGATCGGCATCCGTTTTAGATTAGGTAATACGTGTGTATATTTTCAAGTTTGCTGTGGATTATATCTTTGTCTGACGTCACTTACCAGCTGGGAATCGGTTGTGAAGCATTTGAGTTTATATTTTTATTTATTTAAAGACTTCTTTAAGCTATTTGCATGCTCAAAATGTGATAAGAAAAGGAAATATGGGGGTTATTTCTTTTATTTATTTTCAGCACAACAACATTGATTGTAAGGTAAGGAGGAAGGTCTCTATTGAAAGTAAACTTAAATAGTTAGGTTAAGAAATTAAAATTCTTACATTAACTTTGTTATTTAAAAACATCAATAACCTAAGATGTTATTTTAGCTCTGCAAATTCCTGGATACTTTTAACCACATAAAAATACAAATATTTCAATAGAAAACATTTTTTTATATACCATACCTTTTATTTTCATGGTGTATACAAAAGTGTAGTTCAAAGAAACACATTTCCTGTTTCACATTTCAGTCGCGGCTTCATTTTAATCAAATTAATTCAACACATATCCCTATCTAACATTTTAATCATATTTTTCGCTGCCATTCAACTTCAATTCGCTTTGCACGTTGCCAAAAAAGGGAAATGAAAAATGCCCAAACTATTATACCCAGTAAGGAACAGATGAAATAAATGTGAACACAGATAAATGCAGGAAACTTTTATACTCATTTCGGCATTATATGTTTTTATACATCTTCCACTGGTCCTTTTTTACGTTCCCCTACGTTCCCTTACGTTTATTATCGCATATCAAATAAATGCGGGATTATGTGAATATTTCGCTTAATGAGAATTTCTCGGACCACACAAAACACAACAAAAAAACCAACAATAATATATTTAAGACCTGACATTGACCGGAGACAGAGCTGGGAGCTGGGGAAGTTGAGAGAAGCGAACCTGTAAAGTCGTGGCTTTGTCTTCGCCGGCGCTCTCTGTGGGCATTAAGAGATGCCTATCGGTGACACCTGAAAGAGAAGAAGGTGAAATGCGATCCGATACGATCCATGGCAAAAAAATAAAGAAAAGAAAAAGAATAAAAATAAAGTAAAACAACTAAAATTATTACTCCCGAAGGCAGAAGCCGGGGCACAATTTCTTCATCTTCTTTCGGGATGGTATTGAATTTCTGTCTCTGTTTCGGCTGCTGCTGCCCCTGATATTTACCTGTGTTTTCGGCTCTGCCTTACTTTATTTGTCGTCGCTTTGACATTTATCTTTTCCTTTATTGGGCTTAGGGTTTTGTGTCGTCGGCATATCTCTATCTCTCTATCTGGCTTATTTTGTTAACTTCCTTTTTCCGTTGCTGTCTCTCGCTTTACGCTCTATATAGATGGCATTGTGCCGATATGCCAGTGTAATTTATGCTCGCTCCCATTTAAATAAATTGAAATGAAATATTCCCAGTCGAGTGGTTTTTAGTTGTGAAAGTTTGACATTGAGACGAGAGCTCACTAATTGCTCCGGCAGCAGACAGTGGTGGGTGGCTCTGTTTTCCCATCTCTAGTATCCTGTATCCTGTATCCCATTTCCATTGCAATTTCTTCACCTTCGACACGTTGCAGCCAGACAAAAGTTGTCAAATTAGCGCAATCATATGGAGGGGTGCATGCAACAAAGTATGCAACATGCAACATCTCAACCACAGCCGAACGTGATGCGGTTTCTATTTCCTGTACTTATTTTTCCGAACTTTCCGTGAGACAGCGCTTATGGTTTATATTTTTTGTCAAGGGTTGGGGAAGTTTGGCATCTTAAAAATGGAAAAAAACGAAACGGGAGAAGTCATTTAACGTCATTGAATTCCTTTCAAAACCTATAGAAAAATAATTTTAATATAAAAGTATGAAAACAAGTGAATTTTTATAAATTAATGAGCTCTTTATTGCTTTTAATAAATAGAAATAATAATTAAAAGTCTTGTAATCTCAACGAAAAACCCTATAACCATTTTGTAAGTTTCCACCATTCCTTCCTTAACTTTAATAACCGTGGGAGACTGAATTAGCGCCATAATCAATCTATATTACAAATATCCGAATAACACGAATGGATTTCATAAACCTCAAATGCTAAATACTTCCGCCTTCGGTTTAACCAACTTACAGACGATGATTGATGACATTCGGCAAGGGGCCAGAGTTTGCACAGATTCTGCTCGAGATCCCCCCGCAGGGTTATGTGTGCTTATGGTGTACTCCTCCATACTATATTCCTACCAGGCTAAACATGTAATCCGCTGAGCTGGGCAATAAGCCCGTAACTGTCAACCAGTCGCTCGCAATGATGCAGCATAAGTATGTGCGAGGCAATGTACAGTGCGTTTCATTGTTGCAAAAGTCTCAGCTAATAGTGTGGGAAAAAGAACACTTTTATTTTAGATGACAGAGTTAACTTAACCTAAGGAGACACACTTACAAAATATTTAATTAAATATTTTATTTATTGTTCTTATGTTTTGTAATATTATTTTATGAAAGGTAGGTAAACTATATAAGATAATAATAAAGATTATATACAATTTCTTGTAAATTTATTTATAAATATGGCAGACATTTTTTAACTGAATTCTGTATCTTTCTTTCCTAAAATATTTTGTTGCATAGTTTTGGGTGGCTTTTAAAAGGATTTCAAACATCTAGTGAAGACCTTCTAGGTAATCTAGTTAACTATTATAATAAGTAATATTTTAAATCCCTCTAAAATATCTATAGTTATACCAGACATTTTTGAGTTTAGTTCTGTCTCTATCTTCTCTAAAATATTTTGTTGCATAGTTTTGGGTTGCCTTTAAAAGGATTTTAGACATCTAGTGAAAAACTCTTAAATTATAAACCTAGATTTTAAAGAAACGTACTGTAAGGTGACGACTGAAATAAACATCGCAAGGCATCGAATTGCGTCTGTGGACATTAATTAAAATTTCCTTCGCCTGACCGAAAACTGCCACGAAGTGCAACATATTTTTGTACGGCTTGCATTTTACAACGATTCCAGTAAGCAATTAAGAGTCAAAGAAAAAACGATATATTGTACAAGTAATGAAAACTGGTTATTTAATGTTGCCGGTTGCCAAGGCTGGGATAGATGCCCGGAGTGGCCGATATTGACTTGGCTTACCTCCAAGGGCTTCAGTCGCGACTTTGGCTTCGCAGATTTATTTTTGTTTCCGAACCTAAGCCGCTTACGCGGAAAATCTTTGCGTGTTTCATTTTTGGTTTGTTTAACGTTGAGATTAACATGGAATCTGATTTGTCATAGGGGGTTGGCATTGCTTCAACATTTAATTACACTCGGAGGGTGAGTGGGTGGACTTTTCGCTGCTTCATTGCTCCGGGACGTAGCCTTCAACTTTGATGTCTTCGGTTATTTGATGCCAATTAACTGATGAAAGCTTAGCCCAAAGATCCCATCGGTCAGAAAGAGGAGGATTGCATCAAGGACTGTTCCCGTTCTGTTGAAATAATTCCCTTGATTAAAAGATGGTCCCAAACCGAATTAATCTGTTTTGGGAATTGATTTTTATAACGCAATTAATTTTCAGTTTATTGATATTTCTACTTAAGAATAAACAATATTTTTAATAAATAATTTAACTAAAATTTAAGATTTTAGGCCATGCTTCCTTTTCAATACTTTAAAGACATTAATAAATAGTTTTTAATAGGAATCTTTTATAAAACCCGTATAAATGTTTGGGTACGTGTAGTTTATTCGAAAGAAATATTATAAATGATTAAACTTGCGGTACTAAAAGTTCTTAAATCCTGAGATTTTAAAATCAATTCCAGTCAGGCAAAATAACCTTCTGACATTTTCCGTAGATATTCAGTTATTCGATCCCAATTAACTAATGAAACTGCACTATTTCGGAGCTCAGCACCGCAGACACCACGTTCCTAGTTGGCCATTGTTATCATTTTCCACAACGACAGTTGGTATTGTTCGGATATCGGGGGATAGGTTCGGATATGCATAGAGCTCGAAGGGAAATGGACAAAAGGCGAGCTCAAGCAGACGGCCATCAATCAGAGGGAGAGCAGGGGTCTCGCCGAAGGTGCGGGAATGAAAACCTTGCCAGGCCAAAACCGAAAATGATTTACATGTGCGAGCTCGTGTCTTTTGTTTAATTGTTGCCTGCCCACACATCATTACAACACACACACACACACATCCCTGTGTATCGGTTTACTTTTCAAAGATAATTGATTAATGTCCGTTCGCCTTTGGTTGGGTAAACGGTTTTCGGTTTTAATTATTCGTTAGCAGCCATCGACAGTGGCCCATAAATCATAATCCATCAAAGATTTTGCTCAGCTCAAGCTCAAAAAAATTCAAATCGCGATTGAAACTAAGCCTCCGCCCCCGCCTCCTCCATAAATAAGGAGCGGAAGTAAATACTTTGGGGGGAAAAACAAAACAATAAGAAATATTTGCTGATGCTGAAAAGGCTTCCTCATAAATTTCCAAGTGCTTACAGTTCTACCCCACTGACATACACAGAAAAAAAAAGTAAAAATGCACACACACTCCCCGAAAAGGGGGCGGGGTGTAGGCGTGGCTGGCGGACCGCCCGCTGTTCGGTTGACTCAAAAATCGTAGCCCTCGGTTGCCGTTTACCGTTGATTACAATCACTTCAGAGCCGAAGAGAGACGCTGGGGGTGTGCAATTGCAATGCTTAACCCTTATGATGTACCAAAAGGAATGTACTTAGTACTATTTGGTTGGTTAGAAATGAATTTCATAGTACTTCTTTTCAAAGAACTTCTTTTATTTGATTTAATCAAAGCCTAAAAGATCTAGCAGCTACCACAGTTCAATAATTTTAAGGTTTATCCAGGTCCACTTTTTCTCGCAAAATCATGAATAACCATAACTATAATCACGAATTCGCGAATTCACGAGTCGACAAAACTCGAATGTTACATATAAAATATAATATACCAAATTAAATTTATAAATTTGTATTATTATTTTATTGAATATTTTATATTTTTTTTATATTTATTTGTAAATATTTTATATTTTTTTATATTTATTTGTAAATATTTTATATTTTTCTATATTTATTTGTAAATATTTTATATTTTTTGTAAATATTTTATATTTTTTATATTTATTTGAAAATATTTTATATTTTTTATATTTATTTGTAAATATTTTACACTTTTTTATATATATTTGTAAATATTTTATATTTTCTTTATATTTATTTTTTAATATTTTATTTATTTTTTTTTTAATTATTTGTAAATATTTTATATTTTCTTTATATTAATTTGTAAATATTATATTTTTTTATTTTTATAATTATTATTTAGCTCTTGATTTCAAACCCACAGTTCAACCTAAGGATTAACGCTCGTAAGGCCCTTGCAATTTTGTATCTGTGTGCGTTATTCAGTGAATTTATGTGTGTGTGTGTGAGACCTAACATTTACGCACTCAGCGAATTGAACTGTGTTTACAATTTTTCTATTGATGTTGCTGCCTTTACTGGCGTTGTTTTACGACTACAGCGAAAAGGCCGGACCGTTAATTCGATTCAATTTTGGAAAATGTTTGGATAGCCAACAACAATGGGTAAGGAAAGCTTACATGCAGCTGGGAAATGCAAAACGAGATTGAAACGGGGAGCAGCTCATTTGTCAGACTCAGAACCAGAGCGGTACTCCTCGGAGGCATTTGTCTTATTTTGCGAGTGATCCGCGCAACAGCAACAGTACTGTACGTGGCATCAGCAGCATCAACAACAACGAGCTGCGGCAACAACGTCAGCAAATCGCATTAAGGACTCTTAATGAAAGTTGCCGCATCCTTGCGATGGCAGACACATCGTTTGTACGATGATTGATTTCACGCCAAAACGATTTCAATCAGCATTTCCGTTCCAACTTTTTTTCCTTGGCTTCCTTCCTTCCAGGGAGGAACAACTTATTGCATTATGTGAATGGGGGTTACGTTGAACGTAAAGGGATTGGATTGGGTTCGGTTTGCGATGACGGGAGGACGATGAGTGCGTCTTGAATAAGTTCAGGCAGGCAATCAGTTCCGCTGCTTCGAACTGGGTCAGGATAAGAGTTGACTTTATAGGGGTTTCGTTGTGGCGGAAATGAAAGTGTGAAATTATGATGGTCCTTGAGAATTCATTTCGGAATTATTTCGGAATATTTTTATATTTCTTCAAGGGTTATCTAAAAAATATAAGGTATTTCTTTACATTTTGTAACTCAAAAACTCAATTTAATTTGTAATATAAATAACTACAACTATAATTACAATTATTAAATGAAGTAAACTTTTTAATACTTCTTAAGTTTTAATCTTTCAAAATTGAACTCTGCCATCTCTGGCCTAAAGTAATGTAATTTTCTTAATTATTGTTATGGATTACTCGAATCCGATAGTCATCTGTTCATAAATTTCTCGGAATTTAAAATTAATTTTCATAAACTGAAGAATGAATTGAAATTTCATTGAAGTGATCGCTCGTCAGCACTTCAATTTCCCTCAAATTCAGTTTTCCCACTCGATTTAAGTTCCATGCGGGTCACAATTTTCTTTCCTGTCACAGGCTCACTCTGCATTAACCCCTTATATATACATATTAACCCTCAATCCCGCTTACATGTCTAGACATGGACTGAAGCTCCAAACTCCAGTCCCCCCTGGAAAAAAGTGAAAGCTGTCCTTAGCCGCCAGTCAACAACAAATTTATTACCTATTTAGCCTTAAATGGTCCTGGAAACATTTTCATCCTGGATAAATGCTGATGTCCCTGTCTCACATTTGGCGTATGACTGTGTGTGCACGGACGACAGTTTAATTTGTGATTAATTGACGTTAAAAGGGTTCAACAATCAGGCAGCCACTCCAGCCAACCCACTTCACTTTCACTCTCAGCTTAACTCGATTTGCTTGGAACGGAAATGATTCCATAACTTGGCGGATGTTTAATATAAAATTCAATTCATTTAAATTTGAAAATTCCCAAGGAAATTTAAATTGAGTTGGTAACGAAAAATGTGTAGCCGAGTTGGATTAACATTTAGCGTTTAACACTTTGTGGAGAATTTATATCCGTCAACTGCGGCAAACGTGACACCTCAACTGCCAAAGCTTCCGTTTCATGTCTTGTGTTGTTTTTTCTTTTTATTTTTTTGTTTTTTGGTAGGACAACAAAGGTTATTAACAGTCCGGAGACGTGCAACTTCCAGCAAACAAAGTAAATGGAGAAATAAAAGTGAGGAGGGAGGAAAATCTCCCACGCCGCCGGCAACTAAAAGTCGAGTGTTCTCTATTCCGCACTGACCGCTTGATTAACATTTTCTTAACATGTTTCTCAGAGGAAAGGACAGATGCAGAACCAAAAAAAAAGGAGAGAGGAAGGGACTATGGTATTAATATGCCCGCCGTGGCCGTGGGCAATATGTCAAACATGAATTCCTAAGCGGAACACGTACGCTTCCAACACTCGAAATTCGTGGAATGCGTTTTTTGTTTGTTTTTTCTTCTTCTCATTTTTTTTGGGAGGATCCATTTTCACCCAAAGGACACAAGTTTTGTGGCGTAGGAAGTCAAGTTCTAATGCTTTTAGTATTTGCTTATAAAAGGTGAAGAGTTAATGCGATAGCGGGCTGCAAATGTATTCCCCAAATCCCCCAAGTTTTCCACCCAGGAAAATCACTTTCACAAAGTGCAGGGAATCCTTTTGCATGCTTCGTTTTTACCTTGGAGATTAACTGGGGTAGTAGGAGGTTCCGTAGGGTTATCTAGCCTGGGGACAGGACTAACAAATTTTCAGCAAATTCCATGCACAAAGAACAGGGCCATATCCTCCATCCTTAGCAAGTCTAATTGAATTGAATGCAAAAATTTCAAGCGGCACATGAAAGTGTTTCAATCTCTTTTCAATGTTACAAACAGGAAGTCAAAGGGAAATCAGGTCTCAGTTTTAAATTGATACAAAAATATATAAAATGTTAAACTAAACATTTTGATTATAAATTAAGAAGTGCAATAATGAAAGTCCATACAAAATTAACAAATTATGTACTATTATAGTAATATTAATTATTTTATTACTTGTTTGTTTTTATTTTATCATAATAATTTTCTCAGTGCATCCCTGTGTAAGCTCAGTTCATAAAGGATTCATAAGCGAGTACATTTCATCAGTTTCCACAGACACTCGCCGCTCCTTTTCGACTGCATCCTTTTGTGGAGGCAAATATGATTCAGCCTGGTCCTGAGTGTCCTGTGTCCTGTATCCCCGGTCCTCGGCCTCTGTGTCTGGCTTGGAGGCGCCTCGCCCTTCGCCACTCGCATTCGCATGTAGTCATGTGCACATATCAGTTGTCTGGCAGCCGTCTGCGGCCTTGAGTCCCAAAACCCAAAACTGAAAGCCGCAACTTAATCGCTCTTCTCCAGGGAGCAGGGAACGGGGTGAGCCCAGTATTAACAACTCCGGAGAGCAACAAAAACATTTCATTTTATCATTTAATTTGCCATGTCCTGAAGGTAAACGGAAATGAAAACAAGCAGACACGCTGGAAAGCTCATGTGCTAGCCCTTTTAATAAAGTTGGTAAGTGAAAGAAATCAGCAGATAACTTGGTTATATTCTAAGATTCAAATTTAAATTAATTTTTACAAAGGGTTTAAGTAATCTTGGTATAAATAGCTTCAGGAAATATATTTAAATTTCTCTTTTAGCTGCCTTAAAATATTAAAATGCTTTAGGATCTTTACATATATTAATAATACCCACACTTCAGTTCTGAGCATTAAAGCCATTCATGAATTTTACTCCCTAAAAAGCCAGAGCATGTTAATCTGAAACCGTTCCAATTAGAAACGTTTTACGAGACAAATAAACGGGCTGAGGCAACCCTGAGCAGAATGTAGATTTGTGGTCACCACCAAGTAAAAGAGCCGACAACTGCCATGGCTAATGCTCTCCCTGGGTTTCATTTATTTATTTATAACGTTTTTTGATCGGGTGCAGAAGCGTAACGTTTGAACATACCCTCGACCGCATAATAGAGCGATTTTTTTACGGAGTGGCCACGTTTTAGAGTAGGCAGAAAAAAACATTTTCAAAAATAAGCCAAAAATTCGACAAGTTCTTGAATTAAGCTAAGGAATATATAGGTTTTTTAGAGTAAAAATAATAAATAATTATAATAATAAATAAAAGAATACTAATTTTGAAAAATGTAACTAAATTTACGTAGGAAGGATGTATTGAATCCTTGATAACGGCAAACTTTAAATAATCACAACATCTAATACATACACCAAAAAACTACTTAATACAATTTTAAAATGATCTATTTTTTTAAATTTTTTAATATATATTTTTTTAATTTAAAAACCCTTTTTATTAGACTATAAAATAGCTCAAAGGACACCACTAATGGTGTTAGAATGACTTGGTTTGGGTTCCGCTTTCCAAAGGAACCGAAGCCATCGAGTCACTTGGCTGCCTTCTCCCTTTGTTGCGGCTCCCCTCGGCTTTTTCTCCTTTTTTTCCTGTGGGGCACGCGCACGCTCTGGCACTTCCTTGCGCCTTTTTGGCCACAGAAGTGGAACAAATGGTCGCAGGACGAGAAAATGCCTCGCACAGCTGCCCCTGCCTGCTTTGCATAACTCTGCCACTCGAAATCGCCCTGTTCTCACCGAACAACGTCGGCGGCATTTTCAATTTCATGGTTAATTGTTTTGCACGCGGCATTTGGTCCGAGTTCAACATCGGCATCACCATCACCACCATCATCGTCTCCGACTCCGTCTGCCTCTGCGTCTGCGTCACTCGATGGCACATTAAGTTTCATAATTAGCACACCGAAATGATTGGAAACTTTTTGCGTGGCGAAAAAATAAAGGAGATTTTCGTATGGCAAAAAATTGTCTCTGCTGGGCGCAAATAAGCAACATATGGATGGGATCGTATTGAAGAAGCATGGCCAGTACACAGAGGAAAATGTACAGTAATTATGGATTATTCTGAAATATAATTGGTTTATAATATTATTTAATATTTTGTAAAATACAATTTGTTACAAAAGCTTCTTAGTGGATGTTTTTTTTCTAAAAGTGCGATTTAAACTAGGGATATCTAAAGGAAAAGTGGGATATATCTAAGTTTTAGGAATAGAAATAATATATATATCGCACAGAACGTTAAAATATCAAAATTATTTATCAGTCTTCAGATCAAATATCTATACAATATCGATTTTTAAAATATCGAACAAGATAAAGCTAAAACTATCGACTTTTCATTTGAAATATCAATACAGAATCAATATATTAACATTGTTTGCCGTTTTTAGAATAAATAAAAAATGTAAAATATATATATATAAAACTTAACAAAATATATTTAATAATATCCAGTATCGAGTATAAAATATAGACTTTTGATTTTAAATATCAATACAGTATCGATATATTCACATTGTCTGCCATATTTAGTATAAATATAAAATATACCTCTTTAAAATATCCTAAAATATGTTTAATATTTATTTAGTTAATATTTAATATTTTATTTAATATTTCTTTATACATAAAAATATTTAATTTATTTGCAAATTTATTTATTTAGCCCCAATAAACAACGTTATTCAACTGTTACTTTTTGCATTATTTACCTATGCATTAAGCGCTCACTTTACGAATAAAGGTTTCCCTAATGGAGATATTATTCGTGGAAATGGAACCGCCTTTTGGGGCGCATAAATTTTGGCAGCAGTGTAGGCGAGTGGCAAGTGCATTCCACACCATACGAATCCATTCCATTCCGCAGACAAGAGCCGCCAGTTGTTTCACTTACTCAACAATTTTACATTGCCCCGGCAGCTGCAGACCGAGGAGCACTTTTATCTTTGACATTTACTAATGACAAATTTATTCACGCTGTCATTTGGTCGCCTGTTCTTGCAGCTCACTGTCACGTATACGTACGGCTCCTCCCGTCGAGGCTGTTCAATTTTCGCCTGCCTGGTCCCGAGGCCTCTCCTTTGTGCTCCTTTGTGTTGTGGTGCGAGGAGAACTGGAGCAGCACAGGACTTGTCACAAAAGCCGCGACTCAAGATTTGTTTGCACTACTTTAGTTAGGAGAAGAGCGAGACTTCTCATTTAACATTTGCCATTGGAGTGGAGCTCTTTGATCTCTTCGAGCTATGGATTGATTGATTGATCGACTGATGGATGGGCCGGACTGCGTGGAACAGTAGCCGAGTCCCTAAGTAATTAATCAAGTCATGAGCATATAGTAAATGACATTAATGACGGAAGAAGTTGTGAAAGACATAAGGAAAGGGAAATCATATTTGGTAATTGAATTGAAGTATATGAATAACTCTCTATGTACCTTAAAACCTGTGAAATTAAAGCATCAGTTCACTGAACAATACAAATCTCAACAATTTGATTTCACATTCGTTTTAAACCAATTGAGATTTTTGTATTCAAAAGCAGATTCCCGGATATTCCCCCTTTGCAACTCTTTAATAGATCAACTCCCTGGAGGTTCTCGAAACGACGTTGATTGGCTCGGAATCCATAGAGTGGGCCAATTATTTGCGTAGGCCTCTCGGCAGACAACAAGAAAAATCTAAAGACTCACTCCCTCTCTCCTGGAGAAGACAAAAGCCAAATTGAGGCGCCTGTTTTTAAGGCCTTGTGATGTGGCATTGTTATTGGAATAGCGACGTTCCCCAACTCCAAGCCATCCTTCAAAATGAAATTGCGCGGAAGCAATGGCTGGCAGTTTATTGGCTTCATTGTGGAACCCTTTTATCCGGCACATATATTTATATATCATTTTTTTTCCTGATTAGCATGGGGCGTGTTCGAAAAGCAGCCATTCAAGCGGCAATAATACGCTTCGCTTTGCATTGTTTAAATTTTACAAATTTATTGCACACCCAAACATATATATGTTTATTCACAAGCCAAATCGTTGCCATTTGGTGTTTCGTGTCTGGCGAACATTAAATCGCAAAACGAAATGAATTGCAAATTGGTCGAGTTCCAGTGACTTTTGCTGGCAGATCTGAAGAACAGACCATCCGGACTCCGGACCAGAGCCATCAAGATCGTTTCGGTTTCGTTGGCCGCCGACGACAACGCAGTTTTTCGAGAGTGCGAGAAGTTTAATGATCGCCAAGAGTTGATGATTTTCCAGAAAAGATAAATGACAACGACCACCGAAATCGCCCAGGGGCTTATATGCATATATGCATAATGAAAGCAAACACAAGTTTATTATTAAACATTTACATTTGCACATCGTGTTGAGAGCAGGCGAGAAGGAAATGCTAAATCTTGGCAAAAATAATATAATAAATATATATATTTCGTAGATTTTAAGAAAATAATAATCGCCTTTAGCTATCAATATGCAAAGCTTCTATCACGGAAACCTATCTTTAACCCTGCCCACATTCCTAAATGCTCCATCGTACAATCTTAGCTGAAGCTCGCGTACCCTTAACCCCTTGGCATGAATGAATTCCTTTCATATGGGAATTTCAAAAGGAAGTCTCGTA
The DNA here is from genome assembly GCF_030179895.1 of Drosophila kikkawai. Lineage (NCBI taxonomy): Eukaryota > Metazoa > Arthropoda > Insecta > Diptera > Drosophilidae > Drosophila > Drosophila kikkawai. The sequence goes on from NC_091729.1 coordinate 9,713,002, forward strand.
TCGTTATCTCCCCCAGCAACACGAACCAATTAAATATGTATGAGCCCAATTTGCAAAGTCCCCGGCTTGCTTGCCTTGCTCTTGTCCTGGTCGCGTCCTTGGCCTAGGCCTAAACGTCTTGCAAGATATTTTTTAATCAAGCCCAAGACAACAACACCTTTCGGTTTCATTGCGCTTTTATATCGCCAACATAACGAGCAGATTGTTCCCGGCACGTTTCATCATTAGTCGGTGCAAATATTTGCATAATGTCCGGGCAATATTTGCCATTAGGAGCATTAAGAGCAGCCGCCGAAGAGTCGGGAGCAAGAGAAAAGAAAGAAATATCTCCAGGAGCTTAGAGCCCAGAGCCTGACAAACTGCCCGCCATTGAGGCAGCTAATCGCAGCTGCTGGCCCTGACCATAAACAGCATTAGAACCGCACTCAGGGCACCCGGACTTCGGCATCTCCACTCCACTTGTAAAATCCAACACCCCGCAGAACGCTATGCTAATCATAGTAATTCGAGTCGAGAAATGTGTGACAGTTGTTTGGTCTAATCCCCGCACAAATGTCACGAATTGGTCCCTGCCCGCGATCTCGTTTGTCTTCCTGCCCGGAACGCGGGGCAAAAAGGTGTCAGCAAGCCAAATGTAATAATTTTAATGATTTTTCATAAGTTCTAAAGCAGGGGGAAGGCAAGGGAAACACACACACTCGACAATCGAGCAACGGGCTCAGCAGGAGAGCGTTGGTTTTATAGGTTCAAGGTTCGAATGCGGGGTACCCAATGTTATAAAATTATAAATTAATATGGATTTACTTATATATATATTTAAATGTGTGTAGTTTGTTATAAATATTTTGTATTTATTATTATTAATTTAATTTTGATATATTATATTATCTATTTAGAGCGTTGTAATCAGTTACCTTTTAGGACGGACCATAGTTAAATTTCTATTAAAGATGGTTTTATTCAATACCAAACTTCCCATAAATCCCCTTTTAAACATTATAGGGTATCAAAAAACACTTAAGGGTAGCGCTCCCCATGCCTCCTCTACTCGTCCACTCCTCTACCCCCATTACCTTGATGCCACCTCCTTCGCCGGCTGTTGTGACATCGCCTTTACTGTTGCCGGTGCTGCCTTTGCCGCTGCACCCCTTTTCGGCTTATTTAACATGAGACTTACACACCACTGAATGCATTGTTGGGATGTTATAATTGCGCATATTTTAAAATACAAATTAGCAACGCTGTCGCTGAATTTCAATGGCAACTCTCGACTCTCGAAGAATGCCCGCCGGCAATTCGGTGTGCACATTTTTTGGGAGTGTGCCTGTGCCTTTGGGGTTCAGGCACCGAGTCGGTCTCGGCCTCAGTTTCAGTCCCATTTTCCTTCTCAATCTCCCGATCCGGAGTCGACTCTGTTCCTGTCGCTGACATTGCCTTGAACCATGCATCAAGGCGTCAACAGTCAGTCCGCCTGTCCTCAGTCTGCCGGTGTGGCATTCGTTTTGGCATTTCATGCATAAAACACCGAAACCTAACCCAACCAAACCAGACCAGACTCCACATCTCAGCCGAATAGTTTGTCAAGCCATGCAGAGAGAGAAAAACAGTGTTACAAATTAGGAAATTTGTAAGGAATAGTTACTTAAGTTACCTACGATATGCTTTGGGAAGGACTTAAGCTATTTACTTTCTCTTAAACAATAATTATTATTTGACGCTTTCTTCACTTATGCCTAAACCATTTTTCCTCAGTGTATAGGTTTGAGTTTTTCTTTATTGTTTTCTGGTTTTCGGCTACCTGCGCATAAATAGCCCAAACACTTTTTGGGATTTTCCACCTGGCATCTGGTTTACGGATGGGGCTCTACATTTATCACTGCCAAATTCGTCATGACATTGCCATTGCCATTCGCATTTCCCCCGTAACCAGAACAAAGCTCTCGAGTGTAAATGGAATTTCTTGGGAAATGAAATTGCCAAGCCAGCGGTAGCCAAAAGAAAAAGGAAAACAGGAAAACTATGAAAATGCAGTGCATACATATGATTGCTGGATTTTTGTTTTTGAGTTATTGGTTTTGAATTGATGATGTGTGTGTGGGGATGAGATGAAATGGGTCAGTTTGTAGTGGTTATGCTTTGACTGAAGGGCAGTTGCAATTGCCAACGAAATTGAAAATCCAACACCTTGGTCAAATTGTAGATGTCACTCCAAACAGTTGATATGCTTCAATATCATAACACAAAATTGATTAACCTTTCAAAGAGCTTTTACAATTTCCTTTGAATATTTCGTAGCATTTTCCTTGTTTTGTCGAAGCTCACTTAATTGGAAATATCTCCATATTTTAACCAAATTACTTACCAATATTATTTTTATAAATTTCTGCCAAATTTGTCACTGCCCCACACGAGCATTTATCCTTAAGTACCGAAACCCACCAGCCGCATTCAGGAGCAGACTTCCACAGACAGTCGGGCAGACATGTGTAAGAGGACTTTTAACAATGCAACAACTTGCCGCAGTTGTTACATGGTCAAAAAGTTGTGAATTGAAATTGAACAATCGCTGTGGCAACATTTTGCCCAGCAAAAAGGGAAGAGAGTAAAAAATGTGCAGTAGAGAAAGAGGTAAAAGGCATCAGAAGGGGGGAGACAGGAAGGTTACAACTGCTTAAAGCTGGAGTGCCATTTGTCGCCTGACTCACAGAAGGCATGAGGGAGTGCACTGAAAAATAAACTATAAAGACTATAAAGAGTGGTAAACAATTTGGAACAGTGAGACTTAGAATGATAGACTTGTATCGAGTATTCCAAAAACATAATTCTAATTAGCGTAATGTTTAAAACATGATCTTTTCTTAAAATCACTGGTGCTGACAGCTTTGATTGTGCACCTACAATGATAGTTTAACTATTCTTGTAGCCCCTGTTCTGGTACATTTCAATTTGTTGATAGCTAAATCAAATCATATTTATAGTTTTGAAGATACTTCTTAAGAGTTTAAACTAGGATTTAAACTTAATTCAGTAGATATTTGCCTAATGTTAAAACTATTACGTTTTTTTTCCTTCAAAACATTTTATTCATTAACGAACCCTAGTTTTAAGTGAAAGATTTTATTTTTATATTTTTTATTTTATAATTTCAAAAGAAAGTAAAGTAAGTAAAAGCACACTTTGCAGTTTACCTGCATGTTTTATTTAATATGTATATTTTATTGCTCTTAATCTTGTTTCCTTTTCTCTGCGTGAACCCACTGAGTGTTGAGCTTTTCCTGTTAACTTTGCCTGAATGGATGGAAAGTCAAGAGAGCGGGGAAATGCGGGTGGAGTGCCCCGTGCCCCGTGTGTGCATTTCAGCATTGAGTTTCCGACTCCCTCCTGAATCCCTGATAACTTATCTGGAGGCAGCCGCGTTGTCTGTTACAAATGTTGCAATATTTATGCCCACACACACACACATGGAGTGGGGCATGGGGAAGGAAACTCGTATTATGATTTGCACATTATGCAAATTGCCGTTATCGTAAATATTTCGTTTCGTTTTTCTTTGCCGAGAAGAAAAGAGACCGCCGTGTGCTCATGATAAATGTGATAAGCGATATTAGTTCAAAGGAAAAACAATGCACGGCAAACACATAAATTAAGGCGTTCGGCTGGGGGATTTATGTGCTTAATATTGTTACAATATATCACAAATATGTGTACTTAATACTCAAACAGCCTTGTACTTGGTTTTAAACGATATCTGTTTGGGTAATTTAAAAAGAATTACAAGTGTATTATGCTAAGACTGATAACTTTATTCAAAATGAAGCCATCTTGCTTTTTTTTAGGAATTAATCAAGACAAATGAAGTAAGGAAAACACCTAAATTAAAAAAAGTAAACAAAATAAATATCCTACTTAGTTTTTCTGACATTAATTGAAGGCCAATCGAACCATTATCGCTGATGATGATGACTTCATTTCATTTTTTAACCACCAATCGAGGCTGTCAAGGCTGTGACTGAAAATGAAATTGATTTATCGGAGATATGTATACCCGGCTCAAAATCGCTGTTAACATATGATGTATGCAAATTGCCAACAATTTGATTTGCCATTCCTTGGCAAGATAAGTATTTCGTCAAGTGCCAATATGCAAATGGCATTGGAATGGAGAATCATCTGCGAGTGTGCTCCAAACTGACAATGACACTCACAATGGCTCCGGCCCATCTCCTGGCCATTCATTGAATGCAAATGAGGAAATCGGTAAACAGCCAGATATGCATACCTATATTGTTTATACGCCAACGGTCTTTGTTCAGGTTGAGGTTGAGCCTGAAAGCACCGAAAGTATGACTCACGGTGAGAGAAAACTTCCGCTACGCTGCTCAAAGTATGAAATATTTATAAACGCATAAATGCATGACGCGAAAAGTGAGGAGGTGAAGGATGCACTGGGAACACTTCCAGCTGCAAGATCATCATCCCATCGACGAGTTCAAACGAAAACGAAACGTGTTGCCACTTTAACTGCCATTTAAATATACACATGAAAGGCAACATCCCTCTTTCCCTCCATTACCTTGCCCTGCTCACATTGCATTGACATTTATTGGCCGCATTATTTCAGCGCCAGCAGCGACGCCGTCAGTCAACACTCGAGGGATCTCAATCGAAACGAGCAGCTCTCGGTTGACTCTCCACCTTTTTTTCCTTGACTTGAAGAGTGTCTTCCCCAATGGGCAAACTTTTCATATCCAGCTTAGCTTTGCTGGTACCTTGCAGGGTCCATTGGGATTTCGCTTCAAACTGCCACAGGAAAGTCAACTAAATGCATTAATTTAGATTCTACAATTATTTTAACGAGGCAAACTTACTTTCTTTATAAACTATGCAGCCTTAAAACTACCTTACAGCTGGCGCCCGAAGAGGGACATGGGCTTACGAATTTTAGACGACCTTAAGGTGCCACGAAAATACATTGCTGTTATATACATATTTTATAGGTTTTACTATTACATTTATTGCGATTATCTTCTTGTATCTGATATATCTTTACATCTTTAACTTGTCCATTAATAGGTACCATCAAAGTCCAAACAGTCCCATTTCTTAGCTTAACTTAACTTTTTTGAAATGATTTTTGCATAAAATCCGACAGCGTCAGGGCGCGGGTTAAAGCCCAGGCAATTTATCAACATGCTGCCTACTACTTGTCTGAAACTTTTTGGTTCCTCGGTTTGCACCTTTGTTACCGCTCGGTTGTAAAACTTTTGCCTGGGCACCCGCAGGCGCAGGCAAGTGGAGGATCTCTGTGGGTGGAAATGGTGAGGAAATGGCGGTCAGGGGACTGGGGACATGGAAAGGCGGAACACGATGCGGCGCTAACGAGGACAAGCGTTTATGTCAAAATCCAATACGTGATGCATTTAGCGAAGCCTGCCTCTCGGCACTCGCTGTGAGGATTTTATTGCACCAAAGGGCGCTGTTCGAAAATGCATTGCGCTGCGGCGAGGAAACGGAGGAAGTCCAAAAGACGGGACAGGATTTGGGCCCGATACGCCATTCTTGGCCTAATTGGATGGGCAAATGTTAGGCATTCCGTTTGAATAGCAATCTTAAGGGCTTATGGAGTGCAGGACAAACGCCAGGCGGTAAATTGATGACGATGTAATCTAAGTAAATGGAAATTCAATGGGCGAGTGGACCTTAAGCAAAGTTAAACTTGGTAAGGTTTCCAATCTAGAACGATTATGCAATATTTGTTAGTTCAATTTAGCATTAAAACGATATTTCAATGTTAAATTCTGCCACTTTTGAGGGGACATTCTCCATTTCCATAATTTAATTGGCACGCTGTTTGAAGGAGGACAACGAAAGCTCACCTGAACCTCACATACACAACCCAGTTTTGGGTTCTTCTCCACCTTTGGATCCATGGTCCTTCGTTTGGTCACATGTCCTATCGCCATTTATCTTGATTTGTACAGACCTAACGACGTTTAAATGCTTGTTTCGAGCATTTTCCACCATTTGCAGCATTTTGGCTGGCATCACGTTTCCTCTTCCCCCGGCCACCTTTTCCTTTTTCCATTCTTGCAACAATTTAACCCCCTTTACAGCCGCCCTTAGATCCGCTTTCCCTCCGCTCTATTCTGGGTTCGTCATCGCATTGGTTTGGGCCATGTTTATGCTTGAATAATGTTGACAAAATCGGACAACGGGAAAGTGAGCTGGGAGGAAGGGAAAATTCGGAAGAAAGGAAGTGGAAAACGACGAGAAATAGCTGCAAAAAGATACAAACCAGTTACACGCCATCATGGACATGCAACCGAAGCTAAACACTCTGAGGCTCAGACAGGTCGCCCCGCCCCACTTTTTGACCCCATTTCCCCCTCCCCTGGAAAACCTCACCCTTTCCCAGCACCTCGCGAATTCGCAGACAAATTGTCGCTGCCTTCGTCCAGCTGAGCTGCCTTCTGGGCCTGGTCCACCGCCATCCTCTGTCTTGGGTGTGAAAATGTTAGCAAAGTGCCAACAACAATGCGCGGCCTCTGTGTGTGCGTCTGTTTCTGGTAGCGATAGATCTAGAGATGGAAAGGGGGAGATGTGATATAGATAGCCTGGGAAAGTCGTGACTTTGATTTTGGATACCGTTTATGGGGTGTCTTACAGGCGTTACATTTGTCAGATTATATTATTTATTTAGGTTACAAGACTTGCGGAATCAAATTGATTTATAAAATGTATTGTTGTAAAACTTAAACAAAGATCTAAAAATAATGTTAGATCCTAATAAAGACTTTAGATCAGGTGTTTAAATGTCTCAGTGATCCCTTAACCTCGCCCTTGCAGATCTAGGGATCTCTATTAGGTATTACCTTAATTAATATGTCCTCGGGTGCATTGGGAAAATTCTGAAAAGGATAATTTGACGGTTTACCAGTGGGAGTATCGAAAATTCACACCTTTGACTGGAAATAAACTATTTTTTGTTGCAAATTACTGATATCCTCTACCTAAAGCTGATTTAATTAATATATTTCTTATTAGAATAAATTCCTTTGCCACATTTCACAGTTTACCATCTCTAGCTGTTCGGTTGCAGCTAGTTTTCCCCTATTTTCCGTTGTCTCTTTTTTCCGGCCGTTGGCATGGGTAAATGTTTTAGCAAAACGGTAACGGTAACTCGCCGCCGTGTTATGACAAGTGGCTGCACTGTGCGGCAGCCATTCCGGGCCATAAAGCAAATTGATGATGAAAAAGTTGCCGCCGTGTCATGGCCTGTTAAATGTTGGCAATAAAAGTGAAAATTCTTGTCAACTTGCGGCCACCGTTAGTTGGCCAGCATCAGCGGCCTTAAAGCGTTTGGTTATGATTCACATTGTGCTTGATTTGTATTTATTTATGTTTATTCATTTCCATATTATTGCCTGGATATTGGATTATATTAAGAGCACCTGCGACACAGTCATAACCATAAAAGGAGGCTTCGATTTATTGAGGCAAAACGTGTGGTTTTTAGGGGCATAAAATTAAAATAAACAAAGTCTTTAAAATGCGTGGATATAAAAATGTGACAGCATCTTGGATCCTAAGGAAATGTCACTGCAATGACACGAAGGTATTACTAATAATTGAGAAACAAATTATGTTCAATGGCATCCAACTATTTATGAATAATACAGTCAATCAAACATACAAAATAATTCCCTTTGGAAACTTCGTTTTGCATTTTAAAAGAGCTGCCACCTTTCCTTCCATTAAACCTCTTCTGGCTTCATTTATTTTTCCAGCTCCTTCGCCAGCATCTAATGAATGATAAATTGCCACTATGCTGGCAACAAGAAAATAAAATCCAGAGCTGCTGCTTGATTTTCCTTACCGCAAATAATCAAAATCAAGTGCTCCCCAGCCACGCGTCGCTTGTGCGAATCGTTTGGTTGATTGAAAAAAGTTGTAAATTCCGTAATGGCAAATAAAAAAAAATATAATAATAAGAGCAGTGGTGGAGGAGCTATAAAAGCTCAAAGAGCCAAGGGAAAGCCGCCGAGCGAGTTGAGCAATTGATAAATTTAATGGCGTTACGCGTGTCAAACTCTGTAAATCCTTAAAAGTGTCAAATTGCCTTGCCCAAATAAACAGGAAAACAACAAGAAAAATGAGAAAAGTCCCGACTGGCTAATGAACACAACAAAATCTTGCGGGATATATATATATATATATTTATATAAGTATGCAAAGTGCCAGGTGACGTTAATAAATTGATACAAAAAGTTGCAAGGAAAACACTTTGATAGATGTGCAAAATGTAAACGGGAATTGGAGGGAAATCAGTCCAGAGGTGATCCCAACTTTTTGTTATAACATTTTCCTGCAGATATCATTAATTTTTTTTCTTTCGCTTTTGAGGAAAATAAAATTAATTGATTTCAAAGTTTTTTATGGGCTGGAAATGGGTTTTTTACGATGGATGGCTGGCAGGTGAAAATTCAAAGATTTGTCAAGGGATTTGCAGATCATAAATTATGTGAAAATAAAAGTCTACGTATTTTGCAGAACCCCAAAATTCAGGCCTTTTATTTTTCAAAAAAATAAATAGAATATAATGGTATAGTTATATATTAATGGTATAATAATAAAAACATTCATTTATGACAACAAACTCTCAAAATTTAAAAAATCAAATAATATTTGTGGGAGTTATTATAAAATAAGGCTTTTCTATTTCCATCTCACTCGCTCTCTTAGACTTGCATCAAATGACTAGCCGTGTCTCGAACCGTGGTTTCGATGTTTGTCTTCTTTTGTTAGTACTCCATTTTGAGAACTTTTTAATTTTAAAAGTCAATCGTATGCCTTTCGACTTAGTGCACTTAGTGCTGTGGGAGGTACTGGGTATTTTACAGTCGAGAGCATTCTATTCTATTAATTTTGATTTCTTAATTTATAATATGACTCTCAATTTTAAGCGCTTAGACTTATACCGTCAGTGGGTTCACTGTGAAAAATCACTCGTTGGAAATATATCCTATATCAAATTTAAATTAAGCCTCATTAAGTAACTTATTTAAAGTCAAAAACGATTTAAATTTTACATTAAAAACCCAAATCTAAACCCTGTTGCCTTTAAAGCATAAAATTAAGCCCTATATTTAAAAACTGGAAACAGCAAACTTGTCCATTATTCGTCCCAATCGACTTTCCCCAAAAAGTTTTCGGCCAAAGTCGATAAGATGCTTTGCCAAACACACTCTTAAGTGATAAGCACGCTCGACACTCACTCTTCTCCCAGCATCAGGCACTCGACAAATGACGAACATATGCCTAGTTAAATATTTAGCATTTAATACCCCATACGCCTCCCGTCCGTCAGTCCAATTTAAAGTTGGCAAGCCATAAACAAAGTTTATAGCTAAACAATTTCCGGCCACATGAGTTTACATTATTAGCATTTTGACGAGCCAGAAGGAGAGTAAATCACTGAAATTTTGGCAGGAGAAGGAGCTCGAGCGAGAAAAGAATAAGGGGGAACTCCCCAAAAAGTGTCTAGTCATAAAAGTTTTGGGCAAAGCTTATGCTTTTGCTGGTGGCTGTGGGGGGGTTTGTTTGAAAGTTTGCGCCAAAGCACATTATCATCGCCCGAGAGTCCTTGACAGACATCATTTCAGATTTCAGACGTCAGCGGCATTAATCCCGTGGAGAGCAGTATGGAAAGCTGCATTTTGGAGGGGAGGAAATGCAAAATGAAATTACGTCACAGCTGGGTAAACACACGTCCCAGGGATCGGCTTTAAAAGGGAGCTGCAAGGTTAAGTCATAGAAAAGTTGGTAACATTTTCAATGAAATTTTGAATAAAATTTAGAATTTCTGCAAGTGCAAGGCAGTCAGACATGTATTGACTCATTCCTGTAGCTTTCTTTAAGGCCTCCATCAGCCTGTAAATTTGCCCAGGGCAAACATCAAACGCCAGTCTAGTCCAGGCCTCATTTGCAGCATAAAATGCACAATTTACTCCGCATTTATTAAAACAAACATTTCAAGAAGCCATCGTCATCGTCATCATCATCAGCCGCATCAACATTGTCGGTCCACTTGACGGACTGCATCAATCCGAGGCGGAAGAACTGCAATAGCGACTGCGAATCCAAAGCGAGGCAAATGCAAATGCAAACATAATCAGATTCAGATTCGGATTCAGATTTAGAAGATGCCATAGCCCCGCAGACAGGCACTCGAAAGTTCAAATGCGTTTCGCTTCTGCCGCAAATGCAAATATTTGGATATCAACGCAATTAAGGCAATTATTAGCATTTTACAAAACATCTGCCGCACTCAACTTCAAAACGCAGCAATAATCCCACACAAACTCTAACGACTGCAATTGAAAGATTATGCAGAATTGAGCGGGTGATTTTTTTTTTAAATCTTTTAACGCAACCAAGAGCTGGTTAATGCAAAATTTATGGCTCTTTTGGCTATTTGGGTTTACTTCTGGATTATGTAAAAATAAACTGACACTAAAGAATAGCGAGTATTTATGGTTCATACATCGATATTTCAAAAGAGAATTCAGAAAAGTTGAGCTCAGATTTGATATAAAGTTATTTATAGAATAGTTAAATGAGTAAGGAGTTTTTAAATAATTTTAATTTATCTTTTTCTTGAATGGTTTTTCCAAAACAAATGCTTGAGTTGACAGATCACAAGTTCTTGTACTTGTTCAAGTTGTAAAAACTTAAGAAAGCTTTAAATAAACTATGTAAATCTTTACGAAATTTTCTTTTTCATTTACTGATGAACTTGAACTCTTTTAATGTCTAAGTATATCATTCTTTGTAGTTCATTCATATTTAAATAGTCCATCCCTTCCCTTAAACAACAGTCTATTGGGGCAACAAATCCATCCTCTTAGGCGCGCTCGAGTGAAAGACAATGACAATGAAACACTAATACGACAATCGATGGCAAATTAATTAATATAATCTCATTGGTCGAGGGGCCAGTATAATGCCAGAGGACTGCCGCCGCCACAGGAACTGGCATTGCGATTGGGTCTGGAACTGGGATTGCATACAATTTCATGCTCGCCGGACCAGAATGGCAACCGCTAATATTTTGCTTCAAATCCTTTAGCAATTAAATGCCAGTAAATTAGACCGGCTACGTCTAGGCAAACATCGGGGGGATTATTAAGCTTAATTTGCATTTTGAATTGTATTTATTTATGCGACTCGCGGGAAGGAAACTGCGGGTTAAACTTAAACTCGACTTAAGTGGCGCCATTAAAATCGAAAACACCTTTTGGCACTTGCTTAATTATTAGTGGAATGAAAACTGAAAACTATTCCCATAAAAATATGTTTTAGTTAAACTATTTACAAATATTTAAAGATTATTACTTCCAATATTTATTCAGACAAACTCCTATATGAAATTGATTGAAATTTCAGGATTGAGCCCTTTTAGCCAAATCAAAAGCCAATGGTTTGGCGTTTATTAATTGGGAAACACTCCTTGTCAATCATGATTCACCTGACACAGCCACACAAATAGCCATGCTGGAATATTTTTGAATGGGGCTTCGGCTGTGTGAGTGTGTCAGAAACACAATTCGACCCACTCTCAATCGCACACTCGCACACACACTCGGATTTGGAATTGCTCTCGATGACGGTTAGGTAAATGGCTCAAATTGATTGAATTTTGCACTTTGGCATTCATGATGACCAAAATGAAATTTGCATTTCTGGCCAATGGATGGCGATGGGGCAGCGATTGTGTAAATGTCAAAATGGGAAATTAATGGGCCAAGGAAATGGTCGCTAAAGTCGAAACGAAATACGAAACGGAAACTTTTTTCATTTTGATTCATTACTGAAAAGTTCGCAACAGCAACGTCAATGAAAAAAGCGAGAGCGCGATCAAGAAATTCATTTAATGGATTTTAATTATGCATCAAGGCGTGGCAAGTCGAGAAGTTGGCCACCGCCTTGAATATTTGATTGCACTCATTGAGTGCCACTTGCTGGCGAAAGTTGTTGCATACTTGGGGGCGAGTTAAACGAAGCAGAAGACACCAGAACAGTATGCCCGAATTAGAGCCAGAGGATTTGCTGTTGGGCCCCTCGGGCCATCGTCAATTCAATTTGTTCGCATTTCAATTTCCTTTCATTTTACGCTCGAATCTGTCGCATCCCGGCCAATTGGATAATCAAAGCTCAACCGCAAAACAGCCTTCACATGTGTTCTTTCTGGGATTTCCCTAAGAAAATTCTCTACTAAAATATACTTGCTTTTTTCTTGTTTTCTGTTGGTTTTTTTGTTTGCAATTTGGAGTTCATTGTACTTGGCTGGGCTTGACAAATGAGCATCGCCTCCGGAGTTAGTTATGATAAATTATTGCTGGCCATTTGAGTGTGAGCCAAGTCCTTGGCCAAGACAAATATCCTTCTTCCTTGCTATTTATTTTTGTAGATTTATGCAGGACCAACAATCAGAAATTACAAGATTGCTTAATCTTCATATGGTGGAGAGAGATTCTGGCGGATTATTGATAAGAAATTTATATTTAGTTGGCAAACAAACACGCATTGAGTGGGAATATCTCTTCTATTAATTTATGGATGTAGCAACATTCAAGTTTTTAAGGCAGTTTTATAGATTTGAATAAGCCACATTTGTAAAGTCTGCTGAAACACAGTTCTCTGCATTTCATTCTCATTTCATTAATCTATTTCAACTTTTTTTTCTGTCTACATTAACATTTTAGCCTGGCATTTTAGCATTTCGCTTTGTTTTTTTTAGCCCTTTCTTCTCTGACTTGGCTATTTTTAAAATGAGATTTTCGGCGAAACAAATTGCGGCTACTTGGCCTGGCGGGAAAAAATCCCAGTAATTAGACAAGTAATTAGTGAGGATTTTTCAAACGAGCTGAAAAGAACAGAACAGAATGGGAGCGACAGGGTGGACAAGATAAATTCTCTTAGTGCAGTTACCTAACCAGAAATTCCCGAAAAAAACGTTGGGAACATGTGTTACCCCGCACACACATTGTCGAAAAAATAAATGGGGGAAATGGAAGAATCTTGCCATAATACTCGACACTTCTGCACCTTTCCGGGGGGGCACATATAATGCTGAAATATTATACCGATATTATGCAAATTTTTATTGTTTTCCAGACGAACCAGACGCAACGGGGGGGTAAGGGCACAGGACGAAGGACGAAGGCTTATGGCTAAAGGGATTTGGTGCGTGATGAAATTAGGATAATTTAATAGATTACGCTCGGCGTTGATTTTTCATGGATAGAAGGGCGCATCATGCATTATACATAATACATAATACCTGCTATGTGCCGTCTGCGCGTATTGATTGCATTTACCTTGGGCCTGGGCATTGTTGTCTGGCTTTCTGGCCCAAAATGACAGCACCCCTCCGCCCGCTTGGGGATTTCCAGAACATCCAAAGACCCCCTTAATGTGCCACCCTCTACCCTCTGTGTACCAATGGATTTTCGGGTATTCGTTTTCGGATTTTTCTTGGTTTTCTTTTTTTTTAAGGTTTTCGCCTTCAGTTTTGCGGCTTTTAGCAGGCAACTCACGTAGTTTGAAGTCGCATTTCGTCACCTGAACAAAAGCCTCGACGTCTGCAGCTCAGATTTCGGCACTAAAGAGGTCTTGGGGGTGGCAAGGGGAAGGAGTCCTTCAAGTAGCCATTTATGTGCTGGTCCAGTAATACTTGTTAAATTGCTATTCTATGCTAAGTACATCCAATTGTTCATACTTTGACGCTGGGTGGGGCTGTTTTTTATGCTTTTTATAGGTTGGAATGTTGGAGAGGATGTATCAAGGGATTGTTTCGCAAAGTAAATGTATATTTTTTGGGTTTTAATGTTTAACAAGATTTTGGCTAGAGTTGATTTTACAATTTCGTTTTAAATCAAAGTGGAAAATAAATATCCAGAAGGTATTTTAATAATTATAATGGATGCACTTAAAATTGCAAATCAACACTATTGAAGGAAATACCATCTCTTTTTTATATTTACTTAACTAGAGCGGAAAAATATTGAAAGAAATAAAATCAGTTCAATCAGCTCGGTGTGTAAACAAAATTTTATGCATTTATTTATTGCCTTCTCCGGCAACTAGTCCTGTCTTTTTCCAATTGTTACTTTTTTTTTAATCTGCTTTACCTGTTGACTTTTTGTTCATTTCGGACTCTTGCCTCTTTTTGCACATTTCATTTTCATTTTCAGCCGACGGTAAATTGCTGGCATTTCATTTTCATGCTCCTTGTTGTTGTTGTTGTTTGTTAATATTGTGCCTAGTGCGGCCCGATATAAAGTCAATTTATGCAATATAATGAACTGTAAACCGGTAAACTGTCATCACTGCCTTTGCCGTCCTTACATATTGCCATTTAAACGTGGCCAACCGAAAGGCAGGGAGACACGCGGGCCGGCGGGGATTCCCACATGCAGGCATTTTTGTATTTATTGATTTAATATCTGGCTGCTGCTGCTGCTGCTGGTTGCCTGCGGCCAATTTAATCATCATTTGTAGGAAATAATTAAAATTTACAATGCAGAAGGAGAAGGAGGCGGAGTCCAGGGCCCTGGCTCGATCTCTTGTTTGTTATATTTTAATAACCAGCAATAACAGAGAAGCCAAGAACGCAGAAAAAAGGGACAGACAGCTCAATGGGAATATTGGGAAAATATTTTCTTAATGAACAGTGGTTCTTTTGGTTTAGAAAAGGAATTTTAATATAAATAAATCGAAGAAAATTAATTAGTTTTAATGAAAATTTAAGATTTGGTTGTTATTTGAGCTTTATCAGGTCTTCTAAGTAATTTATTCTTCTAGTAACAATACTATAACTAGTTTATACTGTTGACCAAGCTTATCTCAAGGATTTTATTCAAATATAAATGTCTATACACGAACTTATAGATAGAGAACAAATCGAGAATGAAATAATATATTCCACAGTATTTAGGAACTCTAATGAAAACTGTGATTTATCATTAGTCAAGCTGTATCTAATAGTCAGATTTTTATTTTCGCTTATTCATGTTTGCTTTTTCTACATTTTTTGATAATTATAAATACATATATAAATAAATTCTATAAATATATTATAAAAATCCCTTCAATTATCTATATAGCCTCACCCTCTCCCCTTTCTCTTATTTATTAGCCTGTCTGCTCTCATAATCCTTCTGCTAATTTCACTTGAATGGCAACTGCTGCACTTAAGATTTGGCTATTTTAATTTGAATTACTGTTTTACATTTTCACACTTGCCGTCGCCCATAAATAATGGCACTCGCCTGGGAAAGGGCTAGAGTGTATGTATTTATACGACGATTTTCGTCGCTCCCTTTGTTTGTTTTTGCATTCAAATATCTAAATACTCACACTACCACTGCCTTCCGTGGCTGTTTCTGGTAAGTGCCATTTCAAGCTCATTAGTGGCCATAATTAGCCAGCGGAGTTTATGGCCCACAGACAGACACTGGGCGAAATGCAGACACATTCGAGGCACAGACGCAACTACTTACAGTGCGCACTAAAAATACTCAACATGCGGATGCCTCTGGTCTCGGCCAGGTCGGATCCCGAATGCCCTCCTAGTGTAGTATCCTGCTTTGTTCTCTCTCCGTAATCCTTGTCTTAGCTCCTAAATCCAAAACATTTCCGCAAAACGCCAGTGTGAAATCGATTTCTGTTGTGACACTGACACAGTTCAATTTCGCACGGCTTACCTAGGCCATTATCCAGGAGGTTCGCTCTCAATGCCCTATGAGTACCACATGTTCCCCATTGTCAAATGTAATCTCCTTCCAACAAAAAGTAAAATAAAATAAAAGGCAACTGAAGAGGAATGCGTGCTAAACTTCGCACACACACTCGAAACATAAAATAAAAGGGCATCTGTTCGCACACACAAAAAAAATACACAACAATAACAAACAGGCACACAAACTGAATGGTAAAGATACATTTTGGCTACCCTTGCAGTACATTTTGTTTTTTTTTATACCCTAAAATAGAGTGCTAATAAATAAAACAATGAACAAAATACAAAATAAAAATATCTATAAAATAATTATAAAAATTTCAAACAATGCTGAAACTATCAGCTTACTCTAGAGGCTCTGAAATTCTAAACTTTTCATATTTCATTAAACAAAACTCGACTGAGGTCTTATATAATATTTATATGTTAAGTATTTAATATTTAATGAAAGAGCATACAAAATGTAGTTGCCAAAATCTAGTAATCGCTTCTTGATTTTTTTTTACACTCGCTTGAAGGTAACTTGGAGAGGGGCTTGAAGACGAGGGAGGATCAGGGGGACTCACCAACTTTACGGCCCCGCGTATTACAAACTGAAACATGTGTTTATTGTCCAACAGACTTTGCGGGCTCCCCGAGTCTCGTCTCTACTCCTGCGAAAAACGACAGAAAATTTTTATTTTCGTTGTCAGCGCGGCGACTGCAACACTTCAAGTGACACTGCAGGCACTCTCTCTCCTTTCTCCCCGACACTTCCCCCTCTTACTGAGCCAGTGTGTGTAATGCTTTTAGTTTTGTTATTCTTTTTGCTGCTTTTGTTGGTTTTTTAGTCAGTTGTGTCATTAACAAATGGCAAATTAAATTGTGCTTAAATTTGCTTGGCAAAATGGAAAGGCGCGAATAAGGTAAGAGTGTTGGCTAAAATAAGACTTGGTGTAAAAGGGAACTTAGGTATAGGTAAATAGGATTAAATAGATATATAGATGAGTGTTATAGACTGGGAATAATCTGTTTTAATATCTGCACTTAAAGACTAATCATAGTAGATTAGATTAGTTAACTCGAATTGTATTTGGCTTGATTTGATCCACATATGTTAAATCGAGACACTACTATATACTTTCGATTCAAACACCTAATTCCCATAAATTCAATTTAGCTTAGAATGACATCTCAACATTTGACATTCCAAAAATTAAATAAATTATTCACTTCCCTAAAACACCTTTGTTTTTTACTTTCCCAAATAAAACTCAATAGTATCTTCTGTTCAAAGATGACAAGTACTCAGCCTTTTTAACCTAAAACACAGCCAATTTATTAGAGGGCCGCAAGTTGTTGCCTTGGGCGGGACTTAAACACAAAGCCCCAAGAATATCCCAGCTCATTTTCAGCTTGATTGCACTTAACATTGCAGCTGTCCGCAATTAAAAACAGACACCAACTTTGTCACTTAAGGCCGTTAATAGGCCCTAAGCTGTATTAATCCAGGGCATCAGGCGAAAGGAAAAGGAAAAGTAAAAGTTAAGCAAGCCAGTCAAAATATTCCCTCTGTCACTTCACTCTTCCCTGTCCTCGATTGGCTTCGTTTGGATCATTGTTTCTCCCCGGCGAGGAGGAGGTACCATTTGATTTAGCATTTTCTGCTTCGATTTCATTCAGCGTCTGCTGGGAGTCTCCCCGGTGCACATACACACCCTTGTCAAAAATCTTTGTGACAGGACAAAAACTTTGCGCTTAAAAATAAATCAAAACTTTTCATTCCACCATCATTTTTCCACTTCTCTTTTTCGGCATTTTCCCTCAGATAAATGTCCTGATAATTTGTATATATATATTATTTTTTGCTTCTCATTTTCTTTACTTTTGCATATGTCAACTTTTGTCAATGGGCCAAAAGAGAGTTGCTGGCGAAAAGTTTCTATCGGGCCGAGAGACAAGGCAAAGTTTTTGCGACACTCTGGGCCTTGTTCTTCGCTTGGATTTGATAAGGATTCGTGTGCGTTTGCCAAAGTCTGTGGGATAAGCCCTGATTGCCGCTTATCAGCGTTTAGCAGACGCGTTTCTTTGCTGACAATCTACAAAAAGACAGAGGACTTTAAATTTGCTTTTATGCTAAATTATTATATTATTATATTATAAATACTATGTACTCATATGTCCAAATTTGCCAACTGAAATTTCGCTTCTCTTGAATACGAATTCATCAATGTCGTTTGACTTTTGGATGTCAACAAACCCCCACAAAATTGATGGTCTGAAAAAGCTTTTAAGCTGCCAATGGCAAACTTTTAGCACACACAAACTTCTCAACTTTTGAACCCTTCGAAATCGTTATTTCTATGTAAACAATTCAATTGCATAAATATATTTGCCAACAAAAAAATAGAAATACAATTTCACGTAGCGACAAATGGCGAGGGTGAGAAATAATTCTTAACAATTTGATTCAATCAAAGTCGTAACGATATCGAATTCTGGGAATCGGAATGGCTTTGTCACCTTTTTAAGAATGAAAACTTTGCCAAAAAGTTATTTAAAACATTTTCCCTTTTTTGCCCTCTCTGTCGAACCGTTTTCCATTCCAGACTTTTTTCCCCATTGTTTGCGCTTGAAGAAAAATGCGTTTTTCATGCTAATGTCAAACCTTAATAGATGGCTCCCTTCCCTCTCTTTCTTAGTCTCAAAGAAGACCTTTATCGTGGTCCTTGAGGAGCTGCATGGCATTGCCCCCGTTTCGAAACATGTGTTCTGAGGTTTTTCCTTTGGTGGCGTTCGGTGAGGCCTTCATTGCCTGAATTATTTCACTCTTGAGAATTTTCGATTCAACTTGGTTGGTTTCTACAAAGTTTTCTGGTTTAGCAGTAAATTGACCTAAATAGACGCATAAACAATTTAAGGAGGGGGCAACTTACAACTTTTTTAAAAAATATAATTAGTTTCTTTTCGCAATGATATTTACCGAAGTCTAATGACTGGCACTGGAGACCCAATTTTCGTTGCCCCAATTGGACCTTAGGTGCCAGCCCCATACATTTCAATTTCCATTCCTTGCAAACCATGTTTATCCACAATAATGGCCATTGCTGAGCCCTCCGATAATGAAAACAATAAACTTACATATGTGGCCACAAATAAGCAAATAAACACAAGCAAAAGGCCTAAAACATCTTGAGAGAAGTGCAACAGCTGCAGAAGCCATAACAAACTGCAAAACAAAGATCCTTCAGGACTTTATATGTAAGCATATTCACCGTACACAGTGACGACGTCTTTTTTTACGGCATATTTACTTTTGCTCGTTGATGTGGCATAAAAAATATTTATTAACTGACTCGGAACAGAAATGTTGACTTGGCCCGACCGCAGGGAGGGGAGAAGTCAGGTCAAGGATCTGGATTTCAGCATGTTTGCACTGGATTCGAGTTCGGTTTGGGGAGCAGTTTGGACAGGACAATTGATGGACAAACATATTAGATATATGTATATCTATATATGCGGGCCAAACACAGACACTGCAACTAGTTCGGTTAACTGAAACACACACACACACACCCCGGACAGTTATTTGCTTTTATGGCAGACTGAGCCTGCCTGCCGTCTGCCCCCAATCACCCCACCCCCCAGTCTGCTGAACTCTGGACAAGCTCTGTACGTACGTCAGTTGGTTGAACAGTTATCCTGCATATAAACTTCAACAACATACACAACATCAACATGCTCCCGGTTCGGGCTCCCCTCCCCCCTCTCACTGCCTCGCCCACTTTGGCCTACAACTATTTCCGCTTACTGCTAAACAAATCCCAGCTAGCAAAACATTCGGTACGTTGCGGGAACAATGGACGTACTATGCTGCGTATACGCAATATTGGCAGTTGGCATATTATTGGAGTTTAGTCATTGAATTGACGGATTGAAGGGGCTGGATGGCATAAAGGGGGTGGGTGGGTGAGTGTGGCAACAGGGGAAAGGAGTTCGGCAGCAAAATCTTTAACCCAGTCTCATTTAATATGTTGACAAGTTGATAAATTGTTTTGCATAAAGCAATTGGGCGGGTCTTTAATTGGACTGAGAATTGATACGCTTGACGCCGCTTTGGGAATGAGAATTGGCTTTTTGAGAGAATTTCAGAGTTAGTTACAAGAAATACTAACAGGATATTCAATACAAAAACGTTTATTGGTTTCTCGGTCAACACGTTTGAAACTTGGCCAAAAGCGTGCCAAGTGATATGAGATAACAAAAAATCGCAAAAAGCACATAAAAAAGTCTGCGTAAAAAAGATGCCACCAGCTGTCGCAAACAATCTTAATATTTGATGTTGAAACTCACCGCGTCGCAGCAGCTGTGACCCCAAAAGGAGGTTTCGGCCTCACAAGGACACATATTCATCTCCTTTCTCACTCCTAGATCTCGCCTCAGAATGCTGAACATTAACAATTTAATGCATTTGCCAAAATAAAATGCATAAATTTGATATGCTAAATTAAACCGGCAACAAGGATCCAACTTAGAGTGGCCAGTGTGGTCCTGCATACGAAATCAGTCCGGGTAACGTTGATTATAATGATGATGTTGATGGACTCGACTTGATTTTGCTGTGATTTGGTTGGGTCCGAGATGGATTGTAGGGATTTTTTGTTGAGAGATGAGATGCCATTGTGGGCCTGGACAGAAGTTCCTGTGACTGTAAAATGCCAGAAACAATTTAATGCTTCATTGGCAACCCCGCATATGTGACCCTGTGACTGACAGCGCAGACTTATCCTGGTTTTCCTTTCTTTTCACTTTTCTTTACACCGCCAGCCCCCCGAACATGTCAAGCAAAATCGAAAGGAATCGAACAGAGAACGGCAAATACATCGCAACTCTGCGATAAACATATGAAAAATGCACATGCGGTGAGCCAAGTTCAATTCCAGAGGCCAAAAGTTTACGCCACTTAATAGAACTTGACGCAAATTCAATTACAACATTGGTCTCCACACCCAATCACACACACACACACAGTCGCCGCCGGGTGGGGGAAAAACTTACAAAGAAATTTGCGGAAAAACGCCGGCAGTCAACTTTTATCCCCGAAACCGAAACCCCGGCTGAGCAGGCCGCTGACGGAGGTTTTTTCCTATACCCTAGTAATGGGTATTATATCTGTAATGATTATTTTAAAAGTAATATTTAGGCAAATTAAGGATTTGTTGAAATGCAGTTAATATTATATTGTGTTTTTTTAAGCGTATATCAGAGAATGCCCAGAAATCCTTGTGGATATTAAGCAATTAATTGCATTTCCAAACTTATGCAGAATTACAATTCCCCGTTATATTTATAAATTTCGAAATCCTAATAATTCAACTGCTGTTTCACCCGAACAAGTGTTCCTAACACTCAGACTAAAAAAATCCTATCTTTTTTCTTATTTTCTAAAGACTCCTGTAGAGACTGTCACAGCCAAGGGCGGTTTTTCATGTACAGCGGAGAAAGAGATGTATATTTAGCCAAGGGAAAACTCCAATTGAAATTGAACTTTTTCTCGGCTTGCGGGCAGACTTACTTACTTCAGCTTCACTTTACTGCAATTAGCAAATAAAACTTGGCATATTTTCGGGGGCCAAATGAGACGCTTAGTTCTTCAGGAACTTTTGCAATCACTTTCGTTTGCATTCATTATTGCCCACGGAAAAGGGGTTTGACTTTGTTAGCCTCTCCTTTGGTCAACTCGAAAGTCCTTAAAGAGATACGAGAATCCTTTTCTTTTCTGGTTGGAAAAGTTTTCCTATTCCAATAGATTTTATTGATGGGATTTCAGAGGGAAGGAAAAGAGTTTTTAATTAAAATATATCATTTTCTTATAGTTTTTTAAATTTTGAAATGTTTATTTTTGTATTAATTTAATTCATATGTTTTATTGATAAATAGGTATATCATAAAATTGCAATACTTTCTTAGTTTTATTTTAAATGTTGTAAATGAAAGGATTGCAAAATGTAACACAATTTGTTTTCTTTTAACAATAACTTTAAAGTATGGTTTTTGTTATTAGATTTCCCAACAATTTTAAATAAAAACCCCAAAATGTTTAAATATATTTAAAATATATTTTTTTATATTCTTTATAGTATTATCTGGTCCACTACAAACATTAATTATTACTCGAAAATTATATACAAATTTAAATGCATATAGCATTTAATTTAACTTTTTCAGACTTGTTTTTTAAATTAAAATTATACTGGTGGACATTGAACGAATACAGCGCCACCTATCGTGCAGTATTCGCTCTACATTTGGTTCTTGTCTTGGCTAAGAGCATTTTTACCCTAGTTTTAAACCATTTTTGATAGAGTACATGCACCACCGGTCAAAATAATAGTAACAGCATACATTTCATTAATTTATATTCTGACCTTTTCAATTATTATAATTTTTTGTTTACCCTAGTTATATATTATTATAATACATAATATTTTAATGTACCTTGATTAACGTAAAATTGGAATAATTAGTTTTAAAGAACGACAATTGTCACCCCAAGTAACGACATTTTGACTAATTTTATAGTCATTCAATTTAACGATATTTCAATAATGAAAAAGCAAAGCTTTCGGCATCAAAATTATTATTAACTGTAATGTATTATTAACTGTAAAAACACTTATATTAATTTATATGCAAATTTATTTAGTTATTTTTTGTTTTATATTTTTTGGTGTGCCAAATTTGATCAATAAACAACAATAAATGACAGCCAAATGAATTTTTTCTTTCATTTTTACAGTAATATTTTTAATATAAGATTTAACCAGTTTACTGTTTAACATATTTATAAAAGTTAAACAAATATAGGAAATATTTAAATAATAATTGAAAAAATATATAAAATGTAACCAGGTTATTTTTTAACAATATTATAAATTTATTTTTTTAATTTGTTTGTGAATATGAATGAATTTATATATTATTTTTGGAACCAGGAAATCTAACTATAAGCAGGAAGGGAAGCTAACTTCGGCACACCGAAGTTTGTATACCCTTGCAGTTTGCAATTGGATCAATTCATTCTGGTCAATTTAATAGAATAAATAACAAGAAATATATATAAAAATTGTATATTTATACATAGCATATACATATTAATTTGAATAAATTAAAAAAAAAAAGAAAGTTGAATCGTATAAAAAAGATTTTAATATTCTAATATAATAAACATTATTAATTAAATTTCTTTATTTACGAAATAAATAAAAAATATTTCCGTGTTCCTTGTCCCACTGTTCCATTTCGACGTATGAACGAAAAGTTTGGCAACGTTAGTTGTTAATGCTTGGACGATCTGGTACTTTTAGTCGCGTTCCGACGCTGCCAGACTTTTCGTTCATGAGCGACGAACCAGAGGTTGTAGTATAAGATGTGATTCAAATATCAGGTGTGGTTTGCGTATCAGGTGGAGTTTAAGTGTGGCTGTGGTTTGAAAATAAACAAATATCGAATTTAAGGGTTCCCCGGGATTAGAGATTTTTTAGGGACAAAGCCTCCGATGTTTCTCCACCTAAGCCCGGGTGGTCACACTCACTTTTTGTTGTTGTTTCGTGAAATTTCGCCCGACTTAGTTTAGTTTGCAGTCATTAATTCAAATTTGACCGATTTGGCCGACTCAGAAGTGTCAAGTGCTAAGTGAAACGAGGAGGCAAATCAACGGAAAATTCACAGCGCGGAGACAGCAAGGTTGAAGGCAAAGTGCTGGGGGAAAATCCAACGGCTGTCTGTGCGGCGGCGTCTCGGCGAGAGTGCGACTTTTCCGAGTTTTCCGACCCCGCGACGAGGGTGGAAACGCGTGAAAAACCGAAACGAAAATCGTGAGTGTGTGTGCAAAAATGATAGTGAATAAAATTCGGCAGAAGAGAAAATAAAAGTTGTTAAAAAAAAAAGTGGCGAAAAGAAGCGGAATGTCCGATCGGCGATTTTCAGTGCGGGAGCAGCTCAAAAATCCAGTTTCGGGCTGCAAGGCGTGTCATCAGGATTGAAATCCAACCACCACCACCACACTAACAACAACAGTACTGAAAACAGCAGCAGGAGCGGCAGCGGCAGCAGCAGCAGCGCAAGCAACATCAAGCAGCGGCGGCTGCTTTGAGCCAAATTCGTTGGCCCTTTTCCTGGTTATTCCTGTTTGACTTCATTTTCACTCCGGCTCGCTGTTCGCCACTTTCGCCAGAGAATTTCGGAAGACAAAATGTCGACGCGCTCGCAATTAACCAAGGACCTCAACGGTGAGTAATCGTCGCTCTCTCTTGTACTCCCCCCTGCTTCCCCTCCCACTCCTCCTCCTCCTCCTTCGCGCTTTATCCGTTCTTTGTTTTGAGCCACGCATGAACAAAAACAAATGCAGATGCAGATGAGTGCATCCCCTCCCCCTTCCCAAGCGCCGACGTTTTGTTTTCGCTCTTTACTTTTATGTTTGGGCCGCCGGCTTCCGTTTTCCTCAATGCGACACCCCAAACACATGCACACACACACACACACTCTCGCCGACTCTGTGACATTTCCACCCGCCCGCTGCGAAACTCCCACCCACTTGCAGTTTGGCAGCTACTAGGTGGTCAGTGGCTCTAAAACCCTGGCATTGGAGTAGGTTTTAATTAATGTTTTTTAACTTGAAACAATTTATGTCGAGAGGAAATTTATTTGCAATAGCAGCATTTTTATTAATAAACCTACATATTTGTATATATCAATATATGTATAAAGGGGTCATTAGTCACTGTTTTTATGGCCCTTTTAACACACTTTGTATTCATTAACGTGTAAAGTTGGCTTATTAACATTTGCTTTGCTACTTAATTTATATACATAGGTCCTTTAATAGGTCCTTAATTTATTAAATTTATTTCATTATTTTATCACTTTTCACTATTTCAATTATAAAATAGGCTCTCATTACCTGCTAACCCTGTCTTAAATTCAATCTGAAAACCCACTACCGGAAAAAGATATCGTACTTGCGAATAAATTTGCATTTTATATAATAAAATGGCTTTTCGAGTTATGAAAGTTCGTCTGGTGATGATTCCGTGATATTTAATTGAGCTGAAAGCAAACGCAAAGCAATGCCAAAGTCAGAAAGTGGAAATCGTAATAGACCGCGCACACGATAAGCGAAAATAAAACAAAAATAAAATATTAAGAAAGTACATAAAGCAACACTTTTGGTAAATATAAAAAGCAGTAAGTCAGCAAGGGTTTCCATATAAATGACATTCAAAGCCAAAGCCCCCGCCCGATATTGATATCAGTGTGAATGGGGGAAAACAGTAAACAAACAGACAGTCCCATTGTGCATTCGCTGCCAGTAAGCATTATTTCCACACAAATATGTATAAACAAGCCACATGGTTACCAATTAAAGTTCTGGTTCCTACGGAAATCGGTTAACGCTCGGCGGCTCGTGGTTGCCATCTCCGCGGGGCGTGAAAAGCGATCTGACAAAGGCCGAATCACCCGGCGGCGGCATGCCCCATGACAGGTGTCTGGCCCAATCTCAGTCATCCTCCGTGGGGCCATCCACATTGGTTCCGAATCGACTGGGTAAAACCGGAAGAGCTGCTGCTGCTCCACTTATACATTGTTGTGGCCTCAGAACTGTTTTGACTGGAATTCCCGTTGCTCAAGGGGGAATTGAACCCGTTTACACAGCAAGATAATTATTAATTTTAATTGACTGATAACGCTGAGCTAATAAATTCATTTTAATTGGTGCTGTATGCACAAAATATACTATATGGAAAGGGTATAATAAATTATTCAGGCCTGATAGCAGTCCCTTTGTCTTAATAACAAAATATTATGAAAACTGTATAATTAACCTAGTTGTCGATTTCAATTCGTTATATTGCACATTACTATATAACATGTTGTACAATTTTTCTGATATTCACCCCTGAAATCCCTTTCCGTGGTACCACAGTGCCTGTCATCAGGAATTTAACCCCAACTCGTCGCCATGCTGAGTAATTTAATTTGAGTGCAGTGACAGCAACTTTGTCAGCTCCTCCTGCTCCAGAACCAGCTCCTGCCCCACGCTGACAGTTCTTAGCTCCTAGCAGCTACCAGCTACATGTTTCCATCCATGACTCCTGTTCCCAGGTGTGGGCGTTGACACCTTTTGCTGTTTGTTTGCTCGCTAGCTGGTTTGTTTGCTCTACCTGTCCGCTGGTACCCACCACCTGAAATACCCATCCCATCCATCCGTCTTGTTGTTCTGTCCCATTTTGGCTCCAGAACAGAGTTTGCTTCCCGTCTGCCAATTAACGAGCTCTGATTAAGTGGCTGGGCGGGCCGGGCCAGGGCCTTGCACAATCACCTCAATGCCCATCATTTACGAAATGTTTTAATTCCAACGGCAGCTGCAGCAACTGCAGGGGAATCCACCGGAATCTGGAGCACTAGCTCCAAGTTGAGCATTGACAATTTTATTTATGACGGCGCTGGTAGCGCAGCGCTGCTTCGGTTCCAGTTGGCTGTCCAAAATAAACTCGATTCCGCTCGGAGGCGGTGGCTGCACCCGAAACCCAATTGGGCATTATATAATGGGCGAGATCGGCTGCCTGATTTATGCAATTTGGACCGGGTTCTGTTGTCATTATTTCCCTGTCGCTGTCTTTGCCTGGCTTGGCTCCATTTCATGTTTATTTAATTTAATTTTTACTGTTTGGACACCTGTCGCCGGCGATCGACCCCATAAATCATCGGCCAAATCGTTTGCCTGTTGTCTAGGAGCGAAGAAACGTTAAAGAAGATGCCGACCAACGTTTTGACCGATTTTTAGAACACGATAAGATAGAGTACACATGTACTCCCGCGGGAATGATCCACAAAACCACAAAACTAGTCATAAAGCTTGGTCAAATTAATTGTATTTGCTCGATAAGAAAGTCTATAAAATGTGAAAAGTATGATGCATAGAACAATGATACAGTTGGGAATTCTGTGCCAATCGGTCAAATCAATCGCGGCATGCTATCGCTCTCTAGATTTAGAAAACTTCCCATAAATCTTGAAATTAACAAGAAAATATAATCAGCAATTGAAACTGGAATATTTAATGGTTTCTTGGAATTTTAATTATTAGTTCTTTGAAAGCACTCGCATTTTCGATTTCAAAAAAATATAATGGAAAATAATATTTCCCCTTTCATATGATGTTTATTCCGTTTTAACCATCCGCCAAAAAACAAATTTGTATGCAATAATTGTTGTTGTTTTTATTACATTTTTATTGTTTATTGAGGCAATTAATAATTGTATTTATGGTATATTCCATATAAGAACTAATGACATGACCATTTCAATATCATGTTAATATCGTAAACTTAAAATTTAAAAAATTGTCTGATATATTTACTTTAAAACTTAGCTAATCACAAGTACCGAAAAGCAAATAAAACATATTAGATTTATTTTAATGTTAATTATTAACACCACCTGATGGATCACCCTGTAAACTTGTCTGTATTTTTTTAAATATTGTTGTTGTTTTTTCAAAAGTTCTCTTGCTGAACAGCACACCCTCTCTCAGTATTGATAAGCTCAAATATACTGATAAGGCGATCGCGGTTATCACCGTTCAGTGCTAAAATCGCCGCGCTCGGTGCCTGGCCTGCTTTTTGAAAGTGGCCAACTGGCAGTGCACTACCAAGGCTAATTGGCCTGGCCGCAAATCCGTTAAGACCACTTCGTCCGCCGCATAAAAATATATATATATATATATCATTGTCTGATAAGTGGTAATTGCGATCGCAACCGCCAGTGCTCGCCAATGGCTGAAATGTACACGATGGAGATGATGAGTCACATCGATCAGTACTTGCGGCGCATAATGGAGCTGCAGATACGCGCCGTGGTCAAGCAGAATCGCGACCAAGGTGAGCAATAGAAGATCACTCAGATCGTCAGGGCTTTAGTTCCCCATTTGTTTACGCGATGCGTCATACTTTGGCGAAATGCACATTTCCCATGTCTCTGACAAATACACTCCCCCAACTTCTGACTCGTAGACAGTGCTGACGGCTTTAGCTATCGCTAGTTTATTAACTAACCTCCGTAATCGGACGTGTCCAAGTTAGTTTTCTATCGTTAAGTGTGAGGTTTATTATAGTTTAAAGTTTTTACCTAAATGAAGCTATTAACAACTGGTATACTTTGTATTCTTTTGATATGTAAATATGTGTTTCTTTATAGAGTTATGCAACTACCTTTCTCGGTTAATAGTCATAATTTATCTCTTTGTACTATTATTTGTTGACAGATCTGTTCCTTTTCTTTGGGAAAAAGATTGACGAAACTGGTCGTGACCGATCGATATTTCGCTTTTATTTTCAGTCAGGTGTGATTGCTCAGACCGTTTTGCACTTCATAAAGTTTGTTATTTAGTCTCCCTTCCGCTTTCCGCCTCCCGCCTAACCCCTTTGCCAACGCCTCTGACCGCACCTTGCTCAACGGAAATTGACTTGTTGAAAGTTTATTGATGGTTTCTCATCGCTGTTGTTGTTATTATTGCTGCTGTTGTTGAGTATATTGTTATTGTTGTTGTTCTGCCTGTTGCGGGCAACTCTCTTTGTTTGTTTATTTATTTGTTTGGTCTGCCTTCAAAGGCTTATCTCGAGCGTTCCGACTCCATTTACTCATCCAGAAGACAGTTTTTCTCGTACCGAGTGTATACTTTATATAGTAAACCCCCCCGAGATATGGGCGCTTTAGTTGTTGTTGTTGCAATCGCTTGCGCCAAAGCTTACAATATGTGTATACACATCTATATCCTATGTATCTACGCATGCAATAAGGCAAATAAACAAATGAATTGAGTGTGTGTCTAGTGGGACTTCAACGTGATCTACTTAAACCATAAATGGGCAACATTCTGAAGGCATTGAGTGGGCGAAAGACAATTGAGTTTCTGAGATAAGTCCGTGGCAACAAAAACCAAAGACAGTTTATTCGTAATTGTGAATATTATCTTCTTAAAATAAAGTCAATTATGGTGTAATTTTGCAAAATAAGTTATTCATAACATTTGTTGGAATAACAAACTTAAGAAACATCTTCTCCTTTTGTGAATTGTGAATATTATCTTCTTAAAATAAAGTCAATTATGGTGTAATTTTGCAAAATAAGTTATTCATAACATTTGTTGGAATAACAAACTTAAGAAACATCTTCTCCTTTTAATAATTGTTTTTCGACTAACTTAAGGTAAGTATATGAAACCTTTATGAAAACTTAAACAAAAGAAATACCTTTAAAATTGGAAAGACAGCCGCCTTGGCCATCTGACAGAAACTTCTTTTTTTGCCATTTCCATAAAGGCCTATTTAACCCCTTAAGCCATCCTTCCATTAGCCCGAATTCCAAGCTATGTTTGTGTTCATCCAAGCTGAGTTTCGCCTGTAGCTGCAAAAATTTTAAATTCAGATTCAAATCGTTTGACCTTCGTCTTCGTGGCCAAGTGGACGCAATAAAATTGATTGCTCCCGTCGAGAGGAGGAGATGTGTGTGAGAAAATTCCCAGAGCCAATGCAAAATGCAAAACGTTTTGAATGTTATACAAATTTCATTCGTTTTGGCGGGCGAGGCAGAAACAAAGAGGCTTGGTTTTGCCTTTGGAAATTGCCCCAATTCGTCGGCTATTGCGAAAGCCGATGCTCTGACCTCTGGCTGACCCACTTATAGCCTTTATATGTATATCCATCCCGTGGATATCAATGCGCCGGTCGATAATTTATGCCAGCAATTAAGCGCTGGCCATTTGCCATGCAACTAAGTGGCAAATTGTCCGCAATTAGTGCGCATATTTAATCGCTGAATACACATAGTTAATCCACCGGCATCCAGCTGGTTTCCAGTGACCTATAAGCGTGTTCTCAGCCTCCACATTTCACTCTCGCTTTCGGTGCTCCAATTGGGGCGATACCTGCGCCCCAGTTATCCTCCTCGCCGCTCATTAGTGGCGCGCCGCATACTTTTCACCCGATTTGGGGAAACTAGTTTGACGACGTCTCCGAAAAGCCATTAAAAAAAATGATAATACAAAACGAGAGGCTAGCACAGAAAGAACGCACGCAGAATTCACAAAAGCCGAAACACACGCTCATGTGCTCCATTTTCCAATAGCCAAATGCGAATGTCCCCCTCTCTTTCTCTGTGTGTATGTCCCTCTCTTTCTGCATCTCTCTGTGGCGTTTGGTGAAATTGTGTCACCCAAGAAGTGACGTTAATGACGCCGCTCGCATCGCATCCCTGACCTGGCTGCTGCCTCAGAGCTGCTGCTTCTTCCTCGGTTGACTAGCAGCTGCTTTTGGCCCTCTTTTTTTGGGGGAGACCGGGAAAGAGAGGGGCTTACTGCCAGGGAAAGAGATAGAGAGAGAGCGTCCGAAAGAGAGCTCACGAGTCGTAGGAGAACCTGAACCTGTCGCTTTCTATTACTCTGCACAAAGAGCCGAACGAAATTTTCGCACAATAAATTGCGTTTTGAGGTCAAGCGAATTAAACTCGCCACTTGCCACGCCCACAACACTACCGCCCCATACTCGTAGTTTGGGCGTCACAACTCGTTAAGCAATTAGATCAACCTCAAAAAATGTTGTGACTCACTCGCAAAGCAACAATACAATTTAAACTTTGTTAGTTGTTTACATTATCGGTCAGGACCATACGTTCCGGCTTCTTGGAAAGCGACCTGATTACGCGAATCGTAAACTCTGTTAAAAGCTATAAATGCAACAATTTGCATTTCTGTAATCTTCACGGTCCCCCGGCAAGCAAATGCTGCTGACAATGCGGTAGCTACAGGGAACTCTCGAAAAGAGAGAATACTCTGTTAAACGAACTAAGTTAAGATAAGAAATATTTACATTGTCTGGGGAACTATAAATGTGATTCATTTTAGTAAAAACTAAAATTTAAAAATATTGAAAATTATAAATCCTTCTTAAAATTAAAAAGGACACAATCTGCGTTCACCCCAGACTTTAATTAGTTCTCTGAGAGAGAACATCTCTCCATTAAGAGTTCCCCTGTCTATATTATGTCCATCTCTCTTCCACCTCCCACACTCTGTGGCCCATTCACTTAGCCCACTGTCTGCCTCATTGTGCAAATATAATTAACATAACGTAAAGTAATCGCAACTTTGTGCAAAGAAAAACGAAAATAAAAATCTTCGTTTAACTTTCTTTTGTGCGACGCTCAGCTTTGCCGCCGACTGAGGCAGAGGCCTTGCCATTGTTGTCTTTGATTTTTCCTTTCTTGGCCCGCGAGCATTAAGCGCGTTTTCCGTTAGGCGAGCGTTATTGTTGTGCTTGTAATTCCGATTATCACAGCAGACGGAACTTCCCAAAAGTCGGAATTACAGAAACTCAAATGGGATTTACTTATGTATGTACGTTGGCGACGATATTCCCTTTAAATGTTTGCTTTATTCAAGGTTTGAGCTTGTCTAGATGTCATTTACAAACAAATCCACAATGTCTTTAACTTGTGCTATGAATAGTTTGGATTGTTCCTGAAATAGAAGAGGCTTATGAATAATATTAGCAAGTACTATTTATTACTGTCTTCCCATTTAGTGTTAATATTGTTTTATAATAGTTTAAAACTGATTGATAACCAATTTAAAGTTCTTAAAAATATCCCGAATTTTCCCCAGTATATAATTATAAACCTCTTGAGCTCATCCTCACCCCGGGGCAATTGCTGTCAAACCGTGAGGCGACTCTCTGTCCACTTTGTTGCTCCTATTTATGCATTTGTTTGCCGGCCAGTTTTGACAGCCTTTGTATTTGCATAGGCAACGATGACGTCCATTTAGAACCTGCAGCAAACGGAAAGTGTGGACTCAGCTGCAGACTGGGGGAAACGACACAATGAAAACACGGACTGCTGCTGCCAACACGGTGTTAAACGAAAGGCGCTGCGGACAGATGACACAGGCACACACTACACAGCCCAGAACTACACACTACACGCTACGTAGATACAGCTACAGATACAGATACTTGTATCTGGCAGTCCGGGTATTTTGAACTCGTGTAATCTCTGCCATTGTGCTGAGCTTTGCAGCTGCAAAAAAGTGAAAAAATGCGCTGAATTGGGTCACACTCGTTGGCTTTTATGCCAGCTTAGATTGTTGTCAATGCCTCCGCCTCCGCCGCCTCCAGCTCTCCCAACCGAGTGGAAACTTTTTTGACTAACTTTTTGAGTATCAGTTCTTTGAACCCCCCAGGCTATATGGAAACATGCACTTGGAAAAAGTTGATTAATGAGGAAGCTACTCGATCTTGTACTTATTAGGAGTTGTACTACCTAAGGGTGAAACTGTTGCTTAATTTTAATATCTGTCCTTGGGTAAAGAGAATTTTATTTCAAACTAGTTTTAAAGTGCTAAAAATAAAA
This sequence comes from Drosophila kikkawai, assembly GCF_030179895.1. Classification (NCBI taxonomy): domain Eukaryota; kingdom Metazoa; phylum Arthropoda; class Insecta; order Diptera; family Drosophilidae; genus Drosophila; species Drosophila kikkawai. The sequence continues at coordinate 9,745,250 of NC_091729.1, forward strand.
GAAAATATCTACCAATAAAGTGATTTTGTTCATTAAATCTCCCAAACATTCTTTAAACAACAAATTCATTATAAAATCATATTTTTCTTGATCTATGATAAATTTCAAATTTTTCCGAAGTGTACTTGTGCATTTAGAGATGTAATTTTTCGAGCTTATCGTTGCCTCTGAGCGAAATAACCGCAAAAGCCAATTAAACTCAAATTTCCTTCTGACGGAAATGGAGTCGCGATACAAACAGACGGACCATGTCCGGTGCAGACAGGTAATCATGGCCAAATAAGCTATGCTGTAACACGATGCACCTCTCAAATGCCACCCAAAATACGGTCAGCTCCAATGACAACTATAAAATATAAAAGGCAGAGCCACAGTCAAGCTCAAGAGTACAAGGTGTATGTATTTCTGTACAGGTAAACACCAACACGCCCTTGCCAGAGTTCAATGTTTGCACTTTTCGCCTCCACAACGGGTCTTCTGCTGCTACTGACTTGGCAGCAAAGCTTGTAGCTTGTAATTGTAGTTATGACCTCACAACTATAGGTATTTTTAAACTATGACCGGATTTGACAGTGCAATAAGGAAATGTAATACAATTTGTGATAGAAGTAAAATCTTAAATCTGATTTAAAATTTGCCAGGGAATAATAACTAAAGATAGATACACATTTTTCTCTTGAAATCCCCTAAACTTGTACTTACTCGAAATAAAACATAAACGTTCTTGATATGTGGGCTCATGCAAAGGTTTCCCTAATCAGATAACAAAGTAACTGAAAATGACACTTTGTGGAAGGGCATGGAAACTTTAGTAATTTCCGTTTTCCCTCTGTGATTCGCTTTGTGTTTGGTAGCTCCCCTCTTATGCATGATATTGACATAGTGGCACCCAAAGTTCATCTCTGGCGGCGTTCTGCCTGCCCAAGTTCATTCACATTTCGACGCGCTTGAGCAATAATTAAGAGGGAATCACTGAGCTGTTGTAGATTATGCTCACTTGATTTTTATCGCATAGCCACTGCGGGTGCGTGTGTAGAGTGTGTATACTGTAGTGTGTAGTGTGTAGCGTGCGTGCCGAAACGTCTTAACGATCTATTTTGGCCATAACGCGCAATTGGCACTCATTATCATAGTCACCCACTCCCCAAGCTGGCTATAAAGACAAACTGTCTCTTTATTTATTGTGGCCTCACTTTGGGCTTTCGCCGCGTGAGTGTGGTCAGGATCCCAAAAACATATATTGCCCCGCGGCGTAGCTCTGTTTATGGCCCACTTCATGCAAATCCATTGTGGAGCTAATGGACGTATTTCCCCGTCTAGCTTTTCACTTTCAGAGTATTTCGGTAATTGCTTGTGAACGGCTTGTGTTCTGATTCATCGGTTATTTTACTTATTCAATTATGAAGGCCAAACCTTGATACTCATTGTTTTTTATACAGAAATACTATAGTACCATATATGGTAGTGTTTCAATTAGGTTCGTTTATGAAAGGGCTTTGTTTCATTATTTATTTACCGTTAGTAGTATACCCTCTTCCAGGGTATTATCATATTCACATGTTCAACATTTCATGTGTAGGCAGTAGATTTTGGCATGTATGCATGCCGGCTAACCTTGCTGGCAGTCAGAATTTTCGACATTTCAATTCCGTTTTTCCCTTTGGCACTTGTCCTTTGCTCCTCTTTCATTCCTTTATGCTCTCTGGCATGCCCAGACGGGGAGTCATAACTCTCGGCTTTATGTTGGAGGTGCTTGGGAATCCGACATGCCTGTAGCATGACATAATAATGTCACCCCCAAGGAGCCTTCTCGGCTCGCTTCCCCCTGAACGAAATGATATCTCACTCTAAATAATTCGTCATCGCTGGCACGAGTGTTGGTTGTGTGTTGCGAGTAGAATCGGGGGTGTCGTGTGCTGGAGTATATGCTAAGTAGCTGTCGGTGTAGAGGAAGGGATTTGTGGTGGCACGGGGGTGCCATCGACTGAATATTGTCTCCTCTACGTGGCTCGTTTGAATATGTTTGAATCAAATCGTTTCACTGGCGGGCAATGATATAATACTCGAATTTTGCATGCACAACAAAGCCCAAAGTGGGTATATAATGTCATATATATGTATGCATATTTTATAAAATGTTTGCAGTTGTGCACAGGAAAGATATCGACGATATTCGTCAACAATTCGTTGTACGAGTTTTAATGTATTTTAATGAACTCGGAGGCTAAAATAACTGCTTTTATGTTTTATCAATTAATACAAATATATAAACATGAACTTCTTGAGCTTTTTTTATGTATTTGCAACTGTGTTTATATTTTGTATTGTTATCGTAAAACGCCATTTTCGAGAGACGACTTGTAACGACCTCGGATGTGACTCATTCAATGATTTAAAAATTTCTATGCAAGCGATGTACGCTAAGTCAGAGATGCTCATTAGAAAAGCGAAACTTTGAACTACATTTTCCCGTACTATAATCTATTTTGCATAATTTCTTAAAGACCCTATACATATTATATAGTTAAAGCCTTGTACTAACATAATAAAACAATTTTGTTAGCGGAAAAACTTCATATAAAAGAAGAACCAGTAGTTCAAGGACTATTCTGTTTGGGCACCAGTGTGACCAAAGAAATTCAGGAAACGTTAGGAAATGGGTCACACTCATATTTCCAGCTGTTTTTTCTAAACTAAATTTATAAACTGCAATTAAAATGTATTCGAATGGTATTGAATGATGGATGTTGAAGGCACCAAAACCGACTGTGCCTAATAACAGATTATTGCCGTACCAGAAATGCCTTTTTTTTAAACTAAATATAATAGAATTGACCTTATCATTACGATATGTATTATATATTGTATTATATTAATATAATAATCGATCCATGCGAGCAATGTCTTTATTTTGGGAATTACATTAGGTTTATCTTTTTCAGGATTATTTTTAATCGGTGTGACCGTTTTTTCCTGTTTCTTTGGTCACACTGGAACACGAACGTAATATACATATGTACATACATATGTACATATATCAAACATTGTGTAAGCGATTATAAAGGATACATCTAAAGATCAACCTTCAGTATATTTTTAAAAAATTATCAATACCTGTCACAATTAGCTGTCACAAATAGATGTCACAATTAACTGTCACAATTAGCTATCATCATCACCTGAATCACGATTACTTGTTACAAAATCAGTCATGACTACTCTCAGAACCAACTCGCTGAAATCGCAGATCCTGGATATGACCTGCGAGCATGTAAAACAGCTGCATGGGCTGTGGGTGCAAATGTTTCCACCCGAGACCTGCGAGGCCCACCTGCAAAGGCTCAAGGAGCACGTCAACGATTTTTATGTCGATTTGCTAAGCGAGTCGTGTGAGAAGCAGCAGACCATCCAGAACGATATTGCCAGTCTTCGGGAACAGGCCAGCGACCTTAGGAGTATACTCCACGAGGCATTGGAACAAGACGATTGGCCGGGTGACGTACCTCTGGTCATCTTTCAGCTGAAACTGGAAAAGAGCATAGAGCAACTGCGTAAAAAGCTTAGCAGGCGTCGGGCGGATATCTGTGAGCTGCTCCTTCAGCAGGAACAGCTCTGTCAGGAGCTGGGTGAGCTGCCACTTCCACTCCCAGATGATCCACTGCCCCTACCGAAGGAAATAGAAGCCTTTCGGGACCACCTCGAGCAGCTGCGTGACCTGCGAGAGCAACGCATACAACAGGTAGACCAGCTGCGCCTGAGTATTATGGAAGATATGAAGCTACTGGAGTGCTTACCGTTGACAGACTCTGAGCAACGACTGCTGAACCAGGTCAATCTTTGCCTTCTACCCGATGACTTAGAGCAGCTGCGACAAATGCAGAAGGACTTTGCCGACCAGATGCAGGAGCTGCGCGAGCGCATCGATGACATGCGCGAAAAGATTTACATTTTATGGGATCAAATTCAGGACACCGATGAAAAGGCCATGAAGCGGGTACGAGAATCGACGGGCTATACACAGTACACCCACGATGTTCTCCAGGAGGAGCTGCAGCGCTGCCAGGGTATCCGAAGGCAGAAGATGAAGACATTTATCGAACAGCTGCGCCAGGAGATAAAGGAGTTGTGGGATCTCACCCTGAAAAGCTCTCAGGAGCGCAAACGATTCTACCACAACGACTGGTACCCGGACCTGCTGGAGCTACATGAGTTGGAGCTCGACGATCTCCAGACCTTCTACAACAAGAACAAAGAGATCTTCAAGCTGTATAAATCCCGGACAGCGCTTTGGGAGCGCATGCTGGCACTTGACGCCAAAGCCAACGCCCCCAATCGCTTCAACAATCGCGGCGCCCAACTGCTAAAAGAGGAAAAGGAGCGCAGGGCCATTACATCCAAGCTATCGCAGATCGAGCAGCAAATCACAGCTCTGGTGCTGGCTTACGAGACCCGTGAGAACACTCCGTTCCTAGTGCACGGCGAAAACATTTTAAAGCGCATGGCCGACGACTGGGAGCAGCATCGCCAGACTAAGCAGAACAGCTTCCGCAAGAAGGCACCAATCTTGGACGACAAGAGTGCTTCGGGCACACTTCGCAATATGTCTGCCTTGTCAAGCTCCACAAGGTCGTTGCACAAGTCATCCTCGCAACAGCCTTCGAACAAGCTCCCAAATCCATCGGACAAAAAGACGCTTACAAAGACGCCGAGCTGCCTGAAGTCTCTGAAACCATATCCAGCTATTCGCAGCACCAGCCAACGCCTGCTGATGCCTAGTCAGAAACCGAACCAGTTAAGAGCCTTAAAGTCTCCTCTGAAAAGAGTCCTAGTCAATGCTTTGCCAAACACCAAAAAGCTGAATACAAAATCCGCAATCGCCACTCCCCACCAAAACGAGAACTTAGAGCCCGAGGTGAACTACAAGGAATTCCAAGCAGCCATTCGAAGATGAACCATTCCTGGGATCAAGTGCCACTGCTGAGACATTATTTGTATTTTTGCTGACAAAAACTCACTACTGTGTTACTTACTTTTTCATTTTAAGTTACTACGTTTTACGTTAATAAAATCGAATTGTGTTTTTAGTTTGCCAACCAAATTTTGTATTGATCTTTATTTACCATGGAATTCCACTGGGGATTTTAATTGCATTTCCGTTCTGCCTGCGGGCGATCTTCGTTCCACTTCTCGCTCCAATTCCGATTTCGATTCCAAGTCTGATTCACAATCTTAATCGCATTCTCTCGGTTCTCTCTTTGCAGAAAGCGTCAAATCCATACTGGGTCGCCACACAAAGATACTGGTCAAGTATATGGTCAAATTGGAGACGAAAGGCGATAAGACGGAGAATCGTGTTTTGGTAAGTGGATCCCCGGCGGTGTCTCTCTCTCTCTCTTTCCGATTGGCCTGGCTTTACGTTACTTGAATGTTTTCTCTGGCAGTGCCGACGGGCAGCAGACGCCGCCTGTCAGCGGCACAGATTCAAATTGCTCCATCTGGGGGCAGTCAGCGTCCAATTTGTGCATGGAAATTGCATGCTCCTCTAGCCTAATTGACACAAACTCACAGGAGGCTGCCGTTTCGCCTCAAGTGCCATTAAAGTAATGAATATCTGGCTGCCAGAGCCGAGACGTCTGATTTAAGAATGACTTTACCTTTAAATTCAAACTCCTAAATAAATAAAAAGCTGAGTAAAGAGCTTGAAATGTACACAAAGGTGCATCTTCCACCCCTGGAACATAATAGAACGCGGTCTAATATATCTATTAAGCTGCCAACTTAGCTAAGCCCCCAAGCCTTGCACATTCTGATGGGGGGCAACCGATTTGCAGTTGCCCGGAGGTCTGCAACTGGCCCAGAACCGTAATTGATATTTTATGGCATACTTAGCGGCGGCGGGCACGACTTCCATTCTAACCCACCTGGGCCACGGGGACTACAGCTATGCTAATTCCATGACTGGCCACTTGTACGGCCGCTTGGAGAGCGCACACAGCTGGAAAATTGATTTGTGCAAGCGGCTTACAAGGTGGCAGAGACAAAGTGTCCAATTACTAAAGTCAATGGGGCCAACTCCTCCATGGATACCCCACCTCCACAAGCAGCCGGTTGGTCCCTGCATTTGAGCAGCTAAACGAATTACTTGACGCACTTTGATTTGCCATTAAAAGCTGCGAACTTTCCTGGCAAGACAAAGGCTGGCCAAATTGAGTTTCAGTCCCCTGATAATGGAGTTATACTCCACTGACTGTCTGAGAAATGGCCTCCATCAGCCCGCCCCCATCTCCTTGAGGTCTTAGCCATGCATGTTGGCACGCATGTCTGGCTTGTGTTTTTCATGTTTGCCAATTACAACACTTTTCACTCACGTGCTGCACCTCGCATCGCTGTCTTTACTTTTCCCCGCAGGTCTTTACCCCCGTGAGGGTCTATTTGCTCAGTGCCAAAGTGCCCACCAAGGTGAGTTGATGATCCATATATTATACCTACAAACTATGAATGAATATATACTCTTTGCAGATCGAATGCCATTTCCACTACCTGGACATTGTGGGAGTCGAGAGCAAGAGGTCCACCCATTTCTCCATCGTGACCAACGATCGGCCATACTCGTTCGCCACCACCGGCGATGCGGGCAATTTCAGCTCGGTAAAAGCACCGCTCGCTGTAATCATTTGTACCATATGTAATTTGTGTTCATTCTGCAGAACGCTGATGTCATCCTGACCGATCTGGCCTCGGCCATCAAGCAGATATTCCCAACAGTTCCTCTGAAATACATCATCCGCAAGGCAAGTGTACAGACAATAATGATAAGGGGATAGAATTATAGAATTGAGATGGGTTTTCTATACTCAAAAATTCACTCAAGAAAGTATATAGCTATAGATATAATATATATAATGGTGACCCATCGCTTTAACCTACAAAACATCGTTGAGTGCTGCTGCTTCAACCGCCTCTGACTCACGTTGGTCTTTAATTAATGTTTAATTAAATATTTAGTGAACAATTGCGGGTATCTGCTGTCCATGTGGGACATGTACGGACATATGTATGCATGGATGTGGCTTCTCACCCACTGTGTCATCCCCGCCCCAGTCCAATTAGGCTGTAAGTGCATAAACGACAACATCTGCAGCAGTTGGGCTGGGGGGTTAATAATTCAATGCATTTGTAATGCTCCTGGCCCCAGCACGATGTAAATTATGCCGACTACGTTTATGCTAATCGACTGGGGAGTTGGAGAGCCAACAATACACCCACGACTGAATATAGTTTATAGTTCCCTCCGCCATTTGTTGTGCGACTTTTATCTGGCAATTCCACTTGGAAGTGGCAGCAACAACAATTGAGGCTTTGATAATTGCCGGTGGGCACGCGACCTGGGCGTCATCAGGTTGACGCCTTAAAATGTAGCCATCAAGACTCACATTTACCAGGAGTGTTAAGTGCAAGATTAAGTTTAGTTTTAAGCGGGCAGACACCGAAGGGGCTGTGCTGCTGAAGGAGGTTAGCAGGCAGTCCGTAAACTTTGCATTTGCATTGTTCTTGCTCAAGTTGGTCAACTTGAGTTTCTGCTGCTGAACAACAAAGACGGACACTTGAGACCTAAAAACTTTTGAAATGAATTTTAGCATCAGGTCAGTGAACTATTTCCCTGCTCTCCCCTCTTTTAGATCGATATACAGCCGCCGGAGCGAGAGACCATATTCTCTGAGGAATTTCGACCCTCCGATCCGCGCAATGTGGGCCCCTGCGGGGGATTCAGTGCCCAGTACGCCTGCATGTGCGACTTCCATGGCGTCCCGTATCGCGAGGAGGTGGCTTGGGATGTGGACACCATTTACCTGTCGCACGATACGCGAGTCCTCAACCTGCGCGATTTTGATCACCTGGAACCAAAGTATTATTTACCTGAAATATTATTCTTGTGTCCTTATTAATATATATTTTTTTGTACAGAGACTTGATGGCCATCGTTTCGGCGCTGGAGTACAACACGTTTTTTCGCGGCCTAAAGGCTGCCCATATGCGATTGTCCCACGAGACCCTGGAACGCATCCTGCACGTGCTCAAGCGATCCATGTGGCTGGAGGAGCTGCATCTTGAGGCACTGGGCCTCAGGTGGGTTGTTGTGCAACAAATAGAAACTGGAAAATATTATATATTATTGAATCCCTTTTCTGCAGATGGGATTTCCTGAACAAGTTATCGATATCTGTGATAACGAATAGCAATCCCGCCATTCGCACCATCGATCTGAGCCACAATATAATTGAGGATAAAGGTGCGTACTCTAAAATCCCTGAAGACCCGTGAACTGTCTTGAACCTATGTATCTGCCCCCGGCCCACCCTGTGCTGCCTACCATCGAGTTGTAATCGAGACCCGACGCCTCGTGTAAACCAATTAATCCAATATTTTGTCTACCTCTCTGCTATCGTTTCTCTTCTCCCGTTTGTCATTTGTCGTTTTGCCATTTTGATTTGTGGCTTGTGTAGGAGCCAGTTCGTTGTGCGCCCTACTTGGAAAGATTGTACAAGGTTTGCAGCCACAAAAATAGACACCATAGCACCACAGCCACTTACTCTAAGCCCAAAGATATTCTTGCATTGTTATCGTTGTTGTTGACATCATTGTTTTCTCAATTTCTCAATAAGCTTGCTTCTTCTATTAGTTTGCCCTTTGTGTGGCCATTGTTGAGCCCATCCAGTATCCTTAAGTCCTGCTTTTCCATCCTTAAGGAGGGATATACATGTACAAATTATTTTTTTAAATAGCTTATTATTAATAGAAAGTTTTATTATTGAATTTCAACTCCAAGTGCCTCAAATCGGAGTGAATTGGCCCTATATTATCTTCTATTTTAACCAAGATATGGGTAATAAAAATTAATTTTATTATTTTTTAAGGGAGTGGGATGTGAAAATCAATTTTCTGAAATTTTTAAATTTTTAAAATTTAAAAAAAAAATTTTTTAATATTTTTTGTCGTAATTTCTTTTAGGTTTTTTAGTTTTAAACAGAAAATAAAAGTATAATAATACAAACATGTTTTGTTTTTCGGATTTCCGACACGAATTACAAGCTCTATCGTGTCCATATGTTCCATAGGTCCGCCATTTTGTAAACTTATGTTTATAGAATATTCCGATTATACTTTCAAGTTAAAAGTTTTAATTATCTAGCGAAAAATAGCCAAATTTTGACCGTTTACATGTAAATCCTCCCATAAGCAACAACCCCCGACAATTGCCACACAGGATTAAACTCCTTCTATAAGGTTTTTTCATATACTCTTACGCCTTTAATACATTCTCTAAATTATATCATTCGACCCGAAAATAAACTTATCACACTCGAATTGGTTACCAAAATTTATTCATTCCTCATCTCACTGTCTCTGTGAATAAAATTTCTGAGGGTTGAGATTAAACAATATTTTGCCTCTTCTCCGTCTTAGGTGCCATCCACCTGGCAGGGCCCATAGCAAAGGTGTCCAAGGGCCTGTGCAAGCTGGCCCTGGCCCACTGCGGACTTACATCCAAGGGAGTAAACCAGATGTCGCACTCGCTGACGCTCAATCAAAGTATTTCCAACTCGCTCACGTATTTAGACCTTAGTGGTAATAGTCTCAAAGATGATATAACCGTAAGTACAAACTGGTGAAACTAGGGTTTATGGTATTTCTAAATGATATATTATATATTACTGCAGAATCTGCACAATTTTCTGGCTCAACCCAATGTGCTGGAGCACTTGGACCTCGCCTCGACTGACATCACGCTGGAGAATGTATGTTTCTTACCTTTATTATAATTTAAACTATAACACAGGTCAACAGATTTTTGGAAAAAGAACCGAAATATAGCGCTTAACTCAAATCTGGCCTCAGTTCCTACATTTCATATCTGTATATTTATTTTAATACTAAATTAACTTACCTTTCACTAAAAAAAATAAGTGAAGATCTCGTATAGAACATTTTCCGAGGCATCATATAGGTTAAGCCGATTGAAAACCTTCGGAAAAGTATATTCCCGTTCTTGGTTCTGCGTTTTTTTTTTATTTTGTAAACCAATAATATATTAATCTCTTAATTTTAGTTATTTGGCGCTCTGCTGCGCGGCTGTGCCACGCATTTGGCCCACCTGAACGTCTCGCACAACTCGTTCAGCACCAAGAAGGGCAAGGAAATCCCGCCGTCGTTCAAACAGTTCTTCACCAGCACCCTGAGCCTGAAGCACCTCAACATAGGCGGCTGCAAACTGCCCATGGAGGCCCTGAAGAACCTCCTGCTTGGCCTGGCCTGCAACGAGTCCACGGCTGGCCTCTATCTGGATCTCAGCAGCAATACGCTGGGCGCCCAAGGTGCCCACGTCCTCGAGTCCTGCATCCATGGAGTGCGAGTGCTGCAAAGCCTGGACATCAGCGACAACAGTGAGTGCAGCACAAATCGAATATCAACAGTAAGCTCATTCCTTATGTATCCCCTAGATTTGGACGCGGAGCTGGCGCCTGTGCTGACGGCCATTTCGAAGAACCCCTCGATCCGGACGCTCCACCTCACCCGCAGCCTCACGGGCATGAAGCCCAAGCACATTCCACCCGTGATGGACGCCCTGGTGAACCTCATCCAGAAGGACGACTTCCCGCTGGCCGAGCTGGTGCTGTCGGAGAATAAGCTAAAGCACGACCTGCACGACTTCATCAATGCCCTGGGCAGCAACCAAAGCCTCCAGAAGCTGGATATCAGCGGCAATTACATGGGCGATGTGGGCGCTCGACTCCTGGCGAAAGCTCTGCAGATCAACAACAGACTGCGGACCATTTACATGGACAAGAACGGGGTGACGCTGCAGGGATATGCGGACATCGTTTACGCCCTGGAGCACAATCACAGCATGCGCACCATACCCTTCCCCGTCTTCGACATTGCCCCGCACCTGAAGAGCCATCCGGACAAGACGGATGCGGTGATGCGGAAGATGCAGGAGCTGCTGCAGCGAAACTGCAACGGCTTGAAGCGGGCCACGGGCCAGGGATTCCGTCTGCAGCACGGCTTCATGCTTTCCTCCACCCACCAGCTGGTGGACAAGCTAGTGGCCGAGACCCAGGACACCATCTCGCTGGCCAAGGGCGGCAGTGACTCTGCCTCGGCGGTGCAGCGCCTGATCACAGACGCCGAGAACTGCAAGCAACTGATGCCCAAACTGCAGGAAGCCGTTCGCAACGACTCCCATCCCATCGAAATGAAGCTGACCCGCGTGGCCAGCGAGCTGGGCTACACGATCAGGAGCTATCTGGAGGAGACGCTGGAGACGATGATGCGCACGGGCATCGAGCAGTGTCCCAAGACCCTGGGTAACCAGATTGTGGTGCAGGACCTGCGCAAGGGTCTCGCCGAGCGTCTGATTATCCCCGAGGAATTTCTGCAGGCCTGCCTTCTCAACAACGCCGGCAGCGAGATCATGAACAAAGTTGGGTGAGTTCCAAGCCAGTAACTACAAGATACTATAGATGACAAAAAAAGAAGAGCAGGGGAATTGGTAAGGAAAAAAGTAAAAGGTCTTATTTAAATGAGCTCTAGCCACAAAAGACACACCAAAAGCTAGAGGTTTGATGAGACATAGAAAAAACGCAGTGAGGTAGAAAGGAGGAGAAAGTGAGTAATTTAAATAAACAAGCTACTTTAATACATTATTCATGATAAGAACAACGTAAAGCTTAAAGTTTTAGTGGAATTACTAGATTCTACAAAACCAAGAAATTATAAAATGTTTATTTTCAAAGAGAGAAGGAAAAATCAGGTGTAAACACACTTGGAATTACCAGTAAAACTCATAGAAATTATCACATTTCGATGATGTTCGCCGCAATTCGCAATATTGTACACATTTCGCACATCGCCAAGAAGACAAGAAATGAGAGCCGAAAACAAACATTTGCCTTCCGTTTCTGTATTGCATACTCAAATTCCAAAAACAAGCTTCGAAGCGAGCACTCTCGGCTCTCTTTTTACTCCAACGAGCACTAAAAAATGTATTTACTTCCGTGTGTGTGTGCTGGTGTATCTGCGAGCGAGGGAGAGCGCAAGCTAACGCTTAGATAAGATTAAAAACAACACACCGAATAAATCGAAAAACAGCTGAATGCACCTCCCACTGTCGCCGGGATTTCGGAGCCAATCACTTCTGTTTACGGGTACGCCAAATCGTGCTTCTATCTGTGCCCAGCGCTCACAGACAGCCCTTTCAGTTAGCTTCCAGCTGCCAGGAAAAATGGGTCTGATGCGCGCTTTGTGCTGCTGCTTCGGTGGCCAGACCACCAAGGTTTCGGGCAGCAGTCCCGCCTACAGAGAGTGCCCCGATGAGGAGCCAGTGGAGGAGCTGCAGGAGGAGCTCCAAACAGAGGATCCTTCTAACAGAAAGTAGTGTTTCCCAGAGAAACCTATAAATATTTCCCAAATGTAATTTCTAACTTGAAATGTATTTTCTTCCCATTTTCCTTTCAGTGAGATTGAACAATCCCTGGCGGCCGCCATCTCGGACCGGGCCACGGATGAGGTGCTGGAGGCTTTGACCCGCTATCGCCGTGGCATGGGCATCGCCGAGTCGCCATCGGTGCTGCTGGACGAGCCGCAGACGCCAGATATTGTGCGCAGTCGCTCCAGTCATGTAAGTTTATTATTCGTTTTGGGGGTATCGATCGGGCCTATCGAGTGGGTGGCTCTTATCAGCCATGGAAATTGTGTGTGGGGGAAAGCGCTGACCGTCTGGGTTATTTTTTGGCTATTTTTCCATTCGTTTTAAAGGGGGAAAATGCATAATAACCGATTTTATACCAGGGACCGTAATCATTATATTATATTTACGGTCTCTGCTTTATACAAAAGAGTTGTCAATTTTTTTGTTACGATCTTTTGTTGAAATCTTTTTAAAAGCATTTCAAGCTGTAAGTAATTTAACTATAAATTTTCCTATATAAATAAACAAACGGTCAGCACTGCTAACGGGGCAGGGTGATGACAAATGTGATGTCATGGCCCTAAGCCCCTCGGGCGGGTTCACTTTCGCTCTCGAACCACGAAATTGAGGCAGTTGTTTGGGTGATCGTTGGTGCTTCTGTGCCTTAGCTCCGCTTATCAGCTGCAGCTCACCGCATTCGATTACAAAAATATTTCTTTCACCCACTTTGGGGAGTTGCCGAATCGAAGAACTATTTAGAGTGGACCTAGACTCAAGTATATATGTACATTATCTTTCCTCCCTGCAGGATGCGGATGGATTGATCATACGGCCGGGGGGACGAGGCTCGATATTGCCCAAACTGGGCCTGGAATCGCCCACTGTAAGTGTTGAAAATCTGTCGCTACCCAAGTGGATGCAATAGAGTCCGCCGAAACAGAATTAGATCGTAACAAACATCATATATTAAAGAGTATATGCGAGCAGTAGAGAGTGTCAAGTGTCGAGAAGATTATCACCCACACTCATCCCACACAGTCACCGAAAACACACGCAGTGATCCCACAAATGCTTAGTACATTCATGTGTAAAATGAACTCATACTCCACACTCCCAGCCCAACTAGCTGAACGTAGTCGACACACATGCATCACATTATACATCGAATCTCATTAATAAATTACTTAAATGTGTACACCAAATGCTCATGCCCATTATTTTTCTCGTGTCTTCCCGCCCGATCCGATCATCATCACCATCTCACCATCAACCGAAATCCAAAACCGAATCTGAATCCGAATCTGTACCATATCGCAAATACTCGTTCTTGTTCTTGAAAACATACTATAACTAAACCTTGTCTCCAACTCATTTACATAATTTGCATTTCAAAATCCAAACAAACAAACACAAAAAAGAAATTGGAATATCTGAACCTTGTAAGTAGTTTTTGTCTTGAACTTACGTCTAACTATCAATATCTTATCTGGGACACGGGCTCTTGGACTTGCGGGGAACTCGGGACTGCTCCTGGAGTTCCCCTTGGGTCGGGCCCTAATCTTAATCGTGTCCTTATAGTTATCCCTCTGTAGCCTGTAGACCTTCTGTAGACTGTCTCTATCTATGTGACCATTATGATTTGTAGCTGTTGTAGAACCCCCTTAAAAAAAAGTAAAACAAAACCAAAAACAATCTTCATTATTTCACACACAATGAATCATGAAACATACAACATTATGGCGAAATGAATTCTGCTCATCCTCCCTTCAATCCCACCCAATAGGCCACGCCACATCTTCCCACCAAACGGCGCAGCCTTGCTAAGAAGGTTCGTCCCCAGTCCGTCGTGGAGAATCTCAGTTTGGGCCACTTCCCCGACCTCCTGGAGTCGCCCTCTTCGCACCGCTCCACCTCCCAATTGTCCACCCGCGGGGCTGCTGGAGCCGCTGCTGTGGCCGCGGCCTCCAACATGACCGACAGCCTGGCTGTAATGGATGATGGCGGCGTTGACGAGTGCTGCGACTCCATAACCGAGCTGCCCAGCGCCTCTTTTCAGCTGCAGCATTTGGTCAAGGGTCGACCGAAGCGGGCCAAGACGCGGGCACCCACACGACCGCTGGTCAGTGCCGAGTGCAGTGCCGGAGGCAGCCGCGAGATCGGCGAGGGGCTAGAGCACTTCTTTCGGCCAGGCTCGGTGACACCCACCACGCTCACCCCGCTCGTTTCGCCCACGTCGGAGGAGTGCAGCTCGCTGTCCTTTGTCGACAGTCCCACGATGAGCCGCGATGGCAACGGTCACATGACCTCCGAGGAGACGACGCCCATTCTGGAGGAGCGCCGACCAATTAAATTGGAGCGCCAGTCGCCACTGCTCAAAAGTAAGTAAAGAACATAACTAGCTTTAAAAAACAGACCTATAAAGAGGTTTTTTTTTGTATGGCTTAGGTGCCTCCTGGGCTACTCGCTCCCGGTCCACAGACAACCTGGAAAAGTATTCGCCTTTAGTGGGTCGCAAGTCACCATTGGTAAAGATGCGCACTGAGGGCGGGGCTGGTTCGGGAGCAGCAGCTGGAACCGGAGCAGAGGAGGCAGCCAACAGCAATCTCCTGAGGGCGACTGGTCGCGAGGATAAAATGCGCTCTCCCAGCAGCGACTCGATCAAGAGCCATGCCACCGGCGAGGGCAGCGTGATTGTGAAGACCGGAAACGGTATCCTGCGAACGCCGATTGTGCTGCAGAAACCCCGACCGTGGTCAGTGGTGGGCAGCGAGCCGAAGAGCGGGGAACTGATCACGGGCAACAGCAATGGCAACGGCAACGCGGACTCCACCAAGACAACGCCTGACAAACTGGAAGAAGGTGGGTAGAGAGCAGAGTTTAGTGTTACAGATCAGTAATTCAGCGAATTCCTTTGCTCCGCTTAGATGACGTTGAGATCGTGACCTTTGGAACTAGCAGCGGTGGCTCGATCGTGGGCATTACGCCGGGTATTGCTATAGGCGGTGGCGGAGGCGGTGGCAGCATTGTGGGCATTACACCTGGTGAGTGAGACCTCTCGAACTGCTCCGCAACTTGGTGACTTATTTAAACCCCTTAGGAGCTGCCCTGGAAAAGAAGTCCGTGCGAGAGCTGGCAGCGGGACTCAACAGATTGGGTAAGTGTAGAATCCTCCGCACTTGCACGCGTAGTTGTTGTGGAAGATGCCTGCCTGATCCGTCACTTGAAACCCTTTTTAGCAGTAGTTTTGATCTATTTTGTTTTGTATCTTATTTATTTTCATATTTTGATTGATTTGTTGTACTCCTCGTTACTTGTAAAGAACTCCCCCTCAAACCGCCCGTTATGCCCAGAACCCTTCTGAACGCAGCAAATGCGCGCACGAGCACCACCTCCACGGGCTCCTCCCACGGGGGGCCAGTCACTGCATCCACGACAACCAGCACATCATCCACCACAGTATTAAACCAGAGCCAGACGCGCTCGAGGATGGTGAGCGAGACCGTCACGGAGCAGAGCAGCAGCAGTAGCAGCTCCTCCAGCAGCCACGAGCAGCGGCATGCCATGGCCTGTGCGAGTCTGATCAGCAACGAGATCCTGAGCATGCGCAACGGCCAGTTGGGCACCAAGTCTGGCAGCTGCGCGGAGAGCGGCGGCGTCAAGCGGATCGCCGGCAAGGAGATATCCACACTATTCGAGGTTTGAACTTCTCCGTGGCTGGAGCTGAGCTGCATTCTACAGCTTGCCGTGTTGTTCATCGCTCGAAATTTGGTGGCAACGTTGCTTCGTTGATTTTGGTGCTCATCCTGTGCGTTTAACATCCACATTTGTTGCTTAGTGTGTGTGTAGTTGATAAGTTGTGTCCGCTAGCCAGTAAGCAGCATGTTGCCTGTGTTTCATCTAGTATCCGTATCTGCCTGTTGAACACGCCTAATAATGTGGAATCACTTTCCCGCTTCCCCACAGGAGACATTAGTTGAAGAACTGCAGCAGAGCATGGCGACCAGACGCATATTTAGAGACTCGGCCTACACCAAGGAGGATGTCGTTGATTTATAAGTGTTTCTATTGTTAAATGCTCAACATTCCCCCACATCCCACTTGCCGCAGTGCCCGCCTGTGGCGGAGGGATGATAAGGTGATAGAGACGACGGAGACGGATAGACGGAAAACTAGGTTGCAACTTATTCGTACTGAAACATTAATTTATGTGCAATGGCGCGCGTGTGTATTGTTTTCATTTGGCAATTTAGAATGAACGTGATTATTTATTGATAATTTTATCCAAATTAACCTTTGCATATTTATAAAGATGTTTTGTGTGTACTATATTTTATATTTTTATGTATTTTAAATGAGTTAAGTGCCAATTATATACATACATACAACCAGAAATCTATTTTTAGCGCATGCTAAACAACAATTTCAATGGAAACTAACGAAGATAACGCAATGAAATGATACTATCTATATATACATATTATGTAAATCGATTGCGTAACTAAGAACTATTTTAAAGGGCCAAAGCCTAAAGAAATCTTTAAACAAGTCTAAGTGAAAAACAATATTTTTTATAACTGCTTCCAAATACAAACACTTTATCATTTCCCATTTCCTGATTTTTATTTACCTTACCTATAAACACTACTTATACTAGTATTCAAGCGACAATCCGTTTTTTCAAATTCTCGAGCGCAATATGCTGCCAGAAACGAATGCATTTATTTAAATCGAAACGGAGAATGGCGATATTATTGATTATTTTCTAAAGAGTTAACAATTTACGCTAAGAACTAGGCCAGACGACGGATGGATACCGATAACAAATTACCGAATGCATTTAACAAAAGGATAAACGGCAGAACACCAATCCCCGTAAACTGATAAGACAAGTAAATAATAACTATAATCTCGAATCGATCGATTTCAATTTTGAAGATCATCAAGTAGTTTGCACCAACGACACAGGAAATTTTACGAGAAGCGTTTAACCCAGTCCACCACCACCGACCACACACACTTCGAGTTTTGAGTGTTGCCCGATTCCCATTCAATTTCAGAAATACGACAAAACTTAACGTGTTCATTAAAGTTAAGCAATTAAAACTTCATTGTAATCTATTGAAATTCAAATTAAAAGGAAAACGATAATGATGTGGTGTGTTTTATTTAAAAGATGACCAATAACTGCTTCCTAAACTTTTATACGAGTCTTGCTGGGTGATTATTTAAGTCTCAATTTTAGAAATTTAGATCGCTAAAGAGACAGAAAAGTAGTAAGTGCAAAAAGGGCTTATTTCCAATTTTTTTTATTAGGTTGATACAAAAATCTACAACAAATCTATACAAAAAGCTAATAACGAATTTGTAATAAATAAAATCGAACAGAGGAAAAATTATACTTGTGAGCTTCAGATCAAATATTTCAAAACAAATATATACCGTAAATTATGAATATTCTTGAAATTTACATGTTACCATTACAATAAAAATTAAATTAGCACACGGTTTTAGACTTTATTTTAGCATCTCGGTAGACCTCTTCTGAAAATGCTCACATATGAAAAGAATCTACTTTTTTTTCAAATTTTTCTAGATTTACCATATTTTTTATATTACTTGACCTATTGTTCGTTTGAAAGCTATATGATATAAGAATATAATATTTAAAATCATTAATATTTAAAATCATTATATTTTAGGGCCACCCTTGTATAATATTTAATAGCATACTTTTAGGGAGTATCCATAATTGATTATTTAGTGTGGCCAGCCACATTTATTGCAAAGGATTTTTTACCGGTCCGGATGCTGTCACATTGTCTTCACTCGCGTCTGTAAATTGTTTCGTTTTTCTGCATTTCAGAAAAACAAGCGAAAAGAGCGAATAAAAAGTCTCTTTCGGCCGCACGCGCGTACCCACACACTGCCACAATGGTTAAGCTAACGCCGGAATTGATCAACCAGTCGATGCAGTACATAAACCCGTGTCGGGAGCGCGAGCTGGATTTGCGCGGCTACAAGATCCCACAGATAGAGAACCTGGGTGCCACACTGGATCAGTTCGACACGATCGATCTGTCTGACAACGATCTCCGCAAGCTGGACAACCTGCCGCATCTGCCGCGCCTCAAGTGCCTGCTGCTGAACAACAACCGCATTCTGCGGATCAGCGAGGGTCTGGAGGAGGTCGTGCCCAACCTGAGCTCCATCATCCTGACGGGCAACAACCTGCAAGAGCTGAGCGACCTGGAGCCGCTGGCGGCGTTCACCAAGCTGGAGACCATATGCCTGCTCATAAATCCGGTGTCCACAAAGCCCAACTACCGCGAGTACATGGCCTACAAGTTCCCACAGTTGCGGCTACTCGACTTCCGGAAGATCAAGCAGAAGGACCGGGCGGCGGCCCAGGAGTTTTTCCGCACCAAGCAGGGCAAGGACATGCTGAAGGAGGTCAGCCGGAAGTCAAAGCTGAGCGCCGCCGCCGCCCTGGCCGCAGAGGCGAGCAACGGCAAGGGCAGAGGGGATGGCGGGCGATTGGCCAATCCGGAAGACATGCAACGCATCCGCGAGGCGATCAAGCGCGCCAGCTCACTGGCAGAGGTCGAGCGGCTGTCGCAGATCCTGCAGAGCGGCCAGCTACCGGAGAAGTTCCAGCACGAGCAGGAGGTGGGGCAGAATGGAGCCGCTCACAACGGCTCCGGACCCGTGGCTGTGGCCATGGAGTACTAGGATACCGACCATCTGTCAGCTACCTTATAACCGTAGACCAATATTTTATAATAAAACGCCGTAACAAGTTTCTTCATCGTATTCTGCATTCTAGACATACGCAAATATAAAGTATCTTTTGTTCTCAACTAGGCCGCTGGCTGGGACCTTTCACGGAAAGGTCTGGCGTTGTCGATGGTACACCTGGCCATCATAGAAATGCATGTACATGATCGTAATTAGCTAAAAGTTTAACAATCTACACCGAGTTTAGAGGGGACAAAACAGGAGGAGCGGCTATCTTATTTGGCTTCGCACTTGAACCTGCGGAAGTGTAGGGATGGGGATCTGGTTCTGGAATCGGTTATTGCTTGGAGGCTGCGGTGGCGGCTTCTGGCGTGAGGGGCGAGTATTATGAGGCCTTCGCCGCCATTATAGTGTCGTAGTGCAGGCCCGTGTAGAAGATGATCCACGTCACCAGGAAGCCGGCGAACGAGGTCATAAAGCCCTCCTTTACCAGCTCCCAAACCCCGCCGTAGGCGTCCTCATCGACATTCTGGAAGTTGATGGCGTACAGATAGACAATACCGCAGCTGATGCCGGCGAAGCTGTGGGGCAGAGCAAATGGACGTTGGAGTGGCGGTGGCTATTTATAGGTTATAGATAGCTACTCACAGTACGAGGCCCAGGAAGCCTTTCAGCGGAACAATGCCCCAGATTACGCCCAGGATAATGCCAAATACCTGGCGGGACCAGTAGATGACGTCCAGAAACTCCTCCTACGGGTTGTGGAAAGGTTAGCATGCTGAGGAGTTCTTCGCGGACCGGACTTTCCGCCGTGTGCGCGGAACTTTGCTCACCTTGTCCTCCCACTCCGATTTTGTGATGGCGCGCGCGCAAATTTCTCGCAGACTGGATGACTTGGCTGCTCCGTTGGCGGTGCGTTCTACCGTGCTCGTCTTGGTGGCCATTATTTGATACAGGTTTTTACGATTCGCTTTAAATTATTTTGTTAATTAATTTTTTCACTATCAGTTGACACAGTGCACCCTCTTAATGAAAATACCAGGGAAAGCGAGAAACATGTGCGAATTAAGCTCTTCCATTAAACGGTCACACTAAAACCAAATCAAAAACAAACTTTAAAAGAAACAACAGTTTTGGTATTTAAGCATTCTTCTATTTATAAGATAACAAATATATTATGGCAGAAGAATGGTGTCCCGGGCTGGCTGGTGCTTCTCCTAGCGCCCCAGAATGTTGCGCGACCACTGCTTGACCATCGGCTTGGCCTTGGTCTGTTCGATGCGTTCCGCCTCCTCCATTTGCTCGGCCAACTTGCGCTGATTCTCCCTGAACTGGCTGATGGGGTCGTCGAATTGGCGATAGTAGTGCAGCACCTCACGCACATCGTCCACGTTGCTCTGGGCAATCAGCTTGAGGAAGGAAATTAGGTCCAGCAGTTGGCCGTCGTCATCGTTGCCGTGCCAGCGGGAAATGCCGAATGTGTTGTCCGGGTGCATTTTGGTGGAATTAGCATCCCAGTCAATGACGATCACCTTGCTCAAGTCCCGGTTCAGGTTGTCCAAGTTCTTAACATGATGGCCGTCCACAAAGTGTGTGGCATCCCTGACCAGGCGGTACATGATGTATCCATTGGGGTCCAAGGCGTCGAGAATGGGGAACACGGTCATGCCCTGCTCGGCGGTGAATACAACGATCTCAAACTCCTTGGCGCACTCTGCCAGGAAGTGATCGACACCGGGTCGCTTCTTGAAGCGCCACCCCGTGTGGTAGGTCCAGTCCGGATGCACCAGAACGTCCTTCATCTCCAGGACAAGCGTGTAGCGCGGCTGAATATATGGGGGCTTGAGCGGATCGGGCAGGAGTTTGTCCCGCGACGGCTCCTGGATCATCTTCTGGTAGTAGTACATGCTCTTCCACATGCGCTGGATATACTGTTGCACCAGTGGTTTCTCCGATAACTCATCCTCGATGGTCTGTCCATTCTCGTCCACCTGGGGCTTGCCGAACTCGTAGACGGCCCATAGACCGGCGGCCAAGCCGCCGCCGCCGAAGATAGCGAAGCCCAACTTCATGCGCTTCCAGGCCCGCTCATTCTCCTTGGCTTCCTCGTCTTCGCGCTTCTTGCGCTCTTCCTCGCCACCGCGGTCCACCTCGGGGGAGGTCTGTGGAAACAGCTTGGCCAGCAGCGGAGCATTGGCATTGGTCACTGTCGGTCCGGGGGATGCCTCCGCTCCTGCTTCGCCGGAAGCGGATTCCTGCTTGCTGCTCGAGCTATAGCTGCGAACTGTGTGGAGCACCGGAGCCAGCGAAAACCGCGGAGAAGGAATTGACGGCGATGTGGATGTTGAACGGCGCTGCAGCTGGTGATGATTACCCAATGCACCGTGGTAATGGATGGTTGTGAGGACTCGCGGCGTGCTCAGGCTGCGCAGCATCTGGATGACTGTGGCCGGAGGCGCCATGCTCAGCTTCGATTTTCTGCCTTCCTTGTGTCAACTTTAGTGTCCTGCCAACTGAGAAGTTAGCTTTTTTCTTAGCAAATCCCCAATAAAAGTTTCAACCTCGCCTGGCACTGCAGTGGGGTTATGTCTGTGGCTGTAACTTTTGGCATTTCGCGACGGGCCCAGCACGGTCATACTGCCGCCGTCAGCTGTTTTTGGTTATGTGAACTACAAATATTCAGAGTTTTAATAAATAATGCTGAAAATAACGAAACTCTGCCTGGCCAGCAGTGCCTCGGCCACAGGTGAGTGCCGCACTTTACCGTAATGGTATCTTAATTCATTAACACCGTTTTTCCTAATCCAGCACAGCGTAATATCGCGATTTCTGCCTCACGCTGCATCGATCAGAAATGGCGTGCGGACAAGGGATTGCCGGAAAACCCGAATGCTTTTGGCCCGCTCACCAACATGCCTGATTACACGTTCCTGGACGGCAGAACCACGCCCCTGGGGGTAAGTGTTCCCCTAAATACTCTATGAGCCCATGCCTAACACACATTGCCTTGTAGTCCAACCAGAAGAGACGCCTGCTGAAGCAGCAAGAGATCGCCTCCAAGATCGTGGAGCTTACTGGGGAGCTGGAGTTCGCCAAGCAGCGGCACGAGCGTCTTAAGGCACAGGCCGCAGCCGAGAAGCAGCGCATAATCCAAAACAAACTGAAGCCCAAGGGTCACCTGCTGCTCAAGCAGAAGTAGAAGCCAACTGCCGGCTGAACCTCCTGCGTAGTTTTACTCGTTGTTGCCTGTGTATAAGTTATCATAAGTCGCTTAGTGAATGGAGACGAAATTATACGATGGGTCTTGTGATGTGGACACATGTTTGCCGAAAACACGTTTCAAAAACGTTCCTCAAACAGCAAGCGTGGCGCAGTCGACGCTTCATTAGACGGTGGGCCGCTAATGATGATTTAATTGCAACTAATAGCGGACACCCCTTGGCGACACATCTGCTGCACGTTAATTGAGTGTTAAAACGCCAGTGACGCACTTGCCGGGGCACCGTGTCCTGGCATTTAGTCGAGATGAAAGCGATGCCCGCTTTTCCGAATACTCAAAATTTAACCCTTGATACCTAGGGTAACCTAGCCCACTCCACCGCATCCCATTTTATGGACTCCTATTCACACATTTGCTGCTAATATGAGGCCTACGCTCGCACATTCGAGTCACTCCTCAAACTATTTTTGTCAACAAGGAAGTCAGTCGGCGCGGCGCTTTAGTTGTTTATTTGTAAGCGCTTGTCGAAGGCCAGTTACAAGCCAGCTAGGTCGGTTCTCCTCTTCCGGCCAGCGCAATGTGGGCCAGCGTGACGAGAGCAATCACTCCAGGGAGGTTAATGGATCGATATCGATCGTGCCAGCGGAGCCAAGCGAGCGTAACAAATATGAGGCCTGCTGGTGTTTGGCATTATCATAAGTAAATATGAACAACCGTTTACCAGCTAAATATTTGCACACCTTGCCCAGTGCTCCCTTGTTTTTCCGAGTGTTTGACTTTTCGGTTAGGAGATCAAGAATTTTGCACGGCACTCAAATGTTTGCCTTCGCCTCGGTCATAAATCCAATAACAGGCGTAATAAAAGCCGCAGAAATGTGCTCCATTTTTGGGCCAGGCTGATTGCTGAACAAATTAATGAACTTTCAATGTTTTAACCCGATGGATTTTGGATGATAAACATATAAATAAAATAAATTCTATTAATGTAATGCAAAAGCTTTGGATCAAGGCTAAGAAACATCCCATTTCAGCAAGCTGGGCTTCGCACTTCCCGGAGAAAAACATCGACATCAACAAGGGAGATCCATTGATCCCTCTAGGTGGCAGACGTAAAAATTTCCATAACGCTTTGTGCTCCGCCAAGTCACACCAGGTCGAAGTGGGTAAAAGTGGCAATTAAATAAACGGATAATGTGCCATGATCAATATTCAAATATTGCTGGGCGCAAATTTAGCTGTTTGCATTCGCACATTGAGCTAACAAAGAAATCAAGTCTGAGGAAATTTTCTAAGCAGATGATAGGTTTGCGATCCGCGATCAAAGAGCGGACGGCCTGCAAGATGTTTGTCGCACTTCTTGCATGAATTAGCCGAGGTATATGAAATTTGGCACTGCCTTTCGAGTTTCGCGGACTCTGCTGAGCGGGGGCTACAGAAAACGTGCCCAAAGGAACGTGCCTCCGCTGGCGAGCTCTCAATCAAAAGTCAGAAGCCGATGCTTCGCTGTACTGCCCCCCGAGCTGCTCCAATGCAGCTGCCAATCGTGCGTATACGTAATGCGATCTGGATTGTTTATGTTTCCTTTATCTTGGGCAAATCTCGCACCTTTCTGTTGTTGTTGACGATGTTTGGGTGTGCAAAAATATTTACCCCCGTTGGGGTGGCATGGAAAAAGGCGGAGTTGTGGAAAACAACTGATCTTATTTTGTTATTGCCCCCCCGCGGCGGTGGCTACTTCGGATTTATATTTATATAATTGTATAAATTCATATCATTAGCGGGTTTATATTTACGCCAGAGACTTTTCGAAACCAAAGCCGCTGATGGGGATAATAAAGTGTGAATTAGGTTTGGGTCCAAGCCCAGGTCTTTTCCTCAATTTCGTCTGATTAACGATTTGTTACACAGTCTAGTGACTAGTGTCTAAGTCCCAAAGCCTGATTCATCTTCGAGTGCAGGCCCCAAAAACTGAAGTCATGCCCCTTTTCGGAGCCTCATTCCAAGTACTGACCGCAGCCTCAGCCGGGTCGAGTGTATTTGTTAATTGTTTTACTGCTCCTGGTGTCGAATCATGTTTTTCTAGAAAATTTCGGTATTTCTCACTTCCTGAGTCAGCCACATTTTCACGGCGAATTGATTAACCATCGCATGAAAGACTGCGGTTGGATATTTATAAAGTCTGCGTTGTATTTTTAGACTCCGGCTTATTTGCGTGTCTATGCTGATTTATGATAACAGCAACGAATTTCGTTACAACGACATTCGAGGTCTGGATTTAGACTTAGCGTGTGACCACACAAAAATTACCACCCGGGGACCACAGCGCCTGGTACAACGCACATTACTCATTCGCCGTGTGCCAAAATTCGATTGCGCCGCAAACCCTTCCACCCGAAAACACACCTAATTACTTTCATCTCTCTGTCATCTTCATCGACGTCAATGTCGTTGTCCAGTCCGCTATGCTATCCACTTGACTGTCGACGTCAGAGCACCTAAAATCCAATAATTAATTAGCCAAATCAAAACAAAATAGTCGCAGACAATGGGAATTTTGGGGGTCCGTGTATCTTTCCGCATTGTAAAAACTTTTCCGAATCAAACTGGCCCCCGGCCACGCTAACAGAAACAGTGCACCAGGCAATTAGAGCCTTTCGTCCCATGGAATCCCATAGAGATAAGACAACAGCCCACCGCAGAGATTTTCGATCCCCGCTCCGATCCAACTTGAAATTAAAGTCACAGCAGCCGCGCATGCGCAAAAACCCAGACGACACATACGACACATTGGATGGCGTCAACGAAAGAGAGTTGGCGGGACGTCGAAAATGTCGCTGCGTTTCCTCCGGACTTGCGTCACAGCCCGGAGCATCCGTCGGCTCGGCCCGAAAGCAAATTTTCACATTTGGGTGCGAATATGGCGACGGGTGCGTATATAAAGGAAGGGTTCTTCGCAACACAGCACACAGAACTCGCCAGACGTTCAAAGCAACCACAGCAAACGGTCAAGCCAACAGCCAAAGGATAATACCTGCACCTTTCCCCTTAACGGATTTTACAAATTATAACCAGTTAAAACCGCAACACAAACACACAATGGATCTGAAGGTAAGCATCGCTTATACAGAGATCTTTGAAGGAATTAAGCTCACTTCCCACTTTCCCCTCAGCAATTGTACTCGTGGGTCTGCCTGCTGGTCAGCATTATTATCTGCAAAGTGTCCCAGACAGCGGCCAAGCCCACCTACTATGACCTGGATAGCTACGAGGCCTACGATACCGATCGCTACGACAGCGGCGGATCGTACGCCTTGACTTACGGGAAACCCCTGACAGAGAACCGCCTGAAGAAGCTGAACCCGGGCTACTACTATGTGGACGATGGTTACATCGCACCCGTCTCAGCCAGCGCCGGAACCAGCACCCGCCGCGAGGATCCCAGCCCACAGAGCGGCGGCGCCCTGCCCTACAACGTCAAGTTCACTCCCATCGTTCGCGTCCGACAGACCAAGACCAAGCGCAAGAAGCTGTTCGTGCCCAACTTCTTTGGCTAGACGGTGCTGGTCCTTCTGCCGGGACTGAGAGTACAGACTGAGGATGATTAGAATAGATCTTAGTTGTAGCATTAGTCGCGTGGCTCGCACACCAAAAAGTACCTTATACTGTTACCTATTTTATACGCTGACCAAATTATATTTATATACCCAAAACCTTCTAAATATACAAACATATAACCAAATTCATGAAATTATTTCTCAACTGAATAATTATTTGAAACTGAATCTGTGACCACACGAGTTGGGATCGTGAAATTTGAATTCAAAGTTATTTTTAGAAAGCAAATGGCGACACACAGCCGACGAGTTTGTATTTTAAAGTTCGACCAATGCCTAAAATATTTAAAAATGGAATCAAGTCTTTGCTCTCCCAGCCAGATTTATTCGGTTATCCACAGTGAAGATGTTTATTGAGTTCAACTTTCAATAAACAAATACTTTACATTTTAGTAACCCTTCGTCAGCCAGCATTTGCTTCTGCTGATCACTCCTACACCTCTAAATGAAATGCGGCATATGGAATTCGATTATAAATAAAGTGTCTACCTTATTTGGCAATTCGGTGCTAATTGACCACTTAGGCGATTTATTAAAAAGAAAATATTAGTTATTCTTGGGCTTCTTTCAAAACGATGTATAATAAACCATAGTTTAGCATAGTCTTGGGCGTTCTTGGTGAATAACAGTTTATAAAACAAAAATATCGTTTATTTTTCACCCGTGGTATTTTCCGATCAGTTTTGAATTCGGCATTGTAATTCTGTATTGAAAACTGATTATTTTTGGTTGAAAAGGACTTCCCGTCGTAAAATCCATTTCCGGTCGTAAAAGTGTGACCAGTTATAGCATTTGTTATAGCGTTTTGGCATTTTAAACGGAGACCGCGGCAAGCACACTGCTGTCGTCATTCGTGGAAGAAGAGGAAAATTTGCAAATTTACAATAAAGAAAATTAATTTGCGGCCAAGATGAGCTTCATGCAACCGAGTCCCGTGAAGTACGCGTGCTCCTGCGGCATCCTGAACCCGATCAACAAGCTCTTCTTCTGTCGCCACTGCCCGAAGCTCCGCTGCGGCTACTGTGTGACACACGAAATCGAGTCCCACTTCTGCTCCAATTGCCTGGAAAACATCCCGTCCACGGAGGCGCGGCACAAGAAGAACTGCTGTGCCAACTGCTTCGACTGTCCCTGCTGCCAGCACACGCTCTCGGCCAGGGCCACTACGGTGCCGGTGGTGCGCAAGTCCGAGGAATCGAAGGACGCCAAGAAACCTGAAGATGAGAGCGGAGACTCACCTGCGGCAGCATCTACGCCGCCCACCCCGGCGAGCAGCAAGCCCTCGGCGGTGCCCACCACCAAGAAGATGTACTACCTGTCGTGCCTGTCCTGCCGCTGGACCTCGCGGGACGCTGGCATTCCAGACCAGGGCGTGGCCACGGGCACCTGGCCAGACAACGAATGCCTGTATCAGGCGCGCTTCAACTCCTTGGTGGAGTACTTCCAGGCGGTGGTGCTGCAGGAGAAACAGGAGAAAATGGAGTTTATGCGGCGCAAGACCCCCAAGCAGCACAAGTTCCCCAGCCTCACTGACCGCACTGGTCTGACGGTGTCCCTCATTCGGCGTCAGATGGGTTGGAACGATAAGACCATTCCGAAGGCTAAGGCTGTGATCACGCCGGCAGAAGCCACGGCCGAGGTGGAGGAGTTGCCGGCCGACATCTTCACTGAGCCGCTGAATCTACGGAACGTAACGACGATCGCTCAGCGCCACAGCCAGCCGGCAGATCAGCCGACGGCCGTGAGCAGCCTGTACCCGCAGCGACGAACGCTGTGGATCAAGCGGTCGCTCCGCTGCCGCCAGTGTGAGCACAACCTTATCAAGCCGGAGT
Organism: Drosophila kikkawai; assembly: GCF_030179895.1. NCBI lineage: Eukaryota > Metazoa > Arthropoda > Insecta > Diptera > Drosophilidae > Drosophila > Drosophila kikkawai. The sequence goes on from NC_091729.1 coordinate 9,773,120, forward strand.
ACCATCCCACGTCGATCAAGTACCGCATTCAGCTCTTCGCCAGCTGTCATGTGCCTGAGGTGGTAATGGTGCGCTGCGAGCAGTCGTTGGCGTCCGGCAAGAGCAACGCCATCCTGCTGAAGTTCACCAATCCGACTATGTACGACATGACTATTCGACTTTTGACCACAGCTCCGACCGAGGATGCCGAACCCGCTGCCGAGGGCAGCCGCATCAAAGAGGAGCCCGTCTCCTCGTCCCCACATCTTAGAGCTGCGGGCATCACCCTGTCGAGGCAAAATTCCACCCGGGAGGTGAAGCGCGAAGTGACGGATGTGTCCAATGCTGAGATTGTGCCTTTGGAAAGCGAGTTTGTGCTCAGCCAGCGCGACGACTCCAAAGAATTCGACGAGTACGTGCAGCTGCCCACGGAGGAGCCCAAGTTCATCGTGTGGCGCAAGGGCAACAAGGTGCTCATCCGGCTCCAGTTCACTCCGGCCGAGGAGCTGCCTGCCAACACAGACGTGGTGCTGGGCTTCGCCATGCAGTACACGTACGTCAACACAGTGACCAATGCCCCCGAGAAGAAGGAGCCTACCACTCACGCACTCTACTCGAGGGTGTTCATTAATGCGGGCGCTACTGAGCAGAAGGCCAACTGAAATGGAGACCCATTTATCCCATATATAGTACTAATTGAACTTAACTGCAACTGAAAGCCGCTTTATGAAAGCTAGGCTACTACATATAGATGTATTTATTGAATTAACCTACTCGTGGAAAAGCAGCTAGTATTACTGTTGAATAAACCGCTTGTTCTAACCCTACTCGGACGTCTTATCCACTTTGGGGGTGGCCAAACCTGTCCACTTCTCGCTCTCCTCCCACAGGAACTTTCCAAACTTTTCGTCCTTGGCAGCTGGAGCCACCTCCTTGGGTTTGCAATCGCTGAAGTAGAGACCGGTGACCTCCTTGAGTTCAGGATCAAGTGCTGCATAAATCGAGGTCTGTGCCCCACTCTTCGGTGTCTTCAAGAGCGGCCAAACCATTGGCTTTAAAAAGTACCTTAATTCGGGAATATTAAGACTGGTTTTTCCACTGATTCACTTTTCACTTACTGCACAAAGTTCGTCTGGAAGAAGGCCCAATTCCTCCCCAACTCGGTGTCCACAACACCTGGATGCAGGGAGTTCACCGTGACTCCTGTGCCCGCCAAGCGCTTGGCCAATTCCCGGGTGAACAGCACATTGGCCAGCTTGCTCTGGCTATAGGCTGAACCCTCATCATAGGACTTTTCGCTGTTCAAGTCGTGCACGTTGATGGAGCCTCGGGTATGCGCCAGACTGGAGACGACGACAATACGACTGGGAGCCGATTTCTGTAAAGTTAACCAGATTTGTATAAGATATATTTGGCTTATATACCCTCTTCCATACCTTGAGCACGTCCAGCAACAGGTTGGTCAGCAGGAAGTGGCCCATGTGGTTGACCCCCAACTGCATTTCGAAACCGTCCTTGGTCAGCATCTTCGGGCAGCGCATAACTCCGGCATTATTGATCAGGACATCGAGCTTCTGCTGCTCTTTCTTGAAGCTAATAAAAGGGTTCAGCGATTAAAACTGACAGCAGGTATAAGGGTTATAAGATGACTAACCCAGCAACGAATTTTCGAACAGAGTCCAAGGAAGACAAATCCAACTGGCGAGAGAAGACGTTCTGGTTGTTGGTCTCCCTGATAATCTCATCACGGGCCTTGTCACACCGACTTAGATCCCTGCATGCCATGTAGACTGTTCCTCCGCGTTTCGCTATCTCCAGGACCGTCTCCTTGCCGATTCCTGTGTTGGATCCCGTGACGATGAATACTTTTCCGGTTTCATCGGTCTGCTTGGTGAACTGGCCGCCTTGCATGTATCCCCTGTAATCAATAATCACGCTCTATTAGCATGGTAGCTGCAAATCGGACACCAATTCTTGAGAGTCATGGACTCGTCATACCAAATTTCATAAACATTTACAAGTCATGCGTATTCTAATCGACTTACTTCAAGAAATAGATAGCCGCGCCAATAATAGCCGGCCAGATAATTATCGGGCTCAGCAAACAGTCGATGAAAATGCACATTTTTGAGGAAATTTTCTTTGTTTTCTGAGGTAGAGTGGTGTCAGCTGGGAGTTTCCTCGTAGAATGCGAGCAAATCAGTCCGAGCAGCTGTTGATATACTTCTGAATGCTACTACGACCACCTCATGTATAGAATAACTGATTCTCAATGAGTGAATGTGAGAGCTACACAGCGCTCTTTTTGTAAATGTGTGTAGGGTAAGAGAACCAAAACTCATTCAGTGGAAAGCTTAAGGGAGAGACACTATACGAAATTCCCTTAGAACATTGTAAGATCCACTCTTAAGTTTACCAAAGATTATGTGGAGATAACCAAGGCCAAACAAATCAATATTCAACAATCCCTACAGGGAAATACGAATTCTCATTAATTAGTTTGAAGAGAAAATGTTGATTTACATTGTTAACAGTTTAAATATTATACGAATTAAAACTAATTAATGATATGGCGGTACTATTAATTAATCCACCTAAGATGCGCCCACGCCAGTCCACTTCTCGCTCTCAGCCCACACGAACTTGGCCATTTTGTCATCCTTGGCAGCTTTAGACACCTTCTTGGCCTTGCAGTCACTGAAGTAGAGACCAGACGCGTTCTTCAAGTCAGGATCCAGGGCGGCATACAAGGAAGTCTGCGCTCCAGACTTTGCTGTCTTGAAAAACGCCCAACGGAGAGGACTGGTCATAGCCCTAACAAGGTCAAATTATTATTAATCAATTCCCTGAACTGCCAGCGATTTACTTACTTTGTAAAGCCATTCAAATTTCTCCATATCTCAGTGTCCACAACACCGGGGTGCAAGGAGTTTACTGTGACTCCAGTTCCCTCCAAGCGCTTAGCCAATTCCCGAGTGAACAGAATGTTCGCCAATTTGCTCTGGTGATAGGCCCCGGTTTTACTGTACGACTTCTTGCTGTTCAAATCATTAACATTAATGGATCCTTTGGCGTGCAATGCGCTGGAAACGACGACAATACGACTCGGAGCAGTTTTCTACAAAGAATTTTAGATTCAAGGAGGGGGCAATGACAATCGATTAATGCTCACAATACCTTTAACACGTCCAGCAGCAAATGGGTGAGCAGGAAGTGGCCCACGTGATTAACACCAAACTGCAATTCGATGCCATCCTTGGTCAGAGATCTCGGGCAGAACGACACTCCAGCATTATTAATAAGGACATGGAGTTTATCCTGCTCGCGCTTGAAACTGTATAATTTAAGTTTGAATTATTTATTTGGGTTTTCGTCAAGGCAAAGTAGCTTACCCAGCTGCGAAGTTGCGAATGGAATCGAAGGAACTCAAGTCCAATTCACGGGAGTATATCTTCTGGTTGTTGGTCTCCTTGATGATCTCATCGCGGGCCTCATTACACCGGTTCATATCCCTGCATGCCATGTAGACGGTTCCGCCGCGCTTTGCTATTTCTAGGACCGTCTCCTTGCCGATTCCTGTGTTGCATCCCGTGACAATGAACACCTTTCCGGTTTCATCGGTGTTCTTGGTAAACTTTCCTTCACACATTTTGTCTTTTTATATTTTTGTTTTCCCGGCCGTTGTTTACTATTCACAGAAACAGAATAAGAGTAAAGCACGCTCTTACTGTCGCTTAAATACGATTTGGGCGTTAGAAAAGAGAGGGTACCCGATATACTAAAAATGCTGACCCACCATGACTGCGGTTCGAAACTACCAGAACAAAAAAACGAATCAATTTTAAGAGAAGATAATCAAGCGAATTAAACAAAACGAACCGAACTGGCCGAAGCCATTTGAACGTATACCAGTGTTCTAACCAATTACCATTATCATCGTATAAAGTACAATTCAGTCAACACGCTTGTGCCATATGTATGTATGTAAGGTAAAAAAGTAGTTGGAGCGGAGCTAATAAGCGAGCTCTTACGCTTGCTGAAACAAACACACTGGTTTTATGATACAACTGAGAGCGGAGCTGAGCTTATCAGCTATCAGCTGAGCTTATCAGCTATCAGCTCCGCTCTGTTGGATCAACCAAGCTTATTTGATTTTGTCAGCAGCTGATGGGCGCTGATGATTGCATAGTTTTTTTTTTTTAATTGCCCTGATGATCGGATAGAAATTTCAATAATTTCCCTATAAGGAAATACAAATTGTCATAAGTTAGTTTGAAGAAAAAATGTTTATTTACATTTTTAACAGTTAAATTATTGTATAAATTATTAAAAATAAATAATGATATGGCGGTCCTAAAGTACCGATTAATTATCCACCTAAGATGCGCCCACGCCAGTCCACTTCTCGCTTTCACCCCACAAGAACTTGGCCGTTTCGTCATCCTTGGCAGCTTTAGACACCTTCTTGGCCTTGCAGTCACTGAAGTAGAGACCAGACACGTCCTTCAAGTCGGGATCCAGGGCCGCATACAAGGAAGTCTGCGCTCCAGACTTAGGTGTCTTGAAAAACGCCCAACGGATAGGGCTGGTCACAACCCTAACCAAGTTAAATTATTATTAATCAATTCCCTGAAGTGCCAACTTTTTACTTACTGTGCGAAGCCATTCTGCAAGAATCCCATATGTCTCATGAGCTCAGTGTCCACAACACCGGGATGCAAGGAGTTTACTGTGACTCCAGTTCCCTCCAAGCGCTTGGCCAATTCCCGAGTGAACAGAACGTTCGCCAATTTGCTCTGGTTATAGGCCCCGGCTTTACTGTACGACTTCTCACTGTTCAAGTCATTAACATTAATGGATCCTTGGGCGTGCAATGCGCTGGAAACGTTGACAATTCGACTCGGAGCAGTTTCCTGCAAAGAATTTTAGGTTCGTAGAAGGGGCAATGATAATCGATTAATGCTCACAATACCTTTAACACGTCCAGCAGCAAATGGGTGAGCAGGAAGTGGCCCACGTGATTAACACCAAGCTGCATTTCGATGCCATCCTTGGTCAGAGATTTCGGGCAGAACGAAACGCCGGCATTATTAATAAGGACATGAAGTTTATCCTGCTCGCGCTTGAAACTGTATAATTTAAGTTTGCATTATTTATTTGGGTTTTCGTCAAGGCAAAGTAGCTTACCCAGCTGCGAAGTTGCGAATGGAATCGAAGGAACTCAAGTCCAATTCACGGGAGTATATATTCTGGTTGTTGGTCTCCTTGATGATCTCATCGCGGGCCTCATTACACCGGTTCATATCCCTGCATGCCATGTAGACGGTTCCTCCGCGCTTTGCTATTTCTAGGACCGTCGCCTTGCCAATTCCGGTGTTGGATCCTGTGACAATGAACACCTTTCCGGTTTCATCGGTTTGCTTGGTAAACTTTCCGTCACACATGTTGTCTTTTTATATTATTCTTTTTCCGGCCGTTGTTTACAATTGAGCGTTCTGAAACAGAATAAGAGTAAAGTCAGCTCTAACTGTCGCTTAAATACGTTTTGGGCGTTAGGAGAGAGAGGGTACACGATATACCTAACATGTAGACTCACCATGAGTGCGGTTCAAAACTACCAAAAGAAAAACGAATCGATTTTAAGAGAAGAAAATCAAGCGAATAAAAATTATTTTGCAAATATCACGTATACGACAAGGCCTCCGGCCCGAATCGATTTTAAGAGAACGCACCGAACTGGGCCGAAGTAATTTGAACCTATACCAGTGTTCTAGCCAGTTATCAATCTAGTATTATCAATTATCGTATACAGTCAATGCGCATTGCATTCAGCACGTTTATGCCATATGGTATTGTTTATAAATTGAAAAACCTTTTTAATTGCAATGCAATGTGTTTCTTGTTTTTCTTATTAGAATGTTTGGATATAATTTAAAATGAATTATGGGATAAATATTTAAAATCATATTAGAGGGAAGACGATAAACAGTTAGATTCAAATTTTGACTACGCAAGAGAGAGATTGCGTATACGACATGTTCTCCCGAAACAGATCCTTTTAAGGGAAAGTAAAACCAAATACTCTTTAAAACTATGTTATACTAATAAAATGTCTTTGGCAAAAAAAATGCCAATTTAATTAATAGAATTTAAATAAAACTTAAATACTTCACAATGTCTATTAATGGGGAATAATTGCCTTCAATCATTCCAAATCCAATTTGGATGTATCCCATTTTCGCTCCCAACCAGCATATTTTCAGTTGTGTTATCTTGAGCACCAGCAGCTATTTTATTTTCTTGTCAATTATGGAACTCAGGTATTGAATTCTTCACGAAGTTAGGATTCAGGATTCAGGCCACATCAGAGGCTTTAGGACATCCCTAAGCAATATGAACAATATGCAATAGCGTTTTACATAAAAAGACTGACAAGTTATGAAATAACCCTCGGAACTGTTTCACTTTCTGGCCAGTTCTGTGTTCCCAGATCACGGATTCAGGGCATTGGCCGTTACTCCAGTTTGCCGCATCAATAAAGCCGTTTACAGAATTATCAAAACAATCGATAAAGATGCAAATTTTTAATTGAGGAAATTTCTAGTAAAATATGAGAAAAATAGTCCGAGCAGCTGTTGATATACTTCTAAATATTAATATGATATCAGAATAACTGATATCCAATAATAGCGAAACATATAGAATATTTACGAAATTATCTGAGAATTCACCATGATCCACTTTTAAAGTGTAAGAGAACATAACCAGGAAGGTAAAAAATACCTACTTTTAAACCATCCTTATAGAGAAATTCGAATTCGCATTAGTTGTGGTTCGTTCGAAGACGAAATGTTCATTTACATTTTTAACAGTTGAAATTATTGTGCAAATTATTAAAAAAATAAATAATGAAATGGCTGGAAATACGAAGTACCGCTTAATCAATCCACCTTAGATGTGCCTACGCCCGTCCATTTCTCGCTTTCAGCCCACAAGAACTTGGCCGTTTCGTCATTCTTGGCAGCTTTAGATACGTCTTTGGCTTTGCAGTCGCTGAAGTAGAGACCAGATACGTTTTTCAAGTCAGTATCCAGGGCGGCATACAGGGAGGTCTGCGCTCCAGACTTAGCTGTCTTGAAGAGCGTCCAAAGAAGCGGCCTGATCATAAGCCTAATGAGTCGAATTATTATTAATCAATTCACTGAGCGTTTTAACTTTTACTTACTGTCCGAGGTCATTCTGCAAGAATCCCCAATTTCTCAGGAGCTCAGTGTCCACAGCACCGGGATGCAGGGAGTTCACCGTGACTCCAGTACCCTCCAAGCGCTTGGCCAATTCCCGAGTGAACAGAACGTTAGCCAATTTGCTTTGGCTATAGGCCCCGATTCTACTGTAGGACTTCTCGCTGTTCAAGTCCTTAACATTAATGGATCCTTGTGTGTGGGCTAAGCTGGAAACGTTGACAATACGGCTAGGAGCAGTTTTCTGCGAGAATTTTTGGTTCGTAATGTGGTATGGAAATCGATTTATGTTCACAATACCTTTAACACGTCCAGCAGCAAATGGGTGAGCAGGAAGTGGCCCACGTGATTAACACCAAGCTGCATTTCGATGCCATCCTTGGTTAGAGATTTCGGGCAGTGCATCACGCCGGCATTATTAATAAGGACATGAAGTTTATCCTGCTCGCGCTTGAAACTGTATAATTAAAGGTTAAGTTGTTATATTTAATCGTATTAATCTCAAGATAAAATAGCTTACCCAGCTGCGAACTTGCGAATGGAATCGAAGGAACTCAAGTCCAATTCCCGGGAGAATATATTCTGATTGTTTGTCTCCTTGATGATCTCATCACGGGCTCTATTACACCGATTCATATCCCTGCACGCCATGTAGACGGTTCCTCCGCGTTTCGCAATCTCAAGAACCGTCTCCTTGCCGATTCCTGTGTTGGCTCCCGTGACAATAAACACTTTTCCGGTCTCATTTGTCTGCTTAATGAACTGGCCACCCTGCATGTATTTTCTGAAATTAAATCACAATTTTTAATACTCCATGCTACTTTCTGAATAGTTGCCAAACATAATTGCGAGTCATGGGTTTATTACTCATGAAAAATTTCACCATTGTTACTTACCTCAAAAAATACATAGCCGCGCCAATGACAGCCGGCCAGAGAATTATGGGGCAGCACAAGCAACATGATAAACAACTCATTTTGTTTTATATTTTTCTTTTTCCGATGTTGTTTACAATTGAGCGGTCTGAAACGGAATAAGAGTGAAGCCGGCTCCAGCTGTCGCTTAAATACGTTTTGGGCGTTATCTGTGAGAGAATACACGACATACTAATAATGCTTACTCACCATGAGTGCGATTCGAAACTACCAGAAGAAAGAGCCGTAATAAGTTTGAAACGAAGAGAAACAAGCGAATTAAACCTTTGTGGAAAATATCACGCATACGACAAGGCCTCCTTTCCGAATCGATTTTAAGAGAACGAATAGAACTGCCCCGAAGGCAGCCGAAGCTTGTTAAGCAATTATCTTTTTGTGCATTAGGTGTATCTGTGTGCTTACCAATTAGCACCGTAAAAAGTAGAATGCAGCTTATGCCATATGGTAGAACATATATATCACTTATTAATTACAGTGTAATGTTACGGATATTTTTTTCTTGTTTATCATTTAAAATACAATTTGAATCCAATATGGATATATATTAAGGGAGAGACGAAGAGCATTTCGATTTAATTTGTGTATAGCAAGAGAGAAATTTCGTATACGACATGCACTCCCGAATTCGATCGTTTTAAGAGAACTGCCTGAAATTCATGTTCGTGAATCAGATAAGCACACACATTTTGTTTACATTGGCTCTTTAAAGTTTATTTTATTATTTTGAACTAAGATCAAATAAGACAATTCACTTAAATTATAACGAAATAGTCCTTAATACTGTGGTATATTATTAATGTGTCTTTGGAAAATCAAATGCAAATTTAATTTATAGAATGTAAATAAAACCAAAATACTTCACAATAAACTTTTTTAATTCTAATCCAATTTGGATGTATCCAAACCTGTCCACTTCTCGCTCTCAACCCACAGCCGCCTGGCAGTTGCGTCATCCTGAGCGGCAGAAGCCGGTTCTTCTTCCTGGCAATTATGAAAGTAACGTCCTGATACCTTTACCAAATCAGGATCCAGGGATAGGTATATGGAGTTCTGGGCTCCACTTTTCGGCGTCTTTAGAATTGGCCACATCAGAGGCTTCAGGACATACCTATGCATTATGAACATGTTATAGCATTTTCCATATAAAGACTGATTGGACCATACCTTATGAAGTAGCCCTTGGGACTGTTCCAATCTCTGGCCAGTTCCGTGTTCACAGATCCCGGATTCAGGGCATTGACCGTGACACCAGAGCCCTCCAACCGTTTGGCCAGCTCCCGGGCAAAAAGAACGTTGGCCAACTTGCTCTGACTGTAGGCGGCGATCTCATCGTAGGACTCTTCGCTATTCAGATCGCTGAAGTTGATGTTGCCCTTGGTATGGGCCACACTCGATAGGACGACAATGCGGCTGGGCGCAGATTTCTAAATATTTATAATGAGTTAACCATAAGTCGTAAATATAAAATATTTTTAATACTTTCAAAACATCCAGTAACAGGTTGGTTAGCAGAAAGTGGCCCATATGATTGACGCCCAACTGGGACTCAAATCCATCCTTGGTTAATCTTCGAGGACAACGCATAATGCCAGCATTATTGATTAGCACATGCAGCTTATCCTGCTCTCTCTTGAACCTGTTTAATGATGGTATATAAAAAAGCAAAGTGTTATAAGTTTAGTTAAAATTTTGAAATGCAATGACCAAACACATAACCAATTTATATTCTTGATCAGCATCAACAGAAGAGGCGATCTAGCCTTTCCGGTAGACATTTCATTTCATTCCTTGTTATAAAAATGCTCACCCAGCCACGAATTTGTGAATGGAGTCCAGCGAGTTCAAATCCAATTCGCGTGAGAAAACATTTGGATTATTCGATTCTCTGACTATTTCCAGGCGGGCCTGTTCGCATCTCTTCAGGTCTCGGCAAGCAATATAGACAGTTCCGCCGCGTTTGGCCAATTCCCGAACTATCTCCTTTCCGATTCCGGTATTTGATCCGGTAACAATAAATACCTTTCCCGGTTCATCGGTATGCTTCTTGAACTGGATGCCTTGTTTATGTTTTCTTAAGAAAATACAATATCAATTAGATTTAAGATTGTTTAATATGTATTTTCATATTAAGAAACTTACCTTACATAGTAAATTACTGTTCCTAGTATTGCTGGGAGTATTATTACAGGACTCAACAAACAACCGATGATGGCACACATCTTGACGGCTATTAAGTACTTGATTGGTACTGTTTGGTGTGTTTGCTGGCGTTTCGCTTCGTTATAAGCCAGTAAGCCTACTGCTCTCTTTTTATATAAATGCTCTTAGCTAGGTACACATATGTTACCTGTACCTAGTCAAGTCATGCTGATAAGCTCCTGTACCTGTAAAAGTGGAAGCGCACAACAACAGAGCAAATTATCGAAAAAAGAGACAAATCATGCTCTTAGCAAATTCAAACACTTCTTAAAAATTATCTTTTAATAAGGAAAACCATATGATGACCTCGCTCATTTGTGGGGCTCGCTCACAAAATGGGGATCTAATATCTAAGTGTCTACGTATTTATTTACTTAAGAGAGTGCCTAAACCAAACAGATGGATTTTTGTCAGTCTCTAGAAAGCACTGCAAAATATTTGAAGGTTTATTGAAAGTTAACAATATATAAAAGATGTATAAATAAAATTTTAATTTTCGTTAATGTTGGTTTTCACACAAAATGTTGTTATTATGTTCTAATAGTTGTTCCGTGGACTTTGTCTAGCGCTGCTAATAAAATTTAACATTATACATACATTATATATATAAGTACCAAATAAGGTGAAACGTTAAAATCATATAAACTTGCTTAAAGGTGCGCACCCGTCCACTTCTCGCTCTCTGTCCAAAGAAATTTGGCAGCATCATCGTCCAGGGCAGCGGATCCCACTCGTTTGGGCCTGCAGTCACTAAAGTATTGTCCAGAGACCTCCTTCAGGATTGGGTCCAGAGCTACATATAGAGTTGTCTGAGCTCCACTTCTGACAGTCTTTATGAAAATCCAAATAATCGGTGCGATGAGCAATCTGGAATTATACCATTATTAAACCCAGACCATGTAAGTCAAGAAAGAACTTACTTTCCAAGTTTGGTTCGCAAGAAGAACGTGTTCCGAAAGAGCTCCGTGTTGACAACACCTGGATGCAAGGCGTTTACCGTGACTCGAGTTCCCCGCAGACGTTTGGACAGTTCCCGCGTAAACATAATATTGGCCAACTTGCTCTGGCAATAGGCCTGCTTTCGATCGTAGGACTCTTCGCTGTTGAGATCATCCTGATTGATTGAACCGAAGCGATGGGCAATACTGGACAGGACAACAATTCGACTGGGCGCGGAATTCTTGAGCACATCCAGGAGCAGGAGTGTGAGCAGGAAGTGACCCATGTGATTTACTCCTATTTGCATTTCAAAGCCATCCGTTGTTAGCATCTTGGGACAGTCCATGACCCCGGCATTGTTAATGAGTATGTGCAGTTTCTTTTGCTCCTTCTTGAAGCTAAGAAGGTAATTTAAAGGAATATATTATTCTTAGTAAGGAACTAACCGTAAGACTACCAACCCAGCTGCAAATTTTCTTATGGATTCCATGGAGCAGAGGTCCAATTCGCGTGCAAACACATTCGGGTTTTTAGTTGCCTCAACTATTTCCTTGCGGGCTTGCTCGCACTTCTGCATATCGCGACAAGCCATGTATATAGTGGCTCCTCGGCGAGCCAATTCCAAGACAGTCTCCTTTCCGATTCCCGTATTACATCCAGTCACAATCGCCACTCTTCCTGTCTCATTCGTTTTCTTGGTGAATTGACCTCCCTGCATATAGCGCCTAAGGTGAGGGGGCTTGAACCATCGCTCAAAGTCTGCCAAGTATATTCACCTGAGCAAATAAATTCCCACGGCGGATAGAGCAGGTCCATATACCAACGGACTCAAGACGCGCTTGCGAATTTCACCCATATTTTTCGCTCCGATTACGTTCAGCTCCAAGTGTCGACTACCGATTCGGAGCCCCTTGCTTTTTTCTATATTTGAATAATAACCACTGACTGCGATTCATATAAAAGACATATAAACCCCCCATAGACCGGTATAAAAACACGGTAGTAGCTGTGAGGTCGGAGGGTTTATGATGGTGACAATTAGGAGAAAAGTAGATGTTTCCTAGACTCGTTTTTATCAGACCAAAGATCAAGAACGGCGTATCATTAAAACCATTATAGCTGTTGATCTAATAGTAGAACAGAGGCAGAGGCAGATGTCAGACGAAATGATTATCGTTGCCAGAATGATTGAATTACACACCGAAAGAATTCCCAATACCAATAAATGATTAGAGTTAATTATGTTATGGCTTTTGATAAAGCCATTTGATTTTTCCTTACATCATTCAAGTCACTGGCCTTTATCGCTGACTCGTATAATTGATATTTTATGGGCCCACTTAATTACAATATAACTACAACAGCTCTTCCAGTATTCGTTTTATTTTTTTATAACTAAGAGTGACTTTTAAAACAATTAACTTGGCTTTAACAGCGACTAGGTGCCTAATACTACCCTCCCCGCCCAAGTCAGAGAGGAATGCCAGCCCATTTCTCCGTCTTGGCCCACAGCCACTGGCCCATCTGATCGTCTAGGGCTGCTGGGGCCAATGGGGCCGGCTTGCAGTCGCTGAAGTATTGACCGGATACTGTTTCGAGATCGGGGTCTAGGGCGGCGTACAGAGTGGTCTGGGCCCCGTTCCTTGGAGTTTTCATGAGCGACCAGAGCAGCGGCCTCAGGATGGTTCTGAAAACAGGCAGACAATTAAGTCACCTTAAATTTGAGGGAGCATTTCGAAGAGGACACACTCTACCACATACTGAGCAAACTTGGTTTGAAAGAAGATCACATTCCTTGCTATCTCCGTGTCTGCAATCCCTGGATTGAGGGCATTGACCGTGACCCCGGTTCCCTCCAGGCGTATGGCCAATTCGCGAGCAAAGAGTATATTTGCCAGCTTGCTTTGGCAGTAAGCAACTCCCTCGTCGTAGGACCTGTTGCTGTTTATGTCCTCCGACTGGATCTGGCCGCGTTCGTGTGCCTTGCTGGACACCACAACCACCCGACTAGGAGCTGATCTCTTCAGCACATCCAGTAGCAGGTGGGTGAGCAGAAAGTGGCCAATGTGGTTCACTCCCAGGTGCATTTCGTATCCCTCCTTGGTGAGGCTGCGCGGCACCCAGAAGACACCGGCGTTGTTGATCAGTATGTGCAGTTCCCTTTGCTCTTTCTTGAAGCTGTTGGTCAATAACTTATCAGTCTTATGAGTTCCAATTTGGTTTAAGGTTTGACTCACCCTGAGACGAATTCTCGAATGGAATCCTGAGAAGACAAGTCGCATTCCCGAGAGAAAACGTTCGAGTTCCCAGTTGTTTTGACGATCTCCCGCCGGGCCTTTTCACCCTTTTCCTTATTTCGACACGCCATGTAAATGGTAGCGCCTCTCCTGGCCAACTCCATCACAGTCTCCTTGCCAAGACCCGTATTTCCGCCCGTGACGATGGCAACTTTTCCAGTCTCATCGGTCTGCTTCCTGAACTTCCCCCCCTGCATATACAGCCTGAATCGGGTTAAATTTACTCCAGTTAATCGGTGATTACTAAGAACGTTGTCGTCACTGGTATACGTCGTTGATAACGCCTTTTCAGCGTTACATTTTAAATAGGCGACTCACTACTCACCTCAAACAGAAAGCGATAATGCCGAGAATGCCATGGGTAAGAAGCGCAGGGGCAATTTTTTGCAGAAAATTGACTATTATTTCCATATTGAGCTTAGCAGAGCTCCGGCCCGAGCCAAATCGTGGTCTTTTCTTGAATGCGTCGGCGGCCGAAATTCTGTGGGCTAATAAGTGATTTCCGAAGCGATTGCTGAACGACAACTGATAAAACTGATAGTAACGGGGGTAGCTATGGGCAGCCCGTAATCTAAACACAGCTCTTCAGCACATTTAGCATAGATAATTTCGCCAAGAGTCCGAAAAGCGAGTCACCGTCACGGGCGTTTCAATGTTTCCGACTGAACCAAATGAACCCAAACTTTTGGACCGAAGGCTCGGGTTAAAAATGTAATGGATATACATATCTATTTTAAACAAATGATGTAGAATTGCCCATCCAACCGGTTTCGCAGTGCATATACGAACGTACACACTTGATCCACAAGCTTTCAACGGTATTTGGCCGGCTAACTGCTGTTAGTCAAGTTAACATAGCCGTCAGTAAGTAGAAACACTCATTTGTCAACTGTAAAAAACTATAGATTTATGCGAAGTTTTATGCAAAGTCTTTTTTAAACCCAAAACTATTCGGTAGGATCTATTTTGATAATCGTGGGCTGTGTCCACTTTTCACTAACCGCCCAGAGCCACTTGGCCGTTTGTGAATCTGTGGCAGCCGGCGCCATTTCCTTGGCCTTGCAGTCGCTGAAGTATTGCCCCGTCACCTTTTCCAATTCCGGTTCTAGGGCTACATACAAGGTGGTCTGGGCTCCGTTCTTGGGAGTCTTAACAAATGGCCAAAACAGGGGCTTCACAAATAGCCTACAGGAAAGAGATATTTAATAAAACAGTGGGATGAGGGGAAAACAGGAAAATACTCACCCAGCAAAGAAGTTATTGAAGATGCCCATGTGCCTAATAATCTCCGTATCCACTACACCGGGATGTAGTGCGTTAGCCGTCACTTTAGTTCCCTGCAATCGGTTGGACAACTCCCGTGTGAACAGGACGTTGGCCAACTTACTCTGGCTGTAGGCCTTGCCTTCGTCATAGCCCTTGTCGCTGTTCAGGTCCCCAGTGTTGATTTCGCCGCGAGTGTGCGCCAAGCTCGAAACATTCACAATCCGGCTGGGGGCTGATTCCTGCGGGAATAGGGATAATAAACAGGCTGAACAAGCTATGGTATTTAAGAAGTTAAACCTTAAGTAGGTCCAATAGCAAGTTCGTGAGGAGGAAGTGACCCATGTGATTGACGCCCAGCTGCAGCTCAATGCCATCCAACGTCAGGGAACGGGGGCAGCGCATCACACCGGCATTATTGATAAGGATGTTAAGGCGTTGCTGCTCCCGTTTGAAGCTGTGGGTATGGGAATCGCATGTTGGACATAATTCCCTTTGAATGTTTAAAGTTTCCAGGGACTCACGCTGCGACAAAGTGGCGGATGGATTCCTGAGAGGCGAGATCACATTCCCTGCAGTATACGTATTTGTTTTTTGTTTCCAAAACGATTTCCTCGCGGGCCTGTTGGAAATTAAGAGTTGTTTATATCGCTTTTTTAGGAGTAATCTCCGCTTAGACTAATGAGCTTACCTCTTCACACTTCTTTAAGTCTCGGCAAGCCATATAGACGGTTCCTCCGCGCCTCGCAATCTCCCGCACCGTCTCCTTGCCTATTCCTGTATTCGCTCCCGTGACAATAAACACTTTGCCGGTTTCGTCCGTTTCTTTGGTAAACTTGCCGCCTTGCATAAGATCTCTGGAAAGGGAAAAAACTGTCAAAACTGGACGTCTGGTGTGGAAAGTAAAACACCTACTTTACGCCACAGGCCACGCCCACCGTGGTTCCAGTGACACTAAGCCAGAACACGGTGCGGCTCTTTAAAAACGCAAATAAAGACATATTTCGAAAATAATAAATAAAACGAGTTGGACTGTCAAATCGATTTAATCTACTATCGATAGTTCTGATATATTGTACGATCGATTTTTGACAATATTGTCTGGTAAATTTATTTAGCAGCAAAATAACTTTCAATGTAATATTATTGCTACATATAAAAATGTTTAATTAAAATAATTTTTCGTTTTGTTTTGATTCTCGTATTCCGAACAATCGACAACCAAGCAAACAGCTGTGCAAACAGCTATCGATACTGGGCTATCGATAATTACCATCATCTGTGGCTGAGCTTTGTGTTTTTGTTGTTTTTGTTTTTGATGACTGCAACCAAGTTTACACGTAAATAATCTAATTGCGTTAATTAATTGCCTTCGCTGCACAACAAAGAGTACCTGCAGCTCCAAGTGGGGTGATATCCGAGAGCTCAGACAGAAAATCCCCTCAAGGCAGACGGGACAACAATGCGACGCAATGCGTAAGTCAACGCCAACTCGACTGTTGCTTTTCTTTTCAGTTGCTTCAAGGCGAGTTTAAAGTGAGAGCAATTTGACAAGTGTTTTTCTCCACAGGCGACCGCAGCATCACAATCTGGAGGACGTGGATCCCGACGACGTGGAGGACATCTTCGCCCGTCCTGCCTACGACGACGATGAGTTTGTCGACCTGCTGCCACTGGCCCGGAGACCCAACGGCCATGCCAGGCTGGGGCGCTTCGAAAACACGCTGGAGGTGAAAGTCCAAGAGGGCGACACCCTGCAGGCGCTGGCCCTGCGCTTTCACTGCTCCGTGGCGGACATCAAGCGGCTGAACAAGATCGACCGCGAGAACGAGATACACGCGCATCGCGTCATCCGAATTCCGGTCACAGTGCACAACGTTCTGCTGGGCAACGGCGGTCCCGACGCCCTACCCGCCGTTCACAAAAGTGGCAACAACAGTCCCAGGCACAATCTCGAGAGGGAACCAGCTCCTGAACGCAATCCTCTGGAGGATGCGCGCCAAATGCTGGACGAGCGCCTTCTGGTCGCAGCGGTTAACGCTTCCGGAGCTATTGACGATCAGCCGTCGACGAGTAGGGCAGCCAGGCAATTCTACGAGGGAGCACAGGGTTCCCCCAACGACGAAGGTGAGTCCAAGAGCTGGTGAAGATTAGCTTAGAAATTATCGCGGTTTTTGGTGGCCTTTAAGTTGACAGTGTTGGAAGTTGCACGCATATATTTTAGTATATTTTCTGGTATATTTTTCTAAAAACATTCGATAGTGCCGGCCATTTATTATCGATAGGGTCATCGAGGCTGTGACATCACTATTTGACAGCGTTTTGCCAAATTGTTTAGTCATTCCTATCCGTAAAACAAAAGAAAAACATAGCTTGGACTTACTTTTCACCGTTAAAAACATAATAATCCGCAACTAAGCAAGATGCCGGACTATCTGGGAGACGACCAGCGCAAGGTGAAGCACGATGAGAAGGAGGATAAAGAGATCAAATCGCTGGATGAGGGCGACATTGAGCTGCTGAAGACGTATGGCCAGAGCCAGTACCACAAGTCCATAAAGGCCATCGAGGAGGATATCCAAAAGGCTGTTAAGCAGGTCAACGAGCTGACCGGGATAAAGGAGAGCGACACGGGACTGGCGCCGCCCGCGCTCTGGGATCTCGCTGCGGACAAGCAGATCCTGCAGAACGAGCAGCCGCTGCAGGTGGCCCGCTGCACCAAGATAATCAACGCGGACTCCGACGACCCCAAGTACATAATCAATGTTAAGCAGTTCGCCAAGTTCGTGGTGGACCTGGCCGATTCCGTGGCCCCCACCGATATCGAGGAGGGAATGCGCGTTGGCGTCGATCGCAACAAGTACCAGATCCACATCCCACTCCCTCCGAAGATCGATCCCACGGTGACCATGATGCAGGTCGAGGATAAGCCGGATGTTACCTACAGCGACGTGGGCGGTTGCAAGGAGCAGATCGAGAAGCTGCGTGAGGTGGTAGAGACGCCGCTCCTGCACCCGGAGAAGTTCGTCAACCTGGGTATTGAGCCACCCAAGGGAGTGCTGCTGTTCGGTCCCCCTGGCACTGGCAAGACCCTGTGCGCTCGTGCCGTGGCCAATCGTACGGACGCCTGCTTTATCCGTGTCATCGGCTCCGAGCTGGTGCAGAAGTACGTGGGCGAAGGAGCTCGCATGGTGCGTGAGCTGTTCGAGATGGCCCGCTCCAAGAAGGCCTGCCTTATCTTCTTCGACGAAATCGACGCTATTGGTGGCGCGCGTTTCGATGATGGCGCCGGTGGCGATAACGAGGTGCAGCGCACCATGTTGGAGCTGATCAACCAGCTAGATGGCTTCGATCCGCGTGGCAACATCAAGGTGCTCATGGCCACCAACAGACCCGATACTTTGGACCCGGCGCTGATGCGTCCTGGTCGTCTGGACCGTAAGGTGGAATTTGGTCTGCCCGATCAGGATGGCCGCTCGCACATCTTCAAGATCCACGCCCGCTCCATGTCCGTGGAGCGTGATATTCGTTTCGATTTGCTTGCTCGTCTCTGTCCCAATTCCACTGGTGCTGAGATCCGGTCGGTGTGCACGGAAGCCGGCATGTTTGCCATCCGGGCACGCCGCAAGGTGGCCACCGAGAAGGACTTCCTCGAGGCCGTCAACAAGGTTATCAAGAGCTACGCCAAGTTTAGCGCCACCCCCCGCTATATGACCTACAATTAAGTTAATATTTACCGGCACTGATTTGTATCCTCTGAGAGAGAAACTGTAAAAGATCCTGCAGCTGGCATTTCATTGAATAAAACTATAGAACTATACCTCCATAAACTGTCAACTTACAGGCTTGTGCTTTAATTTTAATTAATTAATCTTGAAACTTTATTCCTAGCCAATATGGAGCAGCCGTTCGAGGAAACTGTGGGCCTACTGGTGGACAGACATGCTCCCTTGGTGCGTCCCATCCCAGGACCCTCGCTGAGTGCCATCGACTGGTCCGGGTCCGACTGCGACTTGTCCTGGATCTGCCTGCTGATCTTCATACTCGCCCTGTGCGTCGTCATACCGCTGGTGTACGTCATCTACCTGGCGGAGCATCCGCACAATCACAATCACAGCGCCCAGTAGCTAGGTGGCCGGCTCCCCATGGTTAATGCCTACGAAGTGATCATCATTCCAAATGTACCGGCAACTCCTCAACCTCTCACTCTCTCACACTCTTCAGCTCAGTCTGTGGCGCATTTAAAATGCAGTTCGGACGATGGAATTTATTTTTATATCTAAAGGTAGACTTTTATAAACGGACTATTGTCGAAATAATAATAACTCTTTGCACTGTACTCTGTACTACTCTAAAGAACTGCGATTCGGGTGCTTCCGCATAGCATAGGAAATGTTTAAGCATGTATGTATGCTCGACGGCACTGTTGGCCCAACCTAACTAACTTATGAACCAGCCTAAGATCCGATTGTGTTGTGAATTCGTGTAGCTGTAAAACCCCCGAAAGATGTACTATTCTATACGATTTATTGAGTACAATTATGTAACATTTAAACTAGTACACGGGTGAAATGTAGCATTGTTCGCTTACGCCTAGCAAGTACATAATACATATCTTAGAGCTAAATAAATAGTATCCATGGATATAAGATTTACGTAATAGTAAATACGGACTACAATTAACAAATGGCGCACGCTGGGTGCCGATTGAAGTTAAGTACTTTGTTGTGTGTGTGATAATATTGGTCTGGGGAATGGAGGCCATCCATGGCACTTGGTTTTTGGCGAAGTTTTGGTTTTGATTATGTGCTGCGTGTGCCTCACCGTTATCGTGCATTTTCCCACTCCGGGAAGATCAACTAATGGCTGCACACCGCACAAAGCCCCTCTTGCATATTCACTTGAACTTTAAATTCTCAAAGAAAGCAATATTGCTCCGGAGGAAGCCGTGCCGCACGGGCACAGGACTCGCTGGCGAGGCTATGGGTGGATTGCCCTCGGAGTGTAAAGATGGATCGCTGAAATGAAATATATTATCGTAATTGCACTTTAAAGCCCATAACAACATACGTTTCGAGCGATGAAAGGTCCGAGGCAATCGTGGACTCATCCGCTACCTCAGCCATGGAGACAGCGTGCTCCAGTCTGTGACGTTTAGGCAATGAGGTCCCTGGCTTATTGGGTGCATCTGGCGGGGCAGCGAGTCTTACCTGCAGCATGAAAACCATTTCTTATTCTGAACTCAAGCTACATAATTTTTAACTCTTACCTGCCGCCACCTGCGCTGGGGTTGCGTGTGCTTGCTGGTCAGGAGGAACGCCTGGGCCAGAGCCTTCACGGATGGCATGGCATGGCCCAATTCAACTTCGATGACCGGCCTCTCCGCCGCAGGAGTGGGTGGTTCCGGCTAGGGAAAGGGGATTATGTGGTTACCAAACGCTTGGACTCTAGCACTAGCCACACACTCACCACATCATCTTCGTCGACTGACAGAACCTGACTGGGATCGATGAGGCGGCGTTTGGGCTGCAAAAATCTGAAAGCTGGAGGTGTGGATCCCCGAGTGGGTGTACTGGCAGGGGAACCTATGGTGGGCGCCGAGTCCCCCGGCCCAAACTGGAGGACCACAGGTCGTTCCCGTTTCTTCGAGACAGATGAGTCGATGGAGGACACAGAAGGCGAAGCACTCTGTGCGGACTCCATGGACGATGAGGTGGAGCTGTTGGGATGCTGTGGCTGCTCCGAGGCTGGAGCAGCCCTGATAACCGTCGTTTCCTGCTTATTAAAATCGTAGATGCGCACCGTGTCGGACTCATCGCTGGTTGTAGTGGTCGTCGTTTGCAGCGAGTGCAACGAGGGATTCGACTGGGAGTCTAAGGACTCGTCCAGGACCTGAACTGGCAAGGCTTTATACACCGACTCCAGTGGCTGGTCCTGCTCTGTGGCAGCCTGGCTTGCTTTTTGAGCCTTTTGATAAAACATTTTTGGTTTGGTAGTAGGTTGTTTTGGTTTGTTTGCAGGTGGTTTGTGTGTTGTTTTGTTGGTTAGTGCAGGATAGTTACGGTTAGGGTTTAAATGAAAAGAAAAAGTGTTTTAGTACCAAGATATTAGTGTAGGTGTAGGTGTAGGTGTGGGCGTGGATTTGTAGTCGAGTGTGTGATGTGGTGGGTGAAAACGCTCAGGCAGCAGCATGCAGGCGAATTATCTTAGTTACACATTTAAGGTCATTCGGGTAGTTACGATCGCTGGCAATGATCTCGAAACAAATGCTGTTAGTCAAATCCAAAGCAACCCCAAACACAAAGTTGACTATTTCGGTTAATGCTCGATTCTGTACTCACCAATTCGATGGGTTCTTGGATGGATACGGTACTAAAAACATTTGTTTCTGCGGTTCAGTGTTCGATTTGTTTAAAGTTTGGCTTTATTTGGAATTAATGCATAATAGATATTGCTAGGCATACGTGTACGGTTTTTTATAAGAAAAGAGCATTAGCGGAGTGCATACAGATACGGTACAGAAATTAATATATAATTTTGTGTTTGTAAAATTAACAGCAAGATAATGAATATTAAAAACAAACGTAGCATTAGCATTACGCAAGTATAAAGTTATTTTCTAAATTACAATTAAAACACTAGCTCGACACTCTCGTTGGTGGAAATGCAAAGTTAGCTTGTTGTTGCCGCTTGGTTGGCTGGTTGGTTGTTGGTGCAAGTGGTGGTGCAGTGGATAGATCTGGGCCAGGACTCGGTCCTTGCCATCAGATCTCCGTCCAGTGCGGGAGATTCGGTGTGCTTTTTGTTTTAGTTTTTTATTCCCGCCCCTGCCCATCTCATTTCTATGTACAAGGAAATTGGCTTTGCTATACTGACTAGTGTTTAACTTCTGTTTTGACTAAGCTAAGCGCGATTTGGCAAATATCTCTCCAGGCCAAGGCTAAGGCCCTACCCGATCCCCAATGGTTCCCGTTCCCCATCAGCTAATATCTAGAAGAGCAGACTATTGTTGCTATACTTGGCGTCCGCACCGCTGAAGCCGTTCAGGCAGCTGTCTACCCCCGAGTCGCCCTGGTCCTCCGTTTCCGGCCGGAGCGTCAGCTTCCCACCCAACGCCTCGCTCTCGAACAGCGGGTTCATCACGAAGTCCTTTGAGGTGGATGACACCGCTCGGAAGCTGTTTCGCTTGAGGTCCTTGTGCAAAAGTTGCTTTTCGAACTGGGTCAGGACGCCGGCGGAGGGTCCACCCCCTCCCGCCCCTTGACGCCGCTTGGACACGGACGAACCGAAGGACATCCCACTCCCATTGCTGTGGAGACTCAGGCTGGACTGCGTGTGCCGCTTGGGCAGTGAGCTGTAGCTGCTCCGCCAGGAGCGCTGTGACCTTACCTCAAAGTCATCGTCTATGTCATCGCCCAGACCCGACTCCCGGTAATGGGAGGCCGAGGTGGAGGGGCGTTCAAGGGTCGCTGACCTTTCGTAAGCCAATGAGTGCGGGGCGGTGGAGGCAGAGGTACGGGGAGAGGGGCGGCTGTTAATGAACTTAAGCGAGCTGCTACGGCGCACTGGCGTGGATAGGGTCCAATGAGAGAGGTCGGCAACGTTACTCTGAGCGCTACTTGAAATGCGGCCATGCGGTGGAAGTGGTTCTGGTTCTTGATTTACCTCGTTGATCACGATGTCCTCGACGTCCTCACCAGCGCTTCGCCGCTGATCCACAAAGGAGCTGGCGGCAGTGGCCCTCACAACTCCCGTGCTGTCTTTGGGGGCGTTATTTATGTAGTAGTCGCGGCTGTACCTGGTGGATTGAGATTAACAGTGGACGGTGAAGAAAAATTAGTTAGACGTGGAGATCAGAGAACGAACCGCTTGTAATCCGTTTGGGGCGACGGAGGGTCCGTGTTTTCAGTGAGTGCTGAGGCCAGAGCCTTTTGCTCTGCACTGGGACTGATATTTGGCACGTCCATGTACCGCTCTTGCGTACCACTGATGCGCTGCTTCAGGGCCTCGGGAGCGTATGGGTTGTTTGGCATTTCGACGGCATTGTACCATTTCTTCACCTCGCGCTCGGCAATTGAACCTGCAAGTGGTTTCAGAGAGGGTTGAGATTCAGGGACTATGGTACGTCTGTTTCCATCGAAATTATAAAGCTGTCAACTCCCAGGAGCAAATAGTAATCAGTGGACCAAGTTACACCTCCCAAATTTAAAGAAAAACCATAACATTTCTGAATTTTCATAGAATATCATATCAGAACAATAAAGTTTATTTAAATTTTTAAAAATGGTTAATAGTATGTTAGTAAAATCTGTTGTTTTTATAAAGTGTGTATTTAAATAAACTTAATCGTTAAGCTGAATCAGAATCTCGACGTTGATATAATAATTAAAGTTTCTTGGCTTTTCTTTTACACAAGCTTATAGTTTTGCTTTTGAACTTGGGATTGTTCTCAACTGAGGTAAATTTGTGAACCTATATCGATCCAAAAATTACTTTTCGCCCCTTGAGATTGACCCACCCGAACGCCAGGTGGATTTGCGTGGGTTATACATACAATACAGCGGGCAGTAGAGCCAGGCTAACACAGACACAATATAGCAAACCATAGAGGGAGGACAACAAACACCGAGTGATGACATTTATGGCCACAACCTTGCGTTACCTGGCACAAATCGCCGCAAGAGTACAACATCATCATCTTCGGCGGCAACACCGTCTTGTGGGGCAGCCGGTGGGCCACCGTGTGACAGGTCGGTAGTGTAGCTACCGGACCATTTTAGGGAACCATTTGTTAGTTTTCCGTTAGTGCGTCTGCTACCCGAAGGAGGGTTGTTAGTTAGGGTTAGGGGACGATGCAAGTTAGAGTGCAGGGTGCTGTTAGAGTTAGTGTTAGTATTCTGGGACCGATGCTCGTCCAGGACTAAAACCGTCTGACTAACAAACTCCTGCTCTGAGTCACCATCTCCGTTGAAGGTCTCGCAGGCAGTGGAGGGCTCACTGTCGTCGCTATAATGCGACTCTGTACTTAATTGATCTGAGAAGAGAATTTCATTGATAAAATTATATGTTATGTCACTCAAACTAAACACAATTAGAGATTCAGTCCCTACATCGTGTTCATATGACATATCACAGGAGGTTTGGCTGGCCATATCTAATCTAACGGTTGCTGCAGAATATTTACTTTTACTGACATTTTCTAAATGCTTTGAATGAGATTCAAGCTTATCGTCCGTACTAATAAAATGATGCGATTCATTTTTATCTATATGGTGTTTATGAATCGAATGAGATTCAGGATTGTTCTCTGAAATAAAAAAACATTGGGGCTCTTCTGCGCCTGCCTTAACTTCATCTATCAAGTCAGTTTCAGTCTCAAAAGTATCTAATGGGTCAGTATCAAAAATCGGAGTAGCTGCTCTTTCTGCTGGGGGTTGCAACTCGCTGTAAGATGCTAAGCTATCTTCGTTTAGTTCTTCAAAAATGCTGGGATGGGTTTCATCGTCTATGCTGTCTTCTATGGAGTCAAAGGAACTGAGGTACTTGTGCATGATCAAAGAGCGGCGTCGCCTGCGTTCAATTGTAGCCAGCAGTCTTTTGTCTTTTATGTAAAACTTGCAAATGGTTCCCAAGAGATTCAACGACTCGGACTTTACAGGAGAGTTTCCATCGCTCGGTGTTGTGTCGGGAATATTTGGCTGTCTTCGCAGGCACTTCTGAGACGTTTTACCTAGAGCGGAGCAGTCACTCTTTAAGGAGTCTATAGATGAATTCCTTTCAAAATGAGGATCCACTACAGGTTTTGCAGGCTCCGTTATACATTTTTCTGATAACTGGTCTCCTGTATTGATTATTTGCTGATCGTTTGTTGGTACTTCAGACGGCGATAGTTTTGAAAGCACTGCGATGGTTTGTCCTTCTGGATCTGTTTTCTCAGCGACAGATTCCTCCTCTTGTAAAGATAATGTTTCAGAAATGAGTTCCTGTATCGTGTGAGGAGCCTCCTCACTGGCAGATTTAACTGGGAGAACATCTTCTAGTCTCGCTACGATTGATTGTGCTTCAGGAACAACATTACCTAATTGAGCTTCCTTGTCTACTTCCCCAGGCTCAGAAGGTTCCAAGTCAACAGATTCTGTTTTAGGTAAGATTTCCTTAGACGTAGAAGGTTCTCTTGCGACTACTTCAGTTTGGCGTAATTTTTCTGGTAAAACTGCAGTAAAGATATCGACTGAATGTGTTTCAGAAGCTAATTCCACAGATGCAACAGCAATTAATTTAGCCTCAGAAATTGCTTTTTCTGTTGCTGCAAGTTCCACATCAGTCGATTGTGATTCAAGAATGATATCAACAGGTGCGGGAGGATCAACCTCAGAAGAAACCGTTAAGATTGCCGAAGGATCAACTGATTGTGTCTCCGAAATCACTTCGACTGGTGAAACAGGATCAACAGCGGTTAAAACATTCTGACAAATAGTTGTTTCTGGCGCTGCGATAAGCTCCACATCAGGAAGGACCTTAAAGAGCGCCGCAGGTTCGACAGTTTGTGTTTCAGGAATCACTTCCACTGGAGAAACAGAATCCACGGCTTCTAATTCAGACTGAGAAATACTTCCTTCTGTTGCTGCAGGCTCCATAACGGTAGATTGTGATTCAGGAATGATTTCGACAGGTGCGGGAGGTTCCACATCAGATGCAATTTCTTGGGGCGCCGCTGGTTCGACTGTTTGAGTTTCAGGAATTTCTTCTACTGGAGGAACAGAATCCACTGCGTCTACTGCAGCCTGAGAAATACCTCCTTCTGTTGCTGCAGGCTCCATAACGGTAGATTGTGATTCAGGAATGATTTCGACAGGTGCGGGAGGTTCCACATCAGATGCAATTTCTAAGGGCGCCGCAGGTTTGACTGTTTGTGTTTCAGGAATTTGTTCTACTGGAGGAACAGAATCCACTGCGTCTACTGCAGCCTGAGAAATACCTCCTTCTGTTGCTGCGGGCTCCATATCGGTAGATTGTGATTCAGGAAGGATTTCGACAGGTGCGAGAGGTTCCACCTCAGATGCAATTTCTAAGGGCGCCGCAGGTTCTACGGTTTGTGTCTCAGAAATTAGTTCTACTGGAGGAACAGAATCCACTGCGTCTACTGCAGCCTGAGAAATACCTCCTTCTGTTGCTGCGGGCTCCAAAACGGTAGATTGTGATTCAGGAATGATTTCGACAGGTGCGGGAGGTTCCACATCAGATGCAATTTCTTGGGGCGCCGCTGGTTTGACTGTTTGTATTTCAGGAATTTCTTCTACTGGAGGAACAGAATCCACGGCTTCTAATTCAGACTGAGAAATACCTGTTGCTGCGGGCTGCATAACGGCAGTTTGTGATTCAGGAAGGATTTCGACAAGTGCGGGAGGTTCCACCTCAGATGCAATTTCTAAGGGCGCCGCAGGTTCGACTGTTTGTGCCTCAGAAATTAGTTCTACTGGAGGAACAGAATCCACTGCGTCTACTGCAGCCTGAGAAATACCTCCTTCTGTTGCTGCGGCCTCCATAACGGTGGATAATGATTCTGGAATGATTTCGGCTGGGGCGAGAGGTTCCACATCAGATGCAATTTCTTGGGGCGTCGCTGGTTCGACTGTTTGAGTTTCAGAAATTACTTCTACTGGAGGAACAGAATCCACTGCGTCTACTGCAGCCTGAGAAATACCTCCTTCTGTTGCTGCAGACTCCATAACGGTAGATAGTAATTCTGGAATGATTTCGGCTGGGGCGAGAGGTTCCACATCAGATGCAGTTTCTTGGGGCGCCGCTGGTTCGACTGTTTGTGTTTCAGAAATTTCTTCTACTGGAGGAACAGCATCCACTGCGTCCACTGCAGCCTGAGAAATACCTCCTTCTGTTGCTGCGGGCTCCAAAACGGTAGATTGTGATTCAGGAAGGATTTCGACAGGTGCGGGAGGTTCCACATCAGATGCAATTTCTAAGGGCGCCGCAGGTTCGACTGTTTGTGTTTCAGGAATTTCTTCTACTGGAGGAACAGCATCCACTGCGTCTACTGCAGCCTGAGAAATACCTCCTTCTGTTGCTGCGGCCTCCATAACGGTGGATAATGATTCTGGAATGATTTCGGCTGGGGCGAGAGGTTCCACATCAGATGCAGTTTCTTGGGGCGCCGCTGGTTCGACTGTTTGTGTTTCAGGAATTTCTTCTACTGGAGGAACAGCATCCACTGCGTCTACTGCAGCCTGAGAAATACCTCCTTCTGTTGCTGCAGGCTCCATAACGGTAGATAGTGATTCTGGAATGAATTCGGCTAGGGCGAGAGGTTCCACATCAGATGCAGTTTCTTGGGGCGCCGCTGGTTCGACTGTTTGTGTTTCAGAAATTTCTTCTACTGGAGGAACAGCATCCACTGCGTCCACTGCAGCCTGAGAAATACCTCCTTCTGTTGCTGCGGGCTCCAAAACGGTAGATTGTGATTCCGGAATGATTTCGCCTGGGGCGAGAGGTTCCACATCAGATGCAATTTCTAGGGGCGCCGCAGGTTCGACTGTTTGTGTCTCAGAAATTACTTCCACCGGAGGAACAGAATCCACGGCTTCTAATTCAGACTGAGAAATGTCTCCTTCTGTTGCTGCGGGCTCCAAAGATAGTGATTCTGGAATGATGTCGGCTGGGGTGGGATGTTCGACATCAGGAAGGACTTCTAAGGGCGCCGCTGGTTCGACTGTTTGTGTTTCAAGAATTACTTCCACCGGAGGAACAGAATCCACGGATTCTAATTCAGACTGAGAAATGTCTCCTTCTATTGTTGCGGGAGGTTCCACATCAGATGCAATTTCTACAGGCGCCGTTGGTTCGACTGTTTGCGTTTCCTCCACTCGAGGAACAGGATCCACGGCGTCTACTGCAGCCTGAGAAATACCTCCTTCTGTTGCTGCGGGCTCCAAAACGGTAGATTGTGATTCAGGAAGGATTTCGACAGGTGCGGGAGGTTCCACATCAGATGCAATTTCTAGGGGCGCCGAAGGTTCGACTGTTTGTGTCTCAGAAATTACTTCTACTGGAGGAACAGAATCCACTGCGTCTACTGCAGCCTGAGAAATACCTCCTTCTGTTGCTGCAGGCTCCAAAACGGTAGATTGTAATTCAGGAAGGATTTCGACAAGTGCGGGAGGTTCCACATCAGATGCAATTTCTTGGGGCGCCGCTGGTTCGACATCAGATGCAGTTTCTTGGGGCGTCGCTGGTTCGACTGTTTGTGTTTCAGGAATTTGTTCTACTGGAGGAACAGAATCCACTGCGTCTACTGCAGCCTGAGAAATACCTCCTTCTATTGCTGCAGCCTCCATAACGGTAGATAGTGATTCAGGAAGGATTTCGACAGGTGCGGGAGGTTCCACATCAGATGCAATTTCTAAGGGCGCCGCAGGTTCGACTGTTTGTGTTTCAGGAATTTCTTCTACTGGAGGAACAGAATCCACTGCGTCTACTGCAGCCTGAGAAATACCTCCTTCTGTTGCTGCGGGCTCCAAAACGGTAGATTGTGATTCAGGAAGGATTTCGACAGGTGCGGGAGGTTCCACATCAGATGCAATTTCTAGGGGCGCCGCTGGTTCGACTGTTTGAGTTTCAGGAATTTCTTCTACTGGAGGAACAGAATCCACTGCGTCTACTGCAGCCTGAGAAATACCTCCTTTTGTTGCTGCAGGCTCCAAAACGGTAGATTGTAATTCAGGAAGGATTTCGACAGGAGCGGGAGGTTCCACATCAGATGCAATTTCTAGGGGCGCCGCAGGTTCGACTGTTTGTGTCTCAGGAATTACTTCTACTGGAGGAACAGAATCCACTGCGTCTACTGCAGCCTGAGAAATACCTCCTTCTGTTGCTGCGGGCTCCAAAACGGTAGATTGTGATTCAGGAAGGATTTCGACAGGTGCGGGAGGTTCCACATCAGATGCAATTTCTAGGGGCGCCGCAGGTTCGACTGTTTGTGTCTCAGAAATTACTTCTACTGGAGGAACAGAATCCACTGCGTCTACTGCAGCCTGAGAAATACCTCCTTCTGTTGCTGCGGGCTCCAAAACGGTAGATTGTGATTCAGGAAGGATTTCGACAGGTGCGGGAGGTTCCACATCAGATGCAATTTCTAGGGGCGCCGCTGGTTCGACTGTTTGAGTTTCAGGAATTTCTTCTACTGGAGGAACAGCATCCACTGCGTCTACTGCAGCCTGAGAAATACCTCCTTCTGTTGCTGCAGGCTCCAAAACGGTAGATTGTGATTCAGGAAGGATTTCGACAGGTGCGGGAGGTTCCACATCAGATGCAATTTCTAGGGGCGCCGCAGGTTCGACTGTTTGTGTCTCAGAAATTACTTCTACTGGAGGAACAGAATCCACTGCGTCTACTGCAGCCTGAGAAATACCTCCTTCTGTTGCTGCAGGCTCCATAACGGTAGATAGTGGTTCAGGAAAGATTTCGACAGGTGCGAGAGGTTCCATATCAGGAAGGAGTTCTAAAGGCGCCGCAGGTTCGACTGTTTGTGTCTCAGAAATTACTTCTACTGGAGGAACAGAATCCACTGCGTCTACTGCAGCCTGAGAAATACCTCCTTCTGTTGCTGCGGGCTCCAAAACGGTAGATTGTGATTCAGGAAGGATTTCGACAGGTGCGGGAGGTTCCACATCAGATGCAATTTCTAGGGGCGCCGCTGGTTCGACTGTTTGAGTTTCAGGAATTTCTTCTACTGGAGGAACAGAATCCACTGCGTCTACTGCAGCCTGAGAAATACCTCCTTTTGTTGCTGCAGGCTCCAAAACGGTAGATTGTAATTCAGGAAGGATTTCGACAGGAGCGGGAGGTTCCACATCAGATGCAATTTCTAGGGGCGCCGCAGGTTCGACTGTTTGTGTATCAGAAATCACTTCTACTGGAGGAACAGAATCCACTGCGTCTACTGCAGCCTGAGAAATACCTCCTTTTGTTGCTGCAGGCTCCAAAACGGTAGATTGTGATTCAGGAAGGATTTCGACAGGTGCGGGAGGTTCCACATCAGATGCAATTTCTAGGGGCGCCGCTG
Organism: Drosophila kikkawai; assembly: GCF_030179895.1. Taxonomy (NCBI): domain Eukaryota; kingdom Metazoa; phylum Arthropoda; class Insecta; order Diptera; family Drosophilidae; genus Drosophila; species Drosophila kikkawai. The sequence goes on from NC_091729.1 coordinate 9,803,049, forward strand.
GTTCGAGTGTTTGTGTTTCAGGAATTTCTTCTACTGGAGGAACAGCATCCACTGCGTCTACTGCAGCCTGAGAAATACCTCCTTCTGTTGCTGCAGGCTCCATAACGGTAGATAGTGGTTCAGGAATGATTTCGACAGGTGCGAGAGGTTCCATATCAGGAAGGAGTTCTAAAGGCGCCGCAGGTTCGACTGTTTGTGTCTCAGAAATTACTTCTGCTGGAGGAACAGAATCCACGGCTTCTAATTCAGACTGAGAAATGTCTCCTTCTATTGTTGCGGGAGGTTCCATATCAGATGGAATTTCTACGGGCGCCGCTGGTTTGACTGTTTGCGTTTCCTCTACTGGAGGAACAGGATCCACTTCGTCTAATGCCTCCTGAGAAATGCCTCCTTCTGTCGCTGCAGACTGCACATCGGTAATTTGTGATTCACGAAGTATTTCAGCAGGGGCGGTAGGTTCTAATTCAGTGAGTATGGTTCCTTGAAGGACTTCCAAAGGGGCTGGAGGTTCTACATCCATAAATTGTGTTTCAACAGGTGCATAAGGTTCCACTGCGACTATTTCAGCTGCAGGAATAATGTCTTCCGTCGCTGCAGGTGAAAGATTTGTAGAATCCAATTTGACTATTTCGGTTTCAGGAATTGCTTCTGATAAAATATGAGTTGATGGACTTTCATAAGTGTGCGGAGCATTTAGTGGATCCACAGAAAGAACAGATTCGGTGTCTGGCTCCACGGTAAGAGAATTGGACTCTAAAACGACTTCGAGCGCCGAGGATTCTACTGACGAAAATTGTGCTGTCTCTGCGAGATCGGTATTCTCCTCCTCAATTATATCCAGCGAGTGGTGATGCACCAGGTCCAATGTGCGAGCATTTATCTCGGCCAGGGCCAGGTCACTGAGCTCCTTGAGGGTATGCATCTCACTGGGTGTCATTGCGCCTGGCTGTTCCGAAGCCGGAACTGCTAGCATCGGTCCCAGGGCCATGGCAGCTAAGATCTCTATAACCGACGGCACATTCTCGTGCATTTGATCCTCGTCGATATACTCGACTGTGCTGAAACCAGTGCAGCCATCGAGGCTGGAAAGCTCCTCGCTATCGGCTTGAGCTGTAACACAAACGACTGCTAAGTGGCGATGCTTTAAGATCACGCACAAGGTTGCTGACTGAGCTACTACATGGGGGCTCCAGAGGGTCTACATTTGGACGGTTTTAATTATATAAGGGGTTAATGGTCTAAATACTATGGGTTAATCCAAATCTTAGCAGTAAGAATGATAAGGTTAAGGGTACATAAATATTGGCTGATGACAGTTACCTGCAATGGGAGTGTGAGTTAACTCCTCATTTAAAGAATCATCCTGGAATATCATGGGAGGTGGCGCGACGGATGGCACGGCTGGTGGAGACACCACAAATGCGTTAGTTGTCTCCGTAAACGCCGGCTCGTGCTCCTCTGGCAATGTGTGGGATGTGAGGCTGGTGCGATCCACCAGCTCGTCTAGGACAAGCTTTGTGTTTTGACCACCAATCAGGTGTTTGCTCAGCAGACGATCATTAAGGTCGTTGCTGCGCAACAGGTCAAGAGAACTGTCCTCAGCATCTGAGCCCATCTCGGACAGATCGCTAACCTCGTCAGCGGTCTTGTCACCAATCTGGGCCCGGATATTCTCTTTGGGTGCCGGCACAAGCATGCCAGTGCTGCTTGGAGTGACCGAGCTGCGCTTCTTTTTAAAGAGCCAGTTGTCCTCCCAGTTTCCGTCTCCGATCATGCTCGAGGAGATGGATCCAATATCTAGGATAGAGTAGCAGAAAAGTCTATAAAAAATGGACTGCAAAGTTTTTAGTTAAACTCACCTTCCTCGGACTCGGTAACGGAAGCTGAAAAGTCAGGTAGTGGCACCATGTGCGCGGCTATATAATCACTGAGGACAGATTCCCTCTCCAAATCGGCCTGCAGGGATTGGGATTTGCCATTCTGTAAAGAAATTGTACAAGATTAATGATGAATTGCATAATATTCTCCGTTTATTCCTTACATCCAGTCCGATTTCATGATCAGTAAGGCTGCAATCGCTGCGTGGTTCTATTGAACTTCCGGACGTAGTGCTCAGCGCCTCGGCATTGAAATTCTCGTCAATGTGGCGACCACTCAAGTCCGGCGTGCTCTCTGCCAAAAGCCTTGTATTCCCTTCCTTATCCGCAATCTGCAAAAGAGACAAACATCAGAAACTTGTGTCAGCCTATCGACCTTGGCATTGTGCAATAAAAGTGTTGTTGAACCCCAGAGTTTGCGATTTGTTGTGGGTCAACTGATTGTTTGTGACACCGAAAGCGGAAAGCCCTTAAGCGGATTAGACCCGGCACTACGACAGGTACATATCTATGTCTGTAGTTCTTGACGACCGTTTCTCGGCGATTCATTCTGCAGGGCGACGTCACCGATTGCCAGGGAGAACTCGTCGTATTGATTGAGTGTCGTGACAGAGGCAATTACTGGCCACGTTGCAGAAACCGATATGATTAGGAAATTGGGCTGTTAAATGCTGACTGGATCAATGACGCCGTGATAAGATCTGAATTCCTCGGCGCTGCCGATGGGATTGAGTCATATCAACATTCAACCCCGAAAGCGATAGCTGCTTATCAAGTCCTTGGACATATTTACATTATCCCCTGGATCTGACATGGTCCTCTTTATTGAATTCGTCTCCGACAGCTTTCTTCGATTTTCCTCCAAATTGATTTATCCAATTAGCTCTGGAATTGATTTCGGTATTCCTCTGTTGCGGCTACTGCTAGTGTTGCTTGGACAAAACGTCTGCACGGTTGAGACAATGGGCTGCAACTAATTAACCTGGTCCGCTTCTACTATGCGGTGACTGCTCAATCGAAGCCGCTCAAGTGCAGGTCGAATGAAAGCGAAAACTGAACGAAGTGAGCAAATGGCGGAAGTGGCCAGAACACGGCTTACAAAATGCTCGGCCTTAATGGGTAAGGGGCTGGTACCACAGGTGGTGGCCGGGACATAGGTCAGTGAGGCATATTTATGGAGCTTAGGGTAAGGAAAGTATCCATCTTATTCTCTGCAGAAAGGCATCTCCCTTACCTTATTAAGCACCGCAGTGGCCAGCAGATCCTGGTAGATCTTCGGCTCGAAGTAGTGCTCCGTGCGATGGCGTCGCTTTAGGCCATTCCCATTGGCCAGCTCCGAGGCTCCCAGTTGGGAGCGCGTATCAAGGCTGATCTCTGAGACGGCACCGCTGGCACTCAGGGACGAGCTCCGCAGGGTCTCCGCTATGATGGTCTCTATGAGACTGCGTAGTCGGGTCTGCGAGATGTCCGCCAGCTCGGAGTCGCCATTGTTATTGTTGTTATTGTTATTATTATGGTTACCATTCCCGGTACCATTGTGATGGCCATTCACGATGGCCGGCAGATCTGAAAGCAGGTGTAAAGTACGGAGCTTGATTAGTGCAAAACGAGAGCGAGAATGCTAGGGCAACAATGTGCTTGGTTAGCAAAGATCGATACAATAAAAAGTGAAAACTCGGTTACTTCTAGGTGAGGTGAGCGAGTATGTGAAAGGCGAAGAAATTAAGTGTGTGAGTGTGTGAGCTAGAGTGTAAGTGTTGTTTTAGCCATACCTAATTTCACCTCAATGACGTAAACCACGTAAAAGACAATTACGGCCACAACGGCATACATGCCCGTGACTAGGCCCAAAGTAAAGTCCATGCTGCATGCACATATACGTATTTATCTATATAGTAAAAGTATATTCGCGAATATCGTAAACGACCGGGGCCGATATTGCTGAATCGCTGATATCTCGCCTATTTGTTTATTTACGTCTGCTGCCGTTGCTGTCCGAATGCAGAGCTCGTATTTGTATTTGGCATTTGGGCTTTGTCCGGAGCTTTCATTGATATAACGGCCGACCGGCTGAGCTGTTAATTATATTGAGTTAATATTTGAGTTGGGTTTTCGCTTTGTCTCCCCTAATTGAGCTCCGAACATAAATATGTCACCGCCTCCCTAAACACGCTCCAGCGACCGGAGGGAGATCTTTAAACTGAGCTCCAGTCAGGCTGAAAATCGCGATACGAATATACGGTTCGCATATTTATCATTTTCTTTTGACATGCTAAGTCTATTAACGAATTGCGGTAAATACCACATCGCATACTGAATAACCCCGAGTTATCTATTTTGCGTTACAATGCCCGCCCATATTTCTTTATCTGCAGGCCCGCTGGCATTTACCTGGTTACCTGTCTGAATTGTTAGTCCCCCGTTAGTCATTCAGGTGTGCGAAAAAATGTCACAGCCCGAGACTTTTGTGTCCAGATCGGAGCATACATTTGCGTGCGAGTCATCAATGGAAATAGCCCCAGAAACTGGACGGATAGAACCCTAGGTAACAGAACCAGCCGGATCACTTCGCAGCGGCAACTGTTGTTCGTCGGACGCCAAAGTTCAGGGTTCAGCGGAAATCACCCAAACAATTATCGCTAGACAGAATCGAGCTGGCGTTTTTCCACTTTTAATAACTAAAACTTAATACTCCTGCTCTGTGAGTGCCTCTGCCTCTGATAATGCCCCCTCCAGATTGCGCCGACGACTTCGATCAATTAAATTTGGCCCACGATAAGTTGGGAGCACAAGGTTTAACTTGGCAAAAGGTTTATATTTTGTTAAGGTCAGAGATAAAGCTCAGCCAGGTAGTTTCATTAGCCAAGCTGAAAGTCCACGATGATACTTCACGATCATAATTTGTTGTTAATCTCGGGATCGGTTACAAACACATTCATTCAGAGCTCAAAGCGGGGATCTCGGGAATCATTAATATTTATTAGCGTTGATTAAGGCCTCTTCCTCGCCTGTCGCTTTGTCTTAACTCACGATTATTGATTTTATTTCTATTTTTGCCTATTTCATATTCGCAAACTTGGTGCCGGGTCAAGGTTTGGTGATAACTCACAACCCAATGCGGTAGCACTCTCTCACTCGCTGTTGACTTAAGGGCCTTATCTCACTAGATGGAATTTTACTTCTATATCTGCTGGCCAAATGTCTTGTTCTTGTGTTCTAGTTATGTTGTCTTATTGCCTGTTATCACACGCGTCTTGTGGCGGCCAAAATCGCGACAAATTCCGTGGGCACGGCCCGTAGCATTCAACCTGCGTTACGATCGCGGCGCGACGCTTCTGGCAACTGAAGCGGTGCCGTGCGATTGCCGAGCGGTGAGCGTCTAAACGCTCGCTCACACGGCGGAGCTAATATGCCGCCGTATCTGTGTGTGGCGGAGACCCTACAGTGGGCCCGATTGCGATGATTATTGGCCGAGAGAAGCGGTGCCCGGAGCTCGGAGTTTGGCTTTGTAATTCACAAGCCAGAGCGCTTGCTTAAATTGCTTGGCCAAGTTGTAAGCGTGACCAAATCAATCGGCTGTTAAGACACAACCCCTGTGAGGCCTGAGTGATCGTGTAAGTAAGACATTTACGCCAATTTACTGCCCGCGAACCTGTTGGTGAGCAATGCGCCAACGGTGCGTATGATTAATGCCTATCGCAGCCCGTCATCTGAGTTAAGGCTAAAATCCGGCGCTCGAGTGTTGCCCACAAAGTGTTGTATCATAATGTTCTCAATGCTAGCGGCACTTCAATGGCCCAGCCACCTTATCACTGTGTTTTAGGCCTTATCATTGCGCCTTATCAATGAACACTGACCGCGATTTCTCAGATTGGTTGTCAGCAGGTTCAAAAATAGAGAGAGAAAGAGAGTGTAATTCTATTTCAACTCTCAGTTTATGGTCCACTGATAAGAATTAGCATTTACTACAACCTGTAATCATTGATTAGTTTTATGGTCTACATGACAACCTATCAAGTTTTGTATGCATGCCAAGGCTAAGATACGTACTGACAGTGAAAGACAGTGCTTGAAAAGGTTTAAGGTTTAATTAATCAAAAATAATAATCGATAAATTTACAGCCGATATTTTCGATATCGTTTAATGGATTTGAATTTAATAAAGAAGAGTAAGAATTTCTAATATAAAACCGGGTTCAATCACTTTAGACAAAAACTACATACCAAATCAGAGGATAATTAGCATACATTAACAGGCGATTACTTTTACGATTACGATTACAGCGTGCGTGCTCGATCGATTAGTGACTATCGATTACCGATTACTTACCTCCCTTGAGCGCACGCGCGCACAAACCGTTCTCCACGTTGATAAGCAGGTTACTCAGCTTGGCATGGAATTTATCGAAGAGTTGCAAGTCTGATTTGCATTTGAATGAATCAAGTGTGTCGAGTGTGTGTGTGTGTGTTTGGGGTGTGCAAAGTTTGTTTGGTTAAAAAGCGAACGACATAAAGTAGGCAGGGGAAAGACTTTCCAGCAAGCTCTCTCGCTCGAAAGCTCGCCGGAAAGTATGCTTTTTGTTTGGATTTTGGCTGCCCGGCAACATGAGTAAGTTGCCCTAGACACATGTTGCCAGAGTCATAAATGTTGCCAAGCCAATTGGATTAAATTTGCGAAAATTTCCTTGCATTTTCGCACTCATTGAATCTGGGGCAATAAGCCCGCTGTGTACTTACAGTTCTCGCTCTTGGACAGCTGGCCCACTTTGATGTGGTCCAGATTGCCCCCCAGCATCTCGGCCACAATCTCCTCCACATACTCGCGTATCTTGGCCCTCTCATCCGAGTTGGCAGGCAATCCGATCTGGCTAACGCTCTCGAATTCTGCAACGATATCAAAGATGCATTTCCTATATCTCCATGTACAGGATGCATTATCCTTACGCATGCTGCTGTCGTTGCCGTCGTTTCCCACAATGGGTATGTAGACCTCGCTCCTGGCCCTCATCGGATAGACGAACTTGTGTTGATTGAAGGACATTTGCTCGGCCACCCATGAGGAGGTGTGCGCCAGAGACTCCTTGGAGCTCTGGCACAGCTGGCACTCCCACGAGGCGTCCTTGGGCCGCCAGTCGGCGCACTTGAGTCCCCGACAGACGGACTTTCCGCAGGTGCGACATGTCACGTAGCTGGGAGAAGGAGGAGGAAAATATAAACAAAGTTGGTAATCAATAGGATGCTCTTGCCGACCTCTTACTGCAATCTTGAAAAAGCGCCTTTAGAAACTTTAGTAACATTTGAAATACTGTTTAAAAATACAACCCTTCAACAAATATTTACTTCTATCTGATCTCAGTTTTAGATTTCTCAATATCAGGCCAAAGTTTGTTGTTATATAAATAACTTGTTTTAATCAGAACCGGAGAAAGTGGGTCTTCGATCTTGGTTTTTGTTTGACGAAAAGTTTATCTTATGGGAATATCTTTCTCTGATTATAAGTGTTTGTTTGTATTTTTAACGGGAATATGTTCTCACTGGATTTTACTCACTTTTTGGCACTGCTCAGATCCAAGTCTGCACAGCAGACGTTGCAGCTGTGATCCTCGCTGGTCTCCTCCTTCCTCCACTTCTTATTGGCTAGTTTACTGTAAGAAAAAGGCGGAAGAATACCGCAGATGTTATTCCGAGAACGTTTAGGTTGCTTAGCCGAAAACTAAGCGATTAGTCAGGTCAGTTCTAGCCAACAGCTGGGGTTATTCAACGGCCAGAAGGTCGAGATAAATAATCAGCTGAAAAAAGTAGCAGCTAATTAACGATCGGGGTTGCCTAACTTTTGAACCCCGTCAGCGTGCAAACACTTCCCGTTCCATTAGCTTATATTTTCGGGCCAAAGCCCAACTGCAATTGCAGTCGGCGGCAATTGACTTTCCCCATCGCTCTCCCGCCTCCCAATTGCATAACATGCTAAACCCGTTGGACCAGGCAAACAAAAATCAACGGTTTGGTTGCTTTAATAGCCAAGTTTATTCAACTCACTGAGGCAGTGGTATCCAGTATTCGGTATCAGTATCCAGTATCAGTATCGGGCAACTTAAAACACAAGTATCTATATAGTACGTAGCTGTATCACGCGGCTTACTGGCTAGAGAGATATGCACTCGGATTATGTCAGTCACTTACAGTTCTTACACAAGACGAGCCAAGAAGGGAATTCCTAGGTGTCTTGTACGTGCTCGAACTGAGCAATTGCTGCTGCCTAACTTATTCAAATGGCAAATTTCGCAATTTCGCTTACAAACAAACACAAATAAATTTAATGAGAAAAAAAAAACGTCAACCATAAACAGAGAGCAAAAACATTACACACTTGAAACATTTCAATAATTGGTATGCGCCATTAAACGCCATGGAAAATAATAGGTATAGGTGTAGGGAAAGACTCAGTCAGTATGTGTACCTATGTACTTAGAGGCCCTACTACTAGTCTTAAGCCTAATTTAAGCCTAGATTTCAGTATACTAAGTCACCAGCTGTTGCTGCTGCTGCTGCTGGAGGCGCTGCTGCTGGCGCTGGTGGAAGCGCATCCTCCGACGCGCCCAGTGCTCGAAGTTGTTCTCCAGATTCTCGTAGTAGATCTGTTCTTCGTCGCCCTCCGGCCCGCCACCCTCCTCCCAGTCGTCGGGTGGGCCAGATCGTCCAAAGACCGGATCACTGGTGGTCATCTTGAGCAGCACCACCTCCATGGTGCAGGCCATGAAGAGGAATCCCAGCACCGCGAAGCTGATGGGCAGGCACATCAGCCGCTCCACCTGGCAGATGAGCGACGCGGCGAACAGCATTCTGTGGATCTCCGTCGATCTCCGATTGGGCCTTGGCTTATGTTCCTGCTCCAGGTACGATGTGTCAGTGCTCTCAGGTAGTCGAAGTGTTTGTCGGGTGAGTATCTCCGCTCTGTTTGCTGGGACTTGGCATGGCACTCGCGTTGAATCGTTCGCCTTTTCGCCAATGGAAGCTCATAAATGTCAATTCGCAAGCGCTATCGGCTTCGAATTCGAATCCAAATCTAAATCCAATTCGCGATCCGCGTCCCGCGACACTGACAACTTTCTCGCACAAGGTTCGCCTTTGCTATGCGCAGTTGGCTTTGAGAGTCGGCGGTCAGCTGAGATCAGGTATCGGGTCTCCGCGGCTAGGCTATAGTCTCTCCATATCTATGACTATATCACTGGGCTCCATGCCGGTTTTTTTTTCGCTGGCGGAGAGCGGGAGAAACGTCCAGAGCGTGGAGCTCGCTCGCAGCGAACTCGTCAATGACGTAAGATACGAGTATTCCCCCCCGATCCGAACGGGTCTCTCTATATACTATATAGCGGAATCTCAGCCATGACTGGGCATATTTTCATGCAGATTTATAGCCTTTCTTCGGCTGGGACACCGCTCGGCTGCAAGAGAGCGGGGATCTGGTCAAACAGGAACCGTGTGTGACGGCAGGGGAATACACAGATACTCCGAAATCAGACGACAGCATCATCATCACTATCCGCATATGCATTCATTTGTCTACTAATTTATTTTTGGCAATATTTTTCCCGCTCGGCGTCTCTCGGCCTGAACTTCATTAATTTCCAAATGCTAATTGTGAGAAACATTCCGCAAACGAGTTGGCGCGATTCTTGTCTGGCGATTTTAATGTATGCATGCTCCGAGCGGTTTATTAACTAATCAATCGAGCGGTGACTGGATTCGAGTTTATTTTAATTATTATTTCGGCCATAAACGGCGCCACAACCCGGCAACACTTTCATCAGTCCAACTCAGAGCCTAAAGTACAGGGAAGAAGTTTCCGGAGAACACAGAACTTGCGATACAGATCTCTCTCTCTCTCGTTTGAGATTCCCTTGAAATCTGTGCTAAGAATCTGGGTTAATATATGTAAGTCTCATGTGGCCCATTAGCATATTCCCGCACGAGAAAGCCTCAGGTCTTCAGGTTCTCTGTTCTCTTGCTAATATAAATCAGCTTTCACAGCCGCTTCATTGATAACTTTGTCTTCCCAGAAGATTCATAAATTTTTGTCACAAGACCGAGAGAGGGGTTTATTAAGTGGATTCAGCAAATCGTTTTATTAAGCTTAAAAAATTGAGATAACTGAAGAGTCGGTGTCACTTCTACTAACTTATAATTGCAGTGATATCATCTACGACTCATCAACTTGGTCTTCAATGGTGTTATCTTTATGTCTTTGCCAATATTGCAATCTTAAAAACTATTAAAACTGATTATATTAAATTAAAGCCTAAAAGCATGCAATCTAAACCACCTTTGGCACACCTTTAACCACAAAATTGGCATAAAATTACACCTAAATCATATATAAGGATATAGAAAACTTTGTTTAAATATTTCGCACACTTTTTTAGGCCTGCAGCCAATTTGGTAATGTTCTTACTCTCACAACTTGGCTTTAAACCCACTTTCCACTTCAGCAAATGCTTGGTAGATAACTATAACTTTTTCTGGCTTTTCACTTGCCACATATATAACACAACCCGTTTTGTTCTTACTTTAATAGCAAATAAAAACTGAGAATATCTGTGCATATCTCCAGTGCGGCATCGTTCAGCGTTAATTGCATTTGCCTGACTTTCCACAACTTCACAACTTGTTTTGCCGCCAGCTTTAGCCGCGTTTCTTAGCCACTTCAAGTGCCAAGACGCATTTCAATTTAAAGTCGAGATAGGCAACTATTTAAGCTTTTGTTTAAAGAAGATTAGATCTGAAGATCGAACTTTGTTATTTAAATTTGACTTTACTATAAGTATCTTACAGTTGCGAAACGTAAATTCCCTTCAAAATGAAGTAAGGCCGTCGCCACAATGGTAATGCTAATAAAATTGTCAACAAAACGGCTAATTAACTTCCCATTGAATGGTGACGAAAGGCAAACAATGCGGGGGCGTTGTTAGCTCCGGCTAATTGTTATTGGCAATTCGTGACGCTTTTTAGCGGGGCAAAAAAAATGCGAATAATAGAGGAAAGTAGTGACCGTGCCCTTTGTTGGCCAACGACTTCCGCTTGCCGTTCTCAAGATTCTTTTGGTTATGGTTCTTAGCGCCAAATTTGCGGCAAGTCAACGGACCAGTAATGTTATGAAACGTCTAACGGACCAGGCCAGACCCCATCGATCTGGCATTATTACAACAGGTGCAGCATAAATTCGAAACAGGTGCCATGGATTGGATTGCGCAATCCTTAATTAAGGCAAAGCTACGTACTCAATGCCCAAAGAAATCAACTGCAACGGTGGCAAGTGGCAGCTGGAAAAATGGCAACAATTATGTCAAATCTCTTTTTTTTTGAGCGAAATGCTCTTTCTCTTGCCATTTCCCACACGCAAACGCAATCAAGTCATGCGAAACGATGGACACGTAACCCGGAGAGTTCAGTTTCGGTTTCTATTTGTGTTTATCTCGAGCTGAATATACAAGTATCTGCATCTGTAGCTTCAAATGCATCTGCGTTTGCCATCCGCACGTGCGAGTCCCGGGCTCAGCTCACGTATCCGAACTTGAACCATTGGACATCCATGGGATGCATTAATTCGCCTATCTCGGTTCGATTAACTCACCCCACGAGGCACTGGGCGCCACACTGCAGCAGGTAGGCTCCTCCGATGAGGCCCACCACGGATGTGAGACCCAGCAGCAGGTTCCCGCTTCCCGGTCGATTGATTGGCAGCTCCATGAGAGAGATATAGGGGCGCATCCAGCGCTTTAAGCACTGCGGAGTTCGCATTTAATTAAATTTTATTTTCGATTATAATGCATTTCCACCAGAAGCACACGCACACTCGCGAAGACTTTTCGATTTAATTCCAATCCTTTTGAAATCTGCAATCCGACTAAATCAAAGAATTGGCTGCCCTATAAAACTATTTCGTATTATCAGACCCAAAAGTTATTTCCGTATCATTCTCTCCTCGTTTTTCTGTGTGAGTATTTTACGTGTTTCTTGGCCAATTCATACTTTGGCCTCAGCCTTATCAAAAAGTTTTTGTTTGTTCGGTTTAATTTACCAAGATTCCGACGTGCAGCTGTATTTGTGAATACCCTTTGCAGGGCATTTGAATTCCGACAAGTTTTTGGTTTGCAGCTGGGATTTAGAATCGAATAGATTGAAAGTATATAAAATCAGGTGGCAAAAGTTGTTTTGAAAAACATCACGTCTATAAATACTTTAACGTACAGTTCAATAAGCTGAGTAATACTTTTTAAAGTCGTGAGGTATTTGAAGCATATTTCTTTACTTAAAAAGGGAAATAATCTTAAATTTCTTAATCACTTAGAGAGAAATCTATAAATCTTATCCCATAGCTGGGATCTGAAAATAACTCTAACTGCAGTCGCAATTATTTGACTCACGTAGTCTGGCAGTTATTTACTTAAGTGTTTTTCTTTGTCTTTATTTTTTGCACACCACGATTAGCACTAATTAAAGTTGATAAATGTACGAGTGTTCTTTTTGCAAACTTCTTATCGACTTATTGCTTCTGACTAGCGAGATCTTTGACGAGAGTTGCATAACATTGCTGGGCTTTGCATAAATAATTTAACAAAATAATAGCTTCTTGAGTCTGCGTGTGCTTCTAGGAAAAAGATAGCTTAATTATCGCGTTATTCACTTCACTTGGCATTAAACTTTGGGTATTGTTTTTATGGTGTTTTTTATTGTATGGTGGAATCTTCCAAGTGAACCGAAGTGAACTTCACTGGCGAATATCTGAATAAATAATTACCACAAATTTTGATTTTTCGTTTGGTTTGTTATTCCTGTTTGCAGTTATGTACGACGATTATCAATCACTTGTCGGGGGGAATATCTTTTCCTGTACATGTGTTTTTCGGAGGTGTTTGCCACACGAAGTTGGCCCGCTAATTGCCATCGCCCCCGCCGCTCCGATCACCCTCGTCGCGGCCGCGATCTTCAAAAAAATACCGACGACAAACCGAGGCAGAAATTGAAATAAATCGCGGCTATTTACCCGCCACAAAAACTGATTAAGATCACGGGTCTGGGGCTAAAAGGGCCTTCTCCACGACGATCTTCAAGTTGGCGATTGGAGCAGCTGACTCCGACTGCGGCGATAGCGACTGGAGAGCGGCGACAGGTTTGTTTTAGCCAAGTTATATTCGGCTTTGTTTACTCGGTGCCTTGCAATATATAATATATATAACTGGGCTATATGGGCATTATAATGGATTTTGTTTGCCCATTTCGTTATTGCGGATCGCGTATATAAGGCTGACTGTTGATTTGATAAGAGTTCCGCTCACGTCCAGTGATAAATATATATATATATATATCTGTATCTATATATAAGGGTATCGCGACCAAAAATTCACAGATAAGTGTCAAGACTGGGTCTCAGGTTAAGTCACAACGAGGTATCTGTACTCATATATACTCTTTCCAAGTGGGTTAATTCTCTAGCATAATATTGTTTCGAATATTTATAATTTTTTGGGGTTTTTTGTCGAATTATGTTTATTTTTTGTAGGTTTTTTTTTTGTGTGCGTTGCGGGCGAGTAACCAAAATGGAACTGGCCATTATTGGGCCAGAGCTTTGCAGCCCATGCAACAAGAGGGTGGAAACCAAATCCCTATTGAGCTGCCGCCCAAAGTACGTGGGGCAAAAAAGATGTGGCAGTTATGCCTCCACCCCACCTCCTTCTTCATACATATGTATTGGCATTCCGCATTGTCCAACGGACCTTATGCAAATGCAAAATGCCACTTGGCAGCTGCCAGTCACATGTCCGCTTGTCCCCAGCTTGGCTTGTGGCAAGAGTTGGTGGCCCGAAAGAAAAACAGCGCCGAATCGATTGGCCCTGCCATTGGCCATGCAAAGCTCACGGCAATTAATTGGTATTAATCAACTTAATTATGAAATATACGATAAGATTGCGGCTCCACTCCTCCCCAGGCGGCGATACTCGTGCGGAGAAGCGGAATTGCCATGGAGTGGGTAACGGGTTTCGGAGCTTAATATCCGTCTAGCCGATTCTGGAATGCCCTATGGAAATCGATATTTAATGATCCAAAAGTATTTATAGTCAAAATTCAATCAAATCGTTTTAATCTAACAGGTTAACCTGGGGGGTTTGTTTATAACAAAGGGATGCTCGCAACATATATTTATTTCATATATAAATCATTTCATATATAAATCCATTAAAGAATATTTATATTTGTATAAATATGACTATGAACTTCTTGGAAATTCCGCCTGTAAAGTACACATACCGCCCAAATAAAGTTCACATATACATATACAATCGACAGACAAGCCATAAAGTTTAAAGAGGTCTCTTTACTTATGATCGTCAAAACTGGGTTGGTCACCCATTATCATTCTAATGGAACTTCCCCGCCACTTTACATTTTCCTCAAACAAATTGCAAACTCATTTGAGAGCTCTGCTGGGTTTCTCTTTGACAATTGTCGAAACGGATTCCCAGAAATGGATTCGCAAAACTGCTCACGGAATGACTTCTGGCTGTATGAATGACATGGCTGACTGGCTGGCTGAGTGACTGACTGCGCCCGAGATTTTGTCATTTCCATTTTGAGGTCGAAAAATTTGCATAAATTGATATCCGCCCGCAGTCAGAGAGCTGGAGATGCATGCAACCAAATGCGTTGGCATAAGCTTGTGGGCACTAAAGCGCACCCAAGAAAGCCTGGCCAATCCCAGCTGCCAGTTGCCAGTTGCTTCCGTTCTGGTCACAGGGAGAGAAAATTTCAGAGAATTGAGGCAGAGATTCTAAAGATTCTTATAAAGTTTTAAAACTAAGTTAAAAACTATAAATATCTATAAAACGTTAAAATGGCAATTATTTCTAATATCTCTATCGTATATTCTTTTTAACAATCGAGTTCAAATTAAAACGGTTTTCCAAACATTTATGCAATATTTGACCCATATCGTATTACCTTTTGTAAGGGTATTTGATTGTGATAACTTATTCATTAGATTAAGCAAAGAATTGCTATTAAAAGAGACCAAACAATGCAAAGTAAACACCAGATTAGGCCTTAGCTCTACAGATTTCCTCCTTAAAAATCGGATAAGTACAAAAACGCCTTCCCCATATTAAAAACAAACCTTAGGCTGTTTAATAACAAAAATAAATCAATTTAATATCGAATAATATGTCTAAAATGTTGTTTTACTTTTATAAATTCTAAATTTTTCTCTGTGCACTCACCTTAATCTATCGCGCAGCTGCTGGTGGTTGAGATGGTCCCGCTGCAACAGCTGAAGGATGCGGTGGCACTGCTGCAATCGCTGGCGCCTCCGCAAGGTCGGCGTTTCCGTCTCCAGTACCGCAATTCCGCTGTCCACGCTGCTGTTCAGCTGCTGGGCAGGACTGCTCTCCTTGCTGGCGTTGCTATGGTTGCTAGAAATGCAGCCCGCAGGCGATGTTGGTCCTGCTGGGGAGGCTTCGCCTGCCATGTTGCCGGCTTGTGGGGCTGTGAGTTCGTGTGATGTGCGTGTATGCAGTTTGTTTGCGAATTCAGATTAGCCCTAAGCCATTTCCGCACTCGTGTATCTCATGGATGCGAATGCAAGCTGTCACTTCTCCTCTCACGCACATGAAACGCTTTTCCAAACAAATTCGCTTCGCTTTGCTTTTATTTTTTATGTGTCGCCGTTGTGTTGTTCACTCTGCTTTTTGTGTGTTAATTACGCGCCGGTTACGACCATTGTTTTGCCACTGGAAGCGGGCCAGCCAGCACTGCCTTCGACTTGGGCACCCAAAAAAAAGTCGCTTACGGAGCAGCTTATCAGCCGGCGCGATATACAAATTCTTCGCACAGACTTCCCATCGAGAGTGTGCGTATGTATGGAGTGCCGTGCTTGGTTTGTGCCTGGGAGCGTTCGCTTTCGTACTGCAATCAAGGGAATTTTCGGTTTATTTTTACTGCTGCTGACTCTGGCTGGGACCCATAAACAAATGCGGCAACAGATAACGAACTTCTCGCCCCCAGCTCAGCTCCCAGATAGCCAGAATCTTGCCCCCGCCCCGTTCCCATCTCTTGACGTCAGCCCTGCGTTGGTCTGTTGTCACCTTCGAGACGAGATCCGTGAGATATGTAGCATCTAAAGGGCTGCACCCAGACTGAAATATGCATACCGCACGCCCAAATATGTAGATTTCGGGCACGTAATTACGCAGAGTGCATCGATTGGGGCCAGTTAACCCATTCGGGTACGGCCTGCGCCGCAATGGGTTAAGTGGCTCAACGGTTCATCTTCATCTACCGAAAACCCTCGGGCGTGCGGGCCAGCATCCCAGGCGTGCGTGCGCGTGTGTGAAAATATTTGGCGAAAAAGGCCAAAAACAGAAATCCCAGCAAATTGGAAAAGAGAAATTCTTGAGCCACACGGCTCTTTTCTCCATTATTTTTGGCCAGTTAAATGGTTGACTTGAAATGCTGACAGTGTGTCTGCCAGAGTATCTATGGATGGATGGATAGATATACCGACGGATGGATGGATGGATGGTTGGTTGGTTGGACCAAACAAGATGATTACGACTTTGTGCCGCATTTGACGCACTTGTTGTTCAGAGTTTAGTGTTTGCTGTTCAGTGTTCAGAGCTTGTCCGGAGACAAGCCAAAAACCGAATACCAAAAACCAAAGAAATAAAAAAAGAGCTCGCCTGCGGGCCACCAAAGAAATTTCTATTGAGTGAAAACCAGAAAGCCAGACTTCAAAATGTGGAAATGTTGAAATTCTGTGAATGGGATTTGCTGGGGATTTGGAAGATAATTTAGGCCGTGCAACACACACACACAGCATGATGATATGCAGTTCCCGAACAATGCAGCAATTAAAAATGCATTTGCCATATGCATACATATATACCCGGGCCCAAATCCGTTAGCAGCGTTTTGCATATCATTTCGTTCGGGGTTGGTCAACTGAAATTGATTTCAAATCCAAGTGCATTACTCAATATGCATCTGTGTTGCCCGCATATCGTATATATCCCTCGCTTTGTAAGTATGTTTTCATATCCACCAGCTTGGATTTGTGCAATTTTCACACAATTGTTCGCGGCATTCGCATGGCATGTCGAATTAAGTTGTTACAGTAACTAATCTGATGATTAATTAGACAACAATTTCAAATGCAATTGGGTCGCCCGTAAATGGGTCAACTCCATCCGGAGAACTGGCTAAAGACCTCAGCTCATGCCGCATGCCGGGGCTAGCTGATGGCTCAATTAATTATGACAGCGTTTTACTACACAGAGAGATATAATGAAGGTGGTTTTATTTGGACATGACTGAATAAATGGCGTTGGCTTTTGACGTGAAATTCTAGACAATTTTCTAAGATATGATTCATACAGAGGTCTTTATAAGAAATCACTTGATAAGATAAAGATATAGATTGTCAGGGCAATACTTTCTTTGAGCACGTGCATAAAAATATAGAAATTTCAGTCATAACAAATGGAATTGAATTTAAATTTCATTCAATATTAGTTCTTATAAGATATGATAATATCCATTAACGTACTTAGGATGAGGAAATGTGCTCAAGAGGTATAAATTTAACAACAATCGGTTAAAATTCTTAAATAAACCAAAGTAGTATATTTTCTCTTGTTTTGTTTTTATAATTTTTCAATAAAAACCTAATTTTACTATGCTCTTTCGTAGCTCCTAGTTTCTATACGTCCATTTTTCTCTGTGGACCCTTGCAAATATTTGAAGGTAAGGCTATTTATCAAGCAGCGGGTGGAGTCCGAGATGGAGAGTTTGCGTTGAAGAGATGTCGACTGAGGTGATAGAGGTGAGCCCGCTTCAAGGTGGCTTTTACTAACGGTTTCACACTCTCTTACCGGCCAGCTTTAATTGCCACAAACACACATACAGATGCTACGATAGTAAGACCAACACAGATGCATCAGTCATGGAGCCCGCAGGGCGCAGCCGCAACTGCCGATTCATTGGGAAATTAGTCAAAGCAATTCCACGCCAATGATGCGTTGCTCCGCCGAGTTTCTTTTTGTGGTGAACAGCTCAGTTCACCTTCCCTCGCACCTTTGCCCCCCTGGCCACCCTCAGAGCAGCAACAACAATCTGCTTAAACGAACGGAAGTCGACAGAGTAGACGCCAGTCGCTGGTTAATACTGTTAACCGATGCTGTCCGATTGGTTTTGGTTACCTCAGTTTTCTTATTTTTCTCATTTTTTCTCGCTGTTACTACTTGCTCACTTTTGTTCGTTTTCAATTTACGGGTGAAATGGTTGTTACTTATTTTTTTTCGTTTGTAAAAGTTGTTTTCGCTGCCTCGGCTAACAAGAAAATAATGAACAAAAAATAAGGCACACACGCGCAGAAGCCAATGGCAATGATTGGATGCCGGCGGAAGTGCAACTTGTTGCCATTTCCCACACTCGCAGGGGTTGTTCCCAGGTTCGATTCCAAAGGGCAAACTAAATGCCAACTACAGTGATCGATCGAAAGGGAGAACGGAGTTGGTTTGGACCTTGCAAAGGAGCTTTATCAGTTAATGATTGTTTTGGAAGCTTGAAACTTAATATCTTTAAGGTAAAAAGTTGTATTTTTATAAAAGATTTCTCAGTTTAAGAAAAGCCTTAATATAGGTGACATGATAGTTCTTAAGAATTTTTATAGATAGAGGTTCTTTAACATTTGTTCAATGTTTAATCTTATGGCAGATCAGACATATATCTAAAGAAATTCCAGAAGTTAATCTTGTAAAGCAATTAAAAGTCTCTTGTTCATTGGCTGATAAAGTCTTGTAGATAATATGTTATTAAAACGTTAATTGCGTGACTCTAATCTATAAACATGATTTACTTGGCAGATCCCACATTATTCTCTTTAATTAGTTCCCTTTGGCGATCTTGTACTACGACAATAAACCCG
Source organism: Drosophila kikkawai (assembly GCF_030179895.1). Taxonomy (NCBI): domain Eukaryota; kingdom Metazoa; phylum Arthropoda; class Insecta; order Diptera; family Drosophilidae; genus Drosophila; species Drosophila kikkawai. Next base: position 9,821,898 of record NC_091729.1, read on the forward strand.
TTGTTTTTCAGCATGTATTGTTTACTGGTTAATTTAATTATACTATTGGAAGTTTGAAGGCTGTCACCCAAAAACAAATTTAATTTAATTTTTAATTAGTGCACTCTTTCGACCGCATACTGTGTTGTTGCTTTTTTGGTTGACATTGACACCTGTTCACCTGTCGCTGCCCGGTCACCTGGTAACCCCTTCGATCCCTCTCTCTCTGGGCTGCCATTTATTCTTTCCGTTTTTCGTTTGTTGCCTCCTGCTCTTTATTGTCATTTGCTTTGCGCATGAGTCGCATGTTTAGTTGGGCTCCCGTTGCCGTTGTTGTTGCTGTCACTTTGGGCATATCGCACGCTCCAGTGACCTATTATATACACAAACACACACACATGCACACAACGGCAGGAGGTGCAGGGCTCTCTCACGGACACAAACACAATCACAGAGGCACACGCTAGGTAAAGCACTATAATGTTTCGGCTTTGGGACAAGGCTCCGGCTCCGGCTCCGACACCGAGGAGAGGGCTACGCTGCCCTTCGAGGTTGCGCTTCAACGGCTCGAGGTTCGGGGCTAAGGGTTCGGGGCTAGGGGATTGGGGTTCGAGGTTCCACTTATCGCCCGAAGCTCGTAAAAGATCGTTCGACAAAAGCAATTACACATACTCTCCGTGCTCAAGCGCCACTCCGATGTGGAAGAAGGTTGAAACGCGAATGAGCCAGCCAGCGGAGAGCCGCCAACTTTGAGCTGCGAGTCGGGCTTACCGAAGTTGCTTTACACTCAGCAAAATATTTCTTGACATTTAGAAAAAATCTTTAGAAAACTGAAGATCAATTTTCAATTTATCAGATATTTATTAAAGGGGGGGCATCTGAGTAACTTTTTTTAAAAATCGAAAAATTTTTTTTTTGCTTAAAAAATTCTTTAGGGTCTTAAAAATAACATACCAAAAGATAGAGTCCGGCAAATGTGTCTAAGTGTCGAAATTTTCCATTCTGCGGCGATGCCTCTCATGTAAATATATACGATTTTAAAACGTTTTTCTCAAAACCACTTTTTTTGAGTTGGCCGGAAACCTAACTCGAACAAATCTTAACCGATCGATCTGAAATTTTGACAGTATATTCAAAATACCTATGGCTATCGACACACGTAGGGTTTTTTTTTGCTTATTTTTTTTTTATTAACAATTTTGTGACGTTTTTTTTCATGAAAATTGAACATTTTATTTAATCACCATTCTGCCTAAAATCAAAATATCGAAAAAATCCTACGTGTGTCGATAGCGGTTGAGATACAGAAACTAACAAAATTAGATTTTTTGTTCTAGATCAAAAATTAAGGACGTTAGGTTTCCGGCCATGGACCCCTTTCAAAAAAATAGGGCCTACGAAGAAATGCTGCACAGCCGCCATTTTGTTTTCGATTTATTAAAAAAATGTATTTTGTACTTCACATATAACATTATAAAACCTACTTTAAAATTTTTCGATTTGCTTTTTCCATTTGGCCAAAAAAAATTCTTGAAAATCAGCTTTTTTTTTTGCCAGGTACTGAGATGTCCCCCCTTAATTTATATTTAATTTCTATGTGTAAAATAAGGGCTTTTGATTGGTAAATATTTTGATCAGTGTACTATTGGCCGAATTTCCGCTCTCTCTCTCACGCTTACTCTCTGCTCTCTTTATTGTCTCTGCTCAACAGCTGTCACAAAAATTTAGCGGCAAACTTTTGTTCTGCACTCGTAGACGGCGTTCCTCTTTCGCTATTTGCTATTTACTGCAGCTTTCGGGGATAGAACTCGTTTCCCGGAGGTAGGGGGGGTTGCAGCGGAACGGGTTCCGATTTCAAGTTCGGCGCGGGTCTAGGGCATGGAAAGTGCGATTCTAACCAGGGATTGCACCGTTAACCTTCTGAGCTGCTAATGCCAAAGGGACCCAGGTGGCTGCCGAGTTGTATATTGACAGAAGGAGGAAGGTTTGAAGGAATCCTGTTTTCTTTCTGGGTTTTGGTGGCAGCAAGCAGTAATTAAAGTTTAAACAATTTTAATAATAAGAAGTAAAGAAACTATAGGATACCCCGAAATATCCTTAGTTCGAAGAAAGCATTGCATACTTCTCCGTAAGGAAACGTTAACAAATTGGGAATTTTAAGACCAAAACAGAGGACAAATATTTTAAACTTTCATCTACATAAAAGATACTTATATTTTACCCAGAATATTTTTTCTATGGCGAACCTTAGGAACTGGCCATATTTTTAATAAATATCAATTGTAAGTAGATCGCATAAGTTATTAGGATTTATTTAAGCCCAGCCGTATTCAATGGGTTAAGCATTTACTTACCTCTAATTCTTGTCGCAAATTCTCTGTTAAAGCTTTCTTCCTATCTGTTTTTCTTCTACTCTACTCCCATCCCTATCTGTCTCTCTGTTTTGCATTCTTTCTTCCTGTCCTGTCTTTCGCCCGCTGGTAACTTTTCCACTTAGCGCGACGTGTGCTAAAATGTTAATTTGTATGCATAAGGAAGCAATTGAAGGCGGGGGATGGCCGGGTAGTGGGGAGTGACAACCAGGCAAGGGTCAGGAGAAGAGGTACTGAGATGGGGACAGAGGGAGAAACAAATGGAGACGGAGACTGACCACGGCAGATTCGGTTACACAAGTTCAGTTAGAAGGAAGTCCCGCGAAAGCGGAGACAGACAGCTATAAATAGTTAATGGCCCGGCCAGGCGTTTCGAGGAATACCCTACCTCAAAGAAGGGAGACGGCGACAGCGACACTCGTAAAGCGGGCTGGGCAAGATCTATGGACGTCTAGTGCCCCCCTTCGCTCTCTTGGCGTTGCGTAGAGTAGGAAGCGTTTAACTACCTTTGAGAGACATTCGATACTTGGCCCGAGACGAGACGATAGGAGCTTTGCCGGAGTTTATTTTTGTACACTTTATGTACTTTTTGCCGACACTCCCTCTCCCGGTGTTGTTGCTCTTTCTTTGGCCAGCAGCACATTGCACCTGACACACTCACCTTAGATGGACAACAAGATGTACACTGTAAAGAAAGGTTGCAGAGCGTTAATTCAGTAGGAAATCGATAACAGGCTTTTGGATGAACTATTCCTTGTTTCCCGTTAGAACTTTCTGAAAATTGTAGCTACGAGACACAAATTTTACTCATATTTTTAATATTTGTCAATTTTTTCTTCAGTGTGCAATAACAACTCAATGGAGCCAGCTTATTTCCAGTTTTAGTTTCGGTCTTTTGTTCATAACTTACGTTTTACACACTTTTTCGCACTCTTTTAGTTCTGCTGATGATACGCCTCTGGGCCGGGCAGGAAAAATGCGAAAACTGAGCCCCCAAATGACTCTTCGTTCGGAATTCCCCAACTCATCGTCCCGAGAGATGGAATGCGGCGCAGAACCTATGTTAACCGTTAAGATAATCATCAATGAATGCGCGAACGGGTGAACGGGGCGAATGGTTGTTGGGGTGAGCGAATGAGGAAGAGGTGTGCTGGCTGCCAAGCCATTGTTTATATCCCATATATTCGGTTGTTTATGGTCAAAACGTGGGACCGATCTTCCATATCAAAGAAGTTTATTCAGTGGCCAATTAAATTTGCTGGCGCCGCGATCGGTGAAAGCATTTCATCAACCGCCACTTTCGATGCTAGTAATTCGTTTGCATCAATCAAATACTGGCGGTTCATTTTTTATGATTTTATGCAAATTGCTAAACTCTCGGGGCCTGAGAATGGGGTTTAGAGAGAATCAATTTCGGAATATTTTTAATTAAATTTTGGGTTTGAATTAGCGAATTTGTTTTATTCCATTCAAAGTCAAATAAGTTAAATATAATTATGGCAAATATTAAAAACATATATGAACAAATTTCGCATTGTCTAAAATTAATTAGAATAATAAATTCTATTATTTTCAGCGTTAAAATAGTAATTAATTTCCTTCCTTAATAAACACAATTATAATTTTTTTTAATTAAGTATTAGGGGCTACCGGGGTACCGAAAACATTCTGTAACTCACCGGATTCGAAAGCCCATCAATTAAGTTGTAGAATAATATTTAAATACAAAATGTATTATTTTTAAGCATTTGATTCTTTTAGCAATCAAACACGAGAAAGATTTAAAGAAACAAATATTTAAATATTTATGTACAAATTATTTCTAAATTAGCTTTCAATCAACAAAGAAACTCCACAAAAAAAGAGAATCCAAAGCAACAAGTGGCTGCGATATTATCTTTCCACCAATACACCCGAATCACCCTGTAGGTGTGGCTAGGCGCCGCAAAAACTATTGCCTACTTTCAGGCCACTCGCTTTAATATTCTCCCCTCGAGCGTAAGTTTATTTTGTATATTTAATTTAGCAACTTTCCCACTTACCACTAAATATTAATTATGCTACAGTCGGTTCAGGCTCCAACGCGTTGCCTTGTTTGTACCTGCGCAGTACCTAGGCCCCAGAGAGAGCCCAGCATCCACAGCATCCTGGCCAGCTGATTGCCGCGTGTGGATCGCAAGCGCCTGGCGTATAAAATGGACGGAGGCAATAGGATTCCAGTAGTCCTGTTCAGCGATTCCTCCCAAGGTGTTGGCTCTTTAGCAGAAGCAGAATTAGCAGCAGCAGCAGCCGCAGCAGAAAAGGAGGGAACTTTTTGCAGTGCCGAGCAAATATTTAAAGTGCCCAAGTACGTGTGCGAAAGCGAGTAGCCCAGTGCAGTGAAATCCAAGACCAAGTCTCACCCAACCCCTTTTAATAAATGAATTCCGTTTCGCTCTTTTGTTCCATTCACAAAAACCCTGGCACACACTCATACGCACTATACACACACACAACGACAACTGTCACGGCACTTTAGCTTTAGCGCGCCAACGGAAGATCCCCGACTATATCCTGCATCCTGCGAGCAAGGAGCGAGGCGAGGCCACACAGCGCACTGGAGAAGGGGTAAGTAAGGCAGAAGCTCGAGTTCTCGTCTCATTTGATTGCAATTAAAAGAAATTGCTTTAATTGCGAGTTGTCGGGCTGTTGAGTTGCCTAGTGTGGCGCCCGAGCAGCCACCTCCAGATCTGCAGCGCTCCTGCGGCATCAACAAGCTGCCTCCCAGACGCACTGAAACGCTCAAGAGGCGCGAACGTGTCAAAGGCACAAGAAGCAGCAGAAACAGAGGGCAAGAATAAAAACAAATATGCAGGAAACTAAAATCCATAAATTGATTTTTCCGCCTGCGAAAAGCGAGCGGAACAACAGACAGAAGTGTTGCCCAGATCCGGGTCCAGGTGTCTTCACTTTTCCATGTTCTTTCTGGTTTCTGCTTGTGTGTGGCTTACCAGTCAGTCAGCCAGCCGAGCTAGACAATCGCAAAACACAGACGCAGCAGCAGGGCCATCATCGTCTCCATCTGCCCATCTGTCTTTCCACACCCCTAACCCCTGGCCTCCGCCGCCGCCGCCCTTAACCCACACACAGCAGCTGGCCCCGTCCAAAGCTCGGCAAAAGATGTGCGAGAGCAGCCGCCGCCGTGTTATATCGGTCTTGTGTTGGTGTCTGGCCCGCAGCACTTTTCAATGTGTGCCTCCACGTCTGTGTGTGGCCCGAGCTTGTGACGTAATGTTTTGGAGGTTTTTGAACTGAAGCACTCTCACACGCACACACAAATAGTGAGTCTCAACCCCAATACGAGGGCGCGCTGAATGCTTAAGCTCATTACGGTTTTAGCTTTAATAGGCACTCTGCCCAGGGCCATCTATTCTCACCTTTAATCAGGATATCCAATGGAAAGGCTTGCATTTAGAAGTGAATTGAGGTACGTCGGGGAATTTATCTTACCTTGCCAGGCTTCAGCTTATCCCATTCTTGGCTTAACCCTAATATCTTAGGGAATTGACTTTCAACAGTCATATGTAAGCATATCCTTTGATTGTTATTTATTATATTAAGTTTATTCCATCAGAGATAAACCTGGATAAACTAAAGCTAACTTTATAGTTGAGCTTATTAGAAGACCCTCTGCCCAGGGACAAAAATTCTTACCTTTTACTAGTATATTCATTTCATTTAAGAGTCACAGCATTTATCTTGTTCTGGGGCATCCCACTCTTTGCTTAATCCTCATAAATTAAGGAATATAAATTTTACTTGCTTATAAAAACTCTTAGAATATTACTCAGGCTGATTTAACATAACAATGATATTTGTTTTATTAGGTATATAACGTTTATGCTTACAAATATCTTTATGTACGTGTATGCCTTTATATGCTTTTAAGTAATAAAGTTCGTTTTTTAGAAGCAGTAATACATTCGTTCATGTGGGTAATAAAAGGTTTGTTTCCTTTGTTACCAGAGTTTACAATGTTTATTTTATATTTGCAAACATTTCCTGTGTAAATTTGTATTTAAAAATCAACTTTATGCCACAGAATTAATTTTCAGTGAGTGCTGTGAAGGGCATACAACGGCAGTAGCCTCTGTTCTTGTTTCACTGACACACATCTGTAATTATATTACCTTTACCTTTTCGAAAAATCAACATTTCCTCTTCACTAAACTTGGGGTCTGAAGCAGGGGAAAGATGATTCTTTGATGGGAAAAGGGAAAAGAAAAAGGAAAAGTCACCTGTTATTAGCACAAGTACACATATAGACTTTGTGTTTGCCTTTCTTGGGGAAGTACTACGAGACAAGTGTGTCATGTCTTTAATAAATTATTGATAAAGGAACAGGAAATAAAAATATAAAAGCTTCTGCTCAAACTTACCAGAATGCACCAAATATGACCCCTGCAATTGTCAGACATAACCAATTGAATTTATCAATTGGCCCAGTCAACCCCCAAGTTTTTACCGAATAGGTCGATTGCCGCCTTCTTTCCACAATAGACGGGCATGGGAGGTGGACCGGAATTGGGGGCGAAAGAACTTTCGCCACGTAATTGAGTGCTCGAGAGCTGCGCCACAGCCGAAGACATGCAACTTTAATAGTCGATTGCAGCAGCGAGACTGCATAGAAGACCAGAAGAGGTCAGAAATTATTGATTCAGTTTGGGCGGAAAGTAGGCCACTTCCTGGTGGCAGCACAAATGAATGCATAAAGTTGCCGCTTGACCACAAAATGCACTTTCTGTTCACTCCGTCTGGGTTAATTATGACAAACGGGAGACACTCGCCCAATGCAATTAGACCGCTTTGTTTCCCTGGGCCATTAGTCAAGGACGGGCGAGCGGACGAGTGTCCAGCAGGAGCTTAAAAAAACCAAATCCGACCTTGTCCAACCACCTCAGGGTAGCCAATAAATAAGAGTCCCCGCCGAAAACTAACGAGCGATACATAAATAACCCGGTAAAACCGGGGGGACAAGAGTCAAGTGCATTAAATGCCAACTGCACGGTGAAAAATGAGCAGAGGGAGAAGGCACAAGAGGAGACAGGAGACAGAAAGCTGAGGAAAAAACTGAATCGCCGGTGACTGCCAGTGAAGTTAATTACAAATGTCCAATTAGGAAACTGACAAGGCCAGGGTGGCGTCCACGGAAGCCGTCTTTGATGCAATTAAAAACGCATCTGGCCGCAGAGAACCGAACAAAACTGCACACTAATCGCAGCCCAGATATGCGGCGGCCGGCAGTCGTCCTGCCAGCCGAGAATTGCATAATTGGGGCCGAAAATCCCGCCTTCGTCTGGTCCTTCTCCATTTAAAGTAGACCAAACTGAACCGCAGAGCAGGCCAGCATGTGGCCGAGGCGTAAAAAAGGGTACAAGAGCTGCCTCCAGCTGCTGCGGCGAAAACTTTTCGCTTGATAATAGGAAATTAGCAATGCGCTGGGAAGTATGCTACACACTTTCAGGTTCCAAACTGGCGAAAAGCTCTGCTCTGAATTCTCTTTGTGATTTAGAAACTTGGGCAATAAAATACAATTTATGGTAATTTATCTAGCTTAGTCGTAAGCCCCATCGTCAATGGCACAAATTTTTTAATTAATAAATAAATGTTGCGGAAATTATATCGCAGTTAGGCTGGGCGGCCGGTGGGTGGGCTTTTTTTGTGCGCTTTGTGTACGTATATAATTACGCGATTTGCTGGGGATTAAGAGACGGTTCTGACAAATGCTGTGCCTGCCCCACGAAGGACGCATTAATGAGCCTCCCCACAGCACCGATGCCACAACGCTCCACTTCCCCCCAGCCCTCAGTGAGCCACAAAGGAGGGACGCGACGACATAAAGAGACGGGATGCCACTTATCCCGCTCAACGAAACGCATATACAGGGCTAAACAAATACGAAGGAGCCTCCCTAACATGAACTTCTTTGAGATTAATTAGATAGCATTGAATGCCTAAACTTGAGGTTGGTTCTAAGTGACAGAAAAAAGCCTTCTGTAGGTCTACACCTAAGAGATTTCAATTATAGGTCAAAGGAAAGTGATTTCTTTGAAGATTTACCTTTGATTTGAACATTTTTAGAAATATAAGAGAGGCAATTAAAATCAAAACAAGCATAAGAATAATATTCCTTTTAATATTTTCCAGGTTGAATCTCACGAGGTTATCACTGATATTAATATTCGTATCTTATTAAAGATAATTGTGATTTTTCTAAAAGAATTAACTTTTAAAAAATATAAGGATTAAAAATATAATGTCTGAGAATATAAATATAAAATATAATCTATAAATATTATTTTTGTAAGGATTTATTCATTCCATCTTCAAATAATGTCGCACTGCACTTCTCGAAATTGTAGCCTTCATTTTTTTTTTACAAAAATTGTATAGCTTATATTTTATCTTCTGCAATTTATAAAGGTCGTAATGACTTTTATTACCCAGCTAGGTAATTAAGGTTCCCAGTTTGAGTTATTGAAGTCCAACTGTCGACGATTAATATTGCCCGATTATTTAGCTTGGCACTTCCGCTCCAAGGAAGCGTGAAAACGTATTTATCCCAGGCTATCCTCCGCCACCTCCTTTTGCTCCCGCTCCTGCTCCTGCTCCTCCTGATTATGATTTGAAGCTGGCATTAGATGAGCTTGGCCGCAAATGGCCCGGAGGTGTGGAGCACGTTCGCGTTCAAATTGGCTGCATAAATATTTCCCTTTCCGCGGGTCCTTCGCCTAATTGGCGCTAGGATTGCGCTGGATTTGCGATTCATTGTGTCCGCCGGCCACTTGTCAGCAGCAAATTGCATTTCGAATTCAGCAGTCCGGCGAAAAGGAAATCAAGACAAAAGCCCGAATGCAATTGTTTCTGTTCCCAGCAACACAGTACAGCATGGCACATGAGGAATGTTGCAATCGACCCTCGGGCGCACTTCTCAAGTGCACGGGTGTTGCTGTTGTTGGGTTAGGATGGGGATTTAAAAGGATTACGAGCTGGTGGCGCAGTGAGAATCCATTAGTAGCGCGTACGGCTGTTGATTCCGCCAAAGAGCATGGCTCGCATTCGCGGGGCACCGAGACGACGAGGCTGGGGTGTGATGTCCTAGCTGAGTACCCTGGCAAGGAGCCGTGCGAATTGCTCCTTTTACAGCTGGCCATATCATCCGGCTTGTTGTTAGTTTGTCAGAAGAATAATAGATTGACTTGAGGTTTGTGCGAAATAGTAAAAATAAATAAGTCTCTTGGTTATCATAACAGTTTTCCTTGAATTTATAATTTTAGGCTCTTAAGACACGAAGTAAATTAAATTTAGCTATTGTATTATTGATTTTATCCTAGCTTATGGCTTTTAAATAGCTCTCTATTAACCCAATTACTAAAATAAAATTAGAGAGAGATAAGAAACAAAAATGTATTTATTTTTAAGGGTATCATCTTCAAGACTTTAACTCAAACATATATGTATAAAACTTATCATGCACACCCAAGTGGTTTATAAATTACCTAGTTTAAAGGGGGCTTTTTACCACTTGAATTGCATAAGTCACCTGATTGCTAAATTAAGGCCTGAAGCCCCCTGAGTTGTAACCACTCGAAATGACAGGAGAAAATCAGTGGAAAACATCCGATCAAACCGGCTGCCATCGTTTAATAATAGTAATTCCCCCTAATACACTAATCGGCCGTAATGTCATGTTAAATTCTTATCAGCACTTGAATTACGAGGTCATTATCGGCGAACGAGTGTAGGGTACAGATGATGTCGCGCGAGAAATTCGCATTGCCGAGTGACAAAGTACAAATCAGTGATAAGTCTGGAATCCCAGCTACAAATACACAGAGAAAATTTGGTTGCAAAACAATATTTATAACTAAGAACAAAGCATAACATGGCTATAATGGATATTAAAAGAAAGAACTATTAAATATGAAATATTCAGAAAAAGTTTTGTTGCTATTCTAGAGCTAGTTGGGAATTTATTCAACTAATGAGATGATCTATTTTCACGAATAGAGATTTATTTTAAAAGAATACATATAATCTGCCTCATAATTTATATTTCTATATAGAGGAGTAATTTTTTCGCCAAGTGCATGGCTCATGGGAGGCACTCGAAACAAAACGAAAGCACTTTCACCTCACACCGCGCAGCGATTTACTGTCCCACCGCCGGGCCGCGTCTGGCCATGTCTGTGCTGATATTTGCATTATAAATAATAAAACATAATAATTTGCCTTAATCGAATAATGACCCCCGGCCACGGCGATGGCGTCGCTACCACGCTGCGGGCACCGTCGGATCCGCGGGACCCGTCGTCGTCGTCTGGACAGCAGCGACCCCACGACTAGGGAAGTGGAAGTTCCCGCAGGCAAATTATTCAATAAAAACCACAAAACTGCGAAATGAAAAATATGAAGCACAACCTGGACGGCAGTACACGTGCTACGGCAGTGATAAAAAAAAATATATATGAATAAAGGGAGCGCAATAAAGGGGAGAGCTAAACAAATAAAAGAATTTTAAAATGGATTGCAAGTGCAATTGTGTCCCACGTACAGGGGGAGACCCGTACGAAGACCCGTGACAATTGGAGAATTAGCTTTGCTTGAATATCTAATTAGCCGCAGTTGAATTTTAAATAATCCACTAAGGGTTTGTTAATTTTAGAAGCTGTTTTAAATAAAATTAAAATTTTATTTTAAGCTATTAAGATTTAGGAATAAAATCGGAGAGAGATTTGCTATGAGTATATGTTATATTTCTTTCTTATTTGGCAATTCGTCGGAATATCTCTTAAATATTATAACAATACTTATCTATCTAAGCTCAATTTTAGAGTTTGCAATTAGGTAATTTTTTTTAATACCTTACCAGTCGCATTGCTAATCTAGAATGGGTTTTCAGACTCTTAAAATTTAACAATTTAATTTATTATATCATATTATCTTAGAATATTATCCATTTATTTTGCTAGTTTAAAATTCCACAAACTTATATCTTAGCCTTTTTATGGTTTCAATTACCATATCTTACATTTCCCATTTCAATTTTTTTTTTTTCAATTCATATATTTAAGACAAGACAAAACATTGCAAAGTTTATTTATATAAAACATCATATTTAAAGTTGTATTAGTCGATTCGCTGAAATATCTTTTGGATGTTCCGAAAATACATGTTTATCTAAAGTTAATTTTAGAACTCTTTGGTAACTAGGTCACCAAGTAATATTGTATTTTTAAAGCATTTACAAAGACTATTTCGTTTTAAAAACTTTCTGATATAAAGCTAAGGGTTATTAATAAGCTCTTAATAAAAAAAAACCTTAATTTAAAAGTTCAATAAGTACCCAGAATATTTTTTGTATTAAAAAAACCATATTATAATTGGATTTCCCCAAAAAACAGTTCAATTAGTACTGAACAAAGGCCTTGTTCATACTCTAAAGACGTATTATCAAGCCCGAGTTCATTCAAGCTGGTGCCCCCAGTAATTCCCTCTGATTCACGACAGCTGGACTTGTTTTTACGGCGTTACCCAGCAATGAGTGTCCGTGCCCGTGCCGTGCTGGTGGGCTCCCAGTCGTATTCACATCCCACCAACCAACCAACCAACAGTGAGCGCCAAAAGTCGGAGCACTACGCTTTAAGGTTGAAGCACTCCATCTTACCAGACTCTGGGCAAACGTGTTTCAATATTTGTCACTCGTTTTTCGGTGATAATGAGAAAGGCAAAATAAAACCCGGCAATGACGATGGAATACTCTAGGCGACCGTAAAACAATCAAACACCTGGCGGCGGCTCTTGAATGTTTTACAATCTATATACAATTTATACAATATCGCGAACACACGTTTCCTTAATCGCGGGCCCTCGAAGTGAGTGTATTTGGTTTACTTTGTTGTCATCGCTGCCGCTAAATCAGCTGTTTGCAGCAATCCCAACAATAATAGCAAGAACAACTAGTGAGCGGCGGCGAGCCGAAAGCGTTTTGCAAATCAACATTGCTGTTTATGCCCGAGAGCTGAGCGCTTTTCGGAATCAGTTTCAGTACCGCTTTGTCCGTTCGCGTTTGCGTGCCCGGGTCTTCTCTCCGTTTTTTTCTTCTGTTTAAGTACCGGTAGCGGTATTCCGGTACTACGGTACTCCAGTACTCCAGTACTCTAGTACTCACTACTCCACTACTCAGTACTTAGTTTTAAAAGTTCGAATAGAAGAACGTGCCAAGAAAGAGTGAAGAGTGCCAAGTGAGTAAAGCGAAGAGTGGAGAGTGCACTGAACAGAATGCACTGTGTGGAGGTGGTGTTGCGAGGGCTTAAAAGTCAGGTCTGACCTACCATAATCCCCCCGCCCGGATTGGGGGGTTCCAGTACGAGTTTTATTGGCCCCGCGAAAATCCCCATGAAAAGTGTACGTGCGTGTTATTGGCGGAGGTGGGCCGAGCGGATGAAAGTCAATTTCCGATGCCCAGACTTTTCGGGAAGTTATTTACGTTGATTCGGAACCCCGGCTAAGCTACACTGAGCGAAAAATTAAACAGACAGAAAGAGCAAGTACTCAAAGATAAGGTTTAAATGTCTTCGATTTGAAAAAAAAAATAAAAATCCATAAATCATACAGTTCCTGCTTTTGAAGAAGCTCCTGATAGTCATAAAAAGTGTTAAAAACAAACAAAAATAAAAGTATTTTACAGCGCAGAACAAAGAATACCAATTAATAAATATAATGAAACACTACAACTTGTTTACAATAAGAACTAAAGCTGTTCTTAATGTTTTTGTTAACTTTTTGTTATGAATTGGTTAGAGAAGCGTAAGAATTGTGTCAAAATAAAACAGGTTTTTAAGATAACAAGTTTTGTATTTATTTTATTTCTTTTTGCACTTTTCAAAGCTGTTTTTCCACAGAACCGAAAGGAAAAACAAGCATTAAAAACTTTCCATAATTATCAATTTAAGAATATTTATTTATTTGTGTTTTATTTATATGGATAATTTCAATAGCTTTTATGATATAGATTTATGATCAATTTTATGAAAAATATAGATAGCTTCTACCATTTTTTTAGATTTTTGCTACTTTATAGGTTATTTACTTTATTTAAATATGTACATAATAAATCCTGTTTTAATTAATCTTAATCAATACCTTTTTTTCGAGTGTAGGTAGTTTATGTAATGCCAGCTTAAACCCAAGAGCTAAATCCACTTCACTTATGCAAAGCCCCGCTTGTACGGAATTAAATAAATAATTAGAATAAAGAATGTACATAAATAAGTCAAGAAAATTCCAATACAACATGAAATTCCTAACCTCGGCCTGTAGTTTATTCTCAGTGCATTGCCAGCGTCTAGAATCCGTCTTATCATCGAGTGCCAGTGAAATACCACTCCATTTACGAGTATTTATCTCGACGAAGAGACCCACCCACCTCCCAGCAAAGGTAATGGCCGTTGGGCAACCATCGGCGATGACGCTAATCTTGAGTGTTCCGACGCGAATAAAAACAATACGAATTCCTGCGATTCATAGCAATCCGAAGTTCTTGCAGGCGTTGAAGAACCTTTCCAAGGCAGAACCGTAATTGTCTCTGCTCGAGCGACGGCCTCCGATTGTGCGAAAAGCTAGCTAGCCAGTGGCATTTACAAAACGCAAATTGATTCAAATGCAGTGATTATCAATTTTAAAATCCATTACGTGGCTAACGAACGATCTAATTAGCAGATATGGAAATGAGGAAAAACGGTTTGCACGATTTGTCAATCGGTCACGGCACATCACTTGGGAAAATACTATTTAATCCCAGAGCTAATGGCATTAAGCCATGCTAGAAGTGTATTTTTCGCACGTGCCAAATGAGTTGGGGGAGCGAGAACTATCAGCGATAATGAAAATGAAACCCAAAAAAGCGACCCAAATCCAAATCGAAATCCGAGCAACCGGAATACCCGGCATTCCAATTCGACGGGCAATCCACTCAATTTATTTGGCGGCAGACGCAGTCAAAGTCAGTCATCTGTCGCTGATTGCATTTTTTCCCAGAAAGCCAAAGCCAGAGCTAAGCCCAAAGCCGATGCTGAAGCTATTGCTGAATGCAAAGCCGAAGCTAAAATAACTGAAAATGCGGAATAGTGGGGCAACAAGTGGCCCTGAGGGTGAATTCCGTGCTTAAATTTGATTCAATGGCTTTATTAAAGCCGAGAGAGCATCCGCAAATTGCAGTGTAATCACCCAGCGGTCAACAAGCTAATTAAGGCGTATTAATATCGGGGATTGCGTTTGTTTGCTTTACCCAAAAACCACATTGAATTGTTCGTTAAAAGCTGAAATTAAATCAAGGGAGGGCAAACCAAACCGAACATGACTTTTAGTGGCTTCTATAGATGGTATATTAAATGATTTATGGCTTTTTTGCTCATTTGCAGTATTGACAGGGGAAAAAATAAACAAAAATTGTATTAGACTTAGTTAGTTACTCTGTTCATTTAGGTATATCTGTGCTATTAAAAGGTATGTAGTTTGACTAGCTTTTTTAAGTACAAACTTTTAAAGCAGAATATCACGTATTAAAACAATAAATTACCCAGTCCAACAAGTTACAATGGATTTTTTATTATTCAATCAGCTCTTTTACCTTTAACTTAGCAAAACTTCTCTAGCTCTTTTGAGAGATTTATACTTGGGTTTTCCCAAGTTCAGGGTCAGCTAACAATAACCACATTATTTACATAATTTTCCCCTAAACTGCCAGCAACCCTCAACCAATAAGCACAATATAATGTGTGTTACTTGCCGGGACCACAACAACAAAAAAGTATCTTCTATGAAAATTCGTGGCTGTTAAAATTGGATTAGGGAGCGGCAGTAATTTAATACCAATTAGTAAGCTCTTTTCCCCTCTAATTTTGTTTAACTTTCTGCTGTTTTTAGAACTCTTTTCGGTTTAAGAAACCACGAACTGCCGAAATCGAATCAAGAACAGAGAGCAATCCACCCAGCAATTGAACGACACCACCGATCACGGCAATCGCTGCCACAGCACAACCGCCCAGAATTTACACCTGCCCGCAAGGACACAGCACGCAGAGCGACCTTTGACCCCCACCAGCAGCACCCATTGGATGGATCTAAAGCACAGCGCCAGCGGTGCCGTCGAAAGTACCGAGACCTATATAGTCACCAGCAAATCCACAGACATGATCACGCCCAAGGACAAGGAGGGCAAGGCGGCCAAAGCCACAGCAGCCAATGCCCCAGCAGAAGGTGAGTTGTCCAGGTAAACAGTTTTTGGGGGATTCAATATTAAATTTGTGTTGCTATTTAGAGTAGTATTTATATCAAATACACCTGGCCCTCGCTTAACACGGGGGTTACGTTCCTAGAAAACCTCGTGTTAAGCGAAATCGTGTTAAGCGAAACATGGATTCAGTACAAAATAAGGGGTTACGTTCTAAAAATTCAAAATTGACAGCAAAACAAATTTTTTATTGTTCAAATTTGGTATGTTTTTATTAAAGTTTCATACATTTGTTCAAAATTAACCAAAAGTTATTATGTATATGCCTTTAATAAAAGCATACCATTCATATTTTCAAACTTAAAAGTTGGTATTTAATTAAAAAAGTTGCTTCTTATAATTAATTAATAGGTTAAACTTTATAGAAACTAAAAAATGTTAAAAAGTAAGGAGATCATATGTTTTATTCATATCATAATTCATAGTTGATAACTAAAAATTCATAATTCATAATATGAAATGCATTTGGTGGCATTTATAGTTAAAGCCAGTTTGTTTTAACATGGTTTCTTTTTTGGTGGCTCCTTGTAAAAATCAGTAATTTTTGATTGTTTCGATATTTTGCAATCGTTTAAGAACGAGGTTTTTAGCGTGTTAAAAGGGGGATGGGAGCAAATTTGAAACCGTGTAAGACCGAGTTCGTGCTAAAAGAGTTCGTGTTAAGCGAGGGCCAAGTGTAGTTTCAACATTTGTCGGCCGTTGTCAACACAAAATAAAATATCACCCAATAGGTCATTAACTCGGACAGTTCCATATCAATATAGTTTAATCTCAACGTCAGCACTTGAAAATGTCAAAAGTATTTGATGTCGTTGTGCCAAATATGATTAAATGTTTGATTCAAGTCCCACCACTATGATTAAAATGATTAAGATACTAATGGAAGGGAGTGAATAACTGAGGTGGCAACATGATACTGATATGGAATTGCCATTATCTTTTTTAGGCGGTTCTGTATAGTATTTTATTTTTTAAAATACCCTGATGCTCTTTGTGATTACTCCGCCAAGTTCCCTAGTCTATGCTGCCTCTCCTTAGACCTTGTTTAAGTTATGATTTGTGTTATATTACCCAAACACACGCCTAGTTTGCATTTCCCTGCTGTGTACTACAACATATACAAACATATATTTAGTTGTATGGGCACATGCACTTTGCATGTCAGACATGAGCCACCATTTTGGCTTAACTGCACCACAAGGTAGGCAATAGTTTCGCAGTGTTTGTGTTTGGGTTTGTGGGCGGTGTGTGTGTGTGTGTGTGTTTGGATGTGCACACACAGCGGCTGCCATTTGTATTCAGTGCAATCCGAGCACCGCACAACCACACGCAAATGCACTTGGCAAAAGACTACCAAAGCCACAGCGCCGCACATTCACTTAAATGCATACACGGAGAAAAATTCAATTACCTTAGGAACGGTAATATATGTATGTCGATTTATTGTCACTTTTGTAATTTTAACCTTTAAAAAGGAATTACATTTTGATATTTATTAGGTAGGGAAATAAATATGAATGCTAAATATTTATTAACAGCCTTGCTGAAGGCAGTGAAGAAAACATTTCTTGACGACCATCAAAAGGCGTATCGATCTAGGCATGTTAGGTTTTTTGAAGTTTGCAAAACAGTAAAGAAGTAATTTCCAAACCTATGAACCACATATTCTTAATCAGCATTAACAACCAAGTTTTGGAGCTATCTGAATAAAACTTCTCCTGTTAGGTATTCTTTTGATTTGATCAAAATGAATCGATTCTCAATGATCTAATTACAATCTTCAAGGGTATACAAGCTTCGGCGTGCCGAATTTAACTTCCTTTTTTGTTAATAATAATAACAAACACTTAAATGCTTGCGAAATGTAAATAAATCCATTTATGGGAAAGGTATGATCGATTGTCAATTCGATTTCATGATCCAATTGCAAACTGCAAGGTATACAAACTTCGGCTTACCTTGTTTGCTTATTGTAAATTGAATACCTTTCCAAATGAATTTTACGCTTTTTGCATTATTTGATACATTTCTGTTAATTAATTAATCCTTTCTAAATAATTTTTTTGTAATGAAAACTATTTTAAACCTATTTTAACATATTTAAAACTTAAAAAAAAGTGTTTTCTGTGCACAGTAAACATATGCATGGCTATTGCACCTGCTGGTGTTTGTGCATACCTGGGTATTTTAATCTATATATGTACATATATATGAAACACAAGTAAAAAACGGCTTCAAAGCGTTTTGTATTTTCAATGTCATGCAAACCAAAAAGTTAGTGACGTCGCTTCTGAATTGTCACAAATTGGAACAAAAAAGGATGGCTATAAATAGCAGAAAAGCCAATGCACACGAGATCCAATGCATGCCATATATACTATATGTACTACTATATACCAGAATGCGCTTAAACAAGCCATTTTAATTTCGAACGGGGATTATATGGAAGCAAACATTTATTTAATCATATATATTTGTTAGTGTTCCAGGGACGCACAAATGTCTCCCTTGGGCCAGAGTGTGAGTGCACACAAAATGCGCGAATGAAAGTCGAATGTCAGGAGAGCATTTGTCTGTGTTTAAAGCTAGTTTTCCACTTCATTTGAATAGAAAGTAACAGTTCTAACTTATATCCAGTTAGCTGTTTAGTATGCAAGGAAATAAATGGTAGATTGAGAGCTTTTGGAAATCCTTGCACTTTGTTACCTTCGTAATGAACGTGATTAATCGAACTCTTGAGTATTGATTTCTATGGGAACCAAATAAGTGTAGGAGGTAACGTGGCTATTTTCAAATGTTAAATTGTGCTATTTATAATGCAGAAATAGGTAATAGGAATAGGTATATTACTTATCAGGATTTTTAACATTTATCCAACTTAAAAACAAATTGAAAGTTATTTTTGAAGTATAGGTGAGGTTAGGTTATAGCACTATATCCTATTATTATTTCTATACTACTATTGTTATTACTATATACTATTGATATTTCTATATATTAGAACCTTTTCATTTTTTAATGATACCACATTATTACTTTAATTACCGTAAAACCCAAAGACTTTAATTAGTAAAAAACAACAATCTGGTTTCATAGCCCCATACATAATTAAAACTACTTTTATAACAACCTTTTTAAAATATTTAAAATGGTTTTATGGTATTTGATTGTTGTCTGCCTTAACGTTAAACTCAATAATTTAACAATAATAGCTTTAATCACTAAAAGCAACAATGCAGTGCCCCTGTAACCCCATAAGCAGTTTGTAACAATAAGTAAACTTTTTCATTATAGGAAAGCCAATTTCGAACAAAAACCCTTTAGCAAACTATAAAGAATCACTGAATATTAAGGCTACCATAGCCATTACCTACACAATGTCCGTATCATTGCGATTTTAGCTGTTTGTTGACTCCCCAACTTTTGGAAATCAATGCCTTAAACTGCGACCTTGGGGGAGGTTGGAGGGAACTATGAAATCCCTTTAAGGCCAGGCAATCACTAACAAAAGGGGTGGAAAACGTATTATGATAATGGGTCGAGGGGGGGCACAACCATTTGCATGAATATCAGGCAGAGTCAGAGTGTTATCCCTGAGTTAGTAGTGTTACACGGCAGGCAAGCCTGCCCCTAATCCGGTTAATCCTGGTGCAGCTACATGGGGTCCTCCTTCGGCTCAGGTTGGTGAAGCCTTGAGACGTTCCTCAAGCCTTCTCCTGAAGTGGCTTTCACCTGAACGCATTCTATTTCCATTTTTTCAGGCTACAAAGTCTACGCCCGTCGCTGGGCTGTGCTGATTCTCTTTGTGTTCTATTCATCCTCGAATGCCATGCAGTGGATACAATACACCATCATCAACAACATAATAACACGGTGAGTGAACCAACCAGCGAGGGGTGCTCCGGCAATTCCGGCGATATTTGCTGCACGGAATAGCGCCTCTCACATTTCATTAAAAGTTTTCATAAAGCTCATTAAACCAGCTAGACTGAGGAGGGCCAAATGAATGGGGTTGAATAAATTAACTCCCGCATCTCGCCCGCTCGCCCGCCAGTCAAGTGCACACCCGTGGGGGATTCCCCGTTCTAATGGCTTCTCTTTTTGTCCCTCAGCTACTACGGCATCAGCGATAAATGGGTGGACTGGACGTCCATGATTTATATGATCCTGTACATACCGCTTATATTCCCTGGCAGTTGGTTTTTGGACAAAGTGGTAAGTTAACTCACTAAAGAAATAAATTGAGGAACTCAAGTCACCAGAGTGGAGAGATTTATTTTAGTTTATAATTATAATTTTTTTTTAATAATTAAAACCTTGCCCTTCTTTATTCGTGTCTTACTTATAGGGCCTTCGTATAACCGCCCTGGTTGGCATCGTGGGCACCTGTGTGGGCGCCTGGATCAAGGTCTTCTCGGTGGATCCATCTCTCTTTTATGTGGGCTTCATTGGGCAGGCGATCGTGGCCCTGGCCCAGGTCTGCATCCTGTCACTGCCGGCCCGTCTGGCGGCCGTGTGGTTCGGCCCCGACCAGGTGTCGTCGGCCACCAGCGTGGGAGTGTTTGGCAATCAGGTGAGTGTGATGGTGGAGCCCAACGAACGAACTGGCGACAAGTATACGCCAAGTTGCACCTACTTGCGTTATTGATGGCCAATTGCCATGTTAGCCTGCTCCGACATTGTCTTGTGAGTTAGTGAGCCGTTGAATTTGCATTAACATAGAAAAGGCTGCAAGCCTTTCCAGCTCGGCAGATTGATGCACTCAGGATGAAATCAGGACGAAAGGCAAATGGGAGAACGTGAGAGTCAGGCCCACATCCGGTGGGCGGAAGTGGCCTGCTCTGACATTTTGCTCCACTCTGCTGGCCCGGCCAGGCAATCATGAAATTGCCAAAAGAGTTCGGGAAGTTAAACAAAACTGACAACGACAGGGCCGTTCTAGTGCCACGCCCCCTCATTCGCCTCAATGGTTTCAATGGTAATGCATGCGAAAGGCTCTTTGAGTGGATTCAATTTGGAGCACTGCATCCGCATCTGGGCCGCCGCGGGCACGAGGTTCAATTTATTCAGCAGTGGCAAACAAAACGAAATGACCTCTCCGAAATTCAGTATCGCTTTAAGTGGCTGCCTGGCTGGGATACCTTCCACGCTCTGGACAATTGAACTGTCAACGCGGAGGCAAATCTGGGCCGAGGTGTCGAGCATTATGCGGTTTCAAGAGCTCGCCCCGAGTGAGTGTGTATGGTCGGTCAGGCCAACCAGTTGAATATTTGATTCTTGAGAATTCAGGAACCGCAAAGTGCTTAGGCACTGACATTGCTATTTTCTTTAACCATAAACTAATTTGCTAGGCATTTGAGGTGAATGCAGTTATTTTACTGGAATTAAGGCTTGTTATTTTATCCATTATTATTCGTTATAAGGGTATATAGGAGAAGGAGGTTGGTACTATAGAGATATTATAGACTAGCAAATATGAAAATACATTTTATGAAATAAAATACTAAAGTTAAGTTGAAAAGAACATTAAATAACTAAAGCTTGATAGCTGAATGCTATTTAATATGAATTTAAAACTAGAGCTGCAAAAACACATGTGTGTTTAACGATATAAAACCGAGTTTACTAGCAAAAATATCTATCTTTAACTCTGTAATCGAAATATATATTTTTTTTCTTCTACAACTAAGCTCAAGTTCAAGTCATATAACTTTTCTTTACCTTTAACGTGGATTAAGATGTTTAATGGATGCAAGTCTCTATTTATTTAAACTATAGCTTTTAAGGGGTATTACAAAATAGAACAAGCACTTAACGTAAACAAGTCATGCCTATCCGCAATGTCTGCCATCTTTACCCGAGCCAGGTTATGGGCTTAAACGCCGCAAAACAATTAGGCCGCTTGCTTAGCCATTAGCCAACAGTGTCAGGTGCGGCGGTGATGAATGACAATGGCAGGTGGAAGTGGAAGCCTGGGACAATGGGTAAATGGGGGTGTGCCCCGTTTGCTCTTAATGTTGATTTACGAGCGCATCGGAGCAGTGGGTCTGTGAGTGCAAATATGCGACTCGAACAGCCGCGTGCAGCACCTCTGCTCTGCTGTCATCCAGGCAAGAGACATTGCATCCTAAACGCAGAATGTGAGGGTGCCGGGGGATTGTCATATTTGCCTTTCACCCGAGTGCAGATGAAAAGGCTTATAATTTCCGCTTGTCACAGGTAGGAAGTCACAATGGGATGTTACAATGTGTGGGCCACGTGATGTAGTACGTGGAGGATAACGGAACAGTGGGTCAAATATGGCGAAGGCAAGGCTTAAAGCCAGCGCTCCCAGCCCGGTTAATCCATTGTCGAAACGCCTAGCCGAATTTGTGCTAAAAAAAAAACAAGGAGAGCCTTCATAAAAAACCCAGCAGGGGCCACGTAGATGGCCCACATACCGTGTGACATTGAATGAGCCAGCTCAGCCCCTCCGCTCCTTTGCTCCTTCCTTAGCCCAATCGCCTTGGCTGCCTTATCTGGCAAGGACGACGCACCACGCGCTCTCGCAGCCACCCTCCGCCCTCAAATCTGTGATTCCTGACTGGCTGAGCTTGGATGAAGCGGATTTGGCGGAGGAGCATTGTTGCCAGAGTGCTGAGCAAACACAGTTTCTTTTCCACCGTTTTTTCTTTTGCTTTTTTGCACGATGCTTTTTTTCCGGATGGTCATGTAAACACGGCCGGAACGAGTTCCCCAAGCCAGCCAAGTCGAAAATAACATTCTCCAGGGCCAAATGCGAATGCGAATGCCATTCCGGTAGGGCATGACGAGCAGCTAGCGAGGCTCAGACGCGGCGTTCGATTTTTTACAAGCCCGTCTCCAGGCGGCTCAAATATTTATTCTTGATACCGCGGAGAGGCTCAGACTGCAATCGCTGAGCAGCCTGCGAGTCCCACTCGACTGTCCTTTTGCGCCTCCTCATAAAAGCCCAAATAGCCAGGACAAAGAAAACGGACAAGAGGTAGCAGAGTGCAGGGAAGTGGAAATGCAGATGAGCTCCTGGCATCTGCCTGGTTTATAACCCATCTCTTGAATACATTTATGCAAATTGCTGCAATTCTATGAGTCTCTTCCCCGTGCATTCATATAAGCAGGAGTGTATTTCGAAATCGTATTTCTGTTTTTACTCGATTATGTCCCATCCCGAGCTTCATTGCCGGAATCAAATAGAATTATTCAAATTTATTGTCAGCTATAAAATAAGACCAGGCCAGGCAAGCCTTGACAGTTATTGGTATATATATTTCTGAAATATGGGGGTGGTAGGTTTTTAAATTTATATTTCACGGGCGGATTCAAAGTAATTGGAAATTGCAAAATAAAAGTTTGGATTGAAAATAAAAATCCTGGAACATCGCAGGAATCTGCTTTAAAATTTTCCCACAACATTGAGCTGCAAGGATGTGTTTGGCTTAGTAGAATTTTCCATTTTGGGTTTTCCACCTTTAACATCTCACAGATTTTCCAGATGAACCTAGATTAGCGGGAAAAACTCGGAATCTGTAATTCATTTCAAAAATCCTTTCGAAAATAAGGTTTCGTTAAGCAAAGATGTTAAAACTGATTCTGTTTGCGGCCATAAAAAAGGTGGTACAATCTACGACCAGAAGCGGGACCACCTGCATCCACGGCTACAGCAATCGGTGTCTGATGGTCACGACGACACTGCCAAAGGTTTTCACTTAACGACAGCAGGAACTGGGTTGTCTCCAACCCCCAACCCCACCACCAGCTCGTCCTTTTGTTCTTTTGCAAACCAAAAGAAAAGAGCTTCGTTTGGTTTATTGTGTGTGAAATGGAACAGTTTCCACCAGGCCCTTTGTTGTTTGCTTTAATGAAAGCAATTCGAGTTCAGCCGATTATTTGCAATTCAAAAGGTGCACCAAGGTGTTTTAATTCAAATGAAATATCGAAATTCCTCAGAGGCTGTTATTAATTGACCCGAGCATCGGTGTAATTAAATTGCACAGCAATTTCGCTTAAACATATCTCCCTTTGAGACACAATTTAACTCAATTTGGATGAAAAATCCAGACGGAAAAAGTGCTTTTACGATTCAATTTATTTTCCTGACTGTCAAATGTCACTGGGTTTTAAATACGGGCCCTGCCACTAAAACCGATTTATAGAGGGTCCAAACAATATGGTAAACAAAAAGAATCAGTGACTCGCATAGAAATACCCTTTAAAAGGATAACAAATAGAGAATAATATAAAACAGGGATGATTCAAAGAAGGGGCCACTTGTACAAAATACAACTCCTTGTATTTTCGATTTCGCTTCAGTATTATCATCATTATTTTATAGCTTGTTAGGCAAGCAGGTATCCCTTGCACAATCCCCATGAGATACCCTAGCGGCAACCTTCCATAAAAAATCAAGGAAAATAACTAAAAATTGCATGGCTCAACTTTTGTGCAATGGCGTGTGTGCGGAAAAAAGCGGAGCTGTCACAGCCGAGCCCGGGGTGTACATCTATTTTTTTCCGCCGTAGAACAACGCCACAAACTTTGACGAAAACAAAAACACAACGGCAACAGAGAAGCAAGCATCTAGTGCAGCTGGGTTTTTGGAAAGGGAATGGAGATTTGGAAATGGAAAAGGAGCAGGATATCTAGCAGGGTCTTGCCCACTATAAATCAATTTCACAGTTGCAGCGTAAATAACGTCAGATAAGGGGTGTGGCGGGCGAGAAGAAAGTTGAGGTCCGGAAGCGTAGCAGAAATGCCAGCGGATTCCGAGGCTGAAATCCGGATCCGGAACCAGATTCCGCTTTAAGCAACTTGTGTGTACAATGGCGAACCCCGCCTATCTCTCCCTCTCTTCTTGCAGCTGGGCGTGGCCGTTGGCTTTGTGCTGCCACCCATGCTGGTGCCAAATTCCCCGGATCTGGAGACTGTGGGCCGTGATCTGCAGATGATGTTCTATTTGGTGGCCGGACTCACCACCATCCTGCTCGTACTGATGGTGATATGTAAGTAAATACCTTAATCCCCGCTAAATGTACGAAACATTTTTGCTAAGACTTTCTCTTTTTCCTTTAGTTTTCCAGGACAGACCGCCCACGCCTCCATCCGCCGCCCAGGAGGAGGCCCAGCGCTTGGAGAACTCGGAAGCCGAGCAAGTCAGCTTCATGCAATCGCTGAAGAACCTGATGACCAACCGGAACTTCATCTTCCTGCTCCTGTCCTACGGCATCAATGTGGGCGTCTTCTACGCCATTTCCACGCTCCTGAATCCGGTATGAGTTCAAGGCCACTCGATTAATGAGCGGTTAATGGAGGCTAATGGCTCGGATTTGTTTACAGGTGGTCCTGAAGTATTATCCCGGTCATGAGGTGGACGCCGGACGTATCGGGCTCAGCATTGTGCTGGCCGGAATGCTGGGCTCCGTGGTCTCTGGCATTGTGCTGGATAAGACGCATAAATTCAAGTAAGTACAACCATCAACAGCTGAAGGGCCTTCCAGGGGCACGAGTCGAACTCATTACGTATACGCCGTGTGGTCGGCTACGAGTGGGAGCTGCTTGAGAAAGTTTTGGCACGGCAGCTGCAGAAGTTGTTATTAATTGAATGGGAAGGCACTCGATGTTTAATGAGCGGTACTCATTATGGCTGTTCTCTACCCTTCTCTCTCTTCCTCTCTCCACAGGGAGACGACGCTGGCGGTCTATGCTCTTTCCATGGTGGGCATGTGGATCTTCACCTTCACCCTGGACACGGGTCACATTGCGGTGGTCTATTTGACAGCTTCGCTGCTGGGGTAAGTCGGTTTAGGTTTTTTCTCCTTACTATTCTATTTTCTAATTAAATTCTTACATAGTCTATATATGTATTAATAAAATGGTTATATAGTCTATAGAGTTCTATTAAAAGGCAATAACAGATAAAGACAAAATTGGTTTAGATCTTAGATTTCCTAAAAATAAAAGAAGTACAAATACCTGGCGGAATGCATAAGAAAATGTAGCTAGAAACATGTTTAGCAACACCCATTTGGGTTGGCAACACATTTATGTTGCAAAGGTTCAGCAGTCAGAAAAGGTTCATCAATTTAATTTAGCCTTCAAATATTTTAATAATTTTTAAAAGTAATTTGAAGTAAAGCACTTTTCTAGAATCTTTCATTAATAGGAGAATATAGAAATAAATACCAATGAAAACCTCTTCCTACTTCCAGCTTCTTTATGACTGGTTACCTGCCCGTGGGCTTTGAGTTCGGAGCCGAGCTCACGTTCCCGGAGCCCGAGGGAACATCTTCCGGACTGCTGAACGCTTCCGCCCAGACCTTCGGCATCTGCTTCACCCTGTTCTACTCGGAGCTCTTCACCACGTTCGGTGATATTGCCGCCAACATAACCATGGCTGTGATGCTAATTGTGGGCACTATCATAACGGCCACCACTCAGTCGGATCTGCGGCGTCAGAATGCCCAGGTGACCTCGCCCGCCGCCGGTGTGGCAGCAAATCCGTAAGGAACTCGCCCCTGAAACACTAATTCAGCCACCAGGACAGGGGAGTGATAGCTGGTGGCTGTGTTTTATGTATAGTATTCTACGCATATCGTTTTACTGTTTAATTTATTTCATTGTTTACTGTACATTCCGTTGTAGCCTTAAGTGTTGAATTTTAAAATGTTCATTAAAGGTGCTTAGCAACACACACAAAACACACACACACCTACACAAACACACCACGAATATAAGTAAGCTTAGTGCATTATTTTTTCAATTTTATATATTGGCAACTGTTTAAGGTTTAGTGCTTAGGTTATGAGTGAATATATCAATTCAGCAACATCAAGACTTGCATCGAAATTCGGCTTTATCTTTGCGTTGCAAACTGCACCACAACCACCGCCACAGAGACACAAGCACAGATACATATATACACATATATGGAAGTATCCTTCTCTCAGTATTATATACTACTATATACATAGTCTAGCCCCATTGTATTCTAGCGAATGTTGACAGTTTTATTGCCATAGGGAGTTATCCAAAGCAGTTTGAAGCGGTGTCTATCCAAATCCAGCGAATGCATTATCGAACTGTAGCGGTAGCCGGGCTCTCGACTTCTATTTTTCCCTCCTTCCCTCCTTCCAGCAGCGAGATTGTGTAAATAATTTGCATATATATATGAATATATGTATATATTCCGTACCCGATCCAGCGAGAGCGGCGCGCTACTGTTGTACAAAGTACACACAAGTATATCCTGCATATCTGGCAAACTGTAATAATTTTGGAGAATTTACAACTAACAGCAGATATTCGAGTCGAAAATACCATATTATATATATACCTATATGAAATATATATATATATCTATACAATTGATAGTGTTGTGAACTAGCGAACACCCACACTCAAGTATCAAGAAGAAGGCAACGCGTAATCCACTTTTTGTAGATAGCCTTTAGGCCGACGACGGCCAACTGACATAACATACATACATACGTAAGGAAGTTATCTCCACACTAGAGTCAATTCCGATGGCAACACAAAGGACACACTGAACTACCTGACATGAACCACCTACACAGTACAGAAAAAACGAAGCGAGCCTGGTGCCGGGGCGGAGGTTGGCACTAGAACAGCCGGAGCAGGGCAAGTCGGGGTCGTGATAACACGCAAGCTTTAACTCTCACTTGTTGTTCTTTTCGATTCGGGAGATACAAAGATAGTTAACACACGGAAGCCACGTAGCCAGTACTTCCTTCATAGCCATGAGTTCTTGCAAAACGATATATGTGAATGTATGTGTATAATAGTATTCAATAAACAATAAACAATTCAGTGTATAGAGCAGGCGGCAGCCTTTTTACTGGGATTTAAATGTATTTAATATATATATATAGATTTTAGCGGGACATCCTATAATGCAATGTACATGAATTTTACGAGTTATATCCAAACAAGGCCTACAGAAATCCACTTAATTTGAATGGGAAACGTAAAACAAAAAATGAGACAAACGCAATTAAAGTAGTAAGGTTAGTAAAACTTAAAAAGAGAAAACTTTAAACAACCCGCCCGTTCGTGGTCCGCGGTCTGACAGCAATTGCAAGCGGCCCACTCGGGTCTAGTGGGTGTTTCCCCAGGCGCGCAGCAGCGTCAGCGCCTTGTTGAAGTAGGCGCACCACTCCTCGCGCTCCTCCTTCGTGTCGGCGGAGAGCAGATGCCGCACAGTGGTTGTGTGTCCTTTGGGCACGATTATCAGCGACTCCTGGTCCGTGTCCATCGCCGGGCGCTCGCACTCCAGCAGCATGGTGTTAAGGCGGGCGCAAATGTCACGAGGTGCGGTTGACACCTTCTGGGAGCTGCAGGCATTCAGATCAATGCTACCCATGGGCGTCTTGCGCTTCTCATCGTCCGGATATTTCCAGAAGTTCAGCACAGAGCCGTTCAGATAGCACCAGCGGCGATGCCAGGCCCCGAAGCCGGAGATGTCCTCGAACATGGTGAGGAATCCCTTGTACTCCACGCTCACGGACAGTTCGCAGTTAACCTTCATATGGACGACGCCCTCCAGTGGGCTGACGCCCAACACCTGGGTCAGCGTCCAGCTGGTGCGCTGGATCTCACGCAGCGAGAAGATGGCAAAGCCATACTGCACCAGCTGCGGCTTTCGCACCACATGAGGCCCGGCCGGACTCTGCACCGGCGGCATCACCAGCCGATTCTCGCCACTCTTCTTCTTGGGCGTCTTCACGCCGCCCTTCTTATTCACGTTAATGTGATACTTGAGCTCGTGGGGTAGCTGATCGCGTTGGGCCAGCATGCCATAGATTTCCAACGTGATCTGCAGAAGAAAAAATTAAATTAAAGCGTACTGTATAACTTAGGAGCTGTTTAAAGACTTACCCGGAAGTCGGCGTACACATTGTTCAGCTGCAAGACGTCGGGGAACTTGACCGACAACAGGCCAGGCATCGTGGGCACAGTCTTGGTGGCCAGTACGTGCTCATTGTACTTCAGCAGACACACCAAGTGATGTCCATTAATGTTGCCCGAAGCCATTTTACGCACATACTCCTGGCGCAGGGGAATCGTGATGTCCTTCACAGTTAGCAGTCCCTTCTCCTTGGGTGCGCCCACGGGACGCATGCTGTTCTCCACCCGCAAACGTTGCACCTCGTCCAGGCAGGCCTGCCGACGATGGGCTGGGAAGAGATTATCCGTTAGCAATAATCGATCTGGAAGCTGGATGTGAAGACTTACTTGCCAGCAGGAGATACCGCTCCCCCTCCACGGACTCCGTAGAGCCGGAGAACTCGACGGTGGCCGCGCACAGATTGAGGGCCTGGCTTGCCTGGCCGATCACCTGCTGCTGCTTGCACACCTCGCTCAGCAGCTTCTTGATCTTGTCCTGGGCCTGCGAGGCCTCGCTGGAGTCGCGCGCATTCTGAGCCTGATCGTCGTCCTCATCGGTCTGCTCGTCCATGCTAGCCGCCCCACCTTCGCCCTGTTGCGGTGAGTCATATTCCAGCCTGTGCTTGGCATGACAGTCCCCTGCGAGAGCTGATCGCATCACCTGCTGCTCGCGGCATATCTTCCGCACGGGCGTGGAATTGGAGCTCTGAAAGCGGAGAAGGTTATTTAATTATCTGTAAAGTCACTTTGAATGATTTCACTTACGTTGGCACTCTGCTGGCGACGGTAGAAGCTCACAGTGTGCACCAAGGTGACCAGGTTGTCGTTGTCCTGGTTCACGCTCAGCTCGGACTTGACCGGCTGCGCTCCACTGGGCAGCGGCGTCTGCACGTCCATGATATCCGAGTGCTCATCGATGGGTGTGCAAGTGCTGGTGGCTGGATTCTTTCGGAAGGAGAAGCTGTTCGAGGCCGTGGTTCCTTTGCTCTGCGAAAACAGGCTATTTTAGAAGAATATCCTAGCAGTTTTAAAGATAACCTACGCCGAAGGACAGCCGACTGGCATTCTGATCATCCCCGCTCTCGCTCTCATCGTCCTGAGTGCTGCCGTAATCCTCGCCCAGAGCCTGATTCAAATAATCATCCATGCCCGAGGCTTGCGACGAGTTCAACGAGCTGTCCTCGTGAGCCTCGTGGCTGTAGTACATGTTCTGGTCCGCATAGTGCACCGTCTGAAAGGAATTCAAGGGGATTAATGGCGACCGCCCGCTGGGTTGCGAGTTTTCTACCTGTTCGCTCACCTTTTTGGCACACTGCTGATGCTCCGCCTCGTTGCGCTGCACGGCGCTCATTATCTCGCGGCCCAGGCTGCCGTTGCACATACCGGCGCTGCTGTCCTCAGTCTGCGACTGGTCCTCCGACTCATCCATGCAACTGCTCGAATCAAAGATAAGCGGTTAGTTAAGCAAGCGATTTTATTGGTCGGTCTTGTCTAGGGGGTGGGCGAGGGGTCTAAAGCTATAAGTGTCTTATGCCTATCAGTCGGGGAAAGCTACTCGATGCAGAGCAGGAATAGCAGGCAGGAGTAGCATTTGTCAGCGCACCTTTCCGTCTCCTCCTCGTCCAGATGGTGGCTGTCATCGGTGGCGGAGGCCGTTTCCGTGGCACAGCAGTTGTCCCCGCTGGAATCGAGGTCGGACAAGGCCGGATACAGGCGATCGGAATGAGATGTGCGGGCTCGCTTGGAGTCCTCGTCAGTGATGGGCGCATCACCAGCTGAAATTACGGGAATATCAGCTAAAGGTTTCCGAATTTCCCTGGTTTAGTCGTATTCGCTTACGTGAACGCCTCTTGCTGCTGGCCGATGCGGGTGAAAGTCCTACAGTGGGCGGTGGCGGAGGCGGCGGCATGGGACGCACCAATCTACTAGGAGCTGGCGCAGGTGCTGGAACCGGTGCAGGCACAACACTGGCCGATTGCTGGATGTCGAAAAGCTCCTTTTGCTTGTTGAAACGATTCGAGATTATCTGCATGTCCTCCTGTCTCTGGCGATCGATTTCCTTGAACCTGTTCTCAGAGCTGGATTGAGCGTTGGCCACCAGAGCGGCCACCTTGTCGCGCAGCTTGTTCTCCGGCTTGGGTTTAGCCGCAGCAGCAGATACCGTGGTAGCAGCCGCAGCGGTCACCGGATGCACTGCCGCCACATGGGCTGTTGTTGGAGCAAATGAGAAACCCCAATTGAATGTAAAACTCGAGCATCTAAGCCTCGGAATTCTTACCTTTCGCCTCCTCGGGCCTGATCTGGCTAATACTGGGAGCAGTTCCAATGGGCGCCTTGGGCAGCATGGCCTTGTTGTTCCCTGTTTCGAAGAGCTTCATGCGCTCCTTCAGCGACAGCTCGCAGGGATCCTTCTGGTTACGCTGGCTGCCTTGCAACTGTCCACTGCCACCGGCTTTATTCTCGAAAATGGCTGCTCGGCCGGAAACCAAACCAGACTTCACGCTCACCGCAGGCGCTGAAGCTGGTGCAGGCTTGGCTAGCTGAGGAGCAGAGGACCCAAAGGTTCTGGCCACCTGGCTGACGGTCGTCGATTTCTCTGGCACTGGTGGCTTGACCGCTGGCGCCGGCTCTCCCTGTTTGGCATAATCATATGTGTGTTTAATAGTCGACGACTCGCGGCGCTGAAAACCTTGGGCCTCCAATGAGCTCAGTACCTTTGGATCCCACTTTAGCTGCTTGGTCCGGGCAGCCTCGTCTACTTCGTCCTTACGTGGGGGTTGCGGGGCAGGCCCCTTCTCTGCCCGCCGACTGGGCAAATCCGGCTTCGGTGGCGGCGCCTCAATGGGTCTGTGCACATCGTGGTGTGCCGTGTCGTCCTCCCACTGGTTAATAGTGTCCGCTAAAGCGGCTAGTTTCCCAAATTTCTGCTTCGGCTGTCTGCTGCAGCGGCTGGTCATATCGTCGTCGTCGCCCGCATGGAACTGCCCCTCCGTGCGGTGGATGGGCGAGGAGAGGTCGTCAGTGTTCGAGTACAAAGCGCCCATGCGCTGCAGTCTGCTACGGGAAGTGTCCCTGAGTCTCGCCAGCGGCTGGTTAACTGGCTCCAGGGCGGGACTCGGTGTCTCCGCCTCCTCGTCGTCGTCGGTCACCTCCTGCTCTTGGATCTCAACTTGCACCTGGAGGAACCGAATTCCAGCACACAAGAGATAAGCAAAAAAGCGCGAAACGGGACAGGGGTGGGTGAGCGAAACTTACCCCAATTGCTTTGTCTGTGGTTATGTTTATCTCAATGCCCATCTCCATGTTCTCCTTGTCCTTGACCGCCGTATAGTGACGCAGCGGCTTGGATGGCGACGCCTCCAGCGAAGCCTTGTCTAGCAGCACGACCTTGCCACTGCTGCTGGCGGCGCTCTGCACACCCGGAGAGTGGCTCCTGGGAGCCACCGCGGCGGCATCCGACGTCGGAACGCTGCACTCGGAGAGGGGGAATTTGCTGGCGTTGCTGATGCCGAGGGCGCGACTGCGCTGTTCCGCCTTCTCGAGCATGAGCTAGAAAACGGAAATTCCATGGAAATGGAGATTGATGGATGCAATTACCAACACTCGTGCACCGCAGACAAAGGGCGTCAGCCTTCGTACCTGAGTAAACTCGTCCATTGTTGTTTTTGTTGCTGCTGCTGCTGCCAATGCAAATGCGTTTTCTAGTTGCGCGCACTTGAATGCCGGACGTACTGTTACTGTACTAGCACTCTTTTTTATTTATCACTTGCGGGCTGCGCGTCAGTTTACATTCGAAATTATGCGCGTCGCTTCTGCTTTTTTCGGCGGTTGGATTCGATTTTTTTAGAGTGCAGAGAAGCTAGCTGAAAATACCAAAACCTGATTCAAGCCAAAGGCGAGAATTCGGCAAACTTGTAGCCTGGTCACACTGGCCTCGGTTTTCGAATCCAATTATTAAGGTCTTTTTAAATGAATTTTTTAGCATTTATAAACTTTATTTTTGTTCAAATTAGTACCTTATTTACAAAATAAATTAAAAATAAAAAATCTTCCCGTGTTCCATTTTCCCACCGTACCTTCCTATTCCGTACAAAGTCTGGCAACGTCACGCGATATTCCGAAAGCAGCGTGACCGCTTGGGAAAAAACCTAAAATCCACAAGTTTTTTAATTTATTTTGGTATTATTATTCTTATTTTAGTGTTAAAACTAGAGCTGGGAAACTATCGATAGTGACACCATTCGATATTTTCGATGTTTTGAAAACGAAAATTCGATACTATCGATAGTATCGTTTTTTTACGATTCTTTTTGCAAATTAAAGTTATAGCAATTTCAAATAGAATTATAATACTATTCAATATGTTTTGACTAAGTAATTAACATAAATATTCTATCCAAGCAACTTTGCACAAATAAAATTGTATTACCATTGCTAAACATACGCTTAGACTCTGAAGACGTGGCGTAGACGCACCCTTTCTTTTGAGATTCAGTTAATATTTTTCACCACCAACTCCAATTTAAGTTAATTTAGAATACATTTTTATTATAAAAAAAAAAATATATATATACATATATATATATATTTGTTTGCATTTTTCTTACTAAATTTCAGCAACAAAGCAGAGATATAAAAATAGTCCCGTACTATCGATAGTGATAAAAAACTATCGATGGTGGCTCAAAAAAAGGAAAAAGTCGATACCTCGATAGTACCATCGATAGTTTCCCAGCTCTAGTTAAAACTGCGCGCAAAACCATATTGTTTTCTTATTTCTAATATAAACAAATGTCGATTACCCTCGATTTCAATGGCAAGAACTTGGCCAAAAGCAAGTCGTTGGATCTGCACTACTTGCCGGCCAAGGTAGACGGCGACGGCGAGGCCAATGTGGAGGAGTACTTCAACAACTACACGAGGGAAGCAGCCGAGTTTGGAACTGGCGTTCTTACAAACGCTTTGCGCGGCTATCCGCTGATGGGCGAGCGACTGAAGGTGCCAGAGGGATACCGGGGTCTGGTGCTCCAGGAAACCGACAAGCCGCTAAGCGAATCCTCGGACCGGCAGCTGCGACTCACAGGCGTTTTCGATGAGTTCACCTACTGGAACTACGACAAAGTGCCCTCAAATGGCGATGCCTACCGACAGGCTCTCGTCATGGCGGATGTGGCCCAGGCTGTAGGTCATCTGACCTCCACAATAATTCTTCCCAATTAATAATTCTTTCTTACCCACAGCTGTCCCAGCCGATCAGCGAACAAGATTTAGAGGCGGAAATTGCACGGAACAAGGAAAACACCAAGGAGAGTCCCTAAACTTCAGTTCTTAGGCGCGCTTACAGCGTTTATTATATAGTATTCCAAAAGCTAATCAAATACAGATGTATCTTTACAATTCGTACACTTTAGACTTAAGCTGGTATAAAAGATTCCGCTTATAAGTAGGTTGTAGTGGTGATGGTGGCTTCACTCGTCGGCGTCCTCGAATCGCTCGTCGTCGTCATCCAGACTGAGGTTCTGCATGCCGCCCACCTCGCCGCCGTTGCGGCCCAGTGTCAGCGCATCTTGCTCCATGTCCTCGTCGTCCATGCCGCCGGCGTCCTCCATGGGGTCACTGTCCTCTGAATCGCTGTCCGCAGAGTCCGGATGCAGCGCCTGGCAAGTGGTCATGGCGCTGTACATGGTGTCCACGGTGTGAATGTCGTCGGGCAGCAGCCAGCACTCTGTCACCTCCTCAAACTGCTCGTCCACGGCGTCCTCGAAATTTTCCTCCTCATCGTGCTCGTCGCTGCCATTGCCCTCATCAACCTCGGCGTCATTACCGGCAGCAGCTCCTGCTCCGTTCTGACCATTCACCGCCGGCTGCGGCGGATCGCCATAGACGCCGCTCCACTCCACCTTGTGGTCCAGCATGAAGTAGATGCATTTCCGCGGGTTCGAGGAGATCCCGTGCAGACTCACCTGCTTCCACTCTATGGAGATGCCCTCGGCCAGGTCGCTCGGCTGCCAGGAAAGCGTGCTGGAAAAGCGGGGGTGTTTTATCATTAACAATAACAACGTCGCGGCAGACGCCGGCTTTGTGCAAAAAAAGCTCACTTTTGGGCGATGTAAATGGTGCCCTCGCCGACCACTTTGTCGCCCAGTTTGAGCTTGATGTTGTTGGCCGTGTACATCAGGCCGTGCTCCGGCGGCGAAACGGGCATTATCAGCACCATTTTAATACAGGAATATTTTATAAATGCGATCAAACAATGGTCCAAATGTGCAATTATTTATTTGGTGTTGGTAAATGTTTCCCCATACCTTCAGTGTTGGGAAGCGCGCGTACCAAATGGTTCTCTGACCAGTCTGGCAACGCCGAATTGAATTTTCCACCATTTTACAGGTGCCTTTGTTCGGAAAATTCTTTATTTGAAACCTCGGAAAATTAGCAATGAGTAATTTTGCTCATGGAAAATGTCTTGAATCAATTTAAATCCACTTATTCCGACGTGCTACCAGATCTCTGCTGAAATGGGCATAATTTGGCGCTCTAGCCGTGGTCACACTGTTCGGTAGCGTCTCGTTCAATTTTCAGCAGTTAAAATTTGGGTTAAATGAAAAAATATGTGCCCGGGCGACATATGATCGGCAATTAAACAACGCTCCCAAAACGGAATTCACAACGGGCGGAATTTGAGAGAAGCAACCTTCGGGATTTGTGAACAAACTTGTCGTCCTTGCTACAACTCCGTTGTTGTTGTTTTTGCGTTTCCGCTGTCATTGTTGTTGTTGTTGTGGT
This sequence comes from Drosophila kikkawai, assembly GCF_030179895.1. Classification (NCBI taxonomy): domain Eukaryota; kingdom Metazoa; phylum Arthropoda; class Insecta; order Diptera; family Drosophilidae; genus Drosophila; species Drosophila kikkawai. Next base: position 9,857,283 of record NC_091729.1, read on the forward strand.
TGTTGAACAGTGTTGACTCGATAAGCACGAATAAGAGGATTCTACGATGGACCATGCGAGCCCGAGTGAGCCCAGAGACCGAGATTTGGCCGCGCGCATGCGTCGCTGCAACTACGAGAAGTACAAATCCCTGGTGCGCATGCACCTTTCCTTTGAATTGGAACTTAACACGGATGAGTAAGTGGATTGACATTGGGTGTATAACGCATAATTAATGAGCCACCTGCAGGTTTGATCTCCCCTGCCACGAGATTGTGTACGAGGAGAAGGGAAAGCTGAAGAAGTGGAACCGCCTGTCCAAGAAACACCGTCTGGGCCATGGAGCAGGAGCTGCCACCGCTTGTGCGCAGGGCTCGGGAAGCAAGTCTGTGGGCAATAGTCCCACGGAAACGCTACAGCAGCAAATCGATCCAGGCTTCCTAATGCATCTGCAGGAGCTCAAGGAGTTCCTCATGCTGGAAAAGAGTGAGTCTAGCCTGAAACGCTGGAAAATTGTTTTATTTATTATGCTTCTCTGACAGATCTCACACAGGAGGGCCTGTTCCGCAAAGCAGGAGCCGTGTCCCGACAAAACGAGCTGCGGCTGCACATCCAGCACGACAAGCCCCTGGACCTTGAGCTGGCCGGCTTCTCCGCCCACGACTGCGCCACCGTTTTCAAGAGTTTCCTGGCCGAGCTGCCGGAGCCCTTGCTCACCGATGCCCACTATCCCGCCCATCTGCAGATAGCGCCGCTCTGCCAGGCGCTTAGTGGACAGGTGGCGGCCAGTGGCGAGCGTCAGCAGCACCTGCTCAACTCGGTGCAACTGCTGCTGCTGCTCCTGCCCGAAGAGCATCGGGACCTGCTGCGACACATCATCGAGATGCTGCATGCGGTGGCGCAGCACGAAAAGAGCAACAAGATGAGCGCCGAGAATTTGGCCACCCTGTTCACGCCGCACTTGATCTGCCCGAGGCAACTGCCGCCGGAGGTGCTGCACTACCAGGCCAAGAAAATGTCCAGCATCGTGACGTACATGATCGTCCGCGGCGTGGACATCTTCGAGGTGCCCGGCAAGCTGTCCACCGACATCCGGGCGTACTTTCTTGAGCGCAAACGCAAGAAAACCATGTCGCCGGAACAAACGCTCGACGAGTCCATCTCGGACGTCTCGACGGTCAACACGGTGTACACTTTTGTAGATCGCGCCGCCACCGCAGCGGCCACCAACACCAATAACACGGACACGGAGCTGGCGCAGCTATACGCTCACATTCAGAGCATGCCGGAGTCGTCCAAGAAGAGGCGGTTAATCAAGCAGTTTAACAAGCAAAATGGCCAGGGTATGAAGAGTTTGTAATTAAGGAGGATTGTTCAGTAATTACTTGGATTTTTAGGCACGCCACTGCAGTTGGTGGTAATGAATCGTCTGAAGAACAACGAGGCTACGCGGAGTGCCAAGTCCCTGGGCGATTCCATCAAGAAGCACATTTTCCACAAGAGCCTCATGTCGCGCACCCCGAAGAGGGTGCCGCCGCCCAGCTTCCACTTGGCAGGTGGTGCCGAGGTGAGTCTGACTCTGGTAGCATGGATTTCTGTGTTCAGTAACTAACTGCATGTCTTCTCATTGACCGCATCGTTCCCACCCACCGCTAGACGCCCAACCTGTCGCATGTGAAGCAACCCAAGCTGCGGGTGCTCTTCCAGAGCCCCACGCCACCCACACCCACATCGACCATCACCAGCGTCACGCTGGCCACTAACCCAAGGCATCCGCTTCAGAAATCCATCTCATCCGCCTCCCTCAAGATCGAGTCCTCGTCCTCGGACAGCAGCTCCAGCTGTGCGCCCGGCGGCAGCATCTCGGCGCCAGTCAGTCGCCAGCAGTCGAAGGAGTTGCCGCACGGAGCGGCCGGTGGACCTGCTCTTCCCGGTCAGGATGCGGACGAAATCGATGCTGATTGTTGTGTGACGCCACTGAAAATTATGTCGGCGGCTGCCAGGCAGCTGATGGACAAGAAGAGCGTGGCCTGGGACGAGCACCGTCTGCTGGAGGTCGAGGAGTACTCGAATCCCTCCACGCCTGTGCAACAATCCTCGCGCTACAAGTCGGAGCCTAATCTCTCAAGTATACTGCCGCAGGTGCACGCCGGTGAGGTTCACGACGACGACGATGACGGAGCACTCACTCCCATTGTCGAGGGCGCCAGCACAATGGCTGCGAGCAGCAGTCACGTTGGCCGATCGATAACCCGAAAGCTGATGAAGGGCGTCAGCATGGGCAATCTCAGGTTCCCCTTCAGCACGCCGGAGACAACAAAGCGATTGGTGCGAAGTGTTTCTGCCACCCTGCGAAGGCGTCCCAGTGGCGAGGAGGCCAAGCATGCTCCCCTGCTAGAGGATGTCGATGACAGCGATGAGGAGGAGACGGCACACCAAGCTGACGAGGAAGATGACGATGATACGCTGTCGGAGAACAATTCGAACGAACTGCCTGCCCTCAGCCTGGGCTACCAGCAGATCCTGCAGAGCAGCGTGTATCGCAACATGGATCTCATAACGAGCACACCAGCTCTTCACATGGGCCGGCGTTCCATGTCGCCCATTACAAAGTCGACTCAACGCATGCCCAAGGCGATGCAGGTGCGATAAGTTCCCATATATCAGCAGGTTTTATACAAAAATATTGATAGGAATCTTGGTAGAAATAATCTTATCTTAGATATTAGATTTTATCGTAGATCTCTCTACTAATTTATTTTGCAATGAATATTTTAAGAATTTAATTTAATCTTAATTCTTATTTCATAATACATAACATATTCTGCTCTTTTAGGAATCCATAATGACGCCGCGTTCAAGGAAGCCCGTGATGCTGCTCACAGCCTTGGCTGGCAATGGCGACAAGCAGCTGAACCTGAGCCTTTCTGAGCAGGAGGAACAGGACTCGATTGGCGGCACACCAACCAAGCAACTAGATCCGCCTTCGCTGCACAGCGAGGATGCCACATCCCTGGGCGGCTATGCGGATATCTTGAGGCACCAGCACAGCTTTGCCCTACTCAATTCGCGCCAGCGGACGACCAGCAGTAGCAACAGCAACGAAGACTCCAAGCCCTCGAATGCCCTGTCCAGTGATTTCAAGTGAGTTGCAATAACGATGTTGAGGTTGATTCAACTGAAAATGGGTCTTACTTAATCCTTAGGGAATATTTGCTCACACGCAGCGTACTGACAGCCAGTCCGGCTGACTTGTCGTTTGCCAGTCGCTCGGATGACTTCGGTGGAGCCAGCACCACGCAGGACATCGATGACTTGGACGAATCCGATCTGAGTCCCAGCCTGCTATACTGCCTTGACGGAAACGAGCCCACTTTGGCATCACCGTTTGCCAACAGCAATGGGCGAAAGCGATCGGCAGGCGCGCCCTTGAAGTCTGTCCTTATTCCAGACGACGACGACGACGATGAGGCGGACAACAAGGAAAACAAGGAGAATGTCCAGGAGGAGCACCATTCGCGCACCAAAAAGCTGCTAATTACTTCTCCCGCGGAGTATCCGGGCGAGACGGCCCTCTAGCTTTAAGTCGAGCCAATCGCACTCCTAAGATATTTGCATAATCTAACGTTAAAACCGTTGTACGGTTTTAAAAAATCATTTCTCATCAAAATGTTTAAGAAAAAGATTGCTTCCGTTAAACAAAGAAACAAAAACATTTTCGGTATGACACGTTCTCTCGTTTTAACTTGGCCGCGTTCTAAAATTTTAGCCTAAGTCCTAACATTATAAATGCATGCTTAAAAAACCATAAAATACATATATAATTATATATAATCGGAATGTAAGTGGTGTTCTTTATGTGAGGATTAAAGGTATTAAGGCAACGTTGGGGGTACGTGAGAGTTTCCGTGCTGATTAGATGGTTGAATAATGTGTTTACAAGTGCTTGAGATAGCATTTTGAAGTTTGCAGTGGGGAAACTTACAATTTTGTGCTGTTTTGAGGCCAGCTGAAGGATTGTTCAAGAGCGTATACATAACAATATGTAAGTTTCATAAGAATTTGAAGGAATCATAGCACTGATTTACTTATTATCTTTAATAATTTCTTTAAATAAAACAAAACTAAATATTTAAAAGGTTTTGTCCCAATAACGGTTTTTGTTACATTTGTCCCAAGACAAATCATACCCTTTCCAACACTAATTATGCTGCCCAGCAGGCGCTTTTCAGCACTGTTTCACCCGTCAAACAGCTGACTTTTGTTGATAGTTTGCCGAAAAACACAAATTATTTGCCGAAATCCAACATTTTCTTTATATTTTCAAACAAAACCAGTTACTAAACCAAACAAAATGGGAACCTGGGTGCTGGAGGTGGCAAAGATGGGCATGTACATGGCCTTTCCCGTGACTCTCTTCCACATCTTCAATCAGCCCGAGTATTTCGAGGAGTGGGTGACCAAAAAGAAGCGCGAGCTGTACCCACCGGAGAGTAAAAGCCACCACGAGGAGCTGCAACGGGCGATCCGGGAGCATCATGCCCAGCACGACGCCAAAATGTTGAAGGCCATGGAGGAAGCAGAGCGCAAGAAGTAGATATCCTGATCCAGATCCGCACCTGGAGCTAATCCCCCGTTATACAACCGGGGGCGAGCAAACAAACAAACGCATCTCCCGGTGCTCCAAAAGCGGGAGTGACTAACCCAACCGTTCTGTATTTGTGTGCGACGTAATAAAGACTTGTTGTATTGTTAACCGAAAAACACTCGAATCGAGGATACGATAAGTGTTTACGACTGTAAATCATCAGGAAATACCTGTGATGCGGCGGCCCCGGGGGATACTCGAAATGCATTTCGAAGTCCATTATCGCTGGAAAACAACTGCAGTCCAAGAGCCCGCCTCGGTGTGTGGGGGGGCTTTGCCTCGATAAGGCTTATTACATGATTATTGGCCCACAAGGAGAGCCCTCGGGACTACTTCACACTGGGTTATTCAGCCGAATATTATCAATCGCGGTAATCACTTATCAGCTGCGGCCGAGCCCGCTCATCGTTCCCGGCTATCGGGAGAGTCCTCTACTGCCGATAGGCCCGCTTGACCGCCAGGTGACCGTTGGCTCTCGAGTGGGCCCGGTTATGTGGGTATTTTGTCACAGTTCTCGGAGTTCGACCCAATCTCAACCTCCTCTACATGTGTTTTAGGCGTGATGCTCGCAGCGATGTTTGTTTCCAGAGAGATTAGATGAACTCCGTCCGATTTACGCCCATTCAATTATTTTGTGTCGTCGTAGGGTCTCTCATTATCTCGTTTTCACACGGCAGCTCAGAACCAATTGTTCAGTAGTAAATCACAACATACCGGAAATAAAGTTAAGATCAAGCCGAAGACGAAACTACACTATGCTAGTTTTTGGAGCTAAGGGAGCTTTGCCTTGGGCATGAATATATGGATTCCCAAGTTTGTTTATTTTACTTGATTTTTTAATAGCTGATTAGATGTTATAGAAGAATATTAAGATTCATTAAATTGTTTTATCATTATATTATTGGGAGGAGCTGTATGTGGCATCGGTAATGCCCCAAAGGAGAGAATTGTTTCTCAAAGAAAATGTCACTTTAGCTCTGATTTTAGCACCTAAAAGTGAATGCGACACAGAATGCTCTAACTAATTCTCATAAATTAAGAGACAATATCAAATTTTCTATTATATTAATATCGTTTCGTTGCTCTAATAACGTCCTAACTAATAAAAACAGGGAAATAAAGGTAAAGTCGAATATCCACTTTCAATTAATAATTCGAATATTTCATAATTATTTTACCAATACCCAACGACTCGTTTATAGTTTTTAAATTTTAACATATTAATTCTATGAAAACTTACAAATCACTTCTATACAAAGTTATACCCAAGATCCCAGCAATTAAAAAAATTAATATGTTAAAGATTTTATTCCCACGAAAAGGAAGCTGATCGAGCAAGTATCTAGGGAATCCCAGAACCAAATCCTAGTTAACCCAAACAATCCAGGTGGGTAGGGCTAGTGGGGATACCCCCCCGCAGGGCATAATCGGACAATTGTTATATGGAAGCACTTGATTGCTCTTCTAACTACCTGTGTTGTTGGTGGAAGCGGGACAAGCGTATCGGCAGACGTTTAATTAGGTGCCTCTGCTCTAAACTGATTTTCGGGGCTCTCAATGACGCTGTGCCTCCACCCACCCTCACCTTCCAGTCCCTCTTCCTGCTCCGATCGAGAGTAGTACTTACTGCTAGTCACTGATTTACGACTATAACTTGCAGTGGCTCGCAGTTGACGTCGCTGTCGGCGGCGGCGCTTTAGTTATCGCATGGAAAGCGATTTTTCCAGCCAAATAACGGTCGCGTGGCTAATTCAGTTCACTTGCAACGATCGAGGAGAAAGCATCAATCATGTCCAAAGGATCGGTTCTGCCGCAATATATTGCTGGGCTGTCGGCCAGCTTCGGTGCCCTTTGCATGGGCGCCAGCATCGGTTGGTCCTCACCAGTGGAGTCGATGATAACGCAGAGCTATGACTACGGCTTCACGATCACATCCAGCCAGTTTGGCTGGATATCCTCGCTGCTGACACTGGGCGCCACAGTGATCTGCATACCAATCGGTTTTTCCATCGACTGGATTGGACGCAGACCCACTATGTTGGCACTGATTCCGCCCTATATGGTCGGCTGGGTCCTGATGATCTGGGCAAATAACGTGGCCATGCTGTACTGCGGACGCTTCATCCTGGGCATGTGTGGCGGGGCCTTTTGTGTCACTGCGCCTATGTACTGTACGGAAATCAGCCAGACGGCTCTTAGAGGTACCATCGGCGCCTTCTTCCAGCTGCTAATCGTGTCGGGAGTGTTCTATGGTTATTTGGTGGGAGCCTTCTTACCCCTGTTAACCATTAACATCCTGTGCGCCATCTTGCCCCTGATCTTTGCCCTCGTGCACTTCTTTATGCCGGAGTCACCGGTTTACTTGGCCATCAAGGGACGAAATGAGGATGCTGCCGCCGCTCTGCAGTGGCTCCGCGGCAAGGATGCCGACATCGATGACGAGTTCAAGGAGATTATGGAGGAGACCCAGAGGCAGAATGACCAACCCAAGGTATGTATTTAAGAGTTCATTTAAAGGTTCATATGATCAGGGAACTGAAAATAATAAAATATTCAATTTGAATGTCCGTTAGGCCCAGCTTTCTTAACCTTGCCAGAGTCATGAAAATAATTCAGCTTTCTTTATCTTTATATTTATTTATACTCCTTATCAGTAAGTGTCATGTCATTGAAATTAAAATACAGGAACTAACTAGTGCTCAGATAGTGTCCTACAAGGGCTTTCAACTACTTAATTATGTAAACAAAATCTATATATTTTATTTGATACCTTTCTTATCATTCTAAATTTCAGACCAATATCCTAGTGGCCCTGCGTCGCCCTATTGTCTTGAAGGGTCTCGGCATTGCTGTGCTGCTGCAGGTGTTCCAACAGTGGACGGGAATCAACGCCATCCTGTTCTACTCCAGCTCAATTTTCGAGGACACAGGCTCTGGTATATCCGGCAGCTTGGCCTCGATCATTATCGGAGTCACCCAGGTTCTCAGCACGCTGGTTGGAGTGCTTATTATCGACAAGGCTGGCCGGCGGATTCTGCTCCTGGTCTCCGGTCTCCTGATGGCCGTGACCACTGCCCTCATGGGCGTATACTTCCAGCTAAAGGAGAGCAGTCCGGGATCAATGGACAACTTTGGGTGGCTGCCCATCTCTAGTATCTGCATCTTCATTGTGTTCTTCTCAATCGGATTCGGGCCAGTGCCGTGGCTGGTCATGGCCGAGCTCTTTTCGGAGGATGTGAAGAGTGTGGCTGGATCGATTGCCGGCACCAGCAACTGGCTGTCGGCCTTCATGGTCACGCTGCTCTTCCCGATCCTCAAGGAGGGGATTGGCCCAGGGCCCACCTTCTGGATCTTCACCGTGATCGCTGTGCTCTCCTTCCTCTACTCGCTGTTCTTCGTGCCGGAGACCAAGGGCAAGACGATAATCGAGATCCAGCACATACTCTCCGGCGGCAAGATGCCGAAGACAGAAGACGAGACTGTCAAGACGTGAGGCTGCTTAGGCGCTAGGATACTATTTTTCATGTTATCTCTTTAAGCCAATAGGGAAATGTTATGTGTAAGATGTGACGATCCTGATCAATAAAGTTAAATATATATATTCAACACAAAATAAAGTAGTGATATAATTTATTTTATAAAAACTTTACAAACTACAGCCAAAGAAAATCTTATGCAGACCGAAAATTCAATATTTAAGATAAACCTATTGATTTGGGTTTACATTTTCAAGAAAATTTATTTGGGGAAAAGCACTGATAAGTATTCAAAACCAAATCCGCTAAGCTTTTCCCGCCATTCACAGTGTGCCCAGTCGGTGCTTGATATTAAAGACTAGACGCGTGCATTACAGAGTTATTGCTGGTCACACTCCACAGCCGGCTGCCTTTCTTTGTTAAGTTTATTTTAATGAAGTTTCTTGTTTCGCTCTTAAAGTGATTGTGGTAGGCCTTCCCAATTAAAAGTCAAACTCTGTGAATAAGTTATTATAAATACATTCATGAGCCGGGCTTACTGAATAGCATCCGTTCCGCGTAAAAAGGGTGGGCGCACAGGTGGTTCGACCCCAAGTAATTTCTTTTCTTGTGTCCAACAAAAACCGGTGATTCCCCGAGTTTGTGCTTCGAAGCAACCCTCCTCGGCATTACGAAATCCAGCAAGCTAGTGATCGGGGGACACGTCAGCAATAACCGGCCCGAACGTCGTCGGTGCCAGTTTGAGAAAACACTCCTCGAGAAAAGGGCACGAATGAAACAGCTTCCGTGCATAATCGAACGATTTTATTTTACAATATTCTTGCATCGCGAAGAGTAAGTATAGCGGACTATAGCAGCTCACCATGGGCGACAGCGGGGACAACATGCAGGCCATCGAAATAAAGGTGGGTTCTTCTTCCTCGTGCCTTCCCTGCGTATTGGATTTCCATCAGCATTGTGCTCCTCCCCACAGCCTCGCGACTATCAATTGCGTCTGGTGGACTACATAACCAAGCATAATGGCATTATCTACTTGCCCACCGGATCCGGCAAGACCTATGTGGCCATCCTGGCCCTCAAGCGCTTCTCGCAGGACATGGATAAGTGAGTTTGGATTAGGCTGCTCTTTGATAAGCCCCCTTGCTGATTTGTTTACTTTTCCCATTTCATCAGAACCATCGAGAATGGCGGAAAGCGGGCCCTCTTCATGTGCAACACCGTGGAGCTGGCTCGCCAGCAGGCAGTGGCCCTGAAACGCCACACCAACTTCAAGGTCGGATTCTATGTGGGCGAGCAGGGCGTCGACGATTGGCCCAGAGGCAAATGGACGGATGAAATTCGCGATAATCAAGTGAGTGACCAGCTAGAGAAATAAGAAAGGAAATGGGGGTTGGGGGAAGCGATGACGTGTCGCAGCTGCATATCGGCACGTTTGGAATACATAAAAGTACACACATACACTACAAATGTATATACATATGCGGTCTTGGTTGCTCGAGGGAAATAGGATCAGCATTTTTACAGCCGCACTCGGAATTGGATTTCAATGAGTTATGAGGCGTCCACTCGCATTTCTCTTTGTTTAATGGAGCTTCTACATAAACTCAAGTACTTTTGGTTTTTAAACTTCCAAAGATCATGTTTTTAGAGTCCAAACAATACATGTATATGTTTCTTATCTGCAAACTAATACTTAATATTTGTAAGAGGTTCAAATGCTTATCACATTTGATGTGGGGGTTGAAATATAGAATCAAAACTGAGGGATAAGCTTGCCTAGAAAAAGACAAATGGATTCTCTAGGCTTTATTGGCTGGAAAAAGAATTGAAAGTTTCTCAGTTTGCATTTCAAACCATATCATATAGCTGCCATACATGTTTGATAAATTTTGAAAAAAAAAAAGTCTAACTTGGCTGTTTTTCAACATTATTGCATCATTTTTGAGATATAGCCATTTTATAATGTTTCAGAATTTTGGTTTTGATTTTATGAAAATCGGACGGCAATATCTTATAGCTAGAAACGATCGGAAAATTAATAGAAAAATTTTAAAACTTCGTTGTTTTTCAACGTATTTTTATCTACTCTGAGATCTGAGCTTCTTTTAATCGGCGTGCCGAAGTTTGCCTTCTTTCTTGTTTCAGCATACTTTACATGTTGTTCTTTACTTATTAACTAAACTTAAAGAGCATACATATTTGCGTTTTCTTTTTAACTCTTTGTATTCTTCGAGTGATGTTAGAAACAAAAGTTAGTTTGTTTTATAAGTTATCAAAACAAAACAAGCCTATTTTTGTGATGTTTTTCATTTAAATATTAATGAATGCACTCAAATATTTCGAAATCAGTTTTAGAATATGCTAGATTCTGTCAAATTCGCTTCTGCTGGTCTTCATCAAGGACACGCCGGAACATAGTGATATATGTATGTTGAAAGCAAAGATTTTAGAGAAGCTTTACATTCCCAGAGAAGCTAGTAATTCCCATAGCCTAATATCTATGCTTACAACCTACATAAAAAGCATACCCTTCAGGACCATAACAATTGAAACTATAACGATTTACCACGTTACTTTTAATAGGTTCTGGTGGGCACCGCCCAGGTGATTCTTGACTTGTTCGCTCAGCGGTACCTGGAACTCGGCTCCGTGAGCATTGTCATAATCGACGAATGTCACCACGGAACTGGCCATCATCCATATCGCGAGTTCATGCGGCTCTTCCTGTGCGTTGGCCAAGGCCAGAAGCTGCCACGCGTTGTGGGCCTCACGGGAGTCCTGATCAAGGGTAATGAAATCAAGCAGGTGGCTAAGATGCTCCAAGAGCTTGAGACGACGTATCGTGGAAAAATCATAACCGTATCCGACTCAAAGGAGATGGAGAACGTGATGCTGTAAGGACCACGGGCTCCTTGATGCGAATCCCTCACGATATTCTCTCTTTTCCCCGCTTTGTAGGTACTCCACCAAGCCCAAAGAGTATCTGCTGACGTATCCTGCGCACATCCACGCCTTCCAGGTTGTGGTCAGAATTAATGAGAATATTGCGAGCTTCTTTAAGTGCTTGGACACAATGAACATTGGCAAGCAGCCGGTGCGCAAGTCCAAGGGATTGCAGGCGCAGCGCGATCCGCACAAGAAGGGAGCTATCAAGACGCTGTTCAACGACTTCCAGTTCCAGATGAAGGAGTATGGTCTATACCCCGCCTCCATAGCCATTGTATCGCTGATTGTCGAGTTCGAAATCAAGAAGCGCCAGGCAGAGACACTCTCCCTGAAAACCATGTACAGAGGCGCCATTGAGGTGTGCGATTATATTCGGCACCTGTTGGATGCCAAGCTGCACGACTTGGTGGATGAGGACAGCTCGGTGGACACGGAGAATGTCATCATGACCTTTTCCGCCCCGAAGGTGCAGAGATTCCTGCAATATCTCAAGAAGACATTCGCCGGCAAGCAGCCAAAGGACATTTGCTGTCTGGTCTTCCTGGAGCGCCGTTACTCCTGCAAGTGCATTCTCGGCATGCTACTGGCCTTCATCAAGGACTCGCCGGAGCTACGCGATGTGTTGGTGCCACAGTTTATGGTGGGCCGCAACTCCATTGCCCAAGATTTCGAGAACGTCCTGGAGCGCAATTTTCAGAAAACGGTGGGTGGCGCCAAGGTCCTTCCATAACATCTTCCAGAAGCTTAGCTATTTTCCTTTCCAGGCCATCCAGCAGTTCCGGGATGGCGAAGCCAACCTAATGGTCTGCTCCAGCGTACTGGAAGAGGGCATCGATGTGCAGGCCTGCAACTATGTGCTCATCTTGGATGCCCTCAAGACCTTTAACATGTACGTGCAGACGAAGGGGCGAGCTCGCTCCAAGGAGGCCCAGTTCGTGCTGTTCGCGTCAGAGGTGGAAACAGCCAAGGTCTCGCAGCAAATTGGCCAGTATCGCGTGGCCCATGCCGAAATTGCCGAGTATCTGAAGGATCGGGTTTTGGACCGAGCCGAACCCCAACTAGACGAGATCACCGAACACTTCCGGGACATAATCCCGCCGTACAAGAACGAGCATGGCGCCCTGCTTCTGCCCAGTAGCGCCCTCATCCTGCTCCATCGCTATTGCCAGAGCCTGCCGTCGGATGCCTTTGGCTTCGTAGTTCCGTGGATCAACTTGCTCGACGACAGCGAGCGCCGTCAGCTCTTCGGCGAGGCTGCGGCTCGAAAGCCCGTGGTCTCCATCACTCTGCCACTCACTTCCAGGCTTAAGGACACGATTTATGTAAGCTACACCTGAAGGGGCGCTGCCACCGAAGTTCTTAAGCTGCTTTCATTTTTTCAGAGCGATCCCATGGACTGCGTGAAATCTGCTAAAGTTTCGGCCGCCTTCAAGGTCTGCAGGCAGCTGTATCAAATGGGAGAACTCAACGAGCGATTCCTGCCCTTCACTCTGAAAGAGCGAATGACCGCCATTGCCGACATCCACTTTGAGCACTGGAAGAAGTACGGCGACGATGGTGAGTGCCTCAAGCAGTGCTCATTCATGTAAGTGAGAGTGAAGCAACATTTCGTTCATTTCAGTGACTGCGGTGGGCCGCAAGGAGGCTACCAAGCTACAAACCTACAAGACCGCCTGTCCGGCGGAGTTCTTCGACGCCCGACCCCGCGTGGGTGAGGTGTGCTACGCCTATGAGATCTGCCTGCAGCCGCGTTTCGAGAAAAACGATTACACGGAACACATGTATCTAAACCTCCAGACGGCCAGCAACTATGCCCTGCTGCTGCGCAAGAAACTGCCCCGTTTGGCGGAGATGCCGCTGTTCAGCAACCAGGGCGAGGTGAGTGTCCGCGTGGCGGAGACTCCCGTGGAGGTGGTCATTCAGAACGAGGAGCAACTGGAGCTACTGCATCAGTTCCACGGCATGCTGTTTCGCGATATTCTAAGGATCTGGCAGCCGTACTTCGTGCTGGACCGACGTGGCAAGGAGAACTCCTTTCTGGTGGTTCCCATATCCGTGCTGAGCGATGGTCAGCGTAAGGGTATCGATTGGCCATTGGTCACAAGGTTCCAGAAGTTGCCCCGCCCGCAGAAGGTCAGTGTGCAGCAGCGCAAGCAGCAGCCAGCCCCCCGGCCCGAGGATTTCGAGGGCAAGATCGTGACTCAGTGGTATGCAAACTACGAGGAGAAGCGCATGTTGGTCACCAAGGTGCACAGGGAGCTCACTCCCTCCAGCTTCATGGAGAAGAACCACCTGGACAAGACCTACTATGAGTTCACCATGTCCAAGTACAGCAACCATATCGGGGACGTGGTGCACCGCGACCAGTTCCTGATCGAGGTAAGGGAAGTCACGGAGCAGCTCAACTTCTACGTCCAAAACCGGGTCAAGACCTCGGCCCAAAGCAAGGCCAGGGCCAAAGTGGTTCTCATACCAGAGCTGTGCTTCAACTTTGCCTTTCCCGGCGACCTCTGGCTGAAGGCCATATTCCTGCCCAGCATTCTGCGGCGCTTGCATTTCCTCCTCCATGCCGAGGCCCTGCGCAGGCGATTCAATGCCCATCTCGGCCTGGACAAACTGCCCATCAACGGAGTGGCTTACAGGCCCAAGGCCCTGGAGATAGATTGGTCGCTCAAGAGAAACGTGGACCCCCTGGGCAATGCCGTGGCCAACGAGGACTTCGAGGAGCCGCGCTCCTTGCTGGAGCCGCTGCCCACAAAGTCCATTGTGACGGAGATGGAGAACCTCAAGATCACCGACTTTGAGAATTCCTGGCAGCAGTACATGGAGCCGAGGGATCTGTCGCGGAACATCATGAACATCTATCCGGTGGAGCTGAGCTACTACTACAACTTCACGCAGGGTCACGTGTCAAAGATCGACGAGATGGAGTTCGCGGACAAGCAGTTCTGGACGGAGACGCAGTTCAAAATGTCCAATAGGAATGTATACGGCACTAGGTCGGCTGCAAAGGCCAACAATGACCTGCCGGCCTTGATGCCCGCCACCTCGACAGCTGTTCCCTGCCCGGAAAGCCGCCTCTCCGTCCTGCAAATCAGCCAGTCCGATGAGAACATTACGCCAGCGGAGCAGGGACAATTTCTGGCTGCCCTCACATCGGCAGCGTGTTCGGATGTCTACGACATGGAGCGCTTGGAACTGCTGGGCGACTCCTTCCTCAAGCTGAGCGCCACGCTTTACCTGACCAGCAAGTATTCGGACTGGAACGAGGGCACCCTCACGCAGGTCAAGTCCAAGCTAGTGTCGAACCGGAACCTGCTGTACTGCCTCAGCGAAACGGACATACCGACGAGGATCAGCAACTCGCTCTTCACTCCGAAGTACACTTGGATACCGCCCAGCGTTAGTCTGCCGCACAACGTGCTGGCGCTGTGGCGAGAGAAGCCGGGTCTGGCGGAACTAGTGGGTCCACACAATCTGCGCGCTTTGGTGCTCAGCGAGGAGGAGTCGCTGGCCAAGGGCAGCTGTGACGAGCTTACCTATCGCAACTTCGTCGAAAGCTGCCAGGGCAACGCGAACAGCCACTACGCTGGCGCCGACTTCTCCGCCGAGGTGAGCTTCTGCGTGGGAGAGACCAAGATCGCCGACAAGGTGGTGGCCGACACCCTGGAGGCGCTGTTGGGCGTGATCGTAAAGAACTACGGACTGCAGCACGGCTTCCGGATGCTGGAATACTTTGGCGTGTGCAAGGCGGATATTGGCAAGCCGCTCTCCCAGCTGCTGGACCTCAGCTTGAGCGGCGACAGGATGCGGGCCAATGTGACCACCACGGAGATCGATGGCTTCCTCATCAACCACACCCATCTGGAGGAGAATCTGGGCTACACGTTCAGGGACCGGGGATATCTGCTGCAGGCCCTCACCCATCCTTCGTATCCCACCAATCGCGTCACCGGCTGCTACCAGGAGCTTGAGTTTGTGGGCGACGCCATCCTGGACTTCCTCATCTCTGCGCACATTTACGAGAACAACGTCAAGATGACCCCGGGCCAGCTCACGGATCTGCGTTCGGCGCTGGTCAACAATACGACCCTGGCCTGCATCTGTGTGCGGCACAAGCTACACTTGTTCATCCTGGCGGAGAATGCATTGCTATCGGAGACGATAGCCAACTTTGTAAGCTTTCAGGAGAGCCAGGGTCATCGGGTGACCAACCATGTGCGCATTCTGCTCGAGGAGAGCGACATTGAGAGCTCTCCCCTGGACTATGAAGATGATGATGAAGAAATGACCGGGATGACGGGAGCTTCGCCAGCTATCACGCAGCATGGAAAAGGGGATGCACCGGCCAAGGGCGAATATAATATGTCACAGAATGTGGATGTGCCGAAAGCCCTGGGCGATGTTCTGGAGGCGCTGATTGCAGCCGTTTACCTCGACTGCCGCGATCTCAACCGCACCTGGCAGGTCATCTACAACCTCTTGGAGCCAGAGATTCAGGAATTCTCGCGCAACGTGCCTATCAATCCGATCCGCCAACTCTACGAGCACAAGCTGGCGAATCCTGTCTTCGGCTCGCCCATCGTCGACCAGGAGAAGGTGATGATGAGCTGCCAGTTCACCTGCATGGAGAAAACCATCAAGGTGTACGGATTCGGCAACAACAGGGATCAGGCCAAGATGGCGGCTGCCAAGCACGCACTCCAAAAGTTGGCCAAATGCGATGCCTAGACGAGTGTGCTCTGAACGCTGTGTTTAACCACGAGGATCTCCATTGCGCTTTCAAAGGATATTTCGGTCTCCGAATGATCCTCTGAAAGCGGAATGAAGGTTATCATAGTTAAATACAAAGTAAAAACAAAGAAAAACATTATTCCTTCTGCAAATCAGTAATATTTTAAATATTTTTTTACCAATTTTCATGCATTTTTCGTAGGCCAGTTTAAAAAACTGTTTCTACATTTTAAATTCATGCAAAACGTAGTTAGGTTCAATATAAAATTTACAAGTTTAGCATCTATTTTTGGTTATTTTAGAAACCAATTCGAATTTTATATATTGATATTTTTTATATAAAAAGTGGTTTACTTGTTCATAACAAACATCCTTTTGCACCCTAGGCTAAATCCCATAAACAAACTTTTTTATATTACATTAAAAAAAACGAAAAACAAACGTTTGTTTTAATGGTTTTGCGTTTTTATTTACCGCGTGCATGCCTTTGAGTTAGATTTACATTCGGCGACGTCGTCAACGACCTAAAGCGCCTCTTATTTACAATAAAAAAATGCCGAGTGCATTCTACTCCGCCCACTCCCATCGAGCCCTTTCCGACTGGCCTGGTGCTTCGAATTACAAACAATAGTAAGTAACAATCGGAGATATCCGTAATCAAGAGAAATCAAGATGGTTAAGAGTACATAGTTTAAAACGAACAGAAGACGCACTATGCGCTTACATTTTGGAATGATTAATCTAGCAAAACGAAATACGAACCTAAAAAAAGGTGCGACACACACACACAAATACGGGGGATACAACTAAGGTGGAATGCGACGAGTGTGGACGCATTCCGGGTTTGAGATAATGTAGAGATTAATTTGCTCGCTCATCGAAGCGCACACTTCACACGCGACAGGTGCAATCCGGTTTGTTAATGCTGCGCTGTCGGGTCTGCAGGTTGCGCAGGGCGGCACCGCCGTACTGAATGCCGCTGCCTATGCGCTCGGGATCCAGCTCCCCCGTCTCAATTTTGGCCAGAATGGTCTTCGAGCACTTGAGGAACGCCTCCTCCACGTTCTCGCCCGTCTTGGCGCTGGTCTCCAAGAAGATGAGCTCTGCGTGGGGCGACGCGTTATCAACACAATACAGAAATGTACGTCTAGCTAACAAACCGTTCTCCTGGGCAAAGGTGCTGGCTTCCAGGAAAGTAACATCGCGCGCCTCCTCCAGGTCCTTCTTGTTTCCCACCAACAGAATCACAATGTTTGGACTGGCCAGGGTGCGAGCATCATTCAGCCAGTTTGTCAGGGCATTGAAGGAGTCCCTCGATGTGGCATCGTAGACGAGGAGGGCCCCGGCAGCGCCTCGATAGTATGACCTCGTCACCGAACGGAATCTCTCCTGCCCGGCCGTGTCCCAGATCTGCAGCTTCACCGATTTCCCACCAACGTTCACGATCCGGGAGCCAAATTCCACGCCAATGGTGTGCGAGCTGTCGTCTTTGACTGGCAAAAATGTTTGTAAATTGAGATTCCTGGATTTGCAGGCTGAAAATGCACCCTGACTTACACTTGCTCTCGATGAAGTGATGCAACAGACAACTCTTGCCACTGCCCGCACTGCCGATGATCAGGAACTTGAACAGGTAATCTAGGTAAGTGCCCCGCACCAGAATTAATTAGAAATAGTCACTAATTAGATATCTCTGTAGTGACAAACCGTATGTTTCCGACATTGTTTTTGTTCGTCTTCTGCGTAGTTTTGGCTTCTTTGTCTGTGTTTATGGGAAGTCCCCAGGCCTGTTTTCGGGCTGGTCGGTCTGCAGGTGCGGATGGGCACCAGAAAGTGCACAGGATGCAATCGAAATCCGCAGTATCCGACGGTGGAAAGCGCGTTTAAACAATTAACAAATCAAAAATTGCGTTAAATGGTCTATTAGAGCTGTAAAAACATCGATGGTACTATCGATATTATCGATAGTGGCTGGGCTGCGCGATACCTCGATTTTTTTTTTCCACCATCGATGTATCGCGTTTTTAATTTATAATCATGTTTTCGTTTATAATTATAATCAATAAAAATAAAATTCATTCATTTAGTCATTTCATTGCTTGGTATTTCATTATAAGTTTTAATGTTCTCGATTTTAGCATCAGAAAGCAAACGATAATGGCTTATAACGACATACGAGAATTTTTAAGTTTTCTAACTAATGAATAAAAAAAAAGTATATAAGTTATTATTTTAGTCAAAATCTTTTAAATTTTTAACCTTTGTGTTTTTATGTGTTTTTAATAGTTTAATAAATTATATGGTTTTTGTCACAGCTGTATTCATACCTCGCAATTAAAAAATTTAAAGCAAATACGCTTAATATACAAAATAAAAAATTAAATACTAATTCGATTGATACTATCGAAAATATCGATGGTTTGGACTATCACTATCGAAAACATCGAGTAGGGGCACTATCGATGTTTTTACAGCTCTATGGTCTATGAATCGTCGTTCAGTAAGGCTGTTGCAGGTTAACGGGAAAAAACCTAGTTTGTGGGTGTGACCAGGTGCGGCTATAAAGGTGATTCATACGGCGATTGGACAGTTGTTTACTTTTAAAATCCTGATAAACAAATTGTTGGAGAACTAATTTCATTCATTATAGGGTCTTCCCACACACCGTCAAAGCGCATCTGGCATCCGTTGAACAAACGGTCCATAAGGTTTTGCCGTTCCGAATTTTCTCAATTGGCCCTGCATCAAAGCGCATCTAAATGTAACGACCGTTTGTTTGGCGATAGTTCTTCGGTGCAACTCTGAAAATTTGACCATCACTACGAAAGTGTATACACACTTGGCGAGAAACAAATGAGATATGGAATTTAAAACGTGGCGCCAAAGCTACAAGCATGCCCAAAATAGATGTTGGCGTTTTTCGGTATATTCTTGCCCCAATATGTCCCCAATTGTTACTATTTAATATAAACCGCCTACCTCTACCTTATTTTAAAGATTTTGGATGCCTATACCACCTATAGACACTTTTCGGTGAATTTGCTCTTTGTTAAAGAAAAATCATTAGAAAAACTAAAATTCCATGTCATTTAATTCATTTAAATTTATTGCGGATAAATTCTGACGCAATCTGTGCCTTTTGCTGTTGTACAACAGCCAAAATAGTTGGTAAATGCTCCATTTCAAATTTGCAACTGCCAATTCGACCGCCTTTGTTTACGTTTTCATGAGCCACAGCTGATCGATCAGCTGTTCGGATGCAGATGCACTTTGATGCAGCTCTGTGGGAACACGAGTTTCGCATCTGCGAAAAATCCCAAACGTTCCTCGCAGATGCGCTGTGTGGGAAGACAGTATTAGTCCAATTAAGATGGGAAAATTAAATTATTACTTTATTTCCCCGTGGCTTAAAGAAAGTTCCTATAATCCCAATAAACAATACAATTTCGAAATAACGTTCTTCCTTGCAGAGAACGGATGGGAGCCATTTATTCTTCTAAATCCAGATGCTCTCGTCACCCAGATTTCCTGCTATATACAAGTTTTATACATTTATCCTAGGAATCCTTTTGTTTTTCGGGAACATAGTCCTGATAGCAATTAATAGGATCCTTTGCTGTGAAAACCGAGTAGGCCAATTTGCTGCCCTTGAAGTTCTGCAAACCCAGAAAAGGTAAATTCCATGAAATAGTACTTCTGATAAGAACTTGGTGCCTACCTTCATGTCGCCGGAAATCAGGGACCACAGGTAAACAAAGACTGCCGGTATTACTGTGCAAAGGACAAACAGCTCGAACGTGTTTAATTCACCGAAAACAGAGACATTCATTGTGATGTATTAAATCGTAAGTACTTTTTTTGGCCAAACGATCTGAATTGTTGATGACAAATTTGTGGTTCTCACTAGAGATGGAAAATCACCGATGTTTGCCGGGAGTTAATACAAAAAAATCGATGAATAATAGAAATTGGAAAAATAAATAAATAAATAACACATTTTTTTCAATTCGGAAAGTTGTTCTGTGTTCGATTTTTAAAGTTAATTAATGGTAATTAAAAAAAATTAATTAGTAAAATATTGACCATTTTTGTGAAGGGTCATACTGCCGTAGTATTTTTTAGTACATTCGAGCCGTACATCTATTGCGAATCTTTCTGTTTTCTGTCCAGGAGAAAAGTAATTTATTCGACGAAAATATGGCTTTCCGCATCCCTTTTGGCAAGAAGCACGCTGAAATCGCGTCGTCCTTGTGAGTATAAATAAGCTACATCGCCTCGTGCATCCTGGAACCACAAGAATTCCTGTGAACGCGGACCGCAGAGCACACATTGCATAACCGCCACATAGAACTCCAAAATAATGTCTCTCACTTTGTAGCATCCGATCTGGAGCTGGATTCGGTGGAGCTGCTGGCCTGGCGGTGCTCTACTACACCGACTGGAAGGTGGTCCTGCAGTATGTGCCCATCTACGGATCCAAATTCGACAAGAGCGAGTAATTTCGACTTGGTCAAGCGCAGACCCCATTTAGCCTCGATGTTTTGCTTGGTGGAATAAATTAAGTTCAAACGACTTTCGTGTGTGTACAAAATGTTTATTACGGGAAAACTCGTATATTACAAATAACATCGTACAAAGGGCCACGAGAACCTGTTAGATTGTTAGTGTTCCTTCAACATACTTTTTCCTTCCTAGCTAACTAGTCGCTAGTGCTTAAGTAACCTGGGCTTAGGACCTACGTTAATAACTAGCCTATTTTGATTAGGGATTGTATAAAAAGTACGGCGAACTGCGCATTCGAGCGGGAGAGGAGTACAAAACTAATTCTTTTTCAAAAAGAGCATTAGGAGATTGCGAATTGGAAGCCCGAATCGACCGGCGACTTAAACTAATTTTGACAAGTAATTTGGAATTTCGCTTAATAAATTCTGGTTTGTCCTGTTGAAAGGCTGCCTATGGATCCGGTTCGACAAAGGAGGCGGGAAAGAGTCCGGTTTTGTGAGTGCGCGCATGCGTGCCCTTGTACCAGCCGTTCTTCTGCTTGCGCTGCACGTAGATTATGTCGCCCACATGCAGCTCCAGTTCGATGTCGCTGTTGGGTGGATACGGCACAATGCACCTGAAGCGACTGCAAATACAGATATTGTCAATTTTTCACCCAACTCCTTAGTATCTCGATGAAAGCTTACCTTTCCCTTGTGCAGTAGGCTGACTTGGTGGTGGCACTGGCCTTGATGGCTGCCTCGGTGATCACATTGCTGCTGGGACACAGCACATGGCCCGCATCCAGGCTATGCGACTTCCGATGGCTGGGTGCAATAATCATATTGGCATGCAACTGCGACTGGCCACCTCCTCCACCTGCAGTCAGCGCCTGCTGCTGTCCGCCTGCTGAGTAGATGGTTGGAGTCACGGAAGAGGCGGGTGCTAGGGGTGGCGGTGAAGCCGCGTTGCTGTACATGCTACGAAAGGTGGCTGCATCTAGGGATTGCCTTGCGCTGCGTTAAATTTCAATAGTTAGTGGGGTTTGTAGCCTCTTGGGAATCTAATCAACGAACCAAATTAACTGCGGACGCTCCTTGTTGCTCTTAATGCGCTGGGATCCGTAGGAGACACTGGTACTGGTGGGTGCCAGCAGCTGCTTGGGCAGAAACGGTTGCTGTTGTCCTGCCGACGGAGTAGCTGCTGCTGTTGTTGTGGGGGTCTCATTAAGTGGCTGACTGTGCTGTAGTTGACTGGGACAGGACCCGGATCTGAAGGAATACAAAATCACACATTAACGTCAAATTGAATATGATATTCTGCCAAGCACTTACCTCACGTGCACTGGATGTAGTTTTGCTGTTGGTTTAGTTGTGTTTTCAAGATTGGGACTGATGGCTTCCTTCGGTGCTTGCTGCAGCGATGCTCCCGGTGATTTGGAACGCGTCTTCATATGCGTTAGACGTCGCATCAGGCCCACTGCCCCGGAGGAACTGCTGCTGCTCGAAGCTGCGGCGGTGGCGGCTGCAACTTCCTGCTTAGGCTCCGACTTTCTGGTGAACAGCGCCTCCACCGGCTTTGTCCACACGGAGGAGCAGCTCGTGGTCGTGGCGTTAGTCTGCTGCTGGCGTGGCGGCAAATCCGGTGGCTGCATGGGCAGCATGTTATTGAGACGCACATCTTGGGCGACCGGTTGCTGTTGTGGGTGCACCTGTTGGGCATCCGTGCTCTGGGGAATGTACTTCCACTGGTGCATTAGCTGCTGCTGGTCGCGGGTGCGCAGGGGCGTCAGGTAGTTGCCCGGAAAGACCCCAGTTATATCCAGCCAGTTTTTGCCCTTAAACCAACCGTCAACACACCGTTCGGTCACAATGTAAACGCATCCCTTCTTGAGTTCCAGCTCGTCTGTTTGTCGCGGCTTGTACGGGAAGAGGGCCAAGTATCCCCACGGCAGAGTGGGCGGCATTTGCTGCTGGACATTAGTCTTCAGCACGCGCGACGACTGCGAGGCGGAGGTGGGCTTGGAAGCCACTTCCTGGCGACTTAGCTCGTGCGGCAGACTGAGGATTTCAGCCGAATGGCGGTTTGTCTGCAGCAAACTCAAAGGAGCTCCTCCTCCGAGCAAGGCATTCAGCGAGTGCCGTTTCTCCTTGGCTCCCTTGTCGCGGAAGCGAACAGATCCCGATCCAGAGGCGACCATATGTTGGGGCGTGTTCGGTAGCGATGCCTGATGATTCGGGCTGCAATTATTCGAGCTGGATGTGGAGCTGGAGTTACTGCTAGCCGGCGTGCTGTTGCTGTTTGAGGATCCCGAGCTGGACTCCGTGACGACTGTGGGATCGATCAGGGGAACCGGAGGGAGCGCACGCTGACCCTGCTGTTGCGGGGGATGGCACGGTGGATGGTTGATCACTCCGCTCTCCAGCAGCTTCTTAGCCGCTGCGTTTAGCTCGACAAATGCTATCGGGAATATGCCGATTGTTTGGCCGATGCGTCCCTCGGCCCAATTGTGATCGACACGGCGCAGGACATGGATGACCGTGCTCTTCTTAAACTCAAGGCATCCCTCTTCATCGTTGGGCCCCATCTTAAAGTCGTACATGGCAATGCACTGCGGCATGGG
The DNA here is from genome assembly GCF_030179895.1 of Drosophila kikkawai. NCBI lineage: Eukaryota > Metazoa > Arthropoda > Insecta > Diptera > Drosophilidae > Drosophila > Drosophila kikkawai. The sequence goes on from NC_091729.1 coordinate 9,880,171, forward strand.
CAGCGGCACCGACACCTTCACGTAGTTGATAGGGAAGGTTCCCTCCTGGCCATTCGCCTGGCCCACGAACCAGTTGTTGTCGATGCGGTGCTTTAGTAGTATCAAATCCCCCTTCTTGAACTTTAAGTCGCTGGCTTCGCTGGAGGCGAAATCGAAGAGAGCATAGGCGTGGGGGAGTAGGAAGCGGCGCTGCTTCTGGCGTGCCGGCTGAGGTTGTGGCTGCTGCTGTGATGGCGGCTTCTTTTGGACGGGCGTGGCCGTCGATTCCGCAGATGACTGCGATTTCTGCTTTTCCGGCTGAGATTCGGACTCCTCGCTCTTGCTGTCGCCCTTGCCAGTGGCTGCGGACTGTTTCATGCCTACGGACACAGGGTGGGGAAGAACAGAGAAGTGGATAGTTATAGTTATAGTGGTGGCAAAGTAAAAGCAGTTCAATTGCCAATGCCAGTTAGCCGCACTTTCAGCGAAGGCTGAGAGTGCGATTGGTGTGGGCGGCAGCGTTATTACCTTCCAATATTCGCATCAGCAAAACGTTTGGTGGGAGCTCGTCAATTCTCACCGAGACCAGAATGCGGCATTCCGGACAGCGCAGTTTGTGCTGGCTGGCCACAATGTCCTGCAACAAAGAATTTGCATTAGTTCCCAGGGAAAACCCATTGCATTCCATTACACTCACCTGCAAGCACTTGCGACAGAAGGTGTGCTGGCAGGGCAGCACTTTCGAGGTGGTGTCCAGCCGCTCCAGGCAGACGGAGCACTCCAACAGGTCGTTTAGCGTGTGCGCGTCCATCGCGATCACTTGTGCAAAGCGAAGCAAAAGCTCGACTCAAGGATGGTCACTATTTGAATTTCGTGCAGGGCAACATTCCAAAACGCCACTCATACACGCAAGCAGGCACACGCACACCAACACACTAGAACTGGCAATTCCAAGTCGCGCTTGGGAAATATGAATCTATTATTCGAATGGGTTGCAACTAATCACTACAGTTAGGCTTAAATGCTCTGATTCACATTATCACTTTGCTGGGCTAAGCAGCGTATTTAGACTATTTTTTTAAGTTTATTAAGTATAGCCGAAGCTCGTGGCCATTATGCTAAGCGGATATGTATGCACACGGATATAAACCAGCTTCTTGGGCACAGTTCGGGTCACACAGTTGTGGCCAGGGGAAAAAAATTAACAGCTTTTCAAGGCTCACGACTGCCACAATAATGGGACAAATAGAACCACAACATCTGTTGTCAAATTTGCATTTTTTTTTTTTTTGCCACTTTTATCTTGCTCTTAAGGCTATTTATTTAATTTATAAAATTGTTCAAATCCCCTCCTAAACTTATGTTTCGTGCTGTTTTGATTTTAGTGTGACCTGTTCTCGCGGTAGAGATTTTCCGCCAGCGCATTCTTAGCCAGTGCTGCTAGTCGACGAAAACAGTGTTGGGTAAAACGAAATCCCTTTTGTTTTTTATTTCAACCAAAACACGTGTGTCTTGGCCTGAAAGTGCCGTAAAATTAAATTTTAATATATTTAAAAGGCAAGCGGCGCAATCAAGCCACCATGCCGAAGGTACGCAGCACCCCGGGCAAGCCCCGGACGCAGGGATTCAACCACTCCAACCACTCGATGAACCCGGAGCGTTCCAAGGAGGGACTCAAAGGGGTCGCCCACCCCCGTACCAAGGGCACGATCAAGCGGCTGCAGATGTACCGTAACTTCAAGGCCAAGCGCGATCGCACGGGAAAGATCCTCACGCCGGCCCCCTTCCAGGTGAGTTCCTTTCAACAGGTGGCATTGCAATTATTTGTCCCTGGGTTGAAATCTGTGTTTATGATTTTGATAACAAATCTACTGACAAGAATAGTGTTCAAGAACATTGTTTATTATAAAGCAAATACTTTACATATTCATATGCTTTAAAATTAATTTGAGAAACCCAGTTCATTTGGTTATTTAGTGTCTTTTAAATATGCTTAGTTGGCACGCCTCATCATTTTTAAACAGTTTTGTTTACAGAGATCTTGTTACTTTTGGTAGCAAGTTATGAAATTCAATCTCATTCGTAGATTAGGGAAATAAAAACTTAAGATAAGCGAAATGCTGTTCAGATTCAGGATTCCAATAATCGCAGCTAATATTCAATTTGGAAAAACGGCACTGCCGTAGATCTTTCGCACGTCGGCAGGATGAGCCCGTTTCATGCAGATAGGGCACTGACGCGAACGACGCAGAGCCGTGCGGATGCAACTGTTCCCAAAGAGATGACCGCAGCGCAGCGACACCAGACGATGGCCGCCCTCAGCCTGCCACTGGGACATGCAGATAGGGCATGAGGTGTCCTCGGTCATCCCATTTAGCTTGTCATTTAGTCCATTCAGCTCCTCGCTTAGGTCGTCAATGCTGTCCGCGCTCATGACATCATTAACCGCAAGCTCGTCTAACAAGGCCAAGCGGTCGCTCTCCAGTTCTTGAATAATTAACTGCATTGACTTCTCCTGCTCCTGAAACTTTTCCTGAATGGTCGCATAGTTGGACATTTCCTGTTGCAGCTGCAGTAGAATGCCCTCGCGCTCCCGGTTGAACTGCTCCATATGGATGTTGTGGCGCTCCGGCTGCCGGTTGCGCCCGGAGTTCTCCTGTTGCAGCTCCTCCACCAAATCGTTCATTTTCTGAGCATTCTGCTTCATCTGCTGCGATAGTGGAGCTTCGCCGGAGGAAGAGCTTCCGCGCTTCATGTTCTGCGACGATGTTGGCCTTTGGGACATTGTAAATCTACCTCTTTGTGATGCAGTTCTTCCCCTTTCTAAAACACGTGTGCGAACTTTAGTCTTTGTGCATTCAATTACACAAAACGCAATAAAATGGCAGAGTTGGCAGCCCGGTACATTAATCGGGGATCGACTGCAACGCAATAAGCTCGACTATCGCGATAGTATCGATGCGAATATCAATGGCGGTAATATTTGAATAAATTATAACAATGTCCTGTTTGTTAGTGAAAAATTAAGGTAATAGAAATATAATAGAAATCCAAGACAAACCTTTGAAAGTCGATGCTCTTGCTTCTAAAAACCAGTGAATATTGAGGTACAGTTCAGTGAATACTCTGTACAACTTTCTCAAAATGTCCTTCAAAGCTATACTAAAATTCATGTACATGTATTTTTTAGGGGCGCCTACCGGCTGGAACAATGGCTAGAGTGGAGCCCACACCCAAATGGTTCAGCAATTCCCGCGTCATCTCACAAACGGCACTGCAAAAGTTCCAGGATGAGATCGGCAAGGCTGTCAAGGATCCCTATCAGGTGATCATGAAGCCATCGCAGTTGCCAGTGACACTGCTGAACGAGGCCGCCAAATACAAGAGGGTTCATCTGCTGGACACCGAGAGCTTTGACAGCACATTTGGACCGAAGAAGCAGCGCAAGCGAGTCAGCCTTAAAGTGCGAGACCTGGAGGACCTGAGCAAAGCCGCGGATGAGCAACATGAAAAATACGACTCCGCCAAGGATCTGGATCTGATTCGGGAGGACACCGGCGAAAAGAAAGCTGTGCGAGATTGGGTATTCGGCGCCGGGCAGAGCAAGCGCATTTGGAACGAGCTGCACAAGGTGGTAGATGCGTCCGATGTGCTGCTCCAGGTCCTCGATGCTCGCGATCCCATGGGCACGCGCTCCAAGTACATTGAGGAGTTTCTGCGCAAGGAAAAGCCGCACAAGCATCTGTTCTTCATCCTTAACAAGGTGGACCTGGTGCCTGTGTGGGTTACCCAGCGATGGGTGGCCATCCTAAGTGCCGAGTATCCGACCATAGCCTTCCATGCATCCCTCCAGCATCCCTTTGGCAAGGGTGAGTAAATCCAATGAGAAATCTCTGAAAGATATTCAATCATCCTATCCCTTTGTAGGTGCTCTCATCAACCTGTTTCGCCAGCTCGGCAAGCTGCATCTGGACAAGAAGCAGATCAGCGTGGGCTTCATTGGCTATCCCAATGTGGGCAAATCCTCGGTGATCAATGCTCTGCGCTCCAAGAAGGTCTGCAACGTGGCTCCAATTGCCGGCGAGACCAAGGTGTGGCAGTATATCACGCTGATGAAGCGCATATTCCTCATCGATTGCCCCGGTGTGGTGTATCCGTCGGCGGAAACGGACACGGAGAAGGTGCTGAAGGGTGTGGTGCGTGTGGAGCTGGTAACCAATCCCGAGGACTATGTGGACACCCTACTCCAACGCGTGCGACCTGAATACATTTCGAAAAACTACAAAATCGAGCACTGGAACACGTCAAAGCACTTCCTGGAGCAGCTGGCCCAGAAGTCGGGCAAACTCCTGAAGGGAGGTGAGCCGGATGTCACGCAATCTGCTCGCATGGTGCTCAACGATTGGCAGCGCGGCAAGCTGCCGTTCTACGTCCCGCCAGAGGGATTCGCCGTTCCCAAATCCCAGGAGGGCAAGCAGACAGAGGTTGCGCCTGAAGATCCCAATGACGATGCCAAGTCCGAGGCGCCAACCTTTGTCAGCGAGTCGGTGAAGAAGGCACGCGAGTTCAAGCAGATTCAGGACTTCCGCAAGATTCGCGTAGGTCTTGAGTACGAGCAACAGGACGTGAAGGAGCTGGACCACATCGACTTGGAGCTCCTGGAGCAGCAGAAGGCCGAGCGCGCGGCCCGCAAGAAGGCACGCCTCCACAACCTTGGCGAAGAGGAGGAAGAGTCTAGCGATGGAGCCGACGATTTTTACTCGGAGGACGAGTACAACGAGGACCTGCAGCGCGTGGTGCACAAGAAGGCCAAGGCGAAGAAGACCCAGGCGCTGGCCATCACGTCATCCGGAAAATTCCGCATAGCCAAAATGCAGCCGGGAGATTCGGACGACGCTGGCAACAGCTCCGATGACGACGGCCCCAGCACCTCGAGGGCACCCCGGCTGACGGCCAAGCAGAAACGAGCCCTGGAGCGCAGCCAGAAGCGCAAGAAGATCGGCAGCAACTTCTACGAGATGACGAACGTGAAAAACCGCAATCGAAACAAAAAGAAGGACGCGTAACACACCACCTACGTTTACACTCTAGGCTATATTCTGTTGCAAGGAAAGAAAAACTACATATAAGAATCCAAGTAAACTGTTTGATCCTACTCGGCGCACTGATCTTTCTTCTTCAGTATCTTGCGGCCGCACAGATCTGTGCGGGTGCACGATGCGTGGTCGTCATCGTCCGTGCTGGCCTCCGAGTCGCTGGACTCCGTGTAGGATCCTATGCCCGGCAGCAGACCGATGCACTTTAATGCGCCTGTATTATATTTGTCTGTGATCAGCGTATTGGGCGTCGATGTGGGTGCAGTCTTCTCGGGTTCCTTTGCCTCATCCTCGGCTGTCTTGGCCAACTTGCTGGTGGTGGGCAGTTCGCCATTCTTTCGCTTGATGCCCTGGCCAAGTAACGACTTCTGAGTGCTGCGTCCAACAACGGCAGCTCCTGCGGATTTGGCCGTTGTCTTAAGCTCCGCCTGCAGTTTCTGTGGGTTCCAGATGATTGATTCGGTGGTATAAATGTGTTTAGTTATTATTACTTATGGGCTTTACCTTGTCCACGCTCTCCTCCTGCAGCTTTTCAACGCGATTGCGAAAGTCCCTTAGTTCCAGCTCCTCATCTCGCATTTGTTGACGCTCCGCGTTCATTTTGCGGGCATCGACCAGTTCTAGATACTGCACCTCGTCATCGTCTAGCCCGCGTATCAGGTTCTCTGAATATTGAATGTGTTTTATGGACCGGCTAATTGCAGTGTTTTGATCACCTACTCAGCTTGTGAGCCTCCTCGTACTCCATGTCCTTCTTATCCTTATTCTCTTTGAGGCGTTCGTACAATGAGCGTGCGTCGTAGGGCTCCTCGGGTCGTTCGACTGGATCTTCCGGTTGACGTACACGCTCCCATTCCTCCTGACGTCTCTGCCTTTGCTCGGCAGCCTCAGCTTCAGTCACAAAGCCAGAACTCATGTTTTATTTCACAAATTACTTTTTGCCAGGCCAGACCACGTTAAAAGTTTTCCAACACTCCGAAAACAGCTGAACAGCTGCCTACTTGAGATTTTCCAACACTCGAATAGAACAGAAAATTTTGTTTGTGTGCCATCCAAGTGCTGGAAAACGTTGAAGGGAATTCAAAATAAACAAGAAAGGAAGCTAACTTCGGCACGCCAAAGTTTGTATACCCTTGCAGATTGGTTTCGATGTTTATATTATAGATTTAAATGCTGAAAACACTCACAAAACAGAGTTTCATTAAATTTTACCTATACCTATTATGTTTACAGTTTGACAGTTTCAGTTTTACATTCCCAGTCTTACATATTGTATACATTTACCGATCGCTTCTATGGCAGCTATACGTCTCAAGCTATAAATAAATGCAAAAAAAAAAAATCGAAAAAAAAGTTGCCAATGAGAAGACCCCCTTAATATTTACGCAAAATTTTTAAACAAATTTTAAAGAAATATTGGAAGAAAAAAATTTGTGCCATTTATTGTGATAATTTCGGCGGGAAATAAACATTTTAGGGATGACAGATCTCAACCCGATGGCAGTGGAGGACGGTGATCGGATCTTGGCTCCGGGCTAGTTAAAACCCTGCAGCAGGCGTAAATAAGTAAAATATTTATAAATGCAATTTAAATATTTAAATGTAATTGATGGAACACACAAATATGAATCAATAAAAGATGGTGAAATCAATGTGCAATTTTTTTGTGAAGGCGGCATTTATCTGGGATCGTTTGGAGAAAAATCTAATTATTTTGAAAGCAAAATCTAAATTTTTAAATTTGTTTTCTGAATTTTAAACATTTTTTTCGGATCAATTCTTCTAAATTTTTAAACAATTGTTCTAAATTTTAAAAATATTTCTGAATTTAAAAATTTTTTTTCTAAATTTTTAACATTTTTAGATTTTTTATATTTATTTACGAATTTTTTTAGAATTAAACAAATTTTTTTAAAATATTTTAACTGCCAAATTTGAATTTGAATTTAACGACGATCAGTTTCAGTGTGCCCAGGTGCAGCTGTAAGATAACACCTAAATTTGGATTCAAAAGGTTTGAGTCTCCGCTAACTTGCGCCGGCTCCTAAATGGTTTTGAACTTGGACATTTTATAACAGCTTATACCAGTTTTCAGCTTCTTGCTGCTGATTTCTGTTCGCCTGTTACCCCAATTTGGGAAACGGGCAATTTGCTTGGAAATTTTCGGAAATTTTGATGGGCTGCTGGTGGGATGTTGTTGTAAGAAGGTTGTTGTTGCCATAAGCTATTGTTGCCGGCAACAAATAGGTATAAATGCATAAAATGAAATATAACATTTTATACCAATTATTATTTTTGCCCAAATGTTTTTATAACAGTTTATACCAGTTTTCAGTTGCTTGCTGCTGATTTCTGTTCGCCTGTTACCCCTGTTTGGAAAGCGGCCAATTTGAATGAAAAGTTTTGCTCACTTGCATCAGTGATGCTCATCTGCATCAGTGATGCTCTATTGGGACAAAATGCATCTCTAACTGCCAGTGTTGCTCAACTAGCTATTTTTCATTACTGGTACAAAATGGCAACTCTCTAGCTGCCAGTGATGCTGATCTAGCAATTTTGCAATATTTGATGTTTTTTCCATTGTTCACCGCAAGAATGCCCTTCTATTGAGCGATTTATTTTGATCATTTTTGGGAAAAAAAACCTCATTTTCATTTCATTTCATTTTCAATGATCATAACTCAGCCAAAAACGCATGAAATTCAATTCGGAAAGCGGTTTTGAGTTCGTTTTTCTAAGCTTAATAAAACTGCATACTCAGTTTTATTGAAATACTTACCTGTCATTTTTATACCCTTGCAGGGTATTATAATTTCAGTCAGAAGTTTGCAACGCAGTGAAGGAGACGTTTCCGACCCTATAAAGTATATATATTCTTGATCAGCATTAACATGCGAATCTTTCTAGACATGTCAGGAAGAAATCGATTTTTTTTGCTATATTTGGGAAATTTTATAAGGGGTTACATCATTAAAATTTTTAATTTTGATAAAAAATTGAATTTTCAAAATTTTTAAATGAAGTATGCAGATTTATTAACTGCAGAAAATCTAGCACAGAACAGTTTTCCGATTTAAAATTTATGCTCTTTTGGCCGAGTTATAATATTTTTAATTTTAAAAAAAATCAAGAAGTTTTTTAATATAAAAAATCCGATTTTATAATACAAAATAATATTTTTCTAAGTCAAGGAGTCATTTCCGACCCCATAAACCATATATATTCTTGATCAGCATCAACAGGGGAATCTTTCTAGACATGTCCGGAAGAAATCGATTTTTTTTGCCATTTTTGCGAAATTTGATAAGGGGTTACATCATTAAAATTAGCAAAAATGGCCAAAAATTTTGATTTCTTAAAATTTTAAATTTGGTATGCAGTTTTTTTAAATTAATAAAAACTAACACAAAACTGCTTTCCGAATCGAAATTAATGCATTTTTGGCTTAGTTATGATATATTTTAATTGTTACCTGCAAGGGTATACAAACATTGGCTGGCCAAAGTTAGCTTTCTTTCTTGTTATATAATTTTTTGAACAAAAATGAACAAGAAACTAAGCTTTTGCTATTATTTTTAAAATTTTGGTATACATTTTATGAAAACCGGACAACTGTCATATAGCTGCCATAGAAGCGATCGGTAGATGTAGAGAAAATGTAAAACTAGGAAAAACTGTCAAACTGCTTTGTGTGTGTTTTCAGCATTTTATTAATGTTATGAATAAATATACAACTTTTATATATTTTCTTTTATTTTTTATTTTTAATTATTTAACCAGAATGTCTCGATTCTTAGTGATCCAATTGCAATCTGCAAGGGTATACGAACTTCGGCGTGTCGAAGTTAGCTTCCTTTCTTGTTTTCCTATTTATTTCTCGATCGTTCCTATGGCAGCTATATCATATAGTCGTCCGATTTTCATAACATTTTTATCGAAATTCTGAAATAATATAAAATGGCCATATCTAAAAAATGGTGCAAAAATTTTGAAAAGCAGCAAAGTTATAATTTTTTTTTCTAAAAATATATCGAACATTTGTATGGCAGCTATATGATATAGTCGTCCGATCCGGCCCGTTCCGACATATATAGCAGTGAGAGCATATAGAAGACTATATGCAAAGTTTTATTCAGATAGCTTTAAAACTGAGGGACTAGTTTGCGTAGAAACAGACAGACGGACAGACAGACAGACGGACATGGCTAGATCGACTCGGCTGTTGATGCTGATCAAGAATATATATACTTTATAGGGTCGGAAAGGTCTCCTTTACTGACTGAAATTATAATACCCTGCAAGGGTATAAAAAAGGAGTGGATTTAATTTTATATCTACAATGATTTTTGGTAAAGTGTTGACCCCTTTGAGCTCGTCATTGTTTAGCCTGATCAGCAGACTGTTGTGTATAATTTATTTTATAACAACGTATAATTTCGAAAAATCATATAATTTCCAATTAGGTAAAACTCCCATTCTGCACTAAGATTCCAATTAGAACTGCTTTCTCAAACTGGGACAACCAGGGATAGATTTGATTTTTTATTTAAACCTTTTTCTCTAAAATGTTGCTCCTTTTTAAAGCAGCATTGTTTAGCCTCTTCAGTTTTGCGATATTTTGAGGCCTTAATCTTTGCCTTATTTGTCTTGGCTGTTTCGATATACACCCACTTTTGCGCTGGAGTCATTTCCCGCCACTTTCTGCCAGCAATTTTGGCTACGGAAGTCGGCTTCAGGTTGAGAACGCCTCGCTTTTTAAGATTCTTTCGAAATTCACAAAGGAAAACGAAATAGGGATTTACAGACCCGTTCGGGCTTCTACAGTTAGACCTCTGGCAGTACTTTTCAGACGACATTTTCCCAATAAACCGGAAATTTCCAATATATTTATAAAAATACAATTCAATTTACATGAAAGTCGCTGCTACATAGCTTTATTTTTGTCGAATATCTCAATACGAAACATTTATATAGGTATAGACAGGATGTTTGCTAGTTTCTCCAATAAAGAGCTACAGGATTAGCAAAATACACGATATTATATACTATACACAGATGTGCAGGCATTTAGCTCAAGACGGTTCCCCTTCTCATTGTTTACTCGTTCATCAATTCTCGCCCGGATCCATTGTATACATATATATTCAGTTTATAGACATAATTGAGGTCGGAGCACACACTTACAACGAACATCAAATAGGTTACACGACACGACACGGCCTGGCGGCTATGATCTCTGGAATCTGCGCCGCATTTGAGTATACTTTATGGGATAATACTGCTAGGAACGGGGGGTTCTGGTCACTGCAGACCTACACCCTACAGGATGCTGCAGGAGCTCTTCTCGCGGAAGGGATTCACCTTCTGGGTGAAGCCGCTGAGCAGGCAGTCCTCCTCCTCGTTCTCCAGCATGTACTTCATCATGAGGGAGCAGGCCTCGGACACGGGCATCCTCTCGATTCCCACCTCGCGTCGCAGCTGCGAGTTGATGGAGCGCTGCTGTTGCAGGTTTGCAGCCATTATGTCCAGGACAGCTGTCTCGGCGAGACCTATGGTGGATGCTGGTATGGTAATACTGCCGCCGGATACTTGGGAGCTGCAATATTTCACCCAAAATGTTTATTATTTTCCTCGATTTGCTGCCAGTCAGTCGGTGAGCTTTACCTTACGCAGATATTTCTTGGAGGGGCGCTGAAAAATCAATATTTACAAAAGTGTGGCCGCGTACGGAATGGTAATTCGATTTTCCGGCTTTTCTGTGGATTTTCCTAAAGCTTTTTCAAAGGTTCAAGGGGTGGAAAAAAGCTTGAACGAAGTTTGATCAAAAAAGCTTGGATTTTTAAAAACCAAGTAAGGTTAATTCAAAGAATTTTCTTTAGTACGTAATATGCTAAATAATAACGATTTTATTTATAATTATAATTTCCATTTTCCTTTGCAAAAATATATATTTATATAATCCTCTGAGTTGACATTGTGTCTCCTTTAAAAAGGCCTCTAAGTGAGCATGCTGAAGATAATAAAAGAGAGATTTACAAGTTTGAATATGGATTGTTCAATAATTAACTCACTCAGGCATAAAGTCGTTCGATTGCTTTGCAGGTGCCTTTTCCGGGTTAATGTTCAATTCCTTTGCCAAGTCTGCGTCCGGTTTCCGGAATGCATTGGCCATAATCAGAATGTTTTTAGCTATGCGTTGCTGATCGATACGCTTCTGGGCGGTATGTGTCCGCTTCTCGGCATTCTCCGACATTCTCTGGTCCAGAGGCAGCTGCGGTCCCGGCGGAGTTCGAAGTGGCTCGGGATTGGTCCATATCTCAGTGCCGGGTGTCTCCTTTCCAGTGGTCGGCGATATAGCCGGGCGTGCCGGTATCAAAGGTGAACGCACGCAGACTCTGCAATGAGGTAATTATACAAATGTAATCTATCTAACTCAAGGCACAAATTAACCCTTTTCCCGTTTGATGTATTGCTTAAGTTCGTAGGAACAGAAACAAACTTTTATTACAAATCTCTTACATTACTAGTCACACTCTAGGCTTGTTTTTGAAAAACAGTTACAAATACACACTCCGTAAAAACATGTTATAAAGTAGAAAACGTCTGATATATATTTTTTATTCACTCCTTGGGCTGCGTCTCCTTGCTCGGCTCATTGTCCTCGTCCCCGCTCGGTTTCGATCTAGAACGAGTCAGAAATGGGAGAGAACAATGAGCCAAGCCTGATGGAGATTGCATCCCGGTCAACCAAGACGCACCGACCTAAGTCTGACCTATCCACCCACATGACGCACTTACTTATTCACATCCTCCAGCTTCTTAAGCAGACGCTCATTCTCTCGGCACACGATCTCCTGATCCCTGAGAATCGTCTCGCGCACGGTGAACAGGTGGTTGTTCTCCTGCCTCAACGATTCATTCTCCGCCATGTACAGCTTCACCAGTTCGGCCAGCTCGGAGCCATCCAGCTCGGGTAATCGCTCCAGATCCACTTTGGGAACGGGTACTCCGCCGCCACCGCTGCTTACTCGGTCGAGCTGCAGCTCGAGGAGATTATTTTCCGTGGGTCCGGCACCATTTGTGGCTGCCTGATGGTGCAGATTAAGGGCTGCCTTCAAGTGATCGTTCTCCATCTGGAGTGCATGGATGTCACGCTTCAGGCTTAGAATAAGTGCCTCTCGCGGATCCATCATGATCACGGGCTTGGTGCGTATTCTCTTGGCCCGGGAGGCATAGCGCAAAGTATTCAGAGTTTCTGCATGATTGTAATGGGCTGGAGAAACGCAGGCGATCATCAGGGTCACTCCATTCCCGGCCAGACTATCGGCCAGAAGCTTGGTCAGCTGGCTGTCCCGGTAGGGAATGTGGCCCGTTCTCTTCTTGTTGTCACTCAGCGAGGCAATGCAATAGCCCAGGACCATAAGGCTCTTATTAATGTTGTTAGCCTCCTCCAAGGTCTTGCCTTCGCTCATGGTCTTCTTGGTCAGCTCACTGCCAGCCAGATCCACGAAGTTGATCTTGCCATGCTTGGATAGGAATACCCCGCCATCCGTCTGCTGATCGGACAGGATGTGGACGGTGAGTATCGTATGGGATCGAGACGAGTGGTCGTTCATAGCATGAGAGCCAACAGCACGATTTCTCATACCTTGAAGATAGAAGACGGATATTTAGGACTTTAGAACCTCTAAACTTTGTAACCAAAATGGACTTACCTTCTTCCAGAACAGCCAACAGATCATCCAATTCTTCACAGTCCACCGTAAACAGGTTTTCCACGAAGAAACCACCCGATTTCTTGGACCAACGGACCGCCAGCGGTTTCCTTGCACTTCCCGGATTGAGCAAATCGATTACCTAAGGACGCAATAAAAAATTCAATTCAATTTGCGAAACCAATAAGGAAATTGGAGGAGGAAAGGGCTAAGAAAACAAATCATTGAAAATGCCACGCAAAATGCAGAAACATTTCACGCATTGTGACAAACCACGAAAGGTGGGTGGTGGCCAAACGGTCAAGTGGTGGTCGAGGGTTGAGCGTGCTGACATCCATTAAAAGGAGGTCAATACAATGTTTGGAGGGGGTTAGGCGCAATCAGTATTATGGTCAAATGCAATTTAAATTTAAATTGAACGGCCAGAGGTCAAGTCAAGCCTCGGACTTTTCTGATGGGAATTCAAGCTCGAGTCCCACGTGGGGCACCAACATACCCGTTCATTGTAGATCTCCATGAACGAGGCCTTGAGCACATAGTTGACATCCTTGCGATTCTTAATCAATTGGAAGAGGTACACAAACGAACGGAAGATGAGGCCATGACGCGGATCCTTGGGATTCGGTTTGCCAACGAACTGGAATATACATATGTACAAGATAGCAAAGTCCAAAATTTACCTTCAGAAACATTTCCTTAACTCACCAAATCCGGGGGTCCTGTCAGCGTGTGCGTTTTGCCGGAGCCCGTTTGGCCGTAACAAAACGCCGTACAGCTGAATCCCTCAATGCCCATCTCTATGATGCGCTTGATGCCTGAGTAGTCTAGGATGTCCTCCTGTGTGGCACCCGGCTCGAAGACCACATTATAGGTGAAGACGCGAACACTGTCCCGATTATGTGACTTCTTCTGGCCCACATCGTGACCCTCAAGCTGTCGAGGGTTCGGCATTAATACAAGTTACAAGATTTTAGACATACAACTTACTATAACCTGTCCATTTCCGGGAAACTGCAGTGTTGATCCATGGCGATCTCGTTTCTCCTTGTCGTTCAGAGGACGCACTCGCACTACCACATTGATATTGTCTTCGGGCGTGGAGCATTCCTCGCTGCCCGTGGACTTGGAGGCCACGATTTCCAGGGTGTCGGCACTACCAATCCTGTGGAAATTACCTCGGGTCATTATAGATACATATATTGTGCGGTTTTCCCTAAAGGATTCCTATAAATACCTGCCGTGGCCTATCCCAATAAAGCTAATTTAATAAATAATAGTTATTACTTATTTCTCTCCATGCGGGATTTCAAGCAGCTCCTAAACTTGGCAACGAAACTTCCACAATCGCAATTAATCAATCAAAGTGAAACCCAGCTCCCCCATTATTTTATGGAATAAAATTGTTGTGGCTTCTGCGAATTCGCTGAATTTTTGTTGAATTGCCTTGAACTTGATGGAGCTCTGACGTTGACTGGCCTATAAATAACCAAGGTTAAGGGTGGATGGCAGCAGGGCTCACTGCTTTTCGGGTTTTTCTGTTTTATTGGAGCCCCTTATTTCACACTAGGTCGCAATTAGTTTACCTAAGAGTGCGGGGGGTTACATTTCAATTGGATTAACAAATTCGCTTCAACAAAATTTTATCGTCCGCTGCCTTATGGAAATATGTAAATACAAGACCCTAAGTTATTGATTCAGATTTCCACAAGTTTTTGTTTTAGCTGTGTTTGCTAACCCCGCAATTATCTAGAACGAAAATGTTTCCAATATAAACAGTTTATTGAACTGCAAATAGGCCGGACAACGCGGCGTATGTGCGATGCGCCATCTTGGCGTGATTGTGTGTGGCACGGAGCTGACATTTAACTTTTTCACGTAAATGACTTGTTAAATATTCATGGCCTAATGGCCATACTACCAAAGAATCTACCGTCCACGTATATTAATCAGACATGAGTTGGGCCTGCCGTGTGCTCTTGGTAAATATTTCAGAAGGCGCCAATGGAGAAGAATTAACACGAACCCCTTGGGGAGCGAAGTCTTAAGTGCTTAGTGCTAAGAAAAGTTCAATCAACTTTTAGTGGTTTTGCCCCCAGTCATTGCTAAATAATCTATTGGACAATATATATTAATACCACAGAAATAAGTAGCTGAGAACTAGAGTTTCTTTTGTTGAAAAGTTCTGGGAAATTTTGTAATTGGTTTACTAACTCATCCTTTGACCTAGCTAAAACTTATTCTATATTAACCTAGGTTTGTTTGGTACTCATTTTTGATTTAAACTTTACGAAGACTATTGTTTCCATTTAATTCTTAGTTGTTTCAAGCTTTGTTTTATTTTAAGAGACCAATAATTTCCTTTGTCTATACAAGATACTATAGATAATTGGCCAGTCGTTAACATATTTGTAAGCCTGTGTAAATAGAAGCCTACTTGGCCAGAAGGTTAATGTTAGCATGAAACAAATATCAAATAATTGCCCAGTGCCGATTTAAAAGCATCGAAAATATGGGTTTTTTTCGTGTCAGTTGTTTGCGAATCAAATAAAGCGTAGCGGCGAGCGAGAAACTGGAACTCTCACTTTTATTTCTCAGTCATGGAATCGCTGATTTTGAATCGCTGGGACTGTGGGAGACATTTATTAGCCATGCAAAAGTTTAGGCAACGAACTGTCAGGCTTGATTATCTTTAGGGGCGTAATTATGACCTAACTCTCTGTGTGCATGCCAGGAAAATCCATACTCTATATACGAACTGTATGGATTTTCAAACTCCCGACTACTGGTCGCTACGCACGCGAATTCGCTTTCGGTGTAAGTGTACTTTGGGCAGGTCCGGGAATTTAGCTAATGTACATCGATGCCCGGGCCAGATCTAGTTGAATTATGGTCGTATACTATATATATTTAATAAATATTATTTATGACAACTGGCGGGCACTGCCAATTCGAAAGAGTGTGTCGTCCATCATAAGGCTATCAACGCATTCATTAATCAAAAGACTGAAACACATGCGTGCTCGAAAATAATTATAACGCTGCTGGGATTAATCGTGTTCTATCTAAAAAAAAAAACTCCTAGTTCCATATACCTACAGACTTAATTACCAAATGACATAGGTGCCAATTGCAGACTTGCAGTCATCAATACAAAGTATTGGTATTACTTCTCTGGAAGATGAGCAACAAAATTACACGAGTTTCCTGGCCTAGATAATTAGGTTTCAAACTTTCATTGAAGTAACCGGAGTGTAGTACCTTTTCTTGCCTGAATAATTGATGAACCTTTCGGTACCACTTCTAACCACAAACTTAACCCAGTTGCCAGCGAGGCAAAGAACTAGGGTCCTTAACCTTAACTCCGTTGTGCGGAGACCGAAATAAAAACTATCATAAATATGTCACTTTCGCTCTCAACTCCGGTCAAAGATAGGCCAGGACACATACTCGTGCTCACAGCCGCGGACTTCAATATGCTTTAATTGCAAAATCGATTTGTGTCGTGCTCGCCGAGAACTCAACCCCCAGATCTTTGGTGATACTTGCCTTCTTTTTTCCGCCCCCGCTGCCTAAATGGAGGCTAACTGCTCGTCCGCTGTCTGTCCGTCCGCTTGATTGCCTGTCCGCCGGACAGTTTTCCTGTCTATCTCCCTTGGATTACTTATTGTGCGTGGTCATTATGGTTTGGCCCGTGGCTTTTCCCCGGTTTCTTTTCCTTTGCCTCGAGTTGGTCGGTTTTTAATGGATCGCCGATTAGGGGTGAGTTGGCTAGTTGGCTACTCCCGACCTGTCGTGTTATCATTACCCCCTGCCTCCCATTCCCGTCCTGCCAAATGGTCTGATGCAAATTAATACATTTCCCCAGTACGCCCATATAGACTCATTTAATAAATAATTGCCTATATTACGACTTTGGCCAAGGCTTTACAACAGGGGAGCGTGTATAATGTGTATATCGCTATTAAAATTCCAAAAATATAAGTACAGTAACCATTTTGTAAACTTTAATTGATAATTCATTTACAATTATTTGAGAAGCTTTTATAACAAAAGGTTTTTTAAATAAAAAATTAATTATTAGTTAAAGTTTTCGATGATTAATTTTGGATTTTAAGGCATACCTGATATTTATAATATTTGTACAACTATTCTAATTAAACTCATTTTTTCTACACTATTAGAATATATTTTTAAGTCTATTAATTTAAAGAATTAGTCGCCTAATTTATGAATTTAAAAACTTAATTAAAAATGTGTCTAATAGCCCAATATTTTTTGGCTTTTGGCTTTCCTGTTTTTGGACGCTTTTTCATTTGGTTTAAAGACCACAGCTAAATCTATGGCACTCCTGGTCAAACCTTTTTGGCTTCACTTGAGTCTTGGCCTAACAATATTTTAAGCAGGTTTCACTGTCCTCAAGTTATCACCTATTGATTACGGTGGGAAGCATCGCAATCCTTATCCCACACTTACTCATTCTCGCGTGAACGTAGAAAATAAGGCGTATTCCGGGAACTACCTCCTCCGCCGCTGCCGGTGCCTCCGCTGCTGCCCGTTCCCTTCTGCGGACTGAGACGACGCATGCCGTTAGTCAGGCTACGGGATCGTGGCACACTGCTGCTGCTCCCTGAGCCCTGACGCTGGCCCTGACCGGTGGACGAAGGCGTCTTCCGGCTACCACGAGAACCGGCAACGGGCGCCCGACCCCGTCGGCTACCTGACGTACCGGCGCTGTCCGCACTGCTCCCGCCGCTGCTGTTCAGATGCGGAACACTGGAGGCCCGACGAACCATGGCCACCGCCTAGATGCGACCAGCTAGGCAGGATAAGTGGGCTCTTGTTTGCTCGGCGCTTAGATGTCCCGTGGACATGGCAATGTGCGAAGCGACTCACTACGGTGACACGCAGGTCGGGTTAATATTCAAAAGTGTCTGCCTTTCCGCTCTTCCGGATAACCTCGCGCCGCAAAAACTCAACACGAACTGGCTGGCCAAGTTCACCAGAGTAGCCTTTTTTATTCCAGCCATCAGATTTATGGTAATTTCTACGCACGCACACCACCGACCGACCACTGACCGCTGCCCAGTGGCCGCCACCCCCGCCCGGCACCACCTGTAATTGGACATTGTTGTGGTTGTTGATTCCACTCGCCAAAGGCAGCTCTCGCTGCGAGTCGCTGGTGAGACTCCTGGCCATAATAGCAATTAAATCAACGTGCTGTTGGTAAACAAACATGGTTGGGTGGATGGTTGGTTGGTTGTCCGGATGACCCCACCACTGACCCTGGCGCCATTCGTGCCCATTCATCGTGCGCAACTACAACAACATTGGCTGGCTCGCTGGCTTGTCGTGGCTTATTTGCATTTACTTTGGCATAATCAGAGTCGGGAACGTGGAATTCCTTTTTCAGGATATTAAGCCACGAGCCTGGACGGCTGGGTTAACCCATTGTTCACAGTTATTTGAGATTTATTAAGGGAGTTCCCTGAAATGCATATGCTTGAGAAAGAGTTCTTGAAATTTCCGAAAACCTCAAGGACTTTTCTTGGGAATATTTACGAATTACCATTAGATGTATGTATATTTTATGAAACAAGAAATGCTTTAGTATATTTTAGGCCTTTAAAATTCAAGTAAGACCCTACAACATATGTATATATTATCAGTATTCCCGATTTTACTAGAATCCAACTGAGGATAAATTTAAATTTATCTTCAACCAGATTCAATTACTAATGAGTCTCTTCTTGTTAAAAAGCCCCAGTCATATAGCCTTGTTGATTACCATATGGATTGATGAACCAATATTAGCCCCTTCCTAGGAGTGACCAAACAAATTAGGACAATTAGTTTCGATAGTGGCTTTTGTATATGTCTCTCACATTGATGCGTGTTGTTTATTTCTCTCATAATCGATTGCATTCAGAGATTTGCATTTAATTTTCGATTGTGGTTTTGTATCTAATCATAGTCATGTATAATTTTATATGTAGATTTAGTTAAGAACTAAGTTTGGGGACTGCTATGTATAAGTGAAGGCCCTTATTGCCTAGGTTTTTTTTATGGGATCTCTTGCGTACTCTAGCTATTTTACACATCTCTATATTTATATACAAATTTAGTACTTATCGAAGTAGATATATATATATATTTATATATAAGCTTGTTGCAGATATTTGAATTAGCATTAGCTTAGCTTACGCTCCCTCCGCGGAGAGCATCTTTGAGCCTGGGTTTACACAATTATCTTCTTCGATCTTTACTTATACGTAATATATAAATATATAAAGAGGGTTTATTTTTTTTGTTAGTAGTTTTAGATATATCTCGTTCCCAGCTGATTACCGGGAAGAAGCGACTACATGTTGTTTTATCAATTAATAAGCGTAATCCATTCTGTAGTGGGTTTTGTTGTAGTTATAGTATATTATTATTTGTGGCTGTTGCAAGGAGGAAGCAAGGATGTCGTTAGAGCCAGCCCGCCTCAGCGTCACTGAGGGTTCGCGCCCTGGTAGGAGCCCTCGGAGTACTTCGGCCGGCATTCGGCACAGAACCATTTGCCCTGTGGCGCCACCATTATGCCCACACACTCAAAGTGGAACCACTCGATCAGACAGTTGTCTCCGTCGCAGGCAATCATCTCAGACACCTCGTCGTAGGGGCAGCGACAGTAGCAGTACACCGATTCACCTTCGCGGGCGAGACGTGCTCCGGCTGGTGGTCGAATGGGATACCGGATGTTGTTGGCCTTGAAGTACTGCAGCGTGGCGAATCCAGGATTGGGCAGCAGGGCAGGCGGAATGGGTTGATTAAAGGCCGTGGCCGCTGGTGGCGGTGGAGGTGGTGGTTGCACCGGCAACGCCACAACTGGTGGCGCCAGCAAGCCAGCGGATGGCGGTGCTAGTTGCGGGTTTGGTATCAAACTGGTCACATTGACCTCAACGTCCTCATCCTCAGAGCTGCTCTCACTGCTGTCCGTGGGCGGAGCAGTGGGCAGCAAACTAGGGCGGATCTTGAGGGTTGGAATGGGTGGTAAGTTATCCTCTCGATCCGGCTTGTGGCGTTTCGCGGATCGAGATCCGCCAGCGCCCAGCAGTGAGCGCTGCTTACTCCTCTTCCGGGAGGATCCTGCCAGCGGGGTTCCGCCATTGCTATGGGAGTGAGAGTGATGATGGCTACTGTTGTTGTTATTCCTGCTGCGTTGTTTGGGCGGCGTGGGTAGATCCTCCTTGGCCCAGGTCAACTGTGGCGGGGGCTGGGGCTTAATCAGCTGCATCCCAACCTGTAACGGCGGCGCCAATATGGTGCTCATGTTCTCATCGTCGCTCGTGTAGCCGTAGAACTTGTTGGGTCTTCGCTGGCGCTTGGAGCGCTTCAGTTGGCCATCGGCATCCGAGCAACTGCTGCCCTCACTTCTCGGCGTGACCGAGGGCTGTAGATGGCGATGGGTTAGGGGAGTAACGGGAAACAGAGGCGCCTCGTGGTGCGCCGGCAAAGGAGTGGGTGGTTCCAAAGGCGCCACCATTCCGGTCATCGACGACATCCCAGACATTGCAGAAACTCCAGGCATCGCGTCCATGGGCAGCGGCGTACTGACGACCATCGGCGGCATCTTGCCCGACTTGCATGTAGACTTTCGTTCTCTCTTCTTTTTCTTATTTCTCACCCGTTCCCGCTTATCGGCAAACGCGAGCGCCTCCTCCGGAAGTGATGGGGTCGAAGGGCGACTGTTCTCCACGATATCGTAATTGTTGCTCGGCACCAGGGGCGCATGCTCCGCAAGGAGAGCCTCGCGCTTCTGCGTCAGCAGCTCGTTGGCCAGCTTCTGGGGATGCGGGTCGTAGAACTCTTCATCCGTTTCCGAGAAAGCAGTATCGAAGTCGGACTCATTATACATCGGCGGCTGCGGTGATGGCGGAGCAGGGGCTGGATTATCCTCATTCAAGGCCGTCACATTGATATCCAAGTCCTCGTGACCTCGCTCAGATTGCTCAGCCCGCGTAAGCGACTCTCCGCTTTTCTTGTGCTTCAGCGACTTTTTGCGAGCACGCTTCTGCGGTGAGCCTGCAGCATTATTAGAGCTATCAGAATCGTCAGAGTCGTCGCTGGAGCTGCTGCTGTTGCTGGAACTGCAGCTGCAATTAGTGCCGCAGGAGCAACTCGAAGAATCCGAGTCCGAAGAGCTGGAGCAGCTCGAAGAGTCGCTATCGCTGGAGGCATTCCCACCGCCAGGCCTTTTGTTAGCGGACTTCGGAGTGGATTTCTGCTTGACGGGCGAGGGGGGAGGAGTGCGGTGCAGCTTGCAGTAATCGTGATCCGACCAGGCCACATGGATCTTGGCAGGTGGCTGTTCGAGAATCTTGGTGGCAATTTCTTCTTCCTTAACTGGTGCCGGCTCTTCGGGAACGGCTGCCTGATTTTGCAGGAGATTTTTCCAAATGGAGACATCCATTTCCTCTTCATCTTCCTTTTTGGAGTCCCCTTCTCCTTCGGTCTTAGATCCATTCTGCTCTTCTTTTTCTTCTTTTTGAACTTGTTCAACAGCTGGTTGCTCCTTGTCCTCCAGTTTGGGCTTTCCATCCATCGGCTCGTCGGCATCGCTTTCAGAGGATGGTGACAGCATCACCTTGGGCATGTCTAGGTCGTCCACAGAGGATCGCATCGGCAGCGTTGCTGGCTGCTCTTGGTGGCTGCTTCGCGGAGCATCCGAGTCACTGTCATCGCTGCTGTCCGACTCCGAGAGATTGGGTGCGATGAGATTGAGGTCCTCGAGGGATTCCTTGCTGCGTTTGGATTTCTTGCGCTTTTTGCGATTCTCCGACTTGCTGTCAGTTGACCCTTTCACCGACTCCTTGTTGTTTTCGGAATCCTCCTTCTTGTCCGAATCCTTTTTTTCGACGTCAGCCAAATGTTGTCCTTCAGCCGGCTTTCCATCTTGCATTTCCACGCCCTCCTCTTCCGACTCCTTTTTTATCATCTCCTCCAGCTTTTGGCCGCCCGTGGAAGCTTCATCCGCCGGCGCCATCAGAGCTTCATGTGGTAGTTCCTTTACCACATGACTGCTGGCATGATTCAGGAGCAGCTTGCGCGACACAAATTTCTCCTCGCAGCCCTCTTCGGCGCAGGCATAGCGGAAGTCGCCAGAGTGCATCCGCTCGTGGACCTCGAGGTAAATGGCCTTGCTGAAGTTGAAGCCGCACTGCTCGCACGGAAACTGCACGGGCGGCACGCAAAAGTGATAGACATGGCGCCAGCGCTTCTGTAAGCACTTCCTGCAGCTGGCACTCTCGGTACCGTGCTTCCAGAACAGATGCTTCGAGATGTCCTGCTTGTTCCGGTAGGCGATGCCACAGCGATAGCACAAATGCAACAGCTTATGCTTCCACACGTGCGCCGATAGCTTCGACTGATTCTGGCAATCCTCCAGGCAGATGTCGCACGCCTGGTGCTGCTTCCTCAAATGCACCATCAGCCGGAAGGCGGAGGGCAGGGGCGACACATCGCAGAGACAGCATCGAAACTTTAGGTCATAGATACTGCCACCCACCGTTCCGGGACAGATGTGGCACAGGATCTCGCTATAGCTATAGAAGTTCATCTGGCACATGACGCACGTAATATTCGACTTCATGTGCAGCCTCCGGTTGTGCGTGTACAGCTCCTTGTGCGTGTAGGTTATGAACCGGCAGGTGAAGCACTCGTAGATACGCTCGTTGAAATCCTGCACCTCATACGTGCTCTTCTCCAAAGTGCAGAAACTGGCCGCGTTCAGATACTCTTGCTCGAGGTGGGGCAGGAAGCTTTTCAGCCGGGCCACAATTGTCTCTGCATACAGCTCCTCGGCTGTAATGCTGTCAACTGTCGCCGTAAAGCGGTGCTGGCTGATCAAGTGCAGCACCAGCTGCTTTCCGTTCACCGCGATCCGCCGCGCATGGTTGCAGTACAGACACACAGAAAACACCGCGTTTAAACACAAGCGCACAAAGTCCACCATTGAAAATCGGTCCAACGGGCGGTTTAATTGCAGATCAACCGTTGGCGTCTCAACTCCAGCAACCATTATGCCATCGGCTGGAGGAGGCGGAGGGGGAGGAGGCAGAGATGGCTGAAAATGAGGTATCGTCTGATTCTCCTGAGAACTTTGAGGTCGTATCAGCGATTCCTGTGCCTTCTCCACGTGTTGTTCCCTATTATCCGCGTAATCCGGACCATTCAAGGTGTCATCTATGTCCATGCAATCACTGCCGAGGCTGTTTCGACGCTCTGCATCGGGCTGATCAGCAAATTCAGTGATCAAAGCTGGCGGCGGTGGCTGGGGCAGATTCATGTGGTTGTTATGGTTGTTGGTGTTGTTGTGGGGAGATGCAGGCGGCGTTAGCGACCATCGACGCTGCTCGTCCGGCTGTGGCTGTTGCTGCTGCAGACGAACGTCCGCCGGCTGGGCCATCATATTCTCCTCGGCTTGGGCCATAATTACCTTGGCTTGCTTCTTTGTTATAATATCCGCCTTGGTACGCTCAATGTCCAGCTTGGTGCGCTCTAATTCGGCCAAAACGCGGTTCAGCTTGGCCGCGGGGGAGTCATCAAAGCTGAATATTGGCGATGGTCCCGTTGGTGCTGCTTCCGTTGGCAAATTCTCGGGGGGTGCAGCTTCCATCGGCACATCATCGGCCGGCAGTGGCGCCGTTTCCTCTGCCGGCTGCGAAACGTCCATCTCCTCCTCTTCCGTGTCGGTGCTGCTAAGAGCAGCATCCACAGACTTTTGAAACTCCTTAGGTACCCGCAACATAATTTTGGGCACCACCAATTTAGGACTGGGAGGAGCTGGAGGCTCTGCGACGGGCCCGGGCGCTGGAACTGCAAAAAGAGCATAATGATGAAGCAATGTGGCTTAGTAATAGGTAACTTATACAACTTACTGTTCTCCGCAGGGTTAAATTGCTGAGGTTGCGGTTGGAACTGCACCAGTTCCATCTCTATGGGAGCAGGCTGGACAATGTGGTCCTGCAAAAGTGGCGGAGCAGTCGGTTCCGGCGGCTTTCGCATCTTTCTGCGTCTCTTGGCCGGCTTTCGTTTATTATTCCGACAGCCGACCGCATGGCCGCCTTTTTGGCCACACAGAGTGCAAGGCTGCATGAACTGCGAGCAATCATGGGTCTCGAACTCAGTGCCCTCGAGGAAAGTTGACTGGCAGGAGCAACAGATGAAATGTGAGGCCCGATCTCTCTGTTCCCGCTGCAGCATCCACCCTTCCTTGGCGAAATGGCGCTGGTCGATGTCGTGTTTGTTCTCTAGATGCAGCGACAGCTTTTCGGCAACGTGAAATACGTGTGAGCAGTACAAGCAGAAGTAAAGCTGGTGCGCATCCCGCATGTGCTTGAAGAAGTTCCAGCACTGAAAGACACTGCTGCACTGTCTGCACCGGAAGTACCGCTCCTTGTTCAAGGGCAACGTGGAGCTGCCCGTGCTAACGCTGCTGGCAAAACCTCGGCACTGAGCCTGATGCTCATTTAGCTGCTGAAAACTCTCGAACTCAAACTGCATATTGCACTTGGCACAGTTAAGGAATTGGCTGTCCGCGGTTGTGACCGATGGACCAGCATTGGGATTTCCCTGGAGGCGTTGCAGGAGCAGCGAGGACGAGCCGTCTGCTTCGTCCTTCGGCCGCTGCTTCTCTGGCTGGTCCTGCTGCTGCTGCTGCTGCTGGTCGGGCTGGCTGACGGAGGAACTTTTGCTGCGCCTGCGCTTCATGGAAAGCTTCAGCGTCGGCACCCTGGCACTTTGATCAGTTTCCGGATGATCAATAATCAATTGGGGCTGCGAAGCAGAGCTAATGGTGCTGCTCCCGCAACTGGTGCTCCTGCTGCGGCTCCTTCGAATGGGTAGCACCCGAGAGAGGGACAGCTCCGGCGAAGCGGCTGTCGGCTTAGCATCAACGTTGGTGCCAGTGTGGTTTGTTATCACAGACAGTTGCTGGGGCTCTTCTTGCTCCACGTAACCTTCTTCCTGCTGAAGCTCCTCTGCATCCTCTTCCTTATGTCCCTCTTTCGCAGACTGATGAGCTCCGTTCAGCTTGATCGGCGGGACGACATCAGCGGCAGTAGGTGCAGCACCCTTTGACTTGGTGCTCTCCCCCGGATGTTCCTCTTCAGAATCGGACTCAAGCTTAATGGCTTCGATATGGGGATGCCCATCCCCATTCTCACTACTTGGTACATCCACGTGATCTAGATCCATGGTCAACGAGGGAGAGTCCACAGTGTCCGATTCCTCCAACATAAATTCTCGTGTGGGTTGCGGTGTCTTTTCTTGAACTAAATCCATGTCTTCATCTGCTGCCGAGACCCGATCACCAGCTGGACCTTTGTAAAGTTCATTGGAGGGCTGGGACTCCTCCTGCTCCTCCTCTTCCCTTTCCACTTCTTCGTCACTCTCTGGAACTGGGCTCTTGGGATCTTTAAAGGACAGAAACTCCTCCTCAGCTCCACTATCAGAATCCGACTCCAGATCTATAACAGGCGGGGGAGTCACTTCGGCATTTACTTTATCATGCGCCAAGCTTTCATCCTCTATGGAGATTGCTGTGTTTTCTGGGAGCTCGTCTTGGACATCATCGACCTGCTCTGTTTTCTCAGACTCGGGGTATGCTTCACCGGGAGATGCTGCTGTTTTGCTCTCAAGATCTTTATCTTCCTCCAAATGTACAGGAGATTCCTTTAATGTCTCTTCCGTAACGGCTGCTTCGGCGTCATCCTCCGCCCCATCTCTTGACTCTCGTCTATCTCTGCTGCTTTGGCCATTTGCCAGGGTAAAGTCTATCACGTCATCTGCGCTCTTTTTCCGCTTTCCATCAGCAGCGGCGTTATTGTTTTCGTTTGCTGTATCCTCTTCCGCCAAGCCCAGCGCAGGATGAGGCTCCTCGAAGTCATCTTCCTCGCTACAGACAGTACCCGCTCCAGCTCCAGCTCCGACTTCTGCTCCTGTTCCCGCGTCTCCAGCATCTTTTGTAGACGTTAGCTTGGTTTGTTGCTGATCCAATGCTTCCATCATATTTTCTGCATTCACACGCTAAAAACAGATTGTAGAAAAAACAAACAGAGCGTTAGTCGATTAAACGCACTTTGAGGGGCGAAATTTGTATAGTTTATTACCTTTGCATGCCGTTTGCGTTGAATCCGTTCCGGTTCTCGCTCTTTCTCTCTGCGAATTCGTAGCGTTCTCAGCACAACTGAAAGCGAAATGAACATTATTTTATAAAATGTGGTATTAGGATTGACACCCATATCCATGATAATGTCCATAAATATGCGTTTATGCGGCTCTAAATACGAGATTCCGCTGTTTGATAATATATTTTTACGGCATAAACATTGCAATTGCAGAAGGGAAAAAGTCACCGGTCATTCTGAGTGTGCAGCCCTGGCACAAAAGCAAAATAGCAAAGCAAAATAATTGAAAATACCAAAATAAGTGGTAGAAAACCGAAAAGCGAGAGCCACTTTTCGCTAAAAATAAACGAATTTACTTAAAATATTCTTGGAATGATACTACAATCACATGTACAGCAATTATGCACGTTTATTTACCTGCTCCTCTCCTCCTGTGACTTCTTGTTGTTGCTGCTGCTGTTGCCGTTTTTTTTTCCCCCGCTTGTTGTTGTTGCTGTACCGTGCTTAGGTAGAATTTTCCCACAAAGCGCGGGTGAGAGACGAGCAAGAGCGGCAAGAGAGAGAGAAACGGCGGCGAGAGAGACGGGCAAAGGAGATGATTTTACGCGCGCAAACCGCAAAGAGAACGTACCGCACCAAAACAACAACCGATTTCACGGAAGTTCGCTGCACAACTGAACCAAGAGACCGAAACCGAGAGATTTGCCCAGCGGATTGGCCGAGACTGAACAAGAACGGCACCCCCACCCCTCTGAGTGCTCGTCCCTGCGCGCCCCAGACGGGCGCTCTGCTTATACAATTTGCGCCTGGTTTCAATTGTTTAATAACACACCAGGACTCTCCACAAGTTGCGCAATGTTATTTCACAACAGTGAATAATTCTCTAGCGCAATCCAGACTTTTCGCCTTTTTGCGCGTCTCGGTAACGAGGAATAAAATTTTCTTCTTTTTGCACGTCGCCGTCCACGCTTCGCATTTTATGTTCTGCTCACTTTGTTCGCGTTCCTTCCCACTGCGGATTGCGTGCAACACTTTAAGTATTGTATGAGGCCCGCGAATTGCGAAAAATTGCAGGCGAGAACGCTCGAATTACGTGGGAAAAACAACTTTTTAGCAATATTTTTCGCTTTTACAGCCATTGAAACACGCGCAGAAGCTAGGGATGGGCGGAGTTTCGATAGCTTGCGCAGCGTGCTGGTGTGACTGCCAAAAATGCAACCCTGTGGCATCGCGGTTCAGTGTTGACATATCGATAGTCAGAAATAAGTTGTAATATTTTAATTAAACGTAGTAATTGGAAATTTAATGCTTCATTATTCATGATAATGTGAATAATTGCCTTGTACCTGGCTATATTTAAACAATTTCTTTAATTACTCTTTCGTGCTCTTGGCTATCGATATCGTTTTTGCCAGCCCTGAGTCGAGGTGGTCGATTTTTCGATTTGACAAGCTCTTTCCGTTTCCTTTTCGCGTGAACGTCCAACATGAGAGCCAAGGGATTGGTTAGTATTTAGCAAAAAAATGATTTAAATGATCGAATTTTGCGGCTCAAAAGTGTACAACAGCGAGGCAGATGCCAGGCGCATGCATGGCATTAGTTGCAAATAGTTTAAATAAGCTATTTCTGTGTGAAAAAGCAAAGTCAAAGAAGAATGTGTCGTGGACTGAAAATATGCCCACTATTCGTAAAGAAAATGGGCGCTATTCGCCAGCTAATTGACTTAAATAATGTAGTGCATAGTTCTACGTCATGGCTTTGGAAATACAAGCCACTTGGAAGGCTGGACTAAATGAATTCACAATTTAGATGCGTCGCCGAAAACATAACCTAGAAAAAGAAACCAACAGAACTGCCATGCGTGTGTTTGTGTTCGCCCGTCTGTCGCCGCATTTGTTTACAACGAGCAATTTCACTAATTTATGTCTTTCCGTTGCAGTTGAAGGAGTACGAGGTCGTGGGCCGCAAGCTGCCCAGCGAGAAGGAGCCCCAGACCCCGCTCTACAAGATGCGCATCTTCGCTCCCGACAACATCGTCGCCAAATCCCGCTTCTGGTACTTCCTGCGCCAGCTGAAGAAGTTCAAGAAGACCACCGGCGAGATTGTCTCCATCAAGCAGGTGTACGAGACGTCGCCGATTAAGATCAAGAACTTCGGTATCTGGCTGCGCTACGATTCCCGCTCGGGCACCCACAACATGTACCGCGAGTACCGTGACCTGACCGTCGGCGGTGCCGTGACACAGTGCTACCGCGACATGGGCGCCCGCCACCGTGCCCGTGCCCACTCCATCCAGATCATCAAGGTGGAGTCGATCCCCGCCGCCAAGACGCGTCGCGTGCACGTCAAGCAGTTCCACGACTCCAAGATCAAGTTCCCTCTGGTCCAGCGTGTCCACCACAAGGGCAACAGGAAGCTGTTCTCGTTCAGGAAGCCAAGGACCTACTTCCAGTAGGTGGGATCACCCTGCTACCGATCGAAGTGCACTGCGTGCGCTTTTACCTATGACTTAGTGGATTTTTCAATAAATGAGAACGTTGAAGAGTAGTCTTTTGTGAAATCCTAGCTTTATTTAAGTTCTCCGCACGCGTAGATGACGATCTTCTGGTTGGGCGTTCCCGTTTTGGTGCCACAACGCTCCATCTTGCGTACTACCTCGGCGCCGCTGATGACATGACCAAAGACCACATGCTTGTTGTCCAACCAGTCGGTTCTGTTTAAGGAAAGACGATTTAATTTCGGATTATTTCGAGAATGTCTACGGTTGACTCACTTTGTGGTGCATATAAAGAACTGCGACCCGTTTGTGTTGGCTCCCGAGTTGGCCATGGACAGAGTTCCGAAGCTGTTGTGCTTCAGGTTAAAGTTCTCGTCGTTGAACTTTTTGCCATAGATGGACTTCCCGCCAGTGCCGTTGTTATTCGTAAAGTCGCCTCCTTGACACATCTAGAAACAAGTAATTTACTGTATACACGGGAACCAAGCTACGACTGGATTAGCCACTTACAAATTCCGGAATCACGCGGTGGAAGGAGCAGCCCTTGTAGCCGTAACCCTGCTCGTGCGTGCACAGCTGTCGAAAGTTCTCGGCTGTCTTAGGAACCACATCTGCCCTTAGCAGCATCACTATACGACCAGCATCGTTACCGCCAATTCGCACGTCAAAGAACACCTGTGGGTTGCGCTTCTCTGCCTTTTCAATGACAGCCGGACCGGTGGAGGGGGTTTCTTCCACCTTCTCCGTCTCCGCGTCTCCTTCGGCCTGAAGTGTTGCGCCGGCATGCTTCTGTAACCAGTCATCGTCCGCCCAAACGGGCTTGAAACTGTCCTCCTTCACGCGCACGGGCTTGGCCAAGTTAACGCGGATCGTGCGGCCACACAACTCGGAATCGTTCTGAAAGGGATGTGGAATGTAGTGTTTCATACAACGATATATAGGGTTTCCTACTCACCATGTTATCTATCGCAGAAGCCGCATCTTCCCCTTGTTCGTACTCAATAAAGGCGAATCCTCTGTGGCGCTGGGATTCGTAGTCTACCGGCATCTGGATGTCAGCTATATCTCCGAACGGTATGAAGGCATTGTTCAGGAGCCTTTCTGTTACCTCGTCCGCCAAGCCGCCCACATATACCGTCCGCTTATCATTTGACATGGCCAGAAATGGTTAATTTTAATGCAATATTTGTTATTATTTTGTTTCTTTAATTCAAGTGGTGTGACCGTTTGCTGATTTGCCCATAACGATTAAATTTACCGGAGAAACACGGTACCTGGCCACACTTGGGCTCAGGAAAATAGCATTTTCCCCTATTTTTTACACGCCACTCATAGTTTTTACAGGTGTAAGGTGAGTCTCGAGCCCTCGCGCTTTTGGAAAAATGAAAATATAATTAGAAAACGCTGAAAACTCGAGCAAAAGGGAGAAAAAGAACCGAAAATTTTGGCGTTGCCAGACCTTTTAACAAAAACAGGCACTGCCACCAATGACTTCACATAGCTGACAGCTACAGCACCCGGATTAAGACGTCACGGCCGTTGCGTTTTAAAATTATTTATTGTTACTGATAAGACTAAACTAAGATTACAGGACTGCTCCACTCTCGTTGCCACAAAAGCCGTCTATGTTCGCGGTGCAGACGGAGCCAGTAGTGAGATTTTGCACGCCCGCCAAGGGCCACAGGAGATGGAAGACGCTCAAACAGTAGCCGGGCACGTAGGCGAAGGAGGCGTACAGGATGAGGGACATACAGGATCCGAGCAGGACGTCTGTGGAAGAGAAAGCGGGAGGACTGTTATTCTTTTGCTGCGCCTATGACTAAGACCCGCAAACTGACCGAACGAACGACCGGCGCAGATAAGATATCGATGAGCAAAGACAATCACAAATTGCGACAACTTGTATGTGGGTATGTGCGGGATGCGTAGGTGGACAAGTACTCACTGAGGAAAACCTTCTCCCAGGGCTCACAGATGGCGATCTGTGTGTTCAGCTCGTAGAGCAAATACAGCCATTTCACGTAGCGCTTGCATTTCGCATAATCCTCCGCCAGTTTCTCGAACATGCTGAAGTATAGAAACGAAGATCGGAGCGGTATCAGGCGACGTATAGTCGGTTTCAGGGTGCGCTGCGAACTAACCCCGTTGTCGTCGTAGTTCCAGGTGAGGTGAGGCACCTGGTGCCTCCGTACCCAGTCCTCGTCATCGCTTATCATAAATACGGGCCGTACACTACACGCTCTTTTTCTATAAGTACATATACACACATTTTTCGGGCTGTAAACCAAATTAAATAGATTATATTTGCGGCGACAGTGTTTTCTTCTTCTTTTTTTGCCGCCGGTTTTTGAAGGCGATAAAAATCAGTCCGTTCGGTTGGGCCTGCATTTGTAAACTGATAAGGCGATTCCTATACCAACTTGGGGGGATAGCCTCTGGCATTTCAATTTGGGTTCGGGTGCTCTGAATCACACCACCACATGGAGGCACTTGTACTTGTTCCCCCCACGTGCTTGAACTGGGAAAGGGAAAGCAGGTATGATTACTGCACTTGATTTTCTCGTAATCTTTTATGTAATACCATTTGTATTAACTTTTGATTGTGATTTACGACTTATTGGAGTAAAGTTCCGAAGGAAGTAAGTTTATTATAATTACGGTCCTAGAATTTGTAGAATTCCCTAAATATCTTATTAAAGACTCATAAAATATTAATTCTGATATAAAAAAGTTGTATATGAATCACACTGATACCGATAAAGAAAAGCCCCTAATGAGGGTGAGTTGATTTGATTTCGATGACTATATAAAAGTATTATTATCAACTGTATAATTATCACCTTTCCAGATGAAAAGATACATTATAGAGATCTTTAAATTAAACCTTCTTCTAAAAGGTTTTCTTATTATTTAAATTGCAATATATATTTATAATAGTGGCACCATGGACATCAGGAACAACCACACCGAGATAACATCGTTAACGTGAGCATGCAGGTGTACCGCCACGCAAAACTCCACCGAGGCGTCATTGTTATAATGGATGCAGGTCGTCCGTATGCGTTCCGATATCGCCGCCAGATTGGTATAGGCAAAGTTGAGGGTGAAGCCGTAGAGCTGAGTGGTAGAAGAACAGGAGCGGGGTCAGTGATCGATTGGGAGATAGTGATTGATGATTGGGTGACGAGTCAATGATATTTTTCCCCCGTAGTGTGTGTGTTGTCAATGGGAAAGTACATACATATATAGATCTATTTTGATGATATTTAGAATTTTCTTAGTTTAAACCAAAACAGAAGCTTTTGCCGAAAATTCTTCACAAAAAACTATTCGGTCACAAAGATAAGCAATGGTCATATAACATATTACGCTGATAATCATTTCACCAATGTATAGCTAAACCCATTCATTTTATATCAGACCTTGAACCGGTTGTCCTGCAGTAAAATATTATCACTTATAAACTATATTTTGTTATATTTTAAGATGCTTTTTTCTAGTTATAAAAAGTAAATACTTAAGCTTTGATTGAAGGCATTTTTGAGGCACTTATCATGTCTACAATTACGTTTTTTTGACAATATAATCTAGCTGCTTATTGATTATATTTTATCATTTATTTATGTATTAAACAAACCAAAGAAGAACTTACCCTGTAATTGGGATACTCTTGTTCCAGCTGCTCGCTGTAAACGGGCTCATCATAACGGCCTCGGGAAAAGGTGGCCAGGCTTTCCATGTCGCTTAGGATTTCCTGTAGACGCGGCTGAAAGGCTCTAAAAGGATCAAAAGAATTTATTAATAATATTCAAGTTTATAATCTTTAATCCCTTTTATCTATGGGAAGTACCCACCGATTCCAGACGGTCTTCCTTGTGCTGCGCCACGCACTTATCTTCTTCATAATCTTTCGCTCGATATGCTTCTGCAGCTGGCTGAGATCGTTGCTCCGCTTGTACATATAGTCGAGCTTCTGGACGCTACTCTGGGGGGCAAGAACGCGTCGGCTGAAGAGGGGAAACCAGCAGGAGCCGTCCTGCAGGTTGAAGTTAGTCATGCTGACGCGGTTTTCCGTTTGAATATTAAAGTAAATCTGAAAATAATAAAAGTTATGAATTATAGGGATTGAAGATTTCTTCAACTTACATTGTGTTTTCCCACTAAGCAGAAGACGCGTCTCAGTGGACAATAGACATCCTGCAGTTGATAGCGCTTTCCCGTGGCGGGGGACACTAGGAAGAGTTCGGCTGTCTCTGGCTGGCGGAAGAGCACAAAGGAGCACTCGCCATGCGGACAGGCAACGCCCAGGATGAGCCAGCACTCCAGACCCAAGGCTAGCAGATAGTTGCAGAGCAGGACACCCAGATCCTTCACCGTGCACCAGGTGCTGTCCAGCAGTGTCTGATTGTCCAGCCAAACGCCGCGGAAACTCTGACAGGGATCGTAGGAGCGCAACTGACTCAGCAACGATACGAAGCGACAGGAAATCTCCACGGGATTCTCTCCGCTGGCAACCGCCGGAGGCAGGGGAATCGGGTCCAGTAGCCTCGTTAGGCACACCCTCTTCCCTTGAGCCGTGCACACCAGTGGTTCCACGTAGCGCTGCGGCTGCGGCAGAAGTTGCACGAGTTCCAACTTCCTCTCGCCGAGATAATGCTGCAGTTCCGGCATCTCGGCACAGGCCAGGGCACTCGAGTGCAGAGGCATTAGGTCTCCCTTACTCGGCTCGATGCTCAGGTAGAACCACAAATGTACGGCCTCCTTGAACTCGGGATACTGATCCGTGGACATATTAGTTACCGAGTCGATCAAGGGGCGCTTGTAGCCCACCAGGACCTTTGGCATGGACAACTCAATGCATCCCTCAAACTGGGTAGTCAAATGGTTATTTTTAAGTATAATTCAGGTGAGTTTGCTCACCTTTCGGCTGACCAGGAGAGTGTTGATGGGCACCCGGAACTCGCCCAACCAATTGCACTGGACGCGCTGGTACAGATCGGATGCCTCGTCGCTGTACTGCGGCTCGATTAGTTCGTCGAACAAGGTGATCTTCAGATCCTCGCGCAGATCCCCGAACTGGCTGTGGATCTGCAGCTGCAGCTGCTCGTTCCAGGTGGGATTGCTGCCCTCGGCGGTGCGGCTCCGGCACAAACGCTGTCCATAGCTCAGCGTCACAAAGGGTCGGACATTAGAGTACATAAGCGCTAGAGAAGGATGAAGGACAATTGGAAATCTCTGGCAGGGTTAAAGGTTAAAGTACTCACTTTGTGTCACGAATAAACTGGTGCTCATATCGCCACCGGCGCTAGTGCGTCGCTCATTGATGTTCAGGATATGACGACTTCGCACTGGCACCCCAGTTGCCCTCACCACATGGAGCGAAACGTTATAATGCTGGTAGAGATCATGCATGGGCTGCGGGCCAGACCAAACCGATGGCTCTCGAGGTAGAGACTCCGGTTGCTGTTGGAAAACGGAGCAGATGGCACGCCAAAGGGCCGGCCATCCGGTGGCCTGGTCCGAATCTTCTGCCAGCAGGAGCAGGGGCATAGGGGTCTGTAAGGTCTTCGCCCTTCTGGCGCTCTGGCTGCTGATGACCTCGTAGAGCAGCTTAATAAACTTTCGGCCGCGATGCTTGTGCAGATCGATGGGATTCCAGTAGGTTCCTTGATCCAAGAGTTGGCCCAGGCCGAGGCCGTGGCTATCTGGCAACGGCTCCTCCTCGGTGATCTCGTTCTCCAGGGCGGGCACAAAGCGCAGCTGCTTGGTGTGCAGATTCCGTTGTTGATGGCGTGAGCGGAGCAAATGGAGCCGCCTGTCCTCCAGAAGAGTTTCAATGTCACAGAATTGGAGCTGCTGCTCTAGGAAGATCAAGGGTGGCAGCATGCTCTGTCTAATCCTTCCGTAAGGAGCTCTGGGAGTGACCAACTCCTTGGATGCTTCTGGCAAAGCGCGGAGCTTTGGAGGGATAAGCTTTTGTCGCAGTGCCATCGGGAGTCTTTGAACATCATCGAGGTTGTGTTCGCCTCCTAAACCTTCAGCGGAGCGGTAGTCGTAGAACACATAAACATCGCCCGCCAGTTGCGTGGAGGCAGAGGATGTAGTCTGAAAACTGAGCTTCTCGTGGACTGCGTCATCCTTGGAGTTCATCAGCAAGGGTGTGGTCATTTGGGCCAAACGACGACTTCTAGGCGTCAGAGTGGATTTCTCATAGAGCTAAGATATAAATACATAAATAAAATACCGTTTTCCCATGATATTAATACAAAACCGAAAACAGTTCAAGGTAACCCACCCAAATATTAAGATTTTCCGGCAGAGTCCTCTCCAGCAACACTCCCATGCACTCGTTAATGGTGATCTGTAGATCCGGCTCCAGGCGATAGCTTCTGGTCTGGCCCACGAACTCTCCATCCAGGAAGATCTTGAGAAAGTAGTTGCGGGCCTTGGGCAACTGTGCGCTGCCCGGAATACAGATCCTGGCGGCTGCCTCATCCGCACGCAGGCGCATGATCTCCACAAACGGCTCTACGGGATCCTTAAAGGCCTTGTCGTACTCCTTTCGCAAGTTTGCCATGATCTTATCGAACTGGGGCTTGCGGGGCGGCTTTGCTTGGGAGGCAGACTTCCTGCTGTGGGACCTCTGCTCGGTCCATAGCCGTTGTCGGGTGTAGAAGACCTCCAGTTGCTCCCGATACACCTCCGCTAAATCCGTCTCGAAGCTCTCTTTCCAGGCGGAATAGGATGCTTGCAAGTCGGGCGGATGGATTACGCGGAGACCCAGTTGAAAGCGAGTGCACTGGAACTGCTGCTGGCGGCGGAGTTCCTTTAGCTTGGCCCACTCCTTCAGCAGGCGTTGTAGAAGATTACGCTCGGCCGTCGACTCCGAGTAGTAGCGCTGCCTCAGCTGCTGCGTTAGCTTGAATTGCCGCTTTACCTCGGAGGTCTGATCCTGGCCAGCGGAGGCGAGCAGCTTGATGGCCACCTGCCGGGCAATCTCCAGTTCCTCTCTAAGTTTCCGGCAGACCCGGTGTTTCCTCTGATAGATGTAGACGTCGAAGAGATCCTCCAGCTGCTGGGCCAGACGGTGCTCCTCCATCAGTTGGGGATGGAGGCTGAATCGAAGTTGTTTCAGGCTCAACTTCAAGCAGCGCCGGTTGGGCAATCCCTGAAACTCATCTGGAGTCACGGGCTCAAAGAATACGCTCTTGAACTCTTTGTGGCAAACGCTGCGATACAAAGTGGTATCCATGATGAACTTGGGCGGATTCACCTCACTCAGCTGGGCTATCAGCTGGGAGCTTAGCTTGTTGGAGGAGCTCTTGGCCTGCTCCTGGTAGCGATTCAACATGCGAATCTGGTAATCCTTCAGCCGTACGTCACCCTGCTGAAGCTGAAAGTGCAGCGTATTGCTCGGTCGGTAGAGCAAGCTCTCGTCGTAGTAGTGTCGCTGCTTGAAGAGCTGATTCCAAACTAGCGGCGGATCCTGCAGATCGATTTGAATAAACGTTTGAGTGGGCGATTCCGAAGGTTCCGCGGCCAGCTCCCCGCCAGAATCCTCATCGCTTTCCTGGCCGCCCGTCTCATGTACTGGCGAGTCCCCTTCCTCCCGTCTTTCGTCCTCGTTGCCATGGAAGAACTGCAAGCTACGCGCCTCGTAGTCAACTTTCTCTTCCTTGCCTTTCCTATCAGTTTCCCTGAGCAAGGCTTGCACTTCTTGCTCCCTCCTCCGATAGCTTCTGGTGGTCTGCGTTTTCCGCTTTTTCCTTCCACTCTTTCTTGGTGATCCCGAATCCATTATTGAGTATTTTAAGCGTAAAAATTAACAAAACTTCGCTTGCTTTGGTGTTTAAAGCCGTTGCTAACGGTAACTGGTTATCGATAAGCACACAACCCAAGTATCGTTTATCGGAAAAAACAGAAAAACCAAAGGGATATTTTGTTTTCGTTTTCTTCTTGCTGTTTACATACAAATACATTGCAAAACTAGTTTTAGTCATACTGCAAGGAGGACGCTGTTCGATTAAAGACATTCAATATTGATTATTGTTCGCGATGGTTTTTTATGTGGGAACTGCTACTTTATATTAAAATTGTAGATTGTATGTTGTATGTATAGGCAAAGGATCCGCTTAGAGATGAATATGCAAGCAGACGCGCTCTACTGGCTTGGATAATGGGTGTAGAGGGCCCTGGCATTAACCAGGGCGTAGACGCGTCCCGGACACGAAACGTGGGAGGCGACAGGATCGCTTTAAGGGATACGAAGAGGGGCAGGGGACGACAGCGGGCGTGTGGCGTAGCCGGGGGTCGTCTACTCCAGCAGGGTGATTTCTTCCTTGACTAAAAATTCAACAATCTCTTCATCCACTTCCTCAGTTTCCAAGTTGTCGGTATCCACATCTGTTCAGAAAGAGAAAATATAGCATTTGAGAGACCAATAATATGAAATCCCGAGGCAGGATATACTTACGCCCACGCAGCATGACGCGACGACTCTTCTGATCCTGCCACTCGGCGATGCGCTTGGTGCGGTACTCCATGAAGGTCTCGCGCAGCTGGGCGCGCTTCTCGAGCAGCTCCTTGGAGGCCCGGGTGAGACGGAGGCGATCCTTCTGCTCGAAGACGGCATAGTACTTCTTCAAGTTCTTCTTGATATCCTTCTGCTTCTCCTCGCCAAGCAGGGTAGGCGGACGCGGGCGCCACAAGAACTGCACAAAGTTCTTGAGGATGGTGCGCTTGATGATGCGACCCTGGAACGTGTACATGTTGAAGCCAGTGTCCTCCTTTACCTTCCAGGAGGAGACTCCGGTCACAACATAGCGTCCAGTGGGATCCCACTCGACCTCGGAGGCGCGGAAGTGATCCGGCGATGCGCTGATAATGTAATCGTTGGTGGAGTCCACGAACTCGAAGGTGCCCATTGTGAGGTTGGCCATCACGATGAACTGGCCGCGCGGCGACCAGAACAGATGCGTGCAGGACTTCTTCTCCAGCCGCTTCACCAAGCTGGGCTTCACGCCCTTGTTCACCTCGTAGAAGCTCACGTTGGAGGAGTTGGGCTCGCCGTGGATGATGGAGAACTTGTTCCCGATGGGTTCCCAGGCGAAGGCCAAAATCAACTCGCGAATCTCCACCGAATCCACAGGGATCTCCTTCTCGCGCATGTGGAAGATCTCAAAGTTGTAGAACATGCCCAGGAACTTGACGTCCAGATCCTTCTTGTCCTTCTTCAGCTTGGAGTAGCGATCCACCTTGACGCACAGATAGTCGCCGGACTTCTGCCAGTGTAGCTTGCAGTCGGCCACGTGGAACAGGTTCTTGTTGCGGGTCTCCCGCTTCTTCGGGATCTCCATCAGCGTGACGCGGGCGGGAATCTGGTTCTGCTCCTCCACCCAATAGGCGATCACATTGTCCGTGGGCGACCACGAGAAACCGCGAATGCCGGGGATCTTGATTGACTTCAGGTCCAGCAGGTAGAACGACGGCGTCTCGTAGATGTGGATCGAGTTCTCGCCCATGCGCGCCACAAACTTGTCGTCGTGCGACCAGCGGAACATGGACAGCACAGACATACCATCGGCCACAAACGAACGCTTCTCTGCGCCGGTACGGATGTCCCAGATGATGATCTTTTGGCCGGTGGGCGTTGGGCCGTACGTTACGAGGTAGTTCTCACAGGGCGAGAACTCCACAAACTGGGTGCCGGGATGTGGGAACTTCTGGATTTTCTGGAAGCTGCTGCCGCCCCAAATGGCCACGCCCGGCTTGTGGAAGGTCACAACATAGGTGCCCAGCGGCGACCACTTGACGAAGGTGTCGGTGAAACGCTCGCGCGTCTCCAGCTCAGCGGGCTCGGGTAGGACGTTCTGCCAGAAGCCCACCTGCACGCAGTTTGGCGCGGTCTCCGCCGCCACACAGTATTGGTCGTAGGCATCCGGATCGTTGATAAAGTTGTACAGGTCGCTCTGCACCTTGAATGTCTGCACCGTTGGCGGCTCCCACTTCTCCGGGATGTTCTCGTACCTGTAAGACGTCGGCTTTAGCTTTGCTTGGGCTTTAAAGTGAGAAACAATGGACTTACTTCTGGAAATCGGTAAAAAGATTGACGGAAAACGTATGGTTCTTGTCCAGCCGATGGTTGTTCAGCTTCTTGACGGCCTCCTCCGCTTGGCCGGCGTGCTTGTACTCCATGAAGGCGTAGCCCTTGGTCTTGCCCTCCTCGTCCACTGGATACACCACATTGACGATGTCGCCGCAGTGCGAGAAGAGCTTGTTGATAACCGACTTTAGCTTCTCCAGACGGACCGGCTCCACCTTGGGGATGTTGTCGACCACCACCACGCTCTCCACGCCATCCGCCTCCGAGGGGCGCTGGGCCAGCATGTCGCCGAGCAGATCTGCAAGTGCATCACATATAATCAATTAATATATACGCCAACTTTCGCACACCGCTCCCACATTGAGGTTAGATTTCCGCGTGTGCTGCGCTGGCAGTCGGAGGCATTCTCACCTTCATCGCTGATGTTGTCCACAAAGTTGGGCGGATCCTCGAAGTTGGGCTCTTCCTGGTAGTCGCTGTCGTTCGCATCGGCACCGGAGTGCTCCTCGCTTTTCTTTTTGGCCATTTTCAGCGGTCTACTTGCAAATTTCCGTCATCAAACGCTCGCAAAAACAGGGAAAGGAAGAAAAATTCAATGGGCTGATTTTTGGCTGGGCACCAGCCGGTCACACTTGAGGTCGCTGGTCACACCTATATCGATCAACCAAAAGGTGGGGAGCTTGGCTCGATGCACTCTTCACGGTCTGGTACTTTTGGTTGCTCGGACAGAAGAGTCTGGCAACACTCCAATTTTCAGGGAAAATATCGATATATTAACAATCTGGTATTTTGGTCGCTATGTACTGACGATCTGACAACGCTGGTCGCTCATATACTGACGATCTGGCAACACTGGTTGTCCATGCACTGGCGATCTGGCAACACTGGTCGCTCGGACCGAAAAGTCTGGCAGCACTCCCATTTCCAGGAAAAATATCGATATATTGACGATCTGGCACTTTTGGTCGCTCGTGCACTGACGATCTGGCACTTTTGGTCGCTCGTGCACGGACGATCTGGCAACGCTGGACGCTCGTGCCATGAGCGACCAGGGCTGCCAGATCGCCAGTGCATGAGCGACCAAAAGTGCCAGATCAAAAAATATCGCGATTTCGATATCATTTTCAGAAGAAATTATCGATATATTGACACATTGATACATTTCCACATCCCTAATAAAATTTTTACGAACGGAGCAGGCGGCGGGCCCACTTATTGAAGAATTAGAAGAGTTTAAACAAAAAGGACGGCGCCGCGAGTTGCACAAGTAAATGCACAATAAACGCGTGGTGTGGGGGGTCCGGGGGACACAAAATCAATGCGAATTTCGCCTCTTTTGTTGCGTCTGCCCTGGTGTGCGTGTGTGTGTGTATGCGTGCGCGTAATTAAGTAAATTAAGACGGAGCGAGAACGAGAGAAAACAGTTGTAAAATGGGGCTGCGGCAGGCCAATTGCGAGTCTGAAAACTGGAAAATCCGTGAAAATATGTAGCCCCGCTGCAGTCTTTTCGCCTGCATGTATGTATATGCGTATGTAAATACGAAATATAGGCAGCAACAGCAAGCAGCATATACACACATGGAGAAATCGCCCAAAAACCTTCTGCGCAAGCTGAAGAGAGCGAGCGAGAGCGCGTTCGTCCTAGCCTTGGTGGAATGTATGAATGAATTTTCGCTTTTGCAAATTTTATGTTAATAAAAAGCAGGGCTCGCGTCGAACGGAAGGCCAAAAGGCATAAACAAATTCAATTAACCAGTTCGCGGGGCGATTTGGCTGCGAAAACTGCGCGATTCGAGCCAGCCACTGGGCTCTCCGCTCATTTTCATCTGTTACATCTTTTGTTGCTTGGAAAAATTGCGTGTGCGAGTGTGTGCGTGTGTGCGCGAAGTTTTCCACTGTGTTTGTCTACACGCCCACATAAGTGGCCCCCGTTTGTGTATTGTGTATTTGGAGAAAAGTAAAAGTGATTCTCGGTTTTGCAGCGGAAAATCGGGGAAAAAAGAAGAAAACTAGAGTCGAAGGAAATTAATTTATGTGTCGTCTCTCCCCGCCCCCTCTTTCAGTGAATGAATAAACCCACCCCCTCCACATACTATTGCAAGTCCCCAAGATTGTGCCAAATAATAAAACAGGATCCCAATAGATACATCAAATCGGATAACAACAACAACAGCAGCAACAATAAGAACAACAAACAAATAAGCCACAGTCATCGAGGGAAGGAAGAGGATTTAAAGCCATTACTTTTGAACACTGCTGCTGTTTTTTGGTTCTAGTCGTTCGTCCTTGGTTCTTTTTGTTTCGGAAACAGTTTGTGCAGCAGCAGCTCTGAATGTCTTTATGCTTTAATCATGGTGTATTTCGCCACCAACAACAACAACACCGACACTATACGCTGCTATATTAGAATCTTTCTGATAACGAACCATGACAGAAGGACATGAAAGGTGAGTCAAAATTCGAACGAAGTATTATGAGCCTTGTCTTAACTATTGTATAAGATTGTACTAACCAGAATTCAAGGAGACATTTAAATTTACTCATCTACGTTGAATTTGGAACTTAAATATTAAACTTCATAATTGTTGAATGGGAATTTGTATAGCGTAGCAAACTAGTTTACAAACGTTCCATTTATATCTAGCTTCAATACAAGGGGGACTTATTTTACGGCTGGAGAAATAGCTGCTGAAGTTTAATCTTAAGTTAAGCCAGATGACCAATGCATTT
Organism: Drosophila kikkawai; assembly: GCF_030179895.1. Taxonomy (NCBI): domain Eukaryota; kingdom Metazoa; phylum Arthropoda; class Insecta; order Diptera; family Drosophilidae; genus Drosophila; species Drosophila kikkawai. The sequence continues at coordinate 9,921,459 of NC_091729.1, forward strand.
TCACATCACTAGAAAAATATATTTTTTACTACCTTTAAAATAAAGTCATATTTAGTAGAGAGATGTTGCCGATGCACAGGCCTTCGAGCCGCGTTCAGGGCTGCAGGCTAGCTGCGATCGATTGGCGTGCCACGATTAATTGGCTCCAATTGGCGCCTGATTGGTCGAAAACAATTCTTCAACTTATGGTCCGCTTTTTAATTGAGTCGACAGGCTCCTGCTCTTTCCCTCAATGAACAACCAAACCAAACCGGGGCGGCGAATGAATGAAGGAAGCGTGAGTCATATGTCATTCGTCTGGCGAATTGAAGTCTCCACATTGTCTGTCGACACTTTTAATGAATGAAATGGAACGCCCCTATGTGCGTGGCGGTGCGGTTTCTTTTTCCGTTCGCCTCTGGGTCCAATAATTGCCGTTGTTACGACTACTCACGTATTATTGCCTCGCGCCACTGGCGCTCTTTAAATTCTATTCGAAAATGATGTCATTTATGTGTTTGTCCGTTTGTTGTTTCGCCCCGCGAATCGTTTTCCCCCCCAGTATTTACAGCAATACATCTGGGCGGAAAGGCAAAAGCTAAAGCTAAAAGCCTGCGCAACGAGAACAGAGAAAAAATCCACATCGCACCCAAGGTTCCTGTAGTTTCATTCATGTCTTTAGCCTTATTCTTTTTCCACAATGAATTGATCTGCGACAGGCCCTCACACACGACTATCATAGAGGGTGCTCTTTATAAACCTAAAGATACAGCTACATATTGTTGAGTTGGTCTCCTTCAGGCAAAAGATGAAGATGCTCTTAAGATCTTTGGACAAGATAATCGTCCTAAGATCTTAAGGACATCTTCATTTTTATCTATTCGTGCCTGTACGTTTTCGTACGGTTTCTTTAGGTATCAGTACCATTCTGTCTGGAGATTGAAGTGTATCTCAAGAAACATTTGCTAAATTTAGTAGTTCAGATCCCTAAAATTTTAACAGAATAAATAAATCCTTGGTAGATACTTTCAAGTGGGATATACATATCTCTTGATTTCTTGGATACTCATATAACTCCAAAAAAATCACTGCCTACTTTAAGGAGCCTTGGAATACTTGAATTTCTAAAAGCTTTGCGTTCACAGAAGAGTCTTTTAAATTCTAAAACTCGGAGTATTGAATGAAAAATACATTCATTGTATATCAGAATGCAAGTAATGTAAAATACAAAATATATATTATTGTATTTGAATCCTCTAGAAAAAATCTCCGCTTGCGTTGTATAGTTTGCAGCGGAAATAAAATTCGATTTCAATTTTGCATTGTAAATTGATTGGCATGTGAATAATGTAACGGTAAGCGGGACATCGTGACCACGCGACACGGCAGATATGCAAATATGTACGCCTTTATGTACATATGCACATACATAGATATGTAGGTGACTGTTGTTGGTGGTTAGATGGTTGGCTATCAAAACTACATATTTGACTATTTAACTGGGCGCGCTGTGTATTGGAACTTTTTATTGTTGTTCGCCTCTCCGTCTTTTCGAGTGGGTGTGCACAAACACCGACACTGGCACCGACAGCGACAGCGACAGCGACACCGACACAAACGCAGGCCGAAGCCCACACTCACACACGCGTTGTTCATTCATCTTTTTCTGCCTTCTGCTGCAGCCCGCCTCTGTGTGGGTGTTCTGGTTGAGCTTGCGTGCCTGCTTTTGTGTGTGTGTGTGGGAGTATTCGAGCCATTCAGTTGGCAACAATGTTTTGGTGATGCCAACAACTACCAAAGCGATACTCTCTCGAGTCAATAATGAATGGAAATTATGATAGAAAGCTAAAAATTGTCAAGATAGTTTGTTAAGATATTTAGACAGAGATCATTAATAGGCGACAACTCCCGTACACACACAGTCACAGACGCAGACAAACACAAGTCCATGGAAAAAGATAACTGGAGCTGGTCTCTCTCTCTCTCTTCAACTGTCTTTTTCCCACGCATGCGCTGTGCTTGTGGGTGAGAGCTTCCAAATATTGATAGACTTTTAGTTTCGGCTTGGGGCAGGCTCTTCTATATTTGTACATGTACATGTGTGCGTGCCACTGTATGGGTATGTCCTTTTTATGTTTGGCGGAGTTGGTAGTATAGTCCCTTTTATTTCGACTACACCCTGTTCCAGCTTTGCGAATGGGTGGCAACTCTAGCGGAGCGACCGTTAGCGCTGCTCTTTGTCAATGAAAACCCGTTATGCGCTATGCTCTGACCCTGGGCAGTTCCGTTAGTTTCCCTTCATTCACACTGTCTCGGAATATCCTTGACTAGCTGACGTAGCTGAATGAAAACTATACAAAAGCCCCACAGTCCTTGACATGTCCTGGTATTCCGTTCCGTTCTCGTTCTCTGGCTTCCAAGACCCTCTGTGTGACGTCGCGACAAAATATTCATTCTTTAAACCCCAACGAAACTAGGACAAGCATGTGTATACATATATCACACACACATACTGGTACCCTCACTGGCAAACCACTCACATACATACATATCCCTCCCATACAGACCCACAGGCAGGCGGCACAGTGGAGTTTCAACTCCCTTTTTTTTGGAGCTTTTTTCATTGAGTAACCTGTAAGTAACCTGTAACTCTGGGATATTTTCCCGGGAACTCCGCTGCCACAATTCAAGCCCCGCCAAACTCAATTTATTCGAAACTTGTGCGCAGGTCGCTAGCAACTCCACTTGATGTGACCCTCATTCATAAGGAGACGAGAGCTACCCGCCGTCAACTGGAGTTGCGGCCCTTTTTCAAGAATGAATTCCCCATGGCCGGATGTTGAATATCATTTTGCATATTCGACACCCCTAAAATCGCATTTGGGCACTCAAGAAAACAAATTTCGTGGAGACCATAAAAAAGTTTGAGATTTTAGATTGCTTTAAAGAAGATAGTTTTTAATTAAAAACATATTTTTAAAGAGTTTTTAAAAGTAAAAATATTTAGAAAATAAATAATTATTTAAATCTTAAAAAACCTTAGTGATATTTTTTTTATTTAGCATAAATTTTAATAGATTTGTACGTTAATAGGAGCACAAGTTTTCGCCCAGTGCCGGCTGTGTGCTTTAGTATTTTTAAACCGAAGGACTTGGTGTTATTTTTAGTTGTCATTGGTTTTTTACTCTCGTCCGGATGATTCAGAATGTCCTGCCTGCAGTCGGCAGGTGGCAAAAACTAGCATCCTTGCTACGGCTTCCTCGACTGCCCGAAAAATTGAATTAGCCAAATTAGTGACACTTGTAGGTCATCTTCTCCAAGATATAGACGGAGCTCAGGGACTTTGAGGGAGCGCATTCGTTGAAAACCATCGTGAGTTTTACAATGGCAACGGTTTCATACACAAAACTGAGCCTCAAACGAAGGATAAGCAGGTGTCATTGGTTCCTATTATATATATGCCTAATCGTGAATAATTATTAAATTAAATTAATTTATATTTTATATTTTACAATTGAAACTAATTGCATTTTCCCTTCTCGGTTTCCATCTTACAGCGACTTCTTAGTTACAGTACGCGCACAGGTAATGACCAGAGACGAGAGCACCGAGGGCTGGCTACCGCTGGCCGGGGGTGGCCTGGCCAACGTTTCCATTCGGAAGCGGGCTAGGCTATCCCCATTGGCATCCGGTCATGACTACATCATCTACGGGCAGAGGATATCCGATCAGAGCGTAAGTAGAGCGCCGCCTGAAGTGTTTACAAAAGATATTAATTCGCCGATTCGATTTCAGGTAATCTTGAGCTGTGTGATCAATCGTGATCTGAAGTATTACAAAGTAATGCCCACATTTCATCATTGGCGCGCAGGGAAGCAGCGGAACGGACTCACATTTCAAACGGCCGCCGATGCGCGGGCCTTTGACAAGGGCGTCCTGCGCGCCTACAACGAGCTGATCGATGGTAAAACCCTTTTCCGGCTCCACCTCCATCTGCTAGTTGCATGAGCGAACGAACGGCTTGCACATCCTGTCTCTCTCTCTCTGCTTTCTGTCTGTCAGCCCGCTTTAGTTGCCTTTCACCGCCTCCTAACCAACACCAACTACTTGCCTTTCTCTATCCAAACCTTTGCCTCTGTTTCTGCCTCTGCCTCCAAATCTGTACCTGTATTTGTCTCTGCCTTGGCATTTGCTTTCGTTTACTAATATATATAACTTTTTCGTATGTTTTATGCTCTACTTTTGCCACAATACCAAAAACTTATCAAAATAATAACCACCAAACACAATTACATTGGATTATTGCAAATTTGTTTACAAAAAATCAAACAACAAATCAACAAAATATTTAAATCTATCATTTCAATCGAATTGGTAAGTGTTTAATCTGAGGCCGTACTTTAACTAAGTCTAAGTGTGCTGTTTGCTATGATGGAAAACAAAGTAATGCCCAAGCACTTCAAAGCTCCCAGCACATGTGTTGTTTTGTGAATTAGTATATATAGTCTACAGGTCACTACGGCTTTTTAAGGAGCTCTTTTTCGAGATTTCCTAGCTTACACCAATATATATACAGATTTTATGCTCTATAGACTACATTCTATATCTTTCTCTTTGTGAAACTCTAACTATTCTATGCTTTTGCGTGTGGGTGTTCTCTGCCTTTAATGCGATTCAATGCTATTTCCCATGCACTTAAGACCGATTCTCTTTGCATTATTCAGGACTGGCCAAATCGAATCCGACGATAATATGCCCACCGCTGACCAAATATGATTCGGTTGGCGAAGATGATGTTTTCATGACCCTGGACTTACCTGTGGAGAGCGAGAGTTTACAAAAGATCCATTCTAGCCCCGAGGGCAGCGAGAAAAGTCACAGTAAGTAATATATAAATTAATCAGGGGAATTCCAAATGCGTTGCAATCTGAAACCTTGTTTTACTTTATCGCAGAAAGCGTCAGCGACCGGCATAGCAACAACTCTGACTCGGAGAAGCTGCCACCGCCGCCCATTCACTACATATCCACGGACAAAACATCGGCCACCACATCGCCGCCAGACGCACCGCCATCATCGGCTGCTCCATCGCCGGCGGCGGCTGCCGCTGGACAGATTGCGGCGGCTGCCGCCGGACAGATTGCGGCCAGCGAGAACTATTCGTACGTGACGCTGACGTCGGTACATCATGATTACAACTATCCGGTGGTGGACCAGCCGGTTGGGGCGCAGGTGCTTAACGCTCGGCGGGAGTCGATCAGTGCGCTGAAGAAGCGAAACGCTCTGGAGGCGGCCCAGGCCATGGCAGCGGGTCAAACGGTGCCAATCGGTGCCGGTGGATGCGGTGGGGCGGAAAAGCCCCTGAACAAGCCAAACGTATCCGACATCCTGAAGAAGGAGACGCGTCTGCGCTGCCGCTACTGCCACGAGCTGTACAGCGAGCAATTCAACAGTCGCGGAGCCTGCGAATATGCCCCGGATCCCTTTCGCAGCGGCTACGAGTGCATCTCCGGCATGGGCTGTGCCCGCTGTATGATTTACCACTGTATGAGCGATGCCGAGGGCGAGACGGCCCAACATCCGTGCGATTGCAGCATTAGCGAGGCCGGTTGCAGCAAGCGCTGGCTGGGCCTGGCCCTCCTCTCGCTGTTTGTACCCTGCCTGTGGTGCTATCCGCCGCTTCGCGCCTGCCACTGGGCAGGCATCCGTTGCGGTCTCTGCGGTGGCCAGCACAAGCCGCATGTCTGACATTTGGAGGCCCGCTTGCAAGGACAGCACGATGATGACCCCCCCAGGCCCAGAAGCGAATTCCAATACCAACACCACGAGCAGCATAACAAGCGTCCGTTGTGGGGTGCCAAGCAGAAGCAGTCGCAATCCCAATCCCAATCGCAGCGCCACTTTTACAACTGGGAGCTGTCGCACAGCTTGGGCGCCCCGCAGCAAGAAATGCCGCCGCCGTATTTAATGCAGCCAACAGGCAGGAAGGCGGCCCAAAACGATTACGGACGCTTGCTCTTCTAGGCTTTAACCCAGAGTGACTGCTTCGGACCGCATTTTCACGAGTTGATTTCAAACAATTGATCTTTCCACTTAAAAATCCAGAACTGAGAAACAAGATGTCGTAGTTAGCTGAGGTGTCTGAAGAGTGGAGAGCAATGGTATGTCCTTAGGTTCTGAGAAATGAATATTTAGACACCAAAAGTGCGAATGCTTACAGAATGATGGCAACAAAAAGGTACAGCTCAGAGGATCTCAGGTGAAAGAGCAGAAGTACAAAGATGAGACATTTAGGCTTAGGCTTAAAGTAAGCAAAGCCTTTAGTTCCTTGAGATTCAGATTGTAAATTTCAGGCAAACTCAGCATATGCTTGAATGTTGAAAAAACATACAGATTAGCATTGAAATGAACTCGTGAAATTGAGGCATGGTTCGCTTTCAGTATCATTTCGGTAAAACTCCATTTGAATTGCCATAATTTATTGTATATACAAAAGAGCAGAAGGGAAGGTTTTACGTATCTATTTTTAATATTTTACTTTATAATTGTAATTTACGTTTAATAATAGTTTTGTATAAACGGGCTATTTTTGTTTTTATTCGTAACTGTAACCGACTTCTTTTAGAGATCAAATATTGTACAATGTTTGTTTTAGTTTAAGTTGTTTCTAGGGTTTTTTGCTACTTACACTTGCTTGTTTACAATTCGAAATTGGAGAACAGTATTAAAAGGAGGCCGAGGCAAAGGCGGCGAAACGAGAACTAATTACATATGTCGGGGATGGGGGGTCAATGTTATCGGCCATGGTAGTTTCCTTTTCTTTTCTAAGCGCAGTGAGTCGCAATGACTAAATAGTTCGTCCGCTTTCCTTCACAGTCTCGCTCGAACTGACTTGCACTTTTTCCTTTCTCTACTTTCTCGTCCTTCTCTACTCGTCATTGCGCCACACTCGGTAGGGAATACTCTCTTCATTCCCACCACGCTCTTTCTTAATAAGTTCTCTTCCTTTTCTCTCGTTACTTATTTTACTCTTCATTTATTTCTATATTCGATACACTTAGAGTCTTACAAATAGTAATTACATCTAACATTTCAAAGTAATCTCCGACACGGCCTTCCTGACTATAACACGACCTCGTGTTGCTTAGTTCTACATAAAATTGGCCTTCAAACTTCATTGCTATATCTTTACAATAATCATAACTTAGCTTCTTTACTCATACTGCTCTAAATAACTCTTCAATATCAATTAGCTTACACTGCTAGTGTCTTCAAACGTTGGTTTGGCGGGATAATCTTTTACGACCATAGAGTACACGCTCTCTTCCGCACAAACCCAACAGTTTGGATATCAATTTTGAATTCCATCAGACATTAACTTAGCAGGATATTCCTTAACACACCGTTTAGAGTACACGCTCTCTTCCGCTCAAGTTCAATCGTCTGGCTACCACTGTACCAAACTCTTGCCAGGCTCTTGCTGCACACTTTGCAACGCTCACACGCACCTTTTGCGTCACGGTCTCTCTGGACCCTCATAGCCTTATATTCCACCAACGAGTGCCTCAATCGGCGATCTCTCGCTTACACTTCCAGTGTCTTCAAATGTTAGTTTGGCAGGATAATCTTTCACGACCATAGAGTACATGCTCTCTTCTGCACAAACCCAACAGTTTGGATATCCATCAGACATTAACTTAGCAGGCTATTCCTTAACACATCAATTAGAGTACACGCTCTCTTCTGCTCAAGTTCAATCGTCTGGCTACCACACACACATACCACAGTACCGGACTCTTGCCGCACCTTAGCGACGCTTCACACAATCATTCAAATTTAGTCCCTGTGTATGGCACCACCTCAACCATCTTAAAATAGAGATCTCTTGCTTTGATTTTATGATACCTACGAGTGCCTCAGTCGGCGATCTCTCGCATTCATCTGCATCTACCTCAACAGGCATCGCAGGCAACTACTTAAAATTTCGCTTACTCGACAAATATCTCAAAACATATCGGCCACCATCAAGCTTTTCTATAATGACAAAGGGTCCTCTTCGGATCCAGCTCTGTTTGGTGCCGTTCTTCATCTTAATTTTCCATCTTCATTCCTTTATCCTTTTTTTTCTTTCCTTTCTCATTCTTAACAACTCTTCCATTTTAAATTCATCTTGCCTTTAATCTTAGTGCTCTTCCTTTTGCACCATTTTACCGACAGCTCAGCATAACACAACTTTAAACTTTTCTTTGTCTATACTTTTCTCTGTCATGTGGTGGTATCAAGCCCAGAGGATGGGTCCGATTGGCATCTCTTAAGGACTTGCATTGATTGCACTACTAACTGTGCAGTTCGCCGCAAGTTGCACCCCGCCAAGAGCATCTTGCCATCACCTCTGCGGTCCTGGTATCCAGCCAGATGACTACTTTAGAGCTTTACACATTATACAACTTTCAACAATCTTTAAACTTAGTCATTTCCAACAACATTGATAAATCTTGCTGAGTCTATTTTTTTTTTTTTTAACCCAAATACATAACGGATTTATAACTTTGATTAATAATCAACCAACAAAATTTAAGGGACACTACTGGCAGACAACACTACCTCACACCTCTCTGTATTTTTTTTTAAAACCCCTCTTTGTAACTCAATTTAATTTCAATTATCTTTAGTTGTTTATAAACTATATCAATAAATCCTGAAATCAGTCACGTGAATTCTGGACACAAAAATAAATCCACATACTATATTTTAAAATCATACGATTTTAAGTATGGCCACCGATGATGCACTTAATTTCAATTATTTCCGCAATGATTACATTTGCAGTCAGTATAGACTACGAACTCTCATCTGAGCAAATAATGCCAAAAATGTTAGAATAATAGTACGCCAACCAATGTTTCCAATTCATATGAAGGCTACTTGGACTCCACAAGACACATAGTTCTACCAATATACTGCACCAACATAAGGGTCTCCATTAATTAATTAATTATTAGTATTGAAACATATCCACAAGAGCTTACACCTGTCAACTAAATAACGATTACAGGCTCACTTGTAATAGCACTAAAAGACGTTCGTTGTAATTTCTGAAAATCGTAATTTCACGAAAAAGTACTTGAAGTTAAAGAATCGGTTTCCCAATTTGAGAAAATCGAGACACAAATTTTTAAAAATAAGACGCCAATTCAATAAATGGTCTTACGCCTAATTACACCGATTGAAAGGACAAATTTTTAACGTAAGAATTTTCTAGGAATTGGGTCTGATTTCTCTACCGCGTAGCTCATAGCCCAGACACTGCGTAGTAGGTTCGAGAAACCCATATTTGGCAACGTTAAATGAAAACCCTGGTACAGTCAACATATAATACAATTTTCAGTCCTCGGGAAGCCTAATCTTCCGAGCCTGCCATGACCAACACGTCATCCATGCAAACCATCGCAAACAATTATGCTAAACCCCAAATGCTTTAACAATTTCATCATAAATATAGGAGACGCATTCTTCAGTTCAAGCTGCACTGCTAAAGATTCATATTGACCCTCCGTGGTCACAAACGCTGTTCTTTCTATCGAATCTGAAATCAATGGCAAGGGACATCTATCAGATACTATATTTGTGTGTAGTTCTTTATAATCAATGCACAATCTCTCACTACCATCCTTTTTTTTTTTTTATTTATTTTTTTTTTGTAACCATTAACATTGGGCAAGCGAAAGGAGAACAACTAGGTCTTATTAATTTTGCTTCCAACATTTGCTGAATTTTCTCCCTTACTATTAGCTTCTCGTTCTCACTAAAGCGATACATCGTCTCTGAACCGTTTTATTTATGTTTTATTTATTTACAGTTTGAGTTCTATAAATATCGAATTTGTTACTTTGTGAAGTAACTCCAAAACCACGTTGAAAAATATCTTGTCCAATTATCATGTCATATTTAAGGCAATTTTCATCAACTACGTGAAACAACAATTCAAATTTAAATCCTGAAATTTGTACAGTGGACAGAATTTGCTTATTGCTTTTGACAACATTGTCACCTATGCCTCTCAACACTACCAGATTATGGAATCTCTTTCCGGCAAGGTTCTCGCTTATGCTTTCTTTCACCAACGAGCATTCGGAACCCGAATCGAAGAAAAATGGAAACCGCTCACCAGATTGTATTGCAGTTTCCTTAGGCTGAAGTACCGCACTCATGTCCACTCTCTTCTCGATGTTTATATTCGCTGTTGCTGTCCCCTTAGTACACACTGATGCAATGTGACCAATGTTGCCACACCTATAACATCTAACGGCTTGTCTGCTGTTGCTAAGGGCTGTTCTCGTCTCATTTCTTTCCTCTGCTTTTCTCTTGCGGCACTCCATTGCTTTGTGTCCAAGTTTTCCACAACTATGGCATTTTATCGGCGTTTGCGTCTTGAACCTCTTCTTTTCCGGGCCTTGCTCCATTCCAGAGTATTCAGATTTTTTTGCGAACGTATGAGCTTTCAGTTGTTGTTGTAGCTCCGCACGTGTTTTTAGATTTGTTGTAAACACTAATCTCTGCAGTCTGGAATCAATTTGGGATGTATGAGCTAGGACCAACAATACAGCAATTTCTTCGTGCGTCATTCCTTTCCACTTGGTCAAGAGTGATGTAACCAACCGGCTGGAGTACACGGAGAGGCATTCTTCAGGATTTGGGCTTCCCTTCAGCATGTCTAGCAACAATGCTGCAGGCGTCTCGTTGCCTTCGTAGCGTTCCATGAACAATTCCTTAAATTGTGTCCAGCTCATCCCAGGGTAGCAAATTTGCGACAGCCACTGCGATGCGCTACCGTGAAGCGACTTGCTGAGCGTCATTACCAAGGATGCACCTTCTTGCGGATGTTCACATAAAATCAGGTTCGCCGTTTTGCACCATGCTGCTGCGTCTGCGTCGGCAGCTTCAGGGTCGAAAGATGGTAGCACTGCAGAAACGGCACGTGCGCCAGGCGTCGACGTGGACTGTGCAGCTTTCAAAAGTTCTGCAATCACTTTGCTTTGCGCTTCCAGAAGTGTGCGCCAGCCATTATCCGGGTTGTCTTGTAGGGGTGGTGATCCCACTTCTGATGTCGGGGATGGGGGGTCAATGTTATCGGCCATGGTAGTTTCCTTTTCTTTTCTAAGCGCAGTGAGTCGCAATGACTAAATAGTTCGTCCGCTTTCCTTCACAGTCTCGCTCGAACTGACTTGCACTTTTTCCTTTCTCTACTTTCTCGTCCTTCTCTACTCGTCATTGCGCCACACTCGGTAGGGAATACTCTCTTCATTCCCACCACGCTCTTTCTTAATAAGTTCTCTTCCTTTTCTCTCGTTACTTATTTTACTCTTCATTTATTTCTATATTCGATACACTTAGAGTCTTACAAATAGTAATTACATCTAACATTTCAAAGTAATCTCCGACACATATATATTCAAATGCGATTTTCTCTGCGCGATTCCAATTTGTTAATGTCAATGTCACGCGCTCAAAACTCACACAAAAAGTTCAAACAAACAAACGGCAACCTGATGCGCAAAATGAATAAAAAACACACACTAAGAAAGAAGGAGAACAAATCTTCTGAGAACCTTGACCAAGAATTACAAATTGTCTTCGACTCCAACTCCGTTAAAAGACGCGGCGGCAGTGCTCAACCTTTGCGGTTCACCGTGCTCAGCAATTGTTACTTAATACGAGCTTTAATTTAAAAAGAATTATAATCGATATGGTTTGCCTTCTAAAAAGGATGTTTTTGTCTCTTCTTAGGGCTCATGAAGATTCAAAATATTTCTTTTGCCAAACAACTTCCGCCCCTTTTAATTTCAAATACCTTGGTTTGCTTCCCCAGCAATAGGAATGAAAACCCGGCTTAGGATTAGAGAAGAGTCGACGAGCCAAGGCAAACACCGAAGCACTGCGCGCTGTGCGTTTCTTTTGAAAATTTGAATAAATCCAGACAGCGAAACAATTTGTAATTCTGACTAAAATGCTGAGTGCTTTTGGCCGTTTATAAAATGGCAAAAAGTCAAGGCATTTTGAGCAAGGAGCTAGATACAAAACAATTTAAGTGTTTTCGAAAAAAAAAAAACAAAAATCAACAAACTCATATATGCAGCTATATATATATAAATATATAAAATAATAAAAACCATTAATTTATTTCTTACTATATAATTATTGTTGTACTAAGTCAGTGAGAAAAGAAAACAAAAAACATGAAAAAACTTCACACGAAAAAAAAACTAAAACAAAATGCATATTTATTAAAAAATAAGCAAAGGTTGTGCAAAAACAAAAAAAGAAACACATTTAAAAGCAACATTATTATTGTAAAAATTAACTAAATGCGGGCAATTGTTAGTAAATGTGCAAAATTCAGTCGAAAAAGTGGAAACCAACCAACAAGAAAAGTAAACCAACAGCTGGAGATAACTTGATAACTTGCAGAAAAAGGAAGAACGGAAACGGAAACAAAACACTCAACAACAAGAAGTACAAAATGTTAAATATGTATCTATATAATTTACAATTACGTTTTATATTATTATTTAACTTAAACGCTTACTCAACGGAAAATAGCTAACTATTATTACGATCGTCCTCACACACGAACAAGCAGAACAGAAACAAAAAAACAAATAAAACTAGCTCAATGGCAGAATTATTACTTTAGATAAATAATAACATTCACTATTTGCAACTTCCTTTTCCCCATATTATTTCAAATCGAAGTAAACACAAATGGATTCCCATTTAAAATAGCCACATATACTCATGTTAAATGAAAAAGCGAAAGGTTATGGTGTCATTGAAGAAACGGATGATAATGACAAAAAATAGTAATATAAATGATATATTTATTCATATAAATGTATTTGAAAATGTGAACAAAAAAACAAAAGGAAATACCAACAATAAAACACAATTTAATAAACCATGTGAAATGCTCAGGTGTGTATTAAATACTTTTGGAAATTCTGGCCAAAATTGGCAGAGACAACCTGATGCTCATCAGGTTCCAGGATCCAGAAGTTTCTGCTCACCTTTAGGGCTTTGATGGACTTCCTATTTTTGCAGGTCAGCTACTTGATTTACCTGGTCAATTCCGGCAACATTTAGCCTTACTTTGGACTTACCTATATTATTTACTATTATAAATCTTCTGGATTTTCAGGACAGAGCCTTCGATCACTGCTCCAAAATGGAGGTGGATTCCAAGAGGACGCATGTTGTAGTTACAAAAGACAAAACTGCATCGTTATTAAGCTTGTAATAAACCACTTTCTGATTGCAGGAAGAAAGTTGGAAAAGCTTCAAGAAAATAATCATAAAATGATATGCACGATATTGGTATGGAAAATTGTATATATTAAATTATTTTCGTAATTAAATAAAATCCACTGAGGTAAAAATTAACTTATATAATATACTAAAATATTATGACATTTGGTAAAACAAAATTGTAATAACATTCATTCACATTTTATTGTAATTTAAGGATCATATTCGTTAATTTCGACTTCGATAGGTAACACAGGTCGGTGTAAATAGACTATTACATAAATGCGTACGACACACTTTTTACAGTGGCGACCCCTGGTGACGCTATCCTAAAACAGTCCCAGTAAGGTAGGAAACTTAGCTAAGATTTTGCCTCTGCTAAGTGACCGTTATTTGTATTATTTAATATAATTTAAATTATCGAGAATATGTGTTAAATAAATAAAAAATATTTATTTTAAAATATGTGCGTAGGAAACGTATTTTCATAAAATAAATCTAAACTAAGCATGAGTTAAAAATGTTAAAAAAAATTACTAACGATGAAAAGACAAAAAAAATTTTAATTTTCATTTATAATAAATTATTTTTTTAAAAGATAATAATTTCACCTGTTTCTAAGATGTTTTTAAATTTACAAAATTTTCATTCTTACTTTTTCAACATGCGGAACCTTTATAAACAACAATGTGATTCCCCAACACTTTATAACTTGGACTCCGATTGGGTTCTACCAAAAATAAGTACCATAAACTCAATCGATTTCACCAGCTTGCGAATGCTATGGGACTCCCACAATTGGCCGAAATTCTTAGCCGTAGATTTGACAATTTTTTCGCGTTTTATTGGCCAGGCCGTGAACGTTCGAAAATGCGCAAAGATAAGCAGAAAGTTGCAAGAAAGAAAGATGAAGAACTGACCAGCTCCCCACCCCCAAGAAGACAAGCAAATTCTGGGAGAATCAAGCCAAAACCCGCAGCAAATGGCCGATTTGTGGCCTTTAATGCGGTGGTGTGTTTACTCAGCTCTTCCGATTGCGGACAGACCCGTTTGATAAGATATGGCAATCGCGGCCGATAACGCAGACATATTTCAAATACGCTGACGAATGCAAAATGGAAACAGAAACAGGTGAGGATACTCGGGAATGACGAATTACAGCGAAATTCAACGTTTGGTAAAGTTGGGTCGGGAAAGTCTAAAGTCTTCCCAGTTAGTCAGGAAAATATTTATATTGTTTCGGTTTTGATTCTTAAGCTAGTCTGCCAGACTGTTTGGTTGTGGGGGAATTTTTCCCGCATTCCTTTTCTTTTTTTTTTTTTTTTGCTTGGAAGCACAATGATGCACCGAAAGAAATTAAAATGATGTATGGTGTTAAAAATTTTATTATTAAGTAGACTTATACGTATTATTATATTATGGTGATTAACTATTGTATTAATAAATATTGATCATTTAAAAATTTGAAAATAAAAATAGATATAATGGCTATATGATACATATCAGGAATAAAAAAAAAAGAAGTTGTGGTTTTTTTTTAAATCTTCGCTTAATAATTCCTCATAAAGAGTTTATAATATACCAACAATATTTTCTGTTTGTTTGAATGTGTACCCCTATTTTTCTGAAGGCATTTGGGGGTATTTGGAGGGCATTTCGTGTGCATTTCGGGCGGATTTCTGGCGTATTTGGGGGCTACTTGTTGTGATCTTAAAATTATATATAATAAAATGTTTCATTATTATTTTATCAATATTTATTTTAATTTAGAAATCTTGTGACAAAGTAAAAGAAATCTATTTGTGCCAGTGTAGCTCATACTAATTAAGAATTTATGCCGCCTGCAGTTGCACTCCACAAATAAAGAAACTCAGCCGACGCGTCGGTCTAGGAGGCGGAGGGGAGCGCCTGGCGGAATTATGACAATAATTTGCTGTGGAAAATGCGACACAGAACGGAACCGCTAAGCTCGCGAGAGCAATCTAAATATTAAAAAAAAGGCGAGCACATAAAAAAATTATATCTAATACGACGGGCAAACGGTTAAAACCTGGCGGCAGCTAGAGAGTCAGCGAGAGAGGGAAAAGTAAATATGTGCACAGCGAGAGCCGTGAGATCGCGAGAGCCGATAATTCTCGCACCTGCTGCATTGCGAATGCCGCCATTCAGTGCGAATTCAAATGCGCAGGTGAGCGAACGTACCGCTACGCGTTCTCTCTCTCCTTCTTTCGCTCTTCTTCTCTCGCCGATCGTTGCCAATAACGGTCTACAGTCGACATTGCGTATACGCCGCGTGGGCCACGCTCGAACCCGCGACCTTAAGCCAGCGAATAATAACGATCTAAAAAAGCAGGCAACAATGTAAGTGCCAAAATTGGCAAGTGAATATCTGGAAGGCCAGGCAGTGAAGCGAGACTTAAACCGAAAAGAGTATCTTGCCCTGCACGCGCTTACAAAACTGTCTCATTAACACGTGCCCACAAATTATCAACAGTGCGAAAAACCAGAAATCAAATTTAAACAATAATTAAACAAATAAACAGAGAAAAAGTGTAATTTTTGTTAGCTAAATCAATATTTTTTAGTTTATTATTAATATTATTATAATTTGACAAACTAAAAAAGGAGAGGTGACAATTTTAAATTTTGGTTCAAAAATTACTTGAAATTTACCATTCAAACTTTAAGTTAAATCAAAAACTTCAACAGCTTAAACTTTAGGAAAATCTGTTTTTCTATATACTCTCACCAACTTCTTATTTTGAGAATAAAGTAAATAAATACATTTTCCACGAATCACTCCATTTAAAGTCAAATCTGTTTTCAAATATTCACTATAAGTATGTACTCACGGCACAGACTTTAGTATCGTTCTCGTACAAAGCCGTGTCAGTAACGAGCGTTTTTCCCCACTTTTTAGCCATTATTCCGTTTGCTTTATTCAGCCCATTTGTATCTCTGTAATCGGCTGACTAAACAGTAACACAGCCAGGTATAGATATAGATATACACGCACATATAGAGCCCCGTATTTTGTTAGCTGACTTGGCGTATCATCAAAATTGGTATACAAAATATAGTTCCAAGGCTCCCATCTATCTATTTGGCTTTATTCTCTATCAAATCGATTTGATAAACATCATTTAGATAGGAAACACAAAACCCACACAGAAAAAACTCCCCGATTCACGATTACTGGACTTTATTGGTGTGCTCCGGAAATACCAAGAAGTGGCTTTAAAACCCATTCAAATATGAGAGTGCGATAAACAAGGGGAACGACATAAAGATAATAAGCTAAAAAAAAAGAGAATGCACCCGTGAAAGTACTCAGTGAGTCCCAGCTTTATATATATTCCCGATTAGTACCAAATCAATATAACATTTTTGCCTAACACACAACGGAACCTGCATGTGACGACGCTAAACGGCCAATTAAGCGGCCATAATCAGTTGCCAGTCTGGCTATAAATAAAGCTTGATAAATCCCCCTTTGCTGGGAGTTCTATAAGCACAATAAATCCATAATAATTTCTTAAACTTAGAGGTACTTGTGACCTAGGCCTTGGTGTAAAATTAAAAATAAAAGTCGTCCTCAATGAATCATTTATCTTAAATAGGTACTTTTTTTTTTAGTTTGTGTGAAAGAACAGCCCGTGCAGCTACAATGTTTGATTGTTCCAATAAACTTGTATAACCCGTACAGAAATATGGAACCCTCGATAAGATTATGCTCAAATAGAGGGAGAGAGCACCCATTAGGGTTTACCTGAACTTATCTAACTGGGTCATAAATAAGCCACAATGACTGCAATTATTGGCTGCCATTTAATGATCATAAAGTTGGCTTAAATTCAGGACAAAGGAGATTTCCAATAGATTTGTAGATTTAAGAGAAATCCGAACTCAGAACGAGTTCAACTGGTAAGGTCAGGAATTATAGTTTCAGTTGAAAAGACAATGACAGGGTTCGCGTCTCACCTAAAGCTAATTAAAAAACAAAGATATAAACCTTTGATTCAAAGATCTTTCAGTACCAAAGACACATTCAAATGCCGTCAGGCGGCAATTCCGGAATTGAAATGTTGCATTTCAGCGACTTTTGCCACTTTCTTTTGTTCAAGGGAACTTCGTACTTCCTCCTATCGAGCGAGCTGGCAAGCCGTTCACTCTTTATTTGCTTTTTTGTCGTGCCTCATTTGCGGTTTGCGAGCGCTTTGTACTTGTTTTTTGCTCAAATAAAACACAGTAGGAACAACAAAAGCAACGTCACACATAATTAACTATCACAGAATGTGTGACTATGCATATAAAACCATAGCCGGCTCTCTGTCGCACTTCAAGCGATCTTCATCGCGAACCTCCGACAATTTGACGTCATTTGTCATAAAAATAAACTCTTCTGCTGTCTTTTGGTTAAATTCTAAGCAAATATTTAAGCATCTGCATAGGGGATTATAATTTAGAATAAAGTATATAATGCTTTATAATTATATAAGGCTCTCAAGGGAAAATAAATTTAAAAATTGTGGAGTATTAGCTAAAATTACAGTAAATTGTAATTATTCTAAGCTCATTATTATTTTTATAAATAATTATAAAATGTTCTCTGATATAATATTCAATATATACTACCTAACACCTAAATTAACTCTAAGATTAACTAAATTACAAGGTCAATTTTTGGATTTCCTAGTTCGTTAATGATTTAATTCCCTTCCCACAATTTGCATTCGCTTTCTGTCGACCACTTCCTCCGAAACATGTCTAATTAGCTCCTCATAATCGACTTTAATACTTTATTTATAATACTTTTGACGATAAATCGCCTTAATTACAAATTTTTCTGTTTTTGCAGCGCAATAAAGCGACGAAATAAGAATCAAAAGGCAAGGGAAAAAAGCGCAACAGTTGACGCCAACACACAGAGAGATACGAATACGTGTTTCCACACACAAAACCCCACAAAAAAGCTTAAAACAAAATAAATAAATATAAGATAAACATTTTATATACCGCACTTGCTTGACAAAATAACAAAAAAAAAAAAAAAACAGAAAAAGTAAAACCAAATAGCTGGCCATAAATGTTTAATTCGGGGGAGAACTGAGAACCGAATTTCGCTCAGTGAGATAATGAGCAAGTGAGTTTGCAGACGGAGACAGGCCCCAGAGAGACAGAGAGAGACCCCCGGAGTGGTGTAACGATAAGTCTTATCAACGGCGGAGACAGACCAAAATGGCCGACGAAGATCTGAGTCCGCTGCCCTTCCGTCGGGAACGCAATCTCAGCAACAGAAACTTCAACAAACGCAACTCGCGCCGCCGGATCAGCCAGCAGGCGGCGGAGCAGGAGCGGCATAGCAGCACGCTCGTTAGTAGCCAACCGGAGTCCGTCGACGCCGCACGGAGTGATAGTGTCGCCAGCAGCAGTTCCAGCTCGCTACACATTTCGTACTCCGTCAATTCCGACACGGTGAGCGCCTTCAATCGCCGCTCTCTGCTCAAGATGCGCGCGGCGTCGGAGAACGGGGCTGGTGTGGATGCCACTATCCCCTCGGAGGAGCCCCCAATGTCACCACAAACGCCCGATCCCGCCTGGCTGGACGTGCGGCAAAAGGTGCATCGCTTCGAGAACTTCAAGACCAACATATGTTTCCTGAAGCAGGAACGGAACAGTCTCAAATTGTTGGAGAACCGTCGTCATCCCTCCTTCGAGGATCATGGCACACCGCCACCCACGCCGCCGCGTGGCATACGTCGCCTTGGCCTAAGCAGCAGCCGCAGCAGCTCCATACCCAGCATTCCCGCCACCAGCATCGATGAGGTGCGTTCCGAGGATGAAGTGGACCAGATCTCTGACTTTGAAACGGATCCACATGCGGTCGAGGGCGGAGAATATGTGCTGGATGGCACCACCTCGGAGGTGCTGCCGCCGAGTGAGGAGATCGAGGAGTCCAAGCAGCAGCAGGTCCAACGTTCCATTAGTGCAGATCAGTCCAAGGGAGGACCGCTGAAAATGCGCAACGATTTTCCAAGGTGAGTGTGTTTTATTACTGATAAGTCTTATCGGAGTGGGCGGGCTACGAGAACTTGAGTTTACTTACGAAAGTTCAGGTGCAGCGGTGGTTTCGATTTCCATTATCTGGTTTTCTGGGTTTTCGTGGAAATATGTACTTCAATAAAGGTGCGCCTGGAAAAGTGACCATCTAAGTTTCTTAAAATATTAAAAAGAAACCTATTTATAGGATGCGTGTGCGATATGGAATACAATAAAATCAAATGAATACTAAATTAATACTTAAAGAAAGCTTAATGAGTACTCTTTGAAAATTAAATAAATTTAAAAATGAGTGCTAAATAAGTACTAAATAAATATTAAATGATAACAAAATGAATATCAAATGAATTCCAAATGAATACTTGATGGCTTTTCAATAAATACAGAGAGAATACTAAATGAATACCTAATGAATGATAAATAAATACTTAAAAAATACTTAATAAATAACAAAAGGACACTAAATCAACAAATATTTAGTTTCTATAATAAAATATATCTAATAATGTTGTTTACAATTCAAAGCAAGTAATAATTAATCAAACCACAAAATATATTAAAAAATAAATGTACATTTCCTGTAAAGTTGATATGAAAAGGCACCCTATATCACAGATAAATCTGCATCCCTATTTATTTAAATGATGAATCACATTTTTAGAGGGCTGTAATTACAAAAATAATAGTTCTCTCTCAAGCTGCTTCAATAGATAAATCTTGTTTATTTAGGTTTTTTTCTACTTTTTTCTATTTTGCATTCAAATAGCAGACTTTACCTGGCAAGGGCTGTAAAATCTATATAGACTATATATATGATATTACAATAGATTAGAGCCAGCCTTGTTGTTCAATGTGGAGTAACTAGATTTCGCGGTCGCTGAGATTCCTTTTCGGTGTCAAAATCAAATTATGCGAGCCTGGCCATAAAACAAACTACACTCGCACTGTCGAAACTTAATTGGCAAAGTGTTAATTGAGTTTTGGAGCACTTTGCGCCAACAGGTTTGTGAGTGGAAATCCTAAAAAATAAACAAAAAATCCGAGACAGAGCAGGCAAGCAGTGTGAAGTCTAAGCTGGCGGGAAACTAAATATGACTAAAATCGTAAAATGTGCCTCTGGAAATCA
The DNA here is from genome assembly GCF_030179895.1 of Drosophila kikkawai. NCBI lineage: Eukaryota > Metazoa > Arthropoda > Insecta > Diptera > Drosophilidae > Drosophila > Drosophila kikkawai. The sequence continues at coordinate 9,941,926 of NC_091729.1, forward strand.
GGTTTTGCCTTGAAGCAGTTCCAGTTCCATCCTCGACTATGGATGGCCACGAAAAAGACCAGGAGGAAAAAAAGAAGCTATTTTCGCCTCCGCATAGCCGCAGAGCTTCTCAGCAACGCCAAGTGTCCGATGAGGCGTTGGTGGAACGGGAGGAGCGTGTGTGGGTGGAGGTGGAGCCCCCACGCAGGTGGAGCACTCACCCTACAGCAAAATCCGTATCCGTATCCGCGGGAACTAGCACCAGGGATGATGCTTTGCCGCCTCGGAGGAAGAAAAAAAAGGCGATTCCGCCTGTGCCTCGTATTAGACGCTCTCGCGAGGACGTTTCCCAGCCGGAATTTTCTAGTGTGGATACTCTGGCAACTGGGGGACACTCGCAGAGCTCCCTTTCATCTCTCAGTAGTGCAAGTGCACCCCCCAAGCATCAGCGTTCAAAATCACTTTCGCCACGATCTCATAGCTCGTTGTACCACGGAGATAGAGATACGGAGAAGTACCCCCACGATATCCAGATCAGGCAGGTGGATTACGACTCCGAGAGGGTTTCACATTCGCCACGGTCTCATAGCTCGTCGTACCCCGGAGATGGAGATACGGGAAAGTACCCCCACGATATCCAGATCAGGCAGCTGGATTACGACACGGAGGAGGTCCTAAAACGAGGAGACCCTTCCGGGACACCGGATCTATCCGAAGTCTCATACAAAGCGCAGGAATCCACGGAGTCGTTCAGAAGGAATTACCACGAAAGCTGCACTGCTGGGGTCTGTAGTACTTCTCGCTTTCCATATTGTTCTCCATGGCCAACCTTGCAAAGTATTCTTTCAGCTCGCGGGCTTCGTGGTGACCGCTCTGGCCATGTGTCTAATGATCATGTTAGCCTGGGGCATCATCCTAAAGCTTGATTTAATTCTGCGCGTCATAGAGCAAGCGGGCCAATTATATGACATGGTGGTGCTCATTTTTAGGAAGGAATCAAATGTCACTTCGTCGCCTGACGAGTCCCCGAGATGAGGCCTTCGAGCTCGGACTCCTCTCTCTGACTCATGAACCATGCGAATATGAATGCCCTGATAGTATCTGGGCCGGTTTCCAGACGCTTAAAGGTTGACTTTGCCACTGACACGGCTCTTATCATTTTGTAGAGCCTCTTTCGAGGCTGACTCATCCGAAGAGCTCCCGCGGGGGTTTATCTAAGTAGTTATCACTGTTGTTATTATTGTTCTTGTCGGGGGGTGTTGTTATTTTCGTTAAGTCTCAGATAACGAGTATTTATTTTAATGGAAGTCCCCTTTTTCCTCCCTAGAAATTATCGCTCGACGCCGAGACGAAAGACTGAAATCATTGGCACCACAAACGAGCATGTCGTGGGCAAGTTTCACTCGGTTTACCAGCCCAGAGATGAGTGAGTATTAGTGTTTGACCAATAATAAGCATTATCTTAAAACCCCAATGCTAATTTCCAGAGAGGAGGAGGTGGAGATCGAACTGCGGGACAAGAGCGACAAGTGCGTGCATCCCATTCTGGAGGAGTTGATCAAGACGGAGGAGGCCTATGTGAAGAACCTGTACACGGGCATCGAGAACTATGGCAACATCTTCCAGCGAAAGGATCTGCCACTGGGTCTGCGCGGCAAGAAGTATGACTTGTTTGGAAATATCGAGCAGATCGCCGAGTTCCATCGCGATGAGTTCCTGCCCATGCTGCAACGCAATCGAAGGGATCTGAAGCGATTGTTCGATGAATTTCTGCAGTTCCTGGATGTGAGTTGATACTGAATAATGTTGTTATAATTCAGTTACTAATTTGATATCTCTGGACCCTTTAGCAAAACTGCTTCTACGGCTATGTAATCTTCACCATGAACAAGCAAAAGTCTCTAAAGCTATGCGATCTCTACAAAAATTACTTTACTGTGAGTTTGAATATAAATTTGAAGCTCAATAGCAACATGCTAAGTTTCACAATATTCCATTTTTTAGAGCATTCGCCTGGAACGCGATGACAAGTTGGGCATCAACAGCTTCTTGGTTCAACCTATTCAGCGCATGGCCCGTTATCCTTTGCTCCTCACGCAGTTTATCAATGTAAGAACAACTCAACAAGGGAACTTCTTCAATAAACTAATTAAAATCTTATAAAAACCTCTGCAGACCTTTTTCAAAAACCGCGATATAGTGATGAAGCCACTGATTGAATCATGCTGCCGACTGGAGAAGCGTCTGCGTTCCTTGCTGACCACCACCAATGAATCGGAGAACATCAACGACATAGTAGATTGTCATGAGGTAGGAGAATACTCTCTCACATTTTCTGGGAATTTTCTAACTGACTTTTGCTACTCTCCTCCAGTTCAATGTCTTCTATCAGGGAAAATTCCGCAAGGTAAACGAGTTCCAGGTGCTCGATCACAAGCTGAAGCGTAGCTACCGGGCCAAGGTCTTTATTTTTGACAAGTGCATCATCTACACGGAGATCAAGGGCAAGAGCCTGCTCTTCCATGGTCGTTATCCCTGCGAGCACATTGGCATTTCGGCCAAGACCAAGTCCTTTACGCTGTATTATGAGCGCAGGAAGCAGCAGGAGTGCGAATTCACCGCGGATCCCACACAGATCGCCCTTTGGCTGGACCTAATCCGGGACATGATCAACAATTTTGCCAACGAAGAGCGGGCCAAGCTGCAGGAGCGCTACTCCCGGGAGAACGATCATCTGCACCGAAAGGCTCCCAGTTTTTCGCTATATCGCGACTCGAATCGCTTCAGCTCAGACAGTGGCATTGGCAACATCTGGATAATGCCGAAACCGGACGAGGACACCATCAGCAATCGCACTACTTGGTATGCGGCCTCGTAGATCCTAATGAAAACACTCTAGAGAGATAGGATCTTTGCCAGACTACGGGAAATCCACAGTGATAACAAAAATGGGGTGATCCCGAATCCCCTGCCTCAGGGCCAAGAAGGCCGGGTCTATTCAATAATCGAAATCGTTTCAAATATATGCTCAACGCTTGTCGCGAACTGCAGCAAAATCCTTTCGATTTGAATGCTAAATCACCAAATATTCTTTGTATTCTAAGTTTAGTTACTCTAAGTGTACATATTCCTGTATTATTGTTGACTCAAACTGTAGCTCGTTGAAAGTTTCTCTTGTGCCGACCTTGTTAAGTTATTATGTTTTTCTGTATTTAATAATCATCAACTATTAATGAACTAAAATACATATTTAGAATAAAGCCAATTGTAGAGAAAATGTTATAAATAAAATGGTAAATGCTTTACAAATTATGTTTTAAGGGATCACAAGTAATAAAGAAATATCTAGAAAAGAATTTAATGCTCAATTGATGAAAATACCTTAAACCTCTGAATGATTCTACCTAAATATGTCTTTACTTGTATGATTTCCCACAGCTTTTCATTAAGAAAATATTTTTGAAAATTATTTTAGGTATATCTGCCACTTCCTTCCACTCTCTGCCAGCGAAATCACACGCTTCACAGACGTCAAAACAAATGAATCTATCATGGAAAGGTCGCACGCCATCGGTGTTGTCATGAGAGCCAGACGTGAGGCAGCTGTTGTGCGCCTCCATTCCTCCATGCCGACGTATACCTCATCACTCTTAATACTGTTAATGATACGACACGGAATACTCAAAGCAGCGAACAAGTTGTTTCGGTTCGGGGCGGCACTTGCAACCGCCTGTGACATCACTAAGAAAATGTATAAAAATAAACAAATGGCGCATATAAATAAATATAAGCAATTATTATTGTTTGCCTGCTTGCTGCTCATCAATAGCGCCCAGAAGTGCTCGATGTTTATTTATAATTCCCGCTGTTCTTTGTTGCCTCATCAGGGAATTCTTTTGATTTCAATTATACGTTCCTCCGACCGATTGTCTAAAAAATCAATTGTATAAATAATAAAGCCAATAAAATGTGAGCAATTTAACATGTGAAATTCGCAAGATGCAAATGACAATTGCTGGTTTTCCGGTGATCTCTATGAGATCATCACCACAAAAACTCGAAACAATTACTAAACGTTATATAAAACGGAAATACAAAAAAAATGTATGTTATATTATAGGGTTACATGGCAGAAAAATCGAGAATGTTTGATATACAATATTCGATAATATAGAAAATATTGAGCAAGGTATATTTTTAAGTATAATTAATTTAAATACAGATAATTTACGTTAGTTACATTTTTAGAAATTAGAGATTTTCGATCACAAATTAATTAATTAATTAAAATATATCCACAAATATCCACAATATCATCGAATTGCGCATAATCTAATTAATTTAAAAATAGAAATGAAAGAAAACAAAATGGGTGTTTTATTAATTTATAATTGTTGGGTGTTTTTATTAATTTTAAATTTTACTATGAAAATCTTTACAAAATATCCCGCAATTCGAGAAAAAAAAGTACGAAAATGCATACTTTCTATATAATTTCATAGCTTATAAAATCTTTACCACCTCTAACTGTCTAAAAACTATTTGGTTTCTGATTTATAACTCTATTTAGAGTGTGGCAAAACATGCCAGGTCTAAGCAAATCCAACCAGTTTGCATTCCACAAAAACCACACAAAAAATACACCAAAGTTCAAGGCAAAATCAATGTCCACGACTATAGGTAGTGGCTATAATTACAGTTATTGCCCGGCCATTAGCCAAAAGCCCCTTAATTGATATGCAAATATGGAATCATAAACGATTATATGCTATTATTGCCCCGGCCATAAAGCCACGATGAAAGCAAAAGTGTTACAGGCTCCGATGAATTCTATTCCAATGCCAGACATTGAAATGATTTTCACAGTTTCAGATCGTTTTTCCATGTTTACAAACAAAGTGTTCGGCGCGTGGTCAGCTAAGCTTTTTTGTTTTGTTTTAAACTAAATAAGAGAAACCCCCAAGAAAGAGCAAGCGATCGTTTTGTGGGAGCTTTAAAAGCTTTTTACGCTTTGCGAATGCTCAGCGTTAATATCCGCTCAGTCGAGTTTCGCATTTGATTCGCAGAAGATCGGTAACGGAATCGCGTGTGCTGGCCATATCTCTGTATAATAAAAAAGCCACTGCCATCGATATGCGTCGAATTCGTCGACGGTTATGTTAAGTGCCTAAAAATCTATATAGAAAAAGCTGTGAAAATAGAAATCAGCGATAATGGAGTTGACGCTGGTCACGTTAAATTGGTTTGATGTGATTTCCGTGGCGCTGACATTTCTGGTGATATTCCTGGTGCAAGTGCTCAACGTCTATTTGCATATACTCAACGATAAAGCCGATAATGCCAAGTCGACCGATGTGGTTGACAAGGCACCCGCGAAAGAATGTCCGATACTGGAGTCACCCGTCTCACCGATAGCCACCTCGCCACCAAAGTCTCCAACGAACTCCAATGGCAAGCTGCTGGAGAAGCAAGCCAGTCTGCTGGATACCGATAGGTAAGGCTTAACCCTTTGTTTTCACAACACGATTCTACGACCATCTGACAGCTGTGCATTGTTTTAATCATCGTATAAATGTCCATTAATGGCATGTCCGACCTTTGGCATAGTTTAGATTTACAGTCAACTGTGCGTATACGTGATAAGATAGCGTATACGCCAGGAATGTTTTATTTTTAAGGCTTTTCAGGGTAATTGGTGATCGAGTTCACGACATGCATTATAAACATGTTAATTTGGCGGACAGATATTAGATAAGAAAGGATTTTTATTTTTGCCAGCAGCGGAAGGAAGTTATTAAAAGATAGCACTTGTTATCTTGTTTATTTTTATAGAGGAAGTGGTGATGGTAAGGGGCTATTTAAGTCATAATTTGGATTTGATTCAATGCTTGCTGTCCTTATCGAAATGTTATTTAATGTTTTGTAATTTGTTTGCTTCATTTTTTGCAAGTCCCCCCATTATTCTCATGGCTTGTTGTTCTTGTGTTTCTGTTACATTTGTTTGCAGCGGCATCTCATTGAGTTCCATCAGCAGCACCTGTGCGTCGAACCCATCTCCGACATACCGAAACTCACACAATGGTTTCCACACTTTCCCCTCGCACACGCTCAGCTTCGAGACCCTGGGCGATGAGTAGTAAGTACCCAACACTCACTCTTGTTAGCGGATTATTGGTAATTGAGTTAACCATAATTAACAATTAATACCTAGCCACGAGGATGAGGATACACTGTCACTGGAGAATCTGTTTCCGTGCGACCAGACCGAGATCTATGCCTCCAAGAAGATCAGCTTCATAATTGATGAGCTCATCCAGACGGAGGTGAACTATGTAAACAATCTGAAGAAGGGAATGCTGAACTATGGCAAGCTGAAGGACGTGGAGGATGTGCCGGAGGGACTGAGTGGCGAGGCAAAGCAGAGGCTACTGCTGGGAAATGTGGAGGAGATACTGGAGCTCCACGAACAGGAGATTCTGCCGCTGATGCTGCGCAATCAGCGGGATCTCAAGGGTCTCTTCGATGAGTTTGCCGTACACTTTGAGGTGAGTAAATTAGAGAGAAACGCAGGGGAGACTGTGTGGGTTGGGTCCATTAGCCGAAACTCGTGTCATTTAGCCAAGTAGCCGTTAGACAGGTTCCGACATCCCATCGATCACCAGTCTTTTGTGTTCTTCCGTAGGCACTCCAAGCTAAATTCAACCTCAAATATTTACCCAAAGCAGAGTTGATAAAAGTTTTGTTTTTTATTATTTTGCATTTTTTGTGCTCACTTGACACCTGCTATTGCTGCTTTTAAGATGAGTGACGGTTTCTCGTTTCTTCATTACCTTTTTGCTTTGTCAAGCATTGTTAAATTTTGTTGGATATTTTAAAAATATTATTTTTAGTCCGAGAGACTCGTGTATAAATGCAAATGAAGCCATGTGGGTTATGCAAACTGCTTAGGAATTCCAATTGGGCTTGAAAATAAATGAATTATTTTTATTATATTTAATTCTGTGTAATATATTTCTCTGCTCACACCTCGGACAAGAATTGTGTGTCAGCAGGTTCATTCATATGCCGCGGCGTGCTTCGTATAAATTAAGTTAATGAAAACGCCAAAAAATAAAAAGATATATGTACGTATTGTATTTAGCAGCGGATGACGAATGGGGGGCTTAGTGAAGTCCCCAGCTGATAAGATTGAAATAATCACCAGAACACAATAATTATAAAGAACAACAACGACACAGAGAGCTGGCACTCAGTTACGAAAATCGGTTAGAAATTGCTAAAGCAAACAGACTTTTTTATGTCTGGGCTTGGGCTTCATTTGCCGGCAGCTGACGTCATCTCTGTGGCTGGGAGAGTCGCACATTTAGATATATATTTTTTAGCTATAGAAATCCCCAACAAATCAACATGAATTACACTGCCGGGGATCTCGTTAAAGTGCTCTGTTTGGGAATGATTTTTCGGACTCTCTGCGCGGCGGCCATGTGGCCATGTCGGGCCGAGTGTTGACAAACGCAAATGATCAATTTAAATTGAAATTGCCGGAGGAGGAGAAGTGGGTTTGTGTGGAATTCTCTTATGTCATTCTGCAGTTCCCAGAAGTGCCCACAGCAGATAAGGTTTAACTTTCTGTACAGTTCAGCAGGCAGACTGCAGAACCGTTTCCAAAGCAGGTAACATTCCTGTTGAGCTCCCCGAGGATTTGGCATCTTAATGCTCGACAGACATGCTAAGCCCCCAGAGATCTGATTTATGCTGTTTTCATTTCTTTATATTTTGTATCTCTCCTCTCTGGCAACCACTTGGCATTATTTCTTGTTTCCTGACTCACAGGAGCACAGAGCTAAAGCGATAATTTGGCTAAATATATATCATAAAAATGTTCAAAAAAGATTTGTTTATACATATTTTCCCAAGTTTTTTTTGCTTATTTTGGCAACATGTTGTATAAACAATAGACGCTAGCACAGGCAATATACAAAACCATGTTATGAATTTACCCTCAAACTCGTCGCCTGCTAATGGAGGCTTTTCACAAGTTAAATTGCCAAATCGATTAGTTTTGACACACGAATATTGATGTTTTGCGGCTGAAGAGGCCTAGTTTTGATTAATGTCAGGCCTTGTCCAGCCGGAGATCTCGCATCCAACAAATGCCAGAAGAACGGGCCATAAATAGAGTCGCCTTCATTTATTTATCGGCTTTAAATGGCCAAGAACAGGCAAGTGACAAGCGTGTCGATTCTATTTCGATTTCTCAGGCGCAAAATCAATTAAAAGTTTTAGGTTTCAAATGGCCAAGGGGTCGGGGATTTCTCAGATTTGAGGCAATCGATTTGGTGGCGATCACAATCGTTGATGTTTAGCCATAAAATAAACAAACGCAGATGATTTTGAAGGGGCTGTGAATTGTTTACGAACGCAGAAAAAATGAGAGCACTTTTAAATAATTTATTGGGTTTTTTCTGGCCTTTGAATTAGTTATTATTCTTTATAGATTTATATAGTAAATCTAATTTATGTGAAGCTTTTGTTTTTAAAACAAATTAATTTGTATTTAAAACCAATTGATCATTGTTTTAGTATTTTTCCTAGATAATCATTTAAGCGTCCGAATAGAAAAAAAAGCTTGTATAAAGGCCATTATTTTGAAATTAAAACCCATCAAAAACCTCTCCGCCCATTAAACTGGCTGAGATTTTGGCTTGATTTATAGGACAGAGTGTAAACTTGAAATAGACTTGCTATATAATTTTAAATTCCCCAAATACTGACACCAAATTGCTAAATTAAGGGGAATGCATTGCGGATAGGAATTTCATGCTAATAAAATATCCGCCCACCGAGCAAAATTTCGCAAGATGCAAAAATAGATTGTCACCTTTGGCCGCCAGACTACGACAATTGTTTAACGCAGTCATTTGTCCGTCCAAATCGCATTAGACATGCAAAACATCGGGGGCCCCGGGCTGGAATGGGGGAGATATTATTATGGCTGAGCCCGCAGAGAGATGATTATCATATCATCTAAATGCAGAACTTCGAGTTCTGATTCCGCACCCAGGCGTAGCTAATGAAATTAAAATGGAAAGGAAATCGTTAGACAAGCAATTTTCTTTGCAGTTTGCACTAGTTTCGGAGTTTCGGGGTTTTTTGGGAAAACATTTGCATTGGCACTGGCCCCCCGGATAGCGACAGGAATTTCAAATTTTCGCTCTGGCTCTGTCAGGGTTTCCTCTGAGCTCGAACTCGGTGTTACGTGACTTAAATGCTTAAGAAATTATGATTTCGCCAGCAGGCCTGTACACCCATGTGTTTGTCTAGCACGATGTATATATCATATATATATATCTCAGCGAAGTGCGAAATGTGAACGAAACTCGTATGAGATGGAAGCACATGGCTTAGACACAAAGGTTGGCCAAGTTTGGCTGGGGTTAAGATGGGTTAAGACCTTGTTTGGCTTGAGTTGGGGTTCGTTGTGATGATGTGTCTGGCTGGGGCTTTAATTAAGTTAAAAACATCTAAAGTGCAGCTTTTATATTTATCATCTAATATAAAGTCTTATTTACTTTTGTTCCCTTAGAAAAATCGCTTCTATTGCTATGTCAGCTTCACCATGGGCAAGAAATCCTCTATGCAGCTGCGACAGGATCATCGGGAATGGTTGCAGGTTAATATAATTAAGAAACTCTTCTAAAGATAACAATTTTATTAAAGTTATGTATTCTTTAGACCTATCAAACTTCAATAAAAGACAAGCTGGGCATCGACAGCTTCCTAGTTCAGCCCATCCAAAGACTGACCAGATATCCGTTGCTCCTGCAGCAATTTATATCGGTAAGTATGGGATCTCATTTAAATTATTTAGTAAATTATTAATTAAAGTTTTTTAATATTTTCAGGAATTCTACAAGAGTGGAATTAGCTGCAAGCCTGTGCTAAGTGCGGTTTGCAAGCTAGAGACGCGCATGAGACGCGCTCTAGATGTGGTCAACCAGGCCGAGGAGATACCCAATATAGAGGAGCTCAATGAGGTGAGAAGTGACCTCTTTAGTTACAAAGCTTTTCAAATAATATTATTAAATATTTTCCCCAGCTGGACCTCCTGCAGTTGGGTAACTTCCGCCGCTCCACAGAGTTCGATGCCCATCACTTTCCTACCCGCAAAAAGTATCGCGCCAAGATCTTTCTCTTCGATCGCAGCCTGGTCTGCACCGAAATCCGTAAGAAAAGGCTGGCCTTCCGGCAGCACTACCTCTGGGAGAATGTGGAGCTACAGCGACCCTTAGAGCTGGCCACCTCCAATGCCAATAAGACCATCAATCTGCTAGTGAAGCAGCAGGAGGGAGGCAGCAGTAGCAGCTCTAGCAGTGCTTCCAGCGGCAAGCGGGAGGAGTTCTCCTTTGTGGCCTCCGAGGCAGCGGTGGTGAAGCAGTGGCTCCAGGCCACCCACAAGATCATTGAGATCGCGAGGAACGAGCACGCCCGCAGGAATACCTTTAGTCTGCCCATGGATCTGGTCATTGGAGTGGTGATCTCCATTTGGCTGATATGGCAGTACTTGTAGAAGATACCGCCACCATAACCTCCTCCTGTTCCTGGTGACCACACCCCACCCCACCCAACCCAACCCATCCCATCTAGATTGTAGATATCTAAGAATAAAGCTAAGTTATTTCGTAGTCTTGAACTAGTGTGTAGTTTCCCCGGTGTTTGTCCGAGCGTAAAATAAGCTTGCTGCAGTCGCTTGACAAATATTTATGATAAATTGCCTTTGCAGTGGCCAATCCCAGTCTTGTCTTGTCTCCGTTGTCCTTGCAGCAGAATGTAAATAGCTTTTCATCTTTTTCGCCAGCCAAAGCACATGGGGCATACACTGTGTGTGCTTTGCTTGCGGCAGCCACCGAAAAATTTATGACAAATCTATTTATTTAGAATTTATGACGGCCCCGATGCAGGAAGCCTTCCAACCAGAAGCCAAGTCACGGTCTAAGGAAATCTAATGAACCGTGTCCGAGAAAAAGATGTGGATATGAAGAGCTTGACAAGCTGACGAGGTTTTTTTGGGAGTGTGTTAAAAAGCAGTTTGCAAATTTTTAAAATGTGCGAAATTTCATATTTGAGGGGAGTCTATAAATAGTTAATAAAAAATAAATATTGGGAGTATTGCTGAAGTATTTTATATTTTTAAGTCTGGTAAAGTTTTCTTTACAATAAATTGATGCTAATTTATCTGTTGACATTTTAAGAATAAATATTTAGTAATTCTAAATTGGGTGGCTGACTTAATAAAACACTTTTAAAATTTTAATTCTTTTAAATGTTTATATTACCAATTTTTTAATATTTTATTTTCGGAATATTGAGTCATTTACTCTATTAAAAAACATTTATAATATTTATTAACTATTATCTTAATTCATAACAATATTTATTTATTTTACCCCCTTAAATATGCCTTATATTTCCTTAAAACCAGCCTAAAAGTTGTCCTCTTGAAAGGTATTATTCGCCCAATATAAGCTCCAATTTCCCTGATGGAAGGCCCACTGTGTGACCCAGTCTTCGATTTGAATCAAAAACTGATTTCCCCCATTAGATGTCCTGATTATCCGGTCAAGTGATTGTAACAAAAATCAAATTCGTTAAGGAAAAATAAGCCTTGCAGAAAGGCTCCTCCAGAGCCAGTAAAAATATAGAGATAAAACCGAAAACTGCACTAATGAAGTTAAACAGGACACGAGGGGAGGGACTAAGGATGTGTACCATCTGGCCCTATATGCATTTCCGTGGGTGTGTGCCGGGGATGTGACAAAATTTGCACAAAAGCAATTTGTTAAGAGGGCGAAAAAAAATATATATAAAAAATAAAATGGGAGAGAGACTGACTCCCTTGACATCCCAAGGATATTCAGGGAGGATGCCATGTGAGTTGCTGTCTAAGCAAATTTTTGTTGGTACTTTTCATACAAGTCTATGTGCTCACTCGCTGGCTCTGCTCTGGCTGTTGGTTTATTATATTATGTCATTTATGTTGGCATGCCGCCATCGCATCCGCTTGTCGTTTGCTCGGGGGATAAAGGATGTTCCAGGGGGGCGCCAAGGATATGAGGCTAAAGGATAATGCCCGTGTTCTTACCAGGCAGCTTAAGTGTATTAATGTCTGTCAAGTAGTTGTCACAAAAGTGACGTGTATGCAAACGATTTGACATTTTTATGAGCCCCCAAAAAAACACGCTGGAAAATTACAAAATTTTCCTAAATTTGCTCTCCCAAGTCTTTACGCTCTGAGTAAATATATTTCAATATTTCTGGGCCATTGGCTCTTCGGCTCTTCTTTTGTCTATGCCCCTCACGTAGTTGGTTCAACATGCTCCACATGTTTTTTAAACTAAATGCATAATTTCGAACGCAAGAAAAAGCGAAGAAAAGGAAGAATTTTTTGGCAATAGAATTGTAGAATGCCAGGGGCATAATTTATTTGAATTTCTCTTTCTTTTTTTTTGGGACACGTTGCTGGAGCAGGGTGGAGCCGGAGGACAGCAGCAAATTTGCCAAGTAATTGCACAAATTATTGCACGTAGGCGGGCAACACATGATGATGGAGGAACAGATGGCACCGGGGAGATATGGCATCCTCCAACTCCAACCCATCCTCCCCTTCATGCTACATTAAATTAACTTGACATATTCGGAAAATGGAGGTGGAAATGGGGCAACTGTTGGGGCCACAACTGTTGCTAATTTTTGCTTAATATGCCCCACACACGAGCCCAGATCCTGCTGCTCCATTGGACTTGTGTGTGCGTAACCAATTCACGCCCCAGCGACAGTTGCTCCTCCCACCCAGCCCAATATATACATCCCGATATCTGCCAGGGGTTTATCTAGCCATGTAAATGCAACACAACACTTAGGCACGCATCCAGCACACATCTTCATCCATCCGTCCGACATTTGCCGCCTCGTCTCTGGATTTGCGAATTCGTTTAGTTCTTTTGCTTCGGGTGCTTGAAAAAGTTCAAATTTCCAGCTGCGAAATGGCACGTGAAACAATGTGCTCCCCCCGGACCAGAGTTGGAGGGACAGTGGGGCGAGAACGCACAAAAGGTAGAGCAAAATGAGTTTCCTCAAAAAGAGTACTAAAGAGTTCTTTAATATTGTTTAACTTTAATAAAAGTACAGGTTCATGGTATTATTTACTTTATGTTAATTAATATATTTTTTGCAAAAAATTAAATATCCTACCACATTTCACTCTTTACTGACGGATTCAGTGGGGCAGTTGAAGGCCTTACCAAAAGATTGCAGATTTTTCACCACCTGATTGAGCCTCCTGGTGTCTCTAGGCTCCGCCTCTCCTGAGTAAACTTGGGCAAAGTTCAGAAGGAACAGCTGACTTAACGGCAACTTGGTGAAGCTCGGCTGTTCCTGGCTGAACTTGGAGTCGTCTCTAAAGTACAAATTGTAGACAGTTTTAAGGGCCATCACATCGAGCTCACGATCCTCGGTCGAATGCAAGTCTGTTTTATTGAGCCAGGCGATAGGATCGTCGTGATTCAGCTTTGGTTCAAAGGAGCTCATCATCGATCCCTTGACTAACAGTTCGTGGGGCACAAAGCTCTTCAGAATCTGGCGGGTCAGGATAAAGCCCAGCAGACTCACCTTGAAGACATCGTGCATTTCGGGCGTAAAGAAGGACTCCTGTAGGATGTCAATGGGAAGGATAACGGTGTTCTTAAACACCAAGGGTTCCAAGTCGCCATTGGCATATTTATCGTTGGAAAGCAGTAAAAATTCCCTGTCCTTGGGCACCTGTCCATCCAGTTGCTCCAAGACCTTTCGATTGCGGTGCTCCAATACCTTCAAGTGCATCACAGCAAAGTCCAGCTCACTAGATTCCAGGTTGAGGTTCCAGTAGAAGTCGTTGACAAAGCGTCGCTGATTCTGAATATTCGGTAGCTTTCCCACAGTCAACTGCGCTACTTCGGACGTTAGGTTCAAGCGGTTGCTCTTCAGTTGGCCCAGGATGAGGTCGAATAGCCGCTGGACCTCGTCATTATACCGCTGAAGCTTTCCCAGCCTGAAGTAGAAGTCCTTGTAGAGCAGCTCACTTGCGGTTTCCATGTTAAAGGCCACAGCCGCGGCACACTTTCGGGGATCGCCCTCTGCACCGCTGCCATCCAGGCTTCTCAGATACCGAACGAAGCTTACCATCAGGTAACTAGCCACGGTTTCACTTTCGAATTTATCCATTAGATCCTGCAGTCGCTCTAGATATGCCATTTCAGATGTCTCAACCACGAAACTGGAGTCGAAAGAGCTGCCGAAAGCGATGCTAAGGTAGTTGCCCAGGGATAAGCCCGTTCTTACCTCGAACTCTTCTATGGTCAAGTTGGTTCGGTAATCATTAAGCTCCGCCAGTTCATTTATATTTCTCTCGAGGACCGTAATGTCGCGGGCCAGAATTCCAGCTCTCTTCCGGGACACCCCAAGCGTGATGAGCAGGTCCTTGGTTTGCTTTTCCGTTTCGATTGTGTGGATATTCTGTTTTCCAATGAGCACCTTGAACTCGCCGCTGTCGTCCCCGCTTAACTGTACCTTCATTTCGATAAGCAGCGTGTTCAGTCCGAAGCGTCGCAGCCGAGCCAGAGTCTCCAGCCACTTGAAATTCCCCTCGGGCCACAGGCTGCCGGGGGGTGTAAGATGTGGCCAGGTGAGGCCCCTTCCTGGAGGCACCAATCCGATGTAGTGCTTCCACGAGTGCGTGAACTTTGGAGCTGTGAGGCAGGTATTGTAGAAAAGCCACACCTTCTCCTCCAAACTGGATGGGTCCTTCAGAACTCTATATTTGAGTCGATCAAACACCTTCTGCATTCTGTCATTGGTTTTCCGTTTGACTAAACCATTGAAATTGTAGGTCTCAGGTTCGAAACTCATATTTCCGCTGGAGAATTTTTGGAAATCGTCGCAGGGATTGGCGGTGTTGTCCATGCGTTGAAGTATTTCGTTCAGGGCCACCTCATCGGGACTGGGTTTGTGGGCTGCCGCAATTCCGAGTAGCAATAGCAGACATATAACACGAGTAATTGCCTCCATCTTCATCGAGTAACTGAGTAAAAAGCTCGAAAAACAGCCAAATTTAAGCCGGTGGCTAGGCATTTGATAGTGATAGAGATGACCAAAGGCGACCTACGCACTGATAACCCTGGCTTTGACCAACACGCGTTTTGGGCATAATTATTAATCAGTTTATAGATTAACAAGAAAGCAACTATACTTATAAGTTACTCTGTGGATCTTTCAAAACTGAGCATAGATGTGCCTTTATTTTGTATGTCGGAGCTCTACATCAAGTAAAACCTTAAATGTTAAGTAAGACCCTACGACAATTGCAAGCTTCATACTCATTTTACTGTTTAGTTTTTACTAAATAAATAAAATATTTATTTGGGACAATCTATTTTTCACCAAAAAGCTGCTCATCTTGTTCCACTGTCCCCGTTACGGTGGAACAAATCAAGCAGAGCGACAAATGCCCATGCGAATGTGTGAATTTGCCGACGATGACAACTGATAAAAGATCGAATTGCGCATCTGAATCCTGCGAGAGTCCCAGGACACGTTCCGCCTGGCAGAGGGGGAGGAGGAATGCGAGACCGAGACCCTTAAGACCCCGGGTTAGGCATAATGCCGTATGGCATTAGATAAAAAACAAAGGCATGTAATTTTCGGGGCATGGCCCAAAGCCGCACAACGAGCAAACGGAAACGGAAGCGCTCGATAATCGCCCAGAGAGTGCAGCGTCATGAGGGTTCAAGGATGAGGTTGCTCTCCTTGATGCCTGATAATGCGGGGGCGGAAAATCACGTAGGGCTACGGGGGAAACACTTTCACACTCACCACTCACACCCACACTCCCAAATTGATAAATGCTCTCTGTTAAGTGGCATGTTTTTTGGGTTAAATGCGGTGTAAAATGGGAGCCAGCACCGTAACCCCTAATGGCATAATAACCTTGCGCTGGAAAAATGCAGAGAAATGTTTAGTTTACTTCCAACGATTGTTTGGTCTTTACAAAAATTAGAAAGAGAATTCAAGGCAGAGTCTAATTAAAGCAGCTACTGGTCATGCTTTCCTTTTTAAATAGATTATTTTGTTGCCATTTTTCTCTGCGTGTAATTGAAAGAAGTAAAAGCCAAGAGCTGAGTGACAGTTCAGTTAGCAGTCGGGACAACAAGTCACAGCACCTTGAAAGCGTCAACCTGGCCGGGTTGACGCAAATAAATCGCCCATCGTTGCTGGCGCACCTGACACTGTCAACATATGCTCTGCAGCACCAAATTCCTGGCTTTCCGGCAGGCCTTGTACATACATCTTGCTTACAGGGCTCCAAATTGAAATTTAAAACGAGAAAACCAATAAAAAACAAGTTACAGACGCCACCGACGGGCGGCAATACAAATTGCACTGACGACAGCTGAAAGGCCATGGAGTTAGTTGGGGGCCCGGAAAGCGTCCAGGAAGCAGCCGAAACCACCCGATCCCAAATGCAATTCGCGCCCGGGACCAGCATACAAATGCCTTCAGCCAAAGGATAATATAATGCACGTTGTTGAAGAATAATGGTCCTGCCAGAAGACAACGTCGCCAGCGTCGTCCAAGGGACTAAGCATGTCTGCCATCCCGAAAAGAGGATGGGCCTGGGCCTGCCTCCAGGAGCAGGCAGCAGATCCCGTGGATCCACATAGCGGACAATAACGATGCCGGCAACGGCAATGACAGGCAATTTTAATAGAATCCACCAGTCGACGAGGGGAATGGGGGTATACGGTCTTAACTTGGTGCGTGCCTTAACCTCGACTCCGGGGGACACACGAACAGCCGAGACAGCTTCAATTTGCACCACCAGCCTACGAATCCTCGATGAACCGAGAGTCCTTTCCATGGATAGCAAATAAAGGGGTCTAGGGACCAAGAGAATGGGTGGTTTGATTTATTCGTAGCTAAAGTCAACAATCAATATTCCAAGTTGAGTAAAACCTGTTGAAAGCAATCATTTTTTTAAATTTGGTTGAGAGTTTATAATAAATTTTTGGAGATACAGAGATCACAAAAGTTATGGTTATTCAAAACAGTATACTAATTATAGTGAAATTTAAGGATATTAAGCTGTAACCTTTTCACTTTTAGTAAAGAGTGTTCATAATCTTAAGGTTTTCTCTGTAAATCGTTTGAATTTTCTATTATGAGAGTAAGTTTGTGTACATACATTTTGTGTTTGTTTCTTTTAATGGGTGTTTAAATTCTCTCTCAGAGGATCGTAACTAGATACCAAAGTTTGTAACTCTTTCAATCTTGGATTTCAATGGAAGGTAAGGACAACCACAATCAGATCCTTGGGTTGGTTGCATTTTGGTCTCTGAAACGCCGGAAACTCTAAAAGATTTCTGACTTCTTCGAATTTCTCAAGCTCACAGAATTCGATTCTCCTTTCACTTAATTTCCCCACCTTCCAAAACCAACCTTTGCTAGGGTTACTTCCTGGTCTGGTCCCAAAAATCTTTGTGAATAAAATGTTATATAAATTGTTCCAAGGCATAAAAATGATAATGTCCATTTGCGGTCGAGCCAAATTCATTTATTGCGGCTGCCGAAATATCTTTTGATTAGCCAACGGAATGGCTCCGGTTGCATGGCCATAAGAATCCAGGTCATGTAGCCCGCATATAAATCCCAGCAAATTCATGCATGACCCATAAAAGCGGGGGACTGGGAGCTGCGAGCCGAGAGACTGGCACTTCACGGCAACACGGAACATATTTCCTATTTATGACTGCAACTTTCGGTCGAGTCCGGGCGGGGTATAAAAATTTCAACACGCTTACACAAAAATTGCCAATTAAGCGCATTTATGACTGCAGCGCAGCGGAAGTATGTGTGGCATGCAGCTAGGAGGAAGCAGGATGAGGAGCTACCACCCCTCGATAGCAGCAGAAGAGCGAGTGGGTCTCCCTGTAGAAACAGTGTCTGGGCCCATAAACATCCTTAATGCGAGAACGTGTGCACTCCGAAGACGCTCGCCAGGATTATTAAGAAACAATGAAGCCGGGACGCCGCTAGAAGCCATAAAAGCGGACACATAACGCCCGGTTTATGGCGCAAGTTAAAACCGGAAACTAAATAGTTGACACCGCGCGGACATTGACCATTGGATTACCGGGAATGGGGATGCAGGCCAAGAACGAGGCGGAGACAGAGGCGGAATTCCTCGTAAAGCTCTCGGGTCAATGACGAAAACATAATTTGTAATTTGAATTTGCTTCGTGTTCGAGCATAAGCAATGAGCTCTCTGTGTCGTCCTTCGTCCTTCGTTGCTGTTTTCTTGTATAAGGCATATAAGGCATTCCGTTGGCGTTTCGGTTATGGGCGCATATAATACTTTGGAATAAGAAATCCTGATTTGCCGGTATAGGATTTCTTCTACAACAAATTAGAGTTGCAGGAGAAGATTTGTATGGGTTTCTTAAAGATTCATAGATATCCTTCTTCCATTTGAATCCACAATTAACCTGCAAGGAGTTACTCAAGTAGCTTTTTTCTTAAAGCAAAAATTATATTAGAGTCCTAAGTCTTGGGCTTAGCTTTTGGCCTTGCTGGAAAAGGTATACGTAACGTTGACTGATTTATGCGCTTATCATGCAGGCGTCGCCGCCGTTTTTATGTCCTTGTCGTCGCCGTCTGTCGGCCATAAATGTCCTGGCCGGAGTCCTGGTCGCAAATTTGCCATTTTAATGCTTCTTGGGTTCCGCTCCGGCTAGCGATTTTCAATTTCTCCACACATACTTGCACTCGTACCTGCGAGGAATGGCTTAGGCCCATCCTTTGATGTGACAGTTTTTCATTACGCACAAATCCTTCGGGCATACACTGAGTCGGTCGTCACATTAAAAAAAGGATGCTGACTAAAAGCCAAAAACACACACAAAAAATAATAGGGGGAAAGAATAAAAGTCGTAAGCAAACACACGAGCAGCACTGGCAGTCTTAGGAATTTCATAAAAATCGTTTGCCAGCTTATCGCAGCTTTAAGATGTCTGCATGTCCTGCCTGGGTGGAGTACGCCTGGCGGTGTCCTTTCTGCCCTGCGACACTTTGGAAGTGACATTATGCAACTTTGAGCGGCACAGCAGCGGGAACTGCAGCTATCTAAATTACCCAGAGACATCCGGCATGACGGCAGGACGTTCTTATGCGCTCAAGGATCAACAGGAAACGCCCCAAGGAGTCTGACTAGCTCCATGTGTTGCATTTGGCTTTCCTTTTTTTCTTCCTTCTTGTTGGTTTCATCCTTTTTGGCGCTGCAAATTTCATTTGGCACAGGAAGGAAATGTGAGGATGCAAAGCCAAAAAGGGTCCTGGATAGACACAGATAAGTTGAGCGCAGGAGTCGCCAATTAATGCGTCGTCCTGCACGTGTTAACGCTCGCCCACTTCAGATCCTGGAGCACCAAGTGGCCGTCTGTCAAGGCCAAAAGTCACGTATTTCTGGAATTTAAGGAGTGAAAAAAATAGTAAATTCACAATGAAGACTTGGTGGAAAATGGTTTCTAAAAAGGTACGAGTAAGGAAGGACTTTTTTCACACCAAAATTCAAGCTACAGTAGTAGAATAGTTTAAAAACAAAAGTAACACAAACTAAACGAAGGCTATACTTTATTACACATTCGCCGCACGTGGAGGAACACGAGGAAACCTTCCTATCTCGCTGTTCATTATCATTTGCAGCCGCGTGATCACTGGCACCATCATCTGGAGGCCCAGGTGCTGCTCCAGGGTCTGGGCAATCTCCACGCGCAGCGCCTCCTCCAAGGACTCGCTGACATTACGCTTCTCGACGATCTCCACCTCCGGCACCTGTAGCGGATATCTTGCCGGACAGGTGAAGACCAACTGAAGGGCAAAGCCTACACGGATCCCGGATGCGGACCCGCCCTCAACATAGTTCATGGTGGCGAGTGGCACCTTCAGCTGGAGCCTTGGTCGCCGGGAGAGGACCAAGTAGGCCAGGCCCAGATAATGCATTGTCCGCACCTCATTCTCCTGCAAATCTGCGAAAAACCGTGACGTCCTCTCCGCATCCCAGTTCTCCGGCAGATCTCTCCTGGCCACTGCCCCTTGTACTCCTCCTAGCATCCTCTGCGTCATCCTTTGCTTGTAATTTGGAATTTTGCCTACTATTTTTTTTTGTTTTTTCTTTTTTTTTTGGAATTTTGTTTGCTTTCCTCGGATTGTTATCTCTGCTGCGCCGAAAATAATTTGAAATGTAATGCCAGGCCATGTCGGTAAGCCGAGATTTGCATAGTCCCATCAACGCAATAACAGATGGATGAAAGGGACTTCTTGAGGCCTATCATAAGGCAGGAGATCTCAAGGGAAGCAGGAGACGGGGATGAAAGAGGGAAGGACTATGTGGAAAGGTGGATGCTCTTTCGGAATAATGTTATATGAATATAAAGCTGTACTGATATATTAAATTACATTAATAAATGGGTATTGTTGTTATATGATTCCTGATTTATTATTATATTAATGAGTCTTAAAGTTCA
The DNA here is from genome assembly GCF_030179895.1 of Drosophila kikkawai. Lineage (NCBI taxonomy): Eukaryota > Metazoa > Arthropoda > Insecta > Diptera > Drosophilidae > Drosophila > Drosophila kikkawai. The sequence continues at coordinate 9,962,517 of NC_091729.1, forward strand.
ATATTTTTTATGAAAAAAGAAGCATGGTGGTTTCTGGGGAAGGGAAAAGAGATCAAGATCTCATTACTGCATAGTTATATATTAAAAAGGTAAATAATAAAAATATTATTTTTATATTTTTTAAATATGTTTCAGGTATAACTATTTATTTATTATTATTAAATACAAAACAATTTACCATTAGTAGAGATATTTTCATTTTAAATGCGACATTTTCGATAATTATCTTTCGATATGTTATATATTATATTGAAATCGATATTTTGATCGATGTATTAACTCGATATTTCCTTTTCGATATCCCTAGTTATAGCTCCCTTGATACATAAACAAATTAACTGATATAGTAAAAATTTTCAAGAAAAATTCAATTTAAAATCACAAGCCAAACTGATAACTAACTGAAACACCCCTAACAAAGTGTATTCAAAATAATTCAAGTACAAGTATATTTACATAGTGGCATGAATATGCTCCCATAAATACCCTCACCGCAAATTGAGTTTGTTCGTTTGGCTGATTTGATTTGATTAGCCTAGATTTGCTGGTCTCAGTGCTATGCAAATTAGCTGTGTGATTATCGCGAAAATTGGCAAACACACGCACCGACTTCACACCCTCAAAAGTAGAAGAAAGTTCCCTGGGCGGAGCGCCCCCTTAATAGTTTTCAGCTTCAGACGTGCGTGCAGATTTCCTCTGCACTTGGGAAATCTTCCACGCATATGAGTAACCTTTTTTATTAGTCCTGCGAAATTTGCATATTAAAGCAGTTTCAGTCACGTGAGCGGCAAGGATTCCCTTTGATTTTACACTCCAACGCCTCGGCATAGTGGTGGCTCCCTCCTAATGAGCAAAAAGATGAAGGAGTGTGAACCAATCACAGAGCAAAGGGGGAAGGTGTGCCTTAATCAGGAAGGATTGAATAATTTTGATTACCCCATGGATTAGTGGGAAATAAAAGATAATAATAATTTGAGTTGAATTTTCATATGCTACTTGAAATTTTTTACTAACTAAAGAGATTAGAGAGAGAGTATTTATTAGCTTGATCTCTCAAGTAATCTTAAATAAACTTCCTAATCTTCTTCATTCAAATAAGAACCCTTAAAGTTCTTCTCTTGAAGTAATTATCCTACATTTTTTGAAGTGCAGTGGCCTTCCTAATGAGCGAAAAATATGATAGAGTGGCCTCCTCTTATGTTGTTCACCTGACTGTCAATCAACTTTCAATAAGCCAGCCGGCGCTACTTCAATCTTCATTAGGGTCCCTCGTACGGCTAGGATGATGTAAGGCCAAAGTCCTGCGAATCGAACTCACTCAAACATGTTGCATTGCCCCTACAACAGGAGCCGAGTGTCCTGCGATGTGCCACCCACTTTGCCGCCCGATTTTCCGAGGCTCTATTCGGCTAGCTGGCGGTTGGTTGGCTCTTCGTTCCAGGACCAGCTCCTAGCCAGCATGGATGGCAACGCCCCAGAACGTGACCAAATCGCATTCGGGGCGTGCACCCCGAATAATAGGGGAGCGGAATGAATTCTTCTGTCTTCCGCCTGCTGGTTGCTCTGCCTTATTCCCTGGAGTCCTTGTCCTTGCAGATTTTTCCTCAATCTTGTATTGACTTTTTGCTGTTTGCTCGCCGGGATTTGGATGCTCCCCCGATTGGCCGGGGGTTGGAGTTGTTCTTGTGCTTTGTTTTTGAGAGCTGCCTGCCTTGTGGAAAGTTTTTGTGAAGCACTTGTTTACGATTTGAAGTGCATTTGCTGGCGGCGGAGGAGTGACTGTCATAATTTGGGGCTCCATCGATTGCGATCTCTCCACCGGCAAGTGTGAAAAGTTTTCCACTTGGAGTCGGCAAATCTCAGCTGTTAAGTTCTCCTTGGTTATGCTAATGAGGCAAACTTTGCCACTTCGATCGCTGGTGGTTTCTTGTCTGCTCGTATAATTGAAAGTTCTGTCTGTTTTTTATTCCGCTCGGGCGAAGTTAGTAGTGCCCTGCGAATGTACCAAGGTCACTCCAGACCCACCCAAAATGTATGGTGGGAAGACACACCCCGTGTTGAACAAGCAAACTCCATCCAATGATAAGATATATCGAAGTTATTCAAAGGTTATAAGAGGCCCCGAAAGCAGCATTGCCGGATGAGAAGAGCGACTGCTAGCCCGGAGGCATGAAGTACTCGACTTTGCTAATTCTGGGCCTCATTTTGGCCCTCACTCTTGTTGGGGAGGCGGCCAAGACCAAGTCTAAGAAGGTGAAAAACAAGCAGAAGCAGCAGGCCCAGAAGGAGGAGGTACTGCCCTTGGCGGAACCCTGCCGATCTGCCAACTGTAAGCTGCCCGACTGCCGTTGCTCGGATGCCGTGCTGCCCAGGTCTAAGTTTCAGGGCAAGGAGAGCGAGATTCCCCAGGTGAGAAGGAGCAGAGCCTAAAACCAAGAAAATATCTTTATATTTACTCCTTTATTTCTACAAAAATCATCCTTAGTTCGTGACCATAACCTTTGACGATGCAGTAAATGCGGTAAACTATGCCCAGTATGAGCTGCTCTTCGAGGGTTTGATCAATCCGGATGGCTGTTCGGCCGCCGGAACCTTCTTCCTGTCCCACGAATACACAGATTATGTGAGGGTCAATGCCCTGTACAGAGCAGGTCATGAGATCGCCCTGCATTCGGTGACTCACGGCGATGGCACCGATTACTGGCGCTCAGCGGATGTGGCCACCGTGGAGCGAGAGTTCGGAGCCCAGTTAAAGATGCTGGAGGCCTTCGCCAAGGTTAATCCCAAGAGTATTCAGGGCATGCGACTGCCCTTCCTCCAGATTTCCGGAAATAACACCTTTGAGGCGGCACGTCGTCTGGGCCTGAGCTACGACAGCTCCTGGCCAACGCAGCAGTTTAAGGACCCAGCCATGTGGCCCTACACCCTGGACTATCAGTCGAAGCAGGACTGCCAGATCGGTCCCTGTCCGGAGGCCTCCATACCTGGCCTGTGGGTTAATCCCATGGTCACGTGGACCGACACCGAGGGCTATAGCTGTTCCATGATCGATGCCTGCGTCTATCCGCCGGAGGACAAGGTGGATGCACTGTTTGAGTGGATGCTGGAAAACTTTAACCGCCATTATCAGGGCAGTCGAGCTCCCTTTGGTATGTATCTGCATGCTGCTTGGTTCGCGCGAGGACGCAATTATTTTGGGGCCTTCAAAAAGTGAGTTTATATTTATTTATAATATTTAAACAAATATTAAGTTAATTTAATAAGTATAGTTAGTTGAAGAGATGTTTCCGCGATCTGTATGTATATTTCAAATGTCCAAAAGTATGCAAATTTTTTTCTTTATATTTCCACAGATTTATTAACCATCTGAATACCTATCCGGATGTTTATTTCACCGGCATTTCCCGGATGCTGGAGTACGTAAAGAAACCCGTTCTGGGCGCACCCTTTAAGGATTGTCCTGTGCTTCCGAAGGCAGACTGTCGTGCCGTCCAGTGTCATGTCCAGAAGCTGTCCACCGGCGAGGAGCGGTACCTAAATGTCTGCGACAAGTGCCCCGTCGTCTATCCTTGGCTGGACAATCCCCTGGGTCAGCAGCTGTAAGCCCGCCGACCTTTTGCCAATAAAGAGAGTACACAGAAAATAAAGAGTGTGGTTTAAATTCTAAATGAAAATTTAGAAAAAATAAATAACAAGTAATTCATTGCAAGCATTTATTGACTGTTTTTCTCAGGTTTGTATATATTTCTTGAAACAATATTTATTGTTTACATTTTCCCGTTGATACCATCAATGCCTTCCGAATTTATCCTTTGTGTGCGGTTTATACAGAAACTTCACCATGTTTATGCAAAAAGGGGGAATAACCGTTGACATTTTCCCATCTCTAAGCCAAAATTTACATACACCTCCGCACGAAACGCGCTGATAAATGAGCTGAAATTATGTTTCTGGCCGTGAGACGCTTAATTAACTCATTCAGCGGAGCAGAGTGGCCCCCGAGTGCGGTCATATTTCATGGGCTCTCGGTGGAGAATTAATACGGCCGGAGCTTCCGGACCCATGCAGCGTTCTGTTTTAGGGGTCCTGTCAATGCAGCTGCTACCTGTAAATGACGTTCGACCGACCGTCTGGGGCTCTGGGCTCAAACGCTGTTGATGCCTTCGGTTGCATTTTTGTTAATGGACCTCTAACTAATGACAGCCTCCGGGCTGCATATCAGTCAGGAGATGAGTCGAGGAATGGGGATCCTGCTGCTGCCCTAACTCCTGCTCCTGTATCTGCTTCCCACTCCTCTCCAGCCACATTTTGCGGTTGCTGTCGCAAATTATGTATGCGGTTAGCCGGACCACCTCGTCCCTGGGGTAACGTTGGGCTAAAGCGGAGGACAGGTTAGACATGGAAACGACCACAACATATTGGTTGATAGTTGACCAAAAGGAGTAGATGTAGGAAGCTGAATGTGCGAGGAAATAGTGGGTGTAGGGATTCCTGCAAAAATGGGCTTCACTCAAGGCACTTAAAAATAAACCCAGACGCAATATTTATCTGCGGTTGAACTAAGTGGAAAGTAAGGGAACTAATCAATTAGAGTGTGGGTCTCGGGAAAAAACACCTTAATGAGTTTTACATTTAAGAGAAAAAACTTTAAAATGTAGGTTTTTTTTAAGATTTAAACATCTAAAATCCACTGTTGAGGTTTTCTGTTATTTTATTCACAACTCTTCGCACTAGACACGTTTATGACAATGTTTGTTGGCCAGGATATAGCCCTCGGGACAGTTGGCCTCCAGGATATTGTAGGGCTGCACCTGCATGGCTCCCTGGGAGTCCCACGTCGATTCCATATTCAGTTTTGAGGGTTCATTGGGACCAGTTACATCGATGACGGCTTCCACAACTTCGCTGTCCGTGGCCAGAGTTCCCGCGAGTAAATTGCTGCTGCTGATTACCAGTAGGCCAAGGACGAGCAGGGAGAAATTATTCCACAAAGCGGATGCCATACTATTCCAATGATAGGTTAACTTTAACTGAATCAAAATCACATTTTTCTGCTAACCATTTCGACTCCGATCTGGCCAAGACAATTGTGAAAGTAGTTAGTGGCTTATAAGGCAACCCACCAGCTACGAGGGCCCTCGAGTCCGTCGAAGGTTGCCCCAGCCAAATCAGATCTGCTTTGATAGATTTCAAATTGCCATTTCTTGGCAGGAAATACATAAACAATAAACAATAAGCAAACAATGAGCAGCCGCCGCCGACTGGCTAGCTTTTATGGAAATGAAGAAAATGCTTGAGAAAATCGCAACAAAAAGTGAGCAAATATTTGCTGATTACTTTCCGAAACTTGCACTGATTAACAGCCGGGCAGAAGGACTATTGTCCCAGGACCCCTCCCCTGCAATTAGAGATTTTCATTCCACCCTCCTCTCCAGCCACTGTTTAGCATAAATTTTGCATTCGTGGCAAGGGGAGAAGCCGAATAAGGTGGCTGTCATAAATAAATGACTCTACGAGCCTTTGGCCCTGCCTCAGCTGTCTGTGACCTAAACAGGCATTATTTTAATGTACTTTTATGCGGTACACAGCGAAAAAAATAAGGTCCCCTGTATTTAACCCACACACATACATATACAGATACACCCAGGGCCAAATGACATTTTTATGTTTCAATTTTCGTTTGCCTTTTCTTTTTCACTTCGCGAAAATTATGCCCACCACCCAAGGACAAGCACTTTGATGATGATGATGTGGGTCCTGGGTCCCGGGTCCTGGGTCCTTAAGCATTGGGGAGGCTTCTGGTTCCTGGCTGGTGTGCCTTATGTGGTTTCCGCCTGCCGGCTGACAATAGAATTGTCAAAATTATTCGCTCAAATTGCTGACATTTATTAGGCAGTTTACGGCTCGGGCTCAGGTTACTGGGTAGAAAGTCACTTAAGGGATGAGATGATATAAACTGGGGAACTTTTTTAATGACATCTAATCATTACTGACTCTTTCGAGGTTTTAAATATAGAGAAGTATTGGTAAATTGTAATTACCAAATTATTAGTAAGGCTTAAACCGAAGAAAATGTTATTAGTTGTGGAAAAGAGTCCCCATTGTCTCTTAATGTGTGACAAGCATTCAAAAGGCTTTCAAGAGACGTGATAAACTAGGATTTTTTTATTGAATTAGTTATGGATTTTAGCTTAAAACTTGTCATGCCGTATTTTATGGAGCAAACTATACATTCAGAAAGTGCGATTAATAACATTCCTTGATTATTATATTCCAGATAATTTCTTGAGTTCACAATTAATCACTTTCTGTCTCGGAATGACCTATCCCATTACCAGTTATTTCCGAATACCTAAGATTATTCACTCCGGTATTTATTCCCTTTTAAGAAAACCAAGTATCAGATGCAGTGGGTGAGCCTTGAAATAAATATTCGCATTGCGGTTATTCGACCGTTTCGCTGATTCGCTGATTAAAATTTTTAATTATGTAAGAGCTTTTCAGTTAGCTCCCGTGTTGTAGGCCTTATCTGGGAGCAAACAAGCCCGCACACTTGCCGTAGAACTAACGAGCTAATGACTCGGCTCTCTTGGCGCTGGCCTCTCGAGCTGAATCTGAAGCCGAGTAGGAATCTCGAAACTGAATCAGAAACAGAAACTGAAACCGAACGGAGACCGGTGGGAGAGATTCAGTCTCGAGTGCGATACTGGCCAGCGTGAACGTGTTTACTTGGGCCTTCAATTGCAAAAGCAACTTTTTACGATTATGGCCATTATACGGCGGCTTCCCTGGCCGGAGCTGCTGTTTCTGTTTGTCGGTGTCTGGTTGTGTCTGGCATTGGAACCAAATGCTGCAGCTCGGTTGCCCAGCGATCGCGTTGTCTTTCCCTCGGAGTCACAGCCCAAACTGGAGTCCCGTCTCAAGGAAATCGATCGGGAAATGGCCGAAGTGTCACGTCTGACGAATGTCAGTCTTCTCATGGTGCCCCAGGAAGCCAAGAAAAGCATGCCGAGAATGGCCAGTACTAGTATAGATACCGGAAGTGAAAAGCCACCAGCAACCACAACCGGAAAAGGGAAAGAAGAGATCAAAAAACCAGCTCCGGAGGGGAGTAATCCTACTACACCGAGAAACCAAACCCGTCCTTCCAGCGAATCCAAGGTGATAACCTTTGGCAGCGAGCCGGAATCAAATAGCCAGCGTCCCTGGGACCAAACAGAGGTTCCTACGACCGTCAAGATAAAGGTGGTGCTGGAGCCAAGGATAACGCTGGAAACGACACGAATTTGTCCGGAGGGCTTCACATTGAGCGCCACCCATTGTCGCAAGAATGCCTAGTAAAAAATGGTTTATTAAATAAAATAATTATAATTATTATAATTTATAATTTTTGTTATCAACTTCTTTTAAAATTAGAGTTAAACATGATTTCCAAAGTCTGTATTCTGTTAAAATTAAATTTTATCAGGATTCGCCAAATTCGCATTTATATAAGTATTTGTGAATATTTTATGTATTTTTGAACTATTATTAAATCGGTTTTGATGCATATATAATTTTTGAAAAAATGAGATCAGTATTCTGCTTAGTATAATACAATTAAATAATAAACTTAAACGAAATGAGTTGACAAACTAAGTAAGTTTATCGCATATTTGAAAAGGAACAAAAGAAAACCTTTTATCGAAGCCCAATTTCGCTTTTTCTGATTTTTGTCAGTGTAAACTAGTGTACCAATATACATATATATATACCTTAAAAAGCTTTCTGCTGCAAAATATTGTTTGGGAGAGCTCAAGCGTTGTTTCGATGCTCACTTTTGAAAGCTTTTTAGCTTTGAAGATTATCGTCAGGGCAATCAGCCTCTGAAGAATCGCCGAAGCAATGTGGATCTTACCACTTTGCTGCTGTTGCTTTTAGCAGGATTTTTCACCACCCTCGAGACAAGATCAAGGTCCTTTTCAAAAAAATCTCCCCAAGGAAACGCAGTGAACCCAACGACCAAAGCTAAGCCAATCTCCAGCGAAACCGAGGCTCCGTTTAATGGAACCTTTATTACATTGTTCGTCATTCCCAAAAAAATGCAAAATAGGACTCACATTGCAAGGAAATTGTTGCCGAAAGCTAGCTTATAAGTCTGAAGACTGACATGGGAATTGAAAAAATCTATTCTATTTAATGTAGGAAAAACTAACTAAACACACGAATATCAGATATCAGTATTTGTATTCCTCAAAAATAACAATATAAGGTAGCTAACATCGGCTCGCCGAAGTTTGTATACCCTTGCAGGTGATAGATAGTTGAGATAGACTCTGCTGTTAATGCTAATCAAGAATATCTATACTTTATATTGTAAACGTGATAATTGTTTTTAAGAATATAAATCCGATGCTTTATTTAAACTTTTCTCCTCGAGCACGAGCCACCGAATGTCGCGGCGTCGTTTCTTTTCCTCTACTTATACCTTTTGAGGCGTAAGCGAGATAGGTATACATACATATTTGTCCCTTAATGCTAGTGTGCGAGATAGACAGAGATGACAGTCTTATACTTAACTCTAACGGGGATTTTGTCTTGTATAGCTCTTCAATACAATGGGCTTTATCCTGATTCTATGCTAATACAATGTACAGTGGGCCTTATTCGTATCTAGCCTACCACAACTCGGCCGTCCTGACTAGCTGATCCCCTGATCATGGGTTATATTACTTATTTGTATATTTACAATGAATAACAATTTTTCTTATATTTATACATATTTACATATTATTGCAGTTTGCCGTAATTTTTTATTGCTTAATCATGCTTTTTCTTTTTGCCTATCCAATGCTTAATATTTTGAATGCTCCAGACACCTTGGTAAGGGTTACGGGATACCTGAAAACCTTCTACGTCCTTCAACAAAAACCTGTCGTTTCTTAATACTTTTGAAATTACATATGGACCCTTATTTTTTGGAATTAACTTTCTAGAAACACCTGCTGTGCAGTCGAAATTTTTCACCATCACATAATCTCCTTTTTTGTATTCAGATGGCTTTCTTGCGGTCTTATCATAATGCTTTTTGTTATACGCTTGAGTTTTTCCTTGATTCTTTTCTGCTTCGGTTCTAATTTTCTTCAAGTCCCTTTCTTCTGGAGTATTATCTATTTCTTCTAGTTTTTCTTTTAACTCGTCCACAGTTTTTCCTCTCTGTTCTAAGCCAAAAAGCACTTTGCTTGGGGTTTGCTTGATACTACGGTGTAGCGTATTATTTAACACGTGTTCAACTTTATCTATTACTGTGTCCCAATATATACCTTTCTCTGGTTCTATTAGCTTCGCTATCATTGGACCTAAACTTCTATTGACTCTTTCAACCTGCCCGTTAGCCTGAGGTGATCCAGTTGCAATCTTCATATGCTTTATATCAAACTCTGATACAAAATCATCGAACTCTTTGGATGTGAAACAACTTCCCCTGTCTGATATGATGCATTTAGGCTTGCTATATGCTCTAAAATAGTCCTTCAGGGCGGTAACGACTTCTCTTGTATTCGTAGTCTTTGTGGCATATAAGCGTACAAACTTCGTAAAACCGTCGATCACGACAAAAATGTGTTTTTTTGATCTACCTGAGTCGACTGGACCATAATGATCGATGTGTATTAGTTCGAATGGTTTGCTACCTTTCGGAATGCAATGCAGAAATCCTTCCTTGCCTATTTTAGGGGAGAACGCGACACATTTTAAACAATTTTCTATATGACTTAAACATTTTTCTTTGGCACTGGGAAACCAATAAGATTTCAAAATACTATCCAACATTTTGTCTCTACCTACATGTCCGACCTCATTGTGATATTTATATAGAACATGCTCTTCCATATCCGTAGGAACATAAAATAATAGTCTGCCATCGTTGCATTTTCTATAAATAATTCCGTTTCTCATTTCAAATAACTTATGTTCGTCTTTTTCTAACCGTTTTTTAATCTCCTGAACTTTTGGATCTTTGGCCTGGCAGATTACTAAATTATCTTCGAACGTATTCGACTCTACAATCAGAATATTTGTGCATCTACTAAGAGCATCAACATGCTGCATTCTTTTTCCTTCTCTATGTATGAGCTCATAGTCGTAGTTTTGGAGCTCTAACGCCCATCTAGCTATTCGCGGATTAAGTTCAATCTTATTAAGGGTTAAAGTAAGCGAATTACAGTCAGTAATAATTTTAAAGCGTTTTCCATATAAATATATTCTAAATCTTCGAAGTGCGTGAATAATAGCCATTGTCTCCAGTTCGAAACTGTGATATTTTGCCTCAGCGACAGTTGTGCGCTTCGAAAAATAAAATATGGGGTGTAATTTCCCGTCTTCTTTCTTTTGACATAGCACAGCACCAAAACCAAGAGCGCTTGCATCACAGTGCAGCTCTACCTCGTCTTTGTAATTGTAAATAGCTAAAACTGGTGCCTGTACTAGCTTTTCTTTAAGCGTTGAAAAACAGTTCATTTCCTTCTCTCCAAACTTAAATTTTTCATCTTTTCTCAAAAGATCGTATAATGGTTTCGCTAATGTTGAAAAATCTTTTATAAATCTACGGAAGTATGAACATAAGCCTAGGAAACTTTGCACGGATTGTGTCTTGTCTGGAACTGGAAAATTTTGTATGGCTTCTATCCCTTTGTCGTCAGCCCTAATGCCTTCGCCATTTATAATGAATCCTAAATATTTAATATTAGTTTGAAGAAACTCGCATTTATCCATTCTTAATTCTAATTTGTTTTGAGCTAACCTGAGAAACACTTCCTTTAAGATCTGAAAATGTTCCTCAGTGTCCTTACTGGCGATCATGATGTCGTCCATGTATACAATCACTTTGTTCTCTCTAATAAGATCCTCGAAAATTCTGTTAACAAATCTTTGAAACACTGCCGATGCAGTTTTCAGGCCCATTGGCATCCTAAGAAATTCGAATTGTCCTAAAGGCGTAACAAACGAGGTGTATTTAACCGATTCCTTATCGACAAACACATGAAAATAACCATTTTTTAAATCAAGTTTCGAAAAAACTTTCTTGTTAACCAGTTTGTCTAAGAGGTCATCGATAAGCGGTATCGGATAATTGTCTTTAATTAAAACCTTGTTCAGTTTTCTAAAGTCTATACATAATCTTATGTCTCCTGTCTTCTTTTTGACTAAAACTATGGGTGAAGCATATTCGGATTCGCTGGGTTGTATAATTCCATCTTTTAAATATTCATCTAGCAATTTTTGCAATTTTTCTTTCTCTGAATAAGCTAGTCGCCTTGGGGCGCAGCTAAATGGTTTTGAAGTTTCCAAATTCAGTTTTATTTCACATTTGACGAAAGGTTCTGCAGGCTTTTCTACGCTAAAGTAATTGCATTTAATAATCTCTTCTAATCGGCAGTTTAAGCCTTGGTCGTTATTTGTGCCGCATATATAACTCATTTGCTCATCTTCCATATAATCAATACTAAATATTTCTTTAACAGTTTCTTCATAACTAGGCATAACTGTATTCAAAGGCATAACTGTTTCAATAACCTCATTAATAACTGTAGGACTAACTGTTTCACTAATTTTAGGACTAACTATTTTGCTAATCGTTTCACTCCCCGTTTCACTAACTGTTTCACTAACGATTTCACTAACTGTCTCACTAACTGTTTCTCTAACTGTTTCACTAACTGTATCACTAACTGTATCACTAACTGTTTCTCTAACTGTTTCACTAACTGTATCACTAACTGTATCACTAACTGTTTCACTAACTGTTTCACTAACTGTATCACTAACTGTATGACTAAATCTATCATTATTTGTTTTTCTATCTCTTTTAATATCTAAAGGGTCAATTGTAACCTTTCCCAAAGTGTCTAGATCCAATTTTAGCTGGCAAGCTTCCATAAAATTTCTTCCAAGAACTACATTATGACTCATAGACTCGTTTGGGACCACGTACATATAAAAATAACATTTTATTTTTTCTTTTAATATGTAACACAAAATTTTTCCAAATATCTTCAGTTGGCTTTTATTCAGCCCGAAATAGTTCTCCGAAACGGTCTCTAAATTAACTTCTTTGGGTATACTGCTTACTTTCGAAAATGAAATTGGGCTCCCTGTGTCTATGAGGCATTCTGCAATTAATGGGGTTTTAAAACTATTGTGAAAAAAAATCTTAATCTGTCTTACATAGTTGTTTGTGTTCGCACTCTTGCGCTCCGGACACTGTCCGACGAAATGTCCCATCGTGCCACAGGCGTAGCAGGAACCGGGCTCCCTCTTCGGTTTGAGGCACTCCTTGGCGAAGTGCCCTTTGGAGTTGCAGTTGGCGCACCGCAAGTCCTTATTGGATGCAACTCTTCCAGATAGCTGCTTTGTCGAAGTGCTTCCAGTTTTGCGCTCTGGTAAACGGACTTCCGCGAAGGCCCGCAGAATCTGCATCGGTTCGGAAAAGCACTGTATGCGTGCCTGGTTACGCAGCGCTGGTGCTGGGATGCCTTCTATGATGTTCTCCAGAAGCTCCTCCAAATCGATGTTGATGTCGTTAGCTAGCATAACCTTGTCCTCGAAATAAGCGGCAAACTTCTCTTCTGGACTCCATTGACGTCTTTGGAATGCGTTTCTCAGCTCTCCTTTGGACATTTTAACGCCGAACGTCATAATAAGTTGTTCGCAAAGTTGATCGGCCGGCTCCAGAATGCGCGTGGCGTTTGCGTGCAGCCAGCGTTGTGCGTTTCCCTTTAGTTTGGCAATCAGAAGCATATGCATGCAGCCATCGTCTAAATTATACACCTTGCCAATGTTCTGAAGCTGTGTGACCCAATTGCGCGCACACACGCTGCCGTTGTATTCCATTGTAACTTCTTTTGCCAAAGCAAGCGATGCTGCCGGAGATTCCAGTAGTTTGTTTACATTTGTGTTCATGCGTTGATCAACACTTCCATCGATCTGTTTTCCAACACTGGTATTGTCCGGACCAATGTTATCGGCGGTGATGGTCACTTTGGTGCTGTTAAACTTAACAGCGTCGCTGTTGGCGCCAATGTTAGCACTTCTAGAATTTTCCATGGTATTTTTGATGACGTCATGGATTTGGTGAACATGAACGGATTTGTTCTTGTTTGCGCCGTCGATCTCTGTGTGAATCCTCTGCAATACGGCCATGCTCGCGTCTATTTCATCACGAATCTTCTGTAGGGTGGCTTTTTCAGCATCCACGAGCGATAGTTGTTCAAACTCGAAATTCTCCGAGGCTTGTGACGCCATTAATTGCGCGTCGCCTGAGACTTCTTGCAAGTCTCCACCGTGCTGCTCCTGCAGTACCAGCAAAGATGCAGCTCCATCTGTCCCGTTCACTGGTTCTGCTGCCGGTTGGTTGATTGGTGGCTGATCGTCCTGGCTGCTCGATGTCTTGGCTGGCGGGTCGCCACGTGTCTCTGGGGAGATAGCTTGCAGACGCGCGATTAATTCCGCTTTAGTGCCGGAAGTCGGGCGTCCGAGAGCTCCCAACCAATTTTTCAGTTGGAGCACCGAGAACTGCTTTAACTCTATGTCAGGCATAGTGAGTAATGACCACTTCTGATGTTGTAAACGTGATAATTGTTTTTAAGAATATAAATCCGATGCTTTATTTAAACTTTTCTCCTCGAGCACGAGCCACCGAATGTCGCGGCGTCGTTTCTTTTCCTCTACTTATACCTTTTGAGGCGTAAGCGAGATAGGTATACATACATATTTGTCCCTTAATGCTAGTGTGCGAGATAGACAGAGATGACAGTCTTATACTTAACTCTAACGGGGATTTTGTCTTGTATAGCTCTTCAATACAATGGGCTTTATCCTGATTCTATGCTAATACAATGTACAGTGGGCCTTATTCGTATCTAGCCTACCACAATATGGACGGAAACGACTCTTATAATATACGATGACTACTATAATAAATAAGTATTTTCCATCAAGCGGCAAGCCGATCGAAATTAGAACGGAGTTATGAATGTGATCTACATATGTCAGTTTTTAAAGATTCGTTATAGCAAAGAAACGCAATTTTGCCATATAATGTTAAGCTGTCTAAGCAAAATGCTACTGTGAATCTGTTGTCTGCCCTTATTTTCCGTCATTATTGAAGCCCGATCAATGCCCTCCATAGCTGATCAAGTATACGGTTTTTCGGGCCCCAGAGCGACATCAACAATAACCCCTGAAAAGATTTTTGATCTATTATATATTCCGAAGATATGCCAAAACGGATACGAGCTGCAAGGAAATCGATGCCGGAAGCAAATGAATTTGTAAGTTGATATTAAGTACATAAGTTATGTAAACAAATAATACCCTTAAGATGTGGATTATCGTTTACTATATATATATTTTAATTACATTTGCGACTTTAATTTTTAAATGATTTTCGAATCAGTGTAGTTCACAAAACGAAAATGTTTAAAAGCTTTTGCGGCTGCTTTGTTTACGTTTTTATTTTGTGGGAGAGCATGTCTGGTGTGTCTGGCTTTTTCCCATCAACTCCGCTCTCCGGTCGTGATCTTTTATCTGTCTGGCTTTTAGGCTTTCGGTGGGCATGGGAATATGTATAACTTGACAGTCTGAATGGGAAGATGATCCCAGTGTCTCAGTCTGTGGAGCTTCGTCGTAGAAAACAAACGTGCATCTGTCCGATGATGTCGTTCGCTCTTAACCTATTGGTGCTGTGCCTGGGCTCTTTGTGTTTGCTTTTCCTCTCGATTGAAGCCAGATCTCGGCCCTGCATCGACGATCGCATAGTATTTCCCAAGGATAACGATGAAGACGTATTCTCCTCCAAGTTCGCCTTGCCGAGTGCCAACTCAACGACAACGGAGGTGCCTTCGACCACAAAAATAACTTCTTTATCAACTAAAGAGACAACTGAGCTCGTTTCGACCGATTCGGAGGAGTTGATCACCGAGAAGCCGGTGGTAGACAATCGAATATTGATCGATACATCCCCGAAATGCAAAGAAGGCTTCGAGCTGCGGGCGAATCGTTGCCGAAAGTCGGCTTAGTCTTAAGAGATCCATGTTAGAGTCAATAAAGTGATATTTTATTTTGAATAGAAATGTTAATGCTGATTGATGGGGCACAGTGTGATGGTGATTAGTCAAAAATCGCGGCAAACAAAAACAAAAATCCCCCAGCAAACCAAATCAACATTAGTGAGAGAAACTTTCTGTGGGGGAAACTTTATACAAAAGTACATAAAGAGTAATTATAGTTTGGAGACTTCAACTCGTGACTCAGTCAACGGATGTATGTAAATGCAATTGTTTTTCCCTTCTATTGGTGGAATCTATATAGTAATCGGCGCCTTATCTGATGTCATGAACCTGGCTTATCAACTGCGTATAAACAACACTTGTTCGGGTGCCATCATCTCTGTTTCAAGACGAGACACAACTCAGTCTCTTTTGAATATTCAAAGCTGGTGGTTGGTTCTGATTCTGTTTCAGAAATGGCTTCCCAGCTCTTATCTCTGGGCTTGGCTCTGGCACTGATCTTCCTAATCGGCGGTCACTGGACAGATGCACGTCCTCAGAATCCTTACTATGTGGAAAACGGAGGACAGGGCGGATTTGGAGGACCAGAAACGTAAGATTCTACTGTATACTATAATTTTCTTAGTGAAGAATGGGATGAAAAAAAAATATATAAAAGAAAGCTGATAAGGGTTACTTATCAATAAAGTATTAAATTGTTTTCAAAATGTATATGTTGCACTTTAATGTCTTTAATTATAAAATTTTTTACAGGCATCATCATCGCCCGCATCATGGGCATGGATACGGACATGGACATGGACACGGAAACGGACACGGACACGAGCATGGATTTGGACATGGACAAGGACAAGGGGTTGGTTACGGCTCGGGTTTCTCTGGAGGTTTTCCTCCCCAACAGTCTTCAACCTATGGTCGTTACCCACCACCTACGTATCCCGTCAACCAGTTTCCTGGAGGTCCTTTCTCTGGACAACAGCCTGGCGGCGGTCACTTTGGAAATAGACAGCCCGGCAACGTCTTTGGAGGTCAACAGCCTGGCTCCAATTTCAGACCTCAACCGGGTCAGGGTGGAGACTACAACAGAGGACAATCAGGTTTCCAGCAGCCAGGAGGAAATTTGAACAGGGGACAAACGGGTGGAGACTTCAACAGAGGCCAGGCAGGAGGAGATTTCAATGGAAGGCGACAGCCTGGCTTCCAGCAACCTGGAACAGGCTCCAATCGAGGACAACCTGGCATTCAGCAGCCAGGAACTGATACGAATCGATCACCACCTGGCTTCCAGCAACCTGAGGGTGACCTCAACGCCAGGCAACCAGGCAGCAATGAGCTGCCGACCTATTCCCCCGGAGGATTCCGGCAAACCGGCAGTGGTGAGAATACCCTGCAGCCGCGACCAGGACCAGGTCAAAGCCCAGGAAGAGGGGGAGGTTTCCAGCAGCCTGGACATCAGCCGGGAAGCTCCAGCAATCCTATTCAGCCTCGTCCAGGCAACAACGAAGAGGACGACTTCTCGCAGTTTAATTTCCAAACTCCAAACAGTCTGCAGCCACGACCGGGACAGAATCCAGAAGCCGGAGAAGCCTCCTCAGTGATCCAACCCATTCCTGGCCAGACTTCGACACGCGACAATGTGGCTAACAATCTGGGTGACCTCTTCAACACCCAGGACTACCTGTCACCAGAACTAAGCCAAGGAGTGGGATCCAGGTCAGGATCCGAGCGGGATCCCAAGTCCGAGACTGAGGAGGCGCGCCCGGAGTCGGTGAATCAGCGGAACCTTTTCGACACTGATCCCATCTGCACCAATGGAACCGAGAGGATGGCTGGACGTTGCCGGAAGAAGGCCTAGAAAGTGTCAAGAGTAACGTAACTCTTCAATCTGGAATAATAAATGTTTTATCTACATATATCTGTAAAATTGTAAAACCGAGTTGTGCCAATAAATGTGCATTGTTCTGAGTAATTAAAAAGTACTGAGAACTTTGAGAGATATATTTCCTAAAATGATAAGGGTTATTATGTAAGATGGAAAGTACGAGTGCTCTGAGGATCACAAAGGAATGAGGGTAGCGAAGGTAGAGGGAAATTGGTAAATATGTATATGATCAGTGATAAAAATATCTCATTAATTGGTGAAATGTTGATACATTAATGGAATTTTCAGATATTAGTCGAGTTTTTTGAATGGTTGCTCATTTTATTTTCAGTATTAATCAATACATTTTTAAAGAAAGCACAAATGTTTTGAAAAAATGCACTACATTTGTATATATATAATAATTATGATAGAATGGTCTTTAAATATATATATTTTTTAGGTAAACAAAAGTTAATCAAGTTGCCAAATATTTATTTGTAAAATTAATATATGCACACACCCCTGGCTTCTCCCCAAAAGTTCCTCATACGAATACCTTTCACATTTATTCAAATCTGTCAAGCTGTCAATGTAAATTGTTAGATCACATTATGTCCATGATTATGTATTCTCAATCTACATCGCAAATAATCCCGAACTGAAAGCTGATAACATGACCACTCACGAAACCCATTCAAAATCTAAACAAATTAGTTCTGAGTCGTGTGTCGGAGGATTCGCATCAAAGAAGTAATTGAATCGAAGATGAATCACTCTACCTGCAAATATTGTTAAATTTTCTCATAGTAATAGCCATATTGTTATTGAAAAACTATTATAATTACAACTGTCCAGAGGGTTATATAAGATATACAAAACGAAAATCAACCTGAATTTAATATGCATCTCAGGGTTCTAAACAAATATGTTTTAAATTAATTACAAATATTTTGTGTGAAATTAAAACCTTAAGTAACTATGAAAATAAAATCTTTAATAATATCTATCTAAAAATAGTTTTTCATTTAATTTTTTATATTTTTATTTATCAAACAATACGTTTTTATTTTAGTTACTTTCTCAGCTAACGGGTAATTTGCAAAACAAATCAAAAGCGTGATGAAAAAAAATGCATAAAAATAATAACATGAATTAAAAATGATTATAAAATGCATACGACAATCCATCAAAATGATCATTTTAATTTATAAATTATAAATACGCATTTGTAGAATAACAAATAAACGCATTTCTTATTCACAAATATGAAGGAATGTGTACACTTTTCAGATGAATTCCGAACTGTCGAGCTGTCAATGTAAATTGTTAGATCATTTTACTCCCATGATTATGCGATTACATCGCAAATATTCCCGGGGTGAAAGCAGATAACGGGAGCATTCCCAGAACCCATTCAATAAATAATAGTAAATAAAGAAATCAAATTAGTTTGGAATCGCGTGTCGAAGCAGACGCATCTAGAAAGTATATAACTGCATCGAAGATGAGACACAACCTGCGTATATTCCTAAATCTTCTCTTTGTGGTGTCACTACTCTTGTCACTGGAAAACCACCCCAGCTCTCCCTGTCCCGAGGGCTTCAAGCTGTTTTTAAATCGTTGTCGAAGACCAGCGTGAATTTATTTAATGCAATTATTTTTATAGAAATAAAAACTAAGTAAAAAGCACGTTTTTCACTGACACTTTTATTACTTTGATTATTAAGACAATTTACTTGTTTTTGGAAGTTTGCCAAAAATCGTTCATATTCGATCGTTTATTTGTTGTTTACTTTTAGTAGACACGTTCACCTCTGACATTTATAGCACTTTAGGCCATTTTATGGCACCTTCTGCCCACAAGTATATAACCAGGTCGACATGTCGGATTTATCTCGAAAATGCTTTGCACGAATACATCCGACGTATTAAAATCAGTAGTATTGTTGAGATTTTCCTGATGCGTTGTTGTCGGAACTATATCCACTGGTGGACTCCTGGGCACGCCGGCCGCCCAATGCCAGCTCAACATCAGTAGGCCGGCAATCAGCAGCAATCTTGAATGCAGCTCCATGGGTTTTTATTTCGTTTAATTAATATTTTTTAGAACGTTTTCCAGGTGTGTTGTCGACTTCTGCCCTCGGTTCTGTGATTTGCGTTACTGAACTCGAGCTCAGAAAATATTTTGAGATTGGGTTGGCTTTGAGCTTTCTGCAAGATCAAGAGCGAAAGCTGCCTTCATTTGCTCTCTCTGGGCCAAGTTTATCACCTTGTTCAGGTAATATTTACTTGATTAACAGAGCAGTGTTTGAACATGAAATCTCGGAGTTATATGTACATATATGTATATTTCAGACAGTATTTATAAGCAGTAAGATTCTGTCTTCAGTAGGCCAAAGATAAGTGAAAACATGGATAGCATTTTGAAGGATTGCCACAGATATCTTGAAAACACAAGTCTATAGCGACTTTTTATTTATTTAGCTAATATTAGTACTGTGCCTATCTTTTAAAATGATATTAGTGAACTCATAAAAAGAGTATTGATATTTGAAAAGAATACAATTTTTCCAAATTTTTTTTTTTTAGGAAATGTAATGTAATTCCTAAAAAAAAAATACATACAAATAAATGGAAATGAAAAATGGTAAGTGATCAACGTAACACGTAACACGAGTTTTCTGAGTTTATTAAAATTTACATATACATTTTT
The DNA here is from genome assembly GCF_030179895.1 of Drosophila kikkawai. Lineage (NCBI taxonomy): Eukaryota > Metazoa > Arthropoda > Insecta > Diptera > Drosophilidae > Drosophila > Drosophila kikkawai. Next base: position 9,982,141 of record NC_091729.1, read on the forward strand.
AAAGAATTTAAATGTTATAGATTTGCTTAACAATTTCTCAATCTTCATAATAAAATTTTAACACTTAAGTAAATCCCATAAATTATAATTCAATTCGATAATTATCGAAAGCTTTCTTTCTCTTTATCACAAGCACAAAAGCTACTCTCTCTTTCTGTTTATTTTTCAAAACAAATCGAATAACTTTTAATTTTGTTTTATTATTTTATACAATGCACTTTTTCTATATATTTTTTAACAATAATAACTTTATTTACACAGTTTCTTGCAGCTTGTTGGATTTTTCGTATTTATAATTCCACATTACGTCACTTTTCCGCAAGTGCCGCCCGCAGTTGTTCGTGCTTGGCATTGGCAGTGACCTTAGCCTCCTTGGACTCCGCATCCTGGTTGACCGCCTTCCAACCCAGCCAGCCGGCGGTGTGCAGCACCAGGACGGCAATGCCAATCCGGACAGCGGGACCATATTTAAAGGCAGCTCCTCCGTTTTTTGGGGTTTCCATGCCAAAAAAACAAACAAACCGAATTGGCGGCTGGCAAAAAACAACTGAAAGCACGTGAATAAATGGGAGAGAGAGAGTGTGTGAGAGGAAAAGCTCGGAAAAGCTTTGGCCAGGGCTGCGGGATTAACGATCAAGCGTCCCAGTTCCAATTTAATATTTTGTTAAATTTAGTTTAACTTTAATCAAGTCAAAAAGTCAGGCAAACTGCCACGCCCTTTGGCGCCTGTCTGCCTCAGCCTGGAAAACTTTTGCAAAAGTAGGAAAAACAAATGCACAAAAAATCAAACAAAAAAGTAAAAAAAAAACGGTTGAAGGGAAGAAGTGTAAATACTCTTAAATATTGAATTTAATTACCAGCCAAATATTATTAGTGTTTTATTTTGTATTTATTTTTCTATTTAAATATATTTTAGTATTTCATAAAGAACTTTTTACCAGAAATAATAAATAGATAACTACTTAGTTTTACCTAATAAATTTGTCTCTTTTAAGATTTTAATACTTGCTAAATACGAAGAGATTTCAGTGTTTTACTTTCAGAAATGAAAATACCTTCTGGCAGGGAATACAAGTCCACACATAGCACAAAGGCAAATGGCAGAAAATAGAGGAAAACTTCAGCATCAAATGGCACACAAAACGCTCGTATTACATAGCCAACGAGTCCTGGAGCAGAAGGATCTCCCACCGCACGCTGGCTAGGAATGGAAATGGCACTGGGAATGGAAATGGGAATAGGAGTGGGCTGCGAGACGACCCTGGGCCAGGTGAAAGATTGAAGCTGCAGGCGCCAGGAATTAGCATGTTATGTTTAACGCATTTTTGCACCTTCGGCATCTGCGTGTGTGTGTGTGCCCCTCTTTTCCCACTTTTTATGTGGTGACGCTCCTCACCCCCCCAGCGACACATGTGCAAACAAGACGTTGCCTTAACCCATTGTGGCTTATCCCAGCAACAACAAGAACGAAACCGAGAACAAGAGCTCAGCATTTTCCGCACATTTAATCGCATTTTGTTTTGGGGAAAATTGTTGAAAAGCTCACATGAATTTTAAACTGCGGTTGAAGTTGGGGGGCGTTTGAGGATTCTCCATATCCTCCTCCTCTGTTTTCCTTTGAGCGGCTTACGTGTGAGTGCCATTGAATAATGCAGCTATAGCTGCTCCTGTGGAGCGCATTTTCAGGAAGCCAAATTAAATTGAATTTTAGCTGCGACATTTAAAAATTTCATGAGCTCACATACATAGATACTCTCCGGTACCAAACCCACCGAAATTTCTCGAAGAGAAGAGACCTCTTGCCGGGCAGGCTCATTAAATAGATGCCCGGTACGTGCTTCCATTTTGGGGCACATTTCATTAAGTGCACGTAAACGGCAGCCTGTCAACTAGCTGGGGGCGTGGTCCGTGGTCCGTACACTCGTACATTCACACATGGGTAATTCCCAACGTAAACACTTTGCGAAAGCATGTCGCAAAGACATCAATTACGGCATCAGCCGCATTGCCATCATCATCATCAGTAGAAGAAGAAGGAGCAGCAGCATCATTATCATCATCGATTGGCCCCTCGATGCATGATGATGATGATGTCAATTCCGGCCCCTAAGGTGGCACCGCCTCAAATGCTGTGCTTGCTTTTCCTTTTCCCCAGACTCCTTTTGCGTCCTTCGCCTCCTTTTAACCGCATTTCAAATGTGTTTTTATGTAAGCACTCAAAAAATACGAGAATTGTAAGCAAACTTGAACACTGAGTACAGTGTGTGTCATAATTGTTATAGATTTTTTTAAACTAAACTATATAAATTATAAAGAAGTTAAAAATCCTTCAAAAATAAGAATAAAAACAACGTTAAGTGTTATTCATTCATTAAAATTTCATAAATATCATAGGAAAAAGTGTGGAAAAAGTTTAAAGAACTGGTATTTTATTTTATTTTATTATTTATATTTAATTTTAAAACTAATAGGCCTTAGATATTTATAATAAGCCATGACTTCTCTATGTGTATTAACCGCACTGTCCCCACTGGTATTTGCTTTGCATTGCTTAAATAAATTTTCAGTACGTGTTGTGATGTGTTTTGGCAACAGAAATGGCAAAAAAAAAAAAAAACGAGACCCCTGAGTGGGGCCAAATGGGATTCGGTTGACAAAAACTAGGCAACACTTAATTGTTGTTGCGTGCAACAGACAAGCTCCTCAAATATTTATGCCTTACGCAGGAACCTGGAAATATTCAACGAGAAAACCAACCAAAACACGAACATGGAAAAGTTATCCAAGGACACACACAGAGCACTTGAAGCACTTCCAAGTAGTCATCAGCATCATCTACTAATTGAGATCGTTGCAGCTCTGAATTAAGCCAAAAATCACGCCCCCGCTCAAGGACCATTCATATGCAGCGTTAAGTAATTAGTGGCCCCCTATCCCGGGGCCATTAGCGAAAATTTTATTACAAATTTACAGTTTTTTCGACCACTTGACTGCCAAGTCTTGAGCACGAAGCGCACTTGAGGGAACAAAAAAGCGGAAATCTGCTTCCCACTAAAATGTTTTATTATGCACAATGGGCCGCGCCGAGCCCTCCTCATCCAGTGTGTCACCTTTAACGGACTGTCAACGTGCAACAAAAACACTCGAAACTGGCAACTGGCAACGAGCGAAGCAGCAAAAGGGTCGCCGTTCAAGTGCTGTTTTAATTGCTTCACAAAGTAGCAGCGCCGTTTAGAGCGGAAATAACAATATCTCAACCAAGGGACCAGAAAAGTTTGCGTTTAATTATCGTGTAGCAGAAAATGTTTATGGCTATTTGTAATTCATTACAACTAAATAGTCAAGTTATGAAAATTCTACAAATTAATAATATTTATATATTTTAAAACTGAAGTGTTCTAAAAACAACAGAACAATGGAAACTAATACCTTTTCGGAACAATTTAATATACAGATCTTAAGGACATTTCAGGAGTTTTAAATTTATTTGTTAAAAAGGAGCACCACTCAGAATTCGCCCTATCCGTTACGAACCGAGCGATCATCGAAGCCCTGCGCCCCGAAGGACACGAACGCCGGAGCGCCGCACCACAAAGGGCACTGGGCAAATCCTCACGCTGCCGAATAGGACGATTCAACTCATCAACGCGGGTGCACTTGGCTTTCAGCTAGAGTGAAAGTATGTGAAGACTGACTACAGAAATGATCCTGTGAAGTATAGTCTTAAAGATTGAGTACCCGACCTGTGGCTCTTGGTGCGGCGCAGGCCAGAACCAGTTGGGAATTCCAGGCGCACGCGCTGGGAAAAATGAACAGCCCGCGGGTCGATAAGAGCACGATGTATGGGAATGCCAGCATTTGGGGTGGGAATATCTTCTAATATTTGTTGTTGCTCGTGCTTCTTGCTTGACAACTGTTAGAAATGATCAGAAAACACAAATAAATACAAACAAAAATGAAGAAAAAAGTATTTCAACTTGGCAGCGGTGGGATTCGAACCCACGCCTCCGAGGAGACTGGTGCCTTAAACCAGCGCCTTAGACCGCTCGGCCACGCTACCCCATGGCGGCGGGCGGTCGAAATCGCACATACAAGTCCGCGCTGTCTGCTTGCTAGAATTGTCATGAAAATGTGTACTTTGAAGTCTGGAAGTCTGGCATTTCAGCCTGTCTTTGCTTCCAGTTATTTCCATTGTGGCTGCTCCTTGTTGCTTCTAGTAATTTCCCAGCTCTGTGGTCTGGCCAAAACTATTTCGTCGAGTCATTCATTTCATTTACAGCTCCTGCTGGCGGGCATATTAAGTGGACATCCATCTAAACCTCTTCTGGAGCGCTCGGAATGCGGCTATTGTTCAGTTTCCGTTCTTGGCATTTCAATTTGTCAATTGTTTGAAATTTAATTTAAATCGGACATAGCAGCGTGCTGCCGACATTCTTGATAATGCCCACAATTAACTCCATTAGCGTTTGCACCTGGCCACGACCAGGTAGCTCGCCTCAGTCCGTTTGGTTGTACGTGATTTTTTGTGTTTTCCCAGCGACCGTCCGTCTCTCCGGAGTGGGAATTGAACAATTTTACAATTATTCCCGTGCCGGTCGCCCTTAAATTTGTATAAATTCACGTGTGTGGCAAGTATCTCCCCTGCTGACGCGGCGTCTGACTTTTTGCTCCCTTTTTCGGTGGCATTTTAATGAAACCGCAAATGCTGCGTTGCTCCGTTGCTCCTTTACCACCCCACGGCTGCGGCCTTGTACAGCACCCTTATGGCAACCGCAGACTTTGTTTTTGTTTTGCTTGTCGTCCCGTGCAAAGATTTTTATTGCAATTTTCTAATTTCATTGCGGAGTCTTCTGCCCAACTCCAGCTCCTGTTCCCGCTCCTGCTCCAGCTTGAGCCCGTTCCCAGCTCCACCGGCTTCAGTTTATGGCCTGCAACAATGGGAAATTGTTGCTGCGGTTGCATGTGTGAGCGAAGACGACCACGACCACCGCCTGTCACGCATAAATTCGCATTTTCATTTGAATTTTAAACGCATTTCTAAGCTGACGCCGCCTGGAAAACTGCTGACAGTTTTGCAAAATACAAATAATAAACATTTTAATGCAGCAGAACAGCGAACGACGCAGAGCGAAAGGCGGAAGGCTTGCGGCGAAATTGATTTCGTTTGATTGACATTTTCCTTTTCCCAAATGAGAGCATTTATATGCGCCGCAGTGTGGGCGCAAAAATAAAGACAAGGTGTTGCGGCAGTAAAAATAAAAATAGTTTAGCAGCGCCCAAAAACTTATGTGCCCCTGTGTTGTGCTCTCGCTCAGAATGTCAGAACACCATGCAGGCTGTAGCTGTAGCTCTACATGAGCATTTGACACGAAGCCATCAAATGGTAGCGTGGCCGAGCGGTCTAAGGCGCTGGTTTAAGGCACCAGTCTCCTCGGAGGCGTGGGTTCGAATCCCACCGCTGCCAAGTTGAAATACTTTTTTTTCTTCATTTTTGTTTGTATTTTCTGATCGTTTCTAGCAGTTTTCAAGCGAGAAACACGAGCAACAACAAATATTAGAAGATATTCCCACCCCAAATGCTGGCATTCCCATACATCGTGCTCTTATCGACCCGCGGGCTGTTCATTTTTCCCAGCGCTAGCGCCTGAAATTCCCAACTGGTTCTGGCCTGCGCCGCACCAAGAACCACAGGTCGGGTACTCAATCCTTAAGACTATACTTCACAGGATCATTTCTGTAGTCAGTCTTCACATACTTTCACTCTAGCTGAAAGCCAAGTGCACCCGCGTTGATGAGTTGAATCGTCCTATTCGGCAGCGTGAGGATTTGCCCAGTGCCCTTTGTGGTGCGGCGCTCCGGCGTTCGTATCCTTCGGGGCGCAGGGCTTCGATGATCGCTCGGTTCGTAACGGATAGGGCGAATTCTGAGTGGTGCTCCTTTTTAACAAATAAATTTGAAAACAAAAAATAGTTCTAGCAAAGTTGTAAGATAACAGTTAGTGTACATTCTAATGAGGTTCTTATTCTTTTACTGTTTCTAGTTTTTATTTTGAGCTATTTATATATAAAATCTCCGCACTTTTATCTGACAAATTAATGCTACAGCAGGGAGGTTAGTCGTCGTTCCCCTTGGAGCGGAGTGCCGAGTCGAAGTTGGCTCATTCCGTTTGTGCATTGTGGGAAGTGCATTAAAAGTTTGGCTGCTGCCAGGAGAAATGCGTTCAGCGTTCGGGGAGGCAACTCCGCTAACAACGTATTATTGGCAATATTTTATAAGCTTGCCAGGACCGCCCTGTGCTCCCCTGGAGTACCTATTGCCTCCCTGGTCCTTTGAAAAATTGGCATGTCGTTGTAACTTTTGCCCGACTATGAGGAAAAAATATATAAAATCTCTTGGCACATAAGTTTTGTGCAGGTTAAGTACTTTTTCATAACCGTCGTCGTCTTCGTCGTTGTTGTTGTTGTCTGGCTTTCTGCAGCGGAGCGGTCGTTGGGTGAGACGCTGTTTTCCTATGCCTCGTGGGCATAATATGCATATGGAACGACAGAGGGGCAACAAATAATAGAGAATGGCAATAAAAACTACGATACACATTGAGGGAAAAGCAACAGCAAAAAGGGAAACTTTAAATAGTTGCAGCTACTTGTTCGAGAGTTTGGCAAATGCGAGCAGCGGTTGCGAGAGGGGGCGAAGCACCGCCAATGTTAAATTACTTTTGGCGTAATTTTTTGTAGGGCTTTGGTTATTTTGTATTCCGTTTTGTGTAAAAGTTTCTGGCACTAAATTAAGCGATTACAAATGGCTATTCTTGATACTAGAAATTATAAATTGATATCAAGAAAAGTTACTCTTGGGGGCTCTTTGTCAGTAAAAACCGGCTTAAAAGGAGAAATAGAAATAAAAATGGAAAATATCAGGGAAAAAGAAAATAAACTGTTAGTCTGCCTGGGAATTGAACCTGCAACCTCGAGTTCCTCAGTCGCAGGTCTTAGCAATTAGTCTCGACAGCAAAAGTATGCAACGATTCTTGGGCCTAGAACTTTTGGTTTCGACAACTGCTTAAATAAGTTTATATATTTATTTTTCGTCTGAAAGTTGCATAAAACCCCACTGGCAAGTAGCATTTTTTCTTCTTTCTTGTTGTGAACTCTGCCCCGGCACTCGTCAGCCGATTTGCTTGCTCTGCACGTAGCGTCATTTTTGACATTTAATTATGGCAACGCTGCCAAACGGAGGAGTAAGATGTAAACTCGATTTCATGGCCCCGAACTTACAAAAGGTGATTCCATATTTCGTTTCTTGTCGCTCCTCTGGCACTGCGTGCTACGTGTGCATCTTGTACCTGTCTATTGTAGTTCCATATGCAAGCCACATGACCTGGACCTAACTACTACACTGAGAGAAAAATACCTATTGGAGATTAATTATTTTGATTTTTTACAACTTTTTCAAAGGTAAATTATTTAAGACAAAACTAAGATGAAAAATATTAAATAATAATATTATATTATAATTCTTGTATTTTATTTATGTATATTACAAAATATAAGCTTTACATTAGGTATTAAGAGATTTTGTTAAAAATAAACAGGAACAATTTTATTTTAAATTATAAGAAAATGTATATTTTAAAACATAAACATTTTTTGCTTTTTATATGCAGCTAAATATATATTTGTTTTATTTTAAATAATAATTATAAGTCATTTATCATAAACTTATTCCATATATTGAAAAAAAAGTTAACAACCTTTTTTTAAACTTTAATATTTTATAGAATTTTCTCGAGTGTTTTCTCTTCCTTTTCAGGCAGGACGTGCGTTGTCAAAACTGCCGCTTCATTTTTTCCCCATAAAAATGGGAACTTTCTTTCTCTATTCCTATTTTTTTCGGGGGTCAGTTACCCCTCCCTATCCCCCCCTGTGTGTAGCAGCTGGACAACTTTGTGTGTGTCCTGGCGATTTATGAAAAAAAAAGAAAATACACAAAAAACCGGCTGGAGTTGAACGAGGAGAACGTGGCACGTGATATGAAATGGCAAAGGATTTGCCGTTGCCGAGGGGAGTGCACTGGACAATGGCGTCTAAATTAATTATCAAGGATAACAGCGTGAAAGGTTCAGCGACGCTGCATTGTCTCCTGGCTCCTAATTCAATTACGACAGCTACCGGCCAGAGGCGGGGGCAAATTAAAAAAGGCTTAGGCCAGAGTTAATACGGACTTAAGCGGGGTAATTAAGAGCCAAAGCTGCAATTGCATTCGGGAAACGTCTTAACTCACAGTGAATGGTGGCTTCCATCCCCCATTTTGGCGAGTAGTCCTGGGGCTGATTTCTCCTGCCCTGTTTCTGTTTCTGGTTCCTGTTTCTGCCCCGCGACTGCCATAAAATCACGAACTGCAAATCTCTCGAGAATAATTTGAAACATAGAACACAGCCAGGAGCTGGAAATGGAGCTGGAGCTGGTACTGGTACTGGAGAAGAAAAGCCAAAAGACGATGCCGCCGAATCCCTTCCACATTAAAATATGATGAGCTCGTGAAGGCAACGGTACAAATGAAAACGAAGTTAATAAAAAAGGTTGTAAAGGTGTGGAGGGGGGGCGGCGGCAGCTCAGGTGTCTGGGCCGGAGGGTGTCCAAAAAATAATCAACATAAAAAAGAAAATTATTTGCAATATTATCAAGGGCCACAAAAGTAACACGGCAGAGAACAGTGGAAAGCAAAACGAAGAAATGAAAATGTTGAGCTGCAAAATAAAACCGAAATGAAATGAAAATATGCCAGGGGAGGCAAGGAAATCGCAATGGAAATGCAGAAAATCAGAAATCAGGCAGTGGGATGTATTTGTAGATATATGCGAAATAGTTTTTGCTTTCTTGTATAGATTTTTTATTAAATAAAATGTTAATAAGTAGTTTCAAAACTTGTTAATTTTTTTTTTCATTTTCAAAAACCTAATAAGTAAACCTTGCTAGTTAATTTCTAAATAATTGAAGTTTTCGAAAAATCCTCCCACTGTGCAAACTGATTCCAAACAGAACTTTTTGGCCCCCACTTAAACTTGGCAACTGCAGTTTCCCATCGGCTTTCGTAATTGGGGTTAGGTCCGGCAATAAACACCCAGGCCAGCGAGTAATAACAACAAAACCGAGTAAGCCAACCAAACACAGAGATGCAAATTAAATTTGGTTTTAATCAAGCGAAGCCAGAGCCACAGCTCGAGCACCGTGTATTTTCCGTGCGGGGGCCGCAGAAGGACAAGGCCGAGTTCAACAAGCAAATCAATTAAAGGGCTGCGCCCCGGAGCCCCAAAACAAAAGCAAAAGTCAAGATTCGAGATTTTTTCGAGCACAAACTCGTCCATATGTGATGGTGGTGATGGTGACCTCTAGAGAAGTCAGTCATCAGTTGGCCACGTTAAGACAATGGGGCGACAGGCGATGCATTAGGCGGACAATAGCCAACACGAAACGTGATCAAACTTTTCCATCAATTTATGGCCTGTGCATCCGAAAACAAATCCGGTTCGAATCTGCTGGATCCATCGATCAAGTCTTGAGTGAGCGATTGAAGATCAGCCGCAGATCAAGTTCAAAGTCATCGGCGGCTAATGTTGCTTCCGTTGCCATTGGCACCGGAGCTGTGGCCCAAGAGTCTTGGCCATATAAAAGCCATGGAAGATCTTGGCATCGGTAGCACACATCTTCCGTTGAGCGCAGCCTAAACACTTGAAAATCATGGTGAGTCGTCGGCCAGAAAGTGGAGCATATCTTGATCTTATGTTTTCAAGAGATCTATCAATTGAACCAGAAAACAGTGATATCTCTATCAAATTTTAAATATATTTAATAGCAGTTAAATTATAAGTTAAAATCTGCATAATTATAATAATTCCATGTTTATTATTTTCCAGAAATTCCTTATCATTGCCGTTGCCTTTTTGGCCTGTGCCTTTGCTGATGTCTCGGAGCTGTCTGGCTACGATTACCAGCAGCCAGCTCCTGCTCCCGTGGAGACCTACATCCCACCAGCACCCCCTGCACCTGCCCCGGCTCCAGTGGAGACCTACATTCCCCCAGCACCCCCGGCACCCGAGTACATCCCGCCCGCACCCGTTCAGGCCGAGGAGCCCGTGCTGGAGGAGATCGAGCAGCCGGCCCAGGACGGATACCGCTACAAGACCGTGCGTCGTCGCGTCTTCCGTCACCGCAACTAAGCAGAAAGTTAATTGTTATTGTTAATTTGTTGACTCGAGTGTAATTTGTAAATAACATCTCCGAAAATGCACTTGAAGAGTAAATAATGAAGAGAAATTGTAACTGAACACGTGTTTGTTGTCTTGTATTTACTTTGACCTACGTCAAAGTTTAGAGAACAGGAAAATACACTAAACTTAATGTAAAAATAACAACTATTTAGATCTTTACTTCAGCAATAACCACAAGTAATTTCCCTTTATCTGGCATCTTGGAAGGAAAAGCCACAATTTTCAAATTTAATCCTTCTTATCAACAGGTTCCCATCAGCCACGTTCTTTTTCCAATGTCAAAGTCACTATTCAAATGGCTTTTCCTCCTACCAATTTTCCACACATTCAACCCTCTTCAACTGCCGCCAATAAGCAATCGACGAATGGCCTAAACAAACCGCTCAAGGCCAAACACATGTTCTCTGCCAACAACACAGCGGGGCAAAGGCATTCCAATAGATTTCCCCCCTTTCTTTTTCTTTTTCGAAAGTCTGGCAGTAAAAAGGTCAAACCGACGACTAGACCAATTTGACTTAACCAAAAATTGCTGAAACATTCAATGAGCAGGGACAAAAAGTGCTTTCCAAACCCCCCTCAACCCTCGAATCGATTCAGCCAAAGCAAACAAATCCTCGATTACAAAATCAAACAGAGAGCGAAAAAAACAAAGGATGGCGAAATGGGAAAAATGTTTGTCCATAATGCAAAATGGGAAAATATGCGAATTCAATAAGCTACGAAGGGGGCAGGACCATGGCATGGACATGTGCCATGGAGGCGAGATCCTTCCTCTCCTCCTTTCGACAGAAGATGGTCTGTGGTCCTTGGGCCAATTGCTGTTGACTTTTGCGCTCTAAGGCGAATTTCCGCTCACATATTTTGCACTTACTTTATGCTGATGACATGCAAGTGGCAAAAATTATTTGCGCTCGTGCATTTGGCGGCCAACTACCGGGGAACACGTCTCCGGACCCGGCCAAAGGCGAATAATGAGCAGCAAACAAGCAGAGGAAGTCAGCCAGAGGGATAGACACTGAGAGAAAAATAAATACTTAAAACGAAGGGAATAATGAAGCTGCTGCTTCTGCACACGACTTGAAAGCAGTATGAACCCTATATCTTTCTTTATTTTTAAAATATTTATATATTTTTCTTAGTGCAAGAGAGTGGGCACAGAACTGCGAAAAAAAGGAAGAAAAAACGCCGACCAACAGCAGACAGCAGCTTCCATTTCCATTCCCAGCTCCTTCTTTGTCGTGACATACGGAAAATTCCCCACGGAGTCTATCAACAGTTGATAAAGCAAAATGTGCGTGCGGCAGCCAAGGAGCTGAGGAGGAAGAAAGGACTCTAGATGGCATTCTTTTCCTTTTTGGTATGTACATAAGTTTATTATTTTGAAGGTAATTGGATTTGTGTTGCAGCAGAAGTCGACAAGTCGCCGCAGCATAATAAGAAAATATATAAAACTCCGCCCGAGGAGGACAATGAACCTGGGGCCAATCCCAACATATGCTCAATGCCCCGAGGCAGTGCCTCTGGCCAGGGAGTCCGCATCGCACATTGGCCATTGTTTGCACTCGTAATTGTTTTCCTAATGGATAAAGTCTATAAATTTCTGCGAGCGACGCGAGCGGCGACCAAATGCGAAATATGTCACGAATGTTAAGCGTTTTATAAACGACTCGGTTGTGTGGGATAGAAATCGAGTGGATAGGAGAGGCAAGCCAAGGAAGCTGGAATGCGGAGGATTTATGGAGGATGCCGGCCACTCAGCGGGACGGACTGCAATGGAGTCGGGAGTCGATGCTGATACGGATGCCGCTGCACTGGCCAATGACTCGTAAATTTAGATGTTGATGGAGTCGCCACTCCTTGAGTTGAGGACTTCAAGTAGAAGCTGTTTGCTTTGAGAGGAGGAAGATAGTATGCTGCTTATTCTATAGTTCTTGCAATTAAATATATATCATTTAATCAGTTGCATAGTCTATATCGTTTGCTATATGAATGCCCAGCAATCGGGCCATGTTATACCGGGCCCTTGTGAGACCTTCTTCTCCCCTCCTATCCTGGACTCTTGCTGATTTTGCACTCTCAGCGGCCAGCGGAAATGTCAGGCCATCGCCGCGTAAGGTTTGAATGGGAATGAGCCAGAGGTACCATTTATCGCCGAGAACCTCTCGAAAATTAGCACAAAATCCAAGGTTGAAGCCATTCTTGTTCTTGCCACCGACAAAAAAGTATGGAGGATGCACTGATTCCATGGTGGTGCGATTCCTGGCCATGTTAAGCACGCTAATGGTGAACATGATCAGGGTGAATAAGTTAATGATGAAGACGGCCGCATGCTGGGCGAGGGCCCAAGTGTGCTCCCGGCGCAGGCTTTCAGCTTTGAACTGGCAGATGAGGTAAAAATCGTAGAACATCGCTACACAGATATACAAGCAGTAGAGCTCGGCGTATAACAGGAAGAGTATGAAGTACTTAAAGTTGTGGAAGTGGACGCAGTTCTTCACCCAGGGACAGTGGTGATCCCTTTTCATGACGCACATGCGGCAACTGCGACAATGATGTGCTCTGTCCGGCTTTATGATCCAGCAGAAGCGGCAATATCGCACCAATCCCTCCTTGGTGGACATGTGTATTGGCAGATTCTTGGCGGCATTGGCCAATATTCGTGCTTCTGCCTCAGCTCCATTGTTTTGCTGTAGTCTGTTCACATCCTCGTCTGATATCTGCCACTGGTTGGGTATTTCCACGGGCGACGTGCAGATGCACTTCCACCACGTCCACAGGAACATGACTAGCAATAGGTGGTAGCCAAGCAGGAGGAGTACCATATAGATTAAGTTGTCTACTTTGCGGATGCAGACCTGGTAGACAAAGAGGTAATAGGACCATACCAATATGACCAGGATCACGGCGATCGGAAGCCATCGGGACAGCCAGCAGCGGCCAGATCTCCGTTCCTCGTTTTCCCGTAACAGACACATCCTGGCAACGGATGACTCTTCCCCTTAAAGCGGGGAAGTTTTTGTATTTTCATGATTATTCTTATATTCTTTAGAACATTTTCCCAGCCTACTTGGGTGGATGAACTGTAGCTTGTTGAATATTTAATACCAACACCAACCCTTCCTCGTTGATTAATAAGCTGTAATTTTACTTGCTCTTCATCATTTATTCACTCTTCATCTCCATAAAACAAACATCGATCTTCAAAACAAAACATTAACAGATTCCGCAGCAAAGTGACCTTTGCTGGGGCCTATCACATTAGTCAACAGACGTCGCTGTAGCGACTTAGTTGCGGTGACGGAAGACGCGGCGACGCACGGTCTTGTAGCGGTATCCGTCCTGGGCCGGCTGCTCGATCTCCTCGATGATGGGCTCCTCGGCCTGAACAGGTGCGGGTGGGATGTAGGCGGGCGCAGGAGCTGCTGGAGGAGGGATGTAAGTCTCAACAGGGGCAGCTGGGGCAGGTGCGGGCGGGATGTAGGTGTTCTTGGGCGCCGGTGGTGGTGGTGGTGGTGGGGGTGGGATGTAGGCCTTGGCGGGAGCTGCTGGGGGTGGGATATAGGTGTTCTTGGGTGCTGGCGGCGGCGGCGGTGGTGGGGGTGGAATATAGGTGTTCTTGGGAGCCACAGGCTGAGGGTAATCGTAGCCACCGGATCCCAGCTCCGAGACATCAGCGTAGGCGCAGGCCAGGAAGGCGACGGCGATGATCAGGAATTTCTGGAGAGGAAATATGTATGTTAAGGGGTGTTTCTATCTGTTTTTCGTTAATAAAATCCTTTAGAAGAGTTGTATTTTTTATGAATAACCAATATAATTGGTAACTACTGCAAGGCTTTGACTTCCTCTTGAGGAAATTCTTCTTATTTTCTTTCTTATTCTTTTTTTTAGAATCCTTAATATTGGTATATCCTTGTACCCACCATATTGCGAAGATTGGCTTGTTGCTGCTTGGATCACAAGTTGATTTGTGCTGCCGAACTCGAAGTGTGCCTGCGGTTTTTATAGCTCATTGTTTTTCGGTGCTGCTGCGGGTCAACCGCAGCTAAATTAATTGCATGATGAACCCATGATACATGGGGGTCTTAGCCTCACTCAAAAAACTCGGAAGATATCAGCCAAGAAACCGAAACCGAGCACACACACACTGTATACCATATACCGAGCCTCCAATGCCAAGGCAGTTTGACGGGTTTTAGTTTCATTTTTTTATTTTTTTTTTCGATGGCTTAGTTTTTAGTTTCCATATTCTGCATTATCTTTGCTTTGACTTGATCTGACTTTTTGTTTCAGTCTTCAATAGCTTTATTTTTTTTAATTAGATCAAACAAACCTTTTGATGGCTGAATAATGGTTTTATTTTGTTTTCATTTTGCGTGTTTTTGATGAATGTTCGTGGGTCACACGCTCCATTGGCTTGCGTTTTGTCTCTTCTTAATTATTTTATTTTAATTTCTCGTTTTTAGTCTTCTGGTCTCTGCTTTGAGAGGCTCTGGGCAAATTATTAGCAGACCGCCGGGCCTATGGCGTCGTTTCAAGTTTATGCCAAAATTAATTTCAATTTGCTTAGATTATGCTGATCTTGACAATGTCTAGCGGTGGTGTCTCATGTTGTTGGGTTTTCTGTTGTTGGCAGAGCCTAATTAATTACATGAGTCCGGACTGGCGGCTTTGCCTTTTCCGAACACACACAACACCTGGCTTATAAAACAGTTTATTTTTGTGTTTTAGCAAGTGGTTAAGACGCGGGGAGTGTTTGTTCTTGAAAAGATTGAAGTTCTGAGGAGAAGATATAATAAAGGTTGTATTAATGGCTTGTATTCTGTTTTATTTGAGATTAGGGTAAATTTTCTTTAAGACTTTTAATTCTATGTTGGAAATCTTGAAATAAAATATTGTTAAATTAAGGAAACCGTTTAAAGGACTTTGACTTTGTGTCATTTTATTAAAATATGAAAGTTAAATAATTTAAAAATTTAGATTAGTATAATCTTGTTATGTTTTTTAGAACTAAATCTTCTGCTTAATTATTTTTTAAGTCAAATTTGTTTCCTCAAATTTCTTGTTTTAAGAAGGCGAACCCAAATTATTACCTAAATACCTTCAAAGTATTTTTAACCCCTAAAAAATAAAAACTTCTATATTTTAGTTATTAAAATCTCTTTTCGTTTTATTTGTTGTACTTCTAGCTATCCTCACGATCTCTAAAAAGGGATCCCTAAGGAGTTGCTATTTAGTAACGGCGGCGGATGACACGACGACGCACAGTCTTGTAACGGTAGCCATCGGCGGCCACGGGCTCGATCTCCTCCAGGACGGGCTGGGGAGCCAGGACGGGCACGGGGGCAGGGGCAGGGGCGACCTTGACGGGGGCGGGAGCAGGGATGCTCACGGGTGCGGGAGGAATGTAGGTGTTGACGGGAGCCGGGGCAGGAGCAGGAGCCACCTTCACGGGGGCAGGGATGGCAACTGGAGCTGGGGCCGGGGCGGGAACCTCAACATGGACGGGTGCAGGTGGGATGTAGGTGTTCACTGGGGCAGGGGCGGGAGCCACCTTCACGGGAGCAGGGATGGCAACTGGAGCCGGGGCTGGTGCTGGCTGAGGAACCTCAATCTGGATGGGGGCTGGTGCAGGTGCTGGGGGAATGTAGGTGTTCACAGGGGCGGGAGCGGGGGCCACCTTCACGGGCAGAGGAGCTGGGGCCGGGGCTGGCACGCTCACGGGAGCGTAGTTGTAACCCGACAGGTGGGAGACATCGGCGTGGGCAACGGCCAGCAGGGCGACGGCGACAACCAGGAATTTCTGCAACATTTAAAGAATATTGATTTAATTTCTCAATCTAAAAGCCCTTTAAGAAGAGTCTTCTGCTATACTAACCATTTTGGATGTGTTACTTGGAACGTTGGCGTTTCTAGTATGTCTTGGACGGATCACACGGGTTGTATTTATACCAAAACCTGGGCGCGGTGCAGAGGCAAAAGATAAACATTAGACCGAGTGAAGAAGTGCGGATATCAGGGTCTCTTAATATGCCAGAAACCAGAATTTTACGAGCCCCGCCAATGGTCAACTGATGTGCCCTACACAGTCTACAAGGGGGGTATTCGTATTCGATCGTAGAGTAACCTTTTTCGAGTAATAACGTTTACCTTCTTATATTAATTCTTCTGGTATATAGTAGTAACCATTTGTAGTTCTATCTTTAGTCTGAAGTTGCAACCCGTTGAAATTTCTTAAGCTCAGGTTAATTTTAAAGCCCAATTCACAAAGTTTTTGCATTTTCAAGCCAGGTAAAACCAACAACCAACAATATGTAGCGCCACTCAAAGTCAACCTAGCTGAACCCGCTGATCTCCACTCGTACTTGCTTGTTTTTGCCATTGCCTTAATTTAAATATCATTTGCATAAAAACATTTATGCCTTAGTGTATCAAATTGAACTACCAAAACTAAAGCCGCTCGAAAACTGGAAACCAAGTCTGGCTTTTGGCACAACTCACAACAGGCCTACACACGGGGGCCACCTAGTCTATTGGTCTGCAGTCGTCGGCGGTCATTAATCCTCTTGATTGGCTATGATAAGGTGGCCATTGCTATTGAGCCTATTGCTTAATTATACGCAGATGGGGCAACTAGTGGGCCAGAAATCGGAATCAGAATCAGAAAGCAACGGCGGTGGTTTCGACCGGGTCAAAAGTTGAACATGACGCCAGCTAGACCGACGCCATGTGTCACTGCCAAGCGGAAAACAAATTAGCCAGACAGGGAGGAGGTGGAGGAGGAGGAGGAAGTGCCACTTGGCTGAAGGACACCACTTGAGTCGCGGCACTCTCTCCTTTTAATTACACAAATTGCTAATGAACAATTTTTCCGGTCGGTGCCAAAAGTCCCTGGAGACTTGCCGACGCCACTGTGATTTAATTTCCGTTGAATTTGTTTTCCCCAAATAAAATACTCGCACTCTGCATAACATCCACACGAGGGGACTCATCGGAGTTGTCAAAAAGCTATGCAAACAAGCACTTAACCCCTTTTATTTTGACAATTCCATTATTTTCGCAGCGCCAATAAAGCGAAACTGCAAATGTATTTCGAGCAAATACACAAACACGCTCTAGCGCTGCACCACCCGTCATGCTGGTCATGGAACGCTGCGTATACGTAATTTAGTTGTTTGCCTGTTAATAGTTGACATGCATTGCATCGGATGGCGTCATCCGAGGGCACAAAAAAAAACAAAAAAAATAAGGAAAAATATATAGTTCGTTCCCCTTAAAGGGCTTGAAAAAATAGAGAACATGAGGGAACCAGAAATAATGGTATTGGAAAATGCCACATGGCAAACAAATATTTTTCCTCGCTCGGATTTAAATAGTTTGGCCAAAGGGTCAAAGTTGATTCTGCAAACCGTTTACAGCCTCTTAAAATGTAGTTGACATGAATAATTAAATGTGAACAGTTTTGTTTTTAGTAGATTTATATTTTTACAACCTCTTAAAATGTAGTTTATTTTAATAAACTAAGAGAAAATTGTTTTTCTGGTTAGACTTCTTTATTTAAAAGCCTTTTAAAATGTAAAAAAAATACTACAAAACTTAGATTCAAGCTAGAAAATTAATATCTGCTAATGAAATGATAAATCCAACTCGTAGAAATTATAACTAAAGAGTTCAACGACCCTCTAACGAGATGGATATCGGCTTAAACCTCCGTCTGCTTAAAGTCTAATGAATTATATATCTGTTTAATCACGATCTAAGCTGAGAGATAACCAGATCCATTTCGCATTCATTTTTACACAAGATTTGCATAACTATTTTGCATTATTTGTGCAAAATGTTGATTTAATAAATATTCAAAATGCAACAGCCGTTGACTTGGTCAACTCCGAAGTGGAAGTGACAAACTCTCGCCAATCGATTTTCGACATTTTTCCCTCGACTCATAAATTCATTCGCCGACTCGGTATATATCCCTACCCGATATATATATATATATACTGTGTATCGATGTACATATAGCCAGGCCAGATAAATCAACGGGCGACAAATTAATGCTGCAAATGAAGTGCAACTGCTGGCATCGAACGCCGGCCAGAGGAATCGAGGACCCACCTGTCCAGGATAACGATTATTTTCGCGCCTCTTGTTCGGCCTCCCCTACCAGCGCCACCGATGTCGCCCCAATATGCAGTAACAGTAAAAATAAATGAAGGCAGTCAACGTTTGCATATTTCAGTGGCTGACGCTGCTCCTTTCCTCTTCCCCCACGGACTTCCGCCTTTTACTGTTTTGTTTCCCGCTTTCAGGCCCCTCCTGCTGATATAATTACGTTGATACTGTCAATTTCGCAGCGATCCATGTCCCATATCCATGTGCACTCCACTCCGCACGTTCGATTCCGCAGTGTCGCTTTAAAGCCGTAAGCCGTAAGCCAGCCGTCGTCCTGCGACGGGCTCTGGGTCCGGGATTCGTGGTTCGAGGGACCCATCAATTTTTACGCCCGATTTATTGAGTAAGCCGGGGGCTAAGGGGTATTTTTTGGGGAAGATACGTGATATGGTTTGTGTCGAAAAATTGTAAAAATATTTATTTTAAAATATTTTAAGCTATACCTTAATTAGTTAATATGTATATGTAAGCCTCATAATTTTATGTAATTCTTTTAAAATCAGTTAGGATCCGATTTTTTAAATATATATCTTTATTAAGCAAACATTTCACTTGTTTTTCCTGCGTTAATTCCTTTAGAAATGTGTACTTTTCTGTTCTAAAATATTTCATGTAAGAATGTAAAGGATATCAGGTGTTCGACTACCAGCTTTAGGACTGGTCAGTCTGCTATTGATGACGATATATTCTCTCTTTTTTTTTTGTCCCAGCCACACAATTTTCACTTTTTCACTGGCGCATTTTCTTCTGCATACTTTTAGGCCGGCTGCCTCGTGATTATTTTGTAATCCGCGGCGCCTAAAGCATTGATTACACATTTCAGACCATCTGCCGGACAGGTGGAATTGGGTGTATCCGGGCTTGGGTGGTTTTGGGCGCCGCGGATGTCTCTCGGAGCCATAATGCGTGTTAATCAGGCATCATTAACTGCTAATTAAGTGCGGTTGGAAATGCAACCAACTGTCAATTGTTGGCCGACCGTCGTACCTGACGGTTTTTTATTTAATCGCCAGTCTCTCTTCTGCCCGACGGAGCAGGATGCAATGAGCCTGAAAATTACCCGAAATGCAGTCCATTTCGCATTGTGACTATGCGAATTTCAACTAATCGCTGGCGGGGATTAGTTGAACGGATCGAATATGGTGGATATTGGAGGTAGTTTGGAAATATGACAACAGGAATTGAATAGTAAAGTTACTGTTGTACTGAAATTAATTTATTTATTGTGAAAATATTGAGAATTTTGTCTTAAATATAAAATATCTCTTACATTAGCATGAACATTAAGATGCGCTTTCCATAAATTAATATTTAGTACAATTTGGTCAATTTAAAAAGCTGTTAACAATTTTGTAAAATAAAAAAATAAATATATATTTTATTATTTCTTAAAAAATAATAAAAAGGTTGTATGACGGATTTTTAATATGTTGAATGTTCTAGCTGTTGGTCTTTTTATGCTTCCAACAAGCTTTGAAATTTTCACATTTCTTGAATCGATATTTGTTTTCGATTTTGTTGTTTTAAATGAAAAAACAACATTTGAAACACCAATTAGTAATTACAAACTTAATTTAAATTTAATTCAACTTTATAAAGTTTCTTTTTGGGTTAGTTTAAATTCGGTTAATAAATTTACATACCATTTTTGAAATTTGTTAAAATTAAAATGTATATTTGAATAAATTTTAAAAATAAAAATATTTAATTCTGTTTTTTTAGAATACATTTTTTATGGTGTCGCCGCAGTTTATATACACTCTCATTCGGCACTAAGCTGTATACCCATCCTACACAAGGCGTGCAAAATTAAAATATAAAAAATAAAATTCAAAAATTAATTTACGCACCGCAAAAACTAATCACTGCTGATGGGAATGCGGTCGTCCCTAAATTGTAATTGCCTGTCAAATAATTTTGGGAGTCTCCCCATTCCAGCATCCCTTCGGTACAAAGTCCTATGCTCAAAGCAAAAATGTATTTTAATTCATTTAATTGAGCTGCCAATATTTGACCAGAATGCAATTAACGAAATAAGCTGGGACAATCAATCCAATGTGGTGGCTCCCAAGGGTGTGGGGTGAAGTTGGAAAAAAAATGATTTTGTTTTAATTACGCAATTAATTTTAGAAGCTTGGCTGTTTGTTGCTTTTTAATTAGTATGCGCGCCGTGGCAAGTGTAATATGTGGCTCTGCGGTTGTCCTGGAATTCAGACACACCAGTTTGGGGATGGACTCCAGGCAGATCCCCCAAAGTCTGCCATGGCCAGACATTCCCTAATCAAATTGCAAGGGGGATGAAAATGAAAAGAGCTCCGCAGACATTTGTCGTTGCATTTTCTTGTTAATTTTCTGCAGCGTCTCTCGTCTGTCGATGTCCTTCCTTCGTTTCCATCCTGGCACTTGTTAGCAGCCACAAGTGGTCAGTGGTCGTCTGATGAGGCCAATCCACTCGGCATCGTCTCTTTTTTGAGCTCGAGCGTCGGCTTCATCGATTTCGTGTGGGTTGCACAAGGAAAAAATATTATAAGAAAGCACCCAAAAGTTGATTGGGATTTTAGGTAAATTTATTTACATTTTAAGCTCTTAAAATTAGGCAAGAAATTTAGTTATTAGCAGGTTTAAATTATTTATTATTTGTCAAGCTAAACATTTGAATTAAATATTGAATATTTATTAAACATTTAAGCAATAAATATCTTTTAACAATTTTGTTCTTTTGTCTTTTGTTCTTTTTTCTTTTAATTATGATTTTGCTTTAGTCAAAATCTTTACTTTATTACTTTATTTAAATTCCCTGTATTTCCACCGTCCATATGTTATTATCATAACCAATTTTCCCCACATCTAAGCATATATTAGTTGTCCTGAATCAATTTCCCATTTTCTAAGTGCAATGGGAAACTTTTGAATCTAACGAGAAAAAATTTCCACATCATCAAAGCTCATTCCAGGCCATAAATTTCGTGATAAATGTGGAGTGGCGGCGGCGACTGTGGACCTGCAAGGAGGACCACGAGTCCTTGGGGAGTGTTCCGCAACTTGCTTGCAACTCCTTATTATCCTGGCCCCTCCTCCTCCTCCCGCACCTCTTTCCAGCGCTATCTGTCCGATGGCAAGTTGATTTCCTTGGGTTTTCATAAATTTCCCACTCAAATGGCCGGAGAAAACTTGGAGCTATCCACCTCCCCTGCAGTGGCTCATGTGATTTGCTATGATTGGAAAACAATTTGAAGACTTCTCTCTTTTTGTTTAACAAACTCGAAGGCGGTAGTTTTTTATTGCAATCCCCCGAGGGGATTCGTTAGGAAACAGTTTTCGTTAGGCTTTGGTAAGTTTAGAAGCGGTGGCGGTAGACGCGACGACGCACGGTCTTGTAGCGGTATCCATCGTTGGACACGGGCTCGATCTCCTCCAGAACCTGGTGGTTGGAAGCTGGGATGCTGATGGGGGCTGGGGCAGGGTGGTAGACTGGAGCAGGAGCCGGAGCTGGGTGGTAGACTGGAGCTGGGGCAGGGATGCTGATGGGTGCAGGGGGCACATAGGTCCTCACGGGAGCTGGGGCAGGGATCACCACGGGGGCTGGGGCTGGAGCTGGGTGGTAGACGGGAGCAGGAGCTGGGATGCTCACGGGAATGGGAGCAGGAGCTTCATGATAAACCGGAGCCGGAGCCGGGGCTGGGTGGTAGACGGGAGCGGGAGCAGGAGCCTCAATGTGGATTGGAGCTGGTGCAGGTGCTGGGGGAATGTAGGTGTTAACGGGAGCTGGAGCAGGGATCACAACTGGAGCGGGAGCTGGGGCAGGGATCACAACTGGAGCGGGAGCAGGAGCTGGGTGGTAGACCGGAGCTGGGGCAGGAGCCTCATGGTAGACCGGAGCAGGGGCAGGGATGCTGATGGGTGCAGGTGGCACATAGGTCCTCACTGGGGCGGGAGCTGGGATGGCCACGGGAGCTGGGGCAGGGATCACAACTGGAGCGGGAGCAGGAGCTGGGTGGTAGACTGGAGCGGGAGCAGGGATGCTGATGGGAGCAGGGGCTGGGTGGTAAACCGGAGCTGGAGCAGGAGCTGGGATGCTGATGGGAGCAGGGGCTGGGTGGTAAACCGGAGCCGGTGCCGGGGGCGAGTAGTCGTAACCCAAATGGGAGACATCGCCATAGGCGCAGGCCAGGACGGCAAAGGCAATAACCATGAATTTCTAAAATATAAAAAGTAGGAGGCGAATAAGTCATATAATCCTCGATCCTGTTCCTCCGGGGGGCGCTTGGCTAGATCCTCACCATGATGACAGCTACGATCTGTTACTCCACGAGCGTTTGATTCGCTTCTGTCTGATCGGATGGAGGCGCTAACTATTTATACCGGCGGCCGAGAGACCGAGCCCAAAAATTCTGCAGGCCGCAAAAAACTTGAACTTAGGTGAAGATCGTCGTCAACGTAGCGACGCCTCATCTGAATATTCAGCATCAGATGGGTTTGTATTTTTTGTTCAGCTGGTTTTTGCTCCGCCGAGGGTCGTCAGAATGAAGTGTCAATCTGTGCATCCGAACTTAATCCGTTTATGCGAATTAAGGAGCCAACAGCATCGCGTCGCTGTTAGATGGATGGGTTGCTTGTTTAGTGGGGCGGGCAACACCCAAAGTGACTTTCAGGCGACATTAATCTGAGTTAGTGACCGCTAACGGCATAGTTTATGGGCGTTTGCAGATTTTATTTGTCAGTTGGATTAATAGATTATTTGTATTCTCGGCGCATGCGTCAGGTGTAGCCGGAAATTTGCAATAATGACTTTGCAGAAACAGAAACTGGTTGGTTGGTTCTCATTTTACGACTAGTTTTGCCAAAGGTTAGAAGCCATTGTTCTAGATTAAAAGAATTCGGAGATATTCAACACTTTAGTCGCCTCTTGCAGACCTCTTAATAGACTCCATTGTCCCAGCGAGGCGCCCACAAACAATACGTTTATGCTATTTTATGGTAAACCGATTTACGAGAAACAAACAGCTCATAATTTCGGTTATCTAACGAACCCTTGGTGGCCAATTAATTGCCACAAAACCAGTTGATCGCGATTATGGCCATAGAAATAGGTCTGGCTGACGTCTGTGAGCCCCAAAAAATGTATTCGACCAGTCTGCTGCTCTTCAAGGCCCCCACTATTTATGGAATAACGTTTTTCAACGGTTGGATCTTCTCAGAAAAAGCAAAAAGTACATAATTATATGATCCACACCTAAGATAATTGCTTGGACCTCAGCGCATAAAACCTCATAGTACAATATCGCGGATAATTATGACTGCTTCATCAGCGCTCTTTGGCGGTATAAATTATTTCCTCATCATCGCAAAGTGTGCGCCTCCGTTATTCATCGCAGGAATTAAATTGCAACTAGTTAATAATTTAATTTGCACACACAGGTCAAAAAATCCATATACTTATACTGTCATCTTCTGTTTGCTTTATGACTTGGGAGGGAGCTGAGCATTGGCTGGTCTTCATGGTCCGCAAACATAACATGACATAAACATCAAAAAACGTGTTGTTAATTTTCAGAGTTTAGTTTTAGTTTTAACTACCAGGCATCGAAATCATCTCCTCTGCATTTGTTTATATTTCACGTATGTAAATGCCGATCGATACGGCTTGGCTTTTGTCTAGCATTTGCATGGCAAATGGCTTCCGTTATTGTTTTTACTTGGCCCGCTTTTAACCGCGTGTATATCAGCAGATGGCATTATAGGCGAATCCCAATTAAAGCATTGTTTATTCACTCGGGTTTGGACCCAGCTGCCACATCCAAACGATCATAACTGGTTTGAGAGACACGCATATTTCTCACATCTTCCTGTCCTTGACATTGACTGGACCATTTTCTGGCATATCTAAGCCATTACTTCGGGGACTTTTCGAACTCTGTTTTCCCGTAATTAAGATGGGCTTGTTAAGTAGCCATGTAAAGGTCGATTGAATGATTTATTAATTAAATTTACATCTTATAATATCAGTCAATGGCACCGTGTTAATAAGATCTACCGAGTTCTGGCCATAAACAACCTTTGGCTGTCGGAAGAGAAAATTTCCAAAAATAAAGGGTGATCTTTTTCTGTTTGCTGGCATGATAAATGGTGGGCATCGTCTGGGGTTTCGTTGGAGTTGGAATAAATTTGAATGACATTAAATCTATTTGCTCCCACAATTCTATAAGCATAATAACCGGTTGTGAGCTAATTTTGCTTTTGGCCAAATATAATACAGCTCTTGAATCCATAATGTTGTGATTAAAAATGCTGATACGTCATTAGCTATCCATAATACATTAATTTTAAGATGGTAAGTTAGTTTCCAGCATGAATATGTATGTAAAAAAAGCCTCTTGTTGATTTTAACCTAATGGTTCAAGTTATTTTATTACATTTCTGTATACTGTATAGAAATATTATAGTCCACATATAAGCTTTATGAAAAATATAAGCACATAAGAATATAAAATTAAGCATTATTTGAGTAATCATAGTTGTTGAAATATATCTTATATCAATATCTTGAAATCCCAAAATGTTTAACCTACCCTCGCTTGTGGGTGGAGTCAACTAGTTTGCCATCAAACTAGTTATCATATATATATACACAGTAAACAAAGAAGATAAACCCCACTAACCACTAGTCGTCACATTTAGTCGAGACTTTTCCCGCTTCTATTTTTTATATAGTGGGTTATTAATTTGGGGCTGCTTTAACAGAAAATAAAAAAAATAAGGAATATACAGAGAAGAACGTGGAAAATGGGGTTTTTTTGTGGGTGGAAAAAATAGCAGGACGAGTCAAGTTACGAGCAATGCACAAAAGGCAACAACGGAAATGAAATCACGTACCAGGGGCGTTGTCATTCACAATGAGTGTGTGCCTTAGTGTTCAGTTGTTGTTGTTCCCGTTGTTGTTGTTGTTGAAGTTCTGTTTGTTGTTCTTGTTGTTGTTGTTCAAGTTGTCAGCAGTCGCGGCGACGACAGAAGCTGCCATGTAAATATATATGGGTACACGGCGAAAAATATCTTATTCAAGGTTTGAAATCAATTAAAAATAAGCCCAAAAGTAGGCTTAATTTGTTGAATATTAATTTTAATTAAATTATATCAGATATATTAAGTGATAGGTAAGAAAAAAAAAACACTATTATCAATACAAACAAGAAAGGAAGCTAACTTCGGCTCGCCGAAGTTTGTATACCCTTGCAGATATTATTTCATTGCATTCTACCTATACTTATTATGTTGAGAGTTTGACAGTTTCAGTTTTACATTCCCAGTTTTACATTTTCCCTACACCTACCGATCGGTTTATATGGCAGCTATATGATATAGTTGTCCGATTTTCATAAAATTTATACCAAAATTCTGAACTAATAAAATAAGCTTATATCTCAGAGTAGATAAAAATAATTTGAAAAACAACGAAGTTATAATTTTTTTTCTATTAATTTCCTGCTCGTTCCTATGGCAGCTATATGATATAGTCGTCCGATTTTCATAAAATTTTTACCAAAATTCAGAAATAATATAAAATGGTCATATGTAAAAAATAGTGCACATATGTTGGAAAACAGCCAAGTTATAATTTTTTTTTCTAAAAATTTATCGAACATTTGTATGGCAGCTATATGATATAGTCGTCCGATCCGGCCCGTTCCGACATATATAGCAGTGAGAGCATATAGAAGACTATATGCAAAGTTTCATTCAGATAGCTTCAAAACTGAGGGACTAGTTTGCGTAGAAACAGACAGACGGACAGACAGACAGACGGACATGGCTAGATCGACTCGGCTGTTGATGCTGATCAAGAATATATATACTTTATAGGGTCGGAAACGTCTCCTTCACTGCGTTGCAAACTTCTGACTGAAATTATAATACCCTGCAAGGGTATAAAAATTCATAAAATATTTAAATTAAATTTCCATAAAAGTTTGATTTAAGTTTTTAAAAATATCTGTTGGATGTACATGTATTTCGCACATAAAACGCATTTTATTTTCTCTCAATATTTCCTCTCTCTGTAAGTGTTTGTGTACGAGTATTTGTGTGAACGTCTAATGTCCCATTTCAATTTGGACTGGCTGCCTGACAGAACTTGTCGCCGTCCACCGCAAATGGCAAACAATGTAGAAGGTGTCCTCCAACCCCAAAATCCCCTGCCTTCTTTTCACATATCCTCAGAGGAGGGGAAAGAGAGAGAGAGAGAGAGAGGTGAAGTTGCCAGCTAAGTTTATTTACTTTTAACACGAAATAATAAAGTTTACAAAAAGGAAACGTGCCCTGTGCGCTGTGCTGCACTTCTTAGCGATATACCGTTATGCTCGTGCTCACCGTGCGAGTTGGTGACTGTACCTAGCGTTTGACAAAAGATATTCTTACAAATTTAAGCACACAAAGCGAAGTTTTAGCGAAGTTTTTAGAGAATTTGTGATATTATTGGCTCAATCCATTTGTAAAATCATAAAAGGAATACTTAAAATACTGTTAAAAACTAAAAGAACTTTAAGACTTTAAGAAAATTGTTTCATGCTTTCGTAAAGATTTTGAAAGATTTTTAAAGTTGACATTTGAATGTAATTTACATCCAACTTTAAAGATTCTCCAGAATCTCCAACAAAAAAAAAAAAAAAAAAAAAAAAAAAAAAACATCTTAAAACAGAATATTTTAAAAAGAAACCAACGGCTTACCCAACGTTAAGTCACTTCCTGTTAATACCGACCCATCCTTTTCCTCGGTATATCATCCTTCTGAAAATATCCCTCCTTGACCCCTGCCAAAAAAAAAACGGAAAATTTTAACCAGCGCATTGCAGTGAAGGAAACTTTGTGCCCAAGAGAGAGAGACAGAAGCAGAGAAAGTACGAAAAAAAGGTAGAAAAATTAGCGACATTCTGTGTGACGTGACTTGACTGCATTACGTAGCCGCCCCGTTTACCTTGTCCTGCCAGATGCCTTTGACAGGGAGGCACGAAAGGACACTCCACCGGCCTAACGACACAACTAAATTATTTAAAAACTCTCTAAGAGCAAAGAGGCTTTGTGCAATTAAATGCGTTCTCAACGCGCCACGCACACATGTGACACACGTTTCCGAGCCTCGAGTCCCGAGACCGGAGTCCAACCTCCGGAGAAGCATCCCTCCTCCGTAATGATAATAATTACGCCGCAGCCCGGACACATGTGTCGGGTTACTGGAATGCCCGGTGCCTGGCTTGCGTGTGCGGCTAATTACAATAAATTTGGCCAATTATTGTCTGGCATTGTTTTGGCCCCGTCGGCTGTAAACTTTAAGTAGCTCTTGCAGCCCCGGACCAAGTTTCGGCGCCATCGATACGATCCCTTGGAGCGGGCTTCTTATGTTGCTGTATCGAAGGAGCACCTCGTCTGGCTAATTGTCTTCGAAATTATGATAAGAAGAAACTTTACCAGTTCGGCGAGTGGAAGTGCAGTCACTTAAGAGGGTCAGTCGGGTCAGTTAAGTCGCATATGATGATGATGAAGACACCACAATGGGAATGGGTAAGTGAGTGCGAAAAGGTTATTATTGAATTCGATATACCGTGAGGCTTTTGTGTGGAAAGGGGATAAAAGGAGGGGGCAGTGGGGGAGTAATAATGGGATTAGGGTTGTGCTTAAGGCAGATTATGGCTTATAAGTCGATGTCAACGAAGAATACTAAGCATCAGATTCACTTAAACATATTAGGGATTGTTAGCTTGAGGTTATAAATGCTTGATACAAAAATTAAATATTATTAACAAAATTGTAAGGATTTTATAATATCAATTAGAGTTCTTAAATGATTGTAAACCAAATCAAAAGTTACCCTTATCATTTAACTTTCTTCTTTTAAAACTTTTATAGTATATTGTTACTTTCTTAATGACGTAAACTTCACATTCAGTTAACCCCTAGCAATCATTGTGTCCTGCAAATAGCATTCCTTTCCCTTGCCATATCACTTATGCATCTCCATTGCCCGATGTCATTGCTGTCTCTCGGATATTTTTAGCAATCATGGCAAATCAAAACAAATGTCAAACGATTTGCTTTATAGCCTTCGCCTCAGACCGAGACTGCAGTGATTTGCCTGGGGAATACAGCGGCGAGTCCTTCATTTTTATTATACTTACCCCCCCCCCCCCCCCCCCCGTCCTATGTAGCACAAAGGGGTGCAACATATGCGCGCTTCATAAAGTGCCCCGCCTCCTTTCCCACACCCTGCCTCTTTCCGGGTGCATGCCAAATGCCAAGAAAGGGGGATGAGTACGAGTTGCAGTCAAGTCGTGCGCCAGCTGAGAGCGCAATTTGGTAGAACAATACGATACGTATACGCCCTGTTGTTCGCTGTCTTCTTTCGGCACTGCACAAAGGGAAAAATGTCAGTAAAATTTGGTGTTTCTATAAGCTAAAATTAAAATAAAATAGTAATAAAGGTAGGAAGTTTAAAGAAAATTAAAACAAATAGTTGGAAATTAAATAAAAATATATTTTTCTTAGAAATAAAGAGAAAATACCAGACTTTCTAATACGATTTTAATGTATTATTTTAGTAACAATATATTATTTTCTCCCTGTGCAACTGCTACTGGCATTTAGGAACGGCTTTGTCTTGGTTTTGGTCTTGCGCCTGCTTTCCTTACTGCCAAATGCGCCATATACCCATATATACATATTTTTTTAGGTTTATGTCTTCGTTTTCTAGCAAATATTTCCATAGGGTCGGGGCGAGCGCGAGACAATAATGCATATGTCGGCTCCCGTTGTCGTTTTGTTTTATTGCATATTTATTTTTTATAGCGAAAGTAGCAAAATATAAATCGTTGTAACGCCGTGTGTGGGCCACAGTTTTTTGGCCCTGTTTATTCTCTATTCTTATTTTTTGCCTCCGATTTCTTTTTTTTTTTTTGGCAAGAGCACACACAACAGACATAAGCTCTGCCAATCGCATATGGGCCTCATACAAAAGCACATGGCCAGAGTATCCTGTTTGGAAGTAAGTCCTCGTTGCGCTTTTTGCCGAAACCGAAAGAGTTGGGGGGCAGGGATGGTGTGGATGGTTGGACCAACCAGCAGAATTCAATCATGAAAGTTTTTCAATAATCCGCTTTGCCCCGATTGCATTTCAATTTGCCATCATTTTGGCGCAAAAACTTAATTTTCCACCAATTAGTTTTCCGGCCAGGAGCTGGGTACAGTGAGTGCCCGTAATTGATGTGTGTGGAGAGTGTGTCCCACAAAAAACATTTGCACTTTGAGGAGGCTGAGATCGCGCAGCCCAAAAATAATAGTTTACGATGGAAATTAAAAAGTTTTCTCTAGGCAGAAATTGCCTTTTGACTTGATTAGTGCTGCCCTGATTTATGTTTAATAGTTTTGGTAAGTAAATAAAGGAATATGGAAAGAAGCTTGCAGCCAATTCGTAATAATAAATAAGGAAGCTTACTTTGGAGAGTCAAACTTTTCATATTCTTAAGACATTCAATTTGATTTCGATCATAACTAAGTCAAAGACATTTTCTCTGGCATTTAGTTAGCTTGTTAATGAAGCCAATTTTTAACTTAAAAAAACTTACTTAGAAACATTTTTTATTATTAAAAGTAAAGCCTCTAAGTTTCCTTAAAAGCTCAAGTAATAGCTAATACTCGAAAGGACTGAAGTGTGAGACCAGCTTAATCCCAATGACCTCTGCTTGGCCCTGTCTTGGCTGTTATTTTAATGGCCTTTTCGGGCATCATATGGCGCTCAAAAAGTCATTGAGCATTTTTATTGATCCCCCAGCGCACACACACACACCAAACACACACTCACACAGACACCTGACGACAGGCGAAGCGGAATGGCCGCCAAAGTGAGCACCGATAATGCTAATTTTATTCAAAGGTTATGCCATTACAATCCAGTGCTGCAGCCGGGGCCAAAAGCTGGCCAGCAGACAGGACGAGGACGTGGCAGAGGAGATATAGGAGCGACAGGAGCGAGAAGATATGGCAATCGCTGGACGAGGAGCGATGAAGATGGAATGCAAGTACGTGAAGAAATTCACGAAAAATTACGAGACTTGCACTGAGCGAGCCTGATGCACACAAAATTGCAAATCGTGGCCGGAACGAAGGCGGAGACCACCAAGCCAGACCAGATGAGGCCATAGCGAAGAGGGAGCGATGGATCCGGTCTCCGATTCACAGCCGGATCCTGAGACACAGTCTCGGCCAGGAGAAAGGCGAAAGGATAAAGGAGAAAGGTGGCACATCCGAAGGGTAAACCTTGCCATGCAGCATTTATTGCCAGCGAAGCGTATTTGGCACATTTGATGCGGCGCATAATGGGGAACGCCATTAAATGTCCATTGACATGGCAGCCCAGGTCCGTTGGCCAGTACAGTGGGGCAAAGTAGGACAAGAAACAATTTCAATTTTAGCTACTTAATATGAATGAAATCCAACTGCAACTGAATAATTGAAAACAAACTAAATATATACTTTTTTATTTTATTTAATAAATATTTTTCTTTAAAAACAAAAGACTGCAATATTATTTTGTACAATCTCAAACAAATAACTATATAAAATATTAACTGTTAAATTTATTTCAAATCTATTCAGATTGTACTAGATGTTGCCATGTATATATTTTAGAAGCTTTTTAAATCATTTAAAATATATATTTTATATTATTCTATAGTTTAATTAAAAGGTTTTTATGAAATCCCCAAACTTCTCCAACCGTTTTTATTATTTTCAACTCATTTTGCTCCACTGTTCCTGCCGTGTTGGACAGTGGTGCAGCGGTGGCGCATCGCAAATCGAATGCGAAACGAGCGTAAATCGTGACCAGCAAGGATCTGCTTAGTTTTCTTATTAGCTGCGATTACATTTTATGTTTGTTGTTGGGTCAACATGGCGTATACTTCACTCCACTTGGCTGTGTGTGTGTGTGTGTGTGTGTGCATTATGTACAGTTTGTACGCTTAACCAAAGTCGCAGTTGTTTTTCAGCAGCTGCACTTGTTGGTTTTGCACTTTGCTGGCAACGATTTCTTGCAGCTTCCTTTTTTCCATCTGGTTTTCCTTTTCTATTTATTTTATTTTACTTTTTTTTTTTTTTTGCTGTACGTGGCCAAGTTGCAAAATGTCGAAAGTCGTCGTCGCATCAAATATGTTGAAAAGCAATTGGCAGGCGTTGCTTTGCCCGCTTTTCCCCGGCTTTTCCTTCACCTCTTCCAGCTTTTCCTGCTTGTCTACTAATGCGCTGCTGTTGGAATTTCTTCATTGAGTACGTGCATTAAATTTCAAATCACAAAGAAAAATTCCTGTGCTCACTGGCTGGCCGAAAATTAAATGCATTTCCAGCCGTTGCATACTTGCAGGCGAGCGCGCGTTCGACTGTGCGGCAATTTATGTGATTCCCCGAGCTCGAGCTCTTCTCCGCTATTTCCGTTTTAATTGCTCGCCTCCTGATTTGTAAGGGAAATACTCGTATGGTCGCATGATTGCGGAAATCAATTTCCCGAGCTACCATTGCCAACCGCAATCGGTAGACAAAACAAAGAGACATTCAACTGCAGCAATGCATATCAATTGCAGCTGACAATTTCAAATAGAAAACGTCTCAGCATGCCAAAACAAATGAATGAATAACAACAAGGACGAGCCTGAGGAGCGGCAAACAAGGACACTGAACGCTGCCTGTCATCGACAAAAGCAGCAAAACAAAGTTTTGTGGAGGAAAAAAAAAATGTGAAAAAATCTGCAGTACAGGAAATATGAGTTACCCTGTAGTGCCTCCAAATTATACTTTCGAAAGTCTTGAAATATTTAAAGTTTAGATAAAAAGAAGAGTTGAATAAGGTGTGTAATTTGATATAAATTTTCCATTTTTATAAAAAGTAAACATTTTGACTTCGCTTCCATTTTACCACTTTATTTTATAACTCTACAATTTCCTATTATTTCTATAAGAAAATGTATATAGGTACAAATTACTGAATTACATTTATCCTTATATAGTTTCCCAATGCTTTGTCCAGGGTATCCAGCCAACATTGAAATGTAACTGCAATTGAGTTTCGACTCCCTTCTCCACCAAACCCACCACCAGTTGCTGTCGATTTGCTTTTCTTTTCTATTATTTTTTCCATTGTCAACTGTCAATGAGTTTTCAATTGCCGCCAACTTGCATGTTTGAAGATGTCCCTCCATTGCAGCCAGCGAAGTCCTGAGCCGCCAATTGGGTTTGGTTCTTGCTTTTGACAGTCTTCCAGGCTCACTCCCCTGCCCCATGCCGTTCTGCTGCCGCCACACCCACTTAAGCCCCCTAAAGACCCTGTCATCGGCAGTCCTTGCGGGAGAGCAGCTAATTCGCTTGTTTGTGGTTGCGATGGCAAAAAGAACAGAGAAAAGATGTCTTTGTTTTGACAGCGGTGCAAAAACAAAAAAAAAAAGAGACCTTAGAATAGTACGGAGGCGTGGCAGTTGAGGGGATTGGATGGTGATGATATGACCAACCTTCAGTCAACTACCGATATCGCTTTCCCATCCAGGCAAGTGTCATCGAATGATAAATGGTCGCGAATTTGTTAGAATATCGCGTGATGGCTGGCAACTCTTTCCAAGTAGGTGTTGAAATAGGGCGTAGACGCGCCCTTTTCTATTTAAATATGAAATGGAAACTAGTTTGCTAGATGACAATATGTTTGAAAGGAAACCATCAAGTGTTTTCAGGAAACTAAAAAGAAATGCCATATAGAAAAGGGTTCTAGGTATTTAGAGAAGTTCCAATGCAATAACAAACTTATTACTTATTTTTATTCATTAAAGGAGTAAGCTTCATTATTTTTTAAATTATTGAATATGCCCATATCTATGCGTTCTCAAATCCATCAGTTTAGTAATGGAAAAAGCAAATATTATGAAACATTTCTCACTGCTGCCTGCGGCATTTACTTACCCCAATTCAACGGATATTGGCTAAATTTTGCATAGATATTTCCGCAGCAGCTGTGCCAACCTGCGGCCAACATCTGTTTCTCCCCGAAAAGCCAGAACGAGGACGGAGGCCTACCGATTGTAACTGCTTATTGTTTGCTGCACTCGCATTTCCAATTCCCATTTCCAAACAAATGAAAGGCTGAAGGAAGCCCGGTGCCGTGCAAAAATTTTCAATTGAAACCCATTGATGAGTCTATATCTTCTTTCATTTTTTGTTTTTTTTTGGCTTTCGCATATGTTTGTGTCAGCAGTGCCAGCGGGTGGCCGCCCACCATTTCCCATCGAACTGGGGCAGGAGCTTGGTCCGCGGCACCCTTTGTGTTGACATTCGCGGAACGGACGCCCACGTAGAAGCAATTAATTGGAAAAAAATGCGCAAATAGAGTGGTACCGAATGCAGAACGAGAGAGAGAGGGTTAAAAGGAGATCCGTTCTCCGGTACCAGGTGGCTTCTGTTGACTTAACCTCCATTGCCGCAACCATTTTCATGCCCATTTTCATGGGCATTCTCGTGGCGAATTTCCATTGCTTAAAGTCTTTCGGTGGCTGTGTTCCTCAAAGGACAAAAACATGACTTGTCTTTCTGAAATGTCATTTGTTGCTGCTAATAGCAGAACATTTAGCATGTTTTTGAGCTTCATTGGGGTATAACTTGTCTTGGAAGAGGTTTGAAAAGAGGAAAATAACGGTTATGCATAAATGTTGGACTTGGTAAATTCCTTGATCCACGAACCAAGTTTGTTATGAAGTTTTAATCTTTTGATAGTTATTTTTTTTTGCAACGATAACAATTTTTATACAACCCTTTGGCAGATCTCGGTGTACAAATGAGCTTGAATCAATCGATAACTTTCGATATAATGTTAAAACCATTCGATAAAACGAATTTTCAGTCTTTAGAAATGATTAACTATAAAAAAATATATATAGCTAAAATGTAAATGAAATAATCAAATATACATATATATATACAAAATGGTACAAATCCATTTTGTTGAAAAAGAAATATTATATAATTATTTATCTTAGGGTATCACCGCTTCCTTGGTTGTCCCAAACTTTCCTCCATCCAACTCCTTTGGCCAGCGGAATGCAGTTTGCCAATGGAAGTGGGTAAAATTAGCGGGAACGAGGGCGTTCCTCGAACTTTTCGTCGCTGTCAATGGCTTTTGTCTCGTGGCGCGCTAAAACTTTTCTAATTAAGTGGCAACGCCGGGCGGCACGAATACGAAAGGGGGACAACCAGGGATCAGGGGGCGTGGCCGGGGGTTCTGGCCACTTGTCCAGTTGGCCTACGAGAGCGGTCGCATTACAATAAACTGTTATGGGTGGACTTTTAATGACCAGCTGGCTGTCGCTTGCGCTCCTGCTGCTTTTCCTTGGCTTTTCTCTGTTGCATTTTCCTCGAAGGGCGAGGGGGCGTGTTAATGGTTATCGCTGTTGTTGTTGCGGTTGGCCAGCATTAGTTACAAAATGTCGTTAGCCAAATTATTTGCCATGTTGGCGGAAAA
Organism: Drosophila kikkawai; assembly: GCF_030179895.1. Taxonomy (NCBI): domain Eukaryota; kingdom Metazoa; phylum Arthropoda; class Insecta; order Diptera; family Drosophilidae; genus Drosophila; species Drosophila kikkawai. The sequence continues at coordinate 10,017,111 of NC_091729.1, forward strand.
ATTTTTATGGTTTTTATCAGAGGAATGAATGCCGGGGATTTGGGGGGCATTTCCAGAGAAGAGAGAGCCTTGCACGACTAATTGCAGTTGAAATTTTGTTTTATGCGCACGCGGCACATTAAGTTTTATACGTTTGTATGTTCTCCTTGTTGTTGGCCAGCGGGAAATTTAACTAGCAAACTGTTAAGCCTGATAATTAACTTGAGCCCAGTTACGGTCAACGGAAATATGACATTAGGAAAGTGCTCGAAAAGTGGGCGAAATCTTATCACCATAATTTTTATGATGCATTAAAATGCTTTTAAGGACTGAAATCTGGCTGGGGCTTTTAAGAGCTTTTCTGCAGTGATTAAAAATATTATTTTATTTGGTTTCTGTTGATGGATTTTCATTAATTAATTGATTGGTATTAGGGGTGTTAAGGAAATATAAAGATTTATGTATGTATGCATGTGTGTTCTATTCAGTTATCCAGTCTTCAAAGAAATAACCTTAAAAACAGGAAAAAACTAAAGTTATAGATCGCCAAAATAAGTTAAGTTAAATTAATAATCTACGGATAAACTAAAGAAATATTATAATTTAATTTTAATTTATAACCAAATTTAATCTTCCGGGAATTTCTTATAAATTTCCTGAAAATTTCGGCAGCTAAAAAAAGGTGGTCCCATACATTATTCGATATTTTCAGCCATTTAGAATTGTTCGATTTGACATTTGGACTTTTCAAATAGGCAACGACAAGAAAACAAGGAAACAAAGGACATCAAGTAGCATGGTAAGCTCGGAAAACGGGACGCAGTGATCGAGGCTTTAAAGAAGCAATAAAAGAGATTACAGATGTTGCAGAAAGATCAGGTTTAGCAGCGGAAGATGACGGTGTATCACAGGATCGTTGTGCAGTATTATCTTTTTATCCTTTAGGATCTTTCTAAAGATGTTTCGTTATGCACAATATCTTCAAAATCATTCTATGCTATATTACCTTCTCCCGTTTGTTAATACAGAGAAGCCCGAATCCATTAATATTTCATTTCTATATTTCATAAATATTATACCTCATGATATGTAAGACCTTTGCTTTTCACTATAACACTTGACTCTCTCCGATTGTCTATCCAGCATTGGAATCGGTTGGGTTTCGTAAGCCAAAAGCTTTAAATATTTAACCGCTGCTGCATACGGCGGCTCCCGTTGTTGGCCTTTTATTGCCGGCGTTCCTGGCTGGCGGAAAACCGCATGCTGTTGTAGATTAAGCCACAAGACTTTGCCAGAAATTCACTCCAATAACGGCAGCACATGCACATGCAGAAGGAGCTCTATTTATAGTTTGACGTTGGATTTTATTTGCAGTGTTTTTGATTTTTTTGTTGTGTCCCGTACCACGATTAAAGCCAAAAGGTCGGTCTCTGTGTGTGTTGCCTGGAATTTATCTTATTGCATGCCGGGGACTGAAGCTCGAGTTTCCACCGAATTTTCCAACCTTTGTGGGGTTGCCTTTTGTGTTTCGGAGGAGCGAACAAATCGCAACATTACAGCTCCATGCTGTATCGGGTTTTTTATTGATATTTGCGGCATACAATTGTTGCGCTCTTGCCTGGACTTTGAGTTTGTGTAGTACACCTTTTGGCCTTGTTAAACCTCCAGCTCTAAACGCTGTCTATTCGTTGGCCTTTCGACATATTTATGGGTTCAGCTCGAAGTAACTTAATTAAAGCCCGCTCACCTGTCAGGGGATCATCCTTCAAAGGGCTCGTTGAAAACAGTCGAAAAAAAAGTAACAGAGTGCTTTAAGAACTAAAAATAGGTTAATTTAAAAATATAGTATCATCTAAAATTTAATTTTAGTTTATATTTTACTGTAAGAAGTTCTTAAACAGTAAATTCCGGAACACATATTTTTTCCCAGTGCAGAAACAGCAATTTTCAGGCCAGGAAAAACGTGATACCATTCGATTTTTTACCAGCTTAAAAAGTCATTCATCAATTAAATCGGCACATTCATCAAAACAATTTTCTCCCATGTTGATGTCAACATGGCTTCACTGTGGTGACGTCAACAGAGCACGTGTGAGGTGGACTACTGTATGACATATATGCCTCTGTATATATGTATGTGAAATGGGCCTCTGAGTGACTTTTGGCATTTCATTAGTCCGGCGACGGTTTATGAAGGGCCATGAATGTCGAAGGGCTCCGAGGTCAACTGTTCTGAAATTTATTTGATTTCTTGACCAGAATGAATGGAAACCTTGTCAAATGGCGGAAAGCGAGTGAGTGGGTTTCATTGGAACTTATTGAAACTTTAAGTTGCGCAAAGTACGTGATGTAAAGGAGTTCCATTAGCATGCCTCGGATCATTTTTCATTTTGTGTTCCCGACAAAGAAAAACTTGTTTTCCCTGGTTGTTTTTTTTTTTGGTTCTGTATCCTTAAGGACTTCACACTTAATTGCTTTTTCACGCCTCTCGCCACCCGGAAGGAATATTTAATACACCCTGACGTTCCGCCATTGACGGCGGCCACTGACAGCAGCTGTCAGCTCAGTTTGTATTCACGGCGAAGACAGCTTCTCCTCCTTTCAGCCACCCAAAAACGCCTCCACTAACATCCTGCCTGCCCCCGTCTCCGTCACGTCCATGGCCTGCAAATTGCTCATTTCAAGGCTAATTTGTTAGCATATATAGACACGAGCAGAGACAAAAGGTAGTGGCACAGAGAAAAAAATAGTTAATTAATGCTAAGATAACTGAGAAAATGAGTTGCAAAAACATATTAAAGTTAATGCTAAGTAATTAATTATGAAATAATTAAAAACCCTAAATAGTTTGAAGTAAAATAGTTATTCAATAAAACTTTTCTAAGTGTAAACCCCGCAAAGACAGCGCATAACTTGTCCGCCAAGGTGGACCAAAATTTGTCAGGCAACAGATGCATAGCCACCCCCCTGAGCCCCCGTCTTGCACTTAATTACAGCGCAGTGTCAGCTAAATAAATTTATTTACATAATTTTAATTAAACAAGCAAACGGAAACTGTCACCCCGAAAATCAGCCTGTCTGTCAGGGTCAAGCATGCGTCCCCCTGGACTGTCAGTCAGTCACAAGGTGTCGGTGGTGGCAAGAGGATGTCACCAAACTCCAGGCATCCTGAGGCTTCTTTTTTTTGGGGGTGGATCTGTTGCCAATTTTGGTGTGCTTAACGATATAATTAGATTGTTTTGTGGATGGCTCAGTTTTTTTGTGTTGCTCACCGACTGTGATTTTCAATATGCCAGAAAGACAGGTGACTTCCAGGCCCCTTCCCTTTGCCGTCTGATGTTTCCTTTCTATATTTTTTTGTGTGTGTGTTTGTGGAAGTTGCGGTAAATTGGGGTGACAAACCTCATTAATTACAAATGACTTCATTTCTTTTGTTTAGCGAGCATTTGGGGGATTCCCATTCAGCGAGTCTCTGAGGTGTGAAGTGTGTGTGTGTTGTGGGTGAGAGTGTTGTGACAGCTGAAGGGCAGAGGGCAATGGGATACTTTTCCATGGAAATGTTAGCCAATTATCATGTTGATGGGAAGTTTAGTTGGACAAAAGCCTTGGAGGACGAGCAAAAATGCCAGAAGTTTTGGGGAGGCTTGCCGATATTATATCATAGGACTTCAAGGGGTCTTATCATAGATTTCTTAGCCCATTAAAAGCCAAAGTAATTAAATTTAATTAAAAATGAATTAAAGTTTTGGTAGTTCTAATTAAACTGGAATTAAATTGAATTGGCTATCTTAAACCTTTCCCAAAATATCCAAATTAGCTTCCATTTTGTAAACCTTTTTATTAAATTTTGCATTTTTTCATGTCATCGAAATTTTGTAGGTTCTAGCAAATTCCATTTGAAGACTCCTCCCAAAAAGCAACAATTAAATATATACAATATTTGTTTTTCCTAAAAGAGCAAAAGAAGGGCTCTCTCTCTCTTTTTTTGGGAGATGGGGGAAGGCTTTTAGCCAAAGTCCCAAGTTGCTTATAAATTGTTCTATGGCCGCCAAACACATTGCAAAATGTGACAAATATGCATTTGGCAACAATAAATTTTACGACCGCAGTCGCCGCCGAAAATATATTTCACACAGTCTGGAGCTGGAAGCAAACTTTAGAGGCGGAAGGAGGCGGGAGGAGGCGGGAAAGGCGGCGGAAATCCGCCAAGGGAATAACTCCATATCCATATAAATATAAATTAGCATATTTTGCGGCGCCAGTGCGGCGACAACTGCAATTTCTCTCCATGACCAATTGTAATTAAATTGTCGCGAGGCCAGAAAAATTCACACACACGCATGTTACATACGAGTGTGCAGTGCACAAATATAATTGCTAGATTTTATTGCTGCCTTGTTTTTTTGTAATTCAATTTGTCTGATTTATGCCGCCAGCTCAATCACAATTTAAAATGCCAAACGGCCAGCGTTCCGCTGATTTGTCGGCCTTGTTAACGCCAATTTATGGTCGATGCCTGATTATTGCCAATTAGCTGGAATTGTGCTACCTCTGCCTCAGCCCAGCAGCCCAGCAGCCCCTCGGTCCGCCCCCTTTCGCCAATTGCATTCATCCCCAATCGCAGGGCCACCTAGTGCAGGCTTCCACAAAAAAAACAACTAGATTTTGAGTGAGTTATTGCCGAAAAAGCGCACACAAAAGGCGCATGCGCTGCCAAAAACTATCTCGAAGGGGCAAAAAAACAACCAAATTCCTTGAGCAGTTTTCAAGAATTTTACTCAAGAGTACCTACTCAATTGTGAGTGGAAATAGTTAGATTTATTTTAGGAAATTCTAGTTTTCCCCCTTTCTATCATGTTATTAGCCTAAAATTAAAAGGCAAGTGTCAAGGCAGCATCAAGAGTTGCAGAGGCTAATCAGATCTTTTCTACAATTGATTCGATTTTGGCCATATTTCATTGCTACTTTGATAATTCTAAAGAGAAACTCTACTTTAAGCAGGCTGTCATTCCAAGAAATCAGCAATCACCACTTTTGAAGCAATCCTTCTTTGACCACGAAGGCTGCCAATCGAGAAGAAGAAAACTATCATAATTTTAAGAGGTTACTTTTTTTTGCCACTTATACTCTTGTATGATTTCAGTCAGAAGTTTCGTAGCCCAACAACAGACGATCTAATTTAGATCATTGCCTTTGTTCCAGTGTTTTAAGAAGACATTTTAAGGGTGCAATAAAAGCGCAAGAGGTGCAAGATTTATTAAAAACTTTCGTTGCTTATACACACATAATATTTAAAAAACACATATTTAAATTTCTTTTAACGTGATAAATAATCTTAGCCACGATATCTCTTATATAGGAGCTCAATTATAAAGACTAAAGTGCTTAAAAGCATACCGGCCATGAATAATGTTATAAAAATTGAGTAAAAGGATATGGTCAACGGTTTCCACTCGTTATTCTTATCTGTGGGCAATTTTGTAATGCCATAAACTTCCCGAAACTTTTGGAAACCCATCCTAATCCATTTCTGCTCCAGTCCCGACTCGAAAATCCTGTCAAAGTAATCTTTAAAAATGAACCTCATGGGCGACCTTGGGGAGATGGGTAATCGCAGGAGGCGGATATCAGAGCAGAGCTTTGGTCCAGCAATAGCGAGTCTTTTGGTCTTTAGACGCTCCTGATACAACCGAAGTCCCCGCCAGTTGGGCGTTCGAACCACATTGACAACGCTGTCGTTAAGGTTTTGTAAGTTTTTAAAGACCGTATGGTCGTCCACTAAATCTACTAGATCCGCCAATGAGCTGGGCATGCGATTGTCCCTAAAGGCCTGCAGTATTGTGGGGTCTTCTGTGATGATCCGTAGGCCACTGGCTCGCATCGATTCCACATCCGTGATCGGCGGATAATAAAGTCCCGCCGTTAAGACGCTGCTCAGTATAGATCCACAAACGCTGATGAAGATCATCAGGAACAGAAGGGAATATACCTCTATTATCTTGTCAGCCAGAGGCAATCGTTCCAGTTGACCTTCGGGCAGGGGTATTCCTAGGTGAAAACGCAAGGTGCTGAAGAACGCGTCCAGCAGCGACCGACGACGGTGAGCAATGTACTTAATTACAAATACCAAAAGGGCTACAGGCAACATGAGCAGGTGCACACTGGGACTAACCACCCTGTCGAAATATCTGCTCGACGGAATCTTCCGGCGGTGTGGCACCAAGAGGCAAATTTGGGTATCCGACACCACCGGACTGAAGGGGAGGCTGTCGTTGATCACCAGATTGGCCACCATGTCCACATTCTGGTCCGCCTGAAATATGTCATAGTTCGAGTTTTGCTTTTCACCGATGGGAAGTATATCCATGGTGGCGTTGATGTAGCGCATGAACTCCACCATCATGAGGCCAATGGGTCCGGACAGACTGATGTTTCCGCCGCCAATCACATCCGCTTGTTCCGTTGAGTTGTACTGTGACACACGAATTGTTGTTATATTTATAATCGAGCTTATCGACTTCTATACCAAAACTTACCCAAAAAATAGAAGGCAGATCGTTGGCAACTTGAACGGAAAATCTATAGCCCTCATTTCGCACCATACTATTCAAACTTCTTCCTTTCCTAACCCTTGTCACTGTTACATTTTTTAAATAATAATATGTCCAAGTCTCGAATTCGGACTCGCTTTGGAAAAGAAGCAGCACATGATCGATACTGGTCTCAAAACACCAGGAAAAGAACTTCCGCATCTCTTCCATCGTCAAAAACCGTTTGTTGTTGCCTTGCGGAACGTAAAGGAAGCTGTAGAAATGACTACCACTGGAGAGTTCCGTGTCGTTGAGGACAGCCAGAATCGGATCATCAAAGCCACTAAATAGGACGATCACCAAATTTTTACCCTTTTCATAACGACGATTGAGAGGTCCTTTGCCTGAGGCAACTGAATAGATCGGCACCGCGAAATGTTCCATTAGACGTTGCTCGAGTGAAGGCCTGAGATAGACATTTCCCGTATAGGGGATAAAACTGTAGAATCCCAGTTCATCGTTGAGTCGATCCATAATCCGAAAAAAGGAATTTATGTCGTTCTCCAGCTGCTCATTTTCCTCTGCGATTTCAAGAGGAATCTGTAGCTGACTACTGGCCAGGATTGGGCAACTAATAAGGATGAGCAGCAAAGTTGATAGGTAAAAAAGTCTCTCCATGGCTGCTGATTCTCTGCGACTGTAACTTGGCATTTGCATTCTTTACTTTATAGAAGGGAATCCTCAAAGTCCTTGTTTGCTTTGTTATTAAAGGACATTACTTTTAACAATGCTACTGGGGTCCGATTTCGAGCTGCTAATAAAAAACGCTTCAAGTGCGGGATTTATTTGAAATATTCTTTATTTAGAGCTTCAAAACTGTTATTGCGATGACGATTGTTATTTTTATATAGTACCTACACTGATAGGAAATTCAGGGACTTTAAGTTATGGGTTTTGAATCCAAAACTTAGAGACTAGTTTGCATAGAAAATGTCTAAAGTCAAAGTTCATTAAGTAATGTTTTAAAAGACAAACAAATTTATAAGGCTATAAAGGCTAAAAATTATTGCTTCATTTCCCAAAAGATTCACCAGCTTCTTAATATTTAATGGATTTCCTGTAGTTCCTGTTCAAGCACAACTTACTCTGCTATAACGAAATTGTTAGGGCGCCACGTGCAATAAAATAAAAAGCAAAACGCAATTAAAACTATTTCAGACGACGCCGTCTCCGCCGCATTTGAGACACATGCAGTGCGCAAATGTTTTGCGTAATTGCAGTTTGGGGCTCATTAAAGACCGGAGCCAGTTTAGCTGACTCTCCTCCTTGGGGGTTTCCTTTGCTTTTCCAGCCGGACACAGCTGGCGTGCGAAAAGTGCCAAGCGGACTTAACAATGCGTTACATTATTGTCCTCCCGCGCGTCGAGTCCGAGAAAAACATTAAAAATCCATTGCACAAAGCTAGACAAATAGACGCGCACAATCGTTGGCCAGGGAGAAGGTGGGGGAGCATTTCCGCCAGACAGACAGATCGGCCGTATATATATGTACACCCATGCATACCCATAGTCCTCCTGCAGTCGTACATCAGGCCCTCCTCTGGTCCTCCGGGTGGGTTGCTTAATTAATAAATTGATTGGATTGTTTTCACAGCACGCGGTTCGGTTGCCACGGTTATTTCATTTCCCAGAACAGCCGGGTTGCTCGGTTTAATCGCATTTTCTTGTACATTTCTTTTATGCGTACTCCTTGGGCATTTGTTTAGTTTTTTCCTTGATTTTCTAGCAAGTCACTTGAGCTTTTTGAAGGAAAGGTTAATTTATTCAAAAGGTTTATACATATTTACTAGATTTATTTTTTGTAGGTAATGTTTAAGTATTGTTTGAATAAATAAATACATTTAAAAGGAGAAATATAAATCGTTTAATTTATAAATTTATAAAAGGAAAGCCTATTCTTAAATTTATTCAATTTGCAACCAAATATAAGGCTAAGTGATGGTATATTTTTGAACTTGCTCACATACATAGATGATATGATATGATTTTAACAAATTTTTAATGAAGCTTTAACGAACAGAAACATAACAAAAATATATATTGATAATTCATTATTATTATTATTATTCTAAACTAGAATTAACTTAACTTACAGACATCACCATTAACTCACATTTCTTTGTCCTCTCGAGAAAGTCCTTCCTTTCAGTGAGCATCTGGTTAACAAATTAATGAAATTTATTAACCGAATAAACACTTTTAGAGTGCTTTCATCTCTATTCTTTTGAGATGAACATGCAGACGAACCCCTGAGCTGCCCTCTGACCCGGTTGCCCCCTTCCTTGCAACCGTTGGGCACCCCTTTTGCTGGTATGCCGTTAACTGCTATTAAGCTAGCCACAAGTTGCTACGCGACAAGCCAACACAGACACGGACACACATGGGAGTCGCCTGCCTCCTGCCTTGTTATTATGGCCAACAATTCAACAGTTATCCTTTGGCTTTCCCCTTTTTCCCCGCTTTTACGAGCGCCACTTGAACCCGTTTATTTTGCATGTGTGTTTGCCGGTCTCCTTTTTTGTTTGCTTGTTTTTCTTGGTCGGTGGCAAACACATTTCACATGTCGCCATCGCCGTTCTGCGCACTCATTTCCGTTTCCTGTTTTGTGGCCAAAACTTCAGAGCCACAAAAAAGGTTTGTCCCGACTCCGGCACTCGGAACTCCGACCCCCTTTTGACCGTTTTTAGTACAATTTTCATTTGTACGCCACGGCCTCGTAAATCATGCGCTGACACGGCTAGCAAAATTGTCGCTGCAGTTCATAATAAAAAGATAAGAAAGAGTCTCCCCCCTGAAAGGACTCGGCAAAAACATGGAGAAATTCTACAGCATTGGAATTTTCAGCGCAGAAATGTCTGAAGAAAGGGTAGGGGATTGGTGGGAATCGCGAAATAAAATTAATAAACTCAAGTGAAGACAACTGGCCAGATGGAGAATTATGTGGGGAATTCCCTAAGTAATAGAGTTCTGGATTGGTTATATAATTAGATTTTATATATTATTTATTTAGCTCTTATCGCAAGTTCATGTTCCAACTACTTTCTCCCACATTCAAGAGCCTTATTGTGAAAGAAATGCAAAATACTCCTCGTTAAGCCATCTCATTTACCTACTCCCGATTCATTCCCATTTCCCTTACGCTGGCAGGACTTTATGCAACGCAGCTTAGCTTTAGCTTTAATTATGCATTGCCACATGAGGCGGCATGTTGAGCTTGCCCCCAGACACTGGCTTTATCCTGTTGCCGGCGGAACCGCTGGTGCGAAGTCCGCACTAATTAATCCCTTTACGACTGAAACCTATCAAAACACAAGCTTAACTTTTCCAATAAAAATAACGACGACACCGCCGCAAAAACACAAAAAATAGAAACGAAAAAAATACCGACGAGATGCGACCGGGAAAACCGCAAAAAGCAGAAAGCACAAGGAATCTGCTAACTTCCTATGACCAGGAGTTAGCTTTACACTGTGAAAAAACGAATACAGACTAAACAAAAGTCCCTGCTGGCTTAAGTCTTATGAAGTTTATGTAAAACAATCAAAGAATATTAAATGTTAAATTTTTTTTTCCTCAAACAAATATTTTATTTTTCTTTTTTATAATTCTTTTATAGTTTTTCCCAAAGTGTATTTGACACTGAGATGCCGAAAGAGCAGACTGGGGCTCCCACCAGCAGCGACATCAGCGACTACAAGTCCCCGTCCTTGTGTCCTTGGGTCCTTTCCTGGCTCAAAATGCAGCAAAAGTTGGCGCACTAATTACCAAGGATTAGTTTCATATTTGTTTGTCAACAGCGGCCAAAGCGGAGTCCTTGCGGATGGAGCGGGTGAAGCCCCCTGCAACTCGAGCAGCTGCTTGTGGCTAAGACCGGGCAACCGGAGAGACCGAGCGAGTGTCCTCCTGTCCTCCGACAAGTTGGCAAGATTATTTATGAGCTCAGCTTTGGCCAAGCGGCGAAAAGGAAATCATGGCAAGAGTTGGGGGCCAACGGCGTTTAGCTGCCTTGGTATTCATAATGAAATTAAGTCGATTGAATGCCCTGATTATATTCATACCATATACATACCTCTGAGTTGGTCAAAAGACCCTTCGGCGGTGGTCAGTGGCAGTGCGTAAATCCGTTGCGCGGGCAAAGCTAAATAATTCAAAAAGCGAAAAAATTAAGTGCAGTAAAGTGTAGGTGAAGTGTGAATACACTGCCAAAGAATACGTAGACTTCAAGGATGCCTTCACTTGGTGTTTAATTACCAGGCTATATTATCGATTAGGCAGGATCTTTCCCTGAAATCGAACTCTACTTTAAGACCCTCAACCAGACACATAAACTATATATATTTTCGATGTGGTCCCTGGCATCATAACAAACACATAGTACCTCTGGCATGTTTATTATTCAGGGAAAACGTATTACCCCGACCCTCCTTCGCACATATAATCAGATTGCAGAATGCAGAGGGCAACCCTTGACCAACCAGGCAAGGAGTTGGGAAAAGGATAAGAGCCCAGGACCAACCACCCTCGAATCGCATGTCTCTAATGTGATTGACCCTTACGCCTCGTTGCTGGCATAATACTTGTGTTATCCCCGGCTGGCAGGGAAGTGCAGGACCAGAACAAGGGCCACGGCCAGGAGCAGGACCAGGACCACGACCAGGACCAGGACCAGGACCAGGACCTTGCCTTTGCTCCCATGTTGGTCATCGTGGGCTTCAATAAATTATCACGCCATATAAAGCAATTAATTCCACAGCTACAGCTACTCCCGCCGACTGCTGCTGCTCCTGCCTCCCGTCCACTTCCTGCAGCTCAAGGGTTGTTTGTGTAAAGTTTTTCCATATTATTTGCTTACAGCTGGCTTCCCTTTTCCACTTTTTCCCGCTTTATTTTCGGCCGGGATAAATAAGCTTTTAATGGGGTTTAGCTCTTGTTTGTGCTAATTGATATTTCCTGCGCCAACGTCACTTTCTTCATAATTCGATTTTCAATGTAGTGCAAATTTTTCAATTATTTCTATAGCACTTTTTAGTGTTCGCCTGCTCTCCGCCCCTTTATGGCCCTGCAAAGTGGCTTGCAAATTACTTTCGCCTTCAGTTTTGTCGCCGGAAAGGAGGAGGACTTACAGTGGGGTTATGGCTCCTGGTTATGGGTCCTGTCATGCAAGTGGTCAGCTTGTAAGTTTGATTGGCTTTTCCTTGCGGTTGTCTGACCGATCTCGATGGCACTGCAGCGTAACAATGTTTTGGCTGGAAATTAAGTTTTGTGCTCCAGTTTGCAGGAACATATTCCATTTTTTTGCTGCTGCAGTTGCAGGATGTAGTGAAAGTGTTTTCTTGGTTTGGGAAACATGTAGCAAGGTTTTTTCTTTTACTTGATTAAAAAGGATAGTTTTTGGGTTACAAAACTAGTTTCTCCTTGGAATTTTTACGTAAAACCGAACATTTTTGTGTCATTTTTGAACCACAACACCTGAAGACCCCCTTCAAAACCCAATTACCCAGCCTATGTGTATACTTTCCCGGTCCCCCGGCGACCCAGTTAGGTTATTTTATGCTCCATTGACACAAGTTCACTGCCATTTGTCGCTGGCCAGTGCAAAGCCATCAATTTCCCAGACAACAAGGCTAGAGGGCTGCGCCTTTGTTTAAATTTTGGCAAGACATAATAATTTTCCTACGCAACGCCGTCCCACCATTATTATTATTATTATTTGGCCTGGCAAAATAAAGGCGTGTGCCGGCTCTTTCCTCGGAGAAATGGTTGGGAAACAAAAAACCGACTGACTCGGCCCCATAAATTATGCTGACAAAATGCATTGCCCACGCCCCATAATTAGTGCGTTAATAAAGACAAGAGCCCAAGTTGGCGGCGAATGGATAGACAATAGAATCGGATAGTTTTATTTATGTGATTTGCCGTCGCTGCAGCGGAGGCGATCCAATAAAATAGCCCAAACCGGCTAACGGCTTTGGCTTGTTGTCGCAAACAACGCCATAATAATGTAATGAAATTTATGATGCGCATTTAATGTACTACTCCTCGCCCAGGACTGCGCGACAATAAACGCCAGACTTGCCGGCCGATAGGACGACAAGAACTTGGACTTGCACTGGGCTGCTGGAATGCGAATAGAACTGGAACCATAACTGGGAATACATTACGAAAAAAGTCCATGAATATTCATATCTATATATTGTGAGCTCTTAAAAAAACAAAGGTTCTAGCATTTTTTACTGAAATTGCTATAAATTTAAAATTAAATAAAAAATATTTATAAAAGAATGCAATGAAAAATTGATGGATAAAGTTTGACTTACAAAAATCGATGAGGTTCTAAAGCCGCTTGTTTTGGTTCCTGAAACATTTTATAGCATACTTTTAGACACTCTTTTAAGGGATTTTAAAACGCAGAATATCTTAATGTTTGTTTTTTTATAGTAAGGTAGCATACCTTTGATTTGCTTTGTAATCGTTTAGATTTCTATGTCATATCTGCACCATCTCCATAAAAATTAACTATTAATAAAATGAATAACCGTAGCTAAGAAATGGATTATTAAATAAATTCTAAAATCAGGTTTTTAAAATCTGAGAAAGATTTGATGGATTTTAATTTTGGTATGGTAACATAGGATATCCTTAAAAAAATTATGCTTTAATATGTAAACTTTAACTTTATTCAATACGTTGGAGCTCTCTAAGGTAGTTTCCCACGGTTCTTTCTATAAGTCCTCTCTCTAGGTAGTCTCTTCAAGTTCTGATTGCACCTCAACGATCATGCACGGTCGATAACAATATCGATTGCCCAGTTTCTGATCGATATTTACTTACAAAAGTTTCTTAGAGTTACCTTAAGCTTAACTTATTTTATATTATCTACACTATTTACAACAAAAACAATATTATGCTAAATTAACAAGTTTAGGTTAAAATATATATTTTTTTAATTTGTTGCTATAAATTAATCCCAGTGTAGGACTGCCTTTGAAGCTCCGTTCGAACAAAGCCAACACTTAACTGATTTCAAAATTATATTGCAGCGCGTGTGAGTGGATTGCTGTGTATATGTATAATATGGCATATAATTTTATTGCTTATTGTTCGCACTGGTCAAGACACCGCTCCCACCCTCCCGCGAATTGCACCACCACCCCCCGTAGACCCACCAATCCGCTGTAATTTGTGCGTTTGTGCGTGATGAGAGGCGGAGAGTCGGACTGCGAAGCGAGACGACAGGGTAAATATTTGTCCTGGCCAAACGTTAGTTGCGGCAATCTAGACACATATCTGTGTATACAATGGGTCCGCGACCCATTCGTCCCTTGTTTGTTTAGTTTTCATAGAGTTTTATTGTCTCAGCGCAATGCATTTATTGGAAAAGCGATGGGAGAAATTGATTGCTGCACAGTGTCAAGGTTATGGGTTTGAGGGGTTGGTATTATACAGTAACTTTTAATGTATACATCTCGGTTTAGCAATAAATATTTATGATTTCGTTGATTTTATGAAAGATATTAAAAAAAAAACTTATTTCAGATTAAAATCTTCTTTGTTGAAATGTTTTTGCTTAAGCAATTTACCAGTTACTTTTTGTTTATTAAACATAAAACACCTTTTAAGGCTGTTTCCCTTTATAAAAGTCCTTTTAGGTTGATTAAGTAATTAGAAAACCACCTTTTAACTGGCAAAACAGTTTCGAAATCACACCGAATGTCCTATTTAATGACTTGCCTAATTTTACGCAACGACTTCCAGCCTTGGCCCCGATATAGCAGCTATCAAATAAATCGCTGTCAACAATTCGTCCCATGACTCATCTTTATACCCTCAAACCCTCTGCTTATGACAACATCAAGAAGCCCAAGTTCCAAGTCCAAGTCAAAGTCGCCATAAAAAGGCAATCCACGCAAATAGACAAGTTAATTTTGGTAACTAATTTGGCAACAGCTAAAGGCCAACACACGCCTAAATCGTAAAATAAAATCAGATCCGAGAGAGCCGAGCCTCATGGGGGAGCCGGGGTTTTTATGATCCGCCTTCGAGTTCGAGTTCGACTACGAGGAAGTGACTGAGTGACATTGACGTTGGACTGACACGTGATATCAATTCTCGTTGTCGTCCTTGGCGATGATTCAACGGAATCACAAAGGACCCCCTACCGGCTGATGATGAGGTGCAAAAGAGTGGGCCAAAAATACGCGTCAAACCCATTCCTGTTGCTCCTTTTTCTTTTCATTTTCTTGAATTTTTGTGTTCCCCTGCGCACTTCCGCAATAATTTTTATCGCATTTATTTCTCTGCTAGCTGCTTGCTGCTTGCTGCTAGCTGAATTTTTACTGCCGCCTGCCTTTGGCCACATTTCACTCGGAAAGGCGGTGGGTTTTCCTAGGCGCCACTTGAACTATGAAAATTTGTCCCGCCTTGCTGGCGCCGTGTTTATCGATCGCGCATGGAAAACACTTTTGCCATTTGCTTTATCTGCCAGCAAACATTGCCCGGCAGAAGGAAAAATATATACCATACCAAGCCATACCATGCCACATACAGGGGAGGGTAGACAGGACCTCGGACTTGGTTCGTTGGTCTTGGTTTCATTCCCATTTCCATTCAGAGACCCGTCGTCGTTCCCCTCACAATTTCGTTTGGCGCATTTTCGCTTTCCCTCGTCGCGTGGTGCGTTCATAAATATTCCGTTTTTGCCATTGCCTGGCCACGTCCTTCTCTGTGTGTGTCGGTGTGTGTATTTTAAGTGTGTTTCTGTTTTTGCAGCAATTTCAGTTTTTATTCCCGTAATTTATATGCCCCACACTTATTGGGGTAGGTTTGGGTAAACGTTTTCCTGGAAGCCCACAAAAAAGAATCAAGCGGCAGGTCTAAGGCTATCAGAGGTTGCCACTGAGTTGCAATTACCACTTGCAATGTTGCGGCCAACTTTGAAATAGGGCTTGCATTTGCCAGATCATTATCGGGGCATTCTTTGGGATTATTAAGTGATAGGTTGCAGGGAAAGGGGTTTCCCACTTTGTATATACACTGCGCGTCACCAGATTAGCGCCCCCCTTGGTGCTCGCGTTTGAAGTAAAATATTATCAAAACTATTAAAGATTGAACTGTACAATTATTATCCAATATAATTCGATTAATTCTCTAAATAAAAACATATATTAGAACGCAGTTGGTATTTGCATAGAATTGTATTAAATTAAAAACTAAAGAAACAGGTTTATTTGGAAGAAAAAACTGCGTCATCAGATTAGCGCCACCTACATTAACTTAACTTTTTTTGATAAAGTTCTTACAAAATACTATCTTTAACAATTTTATGATTAAGTTGAATCATTTTTAAGGAAATTTAATAATGGGTTGCCCCTCCCTTGTTTACAAGGACTTCACAAACTTGATTGGGGAGAGAGTCATACAAGTTTTTGAAATATTCCAACGTTATTGTTGACCAGGCCTGTTTTATACTGTGAATTAAATCCTCCTTGGTAGCATATTGCTTGCCACCCTCGTACACCTTCCTAGCTAACCATCCTCAGACGTTTTCTATTATGTTCAGATCTGGGGAGTATGGGGGCCACTCCAGGACACTGACATTTTCCTTTTGATTCCATAGTTTTACGGACCGGGCTCTGTGGATTGGGGCTTAGTCGTGCTGAAAATGCTATTTCAGATTTCCAAATAAGTTTTTAAAAACGGGAAATGCTGTTTTTAGAACGCAATTGTAATTTTCCGCGTTCATCTTTGGGGTTAAAAACTGCAGTTCGCAGTTGCCATAATAGGATATGGCTCCCCATACCATTACTCCTCCAACCCGACTATGTAAGCGATCCAGATGATGCTCTTCCTTGCGTAAATAGTGGAAATAATTATATCCGTCAGGACCCCCTAGGTTACATTTTTTTCGTCTGAAAATACGACGTTATGCCTCTCATTGGATCATGTCATATGCGTGTGAGCAAACTTTAGGCGGATTTCTGTTCGCACTTGGTTAAGGGGTGGTTTTTTTTTAGTTTTAGCTTCTTTAAGGGGTCAGCTTTCTTGATCACCTTTAAAAAAGTCGATTTTATTGTCTTAACACAAGTTTTTCTATTATTTTGGCGGTAGAGTCGTGGGAGTTACACGCCTCTCGAAGTATAGCACTGCGATCTGCGGAACTAATAACACTGTTATTACCTCCTTTGTAATTTTTTCCATAGCTTTTCTTATTTTGAAGAAAATTTGCAATGGTTTTGCGATGTCTTCTCGTTTTTTCGATGATTTTGTGAAGAGGAAGTCCACATTCATTGAACACTTCGATTTTCGATTTTTCCTCCGAAGATAAGATTGTTCCTCTGCCCATATTTTATGTCAAATTGAAGAAAAATGTTTAATTTAACAGCAAAAAAAAAATGGTTGCTGTGCTCAGCAAGTTAAGAAAGATGTTTAAATTTATATTTTGGGGGCGCTAATCTGATGACGCAGTTTTTTCTTCCAAATAAACGTGTTTCTTTAGTTTTTAATTTAATATAATTCTATGCAAATACCAACTGCGTTCTAATATATGTTTTTATTTAGAGAATTTATTGAATTATATTGGATAATAATTGTACAGTTCAATCTTTAATAGTTTTGATAATATTTGACTTCAAACGCGAGCACCAGGGGGGGCGCTAATCTGGTGACGCGCAGTGTATATTGTATATGATTTTGGAAATAAATATAAGAAAATTAAGCAGAAAGAAATGGTTAAAAAGACAGAAAATACTGCAAACAATTCGTAAAATAAAAACCCTCCCAAAATATCTTCACTTCTATTAACTTCAGTCTCCCTGTACTTAAACCATTAAATGTCATAATGAAATATTAAAAATTTCTTTAAACTTTGAGCTAACCCCTGGCAAACACCTGGCCAACCCCTTTCTCTCTTACCTAATTCTCCAGCCCACCAGTCATATCCTTGGGACCCACTTCAAGTGACCCTCATAATTTACGAAAACATTTCGTTTTAAAAATTAATTTCAAACATTGCCCCCAGATGGAAATTTATTTTAATTGATGATTTACGTTGCCAGTCACGAGCCGGCGAACCCTTCTCTCTAATGAGGACAGTTGTTGTGGGCAAGTGTTAACATGGAAACCCCACTTAGGAGTAAGGAAGCGCTGCTAATCAAGTGTTAAAGAAGGATACCCGGACAGCTGAGGGACCTCTTTTTGCCTCGTCCTTTTAAATATTTAAGTGGATTTATTCTCACCGGAAGAAGGGTAGCGAGGGAAGAGATTCAGACAGACTTGAAGCACTTCCTTCTCCATTTTAGAAATTTGCATGCAACTTTTTTGCGCTGCAGTTCGTTTTTTGTTGGCCCTTTGCTTTTATTTTTCCACCTGTCGCGTAAAATTTCACACAGCAGCATAAATTTCAGTCCCGACGGCAACCGCAGTTGGGGGGTCGGAGACAGGTGGGAAAACCGCCTGGCCACGCCCACACCTTCAACGGTAGCTCCGGTTACAGGCGCTTTTCCCTGAGGCGACGCGCCGCATTTGACGCCACATAATTCTGCTGTCGGTGGAACTTTCTGTTAGCCGCTTGTTGTTTTCCCCCCCAACCTCCAGCAACCTCCGCCTCCCTTATTTGCGTATTTTTTGGACCAGCCACGCCTCCCCCGCCCCCAGCAGTCGCATTGGTGAAATTTATTTGGCGACAATAACAAAAGTTTTGCATACTTTTGGTCGGTTTCGGCGGCATTTCATTTACGATTTCGTTTTCGTTTTGTTTGCTAATTAAAAGTAAGTGCTCTTGTCCCCTCTCACCTGGCCAATGGCACAGTGGTTTATGGTTTCATAAATAATTAGTTAATTGAAGCATTGATACGAGGATTATAGTTATGAAAAGGTATTAGAGAAAATACAAAGAATAAAAGAGTCAGCAGGGGTCGAAAGCATGGAATTTCTGTAGGCTTAGGCTTTGTTTTAGGTTTTTCTTGTTATCTTAGAACATTTAAATTATTATAATAAATCAAGGACATGTTAGCACCCCGCTTACCACTGTGCAAAAAGGGTATCTTAATCGGCTTAAAAAAGTATTACCTTCTTCGGGTAAATTAATCGCTGAGAATGGGGAAAATTTAAAGAAATATTTTGGAAAACTGCACACGTGTTCGCCGGCGGCTGGAATTCCCTGCACTGCCCTGCCCTGCCCTCCAGCCACGCCCCTTTGGGACGCCATTTTGCACACGAACTTTTGGCCGCAGTTTGACATTTTGCCGCAAGGAAAAAGCGCCGGGGGAAAGGCGGAAAAACTTGAAAATAAAAAGGAGCGAGGCGAACATTTAAAACTTTCGCAGTTTTAAATTGTCGCAGAGGCAAGAACGAATGAAAGGAAAGGCTGCAGTTGACTTTCCCGCTCCCGGGAAACCTCAACTCGATGCGACTGTCAATTGCAAATGTCACACTGGGAAAGCTCTGAGGGAAAAAGCCGGACTGAAAGTGGAGTCGGTCTTTCCGCTCGGCTGTCACTAATTCCCCCAGCTCGATTTGCATTTTTCGGTTACGGTTTGGGTTTTTCTTTTACCGTGTTGCACCCAGCACCCCCGTAACCCGCACCTTAGTGCTTAGTACTTGTTTTTCCTCGTTTTGTGTGTGGCTTTGAGCGAGGCTTTTTCTTTTTGCTGGCCATGTACTGCGGCGGTTTTTCTAAATAAATTGAACATTTGCTAATATCTTGATCAAATGTCGCTGTTATGCCGCTTGATAAATGGAAATTTTCTGTTGTCTGAAGGCTTTTCCGCCTCTTGTTTTTCGGGTCGAGAGTTTTTTAACGCTTGGCTTGATTGAGTGGGCTAGCGGTGGGTCATTCCTGACAAATAAATAGACTGGAAAATTGTTACAAAATTTATAGTTTTCCTAACTAAAAAATCATAACCTTTAAACTTAAATTGTATGTGGAAAAAACTCCCTGGCTCCCTTAAACCGAAACAGATACGTTATATTCCGGCTGCCTTTCCGCAAAAGTTTCGCTTTTTCGGGCAACAATTTTACAAGGCACAACAAACTAATAAGAAAGTACGTGCGAATAATTTTACAAATTAGACGAAGACGCCAGAGACACCAAGGACGAGAGGGCTGGGTAACCGAGGAAGTTGACACCCGCATGGCGGGGCATGTAACTAAATACTTCTTGCGCCACTGTTTCGAGGCAATAAAGCCCCAACTAACATGATAAGAGACCAGGGACTCGTGTGGAAACCAGACACGCCTCAAACTTTGGGCCGCAATGCTGTTAAATGCAAACTGTAAACAAGGACGAGGTCCTGGCAGCAACTATTTTGCGTGTGACAACACTGGCTATCGCTTGCCTCGCCAAGGGAAACTCAAAGCGCTCGCGGCAACTTCTTCCAGCAACGGCCACACGTCGGATACTTGATATTTTGAGCAGACGAAATGAGTTGAGAATCTGTAGCAACTACGGAAAGGAATTGGAAAGTGACTTAACTAGATTTGAAATTAGGTTTTTGGACAATCAAAGAAAACATTGTGGCACAACAAATAGTATAAACTAATTAGTTATTTTGTGTTTAACATTAACTAATGAAGTTTATTTTTTAATTTGACCTTTAAGACATTTTTCTTAACTTTCGAACTATTTCTCCAAAGACCCTTGTCTTGTTTAGCCAACAAACTAAATTTTTCCTGAGCTTTACTAATTTTCCTCGAGCTAGTTCCGTTTCTGGGGCCAAACAAAAAGCAATTAGCCAGCACAAATCCGAGGAAAAACAACAGGGCATCAGTCAGAGGGAGAGAGAGGGGGGAGAGCGGAAGAGAAAAAAGAAAAACAGTGAGACCCGGAAAAAGTCCAATAATAAATAAATAAAACTTAAAGCAACTCACATTAATGAGGCCGCTTGGCGCCACTTGGCATGACAAACATGTGGCGCACGTGGCCAGAAACAGAACTTGGACAGCTCCTGGGGTTTGTTTTTTTTGGGAGGGGGAGTACTAGGAGGTGGGTGGTCTGGTGGCTCCAGCACTAATTCCCTAACATGTCACGAATCATATTGAACATGCGGCTGTGCCAAATGATGATGAGCACTGGCCAATGAATGGGAGACGAACAGTTAGACGGAATTAAGCCAAGTGTGTTGTCTGCTTCCGTTTCGTTTTGGCGGGATGGCCAGCACTTGACTCATTTTCTACATGTGCCGCATACTAAGAGTGCACTGCTCATTTCGGTTCGCTGGCAATTATAATTGGGAGAAGGAAATTGTGTAATTTTTCACAAATTTTCATGCATTCCCAACCATTTCGGCCATTAATTATTATTTTGCTCGCACATTTCGCTGATTTATTGAGTGTCAGCTGGGGGAGTAGGGAATATGCAGTACATATACTGGCATATTATTTTATTTGACATCCCAACAGTCGCCGCTGCAATCACTGCGGCGGCCTACAAATCTCTCTCTCCGAAAAAAAAACGCACAAAAATTAAATGCAAATTGCAAATGAAATTACATGCACTTCCACTTGAGAAGAGCTCAGACCGAGGCAGGCAAAGGAAAAAAATAAAAATTATTAAACAATCAACAGCTCAAACAGAAGCTGCGGAATACCTAGACGGGAAATATCCCT
This sequence comes from Drosophila kikkawai, assembly GCF_030179895.1. Classification (NCBI taxonomy): domain Eukaryota; kingdom Metazoa; phylum Arthropoda; class Insecta; order Diptera; family Drosophilidae; genus Drosophila; species Drosophila kikkawai. The sequence continues at coordinate 10,038,283 of NC_091729.1, forward strand.
GCTCCTCGTCCCCCAAAAACCCCTCCATGATGATGATGACGCACATTAAAAGCCTGCAACATTCCGACCGCCATTAAGTCAAATGGATGAGCTTGTGTGTAATAAAATTTTTTATTATCATCTGTCGCTTGCGCTTGAAGCATCGAAATGAAAACAACAACAGCAACAAGAACAAAATTTAAAATAAAACAAGAAGCGAGTGGAAGATGAATATCTAGGGATTATCATGGGGAATGGTAAATACCCTTTGGGAAGGGGAAACAGAGCTGGGGGTTTCCAAAAGGTATACATTTAAAATTTCAAGGTTTTTTTTTGAGTTCAAGAACTTTAAAAAATTATTTTAAAAATATAAATGCTTATAATAATATTATTTACAATTTATTTTTATAAATCTAATTCATTTTAATACGGTTTCTTAGGAACTAGCTGTTTTCTTTCAATCGGAAACACATATTTCCTTGTTAATTTCCATTAAAAATATAATATATGCCTAAAAGTATGCTATAAATAAACGTAAAAGCTAATTTTACCAATTCTTATCTCCCTTTTAGTCCCTTTTTTAAAGAATTATACACATTTTACTTTTTCCAATTAAATAAACTGGTTTATCAATTCTTCTACAGCCACCTAACACTTTCAAACCGATCGAGTTAGCCAATTGAACCACTTATCCTGTTAGGACATTCAGACCACCATTGCCTTGTCTTGGTAAATTCACACAAAACATCACCAGAAGCCGGGAAAATGGGAAACAGGGAGGGAGTGAGTTGAAAGAGAGACATTCGGGCAGACAGCGTTGGCATTCAGAAATGATGGTCAGCAGCAGCAACAACCATTGAGGAACATCAGCAACAAACTTTCGAAAAACAATTTTTTCACTTCCACTGCCGCCCGGGGGAATAAATATTTTTATTTTTTTTTAGTTTTATGGCATTTTAAAAGTAGCACGAGCCCCACCGCCAGCACACTGGCATTTTACACTCGAGTGGCGTGAAAATTCATTAAAAAATTGTGTTTAACATGCCAAACAAAAAACAGCAGCATCAAAAAATAAATGCAAAAAACCAGACGAACAATTTTTGCGAAATTTTTTTATTGCGGTCCAGCGGATGGAAAACGAAATATTTTTGCTGGTCTCACAGATCTTTTGCATTAATGGCCGCACTTTTGGCGTACTTTTTGACATTTATTTGACGCATGGCAATGATGTTCATAAATTTTCCCCCGACGAAATGCAATTCGCCTTTGCACTGGGCTGGGTTTTCATCCTCGAAGGCAGTCTCTAGCTGTGTCTTGAGCCGAAATGAGGCCTGTCACTGGCAGTTGTCTTTCAAATAAGAACACCGACCACCCACCTCACCCCCTTTGGCAATATGTGGAAAAAACAATTTGTGCCAACGAAATGCGGGGCGGAATGGGAGCAACTTGGGGGTTGGCAGGACGAACAATGGCACGAGGCCTTGGTGACTTGTCAAAAGGAATGGAGGAGCAGTGGCGGCCGCCCCTCAGCGAAATTCATTTGTTATGCAAGCTACATTTCCGTTTCCGGTTAACACAGTTAGCAGTCAGGATCAGGCGGGGCCATAACACGACCAGGAACAAATACTGCAACGTCAAGTCGGAAAAGTAATTTGCATTTACCCGCTGATTAATTATAGGAGAGTGCAAGAATGAAAAAAAACAAACATTTGGAGGCTAAATACTTGAAGTTCTAAACAGAAAATTGATATCGGTTGGTAAGTCAAGTTACATTTGTCACAGAAGATAATTGAAACAAAACAAAATTGCTACTTAAATTATATTCAAGACTTGGAAATTACATAAAATAAACTAAATTAAAAGAAAACCGAACTCCTATTCCTTTGAATATTTTAAAAATATTTTAGATATCATTTCACATACGTAACTCCCATATCGTAATCATTTTTTAGTGCATTTTCCTTATGCAAATGTTAGAAAAGCGAAAAGTATTTTCAGCTGATTTGCATTTCTGCAACGAGCGTCGCATTGCGGTTGGAAAAGTCGAAGCGGAAAAAGGCCAAGCTAACGGGCAAACCCAAACCCTATTAAATGGAGACCCATCAGCAGCAGGTGACGGAATGGATTCAAAAGGGTTGCTAACCAGAGAGGGGGGAGGGACGCAGCCCAATTGTTTATACCACACGTATTGCCCATAAATTTTCCAACACACACACACAAATGTGCTGAGTATCTATCGAGCACTATATCATTATTTGCCAACTTGAGGTGCGCATTAATAATTATCGCCGGTGATGATAGAACGAGACAAAGGAAGGGGTCCTTACTGCAGCTGAATAGCATAATTATGAGGCGGATATTTTGGGGAAGTTTTTGGCTGCCGATGGCAAGCAAAGACTTTAAATTTATTATAGGTATATATTTATATAACTAAAATCAATTCATATTCATATTTTCTTTGGCTTAAATCAAACTTTCTGTAGATATAAACTGATGAGTCAGCTCTGCTCAGCCGTGACTCTCATCACTGAGGAAGAACAGGACAGGAGTCATCGGCAACACCCAGTCCACCCTCAGGCAACACCCACAGCGGGCTGAATGCTGCAGTGACTGTCAAGTCAAGTTGGCCGCAACACGTTGGCCCCTAATGATTTATCATCGCTCAGGCTTATACTTATGCTTATGAGAGCCGCACGATGATGATGTTGATGATGTTGATGATAATGATGAGGATGAGGTTGGGTATAGAGAGGACGAGTACCTTACTGAGAGCTCAAGTGGCGCATCCTCTGCCATCCTTGGCGTTAATGCCAGTTTAGCTGCACTCTGGCCTCATGTACTTAAGCCACCTCCAGCATATGACAGAGGGAGATATCTTTCAATTGGAATGCAAATCAGAAACCAGTCAATTAAGCAAGCAAAACACTTGTGGATCTTTAGTTTTCTCATCTGATAAATTGGCTAAATACCATTTAGATTAATGCTGGACTCCATTTAGGTTTGCTAAATTATCATTTTTACTAGTTCTGCTGAAATTAAAACATTCTACAGCCCTGTTTCAATGACTTTTACTTCAAATATCATTTTATATTTTGGCATTTCCTTGAAATTACAGACTCTTCAAAAGAAATATAAAAAAATATACAAAATAAAAGAAAAAAACTCGAAGTAAGTACTCTTAAGCATATGCTAAGACCAATCTTATCCTTTCTCTACCAAAGGACACCGAATCAACCATGGCTGATGGAGCGAACTATACCATACCTTCTTTTCCCACACCGCCCCCTGAACTTAATACTTTGAAAACCACGCCAAGTTCCGCTTCTGAGATGTCAAATGCAGGTATATTGATAGCCGGTATTATCATGTGCGTTCACATGATCTGGTGTACACTGCGATCAAAGTTAGTTTTTGCTCCGCCAAAGAATGTCCGAAAGGTTCCGGAAATGCCAAATGTTTTGTGCCAAAAGCAATTATAATGACCGTTTCCAGCTGGAAAGTTGTAATTTGTTTCCGTTGAACTCAAATCCAAAGGCAAGTCCTCTTATATACATTCTTTTTGATTACCACAAATACAAACCATGCATTTTAAAGGTAGCTCGTCGAATTATTGGTTCAAATTAAAAGTCCCCGACATCGAGAGAGAGCACACTTTTAATCTTAAAATTAAAGGCAATCAAGCAGAGTCCTTGCTGTCGTGGCTACTTGTTCCTTTTGGCTGCTTTTGGCTCCTTTTGGCTCCTTGGTCAGCTCCGGCATGGCATCTTCAGTCCGGCAATGAAGACATTTTGAATAGCACAAAAACAAACAAGCGGCAACCAAATGCCAGCACTTGGCTCCGTCACTGGCCCTTGTCCTGGCATTTTCCACCTCCTTTGGCTTTTCTTCGTTTCTGCTTCATCTTTGCCTTGGGGTTTTCTCCCAGCACTGGGAGAAATTATTGGGTTCGAGTATAATTACATGTATTATGTTGAAGAAGTCAAAATTATCAAAAGTATTTCACTTGAATTGTATTTATTATTGAGATTTAAATATAAAAATTGTAAAGTAACGAAAAAATAATGTCCTAGTTTCTTAACGTGTTCCCAGAGGGTCTTAGCTCAGGTAAAAATAAATTGTAAATAATTCCGTTTATGCGGCATGCGAAGACAAAACACATAAAACTGCCAGCCAGCCAGCCAGCCAGCCAAGCCAACGAGCTGTGAGGGAAAGCCAGGTGAGAGAGGGTGGCCAAAGGTGAACCCCAAGTGCTGTTAGAATTTACTACGCCCGCGGTGGAAGGAGGACCACTACGACGACGACGGCGCTGCAGGTCATTTTCATGGCTGCCGTGGCATACGTAATTGAATAGCAGACAGCAGGAACAGGGAGGATAGCGGAAATGGGTCCAAATATACCTCGCACTCGTTGGATTAATTTTTAATGAATTCCCTCCTTTGGCCCGAACTCATTCCTGCTGCGACGTCTTGCATTTAGACCGTCTTTATTTGCGGCAGCCAAGACAAATACACAATAAAGCGACGTGTGTGCGAGCCAGGATATAAAAACTTAAGTGAGCTCAAGAAGAGGATAAGACGAGGAGGGCTGGGGTATCGCTTTAACAATTTTTTCCATTTAAGTTTGGCGTCAGTCTGGTGTGGCTGCCTCATATGCAAATATTAAAGTACGCCAAGTGTGAGAGGTGGGTTTTGGGGAGCCACAGGAATTATGAAAAATATGCCAGTTCACAGGACAAGCAAATAAGAAGGGGGGTGGAGGAGGCGGAGGCCACTGCATGCACATGCAAGCGGATTAACATTTAAATTAAAAAAGCAAAGGCCGCAAAGTGCCAGGCCAAACAAACAAAAGTGTGAAAATAAAGTGTTAATGGGACTAGTGGATACCCTGGAAACTACAGAAGTTGGTTTGTCCTGTGTTATAAGGTAAATTAAGGTCTAAGGACTAAAGGACTAAGGCCTTGAACAATTTTACTAATATTAAAGAACGAAGTATTACTTCAAGGAGTTGATTTTAGATTAAGGGAAATCATATGTGCCTGCATAAACCATTTAATAAAATATAGTTAAATAGTTTTTCTTTATTTTTAAATTTTTCACAAATATTTTTATTTATAAAATTCATTAAAGAAATTTCTGAATCCAATAAAATCTAACGTAAAAATGCTTTCCAATTGATGGCTTCTTTGGCTTATGGTATAGATGTCTTAAACGTCAATTATACATCAAAATTGTATCGATAAATATCGATATCCAAAGTGATCAAGTGTATTCAAACTTTAATTTATGAAAGTTAGCTTCCTTTGATATTTGTTTTTTATTAAATAAATATATAAATATATTTTCCCAGAATCAAATCGGTTTTCATCCTTAAAACCCGCTGGATATACCCCGTGCATCCTTGGTGAATGCAACCAAAACCGAAGTTACCCAAAAGCTCGCTCGCTTTTCTCTCACTTCCCACTCTCACAGGACTCGCATTCTCTGTTCCGGTTCTGCTCTCAGTTGCAAAACAGCTGCTTGTCCTGTGGCATAATTCCGCCTTTGTTGTCCTTTATTATTATTGTTGTGGCAGCTGCTAAAATTTTGGTTAAACCCCTTGAAATTTTTTTTTAACCACAAAAATAGCGTCTTTTACATTAAAATGTGTTTAAAATAAAGTCTCCGACATTGAAGCCAGTGGAAGTGAAGTTGAGTGTATTTGCAGTGCTAAAAATAAATAAATTATAAACTAATATACATATTTTTTTGTTATAATAAAATGTTTAAATTAATATTTTATTTTGATTACAAAATAAATGCAAAAAGTAGGTTCAAAGCTGCAATTGCAACTGCAAAACTGGCAGCTGTGAAAAGCTTTAAGGACTTGTGCAAAAGCTTCTGTTGCAAAGCTCGCCAACTGCAATTTCAAAGCGCAAATTTCGCAATTTTTGAAATATATAATAATATATAGAAAGACCTGCAATAAAGTCTAGACAATAATGCCATCAACTGGAGTCAGGGTAAGTCCTTTTTCTATTTTCTTTTTCAAATAGAAATTTGATCAAAACAAAACGTGCTGGAACTCTGTAGCTCAGGGATTAGAGGAAGAGGGAAGTATAAGCGAGTCTTATAATGAAATTTTAAGCACTTTACTTATATAAACTTTCAACTTCCTTTGAGAAAAATACTTCCTACTGAGTGGTAAGGCTCTAAAATATGTGCCAATACATTTCGAGGCCTGCAATTTCGGCCCAAATAAATCAAATATGATTATTTGATGGCCATGGCTGTTACCAATGCTGATACCATGCTCCTTCCCGTAGTATCTGCAGCAAATTAGCATTTGTTCAGGCAGCTCTCGACTCCTTCGGTGGCCGTAAACAAAATGTTGCAGCATTTAGGGCGCAAATAAAACTGGCAACGAGCACAACAAGAGCTCTCTCCTTTTTCCTTATTCTTTGGCCTCTTTGCCATTCTCCTTGGCGCTGTTCACATTCTCAGATATTGCATAAATAATTTATGTAGTTATTTTTGTCTTTTGCCCTGCCCTGGCGTCCCGCGAAAGTGTTCTTTCCACAAATAGTTTCTCGAATGCGGATTGAATTTGCCAGGGAGCGGCCAGGTGTAAGGTGGATGCATATTTAAATCAAATAAAATTCCTCGACTCGGAATTAAATGTTTAAAAATTTAAAAACTCGACTTTCGCTGACTGGCGCTCATCTCACCTGGGCCACCCCCTCGGGGCTCGTTAATTTTTATCACATCCTCCCTTGGTTCTTGGTCCTAGGACTGCATTCCCGGCCAGAAATGCATTGAGCATCATGGGGCAGGTGTCTGCCCATTTCCTTGAGACGGCATTTCTTATTAAAGCCAAAGGACCCCAAAAAGGAAGCCAAAGGAAGCCCTGGCCGCCGCAATGGTTAGAAAATGCAGTGGAAATTGGGTGAAGAGTGAGCCAGGAAAGCTATTAAGGAGTCCTAGAACGAACATTGTATGCTCTGGATTCTAGAAGAGGTTTTTTAATAATATATAACTTATAAATACTGAAAGTTCTACTATAAAATTAGCTAGAAATTTAACTATGAATAAATAAAGTTTTTAAATATATTAAAAAATTGGTTTTAGCTTTTTTTAAGTTTTAAGACTTAAACAAAATAAGAAACCATCACAGCTCTTCTCTTATTTCTTATGTCATATTACATTCCCAAATATTTGTAAATATTCTAGAAATATCTAAAAACATTCGACCTCCCTTAGAGATAGGGTAAAATTCGCATTGAGACGCGACATGCATACCTAATGACCGAATCCTTGCCGTCGCTCTCTTCTCCTGCTGCTGCTGCTGCTGTCGGAAAAGTAATAAAGCGTGGCCAACAAAGCGGACTCAAAGCGAAATTCGTCAGCAGAAGTAATAGAAATTGAAGGCATGCCCCAAAACGAGAAGTTGCACTCATACCAAGAAAACAAAAAATAGGAAAAATATAAAATCCGAAAAAAAATAAATGAAACCGGAAACCGCAAGCGGGAAAAAGACAAAAATGGCTGCCTGGCTGGCTGCGTGACTGGACGTCGTCCTTCTGCAACTATCCGCTGATTATGAATACGGAAAGCTGACCGCAGGCTGCAGCAGTCTGTTAAAGTCCGAAGGTCCTTGCTCCGTGCGAAAAACCCGTGTCGCATATGTAAGCAGTCCACGTTGCAGTTCTTTGTTGTAAATTGGCAAATATGCAAATCAGACCCAGACGATCAACAGGAGACGCCGGAGAAAGGACCTTCGGCACTGCCTCATCATCATCATCAGCTTGCATTCATTCGGGACACGGGACTCTCTCTGTCTTCTGTTTTCGGTTTAGATTTGTGGCCAATTTCGGTGGAACGCGCGTGACCTGGAACCAGAGTTCCTTAGCCCGACTGGCGGGCCATAAAAAAATTAAAACCGACAGCCACTTGAAGGCCAAAAGTTGACCGAAAGCTTTTTTGCACTCTCCTCTGCCTTGAAGTCCTGCGCTAATCGCTGCTTTTTATATTTCTCCTTCTTCAAATGCTCGCCTTAATCCTAATTGGCCAAAATGGGCGGCGAAAGGCTGAGAGTGCTAAAAGTTTTGCAGTTGCCAGTATTTTTTTAATGATTTGCAAATCCGAAAGCCTCTGAAGATGCGATAAATATTGGGTTGAGCTTCTAAAAGCTACAAACAGCGGAAATAAAGTGAGACACTGAGAAAAAAAATAACTAAATCTTGAATTATAGGAATATTTACAAATTGGGTCAAGATCATACGTATACGTATGTACGTACGAAATACGAAAATTTTAAAGATAACATTGGTGGTTCAGAAAGAACACACAAGTATGAATATCAGAGAGATAAGATCCGGCTCGAAGGACCAAAATGTTAGAGAGGCTCTTATCTCTCTGATAAACATATTTGTGTATTCTTTCTGAACATGGGTAATGGAAATACTTATTTAGAAATATTTTTGAAATAGACATAGGAAATTATAGATGGCCCCGAGAAAGGTTTCCCTTAATTCAGTCAAGTTTTTTTGCACACTAAGAATATAATTGTTTAAAAATATATTAAAATCCAAAACCAGGAACCTCCTCTGCCTTGGTAATTAGTGTATGATTCCCCAAAAACAAGCTCAGCAATCAAGGAAATAAATATAAGTGAAAATCCGCAGGCAGGAAAAAGGCACAGTCGCCGCCATTTGGGCCGCTGCAAAAGTTGTAAAAATATATAAAAATTAAAAACTTTTAGCCCAAAAATGTCAGTACCATGGCCAGACAACGGAGGCAGAGGCCAAAGCTAAACTCGGCAACAAACCAAATGGGAATGGGAATGGGAACGAGAACGAGACCGAAACCAATAAAGCAAAACAAATCCACTTAAATGTGCCAAGTGACGACGGCCACAGTGGAAAAAAAAGAGCAGGAGGAGCAGGGTTTGGGGGCCAGTGGCCAAAGTGACAAAGTTAAATTCGAAACTCATAAATTGGCTTATCCACTTAACTGTTAACGGGTTCTCTCCGGCCAGGACCAAGTTGGCTTGCCAAAAAAACAAAAATGAAACGAAAAAAATACTGGAAAAAAAGAAGGGAAAATCCCAGGAAAGATGTAAAAACCGTTGGCTAATAATGGCGCCGGCCCAAAAAACGCCACTCACATCGATCAGGCCAAAAACTCGGACTCTCCGACTCGACCGCTTCATTTGGCAGGAAAACTTTCCACCCGTTTTCCTTGCCCCGCCCCCATTTCCAAGGACTTGGTCGCCGCTGAACTTTTCGCATCATACTTCAATCAGCGTTAGTCACTGCCGTCGCATGTCCTTCAACTCTGCCCGGTGCATCGGGCAAGAGTCCTTGCCGCCAGCCAATTCCCTTGCAGAAGCCATCCTTATGACTTTCTTGTGACTCACACGCACACACGCAGGATGTCATCAATTTGTGGCCTGCCCTGAGGCTTTGTTTTATTTCTTGTATTTTTAAGGGATTACCGGGGGCTAATATAATATCTGAGAGTTGGAGTTTCAAGTAATTTGGGATATTTTGATTACTAAATGTAAATATTTAAGGCTTAAACTTATAACTTAGGTTGCTAACCCCAAGAATATTATACAAAACTCGATATTATCCGATATTTAACTACAAGAGAACCCCTAAGATGGCGACACATGCCAGGGCTCTTTCTCCTCCGGCAACCATTTGCAACAAATTGCAGCTCATTAGTTGGAAATATTGCTGAAAAAAGAATAAACGCTGAGACAAAAGCATAAAACAGAAATTGAAAGCGCTGGGGAATTTTTCGCTTTACATTGCAAATGTCTTGCCCAGGCACAGTGGGTTAAATCCATCAAAAACAGCACAGCCAAAGGTTTATTTTTGAATGCTAACCACATAAAGAAAGGCAAAATTTAAATAGATAATAAAATAAGCAGTAAAATAATCCTGCGTATTTAATTTAATACCTGAAACACCTGCCGCTAGGCTCCACAGTAACCGGCAGCAACTGCAACTGATGCGAATTTCTTGCAAAAATTCCGCCAAGACGAGCGAGGCAAAGAGTTGTGCCAAAAGTTGCAATAAAAATAAAACACACCTGCCGCCATTCGCAGCAGCAGCAGCAGTAAGAAGAAGGACTTTAAGGTGGCCGCAGGCGGGGCGTGGCTTTTCGGAAAAACAAACACACACACAGAGGGAAATGTATGTGAAGGCCTGCTGATGTGAATAATATGTTTGCATGTGGAAATGACCAGACACAGACACGGGCACGCAAAGGCGCATTTATGGCATAATTAATTAGAAATTATACGCGTTCTGCATGTGTAATTTGCATATTAGTCGACCAGCAGGCGCCCAAGAGCTGAGAGCTGGAACCGAGCGACATTTGCATGCCACAAGCTGGCGCTTCATTGCGGTCATAGAACATTCCATATTTCCTCTCTCCGGGGGAAGTCCTCGGGGTGGTCTCTTTCTTCCCCTAGGACCTCTCCTTAGTTGCTAGTGTCCTTTCTGCTGCTGCTGTCAGCAGTCAATTAAGAAGCATTTTTAAGCGTTGTACCCAGTGGTTATTCAAGGGTTTTGAGGTAATTTCGGCAGTTGGACTCATAATTTACATGTAAAAATCAAGAGATATTATTTTGGAAATATTAGAAGCCAAAGAAATTTATTTATTTATAAGTTTTGGAATGTTAAATACATATTTTAATGAATTTTACAGTGTTCTAAGCTTCCTTTAAGGTTATAATTAACTTAAACTCTTAAACAAGTTTGGTTTTCTATTAAAGGGTAATCCCCTTTACCTTAAACCCCATTTAATCCTTTATCTATCCACTCTTAGAGGACTTGTAGGACCATTAATAAAACAGTTTGTGGATGATCTAAGTAATTGGCAATGTTTTCTGGTAAACTCAAGTCTTCATGGCTTGAGCTCTCCATTTCTTAACAATCTGAAAATCCGCAATGCAATTTTCCACTTGTTCGCTTCGCTTATTTGGCATTGCTTTCGTGGAATTCATTTTGACATTTTTCGCTCGAATTTAATGCCATTAAATGTTTGTGCTGATTTGGCGGAATCGGTTTCGGTTTCGGCTTCTGTTTTGGCTTCTATTATTCATAGATTAAACCCGCCTGATAAATGTTCTTTGTTTTCGCTGGCCAAAATTGGTGGCCTCTACACTTTAAAGTCAAACAAATAAGTGACAAATGGAGGCAGCTATAAAAGTATGAAAAACCCTTGGGGGTTAAGAACAACCTCCAAACCTCCTAGGAAATCGGTAATGGGGGAAAAGTAAAGTTTATTTGATGGGCGCGTGTTTAATTTTCAACCCCAAACAAGGTGTTCCTCTCATAACTTATTTAACCCGAATGGCCAAAAATAACATTTGTGCCTGGCATAACCAATGGCTTTAAAGTGAAAGACTTCTTAGCAGGACATCTTGTAAATTCCTGCGGCGTACCGCTGGCAAAAAAACAAGAAAAACTTGTTAATGGCCTTTGGTTACAACTGTCAAAGCACGTAGTTCGGGGGCAGGGAAAAAGTTTTCGTCCACTTTCCAAGTCCACAATATAATTATGCCTACCTTGGCCAAGTTCAGCATAAATCCACACAATTTCAGCGGCGCCGTTAAGCTCTCAACTATGAATAATTCAAAAATTGTCATAAATTACACGAATTGGCTGAATTAAAAAATGAAATTACAACAAAATATATATGACAAATTTGGGTAATTAAATGTAATGAAAGCCCCGCGCGATATAGAGGCAAAAATTATTTATTTCCCGGGAAAACTTGTGCGCCAGCTAATGATGATAAAGTGTGCCAGAAAGTCTCACCTCAGCTCAGCTTCCCCTGCTCCTACACCTGTCCGAGCGAGACAAAGTTTCAAGTTATCAAAACACGAAACCCACAAAAATGTATTAAGCTGGAGGGGCTGGGGCTGGGGCTTGGGCTTGGGTGTGCGAAGAGCAGTGTCTAGACTGCTTACTTAATAATAATTTGCCAAACAGCAACAACTGACAAACGAACAAACAAGCCACCAGCCAGCACCAAAGGCATCTCATTTTGAGCGTTACAACTAGAGGAAGGCACTGCGAGAAATGTGGGTGTGGTATGAGGAATGTGTCTTAAGAAATAGAGAATATATTCGTCTACAATGATTTCTGGATGTAATTTCAAAGATCTTAACAAATATAAGCTTACAAATTAGATGTTTGTAACAACAGTTTTAACAAATTTATTATTAACTTTTTTAAGTAGCTTCCAATAGTATTTATTTAATAATAAAACATCTAAGATTTCAATTTAAAAATCAATTTAAAAAATAAAAAATATTTTAAATAATTAATGGTATTTTTTAACATAACTTTCAAGTTCTTAATATATCTTTAATGTGTTTCTTAACTAAATTTTAAACCAGATAAATGTATTAAGTTGTATGTATTTTATGTATTTTTTTAAATCTTAAAAAAATTTTTCACAAAATCTTTATCTATAACTCACGTATTAATAAAAGAAACTTTGAACCAGAAAATATATAGTATATTTTAACGGAATCTTCTAAATAATTAATTAATTTAAAAATTAAGCTTATAAATATTCATAAAAACACAATTTACTGTCAATTATTACAAAGTCCTACGAAATTCATGGTTGAAAATACTTTCTTTATATTTAATTTATTTTAAAATTAAATTTTTTAACCGAAAGTAAATAATCAATAATATTTTAATATTTATAAGTATTAATTATAAAATGTATATAAAGTAAAACTCAACAGCCTTGCTTTAATTAGACTTAAACCCCATTTTCTTGTCTTTCAATTATATTCCTTAATATAATATTTATTTATTTAACCAATTAAATATCACCTTAAATTAAATATCCATAAATATAGTAGTTTTCCCGCAGTGCCTGGCCAGAGTGCAAACGTGGCGTATACGCAATATTTGCCGTAATTTACACCAGCCAAAGGCGAGAGCTAAGCAGGGCTGCCTGCTTGCTGCTGGCTGCTGAGATGGCACATGGCTAAAAGGCAGCATGTCTTGCATTTAAAAAAAAATATACCGAAAGCAGCAACAAACATTGTCTGCCAATGTCACCATCTCTGTATCTTTGTGTGTTTGTGTTGGTGCTACAAGTTGATCAAATGGCCACCGGATGTTGAGCACAGAGAGAAAGAGCGGGCAGACAACCGGAAGGCAGGCTCAAATATACTTTGGCCCAGCTTTAGTCACATTTTTGCAGGTTTTTGCATAAGCCTGGCCAATTTCCATCTGGATTACAATTCATTCCTTGTGGCTAAAGGCCAACTTTAAAGTGCGAGCGACACCAAGCAGCACCCACCGCCCAGCGAACGCATTAGAATGCCAAGAAGTTTGCCACAGAGGCGTGTGCGTGTTTCCCTAGCTTTTCCTTTGCCACACGAAAAACTCCTCTCGGCTAAGGCAAAACCGGAAAAGATGATTAATTCAAAGTTATTAGAAACATGACTGAAATTTATAATGTGCACAGATCAAGGCGAGTGAGAGCAGCCGACAGAGCTGGCTTCCTGGCAAAGGTGAAAGGCGAGACAAAAATAGATCTATAGAGAGGCAAATGAGTTTTTGGTTTGAATACTACGGGTTCAGGTGCCGAGAAGTATGCAATCGAATTGGTGTAGGAGGTGTTAGGATCTGTAATTTATCTGATTTCATCAAATAAATAATAATTTCAAGTAAATAAACTAAAGAAATAATTAATATAGAAATAATTAATAGTAGATATTCTAGAAAATATGAATAGATATTTATATTTGTTGATATAAAACGTAAATACTTAAATTAAAGTATTAAAAATGTCATAAAGAATTTGTTATGACTTCTAAAAATTGTAAGTCAAAGTTGGAAAAATTAAAAAAAAATATATTATGGTATATAAAAATATATTTTAATTATTTTAAATAATTTCTTTAAAAATTATTTCGAAATTTTATTGCCCAAAAATAGCATTCCTTCACAAAAACAAATCTCAACTTTAGACACTTGGTTGTTCATTATTTATTTAACTGGAAAATATCATTGCATTTTCCTTTAGCTTTCCCTACACACACACACACACACACCGAACTCACATACACCACACACTCACACACATAAGCTTATCAGCAACCGAAGCAGCAGGAAGTGGAAAAGGGAGAGGCAAGACCGCAAAATGCGGTTGAGCTGCAGAACCATTAATTTGTTTGTTGCCTGCTTTGGCCCCCCGGAAAGGTTACGAATGGTGGGGAGAGGGGCGCAATCCTTAGACAATTTGAAATTAATATTTAAATGGCTATGCAAATTCAGTGGCAGCTGAAAATGAGCAAGTGCCTGTGGAAATTGCTGCGGTCGCCAAGGAAGGAAACTATTTTCAACTTCACTGGGCAGCGCGTCTTTTCTTCTCCCTCTTGCTTTTCCCTTCTCTATTTATTTTTTCCATTTTTGTTTTTTTGATAAGCCAACCAGTCAGAATTTGAATGAATGCTGGGAAATAAGTAAAAGCGAAAGGAAAATGGCTTTGAACTGGAAATAAGGGAAGAAAAGAAAATAATTAAAAGTGTTTTTTCAGCTGGATTCAGGAAATGGTGGATAAAAATAATATTTATTGGAGGTTTTAGAAGATGTTTTCTTCATATTTTAATGTCAAAGTGAAAATGCATATTATCAATTTGGGTATTTTCAATATTTCAAATAAACAATTATTAATAATTATAATAGTTAATAAATTACAATATAGGATTTTATATTTAAATAATTTTCTTCCCAATGAATTTCAGTTTTTTAAATACTTAAAACTCATTTATAAATGCATTTATTTCATATATAATGCTTAATAATCTTGAAATTTCCCCTTAAGGAAAATGTTACAAAAATACTGGGAACAGCATCTCTGAAAACTGCACTCACACAGCACACTTTCCACTCCATTTCGCTCAGCAAGCTTGCCTCTTAAGAGCTTTTCGCCAAGAGTAAGAGAGTGAGCCGGAAAAGAGATGCCGGAGAGCTTTACAACACTTGCGAGAGAGTGGCATAACAACTGCTCAAGTGCCTGTTTGTGTTTGTTGTTGCTGTTGCACTTTGGGGTAAACAACATATGGCAAAATATGGAAACAGACGGCTGAAACTGAATTTCTCAAATATTGATATTTGCACGGCCAAAGCAAAAAGTATACAAATATTGCAAAACATATAAATTAACACAATCCGGCCTTAGTTTTTGAGTAATTATTGCATAAATAGGGGAACAAAAAAAAACTCTTTCACTTTCACTTGGCCAGAGAGAGAGAGAGAGCAGAGAGAGCAGAGAAACGGAAGTCTCTCTTGAGCTTGGGGCTTCATTTCCTCGCTTTTATTTCCTGCATTAACAGGTCTGTTAGCTTACATTTCCTGGAATGTTAGTTGGGTGCGAAGATACCGGTATTTCCGAACCCCCCAATATTTTTGAAGGAGCCGAGCGAGTTGAGTTAGAACCGAAGGGAAAGCCGAGCTCGGAGCTCTAGGCTCGTTGAGTGCAAACTGCAATTCTGCGCCCGCTGCGACGCCGGCGTCGAGTGCAACTATTGGCTTTGGCCTCGTGTCTTCGGCAGCTCGAGTTCTTCGAGCGAGTTCTTGGTGGAGGAGCCTCAGTTTAAGCCCCAGCTGCTGCTGCTGCTGCTGCTGCAACTAGCAATCCGCCCAAGAAGCGCACTGCGACTGCAAGTGCCGCCCGCTTCTGCCGCCGCTTTCAGCGATAAAAATTGCGATTCCGAAACGAATTCCGAGACCGATTCGCCGTAGACCGATTCTGCCTTCAGTCTCCAGCCGACTTCCTCTACGTGCGGTACTCAGTCGTTCCACAAGTTCGTAGAATTAGAGTTCGTCGCCAGCCAAGGGCAACGTTTGTCGCGCTTGCAGTTTGCAGTTTCGCTCAGCTTCTCTCAGTCGGGATTAATACGCCTCTATAGTTATATATCCTTTATCCTTTGTCCATAATTCTGACCCCCACTTCCTCCTCGCCTCTAAGTTGCGCGCGCGTTTTTCCAGCTCGCGATCTTTTGCCCCGATCGGTCTTTTATAACGAAAATTCGGAAATAAACTCCAAGTGAACAAAACAAAAAAGGACTCAGCTCCTGTGGACTTTGAAGTGCATAAAAAATAATGTAAAAGGAAGATATTGTGTGACAAGCTCAAGAAACAGACAACATTAAGCTAATCTTCAGAAAGACTAAAGAGGTATAGATGCAAGTTTTGGATATATATACAAAATTATAATTCAATATCAATGTCAAAGTAGAAATAAAAAAGAAAGTGTGCAGTCGATCTATATTCTTTATTATTAATTAATGATCTTCAATATTTTTTAATAGATTTAATTTGTTAAGAAATTCTGAATTATAGTTTGATTAAGTTCTATTTAAAATATCGGAATCATAATGAAAAAATATATATGTTATATATTTTAAAATTAATAAATTAAATCTTTTTAAGTATAATTAATGTATTATTAAATGAAAAGAACAAATGAAATTTTTATTTATTCAGAAAATTATTCTTTTATAAAATATTTAAACTATTCCAGAATTAAAATTGTTACATAAAATTAACCAAAACCTGATAAAAGAATATTTCTTTGCATTAAAAATATTTATTGAAAATTATAAATATTTTGTTGTTAGTTAATAAAAACTCTAACAAGCTATAAAAATTTATAGAACTCAATTTGGTACTCACAAAGTTTAAGAATTAAAAATTTAAGTTATAAAATTAATATTTATACTAAATAATAGTCAAGAATAATGTGAAAAAAACAACTTAAAATAGTTTCATTATTATATTTATATTTAATATTTTGCTTTAAATTTGTTGACGAAATAAAAATATATTTTATGACAATTTAAAATAAATGTATTAATTTTAAAAATTATTGAAATATTCATAAATATTGTAAACTCATTTGTTATTATATACTTCAATTTACTTTTAATTTTTTTGTTTCTAAAATATTTTAAACTATTATTACTTCAATAAAGCAAATTTTATTTACACTTCAACTATAATGGCTTCGTTTCATTTGATTTTAAAGCATTTCAATTTTGACTTTTGGTTATTTTTGGAAATTCTTCCTGATTAGCTAAGTTGCTGTGAGGCAGCTGAAAATTTACATTGGGTTTTGTCTTTAATTTATTGGAAGCTGCTCGGCAACAAAGGAAGTTGCTGCTGCCGTTTCGTTGCCCTCTCAAAACAAATTCCAAACTATGTTGCAGGACACCAACGTCATAATCGTTATCCTGACAGTCATCATTATCATCTTCATCATAGGGATGGTCGTGGCAAGGGAGTGTTGGTTGTATTTTGGTACCAAATATCGTAACCGAAACCACAACATTCGACGTCAATCAGCAAAGCAGATTTCAATAGCTGTCCCAGAGTCTACGAGTTCCTATATATATATGTATATATATATGTATATAGAGTTGTTGCTGTTCTGCTGCAGTTGCTACAGTTGTTGTCGAACAACATTCGCATTGCCCTCGGCCAGATGTTGGTCCACCCCGCAATTTTCCGGCTGCTCCTATGCCCCCGGTGGCTTTCCTCCTTCTCACAGCTTTCTCGGTTCTCATCTCGGCAACTTCCAGCTGTGCCGAGCTGTTTCCGTTCATTGGCAGTAGTAGATTGGCCCATAAAGTTGCCAGTTGTTTGTTGCTAGTTGCATCTTGGCCATCTCAGTGTCAGTCTCAGATTTGCTGGCTTTTTCCTTAGACTTTTTGCAGCAACGGTTTTGGCCTAAACAATCAACCTAGTCTAAATTGGAATTGTCCTGCTGCTTTTGCTGCTTTTGCAGTTTTTCGTGCGGTAAAAATTTAATTGATTGAAGCTAATTAATTATAACCCACAGAGTCGTGGTTTTTTATTAATAAATGTATTAATTTTTGCAGGGTTTTTCTTATATTTTTGTAAAATTTTAATATATATATATATAATATATAATAATAAACAGAAACTGGTCTACAATTTTAAAAGTATTTATTCCCAATTAATCGTAGTTTAAGTTAGTGTATGATTGACTCCATATTTTCTTGAACTATTCGTGTATTCAAGTAAACTTTCTAGCTAACAAATTGCACCTTTACTTTATTTAATGACTTTACATCCTCTGAAGTTGATTAATTCTATTTAAACGGTTTTCAATCAAAACTTCCCTTTCTATCACCACTTTAAATGGCTATTTTTTTGAACGACTTGCCATAAATCGAACTATTTTAATTACAAATTCACACCTCGATGGGAGTTTGCATTTAAACTGTCTGCGAGCTTCTCGTTTTCGCGACTGAACGGCTTTACTTTTTTCCTTTTCTTGCCACAACTTTATCTTATATAAATCTATCCTGTTAACCGATTTGTTTTTGTGTTTTTTTTTTTATACGGCCTTTAGTCGTGGTCACTAAGTCGTAAAGTAAGCCAGCTGAGAAACTGACAGATGACAACGTCGGGAGTTGATAGGAGACCTGTCCCACGACTCCGTCGGGTATTTCATTAATTGCAGACACTAAAATGTTTATGGCAACGCCATCGCCTTCCCAGCGAAAACTGCCTCACATGTGTCCAGAAGACGTGGCCTTTGGCAATGCTTTAGTGTCGAATATCAAGTGATTTTCCTGTTTATCACTCGACTCGTTACCACACACTAAATCCGCCCTCCTGTCGGTGAAGAGTGAGGAAAGTGCAACGGGACACCCTCCTGTGCGGTACATATTGATGCGGATGGTGAAATATGATTCGCACACTTGACTTGGCCAACATGACGACTAGAAAGTTGTTGGCCTTTTATTATTATTTAATCCCTAGTGCGAAAGTGCAACCTAAAACCGAGTAATGAAACTGTGCAGCGATCAGGGCAATAAAATGCAGACAACTATTAAATAATTTACAGTCTTACAGATATAACTTATTTTTTAAATAATATCCCATAAAGATTTTGGGATTTCCAAAAAAAAACTAAAGAAAAGAAGGGAGAAAGTTTTTTAATGGTTTTATTTTTAACATTTTTAGTAAGTAGTAAGGGGTAACTATTAATTTATATTACAAAACAAAGTTATAAAACTTTAGATGCTAGGTAAAAGCTTCCTCAAAAGTTAAGAGAAAACATTAAAAACGTTTGATATTTATTAAATATTTTTAAACCATTTTAAAGGCCTAAAAAACCACGAAATCTTTTATCAGGAAATTTGATTATATATTTGCATAGGCGCCTCAAGGCTTTCAAATAAAATGTTTATTTTCGCATCAATTACTTAATTTCTATGTGCAATTTAGACAACTGGAATTTATTCGTGGCACTCAATAACTGCCGCCAATTTGAAAATGCTTTCTTTAATCAAAACTGAAATCATTAAATCGATATCTTTATGTGTTCGTTCAGGCTATTGAAGGATTATTTTGCTACTTTTAGCCTCGTCATCGCGGCAAGCAGTTCCTGTTAATTTATTTTCATAACCGCAACTCTCGACGGGCGTTAACCGAAGCATTTAGGCCGATTGTACATATAACTGGCAATCTGTCAACGTGTCTACCGATCGACGACTCTGCGGCGGCTGAAACTGCAACCGAAACAGCTTCGCTGGCAGCTAATAGGGAAATAATTAATTTCCACTTTGATGTGTGTTATGCATTTTGAGCCAAGTCAGTAATTAATTCGGCAGCTGCCTGACAGCTTTTGTGCCTCGCCGAAGCTGGTTACCCGCTCTCATTTCCTTATTCTTTTCGCTGGCCCAGTTTCCTACTAGTGTCTCCTCTGATGCATCTACCTGCTTACTCTACTTACAGCTTCCTTTTACGTTACGCCAACGCAGCCGACTCCGCGTCTCTTTGCCTTCTATTGCCCAGGTGAGTTGAACAAAGGTACCTGATTAGTGGAAAACATTCAGCGGAGCATTCATTGGGAAAAGGTTGAGGGAAAAGGCGAAAAGAAATCGGCTAAAGGGGAGGCATTGCAAGGCACTATGCGCTTTTATGATAAATGATTTGTGCGATTTGTGTGCATTCGTTTGAGTTTTATAGACGTTTCATTACCAGTTCAGTTCTCCCCCCGCGCATCGTAAAAAACTGATTCCCACAGAATCAAATGCAACTGCACGGAAAATTGCCCCTCCTGCATTCAGGACCCAAGTTTCAGGTTTCAGACTACTGGATTGAGGATTCAGGAAGCTATTTGCATGGATTTTTAGCACCCAACGATTTGGCTTTTAATGCATCGCAGAAGTAGTTCTATGCACAAAGTTGCCATTCAAACGGCATTGATGGGATTGATCTTGCAACTTTGCAGCATGCAAAGTGCTCTCTTCGATTGGCAATTAAATTAAAGGAAAATTGAATTTCACAATGGGTAAACAAAATAAAAGTATAACATTGCTATTAACTAATTACAACTTTAAGTTAAATATATTTAAAATGCATAAGTTTCCAAGAAACTCCTCCCATTATCCCTTGAGAGACGCGTTTGAAATCTATTGACTTGCTGACCACCTGAGAGGTGTTGACTGGCAACCGAATTCCCAGCTTCCTCACCACTCGAGCCAAGGAATCAAAAGTCTCTCCAGGGTCCTGGCAAGTGTTTTCACCCCCAGGAACGCACACAAAAGGGGTTCGGGGGTTCACTCTCATTCCTGGGAGAAAATCACGGGACAACAAAGCCGTCACAGCGAGTATCGTGTTATCCTCTTTGCAAAGGACATGCCTCTGTCCTTTCAATGGCTTTAAAATGCAGCAATTAAACCGCAATTTCTATAAAAATACGAAAAGAAAACCAGCCGAGGGCAAGGGGCACAACAATTACGAGATCCATTTAACTTTGGCAGGATGCGAAGAATGCGACACATGTCGCTAAAACTCGACGGGGAGTCAACAAAACTGGCGACACGCCGACTGAACTCATGAGAGGACGACCCAGGGCACATCCACATTCGCATTCACATTCGCATTCATGTCCTGGCCGCGTTCAAAAGTCAGCAAACACAGGATAAAATAAAATCATATGAGGAGCGGGCAAGGAAACTTTGCGTCGTCGTCGCTAAAAGTGCACAAATCTTGCCTTGGCAAGCATTGCAAAATATGAACCAGAGAAGTGCACAGGGAAAATTAAGATATATCTTTAATTTAGAAAGGGAGTATTAATATTAAAAAAAAAATATTTTCTTATTAAATGAATTACAATTATGGGTAAACCTATTTTTAAGCAACCCAGCAGACAAAGAGCGGACTTAGTGTGGATCAGAAAAAGAAAGAACGATAGAAAGAAAGAAGAAAGACAAAGAATCGAACTTTCCGCATAAGTTTCGCTAAATGCTCAAAAACGAACCCGCAAACGCACGAATAGTGAATAAGTATCGCAAATTCTCAGGATTATACCCGATAATGATGTCGTAAAAGGTCCGCAATTGAAATCTCATTCGGATTCTGATAATTATAGCATTATCTGCCATAAAACCCATGACAGGTGTTTAACTTTATTATCGTTTATGAGCCGGAATCGGACGTTTTGTCGCTTGAAACCCGCAAAACTCTCGTTTTCAATATCATAAACCACCGTTTTTGTCGGCTGGGAAAAATCAAACTTTAACTTTTCGTTGTATCTTTTATTTTGTTCTTTTTTATTTATCTTTTATTTTGTTTATTTTTATTTATTCTTAGACTTGTTGCCTACATTTTTCTCAGTGACCTAAGACGACAGTGGCAGCATCAGACAATCAGCACAGGATGTTTTTGCGCTCATTATGCGCCAGCTGCAGCTGCAGAAAATGTTTGCCTCAGCTTCTCTCTTTCTGTGTGTCTGTATCCTTTTGTTGATCCCTCACATAAACATTGGACCAAAGAAGCTGCTGGAAAGAGGCCACACTTTATACTCTTTTTAAAGGGAAAATACAAAGAGAAGAATCTAATAATTTTTAAAATTTTATTAAATGTTTATACATTTTTTCTCAAAACAAGTTTATAGTTTATCTTTAAAATTACATCATAATTCCTATACAACAATTAAACCAAAAAAACAATGATATTTTTAAAGTGGCTAACAAAGTTGTTTTATTGATTCGCCGTTTATAAACCAGTCTCCGTATCAGTTTTAAACCGTAAAAACTTGGCTACTGCTGAAATTGAAGTCTGTAATTAAAAAGCTAATAAACTGGAAATCGTATTGATTTTGATTTTATATAATTTTCAAAGTACCCTGCAGGCTTAAAGCTAAGGCAAAATACAAAAGGACAATATTTACTATCTTTTCCTTACTAAAAATAAATCATTACTCGATTTTAATTTAAAAAAAAATGTATTTTAAACAAGTATTTTAACATATTTAGCACTTTGAGAAAGGTAACCCGTTCAAAAAAGAGTATGCTATTTAGACCCCTCCACAGATAAAGATGTCTATTCTAGGCTTTGTGTCAGGAGGAGAGTTTGTAAATAAATAAAAGTGATGCATGTGTCCCCCTGCTCGTTGTGAGTGTGTTTTATTCGCAGGTACGAGTTCGGGTGGGAGATGTGTGTAATTGAGTTTCACTTCGTCTGACATTGACTTTATTCAGAGCAACGCCTGTGTTGGCAAGACAAATAACTGAGACAACAGGGACTCCGGCGGGCTTTCGAGAAGGAGATTATGAGGGACTAAGGATGTGCCCTTGTTCAGATCTTATTTGCCAAAGTGCAAGCTGAAGTCAAGGGGGCCTTAATGCACTTACAAATTATGCGAGGCATGACAAGGCAAAGTCAAAGAATTATGATTTGTTACTTAAAAACTATGGATTCAAGCGTATACCTTTTGATATTATATTACCCATAACCTTTGCATACTCATTGACACCTTTTTAAACGATTTGAAAGCATTATATAGCGTATTTTAACCCAACAAAATTCCCACTCAATCTGGCATATTGTTGATAAACCCCCCGACCATTCATTGACATAATTCCTCACCGACATCGACATGCATATTTAGCATCGGCCGCAAATATGACAGGATTAAAGCCATGAAAAGAAGCGCCAGCATAATTGTCAAGTTTTGCAGTCAAATTCAAATGCGATTGGCAAACCCACAACACCCATAAACACACACAAACACACACACACACTCGAATTGAAAATAGGAGAGAGGTGCTAGAAAAGAGCCACAAAATCCACACAATACCAAACACCATTCGAATCGAGGCCGTGACGAGGAGGAGGAGGTGGAGGGGCGGTGCAAAATCCAGCCGGGGAGGTGATATGATGATGAAACATCGGCATTTGCAACGGCAAAATACTGAATAAGTGATTCAATGAAGTGAATCGGTGATTGAATGCCGCAGCAGCAGCAGGCGAGAGGAGGGAAACCCCGAAGGGGTTGCAGATCGGGGACTTTTCCGAAACCTTTTGTAACCGATTTGCCAGCGATTATGGGGCTGCTGAATGCCTTCCCTGGAACGCCTGTATTTAGCACTCTTTTTGGGGTTTCCTTTTAGCCAGGAAATACTCAAGGGAGAAAAAGAAAACCAACTTGGGTGTGCCAGGTGAAAAATGTTTGGGTTCTCTCTGCCAGTTTGCTATGAATGAGTTGCATTTGAACTAAATTTATATTTAGTTTTGTTTCCGATGACTAATTAAACTAGTTCATCTCATTTTTTTACACTTTTTACCCTATTCAAACTTTTGAGAGGTATCCCTCTTTCGTTTCAAATACCTCTGCAATTGTTTGACACTCGCCTTTTGTCTTATTTTTGGTGTTTGCCATTTGATGTTTGGCTTTGGGATTAGTCGCCTTTTTTTGGTGTCGGTCTGTGCCTAATTTCGGAGACCATTTCGCATCGCTAATGCCTGCCACCAGTCGCATGAGTTCGCGTCAGTTGGCAACAGCAGCAGTTCAGGAGTTTTGGCGTCAGTGGCTGTGGCAGTGGCAGCGGCAGCTTGGCCAACATGCCAGCCCCCCTTAGCCAGAGGTCCCTTCGGTCTCCCCTCTCTCTTTGGCTCGCTGTCATGTCGCTGCATTCACTCGTGCATACATGAAAGTCAATTAAGCGTATTAAGTGTGTATGTGTGCATGAACATGCCCCTGTGTGTGTCTCGTCCTGCCTCCATGCTACCCTTTCTCCTTTCTCCTCTCCCCAATCTCCGTTCTCCACTCCCCAGTTCCGCTTCTCCATTTCCCTTTCCCCCGTATCGCGCTTATCATGACATTTCTTGGCATCGCCATCAAACAACAATCTCCTCCTCCTACTCCTTCCATATCCTCCCCCCCGTTCCGGCCAACTTGCAACCCTTTGCCGGGATTTCGGATCTCTGTCGTTTCGATTTCTGTGTGAATTGTTTGCGGCTGATTGCGGTTCTTAATTTGCTTAAAGATATACCAGCAGCAAAGGGCTGGGTTTGGTATGTAAAGGGGTGGATTTTTCGGAATTTCGTTACGAAAAGTTGAGTAAATTGTAGAGTTCGGTTGGAAAACTGCAGCGAATTTACAGTGAAACGATCTGAGTATAAATGTATTTAAATATTAAATCTTAAGACAGCTATTATCTTTCAAGCTAAAATAATAGATTGGGTTTCCTTTCCCAAATTCGCCTTAAATTGCTCATTGATCTTGCTTGACTCTCTCTTGCCTGCACTGTGAACAAAAGATTGTTGTGTTGGGCAAATATTTACAAATTCTCATTAGGTTGGTTTGCTTTTCAAACAGCAACTCCATTAACATATCCCACTGGCACTCGTCCTGTTTCCACTGCTTCTTGCCGTTGAGCAGAAGACACAAAATTACGCATACGCAATGTGGTACGGGGGAGCAGGAGCAGGAGCATCAGCAGGACTGTTGCATTCGGCAAAGTGCAGAGGATAAGCTGAGCACACACACACATAGCCAGGAGCAGGGCACATGTGAGTCTCCTTTTGGAGTGTTAATTGTCGTATGCAAATTTTTGCGCATGCACAAAATGTAACAAAACACGATTTTGAAAGATGCAAATTGGGTGTTGTTACTGCTGCTCCAGCTCCTGCTCCTGCTGCTGCTGCTGCTCCTTCTGCCATGGTGCGAGGCGGGTGAAGTGTCAAAATAAGCTTTAAATTACGACACCCTTCAGCCGCTCTCCTTCCTGATCCTGCTGCTGCAGACGTGCGATGTAATTTGCAACTGACAAGAGTGAAAGTTATGCGAAGGGCAGCACAAAAAGTGTCAGGATCTGGCCCAGGGAGCTCGGGTGAGCTCGGGGTGCAAATCCAGCAGGACCAGTTGAGGGGAGTGGATGGGTGATTTGCCAGGACATGCAGTGGCTTCGGTTCGGTTCGGTTCGTTTTTAGCTGCCAGGGACAGCCGCATGCGTGATTGTGACATTTGATTAGGTTGCCTTTGTCGAAATGTTAATTTGTCTATTGAAGGTGAGTCCTGGCCGGCAACCAGCAGCAGACAGGACTCTTGCCGGGGACACATTTATCGCTCTAAAACCGACTGCCTCCAAATTGTGGCATATTGTTGGTGGCCAAAGGGGGAAAACAATGCCTGCACTTGACTGCATCTGCAGCTCCGGATAATTATCGATTCAAAACCGGGCCCAAGATCGCATAACTTAGCCAGCCAAAATGGCTGTCAAATTCACCCCGGCGTCAGTTTCAAATTGAGACAAATTTTGTCAGACCCCCTGGAATCCCCCGGAATTTACACAAGGCCATCTCACTTATTAAACAATTGACACAAAAGACACAAACGCATAATTGCCGTATAATAATCATAATCCCCACAAAGCAAACTGCCAGCTTGTCCACTAATTAAGAAGACAAACTCCGGAGACTGTGTGTGTGTGTGTGGATTTTTGAAGTGAACTATTTGGGCAGGACTTGTGCCAATATACCTAACTTAGTTTCGGCGTCTTCTTAATAATGCAAGTCCTAGTCCTGCCAGCCTGCTTCTTCTCTCCTTCCCCCGCTGTCTTCTTGTGGCTTTTGGGCCGACAAGGAGGAGTTCTTCATTTGGTATTCAAATGACTCAGTTGGCTCTAATAGATACCCGGTTTTAAGCTGGTTTCTGGGGCTCTGTTTGCGAATGATTAACAGAATAGAAGTTAAGTGAATAGAAGGGGTATTTAAGTTGATCAGAGGGGATTCAATTATAGTTGAAATCAATTAGAGATAAGTTGAGGCATAAGGTGTTGAAATGGGTGAATATATAGTCAAACGGAGATATTTTTCTGTATTTTTCAAACTAGAAATAGGTAAGTTATATATTATTTAAATGTTAAAGTAGTATCAATGAATTCGATATCAATTTCCATAAATTTTACTTTATATTTCAATTAACAACTTAACGTTTATGGTTCTATATGAATATTATAAAATAATTACCTGGCTTAACAGTAACTTGACTGAAACCTTAAATGGCTTCGATCATTAAAAGGCCATAAACTCAACCATTTCAAATTCCCTGAAATCCCCAGAAGCCAAAACACATCCGTTTATGGCCGATCTCCCACCACGAACCTATATCTCTCCCTCTATTTTTTTCTATCTCACACAAAGTGTCAAGTGTTTGAGTGGCATATTCGCTACCCCTTCCTTTAAAACACACACAAAAAATACAAAATGGTAGTCTGACATGAAAAAAAAGGGCCAGGAAGCCAAACAGCCGGCATTTCTACGTGCCAGACATTCAAACCGCACACCCCAGTCCCGGTCCCGGTCCCGGTCCCAATCCCTCTTACGCGGGCCTCACTGTGCACATTTCCAGCTCAATTGCGCGCTCAATGAATAATTTAGTTGAAAATTTCAGCGCACTTTTTGTCATATTGTATGCGAGTGAGTGCAGCAAACTCTCTCCAACCAGCCCGAAAAATCCACACACCACTCCGGGCCATTCAGTCATAAAATTTATGCGTTTTCCCCCACACTTTATATGGCGACGATGAAAAAGAAAAAAAAAATACACACACGAATCGCCTCGCGCAACAGTTGAAAATGTTCTAAACTCAAACTCCCGGGAGTCCTGGAAAAGAGGATTGCACCATGTCTGGGTCGTAAATAAATTTTGTGTGATATTTTGTGGAAAAATGTTCAAAAATTACGATTATATTTTTGTTCCGTTCGATTTAATTGGGGTTTTTTGCACAACAAAACATTTAATTTCTAAAAGCTATTCTCTCACATCTTAGTACAAAGTGCAAATCCCTGTTAAACTGTTTAATCTCACATTAAATCCTGGAAAAAAGAGACATCCTGATGCCGGATCAATTTGCTCTCAGGCTGACAGATTGAAAGACCAAGTGTGTGAGATATGGCCTGGGATCTAATGGGAGCAATGGCAATACTCATAATTCCGAGTGGAAAATGTGGAAAACTCATTTATCAAATGGCCGGAGCCCCGTCTGACCCAAAGGCTTGCTGGCCACTGAAAAAAAAAGAAAAAGAGAGATGAAAAAAGTGCAACAAAAATTCGGTAGAAGGCGAAGAAAAGCCAAGGCAAGGCTGATGATGAGCCAGGGCGGCGGAGAGAACGCTGGGAACGCACTCATAAATCATAAAATTCCAAGCCCTTCGTCGTCATCTATATAATCTTGGCCAAGGCTCGTGGCTAGTGAAAGGTATCCGGGCATTTTCCCGGCTATGATGCTGCAATTTGTAGCTGGTAAAGTGTGAAATTGCGTTGGCAACGCGAATTGTTTGATTTTTTTTTCAAAATTCCCACCAGATTTTGGTTCTTTAAAGTTTTGTGACCATCTTTAAGGAAAGTAAATCCACAAATAAATCAATTAGGCCAGCTAAAGGACCGATTCCATTTAAACTCGTCCTGCAGCAAGTGTTGTCCTGTGGCAGAAATGCCAGACATGCTGGCTAATTGATATAAACGACTGTCTCCTACGGTTGGTAATACAAAATGCCAACAAAAAAATAAAGGTAATGGAAGCGTTTACTGCGAAAAGGTCTTGGCTGCTGTTCTTTTTTATTAAAATTTATGCCTGACGCCGGATGAAAGTTGCATTTTTTCCAGCACTCTAGCAGTCTCAGGAAGTCCTACCTACCTTCAAGTGTTGGGTCTAGGGAAATTTCGCACATCCATCCTGGCCTAATGCAATTCCACACCATTATTTTCACCTGCCAGCCGTTACGCAGTGCAGAGACCAAGCCAGACTCGATGCGAACCGAAGCCATGAATCGCTCCAACTTTGAAAACCACTGACATGCAACAGAATTTATAATCGCATACGAGGTAACCGTATCCCAGTTGCTCCTGCAACTCCGCTTGTGCCTTCGTATATCATTAGGGGAGGATGGGTTACGAAGGATATTATAACCTGGCTTTTAAGGGAGTTCACTTTATAAGATATTTTGTTTATATTAACTTAACTGATAGTTAAATTTAACTTGAAACTTAACTTATACTTAACTTACAGTTAAAGATTAGACAGTCTTTGAAGAATCTTTACTATTAAAACTACCTTAATTTCATAGTGTTATGTCTCAGGGAGAATAAGTATTAAGCTTTAGCTACTATAACCTAACATTATTGCTAATATTAATTAATCCTTAGTATTATTTCTTATCAACTTATTGCCTTATTAAAGATCATAACCCCTAGTTAGGGTATTAAACCTCACATATTTTGCGTGCGCCAGTTATGAGCATCGTGGGTGTCGCAAAGTGGGCGTGTCGATTGCATCATGCCGCACACGCAAACGTTGTGAAAGAGATAGGTGGTAGGGGACAGAGAAGGAGGGGCAGAGAGAAGGCGGGGGAGAGAGAAAGTGAGAGGAGGACGGATCCACAGCCTGCCTGGGCATCGTTCACCGGTGTCGGCTGCAAAAGTGCGTGTCTCGATTTCTACATAATTAAACTACGTCAGCTTGCCCATAGCCAGGCTACCTACCTACCGTCCATCCCAGCACACCTTTCTCTAACCCCCAACTCGCTCTCTCGCCCACTTCGCGCCATTTACCACTTCCGGCTTGCACCAGTTCAAAAACACAGTTTGCCTTGGGTTTAGCCGGCTGTGGGTTCGGTTCAGTTAGCCTTGCCAAGGATCGTATGCGTTTCGGACTCCGGATTCTGCTGGACAACTTTGGCGCCGAAAGTTTTTAATGCACGTGCCCTGGCAAAGGACGTGGGCGCGTTAATGGGGTGGGGTTTTAGAGGGCGACGTTGCAGGTTGACTTTGGAATCGATCAGGCGACATAGGTGTCGTATTGATGTCAAGATAAACTTGGGAAAATTAGTAGGAAGTATCTAAGGGAGTTATTAAAACAACTCTAGGAGACTTTAAGACCTTTCTCTTTTGGCTAAGACATGATTTGTGGGGTTGAAATAGCAAGTTTTCAATAAAAATGAGGCCGGATTCTTCGGGAAAATGTATTTTGGTTCTTGATCCTGCGATTTGTTAACATTTTGTCGGCTGTATCGTAGAGAAAGAAAACAATTTTTTATTACAAATAATACTTTACATTGGGTCTTAAGTCTAGTAAATATTTTTCCATAATATTTAAGCATAAGTATTATTATTATTTCTAAGGGTTGTTAAAGAAAGATAAACACTTATGTTTGAACATCAAAAATGTCATTACATACTTAAGACTTTAAATTTACCACCGATTTCTGTAGTACCTAGATAAGCGCCTAAATTTCTAAATATTAAATCTCAAGTCCTAGAAGAATGATTATTTAATTTCTCACCCATTTTCACCAACCAAAACACCAATTAGACGCATTTGTGAGGTGCACACTTAGCCAGGAGTTCTGTGTGTGTGCGGGTATGTGTGGGCGGCGTCTGGCTCGTTTGCACGAAAATTTGCTGGAATTATTTCGAGCAGTTCTAAATTTCGCAATAACGAGCCGCATTTGACGGGCATACAAATTGCAATTGCCCCCCTTTTACACCCAGCATCATCTGGGCCTTGGCTTTCAGAGGGTGTGTGTGTGTGTGTGTGTGCAAAGTTGTTCCTTCGATGGGAGGCAAGTTTTCCTTGAAGGATACTACATAATTAAATAGTTGGAGCGGGCCACATGCAAGGCAGCAACAAATGGGATTACAACAATTTAAGTTGCGCCATCTTTGGCAAAGATTTGGCCAAAACTCAAGTGGGAAAATATTTGTGCAAAGTTCTCCTACTTTCTTTCTTTTTTCTTTCTGTTTTCTTCTGTTTTCCGTGTCCTGTCTTTCGGGTGTTTTCCTTGGCTTTCTCTCTCTCTTTTTATGCTGTGGCAATCTTTTTGATTTAGCTGCGGAGCCATTAACACGGATTGATTGCCCCCAAGGACAAAAGACGGCAAGTGGCTTAAAGGACAAGCGTCAAGCGTTGCTCTGGGCAAGGACATCGCTCGTGGGTGGCCCGCCAATGGGTGGTAATTCCCAGTAAATGGACCGGGAGATGGGGAGCAGGCATGGGGTTAGATGGATGGCAGGGGATAGATGGGTGTGCGTGCAAAGAAATTGAAAAGTGGCTGCTGCCTGTCGACGTCTCTCCCTCTCCCTTTCTCTATGTCACCCAATTTTTTGCCCTTTGGCTTTCGGCAATTGATTCGAGTTTGATTTTTCCACGTTTTTCCACTGGGCTTCTTGGCTGTCGTAGCAGATCGCTTTACGGTTTGCCAGTCACTCAACTGTCTATGGAGATTAATTGCGAGTAATGTCATTAAAAAGGGAAATGTTGAGATCGAACAAAATGGGTTAATAATATCTAAGCCAAAGAGTGTTACGCCCAAATCAGAACTCTATGCCTCTGCTTTTAATCTATGAATTAATTTGTAACTTAACTTAACCCCTGGTTAAATTTTTACCTAAAAATAAACCCAATTTTTTAGCTGCCTCCACAATTATAAAAACAAAAACTTCTCTCGTGACGGAAATCGCTTCACAGCTAGGCCATAAAATGGCAAGCCATTTTCTAGGAGTCGAAGAAGGCCCGCCCGGGCAGAAAATTATCGATTAAACAGGCTCAGAACAACCAAAAGTATCCTTCTACCCCAACCCCCACTATCTCAGGCGCTGCCCCCTCTGCCCACACATGCTAATAAGAAAAGCTTTGTTGCGCATTTCCTTCCGGTTACGTGGCCAGGACGTTGAGGCGCATTTGCGAAATTGAAGGCGATGTGGCAGCGCCAGCGAAATTGCGGGCAAGCCTTAAAAACGTAAATTGAAAACTTTGTCGGTCGGTTTGGTCGCTTCCTGGCCTTCTTGGCCCCAAAGTATGCTATACAGTATATATAAAAACATATATACACTGGGTATATATGCACACCCGCGTTGTGCGTGCCATGTCAACATAATTCAGCCGCTGATTGAACGGGGCTGCAGGCCATAAAAGCGACAGTAGACGACATAAAACAAGGCACCGTTTTGTCGCGGAAACTTTTGCTATAGTTTTTAAAATCAAATGCCTCATTTGTAGGGCTTGCAGGGGAGTTGAAACACCATCCCTCCCAAACCCTTAAAACCCCTAGAACCCGCAGAGATTAATTTGTTATGGCCATGAAGGAGCGGTGTGGAATTTTTAGCGCAGCACTTAAGGTGCAAAGGAATTTAATTAAATGTTCTTCGCATTGCGAAAGTTTTGCAGGACTGCAGCGACTGCTTCGTTTCAACTCCCAGGATTCCCAGGACAATGCCATCCAGTTGTCAGGCAGCCATTTAGTTGGTCGTCAGAGCCCTTTGCCCTCCAATAAACTAAACAAATTTGCTGAGGTCCCTGGGAGCCTAGACTCTCCTCCTCCAATAAAGGACAACAAAGGCGGCGCAGGAGGGCTAACAAAAGACACTTGTCCTGGCGGGATTCAAAACAAATGCAATAGGTTGAGAGGGAGTGCATATCTATAGTTTTCTGAGGTGTATATATATACCAGTTAAAGATCTAGATTATCTAAAACACCTTCAAACTTACCTTAAATACTCCATAACTGCTGCTAAAACGATGCTTAAAGCATTAGCACATTCTTCTGGCCAACGATTTGAACTCATTTTCGTTTGGCAGGACTTCAAAACGCATTGCTGACCGAACCACATCCGTCATAATCAAACGAGAACCAGACCGGCTTTGACCACAAAGCCTGCCACCTCCCTACCTCGTCCATTCCACCGCTCCTTCGATTGTTCCGCCTCCAACTGACCATCGGACATCGACATCTGCCCGTGCATTTCCCATTCTCCTGCCATTCACAGGCAGCCCAAGCTTAAAGAGTTCATAATCCAAAATGTACACAAAACCAGACGGAGGGAGCTCTTGCCGGTTCCGAGCTGGATTCCGGGAGTCCGGCAGTCCTAGAGTCCAGGAGCTAGTAAAACAAACTGATCAATGGGCTATAATACGGCTGCAGGGGCGGACAAGGACGGGCGGCCAGAGACGGACGGAGCCAGACAGACATATAACATGGACAGCTGGCATGAAAAATTATTTACTGCAAGAAAAATCGCAGACAATGAGCCGGGCTAGAGAAGATTACGTGTTTGGGGTTTTAAATATACAGTAAGAAACCTTATATAAAATATTTTCTAGCTGGAAATATAACAGTCTCGTATTTGATTTATATTTTTATAAAATTCTTCTGATTTCGAGTCAAATTATCACCATAATAGGAGCCTTTTCTCGTGTCACGCACCCATCTTCCTGAGCGGAGGAACCCCTTAGGACATAACGTGAGTGACGACGCATTCAGAGCGGGTTATGTGCACCACCATCATCGAAATCCCGATGCCCAGCCGCATGATGAAGTTGCCAATGCCGGTAGCTGGTAGCTGGGTTGCCGAGCTCTGAGGGATCTGCAATGGGGGGAAAAAGAGGGGAAAACTGGCGTCCGAAGGGCCGAAGCCGAATGCCGATGAGGATGACTGTGCAGGCGACACAATAATGCCGCCATTAATCTTCTGGCACGACTGATTTGTTTGACTTACGGCTCACGGCGACAGGCGGCATTGGGCGGG
This sequence comes from Drosophila kikkawai, assembly GCF_030179895.1. Classification (NCBI taxonomy): domain Eukaryota; kingdom Metazoa; phylum Arthropoda; class Insecta; order Diptera; family Drosophilidae; genus Drosophila; species Drosophila kikkawai. The sequence continues at coordinate 10,071,138 of NC_091729.1, forward strand.
GGGCGGGATGAGACCGTGATGGCTGATGGCCGAGACAGGCCGGCTTTAAGCAGCAACTTGCCAACGCACATTGCAAAATATTTTGTGTAAATCATTTGCGCTCGTCCAGTGCATTATATAAGGCATCCCCCAGAGGAGTCGCGGCCATCAGCACTCACCACTCACCGCTCACAACTCAACACTCGACACTCGACACTCGGCCTGTTTTGACAGTTGTCGCCATGGCACAGCGACAGAGCGTCATTCATAATTTGGCTCTGGTTAATGAAAGGTTTTTCCTTTTTTTCCAAATTTGCTGAAAGCTTAAAACTGCCAGCTATCAGGCAACACTAAACGGAAAAGTTTCTGGCTGGAAATATATAAAGGAAATATTCAAGAGAGAATATAAACTATTTGAAAATATAATAAATAAAATAAATAATAATTTTACAAGACAACTAATCTCTTAAATAACAAACTAATGCATTTTACAGGCTTACTTTTTTTATTTGAACATTTAACCAAGTCTTAAAACACAGATTTTATCTTGTACAATTTTCCCCTGATTTTGCAGACACAATTGGTTGCAATTTACAGATGTTATAACAAATGTCCGTCGTATGTTCAACAATCATTATTTCATGGATATGTGCGTTGTGGCTTTATCTGTAACCGCCGATGAACTATCACTCCGGTCTCTCAATCACTCGGCTTGGGTCTCTGAAATGGACTTGTTCAACTATCCGATTTGCCGGCAAAGGCAAAAAGTGAACTGCGAAAAGCGAAAAGCAAAGCCAATCCCGCTCTTCAAAGACGACCACAAATTACTATCCACTTGAGTGCGAAAATTGCAATGGAAAAGTGTGGAAAAGAAGGGAAAACCCACTAAAGTCAATGAAGCGAACGATTGCTTCTGTGGGTTAGTAAGTGTATTAGAAGGCAATAAAGAAAAGTAAAACTAGGCATAAACTAAGAAAGAAACTTATTACAAACTTTTTATACGAATCGAGACAAAGTTTAAAGAAAAGACCCTCAAATAATGTATTTTAATTTAAATTTTACTGATAATTATGCAAACCTTCAGGTACATTTTAATTATTTACTTACCACACCTGTATAACAATCTCTAGTTCCTACTTGGGCTTGGCTTTTTTTATGCCATAAAATAGGAAAACGCAATTTTGCTTGGGTATTGTGCAAGCTTTTTCTTTGATTAGAAAAACGCCCACTCCGAAAACAATGAAATTTCAATGAGTGCCTGCCAATTTTGAAGGCAATCTTTTTTGCATTTTTATTGTGTACGAGCAACCGACGGATAGCTGTCCAGTTTGAGTTGTGTCGAGTTGAGTGGCCAGGACCAGGAAGCAAATGCCAAAGCCAAAAGACAGACAAGACTCGGTCATTTTATCAAGCCAAAAATCATACAAAATTTGACAGAAAATTACACGACTTAATGCCGCCCACTTGGCTGGAGGCGCGCGGAAAATCCACAGAAGGAAAAGCGAAAACTGAAAAGAGAGCCCCTCGGGCCCCGGGGCTGCAATCGAAATTAGTCAAAAATTTTGACTTGGGTTAGACAAATGGCCAGCGCGAATTTGCACCGAAAAAGTAAAGGAAAAGCAAGACTAGTCAGCGCGGTGGCGATAATTATGAGTAATTTATTTAATGATGATTTGCATTGCGGGCATTGCTGGAAAAACTGTTTTTCACTTGTTTGCCTCTGTTGTTTTTCCATTTTGTTGTTTTTTTTTTTTTGTTGTATTTTGCTGCAGCGGTTTGCGGCTGCTCCTTGATAATTGCAGTTCATTTGCAGTTGTGGGTCGCTTGATATATGGCCAAAAACTGTGACTGAGTTTTTCGCCGCTCGTTTGTCGTGCATTTTTTAATAGCGGCCATCAATTAAGCTCAGCGAATGCACATTGCAAACACACACAACAGGATTCAATATTAATACGCTCCGTTCCCTTGTCCCCCTCTGGGCCAGACACACCTAATAGTCCAAGTGACCGTAAGACGTAAAACTTTTAACGACTCAAACAGCCAACAGAAGAGACCACCAAGTCGCCAAGCCAAAGACCAAAGTGCCGAGAAACGCGTAAACAAAGTGCACAAAAATCAACAGGGTCATAGGTTACGCCCATAAAACAGATACATGGCAAATAAATTTGTTAAAAAAAAGAAAACTGAAGAAAAGTGAAAGATAAGTGGATAGTTTTGCATAACGGATAATATCTTTTGGGGAATTGAGATGAAGTTTAATGTGCTTGGCGTGTTTTAAACGTATTAATATAAATATTAGCTAGCTTTGGTAATATTTCATTTAGATAATGATGTGTTTAAAATCTGAAAATAAATCTTGTGAATCTTGCTTTAAAAAACGTTTCTTCTTTCTTTTTGTGGAATTTTATTTGCTTAACTATTATCTCTCTTAATAATTTAGTTAAACTTCAGCAGAGATAAAAGCTAATTACCTGTCTTAAGTTATTATGTACTTTTTGTAAATGTCTAAATAAACATTAGGACACCTGCTAGTTACTAAAATCACTTAAAAAGCCCACATTTCCTGTCATAATAACTTAACCCACTTCAGCAGTTTACCCTTTGGGCAATTTATAGCCCTTAAATTGGTTAGTTAAACACTTAATCTCCCGATCATTCTTAATTTTAAGTTCACATGGCAATTCCATTTGCCAAACAATTGCCTCCTGCTGTTTGCCCTTGAAACGGGTATCCATGGTTAGAAGGAAAATGGGGGGGAAAACACAAGCTAAGTTTCAATCAGCCGAGTGCAACAAACTACTAAACAAATGACAACAACAACGACGACGACGAGTGTTGTTTTGTGGAAAAAGATTTTCAACCTCCATATCTCTCTAGCTCGCTTTAGTTTGCTTCCTTTATTTGTTGTTTAGATTTTCCTGCGTTTGTTTGCAGCAAATTGAACATTTTCATTAGATTTTCTTTTTCGCATCGACGTGATGGTGGAAAGCCCTGCCCGGCTGGCACATTCAATTGTTATGCCCAGGAGAGTGATTCAATTGAATTTGTTTGTTTCAGTATCCGGTTCATTTATTTGCAAAGGCGAATGAATAACAGCACCAGCCACCATATATGTGTACCTTCTCACCCACTCGCCAAAATCTTTCATGTGTAATTTGAACTTTGCTCAACTTCCGGTCAAACGGTGGGGTATTTTCCCCACCCTAATAACATATGCCAGGTACTATTGTTCGTGAGCGCAGGTCCAAGTAGTTCTTATATATTTCAGGTGTGTGCTCCTGAAAGTTTTTCCCTGAAAGTTTTTCCCCGGGGACCTCTTAAGATTTCATTGTGTAAATTTACTGCGGCCTTCTTTTCCCGCCTGTGACGGTGACTGTTCCTGTGCCTGTGCTGAAAAACAATGAAGGAAGTCCTGAAAACGATGCAAAATTCAAATCGCGAACTGCTTAAAAATGAACAACAAATGAAATTCCCATAGGTGGCAGAAGTTTGCCGCGTTTTCTGGCATTTAAATGGCAACGGTGGCGTATACGCAACGTCGCAACGAGAAAATCTCTCCTCAGCTGCGCCACCGAAAAACTTTTCCCAGCATTCTGCAGCATCCTTCGTGTCGCTGCTCCTGCAGCTTTCACCTGCTTTTGTGTCTGCAAACGGGCAACATTTAATGTCATGTTTGTAAGTTTCTAGACGATGCCAACATGTTACTTTTTGGCCCGTACCGCCCCGACCCGCCCCGGTGATTCCATCTTCCTAACGTCTTGGTCCTTGGTCGTCCTCTTTCGCTCTTCCGGGTTGGCGGCAGAAAGTCACTTTCTGGCATTTTCACGCCACCCGAAAATGTATGAGGTGCCTGGGGTTCAGCTTCTAATTCGCCATCAAGCATGGCTTTAAGAATCTGTCCAAAAATTATATAATTAATAGATGAAAGGGAAATAGTATCCTTTACTGGGGTTTACCTTAATTAATCCGCCTTTAAGTCAACAAGAGGAAACTATTTCAAAGCCGACATAACACAAGTTCATCTGAAATTTGCCTACAATGGCATTATAAACAATTCATAGACATATGCAAACACCCACACAACTGGGAAGATTATGTCGGAGACAATCGGATTAATATCAGACAAGAACCGCTCTGAGGCAGGGCAACATCAATGGGACGACAAATTGTAATGAAAATGGCTTCCAGAGGGGGCAATTACGGGTGGTGGAAAAAGGATTGCAATTGTTTTGTTGTCCCAGCTAATAACGTTGATCTGATTAGCCAAAGATGCCTGCGATTTCAGCCGCGAGCAGACTCTACAATTAAATCAGGGAAACGGCTAAACGACTGCCAGACAAATAAGTCGACTTACTTGACTTTGCCCTGCGCTCATTAACTCTGGGACCCCCGCCACCCGAATATGTGTCAAAAGTTCCCCATTTGAAGTAATTAAATTTAAATTGAATTCAGCCAGCAACTCTGGGTAGGCAAAAAAAAATTAATAAAGGCAAAGGCAGGAAACTTTTTTAATCCTTTGCTCATTTGTTTTTCTTTACTTTCCTTTTTTTTCGGTGCGTGAAGTGGGTGGTTTTTTTCGGAGATTGGTATGGGGTTTCCCTCTCTCTCTGTCTCACTCTGCATTTCCGTGTTATTAAAACTTTGAATGGAAAACTTTACTGCGTAATGGGTCTGAATGGAAGGAAATATGCAGCAGCCACTGCACTTCAATAAAACTGTTTTATTTAATTATAAAAATGGAGAAGAGGTAATGTTATGAGCAGGATTTTGGTACAATAAGTAAGGAACTATCTTACTAAAGAACCTAAATCAGCTTCTTTTTGAAATAGATATAAAAATGTACAATTAAGTTAGAGTAGTAAATTAATGATCACTTTTCTTAGTAACTCACACTCACCATTAGCATGACTTTAACACTTGGCGGAATGGTCCAGAGCTCAGTTATCGTTGGTCATAAAATGTGAGCGCTCGAAATGAAGCCATAGAATGCTGGTAAATGGCAGCAAGGCAGTTGCGGAAACCGCCAATGGGTTATATGAGTGTCGCACACAACTCTTTCGGGCTCCACCAAGCCAGATCCAGCTCTAATCGCTACCGATATACCGATGAACCCTCCCCGGCCCTGCCCGACCATGTCCCGGCAATATTCCGCTGTTTTCCATGCCCACTCGCATGTTGCATCCGCTGGCGCATTGACTTTCATGTCGCGCCCCTCGGCAAATGAGTCACAATTAAAACCGATCCATATCAGAATCGAAATGGAGTAGTCGACACACCTGATGTCCATTGAAAGGGTTAACGGATTAATATATTTGCGGTAATAAATAGAATTTAAGGACTTTGAATTCTGACAACCAAAATTAGCGAGAATAATCTGTGGATCATTGCATACTTTTGGGCTGTTTGTTGATTTTCTTCTTAATATTAATATTCTCTGCATTCTAAAATTTATATATAAATATATAAATATACCTCTGTCCACTATTTATTACATTTTTAGTATTTGGTAAACAAACAAATGACACCGACTATAATTATCTATACATCATTGCATACTTTTGGGCGAATTTATATTTCTTGCGAAATACTGGTTCCAATCCAAGTAATCTTATTTATTTTATCAAAATAATTAAAATTATTTTAAGCAGAACAAATACGTGGACAGGGAATTTCATATACACCAATCCGTACTTCCCATTTAACCAACATCCCCGCCCTGCCTAATGGGTAATGGGTAGCGAAAGACTTACCTTACTGGAAAGCGAAAGCGAAATTGTTATTGCAACATGCAACCGCAACTGGCAGAGCAACAACAGCAACTAAAGCATTAACCACTATGTGGCTGCGTCGTCTCGCAATAATTGTGAGCAAATATTACATGAAAGCGCAGAGTCTGGGCCAGGCGCGGAGGGGCTGGCCGAGATTGGCGGGGCAAACGGCACATTATCGTGGCAGGCGATGACGATAACCACAACAACAAGGCAACATCATAATTATCGACCCGAGCCCCTCGCGACTCCAGCACCTCCCCCCATTGATGCCAAAAGCGCGTTTATTATGTGAAAAGAAACCCAAGATAAAATATTGAATTCAAGCAAAAACAAAATTCATTTGAGGAAAAGCCGTCAAGGAAATCGAGCAAATGTAAAAAAGAGTGTGTGTGTGTGTGTTTAGGCAAAGCAAAACAAAACAAAAACTAACAAAAAGCGGCCACAAGAAGTTGCTGAAAAAATGTAATATATAACGAACGAATGTTGTTGCCCGACTTCGATACATTTTACTTTATTTAGAGCACGTTTCTGCGGCGAAATGTTACGAAATCATCGCGGAGTTGCAGCCAAACATCAGCCACATCGAGCGGCAAATGCAACTGCAACAATTATAATGCTCACGGAGGCAGCAAGCTACCACATTTTCATTGATAATTAACTAATGCGAAATTTGAAGAAATTGTTTAAGACGATTGCACATGCAATTTAGTAAAGTGAATCAAAGCAGAGAGCATTGTTTCCGCTGCTTTTAGTGGCTTTTAAAGAGTTATATAGATGTGTTTACAGTTGGATTATTCCTAACCATTATTACCTATATTTTCTAGGATTTGTAAATCTATCTCATTGGTGTTCTGATGTCGTCAAAGCAGCCCTTGAGTTAGCCCTTAATTGACACAATTTGACCGCCAATTGAATCCAGTTTTCTGCCAGATTATTATGCCACCGGAGGACAATCAGTTAGAGAGTATAAAAACAACAAGGGAAAGGATAAAGGTCAAAAAACAATCTTTCGACCTCGATTCCAGCTACAAACTGTATGGACCACCAGTGTTCAAATTCCACCTGCAACCTAAGGGCAAGAGTAATGCATTCATTTCCAGGTTAAAAATTTATAGATATATTTACAACTTTGTCATCGTAGCAGTATGAGTTATAAAACCGAAATGTCATGAATTTGGAATGTTTTAAACTAACAATTTGATGGTCCCCCATTTGGCTATAGATTCCAAATGGTTGCCAGGCTTTCTTCCCCTAAGAATTCGCAAACATTACAACAATTAGTGTAGGTGCTTCAGTGTCTCGTGTCGTGTAGATGTATTGATCCTTTGGTGGTTAAAAATTAACGACGGCTACAACTCGCTTGATCGAATCATGGGCCCAGTGTCAGATTCCAAGTGCTTTAGCATCCCGTCCTGCACAACAGCATGAGCTTCGTCAACCTCGCCCTTGTCCTCGGCCTCGTACTCATATTCAGAATCCACCTCGGGGTCCGAATCGATTTCATCTTCCTGCTCCTTAGAATGCTCGTTCTTCAGCAGTTTCTGCTTCCAAGAGGCCGATCCCGCGTGACGCAACTTGACCCACAAGGCTCTAGCTGCATAGGCGGCAACTACGGCAGTGGTGAACCAAGGACTGACAGACATCATGGAGGCTCCACTCTTGGTCGTGGTTGGTGGTGGGGCCGGGGTTTGGGGGGGGCCTTCTGGAGGTGCATCTTCACCCATGTTGACCTGGAACAGGGGAAGGCCGAAGGCGATTAGTAAACCTGTACGATTCCTGGATAATTTACGAGCTAGGACACAAGTCCTGCACACACAGTAGATACTCCCGAGCCTTTGGAAGGCTTCGTGAAAGCAGAAATGTCCCTAGCCAAAGTCAATAATTTCGTAATATTTTCTAAACTTTGTTTACACTTTTATAAACAATTTCTAGATTTTTTTTTTTTTATTATTTTCAGAACTTTTTCACTTACTAGTTTAAAATTCGGCTAAAATATTTATTAATACTTTTTGTGATGTTGCCGGTTGGAGCTGTAGCGTTGGAATGATTCCTAGAGCCGACGAGCTAGGCCAGGTTATGAACTTTTAGACATTCGGCCTGCTGAGATCATAAAAAAATGTATTGAAGGAAGTTAAAAGGGCTGAAAAGAGATATATGTATAGTTCATTCCCTATTAGTATATTTCCTTTTTCTTGTTGTTGGTAATGGTTACATTCAGCGTGCAACGTGGCGTATTAGCAATCCTTATGACGTAAATATTGATCAATGTTCTTTACCACATACATTACAATTAAAGTTGGTAGTCTTCACAATTCCTGATAAGTATTAATAAGTGGATTAATTAGATATTTTTTATAAAATCTTTAATACAAAAATAAGCTAACTGCGGTTTGTTTTTATAAACCATATTTAGTATACCTCTAATACACTGGCATATGTTGAAAAAAAAGTACATTTTGGACTTTGTGATCCATAATACATATATACTTTATTAGCTTTGTGACTTGACGATCAAAAGAATAGGGCTTCTGCAATAAGTTATATTTCAGATGTCCGGCATAATTCACCGCTCCGGAAGACGCTGAGGATGTCGGCTATTTAAATGCGACGTCTGCCTTTCTGTATACACATAGATATATCATTTTTCACCCCTTGGCCCTGCGCTTAAGTGGGCTCTACCAGGCGACTAGCAATTCGTTTTATTTTTGCCCATTTTTTATACCGCCTGCATTGTTAGCCTGCTGCCATTGCTTTGCTCTCTGCTTTTTGGTAGGTTTTTTTTTTAATTTATTTTCTGGCGATTTTATTGTTGCACAAAGTTTCCAATTTCACAACGAAATTGGGGGAAAACTTTATGCCCACGCCCCAAAAGTTTTCGGCCTGGAAAATGCATTAAAACAATGCCCAAATGGGAAAGGGATACGACGAAGTTATTACAGCCTTATAGACATTTTATTTAAGAAAATATAGATATTTAATATAATACTTTATAAAGATCTTTACATCTAAATGATCCTAATCTTTGGTTTATTAGTTTATAAGCACAAGCAAGCTAATTTCTGGTCAGGAATTTAAGAACTTTATTTCCTAGTCCTCACGCACACCTTTTGCGGAGCCATAAAATAACATTGACATCTAGATTTATATATCATCATGCCGACATTCCGCACAGATAACTTTTTTCGGTGATTTTTCCTTATGAACTTTCCCTCCCTAATGTGAGTTTGTTCATATATTTTATTGCGTTCCTTGACTCGTATTTCCCCGCAAATACACAGCACTTTTCGCACGCAGTTTTCCGATTCCTGTTTTCTTTTTTTTTTTTTTGCTTCTACAACCGCCCCCTAGTTTCCTTTCTCATTGTGAATACTTTGGGAGCTTCGCCTTGAAAGCGCCATAAATCTTTTTATGAGTTTAGGTTCTCCCTGAGCAATGAGTTGATTCACCATTTTCGCAGTGATTGTTATTGCGACTGCGACTCCAACGATTGTGACGCATACAAATTTCGATGTTTGCCTCAAAGACTCGCAGATCCTGTCTCTCCCAAACCGCCATGCAATTTTCTTAACACCGATACCCTGGGCCTCATGGGAGATACTCCACTTGTATTTAAATTTCGAATTACTTGAAGAAGAAATCCAGTTCAGTTTTAGGAGATTCCCTCCTTCAGTATATTCCTTAAGAAATTTAACAAAATATTATAATGAATATATTTTAAATGATGGCATAAACCCAGCTTTTACTACAGGATATTCACACAGCTTTCATCTTTATATTTGTTCTTGTTCTGAGCAATTTTCCACATACATTTAGCGGCAGCACGCAACGCCATTTTGGCGACGAATGCCATGAAAACGGAAAATGGCCCAAACACGCGACGTCCCCGGCTGACGGGGAAAAAAAATGGTTCTGGGACGAAAGCCGACTGGCTGGGAATCCTTTCTGCCTTTCTGGTGGCGCCAATGCCAAAAACAACAGTCACTGGGCAACTGGCAACTGACAACAAACTTGGCCATAAGAACTGAGCGCCACAGTTGGTTTGGGTTCGGCATAAGCCAGGCGCCAGCAAAGTTGTAAAATCGGCAAATGGCATATAAAAATTGCTGGAATTGTCGTCACAGTTCCGAGTAGGAGTACGTTTCGGATTTGGATCTGGCTTTTGGCTGCCGCCAGTCAGACTAGTTGCCACTTCCTCATAAATGCACTTGGTTTGAGGTGAGGTGAGGCCCTAACAAATAGGATTGATTAATATATCGTTTTTGGGTCAGCGATAAAAGGATTATAGCAGTTGTTTTTATATAGAATTATATTATGAAATGTTTGTTTTCTTCCCTTTCTATCAAAATAACTTAATCAATTTTAATTTAAGACTCCCAAACTGTCGTAAATCCGAGCATTATGTGTACCCACTGGTGTTCCTTTAATTTGAAACCAGGTGGCTGTTTAAAGCCTTCACGCTGAAGGGCCATGTAATTAAGGTCAACGTGTGACAAAATGTTTGCAGCCTTCCTCATTATTTTCCTTTTCCCGTTTTTTGCGGGCGTGAAAACTTTTATTAATTGTATGACATAAGCCGAGGTTGCCTGGGAATTTGGGGTGAGAGAAAAAAACTGGCACAAATCATTACACACGAGAGCGAGGACACCGCTGACAGCGGCCATTTCACACACACTGGCCCAGAAACCCCACCCACACTCGCACAACAATGCAAATTAGCGTAGCCGTTTTATGCAATGCCATCGAGTCATTAACACATTGACGTCCAGTGTCCCGAGTCCCTTGCCCCGTGTCCCTTGTCCTGTGCCCTGGATCAGAGTTCGCGTGTGCCTGTGTGCGAACGAGCATTAGTGTCATCAGCATTCGTGGCCCGTCACATCAACACCATTTAGCAGTTAGCTGGCAGAGAGGCCCTGAAAGGACCTCGCTCAGGGCTCATCCTTATGCCTTTACATTAATTGAAATTAGCTGACTGACACAGAAAGGAGTCAAGCGATTAATGGGTTTTCAGGGATTTAATGGGTCGCGAGTAACGTCTGACTTGTCTGACTTTTTTCTGATTCCCTCACACGAGTTTGATTAATGGATATTGATTTATTCAGTCGGGAATTGTTTGTAAAATGAAAAGCAAGCCTTGTTATAATGTAAAAATGAAATTACCACCAAACAAGGTTCAAAAATGTCTTAGCTTTGCAGCAGGTTTTCAAATGTTTAATGAAAATGTAGCCTGATTTATTTTAAATAAATGTTTTAATGGTAAAGGTTACCTTAGTAAATAAGTGAAAAAGTAAACTAAACTTCTCTCTGAAAGAAAATTCTGTGACAAATTTATTTAAAGTGACCACAAAGCTGGGAATCATTAATCGAGTTCTTGCAACTGCAAAATTCATATCGAGAGCTGGAACCGCAGTCTTCATGGCAAGTATTTGCCCTGCCTTCAGTCGGAACTCGAGCACATCGTTCTCGTCATCATCATCATCATCATCAGCAGCATCATCATTAGCATCATGAGGTCTCGAGGATGACAAACGACACGAAATATGGAAAAATGAAAGGAAAAATCCGTAGCACCCTCTGCTGCCATCCATCTAACCATCCGAGCAGCCAAGCAGCCATCCAGTTCACAGCCAGCAGCTTAATCCCTGGGATTTGGCATTGCTTTGGATCAGCCAGTGGTTGTGTACATCGAGGACATGTACGGCAAGTGCAGTAGTAGTTCCCTTTCAGGTGGAGGTGGATATGTTTGATGATAACGACGACGAGGACGATGATGATTGCGTTGGCGGTGGCAAGAACGCTTGACAATGACGCCATTGAAAGCACTTTTCCCCAGCATTATGTGGCTGTGTGAATCCGTAGGAGCCAAAGGCAGAATCCTTAGGTCGAGGATTGCTGTGCGGATTGCTTTGGAGGCGTTTTTCGGTGACACCAGAGGGAGGGGCTGCAGCCGTTTTCGGTTTGGCAATCAAAAAGTCATCAAATATGAATTTTACGCTATAATTTTTCACCTGAGCACAGGATCAATCGCCATCCCGCTCCAGCTCCTGCTGCTGCTGCTGCTCCTTCGAATCGTTTAGCTGCCATTTTTATGGCTTTTCTAGCTTGTGCACGCCCTTTGGCACGTCTTTCAACTCAATTGCACTTTTGTGCATTTCTTTAAAAACTTCTGCCATGTCCCGAATATACTGTCTCTCTGTATATGTCATATATTTTATATAGACAGATGGTGGCAGACACATTTGAATTGATGGAAGCGTATCTTGTGGCTTGCCAGCAAAATATGCAATTCAATAAACGCGTGCACATGGTGAATGCTGATTGAAGGCGATTGGGAAAATGATTGGAGAAGTGCCGAAAACTCCAATGAAAACTTTGTGGATCAAGTCAAAGTTTGGACTTTAATCGGTTGGGAATTAAGTCGTGAGATTCCTGGGCTTAACAGGGCTGAATTTTAATTCCAACTTTCAAGTTTGTTTTTTTATTTATTTAAAACAAAACAACTATACTTGTCCTACATTTTATAATAAAATGTAATTAAAATATTAAAATACAATCTTTATACCCCTAAAAACGGTATTATTTATTTTTTAAAACTCCCATATTAAATTCATTCAAAAAGGTAAGTTATACTACTTCCTCGCTTCTCAACTAAATACTCTTATTTATTTTTTGTTCCGCTGCTCGGGGAACTTCTGTGCAAAAATTAAATTAAAGTTTATGCAAGCGTAACGGCAGCCAGCAAAAATCATTTGCCACAAAATCCACTAAAACCCAATTTTGTGCCAACAAATAAAATGAAACACGCACAAACAGCAACAAAGAGCGTGTCCTGGGCGAGAGCATGTGTAGAAATAACAGGGCCAAGAAGGAGAACCAGCCATCCAAGGACCAGACAAGCAGATGCATCCAAGGAAAACGCAGCAAACACAAAAAAAAAGAAACACCAGAACAGCACAGCAGCAGTAAGAGCAACAAAAGCAAAAATCTGCCTCAAGACGTTTGGCAAAAGGAAAAGCATACACTAGGCAAGAATTTGTTTTTTATAGTAGCTTTATATCAGAAATAATTTATATTTTAAGGAAAATCTTAAGCTGAGAATAGCTAAGCAGAAAATTTCGACATAAGAGCAATTATCTAAGCAAAAAATATTTTATTATTTTATTTGCATTGAGTTAATAGGTGCTCTTTAGGCTGAGTTTTGTAACTTTGAGGGCCCCAACCATAAAATATCCCTCGCTTATATTGTAAAAAAGTATTGCATACTTTTCGGTGCCCAAAATAAATATCTTTTAAAATCTCTTTAATAATATTTTCAATTTCGAAACATTTCCAATTTAGATCAAACTGAAAGGCTAATCAAATTTAATACGAAATGCTAGTTTTCGTTCAGTGCACGAAGGTAAAAGGGGGATAGCGATGCGGTTGGCTGGAGTCGGTATTCGGTTTTGTGGTTGTGACGCAGATAAGCAAAAGTTTCATTCAGTTCTTGAGTTGAAGTTGATGCGGAGATGTGAAAATTTTGACCAAGAAGACAGGAGGCAGAGTGGCAACCGAATCAGAACTGAGAAAGCATGTCATTTGGCAACCAGGGCCGCAACATTTTGACGCTTTCAATGTTAGTCAAACTGACGACTTTCGACGAATGATACAACTACTTTCCTAGAGTTAACCCTTATTACTAACGGTCTTCTTTAAGCCCTGTCCACATCCTATCCAATCCGATTTCCTTCCTGCTTCTCAGCTTGCTGTAATTCAAAACGCCTTGGCGCATTTTTCAAATAATTAAATGCTAAACAAGACGAGCAACTGCAAAAAGGGGTAAAAAACGAAAGTTGTCGCGACATCACGAGATACTCCTTCTTTTTCCTCCCCTTTTATCCCCTTTGCCATGGCAAACGACGATGATGATGATGAAAGTCAAGTCAGTCAAGTCGGTGGCAACTTGAAGCCAACTTAGCCAGTCAGCCGAAACTGTTGCCCGGCCAAAAAGGTAAGCTGCAACGCCAGCCCAGATAAACCTTTATCAAAAGCTGCACACCCCTCGTGATTATCTTTCCAAGTCAGTTGCCGTAAGGCGACACTTTTAGTGCACTCTCTTCCGTGTGACAGTTCGCAAACGACAATGGCACAAACGAACAAACGGGCAAACATAAAAAAAAAGGAGCAGGACGAGACTGCTGTCCCTCAGCTGCCAGAGTCCACTGCTTTGACATTTGCCACCTGCAACATTTCTTTCTCGCTTTTCATCTTTGTTTGGTGGAAAAAGTTCTACAAGTTATCGCGGACTTTGGCATTGAATATGGTCTTTTTTTTGAAGGGTTTTCACCCAATTTTGAGCTCAGGAAACAACAATATGGCTTAAGAAAGATCTCAGTTACCTATTAAGGCAGTTTTTTTCATATTTCTCACTCACTCATATTTCATATAAGTTCATTTCAAACATTTCTGATACATAATCCTCAGCAATTTGGTTATTTCTTCCCTGTATTATTATTCATCGGTCTAGCTCGGTGTGTTTCAGAATTGAGTTCCCTTGCTCCTTGGCAGAAATTACGCATACGCCACGATGTCCGGCGGAAAACTCACCTGAGTGACAAATGGCAAACGCTTAATGTCTGAAAAGGGGGAGGATAAAAAGTCATGGAGATAATACATATACACCGTAAAAAAGAATTCATAAAATGTCAATTGTACTATAAAGGAGTAGTACTGATCTCAGCTTACTTTAATGTTTGGGGACGTTTGGGAACTTTTTTAAAGACACACAAACACAGATGTTTCAATATTTGTTTGATATATTTTCAAATTTAAATAAACCAAATAACAACATTGAAATGGTTTAAGGTGTGTGCCCCTCAGTTTTCTATGTCCTGGGATCACTCGAAAACTTTTACGGCTTCCCTCGCCTAGCAGGCAATTGCCGCATTCAAGTATCCTACTTCATTTCACTCATTAAAAGCGGCACACGGGAAGCGGCAAAGGCAATGATGGAATGCCGGCACAATCAGCTAACCAAACTTAACCAGGGAAAGTGCCACCCCGTCCTCCTCCCATCCCAGCCTCTCCTTCCGTTGGCGACACACACACATCCTGGCGTAATGGCTATTAGCGTGATGTAGAGGGAAAGAGAGGAGATGCGGGGACAAGTGCGAATAGGCTCGGGAAAAGCTCTAACGGTATGTGTATCTATTAAAGTATCTGTGGGCAATGTAGCTGCAAAATGGAATTAAAAATTTTAAAATCATTTTCGTAGAATTAGCTTAGTTTTTATACCACATAAAGTTCTTAATTTTCTCAGTTCACCTAATCTTTTAAATAGTTTTTTCACACACAAATTGCATTCATTATTGTTAAATTAGCAAGGATTTGTCACACCTTCGATGACTAAGGCACACCTGATATTTTTTCAGTTGCTATTTTGAACCAGGAACGAAATGATATGCCCGCTTGTCTTGTTCAAAACTTCGGCAGTCTTTATTCTATTGGTTTTGCCACATATGGTGTCCAATGTGGGGTCATTGTCATGTCCCTACGGCTATACGTTGAGAAAATTGCAGTGTCTTCGAGCTGTATACCATGGCGAACAACTACCTGGCCAGATTAGTGTATTACTTGGCATGAAAAGCACTCGCAAACTATACACGCTGCCGCCCGTTACTACTACTACTACTGCTCTGGTATTCGATGATGTTCAGCTATCTCCGGAGGAGGCACTTGAAGCACCTGTACCTATTTTAAACAAAAATTTTGACCCCGAGTAGTTTTAATACGAGACACATATGTGCTAAATATGTAAATAAATGTATTTTTGAAAATCAATTCAGAAAATAAAATCAAATTAATCAAAATGTTATATGTGATGTAAAGCTAAATTAATTTTGTATAAATAAAAACATGAGAAATGCATAAAAATGCAACAAGCACTATGTCTTACTATAAATCTGGATTAGTATATCTTTTTTGGTTATACTTTTGTCAAAACTCACAACAAATTAAGCCCTGTATTTTCTGAAAAAGTATTTTTATACCCTTGCAGGGTATTATAATTTCAGTCAGAAGTTTGCAACGCAGTGAAGGAGACGTTTCCGACCCTATAAAGTATATATATTCTTGATCAGCATCAACAACCGAGTCGATATAGCCATGTCCGTCTGTCCGTCTGTCCATCTGTCCGTCTGTCCGTCTGTCTGTTTCTACGCAAACTAGTCCCTCAGTTTTAAAGCTATCTGAATGAAACTTTGCATATAGTCTTCTATATACTCTCACTGCTATATATGTCGGAACGGGCCGGATCGGACGACTATATCATATAGCTCCCATACAAATGTTCGATAAATTTGTAGACAAAAAATTATAACTTTGCTGTGTTTCAATATTTTTGCACCATTTTTTAGATATAGTCATATTATATTATTTTTGAATTTTGGTAAAAGTTTTATGAAAATCGGACGACTACATCTTATAGCTGCCATAGGAACGATCAGGATATTAATAGGAGAAAAATTATAACTTCGTTGTTTTTCAACGTATTTTTATCTACTCTGAGATATAAGCTTTTTTTATTATTCTAGAATTTTGGTAAAAATTTTATGAAAATCGGACAACTATATCTTATAGCTGCCATAGAAGCGATAGGTAAATGTATAAAATATGTAAAGCTGGGAATGTAAATCTGTAACTGTCAAACTGTAAACATAATAAGTATAGGTAAAATGTAATGAAACTCTGTTTTTTGAGTGTCTTCAGCATTTAAATCTATAATATAAACATCAAAACCATTCTGCAAGGGTATACAAACTTCGGCGTGCCGAAGTTAGCTTCCTTTCTTGTTTAAGCTTTTTATCAATTTGTAGTGTATCGAATGGATTAGCCTCGAATTAGTAGGAAAGAGTTCCATTCGAAAATCACACAACAAGTATTCAACAACGGTCGATGGATAGTATAAGTGCTTATGATGAAATGAAGTCTCATTTTTATACCCTTTTAGGGTATTTAGAAGTTTAGAAGAAGCTTTATATATTCTTGATCTCTCTAAAGCTCTAGAATTGGTGGGCTAGATCTAGTCGCCTGTTTATGAGCCAAGTTTACTGGGTATTACAATTAATATACATGGTCTCTAGAGGTTTATATTATTAACACCCATATTCGCTTACATTCTCACATTACAAAAGACAACTTAAAGCTGAGAAAACCCGAATTTTACTAATGGCCACCCACTCTTTTGATTTTCCATTGCAGGTACGTTCGCTGATTTGACGACAATGGGGGAAAAGGACACTTGCCAAAACAAATGTCACGTGAGCCACACAAACTTTTCCAGCTTTCCCCGCTCCCGCCACTCTCTATCTCTCTGTAAATCCTGGCCATAGTTTACTTTTTCCTTTGCCGATTCTGGTTCATCATGGCAGCGGGCGCACATATAGAAATATTTGGCTAACCCGACAGCATAATTTTGTTGTTTTTTGTTCGTCTTTCCGTTTTTCCTTGGTTTTTTTTTTTCTTTATTTTTTATCCACAATTTTCTCTCAACCCGATCCGTGATTTGGCAGCCTGAAATCACGTAAGCCGTCGAAGGGGCCAGAAGGGGCGGCAGTTCTTCCGTCATGTGTCTGCGTCTACTTTGCTCTGATTACAAAACCCAACAACAGGTGCACTGAGAAAAGCGTGAATAAACTTAAAACCTATTTAGTTGAATAGTTTAATGTTGAAAATAATGATTAATTTCCAAGATAAGCTTTAGCTTCAAATAGATTTTTATAATTTAACGTTTGTTTTGGTCGTTTAGCTGCTTAATTTACTTACAGAACATTTTGATTCTTATAATTATGCTTAACTAATATTCTAATATTCAAAGAATAAATACCCAAATAAATATGTATATATTTGCAAGTACAACACATTTCTCTACGTGTAGTTGCAAAAACAATTTGGCAGCCGGCTCGCGCGCTTTGTTAACGCCCCAGCGACCCTCGGATTCTTGGGATGTGAATGTGGATGTCGATGTGGATGCGGATACGAGACGCGAGATGCTAGATGCAGTTCAGCCAGTTTTTATACTCCTGAACCTCGTCCTGCACCGCGTCCTGCGCCTCGTCCGCTTTGCCAACTTTGTTTTAAGTGAAAATTGAAACTGAGCTCAGCAACTGTCCGATGGCTTTTTATTTGGTGATTGCTTAGTTGCCGCTGCCTCGTCCCGTCCCAGAAAAAAATCGTGTAACTGAAAACTCAAAGCAAACGAAAAATCTACGTGACACCAATGGAATGCCAGGAAGAACCAGAGATTGCGGGGGAAAGGATACCAAAATCTGTGAAAATAACTAGTGAGGGCTTTCGCCACGATGGGGTTTCTCAAGGTTCGACGGAAGGTTGCTAAAGTTTAGATTTTTTACTAAAACAGGCTGTAATCCTAATAAGAACTTGGAGTTATTTGTGCTTATGATCATGTATTAAAACTTTATTCCCAGGACGCATAGTTGATCAAGTAAAAATATACAAAATACCCACTATTCTTCACTGGCATGAGAGAGCTATATAGCAGTTCTTGAAGTCCTTTACTACAGTGGCGAGCGAAGAGTAGGTGGAGTCTACGGAGACTTCGTGGCTTTCTTGGCGATTCGGCTGTTGAGCTTACCCTTGGGAATCACCGAGTTCCTAGCGGATCTCTTGACAATACGGCGTATAGACTTCATCATCGAAATCGAAGGCTTCGGCTTTTTCTTCTTATGTTTCTTGCAGACTTCGGTATAAGGACAGATGTCCTCGTGGCAAACGGTCAGACTGCATTTGCCGAACTTCGAATTGAAATACCTCACCTTGGCCTCTGTTGTTGAGTTGCACTGTTCGGCAGGCAAGTGACAGATTCGCCGGATTGTCGAGGGCCTCAGGATGTGAGGGCGATAGGATCTCCTGGGAGCAACCACACGGTTCAGCTCTGGTTCCGGCTTCAACGCCTGTTGCTGCTCCTTCGCCACCTGTTGTTGTCTCCACTTTACACGCTTGGCGTTACTATTAACTAGTAGACCGGTCAGAACCGTCTGCATATACAGTATATATTATGATTATGATCAAATCTACCAAACAATGAACTCCCCTAGTCGCAGTCTCACCTGTGGCTTGTTCGTGCGACCCGACATGATTTTCTGCTTTGCAAATCCAAATATAATAGTACATAAAATTATGATTTTTAAACAAAGACTTCTAAAAGTTACGCGCATTGGAAATTTTTCTTAGTAGTTTCGAGAGATTTGAAAGAAATACCTTATTGTTCTGGCGTTTGTATTTGAAATCGTCAAAGCCTGCTTATTCGAAAGGAAAGTATTTGTGAATAAAGAAAATTATTGAGAAGGGCCGCGCTTTAAACGCTTTTCAAAACTCACCGGGTGGAGATCTGGGCAACTCAGACCCTCTGCAACTCGAACTCTCCGCCCCCTTTATTGACTTTCAAGCTCAGTTTACCTTGCCGACGCTGTTTGACTTTGAGCTTGGCCAGAACTTGCTGGCCCCGAAGCTGCTGCTGCTGCTGCAGGCCGGGGCCAGGTTCAACTGCTTGAACCTTCTCCGGAGCAGAGTTACCGGGAAAATGTTTTATGCTGTGCACGGTAAAAATTCACATAATTGCAGTTGGAATTCAACAAACAACAGCAGAAGCGTAAATAGAAAGCGCAAAGTCAACAGAAAAGCGATAGAAGGGGAGGGAAATCCGGGCTGCAAGGGAAAATCTCTAGAAAATCAGGGATAGGAAGGAGCTGCGGATAGAATCAGCAGCGTCACCGCAGCGCAACAACAGCGGCCAATACAAACATACAAACTCACCTTTGACCCTCCACTTCAGGTGCGCCAAGTAATTGCAACTGAAACTGAAACTTGGCCAAGTTGCCAGCGAAACGGATTGCAGCTCAAATTGGACCCGAAGCAGCTGGCAAGGGGGATATATCTATATATAGATGTATGGGTGATATAAAATGGGAGTGGAGGATATACCTAAGACTCAGGACATTCAGCCAACAACACACGATGCAGGTCATTGCGGCTAAATTAAAAGAAATCAACGGGAAAGTTCACCAATATAAGCTGAGATATAATAGGAAAACTACAAAAATAGATGCTGCAGTCTGTCGTTAATGAACATTTTTAAGCTCCAGTTGATTGTTAATTATAATGCCACCATATTCTGTAGCTGGTAACCAGCAGACAAGAACAACCTGATAGAGATTATAAATACATATGGTCAAAAACAATTTTTCGATCTTGGTTCCAACTACTGCACACTATCTTGAGCGTATAAAAACTGCATTTATTCTTTTATTAGTGTTTAAATTCCACCTGCAACCTACGGGCAAGAGTAATGCATTCATTTCCAGGTTAAAAATTTATAGATATATTTACAACTTTGTCATCGTAGCAGTACGAGTTATAAAACCGAAATGTCATGAATTTTGAATGTTTTAAACTAACAATTTGATGGTCCCCCATTTGGCTATAGATTCCAAATGGTTGCCAGGCTTTCTTCCCCTAAGAGTTCGCAAACATTACAACAATTAGTGTAGGTGCTTCAGTGTCTCGTGTCGTGTAGATGTATTGATCCTTTGGTGGTTAAAAATTAACGACGGCTACAACTCGCTTGATCGAATCATGGGCCCAGTGTCAGATTCCAAGTGCTTTAGCATCCCGTCCTGCACAACAGCATGAGCTTCGTCAACCTCGCCCTTGTCCCCGGCCTCGTACTCATATTCAGAATCCACCTCGGGGTCCGAATCGATTTCATCTTCCTGCTCCTTAGAAAGCTCGTTCTTCAGCAGCTTCCGTTTCCCAGAGGCCGATCCCGCGTGACGCAACTTGACCCACAAGGCTCTGGCTGCATAGGCGGCAACTACGGCAGTGGTGAACCAAGGACTGACGGACATCATGGAGGCTCCACTCTTGGTCGTGGTTGGTGGTGCTTCCGGGGCTGGGGGGGGGCCTTCTGGAGGTGCATCTTCTCCCATGTTGACCTGGAACAGGGGAAGGCCGAAGGCGATTAGTAAACCTGGATAATTTACGAGCTAGGACACAAGTCCTGCGCACACAGTAGATACTCCCGAGCCTTTAGAAGGCTTCGTGAGAGCAGAAATGTCCCTAGCCAAAGTGAATAATTTCGTAATATTTTCTAAACTTTGTTTACACTTTTTCAAATAATTTATAGATTTTTCTTTTTGTATTTTCAGCACTTTTTTTTACTTACTAGTTTAAAATTCGGCTAAAATATTCAAAAATACTTTTTGTGATGTTGTCGGTTGGAGCTGTAGCGTTGGAATGATTCCTAGAGCTGACGAGCTAGGCCAGGTTATGAACTTTTAGACATTTAGCCTGCTTAGATCGAAAAAATATTTATAAATTTTCATTATGATAGAAATTAAAGTTACTGATATGATTTATGTGAATTCCGGGACAGTAACAAAAAATCACTCTTAAGCAAACTAATTTAAGCAATTTTTCAGAAGAAAACAAAACACAAAAGACCAAACAAGACAAATCCAACATAAATAAAGCACAGAGTGTCACGCTGGCTGGCGGATGGACAGATGAACAAACAGAGCAAACAAACAAATAAACAAACAACCACTCGACCCACACTCCACACCTGCCACGCCCCCGCATTTTCCGGGCAGCGGCAGGAGCGTCCGCCTGCTTTTAAGCTGCCAAATCCGACAATTAAATTATTGCAAGACAAAACATGCACGGCAAAATATTCAAAGCGCGCCAAAAACAGGATGTAAACAACAACAGCAGCAACACAACGATGACGGAAAACGGGAAAACCTCGGAAAACACACACCCACCATCAACATAAACACAAAAAAGCATAAAAGAAAAGCCAGAACCGAAAACCAAAAATAAAAATACAGAAACAGATTCATCTTTCGCAACAAACAAAAACTTTTTTGGCATAGGAAAATTGCAAATGAAGGTCTACAAAATAAGAAGAGAAAAGAATAGAGCGACATATTTACGGGGTTTCCCCACAATCCCTCCTCCCCAGCCAGATATATTCGCTATATAGCTCAGGGCAATAATTCGAAATTCGATTACCATAACCAAGTACTCGGAAAACACAAACAGTGATCGCAGGGAGCCCAAAACACTCCCAAAAAAAAAAAACAAAGAATGGAAAACTGTGGAAAAACTGATGGTGTGAAATGGGTGAAACCCAACGAAAACGTTCGCTAAAAGGTCACCACATCAGACTGATAACAGCAACAATTACGCATTAAATTAATATTATGTTTTTCAAGTGAAAACAAATTAACTAAGCAATCAATTGAAAACAAATTTCGACCTAATTACTGATTACAACCTAGGATATGCCCATGTTAATTTCATCACAAACTTGTAGGGACTCTCATCGATGATTCATCAATAACACTGACCTGTATGTTGATGAATTACTGATGACAAGTACTGCAGCTCTGCAAAATTGCCCATAAGCCGCAAATGAATCGCATCTCTGACTTGCAATTAAGATAATTATGCAAACTGTAACGTATATCACCCTCAAAAAAGCTGATGGACTATTTTATAGACAAATGCTTCCCCCATCAGTGCGATTTAGTAAGAGAACATGAATAGATTCCATTTCACAAATACATACCTATATGGAGATTTCGTATGGAATAACTGGTACCCAAACTGTTGTGAGTGAAGTTCAAAGGAACTTGAATATGACCAACAGAATAAAGATTTTGGTAAAAACATTACTCCGGTCTAACTATTCTATAACCTTTTTTACTCTGAACCAAAATTCACTACTACGGGTTATCCTTTTTGTGATTTTTTGTGTTTTGAGAGGGAAGAAATGAAAATGGAAAAGGGAAAACAATCTTCATCTGCGTGCAACGGTTATGAATGTTGTCACCAAATTTCGTAGCTCTAGTTCTTATAGTTCCAGAGATGAATTTACACGGGCGGAAAAATGAACTTATAAACAGACTGACATGGCTAAATAATAACCTTGTACTCACCAAGTACCGAGTATTTATTTATTTATTTATCTAAAGCTAACAAATAGTTATAAACTAAAAGCTAACTAAGAGCTGAGGGTGAAGAGCCATAGCAGCTAAGGCCTTTGGCTTGTAGAACCGAGTATAAAAAATAGGGATACAGAGGAAAAGGGATAGATAATCAGGGGTAGGAAGGAACTGTGGATAGAATTAGCAACGTCACAGACAAACTCACCTTTGACCCTCCACTTCAGGTGCGCCAAGTAATTGCAACTGAAACTGAAACTTGGCCAAGTTGCCAGCGAAACGGATTGCAGCTCAAATTGGACCTGAAGCAGCTGGCAAGGGGGATATATCTATATATAAATGTGTGGGGGATATAAAATGGGAGTGGAGGATATACCTAAGATTCAGGACATTCAGCCAACAACACACGATGCAGGTCATTGCAGCTCAATTATGAGAAATCAACGGGAAAGGTCGCCAATATAAGCAGGGATAAGCTATAATAATAGGGGAACTCCAAAAATAGATGCTGCAGTCTGTCGTTGGTTTAATTTTTATTTTTTATTTTGAAAGTTCAATATCTTAAGAATATTGTGTCCAAGTTTTACATCGATCATAGTAAAATTGACGAAGTTATGCGGAGTTGAACGAAGGTCGGTCAGTGTATAATGCATGAGAATCACAAAGTTCAAAGCGCTCTCCTGAAAAATGCCATTTTGAAAATCGGTGTACACGATAACTCAAAATCTACTGAACCAATCGGTTTGAAATTTGGAACATAACTTCTTTAGATAATTCTACAGGTATTCACGTCGAGCTTTTTTTAATTTTTAATTTTCTTATATTATTTAATTAACAAATTAACTTAATTTTTTAGTCAAAAATCGGGGTTTTGACTTCAAATTTTGATAAAAATTAGGGAAAAAATTTTAAAAATAAAAACGCTTCGCGAATACCTCGGGACACTTATCCTTTAACGAATGATGTATAATTTTTGTAGATCGGATGATTCTGTGGACAGTTAGGATGTACACCGCAAACCAACTTTTTTTTGAGACCTCGGGAGATTCCCTATAACTCCTCTACCTCTAAATATTTTTCAATAAAAAATTTATCAAAAACTGTTCAAATGTTGTGTTATTATATGGTATTTAATTCGTTAAGCTTACTTTAGCCGTTTCGCCACAACATTTTATTGAAAAGTGGGCATTTTTGCACCGAATTAACCTTTTAGTCCTAAATTTTCACACTGAAAACCTCCGTCGAGCACAAATAATTTTCGTCTTGTGCAGGTTAAAAATTTAAAGATATATTTACAACTTTGTCATCGTAGCAGTATGAGTTATAAAACCGAAATGTCATGAATTTGGAATGTTTTAAACTAACAATTTGATGGTCCCCCATTTGGCTATAGATTCCAAATGGTTGCCAGGCTTTCTTCCCCTAAGAATTCGCAAACATTACAACAATTAGTGTAGGTGCTTCAGTGTCTCGTGTCGTGTAGATGTATTGATCCTTTGGTGGTTAAAAATTAACGACGGCTACAACTCGCTTGATCGAATCATGGGCCCAGTGTCAGATTCCAAGTGCTTTAGCATCCCGTCCTGCACAACAGCATGAGCTTCGTCAACCTCGCCCTTGTCCCCGGCCTCGTACTCATATTCAGAATCCACCTCGGGGTCCGAATCGATTTCATCTTCCTGCTCCTTAGAAAGCTCGTTCTTCAGCAGCTTCCGTTTCCCAGAGGCCGATCCCGCGTGACGCAACTTGACCCACAAGGCTCTGGCTGCATAGGCGGCAACTACGGCAGTGGTGAACCAAGGACTGACAGACATCATGGAGGCTCCACTCTTGGTCGTGGTTGGTGGTGCTTCCGGGGCTGGGGGGGGGCCTTCTGGAGGTGCATCTTCTCCCATGTTGACCTGGAACAGGGGAAGGCCGAAGGCGATTAGTAAACCTGTACGATTCCTGGATAATTTACGAGCTAGGACGCAAGTGCAGCACACATAGTGGACAATCGCGAGCCTTTGGAAGGCTTCGTGAGAGCAGAAATGTCCCTAGCCAAAGTCAATAATTTCGTAATATTTTCTAAACTTTGTTTACACTTTTTCAAATAATTTATAGATTTTTCTTTTTGTATTATTTTCAGCACTTATTTTCACTTACTAGTTTAAAATTCGGCTAAAATATTCAAAAATACTTTTTGTGATGTTGTCGGTTGGAGCTGTAGCGTTGGAATGATTCCTAGAGCCGACGAGCTAGGCCAGGTTATGAAGTTTCTGACATTCAGCCTGCTGAGATCGGAAAATTAGAGTTACTGAGAAGATTTATGTGAATTCCGGAGGCACTGACAAAAAAAATCACTCTTGGGCAAACTAATTTAAGCAATTTGTCAGAAGAAAACAAAACACAAAAGGCCAAACATCATCAGCAAGCCAAATCCAACATAAATAAAGCACATAGTGTCACGCTGGCTGACAAACAGTGCAAACAAACAAACAAAACACTAGTAACACACTCCACACCTGACACGCCCCCGCATTTTCCGGGCGTCCGCCTGCTTTTAAGCTGCCAAATCCGACAATTAAATTATTGCAAGACAAAACATGCACCGCAAAATATTCAAAGCGCGCCAAAAACAGGATGTAAACAACAACAGCAACAACACGACGATGACGGAAAACAGGAAAAACCTCGGAAAATAAACACAAAAAAGCATGGAAGGAAAGCCAGAACCCAAAACCAAAAATAAAAAATAACAGAAACAGATTCATCTTCCGCAACAAACAAAAACTTTTTTGGCATAGGAAAAGCGCAAAGGAAGGTCTACAAGAAAAAAAAAAAGGATAAAGCGACATATTCACGGGGTTTCCCCACAATCCCTCCTCCCCAGCCAGATATATTCGCTATATAGCTCAGGGCAATAATTCGAAATTCGATTACCATAACCAAGTACTCGGAAAACACAAACAGTGATCGCAGGGAGCCCAACACACTCCCAAAAAAAAAAAACAAAGAATGGAAAACTGTGGAAAAACTGATGGTATGAAATGGGTGAAAAGCGACATACTCGCTGCTGCTGCCCAGGGGCGAAAAAAACTGAAAATGGCGAAAACGTTCGCTAAAAGGTCGCCACATCAGACGGGCAACGGGAGAATATAGCAAAAAAACTAAGAGAAAACGAACAAAACTGCTGGCCCAAAAGCCAAAACGTGAATATATCAGAATTTTTGGGCAAACAAGACTCGCCCGACCACAAACTAGAAAAAATGGTCGTCCTTGCGTTTGCTGAAAAAAGCAAAGAACTCAACTTGAAAACTGCACTGCTTGGCACTGCTTCGGTACTGCTTTAACCTAACCTGTAACCTGTAAACTCAAAAATTTGGGTCCTAAAGAGAGCAGAGTTTGCTTGTAATTAGAAATCGATATGCCGATCAAATCGGGTAGCCCCCTTTCCCTCCACCGATTTCAATTACAGCCAATTAAGCGAAAAAGCGGCAGTGGCAGAGACAAAGAACCTCACTTACAAATGGCAACAGAAAGCCAAAAGATGTTCAGACACACGGACCTAAGGCCATTAGGGTGGTGGCGGAAGGCCACCCACATCCAACCACCCACACACCCATGCAGAGCTGCTGGCATTTTGCACCTTTGGCGAAGGTAAAACTTTTTATCCACTTTTCCACTCGCGCTTTTCCCCCTACGCCCTCTACGAAAATGTTAAAACAAACAAACAAATAAATTAGTGTTCAATCAGCGTAATTTCTTCGACTATGCAGTCTGGCTGCCACGCCTCCCATTTCCCCCAAGGCGGCAGCGGGGCGACTGGGGGGGTGTGGGAAAATCCAGCCAAGCATGTTTGCCTTTTGTCTTAGGGCTTGATATGCGATTGTAACTTGGGTTTCAATTGCAGCGCCCGTTGGGTGGGTGGCTTCTGTGCAAACTTTGCACCCTGCAGTTAGTTGTAAGTAATTAAGCGAGGAAGCAGAGCTCCCTCCGCGGGGTTAACCATGAGGGTGGGCTCCGGGGTGAGGGGTTTAAAACAAACGAAATTTTCGGTAATTTGCTTAATTTGAATTCGAATGGAGAGCGGCGATAGGAATGAAAAATAAGGCGAAGGCAAAGTTTAATTCGAACTAAAGAAATAAGGAATCGAGAGAAAAGGTGCACACGAAATTTAATTAGTAAGAGAAAGGGGGGGGCCACGACTATGGAAATATTCTAGGGTTACGAAATGTTGCATACTTTTGGGAGGAACTTAAATAGTAGATACTGCTGGTGGGATTTAAAGAAGTACAAGATTTAAGAATACAAAAATTATTATAAAAACAAGAAAGGAAGCTAACTTCGGCACGCCGAAGTTTGTATACCCTTGCAGATATTATTTCATTACATTTTACCTATACTTATTATGTTTACAGTTTGACAGTTACAGTTTTGCATTCCCAGCTTTACATTTTCTCTACATCTACCGATCGGTTTATATGGCAGCTATATGATATAGTTGTCCGATTTTTTTGAAATTTATACCAAAATTCTAGAATAATAAAATAAGCTTATACCCCGGAGTAGATGAAAATACGTTGAAAAACAACGAATCTTTAATTTTTTTTTCTATTAATTTCCCGATCGTTCCTATGGCAGCTATAAGATATAGTCGTCCGATTTCCATAAAATTTTTACCAAAATTCTGGAATAATATAAAAAGGCTATATCTCAAAAATGATGCAATAATATTGAAAAACAGCCAAGTTAAAATTTTTTTTCTAAAAATTTAACGAACATTTGTATGGCAGCTATATGATATAGTCGTCCGATCCGGCCCGTTCCGACATATATAGCAGTGAGAGTATATAGAAGACTATATGCAAAGTTTCATTAAGATAGCTTTAAAACTGAGGGACTAGTTTGCGTAGAAACGGACAGACGGACAGACGGACAGACAGACGGACAGACGGACGGACAGACGGACATGGCTAGATCGACTCGGCTGTTGATGCTGATCAAGAATATATATACTTTATAGGGTCGGAAACGTCTCCTTCACTGCGTTGCAAACTTCTGACTGAAATTATAATACCCTGCAAGGGTATAATAAAATAAACAAATAATTAACAAGTTAAGGGATAATTTCAGATTAAAATATTATAAAAATATGCATTCATTTTAAGATTTGTCACTTGTAAAATATATTGTTGATTTTTTTTATATTTATGAGTTTGTTTATGTTTAACATTTGTTTTTTAAGGGTTGTAATATTTTCTGGAATTATTTTTTATATATAAGTATTTATTCTTTTTCCGTTTATAATTATACTATTTAAAAATTAACAAAAATAAAAAAGAAATTAATAAAAGTGATAAAATGAAAATTAAAAATTAAATTAATTATATACAAAAAATTATTAATCAAACAAAAATATTCAAATATTAAACTATTCAATTAATTTTGCATTTCTTAAAAATCAAAAAATTTAAATTCAAATTTACTTAAGTTTCCATTCCTTAACCCTATTATCTACCTTTGAGTTATTTTTTGTCAGCTATCAACTCAAGATAGGCAGCGCCAACAACCCCCATTAAAAGTGGGAACACTTGTTCCGAGACTATCTGGCGCTGGCTCTCAGTCACTCAAGAGCAGCCCCGCTCAGCTGGGTGTTGAGTTGAGTGAAAGATCTCCATTTGTGGGGAGAACTCTGTGCAGGGGAATTCCGAGTGAGTCAACTTTAGTGGCGCCCACGCAGTTTCCAGGGATCCCACTGTTACTCTTTGGGAGTTTCGTAAGAGAGCGGCTGACTCAGGTTGCAACTACGTCATGACGATGATCTGATCTGGAATTCTGATCCCCCACTAGCGCCCTCTCGCTCTGGTTGGCTTTAAACTGGTTTGGCTTTTGGGTTTTCGGCTGGCTAGGTGACTTTTGCTGATTTATGCCAATTTATATGCATTAGCCGGTCTCTTGTTGCGATCGCGTGCGCAGAAATAATAGCGTCTTCTTGTTCTTGCCGTTATTTCTAATTAGATTAGGGTGGGACTTGTTTTCCTGCTTTCGTTCTCGCACTCGCTCTTGCTCTCCGATCTCTCTCTCTCTTTCTGTCTTCCCCGCGAGCCAATGCCAATCCCTTGTTTCCATTCTTGTGGAGCCAGGCGACCTCCTTTTTCTTTTCCTTGCTCTTTTTTATCTTTCCTTTTTCGCTACTGGCTACACCACACACACAGACACACACTGAGGCACACCCAGCAAATGCAAAAGCCTTGAAACTAGTTCTCGAAACGGATCGGAATGGAATGAAACTGGCAAAAGGAGAACCGGGGAACGGAACAAGGAACAAGGCGCAAAAGCAAAGCCAAAAGGTGTAGCAGAAACGAGAAGTAAACTCGTTTCGATGCCGGCTCCCCAAACTGATTTACCTACACTAGTACTACTTCCACTTCACACACTGCTCTCAACTCGAACGCGGCGGCAAATACAGCATCTACACTGGAAAAAGAACAAAGCAAGAAAGAAGGTTCTACAACAGTGAGATCTTTTTTAAGTCAGGATAGTCATAAGTTTAGAAAATTTAAAAAAAATAGGAACAAAATACATGTGTATTTGTTTGGATATAATTTTTTTTTATGTAACTTTTTTTTTTCTTAAGAAATCTGATTTTTTAAACTTATTTCTTCCAATTAAATAATACAAAAAAAATATTTATTAAAAACTATTTTCTATTTAGAAATTTTTTTCCAAGCTTTTATTTATACTTACAATATGTATTAAATAATATTTTAATATCTTGAACAAAAAATACCCATTTATTTTATTTTTATTTAAAAAAAATATTTTTTACCTTTTCTATTTTATTTATAGACCTTAAAACAAAGTTTAGTTCATTAACTTATACAAACTTGTATGAATATTCAAATGGAATTTGTTGTAGTTTTTCCAAAAATTTTTATAGAAATAAAAAATAGATATAGAAAATTTTCAGATAATTCGATTATTTAATTTTGAACAGCGATATTTTATCGATAAGATACAATTTTTTTTCTTTTATAATTTCGGAGCTCTATTTCTGGTTCCATATTCAAGGCTTGCAACTCGACCAGCTTAATCTTTAATATTTTTTTCTCTTAAAAACACGTTAAGCTTACTTGAGAAACTAGCTTCCAGAATCTACGACATTTCTCGCCGTGCAGCGATCTCAAAAACGTTGCTTTTTATGTACTTTAGCCACACTCGGCACAGTCGGCAGTCCGCAGTCCCCACTCCCGAACCCAAACCCAAACCCAATCCCGATCCCGATGCCCTGCATCTCCCGCCGCTATTCCCAAAACTTAAGCTTGGTCAGCGGAGCAGCAGCGGCATCTCTCCGAGCAGCTGAGTCGGCGACGTCTGCGCAACTTTTGATTTTATTTTGCCTGGAACCGGTTTTGCGCTCCACAACTACGTGTATCTTTCGGCTCGCGCTTTGTATCTGCATCTGTGTCTGTGAATGTATCTGAGGCAGACGCAAGCTGCCCACAAGGCTGATGCTGCTGCTGATGCTGCTGCTGCTAAGCAAAGACCCTAGCCGATAAATGTGTTGTTAATGAAGTTTTCAAGATGCTCCGGTGGGCGTTTTTGGGTACCGAGAAAATGAGATGTCATTTGCCGATAACATCTTCCATAAATACAAAGATCTATGGTCTTGCTGCTGTAAAAACTATTTATAATTTTGTGACTAGATAGTTTATCGTTTAAAATTTATGCTGGCAGCAAAGATTTAAATTGAATTAAGGCCGAAATTTTAAAGTTAAGAATACTTTATGAATATTTAAAGGAACTTAAATTTTGACATCTTTGGGGATACTCAAGGATCTTCACTACTTATTGATTGTTGTATGTCTTTTATATTTAATTTCGTTGCTTAAAAAAGTAATTTGTTAAATTGTTATTACAATTTTGTATAGATTTTTATTAAAAAGGGAAATTTTAAGTACCCAAAGCAACTCAATTTATGTATTTTGTAATATTATAAACTCTAAATAAATCTTAAAAAAAAAATAGAATTAATCCATTTAAAAAACCAATCGATCCTCTCATAACAAACCCCTTTTTGTAACCTTATTATTGCCAAAACACAACTCATTACTTGCATTATCCATGCTTACCACTCCCTCAATGGCCCATTGTAACTTTGTAAATTATTGTGAGTACATCATTGGCGGATCGAGAAAACCTTTCACTTGCCCCGTGGCTCCATTACCACTTTTTCTGCCCTCCCCTGCTTGATTTTGCTTTCTTTCGGGTCACTCTACCAAAAACAAAAAAAGAAAGAAAATAAAACTCCAATTTGAAAACGTTTAAATATAGTAAACTCACACACAAACGCCAAAAGAGTGGAAGAGTCTTCTAATAATAAGCCGGGTAAAAGGTGGCCGGGGGAATATGGCGATATATAGTGGAGCTAAAATCATTGCGGGGGCGTTTCTCGATCTGGTCTCGGGGTCGCTCTCTCTTTCTCGACGTTGCCCCCGTCGATTTTTCTTAAGCGGAGAGTGTGTGTGCAGAGAAAGAAATTCGACTACAAATATTAACTATTAATAATATACATGATTTTAGTAGTAAAGATTCTTGGAAAATTTACATTTTTGATCATATGATAATTTTGATAGCTCATTCATTTTTATTAAAATTAACTTGCTATTTAATAAATAGTTTTTCTAAAATAAACTATAACGATAAGCTTTATTTCTTTTTCATTTAAAAAAAGATAAGAAGTCACTCCTTTCTAATTTCCTATTCCATCTAAATTTTAAGAAACATCAAAAAAACCGCTTTAAAATAGGATTAAAATAATTTCCCGTGTGGCTTTCACATGCCGGTTCTCCTTCGGCTTCATTTCTAGTTCTTGCCATCGTTTTTCCATTCACTTTTTATTACAATTAACCTACACACAGCACCCAGTCCAACCTATAGTGCTTGGTTGTTGCTCTGCCGATATTTCTCTCTAATTTTTCCCATATATTTTAATTGCTATGTGGGGGGTGGTGTTAACATGTTTTTCGGTTTGTGATGCCAAAAAAAAAAAAAAATAGAAAGAAATCCAAAGAACGACGAAGAACAAATTTATGACATAGAAATGTCAAGAGTTCTCTGCGGTTCTGCGGGTGTCTGAGTGTATGTGCGTTACATATTTCTATTTCTGGCTCTGGCTCTGGCTCTGCTGGGCCTGCATTCGGATCTTTAGCTATACCGTTATGGATGGGATGCATTTACGTAAATGATTTAGAACATATCGAACGCATTTTGAAGGTGACTTTGACGGGGCCAAGCAAAAGGTGCCCAAGAATAATATAAATCTATAGTGTTGTTGCTTCCAAATAAAAGCACTGAGAAACTTTGATTAGGAAGATGTACTATATATGTTTACAAAAATTGAAGAATTTAATTTATAAATTGGGTTATTCCAAAATTGAAAAATTATAATTAAATGAACTGCAGAAATAAGTCTTAAAAAATTCCTAAAAATGTACAAGATATCATGTATAAGATTTCACCCATTGAAATTAGCTTAAAATATTAAATTATCAAAATAAAATAACAAATTAATAAATTCAATATTCAGAAACATTTGAATATGCGGCATAAAATACCCTTAAACTAAAAAGCCTACGACAATGGAATAGCCGGTAGGCAAAGCATTGCGTTGTGAATCAGTTAATGACCTTGAGAATGCAACTATCAGGGCTGAACTAAATTTTTGAAAAATCTTCAAAAATAAGGTAAAACTTCTATAAATATAAATTATATAATATGAAATAAAAATATATGAATAAATACATTTATGTTCGCTAGAAAGAGAAGGCGTCTAACTACTCCTTTTTTTATATAAAAAATTTCAAGAATATACCAAATAAATAAAAAAAAGTCTATGTCAATATAATTAATTTTTTAAATTGGAATATTTAGAAAATACTATAAATAAATTTTAAATTTAATCAAATTTAAATTAGAGGTTTACGCCGATGGTTAAAGGCATCGGCGGCGGCGTAGAGGTCAAAATGACTCGGCGGCGGCGGCGTAGTAGTCAGAATGAATCGGCGGCGGCGGCGCGTCAAATAAGGCAAAAAGGCCATTTTAATGAGTTATTTTTTTTTTTTTAAGTTTTATAAAGAACAAGGACACTGAAGGCCGCGCTGAAGCTGCGCCGATGCCGCACCAGCGGCGCGCCGCGGCGCGCCGTTGCATTCATAATTTGGCGGCGGCGCGTCAAATAAGGCAAAAATCGGCGGCGGCGGCGGCGTGGCGCGGCGGCGTATATGTCTAATTTAAATTAATTATATAAAAAAAATTAACCATATTATAAATACAAAACCATTAAATTTTCGCTAAACATTAATTTAATTATAGTAAAAATCGATTCTATGCCTTAATTTCTGAATATTAAAATGCTAAAGAAACTAACTTTTACTTTTGACGTTTTTTACGATCCGCAACCTACGCCAAAAAATCAAAAAAATAAACCCGGTGTATTGCTGCTTTTGGCCAAGTTAACCTTTTAGTAGCTATTAGTTGATTGTCAACTCGCCTTCGTTGAACTCATTGTCCCCTTCCGCTCAGCCATCTTCTCTGCCGCAAAGAAAACCCCCCTAAAACCACTCAATATTACACTTAATGAGAAAACTCTTACGCTCTGTGGCGCGCCGCTCTCTTATTTTGGTCACTCACACAGCCAGCAGCGCAAGCAACTCCAGTTGGAATAATCCAATAAGCGTACGCGAGAGCGCAAGAATTGAGTGAGTGAGCAATTCTGCGCTGCTAAAAAGCCATGTTAAAGTTCCCGCTCACTGTAAACGCTCTGCAAGACACTCAATTTTTGAGTTTTGCCAGATAAAATCGTCAAAATTCTGTTAAAACCCTTACGCATAACAGTCGCATTCGCTCTCTTGAGTGGCTTTCCTCTCTTGCTAACCGAAAAACACTCGCGAGTCGCGAACGCTAGATTTTGGAAATCCCCGTTTGCGCTCTACGTTTTGTGCTCATTCGTCTTTTGAAACTCGCACCGAACGAACGGCTTTTCTCCGCTTTTTCCCTTCGCAAAATTCGCTTCGCTCGTGAAAGTCGAGTTGCGCCTGCCGGAGGAAAAATCTAAAGAAAAACCAAAAGATAAAGAAGCAAAACAAAAAATAAAAACACTAACTCAGCTAAAGAGGAAACATTTTTGCACAGTCATCGCAAAAATTAATAATCACAAAGAGATCCAACCATAAACCAATCTGCAAAATCGCAATAAGTGTAACTTAAAAAGCGCGCTAAAATATCGTAAAAAGCAAACCCAAACTTGTATTGAAATTCGGAAGTTTATCGAAATATCGTGAAAGCACGTGTGTGCACGTGTGTGAGTAAAGTGACATCAGTGTGTGCCAGTTGAAAAAAGGAAGAAAAGAAGAAGCAGTTGCAGAGGCAAGAAGTCGTGTCAAGCGAAAGAAAATTACAAGAAATAGTGCAAAAAGAGAAGCCGCAGGGGAATTGTTGTACGGGAAAATTGCAGAGTAAAAAGCTATTGTTTTTTATATTCGCCGGCATCTTAATGACGTCACGTCGCAGCGCTGCCAGCGATAAAAGCAACAAGAGCAACAACAACAGCTACTTCTTCAATATCGCGCGTGTTTAGTTACACATACAAGCACACTCAGCAGCAGAGGCAACAAAAGAGGTTAAAAATACATTTTTTAATTTACCAACAAAACGAAGGAACACAACAAGCAAATACAGCAGCAGCAAGCAACTACAACAACAACAACAAGTCAGCTGGACAACCGAAGGTGTTTATACTAAAAAAACAAAAACAAAGAAACCAACAAAAAATATCGTTGCTTCTTACTCCCTCTCGTCTCCTCTCTGTCACTCTATTTTGGTTATTTTGTTGTCTCTCCTCTTTCGCCAGCGTCTTGAGTTGAGTTAGTTTTTTGTCTGTTATTTTGTTTTTTATCTCCGCCTTATTCTGTGGTTTTGTTTGTTTTTTTGTTGTCGAATTTTCGGTGTTAAGTGAAAAGGCGGAAATTCTCTTTTATGACGGGAAAAATTAACTTTTACAGGGAAAGTTATTCAAAAGAAGTTAGTAGAAAATAAAAGAATGCCAGCAGAAAGTTAAGTAAAATTCCTACAAAGTGCAGAAACCCCATAAAAAATGCAAAAGTGCCAACAGTTAGACTGAAAAAGTGCATTAAAAATATACAAATTGTGTTAAAAGAAGATACAAATATTTAATAGTTATACGAAAAAAGCGGTTTATATTACAAAAATTAAAAAAAAGTTAGTTGAAAAGTATTTAATAAATATTTGTATTACAGAAATTTAATTTTCATAAATATTGGAATTAAATTAAAAAACCTAGTTAGTAATTTGTATGTCATAAATATAAGCAAAAAATAACAAGCAAGGAAAGTTCTTATTAGAGAAAGTATTCGAATTAATGAACTGCAGTTTAATTTTCGAATATGGAAATTCAAAGAGTTAAGTTTTCAAACCATTTTAAAATGTAAAACTTATTTACATTTTAAATTTGTTGGCTAACGAAATTTTAGAATTAACTTTGAGAAGCATCTAAGATATGTGAAAACAAGTTTAGTTGTTGTATTAAGATTTCAAAAATATATATTTTTATATGTTCCTATTATCCAAGACACAGAATTATAAAGAATTTGTGTAAAAATATTTAAAAAATAGTTAAAATTATCTAGCAAAAGTCTTGGGGATTTTTTTTTGAACAATAATAGATATAACTATACTGCTAAATTAACTATACAAAATATTTAAAGATTTATATAAAGTTTATTTTTTTTAGTAGTCAAGAAGTTCTCTTAATAAACATAAATTATCAGAAATTTTAACTAATTAACGATTATAATTCAGAACGTTTAATAACCGTAAAAATTAAAATAAACTATTGCTTAAGCACAAAAAAAAAGTATTTTTTAGGAGTTCCCCGCTTAATCCGTTAAAATAAAATATTTCGTTTATTTGGTTCACTGAAAAGCCTAATGACCGAAAATCAAATTGAAATTGAGGCTAATGAACTGTGAAATAATAATTAAAATTCAACAAATTGCAAACCGAAATTTGTCAGAGTGAAAACGGGAATTGGCATTCCACTTTATTAGGCTTAAAATATAAATTATGCATTATATGAGAAAGGGCCTTAAAGATATATCAGTTATTTAGTCTGCATGCAGTGTTAATTAACTGAAAAAAACAGCAACTTTGGCAAGTCGTGTTGAAATATATTGCTAATTTAGCAATTTTTATTCTAATGCCGGGCCAGGGCTAGGCGAAATAAATAAATAAATCTGAGCCAAGCGATTTTTAACAGTACATCTCAGTAGTATTAGTACAACGTGATAATAAATAGAAACAATAAAATTAATCAGCCAACTCAGTAAATGTTTTGAAATCTTATTTAATGGCAACACAAAACAGACATAATTCTTTAATCTAAAACAATTACTGTGCTTATTTAATTACTTAACTCAAGTCTGTCGCCAATTTAATTTAATTTGATTTTATTTCCAATCAAGCTCGTGAAACGCACTGTACCCGCACAACATGCAAAATACATAGACTGAAAAGTCACGTTTTTTTTATGCGATGGTTCTCCACCCAAAACCCCTTACTCTTGCCAAGCCGTTACCATAAAATTTATGTTTATTTCAGTCCGAGTTTCAGTATCGGTTTCAGTCTCGATTTCAGTTGCAAAAAAAGATTGTTATTATAATTTTTCCGATTTGTTTCGTTTTCCTACGCTTGAGATATGCAAATTGAATTAGCTCTGCTAGAAAACAAAAGCAAAAACTTTGACACATTTCGCTTTTTTTTTTTACTTTTAAATGCCATCATCATCATCGACCAAAGTGTCAAAAATTGTGTTGCTGTAAAATGTGAGTCAAAGAAATCGTTTGGAAAATGCCAAAATGAATTGTTATTTCTGTCCATTTGTTCAATACTCTCTGACAAGTCATTCACTTTTACTGCGCCACTCGAAAGACTCAAACTCTAACTCGAATCGAAACCCAAACTAAAGACGCCAAGAAAGAGGGGGATTGGGTTGAAAACTTGAGGACTTTGGGCATGACTAATCGATTCGATTTTTCGCCAAAAGCCATGCGGCAATAGGAAAGATGAAAAAAGAAACGGTCGCTGTGAGAAATATATGTTTGAGTTGTAGTACGAGTGTTTTGTGCCTTAAGCTCTTCTCAATAGGTCGTAAATATCGATAGGAGCACCACGACACACACCCACCGAACATTCGAATGTCGAAAGTGTGGAAAAATCGCTGTTTTTACTTGTTTATTTGTACGCTTCGCGTTTTAAGTTTGATGCGAGATGACAGCACTCAAAAAGGTGTCAGAGTTCAGGCAAAGGGTGTCTAAGGTGCGTTTGAAAAAAATGCATAAGTTCCAAAGCAATGCCCACAATAAAAACTTTTCATTAGCTGTGAAAATATATGAAATTTTGTATTGTCTAGAAATCGATACAGACGGTTTTTCTGAACAAGTAATTAACTTTGTAAACAGCTTACTAACTAAAACTATATGGAACATATTATAATACAGACTTTGAAGTTCAAAAAATACTTCAGATAATGTAATTATTTTAAACAATTTAAGCTAATATCCCTATGATTTGAAAGGAATATAATGATTTTAGGAATACTCTAATTTTTCCAGAAATACTTCCATTGGGTTTCTGTTTTATATCCATATTTTGCATTCTTGTAAACAATTCACTTCCTTTTCAAAGATTTTAGATTTCAATTTCGTTGGGCTCTCGCCTTCATTCTAGTTTTCATCTTTTGTGATATTTTGAAACATGTGCTCGTGTCTTTTTTTCGTCTTCTAAAAATATCTAAAACTTTTCTTCGCCTGCGATGGTTTTTTTTTTTTTTTTTTGCTTTTTTCAATAAGCGCTGAGCAGCTGCGACGCCAGCAGAGGCAGCAAACAAGTCGGGAAGAAAGAAGAAAACAAAAAACAAATCTCTATGTGTGGTTGGAAGAATCGTAAGATTAGGGTGACTCAGTGCCAGCTGGAGTCTGAAATTCTAAAGGTGCTTAAAGTTTCGAATTTTTAGCAAATTTGGTCCGAAAAGTTTGATTTCTTGCAAATTTTGTTTGCCTGATTAGAACATTACGTCAATGTTATCACTTAAACTAGAATCTGTTTCATTTTCCCTATAAATTGGTTTATGTGCAAGTCTAGGAGTCGTATTTTTTTTTAAAAGTATAGTTTGTTTTTGGAAAAATTCCTTTTCAATTTATTTTACACCTAATTTGCCTTCTAATATGGCTTCTTCAATTATATAGAGCTGGCGTACCCTAACATAATTCTCTTAGCACATGCCAAAAACACACAACCAGCCACACAACCGAATTGAAAAAGAAATTTCGAACGTGTTTCGTTGGTTGTTGATGTTGTACCTCCTAGCATCCGAGTATCTGTGGCATCTCCCATAACAAGCGACAGCTGCCGCACATTTTGGATGTATCTTTTTGGATGTATCTGCAGCTGTGCATCCACACGCACACACAGAAAGATGAGAAAGCCCCAATAGCAGCAGTCGAAAAACCTCTCTCCCCATTTTGGCAGCATTTTGGAAGTGCTGCAAGCAGTCCAAAAATAAGTTCCTTTTATTTTTCCCTTCAACAATATATGTATATATGTTTTTTTTGTCTGTGAGAGCAAACAACAAAGTTCTTACACTTTTGCATAATAATGAAAAATATAATATTAGCGTAGAGATGCAAAACTTAAGCGATAGTATCGGTTGTCTTTTTAAAAAAAGGTTTTTATTATGTTCTAAAATTTATTTCATTATTTTTAATGCTATTTTAGATTATATAAATCTTGTTTTGCTTGTCTACACCATCGATTTTGTCACCAGCTCTACAGCGGCCTGCTTAACCCTTCGACTGGCCCTTGGTCCAACGCACAATTGAGATCAATTGAAGGCAGAATTGATTGTTTAACCTTTTGGGGAAAGAGCGAGAGACTGTGCGGCTTTCGAGGCGTGTCTGCAATGTGATTATGTGCACACAAATTAGTTCAAAGATTAACTCAATTCTCATTTGTGAATTGTGCATTTTTGTGAGGAATTTTGAATTTTATAAATATCGCTCTCCCGCTCTCCGGCGTCTATTTTCGGTTCCAAAAAGAGCAAAATATAAACATTAAATTAATTGGGCACAGAAATCTATGAAAATTTGTTGGGCATTTAGTGGCTCTGACTCTCCTTCATCGTGTTCAACGCCTCGATGTGTTTGCCTTTGTATTTGAATTTCAATTTTGTGTGGCGCTCTCGTATTTTCAAGATAAGCAAAAGTTTACGAATATGCCAAAAAATAGTATATGAGAGCGATGGAGAGCAGCGCTCTCATTTATGAATTTTTGTTTTTGATTTCCCTCGTTCGCTTTTATTTTTTCGGCCTCTTCTTTCAGTGTTATATGTATATACACACATTATATAGCTTTCCGACCTCTGACGTAATTAGTGATGATCGCGTTTTACGTCTAAAGAAATTGATTTGTCTGGGTGAACGAAAATTTGAATATGAATTCGGTAGATAGAGAGAAACGTGACAAAGAGCTTTGAATTTGATTTGAAACAAGTCGAGATCACTAGGGACTAGGGCAAGGTTTTCAAAGAAAATGAAAGCCTGAGATTAAAGTTAATGGTTTTTCCATAAAGTTGATTTCCAAGGTCTATACTTAAATTGCTTTGAATTGGGTAATCTCCCAGAGCTAGAGTAATGAAAATATTGATCTTTGATCTTTTAAAAAAGGGAATAATATTTTCTGTATTCACGGAAACTTGACTTATGAAGCCATGAAATCCGATCGCTCTTCTTCCCTTTTAAATTCATTTATTCACGCTTTCGGCACGCTTCGTTTTCATCCGCTTTCCCATTAGTCATAGCCATAGGACCATATATAGATCGATCTGCAGATCTTTTCAGCACCCATTCGAAAGCTTTGCCAAATTATACACAGACACCAAATAAGGGACAGTAGCCTGAAAAATGCAATCCGCAGTGAATATGAATGTATCACTTCTTTTATCTAAGCAGCAACTTTCGAAAGAGATTTCACAAAGGAGAAAAAAAACACTAATAGCTGTCAATGAAATCAGTCAGCGAGTCAAGAAACATTAAAAGAGCAGAGAAAAGATAAACATTTGCGGCCCACGCATCGTGTACTGCCAAATTAATTAACCAAGTCAAGATGGATGACAATGAGAATTAATTAGGCAAGCCAAAACTCAATGTTTGGAGTAGTTTTTGGCCGAAAGAATAAAATAGAGCCATCTGCGACCCACCTGCATGACATAATCCCGAGCCAAACGATCATTTAGCCGATTGCCATTTATGGCTGACATTTAAGTCTTACCATCTTTTGGCGGTGTTTTCGGTTATGGTTCGCTTGTGGACGGGAAAGTTTCCTGTTTCCAACTGCAGTTTCAACTTGAAACACAACATTTTAATAATAGATTTATTTCCGTTCGACTGGGTAATCTTTGGCAAATAACACCAAGTAAATTTGCAAAGTATAAAAAGATCCATCATATTTATATTTTTGCAAATATATATAGATACCTGTGAGTGTGGCCCCCATAACTCTCTTTCTATCTTATCTCATTTATTGATAGCAACCTCCCCGGTTTTCACCTATTTCTTTCACTTTTTTTTATGGCCGCATCGTTAAATATATGTGTCATAGCTGTGGGGTGGGCCCTGGGCTTGTTTTATTTTTCTCCCTGCGGTGTTAGAGGAGCATTGTATAATGTTGCAGAGCCAACGAGCGGTTACTGACCGATGTTTTGCTACGGCTTCGGCTTGCGTAAATGTTTCTTTAAATGCATTAACTTGTCGCCGGCGGGGTGAGAGTTACAAGTCTGCTTTTCGCTGTTGTTTTTGGCCCTCGGAGGCAGTCGCAGCCAACTTGTGTGTGCCCTGGCCTTAGTCATAACTTTGCCCCGTGCGGGTTAACTTCGTGTGTGAGTCGACGGCCGCTCTCGAGTTGATATAGTCGTCGTTCTCGTATACGATTCCCATGAGTCGCGCATATCTAAAAAAAAAGTATTAAATATATACTGCAAATACAGAATATATACAATATACGCTTTAACAGCCAACTGTGAACTGGCAGCGTTGTACACATTTGTTGTATATTCGTCGTCTTATCAGCAAAACACTCTCGATTCGGTATGGGTTCTACGTAATGTGGGGCATGTGTGTTGGGAAATGGATGGCTGGATAAGTTATTGAGAGCGGATAATTGATTGGGACGGAATGACCAGTTCAAATTATGCTAAAAAGTTGAGTTATAAATGTGCTATTCAATATATTTCATTTTCTATGAGTAGTTTTTTAATATGCCAATTTGTGCCTTCTAATCTTATCGAATCTAATCATCCAATAATTGTTTTCTATTACATTTAGTCTCTATTTAGCTTCTTGTCCGTCAGTAGTAAATTATCTGAAGGATTTCATAAAAAAGGGAGTCTAATAAAATTAATAACTCGAATTTGTTAATTAGTTAGACTATCCTATATCTAGATGTAGCTGTTCTTAGAATCTTTACAATTTTGTAGGTGTAAATTAATATTTCCTCTTGCTTTTGACAAGAACTTATAGTAACTTTTTTAATAATTCAACTTGGAAATAACCCCCAGAAGTCGTAAACCCTATTCCAGGTGCAATTAAAATTGCCCCAAAAATTCTTCAGGCAGCACAGCTGCCTTTTCCGTTCTTGTATTGACTCAGCTTGCATAAACACTTATGAAATGTGAACAAATATTTAGTGGACCTGCGATAACTTCGGAAATTAACAGTTTTTCAATCTTCACTCTCTCCTACTGACAGACTGACGGTTTCTCTGATTCTCAGAGTGTTTCTCCAGCTTTTTTTCGGCAAGTTTAACCTTCAAAAACACTTTTTGATACGAAACAGAAACAAAAACCGAAAAAATAAAACTGACAAAAAAAAAAAAAGAAAACAAAACCTACGGACAAAACTTGTTGAACTTGTTTGTCTTTGGGGTCTGGGTCTATATCAATTTGCATCGCTTTTTGTCCGCAGGTTTTATCTCTTTTTCTCTTCTTAATGATTTTTTAATAACCGAAATGTGAGGGTCCTTCTATACATATGTGAGATCGACCGAAGGTTGATTGTAGGTCGGCGGATGCACCAATGCCCGGATTATACTGTATATATCCGCACAGGCAGGAGAACCTTCGATTATTCTTGGCCCAATTTTCACGTCTAAACACTATTCGGAAGTTTATTTTCGTGGCGAGTTTTCCACAGCCGCTTCTGGCCATAAATTTCTCGAACTGCGTCAATGACACGGCTGCTAATTTCTGTTTCTGTTTCGATTTCGGTGCCTGAATCTGTATCTGTTGGTTATAATGGCTTCTATATATTCTATATAGCCTGATGCCCAGCCACGTCCGCCTGTGTGGGCGTTGCGTGTTCTTTTCTTTTCTCACTTTTCGGTGTATAGAGATTTTTCGCTTTAGCCGAAAAAGTTTTTCAAGAATTATTTTAATACATGCCATAAACATTAGCCCACACACACACACGTAATCAGAGATGATGGGGCTTCAATTTCTCAGCTCATAAATTAAGTTAGAATTTATATCTTTGGAAATCAAGTTGAAATACGGAAAAGCAATTTGCAGCTGACATCATGCGGACGTATCCACAAATCCATATACTAACGAAAAATAGATAGATACCCACACACACAAGTCCCCGTGTGTGTCTGTGTGTATACTCTATAAAGTTTATTAATTGTCTTGGCCGCCGGTATCTTTTCAAATTGACTTGGCTGAGATAATTTAGTGTCGGTGTGTGTCGGTGCCATATCTTTCGAAATGCCAAATGTCTAGAGATAGGAAATTTTGGTAGTCTCTGATTTCCAGAATAATTCTGATTGAGCTGAATGGGAAAATGCTGAAAAGGTTTTGGTTTTGTATTAAATATTTTGTTAATTTCCATCAGGCATTTGTTTTTTTTTTTAGATATTTGTCTTTTCTATAACTTAAAGCTCATGGTAAACAAACTAATCTTTGTTTTATACATTTATTTTGGTTGCCACATTGTATTTACTCAAGGTTTATAGACAAACAAAGTTTAAACATTGTTTCTTGTTAATCTTTAAAGTTTCTTTTCTTGGTTTTTGTATTTAAACAACCTTCCTTTTCTCTACAGTTTACTTTAAGCATTTAAATTATACCTTAGCCTGTCGTTTTCTTTATTTCAATTTAAATTGCAACACTTGCTCTACCATTTCATAATCGATTTTCGTAATTTTCCGAGAACACTCTCCCAGCCTAGTTCAGGCCCAGAATACAAATAAATAAAAGCAGCAGGGAAAAGCTTTAATAGATTTTCATTTTTTGAAAACTTTGATTCATATGCCGCTTCGGATGATAAGATAAGATTAAGGGCACACACACGATTACAACAACTATTGCAAGCCGGCAGGCAAATAAAGATAAAAAACAAACTCAAACAAAGTACAATGCAAAGGGGGGGAGGAGGGGAAAGGCAAACAAACAAAAACAATCCTCAAATGCTAATAACAACAAAATATAAATATCAAATTGTGTGCCGTCATCGATGATTGAATCATTTGCGGCTTTACAGAAACACTTATTTTCACTCCTCTCCTACTTCGACGGCTTATATTGTATTCCCTAATGCATTTTATTTGAATATATTTATTTATATATATGTATACAATTTTTTCCAGTACTTAATTAATTGAGAATAAAGATAAAATATAAAATATATATCTTTTGATCGGTAAGTGCGTTTAACAATATTATTCCATTTGCTATAAAAAGAAATTTGCCAATAGAATTCGAGATAGAACTACGACTGACTGTCTCTACGGCGGTGTCTCTCTCTTAAATGTTGCTTTGGCTAAACGATCGAAAAAAACAAAATCAAAATATACACCGCTGATCCGTGGCGGAAGATACCCCAATATACAATATATATAAATCTGTATATCTCTGCGAACATTAGTGCACCTTAGTTGATAATATTTATTCGTAGTATTAATTTTTATTTGGTCTATGTGCATTGCGCTGAACTGCCTTAGGGGCTAGGCTTAATTTGGCTATTTGACTATTTGACTATTTGGCTGTGGCTATTGGCTCTCGGCAATTTGGCAATACCCCTGCGCCCCCCCTCCAGGAAGCTTCAAACTGGACGCCAATCGCTGCTCGCGCTCTATATACTCATAAATACATATACAAATACAGCCAGATATCCGTTCGTGCATATGTATATCTGGCGAACTATTTTTAGTGACTATATCATAAGTTGTATGGAACGAGACTTTTATTTTTGCACACCATTCGCTCATACATATCTAGCCTAGGAATTCTATCGCAAATAAATACTCTATAATATGGATATGTCTGTCTACCGTCTTTTGTTTATGTCTTATCATTTGAGCATTGCATTCTGCATAAACCATAACACCAACGATCTGCGCATTACTAACCCCAATGAATATGTACTTGAAGAACCAAACATGATCAGTTTCCACATCTCACACATTTCAATCTAGAATCGCTCTATCTCTCTCTCTTTGAATATAAATCTATCTATCTGTCTCTGTCTTTCGCCATTCTATTTATCTGTCTTGGAATGTAAACCAAGTTGGTATGATCCTAAAGTTCTATTTCTCTCTTTTACTCTCATTTCAGATAATGTAAAATCAGCTTACACACAAAAAAAGCAGTAAAATATATATATAAAAAAAAAACAAAATTAACAGCTGCGTCTATCTATAGATATATATACACCAACACACATCTATATATATTTGAATAAGCGTTCGATTTGAATCAAAATTATATAGCCCAAGCTATCAGCTATCCCCACAAGCTTTGTACTCCACAAAAACGCTAAAGAACTAAAGAAAACCAACTGAAATCATACCATCTACTATAGATCTATATGCTATATGTAATACACATAAATAGGTGCTGATCCGTGCTCTTGATTTTAGTGTTTTTTGTGTGTGCGTGCCGCGAGAGGAGCGAATAAGAAAAACAAAAAAGCAAAAAAAGAAATCTTTAAAAACATTTTCTAGTCGCTAGGCTAAAACTATATAAACTCCAGCTAACCCAGATCCGTAACCAGATATAGTTATATAAACATATAACCCCAAAACACGATGGCCAACGTTGTCAATATGAACAGCCTGCTCAA
Source organism: Drosophila kikkawai (assembly GCF_030179895.1). Taxonomy (NCBI): domain Eukaryota; kingdom Metazoa; phylum Arthropoda; class Insecta; order Diptera; family Drosophilidae; genus Drosophila; species Drosophila kikkawai. The sequence continues at coordinate 10,116,117 of NC_091729.1, forward strand.
CGGCAAGGACTCGCGCTGGCTGCAGTTGGAGGTCTGTCGGGAGTTTCAGCGCAACAAATGTTCGCGCCAGGACACCGAGTGCAAGTTCGCCCATCCCCCGGCCAACGTGGAGGTGCAGAACGGCAAGGTCACCGCTTGTTACGACAGCATCAAGGTCAGTATTCCCCCCCCCAAACCTAAGCCCCTCACGAAAATAAAACCACCCCTACTCCCCCCTCTATTGCTTCGTGTGACTCGTAGACCGTAAGCTTCAAGTCTTTTAATTTCTCATCCCACAAAAAAATGAATAAGAACAAATCCAAAATACCAAAACCCCGATTTTAGGGCCTCAACGAAAACTGATCTTGTCTCGCTTTTGTTGTTTGTGCTTTTGTGCTTTTATAAACTCCATTTTGTTTTTGGTATCTCTGTGCTTCTATATATACTATATACTTAAATACACACTATATTTAGTGGCTGTCTCTCTAAGTGCCTACCAAATAAAATAGACTTAATTAAATGCAGCTGAAGCGCCGAGCTGAGCTTGAGAATTGTGTGTGCGTGAGTTTGCTTGAGTCTTGGGTCCCGAGTAGAAGGCTTCAGCTTTTGGCTTACAAATAAGAGAGTTCCACCACCAATCGAAACCCCATTATAACCTAATTAGAATGAAGTGCGGAGGAAAGTTTTTCTCTGTGCAATATTATAAAGCAATTAAATAACTCAATACTGTTTATCACCGTTCGAGTGATTTTTAGGCCTCGCAACTCTTAGACATGGACAACTTCAAGGTAAAGCTCAAACAATTAAAATATTAAATTAAGTTTTTTTAGCTGTAAGAGAACCCCTTTACCCCGGAATCGAGTCTATTGATCTTTTCGTTAATTTCTTGCATTTTGTTACCTGACACAAACAACCTGCCTGCCGAAGGGCAGACAAAATCAAAGGCAAAGCGGATTCCCTGAATTTTTTTCCATTGAAGCAAAAAGGCAACGCGGCAAATTAGCAGGAGTGAAAACAAAAGGGTGAAAGCAGCTCTTTTTTCCTTCCTGCAGGACAATGGCGGCAACAAAAAATTAAGTTGCCTCTCTTGTGGGCGGGTGTATGTCTGCGTGTTTTTGCGGGTGTTTTTCTTATAAAGCTTTTTGTTTTTTAGCCGCAACAAAACAAACAACTGCCAAAGAATGGCAACATAAAGTGGAGTATTTTATGTATACTATATAATGCTGACAAAATGCCATCATCATCAGGATAGAAAGGAGGGAGGGGAAGCATCACCATCAAATTTGTGACAGCATAAAAAATTACGTTTTGAAAATTCTGGCTGCCGCTTTTTAGGCGTCGCTAGCAGCTTGTTTGGCCAACGGCCTTTTGTTATTCCAAAAAAAAAAAAAAAAGAACCCACAGCGAGTTAGGTCCTTAAAGTTGGGCATAGTTCGTCCTTTTTTGCCACCTCCGCCTCCACCTCCAGTTTGTTCTCCTCGCTCTTGAGTCGAGTGTGCAAACAATAGTTAAAACTGATGTTTGTAAGTAGCTCCTCGGCTCAGAGAGTCCACGGTTATACATATATACTTTTTTTTTGCGGATGGTTGGATGGTGAGGAGTCGTCGTTAATTGAGCCACTGGCTGGTCCTCCCATCTTTGCCTTGTTTGCCTTTTGGGCCGAAGCCTCAATGAATGTATTAGTCATATTACACAATGTTCTTTGTTCGTTGTTAAAAGCGGAAATAAGATATTTATAAAGCTTGTCTCAATATATATATCTGTTCTTGTAAAGTTTTTAGTGAAATACAGATGTCAAACCTAAAATAGAGAACTTAAAGAGCTGCTTTACTTAGTGTTCAAATAAGGATAGTAGAAATAAGGCTTCTTCCTTAGCTTTCTTAATATAAATTAAAAGCTCCTCTAAAATTGTCTTAAATAGGTTCAAAATGTAACTCTCTCTTTTTTTACTTTGTTTAAATATTATCAAAATGAAGGTAACATCTCGTACAATCTAATCTCAGCCGTGGCAAAATGAATTTCACATTTAATATTCATAATTTGATGGTCAAGACTCCACTATTTATCCGAATATAGTGTCCGAGCCATCATTAATCTAACCGGACCCTACCAATTCCAATTATCTTTGATGGATCATTAGGAGAGGGTCGGCCTTTGCCATGAAAATCTCATAAGCCTTTTGGCAATTATCCGAAGCCACAGCTGCGTGATAAGCGAGTTCTGACTTCAGGATCCACATCATCTGTGTGGGGCAGCAGCTGCAAGCTGGATGTGGATAAGGATGTGGAAAGGACACACACATATACACGCCCAGTGACCCTTGGGCACTTGTAGTTTTTGCCTGGCTGGGCGGCAAATAAAGCTCAGACATTCATTGCCCACAAATTAATTGTGTTATCCTATTAATTAACTATGCAGTAAAGTTGCCGAGCAATTTCGTTTCGCCGAGCATTTTTCTCCACCAGCCTCGGTCTCCGCATTTTTCCCATTTTCCCCACGTTTTTCTTCATCGCCGCCCCCCCTTTTTGAGTGCTGTAATTGTAGGCGAGTGTGTTTGCACTCATTTTCACCTCTTTTTGTCCCCACCAAGAGTTTTCATTCTCGTACATACATATATCCTTATGTGTATGTGTGCTTGACACACAAAACCGAGCTGGGCTTAAATGTTTAACGAACTTAAACGTGGCAAGTAACCAGCACATAATACATATACATACGTATGTATAATGGCCGACAGTTCGAGGACGAAAGGCCTATGTACATGTCCCGTGATTGTATGCCACGTGTACTTGGGTGTATTTAAACTTTTCTTTCTCCGCGGCCGCGACACTAATTTATAGCTACGTTGCCGCATTGTAGACTTTCAAATGCCATTTGGCCCACAAAGAACAAGTTAAAGTAGAGTTAGAAGGCGGGAAATTGGGTCAATGCCGGGATTAAAGGTGTTATAGGTTGTTATCTCAAGTTTCTATTTAAAATAGTTACTAAAAAGTATCAGTATACTCTTGGTCTAGCCACAATATATATATATAAAGAAAAACCCAAAATCCTTTTCCAAATTAAATGCCTTTTAGCTTAGTCAAGCATTGCTTTATTTCGCCCAGCGACCTCTGACCCTTTCAGCAAATTGGCATCATTTCATTGGTAATTTCCCCTCAATTTAATTTGACCACAATGAGCCATCTGAAAATTTAAAAGCCACTTGGAAAGGAAGCGTCAGAACCAGAGCCAGAGCAGCGGAGAACGAAAGTGAGAGCTGAGGGAGAAAAATCGCATAGCCACAACATAAAACATTTTCCGGTTTATAATTTTCTTGTCAACACAATTTTCACGCCATGCTCTGGCGCTGTGCGATGGCGACCTCGCTTGGAAAAATGCCCCTCGATTTTCCCCGAGAGTTTTTCTGGGCTGCCGGTTGCCTGGTGGCACTTTATCCGCCGCCTGCCTCTCCGGCGTCCTTTCGCGCGCTTTTGCTACTTAACCAACTGTAAAGCTCTCGGCCATATTGTGTGGCACCTTATTTTTCTATTATATTCCGCCAACACTGCCGCTGCAACATATTTTCCGCGTCGGCCGTACGCTCTCCTCGCTTTTCCCTTTCGGCGGGCCATCAAAAGTCAAGTTCCCATGCCATGCAAATTATGGTCGAAAAGAATGAAAGAAAATGGCGGCGGGGCTCGCAAAAGAAAATGAAAATGGCAACTCTTCCGCTCGCAAAAAAAAAAAAAAAAAAAAAAAACAGAAGATAAAACAGAGAGAGGCAGCTAGGGAGATAGTAGGTTGTGGAACAAAGCTTACCACTTTGACATCCTTCGGGGGCTTCTGTGTTGTTCTTTATTCCAATTTCGTAGTTGACGCTTGAATTTCCGGTCCGCCTCGGGCGTCGCCTCGGAAATACTTTGGTAATTAAATTTTAAAGACAACAGGAACTCTCTGGCTCTGGCAAGGACCTTTTCGTGCACTTCAGCACCCTGATTCTGCTCACTCACCCACATATTCAATGTCATCCAATTATTTTTAATTCCATTATATGTCCATCTTACTCTCAGTCCCTCTATTGCTCTCTATTTTTTTCGCTTCTCCAATTTGCCATGAAAAATCGCTGGACAGCATTGAAATCGATAATAATAATAAGCAGCCGGGCAGAAGAAATGAATGGCAAGAGCAACTTAATGTACAAAATAAACCAAAGGAAAGAAAGAAGCGCAAATCCAATTTAAATAAAAACTTCCCAGAAAATGGGAAATAGAGCGCACACAAATGAGCGGAACTGAAAGCGAAGAGGAATCGTCAATAGTTGGGAAAAGGAACCGAATAGAAGAGAAAGAAGAAAAAATGTAAATGCAAAGAGCGAAAACTTTGCGGTTGTCATTGAATCAATTTGTAAAAATTGCGATTTTTTCGGGTAATTGGTAAAAAGGAAACAACTTGACATGCTAGCCCGTTGCCATGGAATCGTGCTTACAATTTTTGATAATGATTGCCTTAAAGTCGATTGTCTGCGTAGGCTTGAAATATCAAGTGCAAAACATTCCCTAAGGGAAGAATCCCTAAGATACCTTAACAATTTAATCCCCCACCTTGGGTCTGTTTTCGCAAACCCTATTAAATGCCATAAGACTGCGTAAATCTCTCGTTAGCTTAAGGCATCACCGAAAATCAGTTTCAAGTGCAGTGTCTGGTCCCCCATAAAGTGCCATTATACATATATCCACCCTTTGGCCCCTCCCTACCTATCACATTATCCTTGCAACATTCTGCTTGCCAGGCGCGCCTAATTTGTTATGCCTTACACACGTTGCACTTGGAAATTCCGCAACAAACTTCAAGTCAATAACTCAGCTGAGCAACTCCTGCAGCCAGGCCAGGATATTTCTCCCACCAGCACTTAATGCATTATGCAACAGCAAGTTGTGGCATGTCCTTGCACATGCCCACACTCACATGTGTGCGAGTGTGCCATTTCGCAGTTGCTGAAACCTACACAATTCATTCGTCCTGTCGCCTTGCAGGAGTCGCCGCCTTCTCCTCACTCCACGTCCACTCCGCGTCTTCTGAGTCCCGATTCCGGAACGTGACTGCAAATCGAGCGGGCGAGCGCATGCCTTAAATAAAATAAATGGCACATTATCAATATAAACAAGAGGACGTCGCCGAAGGAGTCGCGTCGCGTACGCGAGTTGCAAGCGTAAAGTTGTTAAGTTACTTAAGCCAACAAATGAAGCGGGCCAAGATGGAGCGAGGTGCTTTTCCCACTGCCGGATTCCCAATTCCGGAGCAGCAATTCGCAGCATTTTCCCCCGGCCTGCAGCCGCTCTCGCTCTTCCTGAGCCAGTCACGAGCCTGACAAATTGCACTTGGGCGCCCCAGACTCTGCCAAAGTCTCTGCCAGATAAACTTTCCCATTCTGACCAACAAACAGGTCCCTGCTGGGGCGCCAATTTCTTTTCATATGGCCAAAGACAAAGGCAAAGCAAAAACTAATGCCCGGCCGGGATGAATATAAATGCGATCTCTACCATTCCGTTAGTTCCTTTCAATGAAAAATGTCACAAGTTTCCGCTGCTTTTAATGCAATGTCGGCAACAGGACAAGGGAGAGATGGGGGGTGCATATGAAATTGGCGCCTTCTACAAATAAATACTTTTTCACTTTTGGACTCTGGCACTGGGACTGGCAATTTCATTTCGTCGACACATCGACGAGAGATTATATATTCATACGAGTGTCAATCAGGCGAACGAAGTCCGGAGACAGGTGACTACTCTTTGGGCTGATCAAGTCACCTTTGAGTGACTGTCTTGGATTATTTGGCAGCAGTGAAGGAGTAGGAAAAATATGACGAAGGCGGCTGTTACGTTGCTGATTGAATTTGGATTAACAAAGGAGAATGGGAAATGTGTCGCCATGGCTCTCTTTGAGTGACAAGTGGAATTTTAAAGCGAAGTTGGATATTGCAGAACAGACGCGAAATTTCCCGCCTATTTGCTTTATCTTTTTAAGGCAGAAATTCAATTAAAATCCAATAATCAAACAATCAGTCAATGAAATGTAAATAATTGCTCTTCACTTTACAAATAAATTTTCACTTGACATTAAAGAAATTCCCCGCTTTAAGCCACAACTCAGACTGTGTCTGCCCGCCTCTTTTGATTTCAATTATTTTTTTTCGTCCAATATCTTTCTCTGTTTTTCTCGAGCGACAGCTAAGCGTCAAACTAAGTACGGAAAGGAAAAGCAGAAACACAGACCGCTTCCAACGAAAATCGAGATCAATAAAAACGTCATTCAATTTATTTTCAATTTTTGCGGAACGCGCGAACGAAATGAGACGTGTGTGTGGAGTGTGTGAAGGAAAGGAGCAGATCCGGAGGCGGAGGTGAAGGCGTGGCCAAGGGAGGAGGGCCTAACAAATAATGGCAGACAGAAAACCCAATAAATTTAAAGAAGAAAAGCCAGCGAGCGGAGGGACTCAAGCAATGACTAACTGCAGAGCAGGATGCGGTGTGTGCGGTATCCTTGGAAGTGTTCGCAGGGGAGACTCTGTGTGTATGCCTCTCTGTTTGGGTATATCAAATAACTTTGACTTTACACATTATTAAACCGCAATGTCGTCGACGAGTGGTGAAATAAAGCGAGACAAACAAACAAAGCAGCGTCACATTTGTAAGGATTGCAAAAGGACGACATTGCTTGCCACAATGCTCCTCCACAACTGCAGTACAATCTGCTCCTGTTGCATTTCGCGTCCCACGCTTGACAAACTCGACAAACAATTGTCAGCCTTGTCGGCACTCCATCGCCTTGCCAGGCCAGGCCACCAGGATGCAAGGATGCAAGGATACAAGCATGCCAGGGATCCTTCTTGGCCTACCCAGCCTTGCTCCTTTTGTCTTGACTGTTGCATTTTTGAAGAGAAATTGATTAAAGCCGGTCGCTGCAAATTGTTTGCCCAGTAAACTTAAAGCTCCTTCAATGGACCCACTCCTTGCATTGCCTCGACCCTCGACAGCATCCTGTGCCCCTTTCTCTCTCTCGGAATTTTTCTTTTTCCTTCCTCTTTGCGCTCGCTCCTTTCAGTCGAGTGGCGCATTTTCTTTTGCCTCGGGCGTTGCGGCAAAGTCAATGAGTGGCAATATGCCACCAATAATTCAGGTCACGCGAGATGTCGTCGCTGTCCTTGCCACCGTCTTGGTCCTTGGCGTCTTGGGGCTGGGTTTCTTACAGTGGGAAAGCTTCTGGAAAAATCTGGAAAATATTTAATGGCGTTTGAAGAGGCTTGTGTATAATTAAAAAGTGGTTTGAAATAATTTTAGCTGTTTTTTTTTAGTATAATAGGTTTAGAAGAGAATTTGTGTTTAAAAATCGAATAGTTTTATATTTTGAGTAGTCTTTATAGTATGCTTATAATTTTCTCTAAAACTAAAGCTCTATTTTTATAGTCGTATTTTCCAGAGTGCGTCATTGACTTCTACTTAGACTCAACGTCATTTGCTGGCTTTAAGCCCACGCTCTCAGCTCTTGCTCCTCCACATCCTTCTCGCTGAGCCTCCCGGCGTTTGGGTGTATTGTGGAATGTTCTATTGCCGTTTCGGTTCCTTTGCTTTTTTTTTTGTTCTCCTTTTTGTAGTTGTTGTCGCACACATCCGCATTGTGTGCCCCATTGTGTGCTGACGTCGTTAGGCCATCTTGCTGGCACTTCGCCCTGGTACGCCTCCCCTGAACCCGCTCCCCATTTGCAACCCTTTCTCCATCTGCCGGTTGGTTGCTGCAATTTTAATGAAGCTGCGGCATGCGGCAAGCAGCGCCTTCGAGCTGCACGCGCCATGGAGCAACTTGCGCTTTTTATGCTCCAGGATCTGAACGGGGGCTGGGCTGATGATGATGCCGCCTCGGTTGCCATTGTTAAATGAGCTTTACATGACAGCTGCCGCTCTGGGTCGAAAACTGCAACTCCATCTCCGTTCTATACAGGCGGAAAAAAGATCAGGAAAATCTAGAGAGTTTCAGGAAGAAGGAAATGCTTAAGATTTATCCTTGAAATTCTGTGTAAATTCTTGAAATTTAAAATTTATAAATATTCTTTTATAACATTTCTTTTTGGTTTAAGAAATATAAAGACTATGTTAAATTTCTCATTAAAAAGTTTACTAACATTTTAAAATATATAAAAAATGTAATTCCTACCTTACTAGTGCATAATTTTCCTTAGTGCAGGGTCAAACTCCTAACGAGAAATTCAATTTCTCTCTACGGCTGGTCAAATTTCGAGACTGTCTGTCAATTGGGATTGCAAGTTTTTGGGGGTTTGGGACGAGGGCTAATAAATGAAAATCCACAGAGGATGAGTAGATGGGTGAGAGACGGAGAAAGGATAATACTCCCCTTAGACTTCCGGAGCGTTTGCCTTTTGAATAAATGCCATAATTTATGGTCAAAAGTTTGCCTGTGCACACATTTTGCGGCAAACACTTGAAGCGCAGCTATTTAGAAGCTCCCCCAGCCATTTCCCTGGTCATTTGATGATGATGATGACTACATGGGATCCATCTCCATTTTTCATCTGCATTCTGGGGGCACACTCCCATTGCAGATTTTGCAGTTCATCTGAAAAGTTTGCTCGGTTACATTTCGGTGTCCATTAGTGTAATTTAGAACTCAAGTCTCGGATTCGGTCTCGGTCTCCTCTCCTTCGACTTCTATTTTCGGTTGAGCAAAGCATGGGCAAACCTGAAAAAAAAAAACAGAAAATAAGGAAAAGAATGGAAAAAGGCAAACCAAAAATAGAAAGATATTCAATTTACTTAATAGTTTCGGGATGGCACAGCACAGGGTCATCAAATTACAGAGGTGCCAGGCCGGACAGGGCTGAAAATAAAGCAAACAGGTTTGGGAGCAGGGCAGGTGCTTATCATATTCTATATACTATATATATAATCTAGGGGTTGACAAAACGATTCGGGGAGTTGCCTTTGGCATTTCTTGCTTTGTTTGCTCAGCTCCGCCGCCCCTCCTCGATGATGAAAATCAAATGAAGCGGAGAGGGAGCGCCTTTTGGAGTGGAGTGGAAAATGCTAATCAACAATGGAATCGATAAATGTTTGAATTGTGTTCGGCCCCCGCCCCGTTCCTTGTGTATATCTGCAAAAAGTGAACAATGAAGACCAGGAATACACTCGTACTGTCGCTTACACATTGAATTTGCATATTATGAGATAGATATACATAGGAGTGGAGGTGGGGCCCCGGGAGTTCATTGGAATTTGTGTTTGGCAAAGGAAATGAAATATTTTCAATGAATAAAACTAAAGGCTGTCAGGGGAGTTGATTTGAAAGCTGGAATGGGCGATAAAATTAAATTACTTTAAGCATGAAAGGTGCTTTTCATATTTTAAATAGCTCTGCTTTGTGCTGGGTTCTATCAGGGGGAATGGCCCTTAATTGAAGAGGGTATTAAGGTTTAAGGATTATTATTCTTGGAGATAAATTATGTAATTATTTAATTATGATATTATTAAAAGCTCTCACATTAATTCCTTCATCTTGTCAAAGGGAATAGTATTTATCATGGGGTTTAATTTATATTAAATTTCCCAATTGATTACCGTTTACATTTGTGATTTAATCATTGCAACAATGTATTTTCTTTCCTCAAAAAATCACCCAATAAATCGGCTTCAAAATTTCCTTATTTCTCCCCTGGAAAATGGCCGAGCAATCAATGGATTACTTCCGTCATTTAGCCTGGGTTTTCAAACACATGCGTTTGCACGCGAAATCAATATCGAAAGCTGGAGCTTAGCCACTCCCCGCCGCCGCTCTCCACCAAACTGACAGCACAATTTAAGTTGCCGGCTTGGCCTGGCCAAAATCAACAAATATCTTTCTTTGGTATACAAAATCCCAGTCTTTTTTTCTTCTTTTGCGTGCGAGCGAATAGAAATTGAAAATGCGCAAAGCGCCTGTTTAAGCATTTCAATTGATATCCATCAGCAAAGTGGCGCAACAGCAGCAGCAGCAGCAACAATGGTGAGGAAAATAGAAAATAGAAAATCAATTCAATCACGCTTATCAGGGTGAGAGAGAGCGAGGACGACTGGGGAAGAGCGAGAGCTCATCGACAAACGTCATCGGCAGCGTCGGAATCGGAATCAGAATCGGAATCAAAATCAGGAGCTGCTAAAGTCCGAGAGCCCGGAGGATTGCAGGAAAAAATTACAATTCAAAAAGCATTTCGGTATGTTTACTGCCGCAGCACAAAGTAGGCGAAAAGTCTCTCCTCCCAGGAGAAAAATGGCGACAACAATAAAAATCTAAATGGAACTAGTCACCAGCCAAAGAGCCACCCAAAGTGCACAGGGAGAAATTTACATATAGTTGTAATTATGTTCAGATTAAGAAATCGTTTCTTCACACGAATCTCTTTGGACAAAAAACACTGCAGTAGGTAATTCTAAGGAAGTTGATCCTTTTCAAGTTAAAAATCTTAAATTTCTTCAAAAAGATAAATTCTTCAGTTATATTTAAATAAATATTATTTCAATCAAATATTCCCCGCAGTGTAAAATTCCATTCGCTGTTCGCCATTCGCAGCTGAGAATGATTTACTGTCGTTTGTTTGTTGTCTCTGCCAGCTGAAAAGAAATACGCTGGGCCAGAGAGATTTTATCCCTTGGATTGGCAAACGTTTTAGACATTTTTACTGTTTATAACTATCCTTACAGCAGTCGCCCAGCCACCATAAACCCACTCCCAGTCCCAGACTTGTGCCATCTATCTGGCGCCGCGTTGTCCTCCATTCGAAAATGGTCGCATATTTATATCACTCAGTAGTGTTTGGCGTGGGTTTTTGTGGGGACTGGGAGATGGGAGATGGGGATGTGGGTGAAAGGCATTAGCCCGGCATTGTTGTTCCGCAGAGAAGTTGCTACTCGAAAGCGCTGGCTTATTGATTGCTCGAGTGTTGCATCAACAAGCTATTCATGGCGCGGTTGCCGTTTAAGAGGACTGTCACTATTAGCTGGCTGCCATGAGACTGGATAAACATTATTGGATTCGGTCAGATAAGCAATTGAATAAGGGTTTGATTGGAGGATCGGTGGCATGAAAGGTAAGGTAGTTGGTAGGTAGTTGTTTTGATTAAAGACAAGCCTCACTTTCCTTGGTAGAACTATGATCTTCAATGGGAGACCACTGTTTCCCAGCTGGATTACCTTTACAACAAAGTTTATGTCACATTTTTCTATTCTTTCCCTTTGATAATATCCGGCTCAAGCCGTTTCATTAGCTCTCGTTGTGGCAATATAGAGTCCTTTTGCCTCGGGGCTAACTTTGTTGCCACTTGTGCCGATAACTGTCCTCGCACTCAGTGGTTATGGTTATCGCCTCCGTGCCCGCTCGCCAGACGAGAGCAACCTTAATCACATTATCGCTCCGTGGCATATGGAAATATTAACTTGCTGCCATCGTTGGCACACTCGAATGGCTTTCCTCTGCCATTCCGGAGAGCTCCCTCTCCTGGCATACATATGTATACTATATCTCGCTCCCTGGTTCTGGTTGGGGTTGGGGACTTATGGCCAACTTTTCCATCACTTTCCAAGCGATTAAACAATCAGCGGGCATTATAATCTCAGCACAAAGTCATGTATCATAGATTGCTTCACTCGGGCTTTTCATCTCTTTCCTCTCTCTTCGTCATGGGAGAGTGTGTTTTCCATTTCCCTGGCGTTTTCATTCAATTTTTTCCCCTTCTTATGTGAGTGAGTGTGTGTGCTGTCAAACATGATTTGCATATGCTTTGAGGTTTAGTTTCTGGCTTGTGGATTAACTCTTGGCGATTCCTCTTCCTCGAATCGATTTGAGATTGGCGACTTAGCCGCTCGCTTTTGGCCATGTTAATACGCTTGTAAGCTTTGTGTGCCCAATTAAAAACAGGCTGTGGTCACCCAGTCCAGTCCAGTCCACAGAGTAGGTTTGCCATTTCCATTTTGGCCAGTAATCATAATGTTTGATTACGGTGTAAATATATATAACTCGAGGTGTCTAACAAAACGATTTCCTGCTACTGGCTATGCCAGTATGCCATCTATCAAGCTGACTTATTATAATGAATTCATTTAAATGACATTTATTGTCGCAGGTGCGGAGGCTGCGGCGGCTGCCTGGTCTTCCGGAGTGCTGGAAAATAGGCTTAAAAAGCCATTATTGTCAACATTTATAATAGTTTCAAGAGTCTCTCGAAAGGCAAGGAAATGTGTCCTTACCCGCAGCCTACTCTCAACCTCCGTTCTCCTCTGTCTTTCCCTTATGGCTTACCTTTCTCCGTCGCCTGTTTGTTTACCTGACACTCGAGAAACACACACACACACACAGAGACCCTAGCATCCTTAGACAGCCTCAAGTGTTTGTGGGCCCAGGACGATGATGATGAGGGAGCCTTTGTGGCCTACGCTGCGTATGAGTTATGTTTATTAAGCTGCGCTGGCAACGAACAACGAACTTAAAGTGTCTTCTCGAGTGCCTGATGAATTTGCCTCAACCCTGAAAAGGTTAATACCCAACCCCAACGCCACACTCACTCCTGACAACTTGTGACAATCTGTCTCTCACTCATAATTATTATTATTATTATCATTATCATTATTTTTGGCTTTAATCCTTTCGTTGACAGCGAGCAGCTTCCCTTAAGCTTAATGGGAAGCGTCAACGAATTTCAGCTGCTGCCTCGCCTCGTTTCGTTTTAATTTTCACTTCTCCATCGTTTTCGGTTTTTATTTCGTTCATTCGCACTTTTTAATTACTTTTCTTTCATTTCGGACAACTCTCTGGCCACAATTTCTCCATCGCTGTCTCCGTTGTCGCCGTCGCCGTCTCGCCTCGCTCTGTAATTATTTCAGCAGTTTTATTTGATAATTTCTCATTGCGCACTCTCACACACGCCAGGCGAATTTATCATTCTCCAGTGCCACCGAAAGTGTCAGGAGTTCTGGTGCAAAGAAGATATAGCGACAATTTATGTGACTCGATGGGAAATGATTAGAAATGTGTTTATTGAGGGGGAAAACTAAAGGGAACTTTCGCAGTGAGTCATGACCCGCAGGGGCGTCAGCTTCACTTAGTTCTGCCAACAGTTAAAGGTAACAGCAACACCGAGTCAAAGATAAATGGCTTTAATTAAGGTGTAAAAGAAAAGTATTTGCAGAAATATATACTTGAATAAAAAGCTATATGTGTGAATTGTTAATTATATATTAAAATATTTAAGCATTGAAAAGGCAAGCCATTAAAAATTCCTTTACTTTCCTGTACAAACTTCTCAAAGTAAATTTTAGCCCAAATCTATTTAAATTAAATCTGCGTTTCTCTCATTGAAATGTAAAATTCTTGAAGCATCCTCACCTAATCAAATAATTTTGATCTCGAAACCCAGATTTCGCCTATTTATAAACACACTGAGAGCCATTTACATTTGCCTGAAGGTCCTCAAGGATGTGCACAGCACACATCCATGCACACAAGGCTAAATAATATTCAGATATTTTATTTAAAATGAAATTTAATTGTCACATTAAATGCCACGACGTTTCGGGGGAAGGACTCCGACAAAAAGGAATTAGATGGAGCAGGGCACAAAAACAAATCCCCAAAGACACAAGGATACGAGAACGTTCTCCCACTCCCGCACTCGCATATGTGTGGGTAAAAGTCCCAACTGGGAGGAAATTGTTGTTCCGTGGGCCCCGGGCAGGCATTTTCCAAAGAGCAAGGACTGGGAACTTAACCTATTTACACAGTAATTTATTTGCTTATAAACATAAAACCACTTTCGTTTCCCAGAAGGCGATGAGCAAGGAGCAGCGGCCCGGCCCCAGCCGCTGAGGAGTGGGCACAAGGGGGTTAAACAATGGGCATGGCATATGTTGAAAGCCAGTATGGAGAAAGGCACTCACTTAATTTAATAATTTTCACATTTATTGAAGCAAAATGAACAAATGCGAAGAGGTGGCCATGGGAAGGATGAGGAAGATAGGGAAACAGAGGGTAGATAGTTGGGGAATTTTAGAGTTCTTATAACAAAGAAAGTTTTTGGCATTATTTAGCCTTTTTAGGGACTTGCTACAGTTACTTGTTCTATGGCTATTACACAGGCTGTTGAAGTTAAGTTGTAAATAGAATTTACTTTGAAATATGTCATATGGTGTGAAATATATAATAGCTTACTTTTAGGCTCCGTTTTTACCCGATTTCAAATTTTCTCTTTATTAAGATTTACAAAGAATTTACAGGGTATTCGGATGTGGTATTTCCCCCCTTGTTTTATGCTTCATTTGAGTCGGTTTTTAATTTTGCTGCCCTCTCTTCATTCCCATGTGTGTGTGTGGGAGGCAAACACACTTAAAACTCAAATATTTGCATACACTCGAGTTTTGTTTGCATAAAAATACCTTAAAAAAGTAAAAGGACCACGAAGCAGCAGCAGCATCGAAAAGGCAAACTGAGAAAAGGAGCCCCAGCATGCTGCAATCCCCCAGAAGATTCCCATCCCTTTTCAAGCCTTAGACCAGGGCAAATTTATTATCACACACACAAAAGCGAGCAGGAAGCAGCGCACAATCTATATAAAAAGAGAAGAATAAAAAAAACGGTGAAGGAAAAACGAGGGAAATGCTGCAAAGTCCAGGACAGGCACGAAATCAAACGAAATGAGGCTCACACACACACACACACACAGGACATGGATCCTGACGCGTGAATAAAGCATTCGGAAGGGGGACGGAATGGGCGGAAAAGCGGCAGCGGCACTAGATTGTAACATTTACTAGAGGTAATGTATGCCAATGCACATGAGACCGAGACCTCGACTCCATTTCGTTACGTTACGTTCCATTTCTCCGGCGGCCTCCGCCTCCGCCTCTACCTCCACCTCCACCTCCACCATCACGGCAGGTGTGCCGTGCCTCAATTTGCATAGCTTTGTGAATCAGACGTGGCGGTTGGGGGTTTTGGGGCTTTCCGTCCTGGGGAATGCCAAACAAAAACAAGCCACGCCAGCAGAATAAGACCACGGGTCGGGGGCAAGCCAAGGAAAAACCGGAAAAGCTGCCAGCTAAGGAGCGAAGAAGGAAGGCAAAGAAAGCGTTAAGTTTAGCGCAAAATTAAACAATCTTATTGCCCGGATTAGTGACAAAATTATGTAGCATACGACGACGGCGACGGGGTCCCCTTGACTGGAGTTTTAGGACACAAAAGCTGGGGGCTGTCCTCTGCCTAAGGGCGAGATGCCATTTGGCAAGGTAAGCACCAGGTAAGATGTCACAAGCACACACACACAAAGACACCAAATCCGAGGGGATGTCCACATTATGTTTGCCGATAATTGAGTGAGCCGACGGTGTGTCCTTGTAAGGAAGTTATGGAAATGGGGATTACTTTGGGATGTTATAGAAAATTGAGTTGGCCCATCAAGGAAGCGTATATAGATAAACTTCAATGTTAACTACCCAATAATAGTTGATCCTGGAGGAGTGATTGCTTTATTAGGTATTATGGAATTTGGGTTTTAAGTACAAGTTTGAATAAGTTTAGTGCAGTGAGTTTTTAGTAGTGGTTTCTACAAATTCATTTGACTTGGTAATAAAATATATAAAATCTCTGCATTGTGGGCCTTGAGTTGTGTCTTAATGAGCTTCCCTGTATCATTTATAAAGGTATATAATTGTCTTTTCATAACTTTTACGTTTTCAAGACCCTCCTTTCTCTCTTCCATTGCGAGATCCATTTTGGCCCTGCAGCTTGGCAAACAATTTAAACGTTATTGTTCCCTAGCCACACTAATTAAGTTTGCCTCAAATATTGAGGCAGCGAATTTAACGCTCAATTTAACAAGGCACTCTGAAAAAAATGAAAGAAAAGCTACCTCTCACACACACACAGCAGAAAAACCGTAAAGGAAACATAATTATGCAAATGAGCAGAGGAAAGAAACAAAGACAGGAACCGAAAAAAAAAATTAAATGAAAGAAAGAAAGCGACGAAAAAGGAAAACACTGGCACTTCGATAGCATCGTGAGTGCAGCTCTGCCGGAAAAGCGCGTGAGGCGGAAAAGCGCATAAGCTGCACGCTGAAGATTGCGCATACGCCCCGTGTCCGACCGCAGAACATAACTTTGCAAAAACACCAACAATCAGCCTCAGCTCGCTCATACACTGCGGGAAATATGAGGGTGGAAAATGGAAAGGAAAAGGACAGACACACTGTCATCGTCGTCAGCTGCCTGCGGTTTTCATTTCCTGGGCAACCTTTGGCTGCTTTTCCCAAGCTCGCCGTCGCCGTCTGCTGATTTAGTGGAAAGCATTTTTCTTGATTATTTTAGTATAAGCATACGTATAGAATTTTCTCAGGTCCTTTTTATTTTCCTTCTTGTTACTTGTTTTTGGGTGCCTTGAATGCCCGGAGCTGCTGAGCTGGTGTTTTTCCATATACATATATATATATATATAGCTTTCTTTGGTATCTGCAAGGCGCCACTCGGCTGCCCCTCGTTTCCCTCAACTTAAGAGTCCCTTTTTCCTTATTCCTTGGCCAGAAATGTGGCGCTTGCCTTGCCGACATGGCGCTCCTGCTGCGTGAGAAGTCATAAAGCGATTTGTCATATTTATACAAGTTGATAAAATTATAAACAGCAGCATCTCTCGTCTCCGGTCTCCGCTGCAAGGACAAGTTGGCTCCTTTTTGCTCCTGCGTCTGGCTGTCTGGTATCGCAGTATCTTTTGAATTGAATATGCGGCATTTGGTTTATGCAATTTGTAAACCTACACCATGAAATTGAGCCCTAAATTTCAGTTACAGAGGTAGCAGAGAGAATCGAAATAAGAATCTTCTTATGTCAGGATTTTTTCCAAAGTAATTCCTCTGATCAAGCATATTTTAATTATATATATTGTTAATAAATTAACTCTCCCAGTTTGTGCAATTATTCCATTTCAATTGAATAGTTGAATGGGTGTTGAGTAAACATCATTTCAGACAGCATTTAATGAAACTTTTCGGCTGGCGTATAAACACGGTAATTAATGAGTTTGGCTAACCCTAATGAATACTAATGAATGGAATTCAGCAAAATGAATATTTCCCAAAGCGAACAAGACGGAGAATCAATCGTTTGGGCGGGGAATGTCTCTGGGAAACATTCAAATTACATGTTCAAATTACTGTCAGGGTGCTTAAAGCATTTGCGAAACGGATCTGTTCGGCTTCCGCCGACCTAACGAATTTTATTTTAATATTTATTGTTTTTCACGGCAAAGGCCAACAAAAGCACAGCCACGCTCCAACCCTGCCTGCCCCCCTGCTCCCTTTTATTTTTTGGACAGCTGCTGGAGGCAAGATGACGACGCCGACGACGACGATGGCGACGGCGGCAGGCAAATTGAAAACGAAAGCAATGCCAAATAGAAATGTTTTCTGGCGCCCGCGGGGTAAGCGGAGCGCAGACGACATTGTCAGCATTGTCGGCATTATGTGCCTTCTCAAATTGGAGTTAACCTGGCAGGAAGCGGGGAATTGGGGAACGGGCTGTAGACTGAGCTCCCTGTTGTCTTACTCAAAGCGTAATCATGGTCGTTTGTCGCACGTTTGGCGCTAGAGTGGGGGAGCGCGGGAAAAGATGCATCCACATGGAACTTATTACTTTCATTTGGCCCCCTATAAATTCATAACAAATTCATTGCGCGCAGCCAGGCATTTAAGAGGCGCAGGCAGAGAACAAAAAACAAGAAAAAATGGGAAAAGGAAAAGGTAAACAGGCAGCGATGCCAGGCGAGCGTCTAATTCCGTATTTGCTTAGTCTTTGTGTGTGTCACACGGCGTATGCGTAATCTTGCCGCATCGTCTTTTGTCGTCTCTGCTTTCGCTTCGCTGTTTGCCCCATGCAAACTTCACGCAAGCGGCTCTCACACGCTTTATCCCCACTCAGAATCCTGGGTTTTAGTCCTTGCGGGACTTGTCGACGCATATTTATAGGGGGGCTAAGGAGGAGGACCTCCAGCAGGACCGAAACTTTATTAGGCACTTCACGTTGCCTGGCCAACTTTGTTTGGTTCTCGCTATTGAAAAGTTGCCCCAAATCGAAAGCGGCTGAAACGGTTTGCCCATTATTTGGTTTTATTTACATAATGACATTTAATGATGATGATAATGTTTGGGGCATGACTTGAGGGGAAGAACGATTTCCTGTTGAAAGGAATTTCTTTTTTTTTTGGGAAACTTTTTGCATTGATGTTTTATCGTTTGCCAAGATGGGGTGAGTGAAGAGGTTTTGTATGGTCACGTAGGGGGACAATACTTATCCTTCAAGAGGAAAGGGAAATTCGTAAGAAATTAAATAGTAGAAATAATTAATATAAGCAGGCTATGGGAACACATTATTTTTAGTTTTCAAAGAAGTTCTTAACTCGCCAAACCTCTTAATATTATTTCTTAAGTAATCTCCCTACTCGTAAGCCACTTCCACGTAAATCACTCTCAAGAATCTTTAATATTTACGATGTTTTTCTGCTTTGGAAATTTTCATCTTGTCGGCTTAACCGAAACTCTTGCTGGCCCTTTTTCGGGCGGCATTTAGCCAACACTTAATTTCCTTGTGTGGCGGAAGAACATTTTCCATGGGGGCGATAAGTAGGCAACACTTTTTGGCCATTACTTGCAGCTTTAAGACGCAAATTCATTAAAAGTCCCGGACGCCCCGAAAAATGCTTAACGCACATTTTGTAAATTGCCAAAAATCCAACCCCCTTGGAAAAACTTCGCCTGCTGTTGTTTATTATTATCTCTCCCCCACAGACTCTCTCCCTCTCTCTCTGCCCGGTTTTTGCTGAGCGCTTTTCTCGCTTGGCGCTAATTTCAAATTACGAAATATTCCATTTACTATTTTTGAAAAATGATTGCAAGCAATTTCATTTCCGTTTCCGTTACGACAGTTACGCCCCGCCCTGTCGCCCGCATTAGCTAACCGCCCCTGGAGTTTTACCCGTTGGAAAAACTAATTACAAACACATAAAACCCAATGGGTGGCCAAGGATGCTGCAGAGATAGAACAATCCAGGGGGCTTGGACTCGGTTGATGATGCAACATGTGACGCGAGGCGGGGTGTAAAACGGAATTGTCGTAGTCTGCGGCACGCCCATCAAACTAAATTACAATTGGGCAAACTCACACAACACACACAGCACACACACAAAAAAGCAGAGGAAAAAGAAACAGCCAGACACAGACCAACAGCCAACAAATGTCGATGGACTGACTCTTCCTGCCATGGAAATCTGCTCGTTTTCCTGCCAAGTGACTCCCAAGTTGAAAGTTTCGCATGAATTTCAAGTTTCTCGGTGTGGCGTCGTCTCTTTTTTTGGGCTATAACATTAAAACAATACTTGGCCAGGAGAGGAGAAGCTTAGCCATTTTGTGGCCTTCCCTGCCAAGGGTTTCAGTAAGCGGTATTTGCTGATGTCAAGGGTATATCCGCGAATCGAAGGTCTTATCTAAGATATAGAGTTGTATAGAGAACCCCTCTTCATCTGTAACTAAATTAAAGATATACTGAGCCCTAAAGTTCGCTTCACATAAAGGGTTTTCCCTCTTGCTAGCCCAAGTATATGGTAAAATGTTCCTTTTTTGTCAGTAGGACATTTTCTTTCAAGACGCCCGATAAAAGGACAACATGGAAAATCAAGCTTTGCAAATTTGAAATCAATCTGGCAAAAGAGCAAAGGAAACGCCTCGATTGAAGTTAGATTGAGCGTTATTCCGGGGTGGCGAAGGGCATTTGCTACCCCTGGTGGCTATCTGACCTGCAGTGTGACATTAATGAGGGGGAAAACTGGGAGCTGGAAGCTGGGTTAAAGGACATCTGCTAAGTCAGCTTCTAGGGCCACCTTCTTGTTGTAATTGCCGCTGCCGCTTCCGCTCGCTTCTTCTTCTGCTGGTAATGGCTCCTGTAAAAAGTTGTTGCGGCGGCTGCGGTGCCTTTGTAGGTGTTTTCTGGGGGGGCGGAATATGGCGGCGGAAAAGCGGAAAAGTCCGGGGGTGACCTGCAGCAATTACCAATTTTCTTGTTACATTTTAAAGTACGCGACTGAGACTGCGGGCTGTGTCCCAGTTTCGTGCTAGTTTGTGTGCCGCTGTGTGTTGCACATTAAGTGCACTTGAGGCATGCAGCTTAAGCTGATGACAGCCGGATGGTGAGTGGAAGAGGACGAAGGAAGGACGAGGTAGGGAACTGAAGGAGAAGCCGCTGAAGTGATGACAATGAAGTGCATAATCTTTGTTGTCGTTTGAGGGCGCCCTGGTTGGCCATTAAATGTTCCAGCTTAGAAGCAGGGAAAGCTTTTGCCAACCAGAAGTTGTCATTTTACATAAAATTATTTTGATTTTTTTCTGGATATAAAAGTGAGGACAGAAGTTAAGCGTAATCTCTGGAAATTATTAAAAGATATAATTTAAAGTTTTTTGAGAAATATAACCCTTCCCTAAACCCCTCAAACCGAATCTTTAATAAGCTTTACTAAATCCCCTTCTTCTCTACTTTTTACAGGTATGTAAAGTTCGCTGAACTCGTTTTCAACCAACCTTATAAGTTGTAAGTAAAGAAATAAGCTGCTAAGGAAGACCCATATCATATATCACTCATACGCCGCGTGGGCTCCAAGTCGTTGCACCTTGACAGTGTGAAAAAAATAAGCCAAGAGTGAGGAAAATACAGAGGTTAAAATGTAGAAGTAGACGCGTCAAACACTTGCGAAAAGATGCTTTATTAAAATAATCAGCTACAAAAGTACAGTAAAAGTGACATAAAGGGCAAGGAAATATGCGGGAAAACCCCATAAGGGAAAGCCCGGAAAAACTCAAAGATTGAGAGAGTGAAGAATGCGGTTGATGCATGTGTTTGAGAGTCCTTTTTATGCCTTTGCCCCAAATGTAAAGAGGCGTCTGCCACTGCACCACTTTCAACGCTTTCTCCTCCCTTTCTTGACACTCATCAAATGCTTCAGTCCAACTTTGCCGTCGTCTTTCACTTTTATTCTCCGTGTTGTCTGCTATTTTTCACTAATTAATTATGCAGCAACAGCAAACAACTTGAAATGTAAGGAGATTAAAGCGACTTAAAAGGCATTTATGCGACGCCAGGCGGCAGTCGGGCTGAAAAGAGCAGGCCAGAAAGGAGGCAAGACTGACAAGTGTCAGTCGCCCACATTTTCCTTTTACGAAACTGCATGACAAGTTGGAAAATGCCAATGCATGTGAGTGTGAGTGTGTGTGCCTTGTTAAGTCATGTTTACAACGCCTAAGTTGGCCAGAAGAAGGGCAAAGTGACATCTAAGATTTTACAGGGATATCTTAAATAACTGTCTGGCAAAGAAAAATTATAAATAAATGCCAACTAATGGACTTGAGTAAATTAACAGCAATAAAGGACGAGATAGAAAAGGATTTAGCTAACTTTTTTAAAGAGGAAAATCTGTTTTTACTTAAATATTATTTATTTTAAGTCTTAGCTAATTTTCTTGAATGTGTTCTATGTAAACGCCTATTCTCTGTCTTTTCTTCAGCATCACAACCTCGTATTAATTTTCACTTAATTAAAGGCAAAAAGCCACACAAAAGTTGACACTTACTTTTTGTGGCCTAAAGGCGAGACAAAAATAAAAAGTTATTTATATGAGAATGCTAATTAAGTTACAAAATTTGCTGGCAAAATGAAAATTATAGACAAAAATATACGGCGTATGTAAGTATGTGACTTAAGTGGGCTTGAAACGACAGCGTCAGAAACAACAACAACAACAAAAAAATGGCGATGTGAAAAACTCTTTCCCGGTGAATTTCCACAGCCTCTCCACTCGTTTTTTTTTTTGTTTGCCGCACGTGTGTGGCAGGTGGTAAGACAGGGCCACCCACTTCCACTCCCACTCAGCCTTGAAGCCATTTTTATATATAAGCATATATCCCTTACATATGTACATATTTACATATATATATTTTGTATATTTTGCTGTCACGTTTGAGCACAAAGTGTGTGTGTGGTTAAGTGTTCCTGGGGAACACTCGCACACCTGCCTGTCTATGCCAACCAACGACTTTACGCTTGCTTTTTTGTGGAGTTTTAAATATAATAATGACAAGGCAGCGGAAAAATAATGTCGCGGGTGGCAGAGTGTGCCTTTTTAGTCCAAGTAAATGTTTTTCCATTGTGACATACAGTTGCAACAATTGAGCGACAGTTGCTGTTGCATGCTTTCGTAGCTTGCATGTCGTGTTGTCGTTGTTGAAGGTTCTTTTGGCAAAGGCAACAAATTACACGGGAAATACCAGGAAAAATAAGGGAATGACAGAAAGGATTTGTTCGAGGGGGAAAATTTTAATGGAAATTTAATGGGAAATTTAATATAAATTTATGTATTAGCAATGCTAACAAGTAATTGTGAACTTAATATCACAGAAATAATTTCAAAGTATTTCATTCCGATTTATCAATAAAATATTGTCAGAAACCGTCTGCTCAATATTTAATTATTCAAAGTTTTCTTTTTGTTCTTTGCTGTTATTTATAATGTATTCTTACATAGTTTTTGCACGTACATCCCCGTCCAGGAGCTTATATATTTTTCTCATTCCATTAAGCGGTGTGTGTGTTTTTTTTTAAGTCCATTCAACATTTATTGACGGATTGCATAAAGTATAACACGCTTAACCAACAGTTGATGTCTGCTCTCAATTAAATTGAAAACTGTATATATGAATATTTAAATTATTTAAATACAATCTCCGCTTTGCCGTCGCTGTGCTGTCAGCGTTTTAAAGCGTATACGCAATATCCATATCCTTTGGCTGCCACCTACCGTTTCAGTCGACTTCCTGTGTGTCCTGGAACACCCGCATGTTTACCCCGGAAAAGTATGCAACACTTTAAAGCTCTTTTGCGGTTGCTGCTTTGGCCGCAGCAGCAGCAGCAACAACAACAAACTACTGTGCGTTTTTATTGCGTTTTTCATGCGTCCCATGTGGTTTATTACAAATTGATTTTATTATTGTTTTCACTCTCCCATTCCCTTCGACCTGTAGGCCTTTCGCTTTGTTTGTTGCCAGTTTCCGCTGCCCGTTGGCCGCTGGCGATTTGAAAACTGATTGCAAACACATGATTATCTGACTGCCGGTCTCATTCCGCAACCCAATCGGCACATTTCTCCATTTGAGTGCACAAAGCCACCCCCCTGGATTGTTTAATTAATTTTATAATGAGTTAATTTTACGCTGGCCAAACGAGAATTTAACATTTTTCGGTCGGCATTTCGGTTGAACATTTTATTCATTTCATTTGGAATTGAAGTCGAATGGCGGATTCAATTATAAATTCGCTTACATTTGCATCTGTCAATTTCGCTGCAAATGTTGTGCTGCAAATGGTCTATGAAAATAACAAAAAATAGAAAAAAAAACATACACAAAAAACCACTCAGATATATAAATTCGTGTCAAATTATAGTTCTCGACTGTGTTATTTCGAGTCAAATTCTTTTGGCGAGCAGCCAGCGAGGTGAGGTTCGTATTCGGATTCGGGTTCGGGTTAGGAGGCTGAAATATATTTTTAAAAAATATACACACGCATTTGTTGTGTGTGACAAACGGAATTAAGATTGTAATCATGCTATAACTAAGTGCATTTTGTGCGCAATCTTTCTTTTTATGAACTTCTTGGGCAATTTAGCATCTGATACAAGAAATATCTAAATTGAGAAATAGTGCAGGAATGTTTTTTGAGCATTTTAAGAAAAGTTTCGTAGGAAATTTCTTGTGATTTTAAAATCTGAAAAAGACTATTTACAAAGCTATTGTTAGAATAACTGCTTAAACGAATTCCAATCGTCATTACTGGACCACAAAACATAGGACATAGTTGTCCTGTCTCTCCTTGCTCATGTCATGGTATTTCTTAAAGAATTTTTGCGATTTTTCATTTAGAGTTTTCTTGTAAATTCCAACTGTCTCTGGAGGGGGTTTCCGCCTTTTCGCAGCTGAATTCCAGTTCCAAGGCGCGGAACAGAGAGAGAGAGAAGCCTCGACAAAAGTTGGTCCTTTTCGACGGCGATTAATGCGCCACAGAATGAAAGTCTTGTGCTGCCAAATTCCCTAGAATTTCCTCCATCCGCCGCTTCTTGCCTTGTTCCGTGAAATGCCACAAGGTGTAAAATTGAATAATTGAAATGAAGCGAGAGAGCGAGGACAAGACACGCCGAGCCCAGAAAGAAATGCGATAAAGTGGGCAACAAAGTTTTTACTTAATTGTGGTTAATTCTGATGGATTTGTGCATAATTGTTGAGTAATTAAATTTGGCGAAACAGGGGGAAATGAGCTTAGATAGAAATGTGGCTGTGAACATTATGAAATAATGATGTTGATAATTATTTATGGTTTCTTGAAATTATCTTGTGAGGCAAAGCTACACCTGAATTACTACCAAGGAACAGCTGCCACTCTGCTGATTAGCAATTTCTTTCTTTGACGTCGTCTTGCATTCGAAAAGTCTAGAATACTTGCAGCAGCAGAATCCTTTGCACTTTAATTTCTTTCGCTTTTCCCAACTCAAGCCACCCAGCTTTTCCGCCGCTCGCAATCGTTTTCATTTAGCCACAAGGTATGCAACACATTTTCTTTATTAGCCACAAACACTTGCCAGCATTCATGGCTGGAAGCAGCAGCCAGCCACAGTTCTCGCCCTCTCAGGGATTTCCTCAGAATTCCCAGCGGTTAAACTTTGGGTTTTTTTCCGCTTTTCCTTTGCTGTGCTTGTTTTTTTCTTCTGCCTAATGAAATGTGACATTAAGTGGTGATGCTGTTGTTTCAGCTGCCACGCCCATTTTCGCACCCCGCCCCATTTGCCAATGACCGCCGCAATGCCGAAAGTGGCGCTCAGTGGCGCAATTTTAATTGTTGCAGCAGCAGCAGCGGCGGCAACAACAAATCGAGTTTGTTTCCCTGATTACTCTCCTCTTATTTTTTCTCTCTCTGCTGCGGTTGTTGAAGCCCCAAAGGCTTTCAGACAAATGCCAGCCAAAAGACGCATAAAAAAATAAATAAAATAAAACTGCAGAGAACTGGTTACAAAAAAAAAAGCAAAGTGAAATCTGGAAAATGCACGGAAAAGGGGGGAAGCAGCACAAAAAAAAAGTTTTTAATTAAAAAGTTTTTGTTTAAATCTATGGAAAACGTCCGAACTGAGTTGAGTTGATGAGGGAAAAGCTGGGCTCTTTTTTTGCCCGAGTTTGGGGATAAGCAATGAATTCTTACAGCTGGCTGCGAATAATTAGCCAAGATTAGTAATTGATGGCGGGAGATTGTGGCCACTTGTTGGGGATTAAGGGGAGATAATTGCGGGGGAAAATATAGAACTGTAATAAAAACAGGTGGGTATAATGGAGGGGCAGGACAGCACACTTCCTGGTCATATTATGCCCCGATCCTCCGGCAATGCAAATTGAGTTGTTTGCCTTTTATTTATGGGCCCAAAACTACGCTGCATACATATATTTATGTATATGCGGTGCAGTGCCAAGAGTCAAACAGCGAGGCATGCAATTTAAATGCAATTGTTTATGCCACCACCCCTCCAATTTCCCTGCAGAGCCCCTGTGGGGGGAAAAGGGAGGGATGAGCACGATTAACGTTTGTTTCGCCCACCGAACAATGCGGCGTATGCGCAATGTGTGCGTGCGTCCGAAGGTGTGTTGTTCTTGTTGCCGCACATAAATTGCAATAGCAACAAGGAACAAAGCCGGACTCGCGCTCACGCACTAATAAATTATTAAATGCATGCAATAAATTTCAAATTAATCGCTGATATTTATCTCTCATTGCGCGGCCATTGTCCGCCAGCGAGTGAGAAGCGCCGCATAATTATGTTGGCCTCAAAATTAACCTCCCCTTCTGCGCACTTTAATTTTTTTTCGTAATTTAATATTTGGTCTCCCTTTAATTGCTGCCGTTGTGACTTCATCTCGATTTTATTGTTCTGGCAGTTCATTTTGTGCATATATATAAATATATGTATATATTTTATCACATTTCCCATTGTTTTTTCCCCTCGATTGTTAATTAAATTATATTGCCGCTTTTTCGTATATATGTATATGTTTGTAAAATGTCTGTATTTTTTATTTATTTACTCATAATTGTGTTTGTTTCGTCAAATTTGAATGGAAATTTTAAGTAGCTTAACTATTTGTGGCAGAGTTTAAAATTGAGAGCTTCTGTTGATAATTAATTAGGTTTAAAAAAATGTTTGGTTTTTGTTTAAATATTTTTAATAAGGATTCAAGTTTCCTGATTTTTAAACTCTTTACTCTTGTCTATCCTATGGCACGTTTACTGTTCATTTTCATTTTTAAAATTACACATTCTTAGATAAATATTTATATTTAAAACCCTTTTTAACTAGCACCTTTGGGATGGCCTTTTTAGAACGACTTAATTAAATTTTACAGACTCAATTGTAAACCCTTTCACAAAATATACTAATGAGTGGGGAAAATCAGGCACAGAAAGGCCGGACCCCTCCTCATGTTTTCATAATTTTCCTAAAATGCCGCCCCCCTCATCGTCATTGTTATTATCGGGCACAATCATCACAAAGAGCCACCAACAAGCGACAAATATTTCACATTGTTTCTGCCACAGTGGAAACTTTTTTGCCATTTACCATATTGTCCCTGCCCCCTACACATACACACATATGGATCCTTAACGTCCTGCTGCCCCTCTGCATATCAAACTGGAAATTAACACAATAATGGCCAGACAAAGTCGGGCAGTAGACAAAGGGTAGGTAGCACAGGGGGAGAGATATGCAAATGGCATAGAAATGTGGTCGAGCTTTCGGTTCTGGTTCTGGCTCTGGCCATGGTCGCAGCCTAGTAACTGCCACATTTTTCGGTTGGCCAGGAGAGTAGGGACGAGGGCTGCCAACGGATACGGTTGCATATAAATTATAACACCGGCGTGTCTATTAAAATGATTGTATCCGCTCGATTATGCACACACACAGACAGACAGGGACCGAGAGATGGAAAAACTCCCAGCACTCTTTCTCTTTCTTAACCGCCGGACAAACTTTTTGACTTTCCCCACAAACACTCGCCGACAAATGGATATAAAGGTTCAAATGTGTGCTGAGGAGATACATTTGTATCTCAGGGTTCAAAGGAGTCCCTTATGTTGACTTTGCTAGCTCTAATGTGTGAGGAAAGTTTGGCAGAATAAAGAACTGCAGTCACGCGGTTGGATAAATTAATGAAGGTTATTATACTGAGGGGTTTTCTTTGGGAAAATCAAATTCAAGTTTGTTGAATTTAAAATTAAAATTAAAGCCACTTTTCTTTATAAAAGTTTTATGACTAAACCTTGAAATTAAATAAAATCTCATCCTACCTTTACTTCTAATTTCCAACGTTTCTCTCACTGTTTGAACTGTTTTTTCTCCCCATTTTTCCCCCCAATTTCCGCAGCTTGATTTTATGCTATTTTGACAGCTAATTAGTTGCGTGCAAATAAGTATGGTTATGTGAGTGTGAGTTGTTGTTAAGCCCCGAATTTATTCGCCCCTTTTTTTGGGCTGGGAAAAGGGGTATCGGTATCGGTGTCGGTGCCGTCAAATGGAAAATGCAAATGCAAATGCCGTTAGACAACTCTATAAACTAAACAAGGCTATAATTAATCCGCACAGCTACAAAGATGCACAGATAACTGGCAATCAGCTTAGATGCAGGTGCAACCGCAGGCGAAGGTGATGGAGGGAGGTGGCAGGAGTTTTCCGAGCTAATAAATTTTCCAGCACACCGCAAAGACAGAGAGAGTGAGAGGGCGAGAGAGTGTGTGCCTAAAAGTATGCAAAGCCGGCAGTGTGCGTGCGTGTTTGAAGCTCAATTTAAGCTGGAAATTAATGCCAGACAGCTAGCCACCATCTCTCCAGCTCTTTCCCTCTCTGCACTTCTCTGTCTCTGTCGGCTGACCACAAGTGCATCTAGCTAGCCAGAGCTGCCATTCAAAATAAATGAGCTAAATAAGCAGGCTGACATGGCTGCAGAGCCAAGGATGCATTAATAAACAAGCCAAGTGCAAAGTTTTCGCTTGTGAGCTTGCTTTAACCATCAATTAAAACGACTCGTTCCTAATTATGTTCGTGTATATAATACCAACTCCTCTCCTCCTTTTCCCCCCTTTCTGTCACTTTGCCCGTGTGTCAGCCGCAGAGGCCATAACTTTGTTTGACCAAGTTTGTTTTAAGGTTATATTCCTGGTCTATTCCGGCTACCCATTGTCTGCTCTTTGTCTATTGTTAGCCCACTTGCTATCTTCGAAATTAGTCAAATATTTGTTTTTGCCATTGTCTGTGCGTGTCTTTGCCGGAGAACTGATTTATGCCCCTTGTTTCGCTCGGTGTTATTGATGTGCATAAATCAGGCGGGAGAGCCAGGCACCAGATACATATACATATATATAGGATCTATAGAGATATGAATGGAGGGGAGCTGGGGAGGGCAGGACCCTTGGCATATGTCAGAATGTCATTCAGCTGAAATGAGTCGATGTCAATAATGACAATGGCCCCAAAACTCTGGGGAAACTTAATCGAGCTTAACTGGCGAAAATGTTGATGTATTTTTATGCGAAATGTAGAATATATTTATAATTACTATAATTATTAATCAGTTAAAAAGTATCAGAACATATTAATTTGATTATTGTAAGAATTAAAAAGCCGATATTTAATCGATTACGCTTTCGATTATTTTGATTGTTATAAAACTAATTCAATATAAATGTTTCCCTCTAACAAATAATAAGAAACGATCCTTGAAATATCGATAAGATCGATAAAATTATCGATTTGTATGAGTAATCGATAAATTATATATATTTGTGATTTATGTAACTATTTCCTTGTTTTGTCCCCAGAAAATATAAAAGTAAGATTTATTTTCCCCAGTGATTTATCGATATCGGCCATGCCATATTCCAATCGATTACTGCTAAATCGCTTTCCCAAAAATTCCCTTTTTGTAGCGCATTTTACCAGCGCCAAACTGCCTGTCAGCAATTTCGACATTTGCATTCCAAAGTCAAACCCAAACAGTTGCCATTATCCCCAGCACTATCCTCCTCCCCGTGGCGATAGAGAGAGCAACTATAACAATTAGAATAATGGCAGCGACAACAACAATAGCAAAGGCAAAAAGCTACCAAAAATTATGTGGAAACCAACTTTTCAGCTCCGCGCTAGCTCCAGTTTTGGCCCCCAAAGAGAGGCAAAAACATGCGTAAATTTATGCTAAACCAAATTGTTATTTAAAACACTAAAACAACGATGCTAGTTTTAGGAGATGCGTGTGTCTGTCTGTCTGTCCCTCTGCTGTGAGTGTGTTGCAGGGTGTGCGTGTGTGAAATATTAATGCACAGCATTTAAATGATTGCAGTGGATGGAAAACTGTGAACGGTGCTGAGGGGGGCAAAGTGCGGTTGACTGATGAACTGGCCTCTGCAGCAGAAAGAGATGGCTGCAATGGCAGACACACGCAATGATCTGATTAAACATGGTAATGAAGTAGTCAAAATGTGGTGCAACGTGGCGTATGCGTAATTTCATATACATATATGTATGTACACTCGCAGGCACACTCTCTTGCCCGGAGAAGCCATGTGTGGTGTGGCTGCTAATTTAAATTTACGCGCATCGCTCCATTTCCATGAGGCCACGAGTCGCAGGACAACTCGCAGGACTTTCAGGAGGCCATGGGGCACACAAAAAGTAAATCCCAGTTGCTGCTGCACACACTGAAATGAAAAACAACAAACACACACGACGAAGGCTTGCTCACTCGAAACTGCATACGAACGTGGGATGGGTCCAGCGCTTTCATATATCCCTTGACATGTTTGTAAAATACAGAAAGCCGCAAGGATTCAACACACTCGCGTTCTTTATATTTTTTGACCAGAAAATGGGGATCTGGGATAGTTTATAACTTTCCTGAATAAAGAATGGTTCTTGAGAACCCACGATTTATGATGAATTATTATGAGGTCAAAGAAGGATATATGTTTCCACTTAACGATCTAAAATTTAACAAATTTAAAGGCTTAACAATATTTAAAAATATATAATTAAGCAATACGTTAATAATATTGGAACCACATGGCGTATGCGTAATTTTTTCCATATAAATTCCCCATCACTTCCTATTGAGCTTTAAATAGCTTGTTGGTCTTACTGATTGACAGACTGTGTGCGACATTTAAAACTCCAATAAACTGAAATATGGGAACAAATATATGTATAAAAGCCTCTCTTTAAATTTGTATTTACATTCCCCCCTGGGGATTGCTATGCTGCAATTTAATTTTCACACAGTTCGGGCATTACTTCGATGCATATGTATATATAGGACTATATCGATTTTATTGCCTTTACATCAATGCATTTTTAATGCAGCGATTCAGTTTATTTTTCCACTCCTGCCAGTTGTTTCGGCCAGTTTTTCAGATCGTTTTTGCCTCCTCTCCCTTTATTTATAAACATATAAAAAGAAAGCATATTGCACGTTATTTGCCGATTTGTTTTAAACCACTTTCAATATTTATTAGCTCCGCTCCGACTGCATTGTATTTGCATTCCAGCAGGGCCGAACACGTTCTACACTCATTGCCGCACGGGAATACGGCACGTTATGCCATTATTTGTTTTCGCTGATTGCATTTGATTTTTGGCAAACGCCAGACGACCAGCAAAAACACACATATACATATATAGTGCCTATATATAGATCTGGGCTGGGTGAAAAAGGAGTGAGCCGACTTTGCTGGCCCCGGTTTGTTAGCTAAACAAATACCGCACACACAAACTTTGTTCAACTGGAATTCTAGTTTCGATTCCAGTTGAGTTATGCAATTTAAATGCTGAAGCCTAAGAGTTTGACCAGTTGATAATGGTATTATTAGGGCTAAGTGCGATCCGCACCCAAAAACACACCTTTACCTTCGTCGAGTGTTTGCCCTCTTCTTGGTTACCTCAAAAACCAACTAATTAGGCAAGGCTCTCCGACTTGATTTCGGTCCACACAAATGTTGACCCAAGTACCAGTGTGTGGTTGTGTGGCCAAATGACCGAAAGGTCAATAAGTTGCAAGAGCAAACTTTTGCACGTGGACGTGGCTGGGACGACGGCTTGGCCATAACCTCAGCTCACCTAATCCGCCTCCGCAAAATGCACGTAAATAAGCAATTATTTAGTGCGACACAGTTCGGTGTGCGAGTTGGGATGCCATGAACTGGCCTCGGTTGGCTGGCTGACCTTTAATAATCTGGTTAATAAAGATGCCGGTTCCAGGTAGAGAAAATTTAGCGAAAGCTGAACAGGGATTCCCCTGAAATTCTTGCATTTACTTTTTTATATAATTTTCTTTAAGCAGTTAACAGGGAATACTTAACACTAGGGCTTTAATATCCTTAAAAAATAAAATAATATATATCCTTAGACTGAATTTAAATTGAATGCTAAAACCATGGAGATTTTGTAGAGGAATTTCTATTAGATTAAAAGTATAACAATTTTATAATGAAATACATTAAATTTATAATCCACATGATATCTAAAATCATATTTCTTTCTCTTTTCAGGTAAGTTTCAATGAGAACTCCCACTGCTCAACATGTTTGTCCTGACCCTTTCGTAAGTGGTGAACAGATTTTTGACATTTTTTTTTCTCCCATTTTTAATATTGTCAAAAACTATTTAATGCATTTTTCTTGCCAACTCCGCCCCGAAGTTTTTTTCTGCTGGCTCGAACTCGGGGGGGTCCCCAAACATTTTTCATAGACGTCAAGTTTAAACGACTTCACGAAAATCGCTTAAAGCAGCAAAACGACAAGAATAATGATATTTGTCAGGAATTCGAGACCACAGAGCGAGGGTTAAGGCAAAAAAATAGAAAGACGGGACCCCAGCCCGAGGGAAAACTTTGACTGCAGACCGAGGCGGGGACACACGCATATTGGTTTCGTTTATGTACTACTTGCAGCTAAAACTTTACTCAGATTTTTCGAGCAGTATAACTTATATAAGTATAAATTTCTGAGCTGGCAAACCGTCTCTCTCCCAAAAAAAAGTAAGGTAAAAAACAGTAAAAAATGAAGTAGAAAAACGCCTCAAGACGATGACGATGATGATGATGTTGAGATGCTGATGAAGAAGGGGAGCTCACACACACCCACCCACCCACAGATGCTGTTAAAAAGTTCATAAGCAAAAACTTCTGCAGCACTTTTCCGAAAAAAAAATGACAGTTGAACTTTTCCCCGACTAACTGCACATTTAGCTGCGCGTTTTTTTCCCTCTCAGCCTTTTGCTCTTTTGGCCTTTTCTGTACATATATTTCTTTTTGAAATGAAATCAAAGCCCGACCACATTTGTATAATGTCTTACAGCAGCCATATAACTCATCAATGGAGGGAAAAGAGTGAAGAGAACATTTTAATACATTAGGTAAACACAGCTCAATGCGAAAAGTTTGCAAATATTTTCTGCTTGATTTTGCCAGCTTCAATAATATTCCACAGTCATTTTGTATTCAAGCCGAAACGAAGAGAAATTTAACGTAACGTAACGTAACGAAACGAAACGAAGTTTTCGGCTCCGAAAAAGTGGGCAAAAGTTTCTTCATTTTAAAAATGCACTTGTTGATTTATTGAAATTAATATTGCCAGACTTTCGGGCTCTTTTTCCCTCTGTCTCTGTGTATGTGTCGTGTGTGCAGGTGGGCAATGAAACTCCAGCCGGAAACTAATCAAGTAAAGTGTTAAGGGAGAGCCAACGATGTCGGCCTGAAAGTCGTATATCAAAGCCAAATGTAATTGGAAGTTAAAAGCTGTAAGGGTTACTCGAAAGTCGGCCACAAATCGAAGTTAATTCACTTAGGATCCACAGACAAATTGTAAACAATATATGGGCTAAAACCTAATTCATTTTTGTATAAAATTTCAAAGGAAATATCCATATTTCCACGTTCCACAATGTCTTGTGCAAAGTTGTCACTTTGAAGACCAACTTGTAAGCCAATAAAGCTCTACAAGAATCAGCTTCCTCCTCACCCGAAGGAAAATAAAAAATCTGAAATGCATGACAAACAAAAACTGTCAGACAACAGATTCATTCTTTTGAGTAGCGTAAAATATTATGGTAAATTTTTGATTAATTGCTCTGTCACACAACCGGGTTTCGGCTTGAAGCGAGCCAAGTGAGTTGACATTTAAGGCAGCAGCACGAGGACAACAATTTGAAAATATTAAAAAAGTTTTCACTTGACATGTTATTGACTTGTTAAAATGTTTGACTCGCTCTCTCGCCTTAATATCATTTCTATTTTTCCCCCATCGACAGGGTAGTTTCTTTGGCAGTTTACCCCCTGCATTTTCCTCACTTCCTTTTCCTTTTTTTCTTAGCTTTTTTGTGCTCGTCGCCGTCGTACTTGGTTTTCGGTGCTTGGGCTGCTTATTTATTTATAATGTGGGACTCACTTGGCTATTCAAGCCACGTTTTTGCCCCATGCACGAAAATTGCATTGGCCGGGCCAAAGGACTCGCGCGTCCTTATCCCGGGACCCGGGGTGGTCGAACTGAACGGAACGGAACGGATCAAACTTGTGTATAATTCGCCGAGGGTTGAAAATAATGTCGACTAGACTTTTATTAGACACAGGCTCCGCGTTGCAGCATCTCTTGTTGATTCTTTTTTTTTCTTTCTGTGTCCTGTGTCTTTTCCAAAATTGGCAAGAAAAGGCAAAGCGTTTGGGCGAAACTTTGTGCCATAGAGGGGCAAGCAGAAGAAAAAAAAACTGAAAATGGTAACCCAGGCACGAATTTCCCTCGTCTAGCCGTTGAAAAAATGTCTCCGGAGTGTGTGGGGCTGCCATGTGCTCTATATGTAGATGCTGTTTATTTGACAAAGCATGAAAAATGCATGTGGATTTTGTGATCAGCGGCTGAGGCTCAATAAGGGATGTGGCTTTTCTTTTTTCGCTGGCTTTTTCTGTCGCCCCATCGAGTGGGGTTCCAGCTGGATGGCGTAAAAATGCTTTGTTTGCCAAAGGTAATTCATAATGCATATTTTTGAAGTGAGAACCAAGTATTTTTCCCCACTTTTATTAAATATAAATTCAGGCAACAAAGCATTATACCATAATTGCATATATTTTGTGAATTTATTTGGTAGCAGATATGTATCCAGTTCTGCATATCTTTCGGCAAATTGTCAAATTTCTCTTAAATCCCCCTGTCTTTTGTTTCTCTAAACCCCAACTGAATCGCATAACTTGTCACATTCTCCACACTTATCCCAAGGAAATCGGAAACTCAAGACCATTGCAGCAGCTTTATTCTTGTCAACATATTTTCTAAGCTGCGCCAACAAAATGGCGCCCGAGCAGGATAAGTAACAACAAAAGGACGATACCATAACTGTTATCTAAAGCTTTTTGCTTTCGGAAGACAACTGGGGACAGCACAAGGAGGAAAAGTTGAAAAAATGCGCAGAAAAGTAGTAAATTTTACGCGCATTATTTAAATTTACTTGCGTCTAATGTAAATTTACATTTTCTCTTTGCCCGGCAAAGGAAAATAAGGAAATCCCCCAGAGCTGCAAAGTAAGTAAGCTTCCATGTGTGTGCTGGTGGCGCATGGGGTTCAGTTCCAAAAGTGGGAGCCACAGGCGGGATTCGTGCATTGTTGCTGCTACTTTCCTCGCGTTTTTTTTTTTCTATTCTCGCAGCAAAGACGCAGTAAACAAGTGCACGAAAACAAAACAAATCTCTTGAGAGCTAGGCAGGAAAAAAAAAAACTAAAAATAAAAGAAAAGAAAAGGAATGGAAAGCTGAGAAAGGAATTTATGTGCGAGTGGATGGGATTTTCCACAGGAGCTGACTAAAAACTCTGTCAGAATTTGTGGTTCGGTTTTGGTTCCTGCTGCTTCTGTTGTTGCTGCTGCTTATCGAGAAAATATCGGAAGGCCAGAGCAGCCAAAATAGCAATTCAGGATTCGGTTTGTTTTTCCTGAACGTCTGACTGTCTGCTTGTCAGTTAGTCAGTCGCTTGCTGTCATTGTCTGGACTCCGTGGATGTGGATGGGAACGCGGATGTCCCCGAACCTTGGCTTGACTGATTTTTTCTACTCATTTGTCGTCTGTCAGTTTTTGGCGCGTTGATTTTTCGCTGTCATTGTTCGGCATGCTAGTGTTGAATACTTTATTTTTTCTATACTCTACACTGGGAGTCTTTTAACAGGTATTAAGCATTTACGTTAATAAGTGACCAATGTTTTTTATAGAAGTAAAAATAATAACAAGACCTAAATTTAACCTAAATGCATATGGCAAGGTAACACTTTGCAATTTTTACCAAACTACAGCTAGAAAGGTCACACTATAAAATGTTATAGCGATCCCATTTCAAGTATTTAATCAACTATGTCGAGCATCTCTATTTGAGTAATTCTACATTTCATTTGTCTTGTTCGGCTTTCAATATTTGTAAAACGCTCGGAAGTTTCTATTTCCCCCTAAAAAAAAGTACTGAAAAAACCTGGCCAAGCCGAGTTGATTGCTTTTTCGTGTTTTTATTTGGCATATACAATATGGTACTGGCACAGGGCTATGCCAAGCGGTGGAGTAGGTGGATGGCGGGCTTAAAGCCGACCATTCGTGGCTGGAAAATGTATATAAGAACGTATATATGTACGTATTTATTTCGACCATTAGCATTTCACGCGCCGTTTGCCGACAGTTTTTGCCAGCAGCTTGCCATAAATTCTAATAACTCAGAGTTTAACATAAATTACCAGAGCGCATAATTAAAATGGCCAAAAGTGGGAGCACTCTCTTGCCCTTCAGCTGGAGCAGTGCAAATAATTGAAATTAAATGACATAAACATAAACTTTAAACCGAGACGCGACGAGACGAGACGAGAAGAAGCCGCAAAAACCAAACAGTTGGCTGTGTGTGTGGATTGCATTCCACACAGAGCAAAAATAAAAGTAAATTAAACTGTCATATGTTCAGAAGCAGCAGACAACAGGACGAGTGTCCCTTGTCCGGTGTCCACTGTCCTGTCTGCCTTCCACTGACTGTTGGCTCATCTGTCAGTGTGCGAAGATATGTTGAAATACGCCGCGTGTCATGATAAAGTATGTCGAGTGTGGAAGCGGAAGTAAGAGGAAGACTGGCGACGTGGGATGCGGAATGTGTGGCGTGGAGTGTGTGGGAGGAGTGTGCAGATTGGAGTGTGGCAGTGGTAATGAAAGCTGCAACAGCTACAGTGTGGCCAACTAGATTTATAGAGGGGACGCACAGGCGGACAAACGGACAGACAGGAGGAAAAAAAGCGCAGACAACTTTCTGTTGATAATTAAGAATAAATGCGAAAACGTTTCAAGCGCCACACACAAAATAAATAACTGTGAGTGGGCGGCATGCCATCATCCCTTCTCTCTCCTGCTCGCATTCTTGTTTATAAGTCGAGCATGGCAACTTTATATATTGTTTATTAAACAAAAAGCGCTCTTAAAGAGATATTTTTGGACTTGCTGGACTTGTCGTCGCCGCAGCACTCAAAAAACAAAATTCGTTTCTGGCTGCCGGCCAAAAAACGAGACACAACAGCTGCAATAACAACAAATAAAATTCAAAGGAAGAAGAAAAAAAAAATCAATCTTTTGTGGCATTTGCCAGGAACTAGATTTCCCTCGACAACACAACCCAAAAAAAAAAGAAGCATTTCATGCGGCAAGACGAACCAAATTTTCGACTCCAACGTTGCAGGAAAAAAATTAGAAAATAAAATGAGGCCTTAGCCAAATAAAACGGGCCATGTGAAGTATTGCGGCATGGGGAAAACTGAAGGGAAATAAACCGGAAAAGCGGCAGGGGAGTCATGTAAATTGAGTGGGATGTATTTGCAGTTTAGTTAAGTTTATGCAAATCAGTATTGTTACTGTTAAAGTTGGGCTCTCGTCCTTAAACCAAAGAATTTATTGCGGCAGGATAAAGAACTTGAACCGAATGACTGAAATATGGTGGCTTGTCTTTGTCCCTTATTGAAGGGAGCTATTTAAAGTAGGCATTTTTCAACCTTTAAAGTAAAAATTTAGATCTTTGCTAGCTTTTAAGTTATATTTTCTCTCGTCAACTGATCAAATTTCCAGTTGATTTCGGTTGCATCCCTTTTCCAAATCACTAGCCGGCTTGTTGCTTCACTTCCTTTTGCTGAAAAGCCTTTCAAATGTAAAGGACGACCCCCTTTTTTAAGTGAAAACCCCACTTTCCACCCGCGACCCCACTCCATTTATTGCATACTTTCGTAAGCCAAAAAGTATACTTGACATTTTTTTATACCGACTCCTTCTCAAAGCGAGAAAATATTTCAAATACGAAGCCTGACCGCAGAAAGTACTTCAGCGGGTGAACTTTTGAAGAACTTCTCGGTTCTCGGTTCTCGGTGGCGTTCTCGTTCTCTAATAACAGGAATAGAGGAATACATAATAATAAAGCAAAGCGTTTGTGCAAATAAATATGCAGCACTTGAAATTACTTGCGATGAACTGACGATGACGATGACGATGGTGATGTTGGGAATCCTGAATCAGGACATCTAAATAACGGGGGATGCTGATGACCCAAACTCAATTTTCAGCAGCCCGCAACTCAATTGTCAATGAATAAATTTTTCCTTTGGCCCAGGCAACCTTCCCGCTCCCGTTCCCCCCGCTTTCCCTCGGTTGAATTGAGTTGAGTTCGCGCTTTCTGGCTTCAGTTTTGGTTTGGTCGGTAGTCCAAATCCATTATCCTTATCGGAGCACGGCCATCGGCGTTCGGTCGCGAAACTTTTGCTGTCCCATTATTTCTACTTGCGTTTCGTTTCGTTTTCATTTCCCACACCAACCAAGCTGCGTGTATATCCGACTTTGGCTTTTTTCTTTTTGGCATTTCCACTTTTGGCTCTGCGTACTCCCCACTTGCTTTTTTCTCTCACTTCTTTTTTGGAAATTAATGACGCAAACGGCCGGAAAATTTAGTAACTTTTAGTCATGGCGTGTGGATGATTCGCTGGCGATACGTTGCCAGTGCTTCCCACCGCTCATCAGCCGGATAACCATGAAATGTATGCGCCGCCACCCAATGAAATTGATATTTATGAGCCTTTGTCTCTCTCTCTCTCTGTGTGGTGCGTGCGAGTGGCGAAATGGATGGGATGTGTTTGGGTCTCAGCATCGGGATGGGGAGGATTGGCATCTTTGAATCTCTGGAGCTTAATAAATTAAGAAAGCGAGAAGTTGTTTTGGTTTTATTAAAAAGTTTAGCACGCTTGTTCCTCTTTGTGTTGTGTTTCTTTCTATTGGAAATATGGGAAATAAAATCTACAAATCAACAAAGTGCCAAAGTTGGGGATATAACTATAAATTGGGATAGGTAGAGCTGTTTTTCAGAGGCAGAAAATATTGGGAAATATCTTTCAGTTATTCCCAAAAGATTTAAGTCTTTAATTTAATAACTTGAAAAAGCAAGCACCTTTTATACTGTTTTAAAAAGTGTGCACTAGTACTCAATTTTGAAACCACGCATCGACAACCACAGAATGATGTCGCAACACGACCTCTGCCTCACTTTTTGGAACAAATTACGCCCCCACGCCCACACAGGGGACAATATCAAAAGCCAATTAGCATACATTTTCACGAGCACACATCGAAAGAGAGAGAGAGAGAGAGATGGGGCAGCGAAAAGAGGGCAGTTGACAAAATCAAACAACGAACCGAAAAATTTTCACAGCGCTTTAAACGTATTCATGGCATCCAGAAGCCCAAGGAGGAGCATTCAGCATCCATGATGACGATGATGATGATGATGATGGCATGTCAACAAGAGAATTTCCCATTTTGTTTGCTCACTAACATTCACATTCACGTCCACATCTACGAAGCATCCATGGAGCATCCATGGCGGATGGAGTGGACAAGTCAACGGAACTATTTGCTCCACTCCACGTTCACGTCTCCGGGAACTAGTACTAGCCCTGGGTTCCTATATCAAATTAACAAAACAAACGGACCAGCAGCAGCAGAAGATCCCTCTGCAGGAACTTAGAAACTACTTGAAGCAGCAAAATAAACTAATAAGCAAACTGAATGAATGCCGGGGCAGAAAAGAGAGAATAAAGCTGATGCCTGCGTGTCGTGTCCTTGCCTTGCCAACAACAATGGCCAACATTCGGGGCCCAAAACAAGCTGCTTTTGGCCTCGTCTTAATAAGATAAATAGGCACTTGAGTGCAACTTCTGCTGCTGCTGGAAAAACTTGACTGGTTCTCTCTGGTCCTGGTCGGGAGGGTCGCCTCCTGTTCAATATTTTGTTTGTTAATGATGAGCAAAGTTTGCCGCATTTTGGTTTTCACTTTTCTGCCGATCCAGGCAACATTTCCCCGACTTTAATGTTCTTGTGGCCGTTGGTTAAGTGGAATATGCTTCTCTGATTTATGTGGCCACGTTAAAGGGGGGGCCCAAGGGTTGGTCAAGAGGCTTGCAGGCAGGGCTTTTAGGTAAACAAACTACCTTCCATAAATCTTCAAAACTAGTAAATTTGTTTTCTCGAAAAGCAAAATTAGCAAGCAGCTTTAAGCGGTGGTAAATGTATTGAGGTAGAACTTACTTATTAAATTATAAGCAAGTTTCAGTTGTTCAAATGTTCAAAATTTAAGAATTTTTTCTCAGTTTTCTAAGATTTCTTCCTCAGTGAAAATAGCTTCCAATTGATTGGCTTTTCCATCTCCCTTTCTCTCTCCAATTTTCTTCATTTAAATACCTCTTACAGCTTTCCCAGCCGCAGCGGTAAATATCAGCTTGCACATTGACTTGCTCCTTCCAAAGCCTTTCCCTCCATTTGGCCACTGTGTACTCCAATTACGAGGGAGTCGAATGCAACTGCCAGGGAATTGTCATTACTTTGGCACCGTGATTTACACTTCAAAAGCCGCCGCGAATCCTTTGAGAGCATTTCTTACACTCTTTGCGCTTTGGCCCTTCGCCTCGATTTCGCTTTCTTCGGCATCCTCTTCGCGCTCGTCAATTGCAATTTTTTAATTTATATGCCAGAGGGACGAAGCTGATAGCCCAAGGATATGCTCCGAGTCCCCGTTGTCTTCTTGGCTATTTTTTCGTTCTTCTCCTTCTGATTTGGCTTCGGCAATAAAATCAGCAGCTCCGCATTTGATTTGGCAACTTGGGAAATGAAAAAATATGCACTGGACAGTAATATTTAATTATGTTCTAAAATTGTATTAAAATAGCTTATAAGGTACTTGAAATAATTTTAAAAAGTATTATTTTACTTTTAGGAAATTGCATACTTTTAAAGTAGCTTCTATATTTCTTATATAATTTATCATACAATTTCTTTCCGTGTATTTGCGGAATGCCACTTGTAAAAATATTGGCATAAATTATGAAGCTGCCTTGGCTCTCGACGCACGAAGCCAAAAGGCGAAATGTTTCCGCTTAATAAGGCTTTCCGTTTCCGCTTCTGGCCGCCGCTTCCTTCCTTCCGCCCACACACACACACACACACATTTATACGAAGTTGCCACTTCGCCGCATCCTTATACTACTCACTCTCCCTGATCCTTGGACTTCCCTACTTTGTATGCATCGCAGCCGGTTTTGTGGCCGTCTCTTGGTCTCTTCGGTCGCCTCCATTTATCTGCTCCATTGTTAAGCTCGTTGTCAGCGCTCGGCAATTGATAATGATTATAATGGTCCCCCTGCCCCCTCCCCTGCTGCAGCCTCAACTACTTACATTACAATGCACTTGCCTGGCACCACCCACATACCAGAACCCCTGCGAAAAGCACCCATTCAATGAATAGATGGCAATTTCTTTCAAAGCGCATGCAAATGACTTTGGATTTTAATTAAAAAGCAAGTGGCCTGTGCAGTGCATTTGATGAGCTTGATGTTGGGCAAAGACGATGATGATGGGTTCTTCTGCGCTGTGTGTCCTGCTTCCTGGCAGGGATTTTTCCATTCTATAACCAGAATGTCACTGGAAAAATCTGTATTTAAAATAAGCTGCCTTCAAGTATTATTTTATTAAGAAAATACTTATTATTAGAATTATTGCTATGTCCAAAGGAATTTCAAAGAATTTCAATTTAATTAACAATTTTATAAAACTAAAATGTATATTTTTCTCTCTCTGCACAACAGGGGTAAAAAATAAGGACACTGCTGCCTTTGTATTTTCTGCGGACGAGCCTAAAATGCTTTCAAAATAAAGTCAATGATTTCCTCTTTATCTCCCTTGCTCTCGTTTCCTTTCCTCTTTTTGCATATTTTTTTGTTTTATGAATTATGCTGGCAATTATGCAGGCAAAGGCAACAATAACTAACACACACTTGCACACAGGAAGGACATGACAAAGAGAAAGGAGGAGAAAGCAAAAAGGGTTGAGCCACTTCCTTTTGGGGACGGAATTCTCTGGTCTGGTCCCAAGTTGCTTTCGGTTTATTGAACCTCTTTAATTAAGCGTAAAATGTCCCCCTTATTTGTCATCTCGCTTACAAAATTGTATGAATTTTTCTCCTTTTGCCTATTTTTATTCTTTTTGTATTTTCCGGAATTTGATTTTGTTGTTTTCTTGTTGTTGCATAATTAGCAACAGATGGAAGAGATTTCTGCCAAAAATTGTGGCCGGGCATCCAATCAAGCGAGACAGAGACTAAACAAACAGGAAATTTAATTTGGTTTATATGTATTATTATTTGGATAAATATCAGATACATAATTCACTAGAAGTTTTAGGGGAACAAAACAAGGATAAAATACA
The DNA here is from genome assembly GCF_030179895.1 of Drosophila kikkawai. NCBI lineage: Eukaryota > Metazoa > Arthropoda > Insecta > Diptera > Drosophilidae > Drosophila > Drosophila kikkawai. The sequence goes on from NC_091729.1 coordinate 10,158,066, forward strand.
GTTTGATTTAAACAATTGAGTAAGGAAGGGAATGGGTTTTTAAGGGTTTGAATTTCTTTGTACATATTTATTCAAGAAAGTACACTATTCCTATACTAAAATCTTTATATTCTGAAAAAACTAATCAAGTTATTTTCCCCTTTCTTTCTCTTTCCAGGTGAGTTTCCTACCTCAATTCCTTCCATTTTTCCCTCAAAACCAACCCAGAGTATGTCAGGAGAATATTCTCTACTTGAAGGAATTATCCTTAGCCGGCAGCTAAATCAGCCAACAGCCATGTATGAACATATGCTAAGGCTGACAAAAAGAAGAAGAACAATCAGGGAAGTCAAGACGGGCTCTGGGATTTTATTTCTCTACTTTTCTTTCCTTTTTTTTGTGTTTGTTTTTTTTTCGCTGCATTTTATGGAAATGCGACACGCGATGCTGCGGCAACACCAACACACACTGGCACACTCACACCTCGTGGCAGAAATTTTGCGCCATAAATAAAATTAAAGGTGGTGTGTGTGTTTCAGAGTGTGTGTATTTTCTGCTGAGGTGAGCGACTGGCAAAATGTAATTAGAATTGTACAGTGCGGTTAATATTTCCGCCCACTTGAGTGTGAGTGCGAGGACGAGGGCGAGTGTGGGTTATATAAAACAATGCCCACAATGCGACTCCTGGATCCTTGATTCCCCACCGCTACCCCCCTCTCCGCTAGCAATTTTCCCTCGCCTGCTGCGTGTAAAATGCAAACGCGTCGCGTGTCAAACGCTCGTTTTAATGCCAACCTCCTGCCACCTGCCTCGGCTCACCCGCCCACACCCACACTCACACTCACAACACCACCACCCACTTGAGGCCAGACATTTGCAGCATTTCTTTGGGCTTGTTTTACAATAATCAAGACGAGGCCGCCACCACCGCCCTGCTTGGTGTATAAAATTAATTTTATTTACCTTTTTTCTTTCCTTTTATTTTTTGTGTTATACGAGGTATGGCCTAAAAATAATGGGGTATGTTCTTGTCCTCATAATGTTGCAAAAATTATAAACTGTAAAGCTTAGGTGAGAAATCCTTAAGAGTATAAAGGATATTTAAAACTAAATATCTATATAAACATTTATTGTAAAACATAGTTCCTAGGTTTGTAATATTTTTAATATAGAATAGTCATGAGCACCGGGTATTTCACAGTCGACTCTATGGCTTTCTTCTTGTTTATTTTTATTCTTTATTTTTTTTGCTGCCACTGCTGGGTGCTTGTTTTCAGCCTGGAGCCACTTTCGGGTTGCCCAGTCTCGACCTTCAAGTGGCTACTTTTATTTTATTTTCTCTTTCTTGGTTTTTCATTCTAGCCAGTGTTGTTCTTGTTGTTCTGCGTTACGTGCGCATGTAATTAGTGCCATTTCTCGCAGTCTAATTGGAAAATTAACATATGAAGTGTTTGTTTTTGTTGTGTGTGTGTAGCCCACAAGGAAATGCGAGAAAAACTCGTCCCAAATGGATGTGTAATGGCACTTGAACTTGGATAGCATTCAAGGAAATAACAGCTTTAATCGGGTTGAGCGGCTAGAAGGGGATGATGAGGTTAATGAAAAATATTCGTTGGTAGTTAATTAATCAAACAACCAAGGGAGAATATTAAATACATAGCATACTTTTGAGTAATTTTCTGAAGACCCTGAGCTCTACTTTTATAAAAAGTAATTATTTACTATAAGCTTTTTCAAGTAAAATATAAAGAAAACCTTGCTGAAAGTCACTGAAACTATGGTAGAGCTTAGTTTAATGAACTTTTGAGGTCCTTTGCTTTTCTAATACATATTTTCCTTAGTTTCCTTCACTGCAGATTAAAGTCTCCTCTGTTTTTCGTCATTTTCCACTTCATGTGGCAACTTTAAAAATAACTCACTCGCTGAGGGAAACTAACAAAGCAGCATTCCATGCCCGAATCCTGTCACAGGCAGTCTGCTCTTGCCACGGCCCCTAAACGCCGAGAGACAGACAAGTTGTAAAATATATAAAAATTCCATAATACTCTTAGTGGAAAAATGTGCCACAACATCTTCCTGTCTTCCGCTTTTTATACTTTTATATATATATATATTTTTTTTTTCTCCTTTGTTGTTGTCGCCTGGACTCTCTTGTCTGCAGATTGTATCTGCCCACTTTTCCCCCCTCGAGTGTTGCTTTTGTTGTTGCGGTTATCATACTTGTTGGCATTTTGGGTTATTGTTGTTTTCTGCTGCTACTGCTGCTGCTGCTGCTGCTCTTGTTGCGGCTTGTCCACGCCCCGAGACTAACTGCACCACCCCAGAAAAAACCCAGCCACCCGAAGCCGCCTTCACCCCCAACTCATGAGTATGTGTAGCATATAAAGCAAATTTTTATGAAGAGTCAGAGAAAGCTGCAACATATTCAGAAATTCCTGCCTTATTTTTTTCCAAGCTGGGAAATTTAATAAGAGCGAGACGGAGGAGCAAAGAAATGTTGCGGCCAGGTCATAAAATTACACGTCGGGCAGAGTAGAGACCGGAGTTTGGCCTCTTCCTAGGTATTTCAGGTATTTATTGGTCTACTAAGTGGGCTCTAAATTTGACTTATGCGTTCGCTTCCTTATTTTTATTTCGTTTCGCAGTGAGAGGGCGCATAATTTATGCACAAGTCTCGAGGTCGGAGGTCATAAAAGTGGGCGGCCTCCATCCGAATTCCTGCCAAAGTCCAGTAGCATTAAGTTCTGCCCAACAGGGCGCAATAAAATCAAATCAACGTGACGACATTTCAGTTTACATCTCTCAGTGGGGAGGAGTCCTTCGGGTGGGACAATAAAACGCACCAAATTTAAATTAAAAATCAATTGGAACAGTGGGCACAGGAAATGAGATTTGGCGTTGGGATGGATTTTGGCAAAGATTTGGAAGATAAAGCTGAAGATAAATTGAAAATTATATGGATATTTGAAATGGATTTCTTATAGGTAAACATCTGAAATTTAAATTAATCGTTGCTTTATTAAAATTAATGTTTAAACAACATTTAAAGATAAAAAAGCCAATCCAAGCTTAGACCCGTTGGGAATCCTAAGCGTCGATGCGAAGGCAAAAGCATGTAAAATATATAATTTTAATGTATTTTCATATTTTTTTTTTCATATATTTTATGTATTACTAGTATATATTAACTTATCTTAAACCCTGTTTATTTCTATCTACTTGATTTATTCCATTGTCCTTTTCCTTATTCCCTCTAGCCATTTCCATTTTCGTTTTCCCGCTGGCGACCCCGAACTCCCCTTAAAGTGTCACATAAAATCGCAAATTACAGTGTTTGACCAATTCCCCTTTCCATTTGGATTTCTCTCCCCCTGTCCCCTAGTCTCTCGCCATATCTTTTGGCTCTTTGTAGCAACTTTTGCCGTTCGCCATTATTTTTGCTTTTGGCTTGGCTTGCGCTTTGTCAGTTGTTAACCGTTATTTAATGCACATTTAATTTAGTCGTAAATAGAGTGAGAGAGGTAGGATGAGGCAGGGGGAGATAGCCACACCCTTAGGTCGTCCTCTTGCCGCTTTTCTTGATCAAATGATACGCCGGGGAGTGGTTGCTGTTGCTTTTGGTCTTCTTAACGTTCACGGTTGGAGACATAAAATTTCAAAAGTCGCCCGCATCTCAATCGCCTTTCAATTCGCTGCGTTTTGATACCCATTGCAAGGGTATGTTGGTTATGGAAAAGGATATAATGCTCTGGGAAGGACAGTTATATTACATCAAGCAAATACTGGGTATCCCATAGTCCTGACATAGTGTCCCACCCTTTGTTTTATCTCTTTCAATTGTTGTTGGCTGGCCTTCGACAGTAATTAACTAAATACAGCTTTGTAATGCCATCCGTGGGGAGTAGTGGGCGTGGCAGAAGCACGCACATGTGCGGAATAAATCAAAGCGTTTTGGGTCCACAAAACAAAAACTGGGAATGGGTTCCGTTCTCCGTTGATTTTTGCAATTAGAGAAGGATCAGGATCCGGGGGCAGTGCCAGAGCGCTGGAGCGCAACAGAGCAGGGTGGTGTGGAGTGTGGAGGGAGTTCATTAGATGGCTTAGCCGCCTGTTCGGAAAAGTGGAAAAAAGGGGCAGATAGAGCCAGCGAGAGTTGCCACTGAGTTGCAATCGATGCGTGCAATTAAATGCTGGCCAAAGCAAACATCCTGCAATGCCAGCACCGAAGATTCCCCGGCTAATTGCTAATTGATAACAGTTCCAATTAGGGGTGTTCTCAAGCGGAAAACGAACCCAGCCACAAATCAGGAACTAAAAATGGGAAAGAAAAAACCTAGAGGAATGAAAAAGCTTTAAAAAGTTTGATAGCCTCTAAGTTATCCTTGAAAACCTTAAAGTGGAATGAGTGCAGCTATCAAGTACATTTTCTAATAAAATTTTAAATTGTATTTCATTTTACTTTTACTGCCCGCTCGGCAAATTCCTGAAGTCTTGAACCAAAATCCTGCTTAAATTCACACAAATTCTGTGGCTTCTCAAGACTTTGCCTGAGGCCCCGCCGCCGAATTGAAGACAGGAGCCGGGATCCTGGGCCAGGACACTGCCAGCTGGTGGCAACTGTTGCCGGAAGCGCCGGCGGATGTCCTTGCTAAACCGAATGGCTTCGCCGGGAAATACGCCACAGCATCAAATTAAAATCCTGGGAAAGCGCAAAAAATATATATAAGATGCGAGAAAAAAAATAGGGAAATAAGGAAATGCGCAGGGCAGACACTGAATTTCGGCTACAGGAGGTAATCTAAGGCTTACAACGCAACTAAGAGGCTGAAAATTCTTTGTTAATTCTTTTTGGTTGGAAATCAAAAAAGGATTATTAGCTCAAAGCTTTGTGTCGGCTTGGCAGATTTAATATTGGGTGATTATGTGCGTTCCGCGAGTGGGTTTTCCTGGGGTGTGCGGCTGTATGTGTGTGGGAACTCACACAAGTGACGGAAATTGCTGCATAAAGCGCGCTTGATTGAGTTGACAAGTTGTAATTTCATTGCCGGATCCGCGCTCGCTCACTTCATGCGCCCCTCTGGGTGTGGGTAGAGGGGAGCAGAGAGGATGGAAAATGGCCTAACAGGGGGATGCTGGGAACAGGCAACAAGGAGGAGCAGGAGCCAGAGTTGGAGCCGGGGCAAACAGGAGGTGAAATGCCATGAAATTGACGCAACATCTGCGTCGCCTGCGGGCACAAGTGCTTTTCGTGCGGCTCTCCTCGAACATTGAGCGTCGGTTGGTTTCAATATGGAGCTGGATGATTGGGTTACGAATGGATATCATCATGCCGCACACATATACTAATACCACACATATATATACTGGCTTTGGCAGAGGATGGGAGTAAATAAATGAGAGGCATAACCGAAAATCGGTAAATCGCACACGCAGTTCGCTTCATTAAGGAAGGATTTTGAATATATTACAGATAGACAGGAGTTCCATTTGATGAATTAATATTTCATTATAAATAATCATTAAAATGTAATAGTTTCAGGATGTAAAGTTCAGAGAGTTGCAAAATATTTAGCAGTTCCTCGATTAGTGTTAACTTAAATAAAGCAAACACTTTACTTTACAAAAGACAGCATCTATAAAAACACTTTCACTGCTCTTAGCAGGAAATCCCCTTGGCAGGACCCTTTTGTTCCTACCTCAAGTTCAATTCCATTATGAATTATCTGAGAGCTGAGCCTTTTTCCTACCTGCAGGGATCAGCGAAACTTTTCCCACGCAACAGACAATAGGCCCCGAGAACCAAGGACGAGGAATCCTTTCTGTCGGAACTTCTTTGCATAGCTTTGATTTCTCCTCGCTCACGCAATGCCCAAGGACTCGGGGGACTCATACCCGTCGACAGGATGCACCTGCTTCGCCTCAAGTTACGCACAAATCAACACTTTCGCTTTTTGCGAGACGAAGACTGGGAAAAGGGCTAACAAAACAACTTTCAAAGAAATAAATTGCTCGCAAGTCCCTTTGTCTGGGGCGCGGACAATAGAAGGTCCTGGCAATTAGCGAGCAAAGAAATCGAAACCCAAAAAAAAAGTAGCTGCTGTCAGCCGCACGCAGGAAGTCGCCTGGTCCTGGCCAGGAAGTTGCCATTCTGCCAAAGCAACTTTAAAGCAAGTTTATTAATGATGTGGCTTTCGGGCCAACTAAGCCTATTTAATTAGGCTAAAATTTCACTGTCCTCGAAATGGTTTTAAATTTCTTTATATACGCGCCGCTTAAGAATTTATATATGTATAAAATGCCGTAACATATGCGAGCTTGAGGCAAAGTTTATGTTAACTTTACGCATGATTTATGTGACCTTAGCAGAGCCCCGAAGGAGGAGGAAAAAATAAAGCCCCAGTCCAGGGCGAACTTTACAACAAACAAAATTAGGAAAACATGTGAAACCATCAGCTTGCGGAAAAGGCAGGCCGACAAAACTTGTGGATACTTTTTTTCCAGCTTTCTTCAGCCATTCTTTTGTGTTATTTTTGCCGAGTATCCCTTCATGTTTAACATACAACCCCCATGTCCTGGAAACTTATTAAATTAAACTTCTACACATGTTTTTTTCGGGGGGGGGCCGGATATGTTCAATCTATTGTACACAATTTTATACGCCATTCGGTCCAAAAAAAGAAAAGTGGAAAGTGGCTGGGAAAGTTGGGGGTTGTGCGTTTCAAGTTTCTTTTTGGGACCGCTTATCGACATGCCAAATAAATCATTTTCTTGTATTTTTCCCAAAGCTGGGGACCGCCTTTTTCATTGAAATCTCAAATGCTTTGCTCTCTGATTATTTTGGCAAGCGAAATCCTTTGATTTTGCCTTGAGATATAGGCGGTAAATCTTGTCAGGAAAAAAAGAGAGAAACAAAAGGGCAAAAAATCAAGAATTTATTCTATTTCGTGCTGGAAAATTTAACTTGCTCACTTTGGCTCTATTAACAGCTCATAAACTGAGGCAAAAACAGCACTCAACACTATTATTTACTAAAGGGAATGCGCAACTATTAAGATACAAATATATGTGCATACATCCATAAGATACAATTGCTTAAACATATACATAGGAGAGCTGGAACAGCACAGGGAAACCACAATAAAAAGCGCGTTGGCTTAGGTATACAAGGCGAGGCCTTCGTGTGAGTATCCTGGCAAAAAGGATACTCCACACCAACACACTCCAAATGCTACACACATGTACAGAGAGAAAAACCAGGCGGCGACATTATGGCGCCAGTCAGTCACTTTGTAGCTGTCGCTAGTTTTCCCCTCAAAGGGGGTAGTGGGTGGTTTTTTCACGCCTCCCCCATTTCCGGCCACCTCTCAGGAGTCCATGCCAAAGTCGTTCGCATACGAAATTTTTCGCTTTGTTCTGTTGTGGTCCTTGGTCTCGGGTCAAATGTTTCCTAGAAATGGTGAAAGTAAGGTCGGGGTACGGAAAGGGGCTGAAAGTGAGGCAGAAGTGGGGTTGAGTGAGGTGAAAGTGGGTGGCGGAGGGGTCAAAAGTGTTGAAGTCGAGGCAAACAAAGTTGCCTTTTGTTGCTGTTTTGGGGTCTCTGCTGCTTGATTAGATTAGTGAATGATTCTCAATGGGCACATTGATTGGCTTAACGATTGCGAGTAATCGATAGGTGAGCCAAAGCCAATCGATTTTGATTTGGAGCAAAGCGATTAGCTTTAAAGGAGAGATTTATTATACAACCGTTAAAAAAAAAGAATGTAAAGTCCTAAATTTATTAAAAGAGAGATTATAATTCTCGATATTTATAATAAATACTGTAACGATTGTGATTGCAATCGATTTAATGACCAAACCATCAGCATTTATGATTAATTTCCCTATAAAAGCTGGTGAAAATTTGCCAATAAATAAATTACTTTGTTTACCACCAACCATGGCCCTCCCTTTTCCAGCCACATCAGCTGTTCTTCGACCCACGGAATTTATTTATGTGAACCGTTTCCATTTATACAATTTCATTTTAGCAAGCTAACCTATAATTTGGTGCATTTTTAGCGCCGTGTTTCACCGATTTCTCTGGTCGTTCTTGTTTTCTTCTTTGTTTTATGGCTGTTTTGCCATAGTTGGGCTTCTGTTGGCTGTCAGGACACATGGCACACTATATAATCGGGGGTAATATGGTATGTGCTGGAAGGGTACCGCGAACCGACCGGTGCCTGTCGCGGAAATGTACCGCAGACATGCAAACAAAACTTTTTTACCCCACTGTATGCAGCTGTGGTAGTAAGTTCGCTTTCCTCGGCCGCCTGGCACGCGAACTAACGGAGTATTTGCCAGCCATTCCCCCCGAAGGATACCCCGGCACCACGATAAGGACCTCCTGCTCCATCCATCCATCCCCCTGCCTGCATTCTGTTTGCTCTGTTTTTATTATTACTCGTACTTCGCCGCGGCGTAATGCAAACTTGTTTATTTACGTGTGGCGTCGTTGTCCTTCTGTCGCCCAATGTCTGCATTGTCCTTTTTTTCCACTTCTTGTGCTCGCCCCCATTTGTTTGTTGGTCCTGTATATTATTATATTTTTTGTTGCTGCTTCTCCTCCTTGCTTTTGTTGTGGTTCCCTTGGCCATTTCTTTGTTGCCTTTCACAAAACCAAAGAGAGCGAGGTGTGAGTCAAAGTGCTTTCTGTCCGGTCCACCAAACTGAATTATAGTTTAATAAATTCATATATATATTTTTTTTTTCTGTCTTTATTTCTTTGTAAAGAAGTGCAGCAGGAAAAAAGAGCAAGCTAACAAATGAGCGGAAGAGCGCCGGGTAGAGTTCATTTAACATATGGCAAAAGGTCGGGATAAATACGGGAAATACTTTGTTGGCTCAAGCTTAAATCGTAAAGGAAGATAGAATTTAAGTTCCATAGAAAATATTACTATAATATTTCAATTCAATATACGAATAAGTTTCCAGCAAACAAAAACGTTCGTTAATGATATTGAAAACCATAGATTTGCGGGTTTCAAGCGGACAAAACGTACGATTCAGGCTTATAAACGATAATAAAATGAATCACCAGTCATGGATTTTGTGGCAGAAAGTCCTATAATTTTCGGAACTCGAATAACATTTCGATTGCGTATCTTTTACGACATCATTTCGTGTATAATCCTGAGAATTTGTGACACTCGTCCGCTATTCGTCAGTTTGCGAGTCCGTTTGCGAGTCCGTGTTTGAGCATTAAGCGAAACTAGTGCGGAAAGTCAGATTCATTGTCCGTATTTAAAATTTTTAACAGACCTTTTTCGGATCCATTCGCACTAAGTTCGCTCTTTGTCTGCTGGGTTAAGCTATTTTTCTTTATGAAAAGTATCTAAATGTTAAATCTAAAAGTATTTATAATCTCGCAACAAATAATTGCTTCCCAGAAAAATATACAAAATTCCCTTAAATTTAATTCAAGACCCTCAAACACACTTGAATCTTACCAAATTAAATCCTAGCTTTTTTCCTGCCTCAAAAGATTTCGTAACATTTGAAGTTGCCTTCCCTTCAGCGCCTTGATTTATTCACGCGGCTCCTGTTAATTGCATTTTCACCGCACTTATCTGCTATAAATAAAATTATATAATTACCATGCATTCTTTGTGGACCAGCAGGGAGGAGTGGCTGATGGTGGTGGCTTAGAATATTTTCCTCACCGACACAGACACAGACAAATCCACTTAACGTTTTTTGTGTGTCTGTGTGTGTGTTATTTAACGCGTGTTGCCATGGCAAAGAGTGGCCAAAACAAAAAGCACAAGCTGAAAGCCGAAACAAAACAAAGGCAACCAACTAAAATGCGCAAAAAGGTAAAAGGCAAAGAACGAACACTGGAACACAGACAGTGGAGGGTTCGTCCTGCCACTAGATGGGTGGCTTTTTTTGGCCTGGCCCATTCCATTGCCATTTCCCCCATTTACATGCTCGCAAAAGCGCCTTTCCAGATGTTTATCCTTGTTGTAGGCCGCACCGAAACTCAAAAGGCGCCGCAACAAAGTAGAATTCTTGTATTTTTTCCCCCTCGGTTAATTCGCTCTTTGTTTTTTTCGTGGAATTAGTGCTAGAAGAATTAACCAAAAACTTTGGTTAGGCGTTGGCAAAGAATGCCCAGAGATATCTCTCTTCACTTCAAGCCTCGATTACAATGTGTTTGGACACTTTTGGGTAATTTAAGGAATAATGTGTAATAACTTTCTTAAGAACTTCGTTAGAGCAGCGTTTCTGCAAAATGAAGAATTAAAATATTGTTTTTTTCTTAAAATGTTTGTTTTTCTTTCCTTAAAATCGGAATTCCTTAATTTTCTTACCTATGTGCTGTGAATATACTGCAGTTTGGGCACACTTCTTAACTTAAACCATATGTGCATTGGTCACACTGTTTATTATTTGAACTGTGGCCACACTAGTACTTTCTACTTACAAAATATAATAAAGAAAAAACCCACAAAATTACAGAAATTACATTTAAAGCTTAAACTGACAAGGACCTCACTTGCTCTTGCTATCTAAATGATTAAGCTTCTATCTTCGTATGCTCTTTTCTTTTGCCGTACTCCTCCGTATTATGGTGATTTCCTTGGGGAATCGAAGACATGTGCATAGAGCATAGAACATGGCCACTGACCTCCTTCGTATCCCTCGTATCCCCGCTATCCTGCTTTCCTCCCCTTGCTAAATTATTTATTGCAACATGCACGTTTCACTACCACTCGCACTCCCACTTCTTGTAAATTTTTATGAGAATTTCGTGTTTAGAGCAGCGTTTGCGTTGAACTTTAAGTAATTGCAAATTGATTGAAAAAAAAGGGCAGCTCGAGCGGTATGTATGTATGTACATATATGGCGAATTACGCGCTTTATAAATTGTTTACGTTTAATGCTTTCAATTAATTTAATGCATCGCCACGGCGCTCTCTATCGCCTCTCCTTTGGTTCTACCCTCATTTGGCATGTGATAGCGCCTGTGTTGGCCATGTTTAATTGCTTGTAATTTGCACTAATGACGACAGCAACAACAACAACAACAACACAACCGCATAACAAGTTCTTTTCCCGTCATTAAAAGTGAGTTTAATGGCTCCTGGCTGCCAGGGATTAATATAAAAATCAATAGTTACGTCGTTGTGATGGAGACACAAAAATAGTTTAATTATGAATCACAACGAATAAATATAGTTGCCAGCCATCCGTATAACTCAATTAAAGATTCAGCCAAAAATAAACTAAAAGAGTGGCAAAAAAAACCCGCAGCTAAGCGAACTTTGGTCGAGTGTTTATCTATCTATTCCGCTCTCTCGCCGGTTCTATTCGGCGCTTCGAGCTATTTACGCCATTTTTAATTGCAGCATGAAAAAGTAATTACAAATTTGCTTTCTCTTATTTTTATTTTCTCCAAAACCAAAGAGGCGGCAGGCGTGGCACTGCAACTCAAACAAAATTATAAGCAAACACGCAAAACTGCCACAAAACTTGAAAACTGAGAGTTTGCCCACCCCCAACATTACTCCAAAAAAGAGAGGGTGAAAATATTTACAAAAACCGGGGGGAAAAAAGTAGAAAAAACCCGGGAAAAAATTATATTTTGCAGTCGTTTAGGATTTGAGTTGAGTTCAGTTGGGATACGCAAGCTGAGTTTGGGTTTTGGTTTCGTCGAGGTTTTGGTGGTTTCTTTTTTTTTTCTGTTTGGTTTCTCCCCAGCGTTGTTTGGGTTCTTGTCTACGAACCAGACGGAAAAAGCATTTGTCGCTGCTCCTGGGCGTTTTGGCCAACTTTTTTTTTTTGAAGGGAAACCCATTTGGCAGTGTTGAGCAAATTAATAAAAAGCAACGGCAAACATGGCAGTCACTGTTCGCATAACTCTAGATCAAATTTGGGGTCAGAGCTTGAAGCTGGATGGGTTTCATTTGGTAAATGATGACTGGCAAAGAATCAAAGGGTTGATGGAATGAAATTATGAATGCCACAAAGAAAATTGATGGAAAGAGAAGAGAAAGGAATCTTTGATACGAGAAATTGCAAGTGAAAAGAGATTAAATCATTGATTAAATGTACTCTAATTTGTTAGCTTACCTAGTTAAGCTCTATTTTTTAAACCAAATTTGATTTGTTGATTCCTTTTGTATATTTGCTTAAAACAAATATCGATATCGATTTAAAGGGGCTTTGGCTGTATGGCCCTCAACAACATATGTTGCCCCTATGGCAGACCACTTGCACGTATTGCCCTCTTCGCAATTTGTTTTGTTGATTCTGCTGTTGATTTTCTCCAGTCCTTGCCGCTACACTCAGTAGCACCAAACACACACATACAAAACCATATAGAATTCTTTTTATGGGCCGCCCACAATTTGGCTGCCTTATCTCAGCGAGAAGATACTACAGGACATAGGATACTGAGGGGAGAGAGAGTTTAATTTTGCTAATTGAAAAACGTAATAAGCCCGGGGGTTAAGCGATGGTGGACACACGTCGAAAGTTTCTCTCCATTTTTTCCCCTAGCTGGCCCCTAGCTCCGCTTTCACGTTTAGTGCAATGCTATGTTGAGTGCAAGTAAATGCATTACACTGACCAGCTGGGTTTGGGGCATAGCACCAGGGCACATGGCACTTGAATTCGTTATAGGCGAAATTAAATTAAATTAAAATAAAATCTTCAACAAAGGCTAAAGACTAAAGAGCGCTTAAAACGAAATCCTCGACCGACTGTCTGTCTGCATTTAGCTATTTATGTAACCTCGGAAAGCCCTTTTTAACCCCCTCCTCTTTCTATATCTGTGTGTGTGACCTACACTTGGCATTTTAGTTAATTACGAAACCGTCCAAAAGAAGGTCTGGACTTTTTATACCATTTTCCTTGTGTTTTTCCGCTTTTTTCGGTTGAAAATTGTCAGCGAATGCAAGGCAAGGATCTAAGGATATAACCACCATATGAGTCTTCATGGTTAGTTGGTCTGAAGCGGAAAAATGTAGAGTCCCAGCCTCTTCTGTGCATTTTGTTGATTGTGTCTCTACGGCTAATGAAGATGGCTAAGCTGTGCTAAACACGGCAAAAGGGAAATGAGTACAGGTGAACGATTGCTGTCTAGCTAAAAAGGGAGACAAATGGAAGAGAGAGGAAAATAAGAGGAAAGGCTGAAAGAGCTAGTCAATCCATAAAGCACCAATTTGGGCCAATGCACGTGGCTTAGGCCCTTTTTCTACCCCTGATCCCGGCTAATCATGGCCAGCTGCTGTTGCCAGGCAGCTTTTAATCACTCTGAAAATAAGACTGGTTAAAATTTTAAATAATTATAAAATATTCTTTAAATCTTTAAGAGATTATTAATGAATTCTAATCATAGAAAGACCCTTCACTTTATCCATCTGTATTAATTACCAGCTTCTTTTCTCTCAGTGCTTTAGTGAATGCCACCGCATGCCCCTTTTGTTAGCCGTTTTAATAACTTTTATAACTCGGGCTACTGGAGTGATATTAAAAAAAAAAAAGAAAGAAAAAAGTTGTATTATTGAAATGATGAGCTTTGGGAGTGGCTGACTCCCCTCCTTTGACTCGCTCGCCTTTTTTATGCACTGACCAAAGTCATGCCTTTGTCCTTGCTAATTAACTTGTTGCGTCGTTTAATTAGCCAAGAGCCGGGGAGAGCAGCGATAAGGCCAGCCGGAGATGGCGAGAGATAAAGCCAGGAACTTTTCGCTTAACTGACTACGGCTACGTTTTTATCTATACCTTTTTTACGCAGTAGCCGCATTGTAAATTATGAAAATTAAACAAATGCCGAAAAGTTTTTTAATTAACCAGCGGTTAGCGAGTAAGCTCTAAGGTACTGCCTGACACTAATTGCCAACAAGCGCCTGAAATGTTTGCCAAAAATGTCAAAAGCTAAAAGCAGATGCAAATAAATTTAGCATAAATATTTATTATGGCAAACAAGAAACAGAGAGAGAGAGAGAAAGAGAAATAGAGAGAAAGCCCTGCTGCACTTTTGCTATTCGCAATGACAGCCTGACACTTGGCACATAAATCGAAACAGAAATTATGAGCACAGAGGCACCGCCGCTTCGTCGAAATCTGTTTTCTTTTTTCTGCTTAAAATTGCATAATTAAATTGCCCAAAAAGTGGAGCGAGTGACGTCACCATCCCCCCTCCCCCCCCATCTTGCCTCTCATTCACACCCTCATTCGCGCACTCATCCATTCATTCATGGGGACAGGCGAGAGTCAAGTCGAGTCAACTCAAGTTGTCTTCGTCTCCGTCGCCCTGGCTGGCACTTCTCTATAAATAATTGCATGCGAATTTGTCAAGCGTGTCAAGGCAGAAGGAATGCAGCAGCATCACCGCGACAGAGACGGGCATAGAGCGCCAGAAAAAGACGGGACGAGGGGGAGGGTAAAAGGCATCTCGAGGATGCGATTCGCAGTTGCGACAAATTTGCGATGTCTTCGGCATGCAAAGTGCGGCAACTTGAGTGCAAAAGTCGCATCATTATGTTGCTGCCCCTGCCGGCTCTGTATGGAAGGTAGTGGCAGCTTACACATGTGCTATATATATGTGGCAAGCTATATATCTGAATGATGGAACCAAATAAAGAATGCACACCGACGGCCAATTAAATGGGTTTCGCCTGATGGGAAAGTCAATTTTAGCCAGGAGGAAACAGTAGTCAAACAGTCTTTGATGAAGTCAAATAAATGTGTATCTGTAAGGGAATCAGTAAGAACTTGTAATATATATTTAATTGTAATATATTTTCATTTATTTTAAAAGATTAATAATTACAATTAAAGGATAAGAAGCAAACTATCATTAATGTTCATTCAAATAAATAAGGAACATAGTAGGAACACCATGTAGCATAAGTGGAAGCTATCTATTATGAATAAGTAGACACATTTGTATATCGATAGTAAGCGTGGGAGTTCGATAGAAGGTTATCGGGGATCTGTGATCTCTACTTCTGGTCGGCTTTGGTGTGAGGTAAGTTAAGCAAATTCTGGTGTGTGAAAATAATATAAATAATAAAAGGCCTTTAATATTAAATATATTAAAATAACCCCCAGGAGATAGAAACTCACTAGAAATATGTTAAAAACCTAATTAAATTCTAATGACTCCACTCCGAAGTAAATTTCCCAACCATTCCTCTGAAAATAACTTCATCAATCTTAGCCATCTAATTTCATTCAACTTTCCCGTTGCTACCTTCTCAGGGTTCAGGTTAAGCCTCAGTTTTAATTTAATTTTAATACTCAACCCTCCGTCGAAAGTTTTCCCAAAAATTCCAAAACACATATCATGACGCAAATATAAAATGATGCAGCAACAAAAATGTAAAGAAAATGGGGGAAACTCTGTGTCTCAGTTTTCAGCTAACTCGCGGCTGTCGCAGATTTTGACATGTTGCAGCCTTCAGGAAAACCCGAATCTGCCGAGACTCTGAAAGACTGTTGCAGGTGGAAAGTTCTGTCTGGTTTTTCCACGCAAAAGTTGAGGCGGTAAGCAAGCAGAAAATGTCGTTCGCGCGCCTGTCAAAACTCCCGGAGAAAGGGTTTTTCTTCCACCCACCTGTATTGCTGCATCTGTCAGGCCTGGCCAAAAGTGTGCACTGTCAATTTATAGCTGCAGTTAATTTGCATGAAATATAAATAAATGTCAAAACAACTTGAGAAACCTTCTCCGAGGACTCCTTTAAAACGGGGACACTGTCTAAAGCTGCCTGCAGAGTATCCTTTTCGCCATCTGCAGGAGCTTCTGCTGTTGCTCGGGCGTCTGGCAAGCGAGAATTTAAATTAAATTAGAATTTCTCTTGGTGTGTAATTTAAAACTATTTTGCATAGAAGAAACTAAAGTGCGTCTAACACTCGGCTGCGAATCCCTCCCCCTCTTCAGCTGGCTTTCCCTGCTCTTTTTAGGAGCTCTGTGCAACCAACTTAAACTTGTTAAGCTTCAGGGAATTTTTAGCTCCACACAGCACCGCCAGCCAGTAGGAGATCCGCAAAAAAATGCGAGAAAAAAAATGTTACAATATTTAAAACTCAACTTGATATGCGCCTGGGAGCTTACTGCGTCTTCCCGAGCGCATGAGCATGTGAGAGTGTGAGCGTTTGATTTATAGTGAGCTGGGATTAAGCTGTCTTTGTGCTCGGCAAGAATGTTGCAGGAAATTTTTTAGTATAATGCACAGCAGCAGACGGCGTCCCATTTGACCTGGGCCCAAGAGGAGTTATCGGTCAGGGAACAAGGATCTCAAGTGGATGGGCTTACTTATGGCAGACAAATTGATAAATCAAATTAAAAGAATACTTTCTTATTTTAAGTAATACTATTATATCGATGGAATTGTTAATGTAAGCCACAATCAAATATGTAACATAATCACCTAAAAATCTTATAAATGCAAATTTTCAGCTATAATTCCCAATCGGTTATATCCATGAAAATAACAGGAAACTGTCACTGATCATTATATCTTTTCTAATATGAAAATTTAAATAAGATTACACACATTTATGTATCTTAATCTTAGTCTTGGTAAATCCCTTTCCATATATGGCTTCCGTTACTGCTCACTTCTAAGATTTATAATCGATTTCAAACCAACGGTTTTACTTTCAAGACGAAGCCATATTTTCTACTATGCCAACGTAGTTCAATGGACTTTAAATCTAATTAGCCCAAGCAAAGAAAGCATAAGAAAAAACCATAAAAATCAATAGGTATATGAAAAAACAATAAAAACAAAAAGAACCGTAACAAGGAACATATGAAAAATGGCGTCGCATTACGGTATATTGATATGTACAAACATGTGTAGGTATGTTTGAATATATACTTACGCAGTGATGACGACAACATCGCCATTGTTAATAGGATTACGAAGCAACAATAAGAATGAGAAGGAGGAGAATGAGGAGAAGGCAAAGTAGGAGAAGGAGGCGAACCAAGGGAACAACAGAGGGAAAGCAAAGCTAACGGCATTAGCAATGGCAGAAAACCCCAAAAGCGAAAAAAATCATTTATAGTAAAATACAACACAAAACGAGAAGCGAAAACAGCAGCAGTAACTGGAAATAGGCGAATACGGGAAAGAGAGAGAGAGGAGAAGAAAGAGATAGAGCAATAGAACGAGAGGGGCAAACAAAAGTAAATTAGATTGTGTGGCCCATTAAGGCATTAAGATTTCATTGCTATCTCCCTTCCGCTTGCTCGCTTTATCTCTCTCTCTCTCTCTTTCTGTGTAGTGTTGAGTACCCCTACCATATGGGACCTATCGTTAGTTACCCTCGTGACTGAGAAGCGGAGAATCAGAGAAACCTACCCCCACCACCGGGTTTCCTCCTTCTCTGACACACATGCGGCGACACTTAAAGCGTCGCCGTCGCAATTTAAGGGTTTCACTTAAGTCGCTTTCCCACACGGCAAGAAAATTGTCCTTAATATCTGTATTTCATTTAGGAAATATTACAAATTATGATAAACTGATTTAGTCGGAATTTAACATCCTTAATGCATACCTTCAATGCCTTTTTAAAAAGTATTTTAAAATATTAAGGGAACTTTTTAAGCTTATATCATTTCTTTAAGTAATTTATAGCTGGAATTACTTGATAGAATAAATTACTAAATTCCTGAAAAATCTTCAAATTCTTATATTTTCTTGTAAAAAATGTCCCTGTGCACCCTTCAGCCTTCTTCTATCTCTGCTAGCCCTTAGCTTTTCCCCATACACCGGACTACATCGCTTCATTTTCATTTTTTCGCACTTGAGCGTGTTTTTGTGTTGACTTGTTAGGCAGCTCGTCGTATCCTCGAACCCCTGACTGAATCTCGGGCTACGTGACTTTTTGCGGTTTGCTTGGATTTGGACGGCGAAAAGTGCTAAAAATTGCCCAATCCGCCGCAATATATACCAGCATTTTGTTTAATGACCTTGAAGCAGAAGCGTGAGTCGAAATGTATCTTGTATCTGGCGGATGTCGTTTGCTGGTCGCCTCTAGTGGCCGGCTAAATTTAATGGACCGTGCTCGAACACATGGGAGGGTATTCACTCGCTCTTTGTTTGCAGACTTTTAGGCGCTCGTCATTGTTTGGCATTTGACTTAATTTAAAGTGCTGGCCTCTAAGTGCAATTGGCTGTGAGGCGGAGACAATGGTCAGGAAACGTGTTGGAAGCGGAAATGCTGGGCTAAACCCAGTCAGTAAATAGGGAATTCGAGACTCTATCGGGCAAAGCGAACTTCCTAAGAAGGCAAGACATTATTGAACTCTGAATATTGTAAATGAATGGGTGGCTTTAATACTTTGAAATACAATCTTAGTTCGTAAATTCACAAGAAAACCCAAATGCTAACCCCAACTATTTCACCCTTTTTCTCGTTCCAGGTAAATTACATGTTCTCTAACTCTGCCCCCAAAAATGCCTTCGCCTCTGTGAGTAATTTAATTTAATAAATACGAGTATATTCGAGATGCTTGAAACCCGAGGACGTTTAGGGAGAGTGAGTCGGTCGGTCGGTCGAGCAAACATTTCGTAATTTTCAATTATGGGGAAAACATTTCAGGGGCCTTTGTGTCAGCAGCACACATGCTCGTAAAATGTTTTGTTTGTCGGCTAACCGGAATTTCGCATAATCATTTGCATACATAATAAAAATTCCCCAAATCATGAGCTGCTGCTGGAACCTCGGACCAAACTATTTATGCTGATCATCATTAACGGACCTTTCCGCAAGAAAAGCCGAGATTCAGCGAACAAGAAAATTAATTTATGTGCCGAAAGGGTTGCGAACTTCATCTTCAACGAAGTCGTAGTCCCTCTTTTCCAGTCCTTGATTTTTTGAGGGAAAACTAAACTCCTTGGGAGCGGGTTGTTTGGGCAGGAATAGAAATCATTAATATGCTGAGCTGTGCATGTGACAAAGGACACTCGCCGCACGGAGACAACAATGCATTATAATGTGCTTATAAATATATTGAGCAGGCTTCGGGTCCAGTTTCGTATCTATGTATCTCAAGGGTTGTCCATCCCAGCATCACTCGCACAGGCACTTTTCTATTATTTTCCCAGGCTTTGGGAACTTGTTAAGATTTTTATTTGGGAATTTTCGTAGTGGGCTTGTTTGATTTTTTGGCGTTGATAGCTGGAAGGTCAAACGAAAGTCGTTCACACGTTCCGCAAACACTCACAATTAGCAGCTGGCGTTGAGTGACCATTTGCTCTCTGGCCCGCCAAGGCAGTCGAAGAATCTAGGAGTCTTGAAAGCGGAAGCCACCTCGGGATGAATCCTTAATAAATTCCGAAATGGGACACGCGCTGGTCACGAGAACCCTCCTTCGAATCGAGTTGTTTATTCACTTCCTGGCGACATTTTATAGTTTTTTCTTCGTCCTTTGACTGTGTGTGGATTTCTCGCATTTTATTGAGATGAATTACCCAAACACACACACACACACACTCTGCTCCCAAATGGGGGTCAATGCTGCTGGTCTCGTCCTTTTACAAGTATTAATGATATGGGATTTGGCCTGATGTACTCCCGGCCTCCTGTGCATCAATATTCGGGCTTAACCCGGGAGGGACACACTGTGTCCTGGCAAAATCAATAGCATTCGCAACACAGAACAGAGCAAACAACAATTTTAATGTCCTCTCTGTGGGTCGGGGGCGTTCATAAATTTTTATTACGTAATTGAGTTTGTTCGGTTTAGTTCTGGCCAGAGAGAGAGGGTTGTTCTTGTTGCTGACGCCTGTACAAATGTCTTTGCATGAAACAATAAAACCAAATGTCGAATTCGCTGGAACGGTGGGGCCACCACCCTCCCTGCACTAACACTTCTCCACACCAAAAACATTATTAATAAATACAAATTCGTTTTGGGGTAAGCGGACGTTAGAGGGTTAAGATGGAAAAGGGATCAATAAATGTTGAGGGAATTGCAATTGCAGAGGGTTAAGCGTGCCGAGGGAACTATGGAAATGTGTAAAGGAAATAGTGTTGGAATGTGCAGAAAGAAAAGGGGAAGAACTTGGTTTGGCTTAAACTTATTTAGAGAATATATATTGCAATTGAGTATTTAAGCTTTAAGACAAACATGCTAAAGAAAGCCTCAAGCCTCAAAGCCCCACAAAAATCTATCCAACTTAGTTCCTTTCAAGGAGAGTTCAGGTTGTTAATAATTTCAAGGAAAAAAATCATTTAAAGCTCCAACTCAGACTCGAGAATATTCAACAGCGTAAAAACGATTTCTTATTCATTGCGTTCCATTGGCCACAAAAATAAAATGAAATGGAAGCACAGAAGGAGCTGAACCAAACATCTGCATTCTCATTATTAATTGATTAAGCTCGCTTTTCGCTTTTCCCCCGCTCAGCTCCCTTCGGTTGTCCAATATTTTGACAGCAAACACGCGCCGGGGAGACACCAAAAGTACTCGTGCTCGCCAAAAAAGAAATGCCTGAAAAAGAACAGATAAAGGAACAATAAATTTACATAAATTACCCGCATGAATGCCAAGGAGGCAAACCGAAAGAGATTGCTGGGTGGAGGGAGGCACTCGACAAAAGTGTCCCAAATGGGAAGCGGCAATTCAATAAGGCGGAGTGAAAGGCAAACCCGAATTATGCGGCACGTTCCACACGTAACTGGGCCTCGGATTCGGATTCGGATACGGTTTCGGGTTCTTATATTTTTTATTGGGAGGAGGCTCTCTGGAATTCATCGGGATATCAGGGTGCTATATATGAAGATGTGTCCCGTGTCCCGAGAGCGGAGAATGGCCGCAATTAGCATGCTAAGAGGATATGATGATGTACAAAAGAAGCGAGGCGAGCGACGGCGGCACACGCTCATAAATCACCTCGGGAAGGTGTCCCATAACAGGATAGCTCAGTAAAGTCCCGAACCCTTTTTTCCCGTTGTCCTGCAAACAATGGGCAGAGGAGAACTCTTAGCCCGTGGCGATGAAAGGTTGAGGTGTCATCGTCCTTTATCCTTATCCCGTTTCCCAATTCGAGTGTCAACAATAAACAAATTTGTTTTACATTCCCCGCGATCCCTTTTTATTTTATTTATTTATTTTGCTGCAGGACACACACACACACAGACACACACAACCCTTGAGGAGTAGGTCCTCGACGTCGTCGCCGTCGTCCTGGCAATCATGGAATTTTCACCACCCCAACCCCATCGGGTTTTGTGTCTTTTTTACTATTATTGTTATTATTGTTTCATTCCGAATTGGGCGCCCGTGTAAATGTTTCTGTTGTCGATGGGCCGGGCTTTTGGCCCTGTCAAATTGCTGTCAACATTTCAAACCAGTTCCAGTTTAATAATGTAAAAGTTTTCCCTCACCTTCTACACCTTCTCGCCTTCGTCCTGGCCTGGTCTGGTCTGGCTTGGTCGTCTCGTTGTCTCGGCTTTATTCCCCGAAAATGTTGTCAATCGTGGGGCAGATAAACTTGGGATTTGTTGCACAAAACTTTTCCGTTCCTGTTAATTAAACTTGAATGTGTGTGCGTGTGTCGGCGGTTTCCACGGGTAATAGAGCCGGAAAAGTAGCGCCGAAAAGTAGCAACTCCTAATGTGATTGCGGATCGTTCTGATGGAGTTTTCTCCCCATATACGATTTCCTTTGGCCGCGATTAAAGGTTGGAGATATCCTGTCTCTCTTTGCTCGTTTTGAAGCTAAGAAAATAAAAAAAAAAATATTTTCCAAGGACTTCCTTATTCGGCTTCAATTGGACTTCCTTTTTCTCCCTTTTTATTTCACTTGCTAATTGGATCAAATCAACAAAGTCCCGCCACCTCATTACTCTTTCAACCCCCGTTTGCTCTTTTAATTCCCACTCAAGAGCTCTTTGACTCAGAGCCATCACTCAAAGAGAAACAGTGGCAGAGAGACAGAGAAATGAATCCTGGCAACCCTTCTCTGGCTTTACTCTTTCTCCAGAAAGCACTTCCTTTTTCAAGTTGGAAGCCTTCTCCAATGCAAAAATTCTTATTCTTGGCTTTGATTTGTGCGCTTGACTTCGGATTTGGTTTCGGATTCGGTTTCGGTTTCTGGTCTGGTCTTAGTTTTCCTTTAAGTCCTTTGGGGGTTGTGCTAAGCTGACATCATCAACACCAAAGAGAGGGCAAAGCATGAGTCACACTCGGGACTAGACCACCCCCCTGATGCACCACTATCCGATTTCAGGTCCGCCCACGTAATTGCTTCCTGCAGATTTTCGGACATTGGGCCGTGTGCATAATTAAGCGCCTTCGGATTGTATTTTGAGGCCACTTAAAAATGTCAGACGGAAGTCGGGCAAAAGCCGAAGGCCCGGGGCAAACACCTGTCAGGTTTTTCCCCCCTCACTCCTACTGATTTTTTCCCTCTGGCGTCGTCAGTCTGGCGCACACATGGACGGACGGAGGCATTGTATATATGAGAATAGAGGGGATATAAGGGCACCCCCGTTGCGGCATTTGCCAATCAAGCTTTGGGCGGTCTGTCGGTGACACAAGCTAGAAGCAAACTCTTTTGAATCGAGAAGGTGGGCAATCGATAGATTTTCACCGTTCCCTGCGTATTTATTGGCATTATATTTATAAATGCCCCAATGTCGATCCCAACTGCCAAGTGGCTTTCTCTATATCCTTCCATGTGGCTAAATGCAGAGAGAGAAATTTGGAAGTAGCTGAAGATTTTACAAAAAATTTGTCTAAAAGTAGGCTTTGAATATTTAGTAAACCAAATTCCTTGTAGCCTACTCTTAGGCATGCTTTAAAGTGATTTTAAATCTACATTTTCTTAAATTTTAAAGAATACTTCTCTATTACAGAGTATTTATATTGGAACATGGTAACTGTGTCTTAACCTTTAACTTCATAAACAAACAGATTTAAAGACTCTAATATCTCGTACCTTTCTTGTACTTTTTTTCCCCCTGTGCATTTGTTTGTGTGTGTGGCCTGGATGGGCTGTCACTTTTTCGGTTTCCTAAGCAGCAGCAATAACAGCAGTGGGGAAAAACCTCATGACAAATTCATTTGACTTACACATGACTGAGCTCCTGTGGCTAGCCAACAACAAAGGACCTTGGGCGAGAGGTAGGTGGAAATTCGGGAGACGAAGCCCGACTATGAGGAAGGCTGGAAAATTTGACCTTGGATTGGGGTAGGTGACCCAACGGGGGAGAAATTGCGGAAAATACTGTGATATATGCTGAGCTGGGATAAACAGGCTGGATAAGAGGATTTGGGAAAACTTATGATGTGTTTTTCTTCAGAATCGATAAATATTTGAGAGCCTCAACGATAAATGGATCGATTACCCGTAAACGGTAAGTGGAGACTCTAGGAAAAGGCAGGGTTTTTCATGGGAATCTTTTACGTGTTGGTTTTATAATAGGCTGTACTTAAGAGCTTACCCAACCAAAGAATGTGGCAAAAACAAATGCTTCAACTATTACCATTGGTTCATTAATTTTTTACTCATAACTCACTACCGTTTGGGCCCACTGTCCCAGGCACCGCCTTCATTCATTTGTCATGCTTATTTAATAATAAATTGTCTTGCCTTTTGTAATAAATTCAATTGGTTGGATGTGGCAAACGACGTCCCTTAAGCCGACCAGATATTGATTGAGCAATGAACTATCATTTGCGGTCGGACGCTGTTTAAGCCGCAAAACAGGACTCAAAACTTAGCATAATTGACCATAAACTGTCCATCGAATCATTTGGACAATCAACTGGCCACCGCCTGCAGTTTTTAATCAACTTTTGCGAGGGAAAAAGGTCTATCGTTGGCATAACTCAGTGGTCGGTCCTCGGTTCCTCCCGGTCATCGTTAGGCCGAGAACTTTGCCCATAGAGCAGATGTTGTTTCTCTAATCGGACCCGTTCCCGGGTCCGAGTCCGAGTTCGAAGTCCAAGCTCAAAGTCCAAGTCGAAGTAAACTACCCCGTGGAGACAGCATCTCCTTCTCGGTGGGCAACCCCTGGTCCTCATTACAAATAAATATCTTTGACTATTTATAATGCCGCAGGGACCTCACCTTCGTTTCGCCTCGGTTTCCCCCTGCCATCCTCTTGATTCTGTGCAAATTATGCAGATTAGAGGGTCAGTTCACAGCTGCCGGGCTGGGCGAGCTTGTCTGGAACCTGGCACCTGGATTGGATGGATAAAAAAGAAATATATATATATGAAAGAAAAGTAGCAACCTTTAACTGCAGCCTCCTGTTGCCCCGGATATTTACATAAGAATCGAATTTAATCTTTGGCCGCATAATTTGCCACAATTTATTGGGAAACGGAGGCCGCCGCCCTCATTGAATCTAATTTGATGGTGTTTTCCGTGCCAAAAATGCGCTCGAAATGAGTTCATAATAAGATTATCTGGGTCACATGTGTTGAGCACGACTGGTTAACTTTTTTCGTCTGTGTTTTTTCCTTTTGCTTTTTTGATTTTGGCTCTAAAAAAATATGGGCCAAAAACATGGAGAACGTTGCCAGCTGTGTGTGGGCGTCCATTCAATGCCAACAGAAATGTCGCCATTAATTTGGTTTATTTTTGCCGCCTTATCGGTGGTTGTTGCCTGTAATTTTAATTGAGTTTTGACTGCTTTTTATATAGTTTTTGGCTGCGGAAACTAGAGCCTGCCAGTTACGGCATAAAAATTGCATTGTATTGCCACACTTATCGGCCTGCCGGTAGCCCTCTATCTCTCTTCAATATGTCAGCTCTAAACAATGGGTCTCTCCACTCGAAGCGTGAAATGTCAAAGGGAAAAAGTGAAGTTAAAAAAATAGGAAAGCCAATTTCCTGACGCATCGCTCGTGCTGCTGGAAAACGCATTCTTAGCCTGTGTATTGGGCAATGCGACAAAAACAAAAAAAAACAAGAAAGGAAGTTAACTTCGGCACGCCGAAGTTTGTATACCCTTGCAGATATTATTTCATTACATTTTACCTATACTTATTATGTTTACAGTTTGACAGTTACAGTTTTGCATTCCCAGCTTTACATTTTGTATACATCTACCGATCGGTTTATATGGCAGCTATATGATATAGTTGTCCGATTTTTATGAAATTTATACCAAAATTCTAGAACAATAAAAAAAGCCTATATCTCAGAGTAGATACAAATACGTTGAAAAACAACGAAGCTATAATTTTTTTCCTATTAATTTCCCGATCGTTCCTATGGCAGCTATATCATATAGTCGTCCGATTTTCATAAAATTTTTACCAAAATTTAGAAATAATATAAAATGACCATATCTTAAAAATGGTGCAAAAATATTGAAAAACAGCAAAGTTATAATTTTTTTTCTAAAAATTTATCGGACATTTGTATGGCAGCTATATGATATAGTCGTCCGATCCGGCCCGTTCCGACATATATAGCAGTGAGAGTATATAGAAGACTATATGCAAAGTTTCATTCAGATAGCTTTTAAACTGAGGGACTAGTTTGCGTAGAAACGGACAGGTGGACAGACGGACAGACGGACAGACGGACAGACGGACAGACGGACAGACGGACATGGCTAGATCGACTCGGCTGTTGATGCTGATCAAGAATATATATACTTTTTAGGGTCGGAAACGTCTCCTTCACTGCGTTGCAAACTTCTGACTGAAATTATAATACCCTGCAAGGGTATAAAAAAAGAGAAAGAACTGAAAATCGCAATGCTTTGTTTTCGAGTAGCGAACTGGAGTGCAGTGAACGCGGGTGTGTGCCGCTTGATTGTAGATAAATATGACAATAAAATAGTCATAGAGCGAGGGCCGCAGGAATCCAACGTTGTCAGCTTAAAATAGCGAAAATATTTTCGCTCCACTGCGGTACAGTTGGCTCCAAAAACGCACAGGCAACGAGCGCGCGTTTGTGACGTGTGAAGGCGATGTCAGCGATGCAAGCGCAATTTGGCGCCATCTGTCGGGTTGTAGGGGATAGTGAACCGTTATAGAGGGGGTTTTTCAGGGGGGTTTTCTGGGTGGCTTTTTGAGAGGTTTTTGTGTGTAGTGCGGGGGTTACAAGGGCAACGCACGTGATAAGCATATGAAATTTTATGGCAACTCTATTTGTAACTTTCACTGCCTGCACATGTGTGTGTGTGGGTGTGGGTGAGTGGGTTTGCCAACAACTTTTGCTTTGAAGTTTGTCTGTCTGTCACACACACACATACACGCACATACCCCTTCTCAGCTGCTTTTGTGTGTGCGCTGACTTGGAAAATACTTTTTGTGATAACATTTTATGGCTTGACAAGGCAGCCGCCGCATCTCGGCCCAAAGGAGCGAGCGAGAGACAAACTCTTCTTCCGAGTTCCTTGCAATTTTTCCTTAACGAAAGAATTATAAAAGAAATGGCTGCTGCAGCAGGATGGAGCCAGGGAAAGGAGCAGGACTCGAGGCTAATGGTTCGAGTGCAGGGCATCAATTTGCAATATGACAGTTGCCTATAAATAGCCAAAATGACAATGCCAGCTTTGGCACTTTCTATCCGACATTGATGGAAGTTGAAATATTTTTTTTTCGTATAATAAAAAAGGCAAAGAAAACTCTTTATGATCTATAAATGTTTCAAAAAGGAGTGATTTTTGGTTTTAAATTATTTTAAATTGAATTTAAATCACTGGAAACTAAGAATTTGGTAGATAATTATGATTTCAACAAAGAATAAATGGGTTTTTTCTAAGGAAAAACTAGATTATTGTGGATTATTATATAATTTATAGTTTTCTGGTGCTTTATTTATATAAAATCAATTTGAAAAGTGTGGTTTTCATTGAAAGTTTATGATTTTTGTTTTGTTAGAGCGAAACAATTTTAAGTTTAAATGCCAGAAAATAAATATTTTTTAATGGTCAGGTTTTGTTTGCCAAAATAGGACATCGAACTGATTTGGGAATGCGTGTTCCTCTGCATTTGTGATAGCCACCGATGCTGGCAATTACCAATTTGTTTGGCATTTAAAGCGGGTTCAAAACTCTACCAAACTGGTGGAAGGGGCGGAAAAAATAAACACGCATGCTTATGAGGTCATTCCACAGTCATAAAATTTTCGCTTTGTGGTTCCGCAGAGTCCCAAACAGACATTTGTCGCCCCAGCAGCACTTTCCCCTTCCTTCCCTGCCTGCGTGTTGGTGTGTTTGTACGTTTGTGTTTGTCATTGCCACTTAGCCTTATTAGTATGTGCGGCGGGCAACCGGGCGGCGCCCGCCCGACTGTCGGTCCAACCATTTTGGCCAAAAGTGGCAATGAAGCTTGCCAAAAAGGATATACGGTGCAGTGCACACTTGCAGCTTATTTTATGCTCTCCTTGCAGCAGCGTCATGTAAGCAACAACGCCAGAAAGTATGCAATATTAAAATATATACGTATGAGTGGTATATGCGAGAGGGGTCTGGGACATCAGACAGCTGCGCAATAACTGTACATTAAAAGTCATTGCATTCATGATATTATTTTTTATGTATTTTTTCCCCTCTCCTTCCCATGCACCTCTGTTTATATTTGTATACGTATATTTTTTAACGATTTTTTTTCTCTCTGTTAGAATTGAAATTTTTTCTCATTTGTTTGCCTGCCCACCGCTGCTCATCATTTGCCCCGTCTGTTTGTTCGTTCATTTTCTCTGCTTTTTTGTTGTTGTTTGTTTGGTGGCCTTTGGGGGCCTGACACGCCTACACACACACACTCCCCAAAAACTCACATTCAGCCCAAGTAAACAAAAAAAAACGAACTGCATTGTGAAAGTCCCTAAGCGGGCAAGCGCTAATGCTTTGTTGATGAACAAAAAAATGCTGGCAAAAAAAAGGCATGCTAAAAATAATAGCAAAATAAAACCCCGCCAAATGTGCGCCGCAAAATATTCATATTTTTCAGTTAGACTCAACAGTTGGATTTTTCCAGCCGCAGAGAAAACTGCAGTCGAGAAGGCAGTTTAAATGAAAATAAAATAAAATGCACTTAAAGTTCACAGGAAATCCCTTAAAACTTCAGGGAAAATATAAATGTCTCTGTTTAGAACTGCTTTCTTTGAAATAACTTGAATTGATGTCTAATTTAAGCTTAGCTTAAAACTAACCATTTCTTCCTTCAATTAAATGCCAATTATTGGCTTCTGCCACACAATAAATTTAACTCAAACAATAACATTTGTCTAAAAATCACAACAATTCTTCTTTTACTTGCAGGTGAGTACTCGTTGTGGGCAGACAGGACATGAAGTGCATCGGCAAGTAAACAAAGATGCCAAGTTCATAATAAATTTGATAGAAAAAGATATTGCTGCACAATTCAGTCGAGCTGAAAGTTATTTCATAATTTATTCGACACCTAAAAGACAAACTATATATGTATATAGAAAATATGGCTAGCCAATAAGCTGTCACACAGCAGAAATTCTCAAAGCAGCAGCAGCAAATTAAATGCAATTCAATTTCTAAAATCAAATATCTTCTGTCTCCCATTTCTATATATAAAATATATATATTTTATGATATATAGTTGGGTGTATATATTGTAAGCTAGAAACACATGTTAGACAATCAAAAGGAAAGGAAACCGAAACAAGTTAACCACAAAACGGACAAGCAAGGACTTTCAAGGGCCGGGGAGGGTGGTGAAAAAAAAGGAAAGAAGGGACAATTTTCCACTTGCTGGGCTCCCCTTGGTTTGCTTCGGTTTCCGCAAACACGGCAAAAGATGTTATCCTTTATCCTTTTTATTTTGCGAAAAATTCAATATTTTTCAAACAAACAACAACACCATGCCACCATCAAGAGGCTGGGCGACGCACATCGAAGGATAACATATTAAATTTGCCAACAGCAGCCAGCAGGACTGGCAAAGGGACAATGCCATAAAGACAAGAAATCAATTTTTTTCTTCTTTTGCTCCTTGCGTAACGTAACGTTGTGTGGAGAAAATAATTTTCTAACAATAAAAAATTGCCCGAGCGACCGATCGAAGGACTCGCACACTCACTTATGTTCTCCGGCCTTTAAAATCGAAAGGAAACGTAGCCGGGTGTGTGGCAAATCATAAAAATCGAACGGGGGTTTCGCATGATGAAGGGGCTGTGTGGCAGGCCATAAAAGCAGGGGGAGAGGCAATAAAAAATTGGGGAAAAAAGAGAAGGATGAGGCCAGATAGAGATCCTGGCCTAAGGACTCGGGATTAGGCGGCTGGCCAAAAGTCGAGACTTTAATTGAGGTGAAAGGAGCCAGGGAAATGCCTCTGCAACTTTTCTCTGCCTTCTATCACCGACAACTGGCTCGATGTCCTTTCTGCTTTGCCCACCCTCTGTTTACACACACATGTCCCTCCTCGAACTCGAACTAATAACGAGCCCCATTTTGTGTAAATCGATAAAGTTGTTACATGGCAACATCAGTGGCAAAAAAAAAAAAATAAAATAAAAGTTTATTTTTGTTAGCAGCAAAGTTTTTCCTTCGTTCGGTGGGTAATATTATCGCATGTTGCATTTGCCGGGCGTCCTGACAATTGAATTATTTATGTGCCTTTGGGTCTTCTTCGTCTGGCCAAGTCGACCCGGTCTGCTGGCCTTTTGTTTGCGCATTGATTGAATCCTTTCGATGTCCTGCGGACGCTCGCCCATTGTCAGCCCGTCCTGCTCATATGCGCTTTATGCAGTTTATTGGCGATTACATTCACTCAAGAGCAGACCAGGGCAGAGCAAAGCACCACAACGTCCAATCATTTCGTCCTGGTCGGGGTCTTGGCTTTGCCTTTCGTCCTGCGATCCTTCACTGTGATTGTCATCGTTTGTGGAAATTTGATAAGCGCTTTTTGTGCTCGTGTGCGAGTTGTGTGTACTCTTCCTCGGCATCCTCTTCCATCTCTGTCGCTAGACATGTTTGTTTGCCAGCGAAACTTTGCTTGTTCGTGTCAGGACTTGGATCTTTTTAATAATGCGGGTTATGTGATGGATTTATTAAAAGCGTGTCCCCATGTCGCTCCACTCTGTTTGTGTTTGCCATAAACTTTCTCCTTGTCTGTTGTCAGAGCTTCCCTTTTCAATTAGTTTGCCGCATTGAAATGCTTCGGCATGCCGGTATTAAATGTCAAGTGCTCCTCCATTGTGGCGGAGTTTAGAAAGCAAAAAAAAAAGTGGTAGGCAGCCCTAAAAAAAATAAAACAAAAAACAACAAAAATAAAAGTTGGCAACAATAGGCTGGCGGCCCCATAAGTATGCCATAATAATTGCAAACGATGTCCCAGGACAAAACACATATGGGCAATAAAATTTTTTATTCACCAGCGCCCATTCATTTGACCGCAAGGCAAGACCACGCCCATCGGCCCGCACAACCCGTTTTTATTTCTCATTTTACGATCATGCAAATGTCTTCGAGCGGCGGCAGTGCCCGGCGACGGAGGCGGCGTTGGCGCCAAAAAGTCGGCAACATATGTCCGACAACATGAAACGAAATCAATTTGCCTGTGTCACGACCTTGGGGGCCACCAACTCAACCCGGAGGCCAAAAAGTACCCCGAATTGTACACTGAAAGAAGACGTATGAGATTTAACTTAACTTACCTATAAGATTGAAATTACTATATATCCCTTAACTCCTTATGACAAACATTTAAATTGATTCTAATAGAGACGTTCTACTTCGTTCCCTGCTCGGGCGCCATAAATAAATTTTGCTTGTACCAAACGTATCACATTGGTATTTTCTAAAAATGTCAATTATCCATCTAATATGTAACTGACCTGCATTTTCTTTCTCTGTATGTGGGGCACACACTTCTGCGGCTTGTTATTACGGCATGCGACTAAATTATTATGGGGGCTCGTTAATTTGCGGACACTGCGGACGTCCACAGAAAAAAAATCGCAAATAATCGCATTAAATGGGGCCACGCCTGCGAAGGCACAGGGCAGAAAAGGGAAAATCGATTAAGCAAGCGGCGGGCTTTTCACTCCTACCTACCATGCCTCACCCCTCACCGTTCGTTGGCCTCTTTTCATATTACATTATGGTGATTATTTTTATCGCCGCGTCACGCGATATTTTCCTGATGTCGCCGCCTTTTGCTAAAATGGCGAACGTAACTGAAGGAAACGGAAACGCCACCGAAACGCGTGAGTGTGAGTTTGAGTGCGAGTGAGAGTGTGGTGCGGTTCCTAGGCAAACATTTGCCATATCTATGCCAGTGTGTGAGCTGTGTGTGTATGTGCGAGAGCTGTGTAAACGACGCCGCCTTGCAAATGACTGCAGTTAAAAAGTCATCAATGTCTGCCAAAAACGAAGCTCGCCATTAAATGTTGCCGCAGTTTATGCCAATCTCCGTCAGAGTGTGTGCGTGTATGCGAGTATCTATGTGAGTGTCGATTTCGCAGTCAGGATAACACCCGAGCGAAGTCAAGTCATGTCAAGTCAATGCGAGACCCCATCCTCAATAATACAACCTCGCTCTTGGCCTTCTCGCCTCGTGTGTTGGAAAAATATGTGTATGGGAATGTTGAAAATTTATTTCTATCATAAAAAAAGTAAAAGAACAGAATGGTGGGAAAGGGGAGTGGAAAACGAACAAAGTCCCAAAATACCGCAGCATGCTTTTAGGCTTAAAAATGCTTTTAAAGTGGACTTTATGAAAAAGCCTCGAAAACAAAAAACACGCCATACATATTGTTTGGCACAAATAAAATAACAAATAGAACGAAAACTCTCTTCATTGATATTCATTTTGCAACGGAGCAAATTCAACACACAAAAGGTAGAATAAATAAATGGCCAAACCTGTACCTTTAAAATTACTCCCAATTGCGCAATAAGACTTCCCCCGAGAGGCCATCCATTCCCTCAGGGGCCTTCCATTCAAACAAAAGCCTCCAGTTAGATACTGCTGGCGATCAAGACTCCTTCCCCCAGATTAATCGGGAATCGCTATGCCAAAGCCCAGTGTCCAGGAGTCTGCCTTGCAATTTGTAAAGCGGCACATGGCCATGTGGTCAACTCATAGGGAGGCAAAAGGCTTCCAGGGAAAAAATCAATGTGCTACAAACACAAACACGCACATACACAGGAAAAAATGTGTTTACTCAGTAAGATATATTACTGAGTCTTAGAATAATGGTAAAATAACAAATGTAGTTGTCATCAGTACAAAAAAAAAAAATGGAAATTTACTTTAAAATTTAAAATTACTCTGTTATTTATGCCAGTGTAAGCACCGCAACCCGTGTCGCAGGAGAGTCCCTGCTCGGGCGCCACGGCGTGCATTATGTGGCCATATGTGTGTTGTGTGTGCATGTGTCGGCCTGTGTACAAATAAACACGGCAATGCAAACCGAAGCGGGGCAAAGGGGCACTGCCACCACGTCGGCCTGCAGGCTGCAGTCGGTTTACGTTTAATGCCCGTATATATATTGTGTTGCCTACTTTCGGGTGCAGTGGCCAATGGCCTCCGCTCGGCCACTTTTTTAAAGCCCTTTAAATGTGAGCAAACTTTTCCACGTGTGCGCACCGCGTCCGCCGCTGGGACGTTAGTTAAACGTATGCCTGACCAGAGGAAGAGGAGGAGGAGAAGAGGACTAGGTGCAGGAGAGCATGGCGTTATATGGTTTGTGTATTGAAAATTGGATTTTCAATTGGTTTGCAAAACGGAAATTAATTCGGGGGCGCAACGGAGCCGAAGCCCCGTAACCGGCAGGCGAAAATGAAGCAATGACGTCCACGACGATGATGATGATGACGGGAGCGAAATGACCACTGCCACTGCACCAGGGTTTTGAGCGTGGAGTGTTTGTGTGCAAAAATAATGTGGAAGTCTCCTGCCTTCTCCTTTTTTTTTTGGCCATTTCGCTTCGCGAATGGGGCTCTCACCGAGTTTTTATTATTTTTTTTTCTGTGCCCAGCTCTCACTCCGTTCCCGTTTTGCACTTTAATTAAATTAAGTGAATTTCGAGGATGATAAGCAGCAAGCGGCAAATGAAACGAGCCAAACGGGGCGAGGCAGGGCAAAAGGTGAGGGAAAACAGCTGAAGAGGAGGTTAAATGAGCAAATGAAACGAAAACACGGCAGTGAGATAGAGCCACTACTGAAATCAGAAATTGCCATTTGGCCAACTCAAGTGCGGCAGGAACAAAAAAAAAAAGGAGGAGCAGAAAAGGCAAGGCACCAACCAACTACACTTTTTGGGCCAGAACGACAGTTACAACAGCGTTTAGTAGAATTCCATTAACTGAGTGCACTCCTCCTGTCCAGAAGGTAATCCACTTTGCCCGAGTACAGTTGTGCTGGCAAAATTATAGGGCACATTTTTCAATTAACACAAATCCCCTGAATGCAGTTATTCCCCAGGATAATGGTTCACCCTGAAACGGGTCCCTCGGTTGCCAGTTTAAAGTTAAAGCAACCAAGTTAGATTGTCGCACTGGGGCAAGTGCTTAAAGGGCTAGTATTTATGCGGTAATTTCATGAACTAAATAAAATAAATGGGAACGAAAAATTAAGAAATAAGTTAATAGAAATTAAAAACTAGTATCTGAATTAAACACGATTATCTTATTTCGTTTATTTCTCTGTTCGATCGCAACTGACAAAATCTAGTTAAAAATTGGCCATTAATTTTTTTATTAGTAATTACCAATTACTTTTATAGATTATTTTTATTCCCTTTTACATACAATTTCCTGATCTGGTTAGAATTCAATTTAATTTTGCGATATCTTAAGTTCCCAGGACACGCAACGCATAAACGGGTTAATAGAAGCGAGGCAGATGGCTGAATCCTGCCGGGAATCTGTTGCAAATCCCAAAAGTATGCAACTGCAGTGGCGGGCAGGGTCCCCATTCATTGAATGAATGAATGAGTGAGGAAACGAACGCATGATTGAAAAAAAACATGGCCACAGAAAGTCGAGGCTCGTTCATTGTTTTCTGCACTCGCACACATACATGCACTGAGAGAGCAGAGATATACGGAATATAAAAAACAGGAGGGGGCAAAATCCACACACACTTGCACGGCTTTTAGGGGGAGTTCAGTGACTGCAAATACATACATACATATACCATATATATGTATAGGAGCCGGCTATGTTGCCTTTTGTCTGAGGCAAATCGCTTAACATGCACCGCTGGTCGTCGGTGTGTTGTCTACCTTCCCAATCCCCCCTCCAAATCTAAGCCCCCTTTCGGAGCAGGCACCTCTGCTTTTGGCCATTGTTTTGTCCCGAGCCCGGCAAACACTTTTCCCTGGATCTCGCTTGCCAGCTCTACTCTATGGCCGGCAAATATTGACCATTTGCCTTTTGCCAATTTGTTTGCATTTCAGGAAAATATTTTCATTTTCAATGCTCGCTTGCCATATTGAAAATTAAACTGCAAACTATGCCTGTGCCTGTGTCTGTGTCTGTGGCACATGGAAAATTGCCTTGATTTCCCTGGCCATGCCTACTGTGAATTGTCATTTTTAATTTATTTTGTTGCCTGGCATTTATACAATAAATATCTCACTGTGTCCTCACACACACACACACAGACAGCGCTCGTGTGTCGTCCTGGCTATTTTGAGGCCTTGTTGTTTGCAATTGCTTTTTGATTATCTCTATTTGCCGTTTGTGCTATTGAGCTACGTTCGTTCTGCTGGCCAAGTGAAAACAAATTGAGTTCTCTCCGTTAAGCGTCGAAAATAGTTTTCAACTCTCTCTCTCTCTCTCTGTATCATGTGTGTGTGCGGGTCCTAAAGTGCTAAAGCTTGTAGTGCCGTTAGTTTGCATTAAATTTGTTGGCAACTGACTCGCTTAAGAACGGACCAAAAAAGGCGAAGGAGAGTGTCAGGGAATTATGCCTGGCCGGGGCCGTTTGTAGTTGGTGTTTTCCTTTTTTTATTCGGCAACATTTTCTGCTTATGTTTTATGTAAAGCCTTAAATGGAGTTTGCACTACTCCAGGACGATGTGAGGAGCGGCAAAAGTTCGGAGGACATGCAATTTGTGTGTTCCAAAGTGGCTTATCATAAGTTTCACTTGGTTGCTGCCGCTGGTAACAACGCCCCTGTGCTATTTATGGCACTGTGTGAAAAAAACCAATTTTCTTAAATCTCATTTAATATTTTTTTAGTGCACAAATAAGTCAGTGAAGATTAAAACAAGCTGGGGAGAGCTCTAGTGGTTTTAAAACGCTTTAAGGCAAGGCGAAGAGTGCACAAGTTTAGAAGTCATTTCCCACTCTTTAAACCATAAAAGTTCTTGATAAGCATCAACAGCCTAGTCGATCCAGCCATGTCCGTGGTTTCTATATTTTTTTAATGGTCATAAATCGATCCAATGATCCAATTGCAAGCTGCAAGGGTATACAAATTTGGGCTTACCGAGTAAACTTTCCTTTTTCTTAAAGTTTTTTTAGTTCGTAACGATAT
Source organism: Drosophila kikkawai (assembly GCF_030179895.1). NCBI lineage: Eukaryota > Metazoa > Arthropoda > Insecta > Diptera > Drosophilidae > Drosophila > Drosophila kikkawai. Next base: position 10,193,484 of record NC_091729.1, read on the forward strand.
AAAGACACCTCATACCAATTTTGTGTCGTAAAAAACACATTTAAAGACTATATCCAAGCAGTATTTCTACTTGAAAAACCATTGGCACTCATTTCTCTTTCGCCATATCAAACAAAAGCCAGGCTTCAGAACATATTTCATTCGCATTATTCCAACTCTTTGTCTATTTTCGCACACAAAGACGGCAGTCGCATTTTTTCTTCTTTTAATGCATAGCTAAGTCGAACCACTAAACAGTTTTAAATTTGCATAAAAATCCGTTTTATTAACATTCAAAGGCGATTCCTATCGCCGCTAAATTGAAGAAAAGTAGCTAAAGTTGGACAAAAAAAAAAGTAAAGGGAAAAATGGAGTTCCAAGCAAACAGAAACCCTGAGCAAACCAAGGGCCCGTGGCCAATGCCTGATGGGTGGCGGGAAAATGCCATGTAAATGCTCTCAGGGCAAGCTGGAAGAAAAATTCCTTTGCACTCAACAAAGAAGAAATAAATAACTTTCGAGTCAGATTAGCCAACTTGTCACGAAATGCAAAATGACATTTAATACCCTGCGACTTGGACGAGCGTGGAAGACGAGGACGAGGACGAGGACATGGACTTGAGTGCTCCTCTCCTAGCTCCCCTACCAGTTGATGGGCAGCAGCTGCGTTCGCAGGACAGGATCCCAAGACGCATGTCGACCAAATGGCAATGCGATACGCGACGATATACATGACTGGACCTGACTTGCACTTGGCATGAAAACATGAGAAATTCCTTAGCCAATGGGCCCCCTCTTTCTTTCTCCCAGCTTTTCTTTTTTTTTTTTTTTTCTTGTGTTCCCCCGGCATGCCAGAATGCTAGACGACAGCGACATTGTTTCGAATGGCCTGGCAAAAGAAGAAAAATGGCTCTGAAATGCCATCACTGCTATATCCATCCCAAAAAAATAAAACCAAGAGAGTAAAAAAAAATGAAAGAGGAAAGCGAAAAAGTAATCATTGCAATTTAAAGCGGATAATCTGCATCAGACCGAAGCTGTGAAACAAGAAGCGTTGCCTGAAAAAAAAAGGCGAATGCTCTAAAAAGGGTTCCAGTTTCAGTTGCAGGACGCGAACGTTGGCAATGCAAATATGCTACGCTTTTCCCCCACATTTCCACCCGCTGCTGCGTGCGTGAGTGGACACCATTTGCAATTTTCGCACTCGCTTTCCACTCTCGCACTCTCTCTCTCCTTTTTTTTTTTTTGCATGCCCAAGGAGCGAGGCAGTCATGCAGATTACAATCGAAATGACATGAAAATGTTTAGTGTGGCGTGTGGAAAAAAAGGGAAAAAAACTTAAAAAAAGGACCTCGACGAAAATCGCGGTGGCGCAATGTCAAGCGGCGGCAGCAAGAAAGTGTTGCATATCTACGGGCGCCAGCCACAAGAAAGAAAATGGCCCCGGGTGAAAATGTGGAGAGGTGGAAAGCCAGCTCGCTTGCCACTCTAAGATAATGTCTGTCCTGCAGATCTCTCCCTCTCCTGGAGCGTAAGAATAATGTCTTATTTGATTGTGGCCAGCAAATGCAATTTACATTTGTCGGAGACGCTGAAAGGATAACAGAAAAAAGCAGAAAACCAAATCGATTTATAGATTCATTCATCAAATAGCTCTCGACACACACTACATTTATGGTGGCAATTCAATTAGCCATTAGCTAACCTGTTTCGAGGGCCATCAGACGGCAATTAACCCAGTTGCAAGTGGCAACAAGTGAGCGTGAGAGTGAAAAATTGCATTAGTATTTCATTAAAGCAAATTAGAGTGCTGCACCCAGACTGACAGCCAGTCAAATCGCAGTGTTGCTGTTGTTAAATAAACTCAATCGAGGCATTAAATTACTGCCAGTGGCGCCAATAAGCACAAACAAATAAGCCAAAGTGGCTGTGTTTGTGCTCTCGTGTGCCCACGACAGTTGCTGATTGAAAGTTTTGCTCCGAAGGATGCTGAAAAATATTTGCTTGCCGTCAATAAATATGTATGCATATACTCTGTGCTATGTATTGATCAAAATTGCGAGTCAACAATGCAAAGTATTTTGCTTTTTGGCTCGCCAAATATTTATGCAGCGCTGCTGCTGCTGCTGCTGCTGCTGGAGCTGATGGTGAAGATGCCTCGGCATCCAACAATTAATTAGCCTAATTTATAGTAGTTTGCAACATCCCCGATAGTTTGTAGTTTATTAAAAACTTGCTCCTGCCAGTTTGGCCCACATTTGTCAATATGCTAACAAATATGTGTATATTTTCCGCAAGCGTCATAACAAAGCAAATAAAAGTACACTGTGAAATGTTGTTCAGCAACAATTATTTGTGAGTTAGCGCCAGTTGTTTGGGGGCGCCATAAATCTTGTACAGCTTTCATGGCGTCATAAATTTTAAATGCCATCAGCAGGAGCGGCAGAAATAAACCGAAAAAAGCTGAGAGAAAAAAAGGGATAAGGGGGAAAAACAGAAAAGGAAAGCCAAAGCGAGTTGGCATGTCTCTGGCCCTCCGCTATCCTCTTTTGGCCAGGACAAACAATCAATTTATGCACACACAATTTTACCCTTTTTACATACATACATAAATATGTATAAAAATTCTTATTTTTCAATGTTTTTCCGCTCATTTTTAAGTTGAGTTGAGTTGAGTCGCTGCTCGGCTCGCCGTATGCAAATATTTGTTAACTCCATTTGCTCTGAATTAAATATAATTTACATGCATATTTGTTTGCCAGCCAGCCAGTCGGGTCGGTCTGGCCTCGTTTCGCGTGGAAATCCCTTTTCCACATGCCATGTTGCATGCATCAGGGCGCATTAGCTGGCGCTCTTTCATCCCTTCGGTCATTATAATTATTGTTGACATTTCGGCTTAAATGAGAGTGAGTCGCCGCCACAATTACACGTGCTAATGAAGTGAAATTTTTACTTTTTCGCAATTAAAAACGAATTTCGATATATCGTACATACGAGAGTATGCTATTGTTCATGGTTATTCTGGAATTCAGAGATTTTGGCCTAAAAGAAAATTGCACTTACCCTTGCATGCAGTTAATTGGTTGGGATTTGTGTGTTGTTTGGGGGAAAATGTGTTGACAGCACGAACATGGAGTTATTCAGAGCACTCTCTGGGCTGTGAGTCATGCCAAGGATAACAGAAATTATAGGGAGTCCTTCCAATTATATCAACTTCAAAGCTGGCGAAGATTAAACAGGCAAAAGGCACGTTAGTTTGCATTTCACATGACGTCAGTATCGGGAAACTAAAGTGACCTTAGGCTACAAGGACTTCTTATATTAAATAATTCTAAAGCAAAAAAAAGAAGTTGAAGTATATTCCTTAAAAAGGAATAAGAAAACACACAGAGCTTTATTTATTCCAAACATTAAGGTTAAGCACAACAATTTGTGTTAATCAACATGGCACCACCCGCATGGCCCAGGAATAGAAAAAACATTAACATAAATTCGTTTCGAGTAATTTATTTAGTGCGACAAAAGCACTTCCTGGCTCACTAAATTGCCACACAGCCCCACAAATCGAAACTGAATTATGGCCAGCTGCCGTTTAACCCCCCCACTTGGAGGAACTATTAACCCATGCCCACACTCACTGCCTGTCAGTTGCGGGCAATTTATGAAGTTGAACAATTTGCTAAACATTTTTCCCGCTCGCTTTCTTTTCCTTGCAGGGCCGCTGTAATCGTGATAAACCGCCGTGCAAATATTTTCATCCACCACAGCATCTGAAGGATCAGTTATTGATAAATGGACGCAATCATCTGGCCCTCAAGAATGCACTGATGCAACAGATGGGAATCGCGCCCGGCCAGCCGGTCATATCGGGCCAAGTGCCAGCAGTGGTAAGTTCCACAACGCTTTCTAATACTTTAATTGAATTTTCCTGCCCACCTCTGTCCTCCCATCTCCCTACTTTCCACAAAATATGAATATTTATAAGCAAAGAGGAGGTGAAACTTCCACGACCATGAATATCCGAAATACCAAAACCAAAGAGAGAAAAAACGTAGCGAGGAATTCAAAGTGCGCGAAAATGAGCCAAAGACTGGGAGGCAGTGGAATGTTTTATTCATGCAGAAAAAGTGGGGGGAAAGAAGGTCTCGGGGGAGTTTATAACAAATCGAAAATTAATTCTCAAATAATTTGCGACATGGTTTTTGTGGATTTGCAGCTAAACGACAGCCATCATTAGGAAGGAAAAGCCGCCCCATGTTGATTGTTGAAAAATGCATGAATTTTCATTAGAACCAAAAAGGTTTACGAGTGCGTGCCAAGCATAATTTGTGCCGAAAGGGTCACTCCATGGGGGCAGTGTGAAGCTGTCCAAATGGGGTGTTGAGCCATTAGATTGGAAGCGGGACTGGGTTTAGGCCATAAATAAAACAGATTTTTTTAAAGGGGATTTGGTCAGGGAAATCAGAAGGCAGCTGGGAGTTACGAATAATAATTGAGAAGGAAAATTATAGAGTAAACAAGAAGGAAGATACCTACATTTTAAGAAAAAAAGCCCTCTCTTGTTACTTAAGAACTGATCAATCTATACACACTACCTTTCAGGCCACAAATCCGTATCTGACTGGCATTCCGGCCAACTCGTACAGTCCGTACTACACAACGGGTCACCTGGTGCCCACCTTGCTGGGCCCCGATCCCACGGCCGTGGCCTCCCAGCTGGGACCCGTGGTGCCCCAGACAGTGCAGGTGGCCCAGCAGAAAATACCACGTTCCGACAGATTAGAGGTGAGTTCCGGGCCAATGCCCCCGCATCCGCGGCTGTACTATATATCTCAATATATATATTTATGTATCCATGGAAGTCAATTTATTGCGATTTAATTTACGCTTACGTTGTGTTTTACTTTATCTAATTTCGTTTACCTAAAAAACAAACCAACAGAAAGAAAGAAATTCTCGTTCGTTTATGTTTCCTTTCGTGGCATGTCTTTATGTATTTATATTTCTAATTAGAATTAATCTTAAACTACGTCTGACAAGTATTGCGAACTAAAAACGAAAACAAAAAAACAAATTGTACAGAGTTTTGAGTTCTCTTGAGTTTGCCAAAAATGATCGAGCTAAAATTGCGACCAAAATCAACTGTATAATTCGCCTAAAACAACAAATAACCAGAATTGATTCGAAAACGTTTTTTTGACACACATTCGTATTTGTCTAACACCGCCAAATTGAAACCGAAATAAATCACCAACAACCCAATCTTGATGTTCTCTTCATTTCCTCTGATTTTATAAGCTCTCTCTCTCTCTTGTTTTTATCTTGGTAATATTATATATTCGAGTCAGTAGAGATCGATCAAGGTCGCACCATATAGCAGCTTGGCCTAGCAGCTGCTTTCCAGGAAGCTTTCCAGCTCTGTAAATAGCCCAAGAAATTATCAGAAAATTATTAAAAATTACAGAATTCTTTGCACTGACATTTCTTATATGATTTTTGTAAAGTTTATCAACTTGAAGAGAGGTATTATTTTTAGCCAAAGGGAAGCTCCCGTTTCATTCCATTCTCCAAAAGCCCCTAGAGTTGTAGTTGAGTTAGAGTTATATAAAGTCAAAGATTAGCAGTCCCCGTTGAGGATACCTATAATCCTAGAGTTGTTAGTTGTTTGATTTCGAGTTCTTTTTCCTTTAAGAGATCTTTATACCCTCAATATGTCTATCTCGATTCAGCTCAGACACCGAAATACTCGCTCAACAAACAGTCCAACCCCCGAGCTCCCTGTAAAGTCCTTGTGTTTACTCTTGATTTCGAATAATCCTTGCATTCTCGTTATGTTTGTGCTACGTGTTTCTCTTGTGTTTTCTCGTACTCAAAAGTGCACCAACCCTAAAACAAAAATGCAAATTGAAAACTAATCGGCATGAAGCAAAAATACACCAAAAATAATAATAAACAAAATAAAACCGAATTCCAAGAGGCAAGTACAACCAGCAACATGTAAAAAAACACCTAACATGCAACTGTATCGGCTCTAACCACTAAACAAAAATGAAATTACAAACAAAACTTGCCTTCAATTGACTTGGAACGAATCGAAAATATATATACATATATTTTTTGCGCAAATACTTAACTTTTCTTTTGATGACAACTAAAAAAAAAAGCAAAACAAAATAGTAAAAAAAGAAAAGAAATGAACTTGTTACTGAATATCCTTCCATTATTTCCAAAAAACACACTCCACACACACACACATACACCTTCTCCGCCTAAACACACACACACACACACCAACCAACCAACCGAAACCAACCAAAAACCAAACCGAAAACACCACTGAAACCACTCTGAACCACAACTGCTGCCACTTTTGCTATCCGCTGCCAACGCTCAACCTCAACCGATACGAAAAACCAACCAACAATCTGCAAATCCACCAAACCGAAACCAACGATGCCGCTGCGAAATCGATCTATGAATATCGATCATATCTTTATGTATATGTATATGCGATGTATGATAATGACTATCCAACGATGATCGGCGTGCGTGTGTGTGTGGTTTATGAATCCCGGATGAATCGATGAATCGCAATGATCCTGGCGATGCGATAATCCAGGTGTGCCGCGAATTCCTGCGCGGCGCCTGCAAGCGGGCGGAGTCTGAGTGCCGGTTTGCCCATCCGCAGGAGAGCGTCGCCAGGCACGACGATGGCTCCATCACGGTTTGCATGGACGCCGTGAAGGGCAGGTGCGCACGCGACCCCTGCCGCTACTTCCATCCCCCCCTGCACCTACAGGCACAATTAAAAGCGGCCCAAACACGCGCCACCGCTGTCGCTGCTGCAGCTGCGGTATGGCTATATACTATATATTTTTCTATACTTTCTCGATACCTTCTCGTTTTTCAATTTGCCCTTTTGGTTTTTATTTCGTTTTATATTTTCCGTTCTTCGTTTTGAGTGCTGCCTCGTTGATTATTATTTTCCTTGTTGTTTTTGTTTTTCTCTTGATTTTCCAGCGAAAGTATTTCTTTTTTCGAACATGTTTATGCCTAAATAGCCACATTTTCACGAACTGATTTAATAGGTAAAAGGAAATTATCTTAAAAATGAAATATTAAGAAGTATTAAAGTAATATTAAAATAAATATAAATAAATATTAAAATAAATTAGTAATTCAAGTTAACCCGACAATTCCTAAGCATTTTAAAGAATTTTAATAACATTTAACGTAATTTTATTCCAAATAAATACATAAGTTTGACTTTTAACTTTGCAAAATCATGGCATACTTTTAGACACCCCCAAAAATTGTTTTTAAATTTCCAGGGATTTAAAAACCCAAAAATTATTGTTTTATAATCCCTATAGATTTAAAAAGCTTTCAAATAAATATTTTAAAACATGTACAACCTTCAGAAATCTCAAAAAATGTTTAAAAACCCTCAAATTAGTTCGTGAAACTACCGCTCACCTAGCATTTTATCGTTTTTGTGTTCTCCAACTTAACCTCAACAGAGAAATACAACACAGAATTTTACTCCTGCACTAACACGCCACACAAATAAATAAACATATATATATATATATATATATATATACTTATATAATATATATACTGTATATACCTAGCCAAGGATGGCCTTAGGCCAGCCAGCCCGCTTAGTTCGAAATATAGTTGATTGAATTTGCTTTAAAGTCAACCGAAAATTCACAAATCTCTCTCTCTCCATTGATTTAATGATTTAAAGCAAATTTAATTAGAAGTTAATGCTGCATGCAAACAATTTAATTTACTTTATGCAAACACACACACATACACGCACACCAAATCTCTTTACAAATAACTGTTATTCCCCCTAAGTGCCGGAAAAAAACAAAAACCAAAATGTGTAATCGTACAAATTTGTAAAACACAAATTATGCTATTTATTTATGCTGCATATTCAATGGCATCATTGCCAGTGGCTATGCAATAAACGCTTAAGCGAATTCCGCTCCTCCACATCCTTAAAACAAAAATATAGAAAAATACAAATCAATGAACCGAATAATTTAGCCCGATGTAACGTGACATGGATAATGCACTCGAAAAGTATAGAAACAAACCAGATCGAATAAGTGATGACGATTATTTTAACTAGAGAAATTAGCTGTAAATTATAATAATTAAATAATTATATAAAAGTAGAAAATACTATAAAGGTAGTAGAAATATTTAGTACTTTTAGAAATTCTCTTTCGTTTAAATTTAAAGTAACCAGGATATTCTCCATTCGAGCTTAAAATATATAGTATTTTATATTATTTGGCGGGTGTCATTGAAATAAAGTCAGTGGACGACGCATCATATAAAATTTTATGGCTAATTGAAAATTCATTTGGCTGAACTTAATTATGTTTGTCCAAGGCAAATGAGATGTTCGGCAATCAAGCAGAACGGATGCCCGGTGCCATCTAGATGTTAATTTTGTTTGTAGATCAATAAATAATTATATTTTATAAGTATAGCGTCCAGACGGAAACCAAACAAACAGGCTTTTTTTTGTTTTTGCCATAATCCCGAAGGGGAGAGAGGAGGCCAGGGAAAAATATCTGGGAACAGGGAAAATATGTTGAAGCTCACATAAAACACGCCATAAATGTTGATTTTCGTTGGGCCAAAATTAACATTTATTACAACGCGTAAAACTTTGAGCACGCAGCTACGGCAGCAGGTCGTTTGAGCGGGGAAAATGCAGAGGAAAAGCCGGGAAAATCGGGCAGACACACGGCGCACATATGGCCACGTACCGGAGAAGTGTCCTTGTGTGTGTGTGTATGTGTGTCTGCCGCCGTATCCTGCGTGTCCTATGCGCCGTACTTAATTCGCGACTTAATTGCTTTCTGCTGGAAATTTATTTGACGCAACAAACAACAACGACAACGGCATGGAGTGCCCCGGCGAGGCGGGGAGATGACACACATAATTGCAGCATAATATCGCATAAAGTGAAAAATTGTTGCAGCATTTTAGGCGTAATTCAATCGGGGGCTCGCCTCTCCTCGCACGACAAACGTGATTATTGTATGAAAATGTCCTTTGATACGTTCCCAAAAGCACCCACTCCTCCTCTCCCTCCAGAGCAGCTGATAATTGTATTTATGGGTGCTCGTTTAATGTGATTATGGCCCTGGTAAAAAAGGGAATTAAACGCTTACCTTATTGCACCTGTCTACCATGTTGTGTTTGTCTTTTATTTTATATGTCGTGCATTATTCGGATATCCCGCAAAATGTTGTTGATATTTCACCGTAGCTGGGAGGTCATAAAATCCAAAACGATCCTTATAAATACTTTAAAGTTATAGGTTACATATAAATTATAATAGCGAAACAAAGACACATCATAGATATCATTTTATTGGAGCTTTATATAGTCAAAGATATAAACCGATGCAGCGCTGCTGTTTAATAACTCTTTCTTTATATTTTCCATTCTTCCTTTAACATATCAAGTAGACTTGTTACAAGTTATTAAATATATATATTTCCTATCAATATTTTCGGCTATATCCTATGTATATAATATAAACCAAGACCCGCATGCAAAGTAAAGAGTTTTTCTGGTAAATCTCTTTGCTTTGATTGAAGGATCTCCCATATCTTTCCTTAATTTTTAAACACCATAAACCCCGCATAATGTTAGCTGATTTTACCCAACTTATAATCGAGTTATATACCTTGTTATCTCTCTATATACATATATGTACTGCGTAATCGACAGACTCTACCAAAACCACACACACACCACAAAAACAGACCAAACACACAAAAAACTTTGCCTTTGCATATATTTGTGTTTGATTTTCCCCATATAATTTCCCTGAGTTCCTGTTTGATAAGCGTTTAAGTTCTGTTTATTATGATTGCTGTTTGGCATTCTGGGTCACCGCAAAAAAAATACAAAAAAATCAAAACGTTCCCATATGTCAGCCGTCGGAAAGGACAGAAAAAAAGGGACTTCGATGTGTGTAGTTCGACTGCCAAATATGCCACCTGCCGCATCGAAGGACCCGGGGACCCCACAAAACTATAATCCCAACATGTAAGCGTGACAGCAGCCGCATCTCGTCCTTCCCGGAAGAAAAAAGCCCAGAGGAAAAGTGAAAAGCGAGGGGTGCACACACGGCAGGAGTCCTGGTTTCGCCTTCTTTTTCACCTTTTTTTTTTCTTTGCGCCAACGAACTGACCGAAAATGTAAATGTCAACCTGTACAGGACACGGATACGAATACGGACACGGACACCGAAACGGACACGAACGACATGGATTAGTCGGGGCCGGATAACGTTTGAACCGGAAAATTAACTAAAAGCAGAGATTTCCATGCCAATGAATTGTCCGCCGGAGAGAGAGTCTCCACAGACCGCCTGGTTTTTTATGGACTCGGTGCCCCAGGACACACACTCGGCCATATATGCGCACCCCACGAAGTTGTCGCGCCCAAGCGAATTAATCCATTTGTAGCATTCATTGCCAGTGACACTAGCCCAGAAAAGGCAGGCTGGCCACAAAAAAAACCCCACAGGAGAAACGAAAAAGAGATGATAACCCCCTTTTTGCACCTCTCCGCCGCCCATTTAAATGCAAATTTGTGCACTCTTTCGTGTGACCTGCCCCTCGAATTTTTATTTTTTTTGCCAGTGTTATGTTTTGGTTTATCTTTATTTTGTCGTTCTTGGTTATTAGAGGCGCACATGGGGCCAGTTGTCTCGTGGAAAATGGGGTAGAGCAGCGCCCAATTGCGGTGTTAAACGCATTAGCATTGAGCTCTGTCCCGAGAATTTACGACTACGAAAATTGGGGTCGCAACTTTGCCGGGGATTTGAAGCTGTACATGATTTCGTTCCTAAGCCTACGAAATGTAAGTGGGTCAAAAACTATATCATTTCATTTGTATTTGAGTTGTTAAAAGTTTATTAAATATATATACATACAGCAGCAACGATGCATCGGTAGGTATATCGGTACATACTCTATATCCCAGTTTCCCAAAGAGACCTCGAATGCGAATGTGTCAAGTCAAAATAAGCGAATCAAGTCTGAGTTGTTTGTAGAGCAGGAAAAATATCGATATTAATCGGTTTTAAATGGAAAATTGTTCAAACTATCCAAAAAAATCGATATTTTCCGATATAAAATCGATTTTTAAAATATCGGAAGCTTCAAAGTTTCGTCAGCATTGAAAAAGTATTGATGGAAAGCTACAAATAGATCTATCCATTAAAAAATATTTAAGACCTCAATATTATATCATGGTTATTATCAATATTTATAATCTCTAGGTTTTCTGGCAACTTAAAGAAGCTTAAAATACCCCAAAAGACATACCTAAGTTAGTTCATAAGCCAAAAGATTAAGATATTTAGAATGTAAGAAAAGAAAACAAGGCTTTCACACTTTGCTGGCTTTCGCAAGCTTCTTCTTTTTTGAAAAGCAGTTCTCAAACAATGGCTTTTCCCTCACACTAAAAGATAAACTAACATGATTTTACGCTTCTTTCAAAAAAACCAACTACAAACACAAACGAATATTAATCATAACAATTAGCTGGTATTATCCTAACATTTATTTAAGGCTCTTTCTCTTGCAATATCAAATGGAAATCGTGTTTATTTAAATTACCGTTGATTTCTACTTGATTTGTTCATATTTACTCTCTCTCTATCTCCTATCTCTCTACGAATATAATCTCTATATATACGTACAATTTGATTTTTTCTATTTATTTACTTATCGATATCAAAACACTTCCGTACTCTTCTACTATTATGTATTTTTCATCTGTTCGCCTGTGCCAACAACAACAACAACAAACACACACTACATACAACAAACACACACACACTTGTAACTGCTTCTACGATGGATGGAATCGACACACACCCACTGAATACCCACACACATAAATATGCACAATATATGTACGAACACGAAACATCAACAAAATGCACACTTTAAAACAATTCAAACAAATATTTCTCATCTGCCGAAAAAAAATAAAAATTCAAATTGGACACAATAATTAATAATTCATGGAAAATGCAAACAAACAAAAAATGTTTGTAAACAAAAAATATTTCAACACCACTACCGCTTGAATAATTCAAATTGGAATCCCTCAAAAATTTAATGGACGCATCATTTAAATGCTTGTATATTTTAATAATTTGTTGCATATTTATGACGGCTGCTCATATGCCTGGAATAATCCCTGTTTGATTGGAATTGGAAAATAATTTTTATATCTTACATTTTAAATTTAAATTTAATTTAAATTTAAAATTTTAATGTTTCGTACATTCATGGTTTCATTTAAATTGAAAAACAAAAACCATTCACTATTTCACGAAATTCCCAAATTTGTTTATTGCGATTCTTAAAAATTATAATTATAATATTTAATTTATAATTAAAAAAAATTATATATTTTGCACAAAAATATCAAAAACTATGACACAAAAACACGACCCAAAACACACACACAGACCTCACCAGTTACGGCACACCATCACCAGCAACAACAACAATTGCAACACCAGCTGAACAACATCAACAACAGCAACGCTGGCGCAGCAGCAACATCGACAACAGCAACAACAACCACAAACAACGCCGCTGCCGCTGCCGCCGCCGCTGCTGCAGCCGCTGCCGCCGCTGTCATGGGCCATCACACACTGGAAGTGGGCAAGAAGCGGGCGGCGGACACAACCGACATGTTCCCACTGGTATTTTTTTTTCATTTCCTTTCCGTTTTTCGATTATCGAATTTTGAATTTCGTTTTAGTTTTTTTTTTTCTTCTAAATTTTGTGTTTTAGTTAACTTTTTTTTCTAACTCGTTTGAATTCTTGTTTATTTGACAACTGTTAATTACATAACACGCTTTTGTTGATTGTTGAAAGAGTTATGCGTTTTTTGTTGCATGCTTTTTGGCGGGCGAAGAGAATCCCGAAAAAGGGAATCTGCCATAAATTAGAGCTAAGTTTAATTAAAGGTTGTTATAAGACAAAATAGGTGTTGTGGTATAGTAAAGAAAAGAAATGAATATAACAAGGTGCCACAGAAATTGCTATGGCTTTCAAATCAATTGGAATAATGCTTAAAAGTATGCTATGTAATATTTAATTAACCAATTTGTAGGTTAAGTAGGGTATAAAATATTTGAAGTATACTTCTAATAATAGCAATTTCTGAGCCGCCTTTAAAAAGTTTAAAAATAATTAAATAATTCTTTTGGCAACACCAAACTACAACTTTATAAAACAAGCTAGCTCTCGGTAATCACCACTTAAATTATGAACAAACCCAACATGTCCTTATTGCGGCGTCAAAGGAATTGCTTTCAACTTTCACCCAACCACAGAACATAGGGGGCGGCGCACCTTGTCTGTTATGCAGTCACTCAATCTCTCACTCACTCACCTCCCACTCAATCACTCAATCATCCGCCCGCCCACTCAGTTAGTCAGTAGCATGCACATCAAAGTGCCATCAATTAACGTTTATTATCCGGGATGCAAGCCCCGGCATTTAATTTACAAAATGAAGTCATTATCCGATATATCAAAAGCGCAAACACTCGCACATCTACACTAATCAAAGCACAAACACACACGTACACCTCGCACACTCACTCACACACACACTTTTCGCAACGGCAAGAGCGAGTTTAACCAATTACACGTGGCATATGATAAATCACAATCACAACACGAGCGAGCACATTCCCTGCCCTGCCAGGTGTTAATTAAAATGATTTAACCGATAATTGCCAAGGCTGTAGCTGTAGCTATGTAACTATGTATCCCTGTACCTGTATCCGAAACCGCCACACCTTTTGGCGGTAACTATAAGTTTCTTTCTTTCGCTTCTGCCTCCGTCGCTGATTGCATTTCGCGAGCTTAATTGTTTAAGTGCTTTTCCTGGTTAATAAGCTGAACACGCACCATGCAGCCGACTTTGTTTATCCCGCTCCGTTTTCCGTACATCGTACATCACATTACATCACCCACACTCACACACACTAGGACTAAGTATCTTGTGTACCGTAACCCCCTCCGTTTATGTATATATGTATCTGAATTATTTGCCATAATGCCACTCTGTACTGTGCCCAGGATATATCCACTAATTTCATTTGTGTTCTTCTCTCCTCTTCATTTGCTCTCTTCGATTCCATAAACTCTTGCGTTCGTTACAAAACTCCACCCTCTACTACTACTCTACTCACTGTTTTCCGAATCGAATCGAATCGAAATCGATCAATAATAACTGCGAACTGTGTGTGCTAATCCTGATCAATCAAACAATGATAACCCCAACAACAATCAACAACAAATCATACACTAACTGCATAATCAACAACAACAATCGATAAATGCCAAAAAAGATGGATGTTAAAACGGTTGGTTCATTTTACTATGAAAACTTCGTAAGTACTCCAAACTGAATGACAATCGCCACCTACAGTAGTCCGCCAACTATAAATATTATATATACACCATAAAGACTACTGCCTGAATATCCATAACTTGCGATAAATACATATGTTATATCCAGACATGCTACTAACCAAGCCAGGAATGCATGCATTCAAAATCAACCGAAATCAATCGATAAATACGCTTAACCTATATGAAACACAACAATATAAAATTGATCAATCGAATAACAGTTGAAATTTGGCAAACAAACAAAAGATGCTTCAAAGGGGAATCAAGTTTTGAGGAAAAAAAACATTTTAAAGCTTCAATGCACACACTCATAAAACATTAAATTTGATCGGATAAAAATTACAAAAAATCAAATTCAATAAATATATATCCAATAGAAATATATCCACTATCTAGATGTTAAATGCCAAAGCTTTTACCACTTTTTCCACCAACCTGCACGCACTTTCGATTCCATTTCGTTGCCAACTATATAGTACTCCGCCTAAGTTTAGATTTCCTTTTCGATATCCGTTCGAATTTAGTTTGAATAATTCTTTCGTTGTGACATTTCGTATAATTTTTGGTAATTCTCACCAAGAAAAATGAGAAAACGAATAGAAATTGGCGAAATAAAAATAGAAAACAAAGCGCAAAAATCTCAAAATTAACTAAAAAGCAAGCTCGTTTGTAAGCCAATTGTTATTTATATTATGTATATGGTTACCAGTAGACTTTAAGCGGGAACTAAGCTAAAATATATCATAAAAATTTTACTAATTAATTACTCTGTTCTTCTTGTGTTTCTTCCCCCGCGCGGACCTAAAGCAATTCTCTGGCATGGTTCCGTTCAAACGTCCAGCTGCCGAAAAGTCTGGCATTCCAGTTTATCAGCCCGGTGCGACCGCCTATCAGCAGTTAATGCAGCCCTATGTGCCAGTCTCATGTGAGTATCCCCAACAACAACAACAACCACAACAACAACAACAACAACTACATCAACAACAACTACTACAACAACAACTACTACAATTAAGTAGCGCCATAACAACAACAACTACAACAGCAACAGCCAGTAATAATATGATTAATAATATTAATAATAAAAGTACCATAAACGCTGTAATTGCTAATAATACCAATATAATACCATTATCATCATCGACAACAACAACAGCAACAACATCAGCATTATCATCTGCTATAGCAAGTACTAATAACAATGAGAGTGATCCGGATCACGATCAAGATAACCACCAAGATGATGGCGATCAGAATACCGATCAGGCAGGTCCTGTGGCTACTTCCGCCCCTGTCGATGATGGTGAGGCCAGCGATAATGCAGATCGCAGCGATGCCATTAATCCAGACAGTGACCAGAATCAGAATCAGAATTCGAATCCAAGTCCCCCAATAACTGATTGTAATGAAACAACACGAACAATCACACCAATAACCACAGACACGGCAACAGTAGCATCAGCAGCAGCAGCAGCAGCAGGTGCAGCTCAAGACACTAGTGTTCCTGCCGCCTCGGTCACGCCACCGAATGAGGCAACATCGCCACATCCCAATTCGGAGGCATCCTCCTCCGTCCCAACTGCCGATAGCCTTCTGCCTTTGCCCAATGGCGAAAATAACAATTACTTGTCCTATATCAATAACAATCTGACCAATGGCCAGCTCAAGTCGGCATATTCCGACGAGGCTAATGGCGATGCAGACAGCATCAGCAGCAGCAGCAACCCGGCAGCAGCACCCAGTCGGGGTTATAGCAAGCACAATGGGGAGACCTCATACCAGCGCTACTCGGTGAATGGTCATAGCACCGGCATTCTGCCCACACCCACCACCTCTGCTCCGGCAGTGTCTTACCAAAACCAGGCCCAGATTCAGGCTCAGGCGCAGGCCCAGGCTCAGGTTCAAGCTCAGGCTCAGGCACAAGCTCAGGCTCAGGCTCAAGCACAGGCTCAGGCCAACATGCAGCGTATCAACTACGCTTATAGCTATGGCAACTTGTATAACCCTTATGGCGGGGTCACCTCCTCCATGGTAAGCCTCACCAGCTCCAGTCCCTCCTACGCCCAGGCACAGATGCAACAGCAGCAGCAGCAGCAAGCGCAGCAGCAGCAACAAGTGCAGGCTCAAGTCCAGGCCCAGGCTCAGGCCGCCTATGCCCAACAGGCCTATGCAGCCTATGCTGCGGCTGCGGGACTAGCTCCCCAAGCCACTGCTGGTGCCAGTGGCTACTATACCGATCCCGCTGCCTTGGCCAAGGAAGTGGCCCAAAAGAACTACGCCCTCAAGGTGGCCAGTGCGGCTTCTAAGCCGGGTGCCTCCTCCGCGGCGGCTGCCTACACGGGATTGACCCTGAACAAGAGCTATGTGGCCGCTGCAGCGGGCCCGCAGCCAGTTCAAGCTCCTCAGCAGCAGGCAGTGTCCATGGCTACCCTTATGCAAATGCAGGCTCAGGCCCAAGCCCAAGCTCAAGCCCAGGCCCAAGCCCAAGCTCAGTTGCGTCAAATGACCAGCTCTGGACTGTCGACTCCGGTTCCTGGAACTCCCGTTCGTTCACCAGCCGCTGGGGCCACTTCAGTGAGTCAGTATCAGTCTGCTGCCCTGCTGCGGGCACCCTCGTCCTTGCCATATGCTCAGGCCCAGAGCTACTTCTATCCGGGAATGATGCCCACAGCGGCCTATGCCATGCCACCGACTCAAGCTGCTGCAGCGCAGCAATATGCAGCAGCTGCAGCGGCCGCAGCAGCAGCAGCCGCCCAAGGAGGCAGTCAAGGCAGTGCCATGGTCCTGAATCCCTACAAGAAGATGAAGACCTCCTAGGAAGCAACCTGGTAGGATAGGCACACACTAAAATTGTACTTAAGACCCCAAAACCATCCAGAGATGGAAAAGTCACACTTAATTAGATTCATTAGAGTTTAACAAATCGAAGAAGACGTAAGATTATGTGCCTCAGTTTTTCTCGGAAAGGGTATAGTTTCTACTATAAAACCACAACGGAGAAAAGTGTTTTTAGACCTTAGTTGTACCATAGGCCTCATAGCGTTAGGAACGTACGAAACCAACCATGACACGATAACTCTGGGATCGAAGATCCCTGCAAGTCTCTAACAAATACTAACCACAAATGCCCCAAACTTGCTGACGAAACGATAATTGATGATAGTTTTTTGCCATTAAGTTATTCGACAAACGAAACATAACCTCACTGTGACTCAAAAGTGTTGCCATTTTCGCACGAGAAACGAAACGAGAAAAACGAAGCTTTCAAAGCGCACGCGAAGGGAGGAGAAACAGATGTTAGCTGATAGTACTACTTAAGTTCCTTTTTTCGGATAGCACTTAGTCAACTCTAGTTTATAGCAATCGATGAATTATAGACGAGGGCGGGAAAAGCGGGAGCCGAAGGACACAACGAAGAACTGTGATAGGGAATAAGCTTTTTGCGAACGAAAGGATGATGCTGGGTACAGTTGTGTATGCTAGTTTGCTGCCTGCATATGCTTGTCTGCCATATTGCCGTCCCTGTTCCCCGAAACTTGCGGTAGTCCGCATAGCCGTCTCTCTCTCGCTCCCGCTCATCATCCATTTTTCCGCGCCTCTCTATCTCTCTCTTTGTATAACTCTATCGCTGTCTCTGTTTCCTAAAACTAGCTAGCTAGCTAGCGTGAATGCTGTTGTAATTGTTTAAAAAATTGTTGAGCAACGAGAAATGCGTAACGAATATTGTCTAGTTTATATAGAATACTTATACGATATACATATATACATATATATACCTAGCTGTACGTGCTGTATGCTGCTACCCCATAAACGATATACGATATATACACACCCACCCACCCACACACACACACACTATGTACTCTAACACACGCTCATCCACCACACGCTCAGCCTCCAGAGAAAAGGCATAAACATGACCAGGATCGATCTGTAAATCGTATGTCTAGCTTACTAATCAGATATTACAGTACAGTCACCGCTCACGATCACGTCTCTCTATCCGTTTCACTCTAACACACTCAAGACACCCGAACACCCAACACCCGAACACCCATACACCTTTTCAGACTGTTAAGCCAGCTAAATTGATTTATGTTAATCTTTTGTTGTCTCGAGATTTGACCAGAACTATGTAAAACCTTTTGATTTCTAACGACTCTCTCTGTCTATATCTATCTATCAACCCTCTGTCGATCTTCATCTGTCACCCAAATCTTTCCCGCCTATCCACCCCTTTAATGTATTATAAATTGTTTCCTTTTTGTAACCGAAATGTTAAGCAAAGAATAAAATCATTGACAAGCAGAACTAAGTTTTTAATGTTAGATCTCGTGTGATTATCATCCGTTTTCCTTACGTTCTTTTCTATGTATTTCTTACGTTGATATTTATATACTTATATATATGTTTTATGTACTTATACGCCAAGTTTTTAGCGTAGTTTATTATATAATTTTTGGACGTGTGTTCCCCATTTTAAATGATATATAATAGCGAACGAAGCAACCGGAGATAAAATTATGCCACTGACTTGCGCACCCTAAGTTTTAGAGTCCCCCCCTGCCCGCCTACCCGCCTACACCCCCCGCACCCGCAAAAAAAACCTCCATATCCGAGAACATCCTATACATCATACATTACTATTCGATATATACGATAATCTCTGTAAAATTGTTTTTAATTAAAGTACTTCTAATGTCTTACAACGATTTGATGTTTGCCACTAATTCTTATCCTAATTCTAATCCTAATTCTAGTTTAGTTTCGATAGTTTTTATTAATGTTTTATTTGAAATACCGTGTGTTTATCTAAATATATAGTTTACGAACAAACAAATATATATATCTTATTGTGTGTTGGTATTTTACTTTATTTGATTTACTTATTTCGGTATCCACTTGATAATCGTTTTCTGTTGTGCCGCTTTCACATCTCACTCCCGATCTAAATGTACACTCCCTTGATATCTAGACATATCAGATCCCGATCCGCCGAACACCAGCATTGCCGAGCGCTTTTGGGCAGAGCACAACACACTATCTCTAAAACTCTCTTGATCCCTGAACCCTCGAATCTAATTATTTGACTCATTTGCGCCCCAGCCCCGCTATCTCTCTCACATCCACACGGAAACACTCACATAATCGTAGGACTGCCTGACTTATACTATATATACTATATATCCCCCAATCCGCTTCCCTCACTTGCTTCTTCCCAGAAGGGGTATCGGATCCCTCTCCCAAAAACTAGCGCCATCTCATCCTATATATGTTTTAGCTCTTAGAATATAATGGCAAGCAAAATGAGTACGCTAACGGTAGAGAATTAGATGTAAAATCCTGAATATACTATTTACCTAAACATAAACCTACTATATACGCCTATGGCCAGCTAATGCTTGGCTTACTCTATATACTCGATAAGAAGATGCTTACTAAACGTGCAGCGTTTGACTGCGGCAAACGAATATAATATTGAATCAACATATTTAAGCTAATCCAGATAAAAGTATACCTACTATATCCATCATACATATATCTCAATGTCTTGCCTAAAAGTATGTGTCGTATGGTTAATTTTTTCGTTAACAAATGTAGAACTGTTGCCGTTGGCCATAATTTTCAGCAAACGAAAACTCTGCGAAAATGTTTAGAAAACGCTCTCGAACTAACTAAGAACTAAAGCAAACAAAAAAACCAAGAAAAATAAAAACCAAAACACTCACCACTGCATGGCGCCAAGATATAACCAACTTGCATATTTCCGATCTAAGAGCTCATATCTTTTATTCCGCTTCTTTTCCAACTTTGCAATGCACCAGAAAAACACAGCAACAAACAGACAGATCAGAACAAAATGTTAACAAAACAATGGAATAATATAGCAATGGATTGTCAGTTGACATCCTAGGATAACATTGATGATGAGTTAGGCTGATTTTCAATATACCAAATAAGATGAAAAACAAAGAAAGAGTTAATATACATATACGAAACCACTTAGAGAACCACACTCGATTCCAACATTTATCCAAGTGGGTCTCGAGCCTTCTTCAAGATAGATAGAAGTACAGTACCGTCCAATAGAAGTCTTAGTTTAGTGGAATCCACCTAGTTGCCTCCTTTTGATTTGTAGCCTTCAACCGGAATTCAAATCACACACAACCGTTACACGCGTTACACTGAGAAAAAAGGAAATATAGACCGAAGCCGGCTCTCATTTGCTATCACTCTCCCATCGACGAACAGTGAGCGAAAAAAGTATGGCAATTCGATTGCATGTCAAAGATGAGAATAACAGAGCAAGCTAAGAAACATTGAAGAAGGAATTATTCATAACATTTAAATATATGCATATTTATGCCGAAGAACACACACAAAAACACACATCTAAACACAAGCAAAAACACTAATGAATATGTTATATCTGTGCTAACATTAGTCGTATTATTATTATTATAAAGACAAACAAATTATATTGAAATTATATTATATACGTTTTATTGTAAAAACCGTAAAACAAGTTGTTGGCTTCTTTACTCGAACCTTGGAAAGTGATCGAACCAAAACTAACATTCTCTCTTTCTCACCCACTACTAATCCATAAACAACAGTTTGCTGTGCGTTGTCTCTTTCTATCTCTCTCTCTCTCTCTCTCTATTTGTTGGCTGTTTCGATTAACGATTAATGATTATTTCGATTTGTGTTTAGTTTGGTGTATTTATGATTTTACGTCTCAGTTGGTATACTCATTTTGCTAAGATTTATGTTAAGTCAAGCTTACTCGATTTCGATATCGATATTTTTTCTTAAGCGCTTCTTTTATTAACGAACCTCGGTGATAACTGTCTAGGCGTACGTAAAACTCAATGTGCTCTCTGCTCGACTAAAAGAAAAGCCCTTTTGATTTCCTCACACACACCCACCCGACACACTCACACACACCGTACACCTGATTTTCTTTGGTAGAACTCTCGATACACACCTGGCTTGCTGGATGATCCAGATAAATATTACCTATTGTTTGACTAAAGCTGTTCTTGTGTATGGAATTTAATAATATATATTACATATATGTCAATATCCAATATACTCACTAGAGTTAAGCGCTTTTTGTAATGTTATCAAGGAAAATGCTTCGAATCATTTTTAGTTTCTGCCAAACATTTTGCTCTATTTTAATCTAAGACTCTCTTTTTCAAGCAAGCAACTTTGTATCTCTATCTTCTAGATGTAACTCTCACAGGCTCAAGATTTTCTGACTTACTTAAACTCTACCCCTAGCATGATATCTTAAAAACCTACAAAAGATCTTCACACAACTTGAAGCTTTTCTTTGAGTTCATTACAAAAAGCGTTTAGAGCGCTGCCAAAGAAACAGTAACAATGCCGTCGTCTCCTTCGAGCATACTCTACCTACCTTACTCTTACTCCTTTGCCCGTCGAAAGCGCTCGTCTTTCTCTAAAAATCGGAAAACTTATCGGGGGAAGTACGCTTGAGGACGTATATCGGGGAGAAATGTCCGGTACGGCAATAAATATCGATAATCCCAAATTACCATTGAACAATTCCTTACAAAATATCGATATATGATCAAAAATGTTTTCCAACTCGAAATCGATACATATCGATATTTACTGCCTTACCTTAGAACCTTCTGCTGTTCGACCTGAATTCATGTAATTACTTTGATTTTACCTTCATTTAGTTGGACTTTCTTGCGTTTTCCGTTGATTTTCCTATCGTTGTACATGATTTTATCTTTGAGATTCTTTCGATTGGACCGTAATTTGTAATTTTTCAGCATGTGCTCAATGAAACAGAAACTTTTTGTAGCAAGTATTCCGATATGACTATTGAGTATGAAATATCACGCAGTGACGTTGCAAGTGGCTGTCTCTTTCTACCCTCTATATATACGTATCTCTCTCGCAATCGCTCTCGCTCGCTGTCGAGACCGGTATTACTACTACTACTACTCGTACATTGCGTTTGTTCACATACAACATACTCGTATATAACTCGTGTATGGCTTCTGAGGCATGATATGGTATGATGGTAAAGCTATATGAAAGCACTTCTAAGGTAAGCTGGTGCACCGCCCCCCCAAAAAAATATGGAAAAAAAACCAAGCTTTTGTTTACTCCCCTCCAAAATAATGGTATTCTTATGATACGATATACGATAACTGATACCTTGCTATATAGATGCTAAGTATGTCACCATTTTCTTTATTTTTCTTCGTCGTAGAAATGTTTGTCCTTTACCAGCTTCGATCGACTGAGCTAAGGAAGATCGGAGACAAGAATTTGTGAAAATGAAATCATTTTAATTATAATTTTAAATGTCAAGCTTAAAAAATCGTGGCAAATTAAAGTTCCTGCTCGATCCTATATCCGATCTGCTTAGCTCACCGATCTACACATACATTATACAATACACTTGTTGGCCAGAAAATGTTATTAACATGTGACTTCTGTTTTTGTTTCTTTTCAAACCAACTTTTTTCTTTCTTTTTCGTAACAGCTGGATATCAGAAAAGATCCGCAAAATGTAAAATGTTTGGTCGTTGAAACATAAAGGAGACTGGTGTCTCCGCCCACACACACAATATTTAACCAACATGCACACACCACACATCACAACACACACACTCACATTTATATAAACACACCCACATTTAGTTAGCCAAAGTTTAGTAGTTGCGAGAGAAGCTTTTTTAGGTGAAGTTGCTTTTGAAGTCACCGCGCGAATCGCTTGAGAACGAGAACATCTAGTGCCAAATAGAAATACTGCTTCCAGCGCTGGAGAATCCAGAAGCTATATAGTCCAGAACCACACACACACCACACACCAAAAAAAAAAAAAAAACAAACACCCAAACACACAACAAGGCAAACTGGTAAACCCAAAGATCTTAGTGAAAGTTTTCTTGCGTTTCTTTCCCCTTTTGAAAATTTATCTACGCCACTGCCGCCTGCCCCCCTACATGTATTTTTCTACCATATATTTGATTGACTTTTGCAGGCTTGTTTGTGTATATGTATGTAGTAAGTATTTGCCTTTGTTTCTGTGTGATGATGATGATGATGATGATGTCCTGTGAGGAGCGATTGTCCCTGCTTGATAACCGAACCGAGCTTACCCTTGCCCTCTGACTTATTTTCCTCTCATTTCCAGCATTTACGGCTGCCGCAGTAACAAGTTTGAAATGCGCTTCGAAATGCAATTACTATATACTATATACTATATATAGCTGCTGCGTTTTAATTTGTTTATTAATTTGTTTACTCATCGTTTATGTTTTTTTCTTTCTGCTTTTTTCAGTTTCCGCTTGCCATTGGCTTAAGCCTGCGCTTGAATGCTGTTTATATATATTTTTATTTTCGTTAAAACCTTAATCCCCGTTTATTTGCAGCGCCGACTAACCCACCAAAATCCCCAAACCGAAACCCGAAACCCGACAAAGTATGCTACAGTTTTATAATTTGCTAATTTGCCTGCCGCGCTGCCGCCGCCATCGAGCTTATAAAACCCCGAAAAACCCCCCGAAAACCCCAGACCGAACCGAACTGAACCCGACTAATCTACGATAGTTTTAAGTGCGTTTTGCTTTTTTGCATATGCGAACAACAGCAAAGCCGGCTGGAAAAAAAGTAAACTTTTCCGCCAGCAACAAGTTAATTACACAACCGGCCAAAAGGGGCCTGGATGCGGGGTACTGAAAGCCGTAATTACAACACGAAAACATTGTTATTTTAATGGGGGAGGCGTGGTGTCACACATTTACATTTATTAACTCGTGTCCTTTGGGGCCCAGGAGGCGCCCAAACTTTTATTTCCTGCTCAAACCTTTGCCGCTGTTTGGCGCTCTTTTTTTGTTGTCCGAGGCTTTTTCAACTCTATTTGCATAATTCGAAATCAAGGCGAAAATTACGGACAGTCAACGAGGTGGAAAGTTGGTTTTGGTACACAAAAAAGTTTGTTTTTCGCATATGCAGCTTACGCTTAACTTTTAAGTCTCTCTTTCTCTGTCTTTTTTACTGCAAACTAATTAATTTTCATTTATCTTCAGTGGATTTTAACGAATAAAAATAATTATTTCTTCCAATTTTTCTACCTTTTTTTCCACATGCTAACACACACATGCGCAAAAAAATCAACAATAATCTATGAAATAATATTTAAAACATGAAAACAATGTTCTCTCACCATATTTGCATGCAATATATATATTTATATATATTTAATTTATGAATAACAACAATCACGCACGGATTTGGATCGAAAAACAAACGCTGCATGGAAAACCAACAAAAACCGAAATTAAAACGATTATGCATATATATATTTTTCATTCTTATCACCCAAACCACACGCTCACACTATACACCATATTCATGTATATTTTTTCTGTACAAATATTGCATGATTTTGTTGGCTTTTTTCGGCCGCGATTAGCGAGTCCGAAAATTCCCCTGAACGCCTCCTGTGTCATCTACACGGACGCCAGCGGTCAGGTACAGTCTGCCCTGCCTAACCGCGCTCTGTCCCGCATGGCCTGCCTCCCTATATAGTATATATGCTAAGTTTTATTTATTTTTAACCCTTGACTGGAAATAAAACACAACCTAGCAGCAGCAAGTACTCGTAAAGGTGGGTGGGAGTCCCCGTGGCCCATTTCAGTTAATCAAATTAAATGCCTGGCCGCTCCTCAGACTCAGCTCAGCTCTGGAATCGGCAGCGAGCAAACAGGCAAATAAACAAACAAACTGGGCCAAAGGCGTGGCCGAGACGGTGATGTCAGGAGGAGCGGAGCTCTGAGCCGTGAGACATGAGACATGAGAGCTGGACACACCTCGGGGTGTCATAGCTGTTAGCAGTTGTTTGTTTACCACACACACACACACAAATACACCTCATTGCCACAACGACCAGAACAGCCACCCACCACCCACACCTAAACCGAACTCTAGAGGTGTTACTTTATATATAAACTCTGTGTATTCTCTCTATACATATATATATATTTCGATATCGTGTAGCCCAACCGGAGCGGGGTCTCCTGTACACTCAGTGTCCGATGCTAGTGAACGGCACCTTTTACATAATTAGGTAATTAGGACATTCCCACTCTTAATCCTCGATAATAATTCCCCGGCGAAGCTTCCAACGCCGATCT
The DNA here is from genome assembly GCF_030179895.1 of Drosophila kikkawai. Lineage (NCBI taxonomy): Eukaryota > Metazoa > Arthropoda > Insecta > Diptera > Drosophilidae > Drosophila > Drosophila kikkawai. The sequence continues at coordinate 10,219,146 of NC_091729.1, forward strand.
TTTGTGTGCTTAGCTTTTGCCCTGGCTTCCAGCTTTTCGTGTGCTTCAGTTTAGCGAGATACTATATATACCTAGCAAGGAACTTTGAGTTCGGCTTTTCGGCAGCTTTTGATTTTCCCCCCTCTTTCGTTGCCGCACCGAAACTAGGCCCGATCTGACGATGGTAAAAAGTATTAACCCCACTTTTACGATCTCTCTTTCTCCTCTCTCTCTCTTTCTCTTCTCTTTTCTTATATTTCTAGTGCCGCCTATTAGGATATGTAATTGTTACCGCCTAGTACAGCCCCAATAGAACCTAAGAAAAAGCAATCAGATCGATCAGATCAGAGAGATCAGAGATCATTTTTGAGTTGAGTTCCTTAGCCCACATGCACACACAGAGATACGAGTGAGTCCATACCCAGATAGCCACAGCTGGCTCCTTCAGGCGCTTCGCTTCCGAAGCTTTCTTTTTGTTAGCTTTCTTGGCCCAGATTCTTCAGTTTGAGTTTCAGAGCGAATACTTGCTGCTTTAGCGGAGTGTTTTATTTCGTGGCAATCTTTATAAACTTTATTTCTAAGCTAACGTTTGAGTTCCCCCACACCAAACACACACACACACACACATGCGATATATATGATGTATGTATATCCCCCAAACCAGATCCCCTCAAGATCAAGACAAAGACAGAGATTCTTATTGTTTTGCCATATCTTATGATTTCCACTCTGCCGCCTTGTTTTAGACCATTTAAGTCAAGGAGAAAACTACTTAGCTTAACATACGAGTATCTATATATTTTAAATGTATCATGTGAAACAACCGATAAGAAGACATACCCACTACCTATACCAACATATATCTCTAGTTAGCTCTATTAACTACGACTAACATCTGGAACTCCACCAACCAACATCAAGCAATTGTAAAACCGAAACCGTATTTATTCTAACCAACCATTAACCATTCTAGTGAACCATTTCGATACTATAAGAGATATAACTAATTTGTGCTCTTTTTCTTTTCTTTTTTCTGCTCTTCTCTTTTTTTCGAAACTGAAAACCGATGAAATATATATATATTAAAAAATATATATCGAAAAATACCAACTCCCCCGAATATCAAACACAAAAACCTACATACTCTTTATGATTTCCTGAATTGGTTTCCGTTTGCATCCCGCCATATCCAAAAAAAAACCGAAAACACACACGACAACAAACAAAAAACTCTCATGCCCAATCTATATAGTTACTGGACACCCTCCCGGTGTGCCAAGATTTTAATAGATCTATGTGCAGTCGGTTAAATTGTAGATTCGTTCATTTAACTGAAGGTAAGTGCATGTGCCTAAGTTCTTCCTCCCCCTCAGTTCACCTATCTATCTATCTACTATCTCTATATCTCGCTGTACTCTCCCCTCCCCTCCCGCTCTCTTGGGTTTAGTTCCACATCTATATCTTGAATCTTAAACGCTTTTAGTGCTTTCTCCTCCTAGACACTGTTGAGATGATTTCCGATTTAAGCCTAAGTTGTAGTTAGGAGAACACAACCAGTAATTCCGTTTAGTTTTGCTCAATTGGCTGATGTCTTTCGTTTTGAGAAATGTAAAACCATTAAATTTGTTTTTATTCTTTTATTTCGTTTAATAAATTTGAGTTTTGGCTTTCTGTCAAGATAATTACACACACAAAAATACACAAAAGTATGATGGAATATTGTAAAGAACCAATATTTGCGAGAGGTTTCTATTCCGGGCAGCAAAGTCTCCTGTTCTCCCCACGTTTCATACAAGATCTCATGAGATTGTAATTGTCTGAGAGTCAGCTGCTGTAAAGATCACTTTATTATTACCGAAAAATACTTGAACAATTTTTGGAAAAGCTTTCACTGTTTTCTAATGCCAAAAACCAACTTACTAGCCTGCGCCCAGTCCTACCTGTGAGTTACTAACGTGCCGCTCTCTCTTCTCTATCCCCCGCTTTCCAACGCTCCCACGACACGCCCGACAGATGACAAGGTCGAGGTGATTGATCAACGTGTTGCTGTCTGCCGCGACCATGCCAACAGCCAGTGCCGCCGCAAGCAGTGTAAATACTACCACATACCGATTGTCCTGCCGCCGGCCAACATCATGGCGGCCATGATCACCAGTCCCAGTGACCAGCAGGCGGCGGCGGCGGCGGCGGCTGCTGTTCCCAATCCTGCGACAGCAGCTGCCTACAACGGCGCCAGCAACTTGATCATCATTGAGCCGCAGCAGCAGCAGCAACAGCAGCAGCCGCAACAGCAACAGCAGCCTCTGCCGCAGCAACAGCAGCAGCAGTTCAGTTACCACAGCAACAGCAACAATAACAATTACTATCACAGCAACGCCAGCAAGCAGGCAGCACAGCAGCACGCCAGCAACATGTATCAGCAGCAGCAGCAACACGCGCAGCAGCAACACTCGCAGCAGCAGCAACATCAGCAGCAGCACACCATCACCTACCACTGCAGCTCTCCCTACTCGCCCTCGTCGGCCTCCTCGTCGTCCTCCTGCTCGATAGCCACCTCGCCCACGCTCTCCTCGGCCACCACGCTGTCCACCACCTCGACGGCCACCATGCCCACGCCCCAGCAGCAGTATCCCCAGCAGGCCACCTTCCTGAAGGCCTCTCCGGCCTACTACACCACGGATGCCACGCCCACTCTGGTGCTGAGCAGCGACTACAACTCCAACTGCATCCCGATCCAGGCGACGCCTTTCATCTCGCTGCAGGCGGCACCGCAGCAACATCTGCTGAAGTACACCGCCCAGCCGGCGCCGCCGCAGCAACAGCAGCACGCCTACGTGGGTCATCATTATCCATCGCAGATGGGCACTGTGGTGGCCACCACTGTGGCTGCCATGCCGGCCACCACGATCACCATGGCGGCGCCTGCAACAGTGGCAGCGCCGTCGACCTGCATCTAGAAGGGGGTCTGGGTCAGAGGAGTATCAGGAGGCGGCTCCATTCATTTTCCCACAAGCATCGTATATTAAGTCAATAAAATCGGAGTGTATCGTTTGTGAAATCTCTAGAGATTTGAAAGGAATTTATTCGGGCACCCAAAAGTATGCAATGAAATATAATTTTGTGAAATAAATAACTAGAAATTGTAAAGATCTTTACGGCTACGGAGAATTCACAGAACTTCAACTATGTATATCATTGCCTACTTTTAGACAGACTAAATATACGTTTTCAAATCTCCAGTGATTCCCGAAAATACACCGCATAGGCGTTTTTCAATTAAAAGTTTTGTCACCTACCTAATTCATTGGAATACTCGTTTTTTGTCAACTCCACACATCACCTAGATAACTTATATTGCATATATATTCTTCACAACCTAAGCCACACGATACGTATACCAATCATAAATATCCAATCCCCAGTCTCCAAGCTGAAATTGGAACAAATCAAAAGGCAAATGCAGAACTTGGCTGAAGGTCTAAAGTCTAGTAACGAAAAACTTCAACAATCACATTCTACGAACATTAATACACTCTCACACAAGATACAGAAATTGAAGTTTTTGATGCAAATTAAAGGTTGATACAAACTATTTACAAAAATAAGAACCGAAAGTACTATTTGGGGCTGAGAGATGAAAGCTCTGCAGAACTCTTTCGTACGTATAGCAAGACTTAAAGGTGTAAGCATTCGACTTGCACATCAAGTGACATGCATTAGAGGGAAAATATTGAGTGACGACTCTACACAATATTACAAAAACCGAAATAAAAACGAAAACAAAAAAGAGTGTTGTTAAAAGAAACAAAAAACAAAAGAAAATTAGCAATTAAAAATTGAACTTAACAAGAGGACGAAAAAAATAGGAGAGGAGAGCGCAGTTGCATTAAAATTAGTTACAAACTATTTTAAACTCTAGTGTTCCATATTTCAAAGCAAATAAAAATACAAAATAAAAGTGAATACCGGTACATAAAAGGGGATAAACAATTAGTGAGGAGTGTTAATATTAGCTAAGGTTAAGCCTGACAAACAGAGCAGTTCTCCATGGCAAATAGTCAAAATTAATCAAAACAAAACAGAATCTACATAGGCCATAAGTAAGCAGCAGAACAACTAATAATAAATTCATAACAATAACAATAATATCGATAACGATAACGATAACGATAGCGATGAGGATGAAGATGAAAAGTACAGTCACGTCCTATTTTTGCAACAACGATTTACTACAAGCGAGAGGCAAACGATCCAGATGTGCATACGGAGATTTTATTAAGCAGAAAGCAGAAATCAGATACAGAGTACAGAAACCATAATCCTTTTTTACATTTTATAATAACGATCAATATAAATCAGCAGAACTACAGCCAGAGAAGCCATATTTTTTATATACAAAGGAAGCATCAAAAACCACACTGATAAACAAAATCGAATGCGGTGAACAACCACAAATTTAATCAAATCTAAAGCGATAAGAATTTTTTGCAGCAACAAACAAAGACGGAGACTTTTTTAAAGTGTATCATTTAGCTGAATTCTCTAGTAAATGAATGGCCCCGAGTAAGCTCACACAGAAATCGAAATTGTATCGTACTATTATATATCTCTTCCTATGCAAACCGATTTGTAAGCACTATATATGTATATAGCCATTGCCCAGTCTATATGCGACTTGAACTTATTTCCCACGACGGCTCTGTTGTAATTAAGACGACTTGTGACTTGTTTTTAAACACACTCGAAAAACTTGTATTTGGAACACACACAAACACACAGAATAACAATTACAATAAATTGCAGAACGGAAACTAATTATTATATATACAAGCAAGCATACGTATATACACTATATGTATATATACTACATATATTTATGTCTGTACACGTATATATATATACATTAACACAAATATATATATATTTACTAAAGGCAACTAAACATGAAATGTGATCTTTTAAAGAAACAAAATGAAAATGAAAACGAAAACGAACGAGGAATAATAATTTAACTGAGGCAGGCAGGCAGAGTAAAGAGAGCCACTGCTAGCAGGATAGTTAAACGTATTTTTAAATTGGTTCCATCTCGAGACAAGCGTACGAATATCTCCATTCAATAACGGATAACACCAATAATACTCGACATCTAGCTAATAATTGTTCAACAATAACAGATTTACCTACATATACATTTAAGGGCTGGCTATAATATACGGAAATTTGTTTTCATCATCGCAACTACTATCACTTCTACCACTATCACCATCACCTGGATCCCACTCTCACTCTCTCTCTCTCTCTCTTTGATACCTTAACCTAATCGTAGTACTCAACTTCAGCTCGCTCTCTTCGAAGCCTCCGCAAGACAACTTACTCGTACTTCCCGTACTCTCCAAATAAGAATGCCTAATAAGTTTCCGTCCATTATAAGCAGACCTTAATTCTATGTGTGGCGACAGCAGCAAGTGGAACAGTTGTAAACGAATAATTACAAATAAAAAACAAGAAAGGAAGCTAACTTCGGCACGCCGAAGTTTGTATACCCTTGCAGATTGGTTTTGATGTTTATTTTATAGATTTAAATGCTGAAAACACTCACAAAACAGAGTTTCATTACATTTTACCTATACTTATTATGTTTACAGTTTGACAGTTACAGTTTTACATTCTCAGCTTTATATATTTTATACATTTACCGATCGCTTCTATGGCAGCTATAAGATATAGTTGTCCGATTTTTATGAAATTTATACCAAAATTCTAGAATAATAAAAAAAACGTATATCTCAGAGTAAATAAAAATGCGTTGAAAAACAACGAAGCTATAATTTTATTTCTATTAATTTCTCGATCGTTCCTATGGCAGCTATATCATATAGTCGTCCGATTTTCATAAAATTTTTACCAAAATTCTGGAATAATATAAAATGGCTATATCTCAAAAATGATGCAAAAATATTGAAAAACAGCCAAGTTATACTTTTTTTTCTAAAAATTTATCAAACATTTGTATGGCAGCTATATGATATAGTCGTCCGATCCGGCCCGTTCCGACATATATAGCAGTGAGAGCATATAGAAGACTATATGCAAAGTTTCATTCAGATAGCTTTAAAACTGAGGGACTAGTTTGCGTAGAAACAGACAGACAGACAGACGGACAGACGGACAGACAGACAGACGGACAGACGGACAGACAGACAGACGGACAGACGGACATGGCTAGATCGACTCGGCTGTTGATGCTGATCAAGAATATATATACTTTATAGGGTCGGAAACGTCTCCTTCACTGCGTTGCAAACTTCTGACTGAAATTATAATACCCTGCAAGGGTATAATAAACTAAACTAGATAACATAAACAAGTAAAATAAAAGATAAATGATAAATGATAAATTATAAACACACATACTCGTAGATTCTCAAAACTAAAAACTCGTCGACATTTTAACAGTTACTAACATTTATTATAATAACGACAAATGAGTAATACAATAAGCTGCAAAATGGCAAACAAAAAAAATAAATAAAGTTTTGTGTAAAAAATAAATATGTTCTTAAAATAACACAAAAAAAAATACAAAATAAAGTTGAAAAAATGAGAAAAAAATGCAATTCAAATAAGTGGAAATGAGAAATCCTAGTTACTAAGCAAACTAAACTGCATACACATATAGACACTATAGAATCATTGTACCATAAGAGATTTCGGAGGAATTCTGTTCGACTTGACATCTCCCTAGTATGTGTAGACGCGCATGTAGAATAGCACGAGTTTGTAAACTAGAAACGAAACTTTTATTTGCCTTAACATCAAACCAATATATACACCAATATATATACATATTGATTTCGATGCGATCCTTTCAACGTTCTGAATAGTTTTCACTTGACGCGTGTACAATGGCGCCCGAGCAATGCTTTCTGCATTCAGAAACTATAATCAATACAAGAGAATATTTCTGGGACGGAGGAACAGGAACAGACAGAAAGGGAGGAAGGGTTTAATGTAGTTATGTGTAGAGTCTCCTTCATTGTAAGTCATAGTTATTATTGTTAATTTTAGTTTATATTTACACATATATATTAGATCATTATGATTATTAATTGTGAATATGATGTGATGTGTTTATTGAAAGAAAAACAAAAACGAAACTAAAACTAAAACAAACAAAAACAAAAATACAATTACTGAATGTTGCAACGTAAAAGAAAACTAAATTTATTGTACTACTGAGAGAGCAGGATAAAAGAGTAAAGAATATTAAGAGGATCCTTATTGAGGAGTGTGAGAGGACAGTTCATTTTACTCAAGATCCAACGGTAAATCATACTGTGGCATTACACTATGATACACGGCATATGTTTGTACGTACTGTAAGTAGTTATTCATTTTTGTCAGGTGATATCAACGAATTTTTCGCTATGTTCTTCACGCAGAGATCGAAGTCGAGCCCTCTGCCCAACCCCGCCCTCGATTGTCCTATCTATATCTCCTCGTATCTATATTGTTTTGTACTTCAGTTAAGTTTCTACATATTATTTCTCCGTCTTACGTCGTTTTTTTGTGTTTGTGATACTCGCGAAAGGAAGTCTAGGAGGGAATAATTGTTGTTCGTTGTTTATTTTTGTGTTCATATATATTTTTGTAGTTTGTTTTATTTTTTATAAATATACATTGTATTAAACATATATTAAATATACATTAATGAACTAGTATATACAACTTAACTATACACATATACAAATAAAGATGAATTGGAATAATAGTTCGTAAGATACGGAGTTTTTGGCAGGAAGAGTTCCCCCCGTGGGACAGAATAACGATGAGAACAAGTTTGGGTGGGCAAAACGGCCCTCTGACGAATGATAAATGATAGCGATGATACATATACTCCTAAAATAAATATAAAAAACAAAAACCACACAAAAAAACGAAAATTTTTTAAAAATATTTAATAAACAAATCATTATTACCTATTATTATTATTATTATTATTATATTTATTATTATAATGAGAACAAATTTAGTTATTATTCATGTAAAGAATGAACAAGGAAGGAAAAGCAAAGCGAAAACAAATCTTGCAAAATGCAACAACAACAACGAGAAGATGAAAGAGATGAAAGATATGATGAAAATGAATAAGAAGCTGGCAAGTGAGAAAGATGACGAAGAATGAATTATATTGATAATGAAAATACAACATTTAAAGTTATTTAGCAGTAAATGGGAAAAAAATTAAAAAAAAAAAAAACCAAACAACAAAAAACAAAACATGAAAACAACAAACATCAATGAAAAACAACAAAAACAATGAAATACAATAAAACACAAGAAATAAATTACAAAAAAAAAAATAAAATGGGACTTTTTCTTTATCGGGTTTTTTGGGTGTCGTGGTTTCATGGATGTTTAATAGGTAATTTCCCTTTTTATACCCTTGCCGGGTATTTTATAGTCGGTGATATGAATGTTCTCAAAATCTAAATATTATATCCTAAAGCTTTTATTGGATCGGATAATTTATATAAAAACCCAAAACCGCAAAAGCTCGGATACATATGAGCGAAATGGATCAATTCTCAGTGAAAACAAACTGACATACGTTAATTCTTAGTTTAGATCAGAGATCCCATATCAGAGTTATGAGTAAAGTAAAAATTTTGTATTTTTAAATTTGAAAATTAAAGTTATTTGTCAGTTTTTATCAACTTTTATCAACTTTTATTTCACTCATAGCTCTTATTTGCTTAACTTATCATCCAACCTAAAGAAAAATAGGGAGAAACATATCCAGAAGCTAAATATTTGAATTATGATTTAAATATATATTTATTGTTTTTATTTTTGTAAATAATATATTGCTAAGGACCTTTTAAAACATAAATCAGACGGTATGTCAATCAAAATTCAACATCAACTTCAACAACTCAACAGTTAGTAAAACTCCCAAGGACTTATGTCAGTGTGTCAGCTATTTGGCGAATTGTGAAAAGGTAATGTATGCGAGCATCCTGCAATCTGTCATTAGTTGAGATATTGTTGATGGCTTGGGCTTATGTCGGCATGGAGGGGAATGCATCTGCATATATCTTCGCCTAAGAATGCTCACATCCCACATGCATTATTTCTGCTTAACCGCAGAGCCAGAAAACAAAAGGAGGCCAAGCCGACAAAGGGAACTTGGCTCTCAAATTTGCTTTCCCTTTTCTGCGGGGAATGGGAAACTAAGCGTATGCATGCACACGTAAATTCCCCAAGTGCCAGTGCAGGAAAACTAAAACTGAGAGAGAGAAAAAAAAGACGAAAATAAAAGTGGAAAAACCAAAAGGGAAAAGTCCGGGAAAAGGGGCGAAAGCAAACGACATGAACCTGGCACATGGCAGTGAAAAATGTGCAGGAAGAGTAAAGCGAGTTGGTGAGCAGAGGCGTGGAGGCAAAGAAACTTGCCATTTTCCTCCGCATTTTTCCTTGCAACTTGGCATCCTCCCCCATACTCTCACACACGCATACAGACACAAGCGATGGCCACGTAAGTTGTCTATTTCACACACCAGCGCGCGCTGCATCGCTGGCTCGAATGCAGGATACTAGGTCCTTCGGGGACTCCCCTTTTCGATGACTTTGTGGCCATATGGCGTCGTAACCGTTGCAATTAGTTGGCAGCGGACACAAAATATTGCCCCACCGACACTCACCTGAGTGCACGTCCCCTGACTCCTAACCAAATGTAATTAATGGGTGCGGATTATTGATATCGAAAAAGGTGAAAATTGTCGGGTTGATAGTGCCGCATTGTTGAAAAATTGCCAGAGATTATTACTCAACCCTAAGAGGGTAAGGTAATGGAAATTCTTTGCAAGTTAAACTATTTGGGACAAGCAAGAAAGCTAACATCGGGAAGCCGAAGTGTGTATACCCTAGCAGTTTGAAATTTTCAAAGGAACTGCATAACTTTATATTTGTTTTCTTTTCCAGTTTTATTCAGATTAAAAAATCTGCACTTATTTAATCTTAGGAATTTATTAATTTAAAAATTTTAGTTAACTAAAATTATGACAAAATGTGGTTCTATGCTAGATCGACTCGGTTGTTTATGCTGATTGAGATTATATATTATTTATAGGTTGGGTATAGATTTCTTCTTTGTGTTGCTGACTAAAATTATAATACCCTTAAAGAGTATACCAATGAGGTCAGGCTTTGGGTAACTTCTGGGTCATAAAAGCATTGAATATTTCAATAAGTTGTAGGCAAAGTTGCGTCAGTGACACATTCTTAATTAATCTATAGTTTTTGTAGCTTATAAGGGTATTACAACTTATAGCGTTTAATTCTGTTAATAAAATATAAAATTTAAGTCAAATGTCTTTCCTTAAATATTTTTGCTTCAAATTGTATACAAATTTAATAATAAACGGGGGATTTTTAAGAATATACAATTATATTCTTATAAATCGCAATTTTATCATAGTTGTTATACAATTTAACACAATAATAGTTAAAGAAAGACATTTGGTTTAAATTTTATCTGCATCCTTATATTTATCCTGACTTATATTTTTATTTTTTTTATATTATATATTATTTTAATAAGTAAAAAATTCCCTTTTTCTACAAATATTTTATAAAATATTGATGATATTAAATTTAGATATTCGTAGCCTTATTCTGTCAAGTTAGAAACATGACAGACACCTGGCTTCCCTTGTTGCCGACATTTATTTGCCATTCTTGGGGATTATCCCTCATATCGCTGACTTCAATTGGCCGCAGTATCTGGCCGGAGAACATCCATTAGGGCAAGTGGGGTTACACGGTCATGGCATACAAATTAACACAGAAATTGCTTTATTATCAGGCGGTGGCACCTCACCCGCCCCTTATCAGCGCCGGCAATTGACAATGTGTGTGCGATATGGGAGCGAACGTGGGATATATAGTACACTGAGAGGAAAGACTATGAACTGAATTCAAGGATTAAATTACATATTAATAAATTAATTTGTTAAAGAGTTAAGTTCTGGCTATCAAGGGTGGCAAGTAGAGAGAAAGTAAGTTATCAGTAAGTATTTATTTACTTTTAAACTTTCTTGATTATTTTATGATTCAAGACTTTATAAAATTATAATTTGTTAGATAAATTCAAAGAGTTTATTATTTTAATTATTAATAATAATTTAAATTAATTTTATAATATATTCTCTGTGCATTTGTGTATATGCGCTCCAAGCCCAAGCAGGCGGCCACTTTCGCATGATGTTGTTAATGATAATGCCGCTCCAAAGTGTCCTCTCCCTGTCGGCGGAGTTTTCCAACCGCCCCAACCCTTCTGTTTTCCTCCATGTCCCTCTACTCCGCCACGAAGGATGTTGGCTAGCTGACGTTGATGAGACATGTGGTGCGGTTGTTGTTGCCGCTGCTGCTGCTGCTGGGCATCGTAAAAATCATTTCCTGTCGTACATAACACGTAACGTGGCGTTTATGTTTACGTCTCGTTGTCGCTGACGTTGTCCTTACACCACACACCCACACACACACTCGGGCAGGACATGAAAATTTAATTGTCACTTAAAGTGAGTTTAAAGGCAGCAACGGACGAGTAAGAGAGCTCATTAAATTAATTTAATCACGTTAATTAAAAATTGCTCCAACGTGGGCATGGACGAGCGGGATCCGTTCCGTTTGTTTTTAGTAAAATTTAATAGTGCCAAGCAAAATATTTGCACAGCACGTACACCTTGCTGTTACACCTGCGGGCAAAGGATACAGGACAACAATCCCACACTTGTTGTTGCCGTTGCTCGGGAGCAATTTACGTGTCAATAAATGTCCTTGGGGGGAATTAGTAATAATTTAAAGGGTTCAATCCCGAAAGGTTAGGGATACTAAGGCCAATGTTGAACGCTTGTGAGGGCTCAACAGATTGTTATGTTTCCAACAATTAAAGTTTTTAAGAGCTGATTTATTCGATATTAAATAATTTTGTAGTGTAAAGTGTATTTTAAGCTGTCTTGACTTCATGATCCTTGCCTTATCTCCCTGAGCAGACGCCTTTCATTGCTGCTTAATAAAAAATTAACTGGTAATTATGTTTCGAAAATGGTAAGTAAAAGTGCCCAAGTGGCCAAGACCGCCGCCAACTTAATTTCTGCACTAACCAAACGCTTCAATTAACAAGAACAACAAGCTAGGGCCAATGGCCAGGACCAAGACCTGCACCAGGACCACGACCACTACTCCCACTGCCACTTTCCAGGCACCACTAAATTTTGTTAAGTTTTAGGGAAACTTTTTTGGTAGCACAAACTTATTGGGCGGCAGGGAGGGAGACGGAATCGCTCATGAAAAATTTAACCAGCCAGCGAGGGGAGTTGGCAAACTTAAATTTTATTGCCTATAAAGACGCATTAACTTATGCCGGCACAAGGATGCAGCAGCAGCAGCACTGGCAGCGTCGGGCGGAAGTGGATCCCTCGGCTTAAGCGGAAACGGAAGTGGCAGAGGTGGCGACGGTGGCTGACAGCGAAAGCGAGATGGCGAGCGACAAATGTGCGTGCGTAATTTATTCGCCAGGTGGATGCCCAGGCTCTTGCATAACAGGGACAAATTGAGGGGAATGAAGGAGAGTCTGTGGGTTGGGTTTGCGTTTTTTAGCCAACGTCTGCAGTTCTTGAGACTCTCCTTCGTCCTGGCTGTGCACTGCCATTGTTTTGCGGCCAAACCAAAACTTTTTCCCTATTGATCAGCACAAAAATGTGCTCCTAATTGAAATGTTGCCAAAGTAAATCTTTGCTCCGGCTCTCAAGGTGCCTTTGTATATATTAGAGAAGCGGCTTTTACAACTTTCTGATAGAGCTTATGGCTTCTGGATTGGGCCAAACCACTTTACTTAATAAGTTGGCCAAAAGTTGTACACATAAATAAGTAAAAGGAGTGGGTTTTCCTTTTATTCAGAGAAGAAACGATTAATTTTTATAGAGTTTTCCTCTAAAAAAAAAAGGTATAAAGGATACCTGAAATATTTATTAAAAAACCAAGAGGATTCCCCATCGAAGGTTGTCCTAGAAATTCTAAACGGGGAAAAAATACATTTTTCCACGAGGGAAATTTAATCATTTTTATGCTGCACCTTGGGGGCACTTTTACTTTTGCCCCGCCACCTAACCTTTTGGCCCCTCTGGTGGTCACCTCCCCCTTGGCACCTCTGGAAACCTAGCCCCCTTTGCAATATATAATTGCTGCCACCGCTTGCAATGTCTACACAACTTTGTCTGACCATAAATTTGCATTCCTGCTCCTTGGTTCCTTTTTCTCGGCTCTTACCTTTTACCAGGGCCACTAGAAATATGGCCACTTGGTGGGGGAGCATAAAGTTTGCTTAGCAAAATTGCACAGGCCGGGTATACACACATATAAATATATATATAGTATATGTATGTATATAGGGGAGATATATAACAAAAATGCATTACGAATAAACAACAGGCTACCGGTGAGTAATGTGGTGTGATATGAAATTGCACTGATTTAGTGCCCCGAATTTGCCAGGCCATTTATTTTGGCCAACTGTCCCCGTGGACTCGAAGATACCAGAAGACCAGACTTCGGGAAATTCTCCTAATTGCCATGCCTTGAGCCGTGGATATGCACCTCCCGAGAAAAGCTGGTTTCACATTAAATTTTAGCTAATTGCGTGGCCAAACTGCAACACAATCCCAATTATGTATGCATGTGCATAATGCGGGGGGAGTGAGTGAAATTTTAGCCAGCCAAGGCAAAAGCCAACTTAAATTTTAATCAGAGTATCCCCCGCATGCCTCGGGGAGGTTGGGGGAATTTTCTGTTGACTTAGTTTGCAATTTTCGCACTGCATACAGAATTTCAGCAGCTGAATCAAATGAAACGTAATGCACCCGTCGGAATGCAAGTTTCTCATTCTTTTTTTTATGAGGTAATGCCGGTTCCTCACTCGTTTTTTCAAGGGGTTCCCGGGGTCAGGTCGCTCGCTGAATTGACTAAATTAACTGGCGCGCTGGCAAAAAGTTTGTTTGCCCTTCCAAGGATTGCTTCACTGCTCGGGTTTTCTGAAAAAAAAAAATATATATATATATATAAAAGAAAGGAAGTAAAGGTTAGTACGTAGAGTAGATGGGGCACAAAAGATTCGCGCTCAAATATTTGATTTTTGCTGAAATTATGCAACGCTGCATTAGGCAATCGCCAAAATGCACAAATTCCTATTCAGCCACAATGGACTGCAGCTGAAAGGTTGCCCAGGTAAATGGATAAAGGGATCGAAGCAGCGAAGCAGAAGCAGTTCGAGAAACAAGGAAATTTGATTATAAAAAAAAGTTACTTTCTTTTTTTAGTTTAGTTACTTGAAAGCATCGAAATCCATAATCCATTCTTTTAAAATTAAACTAGAACCAAGGTATAAGCCTAAGCAAGAACCATTTAGAGAAGAACGACGAGCAAGAACAAATCTAGCCAACGAGTAAAAAGATCAGAAGAACGACGAGAGTATCGAACGAATACCGAAAACAACGAGTAACAAGGACGAAATAATTAAACGATCAAGGCAACGAGATAGAGCTTGAGCCAGAAAAAAGAAGAGAGTTCAGTTCAAACTAAAAGCTAGATCGACTTTCATTAAAAACAAGAAAGGAAGCTAACTTCGGCACGCCGAAGTGTGTATACCCTTGCAGATTGGTTTTCATATTTATATTATAAATTATAATTCCGAAAACAGACACTAAACAGAGTTTCATAACATTTTACCTATACTTATTATGTTTACAGTTTGATAGTTACAGTTATACATTCCCAGCTTTACATTTTCTCTACATCTACGGATCGCTTCTATGGCAGCTATATGATATAGTTGACCGATTTTCATAAAATTTATACCAAAATTCTATAATAATAAGTTAAGCTCATATCTCAGAGTAGATGAAAATACGTTGAAAAACAACGAAGTTGTAATTTTTTCTATTACTTTCCCTATCGTTCCTATGGCAGCTATAAGATATAGTCGTCCGATTTTCATAAAATTTATACCAAAATTCTAGAATAATAAAATAAGCTTATATCCCGGAGTAGATGAAAATACGTTGAAAAACAACGAATCTATAATTTTGTTTCTATTAATTCCCCGATCGTTCCTATGGCAGCTATATGATATAGTCGTCTGATTTTCATAAAATTTTAAACAAAATTTATAAATAATATAAAATGGTCATATCTAAAAAATGGTGCAAAAATGTTGAAAAACAGCAAAGTTATAATTTTTTTTTCTAAAAATATATCGAACATTTGTATGGCAGCTATATGATATAGTCGTCCGATCCGGCCCGTTCCGACATATATAGCAGTGAGAGTATATAGAAGACTATATGCAAAGTTTCATTCAGATAGCTTCAAAACTGAGGGACTAGTATGCGTAGAAACGGACAGACGGACGGACAGACGGACAGACGGACATGGCTAGATCGACTCGGCTGTTGATCCTGATCACGAATATATATACTTTATAGGGTCGGAAAGGTCTCCTTCACTGCGTTGCAAACTTCTGACTGAAATTATAATACCCTGCAAGGGTATAAAAATACAAAAAAAACAACGAGTAACAACGATTAACAACGAGTAACAACGAATAACAACGAATAACAACGACGTAAACATTAAACGATCAAGGCAACGAGAAAGAGCATACGAGTGAAACGACGAGCGAGTTGAGTTCAAGGTAGAAGCTAGATCGAGTTTCATATTTAAAAAATTAATAACAAATATTATTTATACCTTTAAAATATATTTCTTAGTATATGGTATAACCTTTCCACACACTAAAAAATATTTCAGTAAACCACACAAGAACCCTCACTGAAAACTTCCTCAGGTGCCCAAGGACTTTATGTGTATAAAATCGCAGAAGGAGCAGAAGGACGCATAAGCCCAAGCCCACAGCAGCAGCACAAGCAGATGCAATGCAACCAAATCCCGTTGACAGTCAATCGGAGCCGCAGGAGGACTTGCCGTGATTCATGGGCTTTTCGCAGACTTCATGTCCTACCCCTGGAAGTTATTGAAACCCGACTGTCGCAGCAGGACAACAACATTTCGGCAATGCAAAAGGATACGCCGCGCTTGGAGGCGGAGGACAGTACTTTGCATAAAATATTGAGATTCCGTGTTAAGCGGCACTTAATGCAAATGCGGTCCAAAGGCTGTCAGCGCCGAGCAGAGGTCGAAAATTCCAGCACAGGGATCAAGGAGGAGGACTATGGCTTACTCAGCTCCGATCGGGTATACACAGTGAATATTGTTGGAAGGGGAAAACTGATTTTTCAGTCAGCTTACTCTGAGCAAAGTTGGGTAACTCTTTTCATAACATCAACTTTAAGGTTTTGCTTTATAATATAAATGTATAGATTAATAGATTAAACGATGGAGACCAGAACTTGCTATGGCTGGTTACATATTGGAAATCATTTGGTTGCCAGACTCTGGGTCAACTGGCAGTGACCTCCGGCGGCAAGTTCGACAGTCAAGCGCTGGCTCGACTTTCCCGTGTAGCTGGAAAATGAAAACAAGACTTTTGCCTTTCGAACTCTTTCATGTGCAACAACTGCAGCTTGTCAGGCACACTAGCACACACACATATATATACTCTTCCTGGTGCTCATCCTGGTCCATAAGCAGCAGCAGCTGGTGCATCTGCATTTCTGTAATCTGCATCCTTCGTCCCGTCGCACAGTAGCGCCTTTTCTCATTTTACGTTGCAAAAATCATAACTTCTGAACAAAATAAGATAACTAAATAATTTAAACGCCATTTGATTGTTAATTGTTGTAAAATTTACATATGTATTGGAAAATCTGCCACGCCCACTCATTCGCCTTTTTAAAGGGTATCAAAGTAAAGAAATATTTTTTTCTCAATGAAGACAATTTTTTAAAAATATTTTTTATTTAATTTTTTATCTTTATTTTTATGTATTTGCTCAGATAAAAATAATTTGAAAACTGAAAAAAAAATTTTTTTTTTATTTAAACGTGTAACCGACACGCGCTACAGTTAGTATATTTTATGGTTAGTATGAAGCTGAGTCGGTATTTTGGTATATTTAACCCTGAGTAGTTTTGGTTTATGCTGTTGCATTTCCGGGGACGCAGCTCGACGCAGCAGATGTAAGTTGATTTTGGTCCAGAATAGATCCACAAAGGTCGTAGTTATAGTGTGTATAGTGGCTCAGCCCATCCAAAAAAGATATAGACTACTTTAGCCAAAAAAAAGTGAAAAAAATGGACACCTGGCAGGTAGCGATTTACCTGTGCAAGCCCTAACCCAATTCTCCTTTTTTTTTGGATTGGGTTATAGTTTATGAATGTGTCTATTATTTAAAGCAAAAATCATGGCGATAGGTAATATAGTTTTTGTGTAATTTTACCTGAAAGTCAACAAATTTTTCCTTTTTTTTTCTTATGATGCAAAAATGGAAACAAAGTTCAACTTTGAATGCTCATATCTTCTACAAAAAAAATCCGAAAATTGATTTTACAGCAGATTCTGAATCCATGGGAAATTTCCTGTCGAATAAGTATGGTTAAAATCATTTTTGCGACAACGACTTTTTCGATTTTTGCAACGGCTTTTGTTCGAGAGGCGCTACTGTGCGTCGTCCTGATTCCAATGCTGATCCTGTTCAGCGGCTGTGGCAAATGTGTTTGCATTTCAGGTGTCAACTGCAAAAACACATCCAGCTTTGTTGCAATAACAAACAAACATAGTGCAGCCAATCCCTGTCCTTTCGCCTGGCTCTGCCTGCTCCTGCTACTGCTGGCAGCATTTCAAATACAATGAAAACATTTTACTTAACAGCCAACAAGAAATGCGAAAACGAGCAGCATTTTTGGACACAAAACAAAGCCAACGACGGAGAAGAGGAAAGCAATTTTTGTCAGAGTTTTCGTTTCGTTTCGTGTCGAGAGGTTGAGAGGTCCTCTCCGGTTTGGGCTTACAGATTTGCAAAATCAATGCGAAATGTTTCTTCATTTTACAATTTTCCGTTTTCTCATTTGGATTCCCAATTGTTCGTAGATCTCTTCTGCCAAAGGGAAACCAAAGCCAGAAATCGATGAGTTACTTTTGAAAGAAAATCAGTGTTGGGAAACCGATTTCTGGAAAAATAAATCAAAACTTTGGCTTTCTGTCAAAACCATACAAAGATCTTGTCAGTTAACATCAGCAAATTTGGATATAAAGCTGTTTTAGAGCGGAGCCACCTCTTACTCGTCAGTAGAAGAAGCTGAGCATCATTTACATCTAGATAAAAATCGACACGTAACAATGACGAGTAGAGATGTCGAGGCTTTCTAACGACAACTAACAATGACGAGTAAAGGCGCTGTAAACTTTTAAGGACGAGTAACAATGAAATAAAGTCGTCGAGAACTTGTAACGAGAAGTAACAATGACGAGTAAAGATGGCGAGAAAAGCGAACAACGATTTAAGAACGAGTAAAGAGAATTTCTTACAAGCAAGCAACGAGAAAGGAAACAGGTATGAAATGACGAGAGATATTATTTCTTATATTTCTATTCACACATCGATTTAATGCTCAATAATCCATTATAAACCCCATTAAAGTTCTTATAATGATTTGATAAAATGCTTTTCAAACTGTGCTATGCAAACTGAACTGCAATTATCTGGCCAAACTGTAAACAAAATAAATTCACCGAGCAGCTGTGACATGAAACAAAATTAATTACCACCGCCCTGGTGGCCGCCCTCAAGAAAAAGGACTAAGAAGCTGAAGAAGTTGCAGTTGGCGGAATAAGAAGGAGAAAAAAACCAACCCTGAGCCTGAGCCTGAACCTGAGCGAAAGGAAAAAAAAAAAAACAAAATAAAAATCAACTTGAAAATGGCGACAAAATTGCAATGGACGAAAATAAATTTCGGTCTAGGGTCGCCTTGAAGTATGCCATGAATTTGGGCATTAAGACACCGCCCACCGCCCACTGCCTTTCCACCCCCTTTTCGTAGACCATTTGAGGCAATCATGCACTCGTTAATCTTGCTCAGGGGCCGAAAATTAATAGTTAACCTGGCCCAGGACTCTCGCTCTCTCTCCTGTCTCCCCTCCTCTTCTCCTCCTTTCTTCTCGGCCAAGGAGAAAAATGTGCTGGCGAGCAAATTAAACTCGTTCTAAATACATTACTGGGCAGCGCTTCCAGAAGGGGCGAATATCCTGTTCAAGGAGCTGGAGCCGAATGGAAAGACAAACAAACAACATAGGAGCCCAGGGTGACAGACTGAGAGACAGACAGAGTCGAGCAGCAGCAGTCCGGGCAACAACAAGAGCTAAACAAGATTAATTATACCTGAAAAGCCAAAGTCAGTTTAGACCAAGTCGTGGCCTTTTGACTTTTCGACGCTGGCAGCGGCGCCGGCGTCGAGTCCTTGTCGTTGCCCTCGAGCGTCATTTAGTGTGGACAGCGTCAGGAAAAAGGGAAAATCGGAAGGTTGCAGGCGATGCTGGTCACTTGGCTATTTTCTGAAGAAAGAAGGATAATTTACAGGTTTTTTTTAATAAATAAAAATTATAAAGGATATTAAATAATAATTAATAATTATTAAGATTCAAATATTTAATTGTTATATTCTAATTATTATTTTATAATATTAATAAGTTCATTATAATTAAATATTTTTAATTTTGGCACAATCATTTCTTTACTGTTACTGTTTAACTTCTCTTCGATAAATTCCTCTAAATATATTTTAATTTATAATCAATCCATAATATAGCTACTTTTATTAAAGACACCCCCAGTAACAGGACATGGCAGGACACCCACTGAAGGACTTGATTCCGACTTTTGTTTACTCGCCTTGGCTCTCTGACCGCTGTTGCTGTTATTGTTGCCTAAACGCTTGGAAAATCGGGGAGCAGATAAAACGCAGCTGAAGCCGAAGAAGTGTCGTCTGTGTTTGCCCAAGGAAGGCTACAGAAAAAAAGGCGACACTTGAGCCAGGTGAGATGGCCGAAGGAGGAGACGGAGCATACAATCGAGTGTTGAAAAACAGAAAATAGAAAGTTGGAAGGATGATTCTTGCGGTGCTGCAGCATCAGTATGAATTTGCTTACCTCTCGATTGATGGGGTTAAATTGAAATTGAAGGAGCTTACCGATATTCAGATGATGTGCAAAAGGATAGGCTATGGATGGATGAGAATTTTGGAAGAAGAAAATAAAGGATGCTAGGCGTTTTACAAAGTATGTTTTTATCTTGATTAAATTTCTTATAAAAACAGTCTATATGGTTTTATAGTTCACTATATGTAATCATATATTTTCCAAGGATATCCCTGCCTTTTCCCATAAGCTAGCATATCTAATCACCAATTTGCAAACTTAACCCAAGGATATATGTACATACGCATGTTTACTTTCTATCGATTACGATTTGCATCCGGAATCGATTGCTGATTTCCAGTGATATATTTGAAAGTTTGCCTGCGATTCGATTGACCTCAGCTCAGCTCCTGCTAACGAAGCCTGTCAATCCATTATCCTCACCCCCAGACGACACACACAAACACACAATATACACACGGCCCACTTAACCCCACAATGCCGGCCGGGATTCAGCCCTCGGGCATTGAAACATTCCGCCAGCCCAGCAGCCCGTCCCAGGTGGAGAGACCTGGTCCAAAGTGCGTCAAAACTAATGGCCACCGACAACAAAGTAAATGAAGCATGGCTCCCGGGGCCAGGACAAAACCAACAGGCAACCGACCAGGCCAAAGAGGTCAGGACATGCGAGAGCCGAGAGTCCAGAGCGGAGAGCCATGAGCCACGTCCCTGTTTCTGTTGCTGTCGCCAGACCAGCCCCCTCCCGCCCTTGTTCTATGACCCTGCTGTGTGTCCCATACTGATGTCCTGGCTCGTAATAGGCAAAATGAAAAATCTATAGAGTTAAATGAGTGAAAATCAGGAAAATGCATTAATGAATGAATGACAGCAGGCACTGTCAACAGCAGCAGCAGCAGCATCCATCTGGCCATCTGCCTCGCAGCCTGTCAGCCCCCTTTTTCCGCAGGACAACGATGCCGCAGGACTTTGAGGACGTACGTGAGTGACTGATCGAATATGTGTGTGTGTGCAAGCTCAACGTTCACGGGGGAGTTTCACTACAAGAAAACTTCTTATGAAATTTGAGAAACCCCCTTGAAAACCCAAAAAAAATCCATTAAAATGTTAACGAATTCAGTGATTAGCACCATTAAAAACGGGCTTTTTGTACTCGCATTAAATAAACAATGGGATTCCATAAAATACAATTTTTAAAAGTCTTTAAATACCTTAGCAATTCACAAAAAAAGTAGGGTAGTTTTCACATCAATTAAAGTGGCTTGTAAAAGTATGCAACGACATTTTTTAATTTTACATTTCCTTAACAAACTATTGTTTATATTCCGTTACTTAAAACTACAAAATATTTTCTAAATATTAAACCAAGAACAAATTATATTTAAATATGAATCTTAAAAGAGATATATTAGATTTTATCTTTTCAATTAAATTAAAACTCAATTAAGAATCTAAATTATGAATGATAGCCACATTTTACTTTCTTATTATTTATTCTCAGTGTTGGTTTGGCCCTGGGTCGTGGTCACTTTCGCCCCCCTGTTAACCTGGATGGACAGGTCAGGCTGGAGATGTGCTCCCTGCTGAGGCTGCCTCGTTGGATGTCTTATTTATGAATGCACAGCGGGCGGGGGGGTGGTATGGTTGGCTATATAGCTATATTTATAGTGGGTTGGGGATCGGGGATCGGAGCACGGTAATGCTGCTGGGCTTAGCGTGTTCTACAGCAGGTATGATAACCGACGTTCAACACGTACGCAACTGGTCCACGTCCGCTCATCCGGGTCCGTTGTGTTGGCATTCTTAATAGCCCGGCATCCAAACAGTTGCAGCTTCTCTAGGGGATGTGTGGATGCGAAATGGGGCTGTGTGTGTGTCGGTGTGTGTGTCGGTGGGGATGTGGAGGCTAGGACACATGCAGAGACGCTCCCCACTGACAGTTGATGCACCGCAGTCGGCTGTAACCCTCGTAATGTTCCTATTTTCTGGGGAAAATACCAATTCTAGACGCACCGGCTCGCCTTGGATAACTCTCCAATTTCTGGCAAGGCGGACGACGACTCTTCCCCGTCGAAAACCAATCGAGCATAACTCTAGTGCCTCCTGATTTGCTCTCCACACATTTGCACTGTCGCTGGTTATCCAATTGCAAGCACACGACCCCCCTATCTCTCTGGAAGAACACTCGAAAAAATCGGAGTATAAATTAAAACTTAAAATTATAAAAATAAATCAATGAACAAAACAATATATGCAAAATTATAAAACTAAAGAATTTGAAAAAAATTTGAATTATATTTAATATTTTTAATATTTTTTTACGATTTTTAAAGTTTTGACATCACATAAATAAAATTACCTTATATTGCATTTATCAGAAAAGATTTCTATTAAGAAATTCCGAAAATTTTCTAAGAATATTCTTTTATTATTATTTATAATTTCCTAAAACCTTCTCATTTTTCAAGTTAAGCTGATTTTTTCAAGTGTACGAAGCCCGCAGTGCAGAAAACATTTTTCGCCTATGAAAACGTTGTCGCATATTAACGTAATTAGTTCATGCGCCCCATAGAACTTTGCCCTGGCTGGCTGCAACTCCCTCCCCTCCCTTTCTGCTCTCCTCCTTAACCTCATCCCCAACCCTTTAACCCTTAACCCCTAGCCTCCTAGCTAGCCCCCCAGCCCCACATGTTCGTCCCCCATGTGTTTGCGGTGTTTGGGAATTGCGGCCGGAATTATGATGTCCAGGACTCTGGCCATTAAGCCCTGCCCGATGAGCAGCCGTTGCGTGCGTGTTTTACATACGAATATGGCCAGCACCGAATGGCCAGTACAGTGCGGGCCATGGCTGTTAATTGAAACGTGATTGTGTCCTAGGTTTGGGTTTGGGGTTGAGTTTGGCCGTATTTCTGGGGGTTCCATAGGCTGCGGCGCTTCCTTTTTTGACACTTGCAATTGCAATTGTCACGGGTCCACTTCCCAGGCCAGTTGGCCTCGGCCTCCAACTCTACCCCACCGGGCAGGCACACAAATATAGTTTCGCATTTAAATTTGCAGCAATATAATTTAGTTTATGCTTTTGGGCTTTGGGGAATTGAATTTGCACGCATGCACAATTGAATTTGAATGCAAAGTGGCTTCGATATCGAATGCATTATTAATTTACCACACACGCACAGCCAGATGTCCTTTAGTCGCCATCCTTGGCCGGAGTTCCCCTCTCTCTTCAGCACTCTCACACACACACACGCTGCCTGGAAGCGGAAATATGTATAGGTTTTTCACTTTCGCAAAAACCCCCGGACATTGATACTCGTCCGCAGGATGATGATGATGATGACGATGACGATGTGATACTGGCACTCGCAGGCTGGAGACTGCCGAAAGAGAATTTTAAATGTGCATTTAATGTGATTAAGCCGGGGTCTTAGGTCCTTGACAGCCCCAAATGCTTCTGCATTTCCAATTCCAATTTCTTATCGGCGCCTGCACTTGTGGTTGCCTAATTAGAGGCCTCTCTCTCTTACTCGATTGGGCACGGAATCGGCTTGGACTTGGGCTTGGGGTCAGGCGATTAACATAAGCCGCAGTAGAGTGAAGGAATAAACCATAATGGAATTGAGCGCATTAACGTTTTAACCTGAGGTGAGGTGGCATGGTTTAGAGTGACTGGATTGAAGGTTATGGATGTGGGATTATTCTCTAGACAGTGTCAAAAGATTATTTTAAATAAGGCTTCATTTAAACAAGTCCTTTTATGACTGATGACGATGTCACTACTTTGGGAGATATTTTAGGGGTGCTGTGCTTTCGAAAACAGTAAAGTGTTTTCAATCTATTATTTTAGAAAAGGTTTTAATCATATAACGCGATTCGTTTTAAACTTCTGATTAGTTAATCTTTATTCCCCAAGGATCCAAAATTCTTTTATAATCAACACAACACACAGAACTCGATCTTTCTAATAACCCAAAAAGCTCATAATCTCAGCTGAGTTACTTAAACTAATCTGTTTGGATCAACCTGGGTCTAATTAAGACCTTAACAATTGCTTTAATCAACCAGGAGATCCTTTTGAACGCGACAGCCCATAAAATCGATAACACCCACATTTGCATCCAGATTTTCCTGAGGCAAATCCAAGTGTGTACTAGCCACACACTGGCCGCCTTCGCTTCGAACCAGGACGTCATGAAATTGAGGTTATGTCATTTGTTTAGTTTGTTTCCTCAATTATTTAGCAGTCAGGCAGGCAGACCGAATCGAGCCGAGGCGAGGCTTGGCCTTTCGAGACAGGACACTCTCTCGATGTCCTTGCGGTGTTTATGCAATTACATAAATTCTGTGTGACAATTTCGATTTGAATTTTCTTTTATTCAAATTATGCCTTCAAGTCCATCAGGGCCCAAACAGCAGCAGCACAGTTGAGCTCAATGTTATAATATATTTATTGCCGGCAAATAAATCCCACACACTGACACGACCAGACGTCGTTATGGTAATTAATTTCAATCCAACACGAGACCTGGCATAATCTTATTTATGCGACTTGTGTCTGGGCTAAGGGATTTGGCATTTCTGATTTAGCATTTAGCATTTTCGGATTTATATTTTTCATTTCTGCCCTCTGAATTCCTTACTAATTGATAAGGCTCAAGATGCGTGTCAAGAAAAATAAGGCATTGCGCTCAGGAGCCTCGAAGGATGTCAAAACCGAGTGTACCAAATAAAATGCAAGCCATATTCCTGGAGCAGAATCCCTTCTCTCGCCCTCACGCTCGACCGCAACAAAATCAATTGCCTGTCCAGGATGGCCTGGCCAATATTTGAGCTTGGCCCGGCTCATGCAAAATTTAATTTTAATTTCCAGCAGCGAGCAAGTGTGTTGCAAAGTGAGAACAAGCCAATTTCCTTTCACAGCACTTTGGGTATACACATTTTAACCACTTGACTGCATTGTGGCTACGGCTCGGCCTTAAATGCTGCCAGAAGTCAAACACTGGCCAACAGAATCGTTCAAGTTTTGGCCACGGCCAGCCCCCTCTTTCCCCGAAATAGTTGTGTGCTCTTGCCAATTGACATGCAGACCTGCCTGGCAGCCGTAAATTGGCATAAATAATTCATTATTGCCGCCTCGTTGCGCATAAATCAAGTCACTGGCCATGGCCACCGGCTCCAAAACGCATTTAAAGAGCTGAAAACGAAAAAAAAACACACACATGAAAAAAGAAAGATTAGAAAAAAAAAACAAGAACAAAAAATGTACTTGGAGATGCCGGGGATTGAACCCGGGGCCTCTCACATGCAAAGCGAGCGCTCTACCACTGAGCTACATCCCCCTTGCACATACCGGTGTCCAAATTCCATTTTGCACAAGCCTAACCGGGAATAGGGATGTTTTCAAACTATAGAGTACGACAAGTAAGGAGCAAAAAAAAAGAGTTGTAAGTAAAACCAACTGAGTTGTAAAAAATGTATTGTTAGGAAGTTAAACAAATAAATAAGCCTTACTTAATCAATTTCATATATTTCATTTGTTCTCATATTCTTTATTACGTTTTGTTTTTTAATTAAAATACAATTTGTTGCCTTATGCACTAAACTTTTCGTTTCGCAAAACCAACAACATACAAACATTTACTAACTGCTGCGTCACCATTTCGTCTTGGGCTCTTGGCTTGTAACAGCATTTAGCGGACATTGCCGGCACAGGGGATGTAGCTCAGTGGTAGAGCGCTCGCTTTGCATGTGAGAGGCCCCGGGTTCAATCCCCGGCATCTCCAAGTACTTTTTTTCCTCTTTTTATTTTACTTTTCTGGTTTATTAACAGAAAACACACGTTCCGTGTATTTATTCCGCCACTTGACGATCGCTCTGGTCGTCGTTGTCAGTGGTGATGCTCTTTTGCGGTGCTTTGTCTCCGCTGTCGCGGTCGATTTTAGCTTCGCACTGAAAAAAGCCGCACGATCATCTGGCGGCGGTTGAAAATGATTCCGATTCCGAGATCACAAAAATTAAATCGATCGCATATTTTCGCTTCTTCGTAAAATCGATAAAGTGATCCATGTGAATACCAGGCAAGCAGCACTGAGAAGCACACGGCTCGCAGCCCTCCCATTTGCCAGACGCCCGCATGATCGTTTCAAAACTGTAAAATACACTCGACTCTCGAGCGAAAGGGATGGCCAGCTGGCCCGACGAACGCTAGAGCGAGACGGCTGTAAGCAAAGAACCGTGACAAAGCAAACACGAACATACCCACACATTCGTACACATACACACGCACGCGTATGCCATGCCGGCTAATTACAATTCGCAGCTGCGAGCGTAAAGTTGTTCGTTTATTTTTTATTATTTCTCAGCTGAATTGAAACGGTTTCGTTGGCCTGTTGTGTTTTCTCGGCGCCTGGTCGCTTGCTTAAGAAGATTGAACGATTTTTGCACGGTTTCTTTGGTCAAAAAAAAGTTCATTTGAGTTTCCTCGGATCTCGTTCTTTCATCGAAATTAATTTGGTAAAAAAAAATAATAAATGAGGAATAAAAATAATAGAAAATAAAAATATAATATTTTTTATATTTTGTTTTGCTGAATTTGTTTAAAAATTAATCTTAAACAATCTCTGGTAATATGTATCTACTAAAAAATTCCCACCGTTAAATTTCCCTGGGGATTTGAGATTTTTCGATATTCTTCAGATATCTGTGCAGCTTTCGTTCATTAAGTTTTTCTCCTTCATTGCAAATGCAAGTTTAAATCATTTATTACGAAAAGCCCCTGGAGGATTAGGGAAAACTTTTTTTATTGCAGGTGCCGGAAACTTTTGGCCGAATCTCAAGGAGTTTTGCATTCGCACCTTCTTCGTTTCTTTAACGATTTTTGTTTTTGTTGATTTTCTTTCATTTTTCCTTTATTTTTTGTGCATATAAATTTGGTGCCTAATCCGGCGACGCTTTCCCGAGAGTTGCATTTCCTATAAATATTCATGCAAATTGGCAGGGGGCTAAAAGAAGGCGCCGTCGGTGCCCCCAGGAAAAGATAAACAGGAAATCTGGAAAATCGGAAAGCGGAGCAGGTGGCGCCCTTCACTTGGCCTTAATTAAATGTAAAGGAGTCGCGCCTTAAATGCATTTGGCCCGCAATAAGTGCGGACTTATTAGCAATTTCATAATTGCCAGTATACAGTTCTATCCCAACTATCTGTCTGTCTGCTGCCCCTTCGTCCCGTTGCCTATTCTGAGGGTTTTTGTCGGTCCAACTTTTTGAAAAACTAATTAAAGCGATAAGAGCGCAGCAGCGAAATGTCGCCACGGAGTCCCTAAAAACATCTAAATAGCACTGCGAAAAACATGTACAATATCGATTAATTTTTATTTATTTTAATAATAAAAATTAATTAGAAAAGCAAAAAACAAAAAGGTAGAATCATCGAACATTGATAGGAATTTTTATTACATAGAAATACCATAATATTAGATATTTAAATATTTTCCCTTATGATTTATTATTTACAATAACCATATTTTCTCTGTAAAATGCTTTGTGCAACTTTGGCTAGCTATTCCATACCCGATACTTATCTAAAGATCGGGCTAAATTTGCATTAGCACACAGCTTTTGTTTGTCCCCAACACACATGCAGTGAAATAGAGAAGTAGGTGTGTGGGAGGGCGGCGAAAGTCAATTTACTTCAATGGCCAGGCGGAAATTAAATAAATTCCATGAGCACACGTCAGGTGAGGCAGGCCGAAAGTGACAGTTGTCAGCTGTCAGAGCAAGCCAAAAGAGTACAGGTGACCAGCTGTCTATTTGCCGCTGCCACCCCATTGCTCTTCGATTATTAGCCTAGATTACATATTCCTTGTTGGAGAGTATTTAGTAAAAATTGATTACTTTTTCACAGGCATCGTCCCCGAAGAGATCATCCCACATTAATGTTCACTGGACTTGGCTTGCACGGAGAATGCAGGAAAAGAAGGAAAGGAATATGCAGATGCAGAAACCGTTTCCCTCATCCTGCCAATTGATTTCCATACAGGTGAGGCACTCGCTTGGAAACAGCAGCGTTGGACAACAGATAAGAGGACAGACAATAGGCATGAAATCGGCCTGAAATGCAAGACAATGGAGTCAAGGGTTCTGTGGGTAAAAGAGGCATGAAAGCGAAACCATAATCTGAACACGGGA
This sequence comes from Drosophila kikkawai, assembly GCF_030179895.1. Lineage (NCBI taxonomy): Eukaryota > Metazoa > Arthropoda > Insecta > Diptera > Drosophilidae > Drosophila > Drosophila kikkawai. Next base: position 10,247,476 of record NC_091729.1, read on the forward strand.
CTAAAGTAATCTCAGCCTAATTCCACCCAAAATGGATTTTAAAAGCATATATTGAAAAACATATGTATGCATGTGGATTTAGGGGTGTTATTGAAAGCGTTAATCTGTAGTGAATAGGATGATTCCTCTTGGGTTCCCCACTTGGCCGCAACTTGCACTTTTTTTTCGCCTACACACGTGTGGGAAAATATACAGCTGCCATTAGTAATTATTCGATTTGCGTAAAAAGAAAGCATTATCCAATGGCTAGTAGGTAATGAGAAGTGGGTTTTTATCATTTGGGGGTTTTAAGGTGGGGGGGGGGGGAAGGTATTTAATTCTTTTTTTTTCCGTAATTTTTTTTTATTTTTTATTTTTAAAGTTCAACATCTTAAGAATATTGTTTCCAAGTTTTACATCGATCAGAGTGAAATTGACGAAGTTATGCGGAGTTGAACGAAGGTCGGTTGGTGTTCAATGTATGAGAATAACAAAGTTTAAAGCGCTCTCCTGAAAAATGCCATTTTGAAAATCGGTGTACACGATAACTCAAAATCTACTGAACCAATCGGTAAAATTTGGAACATAACTTCTTTAGATAAATCTACAGGTATTCACGTCGAGCTTTTTTTCATTTTTAATTTTCTTATATTTTTTATTTAACAAATTAACTTAATTTTTTAGTCAAAAATCGGGGGTTGGACTTCAAATTTTGATAAAAAATAGGGAAAAAATTTTAAAAATAAAAACTCTTTGTGAATACCTCGGGACGCTTATCCTTTAACGAATGAGGTATAATTTTTGTAGATCGGATGATTCTGTGGACAGTTAGGATGTACACCGCAAACCAACTTTTTTTTGAGACGACTCAGGAGATTCCCTATAACTCCTCTACCTCTAAATATTTTTCAATAAAAAATTTATCAAAAACTGTTCAAATGTTGTGTTATTATATGGTATTTAATTCGTTAAGCTAACTTAAGCCGTTTCGCCACAACATTTTTTTGAAAAGTGTGCATTTTTGCACCGAATTAACCTTACCCCCCCCTTAACTAACATTTTGCTTTGAAATTCGGAGTGACCAAGGAGAAAATATCTAAAAATATCAAACAAAAATATCGCGATTTCGATATTTGGGCAAAAAATATCGATATATTGGGATATAGTGGGAAAATAGCTGAATTGGCAACTGGTTACGATTTGCCCGCGAAAGCGTTAACAACGTTCCAACGGATCTGCAGCGAAACCATAATCTCAAAACAGTCTCAGCCTAATTCCACCCAAAATGGATTTTAAAAGCACGTATTGAAATATGCATGTGGATTTAGGGGGTGTTATTGAAAGCCTGGTGTGAATGGAAAATTATCTGTAGAGCAGGATCTTATTTTTAATATTTAATTTATATTATTTTTTATTTTAGAAGAATATATTTTTTATATTTACATACATATAAAGGCAATAAAATCTAAATATTTATACCTAAAAAGTAAAAGGAATATTGGTATTGTTTTTAAATATGTATGTACTTTTGTATTTATTGATTTTTAAAAAGTATATTCTAATAAAATGTAGTAGATATTGCAGTCCCTTCCCGATCTCCTATATTTCCAGTGCGCAACCTGAAAGTATGCAATACACGGCGATAAAGATCGGGACTTACCTGGTGAAGTAGTGACTGTGACTCCGTCGTCTCTCAGTCTCACCTGCCGAAATCAGTTTCGATTTGCCCGCGAAAGCGTTAACAACGTTCCAACGGATCTGCAGCGACCAAGCAGGAAAACAACAACACCGCCGCCGTCGTGTCCGCTCTCTCTCGCTCTCCTGTCAACAGTTACTTTCTGACGATAGACTTTTTCGAGTGTTCGTTTTCGTTTGTCGTTCGTCGTTCGGCTCCTCATCGCCTGTGGTTGTTGCTGCTGCAGCTCCTTCATTAAAAGATAAGTAAGGCTTAAACAACAACAATAAGCGCGAGTGTGAGTGACAACAGCGTTTGCATACAAAAAAAAAAAGCAAGAGTGTGGCAAAAGCATCAGCAACTGCAACAACATTTCCAAATTTAACAACGCAGCAGAAGCGCAAAAAAACAACAGCAACAACAACAACGAGACATTTGAAAGGGAATTGTTTCGGTTTCTATTTAATTTAGCGGTAAGTCGAGAAATTTGCAGCCTTGAGACAGTTTGAAATCCACTGAACTTGGGCAGAATTCGCGGCGAGAATATCAATTAAATCAATTAGTTGGAGAAACGTGCTAAACATAAATGTGCAAAATATATTGTACAATGTGTAATCCCCCCAGCAAATATCATTGAATCATTTGCCATGATTTAACAAACTTAATAAAAATTCACTTGATTTGTTAGCCAGCCAAATTGAAAGCCATAAAAATAGCATTTTCAATAATGAAATTAAATAAACAATTTACACACGCAAAGCGCTTCGGGATTGGGGAAAAGAGTAAGCACTTCCAGTGGGAAGCGAGAGGCGAGAGAAGCTGCAATCAGCCTTAACCGATGCACTGAGCACAAATTATGCCTAATTGTATTATTTACTAATGGGATCCCTAAGGGGATAAAAACTTGTATTATTTATTTAAATATTTAAATGTTTATATACTGTTTCAATTAATTTTAAATCATTTTGCTAAATAAACTTTCAAATATATTAAAATAATAAACACTGAATATAGTTTTTGAATTTTTATCGAAGTTATACTTCGATAATTTTATTTTCATCAAATATAGAGAAGATAAAACAAATATAAGTTTAAATATCTATAGGAACTCCGCAACGATCTTATTTATTATTCATGTACTAATGATGCCATATTTTTTTCGGTGTACCCAAGCTGAATCAATAGACTAAATAAACGAAATTAAAATACATTTATATTGCGTACCTCTAAAACGTGTTGCCCTGCTAACTGTTTTGGCCGCACTAGCGCAAAACACCGCCTTACATAATAATTGTTTTGATTTATTGCCTCCCCTCTGGCTCGCACCGCCACTTGCCCCCTCCTTTCTCTCGATCGATCGCATTGCATAAGTGCGAATGCGACATGCATGCGATATTGCTTCTCTTTTTCGCACTCGCTTATCTCTTGGCGGCCTCTCTTTTTGGCGCTATTCATAATTCGCTTTCAGTGCGACGGGTTTTTCAACCCACCTCCTCTTTCTCCTCCGCCGCCAACACCACCACCGCCTTCTTCTTCCAGGCACTCCCCAAAATCCACACCATACCAAGTGTCAACTCCGGTATTCCAGCTATGTTCCAAAGCAGGTTTCTTTGATGGTTTTTTCTTTGCTTTTTTCTATGTTTTTGTTTAGACTTTGCTTTTATTTTAGTCGGTCGTTGTTGTTGCTGCAGCTATTAATTCACCGGTTTACTTCACCTGATTTGCTGGTTGTGCATTTTTGTCGCGTGTATTACTGGTTTCTTGCTATGTTTTCTATGTGTTTTTCAGACTGTTTCTTTTTATCTTTTTGTGGGCTTACCTGTGTGGCACCTGCCACGATTCAGATCCAATCTTCAGCGTTCTGCGCTTGTCACTGCTATGTACAGCTGTGTTCACGGAAATAGCAGTGCCCAACGACCTGCACGTTTAAGATCGGAAAATCCTGTTACAAACACTATTTTCATAAATTTTTTTTTCATAAAGGCTTAGTGTATTTAATTGTTAACAATACCACAATCATTTAATTTAGGTAACATAAATCTTTTAGAAGATATAGCTAATATGAACAAAAAAGGTCTATATTATGCCGTTCATTGAAATAGCAGTGAAAAACTAAAATTCATCATAAATTTAAAAATATCGTATAAGAAACCTACTTCTTCTTAGATTCTAATTTACTATGATCTAATATTTTGTTAAATAGCCTTTAGAAGCTATCATAGCCTCAAACCTGGGTGGCAAGGAGTCCACCAAGTCTTAGCAACGCTTGAGGGGAATATGGCCTCATTCCTCCTGCACAAATTGCCAAAGCTGCGGCTTAGAAGTCGGAAACTTCTTTAATACGTAGCCCTTGATGTCCCCCATAAGTTTTCGATCGGAATAATATCCGGGGACTGTGCAGGCCATGGCAGTGCATCCACTTTTTCATTAAGAACCCACTCCTTGGCCACCTTGCTGGTATGATTAGGGTCACTGTCCTGCTGAAATGTCCAAATTAATGGCATATTTTCATCAGGATACGGCTGCAAGACAGTTTTTAATATTTGGACATAAACATAATGGTCTTTGATCCGACAGATCATATATACGGGACCTACATCGTTGTATGAAATGTATACCCATACCATGATTTTTAGGCCAGCGTCTTCAGCGTATGGTTTGGGGGGTACTATATATCTGGAGGTCGACGGACATATTGTCTTGTCCTATTCCACCAAATAAAACCAGTTTGGAGTCATTTGTCCAAAGGATATTACGCAATTTGATATGTGGCAGTTCAAGTGGCTATTGGCGAACTCCAATCTGGCCTTGATATGCCTGTAACCAAGCAGTGACATTTTCCATGGACTTCGCGAATCTAAAATTTATTCAATAAGTCCCCGGCGAATGGTCCCATGACTGATTCCCATCCCAATTCCCGCTCATATATCCCTAGAGGATGCAAAAGGACGAGCTTTGCTGAAGCGAAGTACGCGTCGAGCCTGTACAATTGTGTTTTTGCGAATCGTACCTCGGTTTTTTTGGGTTCGGTTCATATTTTATGACTTATAAACTATTTTAAAAGAACAATTTGAAAGATTTAGAGACTCTTTACATGTTTTGCCCTTCTTTCTAGGCTAAATTATCTGATATCTTTCTCTCATGGAGCAGTGAGGTCCTGCGCCCACTAAAATAATTTTATTTTGCGTTGTAAAGGTGTATTATAGTATAAACTATAATAACGACCTTAATTAAAGTCATTTTTTACAAAATTAAAAGAAATTTCGGCACTTTTTGCGAAAGAAAATTAAATACTGCTATTTCAGTGATCGGCCAAAACGAGCTGCATATGTGAAAAAATATCAATAAAACATAAAAATAGAGCAAATCTAACGGAATTTTTTCTTGATTCTTATCTTTATGTTCCATTTTACAAAAACAATGTGCAATAGATCAGCTTGCAAAAAGGAATATGTACAAAAAAACGTTTTGAAGTTGTTCGTCTGTCGCACTGCTATTTCCGTGAACACAGCTGTATATAGTGACTATACGCCATGCTAATTCGATTAATGATCGCGTCTTTGGAATTTAGCGATCGAGCTTTGCATTTAACACGGTTGCAGACCAAAGCTTTTTGACACATTTCGCGGATGGAAAGATCTGTGCAAGATCATAGGAAATGGCCGAAATACAACCAGTTTCTGGAAAAAGGGGGGGACTGGCCCAGAATCTATGGAATTTCATCAGACAAGATGGGATTAAGATGTGCCAATAAAGTCCATGGCCTCTAAAAATAGGTTACCTATCACTAAATATTTACAAATCAAGAGGTGTGCTATAAATTATTAGAAGTTTTCAGGAAAAAACCCTGTTAATCTGAGGTTCAAGATCAAAAGTGCTTACCAAGAAAGGATTGTCTTACCGTAACACCTTTTTTAGCCATTCCCAGAAGGCGTTCAATAGCGAAAGAGAGATCGCTATAGATACACCCCTAACCAATTCATTTAAAGACCAAATTTTAACCCATGTGTACACAAAGATAAAGATATTTTGATTAAGTATGCGTTTAAGTGAAGAAGAATAAAGGCAATGTTCCCAAAAGCCCAATATCCCAACTATAAATCATTAGCTATTTTTGCCAGCAAACAGCTGATTATGAAGGCCGAAAGTGATCGTGTCTGGTTTGATCGCATTTTCGTATCCGTAGCCTTGAATTCGAAATAAGTAAACAATGATAACCGACGAGCTTCTATAGAATTCGCGAAACTTCAGGCTACTTATCATATTTTAGGCGAAAATCAAGTCGTGACTCATAAGGTTCCCACATCCATTCATTTGCATTTTGACTGGCATGCGAAAACCTTAACAATTGCAGTGTCTATGCACAATAGATGCTACCTGAACGTGTAGTATATATTTCTACAGGTATTTTTCAACATTTTCAAATGTATTTTTTTTATACCATTAACGTGTTTGTGTGCACACTTGGCCCCAGTATTGTTTGTACATGATTATTATTTATACTTAAGCTGGCGATCATCGCTTTTTCTAAACGTTAATTTATAATATTCTCAAGGTCTTTCGCTTTACTGAGAAAACATTTGACGCAGTCGATTCGAGATTCGAGTATTATATAAAAAAACAAAAGCTGAACTCTCCCAAAAGCCATGCAAGTTCATATATCAAATACAAGCTTAGAAATTTTGCTTTTCGCTTTTGATAAACTTTCGAAAAAACGAGAAAAAATAAATAATGGTATAAATTATACAAAATATGTGCCTTATTAAATGGATGGGTCGGGCTAGCCAGACAAACGAAAACGAAAGCCCAGTCCCGTCCGGAGTTTCGGGTCTGACTCTGGGATCTCTTACAAAAAATGTTTGGCTCTCCTACTACTACTCCCTTTTTGTTGCTTTTTTTTATGTTTTTTTGTATCGGACAAAAGGCTCAAACAAGATTCAAGAGCCGAAGAAACGCCTAAAAACATCAGCAGCAGCAGCAACGAAACAAGTACAAAGCCAAAGATATTTCAAAAGGCCAGTACAAAGCGGCCACGGAGAGGAGACCAGACCCGGGCAAAGCCAAAAAACAGGTTCTAGAATCAATTTTTATTTTCTCAAGCTCAACCAAAAAAATAACTACAGAAACAGAATAAAACGAAATCCAAGACGCAACAGGAAAGAAGAATTGAGAGTTCAGAGGAACGAATTTTAGATGCTCTATAGGGATATGCAAAAATATAATAATATAGGATGCCATGAAAATTATTATAAATATACTCCAATATTTTATTATAAAGTTATATAAATAGGGACACATTTAACGGAATTTGTAATGCATCCTTGGTACCTTTTCATACTTGTAGTGTTTGGAAGAAATTTTAAAATAAATAGGTTCTTGAATATCATCCTGACTTATCTAGATCAATAACCCTTTTGAAAGGGTATATCGAAAATATTCACCGACTGAACGCACGAAAAATATTTGAGGCAGCCGCAGCATCAAAATGAATTTGGTTAGGACCAGGTTTCTACAGATACAGAGATACACAGATACTGCTTCTAAGTGGCTCTCCCTTGGTCGCCCTGCCGTCCCCCCAGTTCTCCTCACTTAGGGCGATCTTTAAACCTTTTTTTTTTCTTTTTTCTTTCTTTATTATTATTTTGCGGGTTGCTAAAAAGTTTCTGTACTCGGCCCGCAGTGTCGTCAGCGTTGGTATCCGCCGTATCTGCGGCTCTGTGTGCACGAGTATCTCTGTGAGCCAAAAGGCATGTGTGTGTGTGGTGGTTACGCGGTGCCACATGCACACGTTCTGTCAGATACATTGCGCCTAGAATTTTTCAGCCAAGTTTTATGAGCTTTTTTCGTGAGCGAAACAAGTCGGTTACTACATGGCTTACAGCCAAAAACAATTTGTGTGTTGTGCCGATGTTGCTGTTGGTGTTGCATCTGCAGACTTGCTTTGGCAGCGTTTTAATTCCTCCTTATTGACACTTCCTCTTGCCGTGGCGAGTTCTATAATTTTACACGTAATTTCCCCAGCTGGCTCCGCAGCTTGTTGGTTTGGTTTTTCCTGTTGTTTTTTTGGCGACTCTGCAAATTGCTTATTAAAGTTTTGATTGATTGCTGAGCACGCCCTGAGATCCGTTGTACGAAAACCAGAAACCTGAAACGCTAAGAAATGATATATGTAAAACCTCTTGGGGTTTCTCTTTTTCCGACTCTTGTCTTTTTGCTGGTAATGAAATGTACAAGGCGTAATTGCAAGATTCACTTGTTTTTACCAGTTCAGTTTTAATTTATTACACGATCAAGAATTATATGAAAATGAAAAGAACGTACCATAGGATAAGTTAATTACATTGAAAATACAACTTATAAGAGAATTTCTTTACATTAAAAAAGGCTTTTTCTTATTTTTATTTCACTTTATGATCACCTGATCATCTCCTAAGTAAAGATTTGATGCCCAACAAATAAATTACTATTTATAGTCTCAGCTTTAAAATGAATGCATCTCTTTAACTGCTTTCCCAAATTAGAAAGAAATAAAATATACAAACCTGTTACTGACTTTCCCGTGTGACCAGCCAAAGAAAATAAACCATAAAAATCATATTAACATAGCAAAACGATTGGTAAATATTTAATTTTAACAAATATTTAAAATTGGCGGGGCTTAATTAGCAAGACAAGGGCTTATAGTCAAGTGCCTTCTCTCACCTGTCCCTGAATGCACCTGCCTGATAGTTGGACACTTGAAGCTCAGTTTAAGCCTCAGTTTCTAAGCCAGGGGCCAGCCAGGTCACATTCAGAGTCAGAGTCACAGACAGATTTACATTCACATTACAGCATTCGTCGCTGTCATTGAATAATATAAAAAACCACAGTAAGAATGTGAGGTTTAGGATGTCTCGAATATAGTATACCCGTGCTTAAAGTAATACTACTAATTTAGATAATACTTAAGAAATAGTTTCTCTTTTCGAATTATGATAAAAACAAAGAAATTTAAGACTTAACAAATAGTCCTTACAAGGCTTAGGTTTAACCAGTTTTCTCTAATCCCCATCGACCTGTTACAACCCTCCAGTTTCGCCTATAATACCCCTCGCTGTACTCATTAGCAATGGGTATGCAAAAAATAAATAATCATAACCAGTTTCGCAGAGTTTCCCAGCTGTACTCCAAGGTATTTGCTAACAATTCTCAGACGCCCGCGGCGACAACAACCCAAGACGCATCTTCTTCTAGCATCTGAAAACTCACAGCTCTCAGCTCGAATCTTTTGTGCGAGGAGGGAAGCTGCTAATGAATTTTTATGGAGATGTGTGCAAGTGATTCATGGGCTGCTGTGAAACTGTCACCACTTGTATCCGTCTTAGGTGCTAAGCGAACCCTAAAACTAATCACTTTGGCGTCATCTCCCGAAAAAAATAAAGCCTCACATAATTAGCCATGCATATCAGCGAGAGCGGACAAGGGCCATGGGCCAGAAATTCCTTAATTAAAAAACAGCCTGCGATAAGATAGGCTGGCGAAGCTATTAAACACGGCCACAATATTTGATAAAGTCAAACACAAGAATTAAAATGTGTCTCAGATCGTTAAGATAAGGATAGAGACCTACCAGCGAAAATCAATTATACGTGTGCCTCCTTGAAGTCTGTACAAAATCGCTATATATTTGCTTTAAAAATCTCCCATCACGATTCGCAGATAGTGAAAGTTCTTCCTGCTCTCTTCGCTTTCAGTTTACTTTTTTATGTTTTCTTTATGTTTTATTGCTTGCATAAAAATCTCAGTTGATGTTGAAGCACTCCAAAGTGAACCCGCAAATGTCGTCAGCCTTTGTTTAATTTATTACGTAGCCTCAAACTTTTAGTCACTTTTATTAACAAACAGTGGAATTATCATTGCGGCTTCACTTGGCAGTGAAATATTATTGCCACAAGCTGATATTTTTATTATTTTTAGCTGGCTTAAAATGCCCGATGATGCGAGTGGGGGGGTTACATAATAATTATAAAGAGCCAAGTCAAGTTTTTCTACTCATTTAGCCATTTATGACCGGGCTATTTGAGATTTTTAGGGTATTTAGGGGAGTTTTGCCACAGATTCGCGTACATTATATCGCATTAGCCCGAGGAGGTGGACATTAGGGTAAAGCCCGTAGGAACTAATTTGTAAATAATTGCTTTAGACTCTGGAATATTTAGTATTTTTGTATGGGAAAGGAAATCGCTGAGGAATGAGTCGACCAACTCGGTAATATCTGATTTCCAATCCGTTCCCAGGAATTGATATCTTAAATACCCCGCAGACACCCCGCAAATTCCCCCAGGTATGACTCAGGTGTTTAGCACTCGCCTCATGAATTTCTCACCTAAGCAGCAATGAGACGTATGCTTATTAAAATTTTATTGCGATAAGACCAGAATAATCCCCCGCGCAAATTAGTTTTATCTCATTTATTCGACTGTGTTTTTCCTTTTATCGACTCCAGAGTTTGCCTATTTACAAAGACTATAATTAAATTTCATTTCGAGTGTGCGAAAAGGTAACAATAAACCGAATTTAATTAGAATTAACTTGCAAGTTTGCCGCCCAAACCGAGAGAGTTCCCGTTGAGAAAATCTCATGATACCCTATATGTTTTTTTTTCGGGTATATAACGGATATGGCGGGGCGGAGAATCGGAGGAGAATCCCTAGGCGAATCGAAATCAACTACCTGTAAGTGCCTAACGGCTAATTTGCTTTAATGATGAGAAACCGCTTAGGTAAACAAACAGTAGGTAACAACAATGGAGGCTGTCTGCTGCTGTCCCCATGCGGGCTGTCAAGAGGGGGGTAAGGGGGCTTTTGGCCAGCATTCTGAATGATAAAACCTGACAGGGTACACGAGAGTGTGTGTGTGCGTGTGTGTACTTCATGCTTGATTGCAAATTCAATTAAAGTTTGCGCAGTTCTCGAGGCTCGAGAAGCGGAGAGAATCGAGAGAAAACCCGAAGGGATAGAGGCAACTGGCGAACGGGAAATCGCTTGACAGGGCACAAAAAGCGATTTATGAATTTGCGAAAGAGTACCAATTATAGAGCTGGTCAAGTTATAGCTTAGTTCCTACAGAAAATAAAGAAAAGTAAGCAAGAAAAATGGTATTTATAAGAAAATTTTAAGAACTTGGATAATAAAATATTTAATAATGAAATATAATCAACTTGAAGTCTTTTCTATTTATTAAATGCACTAATTTACGAACGCATTTAAAATATTAAAAATCGAAACTAAAACAATTTAGAAGTAATTTAGTTTATTTTTAAAATAATTATCCTTGCATAGTAATATACAAAGTTCTAGTCCACAAAATCCTTCAAATTTGAATTAAGTAATAAATTTATTATTAAATTTTTCAATGACTTTTTAACACTTCATTGAACGTGAAACCCTATATAACCTTATAATCAAACATATAATTAAAATACCTGCCAAATAACCCGACCAATTGCTTTATAATTAGTCAAAATTGACCAAGACAAAAGAAACCCTTGATTAGTTTCCATTATTTTCTAGCACCATCTTCAATTACATTTAATGGCCATTTTTATAATAATTGGTATACCTTATTAACTACAAATACAGCATTATGCGAGCATTTAATTTCCGTCTATCAATTTAACGATTTCTTTGTTTGAGTTGCCTGTTTGTGACGTTATTTTCCAAATGCCAGTTCCGCTTCCTAACAGAAATCCAAATCGAGCGGTTGAGTGCCATAAACCCACATACATGCGAGTGAAAACAATTATTATTATTATTTTTATTATTATTATTTCAATCCCATCATCCCATGCAAACAGATCCCCCCTAAAGCACCCACAAATAATCTTATTGTTGGTTCTGAATTGAATTTTTTTGCGCCTCATTGTTTACCTTTGTATTGAATTAAAAATCGCTTACAATGGGGGAGGCTGGACAACAATTGGCGGTGGGTGGGAAAGTCAAGGTCATTATCCACGAGCTCATCTTGTTCCAATAAATTAAGCCCTCGCATTTGAGGAGGAAGCGGGCGTGATCGTCAAGAGCTAATGCCAACATTCATAAATCTTACAGCCTCTCCTCTGATGATGATTCAACTTTCAACGCAAAAAAAAAAAACCAAAACAAAAACATAAATAAGTACGAAAATAAAAGGCAAACAAATTTTCAAGCCGAGGCGGAACACAAAAATGCCTTTTGTAATTTGCAAAGCCTGACACTCTGCGATTGGAGTATTTTTGCTTTCTGTTTCTTTTTTAATTATTTAAAGTTCAGGGGCTTTGAAGTTTCTGCTGCATTCGTTGACTGAAAATTACGGGCAATTAATATCTGATTTCAATTGTGAGAGGCCCCGATGACTACAAGCGATGTGTGTCTCATGGCTAATTAGCAAGTTTACAAGTCAAATTCAGAGTTTAAGTCCTGAAGGTCATCAGGAATTTTTAGACATTTGTTTTTAGAAATAAATTTAGATTAATATAAAAATGGATACATTAGATAATAAAGTTTCGGAATTTTTGAAACATGTACCTATTTTGTCTTCCAAACTGTTTTTATTTTTGGTTTCCCATAAATTTAAGTATAATTAGACCAAGTGAATTAGCAATTTCCATTTATCTAAATCCAAAATGGTTTAGATACCCATAAGGTGCCTTTCAAGTTACATAAAATAAAGTTCTACTGTAGCTTTCCTACTTTTTTATTTATGTAACTTAAAACGCATTTCCCATTATAAATTTTACACATTTTTCTGTGACACATTATGGGTTATATTTAACTACAAATACTGTTGCCATATTCTGTTGCCAATTTTACAGGAAAATCACGTTCCTTACCAGCAAATTGTCTTCGTGCAGGTGTAGTTGTAGCGATAAGCAGGCGTACTAAATCAATTTTGACCCATGAGCACATGCATGTGGAATTTCTATTTGGGCATTCGCAGGTTTCCACGGCCCATCGCGAAACCCAAACTCAAGCACGGCCATAAACGCCGCCGTTTGGCGAGCAATTACAATTATGGCAAGTACTTGCCATAGAAACAATCGCTTGGCCAATTGGAATAAATAGAGCCAAACAAACAGCACGTAGTACGGATTTCAAACTATGGTGGACACTGGACTCTCCGTTAGACCAGGGTCTCTCAAGCATTTTGGGGTCAGCTGGTAATGTGGGTCAGTCCAACTCAGCGTATTGTCAATGTCGGCGCGGCACTGTCATAAAGGAAGCCTGCGATAAGGTGGCCGAAAAGCTGAATGGGCGAGAAGTTTCCGTTATCATTCAGTAGTTGCCGATTGCCATAAAAATATATAGTATGAATGTATATAACCACTGGACTTGTTGAATGCCCGCCTACGCTGAACTCCTCCCTCTCTCTCCGTATAAAGCACACAACTTAATGACGAACTTGGCACGATATTGTGACATTTTCATTCCAGACTCTTGTCTCGCTTTTCAAGGAACAAAACCTCATTATGGAATCTGGCCTTTTATCACTAAATGTTTCGACGCCAAATGAGAAATGTTAGAGGCAAATTTGTGGACGCACCAAATGCGATTGATTGTTACCCTGTAAATGGGAAAAACAGAACAGAATCTGCATATCTATCGCTCTCGCTTCCAAGCTTTGCCTGCAATGTAAAGGAATAAGCGAACGGAATAAATAGTTTTTGTTTAGCTGGAAATTATATGATAAATGATTATGTAAATGTTATTAGGCAGAAAACTAAAAATGCATATAAATTAATATACCCTAAAAGCTGTGTATATCTAGGGTATCATCACACAAATATCGAAAAAGTAAACAGTACCAAACAAATTCATATCGCTGTCGCCAATTCAATGAGCCAAGTCAGTTTGCGGTTAAGCTCTCTCAAAATCCCCATGCCAAACTTGAGAATGCATTAAAAATAATATTTATATTTGTTCTTTGCCTCCACAGAAGTCACGATGTCCACGCCCACTTCCCCCAAGACACCCACACCGCCCACTTTGCCGCCGGGCGTGACCAAGACCTGTCACATAGTCAAGAGGCCCGATTTCGATGGCTACGGCTTTAATTTGCACTCGGAAAAGGTGAAGCCAGGACAGTTTATCGGCAAGGTCGATGCCGATTCTCCGGCAGAGGCGGCTGGTCTGAAGGAGGGCGATCGTATCCTGGAGGTCAACGGAGTGTCCATTGGCAGCGAGACCCACAAGCAGGTGGTGGCCCGGATCAAGGCCATTGCCAACGAGGTTCGTTTGCTCCTCATCGATGTGGATGGCAAGGCCATCGAAGCGAAGTCTCCTCAAGCAGCTACTGCCGCTGCCGCCTGCAATGGCAATGGAAATGGGTCCAGCCAGAATGGTTACGAGGGCACCAAGCAGGAGATGCCAGGAGCCAGTGCCAACATTAGCAGCATTAGCATGGTGAGCACTAAGCGATCCTCCAATGCCAGCAGCATTCAGAGCGGCAGCACCATGAATGCCTCCGACTTGGATGTGGTCGACAGGGGTCTCCCGTCGCCGCCGCCCGTGGTTAGTCCTCTGCCCGTGCAGCAGCACAACGGCAACAAACCCTCCTCGCCGATCAACAACAATACGCTGATGAGCACACCGCCGCCACCATCCGCCACAGTGGCCGGGCTAAACAACAATGGCAGCGTCTCCAACACCAACGGGAATGGCACCAATGGCATGTCCACGCCCATAACGCCACCTCCAGCGACGGCGACCGGTGGCAATCGAGCGGGCAGTCTGAACCTGCCGCTGACAGCAGCCGAAATGCGTGCCAAGCTGGCATCCAAGAAGAAGTACGACCCGAAGAACGAGAGTGTGGACCTCAAGAAGAAGTTCGACATTATCCAGAAGCTCTGAGATGAATGGAACACCATACTTGTTATAATGTCAGGATGAGGAGCTCTAGAGCTGGTTCTGTCAGGCACACACCACAAACACAAACACACACACACACACACACACAATATACAATATATGTTTAGCTAGTAGTACGCAGAGTCACTTATTAACTAAGCAAGTTTTTAATTATTACCCCCTAAGAGTGGAGAGAACGAACTAAAGGGCGGTTGCAGCGGAAGATGGGAGCGACCGGAGCGCTTCCCCTTGGAATATCTATCACAGACGACTTGAAACGTATTCTTTTGCAAATTCAAATTGGCAATGTTGTTGCGCGCTGCGGTTCATTGAACAACTTTCGTTGATTATGTATTTACTTGGTTTTGCTTGTATTTTTGTCAATCAAATAAAGCAAAATTATAAAAGAAACAAGTGTTTTTAATGTGGCAGCTGAGCAAACAGCCAGCTTAGAGTAAGGTATGCGTGAAACGAGTTTCTAAGCTGACACTTAACATTTAATTCAGAGTTCCCACTAAATTTCTTTTAATTTTATGTTTTTATTCAAAACAACATCTAAGTTACTTTAAAGTATAAAAATATATGTCATATCTGGCGAGCTTAAGAACTAGATAACTTTAAGGGAGACCCGCCCATTAGACCCTAATTGGTTGTAACCTAAGAGTGCAGCTCCTGTCGCTTGAGGTTGCAGAGAGCAGCTGCCACAATTATCATTTCATCGAGATAGCCCAGCAGCGACCTTTTCTGAATGGCCGAATGACCCAGTATTCGGAATTCCCGGAAATTATCAATCATATCCCGCATTTGGGCCCGGCATGTCTGCTCTTGGACCCTTAGCGTGGGCAGTTGTATCGAAGGAGCTCGTTTCGAGGTGAGGGCGCCGTCCACCACGCATAGGGATTGCTGGTTCGCCAACTTTCCGCCCAATTGCTGGGCCTCAAACTTGCTAAGGGATCGCTTCGTTTGGTCCACTGGCGGCTGATAGTCGAGCTCATCTCCCGATTCATCGTCTGGTTCAGTCTTTCGGACACGCGGCACTGCCTTGCCCGGCTCCGCGCACAACGTCAGGTACTTGGGTATCTTATCGCGAAATTTACTGGCCTCGAAAAGCTGAAGATCATCACATTTGCCGGGATAGGCGCTGGAAACGTAGCTAATGACGCCTTGGGGAAGGAAGAGAACACCATTAAGACCTTTAAGACATTATAATTTATATGTTCCTGTCCTCACCATTCGTATCGAAGCACAGTATAAACTTGTAACTGCTGGAACTGTCCCACCGTAGACCCTCGGCCACATCCGTTTCCACGCACTCGATCATAGAGCGCAGGTGCAACAGATTCGCGCGGAATTCCAGCGGCGTATGCTTGAGCCGCTCATTGTGGTGTCGGGCATCTGGCCAGCGGATAAACGGAGCCAGGCAGCGGGCCAACTTGATGAGCGTGCGCTTGAACAGTTCCTCTACATCCCATTCGCTCAGCTCGAAGGACTGCGCCAGCAAGGCAAAGGGTTCGTTTTGCCGCAGTTTCCTTAGGGTTATAAAGCAGTCAAGATGCGTGATATTGGCATTCCGGCAAATGAGGCGCTTCAGCAGCGGCAAGTGCTCCCCCGCAACGCCCAGATGGAGCATGGTGGACTGTTCCATCAAGTTTAGGGTGAGACTTCGCATGCTCCGCTGCGGCAGCGGGAGATTCCGCTTTATAAACACAGCTTGACGCACTGCGGAGGTGACTCTGGAGTCCGCCGATACTGTTGGGGTGTTTTGAACCGATGTTGTCCGGCTGGTACTCGGCGTAGATGGTGGCGATGCAGTTGAAGAGGATGTTGTGGAGGCGACAAGCGGTGGCACAAGCGCTTGCCGCGTCGTAGCCTTGATGATTGTGTTGGGCGGCAATGAACTGATGGCCACGCCGAGACCTTGGGAGTCCCGCCTGGCCTGCCACTGCAGGGAGGAAGACCCACTGCCACTGGCTTTTATTACATATTTCGGGGTCTTTGGCAGGGATGCTAGAAATATAGCATATTTTTAAATGAGTATCTTTGCGTTTCTCGTGCTTTTGACCCACTGTACCTGCTGCAGTTGTCGCTGAAACAGCTCCTGTTGCCCCGATCGTAGTCGCCGTTGCTGCTCGCTTCATGCTGGGCCTTATGACAGCAGGTATTTTATTGATTACGATGCCGCCCGAGGACACTCTTATAGTGGCATTTCGCGCCTCCAACTGGGGGTTCCCAGCGACGGGTTTCTGTGCAGATAAATGGAAATTTAATTCACAAAATCTCGACTACGGCCCTTGCACATTTTTCTAAACAGCTGTTCGCGCTGGAGCGCTTCTTCGGCCCGGTCTGGCAACGCCAAATGTCAACAAATCGGAAAAAATTTGTTTGTTTGCTTGGTGGAGTTTAGTTTACCCTGATTATTTGCTGGGGATCAATGGTTATTGGTTTTAAAACCACGCCCGGCTGTAAGTCCACTAAACCGCTGCCGGATTTGCGGTATTTGGTTATAGTAACCGACATTTTATCGGCTTTAATTCAGTCTTTTTCGCGAACGGATACAGACAGCGGTTTTGCAACAACAACAACAAAATTAATACCGGTGCTGCCAGATCGATAGCAGTGTTGGTGGAATGTTGTAGTCAGTGTTATTAATTTAGCTTTTTAACCGCTAGGCGGTTCTGGCGTTTTTTAAAACCAAAGGCGGAATATATCTATCATTAAAAATGTATCCAATGAAAAATTCAACAATTTTTTTTAATGTAATAAAATGGTTTCGATGCAGTTTTTGTATTCGCCATTAAAATTAAATATTTTAATAATTATCTTTTATTTAATGGCACAAAAATGAATTATAGTGAAAGTATTTCCTGTCGCTGTTAATTTTTACTGAAAATATCGGCCATATATTGCGATAGTTAGATATTTTCTGCAGTTTGTATGAGAACAGCTGTTTTCAGGTGAAAATAACGGCTAACTATCGCTATACATCTAGTGTGCCCGCCGGCTAATCTGCCACTGTTATTGATGGAGGCGCCAAATTTCAAACAGTAAGCCCGCGCCAAAGCTTACACCATCGAAGTGCAATTAGTGGGGTACTTGATGGGTAATTGCAGTAACTGATGTTGCGAAATGCAATTTGGCTATGCGCTACGTTTACGCTTTGCGTTTACTACCTCGCCAAAAGGAGGCCATTGCGCACTTGAAGTGGCGTTTTGTTTTTGAACTGTAACTGTCTTTGTGTTTATTACGGATTCAATTGCAAATAGATCCACGAAAATGTACACACAGAAAAATTAAGGTGATTGGAAATGTCTTCGATCTTTGAAAAAGATAAACTGTTGGAAAATGCTAATTTAAGCCAGCTTTTTGTGGTATATTGTGGATCCCAGCCAAATTAATTCAGTAGCAAACGTTATTTTCCCATGTGTAGCCATCAATTTTTGGTTGGCAATATCTATGCATCAGTATATGTTCCCCCTCTCCCTTCTATTATGTTTGCGATTATGACGGCCCCGCCATAATTGCGAAAATGTTGCCAAGTTTTGAACGGCGGCGAGTGCTTCCTGCAATTAATTTGGCAGGCCGATGACGCAATCGTCAATCCGATCGGATCGCTCCTTGCATAATGAACTGGCCAGAAGAATACCCACTGAGAGCGGACTGTAGTAAGTGGCAACTGGTTTTCTTTCATTTTCATCTCCATTTTCCGCCATGAGTGTTGCCTGTTACGTGGTTTCTTGGCCATGGCTCGCTGCTCAATTTTCACTTTCACTTCCGTCCGCGCCCGCGCACGCTCTGCCCCGACAAACCCATTAATTTTCGCGCTGTGCTTGTCAGTGTTTCTTTAGCTTATAATTTAAATAGAAATCGTAGGGTCTAACACAATGATAAAAGTACTAACACATTTGGCTTAAAACTGATGCGGAAACCAATAAGTTTTTGGGGGGGTTTTGGCTTCCGCAAGATCTCGACGGGAGTAGCGAGTTAGTTTGTCCTCTCACTGCTACTCCCTGGTGGTACTCCCTCTTCTGCTCTGGCTCTGGAGAAGCGGCATCTCCTCCTCTTCCTTCTTCCTCTTCTCCTCTTTCTTCTCCTAAACATCCTTCCTCTTCTCCTCCCGCTCGTGTCACCCGTTCAACGTCCAGCTCAACGTTGCTGCGCGGATGTATCTGAGAGATACAGATGGACTCGCTCGCTGCTTGTCGTGCGCTCTTCTTCCTCCCTGTTCGTTCTTCGTCATCTCTTATCACTCCTCCTCTTGCTTCTTCATCTTCTTGTGCTCGCGTTCTGTGCTTCTGGCTTCGGTTAATTCCGGGGAGATCCTTAGTAGTGTCCATGGCCATGGCCGTGGCTTTGGTACTCCTCGTGATGATCATCCTCGTGCTCGTGGTGATGCTTGAAGATCGGCACCTCCACGTGGTACTTGTGTGGGACGGGAATCTCCTTGTGGATTGGAACCTTCACCTCGGAATAGACGGGAATTGGCTTCTCGATGGGCACCCTAACCTCATACGGCACGGGCTTCTCGACGGTATAAGGAACCTTCTTTTCCACGGTATAAGGCTGTGGCACGGGCACCTTCACATGGACAGGATAAGGTTTCTCAACCTGGAATAGAAATGGAAAGATGGGTTAATAAAGTGATTTTAAAGGAGTTTTTGTTAGAGGTTTCTTATTAAAGGATATTGGGAACCTATTTGACTAATCTTTACTCACCTCAACCTTGTAAGGCTTGTCGACTGGCACTTTCACCTCATACGGCACCTTCTTCTCCACGACCACGGTGTATGGCTTCTCAACCTCCACATCGTATGGTTTTGGCACCTCCACGTCATAAGGCTTCTCCACTTCATATTTGACCTCATATGGGACCTTCTTTATCACCTCGTATGGCTTGGGAACTGGGACCTCAACCTTAACCTCATGCGGGACCTTCTTGATCACTTCATAAGGCTGGGGAACTGGAACCTTGACCTCATAAGGGATTTTCTTGATGACCTCATAGGGCTGGGGTACGGGGACCTTAACTTCGTACGGCTTGTCAACTGGCACCTTCACCTCATAGGGGATCTTTTTGATCACCTCGTAAGGCTTGGGGACATGGACGGGCACCTTAACGTACTCCTTGACATGGACGGGGACTTTCTTCTCCACGATGTAAGGCTGGGGCACATCCACTTTCACCTCATATGGGATCTGTATATGGGAATTAGTGAGTATCATAAAAGATAAGGAAGTTCTTTTTGAGCAATTTTGATCACTTTAAGAGGCTCGAAAATATGTACAGAATCCTTTAAAAAAGGACTCTAAACTCACCTTCTTTTCGACGGTATATGGAACATGCTTGGTGACCGTGTACGGAACCGGTACCTTCTTCTCAATGGTCACCGTCTTGATGTGCTCGTGGTGGTGCTCATGATGAGGCTGGTAGTGATGATAGTCGCCCAGATGGAGGCCCCTCTTCTCCACGGTCTTGCCATCACCTTCGGCCTTATTCTCCTCGACTGCTCCTCCAAAGTGGGCCAATGCCACGCACACGGCGAGACAAGGAAGTACGAACTGCAATGGAGGATACGGGCACGGTTCACTCTATATCTTAGATCTCTGATCATCACACATTGGACACTTCAACATCAGCCACAATTTTGTATATTTAGATCCTTGGGCAGGGGCTCGGCTTTGTGGATTTACCATTCGCATTGTTGAGCTGCTGATTCGACGTCTCACGGGGGAACAATTACTCCACGGTTCGCTGTGCTGCACGGGTAACGAGATCCAAGCTGGGACTGAATCGCTGAGCCGCTGCACTCGGCTTATATACACCGAAAAATTGGACTGTCTTGTCTTTCTATATCTCGCAACGGCGCAAGTCGACGGACAGACGGTGTGGCGCATTCGCAACTCTTTTGGTTGCCGTTTGTTGCCTTTGCTGTTGCCGCTACCGTTGTTGTTGTGGATTTTGGCTTAGTAATGAAAAGTCAGTTGGGGGAACGAACGTTGGTGTTATATGAAAACTCGTTTCGGTTTCGGTTTCAGCCAACATCAACAGGGGGATGGCTGCAGGAGCTTGGGATTAACCGGGTCGATATCCTACAGACAATAGCTAGGAAGTGGATGGAAATCTGTGGTGGTACACAGACCCACATTAAAGTCAGCGGTCGCTTTGAGCTTAGCGACTTACTTTATCGAATTGCAGGCCAAAGCTTCCGTTTTTATTGGACCCACACCTGGTCTGGACATATGATATATACGATCCGGGACTGGAGACCGAGATTCAAGATTCGAGAGGCTGGGGCTGGGGCTGGGATTATGCAAATCCCTGAGGCTATTGACTTCGGCTTGAATGCGTTCCAAAGCCAACAGGCCGAAACCCCAAAAATGGCCAAAATTCGATACCCGCCGAGTGTGGTAAGTGGCAAGAGACAATAAGAAGGTTAAGCTCTAAGCACAATGCGTTTTGGTTATTTGATATATTTTACATATTTGATATCAGCTTATAGAGCTTTATGGGGTCATCCATATCATCGCGATGTGGTAGAGTGGGCCATAAAAGAAGTGCACATAAAAAATATATGAGCCTTTTATTTGGTTTTAAATACATATTTATTTAACAGAGTAAAACATAAGGCAAAATCGGTGACTTTAAACTTTCATTAGTTTAAAAAGAATTTCAATTGAAAAGGATTCCTTGTATAAAAGAATTCTAGCCAACTTTTGAACACCATAATGGATTTGGAATCTTTCTTTCCTTTAAGGCACGTTTTTGAATTAAAAAATTGTTGTATTTAAAAATATTTAAATATTTTAGAAATATTTCTAAACAAAAACAAAAAACCATAAATATTTTCAAATATTTTTCCTGGGATTCAAATTTTTTTAGACAATAAAGCTTTGTAAAGAACTTATACAATTAATAAGAATTCATAATCTATTCTGTTTTCATAAAAATCCCCCTTTTTATTTTGGGACTTTTATTTTTTCAGTGCATTATTAGCTGGCTATTTTGGCATCTGTGTAGTCGCATTGGGTCAAACTATAAATAATGTTTCTTTTTTCATGGGAATAGAGTAGGAGTAGCTGCCAGAGGAACCTCAAACCCCTAAGACATGGCTGCTGCTGCAACTGGCAATGCGATCCGTCCGTTTTAATCCGATCGTGATTGCTACCCCGGGAGCAGTTGCAGTGCCTGTGGGAACCCACGGCATGACTTCGTGGCCACCGTCGCCGTTTCGGGGTGCACAGTATGTACATGTGGGCTGGAGTCGCAAGTGCGCATTATGTGATCTATGACTGACTGGCTGCCTGCCTGGTTGCCTGGAATTTTGTGCAATCACTGGCAGTCATTAAATTGAAAACATACTTAGCCGCGGAGTTGGCTATTTTAAAATCCATCGTGTGGCAATAGCAACAATTCGACTAAACACACACCAGCGACTAAAACAAAGCCAGGTAAAATTTTTTTATTTTCGCAAAAGCGCAAAAAGACTAAAAAAAAACCGAAACGACAGAGACGCGGAAGACAGGCCATAGCATTTACATGCCCATTCTATTTCATAATCAAATTTAGGCTCCGATTTTTTTTCTTCGCCGCTAATTGCCCATTGTCCAGCTCGTGCCCCCGTCCATTTTCCTTCCCGCTGCTTTTGAACGCCTGGAAATTCGTTACTGCAATTCTTCGCAGCGATTAACGGCTCTTTCTGGCTGATTAACGGGTTCGCAAAGTGCGGTCTCGCTTGCACTCGTCTAGCGCCGCCGCAGCCGCTTCCTTCGCGCACACTGCATTTGGTCAACGACCTTCACTTGTTTTTTGGAGCGGCGTCTTGCCTTCTCTCTTCCTCTATACTCTTCTGTCCCGCCCAAATCTTCAGAGTTCGGCACGTTCGCTTTATCTCCAAAAGAAGGGTAACAACGGCGATGGCTACAACCTTGACCTAATCACCGTTTCTCTTGTTATCTCGCTTGTAACTCGGGGGATTTACAGCCAAAGCTCGAGAGTAAGAGAGAAAGAGATTGGGCTGTGCGTGCGGGGTGTGATTAGACTTTAAGTGGCCATAATTGAACGGTCTCGAAAGTCAGCAATGAATGTGAAAGTAAATATCTCAATTCGTTTCTTATGCAACCTGCTTCCTTTAACCCAGTTTTAAGTGGTAAATATGGCGCTGATTTGAGTAATGATTGTGTCCTGATAATTGAGATCTCTAAAAGACACCTGTTAGCCAATTAATTTGCCATTATTCCATTGAAAACTTGAATAAACAAACACGATTTTGAATCCAGATAACAAATCGTTATATTAATGATATACTGGCCTATATAAACATATAAATTGCTGTAAATTGGGTGAATAAAACCGGGTCCTTGAAGTAGCCAAGGCTTAAACTGGTTAATGACTTGCATAACCATTTATAGGCTTAATGCCAATCATGTCAAATTGGACTTTAAAGCGGGAAATGCGTTATAAAAAAAGGCCAAACAAATTGCATTGCAACTTGTACATGCTCATTCGAGGTGCATGTGTGCAAGTTTATGAGTTATTTTTAAAGCTTCCAGCTTGAAAGGGGAAATTAAACAAATTAAAGGAAATATTTTCAGTCTTTTTCTCTGGAATATTGAACTTATAACTGCTTTTTTGGTATAGAAAATATTTAAACAATTATTTTGTAAACTACTGCTTTCATAACTGTAAAAAAAATACAATATCCCAAATCATAGCTTCTTACAGTTTCAAAGCAAACGTTTTTTAACTCTGTATTAATGTTTTCGTAACAGAAACTTTAATTTCATATTATTTATTTTAAATACATTCAAAACGAAATCGATACCGATATATTTATCGATATCAGATTATCGATATACATAAAGATCCTTCATCGCTCAGTATGACCATCAACTGCTTCAGTATTTTAACAAATCCAGTATATCCCGCTTCAAAGTCTCCGGTCACACTCCGTGGAGAACCCGTGCAAAAGAATCGGGCGTTTTAAAAATTTAATTTGTAGCTAAATTAGGGCCCGCAATGCGCTCAGATCACCTGTGAAAAGCTCAGCTGGCTTAAGTCGTCGCTGGTGAACAGGTGCAGGGCAGCGCGGACTTCCGCCGATAAGGATTGCGGTCAGCGTTTCCGCCAGAGAAAAATCGATTGAGTGATAACAGGCAGGGCTTGCGCTTACGCGTTTTTTTTTAAGGCAGAAGCTCTGGTGGAATTGAGTCCGCGACATGAATTTGGACTTTGCGAAGGTGTGCGGCAAGCACATAGGCGTCTACGAGGCCTACTACAAACAGGTGAGCGCGTCGCGGGCGCGGCCTTGGGTAGCCCAGGAATGCCAGCGAAGCTCTGGAATCCGCCTCCGTTAACCACCACCACCAACACCCACCCCCTATTGATTTTTGCAGATTGACCCCAAAGGCACCGGGGCGATTGAGGCCATGACGGCGGCCAAGTTTCTCAAGAAGTCGGGCCTCAGCGACGTGGTCCTGAGCAGGATCTGGGACCTGTCCGATCCCAACGGCAAGGGCTTCCTGGACAAGCCGGGTTTCTTCGTGGCCCTTAAGCTGGTGTCGCTGTCGCAGGCGGGACAAGTGGCCAACATGAACAACATTTATGTGGAA
Source organism: Drosophila kikkawai (assembly GCF_030179895.1). Taxonomy (NCBI): domain Eukaryota; kingdom Metazoa; phylum Arthropoda; class Insecta; order Diptera; family Drosophilidae; genus Drosophila; species Drosophila kikkawai. The sequence continues at coordinate 10,271,599 of NC_091729.1, forward strand.
ACTGCCAATCCGCCGAAGGTGGTGAGTAATCAGCGATCGTCGCCTGCCCAAAATGGGTAACTAATCTGTTTTGTGTCACCTGACTCGCCGTCGCCAGGGTGAAATACCAAAAACGATGCCGTCGCGCATCCAGACGGTGCCGGTGTCCAGTGGCGGGGTGGCGAACGGCGACTGGTCCATCGGTGTGATCGATCGGCTCAAGTACGAGCAGCTCTTTGAGTCGCTGAACCCGCACAACGGCATGCTGCCGGGCAACAAGGTGAAGGGCGTGCTGATGGACTCCAAGCTGCCGATGAACATCCTGGGCACGATTTGGGATTTGGCCGATCAGGACAAGGACGGCAACCTGGACAAGCACGAGTTCATTGTGGCCATGCATCTCGTCTACCAGACACTGCAAAAGCGCACAGTTCCCAGCGTGCTGCCGCCCGAGTTAAGGAAGCCTGGTGGCTCGGGACCACCTCCGCCCAAGCCCGCCATGCCCCCACCACCGGCGGGGGCGGCCATGCCGCGTGCTCCAAGCGGCGAGGGATTCGGTGATGGTGGCTTCGTTGCCAATTTCCCCAAGGACATTGCCCCGCCGGCGGCCATTCCACCTCTGCCAGTGGCTGTGCCGCCTATGACGCGCATTCCCCCTGTGGGCGCTGTTAGCTCCCAGCCGCTGATCCAAACGGATCCGCTGATACCCATCGGAGCTCCGCCCTCCGTGACGGCCAACGCCGACTGGGTGGTCACACCGGCTGAACTGAAGCGCTTTGAGGACATCTTCCGACAGTCGGACCTCGACAAGGACGGTCTAGTCTCCGGGCTCGAGGTGAAGGACATTTTCATCAAGTCGGGTATACCACAGCGAAGCCTGGCGGATATCTGGTGAGGATTATGGCAATATGAGAGTGAACCCATAGTAATCATATAATATATTATTAACCATATAATTTCAGGGCTCTGTGCGACACCAATCAGTCGGGCAAGTTGACTGTGGAGCAGTTCGCCCTGGCCATGTGGTTCGTTGAGCGCAAGCAGCGCGGCGTTGATCCGCCGCATGTGCTCAACGCTAACATGGTGCCGCCTTCAATGCGCGCCGTTGTGTCCGGTGTGGACCTGCAGCCGCAGGAGGTGAAGCCCACGTACTCAAATCCGGAGCTGGAGATGATATCCAAGGAGATCGAGGAGCTGGCACGCGAACGGCGAGTCCTGGAGACCGAGATTGCCCAAAAAGAGGCGGATGTGCGCATCAAGAACGGCGAAGTGCGCAGTCTGCAGGTGGGTTGATTACCTCTTTTTTTTTATAAGGAAAAGTCAAACATCCTAATGACATATTTTCCTTATCCGAAACAGAGCGAACTGGACACTCTGACGGCCACGCTGAAGCAGCTGGAAAATCAGCGAGGAGAGGCCCAGAAGCGACTGGACGACCTTCAGGCTCAAGTAGTTATTTTGCATGAGAATCTGCGGGAATCTTTGCTTGCCTTGCCCTTGGGTTTTACCTTTTATTTATTTTACTTTACATTTTACAACTTTACAACTTTGGTTTCCTTTCTTTATCATGTTCCCCCAACCAACAAAACACTCTGTTAACAATTGGCTAAACCCATACTAAACTGGTGAATGCACTTACACTTACAATTACGAACCCATAAGGTTAGCCACAATACGGCCGTGCTGGCCAACGTAAGTCTTGACATATCGCGCACCAACGATCAGGTTTGTTTCAGTTCCTCATGATTTCTGTATATATTTTGCCTTGTGTTCCGTTCGCTCTCGTTCATGTGATATATTTTTATGTTGGCTTAAGTGTTGTGCGAAGCTTTGGCTCTTCTAAGCTCCCTGCTTATCCCGGAATACCCTCTCTTGCAGGTGACCAAGATACGCGACCAATGCCAGATGCAGGAGGAGACCATCAACGAGCAGGAGGGCGAGCTGAACGCCAAGCGCTCAGAGCTGCAGAAGCTCAAGGATGAGGAGACGTCGCTGCAAAAGGAGTACGACGACAACAACCGGGAGCTGTCCAAGTTGACCAAGCATTTGCAGAACACTCAGCTGCAGATCAGCTCGGTAAGATGCGCAGATCACTCTCTATTGGACACCTCTCTATTCATAACTATCCGCCCTCAAGGTTCGCTCGATGGTTACCCAGCTGATGGAGACGCAGCGCCAGATGACCGACGCCTTGCTCATCTGCCGGGCTGCCATGGAGAACCAGAACGCAGAGCTAGTGTCCGAGTACCAGCTGAAGATCGAGCCGGACTTTGACGAGGCCCGCAAGACGATGAACAAGGAGGTGGTTATGCCCACGGACGATCCCTTCGAGGAGAACAACAGCGGTGCGGCCAATCAGGCCACCAATGGCTTTGCCAGCGATCCCTTCTCTGGCCAGCAGCAGGCCAGCAAGCCGGTCATCTCCGCCGGCTTCGATGACAGCTTCAACATGAGCTCGGGCTTCGACAGTGGCTTCGATGCCTTCAATCAGAGCGGTGCCGGCACAGGATTTGGACAGACGCAGCGGGATCCCTTCGGTTCGGATGCCTTTGCCGCTAACAAGAGCAACGCCATCACCCCAGAGGTGGGTCAAGAACGAGGTCTTAATTAGAGATTATAAGTTAATCCGATTCCATATACACAGCCCGGTAAGGATGACTTCGGCAGCGATCCGTTTGCGGCACTGCATGCGCCCACTGGCCAGGGTCAGGTGCTTAGCCCCAACGCGCAAAAATCGGGTCCCCCGCCCAGACCGGAGTCCCCTAGTCCAGCATTGCCGCCAAAGAAGTCCAAGGTGCCGCCCCCGCGACCAGCGCCACCAAGAGCATCCCAGGTAATCGGAAGAGGGAGTACCAAACAAGGGAGAGTAAATTAACCGAATCTCTGTTACAGCCCACAAGCGGATTTGGCGGCAGCGGCGGAGGGTTCGCTGACTTTGAGGACTTTGACAATAAGGTGGGTACTTCACAATTCAGTGTCCGCTGGGATCGGTGGTAATGCATGCGCACCGGCACCCGGCACCCCCAAAATGTTGTTGTATAATCCCCGGTTTTACGTTTACGATTATCACTAACATTTCCTAAGTTTTTTTTCGTAGAAATAAACCACTTTTGAAAGCACCCTCTGTCAAGAGCGTAGATCTTGAGTACTTTTTGATTTCGATTTGTATGCCCTTTGGTTTTTACCCCTCGTAGTGGCTAGTGAGGCACCAGTGATCATATATTACCACCCACAACTCACCCAGCTTTCATATTCGTAGCTTATGGTAGCCCTTGCTTTTGGTGGCTGAAACTAACCGTCTCTCTCTCTCTGGTCTCTCATCTCTGCAATTCTCTATTTTCAGTGAACATCTTAAGATAACCCCATTCTATATACGATATAAATATATATACCAAGTACTAACACACATACTCAGTTAATGAATGGACTCCTCGTCCTCTAGCAGCATAACGAAACAAATCAATTTGAGCGTACAAAGCTACTCGCAGCAGCATCACATTGTATATCAGTCGCGGTGCATGGTATATATGTACTTACTAGAGGACGCAGCAGCATTATCTATCGTTCATGCCTAATTAGCTAAATGTACTAAATCAATTCAATCGAAACACTCAGCCAACTCGAGAAAAAGAAATCAATTTCAAGCGTTACGTATCGTGTTAAATAAATGTAGTCACAAATCGGAAGGATACCCCAGACCCAAACCCGAATCCCCGAGTTCCAATTCTAGTTCGATTCCAGACCCTTTGGGCAGTGTCAGTATTGTATTAACTTACTATTATTACTAGTTTGTTTCGTGGGGGCGAGAACTCTGCCAGGAATTTAATGCGAGTTGTTTGTTGTTTCTGCATATGCGAATACTAAAGTTTAAAGCAATTATACAGCCATACTATATATATAAAAATATATTACCTGCATTTTACACACACACCCATATGCATGAACTGCCGCTGGAGTTCGGACTGCCTTGCTGCCTGTCCACTACTATTTACCAAACAAACAAAGCCCATTAGCCGCCAGCTACGTAGCGTCATTAAGGCATTGCCCCAGTTAGGCCAGGAGCTCTCACGCAACTCCAACTATATCAAAGTACTTGTATGCATTAATATATTGTCAGATTGTCAGACCTTGATTACTACCACACCGAAACTAACAAGCTTCCCGTGCATTGATTTTACCGAGAATAACATATTCCGAGCATATAACATTAAACACATATATTATAGAGAGAACAAAGTTTTAGAGGGAAGCCTAACCGAAAACACAAAATGAATGTAACAAAAAAAAAAATCAACGTTTTGCATTATTAATAAAGAATATCTATGTTCGACATCATTCAACGTACCACCTGCGACTTGTCTGGGTATTGGTCTGGACACATCCCACATCCCTCATCCATAGGTGGCTGCTTGAACGCTTTAGTTGACCTCGGTTTTGTTTTCGGTTACCCCCCCTTTGGTTGTGTAATCTCTGATTCCCGTGCTTAATTTGATTCCGTTTTAATTTAATTTTGTTTCATTTCATTTCTATTCCCCAACAACGACACGACATGACGCACCCACACACAGCTTCACAACATTCCAAGCACCACCACCACGCCCCTGCCCGCGTTATCACCAGCTCCCCCGGTTCCCAACGCGATTCCATTCTCCTCTGGAGCGTCGCTGCTCGACAGCTTCTCGCTGTTTGACGATCCCGTTGCGAGGCGCAGCCAGGCTGCCAGCACGCCCACACCCACATCCACAGCCACCCTGCACCCATTACTCCCGTCATCATCATCCACGGCAGCTGCCTCAGCCTTAGCTGCGACCTCGGTATTAGCATCCGCATTAGCCCCAGCGGCAACGGCGGGATCGGGTGCCGTAGCGCCAGGTAGCACCACCACCGCCCCCAGCTCAAATAACCAGCATTTGTCGCGTTCCAATACTCCGCTGCAGAGCTCGGGTCTGAGCCAGAGCAGTACGGGATCGGCCCTGGGTTTGGGATCGAGCGTCTTCGATGCCTTTGGAGCGGCTAACAGCAGCAGCAGCAGCCAGCAGGCAGCCACTCCCAGCCTCATCACTGGGCCCACGGACTTTAAGGATGATCCCTTTAAGGACTACCGCTACGAGGATCCCTTCAGCATCAAGGATCCCTTTGCGGACGATGATGAGGGGGATCTAGAAGGCCCAGGCAAGGGAGCCAGTCAGAAGAAGAGCTTTGCCGAGGACTTTAGTTCAGAGGGTGAGTAGAAAGTTTGTTGATCATTGAATATAACCATCTGAAATGACCCCTAAACCCGCAGATGAAATGGGATCCACGACCAAGACGCTGAGTAATATAGCGAACAACAATAACAGCATTAAGCCCAAGGCCCACACGCCCCTTCAGAACGATCTGCTGGCGCAGTTCGATGCATTCAACCTGAATTCGAGTCCAGCGCCCTCGCACCACTCGAACACATCTTCGCATCACTCCAGCTCCAAGCCCCACCACCAGAAGTCCCAGACAGCGCTGGACGCATTCGCTGATTTCGATGACTTTGCAGCCACGGCAGGAACAGGAACAGGACTAGGATCCGGAACAGGAACGAAGAGCATAACCACTAGCAATACGAAACTCAACGATTCCTTCTTCGATGCATTTAATGACAACTTTGGTGGGAACCAGAACTCAACGGCGGCATCCATTGGAGCAACGACCAAGCCCAGCGATCAAAAGGCTGCCTTCAATGACAACTTCGACGATAACTTCAAGGTGGGCCATAGCCAGCTCGACAATCATAACTTTGCCAAGTTCGATGCCTTTGAGGCGCACAACTTCTCGAGTGACTTTGGCAACAGCTCCTTTGGCAAGGAGAAACAAAACGGCCACAGCAAGGCCAAGAAGGAGCCCAGCAAGGACAAGTTCGAGGCGGACTACTCAAAGCCAGAGAGCTTCGATGCCGATCTGGAGGAGGCGCTCAAGCGTAGCATGGTGGACAACTAGAAAGGATGAATGATGTGATGGATGGATCGATCCCCCGGGAAATCTCCGATGACGCGAGCAATGTTCACTCTCTCGCTCTCTATTCGCCCCACGATCCGATCTTGTATTAGTGTTTAGTGCTTCTTCGTTCTCGCTTCGATCAAAACTTATGGATAATCCAATACGATTACTTTTACTTTGTGCTCCTCTCTTCGTGCTCAAGGATCCAGGCGAATAGAGAGTTCCAACGGAGCCACTGCTACAATATATATACAGATATATTATATACTCGTAGAGCCTAATGAATATTATGATTTAACCTGTACCAAAACCCTATGAATAATAAACGAATGGAATAATAACATCCATCATCTTAGCGAGAGAGTTACAGAGAGAGCGCCACTCTCACCCATGGTGGAGTTAAATAAGGTGGTCCCAAAGCCCAAACTGTTCTCTTTTAAGTACGGTACTCCGCAACGCAGCTGATGGGAGCCACCTTGCTCAGTTGCATCATGCTCTCACCCACACCAGAGCCGCTCTGGTCATGTGTGCGTGCGGGCAATCCCAAACTAAAGCAAATGTCGCAGTACTCGGTTTCATTTCTGTTTGCGAGTTTGTGGCGAGCGGTCATAGAAAACTGTGAGTTCAGTGGGAGTGAGCTAACCTACTAGCATTAAGTGTGATTGTGTGCAATTCTCCACGGGATGCGCGAACTCAGCCAGCCTGCCAGCCCCCCCATTAGAACCGAACCCACACACAGGCGCACAAATTGCTGCATTGGCACTATAAAAACAATTTGCCGGCGCAAGAGAGGCGTGATCCAGTAGATTTTGTGTGTGCGTGTGTGTGTCTGTGAGCCGCTAATTACATTTATTTTGTAAACTTAATTTCCAAGTTGCGCGGCCTGTGTGGGGCATAGGGGACGGCGGAACGGTGACATGGGCGGCTCGTAAGGGGGCGAAGCAGACCACCCCCTTGCTGTTCCTTTTGGTCTGCGGTGTTTGCCATGTATTAAGTGGCCTCCTTCCTGATAAGCAGGCCAGTTATCGTGCCATAGATCCGTGGGTTATCTGATATTTTTTTCTGTGGGTGCAAGTGTCAGTGTCCGAGTTGGTTTTGCTTGGTGGTATACATACGTAGTCTGGCCCAGGGTGTGTACACGCGGTTAGTGCGGCTCGGGGATCGGGGATCGAATCGCGCTTGTTGACACACTGTTTGCGGCGAGGGTGGCTCTAGGAGTTACTGAAGTCAACAGGAAATGTTCACTTTTGTTATGCTGTAAACCTAACTGCTCCTAAAAGTCCACTCTAGACATTTTGCTGGGCAGTTTTTCAGGATCTTAATTCTATCTTTATATCTTTGAGGTTGACTATCCATAGTCGTAGCTAGGAAGTTGTCTTAAAAGATACATATACTTATAAGGCCTTTAATATAGTGTAAAAATAATGGCAAAGATTAAATCGGAAGTATTCATTGTTTCAGGAAATGGTGAAATACAAAGGGGAGTATAGTTATTTTCAAAGAACCACAAGATTAGCTTTTAAGGAAATTGATAGCAGAATCGTATGATTTGTCTGTACAAATAGGTTTATCCCACGACTATACCTTGAACCAGTTAAAATTTGGACTTTGACCTTATCCAGAACGCACTTTGGGTTAGTTTCTTAATAAGAAGTTCAAGTTTATCAATCGACATAATGATTACCCTATAAATGAAGATTAGCCTAAGCTGAAATTAGGAATGTAAGGCTTAGGTCAGTTGGTATATTTTAACTAAATTATACAACAATCCTATCAAAAACCAGGTTTTTTAACCTTTATAAGTTTTTCTTTTGTAGTTTCCAATCTTAGAAAGAAAAATGATCTTTTAAGAAAATAATCATTATATGCTAAGCCAAATTTAGCCTAAACAAAATCAGAAACGCATATTAACATAATGTTCTCCTCCAGATCCCGTGATTCATCCACCATGTCGAAGCCAGCTCTGTATTACGCCACCCTCAGTCCCCCATCCCGTGCCGTTTTGCTCACGGCCAAGGCGATCGGGCTCGACCTTGAACTGAGGTAGGTTCCCACACTGACTGACATCCCCCCATATCCACACACAACGTTCAACTTAACTCAATTAACAACTGTCTCCACACGTACCCAGGCCAATTAACCTGCTGAAGGGTGAGCATCTGACGCCGGAATTCCTCAAGCTGAACCCCCAGCACACGATCCCGACGCTGATCGATGGCGAGGCCACGATCATTGACTCGCACGCCATCTGCTCCTACCTGGTGGAGAAGTACGGCAAGGAGCAGCAGCAGCTCTACCCCAAGGACCTGGTGCAGCGCGCCAATGTGGATGCCCGTCTTCACCTGGACTCTGGCCACCTGTTCGCCCGCCTGCGCTTCCTGTACGAGCCGATTCTGTACAATGGATCCACGGATTGCTCGATTGACAAGATCGCCTACGTCCAGAAGTGCTGGGAGATCCTGGAGGGCTTCCTCAAGGACCAGCCTTACCTGTGCGGCAGCGAGCTGACCATCGCCGACTTCTGCGCCGTGGCTACCGTGACATCGGTGAACGAAGTGGCCATCATCGACGAGTTCAAGTTCCCCAAGCTGAATGCCTGGCTGAAGCGTCTCGCCGAGCTGCCGTACTACCAGGAGGTAAACGGCGAGGGCGCCGACGAGCTGAAGGCCATCTTCAAGGCCAAGCTGGCCGAGAATCGCGGCAAGTGAAGTGAGCAGAACAACAGTATCTCCTAACCCTATCCACACACACACATACACTCTATATGTTATCCACGAATAAAGAGCTCTAGTTTCGAAGTACGATTACAGGCGGTTATAGCGACTTTGATCGATCTTTTATTACGTGGACTTAACTTACATTTAGCAACAACATACTTAGAGGTAATGGAAACGGAAATCGCCTTGAGTGAGGACCGGGACCGAAACGCTAAAAGGCAGGGCGGTCGGAGAGGATCCCTCCCCGACCTCCAGCTGGAGCTGGAGACATACACGAACGCCGACGGCGAGGGTTATGTTCTACAACATAGGCTCGTCGAGAGTACATGTATTGGTGTAGGTAACTCGAACTGAAAGTACAATAATTGTCTACAAAAACTACAATATATAAGCGCCTCCTAGGCGGGATGGGGAATGAACGGGCACTTCAGTGGCGCTGCAGGCGTATAAAATATATATATGTATATGTATATATGTGGGTAAACAGGCTATCACGACCCAGGCTCATGCACACTCTCCCTCAAACACGCATCTTTCATTCACACTTGCACACAGCGCGCCCATAGTCCAGATTCTAATCGCGGCGCAGCAGGAATCTCTTGATGCTCTCCGGTAGCGGCAGCTTGGTGATAGTGTTCGCCGTAAAGTGCTCCAGGATGACGTTGCGGCAAGCGCTCTGCAGGGACAAAACTAGGGGAAGAAACGAATTCAAATGAGAAGGAGAAAGCAAAGCCAAGGCGTTGCCACTTACTGCCCTCCAGCTGGATGATTCTTATCTGTTTGGTGGTGCCGTACACATCAATGACGACGAACAGGGGCGACCTGTTGAGCGGAATGTCACGAGAGACGGGGCCATGATCGACCCCATTGATGATAAAGTGCAGCTCCCCCTTGGAGGCACTCTGCACCGTCGGCACGTAGATGATGCCGATGCGTGAGCCCCTGTCCGTGAGCAGGATGTCCGAGTCGTTGCCATTGCCCATCGAGGGGCGCAGCAGTCTCTTTGGTAGCAGGCCGCGTGGCGTTCGCACGTGCGTCGCATCGCCCAAAAGGTTTCCTTAACAAACAAGGATTAAGTACAGATCGGGATTCCCTGCAACTTTAAGAAGCTAACTTACTGTGTGGCTGGTCGACCGTCTCCGGCTCAATTATGTCGTTCGGCTCCTGGCGCTGGTTCATCTCGAACTTGGAGATCGGGTAGATCCAGCTGTTGCCCAGATTGGCCAAGTCGGGCAGCGCAAAGTGCGGCAGGCCCTCGCTGCTCGTGCGGATCACATTCGGGGTGAGTTCGGTGAGGCCCAGGCGCATGTGCCCCGACCAGCCGCGCTCGATCTTCTCGATCTCCACCAGGAAGATGTCGCCCGGCGCCAGCGGGCGCTCCGAGAAGGTCAACGCATCGGCGAAGCTGGCCCGGCGATAGGCGACGGTGGCATCGTCGCCCAGCTGTATGTTGGAGCCATGGTACGGATGAAAGCGGCTTAGCTGGCGCTTCCGGCTGCTCAGCGTGGCACCGCCGTCCCACAGCCCCAGGGGGTCAATATCCCGACCCAGATCGTCCTCCTGCTCAGCATCGGCGACGGCGTCTGGAGCTGGTACGCATTGGGCCGCCGCCGCCTGGTCTCTGTCCTCGGCGGCTTCCATTGATCTGGTGCTCGGGGCTCCGTTTGGACTTGATGGCTTGCGCCCGCACGTTGCTTATTTACGTTTTTCGCGTATTTTTATTTGTTTGTCAACTTTGTTGTTCCCGACCAGGGCTGGTAAACGGCGCAGGACACGGCAGTGTTGGCAAATGTCGCGAGTCGCGCAACGGCTGGTTCAGTGTTGGTCAGCGGTCGTGATGTAACACGCCAACAGCTGTTTGGGGCGACTTGTCTGGATATTACGAGGCGAGAGATGTGAGTGAAACAATGCCGGAATGTGACTTAAAACCGAGCCATTACTGATCTTTCGGGCTTCCAGATGCGAGTACCCAGTGCCCTGTTTGCCGCCCGTGGGCGAGCGCCGCAAAACGAGGCCGACGTGCCCTTCCAGGAGATTTTGCCGCTGCGCCTGAAAAACACAGTCAGCGGGAAGGCGGACTCCGGCAACGATGTGGCCTGCCTGCAGGAGATGGGCGTGCTCTTCGCCTGCCTGAAGGACAACGAGTTCGTGGAGAAGTACTGCCACAAGGAGATCAGCCAGTTCCAAAACTGCTTCAAGTGCTACATGGACCGCAAGTTTGAGGCCAAGAAGACGATAAACCAGGGCATCGTGCAGCCGGGCAACAACCTCAACTACAAGCAGCTGAACAAGTACATGCGCCGCTACCCCAATCCCCTCTAGCCTCTAGTCTAGTTGAGTCCATTGAGTCGTTTAATAATACACTAAATATTTACAAATCCCCTCGTGAAATCGTCTCTGTCGTCGCATCCTGCTCTTAGTAAACCACATCAGCGTCGCCCAAACCCGCCGAGGATTGGCTCACCGGCGAGGGCTGGCTCAGCACAAAGTTGGAGGACATGGCACGCAGGAACTGCGGATGGGCGTGAGAGTGCGAGTGCTGCTGCGCCTCGTACAGATCGGACAGGAGTGGCGACTTCTCGCGTACGCGACTCAAAAGGTCGGACATCTGGCGGGGCTTGGAGACGGCGGGCGACGGCAGGGCCAGATTGATGTGCAGCGGATAGCCGCCGTGCTCCCAGGTGTCGGCCAGAATCTGAAGGCTGCGATTCGCCTCCAAGACGCGGGCACGCTGGAAGTTGAGCCGTTCCTGCTGAAGCTCCGACCACTGGTCCTGCAATATGATCAATAAGTTTAACTACGGTTCTAGTCAGGCAGAAGATAGAGGCACTTACAAATCTGGTTCCCAGGCGACCGAAATACTTGATCTGCTCCTGAACGTTGAGCACCTGCTGCATGTACCAGTCCCGCGCCTTCTCCACGCCATCCAGTCCGAAGAGCAGCAGCTCTCGCTGCTCCTCCAGCTGCTTCATCCGCTTCAGCATGTTGTAGTCGATGCCGTGCTGGAGGGTGTGCCTTCGCGACTCCCTCCGCTTGCTACTGGACTTCTTGGGCAGGGCGGGCAGGGCTGCTAGGCTCCAATCGGTGGCCGAGGCAGAGGTGGACGAGGAGCCGCCATCTGCCGAGCCGCGATGCTCGAACTGCTCCCTCGTCTGCGGCAACTTCGGAAGCTTGCCGGCATCCGCCATCAGATTGAGCTGCCAGTTCTGGAGGGCATGGCGTATGTCCGCTTTGCCCAAAGCTGGTGGCGATGTTGTGGGCACCTGTCGCGGTGGCTTTGGCGGCGGTGCCGGCGAACTGTAGTCCATCTCCGACGAAAGGTTCACCTGGGAACGGGGCCGCATCTTGACCTCTCCCAAAGCCTGCTGCTGATTGCGGAGCAGACACAGCTTCAGCCCGGCGCAGAATCTTTCGAAGGAGAGCAGTCCACTGGTGGGAGTGACGCGACGCAGGGAATCCAGCACGCCACGCGGTAATCCCTTGGATCCGTCGTCTTGCCAGCCCTTCTCGATGTCCGTGTAGCGCACATAGCCGCTCTGCTTGTCATCGAGGATGTCGAAGAGCTTCTTCATGGAGAGCACAAACTGTTTGGGTAAGGCGTCCATGTCCAGGGATTGTGGCTGAGGCTGAGCCGTCAGGCTAGGATTACCTGCTCCACCTCCTCCTCCGCCATCGCTGAGGCTGAGGTTGAGCAGACTGGTGCTGGTGATATTCTGGCGGAGCATCTTGGTCTGCACAATGGAAAGTGGAGGTGGGATTATGGATGTTTGTCCCACGCTTGGTCCCAATGCATAACTGAATATTCATGGGAGCTCATTTGCATGGCAGAGTCCAAAATGGAATGTGTGTGAATTTGGCACGCTCGGTTTTAAGATAAAAGAGATCTTGAGAGAACCGAGAAGATGTGTCAAAACGAAAGACTCAGGCCACAAACTTCGACTGAGCCTGGGCTTCTTTTCGTCTAGAAATTCGATGGGTTTGTTATGGCTTTTACTTATTACCAGGTTTTGTTTATTAATCAATATTTAACGTTATCTTTAAATTGTTTGAACATTTTAACCCAGAAAAGAGTATTTATACAGCTTAGAAAAGGTTTAAGGTTTTAAGGTTTAACTACTAATGTCTGTCGATTTTTGTTTATTTTTATTATCAAATTACTCTAAAATCAACTCTTCTTACCGCAGAAAACCCCCAATTCTTAAAGATTTTGCTTTAGATTTAAAATGCATACCTGCTTCTAGACTTGTATTACCTTTATTTTGTTTATAAACAATCTCTATCCCCTTAAAACTTACCCAAGCTATGCGGAAATGTTACAACAACTCCTGAAATCCAATTTGAATCCAGTTCTTCCGAGCGGTTCTTTTGAGGCCGTTCGTCAAGGCTTCTGCGCCAGCTTTGCACCTATTTTGATGGCTTGTGCCGATGCCATCCAATCCAATCCAATCCGCTGTGTATGTAATGCAGCTTGGCTCGGTTCCCCGCCACACGAAACACCCAAACCCAACCAACTGGTTATATTGACTGCACACTAGAGCCGCCGCTCGTGTCTTCTGACTCTCGAGTCTCGGGTCTCGCACGCATGCGCAACTTGCGCGACTGGTTTCTGTGGCTTTTTCGGTGGATCTTTCAGCGCGCAACCCACACACAGATACACACGGGAGAGGTACGCCAGGAGGAGGCTCGCACTGGTACTCTGGCCTAGCCCAAATCCCAGCGAGAGAGTGGATAAAAGAGAGCAGACAAATTTTAGGGAGAAGTATTATGTTTATTAGTAGAAATTCAATGCGCTTGGCTTAATCAGTCGAAAGAGGGAGCTAATTGCCTAGGTTAATAATGTATCTGGTAGATGTATCTGTGTTGCAGGAACTGCAAACTCTACGCGATCCTGGGGGGCCGGGTTCCGCCCCGAAAGGATCACTAGAATGAGCATTTCATCTCAATAGTAGTAGGTATGTAACTAGGTGCTAGGATTTAAACTTATGCTAGGAATTCCGCTGATGCAGTTCGAGTAAAGCCTCACAAATCGGCCACCGACTTTCGGCGCACGTACTTGGCAAAGTAATCCGGACGCCAGCACTTGCAGGAGCCGGGAATGAGGAACCAGTCGTAGTACAGACGCACCTGGAAGCAGCCCAGCTCATCGTTACCATCGCAGTGGGCATCCGCGCCCGCCGACGATGCCGAGCCGCCCGAGGTGCCATCGGAGGCGGTGGCCACGCCGGCTCGCTTCTGCAGATACTGCTGGTAGGCCTGGAAGTCCTGCACCGAGGGCGTCTGCGTAGTGGTTGAGCTGGAGGGCACTGTGTCCTCGGCATTCGGATAGAAGATCTCCGCCACAAGCAGGCTGACCCAGCGCGGCGACGACAGGCAGCCACCGTCCAGGTAGTGACAGCGTGCCTGGATGCAGCGCGTCACCTCCACCGTCTGGGTAAAGTAGCCCTCGTAGGGTATCTGCACCACATAGCGCCAGGCTCCCTGATAATTCTTGGCAAAGACGGGCGTAGCGTACTCCACCTTGGCGGGACAGGGCGTGGGTGGACCCTCGTACCGAATGGGTCCCACTTCCTCACGACGCTCTGCCGTGGGCGTGGCTGGGGCAGAACCACCGGTGTCTCCTTGGATGGCCCTATACAGGGTGCAGAATCTGTCGAAGAAATATAGAGATTATTGAGCTGAGGGGACAGAAGTTTGAGGAATGCCTGTTTCCAGTTTTTGGATTTTTAATCGGCAAAGAAATATTAATATTCATGAGAAATTCTATGAAAAGTGAAATGGCCACCTAGTTTTCGTTCTTGCTGGGTTTTAAATTCTTTGTTTTCAGAGTTTTGTTGGCGTTATTAATGATTAATGGATGACCTCCTTAAAGGGGCCTTTCTAGCGGCAAATTAAGAGATGAATTCCACGGCTAATATCCGCATAAAAACCTTACAAGTTCTACAATCCCCTTGATTTTATATATTCGAAAGTCTCAACTTACACTCCACCGCCATCGCAGAACTTTCGTGGCTTCCGCTCCTCGGCGGCTCTGCGTTGCTGATGCTCCCGCTGATGATGCTGGTCCTCCTCGTCCAAGGCCGGATCAAAGTAGCTGTACTCGTTGACCTCTATGCCTTCGGGCTCACTACGTCGTACTCTCGTGGATCCTCCGGGCGGATACGGCCTATCGATATTGTTGCTATCCAGCTGCTCAACGGGCTCATCACGAATGATCTGAGTGACCTTGGGCAGAGTGTCATCGGCCTTGAGGACGGGCAGGGTCTTGGAGAGAAACTTCAGTGTCTGATTACGGATGAGTTCACTGCAGAAGGATGCTTTAGAGATATTTGGTTACCATTGAAGAAGCCCATATTACTTACAAGGGATAGGGCTCGCCAAGTACGTTTTGACCCAGCGGATTCTTGGGTATCTGACCCTTGTTAAGATCTCCGCAGATGTTATGGACGGACACCGCCGACTTCTTGCCGGCGGCCACGTCCTTGCAGTCGGCATTGACAAATGTGTAGGGTGGAAGCCTGACCTTGGGCGGCACTGCATTGGGGGACTCCACGAAGGCATAGTATCCCTCCGGTGGCTGCTCCTCGCCATAGTCCGACGCCGACTGTTGCTGCTGCTGCTGGGGCTGGGCTCTGGCCAACTGGGCCAACAGCAGAAAGCTGAGAATTTTCTACAAAGACAAGCGAGAAAAGATGGTCACGGTGCTGGTGTAATGTCTCGGACCTGCCGAGGGACTGGCCGCGCACATGAGTCAGATTAATTGCCCGCATGAATGGCCAGGCATTGTCCGGATTCCGGAGAAAGAAGCGATCTCTTTTGAACCCGCACAGCCCCAGACACTTTTGGTTGTTTTGTTGTTTGGCGAAAGCGCGAAAGTTTCCAAGTTTCTGTTTCTGTTGCTGTGAAGATAAACAAACGCAGCAACTGAAACCGAGTCGCCACTTTTGCATCTCTCTGCTCACTTGACCATTAATTGTTCGTCGGAACTTTCCCTGAAATTCTGGGCGAACGAAATCAAAAGTACCTCCCCAAGACAGAGCCGCCGCCGCGCACAGCTATTCAGGTCAAGTGGCGCAGCTTGGTGGGCGGATGCAGTGCGGCAGCCGAAGCTGAGGAATTTCTCTCTCTCTCTCTTTCGGGACTCGTGACATGGTTCACAGCGCAATTTGAATACGCCGCCGAATGAAATCCGAAATTGGGTCACTTGACGGAGCTCGTTCTTTTGTTTTTCCCCTTCTAATGGGACCCAAAAAACAAGTTTGCCCTGCTCCCAAAAACGGAGTGATCCCAATTTGCATAGGTAAATATTGTTAGCCCAATTGCAGATTGGAAACCTGGCCAACGACTGAGCTGAGCTGGGAGCTCGCTATTCTTGGCCAGAATAGAACTCGTTGCGTGCCACACACCACCGCAGCTAACGGGAAAGTTGCTCGGCACGGGAACGAGCGGAACGTTAGGCTGCTCCACAGTTAGCTTAATTCATTAGCATGCTCCAGAATCGTACGGAATCGGGTTCGGGTTCGGGTTCCCAGCCAGCTCTAGTGGGTAACGTAACGGTAGTAAAGAGTGGGCCGTGATCGCTTAGTCCGCCAATGTTAGCGCATTGCAAAACAAAAGACTTGGGCAACGAACTTGACTTGGAGTCGTCGGCACTTAGCACACCCGTAATGATGACATACCAGCACTAGGCGATAATCCATCTCCGCTCCTCTCCTCACGCACTCAGCACTCGGCACTTTTCTTCTAGGTTCTTCTTTGAGTCTTCGGCTCTTGGACTTGGCCTTCTTCCGTTCTCCTTTCGAACCGTTCGCAGTGATGGGCAATGGCAAGCGCAGAGAACCAGACGCGTCAAGTGCAGCAACTGAACTGAGACACCAACCGAATCGCTGCAGACGTTGAACCTCCGCGGAGGTCTGCTTTTAAGCCCCGGTCAACTGTTCAAGAGCGTGCAGAACGTCGGCGTTGAGAAAGTGGAAAGAAAGAAAGCTCTACCTTGAATTTTGCATAGCCCAAGAGAGAGTCAAGCTTGGAGATGGTCTTCCTGGTTCAAGGCATACTTTTGGGCGGTTAAAGCTAGAGTTGTAAGGGTGTAAAATTACAAGAAATCGTCGGAAGTAATGTAAAATTGAGTGGGTTATAAAATATTTCTAAGGGGAATTAGCCCCTTAAAAAAATCGAAAAACAGAGTTTGGAGTTTGCAATCGATCATAACTAAGCCAAATATTTTTATACTCTTGCAGGGTATTATAATTTTAGTCAGAAGTTTGCAACGCGGTGAAGGAGACCTTTCAGACTCTATAAAGTATATATTTTCTTGATCAGCATCAACAGCCGAGTCGATCTAGCCATGTCCGTCTGTCTGTCTGTCCGTCTGTCCGTCTGTCTGTTTCTACGCAAACTAGTCCCTCAGTTTTAAAGCTATCTGAATGAAACTTTGCATATAGTCTTCTATATACTCTCACTGCTATATATGTCGGAACGGGCCGGATCGGACGCCTATATCATATAGCTGCCATACAAATGTTCGATATATTTAAAAAAAAAAAATTATAACTTTGCTGTTTTTCAACATTTTTGCACCATTTTTCAGATATGGCCATTTTATATTATTTCAGAATTCAGACTTTCGATAAAAATTTTATGAAAATCGGACGACTATATGATATAGCTGCCATAGGAACGATCGAGAAATAAATAAGAAAACAAGAAAGGAAGCTAACTTCGACACGCCGAAGTTCGTATACTCTTGCAGATTGCAATTGGATTACTAAGAATCGAGCCATTCTGGTTAAATAATTAAAAATCACAAATAAAAGAAAATATATAACATTAATAAAATGCTGAAAACACACACAAAACAATTTGACAGTTACAGTTACATTCCTAGCTTTACATTTTCTCTACATCTACCGATCGCTTCTATGGCAGCTATATGACAGTTGTCCGATTTTCATAAAAGTGTACCAAAATTCTAAAAATAGTAGCAAAAACTTAGTCCCTTGTTCATTTTTGTTCAAAAAATTATATAAAAATTACAGGTAAGTATTAGAAAAACGAACTCAAAACCGCTTTCCGAATTGAATTTTATGCGTTTGGCTGAGTTATGATCATTGAAAATGAAATGAAAATGAGGTTTTTTTCCCAAAAATGATCAAAATAAATCGCACCAATTTTTCAAAAATATGAGAAAAATTGGGAAAAAATGAAATTGAAAAGAGCCATAAACGTAGTATGCAGTTTTGTTAAGCTTAGAAAAACTAACTCAGAACAGCTTTTCGAATTGAGTTTCATGCACTTTTGACTTAGTTATGATTTTTTGAATATTAGTATTTTTTCCCAAAAACTATCCTTTTTTAAATATAATTGCAGGAAGCTGCCAGGAACTCAAAGCGGATGCCGATGGCGAGACAGAGAGCGTTGGCAAGGAGGATCAGGACGAGGAGGAGCAGAAGCGGACCAGGTGCTGGGGCAGCACGACAAGGGTGCCACCAAGACCGAGCCGAAACCACTGGAAACGACCTCCGACATTTCCACATACCTCACCTTTTCTTCTTTTATTTATTTAAAGCTGAAGTAAATAAAAAACCTTTAAAACTTTGATATTTTTGACTTATGAGGAGGATGCGGTTTTTTTTTTTGGGTGGGATAATTTAAACAGGCTCAATAGAAGGGCATTCTTGCGGTGGACAATGGAAAAAACATCAAATATTGCAAAATTGCTAGATCAGCATCACTGGCAGTTAGTGAGAAATAAATGCAAAAAATTCAAAATAGCTAGATGAGCTCACTGACAGTTAGTAAGATGCCATTTTGTCCCAATAATGCAAAATAGCTAGATAAGCATCACTGGCAATTAGTGAGATGCCATTTTGTCCCAATAATGCAAAATAGCTAGATAAGCATCACTGGCAGTTAGTAAGATGCCATTTTGTCCCATTAATGCAAAATAGCTAGATGAGCATCACTGGCAGTTAGTGAGATTCCATTTTGTCCCAATAATGCAAAATAGCTAGTTGAGCATCACTGGCAGCTAGAGATGCATTTTGTCCCAATAGAGCATCACTGATGCAGATGAGCATCACTGATGCAGATGAGCATCACTGATGCAGATGAGCATCACTGATGCAGATCAGCATCACTGATGCAGATGAGCATCACTGATGCAGATGAGCATCACTGATGCAGATGAGCATCACTGATGCAGATGAGCATCACTGATGCAGATGAGCATCACTGGTGCAGATGAGCATCACTGATGCACATGAGCATCACTGATGCAGATGAGCATCACTGGTGCAGATGAGCATCACTGATGCAGCTGAGCATCACTGATGCAAGTGAGCAAAACTTTTCAATCAAATTGGCCGCTTTCCAAACTGGGGTAACAGGCGAACAGAAACCAGCAGCAAGCAACTGAAAACTGGTATAAACTGTTATAAAAACATTAGGGAAAAATTATAATTGGTATAAACTGTTATATTTCATTTTATGCATTTATACTTATTTGTTGCTGACAACAACAGCTTATGGCAACAACAACCTTTTTACAACAACATCCCTACAGCAGCCCATCCAAATTTCCGAACATTTCCAAGCAAATTGCCCGTTTCCCAAACTGGGGTAACAGGCGAACAGAAATCAGCAGTAAGCAACTGAAAACTGGTATAAACTGTTATAAAATGTCCAAGTTCCAAACCATTAAGGAGCCGGCGCAGGTTAGCGGAGACTCAAACCTTTTGAATCCAAATTTATGTTTTATTTTACAACTGCACCTGGGCACACTGAAACTGATCTTCGTTAAATTCAAATTCAAATTTGGCAGTTAAATTCAAATTCAAATTTGGCAGTTAAAATATTTAAAAAAATTTGTTTAATTCTAAAAAAATTCTTAAATAAATATAAAAAATCTAAAAAATGTTTAAAATTCAGAAAAAAAATTTAAAATTCAGAAAAATTTTAAAAATTTAAAACAATTTTTTAAAAATGTAGAAGAATTGTAAAACATCTGAAAAAAATGTTTAAAATTCAGAAAACGAATTTTAAAATTTAGATTTTGCTTTCTAAATAATTAGATTTTTCCCCAAACGATCCCAAATAAATGCCGCCTTCACAAAAAAATTGCACCATCTTTTATTGATTCATATTTGTGTGTTCCATCAATAACATTTACATATTTAAATTGCATTTATAAATATTTTAATTATTTACGCCTGCTGCAGGAGCCGAGATCCGATCACCGTCCTCCACTGCTGTCGGGTTGAGATCTGTCATCCCAGCTGCTCGCTCCTCCAGCTTCACCTCTGCCGATCAGGTGATCATTACAACAATTACAATGAACTTGATGAACTTGTGTTTCCCAGATCCCTGCGCACGCTCTCGTTTTCGCTATTGGAGTGCTGTAAATATAAGAAATAAAGCTATGGAAAATTAAATTAAATTATAGTTAAGTTTTTAAGAAAATCAAAATGCAGAACAGCTTTCCGAATTGAAATTCATGCGTTTTTGGCTGAGTTATAAATTTTCAAAAATGTTTATTTCCCCCCAAAATTATCACAATAAATGGCACCAATTTTTTTCTTCCAATTTTTCTTTAAAAATTCTTAAAAAATTTTGCGTAAATATTAAGGCAAAACGGAGTATGCAGTTTTATTGTTATTATCTTATAGCTGCCATAGGAACGATCGGTAAATTTATAGAAAACAAGAAAGATAGCTAACTTTGGCCAGCCAAAGTTTGTATACCCTTGCAGGTAACAATTAAAATATATCATAGCTAAGCCAAAAATGCATTAATTTCGATTCGGAAAGCAGTTTTGTGTTAGTTTTTATTAATTTAAAAAAACTGCATGCCAAATTTAAAATTTTAAGAAATCAAAATTTTTGGCCATTTTTGCTAATTTTAATGATCAAATAACCCTTATCAAATTTTGCAAAAATGGCCAAAAAATCGATTTCTTCCTGACATATCTAGAAAGATTCCTCTGTTGATGCTGATCAAGAATATATATACTTTATAGGGTCGGAAACGTCTCCTTCACTGCGTTGCAAACTTCTGACTGAAATTATAATACCCTGCAAGGGTATAAAAATTATAACTTCGTTGTTTTTCAACGTAAGTTTATCTACTCTCAGATATAAGCTTTTTTTATTATTCTAGAACTTTGGTATAAATTTTATAAAAATCGGACGACTATATCATATAGCTGCCATAGAAGCGATCGGTAAATGTATAAAATATGTAAAGCTGGGAATGTAAAACTGTAACTGTTAAACTGTAAACATAATAAGTATAGGTAAAATTTAATGAAACTCTGTTTTGTGAGTGTTTTCAGCATTTAAATCTATAATATAAACATCGAAACCAATCTGCAAGGGTATACAAACTTCGGAGTGCCGAAGTTAGCTTCCTTTCTTGTTTAGTTCGAAAACCGTTTTCGGTGTTTTTATGAGGAAAATAAATATTATTATCTGTCTTTCCTATATGACCCCATATATACTGCTTTCTTGCCCATTAGTTTATATTCTTACCAATTTAAAAATCATTTTTCATATCCAACAACTTCACGTTTATTTACGAATACACTGTGAACATTTTACACCGTAATAAAGTTCTTTCTCTCTGCAGAAAACAATGTCGTAGAGTCTTTATCAATATAATGTGTTTTGGTGTAATGCTTTCTTCTACATGTAGAATACATTATTTATAAAGTAATATATATATATATGGTGTGTATATCTTTTTGTTTGTATATATAGATCCGCATTATAAACGCACCCACAAAACGCAGCCAGACATCGAGTCGAAAGAAGTTCTCATCTGCAGTTGTGCCAGAATTGTATATGTGGTTGTGAAAAAATGACACGGTTTTAGCAAATAGATTAAATATATATATATAAACAAATCAAGTAATTAAAGAGAATATACATAGGATCTAGGTTTTAGGTCTATAACTATACGCATAGATTGTAGTCTGAAACTTGGTTTCGTGTACAAAAAACTAAACTTAGTATGCCAAGCACTTCATCGTTACGTCAGAGATGGTTTTGAGAACTATACAAGAGGGGGTAGAGTCGTGTGGAAAAGGGGGGAACTAAATCAAATAAAATTGTACTTATTCTTCACTGTTTTGGCGCAATAAATATCAAAGCAATGTGTCCATGTATTCGTTAGGGGAAATAAAGAAAACGCATCCTCGTCGAATAAATAATCCTAGGGCTTACGGCTACGGTAACGGGCTCCTTCTGCCTTGCTACTCAAGTTTCCTTTCAACTTTTCAAACTTAATGCAATATTGCAACTATCGTATATATGAGTACATATCTTAAAAGTAAACAGAGTTGTATAACATCTTCTTCTTCGCGAAATATCATATAAAGTAAACTTTAGGCTTATAGCTATATAGTGCGTTTGTGTATGTTCTGTTTCGGTATCGTTTTCCGTCCATGCTCCGTTCCCTGGATCATAATATCGCATCTAATTCTTGGGTGAAACAGTGATGAGTTTGTGTGGCGTCACCGGAGAGATCTTTAACATAAGTTGCTTCAATTAATGCGAATTCGTTCACTCGGTAGTAATTCTTGAACTTACCCATAGGGACCTGCCCATGTATGAATCATCGTCGTCTTCTATGAGTCCCGCGGGATGACGGTGGCCCTGCTGGTCAATCAGCAGCAGCGTGTCCTTGCTGCACGTGTTCGCCGTCTTGCGCAGCAGCGACGACAGCGTCTCCGTGTAGTTGGAGCTCGTGGAGAAGGAATGTCGCAGACTTAGCTGCTGCTGGTGGTGCGTGGCATTCTCCACCGCCGATACGCTGCTCCTAGATCCCTGCCAGTTGTGATTCTGCAACACCTGCCGCGACAACTGCAGGCTGGAGGACAGCTGCGGTGCATTGCCGTTGCCATTGAACATGGCCGAGGGTGTGCTCATGTGGCCGTTGAACTTATTTTGCAGGGTGGAGGCCGCCGTCACCGAGGTGCTTAGCGATCTCGGCGAGGAGCGCGACGAGAGCGAGCTCTGGGAGGAGGAAGAGCTCGACGAGGAGCTTACATGGCCATTGGTCTTGGCCTCGGAGGTTAGTTCGCTTTCAGCGGGGGCTTCGGATAATTTGACTTCTTTTGGCTCGGGTTCCTCTTTCTTCTTGTCCTCCTCCTCCACCAAATCGGCGCAATCTTCGTCCATGGCAAATATGGGAGTGACTTCTTCTACGGCCAGCGCTTGAAGCTCATCCTTCGCTGCTGCTGCTGGGACTGCCTCAGTCTTGCTGGTCTCGCTTAAGCTGGTATCCACATCGGCATCGGCAAAAGCGATCTCTTCAATGTTGAGCTTATGGACAACCTCCACAGGCTTCTCCTGGGCAGCAGTCGTTGGCTCTTCAACAACTAAAACGAAACCAAGGCATTGGGTTAAAATGTGTCCACTTAAATACAATTTTAGATCCCCTTACCTTCATCTCTTTCCTTGCAGATCTTGGGTATATCCACCGGCTTGGATTGAGCCTTCTCAGCTGACGTTTCGGTGACCTCACTGGAGCCCTCCAGCTTCACCGGCTCCTTCTCCTTGCCAGAAGTGGAGGAGGCCGATGACGAGGGAGCTGGGGCTATGCGCGACACCCAGTGATCACCGGAATTCGAGCTGGAGCCGGAACACTCGCCGGCGTCCACACTGCGACGCTGATAGAAGAGCATGTAGGCCTCGTTGTTGATGATGTCCTGCTCGATGGCGTCCTCGGGCACCTTGCTCACCCGCGTGTCATCGAATTTGTACCACTGGCGGTCGTAGGGATTCTTGCAGGCGGCCGTGTAGTGGCCTGTCTCCAGCGTATCGCCCTGGTGGTAGCACACGGCGTAAAGATCGTAGCGCGTGTCCTTCGGATCGCAGCGCGAGTTCAGAGTGGAGGATCGCGAGTCGCCGGAGCGGCCACGCTTCCAGGGATTTGAGCCCAGGCCAAGGCCCAGTCCCGCTCCAATACCCAGCGAGCTGCTGGCGCTTTCATGGACGCCGCGGGCCAGATGCGGCGACATGTCGAAGGCGGTGAGCGGAAACTTGACCATGGTGGTCAGCTTGGCCGCCTGGGGACCTTTGGCCTGGTGCTGGCGGAAACGCTTGAAGTGCACCACCAGGATATCCGGCAGCGACCACAGACCCAGTGTCTTCACCACGGGCAAGTACTGCTGGCAATGCGGGCAACGCCAGGCGTCCTCGGCGCTCAGCGTCTCCGCCTTGGTGTAGTGCTCCAGGCACTGCTCCAGAGTCAGCGAGGCAGTGTCGCTTGGTTTGCTGGCACTTAGCCTTGCCACGCTTTCGTGCTCTACAACGGCCTCCTCCACGTCCTGCTGCTTGCTAAGGAAGTGCTCCTCGGGCGAGCTCCACTCCAGCAGCAGCTTGATGTGTTGCGGCCCCGCCTCCGAGGAGAGCACGGACAGCGCCATGTCAATCATTTCGGTGAGCAGCGGATGCTCCACCTGCTCCAAATAGGTGTCCGGATCGGCAGAGGGATCCTGCAGGCGTATCCGGAACATCTCAGCCAGCGGCGTGGCGTAGGAGAAGACCTCTGGCTTGAGCAGCGGCGCCATTTCGCGTAGCATCCGCTTCTGCAGGTCCTGGTAGGAGCAATCTCGCGGCGCCTTCATGCTGAACGGAGCTCCAAAGCGCGTGATATCCTTGCCGTCCTTCGCTCGGTAAACGTTGGCCACTAAGAGGAGCAGGTCCGCCTGCGACTGAGCTGCGGCTGGGGCAGGGGCAACTGCCGCTACGGGAGCCGGTTTATCCGACGTCTCGGCCGGAGTAGAGGACTTGGAAGCCGGCGTCGCCTCCGGCACCTCGATGCAGTAGATGGTCTCAATGCTGGCCAGTGTCTCCACCGGCTGTGTGTCGTAGAAGACGCGCGTAAATCCCTCGGCATTCAGATCCACCAGCACCATGCGAGCTCCATCGATGCCCGTGTCCGTCTGCAGCTGCTCCCTCAGGGCCACAATCGGCGATCCAGCTGGAACTCGCAGACCCATCCGCACCTGGCGCGGCACTTGCTTCATGTAGACCACAGTGACGAAGATCGTCTGCTGCGTGAGCTGCGGCAGCTGCACGGAAATGCAGTGGAAGGGATCGAAGGTGTTGGACTGTTTCTCGCAGCGCGGGCAGGTGAGCGAGGAGCGAAACTGGGCCTGGAACACGGCCTGGACGAAGCTGTTGTTGCACCGAATGTGATTGGCCAGCGTCTCGGCGGCGATTACCTCGTCCGAGCGTCCGTACGAGTTCTGCGCAGAACAAGGAAGAGAATGCGTTAGGCGCGATCTTGGTATCCAACTTGGTATGGTTCCCACCTTGAGGCTCTTGTAGCGCCGCTTGCTGGCCGTGTTGAGGTCTTCGTGCACCTTGTCTAGCAGCCAGAAGAGGAACTCCTGGGCGTCGTGCTGCGTGGAGCTGCGGAACTGCGTGCCATATCGATCCACCACGGCCTTGAAGCTGGTGCTGTGGTCGCTCTCGTTCTTGCAGGTCCAGAGAGCCTTCAACACGTTGGCCAGCTGCTCGGTAAGCTCACCCTTGGTGCCGAATTTGCGCGAGTTGATCTTGTTGCGTCGCTTGAGGTCAGCCTGAAGGACGGAGAGAGAGGGAAAGATCAGAGATTAGTGGCAAGTCTTTCTGGATGGCAAGTGATCTTTGTACCTTGTACTGGTCTAGGACAAAGTACTCGGCCAGGATGTCCGTGTGGCTGAGGCACTGCAGCACCGCGTTCATGAAGCACGTATTGCCATGGTTCTTCAGTCCCATCACACCGGGCGTCTGGTCTGGCGGCCACTGATAGCCGCCAATTGGCGGTACTCGCTCCCCGCTGCCGGCTGCTCCTCCATTCGCTGAAGATCCCTGACCATGTTTGTTCGCCTGCGGGGAGTGGAAAACAGAGAACTATGTTAGTCGGAGTACAAATTGGCTGCTCAAGAAACTCGTTTCCAGATCACACCGGAGTGCAGTGGAGTGGAGTGGTCGGGCGGCCAATTGGGTTTCAATTTCGTTGCCAATTAAAAATGGTTTAGCGCAGCTCGCCGACATCAATTTGCGATAAATGAAGAAATGAATTTAGAAAACAAGCTGCAAAAAAGAAAGGCCTGTCTGTCTGTCGAACAACAAAATACTCTTTTCATAAAATGTAAATAATAATCGTTTAGCGGATATTTATGATATGCAGATGAGTCAAAGATTTCCGCGAAATTCGCTCGAGATATATATTTAATGAACCAATTAGGAGTACACGTAGTCTATGGCGAGGGGTCTAAGGAGATGGGTAAACCTGGACGGGGTGTGCTTGGGTTCAATCGTCTGGAAAATTTCGGTGTTAATCACCAAAGAAATCGAAATTGGTTTAATCGGGATGTTGGAGGAGGTGTGTCTTCCTAATGGAATTCCTCTGCTCAACGAAAATTTTCCATAAAACAAAATAAAAGCAAAGCAAAGAAATAATAATAAAAATACAATACAGCTCTAAATGGGGTGTTCGCCTGGCTGCGGTGATTCCCCCAGTGCAATCTCTTGGCCTTTGTGCAACTGGAGCGGCGTCCAAATATGAATTTACGATATTATAAACACGCTCTGGAAACACACGAGTGCCTTTAACGGGCTCCGCGTTGCGTTCAGCAATGAAATTTTGTGGATTATGAAATTGGCAGCCGCGAAACCGCCTATGGAGGTCACTCTTGGCGGTTGCAGGGCGGTCAATGCTAAGTGGGCTTATGTACATATTTCCCGATTTCCCTAGGAAATGCAGCAAGAAAATATGGTGACGAAAGCGGACAAAAGATGAGTAAGCCTGAGGCAAAAAGGTAACGTCATCGTTCGCGCGAATCGATGCCAGCTGAGAGATATACGATATACGAGTGTGTTGTACCAAAAAAAAAAAAACAAGAAAAAATATCAAACAAAAAGCCAGCAAATAATGGATTCAATAGAGCCAACAACAACTAAAAAAAGTGGGCAAAACAAGCGACCGAAAGAAGCGCAAATCGAACACAAAAGCCGGTTTTTTGAAAGCGAAAACCCACGCAAGATAGGAAACAAAAAGCTAAATAACTGGCAAAGAAATCAGCAACGGCCAATGGTAAATTGGCCAAAAGGGAAATAAATCTCTGTGTGGGCAGGGCAGGGCTGGTGGTGGTGATGATCATAACACAACCAGGAGGCTAGGCTCTAGCCCACTGATTAGATTTCGGGTACCTCTTTTCTGCGCCAGCATCCGGTGTAAAATGGCACGATATCTATGAAGGCGATGCGGTTCGCGGGCGAGTTGTGCTCCTCCGACTAAGATACAGATGCGGCAGTCCGGATAAAGGAGGAGAGAGAGAGAGAAAGAGGAGTGTTCAGTTAGCTGGGGGTTCGTCTCCAGGTGACAGTTAGCACAGATATTCAAGCTGCCACATCACGGTGCAGCACAAAAGTTCCCAAGACATTAGCCGGGATTTCGTTGTCTCATTCGCTTAAGCTTAGTGACACCATCCATGACAAACCCAACCAAACCCATTCCCATTCCCCTAGCCAGACTCTTTGTTGTTGTTTCAGAACCCGAGGAGACGTCGTCTTTGGGTAATTGTTGCTTTTGTTGGCCAGCAAATTGACATTGAACTGACGTTGACTGCATCGAACAAATGCCATTTGTATTGTGTTCTCCCTCCGGTTGGGGGAGTGAGTGGACCATATTGAATGGCGGCCAAGTGCCTGCTCTCGAGTGGTCTCCCCTCTTGGACAATAGAAAGATGCCCTGCAAAGGGCACGAACTTGGCTCTCCTCCGCTCTCTTTAGGAAGACTTAAGTTTAAAGCCCTAACCTTGGTTCGCCAAAAAGCTGATTTACTTAATAATTAAGAGGCGCCGCCGCGCTAAGCTAAAAGGGTTCCGAATTTAAGCAGCTCAGCTCATTAGAGGCAAACCCAATTAAAATGGGCCCGACCATGATGTAAGCTGAGCCAAAGCCGCGGATTAAAATGGCAAAAAAAAAAAAAAGAAAGAGTAGGGAGGTATAGGCAGAGGGTTCCAGGTTCCACGGGCAAAGCCTCAATGAATAAATTGAGTGGAATTTCTGAACCAACGCATGTCCAGATCTAGCTGCTATCCATATATATATGTATGTATATGGTATATATATCAGCGCTGACCTAATCGCGGTGGTCAGGCCGCTATGCGAAGCATTTCTCACACAGCTGGAGACGACGGAGCAGACTTCGAGACGTTGCGCATACGCCGCGTTCGCCAGCCTTTCATTCCATTTTTACATACATTTTCCCCAGGCTTTCGGCTGGTTAATTGAGCCAGAAATACGGAGAGGCATAGAATACTTGGGCCACTTGTCTCAATTTGCGCCGGCAATTTTATCATCATCGTCATTATTATTTATAAATTTAAGCAAATTTCTCCGCCTTTTGTTTGTATACGTTTTGCGGGCGGCGGGAGTCGAGTGGCCAAGTGGCCCCAAATGTTTTTCTTTATGTATCAAGTGTCGCCTCCTCGTGCACTGCCCCACGTTCAATGGGTGTCGGCTAGCAGCTAGTCCATCCCCCAAGGCTTTGTTTACATTAACGTATTCCGCTTAACTTGATGTATCGAATTATTATGCCCGCTTCTCGAATTCTTGCTGCCTTTTTGTGTGTATGTGTGTGTGTTTTTTGTTCATTTTTTTTCGTTTTTCGTTTCAGGCGGCAGCAAAAATTCCATTGCGCCGTGTGTTTATGCGGCCAGAGCTCTTGTGATAAGCCCAGCGGACCAGATAACTTATAAATACAATACTGCACTGCACTCCAGGTATTTGCTTTTGTCTTTTTACGTAATAACAAGCACTGGATGCAGATACCTACTATATATTTCTGTATCTATAACTCGTTGCTGTTACGCTTACGTTTTATTAAATAATTGTAAATAATTGAAGATAATTGCTGCCCCACGAGGCTGTTATTACCGCCGAGAGATCTTGGTCAGGGCATGAATGAAATTGGTCCGGAGAGTGGGATCGAGATCGAGTCCGGAATTGAGAGCGATCTGAAAGCCATTGTGGAACCAACCGAGAGTTCTCCTACCGGTTGGACGGCATTTTATTAATGGGCCAATCGAGCAGACTATTATTAGAGCTCCTCTATATATATGCGTATATGATTCGCATTATCGCCACCCATTCGTCAATCGTGAAATCGCATTCGATTCTCAGACTTTAAACGCTGCCAACAATGAGTTCGACCCGCCGCCAAACGATCACGTGACACCTATGATCGCGTCACCAGTATTATCTTTGATTCCAGTTCGCGCTGAGATTTATGAGCTCCAAGGCTGGGATTGCGGATTTCTGCCAGAGAGCGAGATATGAACTTGAAATGGCGCTTGGGCAAACATCTGGCTAGCTGGCTTTATGGTTTCTACGAGCCCCGTCCAGACGCAATCGCTTTATTGCCGCCTTTAACCACCTCCCAGCAAACTAATTAGATCTATTGTGTTATGCAATTGCCGCCAAGTGACTCTCGCACGCGGTTAGCACCTTGCAGGGCGTTGTCACGCCCATTTCTGAAAAAGGGGCGCGATTACGTGGCGAACGCGAGCTCTGTCAAGGTTGCGCCCACAATGGGCTTCTAATCAGGCCACCTTGCGATACGAGTCGCCGTCGTTGTCGTCGCCGCTTATCAGATACACAAGTGCTATCTACATATACAGTGCGTGGCGTAAGTGCAACACCTCTGGGGGGCACTCTCCAGATACGAGTAATTAATAACAAATAGAACCCTTCCCGATGAGCGAGTGCGCCAGTCACTTGTAGTGATAGCTGCTGGCATTTAGCTCTCATTCATGACAATATTTAATGGCCCTCATTCAGCTGGGGTGTCGTGATCACTTAATGATTAAATTAACTACGTAACCGAGTTATTGTTTTTAGCAAAACTGGACTCTAGCGATGATTCATTTGGAGCGACTTTTACGTGCTATTAATCCGATGATTGAGAATTTTAGTCGAACCCATATTTCAGGTTTTAGACTTGATTTATCTGCTCACTCTTACACTGCTGGTCGGCACTGTTCGCCCCTATGGATTCTGTCAACTTTAACTGATATGTGACGTTCGGCTTGGACTGGGTATTTTTGCCAGGTCTCTAGGCCCACGCTTTTCTGCCAAGGGCAAAACGCTTGACAGCAGACGCGACCAGCGATTAATTTGTACTTTTCACTTGGAAATTTTGTCACATTGTATGTGTAATCATGAGAAGGTACAGATAAAGAAATTTATTTGAATGTTTGGCAGGCTTTTAATAAGTATTAATGTTGAGTTTGTGTAATCTAAATGAAAGTTGACCTTGTGGCATTAATTAAAAGTATTTGTGGAATATGTGTTATGGTGTAAATGTATTCTGCGGTATTTCATTTACTTAAATTAACATTCAGCTTTGAATTTAAAAGGGGCAAGTACAGTTGAATGAAATGTTGAAATGTTATATTTAAATCTAAATTAATTTTTAGAAGGAAAGAGAAAATATATTTTATATTTAAGAATGGAATATACGTTTTTGCCGACCTTCGTATTCTTAATTTCTAATTTCTTCTATATAATAAATTCCTTTTCATTTATTCTAACATAAAAGTTAAGTTAGTTTTCCTTTGAATTAGAAACCCATTAGTTTTTCGTTCTGTGTATCATATAGTATAGTAACTGTATGGGTGCAAGGGGTGGCCCCTGTGGACTACTGGTCTTCTTGATGACGGTTTTTGGACTCTTTATGCGACTTTATGGCCATATATCATGGCGATGGGGCGACCTGAGAAGCGCGTAATTAACTCTGAATGACGTGGTTCTTTTTTCGTAGCTGTCTGGAAACACAGAGATATACATATAAACTAACTAAACAAGAAACAAAAAAGAGTAACGGCCAATTAGACAGCCTAAGCGCTGAAAACATAATTTTTCACTCCCCCCAAAAAAAAAAGAACGGAATACAATACAATGTACCGGCATGGCGTGGGGCGGCCCCCTTGAAACCGAAATGTTAATTTCAAAATGATTGTTTATGAAAATAAACGTGCCGTCGCCGCGCCGGGCCATGGAAGTACGAAAATAAATGCAAAGGCTAAAAATTCTGAAAAACATTTTTTCAATTAGTTTGATCTCAATTGATTTTACCTTGAAAGCGAATTGAGCGAAAGAGGGAGAGCAATACAGAGCGAGAGAGATAGGAGGCAGTGGCGAGTGCAAAACGTGCGAGGCAATCCCAGCGAAAAAGGCAACAACAATAGGTAGCCATAGTATTCGCAATAGAAATAACAACAATTCGCACCGTTGTACAACAGCAAAAGTTACGTGTGAGCTGCTGCTGCTGCTGCTACAACTACAACTACTGGGGCGGAAATACAAAATGCAAAAAAAAAAAGAAAACAACCAAATCGCGAATACAAGCAGCCCCCTTGGAAAGCCACCCCTCTTCGTGCACTTGAAATATCATAGAAAATCAGCAAACAGAAGCGAATAAACAGTGACGGAGGTGGAGGTGTTATTTGTGCAAGGAAGGACGGGGGGTTTCTGGAGGAGGGAACTGCAAGCACACGCTGTTACGTACTAATCTAGGCATCAACAAGTGCAACAAAAACAACAACTAGAACAGCAGTGACGGCAAACTAGAGAGCAACAACATGAACCACAATTTAGAGGGCGGCTAAAAAGCTAAAGCTTACGGAAATAGACAAAACTGAATATGATTGCACAGGGAGAAAGGTATATATAAACAGCTGTTTTTGGAACCCTTGGAGATCTATGTATTTGTTTTAATTGAAGTTCGAGCACGGTTGGGCACTGTACGTTCAAGGTAAGAGCTACACTGAAAGAATTACATCTTAAATAATGAGTCAATGGAAATATGAACGAAATTCTTCAGTTAGGCTTCTTCGTTTATAAAAATCATATAGGTACGTTTTAAGTTGGTTATAAAATTTATATATAATGCATAATGATTACGAATTATTATTATTTTTTTTTTTGGATTTTCTAAATACAAGAAAATTTATTTATAATTAGTAACAATTCCACAATTCTACTACTTATTTTAAATTTTATTTACCATAAGAAAAATAATGCAATTAATTAAATAATTATTACTTTATGACTAATATTAATTTATTACTATTTATTTTAGATTTGAAAGAAAATTTGTTTACAATAGAAATAAGAAAATGAAATTTAAAATATTCCAAAATACCCTATTAAAAATACTAATGTCAAGACTAAAATATTTCTAAAATCCAACCGTTATCATAGATTCCAAAAATACTTTTCTAGGTGAAAAATTGCCTCCTCTACATCACGTGTTGTTCTTGTTATTGTTAAGATCGTCACACACAGAGTGTCACTTTTGACTTTTCCGCCATAGCTTTTCCTCCTTCCGAAAACCACATTTCCCTCCCCCTTCCGCACCGCTTGCACACACACACACACACCATTCATTTGTTGCCATTTGCAATTTTTGGCATGCAATCTTTAATAAGGCATATTATTGCTGTTGATGTTGTTTTTCCCAGTTCTCGCCGTGCGATTTCGTTTTTCTATTCGCATTTCGCTTTTCCGCTTTTCGCGCTACTATTATGTACTATATGTGTATATTTCTCCCGCTTTTGTGTGTTGAGTGTGTTTCTCAGTTATTCAAAACTGGGCTTCTGAATATAATCAATGCGAAATGCGAAATGCGCGATGCCAGAGAGAGGAAAAGCGCGAGATACAAAATGCCAGTGGCGTGAATCATAAATCACAGCAATTGTTTACAATGAGGTAATCGCTGGAAGCGGCAAACAGCATTAACAACAATGCTCAATTGCCACATAATGTCATTAAGAAATTATTCACAGACAGACAGACAGCAGGCGCAACCGTATAGTAGTAGTACGGACTTGTTGATCGGCTTTGCCACCGACTGTTTTCGGTATTCAGTTTTTCATTTTTCGTTTTTCGCTGCTATTTCGTTTTCTTTTGTCGGTGAAAGGTGCCAGAAAAAGACAAAAGGTAACCCAGACAGACAGAAGCAAAAGCAACGACTATAAGTTGTATTTAGTACAACTACAACCGCAACTGGCCAAAAGTCTGTACCCCAAATAACGGTGCAGTTATATGGCAATAAAGCAGGCAAATAAATATATAGTAAGCTGAGCTTTCCAATTCTCGTTAAAGTGCAGCTTCCCCCCCGGTTTCGTATGGCTTTAATAGCAGCAACAACAACGCCAGTTGTAGCTTCAACACAACCGGACACTGAGTAGTTTTCATTGAGCTCTTCACGTGCTCCACTCCCCCAATTACCCCAATATCAAACACCCGCCATTGCCGCTTAGCTTTTGAATGAAATTAAAACTGTTTTCGTATGCGGTTATCGTTCTGGAATTCAAAGCGCCAAAAAGGTCAACTGCACTACGTCCATAAGGTCTTGCCCTCTACAATTAATCAAACCATTACAACAGCAACAGCAATCACTCGGAAACAGTGGAGCTTCTTTAAGGGTGAAATTATAAAAGGAAATGTAAAAAGTCACATTTTGCTTGGAATTTAAACTAGAAGAATATAGTTAGTCATGATTTTACAAATATGTTAAAATATATTTTAAGCAGGCTCTGAAATACTTCTCAGTTTGACTTTGGTTTTGTGAAAAATAGATATCATTCTCTATTCAGAAAGTCCCCCAAGTCGCAGATAAATAATTCAACTTTGTGAACTTGGACTGTCCACACACACGCTACACCCTCCTCTGTAAGTATTATTAGATCAAATTGAATTCCAGAAGCCACGAATTGCTTCTCCTATCGCTAAATTGAGTGGAGGGGGATTGAGATAGGGATTGTAGGCGGAGGAGGAGGTTATGGGGTGTGTCATTGTGCCCTGCACTTGTCTTCGGCAGTTGTCGTTGTCGCTTTCCCCCCTAGGAAACGTAAGAAACTCAGACAAAAGCGTGGCACACATTTGTCAGCTTGCGCCTCTCCTTGCCGGGAGTTGGATTCCCCAGTGGCAGCGAAGAGGCTCCATCTCTACCCGAGGCACTCCATCATTAACTGTGTTGTCTCGCTCCAGCAGCGCACGACCTGAAAAACTCTTGTTTTTTGTGTCTGCCTTGCTCGCTTGCCTGTTTGTTTGTTTGTTTATTATAGCGCGAGCAGGGAGCTGGAGGAGAGGAGCAACAAATGTTGGCAACATTTACACAAAAATTGTTTGAACAATTGCTGTCTGCAAAACAAAAGGCGCCCACCTACACCTAGTTACAGTCCCCCCGAAAACCTCTTTTTGTTCATTGGAATAACAACAAAAATTATGATAATAATGAGACAGCAATTGTTTAAAAATAAAATTAATTTCCATGCGCTGTCCTCGCGTATGGTAATCGTAAATTTCTGCCGCCTGAAGAGCGTAGAACATTTGAGATACACTTCAAAAAAGCGCAATCCGATGTATTTATAGTTGTGTAAACAAAGGCTTTTTTATCCGCTGGCGAACAAAGAATGTGGCATGCCATATATATAGGTATATATCTATATAGATTACCATGCCGAAACTCCGTACTCCCCGCAATAAGGCAAAGTGCCAGCCAAAGTCCCAATAAGCCGCTTTTCGGCACGATACTTTGTATCTCTTATCACCGGACCCGGGCAGGCGGTGACTCAGCATGGGGAAGCAAAACAAAAAGTGAGTGAAAGCATGTGAAACGTGGCAAAGGGCGATTCGTGCCCAGTGCTGACTAGTACTATATAGTACTAGTCCACGAAATCTGAACAGTCAGGGCGAAATGCAGCGTTACAAAAGAACGATGCCAATTCGGAGACAGATGCTGCCGTGACAAAGACCAAAGAGCAGGCGCACGAGACGCGAGCAAAACAAAGCGGCCGATAACGCACTAAACGATGCCTTTCATAAATACACAGCCGGAGCTCCCTGATAAGAGCCATTGTGGAGCACGGAGCACGGAGTGTGGAATATGGAGTCCATATACGGAGCAAGGCGGCACAGAGTTCCGAGCTATTAGAAGCTGCACTCTAAGCACAGCGAACAAAGAAAGGGAAAGAAAGAAAGAAAGAAAGGTGAAGCACTCCGGTGACTGCAACTATGTAAACTACGTTTATGCGCACACTTTAAATTGCAAACAAGAGACAGCTTGCAATAAGTAAACATGGCATTGTTACACTTTCTTGTTTGCTAATAATTTAAGCACAATAACTATTGTTATGCCTGCGAGTAGATTAATCGTTACAGAATCAGATGAATAGAACTGTATTCTTATTGCAAATACTTTTACTGATTAGGGGGACCTAGGGCCTATTATATCACCTCTGGTGTTTAATAAGACTTAAGTTCCTATTTGAAAAGAAGCGAAATAGAAAAGATTATTAGGATATTATCATATTATTTATCAAAATAAGGAAGAATTAGGGTAAGAATAGATTCTTACCATACTACAAATTTTAATAAATTAAGACGACTATGGAGATACTTAGTATTAAAATTTGAGCTGCTTCTACTGCTTCATTTAGTTATTTTTATAATATTTTTAATCACAATTTAATGACGCATAAAAAGCTTATTATTTCATTACATTTCTTCCTGAAATGTACAGCTACAATTACTCATAAATTACAACATTTAATTCAGAAACTTTATTGACGCATAAACCCTGCGTTCGATTGTCTTCCTGAAATACCTGGTGAGTTCGTCTAAAAACAAAAAAACCATTGTTTGCTTATAGTATTTAAATGGAACTTACCACAACATTCACCGTGGAGCTCAGATGCTGGGCGATCCGGTTCAGAAACTTCCTGAAGGACGAACGACGCAGGACACGTGTCCTCTTGTTGTTGTTGTTATTATTATTGGCGGTGGTGTTTGCATTGCTGCCACTATTGTTGTTGTTGTTATTGTTGTTGGCATTGATGTTGGCATTGGCGTTGACCGTCGTCGGGGCCTCGTAGCTGCTGAGGGAAACAATACTGCCGGAGCGACCACGTCCCCCTCCCACGCAGGACGATATGGCCGTATGGCTGCCACGTCGCTCGGCGTTATCCTTGCGGGATCCGGTAGTGCCGGAGTCCTCGCCCAATTCGCCCGTGGCCGTCGATGTTTTGAATTTACGTGACCAGCGAAAGGGATTGCGTGGCAAGGAGAAGGCGCGGCGAATCTTTTTGGCGGCATTCGTGCTCTTTTCCTGCGACGCCGTGG
Source organism: Drosophila kikkawai (assembly GCF_030179895.1). Taxonomy (NCBI): domain Eukaryota; kingdom Metazoa; phylum Arthropoda; class Insecta; order Diptera; family Drosophilidae; genus Drosophila; species Drosophila kikkawai. The sequence continues at coordinate 10,307,444 of NC_091729.1, forward strand.
TTGCTGTTGCTGGTGTTGTTGTTGTTGTTGTGGCTACCGTTGCTGCTCCTGATTCCGTTTTTGTTGTTTCTAGAGTCGCCGCAGTTGTTGTTGCTGCTGCTGTTGTTGTTGTTGTGTGGGTGGCGGCAGCGGCTGTGGCGGCGTCGCCCTCGCTCTGCTCTCTTCGCTCTTTTGTTGTGCCCATATTCCTGCCTCGCCTCGCTTTCTCTTGCTGTCTCGCTCGCACACTGAACACACCGATTTTCGTCACATATATTTACGATATAAATTGCACTGACGTGTATGTGGTTGTACTAAACTATAACTAACTCGAATTGACCTTTTTAGCAGTGATTAATGCACTTTATTTCCGATTTTTCGCCCCTGCTTTCTTTGGCTTTTTTTTTTGTGTCTGCCTCCGCCTCTTTCTGCTTCTTCTTCTTCCACTTCTTCCTGGTGACCCACTCCCACTCCGCGACGGGTGTTTGTTGTGTATGCAAATACTTTCACTTTTGGCGGCGCGTCTGCGGTCGGCCTGTCACGGATCGGATCGAATCGATCGGCGAGTTTGAACTATTTTTCTAATTTTTTAGCCGCTAGCAGGCGGCGGTGGAGAATTGGATAGTCAGTGTGGCCAGAAACAGTGTGGTTTTCCCCTAAAAAATCTCAAATCCATTAAATACGGTATTTCTTGATATTCGAATCGCAGCCACACTCAAGCCACATCTGATATTCGAACCATAGCTGATATTCGAACCATCTCTGTTCACCCAGATCCACAAATTAAGTTATGAAATAAACAGATTAATTAATTTTGTTTTCCCCCTAAAAAATCTCAAGAACCCAGAAAATCTACGCTTTCCCGGCATCTGGGCACACTCAAACGCTGAAACCCTCACGAACGCGCAGTCTGGCAACGCTGGTTACTCAAGCCTCGAGATTCAAAAATGCTAGCTGACAATGGCTGCCTGCTCTGAACCTCACTGGTCATAAGACGTAAGAAGTTACGTAAGTAGTATACAAAATGTAGCATACTTTTCAGATTCATTACATATAGTGGATGTAAACTTTTTGTATGTTGTATGTATTCTTTGAATTTTACGCATAATTCATGTAAAATACACTAAGTATAAAATGCTAAAAAATATTTTAATAAATATAATTTTTAAACGACTAAATTTTTTAGTCTCAACTTGTATTTAATCAAAAAAAGCTAGTAATTCAATCTTTTCATGTCGCATAGGTTTGTATTCTAGTTTATATTCGAACATCATCTCGTGCAGTCCCGCTTGACTGCAGCTTATGCTCGTAAAAACTTTTTAGTATTCATGGTTTTGGCATTAACGACAATTATGGCAGCGTTTCGTTTTGTTTTTCTTCCTCGCCAGCAGCGACGCCGGCAGAGGAGAAAGCAGCGCTTCCGTTAGGCGTGGCTGCTCTTCCTCTGCTCAGCGAAATAAGATGGGAGCAAGAAAGTCTCCATGAAAACGCCAAAAAGAGTCCACCAATCAGCGGCAGTTTCTGTCGGCCAAAGAGCGACTGCGTCAAGAGAGCGCGAAAAAGAAAGAAAAAAGTGAGAGAAACCAGTTTATGGAAGGGCGTCGCCAAGGGGGAGTGGGGGTGGCTGATAAAGATGGCCGTCGGTAGAGAGAAAACAAAAAGAAAGCGAGGAAGTGGAAGATGCAGAGGCAGAGGCAGAGGCATCGCCTCAAACTCAAAGTCACAATTATGGGGCACTCATTCATTGCGGTGTATGATGCAAACAGCACACTTGCCCGCCGCCCCAGTACCCCCACTTTCTCCTTGTTTTTAAAAGAGTCTGCTGTACAGTTGGTCTTCCTTACAAGGAAATTTCTTTAACTCAAAATGAAATGGAATGTAGGAGTAAAGCTACTTTTCTTTCTAAATACATTTCAAATTGGTTTTATCTTTAAAAGTTTGTTTTTATTTGATTTGAATTTGTTTAACAAATTATAATTTCGTATTTACTTTATTAAGAAACTTAATTGTGACAGCCAGATTGTGTTAATTTTCTTTTAAATCTTTGTAATCCTAGTAAACTTAATATTATTTCCAAAAGTAAAATGTTTTAAAGATCTTGGCTTTTTAACACACGAATTCTGTTTTAGATAAGTTTTAATGTTTTAGTATAGTTAATAAGTTATAAGTTATATATTATAACAGAATAGTTAAATACGATTTTACTCAATTCAATAATAAAACAATTTAAAGAAATGAACTTAATATAATGCTAATAGTTTCCATCTTCTTAAAAAATATTACAAGTATAGGTAGGAGTTTTAGGGTTCCTTTGATATTTCCTAATAATAAGTAAGATATTTCCTATATATTTCCCATTAATACATCCTAAATATTTATTTTAGTGTGTACATGATTAATCCCCTAAATAAATAAATAATTGAGGTTCATACAACAAGACAGATGCTGTTTCAAAATCCAATACATTTCTATATTATAATATATATGTTTTTCGATTGATGTGTGTTGCTAAATTGGTATACTTGGGGACATCGATTCCAAAAATCTTTTAAAATAAAGAAAATAAATAAATATCGTATATAATTTTTTAGCAAGAATCAAGTGTGTGTAAAATCTGGTAAGTTACTAAAGAAGCTCTCCTGTTTGCACAACTTCCTCCTACATTGCGTTTAATCAGGAGCTGTTTGGCAGCAAAAGGAGCAGAAAATGAGGGAGTGGGTGCCGGTCTCCTAGTTGACGAGTTAACAGCAATTAGACGTCGACGCCTCGCGCTGGATTCGCTTTATTGGAGGTTTATTGAGCGGAATCCTCGCCACCTCCGGCTCCCTTTGTTGGTAATTGTTTTTCGGGGGTGGCTTTTCGGTGGAAGGGATGAGGGGTGTCAGTTGAGTTCACCCGCTGACATTAATTGGTTGTGTACGAGCCAATTTGGCGTAAAAGGCGCTAAATTGATTGCCCTGCGGTTTTAATCGATGCGCATTCATTCCAAATCACGCACATTTATCACCCGTTGAGCGGCAGCCACCCACGCATCCTGCCTCCTTTCTTTTTTGGGATACAGAGGAGATATCAGAGAGATATAGTCGGATATTAGAGAGGCAGTGTCGCATCTGCGCCGTTTTATAATTGCCGGCAATTGCTGGTCGCTTCGGGCAATTAACTGCGAAACTCGGAGGCTGCCGAAATCAAAACGGCCACTGAGACGGCCTTTTCCGGCAGCTTCTGGCTATAAAAACCCGTTATATAACCGGACCTCACTTTGCCGGAATTCGCAAACATGCGATTCCTACCTGGCAATTGTTTTTCCTTTCATTTTCCGCCGTTTTTTGCAGCCACTTTTTGTTGCCTTGCCGTTACGCGGAAGTCCTGGCTGTTTTTTAGCCAACGGATTGGCAAGAGGTAAAAAGGATAATGCAGGAGAGTTTCCGCGGAAACGCCTTTCGTAGGGTTATGAAATTTTACGCAAGCTGCTGCAATGCTGCGGAGGAGGACCCGCCGTCAAGGTCTCCGACGCAACTGGACACAAAGGGGTTCTGCAGGCGCTGAAAGGATTTAGCAGGAAGTTTCAGCGCAGCCTCGCAGGATGTGTCCATAATTGCACCCAATGAACGCATAATCCCCGCATCATCTCCGCAATTTGGCTGAAGAAAAACCTGAGAGTTAGGGCTAAAAAACGCAACCGGAGGACAAAAGGGAAATTCGCCGCTGACTTGTTGACTTTGCAGCCTTGGCAGGATCTGGCGAAGGGCCGACAGGTATGGCTAAAGGATTCGCTAAGCCCGCCCCCGCGCATCCAATCGGGGCAACTTAATTGCCAGAAATTCTCAAAACAAACGAAAACAAACAAATAAACAGAAGGGGGCGATGGGCGAAAGGATTGGAAAGGATTCAGGATTCAATTAGCCCCTTGCCAGATTGACTTTCTGCGGATCATCTGGGGTAATCGCAGTTAATCCGGTTACTGGACTTCGCCTGGCCCGGAGACAGAGCGCGGTATCCCTTCTCGCGGCGCAGGCAGAGTCCACGGCGGCGTGTCCTCCTGGCAGAAAGGATTAGGGGCGGAGCCAGTGCAGAAGTCAGTTGCAAATGCGAAAGGATTAGAGCCGAGGGAACGAGTGAGTGCAGGTCAGCAGCATCAGCAGGAGCAGGTCCTCGGCGGTTTCTGCTGCGGGTAACGCCCAGCGAGCCCGCCCTAATCCGTTTACGCCTCGAAATTAATGCAAACATTTAGAAGGATTATCGCCCTAAAGGGGTTGACTGGCCCAGATCCAGGTCCTGGTACCGATCCTCCGATTCAACTGAACTGCGCGGGCAAGAGTTGGGCCCGGCCATAAAAGCATGATAGGATTGCTAATTCGCCGCTACTTGTTGGCCATTCTCCTGCCATTGTCCCGCAGCGGATTTGCCAATCTCGGCTGCCACTTGGCTGCGGTTCGGCCGGGTTTCTCTGGCATGGAAGAGGTGTCTTTCGCCCTGCTCCTGTTAGCGTATCAAAAGCCGCGGCACAATTATGCGTTTCAGGGAAGTGATTAGGCCGCAGATTAGAGCCAAAGAGTTGACAATATTTTGTGGATTAGTCTCGGACTAGGACACACAGGTATGCGCTCTTCCTCTCGCGCTTATCATTACTGGATGTAAGGAAATGCAGATCCTTATCCGTAGTTAGTCGGATCTACATTTTGATCCCTCTCAAGGACACCAGGAAGTGGCGCGGTGCGGAAGTGCTGCAGGACACTGGCCTCAAGTGGGCCGCCCAAAAGGATCGCCGCAATCTCAATTAGCAGGCGCCAGTTGCCCTCGAAGCAGGCCCACCATCAGTCAGACATAAAAAAGATGCTGGCAAGGAGCTTGATAAGGGCCACGACAGATACAGATATGTATGCACTTGAAGAAATAAGAGTCAAGTTGAAAAAGTAGCACGAAATGTTGCACGATTTTCAAATAACTTTATTTATTGAATCTTCTTGAAATAGTCTTTAGATACATCTTTTCAATTCTAATCCTATAAGATAGTTTTAAATTTACTCCCTTTTCATACTTAAATTTCTCTCTCTGCACAGATACTCTGGATAGGAACTGCAGTTGTCCATATGAACATATCTTAAGTGCCTGAGAACTGTGAAGTGAAGCAGCAATTATGTTGTCGTCGCTTTGATCTGCCCTGGCCTCGCCACTTGGAGATACAAATATGTATCTGCGGCTGCATCTGCGGCTGGGACACTCGGGACTCGAAGTCGATTTCCCTGTTTAAGCATTTTTTAATTGTATGCTAATTGATGGCATCCATGGGGTATTTTGGGAATGGGAACGGCAACTTCCCCCGCTATCCGGATGCGGGATTCCCAGCTGCCAATGGGGATGATTCCTCTCCCATTCATCGGGAGACAGCCATTTTCCTCAGAGAACTCTATTAAAAAGTCACAGCTAAAGATACAGATACATTTACAGCGACAGCTACAGATACAGATACAGATGCTTGGATGCATTAGGCGAAAAGCGCTTAGTGTTTTATGGAGGATTGAGGGTCGTAAACGCCTAATCCCGCTCGAATTCCGGCTAAGATCGCACAGATCAACAATCTCTTGATTTTTAGCATGCAAAAAAGAAAAAAGGACATGCCGAAGAAGGACAGCAGAAGCAAACGCAAATGGCCTGTGAAAAAGATGAACAAAAATCACACACACGATACACCGAGCAGGTCGAAGGTCACTCGGATCGGTGGTTGCGGTGCCGCTGCTGCCGTTGGCGGTTGGCGTGGAGGGAGGAGCGCTGACCTTGGGTGCTGTGCTCCTTAATCGGCGTGACCACGGCCGCAATTAATTCGCCTAATTTGCATGTCACTCGGGCGGCGGCTTCAAAGAGCGAGAGGCATCCCCCGCTAATCGTGTGAATCTTCGGGGGAATTCTTCCGGCGCAAGGAGCTTTGATCTCGTACCTCAAAGTATCTCCGCCTTGGGATCCTGCGGGTTTCCGCGTATCTGCGGCTGGGATGTGACACATCCTTAACCAAGCCAATTTCCAGGTTAACCTTGTGACTTTGTGACTTAGTTTTTTAGGCCGGGCCCATAAACCGATTATTTGTAGCTGAAAATGCCCGCTTTTTTACGATACAGGATCTAGGGATCTGCGGATCTAGGGATGTAGGGATCTAGGGAAAGTCAAACGGTCAGTTCAGTTCTAAAAAATATATCGCGCACCGCAGCGAGTCAATTTTTTTACGGCCCTCGCAAGAAGGCAAGGTCAGGCCATTCTTTTCCGCTTCCGAATTCCGCGAATTGCGAATTTTTTTGTCGAAAATCTGGAAACCTAAAAATCTGAAACTAGAACTAGAATTCCAATGCAGTTTTTTTATGCCGCCTAATTTTTATGGCCTAAAAAACGGAACCGTAGGCCGCGCACAAAGCCGGCATAATATCATCTCTTCAGCCATAAAAGCCAAAAACCCAGCGGCAAATCCTGTCTAGGTAAGGCGAAGCGCTAAAAAAAACACAACACGGAGAGGCTAGCGCGCAAAAAGAGAAAAAAAGGACAAGGGTCTGGCCAGGACAAAGAGTCCTGCTCGAGACGCGACGTGAAATTCGAGAAAAAATGATTTCATTTTTTAGAATCAGTGCGCGAAATGTGAGCAGAGCTCGCAGAGAGAGCAGCTAATGGTGCCGTGTTCCAGGTCCTGCGGCTTTACGATGGCCATTAAAGCCCCTAAAAAAATAACGCGAAAAAAAACGTGAATTGTAAATCATGAGCGGAGAATGGATGCGGGTCGCCGTGGGTCAGGAGGGTTCCCGGTTCCCGATTCCAGGTTCCAGGCTCTCGAGGGGCAAAGGCAAAGTCAAACCGCAATAAAGTTGACACGTCGTGCGCAGGATCGGAGTCCGGAATCTGTAATCCTCGGCCACATAATGTATAGCAGCGGCATCGTTCTATGTATCTGGGTCCTGTATCTATCACTATGTGAGAGCAGCGACAGTGTGTGTGTATCCAGGACATGCGCAGAGGAGGTGCCACTGCTGGCAAGGAGTCCACTCGCCACACCAGTGATTGCCGCAATCATTCTAGTTTCATTATCTGGCCTGCAGATTTATGGTCCTATTTCTCCCCCTCTCCAACCTACTCCTCCCCCTCCTCCTCCTGTGGAAACTGTGGAAATGACCCGAAACTTGCATCTCTTGGTTGGCCACAGCAGATCCATCAGGGTTCGTCCAATTGATTCGACCATTTTCCGGCTACTTTATCGCCGCTTCCACCATTCAGCAATGCCATTTATTGTGAACCCTGACCAATTGCAGTCCGATTCACCCCCCTGGCAATGTACATCATATGGAAATGTTGGCTAAATAGAGCTCGCCGCCCCCCCAGAAATTTGATTGTCGCGATTATCTGGCCGTTAATATCCATGAAAATGATGAGGCTGCCAGAATGAATTGGCGGCGATCCGATAAACGGCGCATGGTCCGTTAATGGACAGCGTGCAAATTGGCAAACATCCATGGAGACATGGAGACACGACTCATAAATCGGTGGACACATGACGCATGAATATATATCGAATATCGTGTATATATATGCTGGCAACAAACGAGTTCCATCTCGGGATGCTGTGTGTGCGTGAAACGTGTGAAATTATTTCAGTGCTGGCATCATCATTTTACAAAGATGTTTATTCATTGCTGGCTGATTGCAAAACCCCCGCCACTTGCGGCTCGTCTATTTGGCAGAATCATAAAACGTTTTCAACTTCGTTTAGCGGCTTGAGAGTCTCTGGGCTTAAGAGTGCAATTATGCTGGGAAAAACGAGGGGAAAATATAGGTTCAGAAAAGGAATAGGAGATTCACTATTCCTTGGTAATGAATGGTTGGATATCCTTTTTATTTGATAGTAAATTCACACTGATGTGTTAAGTTGAGCCTACTTCATGTCCTTGTCCTTCTTCGTCATCTATGCAAGATGCTATAATGTATCCTTTAGATACAAATAAAATATTTTAATATTCAATTTTCTATTTCAAAACTCAAATTCATTTGATTTAAGTTTCTTATGATCTTCTTAAAGCTTAAACAAATATTCCTTCAATTTTTTCCAAGTGTTTTCTCCATACGGAGTCCAGCTCTGGGAAGTAGCTCTTTCTCTTCACGGCTTTTCGAGGGGTTTTATAACAAAACCCCGAGATCTTTGGCCAGCTTCAGATCTTGCCGTTTCTCTCTCTCTCGACGGCTCTGATGATCACTTTATATTCATTGACAGTTAGTGTGAAATTCATAGCTCATAAATCGATGGAGAGTCCGAATTGCGGTCGTCTTTGGCCACAAAAGCTGCCTTTTGTCGGCTCCGGATAGCTACATAGCAGCTGGGCCGGGAGGAGAGGATGCCATAAACCATGTAGTAGAGACCAGTTCAGAGGTGCTAATTCACTATTAAAAGAAATCAGGGACTGAAACAGAAACAGAAACCGAAGACGAAACCCAGACCAATCCCTCACTCATCACGCCCCAATAAAACTTAATTTTGTTTGCACATCATATGGCAGCCCGAGCCTTGGGCTGTTGAATAATGCATTGTTTTTCTTATGGGAGCGAACGTGGGAGAACTTCGCATGAAGTGGCAGCCATTCATGGCTCAAAAACACACGCACACACACACGGCACAGAATGGGCTATGTATCCACGGAGACGCACATTGATTGCCCCCATAAACGCTGGATGTGTAGTATGTGAGCTCGGCTTCGGGTTCTCGGGCTCCTCGGGCGGAGACAATGCCGAATTAGAGGCGAGTGCCTAATTGATAATAATATCGCATTTATTCAGTTAACTCTTTGAGCAGCTGCCTCCAGCAGAGCAGGGTAGTGGGAGTGCCAGGGGAGTACCAGTTCCCAGCTGCTTCTCTGTGCCAGCCTAATCCTCGCTACGGCCATTTCGGCATAATTTTCCAATAAACAACTTGATGATTTCTGTATTTCAACACGCCTTAATCCCTAATCCCCACATGATTAATTGTCAACCTGCACGAGGTAGCAGTAGTAGTAGCCACCACCGTTGAGGCCATGAATCCTGCAGAGATTTTCCTGTTTTGCTATTTTTTAATTTACTCGGATACTGGGATACTGGGATTCCCCCGGGGCAAAGCCCTGGTGTGGCGCGTATCTTTATTATCAAATCATAAAATGCTGCCACTTGTGTGCGGGGTGTTGCATCCCCCAAAAGGATACCGAAGGATAGCACCAGCCAAGGCACCAGCAGTGCGGGAAAAGGGGTGCGACTCCACTTCATGGACCATTTTTTATGCCTCGCCTGGCAAGTGTCAAAACATGTTTTGATGCCCAGGCGCTCAATTAGATATCAGATAGAGGCCCGGGTTCAGGGGTGGCTTCCGTATCTGTATCCTTATCCTGTATCTCTCACTCCCCTCCGAGTCCTTGCCTCTAGCTGACTTTGGTTTTTTAGCTGCGGGATTATGAGCAATTGACACCCCTTTGAGCCGGGATGAGCAATTGAAACACATGTTTTGGCCCGGCAATTAAATCGGGATTTGATTCCCAGCAGGACCTGCCTGCTCTCTCTCTCTCTCTCTGTCCTTGCTGATGATTTCTCAATTATGACAATCGTTTTGGCAGCGCAGAGAAAACAAACATAAGGCCAGGGACAACAGGAAGGATATAAAGAGAGCGCCACGGGTGAGGTGACAATTAATTAGCCGAGCCCAATCCGAGGACACTGGCAATTGATTCCGTTTTGGCAATGCAACCTGACGCGTGGCAGGGAGTGGGCCAAGGCTTCGGCCCAGCGGGGGTAACAACTCATCCTTGCCCCGATCTGCCCGATTCGCATTAATATGCCATTGGCCGTAACTCCCTATGTCCTTTTGGCTTGTGCCAAACCCCCGTGGATCTCCCCTGATTTCCTGATTCCCTCGTTCTCTGATTGTGGGTGGCCACTCCGAAGGACACTCGGCACTCGCTCCGATTTTCCACACAGCTTCCCTACCGAAGGTCGTCGCTCAGGGGAGAGCAGTCAGTCAGAGAGCAGCTGTCTCTGCCAGGTTTCTCCATGCCTAATCCGAGCAGCCAGGTTTATGGTGACTCAGGTAAGAGCAACTCCCTCGCTCACTCGCTCACTCACTCAGCCACTCCCCAGGTAGAACAATAGATATGTCGTATACTTTTCAGATATTTTGTATTTATTTTCGATCTCGCAACTTAATTGCTACTTAATAGCATTACATTGGGCTAATCTACGGCTTTATGGTACAATCTTCGGGAATAAATAGGCAGGGACGAGGTCTAACTCTAGTTTGTACAATCTTTGGGGCATCTTCAGGGGATCCTCGGGGTCTTCCAGGGCTTACGCCTCAGTCTTGTAGGGCTTGAAGAGCTTCGGCTTGGGCTCCGCAATCACCGTGGTCGCGGGCGGCGGCGACATGTCGGAGGCGGGTCTCTTGGCGCTGGTCATCAGCAGTCCTGGGGCGGGCAGCGGACTCGTTGTGGTCATGGGAGGAGCAGCAACAGCCACGGGACTCCGGTCGAACACCTTGGCATGCTCAGAGCCCACCGGCGACAGGGAGAGCGTGGAGGAGTGCGGCGACGAGGAGGACTGCAGATCCAGCGGCGGTGTCTGCGTCTTGGGCACACTACCACTCAGACTCGGATAGCAGGCGGAGGCGGAGACGGAGGTGGGCATGGCTCCCAGGAGGCCGGCGGCAGCTGAACCGGAGTAGCTGGAGCTGGCGGCACTGGAGCCCATCATGTGCGGGTGCATATGAGGGCCAGCGGCGGCGGGATGTGGCGGAGCTGGGCGCGACGGGATGTGATAGGGCGCATACCGGTACTGTCCGTACGGGGAGGGAGCATGTCCAGCGTGTCCCGGCATGGGCATACCGCCCATTCCAGGCATCGACATCGGAGGCATGCCTCCGCCCAGCATGGGGTTCGTGGCGGCGGCAGCGGCGGCTGCAGCGGCGGCGGCGGCTGCTGGAGCATACGGAGGATACGGCATCCCAACGCTATTGGCGGCCGCTTGCAGGATGGAAGCGGCGAAAGCGGGGTCCGAGTAGACGGCGGCGTACGGCCAGGCGACGGCGATGCGCTGGCGCTTGTCCTTCATGCGGCGGTTCTGGAACCACACCTTGATGGTGCTCTCGGGCAGGTTCAGCTGGGCGGCCAGCTCGCAGCGACGGGGCCGGGAGACATAGTTCTCCTTGTAGAACTCCTTCTCGAGGCGGGCCAGCTGGTCGCGGGTGAAGGCAGTGCGGTAGCGACGCACCGAGGGATCAGCGGGGATCTCTGAGCCGCGGCTGCCGTTCAGGGAGTTGTCCGGGCTGGAGAGGCATTCTATAAAGCAAAAGAGAAGAGTCTAAAGTTAGTTTCAAGTCAATTGAAAAGTGTTCTTTCTTGTAACTTACCATTTGGAGAGGGAGGCGGAGTCTGGGGCTTGCCATATTGGCTGGCCATCAGGTCGACGACCAGGGGCTTCTGGTCCACGGGGCTGCTGTCGTGGTGAGCGTGGTGGCTCTCCATGTTGTAGGTTCGGTATCCGTGCATCTTGGCTGCAGAGTGTCGTAGGTAGTTGTGAGGTTCTCGGAGGCTTTTCAAAGGCAGAGGCAGTTGTTGACTGTGCGGCGGTCACAGCTCGAGTGTGCCTCTCTCAGCCATCCCTCGCCCTTTTATACCTCGCCCGCTCCAGGCAGGCAGCGCGGCGCAATGGCCGCCGTCGTTGCGCCAGCCAATGGCAGGCCAGTGGTGCTAATCTGTGCGGTGCAGAGCGGATGCTGAGCGGCTATTACGAGGCTGGCACAAAGAGGAGCCGCGCTCTCGCTCTCGCGGAGATTTGGTATTCATAGCGGATGAGCGAATCTTTTGTCTCGCCTGTCCGCAGGCGGCAGCCACCCCGAGAGCGAGCGGGACGGGCGGGCCCCCTTAATAATGGGATTTTATCGGCTTCATCAAGAATGATATGGCATAATGCCGCTCAGTCGTCGGAGTTTACTGAGTTGCTCTGTTGGGCCTGGGTCGGTGGCTGGCATGGCTATATCCCTCCGTGTGTCCCCTGCCTTGCACATACATATATTTATCGATCGCCCTTTGCCAGCGAATTATTTGCGCTTTTATGAAGTCTTAATATAATGCCGCACGTTTAACAGCCTCACACTAGCCGTAGCTACTCCCCAGAGCTCTGGCTCCGAACTTTTTCCATATACACAGGGAGTGGGAGTGGGAGTGGGGGCAGGACCCCGCCCATAACCATTGCGAGATAATGGCTGGGTTCCAGGAGGAACGGCCCCAGTTGCTGGGACTTAATTTGAAAAGTTTTCGCTTCGGTTTCGTTGGGCAAAACATTTATTATGATGATATAATCATGCCCAGTCGGAGGCAACTGTACCCCGTGGAAGGAGTCCTCCTTCCAAGGGGGGGGACACCAGGGACACCAAACAGTTTTGCGCAAAAAAAGGAGAACAGGACTCTACCTGCTGGGCTTGAGCTGGGGGGATTAGGGTTAAGTCAGCGCACAAAAAATAACCCAGCAAAGCTGTGCTGCCTGCCCCGGGCTAGGGATATGTCCAGCTAATCCCTTCGACATCATTATTATGTGTTTTTATGACTTTCTAATGAAAATCGGGAACAGGATCGCGGCTCGAAGATCTTGGGATCGGGGTACCAAGTCAAGCCCTCGGCTAATCCCAGCAAACAAACAAACAAACTGGGTTAGAGCCTGGAATCTCCTGACTTTGCAACCCGGTTTTTGGCCTCTAGTCAGGGTCTCTAGCCTGTCCCCTGTCTCCTGTCTCCCGGAATTCCATTTAATTCCGTTCTCAATTGAAAGCCAGGAAAGTAGAGCACAGCGTGTTACCAAACTCTCTTCGATTGTTCAAGATGCGGCAATAAAATCTAACTCGAAAGTGAAACGATGCAAAAAGGAGGTGCAGGAAGAGGGAAATGCGGGAAAACTGGCCCAAAATTGACTAATAATCTGGCTGATGGCAAACGGATTAACACAACGCAAACACACAGACACACACACAAGGCGAGGAACCTTCGATCTGACCCACTTTCCAGTTCCTCGTTTTGAGACTCAGCCAGGATTGCCATTGTTATGCAGTACCGGGTAACAACGCATCCTTCTGGCCGCTCCTGCGAGTTAGTTAAAATTATTGGGTTATATTGCGCCGCAATTTGCATTGGCATTAACTCGCCGAGGCCTACCTACGGCCGAGGCAGAGATTCCGCGGCGGAGGTGACCTGCCAAAGGTAGGTCCTCCGCGACAAGCCTTCTTGGACGAACCCTAGCCACAACCAACAACCTTGCCTATTGTGTGCCCCGAAGGAGCCTTTGTCTTTGACTCGCCAACCAGGCTTGCCTTCCTTTTGCCTTCCCTTGGCTTGGCTTGGGTTAGCGACAGTAAATACCCTTTATGGCGATCGGTTGGGTTAGGCGAAAGTGTCGGGGCAGCAGGTAGCTCGGCCAGGACTCGACTCAACTCAATCCCTCAAGTCCCGATCCGCGAACACTTTCAATACTTGGAAGTGCAGTTCCAGCGATTGTTCTCAGCTTTATTGCACATTCTGCCCTGACAAAGCGCCGATCTCGCTGATTATGCCCGTCATCATGGGAAGTAAATGGCGAACACACTGCGGCTTACAATAGAAATGCCAACAGAAATTCGCAAAATGCGCAAAATGTGCCAGGGGAAGGGCGAAGGGGCAAGGAGGCGAGAGGCGAGAGACGAGAGACGAGGCAGTGCAAAAATGTTGGCAATAAAAACGGCAAACGCGAATTATGCTTGATGATTGAGTAATTTCTGTAATAAAACAATTACAACAAAAAGGCAGAGTATTTTATGATGATTGCCTAAGTGAATATAAAGGAGGAAATCTTTTAAGCTTGCTTTATTCATGGGCAAGTTGCCAGTTGGGAAAGTGTTTTTTGGCTGGGGTTTATATATTTTTTAGCTTACATTTTTGGGTAAAATGTAACAGCTTACATGTTATTTTAAAGTGTGAAATAAGCATACTTATTGAAATAAATACTTTTTATGTTAATTCGAAACTTATCTAGGGAAATGTGCTGTAAAGTTTGTGTCAGTTTGATGTGGGGTTGTGAAGATTTGCCATGTTATTTAAGGAGGTACATAGTTTGTTAAGGCTTAAAAGGGGAAACTGACAGGTATTTAAAACCAGGAAATTGTAAAATAAAATCTTTGCATCTTAGTTTAGTAAGTACAAACTTTGGTTGTTGAAATATTTCTAAAAATACTCATTTAAACAAGTCGCTCTTTAAGTTAATCATTAGAAATACTAGCAATTTTAAAAATTTATTTCCCAAAAACTATTCCTAATTTCAAACCAAGACTACCCTTGAAGTATTGCTCCCCATGTACCTAATTTTGTATGCTTAAAGACCTCTCCATTCGTTGAGGGAAGTTCTTCGACAGCATCAACCCCCAAATAAATGTGGTGGTTGCCTCCCAGCCTCCCTTTTCCTCTCTCTCTCTCTCTCCCCACTCGTAAAACCATAAAATCTATGAGAAGCATGGTCTACCATAAGTATTTTAATTTACTAACAAATACCATAAAAAGCCATTTGAAAAAGAGAGCGATTTGAGAATATTTCTTCAGCACAGCCGAAGCATTAGTAGCTTTTTGTAAAAATCAATAAAAAGAGGAGATACTATTATAGTTGAGCTCGGGACTTTAATGGCTACTCAACACAGCTTGAGTACTAGACATTTTTATGATGGCAACAACCTAAAGATATATTTATTTATTTTCCTCCAGGGAAAGTACCAATTTTCCAATAATTGTCGCAGCACAAAAACAAACTAGAACATTTTATGCCCAGGCAAAAGGACCTTCTCATAATAAAAATATGAATGCCAATGCATAAAAACGAGAGCAGTCCGAGTTACAGGTAAGTAGAGCGCTAACCTTGTGGAAGGTTGCGAGGACGCGTTTTTCCAGGAGCACAATAAATAAAAACCCGTGAAGAATTAAAAAATTAGAGCAGTTCGCTGCGTTCGGGGAAAAAAACTAGCGCAGCGAAAAAAGCCAACAATGGGAACAAAAAACGTGATCTACTTTCCTAAAGACGTCCGTCGAGGACGAGGTCCCTGTCTCACTGCAGGATACTCCCGCTCTCGTTCCGCGAACTAGATAGCCGCGATCGCCATAAAAATCTGCATATATATATATATAGACACTGGTACAATGGAGCGGGAAATGGGAATATGGTTGGGAAACGGGGCCATAAACCATAAAGCATAAAGCGTTTTGGTAAAAGTAAAGCAGAGCAGGGCGAAACAACACAAAAAACTGATCTAGTTTTCTAATGTCAGCGAGGTCGCCCGAGGTCCTGCCCGGGAGATCCTTGCGCTGTCCTGCGGTTCCGCCGAAGGTGCACCAATAAAAAGGCGCGTCCGGATGCTTGTTTCATCGCTCCTACCTAGTTTTTTCCGTCTCTCGGCCCAATTTTTAGTGGAAATGCGAGCGTTTATTACACGCTGTCCGCCTGTCCGTCCGCTTGTCCGGCTGTCCGCTTGTACGGACAACGACTAACTGCCGTAATTAGGAGGTTTGTAGGGCAGCGGACAGAGGACCCGGGGTCCGGGGAAAAAATGACAATGGAAAAAACTCATAAAAAGAGCAACAAAGTGGCCCAGAAAGGAAAAAAATTGGCTCGCTTTTTGTCAGCGAACAAAAAGAGGCCACAAAAAGCGTCCACGAGCCGTGAGTCCTGAGTCCTGTCCTCTCGGCTCACAATCGGGCCAAATAATTAGGTGAGCGATTGTCCGTTCTTTGTGCCTCTCAATGATTAGCGGTTTCTTTTTTAGGACCATCTTTTTGGTCGTCTTCGGGATTTTTACACATCGATTGTTCCGGGGAACTATGTATATCAATGAGTAGCGGCTGGCGGGAGCTGAGAAAAGCCATTATCAATTAGGTATTGTCAGCTCTCATTAATGAGTTCATTTTTTATAATGATTGAATTCATTAATTACCATAAATTTAATAAGAAACTATAAGGTGGATAAAATGATTGTTAAAATATGGAATATTCAAAAGATGCTTTGCAAGAAATTAACAGAAAGCTAACTATATTATCTTTAATTAAACAAACATGTGGAAAAAGCTTAAGGTGAGTGATTTTTAAAGTTACGTTCGTCCTTTTTGCAGAAAGCATGCCTTTTAGATATGTATTTTAATTGTCGGCCTTGGGATATACTCCCATTTTACCCCTTTAAGATAGGATAATCCCCATCAATTTTAGTTATTCCTTATTAAATGTTATTCAAATTCTTTATATCATTTATTTTTTATACGTGACTAGTGCAAGAATTATAAGTGTAACATAGCATAATAAAATAATAACAATAAAAAATATACTATAAGAAGTTTTTTTTCCAGTTTTGAAGTTAAATATCTCATAAAGCTTAACTTATTAAACTAACTTGTATATTATTTTACCCTTTACTCGAGTTATGTGTGTTTTTTAAGATCTATATTAATTTTATTACTAAAACAAAATATTTTATATACTCATGCGCATTTATAAATTCTAAAGAATTCGGAAAAACCTTTTATAATTCAGGTAGTGGCACAGAACAAAATTTCAAAAATTAATAAAATTTAAAAATTCATTAACATATAATAATTAATATCACCAATCTACCAACAACGAAAATACAAAATTGTCTAGTAATTTAGGAACTTGTTCTGTATATTTTTAACTCTGCCTCCAATTGTTATCGAATGAAGCTCTTAAAAATGTATTATAAACTCATTTTTGAAATATTTAAAAATATAATATGTTGTATGCTTAATTTATAAATTGATATAACCTAAAGAAATCCTTAAAACTATTACAAGCTTAAGATATTCCTAGGAAAAAGGGTTAAGAAACTATATGGTTTGTTTAAATAATATTTTGCATCACTTATTCGCCCAGCACCATTCACTATAACATTTAATATACAAAAATTAATCTAAAAACAAAATTGTTTTAGAACCAAAGACCCTCCCCCATCGCTATTTCTATAAAAAAAAAACCAACCAAAGTTAAAAGTAATAGAGTCTTGTTACTCAGGCAAAGGTCACACGTTATTTGGTGTGAAATAAGAGAGCTGTCAACATAAAATGACACCGCCTTGATGGCCCATTCCAGTGATATATTCCCAGGTAAAGGCAAACTAGCTCTTGGAGATGCAAATTGGGGGAACCTGTGACCGACGACAAAGATGACTCCCCACAGATGGCCAAATCAATCGGACACGTTTACTATAAATACAGCGCATTGCGGTCTCCGAGGCAATCCAATCTGTGAATCTGTGACGAATCCCGAGATGCGAAGGGAGCAGCAGGGGCCCCGGCGCAGATTCGCCAACAAACGCTGCTGGAAAGCCGCAGATTGCAGGGTCAAAGGGACACAAGAGGGGACAGCGACCCAGGACCAAGGTTCCAGGGGACAGTAGCAGTAGTCCACCGCACTGACGAATCACATCAAAGTGGAACACACATAGCCGGGCTCTGGCTCTGACTCAGGGTCAGGCATCCTGCTAACAGACATGTCAAATCAAGGAAAAACAACGACGACAGAGCGACAGGACCAAGGTGCCGCCAAAGGAGACGGAGGAAGGAGGAGAAGCAGAGAAGAAGAGGTCCCGGAAAACAGCATCGACTTACCGCAGCAAATTCGCGCTGACTGTGCACGAACAGCGGGACACACCATAATATTTTGGTTGCTCGGCATGTAGCATACGATACTGAGAGTTCCCTGAGAGCCGCTGCTCGTCCTGGAGCAACACCAGAACGTAGCGGAGCTGAGGACTCTCGGATTCTACATAGTTTCGGAGGAATTCCTCGGGCCTTTATTGATGGGCAATTAGCCACGGTGAGTGGCGGTTTCGAGTGAGCTGCAGGACGCTGGCTACTCCGACTGGAAATTGGGATTGGAAATGAAGATTCAGGAATCAGGATCCTTCGCTCGGCGGGAGCAAACCCACAGCTTCAGTGGCGGCGTCGAGATATCCTGCCATGTTTCCATTCCCATTCCTATCCCAATTCCTGTTTCTGATTCTGTTTCTGTAAATTTGTGAAAATTAAGTCGTTCCGGTTGTGTGCCCGTTTTTAGGTGGTACTTCTGTAGCAATTTTATTTGTAACGTAGGTGTTGTATTTGTCAACATTTAGCCAGGATCTCGGGCCTCTTTCGTCCCGATCCCGATCCCTTGGGCAGTGCCACTGCGGATTAGCCGATTTGTGGGCACGGATTCGAAATGCCTACTGCAGCACTAATTGGGCCGCTCTCTGTGCGAAGGGATGGCTGCGACATGGAGGCGGAGGTGGAGGTGGCACTGTATCCGCTCTAAGGATGCGTTTATCTGCGCTGAGGATGTGCTAATTTTTTACCCAGCAGAGCCGAGCTGCGCTGACTGCGAGCAGAGGGTGAATTGAGAGACATAAGTGCACAGGTTGGAGGGCGAAATAGAAGCATGATTGGCAATGAAAAGGTGAATGGATTCCCTTATGGGAATTATGGCTCAGAATGGCAACTGAGCCTTGGTCCTTTTATCAGAAAAAGGGATGCAAATAAATAGGTAAAAAACTGTTATTAATTTCTTAAGTTAACTTAGAGCGATTCTTAAAGAAATTTAATCAATAAAAAGTTATTTTAGGTCTTTCAAAAAAAGAAAGGGCATGATAATTAGATTTCTTTATTTTTGATTCTTCCTTTATATTTAATTTAAGATTTTTTTTAGTACAACATTTTTACTTATTTCTTTAATAGATATTACATATATTTTTTACTTTTATTTTAATCAAAAATGGTTTTATTATTTAAAGTATTTTTAATATATTGTATTATTAATTTGTAATTATTAATTCTGAATTATTATTATTATTTCTGAATTATATTTAACTACTCTTATAAATATTCTAATGCTCAAAGTGTTGATTATTATATCCAATTAAAATATATTATTTAGATTCTTGTGTAAATTCCGTGTAGGCGTAAATTACACTCATTCTACATAAGCATTTTACGTTTTACGAAAAGTATGCAATACTTTACAAATGAAACGTAAGCCTTTTACGTTTAGTTTCGCACCAGCGAGCCTAGGTCAGAGTGGTAGGTGCGAGATTCATAAAACGACCTGGCAACGCCAATGCCTAACGTTTTTTTGTTGCAAACTTTTTCAAATCTTTTTTATTAACCAGCAGACAACAACAATTTAATAATTTAGAAATTAGTAATATAAATGTATTCAATATTATCAGATTAGTAAACGATTTTATATATTAATAAATTAAATTTGACGTTTAAATTGATACATTTTCTGGTTCATTTTTAGGAAAACTAAAATTTAATAAGTTATATATAAAAAAAAAATTAAGTGTTGTAAAAATTAATGTTGTAAAAGAAAGGCAACCATAGTTGATAGAAAACAGTAACCTTTGAATTCAATGTCAAACTGGGTCCCACCTGCCTGGACTTAAACGTCAGCACCTTTAGCACCGTCATCATTTCATCACTTTTATCAGTACATTCCGAATCATGGACGGCTACGAGACCAAGCTAATGAAGAAGCAGCAGGAGATGGAAGTCTACATCGTGGCAGAAACTAAAAAGAATACGGCAGCGAATGCTAAAGATTCCCATAAGTTATTGGGCAAGCGTGCCGGCAAGACCATTCTGACAGATATGATGAAGGATTCCAAGAAGAAAAAGTTTAAAAAGCACGTGGGCAAGGGTTTCGAGAAGCCAAAGCCAAAAAAGAATGCTCGATGGAGCGACCCTTTGACCGAAACCATCATAAACATGATGGTATCTAAGAAGAACCAACAGCAGGAGCTTCAGAAGAAAGAAGAAGACCAGAAAGAACCTAAATGCAAGTCACCATGGAAGCCTCCTGCCACTCCTCAGCGTAGGCAGCCCTGGAGAAAGCCACCCAATACGCCAGCCAAGCCGAGGGCGTTCTTCAAGCAAGTTAAGGCTCCAAAGGATACAAATACAAAATCCCCAGCTCCCAAGGGCTTCATAGACGACAATGATGCTTGGCTGAATCCCAAAAAGGGAAAGAAGGTTCCAGAACTCGAGTCTGAGGAGGATGAGGATGATGATGTGAAAGAGTCCTCCTTCTCCTCTGAAGATAAAGACTCCTCCTCCTCTGAAGATGAAGAAGAGTCCTCCTCCTCTGAAGATGAAGAGTCCACCTCCTGTTCTTCATCTTTATCGTCGTCCGGTGAAGACACCGCTCAGGTCGGCAAACTGGCCGATCTTTCCGACATTGAGGCCAATTTGGAGAATGACTTTGACATTTCCGGGGACGAACATGTCAACAAAAAGCTTAAGAAGCGTGAGGCCAAGGACGTTATCTTGGTTTTGTCAGATTTCAAGAATTATCGCCAGGCCGATCGTTCTCGCGGGAAGTACATTGAGCTGGTGCGCCAGGATTTGTGCCTGCACTACAGCTACAATGAGTTTTTGATGGAGAAGCTAATGGACATGTTCCCGCTAACTGAACTCGTGGAGTACCTCGAGGCCTCGGAGGTGGGTCAGCCTGCAAAGAAGCTTTTTAAACGCACTACAATTTTTTTTATTCGTACTTTCAGGTGGCCCGTCCACTAACCATTCGCACCAACACTCTGAAGACACGACGTCGAGACTTGGCCGCTGCTCTCATCAATCGTGGCGTCTATTCGGATCCCCTGGGCAAGTGGACCAAGGTGGGACTGGTGGTCTTCAACTCGACGGTGCCGCTGTGTGCCACACCCGAGTACTTGGCCGGTCACTACATGTGCCAGAGTGCCTCTTCGCTGCTGCCGGTAATGGCGCTCGCTCCGCAGGAGAACGAACGCATCCTGGACATGTGCTCGGCCCCTGGTGCCAAGGGAGCGCACATTGTCTCGATTATGAAGAACACCGGTATGCTGATCGCCAACGTCTTCAATCGGGATCGCGTCAAGGCTACCCAGGACAATTTCCATCGGCTGGGCATTGTGAATGCGATCATCACCTGCGAGGATGGTACCAAGTTCAAGAAAATTATCAACGGCTTCGATCGCGTTCTGCTCGATGCTCCCTGCACCGGCACTGGTGCGGTCTCCAAGGATCGCAGTGTGAAGACCACCAAGTCGGAGTTGGATGTCCAGAGGTGTTGCGACCTGCAGCGTAAACTCCTGCTCTCGGCCATTGACTGTGTGGACGCAAAATCGAAGACCGGTGGATTTATTGTATACTCCACCTGCTCCGTGCTGCCGGAGGAGAATGAGTGGGTCATCGACTACGTGCTTAAGAAGCGCAACGTCAAGCTGGTGGATACCGGCCTGAACTTTGGCGTCAAGGGCTTCACAAATATCCGCCAGCACCACATCCATCCCAGCTTGAATCTAACCAGGCGCTACTATCCGCACACCCACAACATGGACGGATTCTATGTGGCCAAGCTGCAGAAGTTTTCCAACACCATACCGCTGACTAAGGAGCAGCAGGAGGAAGACGAGGAGCAACTGGAGACCGCCATCGAGGAGGAGGCGGAAGCTTGTGACAAGGTTCCCCGCAAGCTATTGGGCAAGCGTGCTGGCAAGCCTAGTCTCACAGATATCGTGCAGGATCTAAAGAAAAAGAAGTTGGAGGAGACCAAGACCAAGTACGTGGTCAAGGTGTTCGAGAAGCCCGTCAAGGCGTTCAACCAGCCAAAGCCAGAGAAGCAGCAGGAGAAGGCGGTGCTAACCAATGGCAATGGTTCTTCTAAAGCAGAAGGGAAGGCATCTAAGAAGCGACAGCAGGAGCTACAGAAGGTGAACAAAGCCCCGGAAACAGATCAGAAAGTGCCTAAAAGCGAATCACCATCCAAAGTATCCAAGTCAAAGGTAAATGGTAGCGCTTTTTCCGCGTCGCCTGAGCGTAAGCAACCTTTGACGAAGACCCTTTCCAAGCTAGTGAAGTCCCCAAACAAAGTCAAAGAAGTGGCCATGCTGGAAGGTAAGCCAATAAAGAAGAGAAACAACCTGAAGAAAAAGCAGGTGGGGCAACTGAAGAAGTCGAAGGCTGGCTGGAAACAGGGAAAAAAGCAAAAGATCAAGAAGTGAACCACAAGGATCCCTGTTCCTGTTTTATATTGAGAACTTTCTTAGCCTAAATTCGATTTTAAAATACAGCAGTGCTGTAATTAACAATCGATATAAATAATAAATGCTTAATATAGTCTCTAAGAGGGTCTACTGTCTTTTTATTCACGGAACGTGAAACAACAATTCTTTGTAACCCCAAAACGCTTTACTCAAAGATCCTCACCATCTTAATTTTAGTAGGTCGATGTACAACAAGTTTCCATCCACTTTCCACTATTTTAAATGGGATATCAGTTAATCCCCAACTCCTGAAGTCATGCCATGCCATTCCCTATAGATGTTGGCTAAAACCAAAGCCGGAACAAGCTGTTCATTTTGAAAGAAAATTTAACCAAGGGCGCCTCCATCTGGCGACTATCACGAACACCAGCCCCAACAAGAGAACATCAAGGCCGTGACCATTGAGAAGGTTATTGTAAAAATAATAACATTTAATAGGGCGCCTTCTTGCGCGACTTCTTTTCCTTCTTAGACTTCAACTTGTCACTGCTTGGGGCATTTCCACTCGATTCCGCTGACCAAACGGTGACAATGCCGGATTCGCCACCCGTAACCAGCAATCCTCGCTTTGAATCAAACAGGCTGTCCCTCACTATTTGCTTGTTATCCTGGAAATTGGCCAGCGGTTGGAGCTCCTTCTTGGCGGAAACGTTAACAGATCGCAGGATTTCCCTGGAAAAAGAGTATTAGCTTGGAATTTCAAGGAAGATCGATTGTGAAACTCACCCCTTGTTAAAGTTTGTGCCCGCCAAGAGGAACACCTCGCCGTCCTCCTGGTTGTGGGCATTGATAAGGTTAAAGTTGGCTGCATTCTTGCGCCTAATGGCAGCTGTGACATCTGGGCGCTCGAAGGAGTGTACTTCGTCGCCCTCCTCGCACTCGTAGCTCTTGAAGTCGCTCGTGGTCGTGATGCAAGATATAATGTCCTTGTCGTACACGTTCCGATGCCATCTCAGGCGAGCCACGCTGCTCTCCGTGTTTACGGTGTTCAACAGGGCCTCGTCCTCGTCTGGCTGCTTTATGTCAAACACATTGATCAGTCCCTCGATGCTGCCAGTGGTCAGAAGATCCGGATTCTGAGAATGAAACCGCACCGAAGTGATGTCGTCCTCGTGGCTGTCGCAGTAGACACCCATCTGTCGGCGCTCCCGGACATCGAAGAACACCAGGAACACGTTACTCATGTGCTGGTCCGTGCCACAGCAGATAACCCTACCGTTGGCGTTTCTGTCGAAGGCAGTGAACGACTTGGGTGCCGGCGGCACCTCATTGGACTGTTTCTCGTAGTGGAACCTCGCCAGCTCGCCCTTTACACGCAGGTCGTAAAGGCGCACGTAGCCATCGGTGGTGCCCACCAGTACGTTGTCAGGTCCGTCGTCCAGGAACTTAACGCCGCATGTGCTAACAACCTTCTTTTCGGTGGCCGGCAAGAAGCTAAAGTTGGCCAATTTGCCACCGTCGTCCATGTTAAATATTTGCACCGCAGAACTCGACAGTCCCGCCGCTATCCTCGAGAATCCCCTGTCAGCGTCCAGACTAAGCACATATTCCCGTTGCAGGGAAACGCCGCATTCGTCCAGCGGCTTGTACTTGATCTGGAATTTGTCGGCCAGCTCCTGGGCGTTGCATGTGTCCTCATCGACGATTTCTTCCTCATCCTCCGAGCTGGGCAGGTCCACGTCTGCGGCTTCTGCAAGTTGCAGGATTGTAGGTGGGTTTTGTCTTGACGAAATTCAAATATTTACCCTCGCAGTACTTGTTGAATTCACTCATTTGTTTATAGATTTCCACGCGGTACAACTCAAAGTCAATTTTCCCCTGCACAACAGCTGGTCACACTTTAAAGGGCTGCATTACACTATTCGAAATTTCTAGGGAAATATGCAGCATTTCGTCTACATATAAATGTTATAGGAATCTGGTGGTGTCAATAGGTTGTTAATAAAGAAAAATTAATATGCATATCAATTCGTTACTTGCGAATAAATACAACAGACATTAAAATGTTCTACTTGGTAAATAAATCCGCATTTTGTTTTTAGCTTCTTCTAGCCAGATACTTGATCAGTTATACCTAATCAGTGATCATGTTTTCCCAGCAGACAAAGAAGCGGACGTAGTGCGGATGGATCCGCAAAATGTCTGCTAAAAATATTAAATACGGAAAAGGAATTAGACTTTCCGCATTAGTTTCGCTAAATGCTGAAAAACGGATACGAAAACGGACGAGTATTGCGAATTCTCAGTATTATAACTGAAAATGATGTCGTAAAAGGTCCGCAATCGAAATCTTATTCGGATTCAGAAAATTATAGCATTTTCTGCCACAAAACCCATGACAGGTGATTTTTGATTTTGAATCAGACGTTTTCTCCGCTTGTAATCCGCAAAACTATCGTTTTAAATATCATAAATGAAGTTAGTGTTTGCTAGGATCTTATTCCCGTGCAATTTCCCGGAACCCTTTATAATTAAAAATTAATGTTTATCGTTTAATATCGCTCTGTACTTTTAATTCTTTATACAAAAGTGAATTATTACACAAGAAGCCATTCCGAGTACGACATATGTATGGGTTGCCATAATTTGATAGTTTCCTTTTTTACAGTTACCTAAATATCCTTCAGTTTTGGTGTTGCGTGTTTCGAAATCGTTCGAAATTGAGGTTTCTTGATTGCCTGACTTGACTCTGTGTGTGTGTGTATATTTCGTGTACGGTCATATAAATATATATATACATATTTATATAGGTTCTGCTATTTTTAAATTCAACAAAGGACTCAAATTCCTGCGCAGCATTTCTAACAAGAAGAACTCTTCAACAAGCAACTATATGTATTCAATAATTAGATATATGCGGGCTACTATATAGATCCTATTCACATGAAGTCGTCGTAGTCGTCGGTGAAGTCATTGCCGTATTTTTGGTAGCCGTCAATGTCCTGCAAACGAGACGTTTAATTAGAAATTTGGATCGTTTTTTATTATAATTCTGGGACTCACGTCGTTCTCGGTGCGAAGCGTGGCCTTTCCCTTGCCCTTGGCGGCGGGCTTCTTGTTCGCCTTCTCCAGCTTGAGCTTCTCAGAGTGCAAAACCTCCACGCTCATCTTGACCTTCTTGATGTCAGCGGCGCTCACTAGATAGATAAGGCGGAAAACACACAATCAGATTATGGGCCAAGCTCAAAGCCGATCGATCACTCACGATTCACGCATAACCCCCGCACCAGATCCTCGATGAATTGCGGGAAATGGGGCGACTCGCGGTACTGGCCGACCTTCCAGCTGAGCGTGGCACCGAACTCCTTGAACTCCTCTTTGCTTTCCGGATTGAAGGCGTCCAGGCCGCCAGTACTCGTACTCGTCACGCCGAAGGCGTCCAGGGCGTGCTTGAAGTCCGACTCCTCCTGGATCTTTTGCAGCCTCAGCTTCTCGGCCATTTTCTCCTCGGCGGTCATGCTGGCCAATCGTTTCTCCTCCTCCTCCTCCGCGAGTCGCTGTGCGGTGAATGTTGTGTTATAGCTTTGACATCAATAGCATAAGGGGTTACACCTACCGCCTGCTCCTCTAACTTGGCTTTCAGCGCCTTACTCGGCTTGGGCTTGGCTGGAGGTTCTGTTTTCGTGGGCTTCTCCTCGTCCTTCTTCTCCTCCTCATCCTCCCAGCTCTCCTGCGTTGCGAAATACAAAGGAATTAGTGACGGTCCCAAAAAGTGAACACGTGTACAGCGAAATGAAAGTGAAAACTGGCGCACGCAAAACAAGTTTGTGGGAGCTGGGAGCTCTCTTGCATTTGTTTGTCTGCTAGCTTTAGCTTTCGTCTCGCCGCGACATTGGTATGCGCACCTTAACATCCTCGTCGTCGTCCTCTCCCTCCCACTTGTTAACACTGTTAACGGCATTCGGGCGGATGACCACTTCGCTGTCCGCAGCGGATTCTGCCACATCACGGGAAAAGCACAAGATTGTTAGGGGTTCGAAATACGGTTAGCTGCCGCGAATACGGCTAAAAATACGCATCAAGGTTGGTTGCATGGCGCTCCAACGACAGCAGCAGCAGCAGCAGCAACAACAACGACGGCGACCACGTTTATTGTCCGCCGCAGATGACGCAGCGCCCGCCCCGCCTCCGCCCAGAGAACACTCACCCCAGTCGTCGGCCATGTCTCGGAATTGGTTGCTATTTGAGGGTTTGTGCTTCGGATCGGCTTTGTGCTAGGTACGACTTCGTTCCAGCCTCAGGTTTCGGGAATTTTCCAAAATAAAAACTCTACATCGAGCAGATTTCCACAAGCATCACCTGTAGTGTGACCAGGCTGTGGGTGGCGGAGAAAAGCGGTAGATAGCTGAGGTGAACGTTGCAGAGAAAGCTATCGCATTCAGGCGACAAGTTTTTCACATTACTTTTAATTTAAAAAACAATAAAACTCAAGCTTTAAGAATATATTTGTTGTACTATGAAGAGGCAGAAAACAGGCAATGTTATTTGTAATTTATTTAAACTATTCAGACTGGCTTTGGTCAATAAATGCTGGCCTGTTAAAACCGTCCCCAAATATTTGAATTGCATTAGTTTTTGATTTTATGTATTTCAAAGTAGTTTTATTTTTAACTTGAATAAGACAAAAAATGGTTTCTTTTTTCGAAAGATAATTTGTTGTAAACTATTTTTCAAACAAAAAATTCCATTAGATTGCTACTGAAATTAAAGAAATACAAACACAAGAAAGGAAGCTAACTTTGGCACGCCGAAGTTTGTATACCCTTGTAGTTTGCAATTGGATCATTAAGAATCGATCCATTCTGGTCAATAAAGAGAAATATATATAAAAGTTGTAGATTTATACATAGCATATACATAATAATTTGGTTTTGATAAAATTAAAAAACAAAGAAAGTTTAATCGTATAAAAAAAATAAAATAATATAGATTTCAAATTTAAAATAGATTTATAAATTTAAATGCTAAAAACACACACTCACACAAACTGATCTCAAAGTAGACAAAAATACGTTGAAAAACAACTAAGTTATAATTTTTTTCTATTAACTACCTGATTGTTCCTATGGCAGCTATATGATATAGTCGTCCGTTCCGACATTTATAGCAGTGAGAGTATTCAGAAGACTATATGCTAAGTTTCATTCAGATAGCTTCAAACTGAGGGACTATGTTGTTTGCGTAGAAACGGACATGGCTAGATCGACTCGGCTGTTGATGCTGCTCAAGAAAATATATACATACTTTATAGGGTCAAAATAGGCCTCCTTTACTGCATTGCAAACTTTTTAGTAAAATTAAAATACTCCTCAAGGGTGTAATAAACTTACATGTTTTGATTTTGCTAATAATGAAAATAAAAAGTCACAATCCGAGAAATTTTGAAAACGGTCATTTGGAGAGAATTGGTGTGCTCCAAAAAAAAAAAAAAAACTATTTCGTTGTAATTTTTAGTGTGATTCCACTGGAGCGGGAATGGTCACACTAATCTCATCTGGGCATCCTAGAACCATCTGCCACATCAGTTTTCCCGAAACTTTTATTTTGTTTGGTAAATAAAACAATGTCTAAGCAAATTAGCAGTGAATTCTGATAAGCATTATCGAAAGCAGCTGTGTGTGTGTTGCCCCAGTCTTCATGTAGAGGACGTCCGCTTCTAACCCTTCCGCCACAGCATCCGATCGCCGCCAAACTAATCTCGAGAGCCAGCGAAACGAATGCGAAGATACAACGGCAACTTGTAGGACGCCGGCAGCGAGTAATGGTAAAAGAAGATACGCAGATTGAAGCGACGACGTGTCACTGAGAAACGAACGAAACAATAGCGAATAATAAAATGGCTCAGCCCGGTGGAAATGTATCCGGCAACATGCAGCCGCCTCAGCAGTCGGGCTCCCCCAGGTTCTCGTTAGACATGCAGGGGTGAGTTGTGGATGCACCTTTCAGCAGGAACCGCCCAATGACCCCTCATTTTGTATCTTCTCAAGCAGCCTGAGCAATCTGCCCTCGCCCATGGAAGTGGCCCAGACGGTGCGCAACGCTTTGCGTCCATGGACGGTCTTCTTTAACATCAACAACTTTAAGACTGCCGTCAGCATGCAGCGACTGAACAACCGCGTCACGCGCAACCTCAACTACTTTCAGGCCAATTACATCTTCATATTTTTCGTGCTGATGATCTATTGCCTGTGAGTGTTCCTAATCCCCCCCAGTTGCAGCTGATGGTTATATATCTGTAATCCCCTCCAGCATCACAGCGCCTCTCATACTGTTGGTCATGGTGGCCGCCGCTTTTGGCTGCCACAAGCTACGCGTGCGCAACTCCAACATCGTCATAGGGAGCTACCAACTAACGCCGTACCAGCAGATAATCGCCCTCAATCTGGCCACCGCTCCCATCCTGTTTATGGTGGGTGCCGGGGCGGTTCTATTCTGGACGCTGGGTGCCTCCTGCTTCGTGGTCGCCTTGCACGCCATCTTCTACAACATTGATTCAATTGTGACGGAGGAGAACGAGGGATTCCTCGCCGAGGTTGTCTGACCGCCAGCCAGAATATAGACTTGCGGTTTTCTGGGATCTGTTCGGATAACCGCCGGCGGGGACTGAAGGGACAGAGATATTCGCCACCATGGGGCCTTATTAGTCGATACAGACAGTATGCAATATGCGAGTTACACACATATTTATATAACGAATTCTAGTTAAGGTTAGCTGCAGACATTGAATAAATACCAAACGATGACAGATTCATAAGACTATGTATTTAAAATTTGGCAAATTAATCGCATTTCGAACGAAGATATGGGACGCATTCCGCAGAAATGGGTTAATACCAAATTCGGTTTCCGAATTCAACTGTATTTGGCTTTTTAAAGGAATTTACTGCTGCCTAAGTCATAGCAAAAACTCCAAATCTTCTGCGTAATGGGCCCAATATCATGTTAAACAAAAACAAAGAAACACAAAGTGAAAGTTATACACAGAGCACGAGAGTACAACCAAATCGGTAGTGGTCAATGAGGTACAGGTAGTTAGAACTAGGAATGCTTTGGTAGCTTGCATAAGTCTTGGTCCTGGCCCATATCGGGGGCCCTAGGCATACTGGGCGCTCGCCAGCGTCGTCGTCGTGTCCTGCTCCTCGTCGCTGGCCTGCTGGTCCAGCTTCTCGAATCCGTTCCGATCCCGATCAAGCAGGCCGCCCAGCTTGAAGCCATCGCTCTTTTCCCACGCATGCCGACGGCTCCGAGACCCAAATGGCAGGCAACCTGTGGGAAATGTTGGGAGGAGGAGGTTGATACGATTAACAATAACTATCGCCATGGCACATTCACGGGCACAGAGAACACTATACAGATTCCCCGGTAGTTCATGCAAAGATCTGCGATCTGGCGTGCACTGAAACAAACCGAAAACGAAAACAGAGTGCTTAAAGATTAACGTAAATTGTTTATGCTCATGTATTTTATATAAAAGAATGCAACACAAAATAAGAATTAAGTACAATTTAGTGGATGGAAGGAGGAATGTGGCCGGATTGAAGAGATTCCAAGTAAACTTAAAAGGTAAACCACTAGAAAATATAACTAAACATATATGTAAATATAGGATACATGTGTACGACAGCACAACACAGGACATTGAGTGATTGATGGTTCGATTGGGTTAGCACTGAGGATTAGCACAGACTCTGGTTGGATGCGGTCAACTTGCGGTAGACCAGGTCGCTGGCCGGAGCGGCGCTGATCGCTGGGTTACCTCGTTTCCGCC
The DNA here is from genome assembly GCF_030179895.1 of Drosophila kikkawai. NCBI lineage: Eukaryota > Metazoa > Arthropoda > Insecta > Diptera > Drosophilidae > Drosophila > Drosophila kikkawai. The sequence goes on from NC_091729.1 coordinate 10,337,305, forward strand.
GACGGGCGAAGAGCAGAGCCAGAGCAAAGGTGGAGCCGGCGAACAACAGCATGAGTGAGGCCACCAGTATGGCCTTACCGCTGGGATGATGTACCGTCTGTCCCGGCGCCGCATTCTCCTGACCAGCTTTGCCGGTCCCGATGTTACTGGTGTCCTTTGTGGCCGACAGAGACAACGGTTTCGTCAGCGATCTGTGCACAAACTTGTGAATGCGCATGGGAGCCAGCTCGGCCACGTAGATCTCATTGCCATCGGTGGTGACGGCCACGTCGTGCGGATTATGGAACTCGAGATTGTTGGGCCCGAACTTGGAGACCAGCTGCTTGCTGCGCATGCTCAGTACAAAGCCGTGCACCTCATTATAGTGCTCCGGATGGATGCCCAGCTCGGCGGTGGGTCCGTTTACTATGACCAGCTGGCCACCTGTGGCGGAAAAGGGATATATTCAGGGGTGAAAAGACTGCATATGAGAAAAGACTGCATCGAGAAGCATGAGAATTCATGAGAGATTCTCGTAACACCTCATAAACACCGATATCAGCAGAAGATTTATCCACTCACCCGATGCCGGGGTGTAGGCCATGCTGAACAGGCGATCGCCTATCAGCTGGCTGTGGTACTGCGAATGGAAGGTGCCGTTTCTGGAGAAAAAGCACTGCACCCTCCCATTCTCGCGGTCCGCTGCACAGAGCAGCTCCAACTCTGGAACAAGGGTCAGGGCGTGGGGGATAGCAAAGTAATTCTGAGGCGCCACGTCGTACGAGACGCCCGAGAAGGAGTTCTGACCCCAAGAGGTAATCAGTTCACCCGCACGCGAGTACTTGAGGATGCGAGCGTTGCAGTATCCGTCCGCCACAAAGAAGTCCCCATTGTCCAGCACCGCCACAGACGTGGGCTTGCAGAACTTCTTGCCGGAACCGGGTTTGAAGGCCGTGCCAAGCGTGAGCAGCGGTTTTCCATCGCCTCCGCGGGGCGGAAACTTGAAGACTTGATGCATGGCCACATCCGTCACCCAGACGTTGTCCTCGGGATCCACGGTTAGGCCGTGCGGCATGTAGAAGCTAGGGGGTGAGAGGAGATTTCTTTTAAGTTAAAAATTCATAAATGAATTTGTTTTGAGAGCCCTTACAAGTTCTTGCCCCAATCGTATTTCATCGCTCCTGTCGCGGGCTCCAGCGCCAGAATTGTGCTCTCCCTGATGGGTCCGAGGTACTGCTCCTGGTAGACGTTCCTGTTGTCGAAGGTCTGCTGCCCCCATACGCGGTTTACGCGATGAAAGATCACCACGTTACCGGCCTTGTCGAAACTAACGGCCGTGACGGCACCCAGCTTCACATTGTTCGCCGGCCAGTCATTCTGGTATGTATAAGCTGGGAGTGGTAAGGAGGAGAGAGTTAAATGGTATCTAGATTTTTGGCAGGCAACTACTCACTACTATTCAGTTTGGCCAGCTCAGTCTTGACATCGGGTATCGCCTTTAGGGGCGGCTGTGGCCAAATCTGCGCGGGTGCCGCTCCTGCTCCCGAACCCTTGAGAATCTGCTGCAATCGCTCGTTATTGGCATTGTTGATGTCCACATTCTGCAGATAACGCTGCGAACTTTGAGTCTAAAATGGGTGAATTCCAAAATAAAGATTAGCCGGATGCGAAAAAAAATGCCACGGAGCACCCGCTCCGACGCACACACACACACACATTGCAGTAAAATCAATATGCAAAACATCTGTAGGCGCACAGCGCAAACATATGTTTCCCGATTCCAGTCGCGTGACGCCAGCAATTGATGCTCTTCGTGTGCGCATCCTAATCAATGGCTTGCCGACTCACCTGAGACGCTGCTGGCTGCAGGACGACGGCGAGGAGGAGGAGGAGCAGGCAACAGATTGGCAGGGAGCTGCGGCTGCCCAGGTATTTGGCGTTTTCGGTGGAATGCATCGTTGTGGAATATATATATCTCCGGGAATTGCAGCTGCTTAAGGCCGAACTAGAGATCAGACTCCGACTCTGTGCTCGTAAACAAATGTCTCGACTCGATATAACTGATTATGACGCGGCCATCTTTGCTTGCGTCTCGAACTATTGACTGTTGAATGAGATGTGCGCAAGGGCGTAGGTAGATGAAATTTTCAGGGGTCCTTCCAGTGTGGCCGTAAAAATGCATGTTAAAATCGCATGAAACACCTGTTAAACCTATAATCTGGCTCTTTAAAGTTATATAATTATATAAAACTCAATAACTTTATATCTCAGCCGTCCTTAAAAGCAATCACTTTAAATAATCGTAGACCCCCTTTCTTCCAGACACACTACGTTCGTTGCCTAAACAGCTGTTGTGAGGCGTTAGTGCATTTTTGAGTCGCTCTTGAATTTTTGTTTACTTCCGCATTTGATTTAAATATTGCGAAAATGTCGAAATCAGACCTAGACAAAAGCATCGAACTAATTACGAAGACCGAGGAGCTGGCCGACAAGATTCTCTCCAACAAGCTAGAGCTGAAGGCGATGGACAAACGGCGCCAGGATACGCGTCAGGCAATGCGGCTGATAAATAAATCGGAGGACAAGAAAGTTTGGATCACCATTGGCAGCATGTTGGTCAAAGTGCAGCGGGAGAAGGCCCTGGAACTGCTGAAAAAAGGTGAGCAAACTGTCGTCTTACTATATCAGGATGTAAACAACTATTTTTCGCAGATCAAGACCAAATCGAGCAGCAAATAAACCTTATGTACTCGGAACAAAAGGTTTTGGTCAACAAGCATCGGGATTTGGAGTTCAAATCGCCCTATTCTGGAACACACTTGAAAGCCTTGGAAAAGAAGGAGTTTGATGCGCTTAAAGCTAATCTACCATTGCTGTAAAAACTATTGTTAAACTTAAATTTATTTATAAATGAGTTTGTTTTTGTTTTTCTGGCAGTGTGACCGCTGCATTGGCGGCAAAATATCCCAAAAATAGTTTAACTCGATATTTATTTTTTTTTAAATACAGATAAAAGTTTGGCAATTCGATAACATTTCTATGGATAAAATAACAGTTTTGAATAATGGAGTCGAAGTAAAGCAACTTTCGCATCCGGCCGGTTTCGATGCATCTGTAATATTGTCTTGGAAAATCTTTTTGCGACTTCGATATGACGCACACTTTTACAGCAGCCAACAGAGCAATCTCACAAAGACGAGTAAGCCATTAATTTTTGCTAATACCGTATCCGCAACTGATCTCCGCCCCTAACTATAGTTTCATTGTCGAATACGACCAAAATGACCACCAACCAGTCTAACGAAGAGGTGGACGCGGCACTGGAGATTTGGATCCAAAATCTGAGTCTTGCCGACCCAGTAAACCCATCGAGGGCTGATGCCACACATCGTTTCTTTGTACGCCATGTGGGAATGCTGGAAGAAATGGTTCAATCGCCGCCCTTTACACTCAGAACGATGCAGTGGAGCATTCGGGTGATACCAAATAGTATGGGGCTGGGCGTCTTCGTGCATTGCAGCGGGAAGCACGATTCTCCCAACTGGTCGTGCAACGCCGCCATTGAGTTTCGGCTTTTGAACAACGTGCCCGGCGTGGAGTACTACCTAGTCAAAGGACCCATCTACCACATATTCAATGCGGAGGAGGACGACTACGGCTACGGAGTATTCATAAGCTGGAAAAAGCTATTGTGTCTAGCCTACGCCCACAGAGGTATCATGCTGGAGGTGAAAGTCACTGCGGATGCTCTGCAAGGTCTGGATAACTAGAACCTCTGGTGGAAAATCCTAGGGAGGTCAGAGAATTCTTATCTAGTTTTAATCGTTTGCTTCAATATGTTTTGTATAATAACACGAAATACATTTTGCATATTACTATTAAATTATTGTTCTCTCTCGAAATTGGCTATTTAAAAAAAATGACAAATTTGTATACTTCCTTACGGAGGTGGCAAATCTCCGATAGCGTTTTATCGGTACTTTTACTTTCGTCTGGATGACTAGAGGTTGTAGTATTAGATGTGGTTTGCGTATCAGGTGTGGTTTAGGTGTGGCTGTGGTTAGAACATCAAAAAATATCGAATTAGGGGCACATTTGGATTTGAGATTTTTTAGGGAAAGCTCCCGATGTTCTCCACCTCTATCTCCCACTGATTTGTTGTAGCTTTCGTCTTGTTCGGTCGCCGCCATAAATAAACGATCTGATTGAATTGATATTGATCGCATTGATTTCGAAACTCGGACTTTGGGAGAATCGGGAAATAACTGAATATCGGCCAGATCGCTGACATTATCCCCAACTGACGGAAAACGTGCGCTTACGTCGGTTCCGTGAGTGTGTGTGTGGTGAGTTCTCCTCTCCCACTGGCCCCCTCTCTCTTTGTCTCTCTCTTTCCGCGCCCCCCTATTTGGCCCACGTTTGGCTCAGCGCGCAAAAGTAAATTTTAGCAAATAAATTGCTTTGCTTATCTCAAAGCGCGCGCTCGCATGAAAAACATGGCTGTGTATGCGTGCGAGTGTGTGCCAAGTGAGTGCGAGTGTTGTTAATTAATTTACAAAACATAAGTGCGAAAAGGCAAAAGAAAAACAACAACAAACAAGGAACGGTAGTTGCATGTGGGGCGATTTGCCCACCTAAAAGCACCCCCGCCCCCGTGAACTGCAGCCTGCAGCTAGAAAACGAAAGTTCTTTTACATGTAACAAGCAACAACAACCACACTCTGGGAGAGGAGAGAGAGTGCTGCAAAGCAAAGTGAGAGAGACAGCGAACAAGAGAGCCACTCGGACACTTGGCCTTGAACTTGTGCGACGGTAAGTTGAATTAAGCCTTTCTGTTTTTCTGCCTCTTCTTTGCTTGCACTTCTTGTAACAATTGCATTGCATTGTTTTTGGATGCTCGCAAGAAAACAGGTGAAAAAACCTCCTTTCCCTCCCCAAAAATCTGTTTTGGTTCCGGTTCAAACTCGAAATTCCGACTTAATAGTTTTGTTTTGCATATCAGATCGTTTTATCCCAAATGCAGCATAGAGTTAAGTGGCAGTCTCTTGCGGCCTGTCTTTTCCCTCCCCCCTAGTCCTCCTTCTCTCTTCAATCTTGATGAGACGACAATTGACGGGCAGACGAAGAGAGTCAAAAGAATCAAGAGGCGGGCCTTGCCTCCCCCACTTACACTGCAAGAAACGAGAGAACTTGAGTAACACTTATTAGCAATTATTACCTCAGACACTTGCAATGCGCTCGCGTTGTGTATGTGTGTGCGAGAAATCCCCAACGAAATGCTGTTACAAAATAACTGTTCGGGTAACTGGGATTTTCTTTCTTTTAATTATTGTAATTGTTTTATTTGCATGCTAAATGTTTAAAACACACAAAGTTTCCACTGTGTGTTGGGGAAAATCTTCCTCTCATGAATGTAAATTTTGCCAATCACGATTTTAACTCAATCTTAATAGTGAGGTATCATTTATTGTTTTATAGAATATCTGCGAGCTCTAAACTATAGTTTTTGAGATAAAAAAATGTATTAGTTTCTGATTATTTATGGTGATTTTAAAGCTATTCTATGATTCTTTACAGTTTAACGATTATTGCTAAACTTTTAATAAGCCTTAATACTATACTCTAGGAAAAATATTAAAATATGTCTTTCAATGAGATAATCCAAGAATAACTTTCTTTTATAATGGCTTTAAGCTTTTTGTGGCTCAAGACGATACCATGATTGCGGAATATTTATCATACTTAATAATTATTGAGAGATGTTGATGGAAAGTTCCATTAAGGTGTCTGGAGTTTCTTTTGATTGGCATTTCAATTGTTGCGCTATTATAAAGTCTTGAATTCGAACCCTCGGATTTAACAGAAAACCCTTTTTTCCAGTTGGCACATGCAAACAAATATAGCTTATCGAGCTATTGTCACTTTTTATGCCATAATATAATTGTTCAATAAGCTTACAAGCAACGCGAGGAGATCAAACAAAAAGTCAATAAATAAAACAAGTTTTCAAAGTACACGAAAAATTCAGAATTAGCTTTGTTGTTGCTGTCGTCGACTTCTAATACTCCATCTGTGTCTCTGTATTTACTTACACATGTGTATGAGCTTTAATATAATTTGTAAAAATATGCGAATTAATGTTGCGATGGAAAGAAACAAGTTTTAAGCCATTTATTTGTTTGAATTTTGTTTGTGATTAGGAAGTGTGCGATTGAGTCAGCCGAATGGAACGCAGCAAGTACCAGGGAAATGCACGTGTCACTCGAAAAACAAACCTATTTGGATGATAAAACCAAATTGACAAAATGGCAACAAAGTATCAAGGAATTCTGCGCAGATTGTGGCCGCTTTTCCCCTCACTTTTCTAGTTGGCAGTTGCTGTACGTTAAGGATCCGCAGCAGCTTGAGGAATTTTCGTTTCGTTTTTTGTAAAATATTGCCGGCCAGGCCTGATTAATTATGGCTTGTCCGCTGCCGTTGTCGTTGTCGTTCAAAATGCTCAACTAGGCGTCGTTGCTCGTTGTCTAGTGTGTGTGTTGTGTTGTGGTTTGCTGAATTGTTGTTGTCCACTGGGTGTGTTTGCTGTGTGTATGCGCGAGGGGCGTGCGTCCAGTTGAGTCCGGTTTCGTTTGGCAGTTGCAAGTGCAGCACGGCGCTTGGAAATACCCTAGCAGTGGGTATAATGGATTGTCAAAAGCATCAAGGATAGGCGAGGCTCATGTCTTAGACCTTAAATTATACAATTGATTTGATGTATAAATGTAAACTATATTTAAAACTGATATAATATGTATATATGTATGTACATATAAAAAAAATTCAAACCTATCAATGATTTCAATATATATTTCGCCTTACGGGGTATCCAAAGGGGCGGCTACTCAAAATAGTATCCAGCCTTTCTGGTTCCGCGTTGATTTGATATTGCATTTTTGAAATTTCAGGCACGTTGCAGGTAACAACAATGGTTGCAGTTTTGTTGTTGTTTTTGCAATTGTTGTCTTTGTTGCTCTGCATTTAATTTTTAGCCATTTGGCGTCTCCACTTTTTTCGTTGTTTACCAAAGACGAGATCTAAAATTTTCCATGCACATGTTTTCTTTCCTCTTCCCCGTTCCTCTTCCGCTTTATATTCTCTGTTTGTTTGTTAGATTGTTAAATAATATTAAATGAATTTGCTTTAAATCGGACAGCTGATTTGGCAGCAGCTGACTGCGAACAGAGAGGGCAAGAAGAGAGGCAAAGAGAGCCAAGGCAAACAAACATATTTGACAGACTAACTGGCGGAATTTGCTTTCTATGCGGGAGTTAGGGGAAAGGAGGGCGGGCGAGGGATTGATTGTTCTATCAATTTCTGCGCCGCACTTTACACATGCGTCACACACACACACACGCATACCTTTGAGAAATTCAATAATAAAACGCAGAATATGATAATTAAGCTGAAAAAGAGGAAAACAAACTCACCACTGACTGTTTATCAAAGAGAGTGCGCGTGCGAGACCGAGAGAAGGAGAGAGAGCAAGCTTTCTGACACACCGACACAAAAAAGCGAATTGAGTTAGGAACTGGCTGGCTTCCACCTCATCCCACCCCCTCGTCTAGCCCACTCACAGCTGGGCCACTTGTTGATGAGAGAGACCAAATCGCGAGAGAGAGACTGAGAGCGTAACTCACCACTGGTGCATCGATTGTGGTGGCCTTAGCGGCAACAACAAACAGCAAGCCGCCCTTTTTTCCGCCGCGACAGAGAGCTCCTTTGTGGGGTCCTCTCTTGCTCTTCTGCTCTCTCCGTGAAACTTATCAAGGTCGTTGGTTGGCTTGGCGTTTCTTTTTTTTTCGCTGTTGTAAGCGGGTTTTTCTACTTGTCCACCAACCGCACCTCCCACCCCACGGCCCCCTTACCCGCTCTGCAGGTTTACCATCATCCTTTGGCAAAAATTCTTTTGCTTTTATGTTATTGGGTTTCTCCTGCTTTTTGCTGTTTCGCATGCCTTTGGCTTGTTATTCGTTATTGCGCTGGTTGTTGGCTTGTTGTTGCTTTCCTGCTTCTCCTTGCCGTGCACTCGAAGAAATAAAATAGAAGTCCTAAATGCCACAGTATAAGGTATATCCTGTGACCGGCATGGATACTTACTAACCTTTGTTCGTTTAAGAGCCACAGTAAGTTCACTGGACTTGATCTAATGTGATATGATAAAACGCGAATTTTTATCTCTAGGCAAAACAAGACCGATAAGAATTGTTTTACATAACATTTGATTATGATAATGGTTATATTATGTCTGTTTGCCTTGTTTGTGACGTGGTAAATAGAAACTAATTTAATATTCACCATATTTGGATTTTACTATTTATTGCTTTGCCTTTTGGCGCCAAAAGTCTGCTTATTTACGGAGTAATTTCTCAGGTTTTCCGAGTGTAGGCTGCCTGGTAAGGTGTTCCCATTCCACACTCTTAGCCGCGACGCCCACTGTTGGGCACTTTCAGTTGTTGTTGTTGTGCCTGCTGTTTAATTTACTTCGTTTACCTTGCCCCAGCGTTTATATTGCGCGTGTCCCTGATCCTGGGTTTTCCCACCTCCTCGCAGTCCCTCCCCCTTGATCCTCTCCCCGCACTGCGTGTATTTGCTTTATGTAAACAGCATGAAATGCCACTGGAACTTAACTAAATTGTTTGAAATTATGCTCGCTAAAAGTTGTGAGGGGATTGCAGGGAATTCCATCGTGTTGTTGTTGTTGCTTCTTCACCAGCTCGTTAGATGCGGCTAAAAAGTTTTTGCCATGAAAATTATTTGCACCAACTTTCAGGTCACACTTTAAATGAGGGAAATATAATGGAATGTAAGGAAAATGTGGTCAAAGGAATTACAACCATATTTTTGTTTGCATAATAGTGAAAAGGATGAAGCATTGTCGGTTGTTAAACTGAGGTGAGCTGGTTTTAATTACATAAGCTTGTATAAGTTTAATTTGTGTGGTTTATTCACTGGACTTGTGTGATTTTCTGAATCATTTACAACATCAATTTTCTTTCTTTAATTTTTTGTAGCTTTCCAACATCTTGTTTAATGCATAAATTACTTTTGAACTACTACAGAATCCATTATGGCGGGATATGATATACCAGTAGGGTTTCCCCCCTCGGAATTCCTAAATACCCCAGTGGCGCAGAATACCAGTTTTTATTCCCCGCCTCACACCAGTTAACTTACAGCTCGTAACTAGTGCAGTAGCATCGTGATTCGCAAGATAACCAGATTGCAGCAGAAGATTACACGATTGCACCACGGTGCGTATACGTCATAACTGGTGTCCTCAACCTCTTCCCCGCTGTAGCATTCACTCCGGTTTCCACTCGAGCGACACTCCACTGTGCCACAGGTTAGCGCGCTTTAATGCCGCCATCTATTTTTAGCCATTTCTAATGAGCGGTTGCTATTTTTAGGCCAGGTGCTCGTGTTCGAGCTTTCGCCCCGTCGACTCTGCGAGTTTGGTTTCGTTTTTCACTGCAAAAGACGCAGGTGGTGGAGATGGGAATTGGCGGATGGATTGCTTGGATTGGACAACGGGTGGAAGTGGCCACTTGATTGCCGATCTTTGGCTATGCTTGCTCTCTGTTTTGGGCCGCTCGTCTGGCTTTTTGTGCCTCTGTCCGTTCTTTTTGCCAGATCATTATCATCATCGTTGGGCATTGCAGTTTCGTTTTTTTCCGATCTGTTTTTGGCCAGCGTTGGTAATTGTCTTTTGATGGCATTGATCACTTGAGCCTAGCTAGTTGAACGGGTTTTTTTGTTGGTTCGAAAAGGGGGTAGGGTATTACACATTGCTACTGAAAGTTGCTTATAGGAAAGACAACGTCAGGATAATTATGTTAATCCATTGTTTTATTCATATATGGGCCTAATGTTCTTATAATAAAAATAAGGAGTTAAATGATAAGTGTTAAGTTTTTACCAGGATACCGGTCCCTCTTCGGGCGCCATTGAGATTTGGAGTTCTTACTTAATTGCGTTGCAAGTTAATAAAAAACAGTTAACTAAAGCAAATTAAGTTGAACTAATTTTTCGTTTGCCCCACTAGGTTCTTGAACACTATTAATGATTAACTCTCATGTAGAGCATTCAAAGTATCATACTAACCCCAAAAATGCCACTTCAAAATAGCTAAAAAAAAAAAGAAACGGACCAAAGGCGAAAAAAACAAACTCGAAAAAATACTTCATTTGTTCCACTTGTGGCGTTGAGTGCCAAAAATCGCCAACATCATAATGTTTGATGACTGTGAAAGTTTCCAAATGGTTCATTAAGCCGCTTAAATACGTTACACACAGTCTATGCAGTGTGTTTCTCTGTGTGTCTTTGCAGGGTACAGTTTTGTCTGATTCCCAGTGGGAGATCATTAGAATCTGGGCAACGGGAAATGAACACAGACATTAACCAGGCCCTAGTTTAGCTAATAGAGCAGGATGAACGAAAAATTCCGTCCAAAATTAAAGTGTAAAGTATCGACACCGCAAAAACACACTCACAAAAAAACGTGGGCCTGCCTTCGGACTGCGATAAAATGCCACTTTTGACCACCAACTGGTCAACCTTCAAATAGACATTTATGTATCTAATTTTAGACCGGATAAATATAGTGGGACAATTAGAGACCAAACAATGCACAGTCAAACAGTTCAATTCAAACCCTCCGACAGAAAAAAATCGAAATGGAGAAGGAACGAAAGGTGGTTAGGATAGATTGGGTGTAAGCTAATGAATTATCTAAATTATGGGTCATGTATAAATGCTTGAGAGCCCAGCAGATGCGCCTCACTCAAAGAGTGGGAGCAGCGACCCCGTGGGGAAAATCACCTATAATGACACTAACAATGAACTTCGGTCCTTTAACCGTCGTAGGAGTTGACCTTCTCCTTTTAATGGTATATATTATTTTTATAACAGTTACGTCGGGTGGACATTACCCTCACAGCAGGCAAACGACTTTAATAAGTTCGTGTTTAAGTATTTTCTCCCAATTAGGAGAGCAAGGCTTGAGTTACTCACTAAATTCCACTTCATTGAACGAAATTCCAATTGGAATTGAATTATACCAATTATTCCAATTAAATTGTATCATTTCTAACAAGGTGCTTGGGCTTGCAACCAGAAGGGTTTGAATTGATTGTTTTAATATTTTTAGTTGCATTTATTCTGGACCGAATACTCTTTCAAAATAAATGTGTATTCCTTAATTTTTGAATTCATTTAGAGTCAAAAAGAAGAAACTGACACACTTAGCCAAAGAGCTACAAACAAACATTTTTTGGAAGCAAGGTAACTTTATTATTTTTGATTAAAGATTCTATTTACAACATTTGCCCCGAATTAAAAGTTTGTTGTGGGAGAAAAGCTGTTTCCCGCTTGTCTAAACATCTTTGAAGTTTAGGGCGACGAAAAGTTTGCCGCTGCCAGCGAATTCAATTGGCGCAAAAACAAAGCACAACTTTTTAATCAGGCAAAGTTTAAGCGAATGTAAATGAGCAATAAAAGTGATTTAATTCGTGCTGATGCGTAAAAAGCGAAAACATTTACGGCTGCCATTCCGCGAGACTATTTAAGGAGCCGGGGCACTCGATCAAATCATGAAAATTACAACTCATCCACGTACTTAGACATTTTGGTTAATAAGTTTCTAGTGTGCTGCGAACACGATTGTTTGGCTAGCCAAAAAATTAAATAAATAAATATTTGTCTTGCCAAAAAGTTCTCTCTCTCACTCTCCTATAATGATTTTTCTTTGTTATGAATTTATAATGAAAAAAAGAATAAATAAATAAATAACAATGAACTGGCTGAAGTATTACCTTGAGATCATTAGCAATTCGATGAGGCCGGAGAGACAGCTAGAGATGCAGATAGAGGTGGAAGACGTAGAGAAGGCGGTGTGCCACGTCATTGTCTTGTCTCCGCCAAAAATCTTTGGCAAGCCGAGCTCTTGACGAGCCGAGACTCGATTTGATTTAATTGCTTTCATTGGGCTAACCATTATTAATGAATAGGAAGAGTTCTCTTTCCCGCAGCCATTATTTGTGTTTGGCTAACGGGCATCTGTCTGGCCGATAATGAAGATAACAGCGTTTCGAATGAGATAACTATTTTTAGTCCAAGTATTTTTGGATCCAGCTGAGATTGAGGCTAATCTTTGCTTCGTCTAGTTTCTGTTCTCCGCAAGGGTTTCTTCACTTTCCTGACGTCATTGGGGGAGTTCTTCACTTCGGTTGTTTGACAACGCTCGAAAAACTTCTCTGGTTTCAAAAAGCTCTCAAGGGGACTCCAATGAACAAAGCAAATATTGCAGACTTGAAGTGCGGAAATCGAGAGTTCTTGTCTGCGAGTTACCCTGTAAAAGATAAGGCTCTAGTAGCAAGTCAAAGTTATCTAAAAGCTTCAGGTTAAATTACTCGTGACATGTTGATGCGATAAAAGTTGGGAGAGAATGTGCCACAAATTTGTTACTATTTACTATTTTCATTCCAGACATATAACGTAATGTGTATAAAATTTGCATTGTGATGGAATTCAGAATAAATGACGGCTTGTTACATTATCTCTAGACTTTTAGGACTATTTCCCAGAACGGCTTCATATACCCCCAATCTACGAAATACCCTGGGTATCATCCCAATTCCGAGTGACGCATTGTTCCTAGAGATACACAGCATCGCAAAGAGTGGAAGAAATACGAAAAATTCTTTGCTTTGACAGCTTTCAAGCCCAGAGACATTTGCTGCTCATCGTGTCCAAGTGATTAAGGTGTCAATTGGGCAAAAAATCGAAGGAACCAAACGCGAGCGAATGAGCGAGCGATGGTGAAAACACACCGTAAACACACTTAAGCTGACATCGAAATCACATAAGAAATGAGTTTTTAAACAACCGCTTCGGTAGCAGTGCTACAGGAAAAATACAAATAAGACACGAAATAAAACAAAATAAAAACAAAATAAAAATCTTAATCAAATAAAAAAAATGGTTACGCACAAGGTTTCAACCACAAAATAAAAGGAGGGAAAAAATCGAAGAAAAGAGGGGCACGAGCATGATAAAGCAGCTAAGCAAATAAATCAATAATGAAAATATTAGAGGCGACAGGTTCACAAAGTGTTTTATATGATTTGTGGCCTTCTCTTTCATTAAAAAAAAAAAAGAGATATTGAGAATAATAACCAAGAACAACAAATAGAAGACAACCGGTTCTCAAGAGATTTCACGCGTGAGTCGTTAAACGTCAATTAAAGCTTAATGCGATGTCCGAAAAACGAGCATCACAGATTCCCGCTCAGCTATGCTTTTTGTTGTTTTCCTTTTTCTTTTTTTCTCATAATTTTGCTTATGGCACGTGAAGCTGAAAACTCGCCGAAAGTTGCGCCTGCTTCTTGATCACTGATCACTGATCGCTGGTACGCCCTCTCGCTCCCGCGGCCGGCGATCGTGCGATTAACTGTTAACAAATCGTGCACACGCTGATGTCATATGCCGCCAGCTTTAATCGCCCTCCCTCTCTCGCTGGCTGTCTCTTACTCGCTCTTATCGCCGGTGTGATGTCATTATGCAGCCGTCGCCGTCGATGCACAGAGGAAAATACACTCATACTCGTATACCATCGAAATTGATCATCATTTGGGTATTTCTTCATGCCACTATAGATTGTTTTTGTGACTTTTAAAGCGGGACACTCAAACATATTAGATTTATGTTTTTGTCAGCCTTTCAAAGCTCGGAAACTAATAAATTAAGAAGTCCAGTCGTTGCCTATTTCCCTCAGATTCAGTCATAATTTGCTCAAGTATATCTATAAGCATTGTAGAATTAGATATTAGTATTTCTCTCGGTTTTCATGTTCCAATACATTATAGATGTGTGTTTGTTAAATTAACATGACAGTCAAGCATATCAGATATATTTTATATAATTTTAAATTTTACACTGAAACACAAACTAATTTAACATTTAAAAATTTGTAGGCTTGATATCATTATGAAATCAATAAAAATAGTTTGTAATAGTAACTAATACAAAAAATATTCGTTTTACATATTAATACATTAATACATTAATAAATCATGGATTTCAAAATATCTAATTGTACAATTTTTGACATATTATCAAGGCATTATCATTTGCAAAGAAAATGTACTATGAATTTAAGAGTTGAAATATTTGGTAACTAAAACTTTTTAATGTTATTATATATATTTTTTTTATGTTAAGAAAAACTAAAATCTGTGTATTTTCGTAAGAAGATTTAATTATTATAATATATTTTAACAAATCCTTAATTTTATTATTAACCCCACATAGTATTTATTTAAAATCAATTTACATTTTAATCTAATTTTTCTCAGTGTTATTGCGATTATGGTTGCAAAAACTCTCTCACTTGGGATCTCGCACTCCGCGTCTGCCGCTCTTTCTTATTCTCTATCTCTGAGTTTATTCTAATTGGATTGTGTGCGGTTCAAACCGGGAATTGTTGACTTTTTGTCATGTTTGTTTATCACTTTTTTGAGGCCTGCTCTGCTTTCGTCACAGTGCAGCCTCCCTAAGAGCGCCGCCCATACAGTATTCCACCGTATGAGTATTACCAGCGAAGTGGCCCTGTGGCCCGTATCACTTTATCTGCTCATTCTAGTTGTCTCGCTGGCAATAAATGCTAATTTACAGCATTTGGAATTTACACGTGACTTTAGTTGAGCATTTGGAAACTTATACTCATGTGTGTAAGTGTGTTGTAGTGAAGTGTGTGTGCATGGTGTTGATTAAATGAGTTGTTGTTGTTTGCTCTGTTTGCCATTGTTCTCCTTGTTTGCTCCCTTAGTGTTATTGACTCGAAATATTACGCATACGACGCGTGTGCTGGCAAAACAACAATCTCCTAGATGTTGTAATGCAAACATCTGTTACACAATCTAAATAGATACATTTCGGAATTTCTTTGCAATTTTATAGGTGACAGGAAAAGTTAATTACTCTTTAACTATTTTAGTTATGTTATGCTTTAAACAATTAAATGAAGTTCTAAAAACTTTCTTTATATATTTTTTTTAAAGATGCAATGACAAGATAAGCTATATTTATGTCTACTCTTAATAAAATATGCAATTCTTTTAAAACCTAAATTTTAAACCTTAAAAATCCCGTATTTGACAAGTATTTTATTCAAGAACCCTCCCATAAGTGACTTTACAAGTGATTTCCATCACTTGTAGCTTGTTCTTATATAATTTCGTTTACCTTTTCCTCACATTGCACAACATTGTTTGTTGCGAATAAGGCATAAACTAATTAAACAACAAAGTGGGGGGAGAAGAAAAGGGTTGAGGTTTAAACGTTGTTTATTGTGTCACCGTATTAGTTTGGTTTTTCCCCTGTGCATAGCCTATTTTCCACCTGACATAATTGCAGACATCCCCGAGTGTCAATTGTTTCGCCAACTGCTTCCTGCATATTAGCTGGAAATTGAACAATTTGTGACGTACTAGCTTTAATTGCTCTAGCTTAGCATTTAACATTTTTTTTCTAGCATGTCGAGAACATACTTTTCCCGCCCCACTCGCTCTCTCTCTCTGCTGTTATATCTTCAAGGTCGCCGGCGACAGTGGGTGCAGAGGATTGCATTGAACTTGAACCAAAGGGGGGGTTGGTCCGAGGGTCGATTCGCTCGCCAGTTGCCAACTGGGGGGCGTGTTCTCTATACATTATTTTTCCTTTCTTTCTTCTCCTCGTCATTGCCGAGGTGCGTGGTCACTCACTCTCACTCACTCGCCTGTGTGTGCACTCACTCAGAAGTGCGCACAAACAGCTCAAATCTGTGAGCGCCTTTCAAGTATGCTATGGAATTTTCAGTTTTCCGTGGGTTCTGTATGTGTATTTGTGTGCGTGTCGCCGGGGGTAATGCATAAATTAAGTGAATATTCAAATATTGCACTTTGTGCTTAGTTTTTGTTACTGTTTCTATTGCTAGCTAGCCAAACAACTGACGTCAGCGGGGGAAAGTCCGTCCGAAAACCCCTCTCAACTTTAAACTTTCCCGGCTATATTTAGCATCTAAAAAAAGAACAAACGAGGGAGAAAGTTTGCTGTTTTTAACGGCCAGCTCCTTCGACTTATATATTTTCCATTTTTTTTTTGCACTTTTGGCAACGTTTCAAAAGACAGAGAGCAGCCCAGAAAGTGTTGCATACTTGGTGGCGCTTTTCCTTTGTTTATTGCTGCAGGCATTTTTAGTTAAAAACAAAGACGAAGAAAGCACGAGGGAGGATACTTATCATAATACTCGCATTCAATAAAGCCGCAAAAACAACTTTGGCAACAAATTGAAAAACACCGCAAGACAACAAACCACTATGCCGTCCCATTTCCTGTGACATTTCCACGAAAACTGCAAGTGAAACTCGAAAATGAAACGCAAAACTGAAAAGTCGAAGCTCATTAAGTATGCAAAAGGCATTCCGCCTGCATTTGACGGCATTTACCAGAGGGACAGGACAGCAGTTTCTCTCTTATGGGTTTCGATACCCTTGAATCGGCCATAGGCTAACATTGTGAGTCCAGCTCGCAGCTTATGGCCAAATTATACCCTTTGGCGTGGGGAAGTCGTGGTGTGTATATGAGTATGATTAATGGTGGTATTGTCTTAAAAATTATTTAGTTACCAGATATATAATTTTTGCTAGAAAGTTTTTACTTATAACTCTCTACAATGTATTGTGTTTCAAAATATTATAAAATGTATATAGTATCTGTCAATATACAATTAGATAAGATAGTTATGTAAGGTAGTATGCGTGTTAATCAATTTGCACGAGCTGATAAACTAAGCCCCTTAAACGAACTATTTTGAAACTTCTTTATATAATTGTATCATGGTATAAATATTTTCCAAGTAACGTATTTTACCCCCTAAAAACCTAAAATCAACTCGAAAATAACACAATAATATGCTTTTTTGGTTACATTTTCCCTAGAGTATTGTCACTTCAGTGTGTGCCACCTGCCTGCTACCTTTGCTTGTGTTATCAATTTGCAACCGACGCCGCAAATCGAGAATGCAAAACACAAAAGCAAAGTCAAAGTCAGGCTTTGCCACCTGTCAGGGCCAGGGATTGCCAAGTTACATACATTTCGCCGTCAAATGCCAGTCCCAAACCCAATCCCACTTAGACTCCCCCCCCTTCAGCTGGGCATTATGGCCAGCTTGTTGTTTCAAGGACATTTCGTATGCGTCAAATGTCCGTCCTTTCTAAGTTTTTGTATTTTTTATGCATTTGCATTTGGATTTGCATGGGAAAACCAAACTGGCCGCGGCGAAAGTGAAGTGGAGTCACGACGCGACGGTCTATGACTATATTACTATATGCCAGCCACAACTGAATACTGCATTTGCATATAGCGAATAGCGAATAGCGACTCGGTACTCCTTTTTGTTCTTGGCTGACTGTCGCAGCGGAAATTCTCCCAGTCTCTCTCTCCATTTTTTTTGTTCGCGAATTGATTGACGCCGCACGCAGTTTGAATATTTGATGCCCTGGAAACGGCAAATAAATTGGTTTATCTAACCAAAACACACAGAGAATGCCCTTTGTTCGACTTGTTTTGGGCCATAAAAATAAATTGCTAATTTTCTTATTGTTTCTGCTGTGTGCTATGCGATTTTCACGCTTCAATTTTCAATCTTCCATCTTCATAAATGGGCAAATTCGATGGGTGCCAAGCACCTGATGGTACTTCAGCATAGCATCGGGTTACCTATCGGCCATATCCTTCAGTGCGCATATCTATATGTATGCTTTATATCCGCTTTATATATTTTTCTGTGCGGTTTTGACAGGCAATGTAAGTTATTGGTTTTTAATGCGCCTCTCGTGCGCAGGAAAATGCCAGCCTGAAAGGGAGATTGTATGTGGTGTGGGTGTGTGTTCCTGATGGGCTCATCAATAACGATGATGGGTTACAAAAAAAAAAAATAAAAACCGAAGAAGTATCAGGAGCCGCATTATGCAAATATGTAAATTACAAGTGAATTACCTAAAAAGACATGAAATTACAAACTGCGACAGCATAAGTGTAATTTAAAACTGGAATTCGGGGAAAACTCTTAAGAAAAGTCTCTAATAGGTCTGAAAACTCGATAGTTTCAACAACTTCTAATCATATTTTGCACTAAACCAGTTGGAAAACGCTGTACTTGGCTGATTACTCCACTGAATTGCTCACAAAAGAGTTGCGTTGGGTTAAGGGGGATTTTTAGTGGGCGGAGCCTAACCCTTTGGGTTTGATATTGTTAATGCTGTCTCAAGCTTCCAGTTCAATAGGGCGCAACGAGAATATTCTCTTCGTATTTAATCATTTAACGCCTCATTAATTCATCACTTTCAATCAAATTTTACGCTTATATACATTTTTCCATAGCCGTAAACGCAGGCAGGCAGCTGGGCAGGCGGCAGGTGTGTGTGTGAGTGAGAAATCATCGCTTCATTTACCACAGTAACGCTGGTGAATCGGAGACCGCGATAAAGGTTGCCTCGCGGCTGTGGCAGCCCTTAAGCTCACTGAGTTTTCCCTTTAATTTTTTAACTTTTGTGCAGCATTAAATTTAACTTTATTGAGCACTCTCCCCTGCCCATATGTTCCCCAAAAACGCACTGCATACTTAGGGGCGCACTTCCTTTGGCTGCATAACCCGTGACTTTGCGTTCACACGTTTTTTGGGCACGTGACAAAACGCCTAGAGAATTGGCTTATATAAGTTAGGGATTTTGCACAGGGAAGCTGTAGGAATTTTTGGGGGAATCTTTATGCAATTCACGATGCGATGGGGCTTTCATTCATGGCAAGTTCTTCCAGGAATGCCCATTGAAAACTACACAAACTCAGCTTTCTTTCACTCTAATAGCTAATGGGTAATGGCTAAAAGGATTTCCCCTCCCTAGGCCCAAAGTCAACTCAAATCGAACATTTGGCATTCGTCGTTGTGTGGCGGATATTCTGCCAATTCAGCAAACACATTTCACTGGCCTGTGTGCCTGCCTGCCAGGCAGCCTTCTGCTGTTTTAAAAATAACTCCTTGTTTTGTGGAATTCCATGGAAATCATGCACATCGGGAAATGTAAAAATATTGATGTTTTCAGTCCCAGTGTGGGCTGCTAATTTTAACTGATACTCTCTGCGCAATGGGGAAATTAGCAAGAGCCCAAAACGGATACTTAGGGATCGGGAGGAGTCTGTAGACTATATGTTACCAAATGGACGGATACTCGTATGTAGTTTTGCGGGTGAGGCGCTGCCCCTTGGCTTCTTGGCCCCTGGCCGTGGTTATAAAAATAAGTGAAAATTTATTTAAAAATCATCGCACTTCCAATTCCAATGCAGCAGACACGCCGCCGAGGCAACGCCAGAAACAGATGCTCAGAATTTCCTTTCTTTTAGTTGAAGGAGATCGCCGGTCAAAGCAACAACACAGAACAGAAGGCGACAAAAATACTTGTACAATAACAAAACAAATCAAAACCGAAAGCGAGGCGAACCCAAAAATAATACAATTTTAAAATATATCTCTCAGTGTGCGGCTGCCTACATATATGAGAGTGAGTGAGTGATGGTGTCTCAGTGTGTGTGTTTATTTCGATTTATTTTCGACCGATCAGTCGGAATAAAGAGTTAAGAGGCTTTATTAGCAAGTCGGTCGGGCGCGCGTCGTGTTGGTTGCTCTCCAAATTCATCCGATTATCGATAATTAGAGACTGTTATCGACAAGTCTGTTTTGTGTTTGAACTTAACTGGTGCTTTGAAAATATGTATAAAGTAGTTTATTTATAAAGCGACTTGTTCTGAAGATGTAATAGGAAAACGCACGCATTTTGTGGGTTTTTGGTAAAATTTCAACTAATAATCGATAACAAAAGTTTTTGTTTGTGTAGAAAGGATAATAACTGCAAGTCTTGAATGGTGACCCTACTATTATAGTAGAGACCCGAGTAAAACTGTTCCGATTTTATAGATAGCTTGTTTATAAAAGATATATTTTCAAAAGTGTTATCAAAAGTTGAACATAAAGTGTCTAACTTTGTTTGCTCCTTATTCAGAACAATTTCTTAGCCATTTAAACGCTTTGCTCTCTTGTTGAATACATAATTGGCCGCTTAATACGATTTCGCTATAATCCGATTAGCCTTCTTCTTGGCAAAACATAAAAAGGCAAACAAAGTTCGCATGGCACAGGATCTATCTCCTTTTTTACTTAACATCCCTGGATGCCTGTTCGAGAGCCGCCACAAGCCGTGGAAAGAAATCCTTTGTGCCTACACACACACACACGCAGTTAGTCACAGGACTCGACGCATCTCAATCACTTTCATGAAAACGCCATTAAAGAGCTTGGAGAGCGCTTAACTCGAAAGCCCATCAAAAAGAGATTCAGCCGAAGGGGGAATCCCCTGCGGAGGATTCGGCGAGGATTGCTTGTAGTCCAAAGATGAATCGGTAGTCGCCTTGCCCGCGCGGGGCATTATTATCTTATTTCGGGTTACCTCTAATTTTAAAATGGCTCAAACGCAAACAAACAAACAAAGATGAACCGAACTGAACCGTAGAACAGAACAGAGCAGAGCAGAACAGAACGGATCCGAGCAAAACGAGAAAACGGAACAGCAGCAGAAGAAACAAAAAGCGTTTTTTATAGAACATTTATTTATAATTATACATTCTCGGTGTATATGCGATTTTCTGCGCCAGTAAAGTGAAGTGTAGGAAATATACACACCACCTCCTCCTCGTCGCCCATACATATATAGATTCTTGTACAATATTTTCATTTCCAATCCCCGATCCGAATCAATCGCATCGCATCGGTTCGTCCCGTTCGACAATCGGCAAACAATCGAAATCGATCGATCATCGCGCGCGCTGATTGGGAAATGATAAAACCCAAAAATGAGAGTGAAAGTGCTAGTTTAACACCCCTATAATCGTATAATTTCCATCCACCCAAGTGCAAATCTGCTGTCATAAGTCGTGAAATTTCCCAAAATAAAGTGAAAACATCTGTTCTTTGGCAGAGAAACAGAAAAATCGAAAAAAAGAGAAAATAAATTGAGAATCGAAAGAGAGCAACATGTTGCTGGCAACAAGAACAGTGATTCGCGCAGGCAACATGTTGCCCACTAGTGTTGTGTCGGTTCGCCGGCAGATGTCGTCTGCTGGCCCAATGGCCACCAGATGGTGCTATACTCGCGATCGTTGGCTATTTTACCCACCGCCCCATAGATGGCGCCGGCAGGCCAACACAGAAAGTAAGCAAGGAAAAATCAAAACATTGCGAAAATCCATGCTAAAAAGAGGATGAAAACCCTCGAGGCTTTCGCTCCTAAACCGCTTAGCATGAAAAGCTTATCACCTAATGCCCCGGGGCTAGACGGGCGACTAAGAAAACAAGGAAAGAACTTGAGATGAAGTGGGATTTGGGGCCTGTCACTCATCTCAAAGGGCAAGAGAGAGCTCTCAAACAATTTCCGTTTCCGCCGGGAAATTCAATATGCCGTCTGGACTCCCCTCTCCCCCTCTTTATAATTCAGTTTACTGGCTGCCGACACTCCATTTTATATGCTGCTCCTCTGCATATATTTAAAAATATTCCCTGTCCCCTTTTTTTCATGTTTGTTTTGCCAGTAATTTTTTGCTAGATTTTTTGCTTTGTGTAAACTTTAATAATTTGATTTTGACGAGCTCTAGACACAGTATATTTTTCTAGAAAATGTACAACTAAATGGAAGCGTTTATTTTAAAGGAAACCCTCTTGCTTCTGAACTAATAAATTATTTATTAAGCAATTCATAAAGTACACAGCAATATTTCTTAAAATTCACCCTAAAAAATTGCTCAAATCGTACAGCTTTTCCCCCTTTTTTATTTTTGTGTATGTTGTTTGACTTTTGGTTCTGTTGTTTTCTAAATTGCAACAAAAAGTTGTTTATTTACGCAAATTTCTGTAGACTTTGGCCCTCGGCCAATAATTGCAAATGCTCGAAAAAAAAAAAGCAAAAAGAAAAACTGAAAAGCTGAAAACGGCACGAAAAACCAAAGCAATGAGTAGGTTATTTTGCAAAAGAAAAAACAATAATAATGAGTATTATAATTTGAACTGATTAGAAATCAGCTCGGGGCCCAGATATGATGCAAAATATTCACCAGAAAATATTTGAAAAGTAATCAATAATAATGAGTGTGTGTGTCTGTATTGGACAACTTAAAAAATCATCAAATAAATTTTGAATTTTTGACACAGAAAAGCGCTCTCTTTCTCAGAGTTTAGAAAAATATATAGATATAGGCGAAGAAGTGTGGGCGTTAGGGAATGTTTAAGGTATAGGAAGATATATGTCATCAA
This sequence comes from Drosophila kikkawai, assembly GCF_030179895.1. Lineage (NCBI taxonomy): Eukaryota > Metazoa > Arthropoda > Insecta > Diptera > Drosophilidae > Drosophila > Drosophila kikkawai. The sequence continues at coordinate 10,359,713 of NC_091729.1, forward strand.
TTGGGAAAGAGAAGACAGGAGGCAAGTGGCCAGGGCGAGCGGTAGATCGAGGTGGGAAATGTGTGGAAAAATATTGAGGGGGAAATTTATGAGAGACAACTGCTAGCTGAATCTTTTTGATGTTTACTTTTTTTCTAGTATCTGAGCTATATGGGCTTGCTTAATACCCTTACACTAAAGGGTTTTGAATGTTAAATATTTGTGATACCAAGAAAATCGTATTGTAACCAGAAATTCTTTCCTAAAGGATAAAATAAAAATAATTGTCATAATGCTAATTAAATTAAGGTTTAGCCAAAGTATAAAGTTGACAATAAAAATTAACCCTTTTTTTTTTAGCTTTCTGATTAAACTCCTTCCAATATTTTCCATTTAAACTTAGTTTTCCTTCTTAAAATACAAATAAATTTTACCATCTGACATCCAATTTCTGTGCAAAGATGAAAATCATACTTAAGCTAGGTAATTTGACTAGCACTTGTATGTTTCCCACTAAAATGGCACAGCTTACCTACTGAAACTCCAGACCATTATCCGTTTCAACTTTAGTTCCATTGAAACATTCCCAACCTGACTATAACTTTTTAAGTTTTCACTTCTTATTATTTTTTTGTTGAGTAGTCACAAGGGGAGAATGGCCTTAAAGGCAGTCTGAAGCAGTCATAGGTAGCCATTTCATTTGAAATGCCATGGCAACGCAACAAAGGCGGCACCACAAGCACACACTGCTGTGAAGCGCACAGATACAGATGCTTGGGGAAACCTATGAGATACAGAAAGCTGATCAAGACTATGGCAACGTAGGTGGACGGAATGGACGAGGGATGGGATGCCTCTGATTGTCTGCTGCTGCTGTGTGGCTGTTGCCGTTGTCGCTGAAGCATTTCATTAGCCACCCACGCATTCTGACACTCACAACCCCACAGATACAGATAGAGCTACAGATACAGCCACATCTACAGATACAGATACAGAAGCTGAGGAATACTCCGCATTTATGTGGGCGTTTGTTCAGCACAGCACGCGCGCATTTCCCTCAACACAAGAGAATCCTGCAAGTGACTATCTGTCACCCAAAACTCCCCTAAAACCCAAACTCAACCAATTCCCAGGAAAACCTGTTGGGAAAAGCTCCGACTTGTTGCACTTGTGTAGGCTCAACCCAAAAAGATACTCTTTCTGCTTCTACGCGTACTTGTGCAATGCCTTAATATCTCTTCTCTCCATTTTCCTTGCAGTTATACAACTGGGCAGCAAACAAATCTCAGGTGGAAACGGCAGCGTCCACGTCGATGTCAATTCCCGTTAACAGCGAACAATAAACCAATGTACAAATCCCTAAGATAGGAGGGGAATTTAAGCAAGTTTTCTAGAACTATACACGGATATGCGCAACCTATGATGGCAGCTGAGCTGTGGCCATAGATGATTTTGGAGAGAAAAACTGCAAGGACAGTTGGCTCCCGGAATCAGGTAAGCTGAAGATGAGAGAACTTGAATGTAAATTAAAAAGTTGAATGGATTATATTGGGATTTTATATCTTACTTTATCATCCTTTATTAGAATGTTTATAATTATAAGTAGAGCTCAGTTCCTAAAACTCTGAACAAGTGTTATTTTTGGTTTTCCGAATGTTTAAAAGTTGCCCTTACAAAAAAATATTTCCAACTATGAATACTCTGACTCATACGGAACAAGCAAATGATGTTTTCATTTTAAATGCCCTTAGAAGAAGCAAATAAACAAAGATTAAGAGTGTGAATCATTATTTTAAGTGTTGGATATTATTTTCTAGCCCCTTAAGAACTGATCTTTGGGAATACATTGTATTCAGCATTGTATTCATTTCATTTCGTACTGATTTCTGGGCTCTCGAGCGGAATTCTTGGAGGTCTGCGAACAAGACCTACAACAACAGCTGCGTATGCGTAATATGTGTATACAACAACCCGCACACTCACCTCTTATACACACAGTCATAATCATACTCATACCATTCGCATCTCCAATGGCATTCTGGTTGGGCTTTCAATTAACGTGAAACATTTTCGCCAAAGAAAATGCTCTCCATTGAAGGGAATGGGGAAATTGTAAAGGAGCTCAGAGCAGCATTGTGTTACATAGTCCCTTCCCGCGCAGATATTGATGGTTTTGAATTGCAGGGCTGAAGGCTAATTAAATTTCAGCATATTTCCTGCGTAAATCAGAAATTTTCCTACACTTTAATATCAAACGTCATTGAATTGCGCCCTCCTCTCGTTCTTGGGTTATATATTCGGTGGATCATCATCAAATATTCAAGCACGCGTCTCCCAAATGTGTGTACACATGAGTGTATAAACAAATGCGGGCAAAAAGGTAGCACTTTCCGTCTATATAAATATTAAATAATTAAATTAATTTTTAAAATTTTAACAGAAAACTACAAAAAATACCTAATTTAATCATAAACAATACTAGTTTGATTTTAAATTGAGTTCCCCAAAGTTTCCTTTTTATCATAATTTTATGTTAATACCCCAAAATGAATTCATAATGCTATTGTTTTGGCCAGCATCATGTGAGTGTATGACGTGTGTGTATATAATATATACTCGAGGAGGGGGCCGGATTCTGCCTGCGGAAAATTCACCTGAAGATGAAATTTGTTTTTTCTCGCTCTGCGTTTTGTTTCATTTTGTTTACGCTCGATAATTGCACTCGACGACCGCAATAAAGGGAAATTAAAGTTTCCCTTTGGCAGCCGCAGAAGGGGACCGCCCTTTCGCCCCCTTCCTGCATTTTCCTGCACTTTCCCCCCTTTGACATTTGTGCAGTTTTGGCTTGACGTCGTCGTCGTCGTCTCGTTCCTTTCCTTTCCTTAACGTTCCCTGTCATTTCATTTGCAGCTTTAAGTATTTTGGCTGCGGGCCAAAATGTTTTTCATGTCTTGTTGTCGCCATGCCGCAGACACGGCACCAATACCATCCCGCCTCAAGGAGGAGCAGGAGACACACGGGACAGTTAGTGATTAAGCGTGAAAATATCAGATCCATCCCATCCATGGGGTACAGCAACCGCAGCAACGCCAGCAAAAAAAAAAAAAAAAAAAAAGCAAAAATTTTTAGTTTTTTGCAACATTTTCCTATGGCTTTCTGCTTTCCCATTTGCTTTGCCTTTCAATTTTTTGGCAACTACTGTTTGCAAATTAAAATGGTTTTAGCGCAGATAAAATGTTGTGTTACAAAGGAGTGAGCCAAACGAAATGAATTTAATTTAATTTGAAAGATTCAATTTAAATGGGTAAAACTCAAAAGGGAAATTCACAAGCATGTATTTTTTTTAAGTTGTCTTTCGTTAAGGAAACATGACCATTTCGGAAATGCAATTACCAACGTTTTGTATTGAATTCTAAATTATATTTTCCATACGTTAAGAAGTTGTTTCCTTTGCCTGTTAGAAATATGAGTGCAACAAGTTTTAAATAACACTTACATTTATTTATTTTATTATTATACATCTCGTGCTATGTCGTTTTTAATAAAAAACTTAGAAATGTTTCATCATTGTTTATTTTTTAATTATTTAAAAGGGCAATACAAATTGTTTAATTTTAGAAGTTAGAAGTTAAACCGTACTTCTTATTATTAATATATTTTCTGTATAATATTTTAGTTAAATAAAACTATTATAGATAAATGAAAGTTAAGCCGGAAAAGGAATTCAATCTGAGAATAAAATAAACTTAAACTAATTCTACCTTCTTTACCCTTTCACAATTCTATAAAATCAACGAATACTTCTATAACAGACATCAAAAACATCTTTTCACCGACAGATTAAAGTTTTTCGAATTACGATTTCTTCAAAGGAAGTTTATTCTGAAAAGTTGTACCCATTTGATGTCTTTCCTGCACCTGAAGATCTTTCAGATCTCTAAGAACGCTGACGAAATTGAATTTGTAGCTGTTGTTGTTGCAAGTTTCTTTTGCTTTTATTTGAAATACCATTTGTTTTTCCTTGCCAATATCGCATAACCCCGGATCGTATATCGATCCTCAATATATATATACACGCTTTACGATTTCCATGTGCTTTTCACTGGCCGGGATTATCATCCAGCAGCGAGCCAACAGCCAACCAAGGGGCCAACAATACAGAGACGCTAGCGAAGATATATACACAGATATTTGTTTATACGGAATGTCAGTACAACAAACACTGGCATCCTCTCGCTGTATCTGAATCTGTTCTGGCTGTTGTGTATCTGCATCTGTGGAAGTGCCCACGGATATGCTACACACATGTGTGTATCTGCATTTGTAGCTGTAAATGTATCTGTATCTGCAGCTGCGCAATTGGCGACGACAGACATCACACTGTTGGCTGTTAGCTGACATGGACAGCAACTGGCAGAGCGGGCAATATAGGATATATATCCTATACATCGGCGAGAGCCAAAAGGAACTAGGAGGGGAAGGAGGAGGAGTGCATACCGCATGCTGTTCTTCTGTCGCTTCTGTATTCTTCTTTCTTTGTTTCTTCCCCTTCCCGTGTTCTGCAAATTACACATAGCGCGGCGCTTTCGTAACGCATTTTGGCAGCACCTGTCTTCTTCAGTCCCCCCCCCCCTCCTCGTCTTCTCACCACGCCGCAGCACACAGAGAAGCTGAAAATTGCAAAATCTTGTGTAGAAAGATTGGAAAATTTCGAAAGAGAATTCTCGCCAAAGAAACTGAAATTTAATCAGCGAACCCATACACTCGAATCACGGCACGGGGGCTCTGTGTGTGTGTGTGTTTGTCTGGTGTGGGGAAGAAAGGTGAGGGGAAGACCCAACACATACACGGGAGAGGACCAAAGCAGCGCCGCGTAATGTGAGCACACACACTACTGTTCCCAGAGAAACACAAAGAGAGAGAGAGGTGGGCAAAAGGGGCGGAAAAAAGGGGGCTAGAAACTGGCGATCGAGGCGAGCTCTTTGTCTATATTTAGACCGAAATGCAAATGGCGTCCCGCGCGCACACACACACCCAGAGACCTGGGGAGAGGTGAAATTCCCCTGAGGTGGATTTTTCGTTCAGATTTTTGCTCATGCGCCGTTTCCCCCAAGCGATCGCCATTTTGGATCGAGCAACGACTATGCTCGTGATACAGAAAATTCGAAAAGAACAGAAAACAACAGAAAAGAAGCAGAAAACCAGAACAGAAAAGCATTTTCCGAGCGAGAAAAGCAAAAAGATTAAACTGATGAAATCTCGATATAGATTTTTATTATAGATTCCTTCGGCGCCTTTCTCGCTTGGCCATAACTAAATTTAAGAATTTGTTTTGGTTCGCGTTTTAAATTTAACTTGTGAATGAACTGGCCAACAACAGGTCGCCACCCGAACCAGAAATATTATCAATTTTCTGCAAGCGCTAAGTAAACAATCGATTCGAGCTGAAAATGTTATTGGCCCGAGTTTTATTTTTATAGAGACAGCCAAAGATCTCGCGCCGCGGGCACGTGCCGCGGCTAAAATCGTACCGAACGAGATATATAGCCTGCCGTATTCGTATATATGCATTTGTAGCCACAGTCGTTGATATAGCCTATATAGTTTTTCTTGCCTTTGCATCATCATCATCATGCGGGCCCGTGTCTTTCGGTCTCTCTGTCTGGCAGTTCCCATGTTTATACGGATTTTATGTTTGCTTTCACTATGGGTTTCTATATGTTCCATTATTCTCGGCTGTTTTGCATTCCTTATCCCCGGTGGGTGGTCCAGAAATGCAGACAAACGAGAGCTGCCCACCCATAAAATAATGGAGGCCCGACTGGTATGCAGGCTTTGTGGAGATTGCGCCCTTTTTTAATGAAATATTTTAGACTGATTTGGGATTTGTGGGATAATAATGGAATAAGGAATACCTATATTGCTGTCAGAAGGATGTTTTTGAAAGGACTTTGTATGAATATTATTCAATATTTTGCTGATTGTGAATTGGTTGCAAATACTTTGTTTACATTTTCAAAGATATTTTAATTGTTTCTATTTTTTGAAATCCCTTTCAAGAAATTAAATCTAAGACCAGGCATTCTAGGGTCCCAAGCTCACAATTCTAATAAGCCCAAGGATCCCTCAATTCATCATTTAAAGTTAATTGCCAAAATATCATCGCCAAGTTCCAAGAGTCCTCTATAGATCTCTAAGGTATTCCCGGTCTAAATTTAGTGTTCCCCTGCTCCAGGCCAATTGTTTTTCAACTCGATGCCCATTCTTCCCTTTAGTCTCAGCTGTGTAACCCCAAACCGAAAATGACAAACAGAATTATTGAAAAATTATGATTTCTTGAGCATGTCCCCAGGGCGTGACGAAGAACAACAACATGAGGGAGAAGATCGTCGACGCACATAGGTGAACAGGGGACAGGGGTGTGGCCATGGCTAAAGGATTGTCTGTGCTTCGTCCAGCCCCCACTTTTCATTTCCCTTTTCACGATCCCAAAACCCGATCTCTATCCCGAGTGCATTCCGCCTCGATTTAGGTATATACAGAGTTGCATTCGTGGACGTACCTTCACGATTCCTTACTTAAAAAAAGAGGAGAAAATGCCACGTAGAGCACGCGTGGTGTGTGAGTGTGTGAGTGCCGGAGATTTGCTGTGGATTACCCCTCAGGCTTCAATTCTTGTCGGATATATCTGCCCCGCGCTCAGTTTACTAATTGCTTCCGTTTGCCGATGCTACGGTTGCTGCACAGAAAGAAATATTTATATTAATTAGGGGTTAATTTGATCTGTTTAGATATCAAAATAAAGCTAATATGTTAAATTATTAAAAATGGTCAACTAGATAATCTTACGAAAATAAATTTCTCACTTTAAAAGTATCTTAACATTTTTTATAGTATCTGAATAATATTTTACAGCATCTAAATATTTTTTATAAAATTATTTTTATCTTATCTGCATTTTTATGTTATGTAAAACTTTATTTTCGAAGAAATAAAATTGTTTTAGCTGATATTGGTCAGATCTTTTCTCACCCTCAATCATTCGACATTTTTTTTCTGCGTGTTGCACGGTTGCTACGGCTGCCCCAAAGTTTTCTGAGGTCTCGAGACTCGGGACTCATTTTAATTGCATTTCTTTTAACGGTAACATCAGTGGCAGCAGCCCAACAGCCCTGCAGTCCCCATCCCTTGGCCCATTCCCAACCCCCATCCCCCACTCCCAATCTCCTCATCCCCCTCGGTTGCCTGTCAGTCTGGGCGTCGGTCTGACGGTCTGATGGCCCGATGGCTTGATGGTCTGATGCTCTGCCACGTCAATAACATTTGCGTATACGGCAGAGATGCGTGTCGGTGAACCTACGGGTGTTCGGGTGTACGGACGGAAAGATCTGGGGAGTAGGCAACCAGGGGTCTAATACGCATATAAACCCCCCTTATATTCGACGGCGCCGCTGACTGCCTTCGTTTTTGTTGTACTTTCGGGGCAACCAATAAGTAAAAAAGAAATCAAAGGAAACGCGGCGAGTACTTGCACAAATATACAGACAGACATATGTACAATGTGCGTACTCACAAAAACTACACAGGGAAAAACTGTATATATTATAGCTAAAATCATAGATCACAAAGTTGCAGAAATTCAGATATATGATTTTTGAGGCCTCTTGATTTCAATTACATTTTCGAACATTTTTTGTATCAGTTTCCCTTCCTATAAAAGTGTTCTCCACATTTTCTTAAATAAAAACCTTCGCAGTAAACGATTCCTTTTCCAAATAATTGAATTTACACCCTAGTCTTGCAGTGTAACACAAACCAAAAGATGTTTCTACATCGCTGCGCCTTATGGCTGCTGCTGCTCCGGCTTCTGCCGCTTCAGTTGGCTTTAGGTGAGAAAGACAACAATAAAATGTGGCTGCAGGCTCCTCTGCACATAGATACAGATTTACGCACGCACACAGGCAGAGAGATATATATTGTAGAGGGCTCAAGTGGCCCCCGGGTTCCATTCCAATGCAAAGACATTCCCGGCCATAGAATCCGCACTCGACTAGAATGTTATGCTAGATATGCCATTTGACTTTTCGCCTCCGTGTACGGCTATCTGCAACTGCAACGGCAGCAGCGTTGGGTACCCGAACCAGGAAATGGCATCAGCAGCCAAAGGATGCGGCCACTTGAGACTGAGACTGGGCAAGGGAACGGAAACCCCCGGGAAATGTGCCTCATTTGGTTTGGGATTTCCTCACATATCCATTTTGTGCAACAAAACATCTGATTGAGCAGAGTTTGAGCTGCTGCGGCAGGAAAAACATAAAACAGCTGTGAAGAAGATCCTTAGATCCTTGTCAGTGGGATACTAAATCGGAACGTTATATGTGTACATCTGTAACTAAAGAAAACTAGAACAATATTTAGTTATTATAGAAAATTTGCGTATGCAATGGACTTTCCTTATTTTAAGAAAATTTTTATTTAGATTGGATTTGCCCAATACATCACCGCATTCTACTTGTTGTGTGTCACTTGTTGAGTTTTTCTGATGGCTCATCTGTTGCTCAACTTTCTTCCTTTTTCCCCCTCGGGTTTATCTCTCTCTCTCTCTGTGCTTTGCGACTCTGATGTGTTGGCCTCGGCTTGGCTTTGGATTCTGCTTGTCTTTGGCGACTGTCGCTTTGCATCAGCTTACAAGATTTATGGTATCCTTTCAACTTTAAACCCGCTCTGCTCACTTGTCGTCTGCAACTCTGGCAGCTTCCCGTCAACTCTTATTTTTCCGCAACTTTTGATGCTCTTTAAGGAGGTATTAACAATAAATCTATAGACTGAGACATCTTTGATTGTTTAAAGTAGAAGTATTTTTTGACTTAACTTAAGTTTAGAACTAAGATAGCTCTTTAACTCTCGAATTGCTCCTAATATTAATGAATTTGTAATTAAAAATATTGCCAAATTGAGGCTTAGAATGTTAAGAATTTAGGGAACTATTTGATAAGTTAGGATTACTACATTAAAACAAAAGCAAGCTTGAAAGGCGCTGTTATGATCGTAAAAGCGCTGATAGATGAGCCAAGATTTGATATCTCCTCCCTAAATGCTGTAGTGCAAATTCTAGCATTATTTTGTATATCTTTTTATTATATCTTGTGAATATACAAACAAACTTTAAAGATCGCACAAGAGCATCATAGCTTCGGCTTTGCTAAACCCTGCTTATTTTTCCTTTGGCAGGGGGCAATGCCGCACATGTGCGGACCCCGACTTTGCCACCGTTTTCTACTCTTCTGGGGGCTTCTGGGGGGCAACCGAAGCAACTAAAACAACAGAAGCAACGACAACAACAAGGCGCGATGCAGGAGGTTAACGTGGAACGCGTGTGCATTGAACTGAGCGTCATAAATCGCGTGCGACATGAGCGCGTTTTCGGGGCGTTTTTAAACGCCTGTTTGCCCTAAGCTTGTGATTCTCGTTTTTTCCCATTTTCTAATTTCCATTTTCCCTTCTTTTCCGCCTATTTGCAGCGCAATCTTTTGTACCTGTTGTCGGCAAAAACAAGGTGAGTCCCCGCATACGCACCGCATCCTTAGATCCTGTTTTGTTTACGGCAACACCAGCAGCTTCTTGGGAAGCACGTGCCACGTATTACGAATTACCAACTTGGCTAACACACACACACACGTGCAAGGGGGGTGTGTTAGTGTGGGCACAAGGCAAATATTTACACTCAATGGAACATAATAAAGACATTAGGGAAATATTGTGTTATGTGGGGCATAACTCAAGTTCTGTGGGTGGAAATTGTATAAAACTTATCAGCCTACCTCCCCCGGCTTTTCCCGTTTTCCTGCTTTCCCTCTCCCGCTGTGTGCGCTCGAGTGCGAGTGTGAGTGTGCGGGACACTTTTCTTTATTGCTCTGCGAGTTGTCAATTTCCGTGTGTCTGCCTGTCTGCTTTTCCTGCCACCCTTCCCATTACCCCGCTTTTCCATCCCGTTTTGGTTGGCGTAGAAGAAAAGGTAGTTTGGTTGCGGGAAGTCTAGTGTTTACGATACACTGCGCATTAAACAACTCAACTGGAATTATATACATACTGCAAAAAGAGAGAGAATGAAGGAGAACTACAAGTGCAACAAGTTTTTTGTTGTATTTCTAAAATATCCATATTATAAACTTGTCATATGGATGTTAATCAAGTCTTTTGAGAGTGTTTTATTCCTGCATTCAGAATTTATTTATATAATAGAATAATAATTGTTAATTGTTGTTATTCTTAGTCTAATTCCAATTATCCTTAATATTCTCTGATATTTTAAGGCCACACATTTACGCATTTTCTGATTAAGGGAGGTATTATTTTACCAGTTTAAAACCAGAATCAAGGCCAGCATTCATTTTGCAAGTTATTTATAGCCTACTTTTCGAGGGAAAGATGCTTCGCACAAAACTGCAGCCAGCTCCTGAGAAACATTAGGACGTTGTTTTTGACTTGAGTAATTCAAACCGCTCTGCCAGGTATTAAAGCCTTCGGATTCGTGGTTAAAAGCTTATCCCACTCGGATTTGGAGTCTCTGTTTTCCAAGGTACATGAATGTTTTAGTGTGGAATCCGAGGATGAAGCGAATTCTCCCCACGTCAGCTGGGATATGCATAAATAACATTGATTGATAAGCCAGCAGCCACCTACACAAACTGAAACTTAAGCAGGGACTGAGAGGGGCAATGTTTGCCGGGTATTCCGCATGATTTCAAAATGATTACCTCACTCACTGTCGCTCGCCGACTGGTATTTTCCCCTCAGTGGATATGCCTTTCCATCAATGGACTTGCGGAACTTATGAATGAGAACTGTGACGATTCAATTAGGCTACTCTCTACCTTGACTGTTTGCCATCCGTTTCAATTATATACCTTTTTGTAGCGCGTCCTTGCCCCGAATAAAAAACAAGATAGAGAAAGAGTTTTTCGCATTAAATATGTGCCATTTGTGGCCCCATCTGAAAGGAAAAGTGTTTACCAGCAAGGGAAAAAGTTGACAGTTTGTGGATTGTTGTAGGCCAGTCCGACTTAAAAGTTTTCTATTTTGTCGAGCAATGCTAATTGCAAGTCAGCCCAAGCTGACAGTCAAAGCCAATTAGAGGCAGTTTTCGAATTCTAAGCAGGAGATGGGGGCGGCATCCCTGGGAACTTATCAGTCATGCAAACAGAGAAATGCTTTCACTGGCCCCAAATTTGGGAACACCTCGCCCCCGCAATGACACACGTGTTAAGGTGGAATTATTCGAGCTGACAGGACGAAACAGAAACTGAAACTGAAGCGGGAGCTGGATTAGAAGCAGTAGCAGGAGCAGAGGCTTACCGTGGGCGGTAAAAATTGATTAGATTTGGCAAATGTTTCCCTCTTTCCAGAGTGTCCTTAAGCTCACATTTAATCACATTTAAATTGCACTCAATGCCCGGGGAAATTGATTGAGATTTTTATGAATTAACCGGCAAGTCGGAGGGGCTTAGGCCCAATTGAAATGTAATTAGCCAATGCTAATGGCGACACCTACCCCTCTTGGCCGAGACTCCCTCAAACGTTCCCTAGAGACGCGTAATTACTTGAGCTTTATTTTGGGAGCTCCACTTTACATCTTTACTCTTCATTCTTCCTTTTTATTTTGGAGGAAGCCGGAGCATTTGCATAATTGATACCGCCGCAGACATTTTTCAATTTCGAAATCTCGGCAAGCAATTAAAAATATGTTTTTCCCTGTAATTCGGTATGCTTACAACCCTCCGGACACCGCTTGAGTCTGTGTATCGGGAAGGCAAAGGCAATTTGAATGAGATTTATGAAATTACCTACGCAGCGTCGAGCGGGGAGACCGCTCGGCTGTGGAGTGGAGTTTCACGTGGTCTTGGCTTGGGGTGTCCGTGCCTGGGATCTGAGTCTCGGTCTGGGTCTGGTTCTGATTCTGCTTCTACTTCTCGTTCTGAAGATCCCCCTGAAGAAACCCCTGCAAGGCAGGCGGCCGTTAAGTCGGACTCAACACATTGAGGCAAGCATCGGGTGCAGATGCCGCATGTTGCACATGTGTTGAGTGCATGCAGCATGCGCAAATCGCCGGTCGGCGTTTATTGAATTAAGACTGTCGACGACTGTTTGCAGTTGGCAGTTGTCGCACCCAGTCGAAGCGTTAAAAGTCACAAGGACACTGCATCGGGCTACTGAGAACCAAGAACTGGGATTTGTAATATGGAATCGAGAGATATATGTATGTACACATATGCCCAGGGCAGGCTGCTATGCAACATTGTGGCGCCGCTGAGAGGCGAGAGCCATAAAACGGGTAACGTGGTCGCGCTGCACTTGGGCTCGGTAATGCGTGATTTTTACAGAATCCGCTCAGACCAGAATCGAAAAGGGAAGGGGTATATGAATATCTCAGGCATCTGGCATTTGCATATTGCTCGGGAAGTCACGTTAAAGTTGCAACCATTTAACTGAAACGGTAATGGACATTCCTAAAGAGATATATGGTTTGCAAAATACAGAAATAAAAGGAACTAATTCTCTTAAGTAATTTAGTCTCTACAATACAGTACAATTTCCCCTAAACTTCCATAGTAATTTTCTCTACTCTTTCTCTTCATAAAAATCGAATTTTATTCTCCATTGAACTCTATTGAGTTCAAGTGGGGAGTGGGCTTCCCCTTCCTGTTCCCGTTGAGTTTGTTATCAGTTATCCTGCGTAACCTGCATAATAGAGCGTGTTTAACATAAATAATATGCCGCTTAGCGGAACAATCGACAGGGTCTGGAGTCCCAGGACCTGGATCCCACTTAGCTGGGAATATGAGTCGCATTTACAAATTGAATTCAATTTACCGGCCCCTCTTAAAGCTTCCTACCTCCCACGTATATATTTCCAAGTTCTGGCTTATAACTACCTCTGTCTGAATAGGCAATCATCAATCGAGCAGAAACAATGAATGGTTACCGCAGACCCTAGGCTCCAAGGACCTCCAAGGGCTGCCCGTCCTAGCTCTATGTGTGTCTTCCTTTTCTGTTTTTTGTGGCTCCATAATGCCTGTGTTTTCTGTATTTATAAAATACTCAGTATAAACTTAGTTTACCCCTCTAGGGTATATTGTTTATAGGAAAATTTGGTTAACTTATAAATTTGTTTAGAATTTTAATTTGAAAATTTAATGTAGGACACTATATAAGATAGCTATTGTTAACTGTAAAAGATAAAAAAAAAAAAACAAAAAAAAACCCATCTGTAAAAATATAAGGTATAAAAGCTATAGCTGTTGAAGTAAATGTTGGGTATCTTATAGTTAAAATCATTGAATAAATATTAAATATATGATAAGACCCGATTAGACCCCTTTAGATATGCAACCTACTTGGCCTTACACCGGGTATTAAATGGTCGGAGCCCCCCATTATATCTCGATATTTCCTTGTTTCCCTCTGCTGCCAAACGCAGGTCAACAAAGTTTTTATTAAGCTGCGTCAGGAGGAGCCCAAATAGTGGGCTGGGCGCCCAAAGAGGACGATCCCCTGGCAAGGACAATGTGTTGTCGCACGAGAGCCAAATAAATAAAATACACAGAGAAAAATAAGGCGCAGGGGGGCTGCGAAACGATACAAAGGAGGCGGAAACCCAGGGCGAGCTGCGGGGTAATTAGCATTCATGAGCGGGCGCCAGAGCGGGACACAGAATCGATGGCGGCCGAAATGTAACTGTTGCTGGCTCACCGACGAACGGCTGATTGATCAAGTGTGCGTGCGAGAGGGCACAAACAAAAACCATATGTTTCGGCTTCGACTCCCGCACGCACTCAACGCACTCACTCGCTCGCTCACCCACTCACCCACCGCCCATCCATCGCCGCTCTCCCTCGCACTTGGGTGCGCGGGTGAGACTTTTGCTTTCGTTCCGAGTTTCCACTCAAAGTCAGCGCCTGCGCTCCGGAGAGTGCTCTCTCCCGCGCTGCATGTGTGTGTGATATACGGTTACACAAAAAGGCAAAAACAAAAGGCGCACCGTTAGAAGGTGCGAGCGTGTGTGTTAGTGAGTTCACCACGAAACGAAAATCCTCACCGGGCAGGCTGGCCGCTGAGTGTGTGTGTGTGTGTAGGAGAGAGCGAGTGTGCAAGTGTATCGGTATCTGTATCTGTATCCGTGCGGTTCGCGCCTCGCATTACGACGTCAACGTCGGCGTATCCGTCAGTACGTTTGTACGCGTCCGCAGCGCCGCTTCTTCAGTTTTTCGGTTTTCGGGATCTCGGGATCTGCGATTTAGCGCGAGTTCGATTTTCAATAGGATTATTCCGATGCAGATGCAGATCCAAACACCATATAGACACTGAGCCGCCGCTTCTACATACCTTCGATCGCGAGAATTATGTTGTGCTGCTGCCCGCTGCTCTCGCTCTACGCGCCATCATTTATTTTTACTCCAAACATATAAACAAATTCAAGCAACGTCTATTTCCAAAAATAAATTGCAACAGCAATAGCAACAACGATAAAAAAAGAAATAAATAAAATAAAAATAAAACAACAGACGTCGGACAATTATAAGTTTTTATTTTTAACTTTTATTTGCGCCACCCTCCGTTTTCGCCTTCCTTCCGCCATCCCCGGACTTTGTTTATATTTACAAATATCAATTTGATTTGCCTTACAAATATAAATAAATACGACGAGCGGCGTTATAGATAGAACAGGCAAACGAGCAAACAAACAAATAAAAAAGCAAGCAAACAAGCTTGGAAAAAAGCACAGGCGTACGGCAAACATAACACGGCAAACACATATCACTGACTGCATTTTCCGTGAACTCCGAACAAAGCCCCGAAAGTTGTTGTACTTTTGGAGATCCCTTTCGCCGATTTCGAGCAACAATTCAATTAGCATCTGAATATCGCCAGAAGTGTGTGTTTTGTGTGCGGAAACATTTGTGCAAACACTTCTCAAGGAACACGGACGCAGAGAGATCATCTCCACACACAAAAGTTCGAAACAAAGTCGGTTTCCTATTGATTGACCAGAGCATCAGCGTATTTTTCGAGAACATTTTTAGTGACCAAAGCTCTGCTTAAAAGAGATTCACGTAAGTTTCAAAACAGTGTGAGAAATATTACAAAAAATAAAAGAGAGAAAAACAAATTATGGTTTATTTATAACCAAAATGCATTTAAATCTCTTTAAATTCAATTTATTAAAAAAAATAATAATTTAAAGCTCAAATTCCGGATAAACATTTAGTGAATTAGCAAACTAAGATTTCAAATTTAAGAAGTCATTTTTTTGGGTAAGCAATTAAAAATATATTAAAGTTGTAGTTGAAATGTAGCAGATTTTGTTGGGTTAAGGATACATATTTTTTACCAACTGAAAGCTTGTGATTGTAATACGTTGTTAAAAAACAAATATAGATAGATCGCTGTGATTCTTACTTACTCATTCGCATAATTTCCATCGAAGCTCCCATTGGGCTTTATCAATTATTTACAGATCGTGCACGCGGTGCCGTGCCGTATATGTAAGCCGCTCCTCCGATATATTCCCATATTCCTCCGATAGGGCAATTTGATTATCTATAATTTTACAATTACCCAAACACACGCAGCCGGCGAATAACCCATGGCAAACTGACGTCATCGCCTGGATTCCGCGTAAAAGAGATATCTACTTCGCTTTTGGTTTCTTGGTGTCTTCAGTTTCCATTTATTCACTTACTTTTCAATTGATTCGATTCGATGCGTTCAGATGTTTCAAATTCTCTCTTCCGCGGGCGAATTTAATGTTGGAAGTATAGCTACCGCTCCCTCTCTGCCTCCACGTACATGTACGGACTATATATGCTCGACTGATAAGCGCTTTTCGTATCAATTGTGGTAGCAGCGAAAGCGAGGGAGAGGAGAGTACGCTTCCAGCGAAGTTCAAATCCATTTTCCTCCGCTATCAGGTTCTTTTGCATGTAGTTTTATGGCCGGACTGAGTGACTAACTGACTGATTGACTGGCTGGCTGACTGACTGGCTGA
Organism: Drosophila kikkawai; assembly: GCF_030179895.1. Lineage (NCBI taxonomy): Eukaryota > Metazoa > Arthropoda > Insecta > Diptera > Drosophilidae > Drosophila > Drosophila kikkawai. Next base: position 10,375,737 of record NC_091729.1, read on the forward strand.
CTGACTGACTGACTGACTGCCTGGCTGTTTGGCTGATTGGCGAATTTGCTGATAATTGTCTGCACTTTGTTTCAGCCAGCGAATGCAAAAAAAAAGAAGAGAGAAAGAACAACAACCACGAGTCGGGGGACTTATAAGTTATCGCTTTATGTTATCGCTTCCCTCTCACTCGCTCCCTGGACATGCGTGCAATGCACTTTGACACCTACACACACGCAGGAGTCCAAATAGGTTAAGCGGGACGTGACCAAGGATCACTCCAAGAGCTGCTTCCAACAGCAAACAAAGCCATATAAAAGCCGAGATAATCGCTTCTGATTTGATGTGGACTTAGCCATGGCGATCATCGATAAACGATAACGATTGGCTTTGGCCATATGCAGTGTCGAGATAAGGATACCTCCCCGATCGTGGATCACCCCCTTCTAGGAATTTTTAACTATACTTTTGGTCTAATCACGTTTCGGCCACGTTTCATTTTCAAGTTGTATATTCCGTGGGTTGGCATTCTTGAGATATGCATATATAGGTAGTATATAGGTTTCTTTGGCCAGGAATGACTTGACTTTATTGGCTTTATGATTTCCTTTTTAGAGGATTTTTCAAGTAAATGAGTAAAAAGCCTTAAACAAAGCTCTAATTTTATATTTTTAGGCGATTAATGGATTCCCTTTACATTTAGCTTTTCAATAAATTACAGGTATTAACTGAACATTTTAATTTTTAGCTGTTTGTTTTCGTTTCCCATCTAAAGTTTCTTGATCTAAAAGGCAAACAAAATAGAAATAGGAAAACCCAGCCAACCCTCATCTTATCTGCCAGTCAAAATAATTTGTTGGCAAATTTTTTCAACAACAAAAAATAGTCGAGTTCTCTTTGGTGGTGTTGTTGTAGTTGATGTTGGTGTGTGCCTTGGCTTGATAAAAAATTCGCAATCAAATTTTGTTTTATTTGGCGCTGCGGCCCACTATCTGGGAACGAGAGCGAGAGTCTTTCTTATCACACGTGCGCATGTGGAGGTGTACAGTGAACACGGCACTAGTTCACTGTGTTGGTATAGTTATTAAAAAGTATAAATGTTCCCTTTGCCATTTGCCGTGTTTTTTGCGACTCTCGAGTGTCTGTGATAATTATGGTTATTGCCGCCGCTCTCCGTTACTCCTATGGGCCACAATTATAATTATTATTATTATAATGATTTCTTTCGGTTTCTGTTTTTGTTTGGCTCTCTCTTACGGTTTTATTTTGTTGGCGGGGTGTGTGTGCGAGTTTTTTGGGAGCGATAAGATAGAGATACGGCGGCTCGGGGCCCGAGAACTCAAATTTGTTCGACTACCTTAACATGAGACGCGTGTTTCGGGGCGAAAAGAACCTTGGATTTCGGTTTACTTCTTGTCAGTTTTTTTTTTTTTTATTTCTTTCTTTATATATTTTTTTTGTTGCCTCTGAAATTGAAATTGTTGATAAACAGGCTGCAGAAAAAATGCCAGATATGAGGGGCGAGGGCTTGCAGAATTGGAAATCGAAGTGTGCAGATATTTGCAGAATTTGTTATACTCAAGAATTGTATCCAAGATTAAGGGGAACACACAATTAGTTGGAAATAAATAAAGTGTAAAAATATGTTAGATAAATTAATATAATTTTTTATATTTATATGTTATAATCCGGATTATCTGAAATATATTTCAATTTCAAGAATTGTACTTCAGTCTAAAGAAAAAGTATTCATCGGATTAGAAAGAACAAGTAATACATCCTCCAAATGGGGGTTTCTATATGGATTTATATTACTGTCTATCTTGATGATATTACATAAAATATAAGAGATTTACTTAGTAAAGCCTGAGAGGTTAATAATTGTTAACCAAACCATAAAGGAAAGATAATTCTGCAACAAAATATGTAAAATATGGCTTTTAATTGAAAACATGATACTTAAGGCTACAAAAAACATTAAATGCTAATTAAAATATATAGAAACTAATCGTTATAATTTCAAGCTCAGATTGTTACCTCAATAAGATACAAAAAAGAAGAAAAGGCACAAAACAATTGAAGAAAATAATGATAAGACTCAAACCCCTCATCAATCCATACCTCATCTGTCAGCGAATCAACACTCTTCCGATAATGTGTCACACATTATATTGATGGCTCCCCCTTTTTTCTCTCGACTTTGTTGTCCGGCAATTTACAGTTCTAAACTTCATTTCCGAGCAGAAAGTTCCGCCTCAGTTGGAGCTCCAAATGACGCGTTACTGGCGCATCTTAAAGCGCGCGCGTGTCTTTAATTAAGTCAAGATTTATAACCAGAGTCCCAGGAATGCTGCGTTAACTGCGCCAGGCACATCAACAACAATAAGTCGGGGGGACATTGACAGATCTCTGTGGCTAATTAGAAGTGAAAGTGAAACCGAAGTCAGAAGCCTGGCCAAGTCCAAGCTCTACTCAAATGCGGAAAAATTAGCAGACATTCCTATTACACGTCGCCACCAAGCACATGATATTAACTTTGAGAATTTATATTATTATTATTCAGAGAGAGAGAGGCGGCAGGTGATAAATTCCGAGTTTCTTAAACTTGAAATTATTTGGGCAGCTGCCATAAAACGGAATTTATGAAAGGTCTCTCTGAATAAGCCTCGAAATGGGAATCGGAATCTCTCTGGCCTTCTAATTGGGCTTTCGGCTGCTGCGAGGAGAGATTGCATTCTGGCTGGTGATCTGTTTCATCTCATTTTCGGTGCGACACAACTGGTTTGCGCAATCGGTTCGGAGTTCATTCCTCCAAAATACGGAAAAGTTTAAAATTTGCATAAATTTAAGAGTGTTGGCAACACAAATGCTAATTGCGAGCAATCAAGGCGGCCACAGCAACAGCAACAAGTTTTGTGCCTTTTAACGTCTGCCCAAAGCCACAGAGAGTGATTCACTTAAATCAAATCGATAATAATGCCCCCGCCTTTGTTTTTTTTCGTTTTCGGCCCCAAAACAATTAGGAGGAAAATCTGAAGGGATTCTGGGGATTCATCAGCCGAGAAACTGCCAAGAAACCGAGCTGAGAAACTCAGATACTAGGGAACTGAGAAACCGAGAGTGGCTGTCCCACGCATGGGGACTCGTTCTTGGCCATTTGCCTAATGATGTCGCCCCGGTCTTTGGGCCAATTAAATGGAGAAACGTGAAAACGTGTGGCGGCAGTTTGCTTCGTTTTAATTGCCCGGCCACAAGACAAATGTCTTGACACACATCCTTCCTTCCTGCCTGCCTAGCTTATATCCTCTGGCATCCAAGTCCTCTCAAGTGCTGCCTTTGCCGTTGACCCAGTGAAATGTGTGGCTAAGAATCGCAGCCACAAATGGTTGCTTGATTGTTGCAATGCAAACCGTGTTAAGTTCTTTCAGCCCCCGGGCCAGAAACCGTACATCCTTTGTATTGCAGCCACCTTTCTGTTCCGGTGATTAGCCCTTCATTCCTTTTCCAGCAATTAGTCAAATATTTGCACCGCCATTCTTGATTCTGTATTTTTTTGTTGCCACACCTGCACCACTTGAAGTGGCTTTTGACTAAACAAAAACACAGGCCCATTACTATACTATGTATTCCCCGCGAATGACGTGACCAATTGATTTATAAAGAGTTTTTGGCAACTTGAAATTCTTGGCCAGATTAGATACCGGTTTGCGAGCGAATGCTTCTCCTTCCTGCCACTGAATGCAGATTTCCGATAACTTGGGACGGGGGAACTTGGCCGGTGAGGGGGGATGATTAGGAATTGGACACTATGTGGGCGGTTTAAAGAGTTGTTCTGAATGCTCACAGTATAGAAAAGATACATAAAACATATCAAGGTGGTATATAAAGTATTTGTTGTGTTTTGGTTAAATTTCTGTCACTTATTTTGCCTTTTAAAAAACTATTAGTAGATAATTAAAGTCCTGTTAGTCCTTTAGTTAACATTTTCAACTAAAAATACAACTCCCTTATGGTCTTTTCAAGGCTAACCTACTATTTATTTAATAAGTTTACTCAGTTAGCTCAGTAAAACTTTATTCGTATGCAATTATATTGACTTAGTTCAGGTTTATTTGCTTACTAAAAGGTGGATTTCACCATGAATTTAACTTGTGTTATAAATAACTGTCTTTTCCCCTTTTTTGTTCGATATAAAACGTCCCAGAAATAGACATAACCCCAGGCTTTATTCATGTTAGTTCAGTATTATTGGCTTGCTTTAAGCTCTGACTTTTTATGGCCTTTAAAAAACACTCAATTCGACCGTGGAGGGGCAGAGGTTAGCAGCGTGAGTATAATTCAATTGCAGACGCTGATAAGTATGCTACAAAAAGGACAAATTTGTAATTCAAGCACTTGATGTCCCGCTGCTGCCGTCTGCCACATGGCCCCTGTGTCCTTGTGTAGCCATCACCCCCCCAGATATCTCCAGCTATATCCCCTTTAAGGCACCCACACAATCCCCCCACAGTTTGCAACTGCTGCAATGATGGCGACAGATACGGGATACACACGCTCGGTTCCTTGTGGTGTGATTGAGTCACTTGCCTGCGCACTTTCGTGAGCTTGCGCCTTTAATTATTCATGTTTTTTCGCACTGACTCACTTCAAGTTCGCTGCACAGCTTATCGGCGCTCACTAAGCATCCGCAAGACAAGAACAATTAAATAAAATAAAGTAAGTAATGCAAGGCAAAGGCAGCTCAAGTGACTAAAACATGACTTAATGCTGGCAATCTGCGGCTTATTTCCGAGATAATCCCTCGAAAGGCAATCGAACGGAGCGTGCGACTGTGTGTCCTAAGCGGATTAGGTGTCCCTTAATTACAGGCCAAGTGCTTGGGCCCAAACACAAACACAAAGGCTAGCAATTTGTCCTGTCAGAGCGGAGGGCTTTTTACCAAAACCAAAATCTAATATTGATTACTAAACGGATAATTATTGATTTCGGAGAGAGGGAGGAGCTGGAGGGCGCGTGCCGCACTTGGAGCAACACTTGCCCCTGGTCATGCCATTAAATCCGAAATCTCACAGTGGAGAGTCTTTTTACGAATGTGTCTCCAGAATATCTCTCGGTTTGCTGCCCATCAAATGGTGGCGGCGTCATCAATATCATTATCGATTCATTTCTTATGCCCAGCTTGTCCCAGTCGCTTCCATTTCGTTTCTTTTCCATATCAATAATGAATGTTCAAGTCACCGAATACAAAACTCACGCATAATCATGGCGGGTTGCTCGACCCCCGAATAAAAGGGCAGGAAAACAGTCACGAGAAAAGCTGGAAAATGTATCGAATTTGTTGAGTGTGTCCTCGCTGTTGCTACTTCTCTGCTTGGGTCTGTGTGCGTGTGTGCGTGTGTTTGTGCTGGCTGTCACACATATTCGTCAAGGCTAAGACCCCCACTCTCCGCCCGTTTTCCGCCCTCTTGGTCCTGTCACAACCCATTTTCCAGCCCCGCTCACCCGCTGGGCATGGCTGAAAGCTGAAGCATATTGCGTAGGTCGCTGCGTGAGTCGTCGATAGCAAAGGGAGGTTGGGGGAAGGCGGAAAAGCGAGCCAGCATTTCCCAGCGTTGCCAAGGCATTCGTTTGTTGCTTTTATTGCTGTTGTTGTTGTTGTTATTGTCCCGAGTCCTGGCCGGAGGACAAGCAGCAGCAGCAGACGAAGACGAACAAGGAAGAAATGAAATTTATCCGACTCGATTTCCGTTGCCAAAAGCACTGAGCGAAAATTTGCATTAAATATATGAATAATAAAAGCTAATTATTTAATGAAAATTTAGAAAGAAAATTATAAGCAGTGATTAAATATTTTTTGATTTCTGATTTAAATTCTATAAAAGATTTATAGTATTTATAGAAAGAAAACTAGTTCTATCAACGAATTATATCCCCTATTTATCTTAGTGCTGAAACTTTTCCCAGCTTACAGAAATACTGAGAGGTCTCGAGGATGTTTTTGCTGGCTCGCGTTTGCCAGCCACGTGCCGCTGCCGCATGAGGAAAATCAGGGGAAAGCGGGGGGGAAACGACAGGGAGATGCCTCAGCTTCCGTCGATGATGTTGAGTATTGCTGTGGCCCGTTGCCCGGGGAACGGGAAACGGGATCTCTGGAGTGCCGCTTCCGTTTCCGCTTTAAAAACTGTTTGAAAGCCAACTGGCTGGCGCTTCCTTTTTTGAGTCGGTGCGTGTGTTTCGTTGGCAGGACATCAAAGCGATGGAATCTAGGGTCCTTGGCAAGGGTACCAGCATCAGGAGGAGCGCGAGTCTAATCATGCGTGGGGTCAATCGCAATTAACCGAAGCCAACCGATGAAATGGGTCATTGTTGTGGGCGAAATACCATATAGTCCCCATACATCCTTGCTCCTGCGTCCTCTTCATTAGCGGTGCATTGAACTTTCAGCGCCAGTGGAGCGACAATGGAGCAAGTTGACCGCAAATCCCGTCCCGCCCAGCCGGAAAGCTTTTTGAAGTCGAGCCACTCTAAAGTGGGTTAAATGGTCAGAGCCTCCGCTGCATATGGGTTAATTACTCCCGCCCATTGAGCCAGTCAATCAGTCACTCATTGTCTCTCCATCTCCTATCTCTTTGCAGTTACCTGAGGACAATTTATATATATGGAAACCCAATTATATAACGTAGTATATACACACACCTCAATATACAAGGAGAATTTGCCGTTTTGACAAGCCGTCCACTTATACAAGAAAAACCATACAAAAAAACACAATAAAGGAGCAAGGAACAACGTTAAATATGCCCCTCGTCTGCCACATTAATCCGAAGGAGCAGAGGAGCAACTAAGAGCGAGTATCCAGCGTAAGCGAGTGACACAGGAGGAGGATCCACAGGAACCAGTCAGCCAGCTGAGCAGCCTCAGCATCTCCGTAATAATCGCAAGGAGCAGAACACTGTTGCCATGGGTCGCAAGAAAATTCAAATATCACGCATCACCGACGAACGCAATCGGCAGGTGAGTGTCGGGCCCCATCAATATGTCATAATAATAATAATGAGGTGAGCGGGAGGAGCAACAATTGTTTGCCGAGATGAAGGACGAATTCATGGCATTCATTGCTCACAGAACTCAGACTCTGCTTAGAGTTTTGCCATGGCAATGCAAGGCAATTCCACGTTAATTAAGACCAGGATAAGGGACACCATAAGGTGAATCGATTTACGGCTATTAAATTGTAATCCAAGCCTTGTCGATATACCATTTCCTCATTAAATTTGCGCCAACGGCTCATTGTTCATTGAATTAGTTTCATTGGAGTCGACAAGCTAATTGGTTAGCTGATTAATTGACAGGCTAAAAGTGGAGGAATTTTGCTTTTAGAGTTATTTTCCATTTGGGGAATATTGAATAATTGAAATTATGTCATTAAAGCTTTAGTTTAAGATCTTAAAGTGGTCCAAAAGTCTAGCTTTAAAATGATGCAAATAATTACATTTCATTTCTAAGGAATTCAGTTCTTGCTTAGATGTTCTACAAGGTTTAATAAGGCTTCTTCCAAGTAGAGTAATTCAGCGAACCCTTGGCCTAATGAGAGCTAAAACCTTACAAAAAAAGTGAATCAATTATGGAAAATCGAAATGCGGACTTTCCCAGCTGTTATGTGCAGTATATATCTTTTTTTCCACTCGGAAATTGTTTCCCTTCACCATTTCCATTTTTTAACCGGCAACACGCTCAACGTCGTGTCATCGCAAGGTTTTCGTTTGCCTCACTGCCTTTCTGGCTAAGGCGATGTCTTGGCCCGGTCATAAACGCGTCATCACTCGGCAGTAAAAGCAACAACAACAACAACGGGCCACGCAGGAACAGTAACAACTTGTTTATTGTGCTGGCCCTTTGGCCTTGACTTGGCCATAATCGATTCATTACCAACTAGCCAGGGCTTGGGCCTGGGCTGGGCTAGGTGGCTAGTGCCTCTAATTACATTTTCGAAGCGCATAAATATTTGAACAGGGGGCAACGTAATTGAACAGTGCTTCCACTTCCGCTACCACTACCACTGCCTTTACCACTTCCGCTAACGGATCCGTTTCCGGTGTTTCTTTTCTCTCTCTCTCCCACCCCTGCAGGTGACCTTCAACAAGCGCAAGTTCGGCGTCATGAAGAAGGCCTACGAGCTGTCCGTGCTCTGCGACTGTGAGATCGCTTTGATCATCTTCTCGTCAAGCAACAAGCTCTACCAGTATGCCAGCACCGACATGGACCGCGTCCTGCTCAAGTACACCGAGTACAACGAGCCCCACGAGTCCCTCACCAACAAGAACATCATTGAGGTAAGTTTCTTGGCATTTAAGCTATTGGCATTGAAAGGGAATAGTGGGGAAAATCGTAGGAAAAGCCGGCCAAAAGAGAGCTGCCATTATGCAAATTCAAGTGAGACATTGGAAAGCACAGCCGTTAAGGGGGGGTATGTACATATAAGAGCGAAAAAGTAGATATATGGAAAAGTAAAAAAAGGAGTATCTGGGGAATGTCTTGACTTCAGGAATACCTAGTCCATTAATGGTTATAGTCTGTTTCGTGCCTAGATGTTTACACTTTTTAAAGTATAAAAGTTTAACTTAATTGCCTTTTTCTTGGAAACATTTAAGTATTTATCTAATAACTTATACTATAAATACCCTATCCTTAATATAACATGAAAAGGTAACTAAATTTTGTATAATTGATCAAAACAAAGACAATAACAGCCACTGCAGCAGCAGCCAAAACATTTACCACTGAAGAAAGAGACACAAGAAAATCGGGTGAAAAATCCGAGAGGGGAAAATGTCGCCAAAGTATTTTGCATTTCTAATGCGGCGTCGCTGTCTCAGCTCGCGTAAATGGTGTTGTAATGTTAATTCCGCCGAGTGAGCGAGCGGGGTAAGGAGGCAGGAATTGAGGCAGGGAACCCAGAAGGGGAGTAGCGGCATAGGACAGGATTTGCATTTACATAATTTAGCGGAACAAAGCGTCAATTCAGCCGAAAGGAAGGCCTTGGGCAATTATCACGTCACTCACCCGGTCTCTCCTCCTTCCGCCCTCTCTTGAAACAGAAGGAGAACAAGAACGGCGTCATGTCGCCGGACTCACCTGAAGCCGAAACGGACTACACACTGACACCGCGAACGGAGGCCAAGTACAACAAGATCGACGAGGAGTTCCAGAACATGATGCAGCGCAATCAGATGGCCATCGGCGGAGCGGGAGCGCCCCGCCAGCTGCCAAATAGCAGCTATACGCTGCCCGTCTCCGTCCCCGTGCCGGGCTCCTATGGCGATAATCTGCTGCAGGCCAGCCCCCAGATGTCGCACACCATCAGCCCACGTCCATCGAGTTCGGAGACGGATTCAGGTGGGATGTCCCTGATAAGTTAGTACGGTGTCTCGCCTCGGGTGCACACACACATTTCTATCTATCTATCGTTGGTTTCCGTTCTGTTTTTGGTTCTATTTTCTGATCTGAATATCGTTTATGATGCACTCAGGGAAAATCTTTAACATGTTTTCCCTATTTTTCTGATCTGCATGATTTCTTGAATTTATCTTAACTTCGAACTTAAAATTCCTAACTTCGTTCTGTTCTGATTTCTTTAACCCACTAACCAACACTCACCGCCATCTAACCGAGCTGCGTGCCAAGTTGTGTGTAGTTTTTAGATATATTTATATCCACATCGTGCGACCCTCTCTCAATATTCTTATCTTCTCTTTGGACCATCAGTCTATCCATCGGGTTCCATGCTGGAGATGTCGAACGGCTATCCGCATTCACACTCGCCGCTTGTGGGATCACCGAGTCCGGGTCCCAGTCCTGGCATAGGTGGGCATAAAACATTACTCCATTACTCCTACCCTCACTTGACCTCCTCCTCCTTCTAACTCCATCAATTGCTTTGGGTTCTTGAGTGCCATATCCTAACCACGTTGTCCTTGCAGCCCACCACTTGTCCATCAAGCAGCAGTCGCCGGGCAGCCAGAATGGACGAGCTTCCAACCTGCGGGTCGTCATACCGCCGACCATTGCTCCCCTACAGACTAATATGTCCGCGCCCGACGACGTCGCCTATGCAGATGTAAGTAGTTCTTCCTTTATAACTGGATTCGGGGTTACCTATAGCCTGGTTATATCTCGACTACGCAGCAACGGCAGAGCCAGGCATCGCTGAACACGCCCGTGGTCACGCTGCAGACGCCGATACCCGCCCTTACGAGCTACTCCTTCGGGGCGCAGGACTTCTCCTCCTCAGGGGTCATGGGCAGCGCGGACATCATGAGCCTGAACAACTGGCATCAGGGCCTGGTGCCGCACTCTAGGTGAGCTTCAATTACGGGAAAGTCAATGGGCAATCATAATCATGCTTTCTCTGGGCCAATTTACAGTCTCTCGCACTTGGCTGTCTCGAATAGCACGCCGCCGCCCGCCACCTCACCCGTCTCCATTAAGGTGAAGGCGGAGCCGCAGTCGCCGCCGCGCGATCTCTCCTCCAGTGGCCATCAGCAGAACAGTAACGGCTCCACGGGCAGCGGCGGCTCCAGCAGCAGCACCAGCAGCAATGCCTCGGCCAGCGGTGGAGGAGGAGGTGGCAATTCGGCGGCCGCCAATGTCATAACGCACTTGAACAATGTCAGTGTCCTAGCAGGAGGTCCCTCCGGACCAGGGGGAGGAGGAGGCGGAGGATCTGGTGGCAGCAATGGCAACGTGGAGCAGGCCACCAACCTGAGCGTGCTGAGCCACGCGCAGCAGCAGCACCTGGTCATGCCCAACTCGCGGCCCTCGTCGACGGGCCACATCACACCCACACCAGGTAGGCGTCACTTTTCTCTTTGAGTTTCCGCACCGTTTTTTCCTTTTTGTATCTTGTACTTCTCGCTCCGTTTTTTCTGAAGGATTTCCGCTTGAAAATTGCTGCCGTTTTGTCTACTAATTTGTTTAAAGAAAATTGTTAAAAGATCCACAGTTGCGGCATGTTTTTTAATGCTAAACCTCTCTCTCTCTCTTAATTATAATTAAACTGCAGTGTCCAGCGGGGCGTATACTTAATCTGCGAAATTACGCATACGCCGCGTGGCAAGACTTGTGTTCTACCTCTTATACTTACAATACCTCCGCCAATCTAATATTTGTTAATACTATATATAATGCGATTGTGTCTTCTTTTTGCATTAACCCCCAACGACAACAAACGACAACAACAACCAACAAATAAAAATAGGGCATGATAAGTATGAAGGATATCCGTACCGCGCGCTAATGGGACATAATCCTAGATGGAATTTTGCCGGTAAATTGGCCAAAAACAAAACAAAACAAACAAAAACTCAAAATACATACACATACACATCACACATGCATACCAACACCTATAAATACGCATACAACTACATATCGAAAAAAAAGAAGAAAATCTAGCAAAATTCTAGTTAAAGATTTCTCAGTTTTCTCAGGCGAAAGTCGGGGGGATTGAAAGTCGATTTAGTTTCTCTCTCTTCTGTTTACTGTTTACTGGGGGATATTTTCGAGTTCTGTGATTTTTCGTTTTGCCTGGCCTTTGTTTTTGATTTTCCTCCACTAACCCACCACAAAACGATGCGATTTCCTTGCTAACCAAAGAAAACACACTCACAAACAGCCCACACATACACACACACACACACAAGTCACACTCACACACGGGCCAGGCACCGAATGTCCTTGTGTCCTGGCCCCGCCAGAATGTCCAACAGAAAAAAAACAACAAAATAACAAAACCCGCCTGCTGCCTGCCTTTGTCATACACACGCGACCTTTGAGCAAATCAAACTAATAGCTTAACAGACTTCATTATCCTTAATGCAGGTGCGCCGAGCAGCGACCAGGATGTGCGTCTCGCCGCAGTGGCCGTGCAGCAGCAGCAGCAACAGCAGCAACACCAGCAGCAGCAGCAACAGCAGATGGGCGACTACGATGCACCCAACCACAAACGGCCGAGAATATCGGGCGGATGGGGCACATAGCCGGCACGTGGTGTCGGCACCACCAGCCACTATAAGCCACATCACAACAACAACAACCACACCAGCTGCAGCGCCACCACCAGCAGCAACTCCATCAGTAGCAGCAGCAGCAGCAGCGGCAATAAGAAGCCAGCGGACTGCGATGACCTGGTCATGATGCCGCCACCGCCGCGCAAGGAGCTGCTGCATTCGCGTAGCAGCAGCTCCTATGGCCTCCTGCAGGCTACGGGCTACGACTGTTACGGCCAGCAGCTGGCCGTGGCCTACGGGTCACAGCAACACCCGTAGCAACCGATCCCAAACCCACACCAGTGCAATAGTTTCGAGGGGAGTTAGCTGGGAGGAGCAGGAGGAGGCCGAGACAGGGGGGGAGCTTTGTTTTGTTTTCGGTTTAAGCGAACAGTGACAGTGTCATATCTATAGTTATTGTAACTTAAATGAATTACGATTACACACACACACACACCTACGGTAATAGTTATAATTTTAAATTATAAATGCAAAGGCAAGTCCTGCGGCGAATCATTCGGGACACTGAGGAGCTTGCATTAAGTTGTTTAGAGTGTTGAGCTGATTTAGTTTAGTTACAATTACAAGTACGGTTAAAGTTTAATGTTAAATCTAATCTTAGGGCAAACAACAACAAAAAAAGCTACAGACAAAAAGGAAAACAAAAAACAAAACAAGTTTAATGAGAACGATAAGAAAGAGCTCTTTATGCTGTAAATATTTGATTTTAGTGTCATAAGTTTTAAACTTAGTGCGTAAGGCATTACGGAGATACGTAAACCAAGCAAGTCGACTATGAAATTGAGAAATTCTAAGCAAGCATAAACACACGCAAAATGTACTCAGTGTTCGAACATCATTTTTTGTAATTTCGTGCAATTTTTATCGTAGAAATAACCCAGTCCCTGTCCCTTCCTTCTTACGCATGCAAGTACATACATATATATACACTTTATGATTATGTTTTAGCTTTGATTTAAGCAATTATTATTTAATATTAGACAACACACACCTTCTTCTCTTCATCTCTTAAGCGAAACGAAGTCATAATTTGTAATTTACGTTTAAAGTGGATTTCTATTCAATTTGAAAAGTGCTTCAAATTCTATTGTGCCTAAGTTCTTTTGTATTTTTTACAATTATCTTAAAATGCAGTTTGTAAAACAACAACAACAACTCAACAAAAATATAATTTAAATAAAATTATTCAAGAAATTTTTGTTTACTTTTCATTTCTTAAATATTTAAAATACATCTTGGTTATATTCTTTATTTGTTTTCTGTATATTTCTTGTTTTTTGTTTAAACAGGCCTCGAAGGGGGCGTGGCATGGCGTGTCTGTGTCAATGTCAATTGCCCAATGTATTCTCAATATTTGACTAAGAGAGGTGAATGCGCCGGAGCAAATATTTGCACTGGCCATTATTATGACCTGTTGCACTTTATACAGCAGCGCGAAAAGCGAAAAAGAGTAAAATATTTATGTATATTTGTATTTGATACGAGCCCAAGAAGGTGGCTGCCTGCATCTCAGCTGTGCATATTTAAACACACACAAAAAATAAGAAAAGGAACGGCTGCAGAACGAGCATAAACAATAAGCAAACTTACACTCTACAGGTTTCCCCATTGAACAAGCTTTACAAGAAACACACCTACATATGTAAGCAGATCGAAGCGGAACGAGGCGAGAGCGAATTATATATGTCTACCACATAGAGGGCAGCACGTGAATGATATTTTCTAGCCATATATAGGATATATACGATATACTTACTATGCTAAGCCGAGAGGTTTCCCAACAGTTGCTCCTCTCTTCAGTCAGAGTTGGCTATATAAATACTGTATGTAAATATGTGTTGAATGTGAATATTTGTGGGTATATATATATATATATATATATATTTGTTGCACACCTGGATGTTGTAGCCCGTAACCTCCCCTAACTGATTTTCATATGATTTGCGAAAAGAACCTTTCGAATCTTCCCAAGTCTTCTCATTTTGATTTAACGAGCCTTCTTCAGTTGACTGTACATAGATCCTGGTATGTAACTTCACTGTGTAGTGTTGCCTTAAAAACAGTGCCTCTTTTTGATGATCAACAAGCAGATACTTGAAGATGCAACTGAATGTTGTACGGAAAGTACATAGATTGCAAATGATAATGATAACGAACAACTTGATGGTGAAAAATTTCAATACAGGTGTTAATTGTGCTATTTAATTAAGCGTAGATAACTGATATTAACCCCAGTCGAGACCCCCAAGCAGCACGTAATGTACAAACGGACAGCCGTTGGCAAGCTGATACCAAATTTCGAATTGGCATGGCAACAGGAGAGCCCTATAGCATAGGATAATACATAGACTATATATTTGATTGACGCACTGTACAGTTGACTGTCTCCAAGACGTCCTACGGTCACAGGGACCACTCACAGCACAGAACTAGTGTGTGCACGGTTCGGACGGACGTGTAAATTCGTATTCGCTGTACCTTTAGCCTAAAGTTATAAAAAATATATACCTAGATAAAAAATGTTAAACCCAAAGCACTGTTGTAATGGATTTATGTGGCACGGCACTCCCTCCACGCGCATCATATGGATAGTTATTCAAAGACTTGTGCATGAACTCACTCACGACATAGTTAATACCGAGATACCGCGTTCAGCTAGCTAAGCTCTAGATAGGATTGGGTGGGACTCGAGGATCTGCACAGGATCGGCTAGAGACGGCTACCCAATAAGTGTATCCATCGATGTGTCTGTTCAAATAAATATATACACAAACTGAATCGTAACTCTAGGCTAAGGCAGGCAACCATTTTGGTGAAAAACAAGTTATTACATTATATACATGCATACCTATGTGTGGGAATACTATATATACTTATATATATATATATAAAGAGAAACAAGTTTTATCCGTGCACTGAATACGAAAGGTTTTGGACAATTTGTGGATTCAATATTTACCTATTAAGTTGGTGTTTTAAACAGTGAAAGCAAGGACAAAACCTAGCAAATGATAGTAGAACATTTTAAATAAAACCTTTTTGGCAAACTGAACGATCTCCGAGTGGTTTCTCTCTATAATTTTTATTGCAACTTTGAGCTTAAATTCCGATGTACAATTTCAATTTTACAAACTAGCGAAATGCAATTGCGGTACACGATATATTGGCGGGATCACCATTACATGCCGTTGTAGGCGGGGCCGCCGCCGCCCTCGGGCACCACCCAGTTGATGTTCTGCTTGGGGTCCTTGATATCACAGGTCTTGCAATGGATGCAGTTCTGGGCGTTGATCTGCAGCTTCAGGTTGCCGCCCTCCTCATTGGGCACGTACTCGTAGACGCCGGCGGGACAGAAGCGCTGCTCGGGGCCCTCGTACAGCGCCAGATTGTGGTCCACGGGTATGCGGTCATCCTTCAGCGTCAGGTGAGCCGGCTGGTCGCCTTCGTGGTTGGTGCCCGTCAGCGCCACCGACGAGAGCAGGTCGAAGGAGATCTTGCCATCGGGCTTGGGGTATACAATGGGCTGGCTAGAGCTAGCCGGCTGCAGGGACTCGTGATCCTGGGGACCGTGCTTCAGGGTCCAGGGCTCACGGCCGCCCATGAAGATGGAGAAGCCGCTGAGCACCAAGCCGCCGTACAGGCCCAAGGGATTGTGGAACGAGGGGTGGACGTTGCGCACGCTGTAAAGGTCCTTCCACACAAAGGAGTCCTTGATCCTGCATTATTCAAGGTTGGTTACTCGATTTCTTTCACTTTTACAACATTTTCAACTCACTTTTCCGCATAGCTTGTAGGTTCCACGCCCGCCGTCGACTGTGCGTCCGCATTGATGGCCTCAAAGGCACTCTCCGCAGCCAGCATGCCGCTCTTCATGGCATAGTGGGAGCCCTTGATGCGAGGCACGTTCAGGAAGCCAGCGCTGCAGCCCACCAGACAGCCGCCGGGGAAGGACAGCTTCTTTGGCAGGCTCTGGAAGCCGCCCTCGTTGATGGCACGGGCTCCGTAGGCAATGCGGGTGGCGCCCTCAAAGACATGACGCACCTTGGGATGCGTCTTGAAGCGCTGGAACTCCTGGAAGGGACTGAGCCACGGGTTCTTGTAGTTCAGGCCAACCACAAAGCCCACAGCGATGGTGGGCGTGGGTTCGTTCAAATGGTACAGGAAGGAGCCGCCATAGGTGAAGCGATCCAAAGGCCAGCCAATGGTGTGCTCCACCAAACCGGGTCTATGGAAAGGGAATAACTAAGATGGTTTCCCTGATCATTTAACGTGACTACTCACTGATGCTTCTCGGCGTCAATCTCCCAGACCTCCTTCAGACCGATTCCATAGGTCTGAGGCTCGCTACCCTCGTTCAGGCCGAACTTCTGCATAATTTGCTTGGTCAGGTGGCCGCGGCAGCCCTCAGCGAAGATGGTGGTCTTTGCGTGCAGCTCCATGCCTCGCGCAAAAGTGTCTTTCGGCGCTCCGCTCTTGGCAATGCCGACATCATTGGTGGCGATGCCTTTTACGCTGCCATCCTCGTGGAACAGCACCTCGGACGCAGCGCAGCCGGGATAGATCTCTACGCCCAGAGCTTCAGCCTGGTCGCCGAGCCACTTGACCAGGTGACCCAAGCGCACAACATAGTTACCGTGATTGTCCATGGGCCAGCCCTTGAAGACGGGAATGGAGATGCGTCCGCTGCCAGTGAGGAAGGAGAAGGTGTCCTTGGTCACGGGCGTGTTTAGCGGAGCGCCCTGCTCTTGCCAGTCTGGTATGAGTTCGTTCAGCGAGATGGGATCGATGACGGCACCGGATAGAATGTGTCCGCCCACCTCGGCGGATTTTTCCACAACGCAAACGCGGATTTCCTTAAGATCAAGTTATGATTAGAGCCGGGAATGGGGACGTGGTCAACACTCACCTGATCCTTTTCCGCCGCCAGCTGCTTGGCGCGAATGGCCGCCGACATGCCAGCCGGTCCGCCGCCCACGATAACCAGATCCACCTCCTCTATGCACCGCTCCATGTCCACTTCTGTCCACCGCTCATCCTTCTCGCGGGGATTCAGCGTGTAATGTGTGGTGATCCTAGGATACTTGGCTGCCTCCGATACGCTGCGCACCAAGGCGGGCGTGAAGAGCCGCCGGGCTGCGAGCAGGAGATCATATTTAGTAATCAACAAAGGTCAAGCGCTATCTCCGCCGCGAGACACTTTTATTGCAGAGTCTCGGCATCCATCAGAGCGGTTATGTAATCCCCGAATAGGGAATCTATTGGGTTTGAATACGGCGCCCTTCAGGAACTCACCTCTGTGCATTTTTAGAAGAGCAGACATCTTCTTTTAGGCCAAAAATAACCGTTTTTAGTAGAGCAGGAAAAGTGCACAAATCTGGTTTATATATAAATATATATAAGTGTGTTGTTGTGTTTACGCTGCTTCAGCAAACACAACAAACCAAGATCGGTGCAACAAGTTGGACTTTGACCGACCCGACCAGCTGATTCGTAGCGCCGTCCAAAGTTCGGACGCAATGTTTACCGGCGGCTGAATCAATCACTTTCCACTCGAGATAATGATTTTCTATCGGAAAAATCAGATAAACCGGCAATATAGAAAACTGATCCACAAAGTAGCGGTCCTATATTCTATTCAGTGTTGCCAGTTTAGCTTATTTGTAGCTGACATAGCTGGCATAGCTTAAAATGGAAAAGCTTTTAAAAATTGTAACTAGCTTATAGCCTTAAAAATAGCTTATTTTAATATTAATCAAGCATATTTTAGCAATAATTGCGTGACATTAACGATTTATTTTATAAGAAAATGGCTAAAGATATTGACGATTGTTATATTTTTCGCATAAACAAAAAATGCATTTTTAATCATAAGTTTCGAGCTTAAAAAATTATCTGATATAATAAAAATTTTTTAATATTTTATCATAATGAATATTGGTTATTTAAGATCCCAATAGATAAATGTTATATTGTTAAATGAACTAGCTCTGAAATTATATAAACAAAATGCGTATCCAAGCATAAGGTTTAAAAATAACCAAATAAAATTAATTAAACACTTTTAAAAACGTAATAGTTTTGTATGTTTTTTTGCATTTGGATGTACCTATGTATTTGTTTTGAGTATTTTTATTTTAGAATCTAGCTTATTCGAGGGCTCATCACTGGCAAAACTGAAACAGACCGTGTTTGGTACACAGAAAAATACAAAAAGTGTGACCAATATTAAATGACGAAGGAAAGCCAGGAATATTTTATATTTAGGGTATTCCCTTGACAACTGAATTACTGAAAATATCGGCGTTCAGTTGAAAATATCGGTTTATTATCGCAATACATCGACAATTTTTATTACAGCCATTTTTGCCATTTTTTTTTTTTTGTTTTGTTTTGTTCAAACGCACACACAAAAAATTTTGTATATGTAATTTTTTTACATTGGCCACAAAAACATAAAAAAATGTATTATTATTAAAAATGTGAAACTTAAGTTATTTAATAGCTTGATTCCTTGATGTTTGCTTCGATAAAATGTTTTAAAAAATTAATAAAAAATATATATATAATAATATTTAATAAAAAAAAAGGTTAAAAATCATTGAAAGCCGTTTCATCTTAGGCTTTACGCGTATATGTAAATTAACAACGAAGTGCTTTACATTTAAATAAGATTTTCGTTGATTTTCATAAACTAAATATCTAAATCATATACATTTTCCAAATTTCAGAGTAGATAATAAAAATGAATGAAAATCATCATGTATCTTTTAATTAAGCATAAAATGAATGCTTATTAACGATTTTTAATCCACTGAAATCTATAAAAACACCTAATACTTATGGTATGGTATTTATAATAATACGTTCAAGTGTTGACGTTCTCCTCACTTCAATTATATGATGAACATATTATTAGAGTTTTTATACACTTGCAGGGTATTATAATTTCAGTCAGAAGTTTGCAACGCAGTGAAGGAGACGTTTTCGACCCTATAAAGTATATATATTCTTGATCAGCATCAACAGCCGAGTCGATCTAGCCATGTCCGTCTGTCTGTCTGTCCGTCTGTCCGTCTGTCTGTTTCTACGCAAACTAGTGCCTCAGTTTTAAAGCTATCTGAATGAAACTTTGCATATAGTCTTCTATATACTCTCACTGCTATATATGTCGGAACGGGCCGGATCGGACGACTATATCATATAGCTCCCATACAAATGATCGATAAATTTTTAGAAAAAAAATTATAACTTGGCTGTTTTTCAATATTTTTGTATCATTTTTGAGATATAGCCATTTTATATTATTCCAGCTCATTACGCATAGAAGGAGTCATTTCCGACCCTATAAACCATATATATTATTGATCAGCATTAACAGGCGCATCTTTCTGACCATATCCGGCAAAAAAAAATTTTTATCAATTTTTTCAAAATTTTTTAATAGGTTACATCATTAAAATTCTCAAAATTTGATAAAATTTTGAATTTTTAACTAAGTTTGCAGATTTGTTAACCTTATAAAAACTAACATAACACCGCTTTCCGAATGCAAATTAAGGCATTTTTGACAGAGTTATGGCTTTTTTAGTTTTTAATTTTCTGTTTTTCTCATTTCAATTACCGACTTTCCATCGTCATTGCCATCGCCATCGCTCATCAGTACCACCCACCCCGACCAAAAACCAAGGGAAAGGACCAACGACACAGCGATCCGCGAAGCACAAGTTCATCCTAGTCATCATTGTAATTGTTGATTGATGATCATCGGATCGGCAGTGGTGAAGCTGGAGGAGCAAGCAGCTGGGATGGCGGAGCTCAAGCGAATGGCAGTGGTCGGATCTTGGCTTCGGGCTAGCTGAAGCCCAGCAGGCGTAAAGTATTGGAATATTTATAACTACTACTACTACTACTACTACTATAAATGTGTAAATGTAATTGATGGTACAAACAAATTTGAATCAATAAAAAAAGGGAAATCAATGTGAAATGGTGTGGTTTAAGCGGCATTTATTTGGGGGCCTTGGGATTGTTTGGGGAAAAATCTGTTAAAACTTTTAACTGTTAAAAGCCAAATGTAATTTTTTTTTTTTAATTTTTAACATCATTTTCTGAATTTTTTTTCTAAATTTCTAAAAGTTTTCCTGAATTTTTAAAATGTTTTTCCAATATTTTAACTTTTTTTTTAGATTAAAAAATTTTTTTTTAGTTTTTAAAATTTTTAAAAATATTTTAATTGCCAAATTTGAATTTGAATTTAACTGCCAAATTTGAATTTGAATTTAACGACGATCAGTTTCAGTGTGCCCAGGTGCAGTTGTAAAATAACACCTAAATTTGGATTCAAACGGTTTGAGTCTCCGCTAACTTTCGCCGGTTCCGAAATGGTTTGAAACTTGGACAAAATTTACAATATGGTCACACTGGCACGTTTTTCGTGGCCCAAAGTTTTTATAACAGTTTTCAGTTGCTTGCTGCTAGTTTCTGTTCGCCTGTTACCCCAATTTGGGAAACGGGCAATTTGCATGGAAATTTTTGGAAATTTGGATGGGCTGCTGTTGGGATGTTGTTGTAAAAAGGTTGTTGTTGCCATCAAGCTGTTGTTGTCGGCAACAAATAAGTATAAATGCATAAAATGAAATATAACAGATTATACCAATTATTATTTTTGCCCAAAAGTTTTTATAACAGTTTATACCAGTTTTCAGTTGCTTGCTGCTGGTTTCTGTTCGCCTGTTACCCCTGTTTGGAAAGCGGCCAAATTGAATGAAAAATTTTGGTCACTTGCATCAGTGATGCTCATCTTCATCAGTGATGCTCATCTTCATCAGTGATGCTCATCTGGCTATATTTCAATATTAGGGGGCAATGAAATCGGACATAATGGCAGTGATGCTCATGTGCATTAGTGATACGCATTTAGCTATTTTGCATTAATGGGACAAAATGGCATCTCACTAACTGCCAGTGATGCTCATCTAGCTATTGCTATATTGGGAGGCTATAAAATCTCGGTTAATACCAGTGATGCTCATCTAGCTATATTGCATTATTGGGACAAAATGGCATCTCATTAACTGCCAGTGATGCTCATCTAGCTATATTGCATTATTGGGACAAAATGGCATCTCACTAGCTGCCAGTGATGCTCATCTAGCTATTGCTATATTGGGAGGCTATAAAATCTCGGTTAATACTAGTGATGCTCGTCTAGCTATATTGCATTATTGGGACAAAATGGCATCTCATTAACTGCCAGTGATGCTCATCTAGCTATTTTGCATTATTGGGACAAAATGGCATCTCACTAACTGCCAGTGATGCTCATCTAGCTATTGCTATATTGGGAGGCTATAAAATCTCGGTTAATACCATCTAGCTATATTGCATTATTGGGACAAAATGGCATCTCATTAACTGCCAGTGATGCTCATCTAGCTATATTGCATTATTGGGACAAAATGGCATCTCACTAACTGCCAGTGATGCTCATCTAGCTATTGCTATATTGGGAGGCTATAAAATCTCGGTTAATACTAGTGATGCTCATCTAGCTATATTGCATTATTGGGACAAAATGGCATCTCATTAACTGCCAGTGATGCTCATCTAGCTATTTTGCAATATTTTATGTTTCTTTCATTTGACACCGCTAGAATGCTCTTTTATTGAGCTTACTTAAATTATCCCACCCAAAAAAAAAAACGCATCCTCCTCATAACTCCTCCTCGTCCTAATCCTCCTTGCCAACGCTCTCTGTCTCGCCATCGGCATCCGGAATTCGGAAAGCGGTTCTGAATTAGATTTTCTAAGCTTAACCAAACTGCATACTACGTTTAGTGATCCAATTGCAATCTGCAAGGGTATACACACTTCGGCGTGTCGAAGTTAGATTCCTTTCTTGTTATATTTATAATAAAGTAAAAAGCTCCTCACCTTCCCTTTCCTCAAAGGTTTAAACACGTCTATTAACCTGCAGTTCACTAAGGCTAGACTATGGAAAGATATTTTTATACCCTCGAAAAGAAATATTATTTTAGTAAGAACTTCATAATTAAAGTATTTCTGGGATGGCTATGCTATGCAAATTGCAAGAGTATACAAACTTCGGCTTCCCAAGTTTAGCTTCCTTTCTTGCTTAATTCTAAAATTTAACAAGAAAGGAAGCTAACTTCGGCACGCCGAAGTTTGTATACCCTTGCAGATTGGTTTCGATGTTTATATTATAGATTTAAATGCTGAAAACACTCACAAAATAGAGTTTCATTAAATTTTACCTATACTTATTATGTTAACAGTTTGACAGTTTCAGTTTTACATTCCCAGCTTTACATATTTTATACATTTACCGATCGCTTCTATGGCAGCTATATGATATAGTTGTCCGATTTTTATAAAATTTATACCAACTTATCTATAATTTAATTTAATTTTACATAGCTGTATTTCTTATATTTACAGGGATCTGGGAAGCACAAGTTCATCAAGTTCATTGTAATTGTTGACTGATGATACCCTGATCGGCAGAGGTGAAGCTGGAGGAGCGAGCAGCTGGCATGCCAGATCTCAACCCGATGGTCCAAATTTTCGAAAATTTCCATGCAATTTGCCTGCTTCTCAAGTTGGGGTAACAGGCGAACAGAAACCAGCAGCAAGCAACTGAAAACTGGTATAAACTGTTATAAAAATGCCAAGTTTCGAACCATTTAGGAGCAAGCGAAAGTAACGGCTGTTTTCCCAAAATGCAACTCTGGGCAGGCAGCTCAGAGAGGGATAGCAAGTGTCCAGAAAAGAAGAGAGCAGACAACACAGAGTTGTATTTTGGGAAAGAAGCCAGGTTTGAGTCTCCGCTGACTTTCGCTTGCTCCCATAAGGTTCGAAACTTGGAATTTTTATAACAGTTTATACCAGTTTTCAGTTGCTTGCTGCTGGTTTCTGTTCGCCTGTTACCACAGTTTGGAAAGCGGCCAATTTGAATGAAAAGTTTTGCTCACTTGCATCAGTGATGCTCATCTGCATCAGTGATGCTCATCTGCATTTTATCGAAATTCTGAAATAATATAAAATGGCCATATCTGAAAAATTATGCAAAAATGTTTAAAAACAGCAAAGCTATAATTTTTTTTCTAAAAATATATCGAACATTTGTATGGCAGCTATAGGATATAGTTCTCCGATCCGGCCCGTTCCGACATATGTATATAGCAGTGAGAGTATATATAAGACTATATGCAAAGTTTCATTCAGATAGCTTTAAAACTGAGGGACTAGTTTGCGTAGAAACAGACAGACAGACGGACAGACGGACATGGCTAGATCGACTCGGCTGTTGAGGCTGATCAAGAATATATATGTATACTTTATAGGGTGACTGAAATTATAATACCCTGCAAGGGTATAAAAATATTTTGTAACCCTTCAGGGTTCAACTTGTTAGAATTTATAGCTTAAAATTAAGAATTTTGTATGAATTTTGATTAACTTAATAATAATAATATCAATAACTTTGCGTACAGTGTACAATAAATAAATAAAATAATATCAATGTTAATAAGTTACTTACTAACTCTTAAGCTTACCAATGCGAAATAGTATTTCCATTTAAAAACAAAGCAAAAAACCCAACTTACCGTAGAGCAATCTTTATTTGGAAACTTGGCAAAAAGAAGTTTTTTTTCACACCGTTTTTCAATGCATTTCATTTTACACTAAGTATACATATATTTATAGATAAAGTTAGTTTTTTGGTATGATCAGATCAAAGCGTGGTGAATTTTTAATCCAGCCCCATTAAAAATTCATAATCTATCAGGAGTTCGTGTGGGGAGGAGGGAGTATACGTATATCAGTTACGATTTGTGTCTTGGGTAGTTTGTCAATCATTATCTTCTATTTACAAGGATTCGCCGCCTCGAAGGACTCGTTCTTTCACTGGCCAAAGAACTGATCCTGCTCTGCGCTCCCCTCATCCGTCGAGGTCGAGGTCTGTTCGCCGCCTTTCACCTGCTGATCCTGTTTCTTGAACAGCTCTGTCACGGCCTTGTCCACGGAATTACTATCGCCCGGCTGTCCTGACTTGGTCTCCTTGGACTCAGAAGCTGCAGACTTCACGCTCTTGCCAAACCTAATAAAGTTGGAGTCCAGCTGGGGCGGAGCAGAGCGTCCAAATCGCATAAAGTTATCGGGACGCCCGAAGCGCATAAAGTCCTGCTTCACACTGCGCAGCTCCTCGTGGGGATTGCGTCCAAAACGAATGAAGTTGTCCGGTCGCCCGAATCTCATGAAATCCTCAGCAGGAGAGCGACCAAAGCGCATGAAATCCTGCTTGGGATCCCGACCAAACCTCATGAAGTCCGAGGGATTGCGTCCGAAGCGCATAAAGTCCTGCTTTGGATCCCTTCCAAAACGCATAAAGTCCTGCTTGGGATCCCTGCCAAAGCGCATAAAGTCCTGCTTGGGATCCCTGCCATATCGATCCATGCCCGATCGTTTCTCCATGCCATCGTGCTCATCGGGGGCACCGTAAGTGCCCTCGGGCGGCAGCTGCTCCGCTTGCCGCTTCCCAAAGTGCATGAAATTGTCGGCCAAGGACCGTCGCTTGGCCTCCAGCTCCGGATCGAACTTGTAGCGCGGCTTCCGGAAACGCAGGAGCACCGCATTCTTGGTGTAATCGATGCCGATCACCGAGATGGGATGCCGGAACTCCAGCTCCGCCTTCTCGGGCTGATCGCTGCTCAGAACCGCATTCATAAGGTCATTGTCCAGCGGTGCTTGCGGGGTACTGAGACCGTTGTCCCCGTCCGTTTCCAGCAGCGAATTGCCGCCGTACGAGGGCGTCTCGATGATCTCGCTGTGGATGGCCGACTGCATCTGGTACAGGGCCAGCAGGAACATCAAGGCAATGCCCATCTGCAAGGAAATAAAGGATAATTATGAGATGCCGCCGCCTAGGACAATCTATTGCAAGTTTTAATCACATTAACGCGTTCATTTTACTTAGAGTAACCGTAGACTTGGCTTGGTCTCAACCCTCTCTCTCTCTGCTCTGGCCGCCCAAGCTGCAGACAAAGTGTCCTGCTAATTAACCATCATGATATTTATGGGCAAATCCGCCTGAGCAGCGCGTAAAAAGTTAACCACATTATGGGCCACAGCAATAGCCGCAGGAGGCACGAGCTACACTCGGAGAAAAATTAAATCTAAAATGGTTGCCTTTCAAATGGCCTAGTCTTAGTTTGCTAAAAAACAACACCAACACCTTTAAGCTTCCTTAGGAAAAGTTCAATGTCCTAGAATAATTTTGTACCCATTAAAAATTATAGATTTTAGGGTTCTAGGGCAAATGGTTTTCTGAGTGCAGCCACCCACCCCCACCCACGCTGCCACATAACCCAAACAGCGGCCAGGTTTACAGGCATTAACACTTGTTCAAGGCAGGAGCTGGAGTGGGCGCGGTATGGGGGCAGTTGATGTATGGTGTCCGGACTACGGCGACGACAACACAGCAGCACCATTAGAGATGCAAATGATTATGGCTTTTGGATACGGTGACGGTGCCGTTGCTGGGCTCTCAGTTCTGGGTTCTTGATTCCGGCCTGAGGAGGAGGAGCCTGTTTATGGCACCCTGATCCGCTGAGTGCCATGTCAAGCCAGACAGCTGCAACAGGTTGCAGGAGAGATGCGAAGCCATCGTCACTCGGGGATTTCTCCAAACTGGCAAACAGTGGCAAATTAGCACTTCTTTTCGTCGCGTTGAGTGAGCCATGGATTGGGGAATGGCTGGGGAAAAAATTAAAAACTTGCCCAGACAACTCATAACAAAAACTTGACCTCCAAGACGGCGGTTGGCTGATGAGCAGAGGCTTGGACTTCGCAACCGCGCCGAGCATTAACATACATTCGACGGTACTCGCTTAATTTGATGTCGCGGGCAATCAGGGCTTCATTCAAGAAGTGCGAATTTGTTTTTGGATTTGAATACAAAATCTGAGAGTTTAATGGCCTGCAGTTTGCAGAGTGCAGTTTGTTAGGCTTCTTTAGTGGTTGCAGCTAGCTGGGAAGTTGCAACATTCCCCACTCAAGGGTCCCCATAAAGAGGCAACTAGTCAGGCGTCGCTTAATTTATGGGCTCCAACTGGAAATGTTGCAATGCTCCATACTTCTGGGGAATTATGACAGCCGACAGCCTCTCCAGCCGGAGTCGGACAAGGAGTCAGCGGATCTGAAGTGGGTAGACAACAATTGCCAAATGCCTGATTGATTTGCGATGCCGAAATGTGCATTTAAAATTCACAAATATGAGTACAAGAGTCACTTGTGTGTCCGTGTGTGTGTGCCTTGTTTATTTCGGGCTCGAACAGGGGGGTGTTAGTGGGGGGCGGTGGTATCAATAACACACTCGTTAATTCGCTTAGCCATCGCGCAGGCGAGGGATGATGAGGCCCCGAAAATCG
Organism: Drosophila kikkawai; assembly: GCF_030179895.1. Classification (NCBI taxonomy): domain Eukaryota; kingdom Metazoa; phylum Arthropoda; class Insecta; order Diptera; family Drosophilidae; genus Drosophila; species Drosophila kikkawai. Next base: position 10,402,234 of record NC_091729.1, read on the forward strand.
GGTAACCTGATTTGCATATGCGATATGTTTGATACGTTTGAAGTAGCTGCTCCCCTGGCAACACCAGCACCTGGATTATCCTCGCTGGGCATTTAAATATCATTTGTCAGAGGTGAGGGACACTGAGACGATTCCAGAGACAAATGATTGCGCGAGGCATTTCACTTGTCCGGGAAATGGAGCCATTGTCAGTGATAAATCAAAAATGCTGCACACCTCGTCGCACTAAGGTTCCTCTTGAGCACCTGCCGTCGACACCTGTGAGTGTCCAACCAGCGTGCTTTTTTCCCAGTGAATGCAAATGAAAATCTAGCGCCGCTCGGCTGCTCCGACACTATCGCCCCTCGGCCCCAGAAGTGCCACCATAAATATTTCAATTTGCCTTCATTAACCGAAATGGTGGTTCCGTATGTGTTCCAGCTTTGTTTGAGGAAAAACTATTTCCTCGGTGGGTTTTTGCCAGGGCTTAAGCGAATTTTTCGTGGAGGCGACAATTGTCGAAAAGTAAAGTTCGTTTTAGCTGTGCAGAGTGTGATTTTAGCCAATTAAAAATGAACACAATTAGGGGATTACCAAATCATATTTAGGTTGGGAGTTTACAGGAACCGAATTATCATTTAGCAAATTTAGTTTTGTTTTTTGCTTACCTCTTATGTTAAGGCTGATAAGTAATATGTATAAATGTAAAAATCACAAATTAATTACTAAAATCAATAACAAGTTCTATAAAAACAAATTATCCTCAAATATTAACTAAAATTAGAGTAAAAGGGAAGCTGAAATATGTTTTAAAGTTCCTTAAAATTGTAATTTTTTGGGTTTCCATTAAAAATGATTTCAAATCATTTAAAATAGTGCAAAACAATGGATTATATCCCGTTCACATATTAAGGAATGATTTATTTTTACGAATAATTAAAGCCTACAAAAGAAATTAATTTTCTTCAACAAATTTAGTATCAGTTTTACATTTTCCAACATTTCTAAAAGTAACTAAAATACCCCAACACTCCTTTATATGAGGTCTTATTTTTCAAAAGTTTCACTTTAAAGAAACCTTTATTAAATTGAGATTAAATAACGTATTGATGACCAAGGCCTTAATAATTGAATTTACTATAAAAAATAGTCAATTAAGTTGTAGAATTTTGATTGTCAGTTAAATATTTCACACATTCTATGAATTATACTGCTTAGCTTTTAACTAAGACTTAACTTGCCCTATTAACAAGTTTCCCCATAGTTTGTTGCATTCTCTGGAAATATTTCAGATAAATCTCTAGGCAAACTTACCTTTAGAAACTCTGGGATCTAGGATGAGGTCGGAATCGGGATAAACTGTTTTTTGGGGAGCCCGCTCGCACTCTTAAAAACACACACTTGTTGCCCGGCTGAATGTGAAATGGTTCTGGGCGAATGTTTGCCGAAACATCCTGTTTTATACGCTTTCCTTTTGCGGCAACAATGGCAAGTGACGCCAAACCTCTGCTGCTGCGGCTGCTGTGGCTCCTCCTGTGCTGCTGCTGCTGCTGCTGTTCTTTTTCCTGTGGCTGCTGTGTGGGCGCGCGCAACAAGTGCTGCAGCAACATGTTGCTGTGCGGGCATTGTGTGCCCTGGCTGGCTTTCCTTTGGCTTTTTGTTACCACTGCAGTTTTTCCGTGTTTAAACTGCTAGTCACTGGGGCTTAAATTAGCAGAGAAACACACAAAAAAAACCTTGACACTGGTCAGTCAGTCTGCCTGGCCGCTGATAGGTTTGTTGTGGTGGCTGTCAGGGCCGCTGTCAGCGGGACAAAAGGCAGCAAAGCAGCCAGGCATTCATGTTGACTTATTAGGCGGCCAACAAAGCAACACTAGTGACGTGGCAACATTCCGTCGCCAGTTTGCTGGCCACTCGAGCACCAAATTGTATGCAAATCGCCCACAATTGTTATGTTACGCCCACTTTTAAGCCGCAGCAGGAGTAGCAACAGGAGTAAGAACACAAACAAAGAGCAGGGGGCGGCCTGGCCGGGCACGTCCAATTAGCCGGCGGCAAGTGGATCGACTACGTGTCCGTATGCGTTATAATTTGCCCTTGCCGTTGCGAGAGGCGTTTATGGCGCTTTATGGCCCTGTAACCTGTAACAGGATACATTGTGGCGCCTCTGGCGTCTCATCAACACCCATGCCCCAGTCCAGGCCCCATCTCCTCCAGCTTCTTTAGAGCCTCGCCTCCTGGGTGGGGCTGCGAAACTGTTCAAAGGCGGAAGTCTGTAATTACGGCCAAAGTTTCGAAGAGACGGAGACCAGTCTCCGACGGACTGAGGCGTTCCATCAATGGTAGCCACCACGCATGACTGGGCAGAAATGTGTCAGTTTGCCGAGTCACTTCACTGGGCTCGTTGTCGCCAAGTTTATTGTGTCGGATGCGCTCTTAACGATCGCCCAAAATCAATACAAACACGTTCGATAATATCGTCCATCGGTTTGGCTTCATTTGCATAAATAGCTGCGGAAAACAGAGAATCAGCTGAGAAATATGCGAGGTGATGAGGCCAGCTCAAGTTCAAAGCGGCCTGGGTTTGTTGACCAGGCCAAGACTCACTCGAGACGTGTGCCAGTCGCCCAGTTACAAATGTTTTGCGCATTTTTAAAAGAGTCTGCCGCAGCCGTAAGCCATTGACTAGACCACAAAGCATTATGATCTTGGCCAAGCTGGTTCTGTTGCTCCTTCTAGATTCCCTTAATCTGTGGTTTTGTAATATCAAAACGTCTTTGTCATGCTAAATTTGGAATTTAAATCCATATAGTTCATGTTAAGCAATTTGCTTAAATTTTGAATAAGTAATCTGTCCCTAGATATTCCTCCTCCTCACCATTCTATAAACAAATTTATACTCTACTTGTGCTGCGATTTAAATTGAAAGTGAAATTGTATAGAAGAGACAGACCACGATCTCTACAAATAATAATTATTAAAATACAAACCACTCAGAGATGTGGATTATTTTTTTGGCAAATTTGTAGTCACAGGGTCAGGCGAGTTGGGCAAAGGTCGGGTCGTCGGCTGATGATGATGCTACTCCTCCATTCCACCTTCACTCTCGTCTATGCCAGACTTCGATAAGTCCGATTAGCCGCAGCCCTGGCAAAAAATAAAGCCAACCACTAAAGTAACTGCTACTCCGACGGTGTTTCGATGTCAATGCCATTGTCAAATTGTCGCTAGCTCCTCTTTCTGGCCACGCTTCTCCGCTGCGACTCCGATTCGGATTCAAATTCATCCGCTGACCAACAACTGTAACTAACAAGGTCCGTCTGCGTCTAATTAATGGCCGGCGCGCAATGGGGATTTATGTGTGTGTCATAAAGCAGGCTTACTCTTCCACTTTTCGCCGTAACACTCACCCACCTGCCAACCCATACGGCGATCCGGTTCGGTGGCATTAATGGCAGGGCTATCTGAATGATTTCCCTAATGCGGGTGCACACACTGCGTATGCGCAACGCATGGTGAATTGAATTCAATTTTTGGCTGCAGTAGCAGTTGCATTTACAGTTGCAGTTGCATCATGTGCCAAGTGCAGCGTCTCTGAGATGGTGATGGGATGAGCGGAGAGGTTCTCTGGTAAAACTGGTAAACGTAGCCACTAAGCGAAAATCGTTTACTTAGAGTGAGAACACAGTAGTAGTCCAACCCCTGACCGTTGTTGCCTCGAAGGGGTTAAGCGGGGCCAGGTGGGTTTTAGGGGGGGAAGCCCCTGCTCAGTGCAGGCCAGGTTTGGCCCGGGTTCGTGTGTCACTGCTCGAGTCTCGCTCTCGCCCCGCTGCACTGGCTCAGCAGCTAGTTACCGAGAGATCTCTCGGATCCCAGCTAGCCAACGCCGATGCGATATACATAGTTTGGCCTGAAGTCGTTTTCGTTTTATTTTCCATTAGGTTTGTTTTGAGTTTGCGGGCCTCTTTTCGTTAGTTCCGCAGCCAGGTGCGATCAGTTTGTGTTTAGCATTCGGTGAGCGCGGGTCAGCCAAAAGTATCTGCGGCTCGAAAACTATCTAGATATCCGTGCAGCTATCTATCCATCCGACTGCCTGCGAAAGGGTCCGCCGCTGTTGCCAAGTGAAGGTGCGAAAAATAGCCAATAGGTTTAGCAATTAATTAAAACAGAAGCTCGAAGCGAAGAGCGTTTAGTGTGCCACTAAAATCTGTTAACAGTTTGTCAATGAAGCCAGCCCAACATCCATCCATCTGATTAAGACGCAGTCCAAGGCTCTTTGTCTATGTTTATGGATTTATTTTAATGAGCTTAAAATCGATGAACCGTCGAAGACTCAAAGAAAAGTCCTTGGCTCTCGCTAGCCCCACCTGTATCTGTGTCTATGGATTTTGCAACCGAAATACCACCACGACTTCGTGACTATTTTCTCTACTTAATGCACTTTTTGATTTTATTATCGCTTTGTTGACATCTGTGCCTGCTCCAAACTGGTTAGGCTCCACTCCAAGTAGCAGAAGGCATTTTTTTCGGCCATTTCCCAATTGGGAAACTGGGAAATCCAGGCTCCGCCTGGTCCCCCATTCTTCTCCAGCGAGTGCAGCTGTCGCCAGGCATGCAATCTCGGCGTCAAGTGCTATATAAATTGTGGTTCCTATGACTTGCAGTTATCCGGGAATCGTTTTATCGCTGTATGGTCGGGCCTTAAGGGGAGTTTTGATGCCGAAGCTCTGATCTCGAAATGGCAATAATTGCCGCTCACCTCACTCTGCCAGATCGAGAGTGTGCTGCTGTGCTGCCCAAGATAAGCGTGTCAGGCGGGCTAAGCTGAGCTGTGAGGCAATCTCCCGGTTGGGGTTAACACATGTCTGCCCTGTGCCGTGCCAGATTCCGAAATTTCACTTTCAAAAAACACGTTCGCTGCCGCAGTCTTTGGTATCAAACTGAATTTATGGTCTCTCAGCAATGAACTAGGCTTAATGGCTCCGATCTTGGCCGCAGGCTTTCCATTCTTGTGCCAATGCTAAAGCGATTAGCGCATTTAATTTGGGCCCAAGACATTCAGCCACTGTTTGTTGGCCATAAAAATTACACAGCAAAAATGACACAAGTTTTACACTAGGAGAAACGTGAGGGAGAATTTATGGTATCTTTTTTAACTTTAGATATAATTTGAAAAACTTTAAAACATAATATCATAGTCTACTTTTTTGAAATCGATTTCAAATCGGGTTTTTATTACAAAAAACTTCAACAACTTCTATTATTTTCTTGCTCTAATCGTACAAAAACCAGAAATATTTATTTTTAATCACATATTAAAATTTTAAAGCTATTGTTAAAATTATAAATTATAGTCATTTAACGTTTTACAATCGCTTTAAAATTTTACTAAGTGACTGAAAAGAAATATTTCTGTTTTTAAAGTCAAGAATATATACATGGCTTGAGCTTAGGTTGCTTTCACATTTCAAATTTCTATTCTCTATCCATTATAGTTGCCTTGATCTCGAAATCTTCTGCGACTCAGTTGTTAAAGGTGATCAAGAATATATAAGTATATAAAGTAAACATTTCCTGTAATTCAATTTAATTCCCTAGAACTGGACTATAAAAATCAGAAACAAAGACGACTCTGTCGCAATTCCCTCTACCTCTCAGGGCGTGTTTTGAATTAAAACCAGTCTGAACTAGCTGTTTTTCCCCGCAGTGTACTAATGAAATTATAGTCGCACTTTGATGTTTAGTTTTTATGGCCAGACAAAAGCGGGCTCCGGTTTCAGTTTCATTTGTCGCCTCATCTCATGGAGCGACTGCCCATGATCTGCTCCGCCAGCCAGAAGATTATAGGTGCCAGTCCAGCCTGTTAACCCAGGTCCAAGTCCACGCCTTCTAATAACCAGGCGTATTTGTCGGATGCGGGTCAGCGTGTCAGCGTGGAAACGGCTTTCGATCAGGTTTACCTGGTGGGTTGGTGGAGTAGGAACTGGAAGTGGACCTGGAGCTGTAACTGAAATGGAAACCGAAGGACACCGGGCCAATGGGGTGCGTTGGGCATGCTCCAGTGCTCGCGACAAGCTCATGGCGAGAAATCCAAGACTGAGGCTCGGACGCAGATTTTGCAATGTCTTAATTGGTGCCGTAACTCAAAATTCGTGTCGCTCCGCTTGCCCACTCGTCGCGATGGTCACTGCGTTGACACTCAGAAACCCAGTCAGCCAGTTGGTTGGCCAGTAGGCCAAGCATGGCCTAATCCGATCTGCAATTGTCGCTCCGCAGGCCAACAGGTACTGGTTGCCTGGTTGCCTGGTTGCCTGGTTGCCTCACATGTGGCTCGGACAACTTTACAACCAAGATCAAATGAAATTAAAAGTGCACTTGGCGGCGATGGCGACGGTCGTTACGTGATCGCACCATAAGTGCACATACGAAAATCGTAACAATGTCAACACTAGAAATCATTTTTTAGTAACAGAATAAATGCATAATCATGGTAAATGCTAGATAATTGTGGGTGTTCTTAAAAATTTCAAATCATTCCCTTGAAAAATCCTATGCGGGTTCTAATTAGAGCTGAAAAATATTCGGATATTTCCCCTTTTTTTATGCAAAATCAATATTAACATCGATTATGATCAAGCTTTTCCAGTTCTATTTCTGAATTAGTTTAAAATCTTTTTTTAAAGATTTGTTATAGGAAATCTAAAAGAAAATTAGTATACATTTAAAATGACACAGAATTTTTAAAATTTCGAAAGTAATATTATATATTTTATGTAGTTTCCTTTATAAAGTTGCGATCTGTAAGACAAGAATAAAGGAAAATAGGTATTAAAAGTAATATTTGGCTTTAAAATCTCTTACAAATGTGTGCATTAAGGGATTTTTACATTTTATGTCCTACATCTATAAAGATGGTATGGTTTATTAGATGCAAGTCGAGACACTTTTCAAAAATGTATTGTGGCCAAACGGCTAAGGAAAGTTTATTATAAGCATATTAAATAAATACCATATAATAACACCACAATTAAACAATTTTGTATTAAAAAATATTTAAAGGTATTGAAGTTATAGGAACATATCGGGTTTGCGGTGTACATCCTAGCTGTTTGCAAAATCATCCGACATCAAAAAAATATAATGAATAAGTAAAAGGATAAGTGTCTTGAGGTAACCCATGTGGCGTTTTTATTTTAAAAACTTTTACCAGATTTTGTATCCAAATTTAAATTTAAAATCCCGAATTTTGCGAAAAAATGTAGTTACTTTGTTAAGTACCTGTAGATTTTGTTAAAGAAGTTATGAGTTATCGTGTACACCGAACTTATCCTTAAACTTCTTAATACTCCAACACCAAACGACTTCCGTTGTAAATTTTGCTGTGAGCGAATGAATCTTTGAATTAAAAGAACTTTCTAGAAATGTATACCAAAACAAGAAAGGAAGCTAACTTCGGCAAGCCGAAGTTTGTATACCCTTGCAGATATTATTTCATTACATTTTACCTATATTATTATGTTTACAGTTTGACAGTTACAGTTTTGCATTCCCAGCTTTACATTTTTTCTACATCTACCGATCGGTTTATATTGCAGCTATATGATATAGTTGTCCGATTTTTATGAAATTTATACCAAAATTCTAGAATAATAAAATAAGCTTATATCCTAGAGTAGATGAAAAAACGTTGAAAAATAACGAAGTTATAGTTTTTTTCCTATTAATTTCCCGATCGTTCCTATGGCAGCTATATGATATAGTCGTCCGATTTTCAAAAAATTAAAACCGAAATTCTGAAATAATATAAAATGGCCATATCTCAAAAATTATGCAAAAATGTTGAAAAACAGCTAATTTATAATTTTTTTTCTAAAAATTTATCCAACATTTGTATGGCAGCTATATGATATAGTCGTCCGATCCGGCCCGTTCCGACATATATAGCAGTGAGAGTATATAGAAGACTATGTGCAAAGTTTCATTCACAAAGCTTTAAAACTGAGGGACTAGTTTGCGTAGAAACGGACAGACGGACAGACGGACAGACGGACAGACGGACGGACAGACGGACAGACGGACAGACGGACAGACGGACATGGCTAGATCGACTCGGCTGTTAATGCTGATCAAGAATATATATACTTTATAGGGTCGGAAACGTCTCCTTCACTGCGTTGCAAACTTCTGACTGAAATTATAATACCCAGCAAGGGTATAAAAAAATATATACAAAATTAATCACGCATCCCCCCTTACGCCTTCCACCTTAGTTAATATTTATGTAATTGTTCTGCAACTCCAGAATCCATCAGAGATGACTGCCAAGCCAAAGTTTGTATATGAAAAGGATGACCTGGGTACCATAGGTGAGGTGGACGACAATGAGGTGGATCGGATTGCCGAGTGCTTCAAGGGACGCAGTCTGTTCATTACCGGCGGCACTGGATTCCTGGGCAAGGTCCTGGTCGAGAAGCTGCTACGGTGAGTGGGCGGAGCTGAGCTGTGCTGGGCGCTAGCCAGCTGGTCCGTACGTGGCCCCCATTAATCCCAATTGACCCTTTGCTTATGCAATATTATTAATTCGTGCAGGTCGTGTGGCGGCCTTAAGCGCATTTATCTGCTCATTCGCCCCAAGAAGGGCAAGGATCCGCAGGAGCGCATCAAGGATATATTCCAGAATGTGGTAAGCAGGGGGGTTTTGGGAATTATGAGAATCACGAGAACTTATTACCCGGCTTACGATATTAATGAACTTGGAACGTACGTGTGTGTGTGTGCAGCTATTCGACCAGGTGAAGCAGCTGCGCGGCGAGGAGCACATCCTGCAGCAAGTGGTGGCCATAGCCGGTGACGTACTTTCTCCGGGCCTGGGCATCTCTGAAAAGGATCTGGAGACTCTGCGCCAGGAAGTCTCCATTGTTTACCACTGCGCAGCTACAGTGCGGTAAGTTAGGAAATAATCATACTTGTAGGCAGTTTCAAAGGGTATTTCACATCTCTAAAGAATTATAAGGATTAAGTCATCCCAAAGAATTTAATTATATTATTTTGCTTTGTTAAAATCTTGCCTTAGGAAGGAAAATAAATTAATAAATAGTTTACCATAACTCTCGAACGATCCTCCAGCTTCGACGAGCCCCTCCGCAATGCCGTCTTTATGAACACTCGCGGCACCAAATATATGTTGGATCTGGCCCAGACTCTGAAACACCTTGACTTCTTCGCCTATTGCTCGACGGCCTATTGCCATTTGCACGTGAAGACGCTCTACGAGAAGCCCTACGATCCTCCTGCAAATCCGCATAAGGTGATGCAGGCCTGCGAGTGGCTGACGGACGATGAGGTGGCCACCATTGAGCGCAAGGTGCTCGGCGACATACCCAACACGTACGCCTACACCAAGTCGCTGGCGGAGGCACTGGTGGTGGAGAAGTTCGACCAGTTACCGGCCGTGATCCTGCGGCCCTCGATTGTGATCCCCATCTGGAAAGAGCCCATTCCCGGCTGGACGGACAACATCAACGGACCCACTGGGCTGCTGATTGGGGCCGGAAAGGGTGTCATACGCACCATGTACTGCAACTCCTCGGGCTACGGCGACTTCTTGCCCGTGGACGTGGCGGTCAACGGAATTCTGGTGGCCAGCTGGCGGAACATCACGGCGGGCACCGACACCACCAATCGCGTGGCCCACATGACCTCCTCGAACGACATCAAGGTTTCCTGGGCGGAGATTATTGAGCTGGGGCGCTGGGTGATCGAGAACAAGGTGCCGCTGAACGGCGTGGCCTGGTATCCTGGCGGCTCCATGAAGTCCAACTACTGGGTGCACTTCGTCTGCATGGTGCTGTTCCAGTGGATGCCGGCCCTCTTTGTGGACGCCCTGCTCTGGGTGCTCCGCTATCCACCCGTCTTGTGCCGCGTCCAGAACAGGATCTACAAGGGATTCGAGGTGTTTGAATACTATGCCAACAACGTGTGGAACTTTGACAACACGGAGGCGGTGAAGCTGCGAAAGCTAATGAACAATAAGGAGCGGCGGACCTACGTGATAGAGAAGATCGAACTTGACCTGATCGACTACTTCACCAACTGTGTCCTTTGCGCCCGTCGCTTGATCCTGAAGGAATCGGACGAGTCCATTCCAGCAGCCAGGCGGCACATGAAGGTGTAAGTATTTTTTTGAAGATATTTCTTCCAAAGAATCTCCATGACTAATTCCGATCTCTGGCTATTCCAGCATGTGGGTGGTGGACAAAGTGTACAAGGGTATCTGGATCTTTGGCATCCTCTATATGCTCTACAGGTGTTTCTTCGCGGGCTAGGATCCGCGTCCGGAAGCATTTGCTAGCTTAGTTAAGTGCTTGACACCAAAAGAAGCGCCTGCCCCTGCCCCAAGCCGTAGTTTATAGCCGTTATTTAGCACTAAGTCTTTTAGTTTTTAATTGGTGCTGTTGATTAGAAGCCTAATTCATTTGTTTTGAAAGGCAGCGAATAAAACATTGGTTTTTGTATTTCAGTGAGTTTTAATTGTCGTGGGTATTGATCTATAAGGTATTTTCTGTGGTGGAGACGTCAGAATGGCCTTAAACATTTCGGATGTTTAAATCTTTAATAAAATGGCGGTAGACCTATATGTACAATTTGCGTTTAAAAGGATTCGTCTCAAGAAAATTATAATTTCAGCTATGGCTGCCCTAAATGCTGGCTTACTACCTCCCAATAATTCTCAAACAATTCTAATAAATTAAAATAAATAAATTAAATTAAATATTCCAGTGTTTTTACATTTTAGTAAGTAAACAAAATCATAAAAAAGGAAAATATATGGTTCACTCCCTTAAGTTATGCGAAAAAATATAATATAATATAAAATAAAAATAATAAAATAAAAAATATATTATATATTAATTTATATTTTTTAAATTGGCGCACAAATCAATGTTATCGATTGGTTCATATGAACCTCTGATCAGCGATTTTTTAGTTAGTTGTTCAAAAATGACGTGTACTAATTATAGAAAAATAAAATATAAAAGAATTATAAGACCAACTAGTTCATAATTGTGTAAATGGTTCATTATACAATTTTAAAAATATATTTATTCTCCAACGCCGACTAAAAACAATCGATAGGTGCCGGCCAGAGCCAGACCATCGGTGCTATCGATAGTGCCATCATCGGGCAGCTCTAGAATCGCTTTGTTTTGCAAAATTCAAGCTGAGCTGAGGCCCAGAGACCTGATTGTGGGGCGAGTTCGTGGAGCAGCATTGCGTCATCACCCACTCCTGGCCAGGAACTGCTCCGGGAACGAGGAACGCGCACGCCAGCGGCACGGAACGCTCCCGGCGACGAGAACGCGGACGAAGGCGACGAGGTCGGTGGAGGAACGGAGGAGGAGACCGTGGCGGAGTCGCGGGACTTGGAGGACATGGCCAGCACCACTGGCAGTGCGCCCAGCCTGGGAGCTGGCAGCGCGAGCGGAGGTGCTGCCGGGCTCAGTGCCAGTCCCGGAACGTTGGAGGGCACTCTGAGCAAGTGGACCAACGTGATGAAGGGCTGGCAGTACCGATTCTTTGTGCTAGACGAGAACGCCGGCCTGCTCTCCTACTACACGGTAAGTGGGTGCAGTGGCTCCACTACTAACCCCTCCTTATCACACCCAGCGGAGGTCTTATCTTATCTGCGCCAGCTAGATACATTCGGATACGGATACACACATGCACACACACACTTGTTGGTGGCTCGTTTGCCTTTATTTTGAGATTGTGCCCAATTGAGGGCTCAGTTGGGCGTCGCTAGACTCTTGTGGCGCTTCTTGCTCTGGTAGGAGGTCGTGAAGAAGTCGTAGAAGCCGTAGAACATGGCCGTGATGACGGCGGTGTAGTAGTACAGCACGAAGCGCGGAATGCCGCACAGCACCAGCTGGAATACCACCTGGATTAGGATGAATGCGAACTGTGTCATCTGCATCACCGTGATGGCCTTCTTGACGGGTGTCAGGGTCCGAACGAAGTCCTTGTCGGCCACCGCCGCCACGAAGTAATAGGAATACATGCAGATGTGGACAATCGAGTTGAGGAAGACGCAGAAGTAGGCAGCTGTGCCTGCGGGTGGAGATCAGTTGCGCATTAATACACAGATAATGCCCCTCTGGCTCTGCTCACCGTTCTCATTGAAGTGCATCATCATGTACACCAGGGTCACCGTGGAGAAGTGATGGAAGATGTGCAGCTTGGAGACCTGATTTTGCTTCTTGCGCAGAACAAAAATCACGGTCTCTACTAGCTCGGAGAGCTTCAGCCAGAAGAGAAAGTGGGCCAGCTCGAAGTGGCGCCGCACGTGCTCTGGACTCTTGCCGAAATCCCTGCACTCCCAGAAGTACTGCACTGCGTAGTCTGTGATGAAGAACACCTGGCAATCAGGAGGGAGATCCTTCGAAATTAGATGATCCAGTTCAGTGTCAGTTTACCCACCTCATTGAGGACATATAGACAGGACACCACCTGGATCAAATTGTGCGCCATTATCAGTTTCTTGAGCTTGTATGCCTTTCGAAATTCCATAAACCTATAAATGAGCAAACGTATTAAAAGTGACAGCAAAGCGCCACCTCAGAATTGCAAATGCCGTTCACATTAGTAAGCCCCCCAGCCCCAATCAAGGGTTATCGCACTTACTGTGGACCCGCAACGGTGACAAAGTACAGATAGACCCCCAGCACGGCGACCATGAACCAGGGATCTGACATCAGAGCGGGATGCACCACCGCGGGCACTCGGCTAGCACCTGCAAATCGATGTGAGACATTGGCCCAATCCCGATCAATAGAGCCTCACTTGTTGCCGCCTCCATGTTGCTCCTTTCCTTGGGTTTCCTTGGTGCCTTTGGTCTCTCAGCTCCAGGGGGATCTTCCGTTGTGTCGCTCCTCAGCGCTGCCGCACTTCTAAATGCGAGCCGTACCGCGACCATTGCTTTTATTCCACACCCAGGCACCGATTTGAATTCATTAATTAAGACGTCAGCTCGACCTGACACCTAATTCCAATGGCTTTTCGCTATCTGTGTCTCTCTGTTTTCCAGTCGAAGGAGAAGATGATGAAAGGCGTGAGGCGGGGCTGTGTGCGCTTGAAGGATGCCCTGATCGGGATAGATGACCAGGAGGATAACACTTTCACCATCACCGTGGATCACAAGACCTTCCACTTTCAGGTGAGCAGCTAGCAGCTGGCATTTGAAAAACAAATATCTGGAATAAAGAGAAATTTAAAGTCAATTCTTCGGAAACAAAACAATAAGAAAGGAAGCTAACTACGGCACGCCGAAGTTTGTATACCCTTGCAGTTTTTAATTGGATCATTAACAATCGATCCAAAACTAAGACTAAACATTTATACATAACATACATTTTTGGTTATATTAAAATTTCAAGAACAATATTTTTAAATCCTAAAAAACAATATTTAGGTTAAGAAATATTTACTATAATTTAAATTTAAATTATACAAGCTGAACAAAAACAAAGTAGTATCAACTTTCAACTATATTTACCTATACAATTATTTACAGTTTTACATTCACAGCTATACATTTTTGTCTACCGATAGTTCCTTTGGCAGCTATACGATATAGTCAACCGATTTTCATAAAATGAAAACTAATATTCTTAAATATTAGAAAGTGGCAGTATCTCAAAGTATATGCAAATATGTTAAAAAAAAGCGAAGTTTTAATTTTTTCTAAATATTTTCCGATCGTTTCTATGGCATCTATTTCAAATAGTCGGCCGATCCGCCCCGCTCTGATAAAAATATGAGTGAGAGCAGTAAGAAGACATCTGCAAGATTTCATTCAACTTCAAAACTGATAAAGTGGTTTGCTTTGAAATGAAAATGTCTAGATCGACTTCGCTGTTGATGCTGATCAACAACAAAATATACTTTAAATGTCCTTTTGCGTTGCAAAACTTCTCACAAGAATTAAAATACCCTGCACGGGTATAAAAACTATTTTTCGAATTCGGTAAAATATAAACCCAATTGTACCAACAAAAGAACATCCAAAATATTTAAACATGCACGCGCACAAATTCAAATTTAGGACCCTAGCACCTCTAATAAAATTAAAGCAGAGAATAAATTTTTACGCACTCTAGAAGCTTTGCGTTAAAACAATCATCTCTATCATTGATCTATTGCCTTAACTGAAGAGTATTTAAGTTCTTAACCTTTTTTGGCGTCATATATTTGCAAGTAAGATGTCATTATATACTTAAGACTACTTATAAAAAGTCAAAGCAAACGGAATGGTTAATTTAGTTTACTTAATTTGAACTTACTGCGTGATCAACAAATGCATAAACCCATTCATTGGCCACATGAAAAACTTTGTATTAAGTTGTGCGCGTTTCCGGTCATTGGCGACACGTGAGCCCGGCCTGGCAGGCAGGGTATCCGGCCAGCGACCTAGAAACCTCTGTCTGGCCCTCACGTTCCCTCCTTTTGTTTGACTTTGCCTTGTTGCCTTGATGTAACGATAAAACTTTTTCCCAATACCAACTCACCAGAAACTTGCCAACTTTCTAAACGCTTGCAGGCGCGACACAGCGAGGAGCGAGAGCAGTGGGTTCGCCGACTGGAGGACACCATTCGTCGCCACGCGAATCGTTCGCGTCTGTGGGACACTGCGGCCGGAATCGGAGCCGGAGCCGCAGGAGGAGGCGGAGTCGGGGGCAGGCGACCCAACCACCTGGAGCTGCTGGCGCGTCGCGTCTCCGAGGCGGACGCCTACCTCCAGCTGATGATTGAGCAGACGGATGTGAGTGTGCTACCCGCTGTGTTATGCAGGCATATTATGCAATTTACCGTCACATTGGCTTCTTTCTCCATTTTATTTTCAGTTGCTGGACAAACGAATCGCGGAGCTGACCGATCCGACGGAGCAGGCCAAGTGCAAGGCGCTGCAGGACAACGCGAGTGTGAGTAGGGGGAATTAGAATCAGAAAAGTAGGGATATTAGTTCTTTGGCTCCGTGAGCCCGATCTCCAGGTGCAGCTCGTCGCGGAATTGGTTCGAGAGCCGCTCCATTTCGGTGTACGTCAGCCGCCAGTAGTTCGCGTCCACGGTAACAAAGCAAGCGGTGTCCTGGCAGTCATTAACCTGGCGAACACCTATCACGGTGCCGGTGCGGGCAGCGGCGTCTCTGCCGCACAGGCTGAGCGTGGCATTGAGCCGATGACAGTCACTAGGCGTCACCAGCCAGATGACGAAGATCGTATCCCTCTGGCTATCCGGCAGCTCGAATTTCTTGCTTTCCAGAACCGAAAGCGCCGCTGTTTGGCAGATGAGCACCACGACCGGGATGTGGGTCTCCAGGTGCGTGTGCTGGTCGGGCAGGAAGGCGTTGTAGAATTTCCGCCGACCCTGAGTCACTCCGAGCTGTTGCTCCAACTGGCCACCGTAGGCCAGCAGGCCCAGCACTTTGTTGACCCGCGAGACACAGCTCTGCGGCTGGAAGGAGAGCACCGCCCGCTCGCCCTCCAGCACCGACAGGCAATAGGAGTCCGCCTGGTTGTGGTCGCATAGGTAGTGTAGCAGCAACAGCTGGTTATCGATGCGCCGCTGGCAGTTGTGATAGACGCACTGGCTCTCCCCGTTGGCGACTTCCAGCTGGTCCGGCTTCTCGTCTGGGTCTTCTTTTTGAGGCTCACAAACTTCTGCCTCCAAAGGGGCCGGATCAATGGCGTTGAGCTCCCATAGCTGCTGCAGGCGCTCCTGTTGCTTGTGCAGCTTGTGCAACCCCGCCCGCAGGACCTCCATGTCCGCGTTGAGCTCTTCGCAGTTAGCATTCAAGCTCAAGTTCTTCAGCTGCTGCTCGAACTCCCGCTGCTCCTGGCGACGGGTCCTCTTGTAGGCCTCGAAGTGGACGAGCACGTCGTCGATGCTGTGCGAGCCAGGGTCGAGGAGCACCTTTTTCTCCATTCTAAACAGCACGGGGACAAAAAACAATCTATGAGCTAGAAATTTAGAGAGTCTAACGGCGAGACATTGAATCTGTTGTGCTCCCAACGGAGTCAACTCAAATTTCCAGGCCCTCTGGGCCTCCCAGCCATATCGATTTCCAATGCAAGTTCAGGGTTAGTCGGCGCCGGCGGCCAGATGCAAGAGCCTGAGAGAATGTTACTCGCCCAGCAGCTGACTCGGCAGCTGCTCACTTCCTCAGGCCACCTCGGCGAGGTCATGTCGAAGGTCTCGCCTTCGGTCGCGGCCAACTCTCTAATCCCCGTTCCCATTCCAGGCCATGTTGGATCACATCAAGCACTCGATTGTTAGCCTGCAGATTGCCAAGAACATGGCCCATCCCATTAATGGAATCTACAACGGGCCACCGGCCACTGCCTCGACCAGCTCCTCGGCCAGTGGAGCTGCCACCACGGGCAGCAACAACAACCTGCAGTCGGGTGGACTCAAGGTGCCCCTGGAGGGCCTTGTGACTGTCATCGGTAAGGGCGAGCCCGGCGACGATGAGGACGATTCGGCCACTGAAAACGGTGAGTGCTCTCGGGCCTGGTTATCTGCGATAGGTAGCCAGTCCAGGGTCAAAAGGCTAATCGAATGTTCACCTCTAATCTGGGCAGCCACCACCGCTCCGCTGGGCCTGGTTGTGCCGGAGACCTCCTATTCGAGCAGCGAGGGCGAGGAGGACTTCTACGATGCCTACGACGATCCCTTCACCAGCCTTGGCAGCTCCCCGATTGGCTGGTAAGTGGACCACTTGCCACATGTACACCTAAGTAGCTGAAACCAAGGCGGGCCACTTGACCAAGTGTGCCGACTGGCCATCAATCACAGATGCGATGCGACAGCCGGCAAGCGTGCTGGTCGTTCTAAAATTACGCATTCATTGCCCCCAGTCCCCACTGACGCCGCCGCTGCTCCATGGCCTCATCCCGCTGCGGTGCTGGAGAGGCGCATGCGCCTGGGCAGCGCATGCAAAATGCAGTGCCCGAAGTTCGTGACAGTCGCAGTTTTCGGGGGGAGACAGCCAGTAATTTCGGCCAAGTCGCGTGTAAATAATAAATACAGGACCTCCTCCGCCTGCCCCGACTTCCATCGAGCTCTTGCTGGCACAGCTGACACGGCGGCAAGTTCGCGTTGCCATCGTCGTCGGCTCTTCGCTTCGTCATCCGTCGTCCTAGTCGTAGTTCAAGTCGCCATTGTGTGTGCCTGTCAGTTGTAGTTTTGTTCGTCATCGACTCGCAGTGTCAGAGCGCTGCGCTCGTTAGGGTGCAACGTGGCCCCCAGCCCAGTCCTCGTTTTACTTGGTTTTCCAAGCGGCTTTCGCTTGCTCGGTGCTTCCGCTGCTGAAGTTATGCAGCTGCCTGGAGAGCAGCTGCAGTAAAGCTTGCATCCAGTCAGCCTCCCCCAAGCCATGTTCAAGAAGTGGGTGCGACGTGTGAGCCTGAGGTGAGCAAGTGTGCCTTTGTGTGTGTGTATGTGTGTGTGTCCCAGGTCGCCGTAAGTGTTTTTCTTCATAAATTGTAAATGAAGCACAAGCAACAGTGAGGAAAACTCGCAGCTGTAAAAAGAGGAAGAGGAGGATGAGGCTGTGGAGGCTGCGGAAGCTGTTGTTAGTCCCCAGTGACGCACTCGCACAGGCACAGGCTGACATCACACTGGGGGATTTATGTTCTGGCATTACTTATGCCCAGACACCGCACGAATCCTAATCCTAATCAACAAGTCCTGATTTCGCTTCCTTCGCAGCACAACGCGCGGCTTCGCGGAAACCACATCGCCCACCCACGAAAAGGGACAGGATGGCTTCGCCAATGCCGAGGCCTTGCCACCGACTGAATCGGTTGCACCCCAGTCGCTGCCCGAGATCGAGGAGAGTCTGGCCGATGCGGATGTCAGCATTAAGACGGCCAGAACCGCAGCGAGCTCCCGCAGTGCCAGCTACGACAACGGAATCGACTATGACGCCCTTTACGAGGAAGAGGAGGACACGGACCTCAGCATGGAGGCTCATGGCTCGATGATCACGCACTTGTTGTCGCAGGTGAAGATTGGCATGGACCTAACCAAGGTGGTGCTGCCCACCTTCATCCTGGAGCGCCGCTCCCTGCTGGAGATGTACGCCGATTACTTTGCCCATCCGGACCTGTTTGTGAAGTGGGTAACGATCGAGCGGGTGCGAGAATCTGGCTCATCTTCCTCTTAATCCCCAGAATCTCGGAGTTGGACGATCCACGCGATAGAATCGTCCAGGTCTGCCGCTGGTATATGAGTGCCTACCATGCTGGCCGCAAGAGCGCGGTGGCCAAGAAGCCGTATAATCCCATCCTGGGTGAAGTCTTTCAGTGCCATTGGGACCTTCCGGGTGAGCATGAGGCAGTGGTGGTGACTTTGGACTTTGGTTTTTTATAATACCTGTAATTCCAGGCGAGACCCATGATGCCCAGGAGGTGCGCGATGGCCCCGTGCCTTGGTGCCGGCGGGATCAACTCACCTTTTTAGCGGAACAGGTGTCGCACCATCCGCCAAGTAAAGAAAATCAAAGCTATTTGTGCGAGTGATTCTTATTTCTACATATATTTCAGTTTCTGCCTTCTACGCGGAGCACTACAACAAGAAGATCACGTTCGCTGCTCATGTTTGGACCAAATCCAAGTTCTTGGGCCTCTCGATTGGCGTGCACAACATCGGCGAGGGCGTGGTCACTCTGGTGGATCGCAGCGAGGAATACATAGTGACCTTTCCCAATGGTTATGGCAGGTAAGGATGAAACCTCCCATCTTCAGAGTCCTTAATCTCAATGTGTCATCCTTTGATCCTGGGGCAGGTCCATTTTAACGGTGCCTTGGATTGAGCTGGGCGGCTCGGTGGAGATCAAGTGCCCGCAGACGGGCTACTATGCCAACGTGGAGTTCCTCACGAAGCCCTTCTACGGTGGCAAGCGCAACAAGGTCTCGGCCGAGGTGACTGACTATCACAAGCTCCTAACTTCACACTACTAACTTGGAAATATATCTGCAGGTCTATGCGCCCAGCGAGAAGAAGCCCTTCGTCTCGATTGCCGGCGAGTGGAGCGGCCTGATGGAGGCCAAGTGGCACGACAAGAATGTAAGTAGCCCCGTAACGCTTTGCATATTGTAGGTAGTTAATGTTACCGTAAATGTTGAACCTTTTCGTATACTTCTTCCTCCGAACGCTGCCACAATAACAACCCCATGAGTGTGGGCAGCCACATCCTCTATAACCACCACTACACAGCATCCCACCACCTCAGCCTCTACTTACTATCCACGATTCTTCTGCTTTTCTCTTAAATAGTTTTGGGAGCATTTCCTCTGTGTGTTTACTTTGTTTGTCTAGAAAATCGAACCCAACCCTACCCATTTGCCTGTCTGTCCAGTAAATTAATGGTTGCCACCTAATATACGATTGATTGTTGTGCGTTCTGTGAACTAGACCTCAGTTAGACCGAAACCCAATCATGAATGAATCTCTTGAACTTTCTAGAAAACCGAAGTATTCGTCGACGTAAATCGCATACCCATATTTAAGAAACAAGTTCGACCAATCGTTGAGCAGGATGAGTACGAATCGCGACGAGTCTGGAAGGAAGTGACAGCGGGACTCAAGTAAACAGCTCACCGAGCACACTTATCTCCTCTGACCCCCGATCCTGAGATGCGGAATAATCTGATCTTTCTTTCGTTCGTTGCTCTCCCTCAGGTTCAACGACATCGAGCGAGCCACCAATGCCAAATTTGTGGTGGAGCAGCACCAGCGCGACCAGGCAAAGGTGCGCAAGGAGTACGACCTGGCCTGGGAGCACAAGGTAAGCCGTATCCTCTGCTGTCCGTGTGGCTAGTAAAACCGTTTCCCTCGCAGCACTTCAAGCCTGTGGGCGACAACTGGATCTACGCCAAGCCGCTGAGCCAGCGCATGTATCTGCAGGAGAAGGAGGCCAAGAGATAATGCCAGCAACTGCGTCTATATACATATATATGGATCATATCAAGAACGAGCCTCAACAATATGTTTATTAATTCCACAAGTGCGCAAACCCCTGAACACTGACGATACAACGTAACGAATGCAGGAAACGTAAAGAAACGCAAGCAAAGTAAAAGACGTCAGCGTCCGTTTATTAATTGTAAATAATATACACACGAATATCCAGGAAGGGCTCTGCTCATAAGGTTGCAACGCGAGTCGAGCAAGAACACTCACAGTTTCTACACACAATTAACGATGATTATTATTATTTACTTCTAAGTACTAGTGTGTTTCAAAGGCAATCGCAGTAAGCTGCAAAACAACACGGATGAACACCTATTCAAAATACCTTTTACATAACTAACTAACATCTAAACTAGCAACAAGGATAAGGAAGGATAAGCGGCACACATAATGGGATATATCAAAAGTTGTAGATTACAAAGTGAATAGTGATTTAAGGATAGAAACTCTATTTTTGAAATAAAGACTCTGCTATAGACGAAATACAATACCGAGACGCGCGTATCTGACGGATGAATAGGATACTGCCTTTAACGCTTGTTCCCAACACCCCAAGACACACACACACGGTGCACAACGATTGATCCGATCGCATAGCTCTTAAATCAAATACAATTACACGTTTAGTATTATGTTTCGAATTCTACAAATGTCACAAACGAGAATAAAGCTTTACTAACAAATCCGCCACAAGTCCCGCAGAAACCCACACTATACCTATACTATATACTGTAATAAATAGCAAACAAAAAAGCCACAAACCAACTCTTTAAGCCAATCAAAGACGCAACAGCCTTTAAATTTAGTTTACAATCTACAAGACAGACACTACACCCACTGCAAAGCTACCAAATACTCTCACTCAAAGTTAACGCAAATGAAACGAAAAAAGTAAATACGCTTCGATATTTATTTAAAGTAAATATTTAACGAACTAGATAACCCGTAGACTAAACAAAACTAGATTCCCCGGAGAAATGGGCGCCTGTAGCCACCCACAGACCTTGTATATATTTTTTCGAATTCCTTTTTAACCAACGTGTTAAACGAGAAATAGAGCAAAATACCCCAACAATTGATTGTAATGGAGCCCAGATACGATTATTGCAAAAATAAAGCGATTTGTTCTTACAGCAAGCTAATGTTTTATTAATGAGATCAAATATTAAGTAAATCAAAGCCTTTCCAAATTCAAATCCCAACTACCCTTAATCGAAATCGACATCGGCAATCGATAACTTCCACCCCCTTGGAATCGGCAAAAATCCCTCATTTTAATCGCATTGACGCGGTCTGGTCACTCCAATTGACGTGGCCTCAAAATTTTTTGTTCTCTGAAAATGCAAAAAAGTTTGCATTTCTTAATAATATAATTAAGATACATAACGCCCGCCCCAGAGCATCCGTCGAAACCGGGCAGTGTTCGAAGCCATCCGGAGCACGCGAAGAGTGCCAGAACAAGAGTTAGGGCGACGAGTTCCGAGCGGAGAGAGTGACGAAAAGTGCCGTGAAAATCGTTTAATTCCCGTTTTCGGAGCAAGTTACCTTCCAGGAACTGAAGCCAGTCCCCAGGAAAAGTGTCCAGCCAGCAGATCCAGAAGCTCGCGCGTGTGTTTTCACTAAAAGAAAAGCGAAAAGGCCCGCAGTCAACGTGCGCCCGCAGCAAAATCGCCAATCAAGGGCGGAAGAAGAAGAGCAACTACAAAGTGCAAGTGCTGGTGGTCGGTCAAGAGCTACACAGTGTACATGCCACTGGAGACTGCTCCGAAAGGTGATAAGTGATTATTTGATATGGAGTCTACGCTCGATACGGCTTAATAGCAACTAATTGGCCTCAGTGAGGGCGGGCAGCAGGAGAGGGCTGGGTCTGACTCCCTACAACGTCATCAAAAATTCGCTTTGTTATCTGGTGGGGGGGCCCTGAGTCAGAGGCAGAGGAGACAGCAGTTCCTTCCTGCTTCCGCAGCCAACTGGGTCAAAGGCACCCCCGCCCAGTTGGCCTTTGGCTCACCCATTAGCGATCGCTTCTGCTGACGAGGTCAAGCACATCGTGCGCACACACACACGCACCGCAGTCTGTGCTCTCCGGAGCTCTTGAGGCTGAGCCCACCAATTGGCTGCTGTCGAAGCTGTTTAAACAGCCGAATGTGATACAATTCCAGCTTATTTCCGACTTACTGTTGACGTAGACAACGGCGCACACACTTCTGTAAACATTTGCCAAACGTATTTGCATATGTATGTACCTTTGTGACGGAGGCGATAGCTTCCACATTCCACTCGATACGCGTGCAATTACCTGCCCCCAAGACTGATCTGGGGCAGGGTTATCAGATGTACGTTCGGCTCAGCACCTTCCGCGGGGCGTCGCGCATGTAACTCGTATTTCGGCATTGAACGATAAGATAAAACTTAAATTTTAGTGTCGAATGTCGGCAGCAACCTTCGGGTGATAAGATAGCGTCTAACCTAAACCTTACTCTCCATCTTTTCAGAACGCAAGCATATGAATTAGCAGCATGTCGGCATACAACCCAAACTTTGTGCCTCCCGCCCATGCGCCGGTCCCTTTGAACGGCAACAATCTGGTGAACGGTCTGCCAGGAGCAGGCCAACAGCAGCACCCGCAGCCACCTCCATCAGCAGCGCAACAGTATCTAGCGCAAAAGCAACCACAGCAGTTCCAGCAGGCGCCACCGGCAGCAGGAGCTTATCCAGGAGCAGCAGCCAACAAGTTCTTGCCACCCACGTCCGCTGTTGTTGGTGGTCCTCCTCCTTTGCAATTGCCACCCAGTACGGTGCCACCAAGCACGTTGCCGCCTCATCTGCGTCCGCCTCCGACCACCAATGCCAATGTCAACGGACCCATCACCAATGGCAGCAATGGAGCGTCTAGCGCCAACTCCTCGCGAACAGCGTCACCACGGCCAATGGGAGCACAGCCACAACAACAACCATATGGCCAAGGACCTGTAGCTGCAGCGTTAGGCAACCCACCGCGCGCATCTCCCCTACCAACCAGCCAACAACAACAACCAGCTGTGGCCAATCTGACGAACAGCATGCAGAATCTAAACTTGATCCCGAATCGGACTAATGGAGCTACTGGCAGTGGGTCGGCGTTGCCTCCCCAGCAACAGTATCCGCAGCAAAAGGATTACAGGAGCTTGGGCGTAGCTATGGCCCAGGCGCGTCCACCTCAGTTCATCGATGATAAGGGAACGACCAGTGGAATAGCCCCAAACGTGATGCCATCGCCGTTTAGTGGACAGAAGCCGCCCAACTTGGGACCACTCCCGTCAAAGATGTTCGGAACTGCAGCGACACCCGACAGGCCTGCGCCACCGTTAGCTGGCCAGAGGGTTGCCTATGGAGTGCCGCCTCCGCCTAGCACTGAGCAGCAGAACCAGCAGAACAACAATCCGCAGAAAGCGGCGCCCCCTCCGGGAACTGCTTGGCCAGCAGGAATTCAATCCCCTCAGTCTCCTCCAACGCAGCAGGTCCAGCAGCCGAGCCCCTACGCTCAGGCTTATCCTCCCCCTCTGCAGCAGCAGCCACTGCCTCCTGCAGTGCAGCCTCCGCCGCCGGGAATGTTCGGAACGCAGCCCACAGGAGCACCACTGCAGTATCAGGCCCAGGCGCCACCCCAAGCCTATGGACAACAACAACTACCAGTACAGCCACAGCTCGCAGGACCAGCAGCGTTTGGCTCTCCCGCTCCGCTGAACGTGGCCCAGCAGGGATTCAGCCGTCTGTGGGGACAGGACACCATCGACCTGATGCAAAACCGGCATATCCTGTCACCGGCAACGCTTCCGCCGCCAAAGGTTGTGCTGCACAACCAGTTCCACGAGTCCATAAACTGCAGCCCGAGCATAATGCGCTGCACGCTCACCAAGATCCCCGAGAGCAACTCACTGCTGCAGAAGTCGCGCCTGCCACTTGGCATTGTGATTCATCCCTTCCGCGATGTGAATGTAAGTCCAGGATGGCGAATACTCATCTGAATCTTGCTAACGAACGATCTTCCACAGAGCCTGCCCGTGATTCAGTGCATCAACATTGTGCGTTGCCGCCTGTGCCGCACCTACATCAATCCCTTTGTTTATTTTGTGGACAGCAAAATGTGGAAGTGCAATCTGTGCTATCGCGTCAACGAACGTAAGTCACTGGAGGAATAATAGGCAATTAAATCAGAACAAATGAATAATTCCTTGCCCTTGCAGTGCCGGATGATTTCCAATTCGATCCGGCCACGAAAACGTACGGAGACGTGACCCGTCGGCCCGAGGTGCGCTCCAGCACCATTGAGTTCATCGCCCCCTCGGAGTACATGCTGCGTCCGCCGCAGCCAGCCATGTACCTGTTCCTCTTCGATGTCTCGATCATTGCGCAGCAGAGCGGCTATCTGGAGGCCGCCTGCGCGGTACTCAACCGGCACCTGGACGAGATGCCGGGCGATGCCCGCACCCAGGTGGGCTTCATCTGCTTCGACAGCTTCGTGCACTTCTACAGCATGGCAGAGGGTCTCAACCAGCCGCATGAGATGACTTTGCTGGACATCGAGGACCCCTTCCTGCCGCGTCCGGACAGTCTGCTGGTGAATCTGAAGGAATGCAAGGAGCTGGTGCGAGACCTACTCAAGCAGCTGCCCAAGCGATTTGCCCACACCCACGATCCGGGCTCCGCCTTGGGAGCTGCTCTGCAGGTAGCCTTCAAGCTAATGGTGAGTGACCTGCCTGGGGAATGTAAATGTAAAAGAGAAACTAAAGCGAAAGCTCAAATCTTTGCAGCAAGCTTCTGGCGGCCGCATCACCGTCTTTCAATCGTGCCTTCCCAACAAGGGACCTGGAGCCCTGGAGCCACGCGAGGATCCCAACAACCGCTCGGCCAAGGACGTGGCCCACCTGAATCCGGCCACCGATTTCTACAAGCGCTTTGCTCTGGAGTGCTCTGGCTACCAGGTAGCCTGCGACCTCTTCCTGATGAACCAGCAGTACAGCGACATGGCCACCATCTGTGAGTAGCCCAGAATACCCAGTAACCCCTCATCTCAAGCATATTTTCTACCTTGCAGCTGGCATCAGTAAGCACAGCGGCGGCTGCGTGCACCACTTCCCGCTGTACCAGAAGACCAAGCCGCACATGGTGGACTCGTTCCGGACGTGCTTCAAGCGCTACCTGACCCGCAAGATCGGCTTTGAGGCGGTGATGCGGATCCGATGCACGCGCGGATTGCAGGTGCACACATTCCACGGCAACTTCTTTGTGCGCTCCACGGATCTGCTGTCTCTGCCGAACGTGAATCCAGATGCCGGCTACGGCATGCAGATCTCCTACGACGAGAGCCTCACGGACGTGAAGACGATCTGCTTCCAAGCGGCGCTCCTGTACACCAACAGCGAGGGAGAGCGCAGGATAAGGGTGCACACGGTGTGCCTGCCGGTGACTGCTTCTCTGCCAGAGGTTATGCACTCGGCGGATACGGAGGCCATTGTGGGGCTACTATCCAAAATGGCAGTGGATCGTTCGGTGGCCTCCAACTTGTCGGACGCCCGAGACGCCTTCATCAACGCCACGATTGACGTGTTCAACTCGTTCAAGATTGCACAAAATCTGCCCTCCGGCCAATCTGGTCAGCTTATAGCGCCGCGCAGCCTGGCCTTGCTGCCCCTCTATATCCTCGGGCTGCTCAAGCATGTGAGTTCAGAAAATATTCGAAATTCGGAGGAGATCTCTCTTAAACAATCCTTCCCTGTAGCCCGCATTCCGCGTGGGCACCAGTACGCGGCTGGATGATCGGGTCTTCGCCATGGACTGCATGAAGACGCTGCCGCTGGACCAGCTGATGAAGTACGTCTACCCGGAGCTGTACAAGATCGATGCTTTGATCTACCACGCCCGCAATTCGAACAGTAGTACGACGCAAGACGACGACGAGGAGGAGGACGAGCCGCTACCGGAGCTGCCGCGCCTGCAGCTATCAGCGGAGCAGTAAGTTCTGGTCATCCCAGAAGCCCATTCGGATAACTGAAAGATTTCACTTACAGCCTGGACTCCCGATCGATATTTCTGATGGACTGCGGCACGCTGATAATGCTCTACGTCGGACTTAATGTGCCGTCAGATGTCTTGGAGACGGTGCTGGGTAAGTCAGTGGAACCTCTGGCCAGATCACCACTTACATTTTCATTCAATTTCAGGCATCAGCTCCACCGCAGAGCTGGGCGACTATGTATACGGATTGCCAAATGTGGTGAGCAACGAGAACGACGTGCTGAAGCGCTTTATTTTGCGACTCAACTACGACAAGCCCTACTCGGCCCTGGTGCAGATAATAAGGTAAGCTGCAAAGAGCTTCGAAGTGGGGGGTCAACTTATTCTCAATTTTCCCTTTCCGAATCCACAGGGACACGAGCACGGCCAAGGGCCAGTTCATCGAGAGATTATCCGACGATCGCAATGATTCTAGTTTGTCATACTATGAATTTTTGCAACACATTCGGGCTCAGGTTAAATAGTACATAAGCAGGGAATCCCCAACCACTATTGTATGCAACATAAGTATGAGTTTCTCAGAACGTATAAGGCTCCGAGACTCTGGTGACTAGAAGCGAGAAGCAGATGCAGGCGAACACTGTGGAGACGGAGACCGAGACCGAGACGAGACCCTTACCCTTTCCCCACTCTACTCGCGGCTTAGGTAGTAATTTTAAAGTGCATGTATTTATTTATTTGTTGATTTATTGCACTAAAAATAAAACTAAATCAATTAAAGAAGGCAGTTGTCACAAGCGAAACTAGATATCGTTGCCAGTAGGAATTGCGCGAAGAACACACATTAGTCAAAGTCCCGCTAGCCAACCAACCAAGCCAACCAGTCAGTAGAGCTCCCAGGCAAGCGGATTGCACTGTTATTTATTATAGCTATGTTAAACGCAATAAACTGAACGAAATATACACTATTGTAAATTATAATTTAACGCGACTTCTTTTCGTTCCAACTGCGGCTTAGTAGAGCATTCTGCTAACCAAAGACCTTACAATAATAAGATGAGTAAAGCCCAAGGAGTTTTTGTTGAAAACGAGAAAGCGCTCTAGAGCCAGATTTTAAGCGGTCTATTTACGTGCATATTGCAATTCAACTGTGGGGACGTCATGCATCTTGTTAGTATAAGGTCTTTGCACCTACTCTCATTGTTATCGCTTGTTCCCCCAACACCTTATGTTTTGCTGTTATCAGTAGTATTTATTTTCGGAATATCCAGATGAAACACATTCATAATAGTCTATTACTTTTAAGTCGGTACGCGACACTGTAGTTAGTGAACTTATTTTTCAAACGAATGTGTACGGGAACAGATTTGGTATTGTGTATTGCATTGATGGGACACGGACTGCTTGAAAGTGAATGTATTAAGCTTAGAAGGATTATTGTACTGTATCAATAAAGAGACCCCCCAACCCTCTACAACCCCAGACGAAGCAAACTAATCGAGAAAACCATATATACATATATGTACTATACTTTATACACATACGAGAGTGCATCAAGATATAAAGCGAAATACATTTTAATTAAATCATAAGGCAACGGGTTTTATTTACACATTCGTTGTGCTGTCGGA
This sequence comes from Drosophila kikkawai, assembly GCF_030179895.1. NCBI lineage: Eukaryota > Metazoa > Arthropoda > Insecta > Diptera > Drosophilidae > Drosophila > Drosophila kikkawai. The sequence continues at coordinate 10,429,872 of NC_091729.1, forward strand.
GAATCACTCGGTGATCAACTCCCGAAGCTAATCGCAATACTGGCTAATGCTTGGGAAATGGCTTAATAGGAGAAAATATATATACCAGTTGGATAAGTCATCACCAGAAGGTGCCGACTCCGTCCAGGCCAAGATCTCTGAAAAATAATAAGTTTCACTTTGGGGAAATCTCACATTTCGAAGACATTCTGAACTCACGGATTAAAGAAGGGCGAGCGTGGTGGATACTTCCGCTTTGGGGGTGGACATAAGACTGAATTATCCTCATCGTCGTTGGTCAAGTCTTCATGGCTTTGGTAGGGCTTCGCGCACGCCGAGTACATCTCCGCTGGACGGTAACCCTCGCTCGAGTGCTCGATCTTTACATGCACATTCAGATAGTCCTGCAGGAGGAAAACCTTATCGCACAACTGGCACTGGAACTGGCCCTCGTCGGTGTTAGTTACATGAGCCTCATGGTACCGATTGTAGTGCTGGTGCAGCTCCAGCGGCGATCGCATCCCACGTCCGCAGATGTCACAGATGTGGCTCCTGTCTACCGGCTGCGGAAAGTGGACGATCAGGTGGTCCTGCAGTTTCTCGGCAGAGCCGAAAGTCTGCTCGCACAACAGGCACGACAGGCTGATCCAGGAGAACTCGCACATCCCTGAGTCCATTTCTGGTGGCTGAAATAGAGGAAAGAAAACAATATCGCGTTAAAACGTACATATTTAGATTAAATTAAGGAATGATATTTGATATCTGAAGATATTTAATAATATATTTATGTGTACACTTTTCACGATTTTATATTATTCTTATAGATTCCTGTCCGGAATTTTGTAACATCAATTAGCGGCATAATGTGTATGTATGTATGTGTATGCATACTATCATAATTTCACACGACCTTGCATTTAAAAATATTCCCCTTTATTGTTCATTAATTAAGCATTAACGATCAATATACACAATAATCTTAATTATTAAATGTATTTAAAGCACAATCTAGAAAATAACTACCATTTTATTGGCTGGTATGTTGGCTTCTTCCGTTAATTCTGTTTGTTTTCTTAGTGCAGGTGCCTAACTAAGCCCTGAGAAATCGACAACCGCTCGTCTTGGTTCTTGGTTGAAATTTAAATTAATTTCTACACTATACGAGTTATATTTCCAAGACTGACTTTGCGCGCTCTCTTTTTATGTTCTCACTGTGTTTCCCTCTCCGCTATGAACAAAATAGAGAGGGTGGCAAGGGATCAGAGATGCACTTTCAGCTGTATTTTAGCTATTATTTCGAACGGGAAAAATTCTTGGGTCATTGCATGCTGGGCGGGGCTGTAAATCCTCAATATTTACACTCTTGAACAGGTAGTTAGACTTATGTACGTACATACATACATACAATCGTGGACATAAGTATTTTGACACAGATTATGGCTATATTCCAGCGCGTGTCTCTTTGTACTCGTACAAGTTACGGGATCCATTTCACTTTCCAGTAAGAGATTATATTTAAAACTTTAATAGCGTAAAAGATGTTACTGATAAGTAAATTAACTTCTTTGCTAAGTCACGTGATGTGAGAGATCATGCATTTTTGGGTGGCCAAAAATATTTTGACATTGCATTCAATCAGTTCTCATTTGTTTCGTGTGCGTTAAAAACAGTTTATTGTTATTTATAACTCCAGCTTATAAATCTTTTAGCAGCTTTAAAAACATTTTTTGTCAATTTTCCTAATTTCTGTACCGTTATTTAATGAAAATATGGGTAAAACACGGGAGCTAAGCCAAATCCAGCAAAACAAAATAGTAATTAAGTACCACCCAGGTATTTCGGTCCAAAACCTCAGCATATTTTATAAAGTACCCCGACAAGCCATTTACTACCAAATAAACAAACATAAACTGACAATTTCGACGGATAATTTAGTCAAAAAAAGGGCGACCACGCAAGACTACGCCAAGACAAGATCGTCTAATCCTTTTAAAATTTAAAGATAATGTCGTTATTATACCTAAAGCAGCTTCAATGGAAGTTCAAAACGATAATGATTTTTAAATTAGTAGAAAAACAGTTGAAAGAAGAGTTAAAAAGGCTAACTTTGCTACTTTGTGGCCCGTCAGATACCTTTCATTTCACCTAAAAATGAGTTGAAACGATTAGCCGATTAGGCCGCACTTTCTTGCGAATATTTTTTGGTAATCTGCAGTAAATTTCTTTGTTTTAACCATGGTACTCAAAAGGACTCTCATCGGTCCACAAAATTTGTTCCCAAAACGATTGAGGCTGTTAACAAATGATTTGGCAAAGGCTAATCGTTTCAACTCATTTTTAGGTGAAATGAAAGGTATCTGACGGGCCACAAAGTAGCAAAGTTAGCCTTTTTAACTCTTCTTTCAACTGTTTTTCTACTAATTTAAAAATCATTATCGTTTTGAACTTCCATTGAAGCTGCTTTAGGTATAATAACGACATTATCTTTAAATTTTAAAAGGATTAGACGATCTTGTCTTGGCGTAGTCTTGCGTGGTCGCCCTTTTTTTGACTAAATTATCCGTCGAAATTGTCAGTTTATGTTTGTTTATTTGGTAGTAAATGGCTTGTCGGGGTACTTTATAAAATATGCTGAGGTTTTGGACCGAAATACCTGGGTGGTACTTAATTACTATTTTGTTTTGCTGGATTTGGCTTAGCTCCCGTGTTTTACCCATATTTTCATTAAATAACGGTACAGAAATTAGGAAAATTGACAAAAAATGTTTTTAAAGCTGCTAAAAGATTTATAAGCTGGAGTTATAAATAACAATAAACTGTTTTTAACGCACACGAAACAAATGAGAACTGATTGAATGCAATGTCAAAATATTTTTGGCCACCCAAAAATGCATGATCTCTCACATCACGTGACTTAGCAAAGAAGTTAATTTACTTATCAGTAACATCTTTTACGCTATTAAAGTTTTAAATATAATCTCTTACTGGAAAGTGAAATGGATCCCGTAACTTGTACGAGTACAAAGAGACACGCGCTGGAATATAGCCATAATCTGTGTCAAAATACTTATGTCCACGATTGTACATAAATAGGTAGGGGCGTAGTCAAAAACAACCCTTACGAAAATTTGACACGAAATATCGTGTCTAGGAACGCCTATTTTTTAGATCTTTATGGGGAGCCGTTGTACATATGTACATATGTATGTATGTACATATATGTAAATACTATGTACACATGTATTCATCATAGTGAACAATTTGCAAACTGTGCCAAAGTAAATTTCCTTTCTTGTTTAATGTTTGCTTTTAAGATAAGAACCGTACCTAAGAACATACATACATACATATGTACATATGTACATCTTTACATAAATTCGATTTGTTGTTTTTTTTATTATAAAAACGTTTCCGTTATTATCTGAAGAAGCAGGATAACACATTTTTAACTAAAGCAACGCTTCAACATTAGAAACAAATATGTACGAATGTACACTCTTAATACATATGTACATACATACGAACATATGTATGTACATATATCGCCATATGTTCCCAAGTGTTTCCCATATTTTTGTATATTGATGGGATGGACGCCATTGATCAATATTTGCCAATACGTACATACATATGTACATATGTTTCCCAGCGATAAGGAACATGTGTGGGACAAACGACTGACAATTCACACTCCGCGGGGGTTCACATAATACGTCGAGGACTATATGTAAATATGTAAAGCAAGATTACCGATGTGAAGTACCCTTGTCTCGTTGTAAATCAAGAAAGGACGTAGTAGCAACGACTTTTTGCTTGGCCGACTGTGTATGTATCATATCTTTATTCTTATTCTCATTCTTTATGCTTAATTCTTATACATAAATATATATGTAAAATATATGTACAGATAAATATATACATACAGATGTACATAACGTACTTAATACATAGGAACCCGAGCAATTAACGGCTCGAATTTCTTAGCTGAGCTCATCGAAAATCGATCGTTATCTGTGTCATAAACATTATAGTCATCGCAGGGCTCGAACTCGATATCCAAAGTGCTGAGGCATCTAAACATTTTCCTTACGAAGCTGAATGTTTGTGTATTCATGAAATTATATACAGCTTTGAGTCCATTGCATGGGTCTTGAAAGTTTCATTTTATTGTGAAATCTTCAGAGAAGCGGACAGCTCTGCTGACATCCGCTGGAAGACGACGCTGATTTCATCCTGAATATTAGATATTCCTGAGATTGGCTTGGAGCTCCCTAGAAATAGGCATCACAGTCCAGCCAGAGATCGCTGAAAATAAAGAGAGAGTAGACAAGTCAGTGGGCCGTGGCGGCTGATAAGGCTTATCTGGGAACCTACGGGTTGAAGAATGGCGAGCGCATTGGGTACACTCTCTTTGGCTTTGCCGCGAAAGTAGACTCCAGCAGCTCGGACTGCTGACGTGGCGGATTCACATACTTTGCCGCCGGCTCTGTGGCCGGATTGTAGTTAGCGGCGGCGACAGCATTGAAGACTTTGGTGCTCCACACTTCCCGTCGCGTCCCCTCGGACGAAGATGGCGACGAGGGTCGTTCCGGCGAGGGTAGAGACTCCTCGACTGGTGACTCCTCGACTGGTGATTCAACTGTGGCCGGCGGTATGGTAGTCTCAGTAGCTTCGCTTCCACATATTCCGTGCTTGATCTTCATGTGCATCAGCAAGAAGGTGCGACGCTTGTACCGCTTTTTGCAGGTGGTGCACTTGAAGTGCTTTTGCACGTTTTTGCTGACCTCGTAGATGGGTGGATCCTCCATGAAGTGGAATCGACTCTGATGATACCTCACCGACTGGCGGGAACTCAGCCTCTTGCCGCACCACTCGCATTGGAAACGACCACTATGTCGTTCGTACGGGGTTTTGCTTGACTTCTGTAGAAGCTCCGGTGAAGTCGGCTTTAGCTGTTGGTTGGCTAACTGATGCTCCTCTGGGGATTGAGCTCGAGATTGTGCCTCTGGGAAGTTGCTTTCGTTGACCTCAATCGGCGATGGAACCGGCTGTTGGGGCTGATCCTTTGGATGCTCTTCTGAAAGTTGAGGTTGCTGCTCCTTTGGCATATGTCGATCCTGGGCTTCTATCGGCAGGACTGTGCATTGCAGCTCCATTGAGGGGGAAATGTGCAGTCGCTTTTCAATGGAGAACTGATTCTTCAGATGCTCATCTGGAAGTTGAGGTGGCTGCTCCTTTGGCATATGCCGATCCAGGGCTTCTATCGGCTTCTGCAGGACTATGCGTTGCAGTTCCATGGAGGGGGGAATGTGCAGATGCTTTTCGATGGAGAACTGATCCTCCAGATGCTCCTCTGAAGGTTGATGTGGCTGCTCCTTTGGCATATGTCTATCCATAGCTTCTGTCGGCTTCTGAAGAACTATTCGTTGAAGCTCAACTGGAGGTGGTGCCGGCTGCTGCATCATGAAATGAGGCTCATGGCGAAGCTCCATGGGTTGAGGTGGCTGCTCCGTTGGCCTATGTCTATCCATAGCTTCTGTCGGCTTCCGAAGAACTATTCGTTGAAGCTCAACTGGAGGTGGTGCCGGCTGCTGCACCATGAAATGAGGCTCATGGCGAAGCTTCATGGGTTGAGGTGGCTGCACCGTTGGCCTATGTCTATCCATAGCTTCTGTCGGCTTCTGAAGAACTATTCGTTGAAGCTCAACTGGAGGTGGTGCCGGCTGCTGCATCATGAAATGAGGCTCATGGCGAAGCTCCATGGGTGGCTGATATTGCGGAGGAATCGGCATCTTCTGGTAGCTGAACTGCTGTTCCATCATTTCCATCGGCGATTGGGGTGTCAGAGGAACTGACCTGAGCAGGCGTTGATGAATGGGATACTCCATTGGCTGTGGCTGATGGACGGGACAATGCCCTGGAAACTCCGGCATTTCTTGATGCAGTTGTATGGGAAACTGTATTGGTGGCTGATCCATTATCATTTGGTTGGGAATTGACATAGGTGGTTGAATGGGACCGGGACCTGGTATTGAGACCATTGGAGGAGGCTGCTGCTGGGGGAACTCCATGGGCCATGGAAGAAACGGCTGATACATCGGCTGAGTAGGCGGCTGCATCGGCGGCATTGCCGGATTCTGCGATGCCTGCTCCTGCGCCGTGTGCCAAGCGTGGATCTCAGCCGCGTGCTGCGTGAGGTGCTCCTTGAAGGTTTCGATGTCGTTGAAGGGCTGCTTGCACAGATAGCACGGTATACACAGCACGAATCCCGGCGGAACATTAAGCTGCCCGTTGCGGGTCAGAAGATCCGTGACCAGAGGCATCTCCGCAGCCTGATTCGGGGGCCAGCCATCGTCCGAGGGCGACTGCGGAGGTGTGGCCAGCGCCGACGGGACCTGGGTGTACATCCTGCGCGGAGCCAGGATAGATGCCACTGAATGGTTATCCATAGACTTTGATTCGATTATCTCCAAGTCACTGTCACTGTCACTGTCCCTATCCGACGGATGTGCTGCTGCGCTCTTGGGTTTTGCGAGAATTTTGACAACTTGTGGTGCTGTCGGATTGGATCTCAAAACTCAAAGACTCACCATGCTGTCCATATCCACTATAAATTCAGAACCAGAAAGCTAAGCTAGATCGAGAATCGGCGCACAACAGAACACGAGGTCACGGGCCCGGCGGTTGGAAGAAGAATGACCTGCAGGCCCCGTTTCGTTTGGTTTTATACTCCAACTGCGCGTGCGAGCGTTACGGCGTGACGATTGAGTGGGAAAGGGAGAGTGCGAGCCCTTATCTTTAGTCCCGCTATTTTCTCGGTCCTTTTTTCCTCCTTTTTTTTTTAGCTGTCGTGTGCGAGTGTGTGTGCATGCGCCGTCGTTGCTGCTTACTGTTCGACTTCCATCGCGAGACTGAAAATAAGAATTCGCTCGCCTTGGGTGATAAGACGGGACTAAATGGGTCTGTTTGTTCCCTGGGCTATTAGAAGCACAATCTTTTCCGAATGCTGAGCGAGCGCAGCTTAAGCAGATAAGATGTGAACTGCGATTAAACATTCATTAATGTTTCTATATTAATTCACCATGACAGTGTTCGTAAAGTACTTATTATATTGATTTATTGTATTCCGATCATTAAGGTACTCGTTCAGAAATTTGAAAAAAAAAAAACTGGAAAGGATATTTTTTGGCATGGCTTTCCCTTTTGTTATCTAGAAAGGATATTTATGGTCTTTTTTACCTCTTTGGATGTCAAGGGAAAACAGGTAAAAAGGGACATAAGTGACCAAAGTCATAAATGTGCCATTTTCTTTTAAAAAAGGATATCAAAGAAGAAAGGACACAAGGCGTCTGGGATGTCCTAATGAGGGTTCTTAGCGGGAAATAGTGAGATAAAAAAATCTCTGCATTGTAGGTGCTATTGTCTTGATAATGGACACCTTTTGACTTTGCGACCAAATGAGCCATTAAAACGAAGAGCCACACACATACATGCATATGTACTATATATACACTTCCACATATGTATATGTAAAAAATAACCCAGTCTTTATTAAAGGCTCTCTGCTTCTGTAAAAAAATTAACGAGACTTTAACGAAGGTCTGCTGTTGAAATCGAAAATCCTTTTTCTGCTCAGGTCTCTTAGTTATCGCCATTTCAAATATTCCATTTAATTGACCTTGGATAGTTGCGAACTCTGTCACCAATTGCTAAAAATAATTGTGGCTAATCGCCCCATCCGGTGCGAGCGGACGCTCATCTCAAAAAACAATTAATCCGCCATAAAAAAAAACGTCTTATCACCAAGCAAGCTTATTAATTTTTTAAATATTCATTTAGAAAGCGGCGGCTATTCATATTTCTCTTATCAGCTTCCCAGTTACAAAATTCCCAAATCGTAAAAGAAACAAAACAAATTCGACTTTCATATAATTGTTTACTTTGCATGTATAAATTTATTGCCCCAGAATTAGTTAATTGCTAAACACATCGTTATTTTCGCTTGGTTAATTGTTAATTTACCAAATTTTTGATTGTTTGCAGTCTTTCTTCTTTTTTTCGATAGCATTCGATTGGGATTAACAGAAAAAACACAAACTCTAGGATTGATTAATGCTGTTTTGCAGATTTGTTTAAAGATAATAGTAATATTCAGTAATAGCTGAGGGTGCACACACACGGTTTCATCCAATTTGTTACTCGACTAACTAACTAAGAATAGGATTACAGTTACGTATAGTAAAAACTACGGGATTGATTATACAGACTACGCACTTATACATATAGTAAAAGCTACTAGATTGATTATACAGACTACGCACTTATACAATGGCCGGTGCTTATCTATATTTACAATTCATATTTAAAATTCATATGTATTTATACATATATAAATATAATTACACCAATGTCAGGCAGTTTTCGCCCTCGATGCCTGAAATAATATCTATTTACATTACCGGATCTGAGGGAGCACTCTGCCTAATTTCTAATGAAACCTAAAATACCAGAACTAAAGCTAATTACGAGCTAGTGCTGGTGTCCGGGCGTTCGTCCTGGCCACCAGCCCCAATCCGTTTACAAGTAAAAGGTAAATGATCTCTTTAATGTTATGACTTGGTGCGTGCTTGTGAGTGGGTGTAGTATATCTACAAATCTGTGTGGTGCTGGTGGCGGCTGTCCTTCCGATTCTTCCCAATAGGAACATGAACGAGGGTTAATTATCTTCTAGCCGATGTGAGCGCGGTATGTGCGGTGAGTGCGAGTGAGCGGTTATTAAAATTAAAGATGGTTTTCAGTCAGTATCAGTTCACCCAGCGCGCCGTCATAGCTCTGAGTGCGCAGCATAACTTCTAGGATCGGCTGGTATTATGCAATTGCCCGCTGCTGCTGTTGAGCCGTGGATGCCTCTGAAAAAATAAGAAAAATACTAATTAGTTCCGGTTTCATTAACAAAAAGGAAAATCAAAAGACACAGAAAGCAATGAAGAACTAGAAACAATGTTAGGGTCAAGCCGCTGAAGTTAGTTTAATGGAAAACGCACGCAGAAACGGAACGAGAAAACACAGAAGAACCCAAACGTCGCACAATTTTGAGCATTCCACCTACCGGGAACTGGGTGCCAAAAGGATATTCAGTTTTCAGTTTTAAGTTATCTGTTTTTCAGATTCGTGTGTACGAGCGATCGCCCAGAGCAATGTCAGTGCACATGACCAGGCAGTCCGAGTTGAAGGACTCTACGTCTTTCTGCCCCCCGCTGCCCGGGGCACTTGACGATCGCATTTGTGCTTCCTGGTTGCCTGCCAAGATCAAACGGAAAAGGAGTGAGTCAAGAAGTAACAGATAAGAGAAGACGGTCTGATCTATGAAGCACCCCTAAGTGACTTTGTGCATCCTTGCTATCACCTTTCTCCTCTTTAGGGATACTTCGGTCATTGTCCTAGACACCGGCCAAGATCACACATGTTAACAATAAACTCAAGTAAGGCGCATAAGATATTCCCTCCATTTTCCCACAATTTGTGTGTGGACATTTCCAACCGTTTTGTAAGCGACACCACTTTGGCGTCATCCAGACGCACTTCCCTGGTCGTGTCTTTTCTTCTTATGCAATAAGCGTAAAAGATACCTTATACATATATACTATCCGATCAAAAATTAACCCCTAAGTCGTCGTACTTTAGAAACTGGTTCAGAGCTGCCTGAGGAAGGTATTAAGTGCACCTGTTCATGACCTGTAAGCTGTCTAATTTATTAGTTCCGTGTGTTTTAAATATATTTAAATATGCGCATAAATTTTATGCTATCCTCCAAGTGTTTATCAGTTAAATAGATAAACAATTACAGTGGTTGAAAGATCAATTTCATAGATAGATAGACGGAAGTAAAAACTCTTAAGCAATTTTACTTTTAAAAGAGACTTACCTTGAGATCCTCGCGAGGCTTCGAACTTGTCCTTGATGATGAAGCAGGCCGTGATCATGAAGAAAATGCCTCCCAAGACCTCCACGAAACTGGTGGAGAACAAGGCATACTGCAGTCCCTCAAATTTCTCAGCATCCGTGTACTAAAAAAAAAGAAAAAACAAAAAAAATTGTTTGCTGAAGTAATCTATATGACTAACATATCGGGTATATATTTACATCGGCTGCAGCTTTCATGGAATCGATGATACCGGTAGCGGTTGTACTGATCACAGCCGTGGCATTCTCCGCCACTTGGGACATACTCTGCATTTCCATCAGTCCGGAATCGCTGGGATTCTTATGCAGATGCTTCATAATGGCCTCTGATATCTACAAGTTCATTTTTATATCGATTATATCGCTTTTTTATCGCAATTAAATCGATTACTTACCGCTCCTACCAAATAAGGACTGCCGGCATCGCCAAGCGCATGCGAGATAAGAATCTGAAAGGCTTCAGCTGTGGAGCGACGCGTCGGAACTACCACATACTGTTTAATGAAATTAATGGGTTAAATAATGTTCAAAAGGACAAATAATTAGCGTTAAAAGAGTGCAACAGCAAAGCCAAAATTAAAAAGCGGAGCCACACCGATTATTAAGCTACGACTATCGATTACACCAAGCTGACAATACCTTCTTTTGGAGCTCCAATATATTAAATAATAAATAAATACATTTAAAAGGATGGCTCCTCCAAAAAGTATTCTACATTACATGTTAATTTTAATCAATTAATAAACAAAAAAATCAACGATTAATGCGTGTGTGTGTTAGTTTGTGCAGGTGTAGTTGTGTGGGTGCGCCTCTAGCCCATTTAAATTTGTTAAAAGCTCGCCAAAGATGGAGCCACTAAAGAATTTAGGGACAAAGAACCGTTCCCCCGTAAAAGAAAAATCAACATAGCATTGCACGCTCTCGGGTTCGTGTCCAAACCAAAGTGGGAACAGCTGACGGCGAGCCTGGCTGGGAACAGTTTGCTAGCAGCGGCGGCGGAACCTTGTTTTTCAAGTTACTTTTTTTTTTACTTTTAAATTAAATGTGCCAATATGTTGCTGAACTACTGAACTTTTAGGGCCACACATTAAGTTTTTACTGTTATAACTACAGGTGATTTGATGGGGGGTTGTGTGTGTGTGTGTGTGTGTGTAGTGTGTTTTGTGGGGCAAAAATTACGCAAAGCATTTATGATATTACAGCAAGCCTGTACACATAAGCATTTCCCCATAGCCTAGGTCGTCTATACTAAGTAATAAAACCTCCGATAACGGCTATCTCTAATCACGGTCGCTTATCGCCCGTCCAGTAATTAATATAGCGCCACGCAAGAGGGGCTCCTCCCTCTTCTTTTTCGGGTTAGATAATCGCACACCGAATTGCGATTGCTTATTTTTGTCACGGAATCGCTTTTTGCAATGGCAACACACCACACAAATGGCAACAAAAAATAGAAGCACACGCAAATCAAGTGCGTGGTAAAAGCAAAAAGAAATATAACAACTAAAAGAGGCGACAAAAAATAAAATGAAATACAAAGCAAGAAAGTAATGCATTGGCCCGCTACTACGTCTATGTATACTTGTGTGTACCGGCCTGGTCTCTGACGTACTGCCAATTTTAGAACATGCCACCCAATTTACGTGCGAGAGCTTCCTACGTCCACGGAGTGGATTATATGTCATATCCATTATCTAGCGCACATCAGCTGTTTGTAGAGCCTTCTTTCTATATCCATTCATGGAATATATAATCTTATCTGGACGGCTTTGTCAATTTTGATGATGTAGCATCAATAACATTTAATGTTGATTTCTAAATCCATTTATGGTATATATGTGCAATATTATCTAACATGTCTAGTATTTCATATAATGATATTGCATAGTTAAGAGTATTTTGTACCGACCTATTCTTTGTCTATCTTATCTAGAGGGTTTAAGTAGTATTGCATCACTTGGTGCATTTCTGTTGCAAGGTATCTTTATGAAATCAGGTTACATTATCATACAGAAATATTAATTATCTAATATCTAATTCAAGAAGGCGAATCCCATTCATCTTGGTTCAGTTGTTGTAAAGAAAAAATCAAAACACACCATGAATAATCCGTTTTTAGGTCATATCTCTACAGTCTTATGATTTGTGATTTGATCAGTTGTTCAAGTTAGGTCTCAAGAATCAAAACAAAATCCGCCAGACTTCGCCATGAATCACTAGCCTCTCCTCCCTTCGCTGTCTTATAATTCTCTTATCAAGGGCTTATCTCCCCAAAGGCGGACAAACGTGACGTGCCGCCAAAAGATAACCCTCGTGAATCCAATACGAGTATTTCGACACCTTGAGCTAGTGACTGAATAAGGGGAACTTGAGCTTTAATAAGGTTATGTGTACACGACACCCATTGGGGGTTCAGTGTTGAAATTTTTGGCACGCTGCAAGTGTTTCTTGGGGGTTGGACACTCCCCTTACTCCCCATAATAAAATGGGAGCAGAGGGATGAAAGTTACAGCGAGTAGTTGAAGCTCTACATAGATTACATTTACAAAAAAAGTTAATAAAGCGAAATGAGAGCCATCTTCCCCCTTGGGGAAGTAAAACTAAATTGTAAGTTATGATGTAAGAGGCGTATCTGTGAAGTTTCAGAACCTTAAGGCAGCTGAGAAACGGAAGTTGCAACTGCCCTCCAGTTCTGACTCTTCGTGAACCAAAAGCCACTCCCAAAATTAAATAAAGACAACCACAACATGGAGTATCGAATGACCATCACCAGTAAGAGATGCGGGTAAGAACAACACAAGAGTTAGAGGTTAGATTGTGGGTGCAGGGTGTGGTGTATGTGTATCTCTGGTTTTGTGCAGAGTGTTGAGTGTGTGACTAGTTATAACAGTAAAAAGTTAATGCTTAAACTAGGATTTCGTTGTGTATTTAATTACAGTTTACGTTTACGATATATATATACTCAAAACAATACGTGGGTGCAAAAGTTACAAAGCATAAATAAGGAGAACTCAGCGCAACTTGGCTTACCAGCAAAATGTCCGCAACAATAGCCCAATTCAAATTTAAAGCTAATTGCCCGAAAAAGATGAGTGAATAGGTTGCCGCCGTGCTACTGTTCACCAGCAGGACGGCTCCCGTCAGCAGTGGAGCACTCAGGAGCAGGCCAAAGGCGCAGATCACCGGATCTGCCGTGGGATACCGTTTGATCATGAACGTGGACAAGAACGAACCCAACGGCACGCCCAGCAGACCGGCCACCATGGTGATTAATCCAAAATTGAACGCAACACTAATTTGAAATTTCGAAGGGGGTACACATTCGGTTAGTCAATGCCAAAAAAGCTTTAGGAAACCCCTTGCCCTGCAGTGCAGCCTACTTGTTAAGATAATACGATCAAGATCACCAAATAGGTTGCCCTGCAGGACGGGGTTGTAACAAAATTTAACGAGCTTGGGGGTTAGGGCGAAAATTGGGGCTTAACAAGACAGAGGAAGCACCATTTAGAACGATTGTCGCAATGGTTCGATGGGTGTGCTATCGATAATCGAATTGGCTGTGGCTTTAAGCTTTTGTTTCTGCTGCTGCTCTGGATTCGGCGTCATCTTACCAGCAGGATATCGGCCACAATGGACCAGCACAGGTTGAGCGCCACCTGGGCCACGAAGACGAAGAAAAAGCACAGCATCTCCGGGCTCGACTGGGGCACCATGAGAGCAGCAAACACCATGGGTGCCGATACGAAGAGTCCTCCCGCACAGATGTACGGATCACAGTTCTCGTAGTGTCCTCGCAGGCGCTGAGCCAAGATGGAACCCATCGGCACTCCGATAAGGCCCGCCAACATGGCCACAATACCGAACTTGTACGATATGCTTAACGACGACAGATCAGAAACCATAGTTGGTAAGGCGCACAGCTCGATTGTTTCGGGGATTCATTATGGGGTCGGGGTTCTGGGTCAGGGGAGGCAAGAAAGCCTCATTTTCACGAACACAACTCCTTTGGATTGTCTAGAATCTTGATAGGTTTCTAGGAGTTACTTTTTGTTTTCTTATAGAGTCCCAGCCTAAGTTCGTGAAAATGAGACTTGTAGAAACCAGAATTAGCACACTTACTCGTCCTGAACGAGGTTCTCGTTGCCGGGCTGCATCTTGAGGCCTAGATAGATGAATGAAGGTCCCCACCAGGCCAATGCTCCGGCCACAAACGCAACGCACGTGAATCCTCCCGTGGAGAGCATGAAGGAGCGGTTCTTGAGCAGAGCCTTAATATCCTGCTTGTAGGTAGTGGCCTCCAGATGGTGCGATCCTTCGCTTTGACCCCGCTCCGGATCCTTGATAAGCATAATTAGCAATACGGCCACAACGCCCAAGATGGGTGTGACCCTCAGTGCCCAGCGCCAGTTGTTGGCCAGGTGAGCGGTTTTCGATCCCACGATATATCTGAAAAAGAAGAGGTTGGGGGTCAGTGATGATTGACTTAGTGCTCCGGGCTGCATTGGCGGCCAATTGTGCGTTGCATAAATGCCAATCAACCCCCCCAATTGACCCAGCACTCCCCTAATTGAATTAGAGGAGCCGTCGTCAATTGCGGCATTCCGAAACCAAATCAATTTCAATTTCCCCAAGAGGAGTCGCGTGACTTCTCACGCTTCTCCGGCCGCGAGAAGCGCTGATTAGCATCCCAGTGTCAGGTTGCCGCCTCCCAGCCTCAAACTTTGGCCCCATCGCCTGTTGCCAGCGATTGATAAGACAAAGTTGCAGACTCAGAATCAGACGCAAGATAAGAGCCCGGATGCTTTGCTGATCACCGATCTGAACATTGATCCCAGATGGCAATGTCTTTGTAAGACTTACCCCAGACCGGATCCCACGGGAATGGCAAAATAGAAGAGGGCTAGCATCCTGGAGCGCATGTCGTGGATGAACAGATCCGAGATGATCGTCGGCGCGATCGTACTGTACGAGGCCTCGCCGATTCCCACCAGTGCCCGGAAGGTGATGAACCAACCAAAGTGCTGCATGTATGATCCCAACAGCGTGGTGGTGCTCCATAGCCCCACCCCGACAGCCATAATCCAGGGGCGGGAATAGCGGTCACCCAAATATCCAAAGATCGGGGCGCACACCATGTACGAGATAACGAACACGGTTTGCAAGAGGCCGGCACTGTCATTTCCGATATTGAAATCTTTAGATACGTCTGGCAGGACTCCTGGAAAAAGATATGGATACAAGGATTAGATCAGAGATTACAGATTACAGCAAGAATATAATGAACTTTGAATCACTTTATATACAATTTAATAAAAGTAAAAATGTGAAAATGGTGCAGATTATTATTATTATTAATTTTTTAAAATTTTATTGGTGAATATGCAGAATGCGCGTGATGGGTGATATATAATGTATATTTATATATGGTACCGCAGCTACTAACATACATACATCAGCCCATCCCCAGCGGGAGTTGCTAATTACACAAATAAATAAATGGTTAATACCAGTCTGCCAATATTCGAGTGTTTTTTACGTAAGCCCGTATTTATGGGGTCGTTGGGGGGAGTTGTCTCTATAATTAGCACTCCAAACATCCACACAGTCATGGAAGCTCAGGATGACTGAGAAAAAAATTCCGGAAATATGCACAGTGTTTATGGCTCATCATATTTTCAGAAAAGAGCCAATTAATTAACCCATTGGTATCTATTAAACAGCAGCATAGACTAAATGATAAGAGAAATTCGAGTGGATTGGTCATACTACCAAAACTATTGATACAGAGCATACATTTTTTATCATATCTAGGGTGTTACCCTTTTAAATGGTCAACAGTCGATACTTGGCCATCGATTGCCGGCAACAGCCGCTCTTCAAATTGTGCATCTCCAGCAGTATCGATATGTATTTGCTGCAATCTGTGTCATGATTTGAATTTTCAATCATTGCGATCACCTTCGCACACATTTTCTCAGGTATTTCCTGCACGTCGTCTTCACCTGATCGTTTAAAAATTCATTAGCAAACGGATGTGCAGCTTGGAGAATAAATGGCCAAAACGACCTCATCGTCAATAATAACTGTATGTTTGCCGTCTAACGCTACTTCCTACATTCTACATGCAGCTCTAAAACAAAATGTTGAGCTTTAAAGCCCCGGCTCGTCCCAAAGTCTGGGTCTTTCTTCGTACATTGGCCTTTCCGAATTGTTAAAAACAACAACAATTACAAAATATAGAAAAATACCTACTTAAAGTGCTTGAGCACCCGAAAATAAACAACGGCCCACAAATAAAGTTGATGAGGGGACCCGGCGGATAGGGGGCTCGTAGAGTGGAGCACAGAGAGAGTGAGAGCGGGATCAGAAGCCGGCAAATGCGGCAGCAACAACAAAATACAGAAAGCTCAACAAGTTGTGCTGCAAATAGAGAGAGCGTGCGAGAGAGCCGATCCCCCACGAATAGAGCCGAAGCGATGCGAGACGTGGCACGAAGTGCTGCTACAGTGAATCAGCGTTTGCTTTTTAATTATTCCATTTTCTGGGTCTTTTTGCTCATTTCGCTTTTGAGAAATTTATCGTACGATGTTTTCGACCAATCAGCGCGTTTGTTTGCCTTGCCCAGTGACGTAACGGTTGGAGGACGCCACGCGATAAGTGCGCGTGTGTGTGTGCGCTGCATTGCGATTGTGGGCTGGTTTGGGTGAGGCATCGGGCTTGCGAGCCTGTATGTGTTTGTAAATATTGCTATCTGGTTCCGTCGCGCAAGGAATTTCGATTGTTTATGGGCATTCTTGGCCCCCGCTGCCAAAATCAAAATAATAATGAAAAGCATCTATGTATAAGTACATGTGCTATGGATACTCTACCGAAAGCCCCCTTTTGGTTGTCCACTTGCAGGGGAGTTCCGTAGACGTACACATTTGTATTTCCTTTTAGCCGGCGGCCGCAATTTTAGAACCTGTTTGGCGCCCTCTCGCTCTCAATTCTCTCTCCCGGGTTGTTCTCTCTTTGCTATTGGGCACATGACAGTGCGATTCGCAGGTGTATCAGCTGATACCTTTACTATATTTCAGGGAGTGCAGACTTTTACTTAAAAATGTAATTCGTTCAAGCCTAATCTCTCCGAGTGGAATTTTCTGGCGCACAACAAAAAATAATAATATTATTCTTAGCAAGTTAAGGCTTATGGCTTGATCTTTGAACGAAATAGACTGGGGGAACTACAGGAAAGTACTTTAAAATAGAGCAAAGTACAATTATTTAATATTAAATGTTGTAATTGCTTTAAGAAAATTTATAATAATTGACAATATTCATTTGGTCTAAAAAATATCATTTTTTAGATTCAAAATAAGTATAACTAAACAAAAAAGAAATACAGTACCAAAGGCAAAATACTTTTATTGTATACCTTAATTTCCCCCTGAGCCCTTACACTCCCATAACGCACTGTACTATACCGATGAGGAGAAAATCGAGAACGTTGCTACGTTGAGATATAGCCAATATTTATAACCAGGCAACTGCAAAAAGGAAAAACAACAAAGCCCGGTCTGACGCTCATTACCATGAATGAAAAAGTTGTTTCTGACCGAAAGTGACACTAACTGAACTGAACTGACTGTTCTCAGTCTGGGATATTCTGAATCTCGCTCGCCCAGTAGCGTCTGGTGACGTTGGCCTTGAAATATCGCGCGATATGAGTGCGATGTGCAAGCTTTAAAATCGGACGATGATTATATATCCGAGACCAGAGGCTGTGACTTTCGCTTTGGAATGCGCTGAGTATTTGAATGCCAAGCATTCGAATTGTTTCGGGGGAAAACTTTCTTTTTGTGGCGCCATGTGGAAATCAATTGTGAAAGCCATTGGCCAGCGGCAGAAAACACTAGGGAAAAGAGCTCCAGACATTCCCTACCCCAACCTTTGTTTACTATTCCTCGCTTCGCCATGGTTTTTCCTTTAGTTAATTCAATTTGTTTGAGCAAAACGTGTGCAACGCCTGATATTTGCGTAGGTCGTTGACACAGAAATGCATGCTAGATATACCCAGCGATTGCAAAGTAGAACAAATTAGAACCAAGCCAAAATTACAATAATAATATGCAAAGTATTTAGCTTTTAATACGTATTAGAAGCGCCTCAAAGTTAGGGCTAAGTGAACAATACAATTTATTTTATGAATTTATATAAGTAAAGGTATAAGTTTTGCAATTACTCATTGGAAATTAAACTTTTTCAGTTACTCGAAATTACCACTACTTTTTACAAAAGCAAGTCCAAGGGTATTGGCCATTTCGGTGTGTCAAGGTTTTCAATTTTTTGTGTGTCTTCTGTTTATTTATTATTTCTTTCTTCAGCCGTATGTGATGGCAACAAAATGGAAAGTTTTTCGTGTATCTTTCAATATCTTTTGGTTGAGAAAACATTTCAAGCGGAAATAAAACCAAACTCGGCGACTTTTAACAAATGCAAAATATGCACAAAAGCCCAGTCAACACCATTAGGCGAAAAAAGCAAATAATGTGATTACATTCGCTTGCTAAACACGATCAAATAAAGGCCAAAAACAGAGATAGTGTGCGAATTTTGTTGCCACTAATGTCTGTTTTCGATCAATGGATATATAGACACAATTATTCAGATCTCTCGAATTGGAAGGGGGCCAAGAAAATTACGTCGGAAGCACAGAGCAGAACGGAATCTTCATGGTATATATAGTATAATACGCCTTCTTCATTCAGTCCACATAGCTATACGTATATCTGTTGACCAAAATAACTAAGCTTCTCCGATCAAAGTTCGCTAGCAGTGCAGAAAGCAATTTACTGTCAACAATACTGCCCCAGAATACCCAGCAGGGGTCCCCCCGATCATGAATGAAGAGGGCCATATGACATGGTAGTATAACATCAGCCATCGTCAGCAAAAGCTAAAAACAAAGAAAGAAAAAAAAACTATGCCAAAATTGAAAATTCAGCAAAGCCGGAGGTCGAAGCCAAAGGCCAAGACGCACTTAAACTTGTAATGATATGTATACTATTAGGGTGGCCAGACATCGGGCGATACGACTACGACTGCTGTACTATATAATACGGTGAAATACTATATATGCGACACATGAGCTGAGCTGTAAACGCGGCGAATGTGTCGAAATTCGCCTGAAAAAAGAAACCACCAGGCCAAAAGCAAAACAAAACAATATTGGCAAAGGCAATCTAATCACGGCAAAAAGGCCGAAAAGAAGCACACCGCCAGCCACACGTGTTGTCCACACCTGTGTGTGATCGAATGCAATTTAGCCGTGCAGCGGCTCTAGTGTCAGCCACTTCATGATAAGACCTTAAAGTTGGACAAAGTGATGATAACATTGCCACTGGAAAATGGCTGGCAACCTTGAGAACCAGTTGCTTATTTTAGTTTTCATATTGCCTTGCCTGGCCGTACGCTAAAATTCTCAAAAATAAACACAAGTTTTCCACAATTAATTAGACGCACATGGTTAATTATGAATTTTCGCGCAAGGCCCTGAGGGAAACACAAGCAAATTGAATCCAAAGAAATCCAGGGTGGCATTGATGGGCGGGCGACTGATTCATTGGCTCGTCCGTGTAAGTGTTATCGCCATTTTCAGTGAGTAATTCCTTTTCCTGTCTGATTAAAACTCATATGATGTTTCAACTGGGCACTTTCCGTTCAGCATTTCCCTAATTGGGGGATTTTTAATGGCTTAAAGAAAAGGTGCATAATTGATTTCTAATTGACTCGGCAGAGGATCGGTGCAGTGATTTGTATGACGTGCAGCCCATTATCATTGCAAAATATTCGCAGGCAAGTCAAATAGATTTTCATTACGATTGTGTAATTTGGCAGACTTGAACAAAAGTTCAAATACACAAGTTTAGTGTCAAAGCGCAAAGTATAATTATATTCTACTAATTACATGCATCTTTCTCGGTTTATGCATGCAAATAAACAGGTGTCCGCCAACGTGTGTCGACTCGTTTAACCCATTTTTAATTGCACTTAGAAGACATTTTTTTTCCACCGTGTACCCGTGGCGAACAAACAAGTTTCCTTTTAATTTACACTGGGGTTTTGTGTAACGGAATGTGATACAACCAGACACAATCTGAAGTCCACTTCTCCATTTCTAGATAGGAGCAATTCCAAGTCTGGAAGAATTCCCAGACTTTGTAAAGTGTCCAATTGGAAGAAGCCCGCATTTACAGACGGAAGAAACTCAATAAATAAAGCACCATTTCTCCGCTAATGCCATTAATAAATAAACCCTAATGAATTGGAAATTGGAGTCACTTTAAGTGGGTTTATTTATAGGCCGTAACATGCGATTACCCGGTAATTGTCACGCGGGCGGGTTCTAATGACCAGCGATCACTCCCCCCAATCGCCGATCGTCGGGTTCCCTACGCTCAGCTCAGCAGGGAACAGGTCAGGTGGCGGCGTCGGCTCTATTATTATTATTTTATCGCACTTTAGTGCGAGGAATATTCGCGAATCGGTTTGATCGATTGCCCACCCAGCGCCTAGTTGTACCCAATGGAAATGTCCCGGGTTGGGTGCACAAAAAAGAGGAAGCGGATTCATTTATCGGCGCATTAACAAACGATAAAAAATTCAACCGCATGTCGTCTCTGTATCTGTTTGATGAATATTTTTGGATCGCGTGATTCAATTGTAAAGCCGATTAGTCATACAATATAGTCAGCTAAATACTACCCTTGCGTATATAATCTTTATAGTACATTTTGTAAACAAAAAATCGCGCTACGTAAACCATGATATGATGATGTGTTCTGTTATTCGCCAGTGATTAAGTCACAACTTCTACTGATTACGTTTGTATACAAATAAAATTTTGAATATTTTCTTATTAAACATTTTCTTAGCAATCTTTCAGTTTCGTATACATTTTAGAGCGCTTGGATTCATTAAAGAATAAAGAATTGCTTTTGTGGTAGTACTCATTTAAATCCTAATTTTGCTTGTTTGTTATCTATAGCAATCGGTTTCCCTAATGTCAACACACATGTTGTTATCTGATGCGGAAACAGAAGCCCACTTGGCGTCACAATGGAAGGGAGGACTGTTTCAGATGCATTATCTCTGAGTTTCGGAGCAATTTTAGATTAAATTATGCGGGTGAAGCCCGAACAGGGGGCTAAATCTTCAATAGAATTGTAATTTTAGAGCCTGGCAAGCAAGATGCCTTCCAAAAACATAGAATAATCTCCTCCAGCTTAGGAGTAAAAAGCGAAATATATGTACACATGGCAGATCGGGCTCCCGACGAAGGAGTTCAGTGCCCACCCTTGCCCAGGACTTACCGGCGATCGTGAAGCGATCCATGTAGTTGATGAGGTTGACAAAGCAGAGCACCGTGACCGTGAACCACTGTGACCGCCCAACGGCGGCGAAGCGCGTGGGAACGGCTGATTGGAGTCCCGGTATGTTGGGGTCACCACCGTACTGGTTGGGTCGCAGGCGCTGCCGCTCCTCTTCCATACTGTCCGAATCTGAGGGCATAAGCTGCTGTGACGAGTATGTCTGAGGCAATCCAATGGGTGACAGATTGGCCTGGTTGGCCACATCCTCCCGACTGCTGCCGTTGCTGCTGCCGCTGCTGCTGCTCTCGACCATCGCAGGATTATCCATGGCTGCCGCTGTGGGGAGCGGTTGGTAGGAGGGTTTCTGGTGTTTCAGCGACATTCACCCGACGATCCTCTTCTCTCGCACCCTCTTCTTTGGTTCAAAATTCGCCGAAGATCTCAATAATGGCAACGCGGCAAAAGTTATTTGCACACTCCCTTTGCCACTCTCTCTCTCTCTGTGTCTCTTTCACAAACACACACTTGGCGCACACACACACACACAGAGAGCTCACAGCCCACAGCGGAACACGCGATGAAAGCGACGACTGCAAAAGAATGTGTGTTGTTGGCCACAGTTCTCTATTTTCGCGAATCTCCACTGCCAATCTCCACTTTCAACTAGATTGCCTTATCGCGATTGTGCCTCAAATAGCAGTTGCAGTTGCGGTGCTTCTCTTTATTTCAGTGTTTCGCGATTTTCCGCTTTTCGCAGTACGTGCCGTTGAATTTACAGTTTTTTTTTTTCGAATGGCTCGCATCGACTTGTATTTATAGCAACCAGTGTGGCCAGATGCCAACTCGGCTTTCCCCCTAAAAAATCTCAAATAGTTGAAATTTCCTCCTAAAAAATCAAGATCTTTGCTTTATGTATTACCGATATATATTCAAATCTCGGGAATCAATGTTATACATTGATGCAGATACACGACGATTACTTGACTATTTCCTTAAACAAACCATTCACAAAAAATGTTGACCGTTACATATTTAGTATTTAGTATTTTTTAGGGACTTTTATGTAATGCCTAATGGCGGTAGAGAAAATGGGAAGCGGTCGGAAAAGGTTTGAAGACTTGATAAATCGATAGGTTCGACAAAAAAAACCCGCGCACTTCAAAAATGAAATTAAGCTCATGAAGTTAACAAATAAAATAATAGACCAAGGGACATAAATAAATAACTTTAAGTAATGTTATTGAAGTGTATTTGATCCTTTATATTTTCTTGTATTAACAAACAAAACACATAGAAATACTTAGATTTGATTTTTTTGATAGCATGAATTTCGTTTAATTTTAATGCAAATAAGTTAGAAATCGTGCTGGAGCATAGTTAAGTCCCTAGTCAATGTCGATTTCATCCAAGCGTCCTCGCACTCGATTCTTGCGCCTATGCTTTTTGGTGGGCGGCGGCAGGAAGCTCTCGAGGAACTCGATGGTCGTCAAAATGGTTTCCGAACTGACGTTTCCAATGTAGTTTTTGTCAAAGTAAACAACTGGCACTGGCGCCTCCGTGGAAAGTAAGAACTTGTCGCAGTTGCAGCGCTGTGCTTGGATCTTGGCGTCTAGGGTTTCCACTTCCGCCTCGGCAATGGTGGTATTTGATTTATCTGAAAAATGGGATTCGGGTTCAAGGGGTTATAAATAGACCTCCTAGGGATGCCCAAGCACTGAACACACCAAATAAGGGCCGAAAGCACTCCTTGACCTGTATCCACTTGGTGCAGAATTGTTTGATGAAACTGTCGTTTTGGTTGAAAAAACTGCGCGCTGCATTGTCCACACGATATTTCATAAATCCTGGCACATACGGCCACTTTCCCTTGGCAGCATAGAAGCAGATAATGTCTTAAAAAATAAATCGTAATAGAACTATTAGCATCATTTTGCATTGCTTTGAAATAAGCTAAGAAATGCTAATTTGTTAATAGTTTCACAGTTTCTGACAACATTTTTTCATTTTTTATAACATTTTTTATAGTGTATATAGTGTATAATATAGTGTATTTGCTATTAAGCTGTAAAAAACGTAGTTCTCTTAAGGGATTAAATTAATTTACAGCTAAATTTCATAACTAATAAAGCTTCTTAGACACAAACAATCATTTAGGGTGTCCGTTTATGTCTATAGATGTTGCTAGGGCTTTCGACGGAAGGTATTAATTGAATTCTTGAAACTCTCAATGAAATTGTGCAGCTGCACACAGCTGAATAGGGCCAGATTGGGTGACTTCCCTTATAAAAGCCCCACGGAGCCCAAAGGCTTCGTTCAGCTTAATTTTTAGCCCGATGAAGTACTTGTTGGTAGTGATCGCCTGTTTGGCTTGTACGAGTGCCCTGGTGACTTATCGTCAGTTAGAAAAAGGAAGTAAGGTTCAAATAAAAAAAAAATATATATAATAAATAATACATTTCTTTTAGAGAATGGCTGCAAATGGAAAGACGCTGAAATACCGGTGGCAGACACTTATCCGATTACTGAAGTGTGCGGCGTCATGCATTGCCAGAACACGGAAGGCGATGCCCTGATTCTCTAGTAAAATAAATAAATAAATCAACAGTAGTATTTTTGCACTTAATATGCATTAATCATTATATTATTATTCGTTTTAGTTGCCAAATACCGCCTTTTTATATTTTTTGCGATCAAGATGGAATAGATACAACAATACCTTTTCCCGAATGCTGCTGGAGATGTACTAGATATGTGGAATGTGGTAACGACGGAAAAGCTCTTGATGCCTAAGATACATGTAAAATAAATACCTAAAATACAGATTGGTTGTTCGAACAAATATTAATTTGTATTTTGAGATTTCAAAATGCTTTCCTTCGAGCCTGATTTTCAAAAAATTACAATCACTATAAATAAATCCAGGCAGATTTGGATGGAGCCCCAATACTCTCTTTTTTGAAAACCAACTCACACGGCACATGAAAAAGATGGAGAAAGGTTCGCTGATGCTCCAAACTTGAGATCAGGTGAATGCCACTGGATCGCCGACTGCTGATCGATGCCTGTTTTCCGGCAAAGGGAATCTCCTCCACGCGGACACTCTTCAGATACGCCTCGCCCAGGGTGAGCAGAAAGCAGAGCACGAATATAGGTATTATGCGCCATGCGATTTTCCGAAGCAGTTCCATGATGAATGAACCGCTCACTCGGCAATGACAAATGCAACTGACGGAAGTCCTCCAGGACCCCATCGTCCTCGTCATACGTATGCATGAATATATTGATTTTAATTGCGCCCGGTGGGCCAGTTGACATAAATCCCAGGTACTGGTCACATTTGCATGTGCTAACCCAATTTGTTGGGAAAAGGCAACTAGCAGAACTAACAGTGATAGGGTGAGTCATAAGTTTATTGAACTCTGTCCTCAAACACATAAGAACTTTTATGATGTTTCTAGCAAAGTTGCATGGCATAATTTAAACAAAATGTAACTCACAGGCCAGACAGATAAAATGCAATTTCTGTTGCAATAAACTAACACATATACATAGTATTACTTAATATTGCTGGTAACAAGTTAATTGGCCTGCGGATAATTAACCGATTTGCGAGTGCAATTCAACTATTTTACGGAAGAAACTATTTCCCATTGTCGCCACATGGCGTATACTTAATGTGCCGGCAAGTAAAACCTGCTTCCATTGCACACTTTTCCCCTTTTTTTAATGCAGCCTCGTCTATATATAATCCACGTGTTGCAAATCTATTTTCCAGCTTATCAAGTCTGGCACAGTTTAAATGTAGGAATGCAAAGCCAACAAGCAGAACCAATATAAAATAATTTATGAAACTGTATACCTTTTTTCGTTTTTATTTAACACCTGAAAATGGACAAACATATGGGGGTAGATTTTTCTTGGTATTGTCAATCCGAAAATTGGCAAATAAATTGGGTTTAGACTTTCAATTTAGAAGAAAGTTAAATAACCTCGGACATAATTATCCTTTGATTTATTCATTATATTTATTTTTATAATGGTTTATTCTGTAGACATCTGTCAAACAAACTTAAACCAAACCCATAATTATGTTTGTTTAACTTTCAGTTTATTTTCTTACGACATTATGTGTGGTATTCATTTTTGTTGAAAACATACATTATCCTCAGGTAACTCCTTACCATTCATTGAGTATACTGGACCAGAGCCTGACTCTGTCCGTTTGGAATTCGCTGGCCACGTTTATCTTAAAGCCTTTGAAAGGGGCAGGTGCATTGGCGAATTCCTGGTAATCGCAAATTCCGTTGGGACGTGACTGCAACAGCTCGGTGGTGCACGGGGTCAGTGACTCGGCATTCCGTGGTTTGCTACGGAAAGTATGGTGTGATTTGTAATTGTTATATTTATAACTTAAAAGGGCGAGCTCACCCAGTCTTGGCAAACTGTACGAAATAGTCCACAAACGTGTGTATGACCTTGGCTTCCGTGGAGTTGCGTTCAAAATCAGGGAAAAGCAAGGGGCTGCGAAATAGGTACAGGAGATCATCGCAGTGGACAACACCGTATTTGCCCGTAACATTCGCTGATGTGTAAGCGGAGGCGTAGCTTAGAGGACCCCGGTAGTTGAAACTATACAGGTAGACAGGATGCGTCTCATGGCAGACATCCTGGCGAATGGTATTATATAAAGGCTGCTTGAAACCCCTGTCCGATATGAGCTAAAAAAAACAATAAGTAAATGATCAATAAACAGTTGAAAACAGGTCGAATAAATCAGCTAAGACCAGTTAAATTAATTAAAAGCTCGTTAGAATGAGTTAAAGCAATTAACCTGGCGACTTAATTAGATTCGGTAGCTGTTTGTGGGCATAATTTAGCACTTACATCCATAAATCCCTGCACGGTTTCCTCGTTCACCTCGTGCTGCCCCCGGAAGTACTCCGCCACGAGGAGTTTTGTGCTCTGGTTAAGCAGCTCCTGGCTAAACTCCGGCGGAAACTCCATTAGCTCCTGGAGAAGCTCATCGAAGCGATCGTTAAAGCTCCGGCGCAGCGTCTCGTTACCCTGTATGTTCACTACGCGCACTGCGCCCTCGCCTGGGACGGTGCCCAGGAGCAAAGGGATCGACGGACGACTTCCCTCAGCCAAGATATCCTTGGGATGTTCGCTGATGAAAGCCTCGGAGGAAGCAGCCCCACCTTGCTCCACCACCGGCCGGAAGTTGGTCATGTGATCCACATCCCAGAACTTAAGTCCGTCGCCGGCGTCCAGGAGTTGCCGGGCATTGACGCGGCGCAGGGCTCGGGTTAACTTGGCCGTGCTTAGGCTTCGGGCATCCGGCACCTCAGCGAATTCGGCCAGGAGACGGGTCTGCTCCAGCGGTTCCTCAGCGATGGCAAAGGGCACATTGGCGGTGCCGCTCATGCTGATCACACGGTGGAAGAGTCCCCGGGACCGGGGACTTAGCAGGTGCATGTGAGCGGCCACGCCGCCGGCACTCTGCCCAAAAATGGTGACCTGATGGGGATCACCACCAAAGAAGCGAATGTTGCGTTGGACCCAGCGCAGTGCTAGGTTCTGATCCTTCAAACCGAAGTTACCCGGCATGGCAGCATCCTGGGTGGACAGAAATCCTGTCACGAGCAAGGTTATATTTAAAAATCGACTCTAGAAATGGGATCTTCTTACCGAAGGGCCCCAGTCTGTAGGCCATGGTCACCAGGATCACCTCGCCCGTGTCCATGAAGTACTCGGGTCCCGTGACTCCAGGACCTGCCGAACCGCCAAAGAAACCGCCGCCATGGATGTAAACCATCACAGGCAGTAAGGATTTTCTGACCTAGGGTCAAGATATGTTTATTAATGGAGTAAGGAATTTGATTTGGAAGGACTCACCTCTGGTCTGTAGACATTCAGGTAAAGGCAATCCTCCTCTCCGTAGATAACCGGAGTGGGCAGCAAATAGTTCTTCTGGATGCAGTCCATCTTGGGCGTGGTGGCATTGTACAGGCCCAGCAGCTTGGGCATAACCTTGGGGTTCTGAACAAAGAAAGATAATAGAAGTAGGAACGGGTACAAGAACGGGAGGGAAACTCACACTGAAGCGCAGATCTCCGATGGGCGGCAGGGCGTAGGGTATGCCCATGTAGGCCTCGAACTGCTCCGACTGATAACCCTTCAGGTTGATGCCCTTCACACAACCCACGCTTGGCGGGCACACGGTGAGCTTGTCCAGCGTGGCCAGGGCCATGACAGCGGAGCGGAGTTCATGGCCAACGAAAAGAAGCGTCAGCAGCAGCAGCACAGGTTGAATCATCATCATTGAAAGCTGCTGCCGATCGTGCAGATCATTATTATGGATAATTAAATATGCATATGTCGATCGCCGCGTTATTTATGATCAACTTCTTGGGAGTTCCAACACTTGCCTGTCGATATATATTTAAATGGATCCTGATGTCACTCTTTTTGGCCGGCAGGGAAATTTCTCGCAGAACCTTCCGCTACAAAGGCCCAATTCGATCTGACGGCTTTCGAGGGCGCGCATTCACTTTAATGGTGCTGGAAAAACTTAGCTCCGTGCCTCTCTATCTATCTATCGTGGGGCTATATACTGGCTCTGTGCTGGTCGCCCACAAACCGATCCGATGGAAAATTTATACAGAGAGCGAGCCACACGACGATCATTTAGCTATTGTACGATCGGTTCACACGGCGTATGCTTGATCAGAGCGGATACCAATTGATCTGGAACTGCATCTAGCAACCGACGACCTCTGTCTCAGTCTCAAAATCTGGTCTGGTCTGAGGTAATTCGAAACACGCGCCAGAACCAATGGAAGTTCCGCCAGAGTTGACGGCTTGGCTTCAACTGATATCACCTTGGCTACGAACTTTCGCTTTTATCCTGAATCTGCCGTGAAATTACAGGCACCGAGAGCGAGAGAGTCAAGTCTCCAATCGGTAGCTTCCCCTGCGACAAAAAAGCAATCGCCCTTAGCAGCACCCACCACCACCACCACATATAACGACTTCTCCTGCTTCTCCTAAAAGTCTAAAAATAGTATAAGCAACTATTTTAGTTAGTTGTCATTAAATCGTAAAGAGAATTGTTTTTGTTTGCTTTCTATTATTCAGATAAGTCTCTTAATCAGCTAATAACTTCATTGCAAATAATATCACACCTTCGACGATATTGCAGAAATCAAGCGAGTATTTTTTGGGTAATTAAGATAAGTACTATCTTTGATGGAAAAGGGGTAAAACGATTGGGATTCAGCTGTAATCTGCGACCTTCACAGTTACTCGGTTTCGCTTTTATCCCCGCCAAAAAACGTCACGCTTTTCACTCTCACTTGGCGCATGTCTCCTCCAACAGCGGAGATTGTAGATTGTTGAATTACAAAAGTAATTCTCCAATCTCCAGGCAAGATGTTGCCCCTTTGCACGAGAGATTTATTACTCCCGACGACGAGGGCTATCTTATCTCAACCCACCGTCGTGGTCGTCGCCGCCGTTGGGCCTTTCATTCGCACTTAAGCTCGTTTCTTGCACATTCTGCATATTGTGGATGTGGATGTGACCTTCGAATGACAATTGGATGGTGGGGGGACATGTAAATGGAGCAGCAGCTCTTCACCCGCTCCCATTCCAAGATCGTTCCATTTTCGTTTTATATGGGGTATTATATTTACTATTAAATTAACCCTAATAAGATAGAACGACAAATTAAACGAATAACTTCTGCCAAATGGAAAAGGCGTTGAGCTTCAGGGTATTCTTAATGTCTTCCTGGCATTTTCCATTGGTGTCGGAAAAGTGCAAATAGGTGCACATCTTTTGATCCCCAAAATCTGGGCCTTGACAGGTGGAATCCTTATGGAATAACCTAAGAGGATATATGGAAACATATTAAATGACATACGATATATACATCGGTATTTCTCTGCAAACTCACCCCGTTTTAGCAAAGTCCGTCATTAGCGAAGTCATCCTCTTGGTTACCTGAGCATCCTCCGAGTCTTTGGGGAAATCCTCGAAGAGAAAGGGTATTCGTATGGTGTGTAGTCCGTCATCCATGTGAGCTGCTCCCACACCCCAATCCTCAGAGGTGCCACTAAAAAGCTTCGTCACCGAACGCAAGCCGTGGAACTCAAAGATATACAGAGACAAGGGATTCTTCCCAAGATTGGCATAGCCCGCATAAGAGGAAATTGTCTCGTAGAAGGGGTAGTAGAAGTTAAAGTCACCAGAGATCTCCGCCAGAGCGAGCATGGTGTCGTTGTTCAAACTCATCTCGCCCTGAAAGTCATATGCCGCTAGTATATCATTGACCATCTCGGCAGGAGTTCCCTCTGGCAGATTGAGCACCAAGGCCATGTGCTCCAGGAATTTCTCATTGAACTCTTCCCGACGCGTCTGGTCTTTGAAAGCCCGCAGCAGGAACAGTGAACCCTCGCCGGCTCTGGAGTTGACTCCCAGCAACCAGGGCACCTGGTTGATGCGCCCCGCGAGGTGAGCCTTTAGCGGATCCTCTATCAAGAAGGCATCTGGAGATCCTTCAGACTCCAGGACAGGCAAGCAGCTGATCTGAGGCAGGTTGTCCCAGATCTTCAAGCTGTCCACGCTCTTGAGCAGCTTCATGGGACAGGCATCGCGAAGAGCTTGGGCTAGATCCTGACTGCCGAGACTCTCCGCTTGATCGATGCCCACCACTTGGGCCAGCTGCCTGGCTTGACCCAAGGGATCCTTGAGGATCCTCATGGCCGGAATGAACATGGTGCCAGTCAAGGACATGGCTCGATGAAAGAGACCCTTTGAACTGGGACTCAACATGTGCAGATGGGCGGATATCCCGCCGGCACTGTGTCCAAATATAGTTACCGACTGGGGATCCCCGCCGAAGGCTTCTATGTGCTGCTGCACCCACTGCAGGGCCATTCGCTGATCCTTGAGTCCGAAGTTGCCCGGCATGTTGTTATCGCCAGTGCTCAAAAAACCTGATCAAAAACAGATTAAATCTAGCTTGGGGGTATTTAAAACACTCACCGAAAGGACCAAGGCGATAGCTGATAGTTACCATGATAACCTTTCCCGTGTCCATCAGATACTCAGGTCCACTGGCCACGGGATGAGCAGTGCCGCTAAAGAACCCACCCGAGTGTATGTAAACCATCACCGGCAGGGGATCTCCATCCCTTTCCTTAAAAGGAATAAGAATCAGAGTTGGAGGTTGTCTAAGGGATCGGTGTGTGTACCTTTGGCCTGTAGACGTTCAGGTAGAGACAATCCTCCACACCCATTACATCCCAGTCCTCTGAAAAGTAGCTCCTTTGCAAACAGCCGTCCCTGGCAGTTCCTGCCTCAAGTACTCCCTCCCAGGCGACAGCTGCCACAGGATTCTGAATAATAAAGGCTTAATCCTCTGGTTTTCATACTGCAATAGGTTAATAATCCACCTTCAGGCGAAGCGCACCAACTGGTGGCTGGGCAAAGGGAATGCCCATGAAGGCCTCAAACTCTTTAATTTGATATCCTGGCATAAGAGTTCCCCGCAGGCAGCCCAGATCCTTAAGGCACACATCCAAGGAATCAGCAGCAGCAGCAGTCACAAAAAGTACAAATCCGAAGACAAACAAGTGCATTTTGATACTATGGCAGCCTAGCTTCCGGGAGTTACCTTTATATATACTCAATCGCGAATGTGCCGGATCCCATTAATCAGAAATAAAAGCCGTAATTTTCGAATCCTAAGAGGTTGTAATTTCTGTATTTAAAGTACAAAAGCGCAGGTACGCGCTGCCAACCACGGCTGATGATCGCATATGATATACACAGAGAGAGAAGGTGGCTTCTATTTAGCCTAAACACGCATTCAAACCGAACTTAACGATTAAGATAGCTGCAATTACACATTAAAATGTCTATATATATAACTTTATGTCGAGAATCGACCAACAATGAACGATACGATGAGGGGAAATTGATCTAAATTACAGGCCTAGGAACCGGAACCGTTAACCGTCAGAGTTAAGTAGAGGCCACATCAGATAGGCGACAAGCTGCCACGCTGGGCGGCAGTCAAGTCCGGATGCCACATGTCCAGGATGAGCACCAGGCGGGCGTGACTTCCATTGTGCCACACTTCGTGCTCGAAACTGTCGTCGAAGATGAAGAGCTCGCCCTCACGCCAGGTTCTGCAATGTATGCAATGTGTGTTTTAAATAGATATCAAAAGTGGATAGCAATCTTCACCCACCTTTCTTGCTCGGCCACTCGTAAAGAGGTTTTCTCCGGCTCGGGTGCCACCAGCGTGAGGTGCGCCCGCAGGCGGCAATTGGTGGGTCCGCAATGTGGCCACACATGCGTCTGGGCCTGCATCACACTAAACTTCACCTGGCCGCGTCGACAGCCCGCGGAGGCAGGAAATTGCTGCAGCAGGTTACAGGTGATAGGTGTCCTGCGGCAGTTGTCCTTCACTTGGCGACCCTGGGCATACAACTCGTACTGCTGCCAGACGCCCTTGTCGCGCAGCCTCTCCGCCTCATCTGCAAAGTAACTTCCACCTCTGCCTAGCAGCGCCAGAGCCTCATCCCGAATGGAGCGCCAGTCGAGCTGCAGTCTCTCCAGCTGTCGTTCATAACCCGTCTCACGGGGCTGCCAAAAGGGTTTGGCCCTTAGCCTGGGCTCATTGTACAGCGATCTTTGATAGAGGCTGGCAAAGAATCCCTTGGCCACTCCCTTACCATACACTTCGAGAGCCTCCGATTGCCGGGACAGCCGCTGCAGGCTCTCACCCAACGAGAGATAGAAGTAGGCCTCCTGGGTGCCCTCGGCCTGAGACTCCACGGCATATTGAAGATAAGGCTGCGCCTGGGCATAGTCGCTGTGAAGGTTCATGAGGGCCAGGCCAAAGTGGAGTTGGGCCACGGCATCAGCTGGCCAAAGCTGCAGGGTTTCAGCTGCCACTTTTTCCACCTGCCGCAGGCTAAGAAGGAGAGGCAATTATAAGGTTTTTGGAAGAAAGTTAAAAAGCCGCCGCCTTACCTACTTATTGGCCATGAGGTGGGTGAAAGAGAGTTGGTTGCGCAGCTTTGTATCTCTGGGCAGGCGTTCGATGAGCAGCTCGTGGATGTTCACTGCCTGCTGCAAGAAACCTGAGAAATTATAAATCCTTTTAGCAGAGATTTCGGGTCAGAGTGGAGGCAAGACAACTCACCCATAAACCGCAAATGCTCGATGCACTTATTCCCGGCAGCCGTAAACTCCTGATCGCTGGTTACTAGCTCGCCAAAGGCCAGGT
Organism: Drosophila kikkawai; assembly: GCF_030179895.1. Taxonomy (NCBI): domain Eukaryota; kingdom Metazoa; phylum Arthropoda; class Insecta; order Diptera; family Drosophilidae; genus Drosophila; species Drosophila kikkawai. Next base: position 10,462,467 of record NC_091729.1, read on the forward strand.
ATCTCTTGTAGGCTTCAATGGCCTCCAGAACGCGCTGATTGCTGCGCTCCGCCTTGGCCAATATTTCCAGGACTCGGGCTTTGCCCAGATGGGCCAGGGGCTCGTGGGCGTAGTGTTGTGTGAGCGTGTTAAAGGAACGCAGGGCTTGGGCATGGTTCTTTTGTGTGTTTTTTTCAGGTGTGGTTATTAGTTCGCGGTTCGCCAGCCAAAACACAAAAAAGGGGGTTAGCGACAAAGTTCTCGAAACATGCAATTAGTATAAAATATCATCATCATTCTCTCGATTAAACGAAACTCAGTTGACAGGAGATTAAAGGATAAGCCCACGGCCAGGGATTCTGCCAGTGGGTGTGTCTTTGTTGGCAGATCCTGACCATGAGCTGATCCTACCTTAAAAACCCCCTGACAAAGTCATTTCTACACGTCTAAAGTCTACGGTTAAGTCCTAAAACTTGATTAAATATGTATAAAATATTATAAATATATTATTAAATTAAACAATAAGAGTCTAATAATGAACTCGACAAGCAGAACAAAAACTAAAGCTATGAAATGAGCGTGTGATGTATGTTTTTCTTTTCTTTAGTGATTGTTGAGCTGCAGATATATATATCGGAGTGCCTCGGTTTAGATCTTGTCAAGTTCTGGTGCCATCGATTCCGATTAACCTACCTCCCGGATCATCTCTTCGTTGGCTTTGCGCAGCTCCTGCTCGAAAGGATCCTCTTTCTCTGCAGCCGGAGCGGCGGCGGGAGTTTCTTTTGGTTTGATTTCTGTTCAAGGGATTGCAATCCGGATTAGTACTGGGTTCGAAAATAGGCTACAATGTGAAATTTTGAACGGTTCAAAGGCCTAGACATAGAAAGAGATTGAGCTCCACCTTATATATAAAAATATAAAGAATGTGAGAAGATCCTAAGGCACTTACGATCTGTGTGTGTTTAGCGATCGGTTTGTCGTGTGTCTTAAAGTAGTGATGACTTAGTGATCGATCGAAAGTATGTCGTATGGAGAGAATGGAGTCGCTGATTTTTGTTTAGTAATTACGTGTCCAGCTGGGATCGTCGGAGTCGGGATCGCTTTCATACTCCTTTGACGGCAGGCGACCATACTTTGCCTCCAGTCGGCTCATCAGATCGGTGTCATCCACGTCTGAGATCTCGTCCTCCTCGTCGGTGATATCCTCGTCGCAGTCGTCCTCTTCGTGTTCGTAGTCTTCAATGTCTCCGTCCTCGTATTCCACATAGATATCGCTGGGACCGGCTTGTGGTTCCGGCTCCTTTTCCTTCTCCTCATCTTTCTCTTTATCCTTCTCCTTCGTCTCTGGTTTGCCTTCCTTTGCTGGCTCCTGGGCGTACTTGTATAGGGCGCTCAGCTGCTCAAAGGTCTCGGGCACATAACTGGCCATGGAGGCCACATTATCGTCACTATCGTGAACAGCATCCTCCTCCTCCTCGATATCGCTGATCTCCACTTCGATCTCCTCTTCGATTTCGATTTCTTCTTCGGAGTATTCTTTGGTGGACAATGGAACAGTGACTTAAATTAAAACCCTAGACTCAGCTCAGACTCTATTATTGCTTTCAAATCAGTTTTTGAAAACTAATTGATTAGAAAGCAACCTCGACAAGCTAAATGTTATTAAATATATAAACAGGTCGACAGTTTTTAAAACCAAGAAAGGAAATGCATTTTTAGATGATTTCTGATCCACTGATCTTAAATCCGGTCTCAGAAAATGATCAATACATCAGGTTTTCAGAATATTTGATCTTAAAAAAAAAACAGAAAATATGAGTTTAGAAAATAGTTTTTCTAAAACATCGTTACGTCATCTTAAATAACTGTTCTAGCCCTTAAAAATCAGTTTTTTAAGTTTGGAAAATTGTTTATTGGTCCCCGAGATCAGATATAGTCTCTTGAAGTTATACCGATATTTTTCATATATTTCTGAGTGAGTCGAAATTGACAATTTATATGGAAAAATAACAATATAATATCTATAGACGATATATCAAAGATCCATTAGGATTTTTTCCAATTTTAAAACACGTATTTGAGATCGAGAGCAGTATTTTATGAAAAATCTATCTAATACCTATCAAAAGTAAACAAATTGTTGGACTTTTAAGATTGAATACCATAAAAACCTGACGAGACCTGAGACCGGATTTGAGTTCAATGCATCAAAAAATATCAGAAAAGTATATTCCGCTTCTTCGTTCTGCAATTTTTTCAAATTTTGTCGGCCTGTATACATATACATATATAGAAAGTCGCCAACCATCGTCCAGCAGGGGCAGCTCCTCCACATCGTCCGGTATCTGATCCTCGGCCGTGGCTATGGTCAATCTGCGTCGCATCACAGCTTCCGGTGCGGGCTCATCATCTGCTGATTCCAACATTATTCAGGTTTTTGTTTTTTTTTTGTTTTTGTTGGGGAATATTATATTATTCGAGCAAGAACAAAGCCATACAATAATTTCCATACATACATACATTGGTGGAATAAGTTAAACAAAGCTGTGATGACTACAATCAGAGATTCAAGAAATAATAATAATAATAAATCATAATCAAAATAAGCTAACTGAAGAAAGTGCAAAAATAATGCTTGTCGGGGTGATGAGTTCTCTCAGGGAGAGCACGCTCGCCCGCAGTTTGTTTTTAGTTTCTGTTAGGAGACCACGAATAGATCACAAGACACTGATATTCTTTTTCTTTGATACGGGTTAGATGGAAAAGCGGCGCTTAGTAGAGTCTCCCCATTATTAAGGTTCATTCGTTAGCATTAACAACACAAGTATCTGGCGTGCTTTGGCGGATATATATAGATATATAGATAGAGATATCAAAGAGCAGAGAGCGGAATACAAAAGAGCGGAGAATCAGGGGAGGCAGAGCAGATCAGATCAGCTATTGGAGACTCACTTGTATTTGGACTTTTCCGTATCAATACAAGGCGTGAAACTAAGGCAAGTGCAACGCCAACGCCAAATTTAACGGCAACTGTAAATGAGTCAGGTTTTAGTATTCAGAAAAACAAAAACAAATGCCTTTTGCACTTTCTTGTACAATTTCGGTTTACAGAGTTCTTTGGTTTTGTGTGTGTGTTTTTTTTTTTCTTTTTGTATATAAGGTGGAGCAGTTCTTAGGGGTCTAGGCCTACGAGATCCGTTAACCGTTTAATTATTTCACCAAACTTTGTACTTACGTGATGCCAACCAAGAGGAGCCCTCTTCTTTGGGCTCCTCTTCATCGTCTTGATCTTGCTCCTGCTCCTGCTCCTCCTGGCTATCTAGCTTCTTTGCAGGCTCCACCTCCTCGGGATCATCATTCTCAAATTGCTGATCGAGGGACTCAAAGTCATCCTCGTCGTCATCATCCTTGTTGTCTTGCTCCTGCAATAGAGCATATGATTAGCCAGGTTCCAAGTGTTAGAACTTGGACTTACATCATCTTCATCGTTGTCATCTGTGGGAGCACTCTGAGCTGCTGATTGGGATCTGGGGGGTTCGACAGACTCCTCCACCTCCTGTTCTTCCTCGTCCTCTTCATCCTATCAAAGATATTTAACAAAATCACTATTAAAATTCCCATTTGCTTACATATTTGATGACCGTACCTCATCAACATTTGAAGGAGGTTCTTCCAAGTCCTCATCTTCCTGCTGAAAACATAAAAACAAACGTAGAAACAGAAGCAGATAAGTGAAACCATAAACCCTACCTCATCAGCTGCCGACTGAGGGGCCTCTGTGGAGTCTACGACATTGTCATCAGCTTCCTCTTCTTCATCCTCATCCTCGTCAGCTTCGTATTCGGCAGTGGCTTCCGTGGTTGCTTCGACAGTGGCCTCGACAGTGCGTTCTTCGATGTCTTCCTCCTCTTCGTCCTCACCATCTTCGGCAGTTATATTTTCGCCGGCATTGTTCTCTTCTTCATCCTCCTCTTTTGCCGATAAAATGAACAACATTAAGTATTTCCTCGATATAAACTAAATTTCAGGACACGTACCGTCTTTTTCTTGAACATCTTCGTCGGCTTCCGGCTCCTCATCCTCATCATCGGCGTGATCCCCCTCCTCTTCTTCTAATTCTTCGGAGAGAGGCTCCTCTAAAAAAAAAAAATAAAATAAAATAATAATTATAGTTATTAATTATAGCAAGACGAAAATAGATAACTCACCTTCCTCTTCATGATCATCGTGGTCGTCATGATCGTCATGGTCGTCGTGATCGTCATGATCATCCAGTGCCTCTCCCGAAGGTTCATGCGGATCGTGCCCCTCATGCTCCACGCGGTGCTCATCCACCCAGCCATCAAAGTAGTTCGAGAAACGTGACTCGGACAAAGGAGTGTCCACTGATAAGGCAGACATACTTTGTAAATTAGTTCCTTTTAAAGGAGCCTAACGACTCACAATCTTCCAGGCCGCGGTTCTCCATGATGATCAGACCCACCAGTCCCAGGAGGACGGCCATCAGGGCAAAGAATATGATCTTGGCACACCAGTGACCGCCGGTTCCGTGCTCGTGCTGCACATGCAGGTGCACATCTTCGTTTCCCATCTTTGTAATATGAACGCCGTGCGAAGATTCGTCGTCATCTGAGATCGTTGCCCGTTTGGGATTGATGATAATGAATAATAAAAACACATGTGATTACAAATCTGTTTAATTGAATGCACCTTCAAATGGCGTGGGGATACATGTATGTACAATGTATATCTACATAAATTTAGCAACTGCGCGAGACTTTAAATTAGTTCAGCAGAGCGTTATCGGGGGCATTCGGAGAGTGTGGGAGTGGGTATGGAAACATTAAAATTCGGTCGGGGATTACACGTTTGTGTATTTTCTACCTTGAAAGCTGGACTGGCGCAGAACAGTCACATCGCCATCGGACTTCCGATCATCTAGACAAAAAGTTAGTTACAATAAGACGAACACAAATATATCTACGGGAAGCCATGTTACTATGGCTAACAATATCTCAGGATCTTTATGAATTAGAGATTACATTTGGTATATAACCCATAAAAACGCATCAAGAGACAAGAGAGATATCCCGGGAACTAAAACTAGATATATGAAGTATGAAAAATATAGCATGATTTGGCTTTGGTATACTAAATCTTGAAAAAAATTATAGTAAATTTATAGTTATCTAACATCTAGATCTTTACCAGATTTCAACAAGATAAAAAGATATGTTTTATATTTTACCGGCATTACAAAACTGATAAGAGAGCGAGAGAATTTGTTTATGCCTAAATATGCGCAATAATAAACAAAGAAACAGACCAAAGAGGCGAGTCATGCTCTTGGGCAGATGGCCAAGTGAAAATAAATGGTTTTACATATAATCATGGCTACTTTTCGGTGGGTGTAATGGCCCCAGACGCTGCACGGAAGCATCTTTCAGACTCGGATCCGTTGCATTGGAATTAAATTGCCGTCGAGGTGAGATGTGTTTTCCATCTCCCCCGCCCCGCCAGATCCAGATTCCCAGCACAGAGATAAGCGGAGAGAGATAAGAGGATATATTCCCAGGGAGAGCACACAGTTGTTTGCCTCAATTTGACTTATTTAAACGCAAACTAAAACATTATGCACAGCGGCATCGATTCAATGCCCTTCTGCAGGCCCCGGATCAAAATATGTACGATTCTTGGACCCCCGCACACGTCATGCATATATTTTCCTGCTCTGGCGATCATCGGCGGCACACGCATAGCGACAGAAAACAGGCGAGAGATGTATAATTTTATATAATAGGGCAAGTTATTTTTAAAGGCACTCGACAATATTATTATGCTAATAAAAGAAATGCCCGTGGCGGTGGCCGAAAAAACGGCTTTTGCCACCGACCATCAGCAACGGAACACGGCGAAGTAACGGTCAATCGGCGAGAGGAAGATGGACGAAGGACTTACCGCGTTTTCTGCGCTTATCCTTTCGCTTTCGCGGCTGCACATCGCCCGACATTTTGCTCGGCACTAAATGTATGCCAATTCGTTGAAGGTGGTGTTTGTTTCTTTTATTTTATTTTCGTTTCGAACGCACCGGAAAACTGGCGATCTTGATCAGCTAACGGCACGTTGCTAAATGCGAGTCCGTCGGAAAATTATTTATAAAGTGCGCGGTGGCAGCTATCGCAATGCAACCCTGCACGGCTGCTGTCAACTAGAGATGGATTAGTTGAAAGTGTCTTTCGTGAGGCAGTCGCGCAGCAATATGCGATTATTTCGTATTTTTGTATGAAAAAATTATGTGTCTGATTATTTTATTAACTGATATTCCTATACATCTACAATACATACAAGTGTTTTCCATGAATTAAGTCCAATTGTTGGTTGGTATAGGTTAATTACAACACATGAGATTTGGTCTTAAACATAAAAACTAATTGTTTAGCTGTTTGAATAGTTTTTCTAATATATAAAAACGCTACTTAATTTAGAATAAGAATGAACAAAACATTTCCGTTCAGCAACAATCAAAGTCGTGCCTGATTTTGCACGCATGTCGTGCTCTTGCGCGATAAGTGCCTCACGCGCCCATCTCTAGCCAGAACCAACCCCGAGCCCGCAGAAAAAAAAACAAGAAAATAATACACAATTGGCGACGGTGCAGCAGGTTCGCAGAGTGTTCTGATCCCTGGCTAATCCTCCGGGAGTTATGGCCGGCGACATGTCCATCGGCTGTGCGGCACTAAAGCGTTCCAGCAAGCTGAGGTCCTGCACCAGTGCCGCCGACACGGATTCGATGCATTTGCCCAGCGACCACAAGGAGAACGGCAACCTGGTGAAAACGCCTCCAGTTCCGCCCCAGAATATGCGGGGCGGCCTGCGAGTCTACAAGATTGTCATCCTGGGCGACGGAGGCGTGGGCAAGTCAGGTGAGTGCTCCGGAACGCCAAATGTCGAGTCCACGGGAAAAGTGCGTAAGGTCGCGCAGGTCGGCGACTGTGGAAGTTATCACTGCGCACTTTGATTGTGGCTGCGAAAAATCAATAAAATATCTCAATTTCTTTTACGCTTTGTTTTGGACCGCCACCCACCCATCGCCCAACTTTGCCTCTGAAAACGACGACCTTCGCTCGGCAAACCCGAACAGCTGTGACCCTGCAGTTCGTGAGCCACAGTTTCCTGGACTACCACGACCCGACAATTGGTGAGTGAGGACTTGCCGCCGCCTGGGAAAGCGCCCCCCTCTAATTGTGTGTGCCGCCGCCGGCTTTCCCTTTCACTCTCCCCACAGAGGACTCCTACCAGCAACAGGCGGTCATCGACAACGAGGCCGCATTGCTCGATATCCTTGATACCGCCGGCCAGGTGGAGTTCACGGCCATGCGGGACCAATACATGCGCTGTGGTGAAGGTTTCATTATCTGCTACTCGGTCACTGACCGCCACAGCTTCCAGGAGGCATCCGAGTACCGGAAGCTTATCACACGGGTGCGTCTCTCGGAGGACATTCCACTGGTACTGATCGCCAACAAGGTGGACCTGGAGTCGCAGCGCCGCGTGACCACCGAGGAGGGCAAGAATTTGGCCAACCAATTCGGTTGCCCCTTCTTCGAGACGTCGGCCGCACTGCGTCACTATATCGACGAAGCGTTCTACACGCTGGTCCGCGAGATTCGGCGCAAGGAGATGCAGAAGGCGCTGGGCACGGATTCCAGCTCGGAGAAGATTCATACGCGCCATCGCAGCCGCTGGTGGCGCATCCGCTCCATCTTTGCACTGGTGTTCCGTCGCCGGCGAAACCTCAACTAGGCCAAGGTGTCCAGATTTCTTATTGAATGAGTGCAATATTATTAATATTATTATTTTTTTTTTGTTCGCTGTATCTAAAGATACACGACCTACAAGAATTTACCGAACCGATCGAGGAGCACAACTGTAATTGTTATGGCCACCGGTGGCGGCGGTCAGTCAGTGGTTTATTTATTATTTGTTACAACTATTTAACGTACTTGTTGTTGGACAGGATAGATAGTAGTGGCGAGGCGGCAGAGCAGCGATAGAGTATATCAATATGTTTAAGCACCGATCCAAAAGATACAATGCACGTACATATGTTTATGTAGTAAATATTACTAACGTTGATTCCTAAGCGAGAGCGAACGGCAGAAGGACTGGCAATTGGCGGCAGCTCAAGAGAAATTTATTTAAAACTCAGCATCGCATGAAGTAACAGAAGAAAGTGTACACCAACTAAGTCAGGGTGTTTACAAGTTTTAATTCACATTTTTACGACCTTTATCGATCATCATCGGAAGACACACCCACAAACGCCAATTGCCACGGGTGTAGGTAAAGCGATAAGTTCGCATGGAGGGATGATTTTTAAACTTATGTATGTACGTATTTACCCTGAAGACACACACGCGACGCACATGACATACGATGAGACACAAGCAACACATTTAACTAATCGAATAAATGTTGAATTTAATGTATACTAATATTATAAATCGATCGATCGACCTAAGTATGTATGTATAACATTGCAGATGAACGAAAGTAAGGCGCGGTGAAGTTTGTTCAGATCCCAAATTGATAATTTGTAAGCCAACGACAGCCGATGCATTTGTTGTTTAAGTTTGAGAAATGTTTATTGTTTATATTGTTAAGGACACGTGTTACGCCTAAGTTTATTTATTATTAGTTTAACCAATCTGTTAATTACTTTTTACATACAAACAAGCAAAGCAAAGCAGAGCCCAAACACACATCACGTTCTCTAAGCATCCACCATGAGTTCCTCTCATCAATGTTAACTGCATCACCACGAAACGAAGTACTAAACACGGGTTTAGTTACCTTGTTTGTTACACAATCCCTAAAACAGTTGTTGGACCTGCGAGACGGCGACTACCCATATTTACTAGTAACTCATTGTTATTGCAAATCCTTTCATGCAACAGTTCAAACCAACCGATCGACTAACGAAATCAACTAAACGAGAAACAAGTAATCAAATGCGGGTAGAAGTTAATACGAAAGGAAAGCTAACGCTATTATAATATTTACGGTTTAAGCGAAAAGTCTTGGGAACCATATGTACATGTTCAAGGCATTCTGTCGCGTCCATGTCGTTTTGAAAACGACAGACTTGCTCGGTAGCAATGCCAATAATAATAAAAATAATAATGGATTGTAATACCTAATCGAAAATCGAAGGAAAAAAAACCAAATCAACATTTTGATTCATAATGTTATGTACATTTTAAATGTAAAAAAAAAAACGAAATGAAATACTAAAGCACAAAATAAACAAAAACAATCCCCTCAATAAAGATTTTTTTGGAACCCCCGTTAAGGAGTGCTTTATTTTTGCATGGGATACTTAATGATTCACCTGGTATAATTGGGTTTTCCCGTTCCATATTCATCCTTATCTTGCGAGCTAAGAATGGTTTTTGAATGCGTCTCCGGTTCGTCTCAGATCTATCTGCTTTTTGATGTTAAATCCTCCTTATCATTAAAACACATTTCCCGAACCAAATAAAACATTCTAGTTAAACCAAGAGTAGATCAAATGTACTGTTTATTCATAAGTATAATATAGTTTGGTTGTATCTGATGCATCTTCCGAGTTTTTCAACTTCTGTGTGAGAATTACACGATTGACGACGGTACAAAATACAAAAAAGAGACATACACACATTCATATGTACTGTATAGTATAATTATATGTATATTCGTATTTTATAAAATCATAAAATACTCATCATATAGTTTGGTTGTTTGTTTGTTTTGTAGTATCTTTTTTTATGTTTTCCACTCGTTTTAATGCAAAGTACAAATATTAAAAACTCGCTTAATGCGCTCGAAATAGTTTCACTTCATCAAAATTGTTCTCCCTTCTATAGCATCTCTCCCACGCGAAAACTGAATGCATCTCATTTGTGGCTTACGTTTAGTTTAAATAAACATTTATCGTTTTGTTTTTGTTTTGTGTTTAGTTCGGTTCTTGTAATGTAGTTTCTTTTACTTGCATCGACTATTGGCGGCCTGGTCTCTGATAGATTTAAAGGGAATATTACTTTCGTCCTCAACTTGATCCTAATTCCTCGCTCCTTAACGTCGCCTTAGCTCGCTGGGACCCATTGGGGTCCAACGGCTGATTCTGATTCCACCGATTCACTTCACCTGCCTTACCCTCACACGCGCACACAGTCTAATCCTGCCACAGCTGCTGGCCGGCTACACTTGACAACAAAGAAGGACAATCACGAAACTTACATCGATTAGGAGGCGTAGGAGGGTTGGACAGAAACGGACACAACTTGAATATGTTTACATATATCGATATATATTTGCTTGCAGTGGCTGACTGATCGATCTGCTCTCTGCCCTAGGGTTACAAATAATAATGCCATAGTTATTACTGTTGTTTACTTCGGTTTATAACTACACTAGACTGTATATAAAATCAAATCCGCATTTGACATTCTCCTGGGGTCTCATTCTACCGCGCTGCTCCCTCCACCACCGACCGATCTTGTGTGGCTTTTGTTCTGTTTCTGCTACCGCGTCTGCTTCTGATGTTTCTCTAGCGCTCGCTTTTTTGTTGTTTGTTGGGTGGTGCAGCTTCATGTATCCGATGTTGTTGAGTGGTTCTTCAGCTCGTTATTGTTGTAAAAGGTGTGTTCGTGTGTGTGAGTGTGTGTATGTTGTTGTTTTGCTGTGTGTGTGGTAAAGATTTTCATGTTGTTGATTTGCTCTTTTAGAGCAAAAGGCATCTGGTCTTCTTCCTCTTTTTGACTTGCAGCGCGGCCCTAGTTGCCGTCTCGAAAACATCTCGCACACCCTCCTTGGACTTGGCCGAGCACTCCAAATAGGCAAAGGCATTAATCTTCTCGGCCATGGCGCGACCCTCCTGCGGCTTCACCGGCTCCTGTTTCATCTTTGCGAGATCCTGTGGGGAAAAAACAGAATAGCACTTAGGTGACAGTGTTCTATTGTGAGCCAACGGTGCGTATACTTACCCGAATTGTGTTGGGATCATTTCGCAAATCTTTCTTATTTCCTACCAAAATGATTGGAACATTTGGACAAAAGTGCTTGACCTGAAAGCAATTAAGAAGTATAAGTTGAGTTCTATGATTTTGGTAATGCAGATGAAAAGTATTTAAAGAAACATCTTTGAGATACATTTGTCAGATAAATAAAATGACACCATTAATAATTTCACGAAACTTTAATTCATTATTTTCTCATAAGCTATCATATATACTATTCGACAGGAAGCTAGTTCCTTTTATTATTTATTTTTTTTTTCAAGTTTCAGATACTAGATTCTACTAGAACAAAAATCTGTTACTATTGCGGATAATTATGCCGTGTCTTGGAATTTTCAAATAGGATCACAAATCAAGTTATATTAGGGAATTTGAGATACTGAGCATGGTGCTTGATATACACTACTGGCCGAAATAATAAGTACATGCGTATGTGGTTTGTTTCAAGTCCTATAAAATTTGTTTGATAAACTTAAGAAAAAAACCCACTTTATTTTTAGTTTCCGTACTTATTCCAGATAATAAAAATAACTGCCTAAAGGATTTTACATTTCAAATTTAGAGACAGGGGTCAATTTTATCCAAAAAGCATGAAAATGGGCTGGCCGAAATAATAAGTACACCCATTCTTCTAAGTCTAGAACTCGGAAAGTATTAGATATTTTGCACTTCTTTTTTCTTATAAGTAAACTTAGATTAGTATCCAATAAAACCACACTCGTTTTAGGTAACTTTCGCTATTATTTTTGGCATTCTAGCAGGAAGTCTGTGGCAAGTCAGTACTAGAAGCTGAGACCAGGTTTCTTCAGCAAATCGTCACAAATCTTCAACACTTTAAAATGTTTTGGTTACAATACGACGTTTTAAGTTTCCCCATACATTTTTGATTAGGTATGAGTTCGGAAACTGACTTTTCCAACCCATGACGGTTACTTTTTTGTCCCTAAACCAGGCCATGATGACTTTTAAGGTTTACTTTGGATCGTTATCTCGTTGAAAAATCTATCGGAAGGGCATGTTTCCCTAAGCATATGGTTAGAAGATGCCAGTTAAAAAAGTTTTATTTTCGAATTCGGTCGTAATACCATTTATGAGATGTATTTGCACAACGCCATGCCAGGAAAAACAGCCCCTGACCTTTATGCATCTGTGTCCGGGCTCAACTTTTTTTTTCGCGTTTCAAAGCTGAATTTTTTGACTTTGGTTTGACGTACAAACCGTCTAGAATCGTTTAAAAAAAAAAATATTTTTGTTTCATTGCCCCAAAGTATTTTGTTTCCACCTCCGGTTCAGACCATACCAAAAAAATGTTGCAAAGCTTTTGCTTCATCTGAAAAAATTTTCCTTGAAGTAATAGAACCTTTTGGGGTATACGTCCTTGTAATCCTGTCTCATGCAGTCTACGACAAACTGTTCGAGCTCAAATTTAAATGTCAATTTCGCCAGAAATGGCCTTGGATGACCAAGCAGGTCCTTTTTGGCAAGAGAGAGGTAACTGTTATGAGATGGTCAAGTCAGTCTCCTGTCATAAACCTAAACTAAACATTGTGGGGAAACTTAAAACGTCGAATTGTAACCAAAACATTTTAAAGTGTTGAAGATTAGTGAAAATTTGCTGAAGAAACCTGGTCTCAGCTTCTAGTACTGACTTGCCACAGACTTCCTGCTAGAATGCCAAAAATAATAGCGAAAGTTACCTAAAACGAGTGTGGTTTTATTGGATACTAATCTAAGTTTACTTATAAGAAAAAAGAAGTGCAAAATATCTAATACTTTCCGAGTTCTAGACTTAGAAGAATGGGTGTACTTATTATTTCGGCCAGCCCATTTTCATGCTTTTTGGATAAAATTGACCCCTGTCTCTAAATTTGAAATGTAAAATCCTTTAGGCAGTTATTTTTATTATCTGGAATAAGTACGGAAACTAAAAATAAAGTGGGTTTTTTTCTTAAGTTTATCAAACAAATTTTATAGGACTTGAAACAAACCACATACGCATGTACTTATTATTTCGGCCAGTAGTGTACATATGTATAGACATATTACCCTTAAAGTAAAAAATGTTTGCTTTAGAAGTTGATTTATGAAACCCGATTAAACGTTTCCTTCCTGTTTGCTGTTCCACGTAATAATACTCACCTCTGGGGTCCATTTCTCAGGAATATTTTCTAGCGAATCGGGTGAATCCACTGAGAAACACATCAGTATGACGTCAGTGTCGGGATAACTCAGCGGTCGTAGTCTGTCGTAGTCTTCTTGCCCGGCCGTATCCCACAGGGCCAGCTCCACCTAGGATTGGAATTTGGAGATAGTGATTAGGATTTTAGATTTAGATAAGGATTGCTTGCACACCTAGTGCGTACTGTCATCATATTGCACTTGGTAATTGATTGTCAGGGGGGAGGAGCTGGAGACGAGACAACAACTTTGAGTTCAAGATAGCAAGAGCTTGCTGGAGAGCTGGAGAATGGGAGAGTAAGCAAGGAACTTGGCGGAAATGCCAAGCGAATTAATCACATCGAAGCGAGCCGAAGCCAAGTAGAATGACGTGAACGAGAGTCAGGCAGCCAGCATATGTATGTAAACGCTATCCAAACAGAAACACAAGCAGGCAAAGGCACAGAGGCACCGAAACCCCGCCATATTGCGCAGCAAAGGCAAACAGTGTTTATTTCGAAAAATCGCCTGAAAAATATTGAGAATCGGAATCGAACATATAGTCAAATCATGACTTAATGCCCTCGGAAATCGCGCACACCAAACGCTACTCATTACATTTAGTAGACCGGGAGAGAGGGTAAGAGAGTAGTGGGCGAACGGGAGAGAGTACAGGTAGAGAGAGCGATCGAGCGAGCGGGGGGCGGCGCAACGCACAAAACTGTATGTGCGCAACGGACTTGTATAAGACAAATACAAAATAAAAAGAAAAGAAAACGAGCGGAAGGAAGGGAGCCCTGCTAACATGGTATTGGTGCTGCCAACTCTCTGTTTGCCATCCATGTGTGTGTGTGTGTTCCAGAGTGTCTGTGGTGCGGTAGTGTGACTGGGGGAAATGTGGCCAAGTGTGACTTAATCACTGCTAACAAGAGTTGTGCTGGGGGATTCTTCCAAAAACTATCCGTAATTTGCACTCTTCTAAGATCGTGGAAAAGCATTTTCCCTGCTTGCCTGCTCCTCCTGTTATACTGAGTGTCTGTCTGTGTGTTTATAGAATCGTTCGATATTGACTCACAGCACAGTTTTTTATTATTATTATTTTTTTTTTTTTCATTTTACAAGGAGGGGTAGTAGGTGTGGGTGTGGGGGTGAAGTTGTGGGTGGCACAAACAAGAGAACAATAAAAACACACACACACAGGCACAGAGAAAGAGACAACAGACAGGCAAAGAAGAGAAGTGTAAGGAGGATACGCGCACTTGAATTCGTCTGAATTGAATGCACAAATTATAAAACGAGATCATCTGATTATCTCTTCCTCCCGGGCGGGGTTATCAGGGGGGCTAGCTGGGGTTGGGGGTTGTCTCGAAAGGGAGGGGATTTCAAAAACTTACCTGTTTGCCGTCCACCTCGATGTCGGCCACATAGTTCTCAAACACGGTGGGCACATAGACCTCGGGGAACTGATCTTTGCTGAAGACAATCAGAAGGCAAGTTTTACCGCAGGCACCGTCGCCGACAATTACCAATTTCTTGCGAATCGTCGTCATTGGAAGTTCTGCAAAGCAAAGGGAAAGGCACATTGGTGGGGGATGCAAATAATGCAACGAACTGCTGGTGCTAATGTTGCCGCTGCTGCACAGAGTCCGCTCGCTTATTCTGTTTAATTTATTCGCGAAAACTGCGAGCTGTTCGAAATTATCGAAATGAAAAAGCCACACACAGGCAAGGCACACGCAAACACCAACAACGACCGACAAACACACACACACGGGCGCTCTTTCTCTCTCTGGGTAGCCCTCTCCCGCTCGCACACACACTTAGTCATAGTCGCGGCTGGACGGGACGACGGCGATCTAATAGTCGAAAAGTGTGGGGTTCTTTCTTTTCTTTCTAGCCCATTGTTCATTGTCCGTTTTTGCCGCATTTATCTGCTGTTTTTCCCCGTTTTACGCTTTGCGCTTTCCGTTTTTCGCGTCCACCTTTAGCATTTTCCTGGGGCCAGCTCCAGTCGCGTCATAGGGCCGAAAAAATCAACTCCTCTCCTCGTCCCGCTCGCTTTATTCCATTCCAAAAACATCTCATCATCCACTCGCGCTCCGCTGTCCGTGTCCGCCGACGTCGCTGTGTGCGTGTGGCTGGGCGTGCGTGTGTGCGTGTCTGTGTGGAATTTTTTCACTGCTTTTCAGCCACTTACAATTTATGGTGATTTCACAACACTCAGCACGAATTCGACACTTAATTTGCTTACAAAATGGCACAAATTTGTTGATTCTTATGCGTCTACCGTTAGCTATATCGTATAAAAGTTAATGCAATTACAAAAATTCGAATTGAACTCGACGATTTTTTCCCATGCAAAATGACGATGAACAATGTTCATCCGTTTCGTTTCTCGGTAGCGCGATGAACCTTCGATGACCAACCAACGCCTTCAAGCGCAGGGCTGCATTTCAGCGGCTATCGGTGGCAACTCTGCGGAGGTGTTACCTTTGGCGGTGGCTGGTCACACTTGGGCGCTGTTTCTATTTCCAACCGCGGTTGAGGTCCTAAACTCAAATATTAACGTTGCCATATTGAAAATATTAATATAATATATAAACAAAATAATTTTAAACGTTTTTTAAATCAACAACAGAGTATTTAATTTTTAAAAATGTAATCGTTCTCGTTGTACTATTCCGATAGTCTTAGTTCAATAGTAATCGGCTTATCGGTATTGTGTCTGCTTCTTCTTCCAACTGCGGTCGCATGGCCGGGCAATTGTTGCTTTAATTCTTGACGTTTTCCCGAAATATGACAATAAATAAACTAAATTCGCACATACTGAAAGAAATGCAGCTTAGTTTCCGGCTTACTGAAGAGCGCGAGTTGGCCTCCGGTCGCAAGAGGCCCGGAAAACGAGTTCCTCTACCTGTGGCGGCTCCAACAGTTCCCAGTGCTCCCGCAGGGATTTCGAAAACTAAACAGCAGAAAATGGATGTGGAAAACCCAAACCTGGAACCATTCCAGGAACCAAAGAAAGCAAAGCCGAAATCTAATAAGAAAGCTGCTCAAAAGAGACCTGCCCATTTCAAAGATACCAAGTCTGAGACTTCTCCGTCCATAAAGAAGCCGAAGAAGGATGTAGCTGCTCCTAGGGATAATTTTAAAACGAAATTTGATAACACAAAATCTGAAAAAAGCTTAGTTAAGAATAAAAAATTCCAAGAGAATGTTCAAAAGAAGGCAGGCAACTTAAAAGTTAAAAAACAACCAGTAAACTCGAGGAAACCCAAGGATTCCGGGTTGAAAATAAATAAAAAGGCTTCTAAGAAACAAGATAAAAAAGTTCCTAAGAAGAGTGGTAAATATTCCAAGTTATACGATAAAGTAAAGTTTATTAATATATATTGTTTTCTTTCAGAAAAGACACATGGAGTTGAACATAACAAGTTGAATGATTCCAAAGTTACCAAAGTAAAAATTGTGACAGAAAAACTTAAAAAAGTCAATGGTACCAAAGCCCAGACTCTGATGGTTCCCAAAATAAATGGTATTGTATTTAGATATCTTATAATCCGAATGTAATTTAACCAATATTTATATAAAAAGGATTTGTAGAGGAAACATCTAGTGAAGACTCCTTTGAGGATTTCGAGGATAATTCCGATTTAGAAGATGAAAATGATGACTATTTTGAGGGGAATTCAGAGGACGTCTGGACTGAAGAAGAAAGCAGTAAGAACGATTTTGGGCCATTAATAATTAAAAACTACTTGTCATTTAACAGGTTCCGAGGAGTTCGATGGCTTTGAAGACGAAGGCGAGGACTTCTTCAGGGTGCCTAGGATAGTTAAGGCGTCCAAAAAGGATAAAAGCAAGCGACTTACGTTGCCAAATCCCTTTGAAGAACCTGACGACAGCAGGGTCCACCTTTTTCAAGGCGATTCCCAAGGGTCTGTCCGCAAAATTATGGTCTTCGAGTCGAATGTCCTAGCCGAAGTGGACAATGTCGAAACGGATGATGATTACGTCCCTCGAAACAGTGAAGACTTTGAATCAGAAGATTTTGACAGTGATGAGACTGATAGCGAGGATTTTGACAGTGAAGACAGCGAAGACTTTGGTAGTGGAGACAGCGAAGACTTTGAATACTTTGAGAGTGAAGACAACGAAGACTTTGACGATGAAGATAGTGATGATTCAGAAAGTGAAGTCACAGACAGCGAGGATTGTGGCATCGATATCTTTGATAGCGACGACCTTGACTCCACCTATGAACCACCTAATATTGAAGGTTTCTTTGATGATACGCCGCCGCATTTGCAGAAAGAACCTCTGATTATTGAAGAAATCTTTGATGAGCCACCTGTGGCAGAAAAACAAAATGAACTGGTTAGATATAACCCCAAAGAGAAGGCTATTGTGACAGAAAAGATTGTAAAGGAGACCATTATAGCAAAAGAAGCAAAAGACGAGCCCGAAGTCATGATAGAAGCTGAAGTAAAAGTAAAGGAATTGCATAAAGACACTCCTGTTACAGAACCGAATCAAGTTCCTCAGTCAAATGACACACCCTTCTATAGAAATCCGCAAGCCATTGCCACCGAGCTCAGCGTCTTCGAAAACAGCCTGAAGAGCAACTACGTCCTGGCTGTAATTAAGGAGAACATTGAACTCTATGGAACATTGGTGCTGACCCTGCTGAGTGGCCAAATCACGGTGAATGGCCACAGAGCCCGCAGGCAAGAACCACTAACCATTTATTCACTAAAAGGTCTTCCTTGGGTGTCCGTTTCGCCGACCAAAATAAAAAAACCAGCTAAGGATGAAGTGAATTGGAAGGAATTGAATGAGAACTTTACTCAAGCACAGCTGGACAGGATTCAGGGTAGCTTCCAGAGCCCGACAGACGCCATTGTGCTGCTGCAGCGCAATGCCGGCGCCCAGCGTCTCCTAGAAACCTTTGGTAAACATATGGCCCAAAATTTGTTTCCTCTGCTAAACACCTCCAATAGGCCGTACCACCAGAGCGAATCTCTGCTGCAGTGCCTTATCCAAAACTCCGATCTGAGTCATACGCTGCTAGTTCCGACGGTTTGGAACAAGTTAAAGATACATCCCGGCAGTAGAATAATCATAGCAGGTGGGAAAGGCGTTGGAAAGTCAAGTTTGCTACGTTACCTCATCAACCGGAATTTGAGTCAGCTTCCGTCTTTCTTGCTCATCGATTTGGACATCGGGCAGCCCGAAATCTTTGTTCCCCAGACTGTTTCGTGTACTCTCATCGATGGACCACTTTTGGGACCGGGATTCCTGCTTAACAAACAACCGGAATGCGCCTACGTCGTTGGCCACACCAACATAGTCATGTGCGCGGAACAGTATGCCAGAGCTGTCATCCAATTGATCCAGCATGTCCAGAAGGATTCCAAGTACGAAAATATCCCCTGGCTGATAAACACAATGGGCTACAACAAGGGCTTTGGAACTGAACTGATGGCTCTGCTGGTGGACCGTATCCGACCCACGGACTTGATACAGATTGCCAGTCCAATAGCGATCAACAACTTTGATTCACCGCTTGAGTGGAGCAGCCTCTCGCAGTGCAAACCGATTATTTATATGGCCGATGAGTTCCGGGTGAAGGAAATTCCAAAATACACGCTCCACAGACTGATGAGTGCTGTGCCGCCCAAGGAGCGGGGAACATGGAGCCTGAGTGCCAAGGATATGCGGTATTCTAATCTTTTGGCCCGTCTTAGTTCGTGTCTCACGGGAAATGCCAAATCCTTGGCAGATTGTCAGACGCTCGGCGTGCCTTTAGAAGCCTTAGAGATTCAGCATCCCACTAGCGAAGATTACACGCGTGAAGAACTGATCCAGGGCATGGAGGCCAATGTGGTGTATCTGTGTCACCAAGAAGCTGGGGGCTTGCCGCAATGTTTGGGAATAGGTGAGGTTTAGTGAAGATCTTGAATGAAAGGCATTAATTCCGCTTGTATTTACTTTCAGGAGTTGTCCGCGCCATTGACTACGAACGCCAGCGACTGTTCCTCGTACCTGCCATGCCCCTGCAGTTTATGCCTCTTGTGAACAGTCTTATACTCGGCGGAGAACTAACCCTGCCACAGGGATACTTTCGGGATCAGGGTCAAGGAGTTTCCAGCAGTGTACCTTTTGTATTCATCCTGGACGATTCCAAGTCCTCGAAGAGCATACAGCAGATCTACCATCGACCGCCGGCCTTCCTAGGAGTGCCAGCGAATCAGAGGAACGGAAACTGAACCGAACACCGGCTACATTGTTTTGTAAATAAAAAGGTTTATTATTAAATCAAAAGAGGCTAATGGGACAGGTCATGGCGGCCCTTCAGTATCCTGCGCATCAGCACACGCCGTCCCTCGGGTGTGGACATTCTTGTATCCCAGCCGTGGACATTGATTCTCTTCACCTCCTTGGGTTTTGGGAAATGGCAGCGAACTTTCGGCTTTAGCAGCGCACGGTTGAAGGCGTGTTTTTCCCGCATAAGCAGTGTTTGAGCGGTGTTGGCCACCGCTAAGCAGGTCCTGGAAGGATAATTTTGAAAGTTATTCATACATAAAATCCTTGTTTATCCTCGTTTTATTTACCTTTGAATCAATCCTTGCAGCATGTTAAGTAATTTCCAACTAGTGTGACCAAATATTTCACTTAAAATACCACAAAGCTGCAACATATGAGTTCGAAAATTCGAACTAGTGATGATATTTACAAGGCCTGGGTCGAAATTTAAAGTTTATAAAATTATATTTACAATTTGTGAGATTCTGAAAGTTTTTTATGTTTTTTTGTATAACCTTGAGCCATAGAAAATTCAAGCTTAAGACTAACATTTAAGAACTCGTTTCAAGTATTTATAAAAGCTTATTATTAATGATGTGCTAAAACAAGGGTTTCTTATGGATATTTATAGAAGTACTACGGAAATCGAAATATTTAAAGAGATTGTTAACAAAAATACAATCACTCTCGAAACGATTTCACGCATCTCTAGCACTGCAGCGCAAACAGCTGTGGCGGCCGCACATCGGTATATTTCCCGCAGCGGTATATTTCGTGGCCTCAGTCGCGGTCACACTACTCCTCTGCCAACAACAACTCGCTGCGGTTTTTCGGCCGAGTTTGTTTTCTGCTCCCAATTCCGCTGCAAAGGAAAAAGTGAAAAGCTAGCGAAAAATATGCAGCATGTGAGGCATCGCCAGTTGCATTTATAGTCCAAGCATTGCATCGAAAAAAAGTCGCGGAAAGCTCGTGCGAATTGCAGGTGAATTGTGTGACGGAAAAAAGTGCTGCAAGTGAAGAGAAACATTGCTGCTGCAGCAGTTGTGCGTGAGAGTGTGAGTGAGTGAGCAAGTGAGTGTCGCATCTCTGTCGCTCTCCCTGGACGCGATTTCCGTGGCCCAAAGAGATTTCGCCCAAAGGAGATTCCCGAATCCGGAGCAACCGAAATAGCGCAACGAGGTGAGTGCAAACTGCAACTGCAACTGGCTACGGTCGCAGAAAAAGCAACACCAATTAGCCCTGTCTGCCGCGGGACGAAAAAAAAAACAAAAATGAGAGAACGGCAACAAATATACAACAAGAAAATCGATTTTCCTGAACTTACAATTTTCTCCGCCTCACTGGGCTCCACAAATGGGGGAGCCGGCTGCGGCACCATAAAGTATACATAAATTGAATTTCGAAACACGGAAGCGAACGAAGGATGAGCAGGGAAAGGGGGCCGTAGAATGGGAGGCTGCACACTGCCGTTGTTGTTGTTGTTCTTGTTCGGTTTGCTGGTGCTGGATGCCGACAATGATGTTGATGGAAGTACGTGCATATGTGTGTGGCAACAGAGCAAGGGAGACGAAAAAATCGAGGCTGGAAAATCTGACCAGCAGGACTCCAGTTGTCATGGCCACCGCACTTAACAAATGATTTTAGCGGACACTTTTTCCGGATGCGTCTGTTGGGCAGCTGCCAGTTTACGCTTGCTCCTTCCCTTCTCTCCACCTTTCTCCTCTATCTCCCTCTGCAGGCGGCTGACTTCATCTGTCTGCCCCTTTCTATCTTTCTCTTTCCCCCGTGTGATTGAATGGATGTGTGTGTGTTTGTACTTTGATGACGGCACTCAGTTTCCGCCCGCACCGTGATTTTCGGTCATATACGGTACCAATACACCAGCACAGTGGAACCTGGAATGGGTAGGACGAGTTCCAGTTAAGACTCAATAAGAGCCTTTTGGTGACTGGAAAAGATAGAGGACAATTTGATTTTTATAATAAACCAATATATTTTAAAACTTTTTTGTTAATTTACAAATAAAGTATCTCTCCGATCGATGATTGTCCTCTGCGTCCACACCTAGCGAGGCTTTACTGTGGTAAATCCCCGGCATTACCACTCAGTTTTTGGCACTCTTTTGCGGATGCTGCGTACGCAAAAAGGGGACGACGGCTGTTTTAAGAGCTCTAGTGTTTCCTTTTTCGCTTCCGCCTGCACCCCTAAATTATGTTTCTGTGTGTGTGAGGAGGACGAGAGGTCTAGTGTGCGTGAGTGGCGTTTTCCGCGTGCGTGTGTCTTTCTGTGTGTGAGTTTGGGGCAACAAAATTACTTTTACGAGCGTTTAGCATAGGTTGTCGCTTCCCCCCCTGACCACCAGTTTGTTTTATTTTGATGCGTTTTTAATCAGATTGCGTCAATTTGTTGCTGGCCTAACGATGAGGGCGGTAGGTCGGTCGGTTGGGCCTGGTTGGGGGAAGTGGTTATGTGAAGGAGTGAGCCAACGCTGCCCCGGATTGCGTGTCAAGTGCAGAAGAGACCCTTCTCGCGCCCGCTGTTTCCCTGATTAAAAAAAGAGATGTCTGTTTCTGTTTCGCATCTGGAAGTTGGTGGGTCTTTTGGGTGGGTTAAATGTTAAACACCCTATCTTTTTCTCTTCCGCATCCAGTCCAAAAATAAGTTCTTTTTCGTCCTCTTTTCTCTCTTATAATCTTCCACGATCCATTTCTTTCCAGTTGTCGACAATCCTTCACATGAGTAATTCACCTTCCCCTGGAAGGATTCTAGTTAGACCTACGCTTTTGCAACTTCCATTATAACTCTTCTTTAATCGAATCTTTTTGTAGAGTGTAGAACCTTCGTTGCCTGTTTCTTTTCTCTGTTTTCGGTGGCTGTTCTTTTTGGCCTGTGCTTCTCCATGGCCCGTTAAAGTACAAAAATACTTGGGCCAGGCCAGCCGGAATACAAGTATCTATCTATCTTGGCGGCAGCTGTCCAATTCCAACCCGCCGGCAATGGATCGTTGTTGATGTTGTTGTTGTATCTGCTGTCGTCTTCATCAACGCCTCTGTGTATGCGCCAGTGTGGATAAGTGCGAGTGAGAGGTTTGAACTTTAAGGCATTGCGTTGTGTGTTTGTTTTTAGCATTTGCTTATGTTGTTGTTGTTCTTACTGTAAGCACACACAATTTTACGAAACATCGGCGACAGCAGGCAGAAATACACAACGCAGACACACAGGGCATCGTCATTATGCATGCAAGAGATCTTTGGAGCGCATTTGATCGCAACTCTTGGCAACTCCGCACATGGCTCCCAACAACAACAGCAGCAAATGCAACTCCAACGCCACCGCCGCCATTTGGCCAAAATGGCGGATGGCTGATGCCTGTCCCCCCACCAGTTTTTATACCCAGCCCTTCCTTGCTCCCAAGTCTCCAAACGTCTTCCAGTCCTCATGTCCGCGCGAGTATCAAGTATTATTACCAGACGTCGTTGGCCCCACGCAAAAATATTTTTGCTGTGACTCCACAAACTCGCTGCACTGCAAATAAAGTTAGGTCGAAATCGGGGATACAGTTGAGTTTCTTAAACATGACGATACTATTGTAATACTGTCAAAGTTTTAGACCCTAGAAAGCTGTAAACAACCATGTTTTATTATAATGTGACTATTTTTTTATTCAATTTACATGTTCTTGTATAATTTAATAAGATATAAATAAACTAGAGAATTGTTTCCTGTTACGGAAGGTTTTCTAGCAAACATTTTATGGGGTGACCTTTTATTTTTTCCAGTTTTTTAAGCACCTTTAATAAAGGTTCCATAAAAGGCATCTAGCTTCCGTAAAACACACTCTATAATTTTCGTTTGTACTTATGGTATGTAGATGGTCAAAAGAGGTTAAGAGTTAATTTTTCAAGCCACTATAGCCAAAGTACTTAACATTAAGAACGAAAAAAACATAAACATATTAGTAAAACAATTCCAATAACATCCAAAAACAAATAAGCTTTTAATAAATTATATAGAATATTACCTTTGACTCTTTTTCCGCAGTGTGGTGCAGTATACTGGGTCGCAGATCATTGCCCCGTACCACCGGCTTCTCCACACTCCTTCTCCACTCAGCATGCATTAAATTCTGGGAACTTCTTAAGTTTCGCTGAAGCGATAATTGCCACGTGATTTCTAATCAAATTACATTAGAGCACAATTACTCTGACTTTGTTCGCATTTAGTTGTTATCCAATTTAGGCGTCGTTT
Source organism: Drosophila kikkawai (assembly GCF_030179895.1). Lineage (NCBI taxonomy): Eukaryota > Metazoa > Arthropoda > Insecta > Diptera > Drosophilidae > Drosophila > Drosophila kikkawai. Next base: position 10,486,214 of record NC_091729.1, read on the forward strand.
TGTCATGGTTTGTTTGTCTTAATTGGAAATCGGATTGCAGCCCACTTCAATTATGCATATCACCAAATTGGTCTTCATCATCATCGTCGTCGTCGTTGTCGTCGTCATACCCTAATTACAACCAATTAAACTCTATGAATAACCGATATATATGGGCGCATCTGTGTCAGCGAGTGCAGCCGCCATGGCAACCCCCTTTTACTTTTTTTTTTTATTGTCCCCCAGTGCATCGTGTGTGCTCCACTCACGTAGCTGGGATTTTGGATCGGCTTAACACCTTTTTTGGCGCTTTCCCAGCGCTTACCACGGGCCATTGGGCTCTTGGGCAATGTGCCGGAAATTGGGTTACACCTCAGCTACCTCGATTGCGGGCTACCTTCTTTTTATACTGGCTTATCTGATATGCATATCTCCCGACTGACTTAACCGTAACTGTTATCATATCTTAATTTTTTTGAGGGACAGTAACACTATCTGGGAAAGCCATGCTAATGCTCGCCATGTGTCGCACTTTCCAGCTCATTCTTCAGCTCGTTATTATATACACAAAAGAAACGTCTAAAGAAGACTGGAAATAAAGTCATAAGATCCCACAGACATGACATCACTGGGGCATTTCGAAATTGTAAATATTTGGGGAGCTCTATAATTTCTATTTTGCGAAAGGAAGGCACAACAAGCTTGAAGATTAAGTAATAAATTCACTTAGATAAACATTTCTGTGAAATCTATGTTATACATTTTTAAACCTAAGAAGCAATAATATCTAAAGGCTTTCGTATAATTTCTTCAATAGTGTAACGAACTAGTAAATAAATCAGTTTATAGTATAAAGCCTTTCTTTAACGAGGAGCTTCCAAACACTTTTGTTTGCCTATAAATTCAAAGAATCAACAAACAACTTTTGGGAAACGTTTTTCCAATTCGTTTTCCTTCTCATTTAGTTTTCCCCCCACAGGTTTTGTTTCAACTTTTTTTGCTGAAGTCATTATAAAATTGTTTTTTCTTGCTGTAGCGCTGGATTTTATTTTTTGTATTTTTGAAAGCCAGAATGCGACACGCCTTTCGTGACCAGCCCAAATATCCCATTGCAGGCAGCCCGGCCCCAAAAAACTCAGAGCTGATGCGTGGCGTTGATTGAGGAGAGCCGAGAGTCTTTTGGGCTATTTTTGGTAATTGCATGGCCTGCTTTCCACTGTATAGAGTTTTGTTTTTTGGACTCCCCACTCCGTTGCCTTCCCTGCCCGATTTTTCAGTTTCCAGTTCACTGACGATGCGTGCAACAAAGCATATTTCAATAAGACTATTTCCAACGACAAGATATTGTGGGTCAAGCGAGAGCATATGTACATAAAATTCGTACTCATAGAGCAGCGGCAGAATATGTATAACAATTTTTCAATCGGCCAGCATCGTAAACAAAATACAAGCGGCAAACAATCCATTAGTCCAGGGCTAGCCATCCCATCCCCAGAGACTTCGTCGTCGTCGTCGTCGCGGCTCCATCGTTTTCATCGTCGGAATTGTGCGCCCAGTGCGGCGAATCAAATTAATTAAAGCTGCCCCGAAAAGGGGGTTCCCTGTGGGGCGCACTGGCGGAGAAGAAGAAGGGGTGGATGAACTGGTGGCGAAAGAAAGCACACGGAGCACCAGAGAGAGATATGGAGCCGGCATATGGAACAATTGCGGTTTATTATTTCTGAAGAAAACCAACCGAATTAATACGTGAAAAGAGGAAAACAACATTGAAAGCTAATTGAAGATGAAATACTCTTGTTGTTCCAGAGAGCAGCATCAAAAAGTATAGAAAAAGTACAAGCTACGAGAAGCCAGCTTATGATTTGAGTTCAACATATAAGTGATAGGATCTAAAAAGAGTTCTCAGAAAATGTACAGACCATGAAAGATTTATTTGTAGTCTGGATTACATGACAAACTGATTTATTGGAAGATATCGTAGTTTCTTAAAGATCATTTGTTATACTAGGTCAGAGTTTTTAATTACCAATTTGCTAAATATATTGTTGTACTTAAATAACCCAAAAGAAACAAGTTTTGACCGAGATATGGGTTCGGAAATAGACCTGTTTTTATCTTATCTTGATAGGGATTATTGCCCTAGGCCGTTAGTGCTTTCGATTCAAAATGATCGTAAATAAAGTGACTGGCAAAGTGGCAAACTTAATGTATCCGCAAACATTTTGCATTCGAATCACGCCTCAGCTGCGGAGAGTTCTTGTTCGGATTCAGTGCCAAAAAAGATATATATAAAAAAGAAGTTTGGGTCGGCAAATAAATACATGCAAGACTGATACATATGTATTCACTATATCTTTGGGCATTGCACGCAAGTCTGGGTGCAGTGAAAATGAAAATAAATTTGTTTATGCGGTCGCTGCATTCTGCGATGAAAGAATTTCTTTGTTGCAACTGCCGCCGCTGCAGAATCAACATCTTTTGTGTCACGTAGTCGGAAAACGGAAAACAGAAAACGGAGGAGATGATGCTGAAGCCACCTTGTGTGTATTTAACGGCCAGCGTTTTCTTTGGTGTGTGTGTGTGTGTTAACCAAGGCTAATTGAACTGAACCGAGCTGGGGGCAACCTCTGAGATAATTAATTGCCCGCGGGAAGAGGCAAAATGAGTGGAGTGGAGATAGTAGATGGCACCGCAAAGTGCCGGCTCTAAAAGTAGGCCTCTCTCTAATCACATTAATACCAAACAGCAACGACTGGGTCTGGGACTGGGACTGCTACAGGCGATATATAAAGGCGGCCCACTTGAAAAGCCCTCTATGCGTGGGCGAAGTGGCATGACACTGGAAGAAAGGGTTTCCCTAGCACAGAATATATTATAGAGATGGAATACAACAAGCTTCAGGTCTTCTTTATTTTAAAATAAGGAAATATATTGTGCCTACACATAAATGTTTCCTTAATCATAAATGGTAATTTGTGTTTTTATACCCTTGCAGGGTATTATAATTTCAGTCAGAAGTTTGCAACGCAGTGAAGGAGACGTTTCCGACCCTATAAAGTATATATATTCTTGATCAGCATCAACAGCCGAGTCGATCTAGCCATGTCCGTCTGTCCGTCTGTCCGTCTGTCCGTTTCTACGCAAACTAGTCCCTCAGTTTTAAAGCTATCTCAATGAAACTTTGCATATAGTCTTCTATATGCTCTCACTGCTATATATGTCGGAACGGGCCGGATCGGACGACTATATCATATAGCTGCCATACAAATGTTCGATATATTTTTAGAAAAATAATTATAACTTTGCTGTTTTTTAACATTTATGCACCATTTTTTAGATATGGCCATTTTATATTATTTCGAAATTTTGGTAAAAATTTTATGAAAATCGGACGACTATATCATATAGCTGCCATAGGAACGATCGGGAAATTAATAGAAAAAAAATTATAGATTCGTTGTTTTTCAACGTATTTTCATCTACTCCGGGATATAAGCTTATTTTATTATTCTAGAATTTTGGGATAAATTTAAAAAAAATCGGACAACTATATCATATAGCTGCCATATAAACGGTCGGTAGATGTAGGGAAAATGTAAAGCTGGAAATGCAAAACTGTAACTGTCAAACTGTAAACATAATAAGTATAGGTAAAATGTAATGAAATAATATCTGCAAGGGTATACAAACTTCGGCGTGCCGAAGTTAGCTTCCTTTCTTGTTAATATTAAAACCTTTTTTAGAGTTTTAAAAAAACACTCTTTCCTTTATTGAAACCATTATATATCCTTAGGGGGTCATCCCATGTGACTACCTATTTTTTTTTAGAGGTTTGTTACGATTTTTTTTCCTACAACCAGTAAATATCTAGAGCTTCAAGTTTCTTAACATTTATTAACACATATAACGGCATTATAAATATAATTTGTAAGTTAAAAATATTCTGTAGAACTTGAGTTAGAGCGTTCATCCTCAAAAGAAAAAAACAACTTGTGAAGGAAGTCTCCAGGCTTCCAGGGTGATTTGTTTATCACAAAAAAAAAGGCGTTTTAATCTACAAGCCCAAGTTCACAAAATTTTATAAAATTTATCGTTATAGTTTTAAATTGATTTGTTCTTTATCGCCCTTGTTCAATTATGTTTTCGGGTGTACATTTGAAGATTGAAACAATCTTGATTTATGGCCTAAGGCTGAATTCTAAGCGTGATAAGGTTTTGATAATAATAGCTGGAATATTGCCTCACTACAAACTATTCGATTTGTTTAAAACAGCGATGGGCACGCAGTGGCTCAATTTGCTCACGCTGCTCAAACCGTTATCTTTTTTCGGAGGCGCCAGCATGTCGCACAATTGCAGACGCACAAGTGCAGTGCTCGCGACCAGCGAACCGTGAAGATTTACAAAAACAACCACACTGACCTTTGGCGCAGGTAGCGAGCCCATCGCCGCGATCCCGAGTTTGCAACAACAAAACACAAGCGACCCGAACTCGCACATCGTCCCAAAAACAAGAACAATTTTAAAGGGAATTGTGCGGCTGGCGTTGACTTCTGCACTAAAGAAAAAAGATTGGATTTTTTTTGCAGTCGTTTTTCTTAGGCGGACATAAATGCACGCAAAAATGGCTGAAGATATTGATCTACTCAAAAAGTTTTTGTCAGTGTATTTTCTCGGCTCGCACATTCTGTGTGTCGCGTGGGTGCGACGCTTCGCGACGCTGGGGGTTGTTCTTGTTTTTTTTTTTTTCAGCGAGCTGCTGCTCAAACCGTTAGATCTCGTGCCCATCGCTGGTTTAAAACAATGTCTGGGTGTTTGCTCAGTGCAGCCTAACCACTAAGCTCATCGTCGTCATCCTATACTCCTCATCATCATGGCGGTTTCTATATTGTTCTTGTACCTTTATTAGTTTGCCTTTGTGTCGGCTCAATTTATGAGCTGACCCTCAACCCCACTGGAGAGGCGGCATCACCAGTGAACCACCAGCTTTGGCTCCATGACTCCGAGCCCAGCTGTGGTGTGGTCCCAACTCTTATCTGAACCGATGCATTCAGAGGCAGAAGAGAAAAACTTGTTTCTGTGCTCCGCCTGTGCTAAGTTATGTTCTCTCATTTCTCCGGGACCCACTGGGCCCCGCATCCCGTGCCAATGGCTCTTTGGTTTTTTGCATTTGGCGCAATGCTAATTCATTTGCATAGCCAACAAATACGCAACAGAGGAGACTCATTCTCATTCATGCCAAAGAGCAAGGAAAAAGGAAGGGGTCGGGCTGGGCTGCTCCGGCGGGGTGTGAGGTGTTCATGGGGTATAACGAACGACTGATGGCCCCGGCATGCTTGGCTGCATTTTAAGTTCATATACGCTGGCACATATCGGTGGCATATTGCCGCCGCCTGACACTTGGGTCTCCGGCCGGCTCCTCCTTTTCCCATTTCTCATTTGATATTCCAGCTGGGTCTCCACGGAGACGACGGAGGTCTTCAATTAAATTTAACTAGAAAGCAGGCTGCAAATAAATAAATACAAATACAAATACTGGCAGCGCTGGGCGATGGAAAAACAAATGATATTTTAGTTGCGCATGCATAAGCAATTATATTTTCCATTATTTATGGCATTCAATAACTCCTGTCCTCTGTCTCATGTGATGGAATTTTCGTAGCAGAAGGCATTCCTTTGATATCGATTTCCAGCGCCGGACTCTCCCGCTCTCTCTGTTGCTTTGTCGCACATTTAATGTCTCAATTAAAGGCATTCCCATGCGCTTCATTTCCCTCTGCACATTTTATGCTGTTTTCTTTATTGCAAGTCACAAACGTTAACCCCATTCGGCCCGGTCCGGAATGCTGCAACTTGTGCAATTGTGCTCCAATTTCAGTGTCCCCAACACACACACACACAGCATTGGAGCTCTCCGCCTCATTTGACCGGAGGAAGATGACAAGGGTTGGCGATGTTCAGGCGATAATGCCTGCGTTGAATGATTATCGGAGGAGTTATTTGGGGAGTGGCTGAAAGCTATAAATAGTCGACGCGGCGGCGGCGATGATAAGCCTTCCGAGCTTCGGAAAATGGAAACGAACGGAAAATGGGGATGCCATAATGCCCAATGAGGGATTAACAAATTTATGGGAATTATTCTGTGAAGTGGTCCGAGATGAAAGGGGAAAGACTGATTCTGATTCAAAATCGATGTTCAGTTCTCAACGGAGTGCATTGTTCAGCTCGGTAATTGAATGGGGCGATTGGGCATTGGGAAGTGGGAAAGCCGTTCTAATTGTTCCATTATTAATTCAAAAACCGGCCAAATAAACAAGCAATTAAGATCAAAATTAGACTAAATAATTCATAATCAAATGGCAATTGTCTCCCCGAGTTTTCTCTTTCATTTATCAGCATTAATTAAGTGCCCCTTTCGGCTTGGACTTTCCCAATTTCTTCGCTCGTTCGGTTTGGGTGTTTGTTGGAGTCTCTCTCTTTCCAATTACCGAAAAGATCATGTGCATCACGTTAATCAAGCGTTAATTTTCCCCCCAAATACAGGAAAAACAACAACACTTGACAGTTGTTTATGTTAATTACTGGTCGGTCGGTGGAGGAAAAGTTACAGCAACATAAACACAAATGCTCGAAGTTTGAGGCTCACAGCTCAAATTGGGGTTTGGGTCACCGAACCCAGCCGGCAATTAATTAGCATAGGCCATATCATCGCACCCAGCTGCACTGCTCCTCCCCCCGGGGACCTTGTGCCATAAAATATGTTTAATAATATTCCCACAATTTCCACTACTTGCAGATGATGCTGAAGGCGATGACGACAACGACTACGAAGGCGCTGCTAACGAAGCAGATGATGTAAACGCTGCAAACGCTGCCACAGCCATATCCCCTTTCTCTTCTCTTTCTCTGTCGCTCGGCCACTCTCCACAAACGAAACGAAAGCGAAAACCCAGGAGGGAAACTCAACTCGAGAAGCGAGAAACCAAAGCCCACGACTGCCGCATTGGATTTCGTTTCGTCCGAAATCGAAACTGCATTCTTTTGGACACTCGACGCATTCATACTAAACTGACACATATCGGGCAACGTTCGTATCGAACATGAGATTGCCACGGTGCCATTCGGTGCTCCTGCTCCTGGCCATAGCAGCACATCTAGTGCTCGCCGAGCGGGACTTCAATGTGAACGACTCCCAGGTGAGTAGCAGTGGTAATTGGAGCATTCTCCCGCCGATCATATCGCTCTGTCTCCCAGTTGGGTCAGCGTCAACGTCTCCCTGGCGACTGGTAATTGTGATTGATGATGCATGGAATTTTTCATTTCAATTATACAGTCGCCGGTCGAATGAGAGATTAGATTGCCGTCGCGATAAGTTAATGCTTGGACAGCAGTCATGCTTTTGCTTAAATCTATTTTTACTTTATTTTTGCATTGTTTGCTGGAAAGAATTTCCGGGCCAAATAGATTTCAAGTACACAAATAGACATAATGAAACGCTGTTCGATATGCCATAAATTCTTTGGTCTTTCTAGAAATATAGGAAAACCAAAAACATTCTGTATTGAATTTAATTTATTTTCCTTTCAGGTTCCTGTCATTGAGCCCAAGGATGTGCCCGCCTACAAGCAGGATCCGTATGTCACGGAATTAATGAGCTGCCAAAATACACACAGCGAGATCGTGCTCTCGTTGCTGTTGAAGAAGCACGACTGGAGCGAGCTGACGGCCACCAAGCGAGCCCATGTTCAGGCCAAGCTGGCCAAGTTCTTTGCCATCCCAAAGGTGAGCTTCAAGAGTCACATTTTGAGACAAAGCAATGCTTAAAAAAATGTTCTCTATTTAGGAATTCATTTCCCTGGATTCGGTGTCGAAGCGTGAGCTGAAGATCATGCACAAGCTGGCCATGCGAAAGGGAGGCAAGGGCAACAAGAATATCGAGACCCTGAATCGCCGTCTAGGACGCGCCAGTTTCATGGTTTGTATATGCTATTTTTCGTTTTTACTTGTTTTAATTACCTGATTTTACCTCCAGATCGGCTGTGGTCCAAGCTATTTTGTGATGGGTGAACCGATTGCTAAGCAGATTGCCCACCAGGTGAAGGACGGCACTATTGGTGCTCTGACGGAGGAGAACTTTGGCCTTTGGTTTATTTGGCGAAAGGAATTGAAGTCGCGGTAAGGCGAAGAAAAATTACTACTTAAGGAGAAATTCTTATGAAAGTTATTTGCTGTTTTTATTATGTTAATAGAGTTTATTTGAAGTTATTATTTTATTGATAAGAGCATTTCTTGAAGCTTCCCTTAACGGATACATACATATTTATTAATGTACTCTTAAGAATGCAATGAACTGGTAACAACTCCCTTGAGCATGTCGATAACGCCAATCGTTCTTTCAACTCCCAGATCGAACCGCAAGCGACGCCAGTCTGAGGGTTCTGGTGCTGACGAGGATGACTACGACTACGGAGATGACGAAGAGGAAGTTGCGTAAGTTTCACTCACCTGGATATGTCACATAGCTTTGATTAGTAATGGCGGAAAATATTGATATTGATTGTCGATATATTTATTTGGAAAAGATATAAATTAAATAACGTTTTTCCTCACTTGGATGTGTCACATAACTTTTATTAGTATTGTCAGAAAATATTGTTATTAAAGTCGATATATAATCGATATTTTAATATTCGGTATCGAAAAAGAGATAAGTTAAATAACATTTTGCGTTATTGCGTTATTTTTTAATATTTAAAATTTTTATATATCAATGTAAATGCTGTTTTCGATATCATTATGAGTGCTATATTTCTGCCGATATATCTTATCAGAATTTCCTTTTCGTTATACATTCCCAATTCCAATCTGATTACTAATATTTGTTATTTCTTTTTTAGAGAGCCCAGCACGGAAGTTCCGGCGGTGACCACGCATGCGCATCGTCATCATCATGGAGCGGTAAGTGTTGAGGCCCAGGCTTTTTATTCCCATTCAGTTATTCCACCATATATATATTTGTTTCGGTTCTTCTCTGGGTGTTTTCTTTATCTGATACATACGTTTAAATGAGAATACCTGCGGTTCATACTTGTTGGTTAACCACACATGCTGACATATGTATGTACTACCTGTGTGTGGATCTGTATGGATCGCGTCTAGAGATGCGTTATCGTTTTTGATTTCCGGAAAGGCCTTTGGTTCTTTGTTTGTTTACTGCACTTTGTTAATAACAGCAAATTGGATATTATACCATATATAACATTCAACAACAACAACAAAAACAGCACACCACCCATGCATTTAAATGAAACGCTCACACACAACCCCATTTACACTACAATATATAACTATAATTCATCATACGGTGTTTACGTATTTTCTCTTCTCTTTTTGCTATCTTCCCTCCGTTCTCTCACACACCCTTGTCTGTGTATATCGATCACTCGATCGACCGATCGATCGGTCTCATTGTGTTAATGTGTAATATGTAAACCCACCACCACCCACAATCGAAATCGCCTCGAAAACTAACCAAAAAAACTCGACTCACTAACTAACCCAAAAGTCGGAGGTGTCGCCCGAGTCTATCTCCTCGTCGGCCGTGCCATTGGTGCCGAATGTCCAAGAGGAGATCGAGGAGAGCGTATCCAAGCTGGAGTCGGTGATCAGCAAGACGATTGAGAACACGAAGAATATCAAGGAGCTGCCCGTTCTGGGCGTAGCCGAGGATGGTGACGACGAGGAGGACGTGGAGTTACAGCAGTTGGGAGTTCCGCTGGCAGTAGAGATACCGCAGGAGGAGACCACCAGCAAGGCGGCCACGACCACGACGTCGTCTTCGGAGATGGTAAAGCCCAGTTACTTGGAGGAGAATGCAATTCAGGTGGACTCGGCCGTCGATGTGGAGGAGGAGGCCTTGGCTCCCACGCTGGCGCCATCGGTGCCCGCCTCTGAAACAGAACATAAGCAGCAGCCATTCTCGCCCTATGATGCCACCTCTTCGGTGTCGTCGTCGTCCATTGCAGCTGGCGAGGCTTCGTCCTCGGTGCCCTCGTTCCCTCATACCTCCTCCTCCTTGCCCACAGCCACGCCCACAGAGCTAGACATCCAAACAACCTCCTCTGCTGCTGCTGCTGTATCATCATCATCTCCATCTCCATCCGCCCCATCATCATCCCCATCCTCATCCACATCTCCATCCCAGGCCACTCAACCAACAACAACAACTACATCTACAAGCACTACAGCAACAATCTCGACTACAACATCAGCAACATCAACAGCAACAACAACCACGACACTGTCTGAATCGCCAAAGGTAATGATGTCGCTTCTGTGTGTGTGAGTGTACGAACGAGTGTCCTTCCGCCTCTCTCTCTCTGTATGTGTGCCGTGTACCGTGTCCTTGTCTCCTGTCTGTCGTTGTCACATGTAAAACGTTGTCTCACCTCAGGAGTTAGCTTAGCTTTATATCTCCTCCGACTCTGTACATATATATTTTTATATTGATATTGTGTTTTATTGGCTTTTGTCCTGTGTAAATGTAGCAACTCGTAAAAAGCCAGCAGGACTCCACTCCATGTTTGTAAGAGACTTTTAGTGGAGTTGGAGCCATAAATGTTAGATAAATAGTTGTAAAGATAAGTGTACATACATCAAGTTTTCATAAAAGGATGCTAAAGAGTCAGCAATCCCCTTTTGTGTAAATCCTGAGAGTAGAAGGCTGTAGACTGTAAGAGTTAACCTTAGATGTATATTGAATATAACACAAACGTACTTGTAACTTGTAGTAAGGAAATAGGTAGAACAGGGGAAAAATCGATGCCAACATCGATTTTAATCGATTCATCGATTCGTTTTTGAAACAATCGATGTACCTAAAACTTTAAATAAGCTATCATATTTATTCAACCTTTATTTATATTTATTTTATTCATTGAAAAGTGTTTTTTTTATCTCGTTGAATTTAAAAATTTACAATCTTTATTTCGATTTAATCGATGTTGTTTTCTAAAAGATCGATCAAAATCGATGCCTTGAGAATCGATCTTTTCCCAGGTATAAAAAAAGGGATAGAGTAGTTCAGGGACTCAGTTGCCCGCTTTCACCCATCCCTGCCCCCTTAAAAAAGAGCACCCACTTATTTCTGTTACCAAAATTAAACACCAAAAGCAGCCAAATACAATGCTTAACGAGTTCGAGCTGAGCACCCTGCTGCCCCTTGAGGATTTGGAGGGTTTGGCAGCAGCAGCCACGCCAACTGCCAATGCAACTGCAACTGCAGCCACAGTAGATGGAGCAGCAGCAGCAACCGCCGCCACATCAGCAGCAGAAGCCACAAGCGAGAGCGAGTTTCATGTAGAGTCCACCACGCACCGCACGATTAGCTCGAAGGTGAAATCTCGCTAAGCGCTATCGCAATCTTTAAGCCCTACTAGATTTGCACCTCTGCCCAAAACCAAAACCAAGAAACCCCCCTCGAAACCTCCGGCTCCGATCCAATTAGGGGAAATTGCTTTCCAGCCAATGCACTTAGCATGTACATAAGGGCAGGCAATTAGCGAAGCAGCGCTCCTCCTGCATGAGGTCCTTTGGTAATTGCATGTCCACTCACTCTCACTCTCTCGTTTGTATCCGTATTTGTTGTACTAACACTAACACTCTAACAACACTCACTCTCTCTCTGCCTGCCTCTCCTTCTTAGCCGATGACTTTGCAGCATGACACTTAGCCAGAGCCATCTGTCGCCAATTAGCCATCTCACTGTTAATGATTTCCCTGTAATTCCCAGGAAGGAGAACCCGATGCCATCAGTAGCAGTAGCGGCAGCAGTAGCAACATGAGCGCCGGATTGGCCAATAACGAGGTAACCAAAGATTTATTTCCCCGGCAACCCTAGAATTTCCACTAATAGCATTAAAATATCTTCCCTACCAGCTGTCCACGGCGGCCACGCCCTCTTCCTCGGTGCCCACGACTACAGCGGCCACTCCGGACTCGAGTAGCAGCAGCAGCTTCAGCTCCCCGGACTACTTGGAACCACAGCCGGAGGAGAATAGTCCCCCGATTATTAAGACTCGCCTGCAGAAGCTGGCGGTGACCTCTGGCAAGGCTTTCACCTTCCACGTGCTCCCGGATACGTTCGTCGATGCCGAGGACCAGGACAATTTGAGGCTGGCGCTTACGGACAAGGATGGCCATGAACTGAAGGCCAGCTCCTGGCTGCAGTTCAACGCCGACAAAAAGGAGCTGTACGGCCTGTAAGTAGATGGAATTGCATTTAGGCTATGGCTTAAGGCTTACTATTCCAACTCTCTGTTGCCAGACCCCTGGACGATGCGGTGTCCCGTTGGCAGTACCGGCTCTCGGCCACTGACTCCGGCAACGCCAGCGTCACCGAGACGGTGGAGATCAGTGTGCAGCAGCATCGGGCGGTGAGGACGATTAACCACGAGATAACCATTGCGGTGAGGATCAATGAGAACCTGCATGGCCACAACATCGACTGGCTGCTGAAGCTGATCAATGCCGTGGCCAGGACACTGGATGACTCTAACAACGCGGCGTTAGTGGTGCGCGAAGTTCGCCAGACGGCGCAGGATCCTCACAGCGCCACCTTTGTCTACTTCAACGAGACGCTGCCGACCAGCGAGTGTCCCGAAAAGGAACTGCACGACATTATTGCCAGGCTGGATGCCCAACGATTGAGCGACTTGGTGGAGCCAACTCTGGGCATCAAGTCCATAACCGGGCAGCTGATCGGATCCTGCCAGAAGGACCTGACCCGCGTGAAGCCCACCCAGCACATGGCTAAGAATGTGCCGCCGATGCCGCGGAACCAGGTGGATCGCGTCAACGCCAGCGTAGGCCAGCTGCTGGTGTTCAAGGTGCCGGCGGACACCTTCTACGATGCCAATGACAATCAACTGACGCTCACGCTGAAGACCAAGGACCACAAGGAGCTGGGCACGCGGCACTGGCTTCAGTTTGACTCGAAGAACGAGGAGTTCTACGGAATTCCCAAGGGCGGCGACATCGGCTCCGAAGAGTATCTGTTGGTGGCCGAGGATAGCGGCGGCCTGAGCGCCCACGATGCCCTCGTTGTGGTGGTCAATCATGCGCCCAAAAAAGAGTTCGCGGGCTACTTTAAGGCCTATCTGGCCATCAGGCACGAGAACTTCAATGCCGAGCTGCAGCGCAAATTTGTGGAGCGTGTGGCGAAGCTGCATGGCGATGCCAACACCAACCAGATCCAGATCCGATCCATCAACATGCACCACGACTCAGACGGCACCATTGTGAACTTCTACAACACATCGCTGTACAAGTCGCACAACCGGTGTCCCGAGAAGGAGCTGATAGCCACCAGGAGCGTTTACCTGAACAGCGATATGAGCTTGAAGGAGGGCGTGAAGCGGGCATTGGGCCCCGAGCTGAATTTGACCAACTTTTCGGCGGTGCCCGGCACCAATTGTCATCGTAAGGACTACAAACCCAGGCCATCTTCAAGGATTTCTATTAAATTTACTCACTTTCTTACAGATCCCGAGATAATAGACATCCACCACAATGACTATGTACCATCTCGTCCCGAAGAGCCCAGCTCAAAGTCCACATTCAGCGAGGAATACATGGCCAACATTGTGCTGCCCGCCGTGATTATAATCGTGATGATTATAGTGGCCTCCATCATTGCCTGCTGCCTGCACAGGCGTCGCCACAAGAGCGGCAAAATGGAGCTGGGTAAGGCTGACAGCTCAGAACTCTACTTAAGTCGGACTCATAACTCTTTTTATTGACTTTTCAGGCGACGAAGAAGAGCGTAAATCCTTCCGTGCCAAGGGCATACCCGTCATCTTCCAGGACGAGTACGAGGAGAAGCCCGAGATCGGCAACAAGAGCCCCGTCATACTTAAAGACGAGAAGCCGCCGCTGCTGCCACCGTCCTACAATACCTCAAACATGAATGGTAAGAATCTTATAGAATCTTATAGATGAAAAAATCGATATATCCATGCAAAAATGTAATCAATTTTCTCCAATAGATCGATTAATAGAAAATTGATTACATTTTTAGTTTTGTAGTGCTTAACATCCTAGTATCTCAAGTTAAAAACTAATTTCTTACTGCTTTGGTTAAAATTTTCGTATATTCTTCGATAAGTTCGATATTTTAACGTTAACTTTGATTTTTTCGATAATTAAAAAATTCGATATATTCCTCTAGTCTAAACCCTTTCTATTCATTTACAGGCGACAACGATGTGGATGATTATGTGCCGCCTCCATCTGTTGTCGTGGGCGGTCGGGAGGTGCGAGGGAAGTCACCGGCCACGCCCTCCTACCGCAAGCCACCGCCATATGTGTCGCCATAAATATACTTCAGTGTCAAGTAGAGGAGCAATGAGCAGAAGGAACGAGAAGAAACAGCAACAATAATAACAATCGCATCGTATTAACCACACAACAATCTATATATAGATATATACATACATATATATATATATATATACATTTAACCGATTCGGCACAAGTTATATGCAGCTAAGCAAACTCTTTTGTATATATCAAAGTGCAAATTGGTTTCTTTGGACATTGTATTCGAATTGAAAAGGGGGAAAAAGCGAGAGCCCCAGCCGAGAAGTATTCGCCAAGCCGATGGAGTAAGGAGTTTTTTGGATGACGACGTTTTTGTATTAGGAAGGAAACAATCAATTAACACACACACACCTAAGCTTAACCGAGAATCACTAAACACACGACAAGACGATGATGAACTATGCTGCATATTATTTATTTAGTATGTACTCCTAATTTATATATATATCTATGTATACCAAGCGAGAACACACAAAACACACACATCAAGAAGAGGAGTTTAGTAGGCAAGCATTTAGGCAGCTTGAAAAACACACAAAACACACATACACGAGCCCATTTAAAGCATAGCATTTAAAACTATTTGTACTAATTAAGTTAATAGAGAGAGAGAGAGGGAGAGAGGAATGTCCTTTGTCCGGATTTTAGTGCTTGCCGGACTTTCTGCTTAAATTGCTTAAGCTGAATTGTTTGCATTGTTTATATTTCATCAAAAATTTTAAGGAAATTTACGAACAAAAGCTTCGCCTGGGACCGCCCAGTCAAGGCTACGTACTTGCTGCTGGTTGGCTTCCCATTCGTTTGGGTATTTTAGTTTCTTTTTTCGAGGGACAAAGGACAGGCTTAGGAGCTTTGATTATTTTTAGTTTCTAGGAAGCAATCAAACCCACAATAGAGCTGCCAATAGTCTAGTTAGCCCGTTTGAATACGACAAATCAATTCCTAATTGCCCACAAGTGCTTCCCACAGAATAAACAAACAAACCAACAAAAAACCAGACCATATCCACCAAACACAACACAACAAAACACTCACATACACAAATATTTATACGAAAAAATGGATTACTTAAAGTAGAAACTTAGTTTTTAATGATTTTTACACACTCCCTTTGGATTATTCTACATGAAATTTATACCAATACCATTAGTTTATAGTTGCTAGCTGTAGGTCGGTACTTACTACACTTCACTACACCCGTCCCGTCCCGTCCCTGTCCCTGGCCTCCCCTGAAGTAAACATAGTGAGTTGATTTTATACGATCGTGTGTAGCAAGTCCAGGCCCAAAAAAAATATACACAAGAGCAATAATTGCCGAAGGAGAATTACTGAAGAATTACTTTACGCAAATGGCCGAATATGCAGAGCCAATTTTTACGTAATTGCCTATTAAACTAAGTATAATTAACTAATTTGTGTAATTTGCATTAAGCTCAACCGCTGAATTATTTACATTTTGTACTTTGTAATAGCGCAAAACAGCAGAAACAACAGCAATAACATCAAACAAACAAACAAACAAACAACAACAACGGTATCAATTTATTTTGAATAAAAAAATGCCAAAGATACGAATTTTTGTTTTATTTTTCTATTTATCGTCACCACACACCACTCATTCACACACCAAACACACACAGGAGTAAGTAAATGAGCTGAAATAAAATAAAAATGGAATTCCAATTAAGCAACTAAGCAAATAAATAGAGAATTGTGCATACAAATCGGTGTGTGCGAGTTGCACATTTAATTAATATATTCAACAAATAAGCGAAACTACTGTATATTTAAATGCAAACATGCATATATTCCAGTGCATGCCTATCGATTATTGTAAATGCAAATCTGTTTGCCATTTTCATTGGCTTAAATTGACCGAGACACAGTCACACCCACACTTACACCACACTCGGCTACAATAATTATAATAATTATTGAGGATAACTAAACGTGAATATATATATAGCTATATGTCCGTATAGGATGTATGCATGTACGGGATTCTAATAAACATTTATATATATTTTGATACAAAAAAAAAAAAAAAAAGATCAGCAACAGATGAGTTTCATTTTTAATTGCTTGTGTTGTGTGGCCCCTCTCGACTTCCACGTTCCATTAGGGATATATAATTTGGGAAAAAATTCAATTTATGGAAATTCCTTAACAAATTATGGAATCAAAGGGAGTCCTGGCAAGGCATCGAAGCGGGTGTGCATGGGGAAAAAGTCAAATCAAAAGCATTGCCATAATGAAGTAATACAAATTTGTTTTTCTTGTCGCTCTTTGCCGCCTAATAAAGACATCCGGCCCCCGGCCGCTCCTTCCCCCTCCCACCCGACCAAGCTATTGATTCCCGTTACTTTGACAACCAATACACGCCGCATGCTGACACACACACAAACAATACAGATCCCAGCCAGCACATGCGAAAGCACATATTTGCTTGGCTTCGTTGACGCCAGCGGAACATTGTCATGTCATGAGTGTGTTTGTGCAGATGCACAGAAAGAAATTAGCCTTAGCTTGACATATCTTCGAATGAGCTAAAGTCAGGGGTGCCCTTACTGAGTATCGAAGAGTAGCAAAGGAATGTTTTTCCCTTTAAATCTGTAAACAAGAATCATTGTAACTAGATAGAGATTAAGCGTTTAGATATTTTAAAGAGAGGGGTACCCTTGTGCAGCATTAAAATAACCAAAGCTCAGCAAAAAGCATACTTATAATAAATTAAAAAGTAACTGTCAAAACTGTTAAATCTATTAAAAGGACTTTGTTGCTCTTTAATTGTTATAGTTGACATCTTTACGGATTTATAAAACAGGAGCAACGAGGAGGACCCGAATGCCTTATGTCTCAGCTTAAGCTAAAATTCTTCCAATTCCTAGAAATATTCTTTGATTGAAGCTTTTCCTAGGCTAAGATATTAACATCCTGAGGTAACACCTAGAAGGCTAATTTCAAAGAACTGAATAATGATCAGATTTCTCAAGAACTATTCCCATTACAAGGAATATGCAAGAAATCCAAGTCATTTTTTCCTATGTAGGGACATATTGTTAAGGTGGCTGGCATTGTTGTTCTTGCCCCTTACGGTTATTGTTATTATTATGTAATGCAGTCATTTAATTGGTAACAAATTGTATTGTTTGGCTTGGAACGACAGTTCTGGCTTGTTTCGTTTGTACGCTTTTACGACTTTCCTAGGAAACGTAAATAGCAGCATCTCTTCCTCCACATGCACGTGTGTGTTTTGTGATTTTTGTATAGCTTTAATGCCACCCCCAGGACACACCTGCTCGCGGCGGTGAAAACAAAGAACTTTTGCTTGTACCTGGCGTATGTGAGTTTGGTTTTTAAACTTTTTGCAAAAGCATAATACGCTTATATGAGCTGTAATTATAAAGTCAAACCAGCAAAACAACAACGATTTGAATGCTTAATAGAACGCTGCATAACTAGTTAAATTTTAGCCAAAAAACAATGCTTTTATGTTTTGTCTGCCCGGTTTTTTCGTGGTTGTTGCGGCGAAAATGACAGCTGGTCTTATTTTTATGCCAAAAAATTCTTTTGTGTTGATTTTAAAGCTTTGTAGCAGAGTAGAGCGAAAGACATTTTAGCTGGCCAACAAGGCGTATGAGTAATATTTCCTAGTAGTGATTGCACAAAGGGATATCTTTCAACTTTGTTTTATTATACCCTTGCAGGGTATTATAGTTTTAGTCAGAAGTATGCAACGCAGTGATGGAGACATTTCCGACCCTATATATTCTTTATCAGCATCAACAGCCGACTCGATCTAGCCATGCTCGTCTGTCCGTTTCTACGCAAACTAAAGTCTCAGTTTTTAAGCTAAATGAAACTTTGCAGGGAATCTACTGACTACTGTCACTGCTATATAAGACGGATTGGACACCTATATCATATATGTAGCTGCCATAGAAACGATTGGTAGATGTAGGAAAAATTGTAAAGCTGTGAATGTAACTGTAAGTATAATATGTATAGGTTAATGTAAGTTGTTATTACTTTGTTTTTGTTCGACATAATTTATATCATATAAGTTATTTAAAATCCAAAATATATGTTAGTTAGTTAGTTAGTTTTTCTCTTCATTTGACCAAAAGGAATCGATTTATACTAATCCAATTGCAAACAGCAAGGGTATACAAACTTCAGCGAGCCGAAGTTAGCTTATTTTCTGGTTTTTCATTTATATGCTTCTGTTATCATTAAAGGAATGAACTAATAAATCTATTTAAATACGCAATACAAATGGTGCCTTGTCACATGTCTGTAATTACACAATTTGATTGCATAACTAGATTCGGTTTCATTTGCTGGAATTCACTGTCCTGCGGGGTTGGGTGGCAGGATCTTATCACTGACCCCAACGAACAGCTGCTGTCGCAGGAGAGTCCTTTTCCTTTGCCAACGGGCGTTGCCATAACGCTCATTATCGCCAACTCTGTCATCGCTGACAGCAAGCTGCCTTTGGTCCAAGTTGCGACACTGGCCATAATCACTTTCGGCCTTACCCACTTTGGTCTTTTTGCGTTTTAAGTTACCAAACAAACAACAAAGCGTATAATTAACTTATAATCTTACATGCTGCCAGGACAGATGCCCTGCCCGCCACACCCTTGATGTTTCTTATAATAAATCCCGGGCGGCACAAAAGGCGAGAGAGATCCCTATTGAAAATAGCTCACTCACACGTGCATGGGATTTTCATAGTGGCAGAAATCTAGAGCTCGAATGGAATATGGAATTTATGTTGGCTTTTGTCCGAAACAATAGGTGTTGGCCACGCCCCGCTTTGTTTGTCCTGTGAACGGATTGTAGGCGCAATACCCCAATCTCTCCCATACCAGAATATTTCTCACACTTTTCCACAGTGAGGAGTCCCTCTCCGTCTTTTCATGTTTGTGAAGTTTGAATTACATCAAATGTTTTCGCTTCTTGGAAGTGAAATCCACACCCTCACCCACTCTGCCGTCGTCGTGTAAACAACCAATCCGGATTCCGAGCTGAAGATGCGGCATCAGGCAAATTGAGATTAATCACAAAACAAACCCGGGAGCCAGCCAGGAGAGCTCAAAAGGTGACAAATGCCGGAACACACACATACCAGCAGCAGTTACAAATCGATGTGAAATATTTGTGTCGACCATGATTTGTATTTGTGTCCGTCCACATGTAGCTACATTTACCATTTACCGGGGGATACATTTAAGTTTCCTGCAATTGAACAGCTCAGGGACGAGGACCAGGTCGAGGTTGAAATCGTTTGAGAGCCGGACACAAATCAATTATGTTGCCACGGGACAAAGGCGGGAGCGAGCGTCGAAAAAATAATGGCAATACAAAATAAATACGAGGGCCGAAGCGTAAAAAGGAACAATGGGCAACATTGGCAACCTGCTGCGCTAATGCCGGTCTCAGACAAACAAACCCCCGGATACCCACTTCCCAAGATGAAGCTTCAAATACATCAACACTGTTAGAAAAGCAGGGTGATTTTTGGAGACATTTTTCTAGTTTATATATTTTCTAGTTGGGGAAAAATCTTAAAAGATATATGGGAAGAAAATCTCCATTTTATTATTAATTGTGCAGTTTTCTAAACCCAACATATTTAATTTCCTTGTATTTACGCATTCTAAAGAAAATGTAAGCAATTAAATATGTGTATCCTGGTCAAAAAGGTTGTTTCTTATCGAATTCTTATCATGAAATAGCTCCTTTTATTCTGGGTTTTGTATTTTTAGGTTTGTCAACTACATAATATCAACTTTATGTTGGAAAACACTATAAAAATTACCAAAGATAGGTCAGATAGGTATATAAAAAAGATATTAAAAACAGATGCCTGAATCTTAATATTATTTGAATTCGATTTTTAAAAAAAAAAGTTGAAATGATTAAAAATCCCTTAGGATTTTTCTAAAAAAAACAATTAAGATTGCCACCGAGCTTTAAAATCTCTTAATAAGGTGTCTAAAAGTATCCAATAACATAAGTAAATTTGTAAATATAAAACATTTTGTAGATTCTCTGATCGATTTCACTTCCTTTTGTAGCATAGTAATTCAATTTTGTAGCAGTGTCGACACTGAGCCACACGTATGGTGACACGCAGGAGGCGAACTCAGAGGAGCCGCCGAGCAGCTGGCTCCGTCAACCAATTGAAAGAACACTTGGACGGGAGCAGGGACGTGGACAGCGGGCATGGCGGAGGAACGGATATTCCGGGCCACTCTATTGGGGGCTTTAGGTAAATTGCTTTTATTGCACACAGTTCGTGTCGGCGTTCGAATTGCACTTAATTTCAATCAGGCGCCCGCTGCTAAGCCACTTCGGCTAATTGTTTGGCTTTCCTTGGCGTATTCCCTCTCTACATCAGTAGCTGTATGTTTTTCGGGGAAGTCCTCCTCCACTCGGTATCTCTCTCTCCTCCCGGGACCCGAATCACACAAGTCACGAATCTCGAATCTTGAGTCGAGACGAGAGTGTGGAAGCCAAGGCTAATTTGCAAATGCTGTGCAAGCTGCTAGGTAACCGCCGTGCCCTCCAAAGTTGAGTAGGACTCCTGCAGCCTGCTCAGCTCGACTTAAGCTGGCTTAAAAATCAACTAGGCTAGGTGGGAGCTTGGCCAGGGATTGCGTGCCATCCTGCAATGCTCCCAAATTAATTGTAGTGGCTGCTGCGCACTTTATAATTTCTGTTTCCGCGCTGGTGTATATCATTAGCCCAGGGAGCACTTTGTCTAATCCCCGGCTCCAGCTTCGTCCTGGCCCCAACTCTGATTTCTGCTTCTCGTTGTAAGTCAATATTCTGCGGCGGCTAATGGAAGTTGCTTGTTGAGGCGGGAATTATATATATATATATAGTTGCATACTTGAGGGCGCGTGGCCCGGGCAACGCATCAATAATGCGTATCCGCCCCGTATTCAGATTACGTTCCTCTGAAATCCAAAACGCGACAAAAACGCGTGTTCCGTCACTCCTTTCAGCTTCAAAGGCCAAGACCGAACACGGTCCCCGCACCCGAAGCAATTCCCATATGGCTGGCGAACTGTGACCTCATTTTCCAAATCGAAAACTCAGCCAGCGCAAAGCCCCAAAGGAAGCTCGATCAACTTGGATTTAATAAAGTTACGGAACCCAGGGACCAAGCAGCCAGCAACCGGCATATGGAGACGGGTTCGGGGCCAGTCTGACTCTGGCTCTGACTCTGGCCTGGCTCTGGTGTTTTTTCTAGTCCTTTCAGGTTGCCATTTCCACTTCCAGGTTGCCATTGAAGCGGCAACAATAAGTAAATTAAAACTAGAGCTGGCTGCATGCCGCACGCGCTTTGAATACATTTAAAAGGCAAGTAAATTAAAATGAAGCATGGCGGAATGATTTTTACACTTGCCACCCCCTTCGCAGGAGCAGTCGCGGGAGATGGCTGTGGTCCTGGGGTCACAGTCACATCCACTTGTCGTTCACGCATCCGCACGCACAGCTGGCTGGGCAGCAGACTGGCGCCAAAATTGTGGCTGACTTCACAGATTTCCCGCGACGATGACGGCTAAGCTGTTGCTCTGACTCAGTTCAACACTTGGATTAAAAAGGGAAGAGAAAATGTATTAAATAATCTATGAAATTGTCTAATCTAGGCCAATCTAGAAAAAGGTGAAAAAACGATGCTAACTTAACCAAAAATGCACACGGAATCGAGACTTAACCCTAGATCACCTAGATCACAGATTACCATTTAAGTTTCAGGAATTCCAGAATTCATGAATTTAAGTTTCTTAATATAAACATTAGATTAGTTTGCAAAGTTTAATTTTTATTTTTTTTTTTTTTAATTTTCGAACATTTCCTTTGCTGATTTTTTAAAAGTTAAACAATAGAGTTTTTCAAGTGCATTTTCAGGGAAGAGGCGACAGGATTAGGGGTAAAGAGAATCAACTGGAACCCGGCTGGCTGGACGTTCGGGCTCGTTAAAGCCGCCAGAATGCCGCAGGCCCAGCTTCAGCTCTTGCTCCTCCTCCTGCTCCAGCTCACCTCCATCGACATCTCTGGATGTGACCCACTGTGCGGCGCGGAGCGATGTCTGCATGTGTGGGTGACACGTCCCTGTCCTCTGCGTTGACACGCCGTCGTCCTCATCGGCGCCAGCTCATCAACTAGTCCTGGCTGCCGACCCCCTCCCCTGAAGCCCAGCGACCTTCCTCCCTGCCATGGCAACGCGCTGATCCTTGGGGAGTTAGCCGCGGGAGGTGGCTGAGGGTCCTGCCAAGTGCCGTTCGGGGGTTGCTGTTTTGTTTTTACTTGTCGCCGCATTAAAAAATAGAGAGAAAGCCAACAGCAACTCGCTCCATATGGAAGCTTTGGCGCGACACAGCGCCAGGGCAAGCCATGCCAGGACCCTTGTCACGGGGGGGACCGAAGGATGCGATGTACACGACAGACGCTGCTTGTGCCACCGCCCGCTGCTCAGAGCTCCGCTCGTTTTCATAATCGGGCGGTAATTGTACACCAATTTGACTTATGAATATAAATTAACTGTGAAACGTGCGACAAAGAGACATGTGCGCCTGCATGTCGGGGGTTGAATGAATAAAACCGACTCAATGGGAATATATATAAACACCCACAGTACATATAGTAGTATTTGGACGAGTCGGAGAGTGTGCTGTGTAGATCATTATACAATATTGTGGACAATTGAGATTATTGCCCTTTGACAGCGGGAAGTATTAAAAAGACAAAGTCCCTTGCATGGATGAAGATAAAAAACTTCATAGAAAACGAATGAATAAAAAGAATGAATGAAGCAGGCAAAGAGGAATTATGTCAGCCAAAGATGTGGGAAATAGGATTGACATGTCCTTTGACATTAGACATATCTAGTTGTTAAGCAGGTATTAAGAGGAGCATTTTATACCATAAAGGAAGTTATACAAAACATTTTAAGTACATTTAGGCTTAGTCTTTCTAGATACTAGTAAGTTAATACAATTTAAATTATATTTCATGATATTCTTGCTTTGAAATCACTAGATATGCTGACTAAAAGTATAATAGGTTAGGTTAGACCGGACGGCCCTCGAGGACCCTAAAAGTATAATAAGTATGCTACAAATACGGGATCTTACAGTAATTTATTTCTTACCAAAACCAAGACTTATAAACAGTAACTTTTGATTCTGAATTTGAAATGGCTCTGTGGCAAAAGTTGCTATTCATAGTGACAGCAAGCTACTCTTAAAGAAATAAAATTGCAAACCTTTTAAGGCGTTGTTTAAGTAATTTTATTTCCCTGATATTCGGCTGTGGCACAGAAATCCTTAGTGTATTGAAATCCTTTAAACATGTGCCTAAAACTATGAGAGAAAGTGCTTGAGGTATCAAACTCGCTGTTTTATGACCTTCAAATTTACGGAATTGCTGCCAGAAGTCATTCGAACAAGATCCGGGTACTAAAGCGAAAACGTTTAAGAGGATCTCTGAGTCTGTGTGGTACAGAGACACACATAGAACCAAACCTAAAGGCCCAAACTTGGGGACAAACTCCGGACTATTTCAATAAAGTACATGGAAGGACTTAATGAACACCCAAATAGCCTGGCAAGGAACATGGCCAACACTGACACGAAAAAAAAAATTGTAGAAACTTGTATCAGGTTTTTCGGCACTATTGAAAGTAGTCCCTGCGGTTGGATATGTCATAAACTCGATCTCTGCCAGACACCATAACCTACTGATAAGTCATCCTAACCCTATGGCCAGAAGACGGACTACACGAGGAACAAGACGACGACTACAGAGGGTCACAATCCGGGAGCTGACTACTCCAAATTGTTCATATAATAAGAGATGAGTAGATAATAAGTTAAGCAGCTAACTTGAAATTATACCAATAAAGCAAATTAGCTTTAAAAACTATTAAAAGTGAATACAAACCCCAATTATTCAAACCTATGTTATTTTTGAAAAATAAGGAGAAGTCATATTATTATATATATTTCTTTAGATTATCAGTGTGATCTTAATTTTAAGAAATCTTTGCGACTGCATGTGCTAGAAAGTAAGTCTACAGAGTCTTCTCCTAGAAGTTATCAAACTCGTTCTCCTGGCTAAATGGTTAGGGTGATATTTGAGTCTTCGCCATCCCATTGAAGACTTCTCCCAAATTTTAATGTTGATCACCATTGCGAGTATACAATTCAAGCCCCTATAGTAAAATCTTTTTAAAAATCACAGATATGCAGTGACTCATCTATCAATCAATCTCCATTTATGTCCATCATTTTTAATCCCTTCCGCGCATTCAGCTAAGTAATTTGAACGCTTTGTTCCTTGTTTCTTTCTTTTTTTTACCTAACTGCATTACGTGAACGCCGCGAGTCGAAAAAAGCCTCAGAATGCAATTACATTCGTCCACTCGTCCAGTTCGAATACGGGAAATGCTCGTATCTGTGCGGGACAACACATCTAATTGCCTTAAATTGTCACACTGTCCAGTCCGCCAGTGAAGCGGACTTCCAGCCCAGCATTTTCCTGCTTCCCTGCTCGGTTTTGGACAAAAAGACACAGAGAAATAGCAAAATAGTGGACGACACACCAAGAGATTTGCATTCGTAACTCGATTTGCGGTGGGAGCTCTCATCGCCACTCTCACTCGCCTGGCTCCTGTGGCATTTGCATGGCATGACAGCATCTAAGGGAGACCGAGGACGAGGCAGCATGGTCACAGGCCACAGAGACATATGTCTCTGCAGGAACAGAGAGCGAGAGAGAAAGGGGACTCGGGCTCTGTCAGCTTCGAATAAATCAAGAAAGCCAATTTATATTTGGTATATGGCCCATTAAATGAAATCTTACGAAGTTCGGATGACAATTACATGAATAATTACATGAAAGGGTAGACGCGCCTTAGATTTCCCCCAACCGCCCACACAAGGACACAGGGACACATGGTGTGACAATGGGGTGGTGGTGTTGTCGGTGGCCCTGGGCACCAAGTGGCAGTCTGAGCCCGAGTCTGGCTTTCTTTATTATTTATGTCGCGCACACGCATACCGCAGCCACCGAGCCAGGATATACAATTGCACTTAAAGCCTGCTCCATATGTGGCGGCGCACACATAGCATACAAGCGCCTTTGCTCCGGACACGAGCTGTAACTCAATCCGGGATGGGATGAGGCGGCAGGCGCCAGGCAGAAGGCGGAGTTAGAAGGCAGGAACAGGAAACTGCTAGCTTGTCAGCATTGCGTATACGCCTGCTTTTGCAGCTCCAGCTCCAGCTTCAGGTTCAGAGCCTTAGATCCCAGCCGCACAGCCACAGGAGCAGCTCCCAGCTCCTAGCTCCCACTCGGTGTTCCGGTTTTCCGGTGTCCTTCTATCCCGCCGGCAGCATTTCAAGTGCGTTTCATTTACAATTTCCTTCCTCGCTTTATGCCTCCGCTGTGCCCCAGACAATGGCACACAAAGTGCAAGAGCGGAGTGTTCCCTTGGCCCTAGTGCCATTGTTATATGCTTATTGTGTGTGTGCGTGTGCCCTCCGATGCTATTTGCCATTTTCCCCCAACGCCTTTTCCGTTGGCCTTTTGCCTTTTTAGCCAACATTTTTTCTACTCTGGCTGGTTGCCAACCGTGGGGCAACCGTTAAAATCGTTTGGCTGCCATCGCAATCGAATCACGGCGGCCGTAAAAAGATGCAAATGGCAGCTAACGAAACCAAATGCACCCACCTAGACGGGAGTCACCTCACAGGCATTCGCATCACAGGATCCGCATCCGTATCCGCACACGCCTTATGGTGCTGCTTTGGCTTTGATTCCATCTGCATATCGAATCCGCAAAGAGAAGAACTGGGAGAAAGAACTGTGACTAAATCTAGATTATTTTAGTTTTTCAAATCATTAAAATTTCTAACTGAAACCATATTTTCAAAGGTCCAAGGAGCAATATCATTATCCCACCCAATGGTACATATATTATTTTCGGACTCTTTTATTGTTTTACCCTCTAATACTTCTCTCAGTGTATTCATAACAGAGCAGCCGGAGAAGCGAACGCCAAAGAGGAGCAGCTGTTGCCAGATGGGCGTGTAAATGTGTTTAACGCCAGACATGGGGCTGTGCTGCCGCGGGAGTTCCCCTTTGCTGCTCCTGCGAGGAGGAATCGCGTCATAAACAACAGGGGGAGGAAGTGGGCAGAGTTGGGTGGCAGGAAAGTAGGCGGCGGCGGCGGCGTCAACACAAAAGTAGGCCAAACACTCACAGAGACGCACACATGCAGCAGGAGCAGCTGCTGCTCTAGTCTCTGGCTCGTTGTTGTCTGTGCTTTGTCCGTCGCCTCAACAAGTTTATTTAATTTTTCCTGCGGCTCCGGCCAAGGATTTGATTTATGATTGTGTTGAAGATTACCGAAAACTCTTTTGGCTGTTGCATCGTCGTTGAGTCCTTGGAGAGAAGAAAGGAATAAGCCAGAAGACTTGCTCGGATGAGGAGTCTCGCTTTCTTCCCTCAAAGGCAGGTTTGTGTTGGTTGCAGACAGAAAATATCGAAAGTTATAAGCTTATAAATATATTTAGGCCTTGAATTTAATATTTAATGATGTGTGAAAAGTAAGTCTCTATATTAAATTATTCTTTTAAGAAGGTAAATATTTTTATTATACGTTTTGTTGGCATTTACGAATGTATTTTGTATTTATAAAACTTATTCAGGGTTAAATAAATATTTCTGCCAGTGTGGCGACTTCTCAGTATCATCAAAAGACCTCAAAAAGTATAGAAAAAGGGCAGAAAAAAATATAGGAAAAATGAAAGGACTGCTAACAGGTGTAAAGATAATAAGATAACCTGAGCTTGAACTTCGATATTCCCCAGTGTGAGAACGGGAAAATGGGATAACGAGATATGACGGGAAAACGAGACAAGATTTAAGGCGGTTAACTTTTTTATCCGAAAAAGAAAACCTTGAAAAATTGCAATCAGAAATTTAAAAAGCAATCTATTTAAGGCGAAAAGGATCGCTAAAGGTTAATTGATCGGAGGTAATTATGCTTTCAGAAGTTTTTCCTGCCGCTCCTGCTGCTCCTTCAACTTTCCACTCCTGCAACGGGCTAATTGCTTTTGCCGCAATTTCTTTTGCCACTCTATTTCACAGATCTGCAGCTAGCAAACACTCCACTAACCACCAACCAACTCATCCTCTTGGCTTCGTGCTCCAAGCTCCCCACTTCGTGCGTCTCACGTCTCCATCTCCACTTCCAGCCACAAGTTGTGGCAAATTAAAGTCGCTTAGCAAACTTCGATAACTTTGGCAGCAACAAGTTCCGCAAGGACTCCACTCCGGCAAAACTAAACTCATTCCCTGTCCTGGTGAGTGGAGTGAGCTGCTATATGTCCCTGTTCTTGGTTCCTGGTCGGAAAGTTATGCAGACTCGCCTCTAAAGCAGGCACAAACAATTGACTTTTGAGCATCGCATCGACTCTGTCGTCGCCGTTGCCTCAGTCTGTGTCCTGTCTCCGTCTCCGTCTTCTTTTCTTTTTATTTTTTCTTGTTTGTTGTATGCCATCGTTGAGGTCCTTGTAGCCGAGGTCCTTGGCTAAGTAAAAGGCAGGGAGACCAACATATGAGACATACTTGTTACTTCCTATACCTCAAAGTCTCGCCTCCACTCCTTGTACTTGCCACGGAACATACTCGCATGGCTTAGGAGGCAGGAGACGCAGACATGGGGCAGGTATCAACTTTAAATGCCAGCTCCGCCTGCGTAGTTCTTGGATTTTTTCATGTTTTTATATATATACTTACATACATTGCTACAGCAGCTCCTTTAAAATAAAGCAATGGAATAAAAACAACAAGCATGATTTAGGGACTTTGGGTAACGAAGCCAGGAATACACTTACGGACCAATAACTCCTCTTGTAAGACTAGTATATTATATTTTGAGGATGGATACTGTTGAAATTTTTAAAAATCTGTTTTGGAGCCGTGAAAGGCCTTGATAAATTACTACTTTGAATACATCTGGTCACAATATACTACAAATCAAGACCACACTAATATATGGAAATTTGAAATACATTTTTAGGATCTAGTAAATACGACAGTTTCAAATGCATCTTACCTTATTTTTGTTTAAATGTAATTTAACATATGGTTATAAATGGTTATGATTAAGAATCTCCGCTACTTAGAAAAATAACAGTTGTTTAGTTGTTTTTTATTGTTCGTTGTCTCCTTTATTGATATTGAATTTGCCATGTTGTTAACTGAATAAGACATTTCCGTCCATATAAGTTTGTCATATAAACATATTGATAAATATTAATTTAAGGAATGTGAATATTTCAGGTCCTTTTAATGGCATACACTAATTTGGTCTAGCTATGACCGATTTTAATTCGTTTAAATAAACTAATTGCAATCTGTCAGGGTATACAAACAATCGGCTTACCGTAAATCACTCAATTTCTTGTTTCAATATTATTTTGTTTGTATTTATTATTTACATTGTTTTATTAATGATGCTTCACAAAGTTGTAAAAGAATGTAAATAAATATATTGAGGATATTAAATTAAATTTAAAACCCAATTTCAATTTTATTTATGAAAAAAAACGAAAGGCCAACTCGCATTCGAAGCTGAAATACCTGCAGGCTAGAGTATAATTAAGCATAATAATAAGTAGACGAGCGGCGACCAAAGCTTCTAACAGCTCCGAACACAGCCACAGCTAAAGCCAAGCTCCTGCTCCCGGCTCCTGGCTCCAGCTTCAGTTGCCGTCAGATTCTTGGCTCCTCCAGCGCTACGCCTTAGCAGAGAGTAAGAAGCTATGCGGGTAGAGGAGCAAAAAAATAAAAAACGCCGCCAGCTGCCCAAGAATATTCCGTATTTATTATTGCTCGCACTCGCAATCGCACAGCCATCGTCTCGCTCGCACCCAGGTGGCTTTGCTTTTTTGCCTTTGAAAATTCCCTGCCACTTCTGCTTTTTCCTCCTGCTGCTTTTTCCTGCTGTTGCTGCTGCTTGTTGCTTCACTTGTTGGCTGACATCGCGCATGCGCCCTGTGTGCCCCAGCGGCGGCGGCAATAACAAGCGGCAAATGGGTTCCACACACCGCACTCACACACACACACTCGAAGCGCACACACACACCGCATACAGTGTACCCAGAGTGAGTGTGCGTTACAGGTGGGTGGCATTCGGGCCTGCAACAAATGCAGGCGGCGCTGGCTATGCTTGTTTTATGCCTTGCAGGAGGTCAAGTGCTGGCCCCCGCCGCCACCGGGTTGCCATCAACTGGTTGCCACTATGTGGACTCCATTCATGGAAGCAGAGCAGAGACCGAGGCAGAACAGCGACTGAGACAGCGACCGAGGCAGCGACAGCGACAGCAGCCTCAACAGGCTGAAAACGCTTTTCATCCCTTTTCTGGTGAACCGTCACCGCGCCCAAGTAACCATAGATACCAAGTGGGGAGCACTGGCACCCCCACACTGCCATCCCCCGGCAGAGACGACAGCGACAGAGGCAGCGGCGGTGGCAGACGACGAGCGTTACCTAGACTTGCTGCCCGATAAATTATCAAACTTCATAACAGTCACAGTCTGACTGCCAACGGTTCTGGTTCCGCTCCTCCGGCGCAAAGGACGAGCGGTGGTTGTGTCTCATTTAGAGATCGAGGTCTAGTCCCTGACTAATTCCTACCAAAAGTTTGTCAAAAGTTTCCTCCAAGTTCGCAAGTTCACACATATTTCCAGAGTTACGAGTGATAACGTGGCGTATACGCAACGCCGCCTGTCATCATCAGCCATATGGAGGTGTTACGTTGAGCAGCAGAGGAAGCCGGCTAGTCTGAGGTCTGGAGGCCACCATATGGTCGGGTAAGTAGATAGTACTCTCATTATTGCCACAGCTTTTATCGTATTAAATATTAAACGTGAGAGCTCCGCTTATCGCACCTCGCATCGTCAGGAGGAAACGGAAGTGTCAGAGGGGGGGTCTGGGTTTCGGCAAAAGGCCAGCATATGGTAGCTGGAATTTACGACACTGATAGTCCTCAGTCGAGTGTGTGCCTGTATGCGTGAGTGAAAACCCAAAAAGCCAAACAAATCAAGCTGCAAATTGAATTGCAGACACAACGACCGAACGAACGACAACCTGGCCAAGAGCAATTTGCCATGGTCATGCCTCGTCCTCCTCCTTCACTGGCCTTCGTGTGTGATTGATCATGGTGATATATCGCCGACTGGCAGTGCTAACACCTAAACGTCAACTTTAATTAATGTCCTCCGGAGCGCCACGGGCAGGACCAGCAGTTCCGTGCCCAAGGATTGCTCTTTTTTGTCCCTGAGACATGGGTTATGGTCGAATTTAATTTCGTTTAAATTAAAAACACCAGCAAACACCAAACAGGGCTTGGAGGCAGGGGTGCTGTTGGTTTAGTGACAGATAAAGCCATAAACAAGGAATTGAAAGCCAACACCTGTTGATGATAACCCACCCATACGGCGGCCGGGCCTCGTCGGCCTCATTAATTGCGCTAAACAAACAGGCAGGCGACGGCAATGAATGGAGCTACCAAGGTGGATGAGGAGCAGCACGAGCAGGAGAAGGCTGCGAAGGCGTTGGGGCAGCCAGTTACTGGGTGCAGCAGTGGCAGTCTCGGAAATTTATGACCAGCTCATATGCAGCCCGATGGCAAGGACAGCCAGGAGCAAGAGCTGGAGCTGGCAAACTGCAGCAGATATTGACTTTTTATGCTGACTGCAGGGCAATAAAAAGAGGGAAATTATTTACCTCTCGGCTTATGCCACAGACAGCAAACACACACACACACACATCCTGCCCTGGCATACATATATGCAGTATGTGCACACATATAGGCGAGGCCAGGATGGGGACGGAAACGAGGACGAGTCGAATCTAATCCCAAAATACAGCTTAGCCTTAATGGTCTCAAATTTAAATATTTGAGCAGGCAGCCAGGAAGGGATTCGCAGCGATAAAAAGCGAGGAAATTGTCTACGATGGATCCATAATTTGCAATTGAACTGATGCTAAGTGATAGGAATCGTTCTTACGTGCCGGAAAATTGAGCTTTCATAAGGTTTGAGGTACAATTCTAAGAGGTAATCTTCCATGGGCACTTTAACTGGGAGTTTTTTGGAAATAAATATTCTAAGCTGATTAAATTATATGCATGAAAAGGTTACATTTTACATAGGAAAATGTTTTAAATACTTGTGCGAATTACTTTTAAGCTTTTATTATTAATTATTAAATTTATAAGCATGAATGGCACTCTCTATTTCACCAAACTTATTATACCATCATCACTTAAAACTAGTGGCAGCATTAAAATTCTATACTTTGGTAAAGTTTTCACTTTCTTTTGAGTTTCCAATTATTTAAATACTTCTTAAATACTTAAAAACGAATGAATCACAAAAGCCACTTGAACATACATATATTTTTTTATCTTGTTGAGTTTTTGCTCTTTTAATTAAAGCCACATATGCAGCTTAGTGTCAATTAACAGTTTCACTTTTGATGGTCAAGCCTTTTTCTCAAGAAATCCTGAAGATTTTGCTGTGAAAATAAATGATTTATAAAAACATATTCAAGGAGAAACAAAAAGAATACTAATTCAATTTTACTATGATTAAATAACAAGTTATCAAATAAAATTAAATTCCATTAAAATACCCAATTGAGTCTAGGAAAAATACAATGAAATTCCATTAGATGCTTGTACTAATTCCTCAAATTTTGCGAATCCAATTAACCTCACATTTTGGCTGCAATCTTTTCACAACTTTTCCTTCCTCGACAGCTAGACATTTATTTCCATATAGTCTTGGACTCTTGGATGATGGCCAACACTGCGTATGCTTAATCCGATGAAATCCCCACCCGGAAGGCGAAGTAAGTAAGATGCCGCGGGTCCAAGGCGCCGCTCCGGGTAAGTATCCGTTAGAGATTATGGCTTATAAATATACATACAGCCACATATAGCCATGTATAGCAATATATAGCAATATCAATATCTATAAAGCCATCGATAGTTACTTTTTTCAACTTTCAATGACATGTGAAAACATCAAAAATGTTTCAAAAAGGCAAAAGTAAAGTCAGAGGGCACAGCGCGTAACATTAAATGCCTTTAAGTGCCAATTAATGTTTGACTTACGCACAAAGGGAGCTGCGAAACATGAGCTACTCCGGGGTAGGTCCACCTCCCCCTCCAGCAGCTCCGTGGTCCTGGTCCTGGTCCATGGGTAATGTCCCAGCTGCCGGACTTATGGCAAAAGTATGTACTATATCGCCTGCGGCTCTATATTGTTAGCACATACTTATCGTAACTTTGAGGGACTTTTTAAACATCAATTATATTTACGTATTGGAGCGTATTAATGCCTTCGTATCCCGGGAACTGGCGGCTTAGTTGGCCACACCTGCCCGCCGACTGATAAGTTCTGGCTCTTGTGCGGGAATTTACTAACCATTTATGACTGAAACTAATTAAACAAAGCCGTAGTCCATTCACATGCGAGCGATGAGTCCTTTTGGCACTTCGTTAGCCCCGCCACTCAGAAATTGACAGGCAAAGAAGGAGCTTAATTTGCTTACACTTGTTGTCGGTTCTGGCTTCGGTTCTCCCCGACTTCCGTTTCAGTTACAGTTTCACTGACATCTCTGGTAATTAAAAAAGAGTCCTGGAGCTGAAAGAACAAACTCTTGATTAAGTGGGTGCAAAGTGTCAACAAATTATTCATTTGCTCGGGCTACAGCCAAAAAAACAGCAGGAAAAACGCAGGAAAGTCACAACAGGAAGGCGACAAAGATAACATTGAAAGGATAGTGAGAGCTGATGGGCGGGGCCGGGTCTCGTGCAGCTTTGAATGGAGTTTTAATTAACAAACGCCCAGCCGACAGTAGCAGACAAAGGGATTAAGTTAAAATCCCCCGTTTGGTGTCTGTGATTTCAATTTGCCATTAAAAAATGCATATGAACTTGAGTGTGTGTCCTCTATGGGGCAATCAAAGGACGAAAACTATCCATAGGCGGCCGAACTATTTATTTATAGGAAATGATCAAAAATTCACTGTGAAGACCCTTGACATGCGTGTGTGTACACACGCATTTTCCATTTCCCAACCCTCCAAGAGCAGCATTTCCCGCATTTCGAGTGGCCTGTGGAGAGAACCCCAAAAACCAAACAAAATCAAAGTTCCTTTCTCTCGTTTCTGCCCTTTTTTGCATACTTTGTTTACTTTCGCCGGCATTTCCACTCCTCCATCCCTCTTCCTTTTTGTTGCTGTTTTTGTTATTGGGAAATTCGCCAGTCGCTATTCGCTATTCGCTGTTATTGTTGTGGCAACAATTTTCTGTTTGCATAAATAAATTTGGAATGAAATCATGTGTCACATTAGCAGCGGGATATATGCGCTGCTGTTTCCGTGGACAGCCATCCATCTATCTATCCCCGATCGATTCCCGCATATGATTAACATGTGCTACCCGATTCCAGAACATGGTCTAATGACGTGACCAGCTGGTAATTTGATTACCACGAAATCACGAAAAAACTGCAAAGCTAAAGTGCATATATTTAGATGCAGAAATTCCAATCTCTGTGGGAGTTGCTCTTAATTAAGTCCCAGCAAATGATTTTTCAATTAACACTGGCCCAAGGAATGGAAACGGAATGAAAATATTTTTATTTATACAACCGAGGGGCGAGAAAGAATAAGGAGTCGGATCCGGATCCGGGTCCACTTGCAGTCCAAGTCCCTAGCAGGAGACAGCAGGCAGAAGGAGGCGGGATGCGCCGCTGTCAATGTTGGCACAAATTGTTTGTCACGCAGTGCAAATACTTCGTGCTGTTGCTCTGGTATGCGGTATTATGCGCGATTTATTTCTCCAACCCAGTGTGTGTATGTGTGAGTCTCGTCTCCTCCTGGCATCCTCTGTTTTCCTGTTCTCTCTGTGTGTGTGTGTGTGAGACACAACAAGGAGCAACACGAAGACAGCGGGAACAACATCACAGAACCATTGCCCCGCAGCAATGCGCAGCACAGCAACACAAATTTGATATTTGTTGATTTTTCCGTTTTCCTACGCATTTTCCCGACTCCTCCCTTAGCCCCTCACCCACCTCCCCCCTTATCCTGCTCAATTAAAGCCGGAAAAATGTGTAATATTAGACTTAAATGGTGAATAATGTTATAAGCTGCTCGACGGCGTTGGCGAATCTGTCAGCTTATTAACTCAACTTTTACCTGCGCTGCCACAGAACTTTTAATGCATTTTTATGAAGTTTTATGGCCAAGGCGACTTAATTTTATTTACATTTTGCATTTTCCTATTTTGCAGCTCTAAAGTTGCCAAAGTAGTTGATTGGCTTTCCCTGCTGCCACCAAATTGCAAAATAATTGCCGAAGGGGGGGGCAGGAACGATTGCGAAACAAGCTGTGTAATTTCATTGAAAGTGATGCTCGTTTGTGGCCTCTGCTTTTCCTCACCTCTTTGGCTATATATAGTGGCTTCCTTGGGGGTGGTTCCTGCAACGTCCTGGCTTCCTGCAGTTGCAGCACAGAAGAGCGAAATAATACAAAAAAGGCCAGCGATGACAGCAAGTTTGTGTAATGTAATTAATTAATTACGGTGAAACAACGTAGTTACATGTACAGTTATGGAGGACACCAGTGGAGGTCCTAGCTCCCGGCTCCTTCGGTTTTATTAGCCAGCTAAAGAACCCTTTCCCTGCCCCACCAACATTCCAGCCCGCATAGTTTCGTGTTTGCCACCCAGGTAACTTAATTACAAATTATAGTGCAATTAATTCTGCGGCTCGGCATTATTAGGCGCAGAAAAGGAGCTCTCCATTCAGCGTTGGGTAAGTAGATGGAAATTAAATGGAATCCGGCGACCGCAGTCGCTGGGTGTCGGATTGCGACCAGCGAAAGTGCCAAGGATATCCACCATTTGTCCCCCGGACTATAAGCAATCTCCAATGGCCACGTGTATGCTCGTAGCTATAACCTGATATCCGAAATGTTATTGCTTGAGAATACACGTAGTTCAGCGAGATTCGTTCATCAATCCAAACGGAAATCGAAAGTGTAGAAGCCGTTAAAATCACGACTATAACTTTGATGGAACACGGTCCGAGACCATAAAGTGTCTTATGCAAGGTAAGCTTGACCTGAATTTTGTAATTACTTATTCTGCTCTTGAGATTTACTTTCTTTGGTTGTAGGTATCTTTGATGTTTTTAAATTGCAACTAACATTGTCAAAGGGTAATGGAAATAGAGAGATTTAAGAAGAGGTTCCTAAAATTTCAGAAAAATTGGTTGATAAACATGGAAGTTATTGGGCAATAAACAATGCTGTGTCTATGCAACATCGTTGTGTTGTCAGCAACTATGGCTTCAAACAATATGCTTCTGAATAGCACAAGTAGTT
Source organism: Drosophila kikkawai (assembly GCF_030179895.1). Lineage (NCBI taxonomy): Eukaryota > Metazoa > Arthropoda > Insecta > Diptera > Drosophilidae > Drosophila > Drosophila kikkawai. The sequence continues at coordinate 10,522,064 of NC_091729.1, forward strand.
AACTTGTAGCCTTATTAATGTAGCTCTCCTATTTGTTTCCAATTCTGCTATTAATAGTTTATACTTTCATTACAACACTATTTCAGTTTCAATATAAAACTTATTAAAATTCAAAGGAAAATCTTAATAAAATGTATTTCCCCAACTAATTAAGGGCTCTAAAGGAATTAAGCCTCTTAACAACTATTCTGTTATTGACTAATAATTATCTTTACAATTTCTTTGAATAGTTTAGAATTTTAATTGAACTAAAGTGGAAGAAGGAAGCCTAATTTTGGTAGTTTTGGAGAGCCAAAATTTGTATACCTTTGAAGCTGGTAATTGGATTCATTTCAATTCGATAGTTTCACTGTTTCAGCTTTTATTTTATTCTTAACAATTTGTTTACAATTTTAACCCCGTATAAAATTTTGAATTGTTTTATTTTCTCTCTGACAAGTTTAGATCAACTCCATATGATTTATGGGGTCTTAAATCACTCCTTCCCTGCGTTTCAAACTTCTGGCTTAAATTGCAATACATAATAATGACAGAATAATGGGAGCCTTTTCCCCACCATTTCCGAGACCTTTGAGCTTTGTAATTATACATACTTCTGGGGAATTTCTTAAGCTCTTTCAGGAAGTTCATAAAACAAATTACGCAATGGTATGACATATGTAAAATGAGAATAAATAATAGCGTTACATCACTTTGAACTGTTCCATAGTTTGCGTTTATTGTACTTATGCAATTTCAATTACGGTTCCCGGGTATTTCAGCACGCGCCCCGCGGTGCCTTTGCCGAAAAATAACTAACAAATCATTGACATGTGTGGGGTGTGTATTTCGGATATTTTCGGGGGCTTAAGCCTTTATGTATTTGCCTGTGAGCCATGTTTGCTGTGGAAACATACGTATATATAAAGAGCCAATTAAAATGTTTTGCTTGTAATCACAGCTCGAAAGTAGGCACCACTTTGTTTAACTTCTGATTAACAGCTTCCTTGGGGGGTTTCTCGGGGTCGGAAGTGGGAGTCGGAGGTTGGTAGGTTTGGGTTTAAAGCGTGGTAGAGATTCCGCCGCGGGGTTGCTTTGGCTGGGAGTGGGGATTTGACAAGCCTTTTAAAAACACACCCACACAGAGCGGGGGGTATGTGTGTGAGTGGGTGTGTGATTTGCATTAATGAGATGCAAATGATTTGTTTATATTTTTTTTTTTACTGCTGTCAGTTGCCAGCTTTTTCCTTTATTGAAAAGTTGCCGGCGCTGCCCCTGCCCCCAGCTCCCTCTCTGATGAAATGAGCAAATAATAAGAAAATATTGATAAAGATGTTAATCAAAGGAAGCTCACGTTGCTCATATAGGCAGTCGTCGAGTACTTGCGACATAATAAATATGTATGTCTTCCCCAACTCCTCGACCATCGGCATCTCTTGATGGGATCTCTCTGGAATGCTCCGGCTGTCACGGGCTGTCTGGCCCCGAACACCTCCACTCCGTCATCGTCCTGGCGAGGCGATGGATGTCCCCGCTGCTGTCTGCTAGTCGCTCAACTCGGAACACACGACGACGACCCGCTGTTTATTATTGTAAGTTACTTGGCGTGCTCACATCAGCGAGCTGGAAGAAATGTGCACTGACAGCACAAGTTACTATGGGCAGGAGCACGAGCAGCGGCATCATCAGGAGGAGCAGCAGCATCAGGAGTCGCTGCTCTCCGAATTTGCATTGTTTTATTTACATATTTTTGCGGCAAACTTTTGCTGGGCGGAGGAAAAAAAGAATACAAACCTAAAGCCATCAATAATGATAATGATGGCATAGGAAGGTTTCAAAAATATTCTCGCAAAGATTTCCAATACTCTTTAATCCTTTTAAGTAACTCGAAATTTAATCTACAATATTACATGTATATTTTAAAAGGGGTTTAAGTATGTAAATCCTTAGAGATTACAATTAAATTCAAACTGTTTCTAAATTCTACACTTTCTAGCATACTTTTGGACTGCATTTTAAAAGATTATAAAACCTCAGCTTTCTTTTATCCTTTTTGATAGCAAGAAGACAAATTTACCAAAGTAATGCTGTATAAAATCATGTAAGAACCTGGAAAAGAATGCTTTACCATCTCTGAAAGCTATAATTTCATGCTTTCAATTTGAATTTAAGCAAAAGAAAACATTTAAATGTTAAACATCCCCTCATTAGGGATGATTTCTTAATATTTTAGAAGCACCCCTCTGCTTGAACATCAATAAAATCTATATCCCAGCAATATCTATCAACACTGAGAACCCCGAGAATTGGTTTCGCTCGGTTAGTTTATAAGGCGGAAATATGCAAATCAAGCCTCAATTTCAGATGGCGGCATAATTTGTTTGTGTTCCAGTCAAAAATTAAACAGCCGACGAGGGCAGGCTATTAACATTTATGCAAATGGTCTAACCATTTTCAGACTCATTAGAAATCAAAACCAAGGTCCAGCTGGCCTTGTTCCACCTCATCCCAAAGTAACAATTACACACGCATTATGGACATTGATTCATGTCGTATCTTTATTTTATACACATTTAGAAATAACATTGTTTTTTTTATTTTTATTTGTTTAGCAATAGCAAATAGTCATAGCTACTAGTATATATAAGTTTAGGGTGTAAAGTTAAGAATTATAAACCGACCTCGGGCATCAATTGCTTATTAGATTAGTCCTAGAAACACCTCGACACACTCACTATCTCAAACCAAACACAGTGTACTTTACATAAATAAACGAAACGAAAACAAACAATTAAAGAATTTCCCTCAAAGCATTGACTCCATTAGAGGTCAATAGTGTTTACAATCAACGATATTTATTCATGAATATTCACAGTGTTTAATTTGTGGCATTACCATGATAAAATTTCAAATAAAAAATCCTCACAAAATTATATTACAATTGACAAATGGCATTTTCATAATATTAATGGTAAAAGGCGCTTAGCTTTGGATGAGCAGACGAAGGCGGAGGCATCGGCATGGTTATCGGCCGGAAGAGCTCCCGGCTGTTTGTCCGTACGGTTGGCGTGCTAGGTGGAGTTGGGTCCGGGTAAAAAGGCAGCTCGAAAGTTAATTAAAAATTTTCAACGCATATTTCTCAATAAAAAAAAAGAAAGGCAAACAAAAGATGAGGGGAAAAAAAAGTGAAGTTAAGTTTAAAAAGCGACTAGCTTGCGGTGTGCATGTTTGTGTATCCGTATCCGTATCCGTAGCCGTATCCGTACATGTGTTGCGGCTTCTCACGTATTTGGCTAATTAAAAAGGCGAGCAACATTATTATTATTAATATATATCCTGACTTTGCCTGCTAGTGCAAGCAGGTCAACTACGCGCTTTCACGTCTCCTCGTTTCTCGTTTCAGTCCGAGCTCAAAGCACGTCCTCACACGGCGCTCCTCATCACCCACCCATCCATCCATCCATCCATCCATCCATGCATTCCCCCATTCCCATCCACCCACAAACACACATTCGGACCTGGGCGGAGCGGGGCGGTGCGTCGAGCTGTGGCTGATCTCCGGACATAAGTACACCAGACAAATTATCTAAAAATTTACTAGCTCCTTTATGTATAACATCTTGCTTTGTGGCTTTTTGCTGGGTTTTTTTTCGGGACTCCATTGGTGCTGGGGTTGTGTGGATCGGGCTTTTTTTCGGGTCGGGGTTGTGCCACTAATGCCTGGCTTATTCTGATGCCGTTTCTGCTGCTGCTGTTGTCACTTGGCTTGATGTATGTTGTGAAGTTTTCATTAGCTGCTGCTCCTCTTGCTGCTGCCCCTGCTCCTGGGCCTTGTGGTCTGCGCCAACATTGAGTTGGCAATTTACTGCCGACGTTGGGCTGTCGCCTTCTATAAAATCAACTGTTTGCCTGTCATCCATCATTGGCCCGGCTGTAGCTCCTACCTCTGCTGCTCCAGGCTCCGAGGATTGTTTTGACATGGCAGCTGCTGATGTTGTTGCCGCTGTCCCGTCCTCGTCCTCGTCCTCGTCCTCGGCCTCGTCCTGTTTGTTTTTCTGCCGCTGCTGCTGCTGCTGGTCATTCATAATAATGCTGAGCGCTGGCTGCGGCAGTGGGCAGCTTTGCTTTTCACCTGATGATGCTTTCAGCAACTCTGGCAAATTATTTTCTAATTGCCTCGCCTTTGGCTGGCCATGATGGAACCGGACGTCGGCGTGGGTGTGGATCAGGGTCTGACCGGGCGCCACTGCCTCTGTCGCTCTGTCCGTACTTTTATCCGACATATTTATAATATCCGCCGCAACGGAATTTAGATTTTCCAGCGTCTTGGACACGCCAGCCTCGCTTTCCCCATCCGGCGGCTGGAGCTTCTTTGGCTCCACTTTGAGCTCCATCTCCTGACCGGACCTATCCTGAGCTGCTTCCGCTCCCTTTGCTGTCTCGCCTACTGCTGTTGCTGCTGCATCATTTATGCCCGATGCTGCTGCTGATGTCGGCTGCTTGCGTCCCTGATTTGTTTCGACATCTGAAATATGCAGGGAATTTCGAAGGCAGAGTGAAAATAAAACAGGAAATGACAAGCGAAACATTTACAGTGAATATTTTCCTGCGAATTGAGAAATAATTTCATGCATATTACGATTATTGTATACAGACAGACCGACAGACAGACACAGACAGCCGTAAAGAACAGCTTTGGGTCCCCGGCTATTGAATGTTCTTCTCTCCGAAATTGAGGGCTTCCTTGGCGCCGCCCATCCACATCCTGCTCTCCATCCACAGGAGCTCTCGCTGGCATTTATTGCCACTGAATCTGTTATTTGTATTGCTTGTTTGGTTGTTACCAACTCACATACGCGGCGGAGGCAAAGGGGATTGGCCCGGTTGTCGAGTGGAATTCAAATTTGAATTTATCTTCCAAACGATTTCACACACAACGCCAAAAAAAAAGAGAAAAGAGGCGGACTTCATGGCAACGAAATCTGCTCTGCCATCGGGATAAAAATTCAAGTGGCAAGGCCAAGACGAAGTTTGGATATTCTATAATTGGACTGCTTCTTAGGGAGAGATTGCACTCATGCAGTTGTCAGTCATCTTTCATGGATCTTAACTCCTTATAGAAACTCCTTATACGAAGCTCAACCCCACGGAATGCTGCACCTTGATGGACTTTAAATTATAAAGTAAAGTTAAACCGTAATGGCAATTCCCTGAGCCTATAAATATTGCCATATTTTTAATATAATATAAAAAATGTCTTTTCACTGCTATCCTTTTAATGCAAAGCCGAATGCCCACTGAAAGGGTATGCAAATGGTTGCCGCAAAAGTTAAGAGCTTAAGCCCTCAATGTGAAAGGCAATGAAGTGTGCCGGCCCCACTCAATTAAGGCCAGGAATGTCGCCAAAGCTCACCTGCTGCTGCTGCAATTCCGGCTCCCGGCGATGATCCTGCTGCTGCTGTGGCATCGCTGGCCCCGCTCGCTTCATCAGACGTGGCCTCTGCACGCTGACCTGCGGCTGGTACTGCTCGTGTTCCTGCTGCCGCAATGGCCGCAGTTATTTGATTGCGCAAGCCCTGGATATCCGGCATGTCGGCCACGTTGATGCGCTGTAGGTGGACCTGCATCAGTCGCCCGTTGCCGCCGTGTCCCAGGAAGACGCGACGCACAGTGGCGAATTGCTCTCGGCCCTGCAGCCACTGCCCCACCACGGGCAGTCGTCTCAGGTTGGCCAAGGCCACGCCGACGGCGTAAGTGGGTCCAGGTGCACGCTGAGGCTCCGGTTGCTGATTTTGCTGCTGCTGTTGCTGTCGCTGCTGCTGGCGCTGTGCTGCCAGTTGGCTGAAGAGTCGCGTCACGATGAGACGGGCACGTTGCATGGCCGCCTGCTGGCCAACGACGGGAGCTCCCGCTCCTGCGTCCACCTGGACTGCAGCACCCGGAGCTGGAGCTGCTCCACCCCGTGCTGCTGCTGCGGCCGCCGCTGCTGCGGCTGCCCCCTGGTTGCGTGTGATTATGAAGACCTGGTGCTGGGCCATGATGGCTGGCAGCTCGTAGCGATGAAAGAAGAACACCATCGAGTGCTGCGAGAAGGGAAAAAGCAGGACCCAAGCTCAGACAGATATATGGTTAAAGCATGAGAGGATGAGACGTTATGCCATGGGTTTGCCGGGCACGTGAGCCAAGTCCGGGTCTGCACGTGAGCCTCCGCCCCAGCAGCCCGGCTGGAAACAATGCCACAATGGCAATGGCATTGGCGGATCGGGGCAGCCACCAGAATGGCAATTTGTCATGCACTTGACAGGCGTAAACATGGCCGGAGTTCGTTTCCATCATTGTCGCAGCGCCGTTGCATAACGCATTCATTATTCGCCATGGTTACGCCATGGCCATGGGGCCATAAGGCCATCCAGCCATCCAGCTTGGCTGCACATCCCGCACTCACCTGTGTGAAGAGGTACGAGGAGAGCAGGGCCAGCGTCCTGTACTGTCCACTGAAGCGGTAGTGATACGCATAGAACGCAAAGTGGTATAGGTAGAAGAACCTGCGAGGAGGAAATGAACAAAAAAATGGGTAGGTTAGAAGAAGGTCCAAACAATCGGCCAATGCCGAATGCAGGCAGAGAGATAGATGCTTGCCTCCCACATTCATGTGGTTTATTTTTGGTGACAATAGCAAAGGGGGTCCTTCTTCAGGTTTGGTAAGATTGATATACTGTGCTGGTGCACATTACCAGATAATTTGGTGCAGAACGGGCCACTTTTCAAGAAATTGTTGTGGCTAAAGTTTGCTTAATCAGTTAAATTTCATATAATAATAAAACATTTGAACATTTTTTGTTTAATTTAGTTTACAAGAATCTACAAAATATCATTTTTCAGGAGAACACTTTAAACTTTGCGATACTCATACGTTGAAAACCAAATGACCTCTGACTTAATCAAATTTGGTATGATCGAAGTAAAAGTTTGACACAATATTCTTAAGATATACATACATAAAAAATATCAAAATCTACTCTCCAAACATCGTTTGCTCGTAAACCTAATTAAAAAAGAATCAAAATAACCGCTTACTTTTGCTCTTTTCTATAGCTCTCTAACTTTAGATGGGAAAGAAATTTTCGTTCTATTCAGACCGATTTCCTTCTCTCTGACCCTCCCTTGCATCTTTGCTGTGATCTACAAGCAATGAATAACTGCTCTCTGAGAGAGCATTGCATTAAATTTCTCTGAATTCACAAGAAATCTTCTTGACTCCGACAGAAACCTCTCTTGTAAGGACTCTTTTTCGTGTCGCCTTTATAGTAGAACCGAATGATTTTTCGGATTGAGCTGTATTTTAGAGTTCTGTCAATAGCTAAGTGATACATTGTCCCCACTCCAGTTTCCTCACAAGTGTCAAAAGCACTTAAGGACAGAGAGAAGCAATCTAGCAAACCAAAACACATTCACTATGAACAATCTTTTTCCTCTCCGGTTTCTTTAAAGCTGTCAAAAATTGGTGTCTGAGCCTACGAAAAAAAAACCCTCATCAAACATCGGTGATCACGTGGGGGGTTGATGTTTTTCAAGGACTGAAGGGGGCTATCATGATTACCATTCGACAAAATGGTATTTAGCTGACTGAAATAAAAAGCGAAAACATATTGGTTTCTGTTTTTCTATTTTTGTTTTTATTTTTCCTCGACCCATCTTCCCCAACAGTTTGTTTTTTGGGGCTGGGCATAAGCTGCGGAGAAATGGGTCAGACGTGTGGCGGATAGATGGGAGTACAGGGGCCATGACATAAGAGTAACAAGTAACCGTAGCCGAGGCGGACAAATATCAAAACTGCCAAGACAACAGCGCGCGGCTAGAAACGGAAACAACAATAGCCGAAGGAGCGGAAGGAGCCGAGGGAGGAGCGGAAGGAAGGACGCAAGGAAAAACACTCAAGAGGATTTAATAATATAAATAATTGCTGGCGCTGTTAGTTGAATTGTTGCTCGCCAAAGACAACAAATAAAAAACACAATGGATGCCCGTAACAACAACAGAAGCAACAATAATGACAGCCAGGCCGACTCCATTGATAAGCATGGCCGAGCGGACAAACAGCCGGACCAGGGAGACGACGGGACATCCGGATGGACAGAGCCTGACAACCGGACCGAGGTCGGTCCTTTGGCGGAATTCAACTTTAATTTATTATTAGAGAGCCGGCTTGTTTTTTTTTCTTTTTTGGGTTCCATGATTGAGTTATGTTATTGAATTTAATTCGAGTTGATTGTGCACACACACACAACCTCTAGGACTCTTCGCCGACATCAATATCAACGGCGACAAATGAAGACACACGACACTTATTTAGCAAGCCTTTCCAGGGCATTGCGCAAACCAGGGAGCGAGCACATTGAGCATTATGGACACATCCCCCGCCAATCGCTTGCCAGCAATTTCCTCAATTTCCCCTACTCCCCCCTGGAGTCCTGGGGAAACGGATGTGGAAGTGGAAGTGCGAGCTGCAGACACGTAGACAACACTTATCGCCCGTTCGTTTCCGTTTCATTCGCTTTTCTAATGTAGCGTAGCGTTGACAAGCAGCTACACGCCTGTTGTGCTATCCCCGCATCCTTTACCCTTTCCTGTGACTGTGACCCTCTCACTCTCCCTTTACCCACTCATCCGTTCTCATCCTTGCCACATACCACATTACACCACAGCGCCTTGCAGTGCCTCAGGCAAGGCACAGTGCACTGACGGCGACGAAATCCCTGTCTGACAGGCTGCATTATCATATGGATACTCCGGCTAGGACTCTGGCGAACAGCGTGTCCTCACAGCGGACAAGTCTTTAAAGTGGACACAATAATATATTTTAGTGGATAACTTCCTTAAAAGACAATGTTTTGGGAAGGATAGATCCCTTTAACAGAGAACTTTTCATGGTATTAGCTTAAATCTATTTTTAGTTCACATAAGCAATACTAATTAAATTATTTAATAGAAGAATATAAAAAAAGAGCATTTGATTTTAATATAATACATTTACTATAAGTACATGAAGTATTTTGATTTTAAGAGTTCTTTTAGAAAATAATAATGCGTTTTTGAGCTTGTACTAAGATATTTCCTTAAATATACAATTACTATTCATCATCATCGAGTGTTTAAAATACAAAAATACACAAACTGCAAAGGCTTTTTCTCTGTGAAGTTCGCACTTTTCAGACTGCTGCAGTGCGGCGTAGAGATATCAGAATTAAACCATTTTTAATTAAAAACATTCTTGTTTTTTTCTCACAAAGCTTTCACTGCCATATTCAGTTTCGCAGCCATTATTGGACCAGTGTGCGACGGATGGCAGGACGGATGTGCGCCAGGCAAATACTGTTTGGCTTTCATATCCTTCGACCCGAGAGGGAGACCGAAGGCGGAAGTGGGCGGAGATGGCAGTATAGGATGGCAAATAGGACAACTGTTGCATGTGTCTGGGCATTGAGACTGAGTCGGAGGAGTGTAGTTAAGTAAGCACCTCGGTTAAACCTGCACTGTTGCTTCTGACGGCTCCTCCAGCGACGGTGTGTGATCCGATCTGCGTCATAAGTGTTTATTTGTTGCCAGCAAACAGGGTAGCAGCAACGAGGGGGTCCCAGTAATAGTTAAAGTGCTCAATGAGCTTGTAAGCACTTTTGCTGGTGTAGCTGCTTTTAATAGCATTTGCATATGGGATTGCATATCTTTGCCGTGAGTGCTCTGAACAGCAGCGTTATGAGTAGTATTATGAGTTCGATTAGGTGGGGGAAAAGACCCTCGAATGCAACTCGAAACTTAATTGAAATATTACAAAAAAACTGAAGTATTTACAAGGCAAACACTATGTGCTCACTGACCCTGCTGCTGCTGCTGCCTCTAAATGCGTGAAAACGACCCATTTTCATGCATAAATTGGAACAGAGTTGGCGCATACGTATGCAAACAGCAGCAAGGAGACAAAGGCACGTTGCGCATACGCCATGTTGGCAAACAAACAACAAGCTGAAACTGAAACAAACGGAGCACAAACACACAAGTTGACAGGCCTCGGCAGAGGAGGAGGCAGCGTATAACAATGAAGCGATTTTGCCTCGTTATGAACACTCATCAACTGCACCTTTGAACAACACCCACTCGGTTAGGGGATACGCCCAGGACACGGCCAGGAGAGTATGCCAACCCAACCCTCCCCCCTTTGGGTGGCCACTTCTGCTCGTCGCTCGACGCTCGGCTCGGTTGGACAAAAGTTATGGCAGAAAAACAAACTTGACGCAATTATACTTTGCGTAACATGATCTCAATCAACACGAAAACAGCCAAAGGAGTGCAAAGCGTAAGGAAAATGCCACCGCCTTTTGCCCCTCCCACTCTCCCCCGATTTCCCGGGGCCTTCTTCACCATGGTTCCCAATGCCGATGCCGTTGACGTTGAGGCTAACCCGCCGACACCGTGGCCACCTTTGCGACCGAGCAGCGGCAACAATGGCAAGCGAATATATATATTATATGGTCTTTTGGTCCCAATATATATATGAACGCATATATATATATAGCACAGCTATGGCCCGTGTGTTTGTTAGCGTAACAAGCGTGTAAACAACAGGACGAAAGCAGAGACGAAGGTAGCTACTTGAGGCGCGCTACTGTAACCGACGACCTGACCCCTTTTCACCCCTTCCAGCCAGGAGTTGTGCCTGGCATTTTGCTCTTTGATGCCGCCAAGGCGATGTCTTAGCAGTGCTGTCAATTCGTCCTGATTCTGGTTAGATTGTGTACTTGGTTTAAGGGGTTTTAGGATGAAAGTATGCCAAATATGTCACTGCTCGGTAATCTGATCTTTAACGATTACATTTCTGAATTTTAAAGCTTGGACAATAGACGAGCAATCAAAGCCGCGAGTGAAGACGACGAGATTGAGAGCAAAACGACGAGTAAAGGAAGCGATATTAAAACCATCACAAAGATGAGTAACTGATGATCAAGGCAACGAGAATGAGAGCAGAACGCGGACTATATTTGATATAAACTGGTTCATTCATTTACAACATTTAACTTTTAGTTTTTTCTCTGTATAATAAAAGACATTTTATGCAACACTCTTTCTAAAAAAACAACAGCTATAAATTAGTGATTAACTTTTAATATACAAATACGTCTTTAAATTTTCCAAATATCTTATATCGTTTACCCTCCACTTTGCCCGATCTGTTGTGCTTAATGAAATAAGCCATTGACAGCACTGGTCCTTCGGCCTTAGCGCAACAGCTTCCTCGCCAGCTTCTCGGTGCGACAAACAATCTGCGCAGGACTCAAGTAGGATTCGTAGCCAGCGGGCAATGGAGAGGCAGAACTGGCGGGCAGGCAGGCAGGCAGGTGTTTCTTTTAGCTTTTTCCTGTGCGTTTGCAGCTCATTTAATACGTGTCGTCTGCCCCGTGCCTGGCAACCAGATTTAAGCACAAAAGAAGCATTACGCGCCGCAAGAAGCCACAGGGCAAAATAAGAAGCTGGCGCGAACAGAAAGGGCTACTGGGATGGGGTGAAAGTTGGGTGTCAGGGGCTTATTATGCTCCACCTTTCCACACAGCCGTATGGAAGCCGGTAGTTAGGGATGGCTTGGCGGCCTCGTTAAACGGCGATTAAGAGGAGCCGAGCGAGGCAAGGCAGGGCAGGAGCTCCTTTGATGGCTTTAAACTCCCTTAAAAGTCAATTAGAATGAATTGAAGGCAATTGACAGGAAGTTCAGAAGGTTAGTTGTTGGCTGTCTAAAAGCAGAAGCAGCTAGAGTTGGAACTGGAGCTGGGGCTAGAGGTTTTGTTGCCCCGTTCGACGGCTGTGAGTACGGGCCACTTGACAGTTTTAAGCTTCCAACTGCCGTCTGCAATTCAACCATTTGCAATTCACGTTGATTGCAACTTTTAGCAAAGTTTAAGTACACAAATTAGTCTATGCAATGAAATTAATACCGTTTGGGGGCACCGCGATAGCGGGGATCGGCAGGCGGGGCTTTCTGGGACACAGCTAAAAAGCGAAAAGCGCCGCCAGCTTGTTTGTCTTGTATGCTAACTTCAATGCCAGCCGGCTTTGGCCCGAGCTTGGGCCTTGGCTGACTGCCTGCCTTTCGCAGACCAAGTTAACCGCAAAAACAGGCAGGCAAATACGGAAGCACGAGCAGAAGGATCACGAGAAGGAGCACCACCACCACCAGCAGGCAGGAAGGAAGTCAGGAAGGAAGCAGCAGAACAAGCAATCCCGGCCCTGTAACCCATAACCGCAGGACCAACAACAGCAGGGCCAAACCAGAAGCTAGCAAGAGGAGGGAGTTTATATATTTAGAAAACCGAAGTTTTATATACCCAACCAGGAATTCTAAATAAGTAAAAGTTACATTTTAAGCTAGTTTAATAATAAACTTGAAAGTTTCTTTAACATCTTAAACACGTAGTCATTTTTCTCAAAAATAATGATACCTAAGGTAGGTGAGCGAATAACTTGAATAACCTTGCAGTTATGTATACTGTCTAGTAAACTTTTAAGGAAGGAATAAATAATAGAACATATTTGAAAAGAATAACAAGAGCCACAAGCTCGTAAACAGAAGCTATTTTAAAAAATGGCATTAAAATAAAGAAAAAAGATAAGACAAAAGCATATTTGACGTCGTAAAGTTTCCTTAACCGTTTTAATCATTCCCTTTCTATTCCTTTTCCTATTAGAATCTTATATAAGTTTCTCTCTCATTGTGTATTCAGAGAGACAAAATGCTAAACTTTCTGAGAGAGCAGCTGAAACGGAACTCTCACGTTCCCTATTGTAGTTCTCAAGAGAGCGAAAATGTAGAGATATTCCTTCATGATTTGAGAACTTTTTAGTAAGACGAAAACTAATTTGCAAGCTGTGAAATTTCCATATAACTTACATATAAATGGAAAATCGAAAGGGAACATTGATTATAGATAGTATATAGTATAGTATTATTAAGTAATCTTATTATAAGATTGCGCATTTTTGTGGCTTTCAACGGTCATACAGCATATGCTAGACCTTTTTTGATAAGAACATGGCCAATAAGAGATCTTATTCTATGTTTTTAAGTTCGATTGAAATTCTTCTTTAAAACTTCTAGATATTTCATAAATATTTACATACATATATTGAGTTACGTTTTCCTACTCAAACTATAATTGCCCAGTGCAAGGGTATTGAAAAACAGTCCCGGAAACCCCTTTCACCGCCCGGGGCAGTCAATAACAGCAAAATTAAACCGTACGAAAGCACACACACACACACACACACACACAATTTCCCTCTCCCCGCACAAAACACACCCTCCAGACACACACGCAGAAGAAAAACTCAGATGCCTGCATTTATGGTTCCGGCGGAGTGTCCGGTCCATATGGCACTCACATTCTAGTACAGACATGGATAGTGCAGACCCTTTGCTGAATTAATTTCACTTAAAGCGAGGACCAAGCAGCTGCCCCAGGAGAAGCTCTCCTCCTTGGATCCATATTTTAGCTACCTAGACGAAGGCGAAACATCGAATATTGTTTGCCATTCAATTGCACAGAAAAGGATTCTCAACCGGCGCACACACTGCAATTGGATATTTTTCCATTCAAAAGTTTTTGCCTCACAAAAAGTTTGACAATCTCGGGGCAAGCAAATGATGAGTTATGCGAAACTCCAAGGGTCGGCAGACACAAAAGATACTTCTTTTGGCCAACAGCAGCACATCAGCCAGCCAGCCCCGCAGATTAGTAGTCTCGGTGCGTATGGAAACTATCGATGGCATCCGGAATCAAGACTACCTTTTCATCTCGATTTAGAGATGCATATGTATGTATATATTTGAGAGTCACAAGGATCTCTATGGGTGCTCCTTATTCTCTTCATAAATTGTTAATTTCTGTCCCACATACACCGAGCGAAAGCTCCCTGCTAATTGAGGCTATATCGCCTGGGCATTTCCCAGCTGTCGCTGCCATTGCCATTTTCCATTTCCATAACAATCCCGCGACAAGCTCTGGGCAAACACAAGCCGGAAGCATTTAAAATCATTCGCGTCGATGAATCTTTAATGAATATAAATACGACGACAAGTGGTCTTCAAGGAGACCAAGCGAGTGGGCCTCGTTTTCAGGGAGCAATGATAGCCATTTAATTCGGCGCAAATTACGCAAAATCAACACCGCAAGCAAGGAGGCGGCGAGGGCAGTGATTGAGGACGGATGCATGCACATGAATTCATAATCAAGGCGCACGAACGGACCGGCGGACGGACGTTCGCTAAAAAGGGAATTTTCGAGTGTCTTTTTGAATTATTGATGGTCCCTCCTTCGGCGCATCGTGGAAATTGATGCCCGAGTTGCCGAAAAAAAAGTAAAAATAATTTCTATGCGGCGGCCGCTTCTCAATTATGCAAAGTGCGCGTAATAAACCGCAAAGTAGCTACGCTTCTGGACTGGGGATGGGTTACGAAACGATGGGGTTGTCCTGTCCTGTCCTTTCCTGACGTGCATAGTCATTAATGTCGATCGAACGGGAATGAGCCGGGCTCTAAATTTCCTTCGCTTTTCCGCATATTTCCCTCTCCTTTTTTTTTGTGTTATGAAGAAGCGAGTTTATTTAAATGTTTGCTAATGGCGCGGCTCAGTTGGTTGGGAGCTACATGGATGTGGCTTGGCGCTTGGGTTACGCTTGTTGACTTAAGTGATGAAATTCTCTGTTTGCCGGTGTCTGTGTGTTGGTGTGTGTGAGTGGGCGTGGGTGTGGGTGTGGGAGTGGGGAACACTACCCAACGCCCGCCCCCAGGCGAAGGGGATGGCTGGCCACTGGTCGATTTGTTCCTGGCCCCGGGGGAGGCTTGCGCAAGCCAAGTTAATTTTCAAATAACAACCGGGACTTCTCTAACGGTCGTCGGTTGGCCAGGGCAAGGAGTGTGAAATACGCTGGAGAAGGAAAATATGCGAAACCGAACGAAATGAACTGTTAAGTGCTGATGACGGCTATGGGAACGGGAGGGCCAAGATGCCGACTGGATGCTATTATCTATGGCCCGACGGCAGCAGCAACATACAGACATTGATGCTGGAAAGGATTGCAGACTTAATGTAATTGAATTTGTCATTTGTTCGGGCCACGGACGATTTCACAGAAAAATAAAAATCAAACACGACCTGAGAGCCTTCCTGAAAACGCGCTTGGGGATGCCAGTTAAGAGAGTGTGGTACGCACCTGAGCCAATGACGCTTGGTGATGCTCGTGTGGCAACATATGGCGTCGTATTGATCCGCTATCCACACAATCAGTATGATGTAGAAGGCCGTCGTGGTGTCGTTGAAAAATTCCGACATAATGGCCTCCATTCCTGCAGCAGAGGGAGAGAGCCAGAGATAACGAAGGGTTAATGACCATGAAAGTTAATTAGTCGCAAGGGCTTTAGCTTACCTACGAGCGCCAGAATGACGGTTAGCAAAGGAGCTATGGGAAACCGGGCGGACACATTGTACTCCAGCATTTGCAGCAGGTCCACTGTTGAGATGGAAAACAGATTTTCAATGGATTTCAATTAAACAAGGTTCTTCGCTGTAGCTACCTATGAAGACAAAGATCTGGTGATGCGAGTACCGAAGCAGCATGGATACAGAGAAGGTCTGAAGGTAAGAGTTTAGTTAGTGTTAATCGTTAATTAATTGAATTGAAGTGTCACTCACAAACAGAAGCATCACACAAAAGGCAACGGGATAGCTGCTCCAGGCGGCCCACCACATGGACACGAAGCGATAGTGCTCGCCGGTGATCACATTGCGCAGATAGCCCTTGTTCTCCTCCTTCTCGGCAATGGTTCTCACAGAAGCCATCAGCAGGTCATCATAGCTGTGCAGAAAGCAGGTTTTAATTTAAGGAAATAGATTAAGATAGCAAATACCCTACCCAAGCAATCGCTTCAGCAGATAGCGCGTCAGCCCGTCGCCGAAGCACTTGTTCGTATTGGGATCCAGCTGGACAGTGAGCACGGGGATCTGCAGGCGCTTCCTTGTGGCAGCAGACAGGCGCAGATGGCCGTACTCCAGCGAGTACTCCACAATGTACTGCTCCTCTGTAAGAACAAACATAAGAAAATGGTTTAATTCCTTTTGGTATGACGCCCGTAATCATAATCCCACCATCATCCTCTTCGTTCTTGAGCTGTATGGCATTGGGATGGTCGTAGGTGTCCAGTATATTGATGGCATCAAAGTAGTAGTACAGCGATTCGTTGCTGTAGGCAAAGGTGGGGCGAACGGGCAGGCCCAGTCTGCCCAGGATCGATTCGTAGCGCCTCAGCTGGTTATGATTCTCGTGGGTTTGTGGGCCTATGCCGTAGTAGCTAAAAGAGTAGAGACTTTCATGAGTCATGATCCTTCATTACTGTCTAGGATTACCCACTAGGAATCCTTTAAAGAGCGCACTATATGCTGATCCCGCTTGATGCCCTGCCAAATGGCTCGTTTCTCCGCCAGATGGGGTATGATCTCCACTCTGCCAAAAAGGAGTACAGATAATTAGCAATAAGGATTGACTAGGGAGTAAGCCTTGCCTGATGACTCCCTCGCGTGGCCAGTTCTGCACCTCCTGCAGACAAGTGCAGGGATTCTTAATGAACGCGTTGTGCACGTAGATGAGGGTGAAGAAGAACAGCAGCGCCTTGGCCAGCAGTAGGAACTCGATGGTCAGCTGCACCTTCCTGGATCACACACACAGATAATGATAATAAGAGAGCCGCAGAGATAAGACAGGGTGCAATGACACTTACCGTGGAACCAGCTCCGCGTAGGCAGCCGCCGCCCGAAAGTAAATGGCATGGAACAGGCGGTCCCGCATGTTCATCATGTTGTTCTGCAAGCCAAAACAGGGCCAAGATAAGGGTGCCGCTCTAGCATGTGGACACTCACCTGTCCGCCACCGCCGCCGCCTCCACCGCCCGCCAGCACCCGATTGCGTCCATTTCCATTTGCATTATTCCCGTTGATGTTATTGATTGCGTTGGCCACCGCAATTTCGGCCGCGTTCTCCGGCAGCACCGCGGCCATGGCTGGTGGCGAGTTGTGTTTTGGTTACTACTTCCGCGTCTGGTGGTCAGGCCGCTCTTCCGCAATCCGTTAAACTCCGTTTTCGCCTCTTTCGTATCTTGAATATCGGAGAGTTGGCCAAAAAAAATCACTTGGCGATGTTGTTGTTGTTTACGTTGTTGTTGTCGGTCACAGCTTTTTCAGTGTGACCATCGGTGGAATATTGCAAAATACCAGCAGCAAACTATCGATAGAAGTAAAGCGATAGATTTATTTATTATTTACTTAGTAAATTAATAATAAATGTTTAGATAAATTTATATTTTTATAATTATTTTAATTTTTTACCCTTTAATATATATTTAAAATATATAATTCATCATATTATTTTCCGCAATTGACTAATTTCACTTCTCTGAAAAAAAGTGTTGGAAAATCTGCCAATCTAGGAAGCACAGGCTCCCTGCGAACCGACCGAACCAGTTCCATTTCCAACTGGTTACCCGCCAAAAGCTTCCATAATTCAAATTTAAAAATACCGTTGTTAGAATCTTTTTATCTTTATTTTCTGCAAACCAATGTACGAAATTAAATATTCTCAATGCCTCCAGCGACTTGCGATTTTTCCGTTTCGTCATATAAATAAGCTACATTGAATGTCGTTTAATTTAGTTTTACATTGATTGGTGGTTGTGATTTCTTTATTCATTTTTACGCCATTGTTTCTATAGTTGTTGTTCTCATAGTCATATATGTATATGTAGTTACGCATATGTGTGTTATGATGTATATATATAACTACATACGTGGTTTATCTCATTAAGCTACAAAATTATATACTCATAAGACGAATACAAACGTTTCCCTCTCGTTATTCGTTTTATATTTGTTTACTTTTACCATACTTCGTTAGCTTTCGTTTTACAATTGTTACAACAGGCTATTCTCGGATTAGTTGTTTGTTTGTTTCGCTTTTTAAAAATTTCGCTATTGGGATTGTTAAATTGCTTTGCTTTCGTTTTCGTTTTGTTTTTTTTTGGTTTTGGTTTCCATTAGCTAGTTTGTTGTTGTTGTCTCTGTTTATTTGTTTGTTGTTTGTGGTGTGTTGTTGTATTGTATTTTGTAGTATAAATTGTTAAAAATCGCTCACAAGTTTCAATTCTGGTTCAGCGTGTGTTCGAGTAGTGTTTGTGTGAGTGTCCTTACGTATGTCTTAAGTATCTTTGGTGTCTTTAGTATCCTTACGATTTGTTAATTGATATAAAAGTTAATATAGGCAGGCGTGTGTGTGTGTCGTTTGTGTTGTGTGTTGAGAGTGTGCCGACTTACGAGCTAGTACACGCTACACATTTATTAACTTACCACTTAATATGTTTGTTCCGTTCTCTAACATCCTTCGCTTTCCGCTCTTTGATTCGTTCGTTTTTGGTTTTGGACACTGGACCTTCCAAGAAGCGCCAAATAGTGCTGAATGTACAGTTATACAGTTTACAGTTCATATAGTTTAAGGTACAGCAATGCGAAAAACGAAAGAATTGCCAATATTTGCATTTGTAACCGTGTGTTAGGTGTGTGTGTTGTGTGTGGTACAAAATGATGGCAGCTCTGCGTGTAAAAGCGTAACGGTTCGTTCAAAAAAGCGACCACACACTAAAGTATCGCTATCGATATTGAATTTCGTTAATCGTTAATCGTTTTAATCGTAAGTTGTTAATCGCTAATCGCCCAATTAACGATATTCCGCTTTCGTTTCATATTCTATATGACTTGCACGCCTTCGATATATAAATCCTTTTTTTCTTGCTAAAGTTATATATAAACTATTCCGTTCTGAAGTATTGACAGTCACAGGCTCTATTCGAAGCGTGCCCTTTTGTATTTCGATTTTTGTTTTTCTCTGCTTTAAATATATATATCTATGTGTATGCCTTTGTATATACTCAATATGCTTGTATATAATATGTAGTATGTTTCCCTTCTAGATAGTATCTCCTTCTCCACCTGCATCATTATATCCTTTTTCATTTCCATCTCCTGGTGTAAAAAAATGCTCCTCCTCCTGTAATCCTTCCCCTCGTTCGTTCTCTGTTTTTGTTTTAAAAGCGTATTTGTACAAACACAAACCGACAAAGGACATTTGTGTGGCTAACATAACATTTAAACTAGTCGATATCAAAAGTCTTGAGGCGTGCGTGCGGTACAGCGTTTCATAGGAGGCCCGTCTCCACGTTGTGCTCCGTTCCCAGCGTGTTGGGATCGAAGTTAAGCTTCATCTCGCCGGCCAGCACGATCTCGGAGATGCAGCCGACGATGCCGCTGAAGTAGCGTTGGTGCGTGAAGTAGCCCACGTCGGGCATGCCGCCTGAAAAGATCATATCACTATAGTCTCTGGGAGAAGGATGTATATTATGGGAAATACTTACCCACATACAGGCCCGTGTCTGTGTTAAGCTGGCGGAGCTTACCCGGCGCTCGAAGCGTGGCTGTCTTCCTGCCATCCACCTCAAGATAGCCCTCTTGGGAGTTTCTGTAAAAGAAGTCATTGATTGATTGATTGATTATAAAGTTACGAGAAGTTCAAAGTCTATTGCTCACCTTATGGCTCTCACTCGGTGCCACAGGCCATCGCTGACCTTGGTGCCATTGAACCGTACGTCCACCTCTCCGGAACCCAAGTCATAGCGGAAGTGCAGGTATCTACAAGATCAGAAATATTCATACCTCTGTTTGTAAAACAAAACCCTATTCCCCAACCTACCCCTGCTCAATGCCCAAGGATAGATAGTCGTCGTGCTCTTCCGTCGTACCCTGGCGTCCTGTCCACAGAATCACGCCGTTCTCCGAGTGCGTCTTGATGCGCAGATTGAGATCGATGTTGTAGCTGATCACCTGGCTCATGGTGTCCGCGTCGTTGTAGTGAAAGTAGCTGTCGCTGCCGGCGAAGCAGGCTCCGAAGTTCTTGCGAACGCCCTGCACCTGCGACTGGTGCTCGGCGGACAGATCGAACTTCTTCAGCAGGCTCCAGTCGGTGTGGGTTTGCGGTGTGCTGGAGATGTGCTGTTCCGGTTTAATAGGCGGATCCTCGCCAGCCTGCATTATGGGGGTCAGCAGCTCATCGTCGTTGTAATCATCACTGTACTGCGACTGCGAGGTGTCCTCGCTGGGGGAGCCTGCATTCTGGACGGGACTGGGCTGGAAGGGGGCCTGGACATCGGACTTCTTGTGGCTGGAGTGCGTGTTGGAGTTAGACATGATGCGTTTCATGTCCTGAGCCAACTGCTTGCGCTGGTACTCCTCCGTGCCGTCCGAGGCGTCGAACAGTGTCTCGTCAAACACAAAGGTATTCTCATCCTCGTCATTGTCGTTGTCCTCGCTTGGCTTGGGGTGAACCTCCCCCTCCTGCAGATTGCCCGTTGGCGTCTGGCTGGATGCCGCCATGGCATCGGCATACTCCTGCTGCTGCAGGCTGGCCACCCAGTCGTTGTTGTCCTCGAAGGTGAGGATGTCGCTGTCGGGGTTCGTCTGGAAACTTTCGTAGTGGGTGGGCAGGCGACTGAGCTTGCGGGCGAAGGCTGCGTTGGGCTTCTGGTGATGCTCGTGCTTGCTGGCTAGGTGTTTCCCGGAGAGCTTGGGCCTGGGTTTGGACGGGGCTGTGGTGGTGGACGTCTGGTGATGCTCCTTGAGCTCCTTCTGCTGCTGTTGCTGCTGCACAAAGCGGAATATGATATCATCTTCGATTTCCTCGTTGCTTAGCGCCCCCGCTGTGGCTGCCTCATTCAACTCAGGAGCTGCGGATGTTGGGACTGTCGTCGTGGTGGTGGTGGACGTGGAGGTACTTGTACTCGTGGTAGGGGTTGGCTTATGCAAATTCCTGTGCTTCTTTGAATGCTTCTTGTGCGGCAAGCCGGCAACCTTCTTCACCGCCTCACCATTGTCCTTTGTCTCGAGGACCTTGGACTTGTGAATGATGCCCAGTTCCGGCAGCTGTTCGGGCGGCACTTCGGCGGCCTTGTTGCAGCGCTCGTTGTGGATGCTGCAGCGGCACTCGTAGGTCTCCATCTGGGGAACGCACTCCGCCAGGGGACCGCAGGGCCGGGCCACACAGGCGTGGGGGCAGTTGCCGATGTTGCTGCCCCCCAGTGCCTCCGCCACAATGCCCAGCGAGTGGCCATTGATTTCAATCTGTAAGTGGCGAACAAAGGAGCATAAGGCAAAGTGAAGACAGAACAGGGGCGTCTCCACACTCACCTTCTGGATGCAGCCCACAAAGAAGGGCTTGTACTTGAGGTCCAGCGGGAGACGGTCTACGTGGTTAACGCCGCCCACAAAGAGATTCTGGTCCAACGACAAGTGCCAGAAGCCATTGGACGAGATGGTCATCACCTCCTGATACTGATCCACCTAGAGAGTTAAAAATCAAAAGGTTATTCGAGGCTGACAAGGAGTTGTTGAGATTTCCCACCTTGAGAACTGCCAGTCGAGCCGTTCGAGAGATCTTGATGGTGTGCCATTGACCCAGACTGAGGGAATGCTCACTCCTGCGGAAGGAAATTTGAGATTCATTTGGTGATTGTCTCGCAAAAGGGTCTTCTACTCTTTTACTCACCGTACTAAAGCCGGACCACTGCCCAGGTCAAAGGCAAACTCCACGAAGCCTTCGTTGAGGTAAAGGGCTATGAAATCCCCGCGATGTTCCGGACCAGAGTACAGGATCAGTCCGTCAGACTGTTCAGGCTTCAGAGTTACCTTCAGCTCTAGCCAGATTAGAGCACTGTCACCCAGTGGGGCGTAGCGCAGGAACGAAGAGCCATTGAAGGCGGGGACCTGAAAAAGGTTAGCATGTTAATAGGAATTAATGGAAAGCTTCCTGAAGAGACACCCACCTGCAGGTCCATGCGAATCTCGCACAGATCTCCCACAAAGCCAATGGGACACAGGCAGATTGCTCCCTGATCCGAGGGCAGACACTTGCCGCCATGCTGGCAGGGATACCTCACGCACTTGTCGGTGGAGCAGTCCTCTGTTTAAATAAAGGATATTAGAGAAAAGTAATTAAGGGGAATATCTGCCACTCACGAATATCGAATCCATTGATGACATCACCCAATGGATGTTCGGTGAACTTGTAGTCGTGTTCGTTGGCCACAAAGCGACGTATGCAGCCGGCGAAGCCCTCGGCCAGCGGCAGGCGCTTGGCGAGTCCCGTGATGTTACCTATGCCTCCCAGGAACACTGGTTCCCGGAAGGTGATGCGTGAGAACAAGCCCTGGAAAGGATATTTACCCCATAAGGAAACCTTGTTTCTTTAGAACCATTTAAACTTACATTCGATCTACCCTGGACCTTGGTGCCGTGGTTGAGCACCAGCCAGGCATCCCAGCGATGGCGATAGATGATCACCGAGTTCCATTCGTTTAGCAGAATGGTCTCCCTGGACCGAACACTGCCCACACCGGAGCCGCAGTCAAACCAGAACTCTACAAAGCCCTTGTTCAGCAGGAGAGCCATGAAGTCCCCGGTTAAGTCATCTCGCTCTCCACTCAACAGGATGATGCCGTCGAAGGACTCTGGACGGAACTCAATGCGCAGCTGGACGTGCTTGTAGGCGCCGTGAAGCGCTGGGAACGCCAGCCAGGATCGCTTGGCAAAGCGCGGTACATGGGCACGGATATCTGTGGATTAAAATGAGGGATTATGGGATTTCTTAGAGAAAGATAGATTTAACTTACCTTCCTGGCAACCCGGCCCGGTCTTGCCAAAGGGACAAAGACAGCGGGAGCTGGCGGCAGTGGCCTCCAAGGCACAGATTCCATCGGTGCCGCAGTCCAGATTGCAACTGGGGCCGCTGCAAATGAAGGGAAATTTGGAATAACTACGGAAATAGTTGCCTCTTTGTAGCAAATATTGGTTTATTAGATAAAGGTACTTTCGGAATGTGTACATTCTCTGTACTTTTGCTGCACAAATGCTCCACAAAGAGGACGAAGTGAACAACCCTTGACAACATTTTCAAAGAGGGACGCTACGCTCATACTTCTTATGATGAAAATGTATGTAAAGGAGTTCTGCTCACGCTCCCTCTTATGACCCACCTGTCTGTTGCCATGGCCACGTCCGCGCTCGCCTGCTCGGCTCCTGATATGTTGCCCAGCTGGGAGGTGGACTCCCTCGTGATATGCATTTGGACCTTATTGCTGCTTATGTTATTGTTCCTCCTCCGGTTCTTTGCGCTGTTGCTATTGCTTGTCTGCTGATATGTTTGCGATTTGCTGTTGCGTCTTAAGTTTAATTGATTATTGTTGACGTCGTCGTAGACGGACATGTCCGACTTGTAGCTATAGCTATAGTCGTCCCCATCGCTGTCCCCGTAATCCGTGTCCAGTTGGTTCTGGTTCTGGGCTGCCGTGGGGGATCTACGCGTCGTCGTGGTGGTAGCCCTTGTGGTCGATGACGGCGGCGCCGCAGTGGACGGAGGCGCGGTGCTGGCCGCCTTGAAGTCGGCCACATCCGGCTCCTGGACTCCCTCGGACTCCGAGTTAAAGTTGATGCTCTCGGCTGATATGTAGTAATCGTTTGAATTGACTTTCTGTTGCTGCTGCTGGGTATCCAGCGACTGCTGCTTGCGCTGCTCCTGTGTCTCCGAATTACTGTCCTCTAGCTCGCCGTAATCGTAGCTGTCGCCCTCCGATCCGGACTCGTCCTCGCTGTTGCCCTCCGGCTGCGTACCGGATTGCAATGCTGATCCTCTGAAGTCCGAGGACTTGGCTATCGACTTGCCATCGTCGTTGGCCAGCTTGGCGCTAAAGGAGGCGCCCTTTTGGTAGAGCACATCCTCGTCGGACTTGCCACGCCCATCGGAGCCATTGGCAGTGGCATTAATTACTGGAAAATCAGATTTCGATTCAGTTATGGCGTGCATTTAGGTTTCAGTATTAATTAAAAATATCAAATGCACGCAAAACAAAGCTCAGTGGGGTGGAAAATAGTTTATTCAATTAAAACTATGACGGAAACTAGCTCAGCGCAAGCAGTTGCAACTAGAACTTTAAAGCCTTTGTTTCAGTTTATACTCTAACAATGCAGTTACATCATCTTTTTAGGCAAAAAGAACTAAAAATTTTCTGTAACTACAAAATAAATAAAAACGTAATTCGGTTTGCATACAAAAATATGAAATATTCAATGGGAACCTAAATAAATATAAAATATTCAGAATAATATAGCAATTAAAAAGAAAATCTTTAAAGTAAACTCCATTAATCAAGCATCCCTCCATCGATAGTAGTGTATGGCTTTCAGGAAATAACTGCTCGTTGGACATGTAATTTTTTCGACACATTGTCGAAAATGCACAAATTAAATGCAAAACGCTCTTACACACACATAAAGTAAACCCCGAATAAGAACACAAAAATATCAATTTGCCGACTTGCCAAAGGCAGCATGCAGATGCAGCATCGTCCAAGCGAGCAACAATCACAAAATAATAATAATTCCCCCGAACAAGCCAGTACGAAAATAAATAATAACAGAGTGACGGCGGCGCATGCAAATGTAATCTGGGGGGCTAATCCCGTCCAGCCCCCCCAAACTCTGGGACATGTCCATTACAGGCTGATTTCCGAATAATAACCAAAACGAAACGAAATGAAATGAAATGAAATGTCAAATTGCAAATCAATTTTGTGGCCACTGGAATTTGCATCCTTGGATAGCCCATCATATCCATATTCATTTAGGCAACCTAAACGCACCTTGACAGCTGTAACCGTTCTTGTTCAGCTCGTAGCCCTCGATGCAATCGCACTCGTACATGCCATCGTGGATCTCGTAGCAGAGCTGCTCGCAGGGGCTGGTGTGTCCGCAGTGACCTGTGTGGGCGAGCAGAGGGTTCGGGTTAGTGCCATATAGATGGACGATAAGGACTAAAGGGAAAATAGTCAGTTTGGGGTTTGGCCCTGTTTCTGTTTCTGTGGGTTCATAATTTCAGTTCAGTTCACTTGAGTTTAGTTGAGTGTCCTGCGTGTCTACGTCTGCTCCAGTGTCCTGGCCCGGCCTGCTCTGGCGCCGAGTGTGTGTGTTCCTGGGTGTGACCGACGTGTCCGCAATAAATTCTAATAAGCTTTAAGGACTTTGGGCCTGGTCTGGTCTGGTCTGGTCGGTTCTCTTCTATCCTGTCCTGTTCTCCGGTCTCTGACTGTGGCATACGCTTTTGGTAATTTACGGCTGGCCATGACAGAACCCACACCCGCACCTGGCCTCCACAAATTCATAATGACTACTTAAATAACTCCCACGTTGGGCGATAGTTCGTGGTTCTCCATAGTTCTTTGGAAAAGTTCCCGTTCGATGGCAATTTAAATGCAAATTTCTCATAGGCAAATCAAAGCCTTTTTTGCAATGCATTTGGCCCACTTGACACCGAAATTGTGCCACTGCGGAGGCAGGAAGTAGGTGTAAGAAAAGTAAAACATTACAAGCATTACGCATACGCCCGAGTGGCAACCGGGCCCGGCACTTACGTCACACATTGTATTAAATGGAACAAGCACACACACACAGAACTTTCTGAAGCAAGCTAGAGCTGAAGATGGAAACGGAGACACGAACACGAACAGCTACTCTGTTAAAGTGCCATCAAAAGGATGGAGGGAAGGCAGGAGCAGCTCCTGCATTCATGCACGCCGGCGCTTGCTAGTTGATTAAGCAACTGTGGGGACGATTAAAGTGCAGTGGACAAGCAGAGGAATCCATTTGCATATGCACACACAAGAGCTGCTGCTGATGCTGGTCCTGGTGTCCCAGTATGTGCGCTCGTTTGTCCCGCCGCCGCCGGCAATGCATTGCGTATTCAAATTGAAATTGAAAAATCGCATTTTGTATGCAATTGAAATCGAAGTGTCAGCAGCACACATCAGCATCGTCGGCATCGTAGTCGTTGGCAGTGACAGATTCAACCCCACGGGCCCTGAAAATTCGACAACCAGGCGCTATATGACTCCCGATCCCTGCCTGCTTTTTCTGTATGGTGTATGGTCTCTGGTTTTCTGGTTTTGGGCCACTCTCACGCATAATTAAGTTGCTCATTAACGTCAAAGGCTCGTTTGGGTCGCACAATAGGGCCTCGTCCTCGTATATTGATATGTCAAGGGTGGGGCAGGAGGTGGTTGCCTCTTCAAAGAGGGGGCGAAATGCCCATGCCAGAGACAAATACCAAATTCCAAATACCCAAATTTCCACAATTAGGCACCTGGCCAGGGGCCGGTCACAGTTAAACAGTCACAAATGTCAAACGCACCTTGGAAGGCCGCCTCCTCGGGCTCCGCTATCGCACTCACTGCCGCGCTGGCCGATGAGAGCAGGAGGAGGAGCCACACACAGCCGGCTCTGTAATGGTGATGCTGACGCTGATGCTTTGAAGTTGACATGCTGCACTCTGTCCACAGGTGTGCGGCGCAATGGGGCGTATGCTTGATGCGGGAAGGGTTCCTCGTCGATTCCTTTTCGTTCGGCGTTCGATTCAATTGTCCCGGTTCCGATTCCAATTCCAATTCCGACTTTGGCCATCAGCCAGCGGCGAGCATGGAGCGTGCATGCGTCTCGACGTTGCCTCCGCGACTGTTGCTCCTTCGGTTCTTTAGGCTCTCCTTCAGCTCCTGCCAGCTGCCTGGTGGTAGCTCCTGCTGCTTTCCTACCTGAAAGGACATACACAAGCGCGCAATTAGTAGGCGGTAAAAGCAAAGGCAAGAGAGCTCAAGCCGACGCGAACGCAAATCAAGTGGTCATTATAATATAACCGCAAATTGCTAAACACGCAATAGCCAAATGGAACCTCTCCGGTGAGGCGGTGTGTGTGTGTATGTGAGGATGAAGGGTGCGGGGTGAACAAGGTGGATGAGCATTAAGCATGCACTGTTAGAAAAAAAATTTCTGACCTGAATGTAAAAAGTAATTTCTCAAAGACTGAAAATCCTGGAGAAGATAATAATGACAAACAAATTCTTATAGATATTAAGTCAATTATAAAGATGTTTAAAAGTATGCGAAAAATTATATTTGCCTCTAGAAACAATGGTAAAGTAGCCTAATATACCTAATGTTAATAATGTTCCAGAGTTACTTAATCTATGACGAATATATATAGTAATTGTTGTGGCAATTACAAACTTCAAGTAATTTTAAAGAAATCTCGACCAATATAAATCGTAGCTTCTCTAGGATTTTGTTAATTATTCTTATATAATAAGGCTTCAATAAAGAATGCACTAAAATATATTATCTAAATCTATTAACAGCTCAAAATGTTAAAGAGAAACTCTTAAAAAATCCAAAACAGCTTTCAATAGCACCCACCAGGGCAGTAACGTTTACTTATTTTTAGACCAACTTCTTTGCTCAAGTGTGGTCATGAGCATAGGCTTGAGCTCTGGCATGATTCATGGCATTTGTGGCGGTGGTAAAATCAATAGGAGCCGCCATGGCAACGCCGCCACAACAAATAGACAAGACCCCCATCAAGGGTGGCCACTCCCATTACCCCCTCCCCATTGATACCGCCCATCTAACTCACCCAGAACCCAAACCTCAACCTCAAACCCACAGCCCGAACCAAATTCCACCTGCCACCTGCCACCTGGCGTCCTACCTTAAGCCAAATACTGTGTGGCCGAGTAATTAGAAATCAATACGGACACAATTCGGCAAAGTGTGTACTCTGCAGGGCAAGGCAAGCAGGCGGGCGCTGTGGGACACTCCCGGATAGAAACAGTAGTAGTAGATGGAAAAATCGAAGACGGAAAAACCGAAAATTTCGTAGGCCTTTTCGAAATTGAAATGTCAAATGTCTCCAAGATGGAAGGAAACGGCGTGCAAATGTTGTTAAGCCAGAAAAAAAAAAAAACACAAAACACACACACATCTCTATCTCTCTCTGCCTCATCTCAGCCTCTGTGGTCTCTTTCTCTCTCTGCACGGCACTTAACCCGTGCTCGAGAAATGTGTAGCATACTTACTGGGGCAAACATTGCAGCCGCAGCATGAAATCGCTGCTCCGCCGCTTCAGCATTCTCTTCCTGTCCTTTCTTCTACCTCCTCCCTCCTCCCATCTTCCCTGCTTCCCACCTCTTGTTTTTTGTTTCTGTTGCCTTATTTATTTATACTCTTCGGTGCCCCAGCGGAGTACACATCAGATCCTGGACCAGGAAGTCCCCCAGACGACCGGATGTTTGATTTGATTAATTAAGCTAAACCAACTGGAAGTTGGCTTCTGTTAACTGTTTGCGCTGATGTAGCCATATTTTTTAGGGTATTTCACTCGTGTAAAATGCAACGCTGCAGAATAACAGATCAAACTAAAAATAGTACAGAAACTAAGCTATGTACCCTTTTAGGCCACCGAATGTTCTAGCTACTTGTTTTATTATGTTTAATTTAGATATAGGTAAAACATTTAATGTAGGACATTACGAGATAATTTAACTTAAATATTGGGTTTTAAATTATGTAGAATAGAACCTACTTTCTCATCAAATAATTTACACTCCCCAAAATGAGGGAAGAACCCAGTCCTAAGTAGTTTTTATATGTTAAAGAAGAAATACTCTTCGTAAGCTTCTTTAAAATCAAATTACCCCGTCGTCAAACGTTAAGTTAGTGTATGCAATCGCTGCACGCGTACTATATATATTTTTATGGCAATTTTCATATGCCTGCGCTTAAAATCGCGCTGACTGCCTTCGGCCTCGGGCTGCTTTCCCTCCCGCTTTTCACTTTCCCTCCCCCTTACCGTTTTCCCAGTCTGCATGTGTGAATGTATGTACGTGTGTGTTTCGCGCTCGCGTTGGCTGTGCGTGCAAAAAAAGTTCTCGTTTTTTTATAAGTTTGACGTAAGGGGCTAAAAAACCCATCGCCATTCCGCACTGTCTCAAGTTGAGTCAGTTGAGGTTTCTCCTTTTTTCTGCTGGTTTTTTCGGGGGGCGACCAAATGTTGCCGTATTCATTTATATCGATTTTTCCACCTTGGCTATTTACACACACAGGCACACAGAGCTCCGCACACTCACTATACACTCACTAGAGAACTACAGACAGGAGACTGGAGAGAGGGAGCGGGGACTTGGGGCAACGGTTGACATACTAGCCACATACTTCTTTTTGTCCGTTTGTATTTGCGCACTCTGCACGTTATATTTTCGCATTTCTTTCATTCGGGATTTCGCTTTTCTTCTCTATCCCCCCGAACCCGAGCCCCACAGCCAACCCCTTTTTGTTGTATTTTTCGCCTCTGTTCTTTTTTTTTTTTTGCATTTTTATTGCGTTTTTAATGGCATTTCTTTCCGGTACGACGCCTCCGAATGGCCAGCTATGCAGAAGGCTGAAGCCCTCCTGTCGGTGGGAGTTTGCTTTGTGCGGATGAATGTTCGGGGGATTCCCCCTTTTAGCCCGAAATGCATGTGAGGAAAACTCATTATTCAGGTAAGCTGCTGCTGCGACTCACAAAAACGTGTGCTCATTTGGATGGAAAATACTGTGGCCTCTCCGAAACTAATTAGAACGCATCGGTTTTGAAATTAATAGGCTCCGAGGCCCAAAACTTGACTCCTAGACCGGCTCTGCCTTCTCGATTTTCGGGGCTTTGGCGGAAAGCTGATCAATCTAATTAGTCGGTTAATGGACAAAAATGAATGCTCCAAGTGGCAGTGATTTAATTACACAATTAAGAGCTCATTGGGCAGCGATGTCTGATGTCTGATGTCCGATGCCTGATATCGGATAGTTTGCTGGCTGGCTGAAACCATATTCCGTCGCTGGGCCCATATTCATTTATCACAGATTATTACCCGGCGACTTTTTATTTGAGTTGAGTGAAAGCCCTGGGATAAAGTTTATGCATCGTAAATCGTAAACTCAAAACTTTACCCGCACCGCACAGATACTTGATACGTGACCACAGAGTGGAATTTTTTGCCGGAATGTCTGAGTTCCCGACAGTTCTGACCATAACAAATGATCAAATTGCTGGGGAGAGCCGGAAACTTTTGTGCCAGAGAGAGATATGCCCGAAAAACTACTAAACGGGGGTCCTCCGTCCCAGTGAAAGTGAGTCGGATAAGTGATAACCGAATTATTTGCATGCACATATCTCTTCTCCTTTTATCCGATAATCGCTCTTGAGCTGAAGTGAGTTGCCAGCTTTTGAGCTAAACTTCCCAGTTACTAGTGGGGCTAAGTGGTCTTTGTTGGGGGGAGGGTTCAGGGAAAAACCTCGGCTGCTTTTCAATTATTTAG
Organism: Drosophila kikkawai; assembly: GCF_030179895.1. NCBI lineage: Eukaryota > Metazoa > Arthropoda > Insecta > Diptera > Drosophilidae > Drosophila > Drosophila kikkawai. The sequence goes on from NC_091729.1 coordinate 10,552,402, forward strand.
GAACTGCTCTCGATTCCGTGGCTAGTTTATTGATTCAAAAGCAAAAGGCAAAAGGCAAACAAGGCCAAACAAAATGGCAGCCAGCAGCAGAATTATATCCCATATCCACGGCTGCTATTCCTGCGGCTGATGTCACGCAAAAACTTTCTATACAGCGGAAGGCCGGCCAATGGGGGATGTCCCGGGGAAAGAAGCGGAAAAGTTAAGTTGGAAAGAAACAAAACAAAGCGAAACTAAAAGCGGCCAAGAGAAATGAAACAGAAACAGTGGCAGAAACGGAAAACGGAAAACTGAAAACAGAAGCTGATGATGGTGAATCTGTATCACAAAGGGAAACCGTTAGGGCAGCAATAAATTGTGTTTTTATAAGGCAGGTAAATAGAGCACAAAATCCGTGGAGAGCCAATTGGGTGGCCAGCAACCACAAAATACACACAAAAACAATGTGGAGGGGTCGCACTTGGGCGCTTGGGGATGGTTTTCCGGGGCGGGCGGCGGGCGGCGGGCGGAGGCCCTCTTCGAATCAACTCGATTCACGCATGCCAGACTTCTGACTCCCCGAGAAAGTGGCCAAAGTGACAGGCGGGAGACAACCGAGAGGCGGCGACCACAGTGGAGACCCGTTAATTGGGCTAATCTGCCCCATCTCCCTCCCTCCATTCATCGTCATTAAAGTGGCTCCTTCGGAAGCCTTAGATGTTGCAAGGAATTTACGAGCGTGCGAGGGAAAACTAATTTACTTTGTAGCTGCATTCAAGCACGAAATCTGATAAATATATGACCTTTCCTTCAAGGCTGTTTCATGTTTGATTTAATTGAGAGCACCGTAGTTACTATAGCTTTTAAGCCAAGGTTGCTGATGCAATATTTACTTGTTGTTCATCTTTTTTTTTTTAGCAATTAGTGAGTATACAGAAGGCAATTAAAATAATTTGTGCAGTGGCTGTCAGTGAATACATTTATAATTTAATTGGCAGGAATTTGTTGGATTATCAAACGCTGAACTATACTGTTTTTATAGCACACTTTTTGCCACCTATAATTGGAGATTTGAAATCGCTGGCATTTCTACTATAATTATAAATAATACATATGAAACAGGAGAGGTAATTTATATCCATAAAACTTGAATAACAAGGTTATAGTCTGGCTAATTATTGTCTCTACTTTCGCTGTCAAATCTGCTCATAATGTGAATGGAAACACAATCGTAATTCGATTGAAATTCTGATTAAATACTAATACTTAAAGTTAGATAACAATCGGTTTCAATAGATTTATAATCGGTTTTTGCATACTACCGCATAGAAAACTATGATTTTGTAGCCTGTTTTATCCGATAGAGATCTGGAAAAGGTACATTACTCCCATTTCTCCAAGGATGGCAGTAATTAGTTCCTTATAGGCCACACTGTAGCAGCCTTGAGCTTTGGCGCGTTTTTCTTGCGGCTTATCCTGCCTCGGCTTTGAGTGCCAAGACATCGCACTAAATATATATATATCCTCCTATATGCGGGACGCGGGCCTAATTTATGGCGAATTCGCAGGTGCGCGCGCTTTACTTGAAAGCTGTCAAAGACCGCGTTCCTTGCCACAACAACAGCAACAACTACAGCGATGCCAACGGAGGCAGCCAACAACAAAGTAATTTCCCAGCAAGGACCTCAGGACTAAAACAAAAGCAGAACCCACACAAGCACACCACATACATATACACACAACTCGAGGGGGAGCAGAACGTGACGTCTGTGTGTGGGTGCTTTTTGGCTGAGTGTGTGCGTGTGTTGGGGCGAGTGGGCGAGTGAGGAATCCTTGCAGTGCAGCAAAAAGGGGAACTCCCGAACGCCCGAAAGGACTTTTGAACTGGTTGGTGGTGGCAATGTGAACGAACTGGTAATTATCAACATCATCGTTGCAACTTTAGTTTGACCCAAAAATCACAATAAATAAAAGTGGCGGATGTGTGTATGTCTGCGACATGTGTATTGGTGAGGGGAAACTCATACTAATACTAATGAGTGTTTGTGTGTGTGTGAGTGTGGAAGGGCAGTGGGTTGGCCACTTGAAGTGCGCTTTTCCACTTCTTATTCGCCGCCCTTACTGCCTTACTGGCCACATAAATTTCCATTATTTCATTTCGCATTTTTTCGTCTCCGTAAACTACACACAAACACACACACTGGCACAATCGGAGAATACAAGTACAAATCCTTACGGTTTCTGTTTCTGTTGCTGTTGCTGCTCCTGCTGCTCTTCTTCTTCTTCTTTTGGCTGCCTCTGGCCAAGTACCGTTATTCTGCGTGGTCTTTGCTGATTTCTGCTTCTGCTTTCGCTTCTGCTGCTGCTGCTGCTACTCCGCCTCCTCCTGCGCCTTGTGCTTTATTTTTCGGCTTTCAGCGATTTTCGTGGTATTTACATTTACACACTCCCGCACACTCGCACACTCTCACTCACTGGGACACATTCAGCTGTCGTATAAGCTGACTTTCACATTGCACTTGCACGAGAATTTTCAATCGCAGCGAGCAGTCGCGTCGCCATATATACAATAACGCAGGATTTCCACGTTTGGCTAGTTCCCTGCTCTGATATGGCTATATCTCGGATTCGTTGTCGAGCATCGTTGTGCGGCTGTGGCTATGGCTACGGCTACGGCTATGGCTATGGCTGCGGCTGTGTGTATATGTATGTACGTTATTTTGGTTGTATCCTGCGAGCGGATGTCTGATGACGACGGATACGGATGATTTCTGGCGTTCGAGCGATTCCGTTTGTTTTTCGGGGAGCGTAACGTTTTTACACTCTAATTGACGGGAGACTACTGAGCGTATGAGTATCGAAACGGAATGGAAATGCCACTTGGCAGGGCCACGGAGAGGACTAGGGAAAGCGAGAGAGAGAGAGCGAAGAAATGTAGCCGGAGGGAGAACACAAACTCTCGGAGAGAGCCGCAGAAACCGGAGCCAGAGAGTCCTTGGTCCTTGTGCTTGGCTGTTATTGTAATATCCGTTCGGACGATTATCCGGCCATGAAAAGAGGCGCCAATTCAATTCGCACAGTTAGCTTGGCTAATAGGGTTGCCAGGGTGCTAATACTAATTTATTAGGTTTAATTTTTAATTTCTAATTTTAATTCCGAACATGAATACATTTAGGCTCGAATTATAGGGATTTAAAGGTTGCATTTCAAAGTGATTTGAACACTTTGCTTTCCCCAGTTAGGGTCTTAAATAATTATTTTACTTTCAGTTTTTTTATTATCCTATATCTAATATTAAATGATATAACTGAAGATATAAATAAAAACAAAAAAACCTACCTACATAAAAACACCACTTAATTACTAAACACCAAACACCTGGCAACCATAAGCTTTCGCCCAACTCCACCCTCTCTCCTTCTTTCTCTCACCATACTCTCTCCCAGCTGCTCTACTCTCTCCCACGCACGCATGCGCCCCAAGAGAGAGCGTCCAAACATTCCGGGCTTTCACTGTCAAAGGACTATGCCAGGATTATGTGAGAGGTGGAGAGCGAATGTTAGGCAACAGTGTTTCGCTGCCTGCGAGTTAACAGCACAATAAACACCTACGGAGAGCCACCGACACTTTAAGGGACATAAGCCCATAATGAACTCGACGACACGCGTGGACAAAAACAACACGAGACGCCTTGGGCGGGGGGACTGGGCAATGGGGCGGGGGAGGGTACACTCTGTGTTTGTGTGCAGTGGCCAGTAAGTCAGCTGATCGGGTTGCAAGGGTTGTTGAAGGGTTGTTGTGTTTGCCTACCAAAAGAAATGGATAAAAAAAACACACACATATATAGGCGGCAGGAGCAGGAATGTCCAGGCCAGGACCTTTGCCTCCTGCTACGATGGTAACCGAGACTTGGCAAGTCTACGGCATTTCTGTTGCTGTTGTTGTTGTTGTCTTCGTCGGCGTTGTTGCTGCATTGACAAGTCAACGTTACTAATGACCCGGCGCTATTCATGACCCCCGACAAAGGCAACGACATACAGTATGCTGGTTTATTTGTGTATGTAAGCACTGGGAAAAAAACTTTGCAGGATTGGAGTTTGTGTTGTTTGTTAAAAGGAAAATTTAGGCTAAGACGGCTTTCATTCAATTGAGACTCGGCCGGGCAGGAACTTTAAAGGTAGGAGCCTGGCCTGTAAGTGGCGACAGCCTGATGGAACTTGAGAGTCCATCATAAAGATCATTTCTGTAGAAAGAACTTTGGTTCCCTGATAATACACTAATTTATCTAAAGGAGAAGCTAATTTCCCCTTTTTTTTGTAGTTAATATATTTAAAATGTATTATTTTATTTACAAATAGTGCTTGAGTTGTTGGTGTTGAAATAATAGTAATTTAAATGACAAAATACCCAATGCTTCGGCTCAGTGTATATCCTTTGTTGACGGCTTAGTGGGTGCATTCCCCCACTCCTTGACAAAGAGCCACCCCTTGGAGTTGCAGCAAATGAGGCATTAATATCCAGCCGGAGACCCACCGAGCCCAGAAGCAGGACCTCTTCCCTTTCACAGGCCCTCGGGCTTCGCTGCCTGCACCCCGGCTGGTTTCCAAAGCCATGTTTTCGAGTATGTCAGGGCAAATATTAGTATTCCACTTCAGTGTGAGCATTTTGTAATGGAAAGTGTTGTCGTTGTCGTCGTAGTAGTTCCCGTTCAGCTGCATATCCATCAGAGGAGCAGCCGAGCGCAAGTAATGTGTCACATTACAAATGTTGTTTCCCATCCCATCAAGACCCTGCACTACCTCGATGCAGTTGAAAGACAAAAGTATTAACCACTCAACTAGCTGGAATCGACACAACCGTAGAAGCAATAAGCGGCACTTTATTAACTTATCAAGCAGAAGCGAAAACCATGGCGACGGGGGATTTATTATATTATGGGGGAACTGGGGAGGGAGGGTGGTGGATTAGTGCAGCAGCAGCAGGGCATTCGTATAGAAAACCAAGGCCAGATCGCTTATGTGCTGACTATCGCTGTCATCGGCCAATATATCCTTCGGCGAGTCCTCCCCCCCAGCCAGCCAGCTGCCAATTTCCATTACGTTGCGCCAGTTTACAAACTCATTGTAGCCAAACAGCCCGCAGATGGTGGCTGCGGCGGCGGGCAGGCAGGTGGCATGTGGTAGGCAGAGATATGTGTCAGCGATATAAGCAAGGATAAGTGTCTGACTCACCTTGCTCCAGATACAGATCGCGATAGGCCGAAGGCAGCCCCAGGCTCCGGATAGCGTTCTGCTCACGCTCAACCTCATCGCACTGAATCCTCGCCAGCAGCTCGTACACCTTTGGGGGGCTGAGGTGTGCGGCACAAACCTGATGCTGCAGCACGTACAGCAGCAGGACTCTGGGCGGTGATGGATAAAGGATAGGGTTTGTTCTTGGATTCTTTGATAACTAGTACTCACTGATGAGTCCTCTGGTATCCGTATGCAGGAGCATCGCTGGTTAAGAGCTCCAGACATTTTCCGGCGAGCAGCTTGCAGTTCGGCGGCTTTAGGTTAACAATGTCTCGAAGGCAGAGATCTGAATTTTTGGGTTAAAACTAATAATATACAATTTATCACTTTCCTTGAGAACCTCACCCGACAAAGTCCTGTTGAGCTGTCCCTCGTTCACTACCTTCGAATAGATCTCCGCCAGCTGCTCGTACTCCCCGTTGGCATCCAACTCCCCCAACTTTAGAGAGGGAGGCAGCAGCAGGACATTTCTTTGAAAGGCTGTGCTGAGGACTGCACAAAAATCAATGTGAGTGCACATTTAAATTAATTGCAGGTGCAGCAAAATGCCCTTACTTTCCCCTTGGACAGCCTGCTCCTGGACCACACCACCGGATCGCTCCCGGATGTCCTCCATCCTGTGCAGCAGATGGTAGTAGAGCTGGCGTTCGTATCGCGTGGGCGCCACGTAGCGCAGCTTTTCTGGAATCGACATGGACAGGGCATAAATAAACAGGAACATCCGTCATCCGTATCGCGAGTGCACGGTTCATTAGGCTCACGTTTTATCAGGAACTGCGAGAGCAGAAGGGCGAACGTAGAGCTGGCACTGAGGCCGTGGCCGCAGGAGAGCCCATCCAGGAGCCGATAGATGCGATGCGGCAGCTCCTGGTCAGTGTCCCCGAGAATCGGGATCAGGCAGCAGCATCCGCTGACTGCGAGTATCAGGCTGAAGAGTTTCAGGTCCACGAGCAACATGTTGTCGGCTTCCCAGCCCGGAGGCTTCTATGCTTTGGTTTCATCCCGGCCACATCGAAGTCACATCGGACGGGTCTTTGATTTCGCCACTTCATGAAGATTAATCGAGGCGCATTTGTTTCGGCCGCTCAGTGCGGGGGCGAGCCGGTCGGCAGCCGGCTCTCTTATTCGTCCCCGGGGGGTGCGAGGTATAAAGTTTCTCATATTAATCACAATTTACAACTTGAATACATTACGCAGATTGAAGGATTCGCTTTCAGTTTTGAAAGGAAGTTGGCTCTGGTGCGAATAGCGTTTGAAATCATCATATTTTATTTATAAGCACGAGACCATAACAAACGCCAACAAATTAAATTAGAAATGTAAATAAATTAATTTATTGGTCAAGGAAGTTAGAGGTTAAAGGATATAGCCCGATTTCACAACAGAAATATGGTGGCTATAAGTTTAAGGTATATTTTTAAACTGAGGTAGCTAAACAAAAATATTATATTACATAAATATGAAGACATTTAGAAATGTACATCATTTGTAATTTTACATTTAAAAATAATGCCATCAAGAAGAAGTTTCCTTCCTTAGGAATGAGATCGGTTTGATCACTTTTGTTGTTTTATTATATTTGATTTAATACAAGTTTTTAATAAACTATTTCCTTGCCTTGTTATTTTAATTATATTTATAATTATTTATTAATTTGTTTTTGAATTGGCCGGGAAATAAGAAGCTATCGATTTTTCGATGTTTTGACGGACGAAACATCGATAGTATCGATTTTGCGGTACGAGCGACCAAAAGTACCAGATCGTCCGTCATGAGCGATATTTTTCGAATAAAATTTCAGACATCGATAGTATCGATAGCGCTCCGATGTTTTGCCAGCACTAACTCCAACTGTCACCTCTATTTGATAAATTTTCTTTGTGTAATTTTTTGTAGTGAAAATCCGCACAGTTAAAATACATTCAAACGGCCTAAACCAGAGACTCAAAAGCGTTTCCAATGTCGGAGAACAAGGAAGAGACACTGGCGAGCTTCCAGGTAAGGCCTTTCAGTTGCCAGCAAGCAGAAGTCTTTCAATTTCGCTGCGCACATTGCGCTTCGTTGCGATGTGCGTGCTGGCTGTGTGGGTGACTTTGAGGGAAAACTCCGATATCGAACTAAACATATCTGACTTGGTGCACTCCGCAGAACATCACGGGCATCGACGATGTGGGTGAGGCCTTCTCCCACCTGGAGGCCGTCAACTGGAACCTGATGGTGAGTGTGCAGTGTTCCTTTGTTCGATCTCATCCGCACATGCGTGGTCATAATGGCTAATTGCGTTCTCCTTTGTCGCTTCGTAGGATGCCCTGAGTCGGGTGATGCCGCACGATGATGCGCCGCTGGCCGGTCCAGTCCAGCAGCCGGAGCCGCCAGCTAGAAGCAGCCTGGCAATGGAGAGCACCAACGGCTTCCTTCCGCCTGGCTACGATGAGCTGCCCGGGCCGTCCAACGCGGGGTTCTTTGCGGCCCTGGAGAACCGGAACCAGAACCTAACCATGCACCAGGCGCACCTCCACCAACAGCAGCAGCAGAGATTTCCCAGTGAGTTAACGTGATTGAGCCACTTTTGTGCCTTGACTTGAAACGTATCTACTATAGCGTCACAATTGCTAGCCCAGCTCACGTCGAGCATCAACCTGGACCCCGTGTCCAGCCACAACAACAACCAGAACGTGATCGCATTCAACATCCACTTCAACCAGCAGCTCTACCGCATCCGCTTGCCCTCGGAGGCCACAGTTGGTAAGGGCTTCTCGCGTAAAGCCAACTAGCCTGGCCCACTAATTAAGATGAAAACCCTTTGCAGAGCAACTGAAGCGCAAGATCTTCGACGTGACCAGTGTCCCTGTGTGCCGGCAAGCCATACGCGGCTGGCCCCCGTCCAAAGCTAGCGAGGCCCAACAACCAGAAGCACGCATTGGCAACCTGGACCTCGCTCCGGAAAACGAACTGATTCTGGTGGACCTCACCGACGACGGTTTCATGGACACCGAGCAGTGAGCGATCTCCTTGAAGAATCCCCCTAGAAAATACCTATAACTCGATAAACTTTTGTAGGGACGAGGTGACGCAACGATCGGACAAGATATTCACCATCCACATTCAGTTCGAGTCTGAGTCGCTCACCCTGAGCCTGCCTGGACGCACGACGATGCAGGCGCTCAAGATGAACGTGTTCGACATCAAGAGCATACCAGTGCGCCACCAGGAGTGGACCGGCTGGCCCAGCGGTTGTGACAACGAAACCACTCTGGCTGTAGGTTGACCAATGAACGCATTCAAGCTTTACCTTATGGTCCGAATCGTTTCAGCAATCCGGCATTGAGCTGTCCCACAGATTCGCCGTGCGGAGTACGGCGGGTGCTGCCCAAAACTCCACTTCCAGCCAGCACAACAGCACCTTTGAGGTGGTCAACGTGGACAGCGAGAGCTCGGCGGATGAGTTCGAGGATGCCACGGACTTCAACAATGCCGAGTATATATTCACCGACTCACCGCCCACACAGCCGCTCAACAGACACTTAAGTGAGTTTGGATTGCAAGTAACTTGACTTGGCAGGGTTTTAAAAAGGTCAAATACTTTCCAGTACCAAACAACACGGACGACGAGACAAGTGGCTCCACGCAGTTCGTCGAAAACTACAAATCGTTGTACGGAGAGCCATGTCCAGAGTTCTTTGTCGGTAGTTTGGAAAGCGCCAAGCAGCTGGCCTGCCTCAAGTCCGCCAAGGAGGTAATTATGGCCACTCTTTACTAAACCATTAAAATAATGGCTGACATTGTGTACTCCTTAACCTTCCAGCGAAAACTTCTTGCCATTTACCTACACCACGGCAAGAGCATTCTCACCAACGTTTTCTGTGATCAACTGATGAAGCATGAGAGCATTATACAGACCTTCAAGGAGAAGTTTGTCCTATTCGGCTGGGACTTGACCTACGAGAGCAACAAGGACATGTGAGCCACGATTGAGAATTATCTTTTCCATTTACTAATGTCTCCCGTAATGTAACTCGTAGGTTTCTCTCCTCCCTGACGGCATGTATCAGCAGCAATGCCTCGCTGACGGCCAGGAACATCAAGCTGGACAAGCTGCCTGCCATTATGCTGGTGGGCAAGAGCCGTCAGTTGGGCAGCAACTGCGAGGTTTTATCTGTGATTCAGGGTATGTCTAAGCGAATCCCTTAAGCTGGAACTTTTCAACATTGTACCCTTTTTGCAGGTAACATTGGACTGGATGACTTGCTAACGAGGCTCATAGAAACCTGCGAGATGTTCGAGGAACAGCTGCAGGTGGAGATCCGACAGGAGGACGAGCGCGCCGCTCGGGATCAGGTGAAAGCGGAGCAGGACATGGCCTACGAGGCCACCCTGCAAGCTGATATGGCCAAGGATGCTGCAAAACGCCAAAAGGAAGCTGCCCAATTGGCAGAGCGCAAGCGCCTGGAGTCCGAACGAGCCGAGGAAGATGCTAGACGCGAGTCCATAAGATTAGTTGTAAGTTAAGGGGGCTTCCTTCTATTCCGAACAACGTTTTCACAGAGTTTATTTGTCCAGGCTCAACAATCGCTACCTCAGGAGCCGTCCGAGCTGGAGGCGGGTATTTCCAAAATTCGCGTGCGCAAGCCCACCGGCGATTTCCTGGAGCGTCGCTTCTACACCCACAACAGCCTGCAGGTAGGTGAACGAAGTGCAAAGTGCCCAAGATTGCCACTAACTGGAATATGCTTTTCAGGATCTTCTCAACTTCGTGACCGCCCACGGATTCCTCATCGAAGAGTACAAACTGATCAGCAGCTGGCCGCGACGGGATCTCACCGCGATCGAGGGCAGTCAAACGCTGGAGACGCTCAAGCTGTTCCCGCAGGAAACTGTCATCCTGGAGGAGCGATGATTCCGCTCGTTACGTTAAGGCAATTTCGTTTTGATTGGGTTTAGTTCTCGCATTATTAATATTTCAAAACTGTAGAGTTATCTATCATTTACCACGTACCCTCATTGCGCGGATCTGGCAACGAGTCTATAAACAAAGCATACACACACACAAACACACCCCCAACCACATATATACCTATATCTATAACGATAAAGATTACTGATACTGATTAGCGGCAGTTAGGCGTAAATGTTTTATACAACAAGCTACATATTAAACATAGGAGATTCAGCGTAATCCGATCGAGCAGCACGTCCCGACACCGGTCCCCCACATGATATGCATATAGCGCAGCAGCTGGAGAAGGGGAATGGCATACAGTGGCAGCGAATAAGAGAGAAAAACAAAATTAATGCATTTATGTTGGCTTGTTTTACTTTATTAATAATAAATTATATAACATGTACTGAACGCTCCGCCCCAAGTTACTTGCGCCTAATTACACATAACAACACAACGCTGGAGGGAAGGGGATATGGGGAGCGGGGGCAGAGCCGTGGGCGGAAGGTTAAAAACAAGGAGCACACAGAACAGATACGAGTATTGGGAGGAGGTGGAGGGGGAGGGAGGACAGGTTACACACGGTGCCACCATCCGCATCCAGATTCGGTGTCTAGGACTTGCCCAGATATTGCTCAATGGGTGCCAGCACCACCAGCAGGATCAGCACCACAACGAACAGGACGAGAACGACGGCATACACTCCAAGCAATCCCTTTCGCATGCCCGCGTACTAAAAATAAAGAGGGGAGTACCCGGATTAGAACTCTAATGTGAAGAAGATATTTAATAAAGCTTCTTTACTTACCGGCGCATCCATTTTTCTTTCCATGCTCATGCCATTCCGCATGGCATGCTGATGGTGGTGGGAGAGGTCACCCATTTGGAAGTTGTTCGCCCGCTGACTCTGGTGTCGCTCTGAGGCCATTCCCGCGACCTGCCAATGATTCAAACACAAGCCGATCTGTACGTTAATGGACGTAGCCACCAGTTCTCGGGGGATGATTTATGACAGATGAATTAGTATCGAATGAATGAACTTTTAGGGACACACAACTAGAACCACTGTACAGGCAGGCGATGCAGGGTCTACTCTTTGTACACTTTGGGGTCACATGAGAAAAGGGGGCTAAGCCAACCAACCACCCGGGGTGGAATAAACTTACGGAGAAAATCAGATGGACGAGGACGTGCACAACCACAAAGCTGACCAGGATCCAGTCCATCCACTCGGGAAGTTCCGCCTTGGGCAGTTTTACGGAGAAGAAAATGGTCACAACTGTCAAGAATAAGGGGTTTTAGTGTCAATAAAAAGCTTATAATGATCGCAATCTTCTTTGAAACCTACTTCCCAGAATGTGGGCGAGGTTGCCGCCCAGCCAATGGCCCCAATTAAAGTACGGGCGATTCTTGTCATTAGGTCCTGGACGGAACAGAGCTCCGATGGGCTGGAGGAAACAGAGGATCACCGTAATCAGCCCAATGATCGAGTGGGCGTGCCACACGGCACGCTTCAACTCCACCCAGATGAGCACGTAGGCTGCTATCGTGAGCGACCAGGTGGTGACCATGAGGAGACGATGCCAGGCGAACCACTGGTCCTTGCCGCAGCTCTGGCTGCCCACCCAAGTCTGCTTGAAATAGCGCGCAAAGATGATGCCCAGCGAGGTGGTTCCAATCCAGGCGGCGATCATGAAGGCACCGTGCAGCTGCACCAGCAGCTTGCTGGATCCACTCAGGTCCTGCACCTCCGCCAGATTGATGGCATTTCCCGATGGCAAACGTCCAATGTCATGGTAGCCCACGCTGTTCTCCTTCAAGCTGCTGCCGGAGGCCACCAGCAGGTGGTACTTGCCATTGCGCAGATCGAAGGTTTTTCCCTGGACAGAGGTCACCGCATCCCGTTGCACCCGGCAGTAGATGACGCCGTCCACGAGGGAGGCGTCCATCAGCCGAGCAGAGCTCTGACCCTGAAAGTGTTATTATATTAAAAGCAATTAGCAATTGAATATTGTGAGTACTTTTTAAAATTTTATTAGCAATTTGGGAAAATTATAAACTTTTAATGGTGTCTGAACCCCCCCAACAGTGGTAGAGAGCTCCAGACACCTGAGAACTTACCACAACTGATCGCGTAGCCGCATAGGGAGTGGCCGAAGTGTAGGACGAGTACAGATTCACCCTTCCGTTCTCGGGCACACACTCGGTGGTCAGATCTTCACCCATTTTCGGATCCTCGGAGAGACCGACAGCCACATAGGCGGCGTTGGTTCCTGCAATTTCATGAAATCGGAATCAAAAAAGCTATTCTCTTCCTCTCCTGGCTGATGACTCACCTCTGCCGGATTGAATCTCAAACTCGTAGATATCGCCACGCACTGTCACCACCGCAATGGAGGTACAGGTCTTGGATGACACACATCCGTCGGGGAAGCCGAAGCAGTTCTTGCTCTGGCCGCAGCCGTTGTAGATGGGATCAGAGGTGGCTGCAGCCACATTGCTTGGCGCCACATAGTTTGGCGGGACATAGGGAGCCCGCGTTGTTCCCGCGGAGGCTGGAGGACTTTGGGTTGGCAGTGGAGCAGCCGTCAGGTCACGTCGGACTATCTGGACGGGCTGGGAGGGGACACCCACCCAGAATTCGTTGTAGGATTGAGCAATAGTGGCACTGAGGAGGATATATAAGTTAGGTTGTTGCCATGAATGAAAGCTGTTGTTAGAGAAAGATGACTCACTTGAAGACCACCTGGCCGAGGAAGTCCACCGGGGACTGCCACTCCAGGAGCACTTGCTGTTTGGCACCGGCATTGCTGTGCGTCGCCGAGTTGTTCACCGAGTTCTCGCAGTTCATCAGCTTGATGGTTCCATCGCGGGCAGCACCGAACTGACCCACAATCTGGTAAGGTGGATTCCGGTTGCGCGCCTGGATCATGTAGCCGCCGAAGCTCAGGCCCGCCGGCACTCCCGTGAGATCAACACGAATTGTCTGACCTTGGCCGACAGTCGTGGAGGAGGTCTCCACACTGAAGGGCGACACGCTGCTCTGGGGCAGCACACTGCCGCCGGAGTGGAACGGCAGCATGGTGTCGCACACGGTTTCCGGAGCACCTTGCGGGAGACTCTGGCCCGGATCCGGCCAGGTGGCCACCGCCAGCAGCGCCGTTGCCAGCGCCAACCAACGAAGCGTCATCGTCGTATAGCACCACCTGTCATGTATGGGAGCAGAGACAATGCTGAGTTGGAATCGAATCGGAATGGAGTGATCAGAAGCGAACCGTGTCCCGGCTTCCGTTGCCCCCGAGTACCCGTGTCTCTCCCCTGTTCCCTACTCCACTATAAACAATCTGTAACCATCGTCAAACATTCGTCATTTCCATCTTCTGTCGTCTCCCGTCTGTTTAATTACCATGGCATAAATAATTGCCGCCCGGTTATCGGGGGCACGTTTCCAGCGAACCCGACCAGACCATGGAGTGCGAGGAGTGTGAGTATCGGCACTATATATCTACCTACTTGATAGCAATCAAACTATTGACGGAAGGGTTCTACATTCATATATGGTAGCCTCTTTTAGGGTGGCTCTATGACAAGGTATTAAGCCATGATATCATATGATTTATACGACGTCAGGGAAAAAGGTGTCTTGAAAATATTACACCATATTTATATCTTAAAGCTCATTTAATTTCAAATTATTCTGGGACGGCTAATTCCAATAGAAATAAATTATAAAATTAATAGAATTAAATAATGTTAATTAAGATTCATTTTGATCATTGTTTTAACCGAGATACAATGCTAAGGCGATACTTCCTGAAAATGTTTTGAAAACCTCTCATTTCTGTAGTTGAATAGCTTAATTATTATTATTTTATTGTTCACTAAGTACTTTGAGAAAAACATACTAAACTCCGTCTTAAGATCCTCCAAATATATATATTTCCTGAAACAAGATAACCATCAGTACCTGTTTGATAACTTAACCAGAAAAGTGAATAAAACACTTAATTTACTTTGCTGTTCACCCTAAATCAAGCTGCACTCAATTAATTACGAATGCTGCCGCTGATGCCACCCGATATCGGCCGAGATTGTGTCACACTGATGGGTCTATATTTAGTGGGGCGGCGGATGTAACGCTTAACACCGTTTAGCTTTCAAAGCGCTGGCCACTTCGGGCTTATCACCTCGCTGCTCCTGGTCGTCAGGCATCGCTGCGTATGCGTAATGTTTATAATAAGCGCAAATATAGTACGATTATTAGAATAATAAATCGAGTTAATGGTTTGGCGGTTAACTAATTAGCCGCTAAGCTAGTGGGGCAATAAATTAAGCGTTTACTGGGGTGTAGGCAAATCGCTCGCCGCCTGTCAAGGGAGTTTTTTACGGGGGCCACTACTTTTTGAATATGTTTCACTGGCCCCCCGAACTGTTGATGTCGATAATCGCGGGTGATCGCCACATTAACGAGGTCAGTTCCCTCGTGGCTGACTCAGAACATGACTTTTGCTTTCGTCCCCAAGATCTCGGATTCGGACCAATGAGGAAGTGAGTGGGCACAATACATATATTATGCTGGGTAGCTGGTATTTTCCCATGTGCTGTCGTGGAATACAGATGAAGGTGACTCATCGGCCGCAACTTCGCGAGCCTGGGTTGCCTCTGAACTACCCGCTCCGTGCCGAGAATGTGAATTGAACTTGAATTTGAAAGCGTTTACGATTAACCTTGGGCTGTTTCGTATCTGCGCCATATATGTGTGTTTTTTATATTCATTTGCCTTTCTTTGAAATGCCAGCCAAATGCTAATTAAAGCGCGGCTTGAACTTAAGCTCGATACACTCATTGTTTTGGGCCTTATTTTTGGCATTTTAATAAAGCTTTTTGATACATAAGAACCGCACAATGGGCGAGGCCTTGGGAGTCAGAGTTATATTGATTGCGAGTGATTTATCTAAAGAGCATTCACATTCACCTAGACCTTCGCGGAGGAGCTATCTATCTATCGGTAGGTGCATACACATGTTTCTCTGGCGGTTGGTTGTTCCACAGAAGGTAAAGTGAAAACCGAAAGACCTAAAAATTTCACCGACTGCCGCCGCGGCACAACAACAATAACGATAAATGCTTTCCATTAAATTCTTGGCACATTAATAAGTGTTTCGCAGCCATATAGCCGTTGGCCCCCATGGAGGAGCTACGACTCCGAATGCGACTTGGACTTGTGGCTTTTGTTTTTGAACGTGAGACAAAACTGATTAGCGACTTTTCCACAGCAACAATGAGCCATTATGTGGGCCCGAGCCCGAGCACTTGACTCTAACATGTTCATTGTGTGGGCTATATGGTGTTGTGTATATATATAATGCATATATGCACACATAGACATAGTCATGCCCTTGTTAAAAATCCAGTTTTGAAACCCGTACAGCAACGAATAATCGCGATTTGAATGCTGTCGGTGTCGGTGTATCTACACACGGAATATATCCACTCGAACGTATTTGACAGTCCAACTCTAATTGCTCCGATCAACGTTTAAGCCTGGGTTTGGCTGCCGCTCGAGTTGGCCATATTTGAAAGGTATGTAGATCGCAGCCAAAAGGTAAACGACTCCGATTGCCAACTGCCGAATCATCCACTTCACGGCTTGCATAAGGTGGTTCTTCCCCAAGTGGCTCGCGGTTTATGCTCATACTTGGAAATCGCAATGTAAATTGATAAGATTGGACTTGACTTTGGTTAGTCCTAGTTTTTATCACCCAATCACTGGCAGAAAACAAGCCTATATCTTCGTGTATTTTTACCCGCTTTATCAGCCATTAGGCGTGTGTCGTCTGTGTAATTCTGGTAATTTTTTAACACACGCCAGCGGCAGCTATTGGCTTTTGACCCCAAATGGGGGACTGGTGGTGGGGATCCGGTCAAGGTGGTCAGCATAGTTCCTTTGCCGTGGCAGTTGGCCATTGCAGCCAATCTTGGCCGGACATCGCGTGCCAGCACTTGTGTAAACTGGGTTAGCACTCCGCCATTGTGTTGGGCCGCCTTTTTCCAGGTATCCTAGGAGCTCGATGACCCTTCCTCCAACCGAATGAGTAGTGAATTAACCAAAGGAGGTCTCCGATTGGGGTGGGTTCTATATAATTTCTAGTCGAGTTCCGTTCGGGTTCTTTACATACGGAAAAAGATTGATCAACATTTGCTCAATCAACTGGACTGGCATGTGTCAAAAGGCTTCGTAAATTAACGCTTAGTCAATGGGTGGAAAACATGACGGAAAATTGCTTTTTGGTCCCTAGCCCTTCTATTAACTTTCAGCTACTAGTTGATGCCATATACTTAAGGAGTAGCTATAAAGGATTATTAGTTAGGGTTAAAAGTAGTTAAACCTTCAAATAGAGGTCACCAAATTAAATCCACTCCATGTTTTGGCATTTATTGATTGCTCTGCTAAAATTCCTTTAAAATAAGTTCACTGCCGTCGTCAGCTAAGTAAGAATTAATTGTCTGAGATACGAGCAGGTGTGCTCGGCGCCGCAAAGCTTTGGAAAATGTGGTGAGAAAAGCGACTTGCTTAACGACTCGTTTATTGATTCGAAATATGCACATAAAATCGCCATTAGATGACATCACGGAACGTAACGCAGATCGGCTGGAAATGACCGGAGAAGTACTCCAGATGGCAAAATGTACAAAAACAGAGACTGTAACAATTGTGGAACTGTCGCTAATTATGGCTACAGGTACGAGCGTAGAAAGCGGCTCTGTCACAGTTGATTTATCAGCAAATGCAGTTGCAGTTGCGTAAGGCCCTGGACACTTGGCCGCGGGTGTGTGTCTCTGTGCCCAATCCCGAATAGGGACCAAGGCACGTTCCGAGATAACACCATGCCTTGTTTACATCACCATCTTCGCGCAGGCGCAACGCGACGCTTGACATCACTCACAGCTCACTACAAACTTGCTTAATTAATGATATATACACCTCCATTGTGCTAGAAGACTTGCATTGCGTCTTGCCATTGAAATGTGTGTGCGAAAAAAACAAAATAAATCTATGCAATAGCCGAAAGGGGAATGGGGATGGGGGGGCCTGTGATCTCAGCATCATTAAATTCCGAACTGAAACCGGTTTCACTGTACATGCGACATAGCTAAAGTGGAAAGAAACAACAACGCCGCGGCTCAAAGCATTAGCTTTGGAATTTTTATGAACTGATTAGGGAATATATGTTTCAAGTTTATCCCCATCTTCCATTGACACCAGATCAGGCCGAAGCTTTACTTCACTTTCGGCAGCCTGCTGCCTGCCAATTGCATATTATTGTACACGGCATGTGGCATTTTTTGAGTGGCACTGGCACACCTGCGCACAGGTAGAACCCATTCATTGCGAATAACTCAGGCTCAAGACTGGAAACCCGTTTGTCAAGGCACACGCACTAACCTAAAATCGCCGTCAACAACGTTCGAAAATCAGCGCGTAGCTGCGTTAGCTTTTTTCTGTTTCTGTTTTGTTCAATGGGCTCCGGCACCGATGGAGCTCCAAGATTAGCAAACCGAACACCACGAATTGCCGCCAACGACTGAGCCAGTAAGTCGTCCGAGAGCACGGAAAAGAGCCGAGAAACACACAAATACAGGTGTCTCGGCCAGGTATCGATAGTTCAGTCCATTGCGGGCGAGATTTGGGTTTCTGAAAATCCAGAGAAAATGTTTAATATATTGTAAGTATTCAATGAAGATCTCTTTTCCCATTTCAGAAAATATATACCTACAATTATGTTTTCTGCAGTTCTCCAGAGACGGGAAACATTAAAAAGATGAGGTGGTTGATCACATCCATAATTATTTTAACAAAATATAACAAGAAAGGTTTTATATGACTAGCATTTGGCTTCCATATAAGCCATCATTACATAAATTTTAAGTGATTTTATTTTCTTAAAGTCTAATACATATATATCTTATTTAGTTAATGTAGGTTCTTAAATTTTGAGAAAACTCTAATCTAGTTGTATCTTTCGTTGCAGCATTTTGTAAATCTAGTCCAAGTATAAAGTATATATCATGCCTTGGAGCTAAAACGAATATCTACCCTCAAAAGCCATGGTCCATAAATATCTAATTTATTTGGATTATTAAAAGAAATACAAGTTCTAACGCAATGAAAACTAAGCAAGTTAGAATACAACATGGTTATTCATAGACACGAGAGATGAGACTAATAATTTAAATTTACTTTACTTTGGCGCTCTGGTAATCGACCTTCAGAAAAGGGTCACACTGGACACAAGAGATGTCATGTGATTGAATTATGCGATACTATCGTATAGACTAGTCGCACAGAAAAATATCAAAATATAGTCTACAGTTCAATAATATTAATAAAATAAAATATATTAGATAAAACAGATAAAATTTAATGATTAAATAAAATGTACTTTACTAATATATCGATGTATCGCCTTTTTAGAAACATCGATACTATCGTTGGTGAGCCAGCTCTAATTGGATGATTTTTTCAAGAAAAAATCTTTATTGACGGAAAATGTGGTTAAAATGTATTGTTTTTGCCGCGCTGCTAGCCCTCGGCAGCAGTGAGGTGGTCATCGGCCAGGACGAGCTGGTAGATGAGGTCTCTGGCCTGTACACCATCGAGGGCCGTGTCTCGCCGCCAGACAGCATCATTCCCAGAGGTCCTGGTTCGCCTGTGAATAAGGAGGCCTCCAAATGGCAGACTGAGGTGACTGTTTCCATCAACGACGGCGAGTTCAAGGGATTCGTGCGCGAAGATGGCCAGTTCCTGATCAGCGGAGTGCCCTCCGGCAGCTATATCCTGGATGTTCACCATCCTGACGTGTTCTACGAGCCAGTGAGTGGCGAGAAGCATTGGCTCAATCAAGGTGGCGTCATTGACCCTTGTAATCCCGTTTTTAGGTGCGCGTCGAGATCAATCCAAAGGGAAAGTTCCGTGCCCGCAAAGTGAACTTTGTCCAGCCGGCACAAATTATGCAGGTGCCGTATCCGCTGCGAATGAAGCCACTGATGCCCTTCAAGTACTTCCAGACTAGGGAGCAATGGAAGGTTAGTAGTCACCATTACGTTAATTACGTTTCAGAAATCATTCGAAACTCCTTTGTGTAGATTACCGACTTCCTGTTCAGCCCCATGGTGCTGATGATGGTTCTGCCCCTGCTGCTTATGCTGGTGCTGCCCAAGATGATCAATGATCCCGAAACAAAGAAGGAGATCGACAACCTGCAGTTCCCAAAGGTGAGTCCAGAGAACCTTTTATACACGTTTGACAAAATTAAAACGTTTTTTCCCGTGCTCCGCAGATGGGCAACGACATGCCCGAGATCAGCGAGATGCTTACCTCGCTGCTGACTGGCAAGCAGCCGGAGCCCAAGGAGAAGAAGCCGGCTCCGGCCGCCAGGCAGACGAAGAAGCGCAAAGAGCAGTAGCTGGGCGCCCGCAGCCGCTGCTTATAGCGATTAGCCTTAACTTTAAAGAGAGCAACGTCATGCTCACAGTCATTCAGTTGTTGGAGTAAATAGTAAATTTTCACATTTAGACAAAATCTGTTTTATTTAAGGAACCCAACTGTTTTGGGTCGCTTGGGTCCCACGCGCTCCTGCTCCTGCCTTAGCATCTTAGCGAGCAAAGTGTCCAGGTGCTCGCCAATGGACAGGCCCAGTTGTAGGCAGTTGCGCATGGTGTCTCGGTGCATAGCGCCGCCGCCCGTCAGGTGGGTGCCCGATAGGAAGGCCTCTCCATTGCGCATAGATACGGACACCACCATGCTGACGGTGCTGCACACCTCCTCCTCCGCTGAAGGATCCACGAGACAGAAGTCGCCAATCTTACAGACTGTGACCAGGAGGGGCACAGTGTCGATTCCAATGCGGGTGCAGTCGTACGGGTTGTCCGATATGATGAGGTCTGTGATACCGGCGTCCAGAAGAGTGGCGGTCACCCGTGGGAGCTTTGTGTTGAAAAGAGCGGCCTTGGCGGCCAGGGAAACGGCATCGTGGAGATTTCCGCCGCACTCCAAAATCTGCAAGATTAAGGTCACCAAAACGTAATCATAGCTTACTTAATGGCCTTACCAATATGTCTATGTAGAGCTTCCAGCATTGCTGACCCGGAATGAGGCACAAGGTGCGATAATCAAACGCCAGTGGCGATTCGTAGGCGTTCTGAAGGGACAGCACCAGTTCTTGGGCTAAGTCCGAGCCTCCGCGTCCCTCGAATTCCGGTGTGGCATTGGCCGAGCTGCACAGAGTACGGATGTAAGGAATATACTAGACATAAGCCATTCCAATCTTCTTACCAGTCCACGAAGAACTCCAGCTTTCCGAACTCCGGCGTGAGCGGATCGGGCACCTCTATCTCCGTCTTTACGCCCACTAAGATGTCTGTGTTGGCCAGGCGGAGGCGGGCAGAGCCACTTGCGTTGCTCACCAGTCCCGTCTCCAGCTCCATGGGTCGGTAATCCCTCCGAGAACGTCCGTCGCATCGAAAGTCCTCCTAAAAACGGATCGGTAAGGGAATCTACAGGATGTCCGAGTAGCTTACCTCCACGCCATGAAGGATGAAGGTTTTCTCCGCATCGCTCAGCGCCACATAAGCCATTTATTGTTTGTTTTAACTTAAAAATATGTTTTTTAGCAATCAAAACAAAACGTTCCGCGTGTTGATATTAGTATCGATATCCGCGTCGATATTAGTATCGATACTATCGAAGTTTAAAAAACCGATAGGCTTCAATTGAAGAAAATAACGTTTTTACACTACTGCAGTTGCCTTGAAGCACACATCAAAATATAATTTGTCACTTGAACATTAGTAAATTTAATTAAATAGTAAATTGTACAGTAGGTTGTAAATTAAAAATGGATCCCGACTTTGACTTTGACTTTACCCAAAAGCCCGTTAGCACTGGCGTAAGTATTTGAGCAATAAGCACTACCGTAACCCCCGGCTAATCATCCAACGTTTCAGACCACCATTATGGCTGTGGAGTTTGACGGAGGAGTCGTGATTGGAGCGGATTCCCGCACCAGTTCCGGTGCCTATGTGACCAATAGAGTCACTGACAAGCTCACCCGCATCACAGATAAAATCTATTGCTGCCGCAGTGGCTCCGCTGCTGACACTCAGGGCATCGCCGACATCGTGGCCTACTCACTGAACTACCATGAGAACCGGACTGACAAGGAGGCTCTTGTCCTGGAGGCAGCCTCTGAGTTCCGCAACTTTTGTTACAACTATCGCGATTCCCTGCTCGCCGGCATCATCGTGGCCGGGTGGGATGAGCAAAACGGCGGTCAGGTGTACAGCGTTCCGCTGGGCGGTATGATGACCCGCGATCCTTGCACGATCGGAGGCTCTGGATCGAGCTTTATCTACGGCTATGTGAAAGAGCACCATAAACCCAACATGGAGCAGGAGGACTGTGTAGAGTTTGTCAAGAAGGGTGGGTGTCACTGTCTCTTTGTTGAATGTAAAACCGAAACCCTTAATCGTCCGCAGCTGTCCAGCACGCCATTTACCGAGATGGAAGTTCCGGCGGAGTGGTGCGCATCGGCATCATCAACAAAGATGGTTTCGAGCGCCGTTTGTTCTACAACACAGAAAGTGGCGCCTCCCAAATCTCAGGCAATCAAAGTTTCATCTTGGAACAAGTAATGGATGCAGCCAATTAAAATCTCATTTGATTAAGAATATGTAATCGGAGAAATAATTTAGTAAATGTGTCTAACTTTTTGAATAAACCGCCATATTACTGAATTCAACTATCGATTGTGAGCAAATGTCCTACTAATACTGGCATGACACTGCCGCATTAATTAGAGACTTCATTAAAGATTTGACAGCGCTATAGCGTTTTACACAAGTGCGAGCAAGACGACTATATGGCGCTCTAATGCATTAGAATAATGCATTAGCTACTTCATTGCCGCGATAATCGATAGATCTACATAAAATATACTAGATACTCGATAACAAAATACGGGTTTAATGAAGAAAATTGTAATTGAAAAATGTATTAGCCAGCTCATTGACAGTATGGTCTCACAATGAGAATTTTATTTATATATAATTTCGCTGGTTTTTTGAACTGAAAAAATATTAGAAAATTAGGAAAAAATAATATGTTTTGCGAGGGCAAAGTTCTTACGCTGTAAAATTAATTTAAAATTTTTTTTGGTAATAATTTAAAAAAATTTAAGCATTATAGGTTAAAAACATACATTTAAAGGATTCTGCATTTATTTATGCAAGAATACTTCGACGAGGAATTCAGAAATTCATAGTAATACGCCTCGAATGGCGGCCGTTTGTTTTGTTTACCTTTTACGGTCGGTGTGACCGTAGTCGTATTACCAAAATAATCCAAGCAAAATTCAAGCCAAATTACACAAAATTACACATATAGTGGTCTCTTTCAAGGTTCTAATGAAGTAGCTAATTAATGAAAACTGCATTAGTGTATCATATGGGCATAAAGACTTTCAGCGACAAAAAAAACCTATCGAGCTATCGATATCAGTTTTGTTTCAAAACTATTCATTGAAAATATTGTCACTTTTAAATGTTTCCAGTTCGGTTTTTTTAAATCATATTCGTTCGGCCAGCCTGCGAGTCTACTTCCGCATAAAATCGACAAATTTCTTCACAGTTACATCTTGCGAAAGTCAGTAAATATCGAGCTATCGCCTTGCTTAAATACATCGAAACCAACAGTCGACGTTCTCGCACCTCTAGTCGCTCCATTGGATTTTATTTCATAATTCGTAGAGGAAAAATATCTTATATTGACAAAAATGGAGCTTTCTGAGGGAGTCAAGGAGCGTCTGGGAGTCGTCGTCGGCGCCCTGCAGACCACATTCCACTGGGGATTCGTGCCCTTTGTCCTGTATTTGGGTAAGTTGACTGTCTTGTTTTTCTTAGTCCCGCACGCGGCTGGGAAGAAGAAGCACTTGCCAACATTTGTGTGGGATATACACAAGTTATAATTCTTTATTTTTGCAATCTCTGCAGGCTTTAGAAAGGGAGCTGAGCCCGGCATGCCTCCCCTGACCATCTTGAGTCTATTGTGGCAATAGAAAATTACTCTCCGACCAAAACACAATGTGAAATTCACGATGTGCGCTCCGCATTTTTGTTATGATTGGATTCCTGGGCACTTTCCTGGTACCTGCAGTTGTAGGAAATAAAATTATGTTAGAACAAAACCAAAATTTGACCATGTATCCTTATATTATACAAGTTATTTCCCAACTAAAGAAGTTTGTGGTGTGGGTGGTATTTTACGATATAGACTATCGTAATCTTCATAACGTAAGGAAAGAGCGTTGCCAGATATCTCGTTGTCGTAAGCTCCGACGTTTAGCTATAAAAAGCTATGGATGGATAAGAGATAAGAAGAATATTAAAATAGGCTCAGGGTATTTCTTGACTTAATTACTGAAAATATTTACGATTTATAATGATAGCATATGTACAATAGTGTACAGTTATACAGTCGTCAAAGAAATACTCGGCCATTTTTATGGCTATTAGCTAGTTGCAAACTTATAAGCTTTTCCATTTTCAGATATGCCAGATCTAGCCTGAAATAAGCTAAACTGGCAACACTGCACATCCCCACACACACAAACGCGGATTTTTCGCTGCACAAAATTGTATATTTAACATAAAATAAAGGCAATTAATACAAACAATCGGACGGACAAGACACCTCGAGGTGCCGGCCACCGCGCTGAATACGAAATTATTGCAAATCCGCGGAGTGTCCGACTGAAATCACGTGATGAAAATCCGCCTGAAAAGTCGCCCTCGCCTCGTCCGTGAAATGTGAAGCAGTTTTTCCATCCAAATTGGGCGGAGTGGAGTGAAGTTCTAGTTCTAGTTTCGGTGGGGCAGTTCCCCGTTTGCAAAGTCTTGCAAAACATATGAAAAGCAAGGCAGAGATGCCCTCGCAAAATGTGAGCATCGACGGGCGCGTGTCCTACGCGATAAATGCGCAATTCGGTGCCAATTAGTGGCTGTCTGCGGTCCTTCTACGCTTCCTGCTCCTTCTCCTGTTGCGGCAACTCCTGCTTTGCTGCTCCTTTAGCAAAAAACTGTGAAATCGGCGGGCCCAGACTTTGAACTTGCGCCGTGCTCTGTTTATGTCCATGTGTGTGCGTGTGCGTGCGATCGTGGAAAACAAAAGAAAAGCCCCAAAGCAGCAAACAATAACAATAGGCACACAGCGCTCGAGTCGCACTATCGATGCGCGCACAAAACATGTTATCTGTGCACCGGCTAATCTTCCTGGGCGCTCTGCTCGCCGCCGCCGCCGTCGTCGGTGAGTTGTGCTCTCCACATCCCTCTATACTCTACGAGAAAAAACCCCCAAGCTCTAAAGCAGGTGCGAAACTAACCTAAATTCCCCCCAAATCCATCTCCCCATGCAGCCTCCCCCGTCGAATGGGTGCTGGACACTAGTCAGAATGGCTCCCGGGTCGCCTCCGAACCCGCCGTTGCATCTCGCGCCAATGGGAAATGGCAACCGACCAGGGCGCCAGCAGTGAGGGCGGCGAACGGAACAGCTGGCCAGGCTTATCAGTCGCCATCGTCGTCGCTGTCCGCTGATAACAGGAGCCATGACAACAACAACAATAGTAACAATAATAGCAGTGCTGTGGCCATGCTGCTGCCGCAAGACGGTGACGGACCTGGAGCGCTTGCTACGGCCGCTGCCACCCAGCTGCCCGTCTACGTTGCACAGCCCAGCGCCAAGAAGCCAGAAGGTAAGTCTAGACTTTCTAAAAGTCTCTAAGCTATGATAAAGTCTTAACTGAAATTGAATTTTAAAATTTTTTTGAATTTCAATCTCCAAAAAAGATTAAAGCTAAACAAATTTGGTTTTTAACTATTAGAACTTGAGTAGTTTTTTTTTTTGTATATTGATAAATTGACTTATTATTGTAATTGATATTGTAGTGTAGTAACTTGGGCAATAGTGGGGAGACCGATAGAATCTAATATTTATTAGATCTACCTTCGACGAAGGTAAAGTAATAGTTGTATAGGTATTTGTTTATTTAATACCAATTTTGTAAATCCTGGTACCTAATTTTGCTCTGAGTGTATCTCGCGTGACTGTAACACCTCTAAGACTCTGAATACTCCTAAAAGGCCTTCTCCGTCTTCGATTCCATTTCCATCTCGTGACGTCAGCTTGGCGCGGTGTCAATGAGCTGAGCCAGACAGCTCTCGTGGCCCACTCCAACGCTGCTTTGCCAGCAGACACCCCCACGTCTGGATGCATTTGCTCGTTGCACTTGCAACTGCAGTCGGCGCAAAAAAAAAAAAAAAAGCAGGCCTAAGCACCGTGGCCGGAGACCGGGGGAAAGGGAAAACTGGTCGCATTGTCTGGCCCTCCACTTTGCACTTGTCTTCTCCGCGTCTGCTTTGTTAATGCTAAATGGTTTTGTTTTTGTTTCATCACGCTCTCGGCGGTGTCGGTGGATTTGGATTAGACATATACGCCGCCGCGCCACGCCGCCGCCGCCGCCGATTTTTGCCTTATTTGACGCGCCGCCGCCAAATTATGAAAATAACGGCGCGCCGCGGCGCGCCGCTGGTGCGGCATCGGCGCAGCTTCAGCGCGGCCTTCAGTGTCATTGTTCTTTATAAAACTTTAAAAAAAATAAATAACTCATTAAAATGGCCTTTTTGCCTTATTTGACGCGCCGCCGCCGCCGGTTCTTTCGGACTACTCCCCCGCCGCCGCCGAGTCATTTTGACCTCTACGCCGCAGCCGATGCCTTTAACCATCGGCGTAAACCTCTAATTTGGATGTGGATGTGGCCGTCTACTGGGCGAGCATGTGCTCGTCCAGGTGCCCCGTGGGCATGGTTATGGCAAATCCGCGCTTGCGGCCACAGCCAAAGGAGATGCCAATCAGCGAGCGTGTGATTTATGGAGCTTTTCGTTCTCTAATTAGTTAATTTCTGCCAGCATCTAATTGATTGATTTGCCTCAATCGGATATGAATCTGAGAAGAGGGGTTGAATGACGTCTAGATAATTGGAAAACATATTTGTTTAGGCGCGCTTTAAGGGGGGATATACAGTGGTGCTCATAGACTTAAGCCACAAGACTTCAACCAAGAATTTTAACGAAAATTAAGAAAAGTTTTTATTCCACAGCTCCAATTATTTGTGTCACATTAGTTCTATATATCAGTGTTCTAATAAAAGAATAACCAAGTTATAAAAATATATATTCAACGAAAAATTAAAAAAATCTGAGACCAACCCCAAAATGTCCTGCTCACATACTTAAGCCACCTGGAAGAAAATGATCCAAAAAGTTAAAATTTGGCCAATATTCCTTATAATTTTAATAAATTTAGTTTAATATTAAGTGGGATGACCTTTCTGATTAAGAACAGCGGAGCAACGCTTTGGCATTAAGCCCACAAGACGTGCGCACTGATGAGGGGTGATTTTCTTCAACTCTTCCTGCAAAATATGCCAAAATCGTTTTTTTTTTGCTGTTTTTTTTGGCCAACGACTTGTTTAAGAATACCCCACAAGTTCTCTATAGGGTTCAAGTCGGGGATCTGCGGTAGCCATTGCAAAACATTGATTGTCTCTTGGCTAAGCCACGACTTGACTATCTTGCTGGTGTGTTTCGGGTCGTTGTCCTGTTGAAATATCCAGGCAAGTGGCAAATTATCGGCATATTCTCCAGATAAATTGTTAATAAGGATGTCCCTGTACATTTCGCCGTTCATAATGCCTTCTATCTTCTTTTGGAGACCTACGCCCGATGCGGTGAAACAGCCCCAGACCATAATCGAAGAGCCACCATGTTTAACGGTCTTTCTCGTGTATTTGGGGTCCAATTGTTTGTTGGGAGGACGTTGTACATATGGTTTACCATCACTCCCAAAGACATTAAACTTGGATTCGTCGCTCCAAACAATCAAACATACACGAAAAAGATCGTTAAGCATGGTGGCGCTTCGATTATGGTCTGGGGCTGTTTCACCGCATCGGGCGTAGGTCTCCAAAAGAAGATAGAAGGCATTATGAACGGCGAAATGTACAGGGACATCCTTATTAACAATTTATCTGGAGAATATGCCGATAATTTGCCACTTGCCTGGATATTTCAACAGGACAACGACCCGAAACACACCAGCAAGATAGTCAAGTCGTGGCTTAGCCAAGAGACAATCAATGTTTTGCAATGGCTACCGCAGATCCCCGACTTGAACCCTATAGAGAACTTGTGGGGTATTCTTAAACAAGTCGTTGGCCAAAAAAAACAGCAAAAAAAAAAACGATTTTGGCATATTTTGCAGGAAGAGTTGAAGAAAATCACCCCTCATCAGTGCGCACGTCTTGTGGGCTTAATGCCAAAGCGTTGCTCCGCTGTTCTTAATCAGAAAGGTCATCCCACTTAATATTAAACTAAATTTATTAAAATTATAAGGAATATTGGCCAAATTTTAACTTTTTGGATCATTTTCTTCCAGGTGGCTTAAGTATGTGAGCAGGACATTTTGGGGTTGGTCTCAGATTTTTTTAATTTTTCGTTGAATATATATTTTTATAACTTGGTTATTCTTTTATTAGAACACTGATATATAGAACTAATGTGACACAAATAATTGGAGCTGTGGAATAAAAACTTTTCTTAATTTTCGTTAAAATTCTTGGATGAAGTCTTGTGGCTTAAGTCTATGAGCACCACTGTACATGTAAACCAAAATTTGTTGGGCAAATTTTTTTTTTGGTTTAAAAAATAGTTTATTATTTAAAGAATATAGTGTGTAAGTTTCATTATCGAATTCCAACTCTAAGTGCCTCAAATCAAGTATGCACGCAAGGTTCACAAGTGTTAACGTGGGCGCATCAAAAACTTTAAACGTCTTTTTCTCAGCTTCTAATTTTTGCATTTCTACCTATGCTCTGGACACGATTCACAAAAAACTATGTAACATATCGGAGTGAATCAAAAATTGTTATAATCAGCATGAAATTATCTTCTATTTGAACCTACATGGTTGTTATAAAACTGAGTATTACTATTTTTTAAGAGGGTGGGAAGTGAAAACTGATCACCTGAAAATGGCATTTTTTCCTTGACATCAAAATTTATTTTTTTTGTCTTGATTTCTTTTTGGTTTTTTAGGTTCAAATAGAAGATAAAGGTGTAATGAATACAAAAAAATTTAGTTTACGGATTTCGGACTGGAATTACGAGCTCTATCGTGTCCATAGCACGGCAAATCAAAGCTCGAGGCGCTACGGCATATGTTCCATAAGTCCGCCATTTTGTAAAATATTGTTTATAACTAATTTTTTTTATCATCTCTGATTCTACTTTTAACTATATCCAAAGTTTCACGACGATTGCTTGACTATTTCTTATAAAAAAAAATTCACGAAAAATGGCCAAATTTTGACCGCTTACATGTATATCCCCCCTTAAGTATAAAATCATAATGTTTACAGTATTTGATATAATTTAAACAAAAACAAGAAAAGAAGCTAACTTCGGCACACCGAAGTTTGTATACCCTTGCAGATTGGTTTTGATTTTTATATTATAAATTTAAATGCTGAAAACACTCACAAAACAGAGTTTCATTACATTTTACCTATACTTATTATGTTTGCAGTTTGACAGTTACAGTTTTACATTCAAAGCTTTACATTTTCTCCACATTTACAGATCGTTTATATGGCAGCTATATGATATAGTTGTCCGATTTTTATAAAATTTTTAACAAAATTCTGAAATAATAAAAGAAGCTTATATCTAAAAGTAGATAAGAATATGTTGAAAAACAACGAAGTTTTAATTTATTTCCTATTCATTTTCCGATCGTTCCTATAGCAGCTATAAGATAAAGTCGTCCGATTTTCATAAAATTTTTACCAAAATTCTGGAATAATATATATAAAAATGATGCAAAAATATTGAAAAACAGCCAAGTTATAATTTTTTTTCTAAAAATTTATCGAACATTTATATGGGAGCTATATGATATAGTCGTCCGATCCGGCCCGTTCCGACATATATAGCAGTGAGAGTATATAGAAGACTCTATGCAAAGTTTCATTCAGATAGCTTTAAAACTGAGGGACTAGTTTGCGTAGAAACGGACAGACGGACGGACAGACGGACAGACGGACATGGCTAGATCGACTCGGCTGTTGATGCTGATCAAGAATATATATACTTTATAGGGTCGGAAACGTCTCCTTCACTGCGTTGCAAACTTCTGACTGAAATTATAATACCCTGCAAGGGTATAATAAATAGAGGTAAACTTTAAAATCGAGCAAAATGTTTTATGCAAGCATGTATGTATGTGTGTATAATATATCTTGTGAAAAATATAGATTTAAAGCTCAAGTAAGGTGTATATTTTTAAGGTCTTCTGATGATCAAAAAATGTAATAATTGTCATTAGACATACATATTTCGATAAGTCAATAAAATCTTAATAATTTAATCATTAAACAAGAAAGGAAGCTAACTTCGGCACGCCGAAGTTTGTATACCCTTGCAGATTGGTTTCTATGTTTATATTATAGATTTAAATGCTGAAAACACTCACAAAACAGAGTTTCATTACATTTTACCTATACTTATTATGTTTACAGTTTGACAGTTACAGTTTTACATTCCCAGTTTTACATTTTCTCTACATCTACCGATCGGTTTATATGGCAGCTATATGATATAGTTGTCCGATTTTTATGAAATTTATACCATAATTCTAGAATAATAAAAAAAGCTTATACCTTAGAGTAGATAAACATACGTTGAAAAACAACGAAACTATAATTTTTTTTCCTATTTATTTCTCGATCGTTCCTATGGCAGCTATATCATATAGTCGTCCGATTTTGATAAAATTTATACCAAAATTCTAAAATAATATAGAATGGCCATATCTAAAAAATGGTGCAAAAATGTTGAAAAACATCAAAGTTCTAATTTTTTTTCTACAAATATATCGAACATTTGTATTGCAGCTATATGATATAGTCGTCCGATCCGGCCCTTTGCGACATATATAGCAGTGAGAGCATATAGAAGACTATACGCAAAGTTTCATTCAGATAGCTTTAAAACTGAGGGACTAGTTTGCGTAGAAACAGACAGACGGACAGACAGACAGACGGACAGACGGACAGACGGACAGACAGACAGACGGACAGACAGACAGACGGACAGACGGACTAGATCGACTCGGCTGTTTATGCTGATCAAGAATATATATACTTTATAGGGTCGGAAACGTCTCCTTCACTGCGTTGCAAACTTCTGACTGAAATTATAATACCCTGCAAGGGTATAAAAATGTTAGCTTCTCATAAGTTGCTTAATCTTAATCCAAACCTTTCCTCTTTCTCTGTGATCCTTAGTACTTATCAAGTGCCACTGCGACATATGCAAGGAAACAAACTACATATGCGAGACGGATGGCTTCTGCTTCACGTCGGTGGAGAAGAATCCGGATGACACCATACTCTTCAGTTTCAGGTGAGTTCCGCCCCCGTGGCGTAGGTTAGCACTTTCCCCCGAGAGTTAGCAGCACCTGTGAATGTGATGTGTGTCTTTATGGTCTGCGGCGATCTGCAGATGCCTAAACATGTCGCAGAGCTTTCCGCCGGGCCGCTTCATCTGGTGCAATGAGGGCAGGAATGGCGGACCCACCGCCCGTCCGGTGGCCCGGCGTGGCGGACACGCCTGCTGCAACGACCGCGACTTCTGCAATCGGGATCTGCGGCCCCTGATCAAGAGGATCAAGCCGACCAGGCTGAATCCCTCGCACATCGAGTTCGAGGACGGGCGGCTGGCGTCGGTGACTGTCGAAGGTGCGTGCGCTTCTGCACGTGTTTCGCTCCTCCAAAAAAATCCTTTCTCTCTGACTCGTGACTCCCAACTACACCTCTGTCCCCCTGTTCTCACGCACGTCGTTCGCAAACAGCAAAAACAAACAAAAGAGTTGCCCAGTTTGATCGTTCCTTGGACTGCTTTCCACCCAGTTTTGCCCGTTGAGTTGAAGTTTTGAAATGATCGTAACCCGCAAATGCAGAGCACTACTAATGAATATACCTTCTGAGAACCAGAGCGGCGTTTTATAATTCGTTTTAAATATAATTATAATACTTTTATTGCTACTAACCAGACTGAAATCTCAATTAGCAACACAAGCCGAAAGACACACGCCGTCCGGCAAACACAGCGGCCGCAGCATCGGCAGAAGCAGCAGCAGCAAAAACCAACCAACAACCAATGCCAAGCAATACTAATTTGTGTTTTTATTGTTATGTTTTCTCTCTCTCCCCCGCCCCACCAACCGCCCTCTCCTTCGCTCCCCCTCGCGGCCCCGTAAACTCGAAAAATGTATTGAAAACGATTGCAAATAGATGCATGGAAATGAAATACGATATGCGGCGTATTCCCTTCGAGTGCCTCACCAGTAGCCTCAAGTACGATACGTATAGGATTGAGTGTTGTAAGAATGACTTCTGCAATAAGAATGAGATAATGAAGAGGCTATTTGAAAAAGGTACAGCAACATTCAAGTAACAAAAACCAAACACACAACAATACAATTTCTCTCCTTAGTTTGCACTTCTATTTCTCTAAACAACCAAACACTCTGCCTAATTATATGCACTGCATCTGCAATAAAAAAAACAATAATTTAAAATCAAATAATCTGTAATAATATACTTTGTTTTTTGGTTTAGACTAGTCTGTTTTTATTTATATTTCGTATAGGCTCAGAGTTTACTATTTACCTTAACTATTTGCACTTTTTTATTCGCTTTTCGGGCCTCCTCCTGTACTCCTCCCCTTTTTGTTTCCTTACTTTACTATTTGCTTTCCCTGTGGAACACACAACATACACACACGCCCTAGATCTTCTACGGGATATCAAGCTTACACCTTATCCTAATAAATTACACGTAACTCTATGCATGCCCAAGTATCTTGGCAAAGTCAAATCGAATGTTTGTAGTTTGTAGATACTTATATGTACTTATATCTTTCCACTTAAGGTGCGTTAATTATTCGATTTTCCCCTCTGGCAAGGTCTTTTGCTCGGTTTTGTTGTGGGAATTTGCATTTTCTGCAAGTTTTTCCACCATCACTATCAATATGGCAAGGTATCGGACTGAAAGTGTGCTCTATCTGTCTCAAAGTACCTTGGCGACTATTTAGATCTGGCAGAGAATATTGTGTATCCTTGGTTTATATTACCCAATTAGCCCTGAAAGTCCTCGAAAGTTAAATAGGGAACTGACCTGATTACCTGGCATAGAAATATATATCCCACCTCCCCCGCATTTGGCAATGGTTTCCCCCCGCATTCTCCCGGGTTTTGTGATACCCCACAGACTTTGCTTATTGCGTCCGCACTGAAAACACAATGGAATCCACCTGCTGCAGCTGAAAATCTATCCACCACCTGGCCCCCACCCCTTACTGCTCCCTGGCTCTCCTGGCTAAAAATTCGCTAAATTTGTAGCTTGTAAGTGGTAACAAAAGCTGCTTCGCAACAACTGCACACCACCGCAACAAACAACAACAGCAACAAGAACAATTCCAAGTGCTAATCTTAACCCCCCAATAAACCCAAAATCCTAGAACCTAACTTAGATGTAGTACTAAAACCAAACACCAGCTAAAGCAACAAAGTAGTTAAACGCAAACCCCAACTAAATATTATGTATGTAGATGCCTGCACGCAGGCCACTTGCCACCCGAAGATCCGACCTCGTGCAAAGTCAATTCGCTGACAGCCGCCACAAAGTGCTGCAACACAGATATGTGCAATACGCGTGAGAATTACAGTGGTGTCCTACCAGGTGAGATCAGCAATGCACCAGAAACCACCTCAAAAAACACAAAAAATATATCCCACCACCAGCCATCGAAGCGCAGCCACGCCCATGCCATTGCACCACCTCATTTGCGTAGTTTTTTGTCTTTTTTTTTCTCCTTGGTATACTCAAATTTGTAACACATTGAAATCATACAAGAAAGAAATATTTGCATATATATACGCATAAGCATATGTACCTGGCCGACACACACACATTTGCACACACACCCACGCTTTCAGCGCCCACCTGTCCCCCAGCCACAGCCCCCTTCGCTCGTCCACGTCCACGTCCTTGTTCGTCCTTCGAGAGGGGAGAATAGGTGTAAGAGAAGAATATGGCCTGTTTCCGAGTTCTATTTCTTTGGAGGTTTAATATAAATTATTGCAGTTAAAATTTAAATTTTTTTAAATTAATTTTTTAAGAATAAATGCCAGAAAATTGTTGTATTAATACTATTCTTAGAATTCTTTGGTGTTGAAAGCCTTTAGTATTGGTTTTATATAATAAATAAAGTGAAAATTCTACGAAAGAATTAATGTTGAATGTATTAAATTTCAATGTAATTAAAAAAGTTTAGGTTGCCAAATACTCTGATAATGAATTCGGGAACAGGACTATATATAAATTACGCTCATAATATTTCGTTGTTTTTCCCTTGTTTGTACGTCGACTTTTCTTTGGCACATCTCATGTGTATTACACACGCACTGCATTGTTACCTTGTCTGTGGCCTCGTCTGCTGGCCCGCCAACCCACCAACCCACCAACGCCACCTTTCACCTGTCAACTTCTAAGCGTTGCTGCATCGTTTTGTGGGCTTGTCTACTGACCTGACCTTTTGAGTCATCATCGTCGTCATCGCATTGACTTGTTAAAACGCATTTGAGAAGGAAGTAAGCAAGGCATTCAGCGTGGCAACAACAAACCTGTCTCAAGGGCCGCCGCCGCCGGCAGCAGCAACCACACAGGTCCAAGGAGACGAGGGGGTGCCTTTGTTGGCCCCACTCCAGCCCCTTCATTCGCCCACTCCCCTTAATAGTCTGTGTGTGAGTGTGTATCTGTGTCTGCCCTTTTTGTGTTTATGCAGTTTCGCCATTCATTCATGTGCACTGCCGCTGCCAAAGCTGCTGTTGCAGTTGCAGCAGTCGCAGTCAACGTTCTCTCATTTCATTCATTAATGGCCGCATTTTTGCCTGGCCGTCTGCCGCTTTTTCATACTTATTGCCCTCACAGAAGTTAGATTAGGCCACATGTTGTTACCGAGACTTGAATAATATTTAAAATAATATCATTTTTGGGTACATTTACATATTTTAGGATTTATTTAGCGGACATTTCTTAGATACCCAGTTATTTATACGTAAACTCTTTATCATATACAAAATTAACTTAACTTTCATTTGAAAATCCGTCAATGAGTTATTCTTCATATTCCCCTAGGAATATTTTTAGAATATTGCATACTCTTAGGCCCCGTTTAGTGGGATTTTGAATTCAGGCATTGGGGGTGCTACAGAGATTTTTTAAGCCTCATTATAGACACATTATTTAGTAATTTCAAATCCCTAGATATTTCTGTAGAACCTCTTGATCTTAATTAAATTTTCTTTAACTTCTGTGAGGGCATTTGGGTTTCGATTCAGCGAAGTTGCTCATATTGTTTTTCGTAGTGGTTCGCTCATTTCCATTGCACTTTTGTGTTTGTTCAGTGGGAGGTTTGTACGTGTATGTATGAGTTTGTTCGTCTGCGGCATATCTCTGTTCGGAATTGGGTTTGGATTTGGTTCGTTTTGTTTCTCTGTGAAACAGTCAAAAAAGTACACAAAGGGAATATCCCCCTTTCTCGCTCTCGTATTTTTTACATTATTTCGTAGTTTAGAAGTAGTTTTTAAGCTCGTGTCGTTCTATGCCAAGGTTTGTAAATAACTCCAAATAATTATGTGCAGGTCAGTGCGGTTTTTTGTACATAAATTATTACATTTAAGTTGTACTAATCCCGCTAACCATGTGTGTGGAATGTGCTTTTGGTTTTCGGAATTGTTTCGTTTTGTTTTGCACATTGTTTTCTACCTGTTATCACGCACATTTACCTGTTAACGCTATTTACTTAATGACTAGCATTATGCATACTCTTTGTATTTATTTTCCATTAATTCTCGCACATCTCAATGGAGTTTCCTTTGCTGGCCCAAATACTAATGATCTTTCTGTTCGACTCTGCCAGATCTTATGCCCTCCCGCCACCTGAGCAGCTGGGAGCTGGTGGGCATCATCGTGGGCGTCACACTCTTCATCTGTGTCTCGGGCACTAGCTCCTGGTACTATTGTCAACGCCGCAAGCGCTTGGCCAGCGGCAGGCCGTTTGCCAAGGAGGATTCGGTGTACGATCCCATACTGAATGGGAACACAACCATACACGACATTATCGAGATGACGACATCCGGTTCGGGTTCGGGTGAGTTCCATGGCGGGGTAAATCCCGCCTAGATCCTTCTTACAGAAGCTAATTCCTTGTGCTTCCTTTCAGCTGGCCTGCCTCTGCTGGTGCAGCGTTCCATTGCACGTCAGGTGCAGCTGTGCCATGTGATCGGAAAGGGACGCTTCGGCGAGGTCTGGCGTGGACGCTGGCGCGGTGAGAACGTGGCGGTTAAGATCTTCTCCAGTCGAGAGGAGTGCTCCTGGTTCCGCGAGGCGGAAATCTATCAGACCGTAATGCTTCGGCACGAGAACATTCTGGGCTTCATAGCGGCGGACAACAAGGGTGAGCCAATCATTCTGTCTTTAAAGACATTTCCTAAATACTAATGCTTCTTATTGAATTTTACCTCCACAGACAACGGAACCTGGACCCAGCTGTGGCTTGTTACCGATTACCATGAGAACGGATCGCTCTTTGACTATTTGACCACGCACACGGTGGACACCAACACCATGCTGAACATGTCGCTGAGCATTGCCACGGGTCTGGCCCATCTGCACATGGATATTGTGGGCACGCGCGGCAAGCCGGCCATTGCCCATCGCGATCTCAAGTCCAAGAACATACTGGTCAAGTCGAACCTGAGCTGTGCCATTGGCGATTTGGGTCTGGCCGTGCGGCATGTTGAAAAAGATGACTCGGTGGACATACCCTCGACGCATCGTGTGGGCACTAAGCGATACATGGCACCCGAGGTGCTGGACGAGAGCATGAATGCCCAGCACTTTGATTCGTACAAGCGGGCGGATGTGTACGCCTTCGGCTTAATACTCTGGGAGATTGCACGTCGCTGCAACATGGGCATGATCTACGATGAGTACCAATTGCCCTACTACGACGCCGTGCAGCCGGATCCCAGCATTGAGGAGATGAAAAAGGTAAGCCTTGGAAGCTGTTGAAAGGCCTCTGGATACATTTGTGACTCCCTTACAGGTCGTGTGCATTGAAAAGAGCCGCCCGAATATTCCGAATCGCTGGCACGCCTCCGACGTGCTCCACAACATGGCCAAGGTGATGAAGGAGTGCTGGTACCCCAATCCCGTGGCCCGCCTAACTGCGCTGCGCATCAAAAAGACACTGGCCAGCATTAGTGTGGAGGACAAGGTCAAGAACTGATTGTGGGTCTAGTTTGGCGAGGAGGATCGGAAGGAAGCGTACATTAGTAACCTGTAACCTGGCCCCGTGTTACCTTATATGTCCTGGCAGCGCCTGCGAAGCAGTTCCAGAAATACAAAGAAATTTGTAAATATTAAGTGCTAACTCATCCTTAACGTTTCCCACGCTTTGCTTTGTTATTAGTTTCGCGTCCTGAACTATTGTACATAACCTTCGTTGACATTTCCCCCGAGATTCGCTCGTTTCCGGGCAGCGTGAGCAGGGCGGCGCACCAAAGGAAACTGCCGCACTGCCATTAAAGCTACCAATTAGGGCATAGTTATACGCCA
Organism: Drosophila kikkawai; assembly: GCF_030179895.1. Classification (NCBI taxonomy): domain Eukaryota; kingdom Metazoa; phylum Arthropoda; class Insecta; order Diptera; family Drosophilidae; genus Drosophila; species Drosophila kikkawai. The sequence continues at coordinate 10,589,469 of NC_091729.1, forward strand.
TCAAGCAAACATTTTATAAAAACACTCTATATATATTTTTTATAAATCCTGTTCCAGTAAACGAAACGAAACGATAAATACAAAACGAGAAATACAGTAAGACTTTGTCAAGACTGAGCAGCAGTGGAAAGCAGTGAAAACCAAGCCCAAAAAAAAGAGAAAAATAAAATACAGCCACAACCAAGAACATCTGAAAAGAGATTTGAGAAATTGTAGCTCTAAAAACCAACAAAACACTCAGGAAATCGTAAAGTAAAATAAAGTAAAAAGTAATTAAAAATTAAAATATTCAATTTGGTGCGCCGCCCGCTTGCGTGCAGCTTGCCAAGCCCATGCCGCTTTTGCTGCTGCTGTGCCTCCCTAAGCTTAATTTATGTATATCGAGCACTTTGCCCCTAAGTGTACACCCATACGTATAGCGATTGAGCAGAGCTTACTCTTTGTTAACCTAAGTTGAAACTATTTTAAAAATGTCTACATCAGAACTCTCAACCATTTCTCATCTTCATCATACATGCCTATTATTTTTTGTTATTTCATCTGTTCGCATTTCGCATTTAACATTCACTTCACCTGTCCTTCACAATGATTTGTTTCTTGTTCTTTTATAACCAAAGCTTGTTCTTCCTATTTTATTTTAGTCGTTAAAACAAAGCAAATTAAACAAAACTAAGATTATTACCAAGATATTTATATATGAATTGTAAACTATATTTGCTTCGTTTGTAAATTCCAAGAAACTCAATGTTTCAAGAACAAACACCGAAACAACTAATTTAAGTCGGTAAACACACACACAATACACACAACACACAGCTCAGTGAGTTAATTAATTTGTCACATCAAATGCCATAAAGCTAAATGAGTCCATTGTCAAGGTATACCTGCATACAGAAACCACAACCAGAATGCAATAGTAGCTTCCACATAACACACACACATTTCCCCAACACACACACACACACACACACACACACGCCAGCTGAGAGATTAAAGTAAACATTAATTAACATTTTAATCATTTCGATGTAAGCTACACGAGTAAGCGTTTGTATGATCAGTGCATGCCAGATTGTAATTAGGATTATGAATCAATTTTAGCTACTATACATAGAGCATATTGTTACCTTTCGGCCTGCGAAATTTATTTTCCTATTTTAATTTAGTCTTACCGAAGTTAATCATTACCTGTGCGATTTCTTTGGGAAACAAAAATCTAAACTAATTTTTTTGTTAGCTATATTCACATGCGTACGTATATTTAGTTTTTGAAACTATTCCTGTAATTGTAAAATCTGTAAATAGTCTGTGCGGTCCGTGGGTGCGAGTCAAACACGAAAATCGATAAATGTTTGATTGTGTTCCAAGCTAAGTTTAAGTCGAAAGTTGTTTATAAGACATAAAGCCCCTAAAAGAAACCTCCCTTATGGGGTATTTCCTATAACCCATAGCCCTAGCCCTTGATCCAAACCAAAAAACCAACTTACTTTGAACTGAGTTTAGGATTCAATTAAAATCGAAAAAAACACAAAAAAAAAAAAGGAAAAGACTTGAACAATGCGCAAAAACATGAAAAAAAATTAATTTTACAAAAAAAAATAAATCCTATTTTGCTGGCAAAAACATATTTCGGTTCGTAAATTTCCAAGATTTATTGAACTAAAACGATGAACTTTGTGTTAGGCTCAAGTAAGCGTAAAATGTCTCAAGCGAGCACACTTTTGTAATGTGTATTAATCGTAAAAAAAAGGATTGAATTGGATCATTGAGAGATATTTAGGCAGACCGAGTGGAAAGGAATGCTAGAGAGAGAGAGAGAGAGAGAGAGGAATGATTTACATGGGTGTAATGTTAAAAACAAAAGCGTTAAAAGTGTAAACAGAGTCTAACTTTTAGCTTTAAGCTGCGTTTTTACTGGCACTTTAAATAAAAATACAAATATGAAACCAACCGAAAATATTTGTAAAAATAATACAGTGGTTTTTATTTATTTGGGAATTTAGAGACGAGTAAGAAGCATCATTCACTGTATCTGCGATCCCATTTTAAATATTCTTCATGCTGAAATGAAATTCAATTTACAAGGCCTCGGACTTTCTTGAAAGATAATTTATTTCACCTCAGGCTTGGGGTTCCTTGAGTGTTTTTCAAATCACACAAGTTGCAAAATCTAATTTAATATATGTATTTGTGCGTATGGCCTGTGTGCCTTGCATATTTGATTGCCCATTCACGAGGGGGAAAAGCTTTTATTTAAATATTATCCTGGATACCTTTGCCTTTGCCTCTGTAGAATTCATGGAGCAACAGGTGGCTGTTGTAATGAGTTCAAAAATAATATACAGCTCTTTGCTATGTTCATTTATTGTATTCGATTTACATTTAGACGTGGAAACGATATAATTGTTGCTTGAATATGGTAAAGAATCATTGGGTAACGCGTCTTGCAGTTAATAACATTGAATGCCTCAGTCAGTATATTTGGAGTTTCTACTAAAAACACATTTAGATATCTAAGTTCGTTTGAGTAAGTAAACTTTGTACGCGAATAAGTATTCATATGCTGATTATTTAAATCCGATTGCTCTAGGCTACAGCAACTTTAAGATTGATATGTATTCGTTTAACAATATGATATGTTTGCAATATTGTAATAATTCCACCGGAAACGCTCACACATCGGCTCAGATATCCCTATTTCAATCGTTTAGCTGGCTCATTTCCGGTTTGGATTCGTTTGTCGCTTTCATTTTTGGAACTGCGGTGCGGCCCTTAATTGCGATGGTACTGCTGCAGGGAACTTTAATAGTTTATTTAAATTTTTTTTATGTTATATTTTGACTAACCTCTAATCCGACCATATCCACACAGTCGAAGGCATCGCGAAAGTAGCCACAGCTCAGCTTGATGGTGCCCCGGTGGTGCAACCTCTGCTGCTGGCAGCACATGCCACTGCAAGGAAGGCCATGAATGGGATTATTCAAGGACTTTAGAACACAATACCTACTTGATCACCTGGCAGTCGCTGCTGCTGCTGCACTCGCTGCCCAATGGCTGCTTCTGCCTCATCCCGAATATGTCCTCCAGCAGGGATGAGGGCGCCCCCGCCTCCGGTTCCATCTCGCAACGCCAGATGCCCTCCTGGGCCACCAGCATGCAGGCACTGCCCTGCGGACAGTCCGAGTGGCGCTGGCATAAATCTCGCTGCCTTCCAAACACATAAACGCATTTCCCCTCTGGAAAATAAGTCAAGTGCACTTAGTACTTTTCCTCTGAATAATAAAGGTTTTAAGAAAAAACAAGAAAGGAAGCTAACTTCGGCACGCCGAAGTTTGTATACCCTTGCAGATTGGTTTTGATGTTCATAGTATAGATTTAAATGCTGAAAACACTCACAAAAAAGAGTTTCATTAAATTTTACCTATACTTATTATGTTTACAGTTTGACAGTAACAGTTTACAGTTTATACATTTACCGATCGCTTCTATGGCAGCTATATGATATAGTTGCCCGATTTTTATGAAATTTATACCAAAATTCTAGAATAATAAAAAAAGCTTATATATCAGAGTAGATAAACATACGTTGAAAAACAACGAAGCTATAATTGTTTTCCTATTTATTTCTCGATCGTTCCTATGGCAGCTATATCATATAGTCGTCCGATTTTCATAAAATTTTTACCAAAATTCAAAAATAATATAAAACGGCCATATCTAAAAACGGCCAAAAAAAAAAATATTGAAAAACAGCAAAGTTATAATGTTTTTTCTAAAAATTTATCGAACATTTGTATGGCAGCTATATGATATAGTCGTCCGATCCGGCGCGTTCCGACATATATAGCAGTGAGAGTATATAGAAGACTATATGCAAAGTTTCATTCAGATAGCTTTAAAACTGAGGGACTAGTTTGCGTAGAAACGGACAGACGGACAGACGGACAGACGGACAGACGGACATGGCTAGATCGACTCGGCTGTTGATGCTGATCAAGAATATATATACTTTATAGGGTCGGAAACGTCTCCTTCACTGCGTTGCAAACTTCTGACTGAAATTATAATACCCTGCAAGGGTATAAAAATTCTGTTAACGTTTACTTATAAAGAATATGAATTTCTCATAAAATTAAATACATATTCATATTTTTGTGGACTTGTAGCATGTGGGAACGAATGGAAAGTACAATTAGGCCAACTTACCGCCATATGTGTTGACGCAGACCCCGGAGGGACAGCAGTCGTCGTTGAGCAGACAGGCGCGGTCCGCGCAGGGCGTGTCCTCAATCAGCGGCTCGACAATTCCATAGACCTCGGTCTGCTGGCGCAGCTATGGTTGCGATGGTAGGGAAAAAGCGGTGGCAATTAGAGAAGCATTTGTTCCGACCTGCCGTCATGCGGTGCGTATGCGATATATTAACGCCGGCCTCTGCCTTTTGCGATGACTGCTGCAGTTATCAATAATGCTGACACTTGTCGTGCGTTAATTAATTTGAGCATCGCCGTGAACCCTGAACTTTGGCTGTTGATTGCCAACACCGAGCCAAAAGGGGGGCAAATAAAAGCATGCCGAGAATCGTTGGCTCCAATTTCAATTTGCTGCGAAACATTGAGCCAAATGCCTATGGCTATTTGTGCGGTGGCAACATTGCGTATACGCACTGGTGTAGGTTCACGCCACGTGTGATGTTCAGTTAAGAAGGCAGAGGAAATCATTTTGAATGTATTTCTAACTCAAATAACCCCAAGCATTAAAATAATATGAGGCTTATCTGAAAAGCATATGCAAATATTTGAAAGCACGGTTCATATTCACTTTATTTAATGGTAAATCGTGTTATTTTACGGCTACTTGGTAATGTCTTACCAAACTGCTTGTTTTTATTGCCGAAAATGTTTTTCGGGGGTTCAGGGAATACGCGGGATATTAAACTGGGTTTAAACCTATTGAAAAAATATACATGAAATTCATATTATGTACCTTTTAAAGGTCATTCCGAGGACAAGGGGTAACTAAATTGGGTAAGTTTATATATTTAAAATTCTTTTAATTTTAAACAATTTATTAGAAGTGCTAAAAAAAAACTGGAATTCATAACCTGCATCCTAAATACAGGATAAATTCGTTCTTAAAGTGACAACTTATTACCAAGAATTATTCCGGCTTCTTTGATCATCCCCATAATGCAAAAGGAAAACTAATTATTTTCCAGCTGCATCCAATCTGTATCAATCTCGGCTGCACGCCCTACTGATTCCCCCTGCAATTACTTTCGATTACTGCCACTTGCTGCCACCCACACTCACCTGCTGCGGCTGCGGGAGCGGTTGATGCTGCTCCCTCAGTTCCCTCTGCTCCTGCTCCATGGCGCCAAACGGTGAGAGGTAATCATTGAGGCCACCATCTCCGGCGGAGGAAAACGGGGCTCGGCGGTGCATCATGTTACGGGAATCGCGCCCAAACAGCCCACGCTGCCAGGCATTACCGGAGGCAAACGAGGAGGCACCTGTGGCCAGCGAGGGGTCCAGCTGCTGGGCTAGGCCGAGGAGGAGCAGCAGGGCTGCCCACCTCGGAATGTTGCTCATTGCAGTCGCTTTAGTACGTCATTGCCAGTGAAATTGCCCGTTGCCTGTTACCTGCCGTCTCCCGGTGAAACTGTGAAAATGAAGGGCGAGAGGAGTATACGCTTAATTAAAACATATGCTTGTCCGGTAGTCAATTGCTGCCCTCCGGGATGAGCGAATTTCCGTGAACATGCGCTCGAATGGAGCGCCAGAATGTGGCAGCGATTCATAGCCATTCTGTAGCTGCTCCTGGCAATGCCCCGCCTATCAGGCGGAGGCAACAGCTCATTAAAATTGTCGGCTTGCCTTTAGTGTTATTACCGGCTGTGCCCTAATTTATGTATTCCCAGTCTCCAGCTCAGCTCGGTCCCGGTACACCGTTTTATGGCCGGATGGAAGACGCACACATAAATCGTTGTGGCCACATGTTGGCCGTGGTTAACAGTTCATATGTCAAGTTATAGCCGTTTCGCTTATTTGCCAAATTTAAAGGCCAAACGATTATTGACCGAAAAACCCAATTAAGCCGAGAATATATAGCTAATAAAAAAAGACAGCAATTTCAGGGAAATTAAGCATACGCCATGTGGGACCAACTATGATTACAGTTGCGAGTGTAAAAGGTAGAATTAAGAAAAAAAACTGTTTAACTCAAAAGAAACGATGCCTTTCTAAGTGAATTAATATACGCAAGTAAAAATAAAACAACCAAGTTGTTTTTCTGCCCTGGGGGATTGAAAAAAACTCAAAGGGAAGTTTTCCTTTCATTTGAATTTCATAATAACTTCCCCTAGGAAAGGTAATAAAAATAATTCAAGCAAAAAGGCTTCTAGCAAATGAATTTAAAGCTTCAACATGTTTTTTAATCACCTGTGTGTTTAGCAAGTCAAAAATAAGCTTGCTCAGCAACATATTTATGGTAATTTCTGCACTTGAAATTATTTCTTTTCTTGTATAAATTTTGTAGTATATATTTTCTTAGCTTTTCCTTTATAAATTCACAGACTAAGAGTCGAAATGAAATTGTAACATTATTTTTGTTCGATTTCTCGAAGTTTCTTCCTTTAAATCGATGAAACTAATTCAAAATAAATTGGTTTAAAAATAGACTCATTTCAAAAGGTTAAAAATAATGATTGCCTACTTATTTGCGCAGTTATTTAAATTATCAACAAGGTGCAGTGCCCGCTCACTCACCTTGAGTGTTCGTTCGTTCAGTGGGAATTTCTGGCTTTCGCCTGCTAAAAATGGCCAATTGGCAACAGTTGTTACCGCTCTGCCATAAATAAGTAAGCGAGTGAAAGGCTGTTGACACGCTCAAGGCAAACGAAAACATTTTCCCGGCTGTCGCACGAATTTCTTTCGGTTATTCGGCCTTTCGGCGTGGGAGTGCAATTCCATTAATGCTCCTGGAGGTGGCTCAGGCAAATGTTGTAGAAGCGGGCACAAAGATAGAGTCCTTTTTGGCCTGCCCTTAGCATTTCCTTAATTACTTTTTTCCTGCTTTCAGCGTCATAGAAGAGGGGCTTGCCAAAGTTGTTGTTTTCTTTTTGTTTTTCCATCATCCAAAAACGCTGGCCAGTTGCCAGGCGATTTGTCCCTTTTCAGCCGCGGAAGACGACACTAATTACAATTAACCATCCAGAGACGGTTATCAAATCTCGACTAATTGCGCATCCGTTGGCGAGAGGTAAGGATATTGAAATTGATACATTGTGGGTGGACCCATTTCTCAATTAACCAAAGTGCCGCTGACGCATATCAAAGAGGGAAGTCCTTATCGCGACGAAAGTGTCAAACTGCTATTTGCGAATGATGGCTAAACTTCTGGCCTTCTGTCCACTCGCCTTGCTGGCCAAGTTAGCAGCTGAAAGGTGGCTAATTGCTTTGGGGCCGTTTGAAAGTTTCGCAATTAGTTAGTTTCCCTTTTGTATTTTACACAATTGGCCAAAGTTTGCCAATGATTAGAAGAAGGTGAGATGGGTTGGGATGCGCTTAAGCGATGAGTTGATAAAAGTTTCTTAATTGAGCAACAACTGCCGGCAGACAAAAGTTGACCTTTAGCGTGAAGAAATATGCTTCATGTGCACTTTGATAACTAATAATGTGCTTGGGTTTACTTAGTTTGAATGCTAAATAAGTTTATTTTGCCGGGTTTTATAAATAATAAGTAGCCTCAATTGCAAATTTGAATGTACTTAAAAGATATTGGTTCAATCTGGAAGTTATATTATATTGTTGAAAATTAAAGAGTATTTTGTATTTAATTATTAAATAACTATTGTAATGAAATAATATTTCTATAATCTGGGTTTACAATATATTTGACTGATTTAAGATATCAAACGTGTTTTAACGAAATGTAGAGTTCTCTAGGTTCCATAAATTCCAACATCTTGTTTTCCTCATTTTTTTTAAATTTATAAATTATAAAGGTTAATAAGAATGTCTCAAGAACTTGGTCCCCTTTTGCCAGTGTAATTGATATCACTTAAGTTGTAATTGCTTGAAAGGCACTCAACTTACCGCAGTATAATATCATGCTCAACGAAATGAAAAAAGGCCCAAATTGGGTGTGAACAAAACCCTTGCTAAATTAGCTTATAATTACACACTTATACGGTAATGGTTTACGTTTACCCGGAACGGCATCCTATTCCTGGAAATGAAGGCGGGACTCCGGAGAGAAATCGGATCAAATGCCGACGTCTATTTGACAAGCGACCCACCTTCACCACCGCCACGTTTTACCCATAATGTTTATGAGACCCGAAGATAGCCATTTCCGACTGGCAATTGGACACAGGTAATTGCGACACGCCCGCAGATGCCCTTAGAGTGCGGTTGCAGGGGCTGCGTCACATTGCCGCACCCGAGAACTGCCAGATACACCATCAATTCACGTGTGTGGTCTCCGGATAAACTTTCACTTTCACCGCACGCCGAGGAAGGAAGGACTCGAAAGGGGATCGGGATCTCTGTGGCACATACCTGCTGGCTGCTCGTCCTGTCGGCTACTGACTGCCTGACTTGGCTCAAACAACACCTGTCGGCTAGCTGCCGCCGAGGAGCTTTCGGGCCGCGGAGCTTTCCCTCGCATTTTTATGAATTAAGTGTGTTTGTGGCGCAGCCAAAGCTCCTAGGAATCAATTTTCATTGCGGCGGCTTTACTCTCGTATTTATTTGAATTTTGATTCGCTGGCCATGACGTCACTCTCACAGATTTGTGGCCGCAGTGCAAATATAATGAGCCCGAATGAATGTTACCAACAAGGGATCCTTGGTCGAGGCACTATGTAGTTGTCCTGCAGGCAAATCTGTACGAGGGAAAACACGCAGTTTCGTTGCCGAAAAATGTTTATGAAAAGAGCCAGCCGGCCTTGAGGATATTTTCTGCATCAGGATAATGAGGATTGTGTGGCGCACCAGCAGACCCGCACTCTGTCAGCGTCCAGAAGTCCCTTGGTACTGAATATTCAATATGCAAATTATTTGAACCACTCAGAGCATTTGCGTTTCATTTCAATGAGAGAAATACACTGGCAAAAGACTTGGCCAGAATATTTTTTATATATATTATAATAGACATAACAATAAACATGTTGAAATATATAGAAAGTAAGGAGGTGTACATAAAATTTGTACCATAATTTACAAGACTTTTTTATGGGTTTTTAAACCGTATTGAAACCACTTTGAAAACATAGTACTTTCCCACTTTTTTACCTTTTAATATTATTAATTTTATATTTTATTATTTTATTTCCTGTGCAGCAATTTTTCTACATATAATATAAGTTACAAATTGATGTTATTTGTTAGACCAGCTTGCAATATACTGATGAAAATGTGGCCCTTGGAAGTTTGCTGCCTTGAATAAATCCAACATTTTTAGAGCTATTTCCTGCTGGAATCCAATTTTATGCCAAATATTTTAAATCAGCAAAATTCGGAAAATGGATTTGAAGAAATTCCAAATTAAATGACCAAAATGCCTCAACATCATTTGGGCTGGGAAACACATCTATGACAGCAATATTTTTGCAAACTTTAATGCTTAATCTAGGACACAAGACATGCAAAGCGAGGAGGCGGAGGCAAAGGCAAGTGCATGTTGGCTAAGAGGGTTAACCTTGTTTTCAGTTTACCAACAACGATGGCATCTGGGGAAGCTGTAGTGGAATTTCCCTGGCCGCCAGGCAAACCCACATTGAATATTCCGGGTGGTGAGGAAGGTGGCTCTGGGTGAGTGCAGTGGCATTTCCACTGGATGCCTGCAGAGCGATGTAAAGGGAGATGGCGGAAATTGCACCATGGTGTCCGTGTATATATTGCTTTTGTTTGATTTCTGCAAAATTGAAGGGGGCATCATAAAATGTGCTCCCTCTCTGTCAAGTTGGAAGTGAAAGTTACTTAACCGGAATCCTTGAAGAATGGAAAATGCAATAAACCTTGGGAATTTAAGAATATATTTTCTATTCCAAAGAAAAACTCATGATTCCTTTCTACTAATAATTATGTCGTTTATTTCGATCTCCTTTCGCTTCGATTTGTGTTCGTTCGCTTAACAATTAACATAAAACGTAATTATATAAAAAATTAATAATATAAATCGATAAATTAGTAAATTCAATTGAACTAAAAACATTTGCTCTCTCTTTCATTTGAACATAACAACAATTTGCCTATGAAAATAACAATTTTTTTAGTTGAATCAAACGCACAAATCGTTTCGTTTCGTTTCGTTTCGTTTCACTTCGCTTCGCCTCCTTATGTTTCGTTTCGTCTCACATAAATAAATAAATAGACAAATAAATAGGCTTAGAACTAGAATAAATATGTCTTAAGCTTACGGCTTGCAATTAGCGTAATTCTCATTCAGACTCTACAAAAGTTAGGCACGCGTACTCAAAAAAACGGAGACTGCAACCGAAATTATTTGAATCTCGCTCTTTTGCCGGGGAATCCCCGGCTTATTTCGCTGCAGTTGATATATAATTATGCTAATGGAATGATGGTAGCCTGGATGGAGGAGGGGTTGCTTGCGGCTGAGGATTGCTGGATTGCGGGTTGCGGGTTGAGCCAACTTCTCGCGCTTCTGTCCACGACTCTTACAACTCTACGTTCTATTTACACTTGTTGCTTCCTGCTCCGGCCAGCCAGTCTCCAGGAGACGGAGGAGGACGGGCTGGAGGAGACCAACATCTTATTTCACTCCCGTTATGCTGCGCAGCCAGGGCTTGTAGAAGGTGGTCCGCATGTACACACCCGGCAGATACGGCGCCGCGCACTTGATGCCGTGGGATACGGTTCCGGCCAACTCGTAGCGCCCATCGGGACGCTGCAGCACCAGGGGGCCGCCACTGTCACCCTGGGGGAATTTTAAAGAAGAAGGATTAAATATACTTTCTGTTCGTTATTAGAGGCTAATGTTCTTACCTCGCAGGAGTCCTTCTGGCCATTGGCATAGCCTGCGCACAGGAAGGAGGTGAGAATCTTCTTGTTATGGCCTGCAGTGTGGAACATCTCCTGGCAGACACTGTTCTCGATAATCGGCACCTAATCAGAGGATGCCTTGGATTAGCTCATCTTTCCCAGGGAAATTAATGTCTGATGGCTGCTTACCTGAACCTCTTGGAGCACTGAGGGCACTCCGCCGCCGTACTTGAGGCGTCCCCAGCCGGTGACGGTGGCCATGCGACCCGTAAAGTCCGCCAAGTCGTTGGGCATGCAAATGGGCACTTGGGAAGAGACAAGGGAAATATATAGAAATTAGTGACTGAACTAACTACTAGATATTATTTATTATTTATATTCTTAAATCCCCATCTTAAGATTTATAGTTCTTTCTCAGACTCCCAAACTCACCTATATGGGTATCAAATTGCACTGGACTGTCCAACTCCAGCAGGGCCAGATCGTTCTCAAATGTGGCCGGATCGTATTGCCGGTGGACTATGACACGCTTCACGTTCTTGGTCACGGATCGCTTGCTCTCCAGATCACCGGAGATGTCGAACTCACCCATCACGGCCACTAGAGAGGCCAGAAAACTGTGGACACCAGAATGAGTTTAGAGATTAGAGACCATACAGCACATGGTTATGACTTGTCTTACCCTGGCTGACAATGGGCAGCTGTGATGACATAGCGGCTGGTGATGAGGACGCCGCCGCACTTGTTCTTGGTGAACAGGCCCAGCCAGGTGGACTCCCGGACGAGCACCTGCCAGGGAAAGGCGCCGAAGGTGGAGCCCTTGCCGCCGACGATGCGGCCCGACTTGACATGGGGCCGCACACCGCACTCTGTTGATGGGAGTGAAATGCGAGGTTAGGAGTGGGGAGTGTTCGAGAGTCGAGTTTGATAAGAGTCGGGGAAGCATGGAGCGGTTGGGGGGACAACTACACGGATGGGGAGGGTGGGAGTGGCTGGAACTAGGACAGGGTGGGGGCCACTAGAGCTAGGAGGGGATTCTAGGGTTCTAAGTGGATTTCTTCTTCTGGTTTCGCCTCTTGTGCTTGCGACGAGCTAGATTCGGGATTCAATCGTAAATGCAGGGTTGGAGGGATGGAGGAAGCGTTTGGTTAAATGCATGATTAGCGATTAGGTGGGAGCAGGTGAAGGGCAGGTGAGAGAACAAGAAATAGAGAGAGAAAGACAGTTGTTTCGGGTCCATGCTAGTCCATGCTACGTTCATACTTACGGATCTTGCGCCCATTGCTGCCGCCGTACGAGCTCAGAGTAGCGCCCTGGTCGATCTCGTTGTCGCTGGGATTTGGGTTCACATCCTCTTCGTCCTCCTCATCCACGATTTCATCGTCCGCGGGCCGAGCCGAGCTCACCGTGGTGGTCTTTATGGTGCTGCTAACCCTGCGGGTTGGCTTCTTAGTCGCCGGTTTCCTTGTGGTGACAGCGGTGGCCACAGTGGTGCGTCGGTTCACTGGCTTCTTGGTGGTGGTGCTTGTCGCGGAGGTCTTCTTGTTGGGAGCCTTGGTGGAAACCCGAGTCACTGGTTTCTTGGTTGTAACCTTAGGTCTGGCGGTGCTGGCCACTCTCACGGGCTTACGCGTGGTCACCCGCGAGGGCTTGGCTCCCGCTCCCGCCTGGTAGGTGGCCACCGTCTTGTTGCTTCCCGGCTCCTCGATCATGTCGGCCAAGGCCTCGAAGTTACCCTGCAGCGAGGCTACCAGCTTGTGGACCAGCGTGTGCATCTTGTCCTTCAGCACTACGTCTTCGACAAAGGCGGGCGTGGAGAGCTCCAGGTCACTGGTCACCGCACTGGAGGCGGCCGACATGTTCAGATTCGGGTTCCTCACCGGCGGGAAGTTGACAAAGTCGTTGGGCGATGTGTACGTCTCCTCCATCACGTTCTGTCCAACCTTTTCGCCCGGAACCGAGAAGGCGGGGTACGAGGGCGTGGGTCCGAAGTAGCCAGGGAACGCCGGCTTGTCGTCGGAGGGCACGGCGTAGATGGCCTCGGTGGTGGATTGGGTGAAAGCCACGTGCATGGGACTGCTGCCAAAGTAGCCGGGATCCTCAAAGTCATTGGAGCTCACTCCCTGTGCTCCGGGTCTGCCGGTCACATAGGCGCCCGTGCTGGAGGCCAGCTTGTTGTTGTTGTTCTCATCGCTCAGCGAGCTGTAGGTGACCAGATTGATGGCCGTGGGCTTGGGTGTGATGAGAACCGTGGGTCTCGGAGGCTTGGGGGTTCCCTGGGTTATCTGAACGAAGCCGGGCTTCTTGTGACCGCCATAGCTGCTGCTGATCGTGGGCCTATGAGCGTAGATTGGCGTCGAGGCAGTGGCCACCAGTGGGGGCTGGTAGTTTCCGGGCGTGGACCCCACAATGTTTTCTGCCGTGCTCTGGATGAAGGCGTCCAGCTTGTCGTCGGCCATGAAAAGTGGCGGCACATTGTCGTAGTGGTAGTCAACGGTGGCCGGGGGACGTGGCGTACTCGGTCCCGTCACGTAGCTGGTGGATATGGGCTTGGACGTTGAGGGCTTCCTGCCTGGCGAGCTGGCCACGTTCTCCTCGTTGTAGTTCAGAGATGGCACTGGAGCAGGCTGATCGTAGCTCGAAGATGGGGCCGAGGGCTGGTCATACTGACTTCCGGGGGCATCTGGTTTATCGTAGTTGAGAGATGGAGCCAGAGCCGCTGCTGCGGTGGTCTGTTCGTATCCTCCGCTGGCTGGCCTGGGGTAGCCGGTCTGCTCCTGCTCCTTGTGGTGATTGCTGGCCGCCGGCTTCTTGATCTGAATGTGCGTGATGGGCGACTCGGACGCATCTCCGCCGTAGCCATTGGACACAGGCCTCCTGGTGCTGTGCTCGCTGACCTTCTCCTGGTTGTAGGTGGCGCTGGGCTGTGGCTTCTTCTTAGTGTTCTCGCCGCCAAGGGGTCTCTTCACCGCCGGTCGCTTGGTACTTGGCTTGGGTCGCGGTCTAGGGGCGGCTGTCACTAGGACGGGACGCTCTGAGGAGGCATCCTCCTGCGCTGCATCGTACTGGGGACGCTGAGGTGCCGGCGGAGCTGCCGTAGGTGACGACACATAGCCGGGGGTCGTCTCTGATGGCTGGTATCCACTGGAGGACTCGTCGTACTGCTCCTGCACCTTCGTGGTGTGCGAGGATACGGATACCTCGGCGGGCAGCTGAGCCTGGTAGTCACCGCCTCCCGGCTGGGGGCTGTAGTGCTGCATGGTCACCATGCCGATGTAGGAGGCCACTGGACGATTCTGCTTGTTGACATTGGTGGTGGGACGCACATAGGTCGGCACCGGCTGTGGCTGCTCCGTCTGCTGGACGGTGGAGAGTTTCTGGTAGGTGGACTCGGTGCTGGCCTCGTAGGAGTCGCTGCTGCCGCTGACTTGGGCGTTGCCATAGCCGGCTGCAGTGGCTGGCAGATTCTCCTCCTCCTCCATGTAGGACATGTCCACCGGGTAGGCAATGCCCATTACGGGCATCTTGTTGAACTGCGAGGTCTGTGGAGCAGCGGGTGCCACTGCATCGTGATAGCCATTGGCTGGCATTGTGTGATCCTCCAGAACGGCGGACACATCCTCTCCATAGCCAGGACGAGCGGTGGGCATCTCTGCGGACTGACTGGCGGCCGCAGAGGCATCCTGCTCATCCGAAACCTTGTCGTACTGCGCCTCGTAGTTGGCCGTGGTGGTGTAGCCGTACTCCGGCTGCTGCTCCTGCTCCTGGACCTTTTCCGACTCACCGGCCTGGTAGAAGTTGGGAGGCTGAGTGGCAGGCTCACTGTGAACTGGGCTCACTCCCGGATATCCGTACGAAGGCGTCTGCTGACTCACCACGTTGTAGCTGGGGCCGTGGCTGGTGTTATTTAGCTGCAGGATGATCGACTCAATGGAGTCCACATGGGTGGTGATGGAGGAGACAGTGGTGGGATTGTTGGGACGCTTGCCACTGGTGCTCGAAGAGATGTAGCTCTGCTCCGCGGGATGTTGCTCCTTTGGCGGATCAGCATAGACAGGCTGAGGACCGTAGCCGGTGGAGAACTGCAGATCCTCCACGAGATCGGCATCTGCTCCCGGGTGCGTGATATCGCTGTGCGTGAACTCTCCTCCGTCTAAGATCAAGTGGTTGTGGTGATGGACATTGGTCGCCGCTGCTGGCTTGGGACTCGGCTTGGCTTGAGGCTTCTGCTGCTGGATGGGTCGCTTCATGCTCTCGGCCAGCTGTGGCACTGGCTTTGGCTTCGGCTTTGCGGTGGCCTTCTGAGTGGGCTTCGTTGTAGGCTTCGGCTTGGGCTTCTGAGTGGCTGCCGGAGTGGAGGAAACCTCCTCGAAGGAGCTGGACTCGGAGCTGGTCTGATCCTGCAGGCCGCTGGCTATCTTGGTGGGCACCTCGGTGGTAAAGACGATGTGATGGTCGTCGGCATGCTCCGGCGGCAAGGTGCTGAGCACCTGCATTACGAAGTCATCGTTCTGCGGCGGCGACGAAGGCGAGTTGATGGTCACGGAGTGCTTGTGCACATGGAAGTTCGGCGGCTGAACAGGATTGGCGGGCACCTTCTTCTCATCGGAGTTCTCGGCCGGCTGGGCAACTGCCTCCTGCTCGAACTCCAGACTGGCGGAGGAGGACTGCGAGTGAGTGGCCTCTGTGGAGGAGCTGCTGGAGTACGCAGGTTCATCCCGGACGGGTGGCTGTGCCTCCTGCTGTGGCTCCTCTCCCCCATAGGCACCGCTGGGCGGACTGATGCTACTGGTGCTGCCCAATTGCTGGTACACCTTGTCCAGATTCTGCTGGTCTTGATACACCTGCTCTTGCTCTTCGCTGAGGGATTGCTGCGACAGGGCTGCCTGGCCGTAGGAGCTCTCGAAGGAGGACTGAAGCGCAGCCGCCTGGTGGAGCTTCTGCTGTTGCTGGTGCTGCTGGAAATAGGCGTTCTGGGCTTCGTTGATCAGTGTGCTGGCCAGCTCGTGAGTGGGCGGGATCTGGCAGCAGGCACCGAACAGAAAGCCGTCCATGCAGGCGCCGACCACCTCGCCGCCGCGCTGGGCGCACTCGTGGTTGAACATGCAGATGGTGGGTCCATTGGCACGGGGATCAGAGCTGGGCAGCGTCTTGGTGGCCCGACAGTGCTTGGGGGTGATGCGGTAGCCGCCAAACAGCTTGCGTCCAGCTGAAAGGGAAAGAGAATGAACTCATTATAGAAAGATATTATAATTTTTTAGCTCCGTTGAAATGGAAGATTTAACTCAAAAATTAAACCGATTGCCATAGAGATTTGGCTTGGCGCCATCGTGAGGAATTACCCGTGGCCAAAGCTCAATTAAGATGCCATTCAGGCATCGCTTCTCCGCTCAACTGTACATGATTGAATTATAACTGGCGGGCGTAGTGAAAATGTGGGAAATTCCTTAAATGAAAGTGACAAAAGTGACTACAGATTGCCCTCTTCAGTGCTAATTGTGGCCAACAGCCTTGGGCAAACACCGCCAGCATCAGCATCCCCCCAGCATCTCAGAGTGTAAGGCATATAAACTCAATTAACGGTGCGACGCGGCAGCAATATTTTCCCTGTTCTGTGGCCAACCAAGCCAGCCGAAAGCCACTCTAAAACCGCCAAGTGAAAGTGGCGGCCCTGTGCCACAGCGCACAGCCACTTGCCGGGTCAGAGTTCATCTGCGGTGCCCAGGTGTGGGCAATGCACTCGAGAGCTTTTCCACCTCATTGGCCAAATGAGCAAGCACAGGGGAGCTTGGTTAAAGTTGGCTTCTTGACACCCTCTCTCTCTTTAATTTAACTTGGAAATTTGGGAAAAACTTGAGTTATTTTTCTGTTTCTATAACATTTTCAATATATCTTCAAATGTATTTTATATCTTAATTCCTGATCAGTTTAAAATCCCCGAAGAAGCGTATTCATAGGCCAGTGCAAGTAGCAGTGCTGTTGACATTTGGAATGAAATTGATTTTGACAGCAATTAAACCAAAAGTGGGAAAGCAGTGGCCGCCTTCTCTGACTGTGACGGGTTTATGTTGGCCAAATTAACACCTCGCACAGCCCCTCCAGTTGCTCCACTTGCTCCGCCGAATTGATGGCCCCAATCCGCATCGCGGACTATGTCAATGTTTGGTCGTGAAATTGGAACAGAACCCAATGCAAACACGCTGCGGCGAACTAGATTCTTGGATCGGAGGGGAGGCTTAGCGGCAATTAGTTCTCTGCTAATTAAATGAAAATCGGAAGGTAACGAAACCGAAATCGCAGGGAATGGCCCAGAGTCCAAGCCAGAGTCCAAGTCCGAGTCGTGTCTTGTGTCTTTTGGGCCAATTGAGAGTATGCCGGACACGTAGCGCCAGTGAAAGTAAAGTGGCCGAGAGTCGAGAGTCAAGTGCTTATTCGGGGCAAAAAGTAGTGCAGAAATGGCCATTAGAATAGCAGTCGAAATATCTTCATACATACATAATTGAGAAAAAGTGATAGTGTTTTTTTTCTCTTCCCCGTTTCTCTACTCGCTGTTTTCATTCATCTCGCTGAAAGCGATTTCGTTTTTTCTTGCCTTTTGTGCGGCGTCTACTAATAAAATAACAATAATTTTTCTTTGCAGCTTTATTATTTGCAGACATTTGGCGTTTTTTTACGATTAGACACTCAAGTGCTCTCAAGTATTCTTCCGCAAATCGTTAAAAGCCGAACGACGTGAGAAATGGCCGCCGGCGGAGGGAGTTACGTGGAAACAAAAGGTCTTCTCCTCGGCAAGCGGAGAAAGATCCGATTGAGAGAACTACCTACCAGAAGCTGGTAACCACAGCAGTAGTTGCTGGGAGCCAGCTCCACTCCAATCCCAGCCAGAGTCGCGGAGTTGCGGAGTCAATGAATTAATTACGGACCCGGGGCCGACTTAATGGAGTATGGCAGGCGGCGGCACGACCAGCCAGCGATAATTATGCAGTTTAACATAATTTATTTGATTTAGCCCGAGCAAATTGAATGTTGTATCTGGTACAACAACAGACACGATAGGGCCCGTGATTAGGCAGTTTGAAAGTTAACAGAAAAATAATAAACAATAAGGCCTAGACAGTGGAGCAGCTCAGTGACGATACATCGATACTTTATTTCCTTCAGTTTGTATTCCTAATTCTACTTAAGCTAAACGTTAAAGAGTAAAGAATAAAAGGAGTATTCCAGTAAGAAAATTCTCATTTTAATTAAACGTAAATATTTCATATATAATTCATTATTTGTTAATACAAAACAGTCTTTTTTGTTGAGATATATTTCATTTGGAGCTTGAAATGTTGAGATTCTCTTAGTATTGTTACAAACATTTCTTAATTGTTATTTAAGCAACAAAAAACAAAAGAAATACTAATAACAATCTCCTGGACAAAAGATATTATCAAACCGCTGGAATTTTCACTTGGAAAGGTTTATTTGCATGCGATTAGCATAAACTTTGTTTAGAGGAATATATTAACCAACAATAAATGTATTTTTCTATACAATAATAAATGCAACATTTTTTTAGTATGGGATTTATAATTTCAATAATTTCCTAGTAAGAAATCGTTATGAAATCAATTTCTACAGTTTACTTTTAAGATGTTCTACTGTAGCTGGAAACATTCCAAAAATGCCATGTTTAGATTGTTCAGCCAACACTTTTGACTACTATGAATGCCTGTCGTGGGCACGCCTCGATGCCAGGAGAGAAACGAGATGAAACCGGCGCAACCCACACCTGCCACATGTCACAAAGATATAGAAGACTGCGCGTGAGCCTGTCGGCTGATAACCGATTACGTTCTGCCCATACTCTGACCCTAATTGGCGGATCGAGAAATCCGATTCAGTGTGCAACGCCGGTAATCGGTGGCGACACGCATGCAAAATAGGTTACAGCATCGCAGCACCTGACTCTCCCAGCCATATCCCAGGCAGCGGAGAAGAAAAAACCTGAGTGCCGAACGAAAGTGTGTCAAACGCCTGAATAATTTCGCGCCGCTTTAAAACATTTTTTCGGTGTTTAATATAAGGGGGAAGACGACACAAAAAAAAAAAGATCAGAAGCGATGCGAACGGAGGAAGCAGCTGCAAAATGAGATAACAAGTTCGGCTGAGACCAAAACTCGGTGGCAATACCATTAATCAAGCCAGAAAATTGGCATTCTGTGGCATGCCCCGAACTTGGAGCATCAGAACCTCGAACCTCGATTTTGGGTAGTATGTCACATGGCCCTTGGGGCTCTCTGCATTCTACATATATACTTTGGCTATATATAATATGTATTTTGTTTTTTGGCCAGGCCAACGGAACAGTTATCGGCTGTGCTGCCGTCCGTGCAGTGAAATTTATGCGCACGGCCATGGAATGGAAATTAATTAAATCATGAGTATGAGCATGAGATGCTGGCCAAGATCGGGAGAAGACTGGCACAGAAGAGAGGCCGTTCGCTCGGCTCGGCTCTTCTCTGCTCTGCTCAGAGTTTTCGTAGAACTTGTTTTCTTGACAGAGCATTCGATGTGCCGGAGAGTCCGAAGAATGTAAACAAACGAGGCGCTTTAACGGTAAAATGGAAAATTATTATCGATCAATTAGCCCAAGACTGCAAAAAAAAAAAAAAAAACTTTCTTAGCCAGCTTCCTCTCCTACCAACATGCAACTCCACGTGTATCTCTGTGGGATCTGTGATCTTGGCCAGTTTTGCATTTAACGAATCTTGCTCTAATTGCGTTGTGAAAGTGATAAATATTCTTGGACTACATTTGCTCAAGTTATTAACCGATCTCTGGCAGTGTCAGCCAAGTGAAATCGAGCAGTACGATTGGGAGGAGTCGCCAAAAAACAGCAGAGAATATTAATTATGAAACTTTGATATCTAAATAAATAGTAAATAATATTTTAGAATTAAGCTGTCAACTTAAAACATCAAACTTTCTTTAAGAACTCAACTTCTCTCTTTCTAAAAGTATTAACCAAGCCACAAAATATTATTTTCCCAAGCTTTTCAGCCATTTCCCTGGAACAATTAATTAGAGAAACTCTGCCGTTCAATAGGATAGAAGAAAACAATTCCCAAACGATTTATTGACTGCAGAAATGCGGCATCTAATGGCCCAGCGGATACAGGGCGAAGAGGAAAAAATAACCAAATGTCACTTTTCATGGAATTAACATAAAAAATCGTTACATTCATCTCGGAGTTGGAGTTAATTTCACTTTTCCTAGACAAAGCCAAAGAAGAAAAACTGTTTACTTTTCATGAATCGCTTGATTTGGGCTACTAATTATGACCGTGGAGCAGCGACACAGCCAGCGAGAGTGCCGCAGATTGCAGTTTTACCGACTATTTTGTTTTTGCTCAGATTTACTTTTGTTTTACGATGGCTTTTTATTAATTTTAATGGGCTTTACGTGCGGCTGTGCGTCCGTGGAAATACTGCTGTTCGTACATCTCGCATCGCTTCTTTCTTGGTTCCGCGATGTCATCACGCAAAGAAGATTTCCCGCTTTGCGTGAGAGAAATGGAAAGTTTTGCTCGGCGGCTCTCGGGTCTTGACCTTTAGCGACTTGGGCAGCAAATATGCTATTTGGATATCAAATACCAGGGGGATCCCACTCTACATGGCCGGCGATCCGCAACGGAACGAGCATACCATCGCATCGCATCGCATCGCCATTAATCGCATTGTAATTGAATTGTTCAGGTATCAGCATCAGCATAAACATAACCCGCTGCACGCTCTACTACGCTCTCTGCGAATTGGACTGTTACGGTGCGCTATATAGCTATATAACTATATAGCCGGGCTGTGCGCCGGCTATAAGCGATTTGCACGCAAACTCCCGAGCTCCAGATGGCGTTGGGGCCCACCTTGAATTACATAAAATTGGATTTGAAAGTCGCAGTCGCGAGTTCAGCCGCTCCAGCGAGCGATCCAAATGCCCATCTACAATTTCCATCGATTTGCTCCGATCCGCTCCAGCTGGGCATCGGGTGTCGCTGTGGCGAATTGGGCACAGCATCCGAGTGCGACTGCGAGTACGAGTATCTTCCCACTGGCCACTGCTCAGTGCTTCCTCGTCCGCCGTCGCAGCGGTGTAAATTGTAACAGTGACCCAAATAAAATTGCGGCGACGACGACGACCGAAAAGACCGGTAAGCTAACAGTGAATGTGCAAGTGCCAGGCTGTCTGTCTCTCCACACACCACTTACACACCCAACTGGCACTGCTGTGTGTGTGTGTGTGTGAGTGTGCTCCCAGGTGGAGGTATGAATTTTACGCATGCAATTCTAATGGAAGCCGTAATTTTCTACTGGCCAAACCAGAACCAAATCACAAGGCAGCCGATATCAGAGATGAGCTAGTTACAAGTTCTAAAATATAACTTAAAATCAAATAATAAAATTAATGAAAATTATAAGTAATAATTTATATTTGTTATATATATTTTCATTTATCTTTAAAGGATGCTAAATTTAAGTAACCAAGCATTTAACTTGTAATGGTCTTGTAATCTTTATAATGTTGCGGTTTGGTGTTGGTATAACTCATTAGCCAATTTGTTTGTTCAACCAAGTGGCCAAATGCGGTCAGTTAAAAGGTATTAACTACAAAATGCGTTGTGCTTTGTACCACAAAATAATTTACATAATATATTTAGTAAATATTATTTACTTCAATTTCAAGAACTGCTCACGTGCCCACCTCTGGAAAATGTGCTTTTGAATCGCTTTGCTGCCCGTAATAAGAAAGGTAATCACACGGTGTCAACCACGAGTCCAGCTCACCTGGAACAGGTTCGGCCAGGTATGTTAGCTGCTCCCCACCCCGAGACATTGGGCAAGAAGCCGCGGAAGACTTGCCACCCAGAAAAGAGTGGTAGTACCATTTTGGCCATCGTTTAGAGGCGGTTTCATTCGCCGCCGCTTATTGTTTTCATTACAATTATTATTCTTTCGGTGGACGGTCACTTTTTGCCAGGTCATGATGCTCCACAATGCTCATGGAGGCCAAACAATGGGTGGCTCGCCGCCCGGGAAACATTCAATTTGGTGAAAATTCCGCACAATGGGACATTTGTTATTGAACACTCGGTTCGGCGGTGACAAAAGATTTGCGACAATGATAAATCAAATGAAGTTGCACACAAAATGGAAACGTTTTGCCAACAAATTTGCTGCTGAAAATCACATCAAATGCGACGAAGAGCTGCTGTTAAAAAATAAATAAAAACGCGGCATGAATGAGCAGTGAAAGTTGTCTTGCTTGGCCGCAATAAATGACATCATTTTTGGCAATAGCCTCAATTCCAATTCAGATTCCAATTCCGATCCAGATCCCGATCCCCATCAATACCCGAATCGCAATGAGGCTGCAATGTCTGCGGAAACTGCCGCAAAGTGAGGATTTTATGGATGCCGGCCGAGAGTTTAATGCGTTTTGGTTGATTTCCATGCGAAAACAAAGGCCCCAAGAATGTGTTTTGTCATGCAGCGGAAGCTCGACAGCTCACCAGCTCATCGCGGAGAATTTCACTTTCACCGCCAAACATGTCAAAACAAATTCGAAGTTTGCCGTGTATTTCCTGTTAGACGACGCGCATCCCATAACGCCGCACAGATCTTTCTTTCCCAGCGAAGCAGTGGCATTGGTTCACTTCGAGTGTTGAGTGTTGACAGGCCGATAATTTGTAACTGCTCCGGTGTCGATATAAGGCAGTGGCACTTGAAACACCGATGCCGATGAGCCTAAACGATAAGCCAACCGGCAACAAATGGGTGCGAGTACCACGACCAAGTCTTTCCAATTGAGTAGCTACTGTTTCCACCTCCATTCACATGCACTCGGGTACAGTGGAGTCTAGGGAGGAAGAATCAAGATTTGTTGTATTTTGAACTAAATTGAAAACTGAACTAAGACTACTCTTTTATTAAATTATAAAAATCAAATCTATATAATTTATTCTAAACTTGAATTGACTAATCAAAAGCTTGTTTTAAACTTCATTTATAAGATTAATATTAGTTAAAATTCAACAAAATATAAGAATAGACAATTTTTTAGATCTCTTAAAACTTGTTTATATTTATTTCAATTTTAAGAACCTATGTTTCCTACAAGAAATAATTATAAACGTTGTTTCTCAAGTCACAGTAATTATTTAGCATCTGAAATTATTACAATCTTAGCTGGAATATTTAAACAATAAGATACATGTATAAATTGTATATTGTTGTAGAAAACTATGTAAAACTATTGTAATTTTCTGGCTACCCTAATTTTAAATTAAACAAGCAACTTCGGAAAGGCGAAGTTTGTATACTCTTACAATTTGTAATTCGATTAGGAGGCAAGTATAACCTCTTGGAAAATCAAGATAATATATTATCTTTTACTGTCTTTCAAGCTTTTGACTAAGTTTATATATCTAACAAGAGCTATAGAATCCCCACTGTAGTTTCGCTCGGTTGCTCGGGTGTTAGGGAGTGCAATCCATACTTGGACGAGGTGAAATGCTCTGCCGGCACTCGATGTTCATGATCTGTCACAGTTTTAATGCGATTGCGTTAAGTTTATGAAGTGTAAAATGGCTGTGGGAAAATCGCAGCGGCCCTCTCGCGGGCCCAGAAGAAAGTCAAATGTCGCTTTCACATTAATTGCATGTCGCTGGCTTCGAGGGGGGGACAGAAACGAACGAAAAATACGAGTATGTGGGGAATTATGGAATTCGTAATTTGCATAAACTGAGAATTTCGAGTGTGAGCGTATAGAGTGTGTGTCTGTTAACGGTACGACAATTAGCCAAACGAGAAGAAAAGAGTTATGAATTGATTTTTAAGTAGCTAACTGGCGGGCAGGCAGCATCGGCCGGGAGCGATCCGGAGATGTGGAGCAACAATTGAGCGGCGGGCAGCGGTAAAAACGTGATCTTGAAATTACATCGCTGTCGAACATCGAACACTGTCCATCCATCAGCAGTGACTTTGGCCCCCAGTCTCGGCCTCAGTCTGTGTCTCGGCCCCAGCCTCCTCTCAAATTACCGCAAAGACAAGTGCAAGAGCAGCAGCCGCCGAGTGTTGGCCATGGCTAAAACCACAACTGCAAGCGACGAGCCAACGACTGACAGCGACAGCGACAGCGACAGAAAGCCGCAAACTGGCACACGCTTCCATCAGAATCGTTGCGGTTTCTTGGGCTGGCCAAGACATTTTCATTTCGCACACGCGCTTTTCCTGAACTGAACTGAAATGAACTGAACTGCTTTCCTGGTTTTCTTTCTGTTCAAACAGCGGCTGAATAGAAATTGAAAATTGTTTTACGTGTTTCGTACTAATGATCAGGTGTGTATATACACGATGATTGGCATTTGCCGACTTCCACCTCGCTGACGCAGCACAGTTCTGCGATAGCCGCCGACTGGCAAACGGAAGTATTGATTTTCTTTTCCTAGGTTTTTCCAAACCTATTTTTTCAAAGGGTACAGGCACTGGCAGGTAGCGGCCGAAGAAATGGGGGAAATGTTGGGAAAATCAAAGCGGAGAAAAGCAAATGGAGCCAAGAGAAGTTTGTTTAATTATGGGATTCAATTTACTGCGTTTAAACAATTTAAAGAATACATTTATGTAAATTTCACTGTGTTAGTTTTATTCTAAAATTAATTACTAACTCATTTTGAAATTATAGAAATTCAGAAGAAAGTGAGCATTTAAAAGGCCACAAATCTTAAGTTCCCTTTCATTTCGTTTTCAAGGGTACAACCAACTTCGAAGACTCCTCTTATTGATTTAATAAAAAGTGTTTATCGAAGGACTTCTGCAAGCTGAAGACAGGCTGTTTTTGCAGCGTAAGCTGTACAAACAAAAGATTCACTTTATGGCAGATGAGAGCTCACTTTTTGAACTTGAAAAAAGCACTGATTGCATACGCTTTCAGACTCTTTGCTTAACGACATGCTTATGGGTGTTTTCACCAATTTTACGATGTTAGAAGAAATGAAAATGCTATGTGAGAAATTTCACATATCGAAATAAAGAAAAAACCCTAACAGATTTCCTTTGTTCAGCGTGAATCTCTAATGTGGCTACAAATTGTGCTGTCGATTATCACAAATGGTTTATTTTCCCTCTAACCGATTGTGTGTGCGGCTTTTTTTTATGGAGTTGGCACCTCGGGGTGAACTAAATCTATATTGAATGAGGGAAGGGGAGGATGTGTGCTAATAACCAGGTACTCCAGATATTTGTTTCACTTTTTAAGCCAAAGCCAGAGCCAGGTGACCTCGTGCCAACGAGAGGCTGCCGCCAGTCGTAAAAACTGTCACAAGGAAAGTCGCAATGGCCAAGTAAGTCTGCACATCGAGAGGGTCTTTTGTGGCTGCTTTGTGGCCGTAATGTAGCATAAAACGAACCAAATAATTGCCAGGTGCGTGGAGTGTGGAAAGTCACTCACACACTCAGCCAGCGTCGCTAAAGAGTTTTCTGTGCCAGAGTTTTTCTGATTCATTTATTGACACAAAGGCATAGTTTGTGTCTTAAGCATTTATTTTTTTTGCCTTGCGCATTGTCAACTTGGCCATTGAGTGAAAGCCCCCCCCAATGGATGGGCCAAATCCAAAAGTGAGGCAGCAAAAGCCACTGACACGATTCGATTTGCAGCAGCAGCAGCGGCCGCGACATGAGCTTGCAATTTGGCAAATTGATTTTCTTTGCCATAATTCTACATTTATATTGTCTGTGCTAAACTTTCTTCTTTCAACGGTGCTGTGCCGAGCCTTTCATCGACTCAATGAGGTAAATTGTCTGTCACTTACCGCCATTCGTTTCAATTGATCTAAATCCACTTGTTGTCGGCACAACTGATGCGACTATTATTATTAAACTTGTTAAAGCGATGGAAAGTAGTTGTGGTTTTGTTGCTGTTCTCGTCGCTCTTGCTGTTCTCGTTATCGCCGTCGTTGTTTCTGGCTCTGTGCAGCGGGACAAGTCCGCCGTTGAGGCCGGCGTAACCCACTTAAACATGTTTGGCGTTTTGGCTGGACACTTGTGCGGGGAGTTCTTGTTATTATTTTTTGGCCTAGACCGTCTGGCAGCAGAAGCGAGCCCCGAGCCCTGCGCGAGATTTCGAAATCGGCGGAAGCGAGTGTGCGAAAAAAGACACACAGGCACAGACGGCAGCAGCAGTGTTGTAATGTCGTTGCGCGCGCTCCCAAAACGAAAGACTTAGGCGACGAACGCGAGGCGTCCAGGCGGCAAAGTGAGTTGTCACTGATTCCCGATTCTGATTTCGATTCCGATTTAATTGCGGCCACCGCACTTTCTTTGGTCAGCCGCGAATTTACAGTTGCTGGCACCGAATAAACAACACTAACACACTGCACCACATCTATATAGTATCTCGTAGCTGTATCTTGTATCTTGTATCTGGTAGCTGGTATCTGGTATCTGGCAGCTGATTCACGGTTCCCTCGACCATGCGTCCGGTCAACTGTTCAGCTGAACGCTCCGCGTGTGTCTGACTGCCTGATTGCGAGCTTGGCTCGAACGGCGGCCAAGATAACGGACCTTCGCCACTTTTGTGTGGAAAACTTTCACTTTAACTCAGCCGGAGAGAGCACCGAGTGGCGAGCGGAAAGCGGAGAGAGCTCGAGCTCCCGAGCCAGGCCAGAAGAGAGCTATCGCAGAGAGTGCGGCGGTACGTGAGAGTATTTCTTTTAGGCGTCGCTTAAATGGTAAACATTTCTAATTCGGCGTCGGCTTCTTCAGCTGCTGATGCTTCTGTAGCGATTCCTGTTTTCTTCCGCAGCCTGCTTTCTTTCGCTGGGCTCTGTCTCCCTCTCTCTCTCTCTGTAGTGGCTCTCTCGGCGTCCGCACGCGTGCGCGTTTGAAACTAAACTGAAGCGGCTAACAGCGCGGCTTGGTGGTTAAGAGTGATCTTGGCGGGTTCTGTTGGCCGCCTGCAACCGCCAACCGTCGCACAGTAGCGCCTCTCGAACAAAAGCCGTTGCAGAAGTAGGAAAAGTCATGATAGCACCGTTTTATCAGTTTTACATATCCGACAGAGAATTTTCCAAGGATTCCGAATCTTTAATCAAAATAATTTTTGGATTTTTTTTTGTGGAAGATATGGGCATTCAAAGTTTAACTTTTTTCGATTTAAATATCATACAAAATAATTGGTAAATTTTTCGCTTACAGGTAATATAACACAACAACTATTTAACATAAGCAATGTTCATGGTTTTTGCTTTAAATGACAGTTACATTTATAAACTCTTATCCAAATTAAAAAAGGGTAGTTTTGTTTGGGCTTGTACAGGTAAATTGCTAAGTGCCAGGTGTCCATTATTTTCACATTTTTCTGGCTAAAATAGTCTATAAAATCCAAGGCTAGACAGAGCCGGATACTACACTATGACTATTCACTGCGTGTATTTTTCCTGAACCAGAATCAATTTACATCGGGTGCGTCAAACTGAGGCTCTAGAAATGCGATGCAAAAAACCAAACAAACCAAAACAACTCAGGGTACAATATACCGGAATATTCAAAAAAATATTGCATTTCTGCGGCATTTAAAGTCACAAAAAGATATAAAATCAAATTATTATAGCCCAGAAATGCTTAGTCTATTAGAAATTACCCAAATATAGGCCTATTTTTAGTAATAAGTAGTCAAAATGACCCCAATTCATACATTTTACAACAATTACCTGTCAAATGTCTTTTAAAATATGCAATTATCTTATTTGCTTCAAAAGCTATGATTTTTGCAACGTAAAATGAGAAAAGGAGATACTGTGCATCGTTGGCGTAAGCCGAGGAGACGGAAATGGAGCTCGAGATGAAGCTGGTTAAGCAGATACCAACTGTATTTACTAAGACGATCTAGGTGAATTCTACTAATCACTAAACTTTAATTACTTAGCCTGATTATTCTCGGCAATTTAAATATAAAATATCAAATACAAGAGGACATCATTAAGTGATTAAATATCATATAAAGTTAAAAGAATGTTGTTAGAGTGGTGTTATTATATTTACTGCAAGAACATTACATT
Organism: Drosophila kikkawai; assembly: GCF_030179895.1. Lineage (NCBI taxonomy): Eukaryota > Metazoa > Arthropoda > Insecta > Diptera > Drosophilidae > Drosophila > Drosophila kikkawai. The sequence continues at coordinate 10,617,572 of NC_091729.1, forward strand.
ACTATTTTTAGTAGGGTTTATAAAACAAGATTTTGCCACTTATTACGTTTTCAAACTTATACCTTGGATTGAAATCAATCAGACTCAAGTAAGAGTCACTAAAAAACTTAATCCCCCAATATAGCTTGTCCTTATTTTAGATCTATATCTTAATAAATAATGTCTTCTTAATATGAGGATGTGAATCCAAAAATATCTTGTAAATTCGCTAATTAGTTTCTTTTATATAGTAAATACATATACCCAAGTAAAAAAGACTGCTTAAGAGAGGTCATTCCTCCCGCGAGCCTGGCAATTTGTGGCTCTGAAAACACCGGCAAAAGTGGGCACCTAATAACGGTCATCTGTGGACGGCCGCATCGTCCACATGTGGCATCCAGCGACCATCGGCGGCGAGGAGGTGCCACCTGCCGATTGGCACTTCCTTGACCCAAATTTCACTGGAAAATCCGGCGGCGCCAGCGGTGTGTTATTGTTTTGCTTTCTTGGCTAACCTGTGGGCTTGGCTCCGCCTGGCCCCGGTCGGCATTATAATGTCGAGTCGCGGGGGTAAACGCCTGACCAGGCTGGCACTTGTGGCTGCCCAAGCGTGGACTCCGCTCGCTCCACCACCGCCATCACGATCTTTTTGTAGAATTTCACTTTCGTTATTGTTGTCGCAGTTTGCCTTTTTTGTTTTTAGTTTCTTATTTTTTTCGTTGGTTTGTCCACTTAATGATTTTCTGTTCACTTTTTCTGTGCATTTCTCGGGCTCACTCGTATTTGTTTTTTGTATTTATTTTCCCGTGGTCAGCAGCAGCGAAATGGAAAACGCCGCAAGAGACGCCGCGGTGTCCAACTGATTGGGCATGCCGGGCACGTGGGTGGTGCGGTGGTCACAGCCTGGCCAGAACCAGTCGCCGCTGGAGCTGATGGCTTTCTCATTGAGCGGGTGATTCATTAGATGCGGTATTACGACACCGGAGAGCCACGAATGAGGCGAATTATGAACGATTTTAAACGATTTTAGCATAATCAACGGTATGATATCTAAGACAAAGACCCCTGACTTTCTCTCCGTCTCCAGTCTGCAGTCTTCATCGTCCCGGACAATGGCGAGCTCGCCCAAGAAGGTGCCAAAATAAAGCGATAACCCAAGCTCGAAGCGAACTCCAAGCAAATGGCAAACGGGGCGAACCCAGCGATCCGCACGCCAAATGATGAAATATTCGAGGCCATTCTTCGAACGCATCTGTTTAAGATGCCGCCGCCAAATTGACCAGCGAATGGATAATGGCTGATATTGGGTTACACAACCGCTACAAGGGAGTTGGCAAAAAATGGGGATTGTAAATCAAATGAGCTGCAATAAATCTAACGAGCTACACGGCAAGAACTTGACTTTATAAAAGGTTTCAAAGCTTTTACTTGAATAAAAAGAGTGAATTTTGATTGATAAGTTTCAGGTTTTAATTTTAATTGTTTTTATAATCATAGATATTATAGATCAGCATCAACAGCCAGTTTATCTAGATACATGTTTGCTAGAACAAATGAAAATTTACATGCAATATGCTTATTTGTTACCTTAATAAAAACTAACTTGGAAAATATTAATACATTTTTGGCTTACTTAAGACCTCCAACAGCAAGGGTATACAAATTTCGGCATCCCTATATTTCCACCCTTGTTAAAAGGGTCTACCAATATGAAACAATATTTTCCAGGGAAACAAAAGATTTTAAATAGAACACATACTTTGAACTTCAAACTAGAAATTCAGTGGCAAACTTAGAATAGTGTTAGTATAGTTTTGTAGTATGTCTTTTACAGCTTTTTTAATTTGTATATAAAACCTACATAAAGAAAAGCAAAACCAATGCTGCAATACTAACCAATAAGAACTTATCTCATTGTTTTTAAGAAATGTAGGTAATTATACAAAAAACAAACAAAAATCTAATTAACATAATTTGAAATTTAAAAATAAATATTAAACCTGTCGTATAATTTTTCCAAGTGTGTCATCCATAATTGCAATGCTCACTTGACTTGGGTTTTGCATATCTTCGACTGCTGCTGCTGGTGATGCTGGTGATGCTGCTACTGATGAGCCGTCAAAATTTCTATTTCACAGCTGGCCAAATAATTTGCAAACTAAGCAGCCATATCGACAGGGGGCTGGGCGATCGATGAAAACATCAAATCAGCATAATGATCGCCGAGTGAGCTCAGCTGAGTGAGCGACAAGTGTGAGAAATTCAATTTCGAAGACGGGTCCAGAAAGTGAAGGTTCGATTCGATTTTGGCCAACAACCGAGTGTTCGATTATCGGGGATGTTTCCATGTCGACGCCTACCAAATTGCCAATTTGTGGGTCCGTATGTTCGCTGCCGCTCTTGGGGCTAACAGTTTTTTAACTGGCATTAATTCGCTTTCAAACGAAATCGAAAGCCATCAAGTTCATAAAGGCGGCCTGTTGTGCTCGGCCCAGTCAATGGTCAATGGTCTCCACTCAGTCTGGGAGTCGTTGTTTGGACTAAGGCCCAATTAATCAAAAATGAGGCGTCGACATGAATTTTGATTTATTGCCCTGGCAAAATCGAACCAAAAACTCCATCATTAACGCATCTTTGAGCAGGCACTAACCAGCAGCACTTTCCTTTTCGCGGCTCCCAAAAGGGTTGCCGGGTTCAGTAGCCCATCGATTTTGGTGGGATCTGTGACTAATTGAAAAGGCAATAATTTCACTTTTAGCAAGTTGCGAGCCGTGTTTACCAACCCCACTAAAGTCAAACAAGCCGGGGCCAGAAAAGAAACTTCGCTTCGGTTCGGTTCGGCATAATAAATGAAAGTGAGTACCGACCCAACAGCAGCAGCAGCAAGTACAAATGACATACAGACAATCATTGTTAGGCTAATGTATGACACGTTTGCCAACAGATCCTCCGGCTAACTAAACGAAGGTTTCTTTTCCAACAGCGACAACCAAAAGTAAACAAAATAGACAACAAATCACGCATACGCCACCGGTGACAACTTGCGCTTTCAATTACCGCGCGAGCCCGTGTCAACGGCCGCCGTGAAAAAGGGTCTCTAGGGGGTACACCTATGATTTAATTTCGGTTTCTTTTCGCACACTTTTAATTACGCAAATGTTATTCAATAAGCCAGTAAACGCGTCGGTCCTCCGGTGGCGATTAGAGAAATGGGCGAAACTTTTTGGCGAGCTCGGCTTGCGGCTAGTTGGAGTTTCTTGACTATATTGAAAGGTTGGTAACTTGTTATGATTATTACCAAGAAAATAAATTCAACTTTAAGTAAAAGCTTAAGAAAATAGCTTTGAAAAGAACTCACCCTCACTTCATTGCAGGAGCTTATATTATCGGAAATATATACATCATTTTAAAAATAAATTCCGTTTGATGGATATTCCAGATGAAGGGATCTTGTGTTAATCCTAGAGGTTTTCAAATAGAAAATAAATTAAAGAATTAATGTAAAGTATCATCACTCAAAATAAATCTAAAATTTCATTTTACACTAATTAAGATAGTCCTCAAAAAATCAATATTAATTAACAATTGAAAAATTTACCAATTTAATTTCATAAAACACGCCTTGTTTTGGCTTACAAAAACCAAAATAAACATAATATTAGTACCTACAATTTATAAAATAAAAGAGCATCTACTGGCAGCTCTGCAAATATTTTCTTTACCCATTTCTTTTGGACGGGGCTTTGTTGGTGGTCGATTTGGCCAGCCATGGAGGCCAGCCAGGGCTCCAAGCTAATTGCACTATTATTTCATTTTGATGCCATTTTAATTTAATTCCATTTGCGCAACGACTTTCGTCTTCATTAGGCGCGTTTTTCTGCACATTGTTTGCTCGGACGCTCTCCATAAAAATTTTGCACCTTTCACAGAATCCATTTGACTTCCGTCACCGTTTTTTTCCAAAGCTCGCCAGCTATGCTATGTGTGTGTTTTCTTTTCTTACTTTTTATTTAGTTATTTATTTGGTTGGTAATCAAGGTTTGATTGTGTGGCCGTTTAATTGGCGAAAATTAAAAAGGGAAAACGGTTTTACATCGCACACGTTTGTGTGTGGGCGTCCACCGCGGCTAATGCAATTAATTAGAAAGCGAAACTAAAAAATTCATTTAGATTATGCGAGGGGGGGAAATTTATAATTTTTAACTGATAAATGTTTGGCCGAACATAAAAATATATTTTTTACAATTGCCTTCACTTTTTGATGTCCAAAGGGCAAAGGCCAGAAAAAGGCATACATTTTTCGAAAGGGAAGCCTCGCCGGCCCGGGGCCATGGGTAAATGATTTACTTTGACTGCCGGTGAAATGGAGAAGTCTTTGGCTTCAAAGGTGGGAGAGAAAAGTTTCCCCGGACGGAGTTTAACGAGACCCAAAATCGCAATGCTCTCCCGGCTGATCACTATTTTGACGCCCTTACCCGGACACCACCAGCTGAGAACGAGCACAGAGATCCCACCAAATGAAGATCTGTCGGAGCCCGGTGGCTGTGTGAAGACGCTGGTTGCATCCGAAAAGCATCCGATCGATCTATCAAGATTTGAAGCAGGCCCAAGACCAATAATTACCGGATGAGGAGTAATTTCCTACGGGTTACGTTTCAAATGGGGCTGGCAGGGCCATCGCCATCAAATTAATGATCATGTCGGTCTTAGTGTGCGATTTCATTAAGCGATATCGGCGAGAGGTGAGAGGGAAGACGTGTCTTCTGAGAACGAACGGTGGCGTTTCCCAGCAGCCTCGCCGCCTGAAGAAAGGGAAAATATTGTCCAGGCACAAGTACTTTTCAATTGTTTCCCCCAGATGGGCCTATAAATTGTGTAAAGAAAAAGATCTTATATATATTATTGTGGCAGCAGCACTTGGACTTTCGTTTTTTGTTTGCTTCTCAAGTGGCACGCTGCGACGTCTGTTCCTATAAATCTTTTTCTTTTTTGCCCAGAAAAATAAGAAATTTCCATTGTCCGGGTTGGGAAAGTCTAAGAGTAGTGGTCATTGTGCATTCGGTTCGGGTAGCTGAGTAGTTGGCAGTTGGCAGTGGCCGGTGGTCATCTCTCTTGCGGTGGAAACCCCATGCTGATCTCCGGCTGACATCTAGCGGCCTCGCCCCCTCACTCGTTGCGGTCGTGTGTGCGGCTTTTGATGGGGCTCTTCAGGCGTTTTAATTGTGCAACATTTCTTTAGAAATTAAATGCAAGCCCCTTTTCAGTTACTTCATAGCTTTCGTTTTCCCTGGGAATGCTCTGAATTAGATCTGAACACTGGCAGAAATCACTACTTACCCGACTTACTCGATGACAACAATCAAATTTTGGCACCCATCCGTTATGCAAGCAATTTCACTCCGTTACATAAAGCATACTCCATAAATTCAGCCATCGAATGTCATAAATCGGCCATTAGTTGACGAATTCGTTCACATGGATCACACTGCCTGACCAAACTTAGATTTAATCGACGTCCGGGGCCAAGTATCAGGTTTTAACTTTCGCTAGGCTAGGTTTATTTCGATTCGGTTAGCCAATCGCCATCGGAGGATCTCCGCCCGACCGACAAATAATCCCCTAATCTGACGCCCATTAGTGGCACGAATCGCATGTGAAAGTTCACGTGGAAACCCAAGTCGAAGAGCGAAGAGCCGCTAAGGACCGGCGCGATCCGCTGCCAGTCGTGATCGCTGCCGTTGATAATCCGGACGCATGACCCCCGTCCAAGTACGTGATATCCGTACAAATTATGATAGGCCCGACGCCACCGTCACCGTCACCGCCACCGAAGATCTCCAGTTATCCAGATCTTGTCTTGAGCTTTGGCCACGACATGCACTTGCAACGCACTCTGGGGGCTCCCACACGCCATAAACAATGCCCAGGGAATGGAGGAGCACTCGGCGCTGTCATATGCAAATGACCGGCAACTCTGTGTATGAGCCATTAACATTAACCGAGAGCGAAAGTTCCACGACCAGCCAGGTCGGCAATTGCAGGGCATTCGCAAGAGGCTTGAAAATATTACAGTTTATTTATACTTTATATTAAAAAGAAAATATATTTAAATAATAACTAATAGACATACATATGTCCTTTCTGAAAAATTATGAATATAAATGCGAAATCTGTACTCGTTACATTACATTTGTATACCCTTGAAGTGTATTATAGTTATAGTCAGAAGTTTGTAACGCAATGAAGGAGTCATTTCGACCCTATGAAGTATATTCTTAATCAGCATCAACAGCTGAGTCGATATAGCTAGTTCCTCTGTTATGTATCTATAATTATAACTTTAAATTTACGGCTTTAATTTTTTTAAATTGGACGACTATATCAATTGGAACAATCGGTACATGTAAAGAAAAATCTAAAGCTGTAAATGTAAAACTGTAACTGTAAAACTGCGCGCCAAATATTTTAAGATCGCTAAAAACAATTATTTACATTTAAAGCTTTGCATTTTCCTATTCAACTATACTATATAATGGTGCTACTTTTATAAAATAAAACCAGAATTCCCTTTAGCATCCTTGTGATTTTGTCGTCCAGACTTTATTTCAAAATTTTATACCTAATCATAAAAAATCTACGTATCTCAGAGTAGATGAAAATGTATTAAAAACGATGGGGTTATAACATATTATATTTTCCCTATGGTTATTTTGTTATTCATAAATAAAAGATATTAAACTTTGGTTCTCCAATGACTTGTGACAACCTTATACCGAGGAGGAAACAACCAGAGTCTTATTTTATTTTTCTTGCATTAAATTCAACCGAGTTCAGTTTCATCCGGCTATACGTGTTAATCGCTGACTACATGTTCCGCATATTTTATAACTTTATATGAGCAAAACAAACGTTGGAAATTTTTCTATTTATTTAAGTCGTGTGCCCGGCCTCCCGGTAAAGAAAGTTTTCAGTTTGTGAGCTCCCAATGGCACCTGCCAAATAATGGTTGAATATTGCTTGCCAAGTTCGGCGTTGTCTCATGCATGGGGAATTCGTGCTATACGAGTAAAATCGAGGAGCTTCGCGAAGTTTGTTTTTTTATATGAAAAGGAAGTTTAAAATTAATAAAATGTATCTTTCATCGAGATACAAATTATTTGACGATTTACGTCTAATTAAAGTGTTCTTTGTATATTCTTCATTATTGTCCTTTTTCTTTTGGTATTTTTTGTATAAATTTATGGAGGAAAAAAGAATAGGGTAAGGTGGGGTAAAGCCGACAGTGTGGGTAAACCCGACCTCCCTCTGTTTTCGAAAATCGGAAGCACTACGCAAAATAATATTAGTGTTGTCGTGTAGAGCATCGAAAACAATGTAAATGGTGGTATGACAGCATTTTATTAGTCAACATTGAGATGGTCAAACGACAACAAGTTTGTTTTCACAATTTTGAATTTCATTTTTGTGCATAATTAACTGCAGGATATTTCTTTTTGTCAAAGTTATCGCATGAAAAGGTAAGTGGATTTAGATTCTTTGAATAAAGTCCTACAAAGTGCATATAAGTTTGGTTCATTTTTTTTCATAATTTCTTTTTTAATTGCGTTTTTATGAAAAATTACGTGGTGGGGCAAATCCGACCTCTAAATAGTGGGGTAAATCCTGACGCAAAAAATCCAAAAAAAAACACAATCACACCAAACCCATCAACATCGCAGCCAACCAGACGTTCAACTCGAACCAAAAAACGCCAGCAAGCTATTTGAGCAGCGAATCAGATGATACTGATTAATTATTTTGCTATTTTAATTTTTTTAATTCTTTTATCTTTTATTACCATTATATAACATAACATTGATTGATTTATCATTGCAAAACCTATATTTAGGTTATATCTGTACTAAATCAACCAAAAACATAGGCGGTCGGGTTTACCCCATCATTTTTGAACATAGCAAAAATGAACTTTTTCGTAAAACGCTTGTATCTCAAAACTTTTCAAAGGTATGAATAAAATGCTATGCTATAGAACGTTGCGCAAAAGTCTAACCTTTAATTTGGTATATATAACGACTTTATCCGATGTAAAATAAGCATTTTATAGCCAAAACCATTTACTAGGTCGGCTTTACCCCACCTTACCCTAAATATATGGAGAGAATAAAAATATATAGATAATAGATGTGTCATGTAAAATGTCTTACCGGTGGCGATGTCGTCGCCGGGAGCGGCAAAAACGATAGCAGCAGGGACTCATCCTGGTCCGGGTCCTTGACCTCATCGTCCAGCCTCGCCGAGATATTCGATGGCATAAGGTCGAGGTCCAGGTCCAGGTCCAGAACGAACATCTTTATTACAGAGGCGTCTATGTTTCCCAAAGTGGATTCGATGTCGATCTCCTGGTGGACCTCCCTCTCAATCATATCCGCGTTCTTATTTGGCAATATTCGGGTCGCGATTTCTCCCATTTTTGATTGCAACGTGTTGAATATCTTGCCCTTAAACAAGACCAGCTGCCGAGCCTCCTCTTGGCAGTTCCGAATCGAATTCAGGAATGTTCAGGAGCTGCCGATAGGCCTTCTCGGCCACTATCGCCGCGTCCTCCAGCTCTTGGGGCGTCAAGGCATTTCCCGGCAGGTCCTCAAGCATTTCTGCGAGTGTATACTGCATTTTCTTTGCGATGTTCATTTTGAATATGGTAAGAAATGCGACGCCGCGCGAAGCAAAGAAGTGAATTTAAAACGCAAGCCTAAAAAATCGCTTTAGTATTTTATTTTGCCATATTTGGTGTGTACACACTTACCTCGACAGGTCTTTGTCTAGGTTTTGGCTTTCTAGCCGGGACAATAATAACAAATAATTCTCCTGACGAGTTTGTGGCACTCCAGCAGCCGTGCGGTCGATTTCGGCGAGTGTCCTTCGTTTTGCGCTGGCCGGGATGATGCTGGCCATGGAGCGGATTTGGGCCAACTTCTCTTCCTTGTCGTGGCAGCGGAATACCGCGTTCCTGTGGAGCAAGTCTGTATGTCCCATTGTCGTGTCCATCCTTCTCGAAAGGTGGCGGAGGTCCACAAGGACGGCCCCTCGTCTTCCACTATGTGTATGTACTTACGATCTTGGTAAAGACGACCTGCTTAACAGATCCGTCTTCCGATGTCGCCAGAAAGTAGGCAATATGGGCCAAGGTGCGCTGCAACAGCAATATGTATGTATGGTCAGCGAAGTGAATGGCATTTTTATACCCTTGCAGGGTATTATAATTTCAGTCAGAAGTTTGCAACGCAGTGAAGGAGACGTTTCCGACCCTATAAAGTATATATATTCTTGATCAGCATCAACAGCCGAGTCGATCTAGCCATGTCCGTCTGTCCGTCTGTCCGTCTGTCCGTCCGTCTGTCCGTCCGTCTGTCCGTTCCTACGCAAACTAGTCCCTCAGTTTTAAAGCTATCTGAATGAAACTTTGCAAAGAGTCTTCTATATACTCTCACTGCTATATATGTCGGAACGGGCCGGATCGGACGACTATATCATATAGCTGTCATACAAATGTTCGATAAATTTTGAGAAAAAAAATTATAACTTGGTTGTTTTTCAATATTTTTGCATCATTTTTGAGATATAGCCATTTTATATTATTACAGAATTTTGGTAAAAATTTTATGAAAATCGGACGACTATATCTTATAGCTGCCATAGGAACGATCGGAAAAAGAATAGGAAAAAAATTATAACTTCGTTGTTTTTCAACATATTCTTATCTACTTTTAGATATAAGCTTTTTTTATTACTTCAGAATTTTTGTACAATTATTATGAAAATCGGACAACTATATCATATAGCTGTCATATAAACGATCTGTAAATGTGGAGAAAATGTAAAGCTGGGAATGTAAAACTGTAACTGTCAAACTGTAAACATAATAAGTATAAGTAAAATGTAATGAAACTCTGTTTTGTGAGTGTTTTCAGCATTTAAATTTATAATATAAACATCAAAACCAATCTGCAAGGGTATACAAACTTCGGTGTGCCGAAGTTAGCTTCCTTTCTTGTTAAGTATTATTTTAGTTAAATAAGTCTTAAAACAAGAAAGAAGGCTAACTTTGGCCAGCCAAAGTTTGTATACCCTTGCAGGTAACAATTAAAATATATCATAACTAAGCCAAAAATGCATTAATTTCGATTCGGAAAGTAGTTTTGTGTTAGTTTTCATTAATTAAAAAAAACTGCATACCAAATTAAAAATTTTAAGAAATCAAAATTTTTGGCCATTTTTGCTAATTTTAATGATCTAACCCCTTATCAAATTTCGCAAAAATGGCCAAAAAATCGGTTTCGTCCGGACATGTCTAGAAAGATACGCATGTTAAAGCTGATCAAGAATATATATGCTTTATAGGGTCGGAAATGATTCCTTGACTTAGAAAAATATTATTTTGTATTATAAAATCTGATTTTTTATATTAAAAAACTTCTTGATTTTTTTTTTAATTAAAAATATCATAACTCGGCCAAAAGAGCATTAATTTTAAATCGGAAAAAAGATTTTCTACAGTTATTAAATCTGCATACTTAATTTAAATTAATTAATAATGAAAATAATTGATTTTGAAAATTCTGTTTAAAGTTTATGTTTACAGTTTGACAGTTTCAGTTTTACATTCCCAGCTTTACATATTTTATACATTTACCGATCGCTTCTATGGCAGCTATATGATATAGTTGTCTGATTTTCATAAAATTTTTACCAAAAATCTGAAATATTAAAAGAACCTCATTTCTAAAAGTTAATAGGAATATGTTGAAAAACAACGAAGTTATCATTTTTTTCCTATTCATTTTCCGATCGTTCCTATGGCAGCTATAAGATATAGTCGTCCGAATTTCATGAAATTTATACCAAAATTCTGGAATATAATAAAATGGCCATATCCTAAAAATGATGCAAAATTTTTGAAAAACAGCCAAGTTATAATTTTTTATCTAAAAATTTATCGAACATTTGAATGGCAGCTATATGATATAGTCGTCCGATCCGACCCATTCCGACATATATAGCAGTGAGAGCATATAAAAGACTATATGCAAAGTTTCATTCAGATAGCTTTAAAACTGAGGGACTAGTTTGCGTAGAAACAGACAGACGGACAGACGGACATGGCTAGATCGACTCGGCTGTTGAATGCGATCAAGAATATATATACTTTATAGAATGGGAAAAGTCTCCTTCACTGCGTTGCAAACTTCTGACTGAAATTATAATACCCTGCAAGGGTATAAAAAGAACTAGAACAAAGCGCAAAGTTTACTTTAAATATAAAAATAAAACGAAATCTATAACTCGAAACAATACTTAATAACCGAATAACAAAAATGTAAATGAAAATATAAGAAAGAAAGAAAATAAAAGTAACCGTATTCGAACCCACGCACCTCTGACTGGCAGTCCAATGTCTTAACCACTAGGCTAAATGGCAAGCAGCGCGTGTAGCGACCAGACTCGACCTAGAATCGTGCGGCGGGTATGGATGAGTGTTGTGAGATACTTTACTAACCCACATCTAGATGTCGCTATATTTTGCGGTTATAGAGCCTACATAATTATTAAACTTTACTTCCTTTAAGGGGGGACATCTGAGTAACTGGTCAAAAAAAAGCCGATTTTCAAGAATTTTTTTTTGGCCAAATGAAAAAGCAATCGAAAAATTTTTAAGTAGGTTTGATAATGTTATATGTGAAGTACAAAATACATTTTTTTTTAATAAATCGAAAACAAAATGGCGGCTGTGCAGCATGTCTTCGTAGGCCCTATTTTTTTGAAAGGGGTCCATGGCCGGAAACCTAACGTCCTTAATTTTTGATCTAGAACAAAAAATCAAATTTTGTTAGATTCTATATCTCAACCGCTATCGACACACGTGGGATTTTTTTCGATATTTTGATTTTTAGCAAAATGGTAAGTGATTAAATAAAATTTTTAATTTTCATGAGAAAAAAACGTCACAAAATTGTTGATAAAAAAAAAGTAAGCAAAAAAAAAAAAAATCCTACGTGTGTCGATAGCCATAGGTATTTTGAATATACTGTCAAAATTTCAGATCGATCGGTTAAGATTTGTTCGAGTTAGGTTTCCGGCCAACTTAAAAAAAGTGGTTTTGAGATAATCGCGTTTAAAGTTTTAAAATCGTATATGATTACATGTGAGGCATCGCCGTAGAATGGAAAATTTTGACACTTAGAAACTTTTGCCGGACTCTATCTTTTGATATGTTATTTTTAGGACCCTAAAGTATTTTTAAGCAAAAAAAAAATTTTCGATTTTTAAAAAAAGTTACTCAGATGTCCCCCCTTAAGTAAATATATTCAGTAAGTAGGTATAATTATGTTCATAGTCAAAAAATAAACTCTATATATTCCCCCTAGTTCTGAAAAACACAAACTCTGACTTTTGATTGTTTTAAACATTTTAATTGAATTAATTTTGTCGTGTGCATGAGCTGCTATAAATAAATAATTACAGTACGTTATAAGATAAAATTACAATAGCTTCTGCCGCCTGATTCGGGATTCGAGGAGAAGCGACTTACGTGATAATGCCCTACCAAAGGACCCCCGCTCGCGGGGGGTCCCCTTTAAATTAATATTGTGTAAAGTAGGACTAAAGCTAGAGTGTAAATGTTATGCAATAATTTAGAAAATTATGTACAGCAAATGGGAATAAATTAGGTCCAATCGATCGATTAATACGTTACATGAGCTGTGACTGCTTCGCTTAGTTCGCTTAGTGTGCTGGTTAATCACATTCACTAACTAGTGGTAGGGTTAGGCTATAGTACGGTTAAGATTACGATTATGACGATGGAAGTGCTATCAGCTTGTGGTTCACTGGGCAGTGTTGGGAGGTGACGGGTGACAGGTGACAGGTGAGGTGGAGCAACTGGAATCGTTGCTCGGGTTATGGCCGATGCGCCGATCTCTTGATCTCTCCATAACCGAAGCACGAGTCCGAGTCTCAGTTGGATTCCGCGGAAAGTGTTGGTGGTGGTGGTGCTGGGCATTCGCTAAGGAGGTCTCTCTGCCCCCGATCCAGTCTAGAACTGCAGTATCTGGTTGATCCAGTCCCGGAACTCGGAGATGCGCGTATACACGCCTGGCTGGTTGGCCTCCGCGCACCCAATGCCCCACGAGATGACGCCGCCCAGGTGGAAGCGCTTATCGGACTCCCTCTGCAGCACCATGGGGCCACCGGAGTCACCTGTGAAAGAGGATCATGCTCAGTAATCCCAGAAATTACATATAATCTGTCAACAACTCACCCTCGCAGGAGTCGTAGCCGCCCTTCTTCCAGCCGGCGCAGATGAAGATGTGCGGGATGTGCTCGATGTAGCCCGCCGAGCGGTACATGGACTCACAGATGGTGTTGTTGATCACCGGCACGGCCACCTCCTGGAGCACGCTGGGCAGCGGTCCGTCCTCGTACAAGCGGCCCCAGCCCGTGACAAAGGCCGTCTGTCCAATGAAGTTCTCGTCGTTGTCCGGCACGCACACAGGTATGATGTTGGGTTGGAAGACGACGGGCTCGTAGAATCTGTTTGGAATGAGAGCGACTTAGTGTTAGATCAAGGATCGAAGTAGGATGAGGTTCCTCACCTGAGCAAAGCCAGATCGTATTCAAAGGTGCGCGGGTCAAACTGGGGATGCGAGGCTACGATCTGGACGCGGCGCTCCTGATAGCCATAGGGCTCCTCCTCCTCGGCCAGGTCGTACTCGCCCAGGCGCAGCAGCAGATCGGAGGGCGGCACGCTGGAGGAAGTGACACATTCGTAAGGGGGATGGTAAACATTAAGAGGCATCGATTACTCACTTGTCCACACAATGGGCCGCCGTGATCGCCCAGTTCTCGTTCAGCAGGGCCGCTCCGCACTTGTGCAGGTAGGTGGAGGTGCGCCACTGGCGCAGGGAGATCTGCCAGGGCCAGCGACCGAAGGCGGCGTTGGCTCCACCAACGATCCTGGGCTCGGGGAACATGCGACGGCCGCAGACTGGACAGGATAAAAAGCGAGAGCTTGGTTAATAGGCCTGCGTCGGGGGTCACAATTAAAGTAATGGGCCGCCAGGGCCTTAAACATTTTAATCACTCCGCCACGGCACTCAGTCATCTTGGCCGCAGCCCGAAATGTAATGTGCTTTGGCCACGGCCCAGTCCTTGACTTTGGCCATCCGCAAGGCAGGCAGTCAACGGCCTACTTTATGGCCAGCCCAACTCGTTCGCAACTTGGCCCGAACCGAACCAGGCTCGGCTGAGCCGCGTCGCGACTCGTTTCGATTCGTGCATCAAGATTGCTTTTGCCAGCCGCAAATCGGTCAACGGGCTGCTGACGGGACAGCAGGAGGACTCGAGGTCGGGAGGGGATCGGGCCATTGCATTGGCTCCTTTTCTTCTTCGCTGGCCGGCTGGCTGGACTCTGCAGACGACGGCCAGCAAGCAGCAACGTGACCCAAGCGGCACAATGACCGAGGCGATCCCATACACGATGCAGTCATTATTGTAAATGATTGCTGTAAAAATTGTTGCGGACTGTGTCTAGCAGAAGATTCAGCTTAGGAGTGTTCTTACACAGGGAAAAATAATTAGGGAAATTAAGTTGAAACTTAAAATTCACTTCCTTTGTAAAATAAACTAATGGAAGCAGGAAATAACCCCCTTTTAAGGCCAACTAAAATCAATTTAAAAGCAATCACACTCCAGTTTTTCCCCGTGTAACCATTTATGAGCTGGCCCCGGGACTGCATCTCGGAAGATGTCTCCGCTTCTTGGTCTTCAGCCCGATGCTGGCTCAAGGCCAGCGTTTAGCCTTCAAATTGAATTTAATGGCCACGCACACGTTGGCTTTGTCTTATGGCCAAAGTGAGGCTGAGTGAGCTGCGAGTGTATTAATAGATTTCTTCCCGCAGGAAACAAGTTTTCCCCGCTGCTCCTCTCGATCACTCACCTTCCTTGTAATCGACGCCCTCCAGAGCATTGGCGGGTGCCACGGTGGTGCTGCCAGTGGCCTCAATGGTCGTGGTGTTCGGTTCTTCGCCGCTATAATCGGTGGTTTCACCGGCAGATGTGGTTTCGGGACTGCTGGTGGTGCTGCTGCTGATAGTACTGCTTATGCCGCTGCTGCTGGATGCCACCTCGTTGCTCAGCTCAACGGAGGATGATGTAGATGAGGCCAATTCCACGCTGCTCGACGGAGCCTCGGTGGTTTTCACTGTGGTTGGCGTTGCAGTTGTCGTAGCTTTTGTTGTTGTTGTTGTTGTTGATGGTGGTTTTGGTGTACTTGTGACTCTTGGCGGCTTCGTGGTCTTGTGCGGCTTGGCCGTGCCGTGCGTCTCCACCTCACTGACACTGGTGGCCACCGAGATGACCACTTTGTCGGTGGCACTGGGAGGGGCTGTAAATAGGAGTGTAAGTATAGTTTTTAAGGAAGAACTATGTATATGTATGAGTATTTATTAGCCCCTAAGTGGCTTTTGGAAGGGCCGGTTAAGGATTCCAGGATAATGTCATTGCCTAGCAATAGTTATAAAGTTATTTTCGAATTATACCCTTGCAATGAATTATAATTTTACTCTGAAGGCAGTTGAGGAAGAATTTCCTATCATCTCTGGGCTTTAGTTTCCTATCTAGATTCAAGTTCCCTTTTTGGCGGAGTGTAAACTTACCTGTTGTAGCTCCTGTTTTATTGCTCGCTTCCGGGACTGGGGTGGCCAGTGGCATCCAGTTGGGCGGCGGTGCGGGCTGCCAGTCATTGGAAATGCTGGCATTTGTTGGCGGCTCAGCCTCGACGTCTGTCCAGGTAATTAGGCCGGGTTTCTTGGTGGCTGGCGTTTCGGGAACGCTTAAAGGAGCCTCTGTGGTTAGTAGGGGCTTCACTGTAGTTGTAGTGCTCGGTTTACTGGTTGTTGTTGTTGTTGAGGGGGTTGTTGTAGTGGGTTTGGGGGTAGTTGTTGTCGGAGCTTTGGTTGTAGCTCGGCGAGTGGGTTTCGTAGTGCTGGTAGTGGTTGTTGTTCCAGCTGTGGTGGTGCTCGGCTTCTTCTTGGTCACCAGAAGAGGGGTGGTGCTACTGGGCGAGGTCTTGGGAGGATTACTGCTACTACTGCTAATGCTGCTGCTGGTATCTGCCGCTGTTGTGGGTTGGCTTGTAGGTTCCGCCAGAAGAGCCGGCACCTTTACAATTTCCCCAGTGGGCTTGGGCTTTGGACGTGGCGCCTGAGTGGTGCGTTCCGGCACCTTAATGGTTGTCCGGTTATTGTTGAGTTCGTCCTTAAATGATGTGCTGCTTGTTGTCGAGCTGGTGGAACTACTGATGCTACTGCTGCTCGTGTGGATCACTGGTCTCCGTGCCGGCACAGTAGTAGCTGTGTTGTTACTCAAAGTGATTGTGGTGCTGCTCGCCAGGCTGTCAATAGGTTTCCTCGTGGACTGCGATCCACTAATTGTTGTGGATGTTGATCCAACGGGCTTCTTGGACGGCGCAGGTCTCCGGCTGGAATGCGTCTTGTGGGGCTTGGGCGTAGTGGTGCGCAGCGGCGGTGTGGGGCGTTGGGTGGTCACAGCGGCTCTGGTTGGTGTTGGAGTTGTGGGTACTGGGGTTGTTGATGTCGTCGTCGTTGTTGGGGGGCTGGTAGGGACTGCTGTGGGTTTGCTGGTCGTCCTGCTAGCCGCTGAACTGCTCGCAGTGGGTCTAGAAGTAAAGTAATGAATGAAATGTTTAATTAATTGGATTTAAATATATATACTTTTAATTATTTATGAAGAAAATTACTTAAGTATTTCTTGTTTTTGACAGGAAATAAATTTATAAATACCTGGTGTGCCGCCTGGTTGGTGCTGCCGTCGTGGTCGTCTCCTGCTGTTGACGAGTAGGTTCCGTCACTGGCGGAGTCGTGGTCTCCACAATTTGGAAGGTCACAAACTTGGTGGGCACCGAGGTGGTTTCAATGCGCTGCTCCTGCACCACCGGAACCGTAGTTAGCACGGGCTTGGCTGTGGTGGTGCGTCTGCGCGGCGGCTTAACTGTTGGCAGCGACGACGTTGTTGTCGAGGGAGCAGAAGAAGCAGTAGACGAAGGAGAAGCAGGTGCTCCGCTGGGCTTGAAAGTGGTCCGGACCACGAAGTGTGAGTTCTTGTGGGTTGTGTGTGCCAGCGATGGGCGGCGGGTGGTGGAGAGAGTACTGGCCCCAGTAGCGGGCTTGGAGGTGCTCAGATACGACTGGGTAACGTTCTTGAGCAGCTCGTTGGTGGATGACTGAGGGCTCTGGTGGTGGGTAGTGGACAGGCTGCTCTCGGTGGTGAGCTTGAAGAGAGCACTGGTGGGGAGAGTGGTGGATTCATGGGCAAAGTGGGAGATGGTATTCTGGTCGATGCTATTGTCATTGATCTCCGGTGCAAAGAGCGAGGCTTCCTCCTGGGGGTAGGAATAAGATACACATTAGAGTAATCTGGAGGAGATTGAGAGGATTTGTGACTTACCTTCAGGGCACAGCAAGAGCCAAAGTAGAAGCGATCGATGCAGGTGCCCAGGTGGGTGCCATTCTGCTTGATGCAGTCAATGGCGAACATACAGACTCCCGAGCGTCCGGACTTTCGGACAATGCAGGGCAGATGGCGGATATTTCGACCAGATTGGACTGCAAGAAAATATAAAAAGAAATATTAGTTTAAGTCATATATAATATATTTCAAGCAGCATAAAAAAAAGATATACCTAATAATTAAAAAAGTTTATACCGAACTGAAAACTATTATTGTTTAGCTTCTGTCCAGAAATACAACCATCATAATCAGTATAATAGCCCCCCTAATGATGATTATGATGAAGACGATGACAGGGGAGGGCCAGGGAGCACATATGATTCCTATTCCTATTCTGGATCCACCGATTCGAATCGACTGGTCCACACCATTTCCGTTTGCCGGGCCGATTAACGCCTTCGAATTTGTACGCCAATTTGAGCCAGGCCTTTACCGTTAGGCAAACAGTTAACACAAGTGAAAATGAAGTGGCAACAAGCGAAGACGAAGACGAACACATGAACATGAACCCAAAGCCGCGGCCCAAACACGAGGAGAACCCATAAAAGCCGCAAGATCGCTGAAGGGCGTCATCATCATCGCATATAAGACCGCCCGATGAGGCAACACAGTAGCCCATCCGCATTATTGTTATTTATTTATGATTTCTGCTTTTCTGCGGCCACCGCACTGCGCGCTGCCCCAAGAACCGCCAGCATCGTCATCATCATCACCATCGTTGTCGCTGTCGACATTGTGTAATCGAGCCGAGAATTATCCAAGCTCGAGCTTTGAACTTATATAATTGCACAGGCCCCAGCACGGGGCCAAGAGCTTCATGTGGACATAGCATTTGTGTTTATATATTGCTTTTGTTTCCGGCCAGGGACAAAGCCAGCCCTGTTGGCGGTCCTGATACCCCCTTTTGGCCATAAATTTAGTTAACAAGCCGACGGAGGCAAGCATTTCGGGCTAAGCGCTTAAAATACTTGCATATAAATAACGCACTTTGCATGCCTGCTGCTCTGCTGCTCTGCTAAATGGAGAGAAAACAAAGCAGGGCATCGTTTGGCTGGCTTAAATACCTTTTTGGAAAGCCTTATCGAAGGTGCGAAAATCTGAGATTTCTTTCTTTTTGGAAATGGGCCTTATAAATGGAAATAGTCAACAGTTTAAGTCGAGAATCTCTTAAATAATAGAACAAGCATTCATTTATAAGTCATTTGAAAGACAAATTAAATATTCATCATCTAGCCTCACAATATAAATGTTAGACAAAAAAGTAAGAAATAAAGTTGCTGTGTCAAAAGTTGATTTATCTGTTTGAGGTTTTTGTTTTAAACTATTATGCTATACCATTAACAATGATAGTAAAGGCCTGCCCAAGAAGGAAACACAGTTATTTTGCAGTCTATGTTGGTTATTCAGAACCAAAAAGAAAAAAATATCACAGATATTCTGAAATTCATACATTAAATATATTAAGAAATGCATTCACTTTGTAATGTTATTATTATATTCTTTCTTTTTTAGCTCAACTTGAATTTAATTCCATTGAAATAGTAACCAATATTCCCTCACTCTTGCAGGGTATTGAAATAAATATTGCCCACAGCCTTTTTGGCGTTTTGCGTTTATTGAACTTTGGCCGTAAAGTGTCGCGCATTTCTTATGCAATTAACACGAAACTCTGTCATGAGCTCGCTGGCCAGCGCATTTTAGTTCCCGAAACAAACCAAAAAAACAGATGACTCAAGGCACGAACTTGGACGAAGAAGAATCAATCGAAACGAAACGAAATGAAATCCATCGAAAGGGGGATTCAGTACCGAGAGACACGGTCACGTTCCATGGATCGTGGCAGAGCCGGCAGCGGTGGTTCTGTTTCTGTTTGCATTTCGTTTTGTGGCTTTTTGGGTCAACAGCTTAGCATATGTTTCGCTAGCCACTCGCTTCGCCTACCAAATAGCCGAGCCAGGCCAAGCCAGCCAGGCAGCCAGAATGGAATCGATGTCTCGAAGAGAGGTACGGACCCGCATTGCAATGCGGGAAATTCGTTTTTTCGTTGTCGTTTTTCGTTTTTGGCATGCGAATGCGGCACAGCATTTTCGTGGCCCAATTGCGGGTGAGTGAGTGGCGGCTTAAGTGGGTCAAAGAACCGAAGAATGCCTCGGTTCGATCTCCGGGCTGGTTGGCTTTATTTCCCTTTCACTTGCCATCAAATTTACTTTCCGCTTTCTGCAGCCGCCCGCCCCGCCTGTGTGTGTATCCATATTATTTATATTTTCTTTGTTGCCGCTGCGGTCCAGTCATAAACATGAAATGCTCGCCGGCAGCACACACACACTTTCTTGCCAAGAGTCCGCGTCCAAGTCGCAGCCCAAGTACGATTCCGATTCCCTGTCCGATCTGGTGTCCAAGTTGGACTGGCCTGACTGGCGGCGGCGGTTGCTTATTTTATGGCAACATTCTTTGATGGCTGACCTCAATTGCTTTTGCTCGCTGACGTTTGCCGGCGCTGCTCGGTTTATATACTATATATATATGAAAGTTTTGTAGTTTTATTTTCATCTCTGGCCGACCGCTCTGAGCAGCTCAAAGGCTGCGCTTTGTTGTCTTTCGGCAGACAAATTGGCAGCTGTGTGGGGCCGGCCGCTGGGGAGGAAGTGCTAATAGCGTATAAATTTGACTCTTAATGGCGGTGACCCAATTAATCTTCGTTCCCGGCAACGCCTGTCTCTATTGTCATTAATTTTGATTACTTTCATTAGAAATGCTCTGGCTCTAGCTCTGGCTTTGGCCATGCCTTTGGTTCGCTGTTCTCAATTTGGTTTCGGTCGCGTCAAGTTCGTAGCTTAAGTCTTTTGTTTTCTATTGCCGTCTTTAAGTCGTTCTTTTTGGCAATAAAGTTTATTGGTGCTACCAGCACAAGTGGCTTGATGTGGAGAAGGAAGCTGATAGTTAACTATAATTTCTTAACATCAAGTTAAAAGCAAAAAAAAGTTAGATTTTTGTTAATTATAAATACATTTTTTTTAGAATTATTTATATTTATATTTATATTATATTTAACTAATAATCTGTTAATCTGTTAGATTTAAATGATTTTAGTGCCCCTACTGCGTTGTTTTCTTTCCCAATTAATCAAATCTTCAATTTTGTAATAAATTTCGCTTTCATTTTGAATGAAACATCAAATTAATTCATTAAAATTAAACAAATTCTGAGGAATTTCATCTTGAATTAAAAAAAGAAGAAGTCTCTATGATTCATATCTTTGAATTATTACTTCATTCAGTTGTTTTTTATTATTTCATTCATTTCTCGCGGGATTGTGCCCCTGTCTTCCCTTTTAAAACTTATTTTGGAACGTGCTTATTATGTTTTCTCAAGATTTTTGGCTTCTGACTGATGGATCTCTTTTACTTTACTGGCAGACGAAGCGTTTTCGTTCCATTGTAATCACTGTGGATGCTCCCCTTCCCGAAAAGAAACTTTTGATTGTCTACGTGAGAGAAAGTGCTGGAGTTCTTGGGAAACCAAGCCGCATCCGTATCTCTGTATCTGAATCTGCATCTGGGTAATTCCAGGTAAGTGAGAGCGGTAATTGTTTGACACCCATGGCTTGATGGGGACGATGATTCAATCAGAAAGGGTGACCACTTACACTGTGCTAAGCTGGGATTATCCACAAAGACGGGAGTGGCGTCTATCGTGAGCAGCAAGAGGCTGGCCACTGTGAGGAGGCTGAGGACGAGGCTGGGACGTGGCATCCTGGATGGGGATGTTGATGTGGCTGCTCTGCTCTTGGCTCTCGGTTCGGAGGATGCTGCTGTGTACGTATAGGTATCTGTATCCGTGTGTTGTGCACCCATCTGCAAAAAGTAAACCACAAGCTTATTAGTTTTCTTCGTTGGGTGAGTCATGTGAAATGTGAAACGTTTTTACGACCTTATTCAAATTGATCACTAAACATATGGGATTTCTACACCCAACCAATGGGTACGGCCAAAAGAGCAACTGCCGAAGTCAGTGGCAGATTCAGAGGGGTTAAACTCTTTGGAGATGATTTTAAAGTATTATAAATAAAGCAATTTATTTCCTCACTTTGATTTGAAAGTGAGCATATCTAGAGTTAAAATAATAATATGCAAGAAAGGTAGTTAACTACTTGATTTCAAGATTTTATACCCTTGCAGTTTGCAATTTGATCATGAAATATATATGATTTATAGGGCCATAAATGACTTTTTTACTGCTTTACAAACTTCTAAGTAATTTTAAAATAACCAACAAGGTTATATTAAAATAACTTAGCTCTATTACCAACAGTTTAAATTACTCTTCCCTGTGATATTACCCAAATTACTTTCAAAAACTTCTTAAGTATAATATTTAAAGCCCCCTCCATTAATATTTTCTGTCTCCGCCTCTGGAAAATGTAGAAGCGGGCGCGGCAGAGGAAGCAGCAAGTGCGTAGAGGCAATACGCCGAAGCCGCTGACTCAAGTAGGTGAAAGTCTGTCTCCGGTGACTTGCATATGCAAAAATGAGGAACCCAATGAAACAAAACAACGCAGTGCGACAGAGACAGGAACACAGAAACAGAAACCGATCGGAGCTAAATTTGCGGCGGCCAAGGCACCCAGGGCGTATGTGTAATATGCCCGAGCGGTGTGTTTGTTTAGTCATGCCTAAAATGCCCCAAATGGAAAGCAAAAGTAGTATGTGCTCATAGAAAGCGACCCGAACGGGAACCATTTAACTGATTGTATAATCTGGTTAGCCAGCGTTTATATAACTGTTCGGAAATGCATTTAACACCGGTCTTCAGCCCATCCCCGACCCAAGTCCAAGTCCAATCCAAATCCGATTCCCATTCCCATGGCTAGTTCTCATCAGGGGGGGTTCAACAGTCGCCTAATTGAGCCGGAGTTCGATCGGGAAAGAAAGTTCGTTGGGAGATGTACAGAAATGATGACATAAACCGGAGCAATCAAAGAAAGCGAACCACAAACGATGATGAGTTGGCTAGAGCTAACTGGACCTGCTCCGGGATCCGATGACAATGCGACTCCGTATCTCACACATGGCCATAACTATGGGGTATGCCATATGCCGCAGGCATCTTGCGGTGACAACACACACAGACGCAGACACCCATTGATCGAGCGTTCTGTTCTGTTTGGTTTGGCTTGGTCTTTCTTTCAGTCACGATTCTGCAGCGTTGAGAAATGAACAAATTAGCCGCGAGTAACTCTCATTGTGTGTTGCGTAATACGGTCGTTGAACTTGGCCAAGACACAGACAGAGAGAGGTAAAGAGAGATACAGAGCAGGAGGAGATGGAGTAGGGAAACTTCGACAGCAGCTTTAATTAGGCCCGAATGCTAAATCCGCATCGCACAGAATCGAGAACGGAAGCCATAAAACATACATATGCATTCAGATTACCTCAATTAGGCGCTAGAACTAAACTGATACCGGCTAATAGCACGGCCAAGCACGATCTCAAGTCCAGTTTCACGATTGTTTGGCTTTTCGCAGCCTCAAAAATGTTGGCCAGCTATTTGTGTATTTGGGTCACGTTCAGGCCATATCGGTATATGCGTATCTGTATAATTGTGTTGGCGTTGCCGCTCTCTGTGTGTGCAAATTAACATGAATTTCTGAGCGATAACCAGAATCTGAATGCGAATGCGAATACACGCCTGGGAAGAAGTGAGATGGGGCCTGATCTGGGTCACAGCCAGCGGATGATTTGCATGATTGCCAGCGAGCATCCCGCCGGGACAGTCCCTCCAGCTGGCTTATGGGCAATTAAGTAATTTCCACTCGCAGATCGCGGCTCGCGGCCACTCGCGACTCGATACAAGTGACAATTCCGTTGGCTCGTTAAAAGTGAAATTACAATTTGTTTTGTTTGTTATTAAAAATACATTTTGTCGGTATTCCGCCAGTATGTGTGTGCTCTTGCCTTTGCCTTGCCCGGCCCTGGGTAAAAAGCGAAAGCCAACGAATTTCTTTGTGGCTTCTTTTAGTATTTACCTAAAAGAAAAGTGAAATGCCAGCAGCAACAGCAACAAGAGCAGCTTGTAATTTCAAATGCTGAACAAAAGAATTATGCCATTTGCCGTGGAGCGGCTGTAGTTCGTCAAAAGAAACCACATACACATCGGACTAAGCGCGTTTCTAGTGTAATCAAATAAGAAGTGCGTCTCGCTTGGCGCTGCTTTCATTTCTGCTTACCAAAAGCGGAGCTTGGAGAAATTTTGTTTGTATTTTTTTCTCTCGTTTTTTTTTTTTGTCGTTATATTATTTTTTCCGTAACGTGTCGTCTACTGGGATGCGGGCTGCCGCCACGGGCCACTGGTTCGGTGGCTACCAGTTCCCTGGTCCAATTTGATTGGTTCGAAACGAAAGACTCAGGGCACAAACTCGATGGGGGCCGGCTAATTGTTTCGGCAGCTGCCACCAATGCAGCAGGTTCATTGCAACCATCAACGGCAATTTCTCAATTGCAAATGCCGAATGCAAATTACAATAATTACTGCCAGCCATTTCATGCCACTCCACGCAGAATCAGCCCGACTCCCAGCCTATCATCCCATCATTATCATCTTCCTGCCAGGAGATCTCTGCCCCGGCAAACCTGTATAAACCAGAGCGGGCCCCAGAACGTAAACGTGAACGTGATTGTGAATGTGAACGTGAAATGCAAATAACGCAAGAGGCATCCTACTGCCAGATCATCTGTGGCCGCAAGCCAAACGGGCTGCGCCCCCCATTCCAAGACCCCACCTCCTCCTCCTCCACTCGCCGCCACTGTCGAGTGCGTTTTAGACCAAAGACAGGCGGACTGGCAGGCCTTTAACAATAAGGAAGAACCTCGTGTGTGGCAGTGACTAAATCGACCGGCTGATACTCAGTTATTTAGGGAAGATTCTCAAGGAGTAATTTACAAGTGAATAAATAAACAACAACATTGGATATCTTCTTCCTATTCAACCTTCTTCTACTTAGGAGATTATTGTGTTAGAAATAATTTAAGACTCTGATTTGTCTCCGATTTAAGGGACGAGTCCTTTTTCTGATTTCATTTCTGGAGTTTAAGAATTAGTTCTTTAAGGGATATTAAGGTTTTCGGCTGTTATCAAACCTAACACTTATTTATTATTTAGATATTATATTTTTTTGAATTTTGTAAAAAATCCAGCAACACTCTTCTCCAGCGCCTGCTTAGTATTCCATCTAACCCCGTATACCCTCGCCTGGGCATTGGCATAACCACTATCAGACCAGTTCTTTAAACCGAAAAGCAAAAATCGTTTGCCAAGGTGCAGCCGCCAGAAGGAGAGCAGGAGAGGCTGAGGATAAGGAGGAGGTGATGGCTGTGGCTGTGGCTGCTGCGGAGGTTGTGGAAGCTGGCGAAGGCAAAGTTCTGCAGCCGCAGAAGCACAAGCAGAAGCGGCAGTCGCAATTGAAACACTTGTACTGAGAGGCTGCCGTTGCCAGCTCTCGTGGCTTTGGCTGGCTGGCTTGTATTTTACAGGAATTTCAATAAAATTTACAGCAGGAGCCGCAGCAGCAGCGACTTTTGCTTTGGACTTGTTTTTGAGCTTTGGCCGTGTTTGCGGCGCTTGAACTTGTTGCTCTTGTTTTGCTGGCGATGCTGCCTGCCGATGCAGTTAGTTGCAGTTATGCGCATCTATCGGCTGCGCATCTGTATCTGTATCTGTGACTTGGTATCTGTATCTCGGCATTCGTATCTCTGGCTGCTTTTGTTGCTGTGGGCATTGTGAGTTGGCGCTTAATTGACTTGTACGCGGTAGAAAGTGCACTAGCACACGCACTTTTTTATTAGCATTGTTTTTTAGATTTGTTCCCCTTTTTTCGGATATTGGCCTCGAGTCTTGGGCTTTGGTTCACTCACTACTTTGGCTCATTTCTCTCAACTATGATTGTTATGATTCCTCTTGCTCAACTTCTGGGCCTGTTCTAAGCTTTGTTTTATGAGTTTCTTCACTTTTGGCTCTTTGGTTTTTTGGTTTTTTGACACTCGTTTCGCTTGCTACCTTTTGTTTTAGGCCAGGCTGCCGAAGACGACGGCGACGACGAAGTAGAAAAAAATCACACAAAGCACTGTTAGCCGGATAATTGCTGGCACTGGGAAAATCTCCGGTCTTTCCCGAGATTCTCTTCCTCGCCTCGGTTTTCTTTTTTGTGTCTCCTTCTTTTTCTTTTGGACGCACTTGAACTTGCCGCGGAGGGACTTTGGGTCAGGCCAATTATATTATTTCACCGACGACACACACGCACGGACGAACACACGCTTGCGCCAGCACACTCACACACACGCGCGCCTGTCTTGGCCAGAAGACGAAGGAGAAGAAGCGGCAGGCAGTGGCAGCAGCAGAAGACCAAGTTAAGAGCGCGACAAGTTGCGCACGTCTGCGGAGTAGCGCTCGCACAAAAGATCCACACACCTGGCTCTGCCTCAGCCGCTGCCGGCTGTCTCTGCCTCTGCTGCAGTCGCTGTCGGCGTTGGCTGAGATTTGGCGACGCCGGCAGAGCTGAAGAACCACAAAGCGAAATTGTTCCACTGAGAAAAAAAGAGCTTCCCTTATAAAATTCTAGATGGGCAGGGGTGTTTTCTTGAGAAGTTTTAATAAGAAGTTTTTCAATATTAAATTTATAATATTTATTTCTTGAATTTATTGTTTTAACTTTATTTATTTCTTAAGTTTTCTTTAGTTATTTAAATAAAAGTTCCAGTACAAATATTTCCCCCAGTGTACCGTTCAGCTTTTCCCCCTCTCGCTCCCACCTGTGCGCTTCTATCCCGGAGCCTGTCAACATGTGCGCATGCGTGCAGTCGACGGCGGCAGCAGCGGCTACGCGCATAACGGTTTACATTAAGGCCAGCAGCGAGAACGGCCAAAAGCTAGGCGCTATTTCTTATTCAAATGAACTTCACACTCCCTCTGGCACACACACTAACACACTCTCTCTGTTGCCTCTCTCTCGCGCTGTGCCTCTCTCTTTTTGGGGCGGCACAGCTGATTGGCGGCAAAAGGTGTTTGGCGGGGTGGTGTGGGGTTGGGCAGGAGGTAGGGGGAATTCGGTTTGGGGTTAACAGCGCTTTCACATTAAAATAGCAAGAAGCAGAAGACAACAGAGAAACAACCGAAGAAACACACACACACACACAGAGATGGACACTCGGTGGCTTTTTCTTTTAATATTTTTGTGGTGCAAATGAGTTTGTTTTTGCTTTGCCATTCTTTGTCACCTGGGCTTCTGAGTGTGTGTTTGTGTGCGGTGTGTGCTCAGGTGTGTGAGTGTGCCGCAGTTTGTTTGTGTTTTAATTTATGCACGTCTTCAGGTTAAGAAAGTCAATCTTTATTATCGCCTGCTTCTGCCTGGGAAGCTCTTCAGCTTACAGCCAAACCTGTTCGCTGATAAGAATTGCATGGAGCCATCTCTCAAGTGATTCCTTGAAAAGATTTTGAATGGTGTGTTCTTTTTGGTAAGTTTACAAACTGTTTTTAAGGGAACATTATTTATTCTTAAATGTTATTAAAGGTTTTAAAAAAAAAAACACTATATTCTTTCTTTCATTATTTCATTAATTTGAATGATTAATATTTCTCTATAAACTTTCTTAATTTGTAAATTTTTTTTAAATATATATATTTTTTTTTTTGTCTTTTTAATTTCAAAATTTCACTTAATTTTCCTTTTTTGGACATATTTAAAAGGTGACCTCTTTTACCAAGTCAGGTTCTTTGTTTTTAGTTTAACAAAAAAATATTTAAAGAGTAGAAATTACCCAGATTCTCAGATCACTTTTAATATTTTCACATAAATGCTCCTTCGTTTTTGTATATATTTCCTCTTCGAACTGCACTTCTTGCCTTAGGCTTTACGCATTTTTCCAAGCTATGTATATTCGACCACAAAACACCGCTCATCAACAGATCATTAAGCTTTATGGAAAACCATTTGGTTGCGAGAACGGAGAGCCCAATTATAAAACACACAGAAAACACACAGGGGAGAAGCCGGAGAGTCCGATGAAAAGACCAGTGTTTAATGGACAAAACGCACAATTAACTATTAACCACTGACTGGCTGGCGATGACGCGTGTCTTCGGCCGTTTCTTGAACTCGGGGGAGACCTTGACACTGACGCTGCTCCACGGCAACTGAAGACTGGAAGTCTCGGCAGCGATGCTTGCCAGCGATTCTTCCCAGATTCTTTTTGGTCAACACTCGGCTCGCAGAAGAATCAGTGGATGCCATGTGTGTGGATCCCAAGAGCGGAATAAATCTCCAGAGAGAGATGGACAGGAGAGAGCGTGAGAGCTCTGATAAGCTTATCTCCTGCGATGATATCTCTTTTCTCAATTCTTAACGATTAAATCGGATCCCTGCTGATGTTGTTTTGGATTCCAGCGGAAGTTGGCTCATTAGAAATTCAGTTCAGGCGCGGCATGTGGCACCTGTTGCACGCTACATGTCTCTCTGCTTTCCTCAAAGAGAGAACTCATTTATCTCAGCGCCCTCAGATATCTGTGTTTATAGTGTGTGTCTATTGTGCATTTGCGGCTGCTGTCTGCCTTTGTTTGCTTTTTATTTGTTGTTTGTTTTACTAGATAAACACAGATTTCAATGCGTTTCGAAAGGTTTATTTGAAAGGCTTGTCATTCCATCAGGCTCGAAAAAGTATGCAATGTTTTTTTTTAACTAGTCAAGATACAAACCACTTTGTGTAAAAATATGCGATGTAAAAATATTAGCGAAAATATACGATTCTCGGATATTTTAACAATAAAATAAATTTTTTTTTTATTGTTCACGAGTTAAAGCATTTAATAGTAAATCTGTTGTCAAAATTGTGTTTAAATTGTCAAGATATTTTTTATGGACTTAAACTAGTTAAGGTTCCTTAAATTACTATTTAATTTGTGAAATAGAATTCTCATAATCGAAGATCCTTTTATAAATGTATTACTCAAATATCTGGAGTTTTGAAATTAAATGACGTCCCAAAAGTCTAGTTTTCTAAAAAAATTAATCAATAAATCAAAAACCCATTGCTTTAATTTTTCATTACTTTTTATTAAAAATTATAAATAAGAATGTATGTAGTAGATGTTAGGTGATCTCAAATGTAGGAATCTTTTCGTCGAGCAGTGTAATAAATATCGAAAACTTAAACCGAATGCTTGGAATGCAATGAGAAACGAACGAGAGGACCGAAAGGATCGACCAAAGTGAGCTGGTTTCGGGGACTTGGGAGATCCCCTGGAGTGGAATAAAGTTAAAATAAATACAATAAATTACACACTAGCAACCCCGAGTCGTAGAGGAATCACATGGCCTGGCTGGGAGCTTCATCTCCAACTCCGCAGCGGACGCACACGACTGCAGAACTCCTCGAGCGGTGACTGCAGTCTTCCGGTTTTGTGGGTCGGTGATGATGATGATGGAGTGGACTACGCCTTGTCGTTGGCCATCACCTTGTTGATCCAGGGCACAAAGCGCTGGATGTTCGTGTAGACGCCGGGCAAGTGCTCCCGCCCGCAACCGATGCCCCAGGACACGAGACCAATTAGCGTCTTACGGCCGTCCATGGTCAGCGTTAGCGGCCCGCCGCTGTCGCCTTGACACGAGTCGCGACCACCCTCCTTGTAGCCGGCGCACAGGAACACCTAAAAGGGGATAAGGTGTCAATATCTTGGATACAAAATAATCTTCCTGGAACACTCACATCATGAATGGCCTCTCGCCGACCCGCCGCACGAAACCAGCGCTGGCAGCGATCGTTGGAGATCACCTCCACGTCCACCTCCTGCAGCACTGAGGGTACAGTGCTCTGGCCATGGCGTGTTCGTCCCCAGCCAGCCACGGTGGCCATCTTGCCAGTAAGCTTGGTAGCTGGCGGCGGCAGACACACGGGAATAATGTGCTGCTTGTAGACCACATTCCTGTCCAGACGTATCAAAGCCACATCGTTCTTAAAGTCAGCGGGATTGTAGTGGGGATGCACCTCCTTGCGCTCGATGCCGTACTCTTCGTGGTTAAGTCGCTCCTCCTGCGCCCGGACATCCCATTCGCCCAGGCGAATCTTCATATTGGAATTGGTGGTGCTGGCAGGGCATGAAAAGTTCTTATTTAATTTAGAAATTTTTGTATTACAAAGGATACTTACGTGGCCACACAATGGGCAGCTGTGACAACCCATCTATTAGAGATCAAGGCACCGCCGCAGCTGAGCTTTCGGGTGAGGAAACCCGACTTGATTAGAGCCACCTGCCAGGGATGCGACCCAAAACCAGTGGAGTGCCCGCCCACGATGCGATTGGATCGAGTGTAGACCTCGCCGCAGCCTGGGAATGAGAAAAATTTGAAGAAGGAAAGTCATTAAAATGGGAACCCAACATATATCCCTAAAATTAGATACAGAAAGAGCTAGAGAATCCAAGAAAAATCCAAGTGATTTGTGACAGTGTAAGTGAGAGAGGTGCAGCTAAGAGAAAAGACAGTTGCAGTGGTGCCACAGAGAGGATAGAGAGAGTGTGAGATTGCTTTGTACCCGGCACTGGACGATAGCTGGCATCGTGGTAGCCACTCTGGTACTCATCAGCCGCCTCGCCGGCATTCAGGTCCAGGACATTGCCCACCGCGAAGGCCTGGGCATTGGGTAGCGGCTCATGGGGCGGTGGCCCCGATCCCACTCCGGCTGAATCCAACGGCGGCGGGGCATCTGCATCGAAGAAGCTATCCAGGTGATTGGTGATCCCGTTGATGGGATGGCCGCCTGATTCGTGCTCCCAGCTATTAAGGTTGGAAGCTGTTGCTGACGAGGGTCGACTGGAGGATCCTGGCTTGTAAGGATTGGAGCCACTGTACAATGTCGGTCGTTTGGTGCTGTAGTGACCGTAGCTGGGATAAGCCGGCCGTGCTGAGGAGGAAGCGGTTGATGTGGTGGATGAGGCCGCTGACAGGCCGTTGCCACTGTGGTGGTGCAGGTGGTGCTGCGGCTTGTTTGCATTCATCGACAGGTCGGGATAAATGTCATGCAAGTGTATTATATCACCTGTGTGTGAGAATCGGGATTCAGGATAATGCCAGCCACTGACCAGCAAGGACAAGTATCTCCTTTTTGGGGTAAGTAATTTCCTAACTTAAATGTAACTTGAGAGAAAAGCTATTCGGTTTAGTAATATCTTTGTTCCTTAAATAACACAGGAACACAAAATTAAACTTTGTGAAATTTCCACGAACCATTTCAAGTTTTCCATGATATTTGGGTTCTCCTGAGTAAAAGTCCCATACAAAATTATTTTCCATCACCTACAGGTTCCGCGGTATACCTAAGAATACAAAAAACCTATGTATGCCGACATTTTGAATTACGTGGCCTATATAATTGGACTTACCTTTATTATTTTTGGTAGGACCTACTCTCAATACATCACGGCACTACTAAAAAATAGTCCCAATCGTGAACCATTGCCCATGTCTTTGGAATTCGACGCCAAAGTTGAAACTCCCAAAATTTTCAACATTTCTGTGATGAAAAAACAATTCTGAGAATTAAATCTTATATGGAACTAATTTTAAATATTTATTGAATCTATTGTTCATTGTATTCTTTAATTTCGGTTTAAAGCGTTTTCATGAGGACATTTTATTGGATTTATTAAACGAATAAAACAGCTTTTTTGGTTTTATTATCTACTCCTATTTGCTGTCAAATTTTAAATAAGTCAAGGCAACCTATAAAATAGTAGTAGATATGTTTTCTTTTTATATATAATATACATTTTTTCTTTTTGACTAAACTTAAATATGTAAGGATTATCGCTGGCTATTAAGCTGTCTTAAAAATGTTATGTTCGGAAGACCTTTTTATTTAATATAAAACTAAATTTATATTATATATAAAAAGAAACATATCTACTACTATTTTATAGGTTGCCTTGACTTATTTGAATTTTGACAGAAAATAGTAGTAGATAATAAAACCAAAAAAGCTGTTTTATTCGTTTAATAAATCCAATAAAATGTCCTCATGAAAACGCTTTAAACCGAAATTAAAGAATACAATGAACAATAGATTCAATAAATATTTAAAATTAGTTCCATATAAGATTTAATTCTCAGAATTGTTTTTTCATCACAGAAATGTTGAAAATTTTGGGAGTTTCAACTTTGGCGTCGAATTCCAAAGACATGGGCAATGGTCCACGATTGGGACTATTTTTTAGTAGTGCCGTGATGTATTGAGAGTAGGTCCCACCAAAAATAATAAAGGTAAGTCCAATTATATAGGCCACGTAATTCAAAATGTCGGCATACATAGGTTTTTTGTATTCTTAGGTATACCGCGGAACCTGTAGGTGATGGAAAATATTTTTGTATGGGACTTTTACTCAGGAGAACCCAAATATCATGGAAAACTTGAAATGGTTCGTGGAAATTTTTGGCTGTGTACCTGTGTAATCGGATTTCCTTAAAATGTATTCAATATTTTCTTGATTCTTTTATCCTTTTTTAATTTTGCCTCATGCTTCCTTTTGTGGCTATCATCCTATTGTGAAATAGTCTGTTGACAGCTCAGAGGTCACTTTCCGAGCCGCTGTCAGACTTTCCCCTAACTAAACCAACTGGTAGTCATAACAAATAAAAAGAAAAAGACCCCCAGACACGACTCCAGTTATGTCAGCAGAAGATGGACAGCGGCCAGTTGGGGCATTAAGACACAAGCCGGAGACACTTTGGCCGGCCGACCGATTCGCACGTAATTCAAACCAATCCAAAAGCCATTTCGGGGGAGACACAGAACGGCGTCATGACTTGATTAACACTTTCGGGGGCTGCGACTATGCCGTAACTCTCTGGCTCTGTGATTTTTCCCACATTTGAAAGCAAACAAAATAATAAAAGCACACCACCACCATAGGGCTCAAACGGATTGAAACAAAGAAAGAAAACCGAAAATTTCACTTTTAAATGCGAAAACGTTCACCTTCGTTTATTTCCGCAAGTGAGTTTTGCTTATTTCGGGTTTGTCTTGGGTTTTATTTTTTTTTATTTTTTGGCTTTATCATTGTCGCCAGGCGTCTTGGGAAAACTTTACACACGACTACCAGCTGGTAACTGGCAAGCGGGCAAAGAAAGCCCACAGAACCCGCTTCTTAATGGGCTTCAAGGAAATGGTTAGCCCAAATCGGGGGGAAAAAACTCTCAAAATTAAGTTGAATTGCGGTAAAAGAAAAGGTTGCCAGAGTCAGAGATTGATGTGCGTTCAAGTTTGGGGGGGGGGGGGGGGGGGAGAGAGAGAGAGAGACAGGCGGGATGGAAAACGAAAAATTTTCCACTAAGAATTATTCATAACATGTTGTAATGCATTGTTATTGTTCAGGTTGCTTTTATGCCTTTGCTACTTGTAACATGGCCCCTCGAAAAGAAGGCAGAAATCTAGAAAATTAAACAGAGCACAACAAAATAGCTGCGGAACAGCTGAAGAGGGAAAACCCAAAACAGAAAAACACAAAAAATATAACAAACTCGGCAACTAAATAAACTCAGTTGGCCAAACTGATGCGTGTGTGGCATAATATATAGTAAGTGGCTTATGCCTCTTCTCCTAGGTATATATTCTTGCTGCAAATATTGCCAAAATTGGTAATTGATCACGATTACGTTATAGACAATGCACTTGATGGCCAGCCAATTGATTCAAAAAACAAGCTAAGACTGCTGAAACCGCAAGGAATGTGAACGTACAAGTTTTGGTAGAATTTACCAAGGAAAACTATATTGATTATAAAGGATTATTAATTAAAACCCAACCGAAATACATGCGTATGACCGATTTTCATCCTGAAGCTTATTATAGATTGTACAGTAAAGTTTTATTCTAAAATATTTTTGCAAATGTGTGGAATTTCTATTTTTCACAGCATTTCTGATCATTATTACTCTATCATTGTCATTCATATTATATTTGAATAACTTCTTAAGCATATGTTTATATTTTCAAATAAATTTTTTGAAACGAATATATGGATAATGTTTCAAAGAAAATACCTAATTTACTTTAAATCTTTGTTGGTTTATTTAATTACCTAAAAAAGAAGCTGCATCTAAATATATTCAAATTAAACATAGCATTATCATTTCCAAACATTGTCAAATGAAAACAATCAGCAATACATTAATTTATAAAGATTTATCTTTGCTCCTTGAAAAGGTATTTATATATATGTATTTATACCCTTGTAGGTATTAGGTACCAGTCATTTCTATGGCTGAACTTATACTGAAACTTACTTTACAATAAAAATACTTTAAATAAACATAATTTAAAATTCTGCCTTCTCACACAATAGCAACTCCAAGGGTATGCAAACTACGGCTTCCCCACGTTATTTTCCTTTCTATATTTAAGTTTTACAAATTCTAAACTTTCTTAGAAGGAGTTAAGTAGTTTTTGAAGTATTTAATTGCTTTACTTATTATCTCAAAAAATTCCAAAATCCTTGAAAAAACTTAGATATAAAACTAATTTTCCCTTCGGGATAACTCCTTCTTTCCACAATCTTTAGTTGTCTTTCTCTGTACTTTGCCCAAGCCCATGTCTGTGTGCTTGTGTGCATAGAGCAATTTGTTGTCATTTTCGAAATGCAAGCTAATTTATTGCTCTATTATACGAATCCAAGTTGCATAACTCGAAGCGCAGCAATTTGCGACTCGGAGGGTATTGAGCGGGAAAAGCAGGAGACGGCGAAATGTCTTTCAGAATAAACTATTCGCCTGGTTTTTTCGGGTTCAGGGGAGGGGTTGAAGCGATACTCACTCGTGTTGTTGACCGGAGCTGCATGCGGACTCTCCTCCGCATCGAGATCTTTGTCCACGCAACACGACCAGATCATGCCGCCGGAGCAGAGATCCAGCGGCTTGCCGCCGCCCAAGACACATGAGATGGACAGGCCGCACTCGAACTTGTGGCCACGAAAGCGGCACGATTGCGGTATCACTGCAAAGACAGAGATTAGTCTGGAGCTTGGGGAAAAACAGAGGGGGAGGAAAATGGGAATCTCAAAAGGGGTTGGGGTCTGAGTCGAGTCAAATTGGTCGAAGGAACTAAGTAGTACTTCGGGAAAGCATCTCCATCACGCTGTTCTCGCCATAGTATCCAGTGCCACTGCGTCGCGACAGGGCGTCCAGGATGAGCATGTCGTGCTCCTGCTGGGCACTGGGATAGCCCAGGCCATGAACTTCTATCGTAACCAATAATCCAAACCACACCAGCCGCAGCCAGGTGTCCTTGGAGTGCCTTGGCAGCGACATGGCCAGCCAACTGCAGAGAGGACTTTCAAGCGGACTTTCACTTTCCACGGGGTAGTTGCACTTTCGCTTTCGGACTTATGACAGCTTGTTGTTTGGCCGCCGTCACTGCAAGTGGATCTGGCCGAGATGCAGTCCTGCCACTGATTCACAAGGATTTCACTTTTATTTTCATTGGCCTACGGTTCACGCATGCGCAGCTCTGGCTCCGAAAAAAGAAAATCTTCACTTTTGCGCTGCTTCTGAATTATCTTTCTTTACGCATGCGCACACACACCCGAGCTGCCGGAGCTGACGAGCTGTCGAGGGAGCGAGTAAATAAAAAAGCGACCGCGCGTCGGGAAAATCGGCTCAGAACTAAGCCAAGCTCTTGCGGCCGCAAAGCCAACGAGCCGAGAGCTGGCAGCTGGGAGCCGAGCCGACGCGAAAGATCGGGCCGCCGCATTTAGTCATTTCACTAGCGGAGCAACTCCAAAAGAGAGGCGTTGTTGCCAAGACGTGTTACCAATGAAAAATGTTACCAAGACTTGTTACCAAGCAATGTTGCCAAGACGTTTGCGGCTAGCTACATGTTGCTGCGGGCCATCGATTTGCTCGACTTCAATTGGACTTTGTTTTTTTATTTTGTTTGTCGTTTGATTTTTTTTTTTTTGGCCAAGGTTTTTGCTTACATAAAAGGCCAGGCCAAATAATCTATAATCTTTTGGGGAAAATGGCCGACTCACGGCGACGCTGTTGCGGTTAACACTTTCCAATGCTGGTTGCGAGTGTGCAATTGAAGTTAATTGCAGTTGATTTTCCTGTCTGTCTGTGTGTATCTGTATCTGGAAACACTTTTGCTTTTCTCATACTCGTATTACATATATCCGCTGCCATTGAACTTGTGCAGCCAGTGATTCGGCCCGCCAATCCGCCTTCATTCGACGGCGATTGTTGCTCGGATTT
Organism: Drosophila kikkawai; assembly: GCF_030179895.1. Lineage (NCBI taxonomy): Eukaryota > Metazoa > Arthropoda > Insecta > Diptera > Drosophilidae > Drosophila > Drosophila kikkawai. The sequence continues at coordinate 10,653,420 of NC_091729.1, forward strand.
ATCATATATATTTCGGCGGGCCGACTGGCTGGCCAACAGCTCGCTGGTCATTTACAGAAACATTCGGCAGAAATACGGGGCTTTCTTTATGACCCGGCCCTGAGATGAGATAAATCTGTATGTTGATGTGTAATCACCTTTTAGCCGCGGCTAATTGGTTTTCGTGTCTCTTTCTCTTGGAAAGTCCCAATTAAGCGCAAGACGAATGAAGGGCGCCCCAAGAACACCCAAACTTTCGCTTGCGAAAGGGAAGGAGAAACTCTTCCAGGTTGTCTTTTTTTCCACTTTGGGAAATTGAGTGTACGAACTTGACACCCAATCGATGGGCGGCAGCCAGCGAAGATCAAGGTTAAGCATGGCGTGTTAACTAATATGCAAATTGTGCAAGGCGAAACGAAAGACTTAGGCAACGAACTCGATTTGACTCGACTGCAGTCGCAGGGTAGGGAGGGTATGGACGGGTAGGGGAGGCTGATTACTCACAGTCCAGCTCATCGAAGAACTTGGCCTCCTTGGGCAGCTCCTTATCAATGGCCTGCTTCAGCTCAGGCGTGATCACCTCGTTGTAAACCGAATTGTAATTGCTATGGGCAGCGGTGGCAACGGTGGCAACTGTTGCAAGCAACATGAGCAGTTGCCGCGCTGCTGCCAGTGCTGGATTTCGCATTTTGCAATACTTTCGTCGTCGTTGCTGCTGCTGCTGCTGCTGTTGTTGTGTTTACACTCGGCGGCTGCTGTCACTGTGATTTCTGCAACTGTGCTTCACTTAATTCACGTAGCGGCGCGAGTTTTTGATTGAATAATCGCACCTCGTTTGCATAGCAGGCCGACCCAGTTAAAATATATTAAATTCACAATTTTCTCCACTCTCTGTCGCCTGTGTCTTTTTCTTTGGCAATATTTCTCAGAGTATCTTTAATATTTTACACTTTGGTCTCGGTTTCGGTCTCTTCTTTTCCCGTTTTTTGTTTTCCTTATAGTCTGCTGCCAAATGCAGCCGCTGTTCGCGAACAGTTTGCCGCCGCGTCGAAACACTTAATAAACAGTTGGCGGTCGGCTGACAAATTCAAAATCAAAATGCCATCAACACACGGCGACTTGGTTGGTGAGCCCGGAGCGGAGTGCGCGACTATTGAGTAATAGTCACCAAAGAGCGCAGACAGAGACGGCCACAGAGGAGGAGGAAAGGTGGGGGGAGGGGGAGGGGCAGGCAGAGAGAGCGAAAGAGACGCGGGCACTGAAAACGAAAGTGAAAAGAAGAAGAGTGGCCAAGGCAACGAGTTTTGTCGCTCAACAGGCAATTGCATGTTGCTGCTGCCGCTGCTGCCGCGGCTGCTGCTGCGGGCCAAGTTTACACAGTTTATGCTATGAATTTCATGAATTTAAGAGTTTAAGAAATGAATAAAAAACCCATTAATTTATAAAATTAATATTTAAAATCCTTAATTTGTGAGATTTATTTCACCTTAGCAGCCTCCTAAAACCTATCACAGATTCCAGATTTCTTTAGTAAAACGTAATTTTGTGCTGACTAAAGCTATTATTTCCCGAATTCATGTATTTTAGAAATCAAAAGAGTCGCCTCAATTTTCATTTAAAAATAAAATAAGATACTTAAATTAAGCAGATTTTAGTCTCTGCTTTTGTCCATCGTTGCTCCCTAAAATTTTTAAATATTTTAGAAAAAAAAGCTTGACATTATTTGATTTAAAAAATGGTATTTAAGGGAATATTTTTGTACATAAATTAAATGCAATACAAGTTGTTTCAAATAAGTTATTAAAATCTGTTCTAAATCCTTGGCTATACATACAGGTTTAGGCTGTAGAACAGAAATCACAAGATTTTAAGTACTTTTAAATGTTACATGAGTTTTGTTGAGTAATAATCTCTAATTATATCGAAAATAATATGAACTGAAAAACGATGGTCGTATCAATTTATTAAAATAGTTATAAACCCTAAAGAAGTTAAAATTTTATATCTCTGTTTCCTTTTCTATCTCATTTTCTTTTTATATATTTATTTCCCAACCGATAAATCTACCTGAAAAAAAAACAGTTTTATCTCCACGACTTTTTCACGCATAAACCGCGTAATTGCCACCATGACTAATCTGCAATTTCTTTGCCTCTCTCCCTTAACAAACATAAACAGCGAAACAAAGAGGAAGTCGCGTTTTCCCTCACACAAATTGGTGTTTTAGCAAAACCAACAATTGCCGTACAAATTGCAGCAGGAAAACGCCATCGGGTTTCATCCCAAGCGTGGCATTTGCGCGAACGAGAAGAGAAGTTTTCCACTTAACCAGCCAATTGCTAGTCAATAATTATTGGCCACAACCATGGTTATCAATGACACACATTTCCGATTTCAATGCCACCGGACAGAGGCCTATACTTTGTAATATATAAAGTACTTTGTTGCTGAAGTGCAGCAATAGCAATCCCCGACAGAAATTGCACTGCGCAACCAATTGGGCAACCAGGTTTCGGCCGGGTATAATGTGCCTAATGTACAAATTACCGCCAGCAGTTAGGGATTGTGCCATTTGTGGCACTCCACCAAATAGGCCAGCGGCAGTGACATAACCCAGCTAAAACAAGGCGCCCGATTGTCTTTGGGCCGCTTGCTTTTCACTTTTTTTGCGGCAGCGGGTGGCGTTTCAAGGTCGCTCCCCCCAAAAGCCCAAGCCCACTGCACAATTAGCTAATTGTAATTGTTATGTTTATTAAATCTAATAAATATTGTGTATTTTGTGGCGGATTGCACATTTCCATTGCCTAATAATGCTACGAGCCGTAAACTAATGAGATGGGTTGCATTTCGAGATGGTTGGGAGTCCGGGGGAACATATCAGCTACGACTCATTGCGCGCCACCACGTCCTGTATCCACCTCACAGTCTTCTGAACGTTGTGGTAGATGCCTGTCAAGAAATACTGACTTAGGTTCTGGGGGAATGGAAAACTTATTAGTTATCTTACCTGGCTGATGATCTACTCCGCAGCCAAAGCCGGCACTGGTTATGCCCACCAGCACAAAGCGTCCACGCTCCTTGACCACCAGTGGTCCACCGGAATCGCCTGGTAGGGATAGAGTTTAGTAAGTTAATAATTATTAATGGTTACGGAACAATAAAAGATAAGATAATATGCGTTTAACCAGTTGCACATTAAAATAACAGCCAACTTTGTAAGTCTTAAGCCTAAAAGTATGCCTTGTTGGGTTAACTTTTTTTTGTTGGCAACAGCTTAAGGTTAATTAAGTAAACTTTGACTTTTGTAAGAAAAACTTAAAATTTCTCTATGATTTTAAATTTCTTCAGCTAAAAACCAGATAGTTAATAGGATACGAAAATAGGTTATTAAAGTAAATATATATAAACTGCATGTAGGGTAGTTTCCTAAATCTCCCAAACTCTAATAACGTTCTTAGTCAACATCAAAGAAGTATATTTTATACTCACCCAGGCAGGCATCCATGTGGCCATCGGAGTGGCCGGCACAGAACATCTCCGCCTTGATCTCCACATTGATCTGCTTGCTCTCGTGCCAGCGAATGCAGTCCAGGGTGGCTGTAATCTAGAGTAGTGAATTCTAGGCGCAAACTTAATCACGAAAACTCACTTATGATGGGGACACTGGCCACTTGCAGCATATTGGTGCCCGCATGGCCCATATGGGCCTCTGTCTTACCCCAACCAGCAATCAGTCCCTTGCGTCCGATCAACCGGATGGGATACTGCGGCAGGCAGATGGGCAGGATGTGCTCCGTGAAGGCCGTCGGCTGGGCCAACTTCAGCAGGGCCAGGTCATAACGGTCCGGCTGTGTCATGCGGAAGTTGAAGCGCGGATGAATGATCTTCTGCAGCACACTATGCTTCTCCACGGGCAGCGGCTCGTGAATGTGGCCCAGATCCTGGGTGTCCAGTTCGCCCAGGTAGACAGTAATGTCCGTTAATTGTGCCTGCTGGATGCAGTGAGCGGCGGTGGCTACCATATTGGCCGAGATTAGCACTCCGCCGCACTGGTACTCGGCGATCCGGATGTGGGCCTGCCACGGATACTCGGCAAACTGGGCCGGGCGACCGCCAATGATGCGCTTCTGCAGGGTATTCTGAGCCGTTCTTGGCACACCGCACTCGGGCTGGAATTGATAGAGTTTTTTCTTAGTTTTTTGGGTATAGAAAAGGAAGAACCAGTTGGACCGAGCTGAGAATCTAAATTCCCTGGTGGCACCTTCTAGTCCTAGGCAATTTTCCAATTAAATTAGAACCTAGAACCTGTGGAATGGCTCAATTAGGCTCCACTTACCTTGAGATTCAGCAACTCGTTATCGTCGCGCCGGCGCAGCATGATGCGTTTGGGCAGACCGTTCAGGTTGAGATTCAGCTTCAGCTTGCCGTAGTCGACGAGATTTGCCAGCGGTGAGGATGATTGCTGCTGGCTCTGGTGGTGCAGCAGGTGCTGGTGATGGGGCTCGGCCACGCAGCAGCTGAAGAGCCACTTGTTGCTGCCACAGCCCTTGGCATGCTTGCCGCCTTGTAGCCAGCAGGAAAAGCTCAGTTTGCAGGGCCAGACGCCGCTCTGGTGGACGCACTCCGCCGGCACGCCCAGCAGAGTGTTTAGGATGTCTAAGGAGAGTCTCAAGATTGGTTAATAGTTAATTATATTATATAAATACTACTCACTTGCTTGACTTTGGCTGAGATGGCAGAAGATCAGGAGGATTATAAACAACCAAAAAACCAACTGCATCTTGAAGTAACTTGCTCTTTTTCGGGGTCACAATTTGCACGGAGGATCACTTCAAAACGCCCATCGAAATGGGCTAAATATCGCTGGCGCTTTTGTTGCCAATGAAAGCATGACAGTTTCTTATTCACTTTTTAAGCTGGCCCGGCTCTTTTCTTCTTACATTTCCTATTATTGCTCTGCTCCACTTTTACTAGAAGCCGCCGCAGTTTATGGGCCTGTCTGGTCGAGATGACTCACCACCACCACCACCAGAACGGCCGCCAGTGAAAGAGATCTGTGTCCTTGATAGGCGAACGAGTTCTGGGGGTCGCTGGCAAATGGATCGGCTAATGGATTTTTATATAACAATCATAATGGGAACTGTGCCAGCGGGAACTGCCAGAGAAATGGCACAGTTTTGAGTCAGTTTTCCCGTGTTTCACACATTTTCAATGGAGAAGCGAGAACAATGGAGAACCGAGACCGAGAAGTTCTTCTGCTGGAGAAGATGCAAGCTGGTAGATGGTAAAAGTTGGAGACAACCGCACGCGCCGCTGGCCAAGCACAAACTAACATCACGCAGCAACAGGTTGATCTTGGTTCTTGTTTGGGTTCGGGTTTTGGGTTCGCTCTCCAGCAGCTGCTTCTTCTGCTGCTGCTGCGACTCTGATGATGATCTTCCTCATCTTCACTAATTATTACGAAATGCTGATGACGCCGCCAGCGGCGCAGGAAATGTTCTTCACCCAGTCTGTTATAATTATTTTATGCGACATAATTGCAACAACCGGTGGCATCTGGCCGCGGAATGGGAACAGTTCTTCTCTCTTTTTGGGTTAGGCCATAACAGCCATCCGTCCGCACAAAGGAGAACCAACACTTTTCGAAATGGGGGCCACACATTTATTTATGTAACTTTCTAATTTGTCGCCGGCTGGGCGGACTTCGAGGTGGGATTAGCATATTAAGCAGGGTTACTAAATTCCACTCATTCAGGTCTTGGTGGGTAAAAGTGAGAACTAATTAGTGACACTTTGCGATAAGAGATATTCTATTGATTGGCAAGACTAATCCGACGGATATTAACATGCTTACATTAAGACTCTCTTCTGGAACAAGTTTTGCTTTGTAATATCTCATTGGCAGTAGAATTTCACGAGATCCAAGCAATCTCTGATCTCTGTCCCCAAGTGTCACCCAGTTACTAGACTCTCTTCCCTCATTACATTGTTGTTTCCAACCGAGAACACAACACAGACAGCAAACACCCGAAAAAACTCGGAACCTAACCACCGGCAGAGCCCGGCAAGTCGTACGTTAAGTTGACTCCCAACGAACGGTGATGGGACCCCGCGATGCACCACGTCCGCGCCCGGTCGCCTTGGCAATGACCTCTGGCATCTCGTACATACAATGCCAGAATCTCAAGTACAATGTCATTATCATGGGCTGGCTGGGTGTGATCTTCTCGAGCGTTGTCCTCTTCAGCTCTGCACTAACCATGCACCTGCAGCCGGACATCGAGCTGCTGTTCGCACAATGGCCTTTCAATCAGGTCCCGGTGTCGGAGCAGCAACTAACGATCAAGTGTAAGTTGGACAGTAGAACTAGGACTAGATTTACATCCTTGTCGCACATAGTGTTGGATATCTTTGGCTCCTTGGCGTACTGGCTGTCGTTGATCAATATGGGCGTCAGTCTGCTGATGCTCATTGGTGTCGCCCGGGTAAGGGAAGGGGATTCTTTAAGGATCTTCTAAAACCAACTAATATCCTCTATAATCATTTTTCCAAGGACTCAAGTTGCCTAATGTATCCCTGGTTGATCTGTCATGGCGTTAGTTTTGGCTTTGCTCTATATTTGTGTATTTTCTATGCGACCGCAGGCTTGTTTATTGACCTTTCTACCTTTTTAATGTGTCTATTGGTGTTTACACTCGTTTTGGGTGAGCCACAAGAATATATATTAATTTCAACTATTTTTATAGCCTCCTTCAAACAGTAATTTACTACAAGATTTACCACGAGGTTTTCACCCTATTCCGTGTAATGGAGCAGCAGCTGAAGGACAGGGCTTTGTGCGAGGGTAGGAGTGTCTTCTACCAGGATGCCGAAAGTGCGTGGCCCTCGTCCGGGGTTCCCTATCAGCAGCTCTATCTGCCGCGTCTGCCACTAAAACAGTAACTAAATCCCCGACAGAGAAGACGTACCATACGAGCTACAACAAAGAATGGCTTCTTAAATTTTTCAAGACGTTTGTTTGGTTAATAAACGTTCTTCGACGTGTTCATTTCAACATTTTTCATATAATTTATTTACACACGAAATATGTAGTTCATAAATAGTTTTTAAAATTACATAACAGCGCATATGACTAAGTAAATTAGACCGTAATTATCAGTTAAATTTAATTTAAGGCTTTTAGTTTAGGGTTTTTCAGTTTTTCCTTTTGCAATAATATCGCACACGTGCACGTCTTGCAGACGCACACAGCCAGTCCTAAACGCTAAATTGTACTGCGCTAATTTGTTCAATTACATTATTATTTATATATATATATATATAGAGATGTCTCTGGTCGGGTGAAACCATAAATTAAGTCGGCGCTGAGTTCCGAATCAGAAGCAGAATGAAGTGAGTTATGTACAAAACAATCTGTGGCCCACTTAGCAGGCAGGTGCGAATGCTGATGGATGAGAATAAATAAGCCATTCCGTTCCGTTACGTTCCTGTCCGGTTCCTTGCCTAAATGTTCATCGTCAGTCCAACGACGTAGGACACCCAGTCGACGGTCTTGCTCACGCTGTGGTAGATGCCGGGCTGGCCTCGAGAGGCGCATGAGTAGCCGGCAGAAACCACACCTGGAGGAGAGCGAAATAGGAGATATTATAAGATATAAAGGATAAAAGGCTCCCTCATTAGTAACTCTCACCTATCAAGTACCAGCGCCCATTCTTGTCGTGCATCAGCGGTCCTCCCGAATCTCCCTGACACGAGTCCTTGCCACCATTGCGATAACCTGCGCACAGCATCTCCTGGTAGATGACCACATTGATGCCGTTCTGCCGGTGCCAGCGCTCGCATATCCTGTTCTCAATCACCGGCACATCCACGGCCTGCAGTGTCTTGGGACGCAGCCGAGAGCCCGGATTCAAAGCTCCCCAGCCGGCGGCCCAGCCGAACTTGCCTAGAAAGTCCTCGTTCTTCTCCGGCAGGCAGATGGGAGCTATACATATATATGAAGGATTATTATTAAGGCATTATTATGTTTCCCAAAGGAAAACCCACCTATGTGTGGCATAAAGTGCACGGTACGTTCCAGCGTCAGCACTGAGATGTCAAAGCGATCCGCCTGCGGCGTAAACTTGAAGTAGGGATGCACATCGATTCGCCGGACGCCAAAGGTGTAGGCGGGCAGCGGTTCCACGGCCGAGTTGATCACATAGTCGCCCAGGGTGACGTGCACCTGGCGGGGAGTGGCCCGGGCCACACAGTGACCGGCGGTGACCACATGGCGCCGCGAGATCAACGAACCACCGCACCTGGAAAGGCAAAAGAGTGAGTCCAGAGAGCCACAGCTAACTCCACAAGGTGGCACTCACCTGGAAGAGCCAATGCGGATGTAGGCCTGCCAGGGGAAAGAGCCAAAGCCGGCATCATCGCCGCCCACAATGCGCCGCTGGGCAGTCTGTTTGGCCAGCGAGATGCCGCAGCCTGTAAGAACAGCAAGATAAGGGCTTTAGTTTAGGATAAATTCCATTGGGCACTGGCCACTTGGCTTCTGGGGGGGGAGGAAGGAATTTCTGGGTTTTGGATTGGATTAGTGAAGCATTAACAACGGGGTGACCACACAAAGCAAGCGATTAGGCAAACAAGCAGCCGCCGCCGGGTTGAACTCAGCTTTCTAGTCTCTGGTCTGGCTGTCGGTCTCGGTTTTCGTCTCGGGTCTAGTCTGGGTGGGATTGGGATGGGATTTTGGGGTCGGAGTCAGAGTCGGAGTTGGTGTTGGGGTCTCTGGCGGGTCCAGTCCATCGTGTTGGACATGGACCGTAATGCCGTTAAGCTATGTGTAATATATGGCTTAATTATCATTAGCGTGCTGTGGTAATTAACATGCTCATGCCGGGCAATTAAACCTATATATATATATATATGTACAAATATATATGTTTCTCCTTTTATTTCTTGCAGCCTTTCTTTCCAGTCTCGCCTCCTTCGCGGGTGGTTTAGTAGCGTGCGTTATAGGCATCCATACACATCTCTCCGTCCCAGTCTATATATCCAAATAGCTGTCTTAATTAGGCACTGAAAACTACCCAAGAGTGTAACAATAACAAATGCGAATTACGAGTGCATAACTACATAACATAACAACAACTATAAAACAATAAAAGAAGTCGAAAACAAAACGAACTACAAACTATACGTAAATTGGTTAGAGGGGTGGCATGCAAATTATTTCTCAACTATTTCGTTGAACTGTTTGTTGTTTTTATTTTTACTTAAAAATATTTCCATATATATATTTTTTTTTTTAGTTTAGTGTGCACGTGCTTGGAGTTGTTTGTTTTTTTGGTTTTTGGAATTTGTTTTGGTATTTGGCTTGCATTCGAGCTGAGGCTGCCACACTCACTGGGTTCGTTGTTGACCGGTCCAAAGTTCTTTTGCGGCAGATCGGTCAGATCTACGGCATTGCCGACGAAGTCCGAGCTGCCCAGATTGGCCGACTTGGCCGTCCGGTGGCAACAGCCCCGCAGGAGTCCGTCGCAGGTGCCCTGAATGAGGCCGCCGGAGAGCCAGCAGCCCAGAAAGAACTCGCAGGTGCCGCCGCGATGCTGGCACTCCGTGTCCGTTGTGATGTCGACTGTCGGAATGGTGGGGGAGTTGAAACGAGTTGCAATCTGGGGGTTCTGTGTGTGTGTGTTTTTGGGTTGTGGCGTTGTGGCGTTGTGGCTATCGAGGATTATCTGCGTTCTGGTTTCTGGGGGTTACGTGGCCTAGTGCAAGCAGTGTCCCAGCGGCTGGCTGAAGCCCCTTCCTAAGCCCTATCAAATGCGGGGACCAGGGATCGGGTGCGGATAGATCGTAGGATCGGAGGCACTTACCTTTCTCCTTGAACGTGCTCGCCGACTGTGGACTGCTGGTGGCCTCCGAGGCGCTGTCCAAATCCTGCAGGCTGTAGTCATTGCGCACATCCTGCACGGCGGAAAGTTCATTGATGCCAAAGTTCTGGTCCCTGTTTGTGGAAATTTCAATATAAATTAATAAATATATTTTCATAATTTAAAATTAAAATGAAAACACACACCTGAAAGCTATATTGTCACTGAAGTAGACTCCATTGCCGGAGGGTCCGCTGGCGCCTGCTGGTCCACTGGGTCCGGTGGTGCCCACATTGTCGTTGGCGGGAAAGACCACCCGTGGACTGCGCGAGGACTTGTACGGATAATAGCGACTCTTCCGCGATCCCTGGTACTCGCCGGGGGCCACGTACTCCTGGAAGTTCTTCTGTGGTCCAAACTGGCGTATTGGAGAAGGCGGTCCCGTCCGAAATTCCGTGTCGCCAAAGTAGAAACCGCGCTGCGGCCTCTGCTGGGGCAGGGCTGTGATCGGTCCATTGATATCACCAAACTTGGTCACGTCATCACGATAGATCTTGAGGCCATGGGGCTTGGAGTTGCTCACTAAACCGGGGAACTCGAAGCTGGAGGAGGAGGCAGTGTCCGTGTCAAAGTACAGCTGGCGAGTGTGTCGCGTCTCATGCTGCTCGTACTGTGTGGGAGGTGGACCAGCATCTTCGCTGTAAGGCTGTGGCTCATAGCCGCCGCTACTTCCGGCCTCTCCGAAGATGGGATTATCCTCGCGATAGGCCTGCGGGTGGAAGGGACTGGCCGGCTTCAGGCTGTAGCTGGGAAACTGAAAGCCCACCCGGCGACTGGTGTTCTCCTGGGGCTCTGCGTACTCCAGCTTATCCGTGGAGCTAGCCGAGGCCAGAAGATCACTACGTTCCGTGCGTTCGTTACGCTCCGGATCGAGTTCCAGTTCAAGGGGCTGCTGCTCTGGACTGCCCTGGGTCGCCAGTTCGGCGGCAAACTCATGGGCCACCGCTGCCACGCCATCAGCGGGTGGTCCCAGAGCCGACAAAGTGGCATTTCTACTTGGACGTAGTTGCAGGAGTGCATCCGAGCTTCCTGAGGCATCTCCTCCCGTCTGCAGCGGAATGTACATGTAGTTGCGCCTCCTCCCCTGACGCGTCACATTCTCCGGGAGCGTGGGCACCAGCTGCTTGGGCACAGTGATCAGCTCACTCTGCGGCAGTTCCACGGAGGGTGCTGGTATGATCTCCACGGCGGCTGAGGAGTCAGAGCGACGCTGGGCTCCTCCGTTCATTTGCCGGGCGGTGCGGTAGGAACCAAAGGATTGGAACACTGTGCCATCGCTGCGCTGGCGCACGTCCTTGAAGCTGATATCGTCCTGCTGGCTGAAGCTCTGGTAGGGAGCATACAGATTCCGGGCAGTGGCGGGCGTCGTGTAGGGCGAGGTGGAGGTGGCCGCCGCCGTTTGCCAGGGCAGCAGCTGGTGACCCGTCAGCAGAGCAGCCGTCGTTAATGTGGTGGGTGTGGCGCTGGAGGAGGCACTGGCTGCGGAACAGTAGGCGAGCAGATTAATGGCCCACGTGAGTTGTTGGCTCCATCTCCAGGTGTTGCGTGTGCTGGCCACTAACATCTTACATCGAGCAGGATGAGCGGCGCGTGAGTGAGTGGCGTTTGGTCGGTGGTAATGACACTGGCTCTGGCTGTGGCTCCAATTAAGGTGCAGCCGCTCCACTTCCTGCTTGGCGCCGCCTGAACTTGAACGCTGGCCGCCCAAGCCGCTGAGCCGCTGAGCTGCTTCGCTTTTCCTACGCTCCGCTGAGCTTGGGTACTGAAAAGTGGATACCGAATGCTGTCAGCTGCGTGCCGCGTTCATTGATCTCTCGCCACTGCTGGTTTTTGGCCTGGTCTCGGTCTTGGTCTTGGCCTGGGTCTGGGTACGGGTACTGGTCTTTGGATCGGCAGTGTTTGGGGATTTTCCGGCGCAATTGAGCTTGATTTGCAGTGCCTGCCGCCGATGGCTCGTGTGGCGGGTTTCGTTCGGATCGGATTGGATCGGTTCGGATTGGATTGGTCCGGGTGCGGCGCCGGGATGGGATTGGATTGGAGCTTGGGTGACGGACGGGTGTGTTTGCTGCTGCTGGTTCAGCGGTTATTGGACTGTGTGCGCTGCTCCAATGGCAATTATGGCAATTGCTGTTGACGCTTTAACAGCCACGAACCACGTTCCACGTTTCAAGCGGTTTCATGTGCTCGCATGTTGCACTGCATCGCGACTCTGGCCACGAATTACTTCCTTAATTGCCTGCAACAGATATAAACAGATACATTATTTTCCTGTGTGTGTGGAAAATCTTGTTTTCGGCTATTTCGAGTGTCGGGTTGTGTGGGAGTGAAGCTCATAAATGCATTGCCCAAATGGACAGCAGTAATCTCCGCTTTGCGCATTAAATTCCCATTAATACCGCCGCAAATTAATTTAAAATCATCAATTTAAGCGAAAAACTCGTCGCAAACTTGCAACTGCAACACGCGTTTCCTCGGTCACAAGCTTTTTTCTTTTTGTTGTATTTTTTGGGAAACCTGTCGCCGCGATAAAAGCATCTGGGAAAACTGGAAAAACCGTCATCATGCCGCTGTTTTTATTTAATTTCCCTTTTTACGTTTTTCTGCGGATTTTGTTATTTTTGTTTGCCTTGTTTTTACATTTTTCGTTTAACGATAGAAGGAAATGAATGAGTGTGTTGAAAATGCAAAAGCAAATACGAGGTGTTGTTCAGTACCCTAACTTGACCCTTGAGGTATATGGGCTTCTTGAGAAGGTTTTTTGTTATTAAGAGGGAATATTTGGTTTAAAAGCTGTCCCTATTATAATTATTAAATAAAAGCTAGGAACCACCTGAAATCTCAATAAATATATGTTCATTGTTACTTTTCTTGGTGCTGACAAACCTGTGCTGGTTTATGAAATACTTTTATTTTATTTTAGGTAATTTATTAAGCAATTAACTTATGTATCTTGAGATGGAAAGTGGTGATTACGATTACCTTCCAGCCAAAGACAACTCTATTTTCCTTAATAAAAATCAAACAGAACCATAAAAGTACACTGAAAGTGAACGGCTATGAAGCAATAGTGTTTATTATATGAGGTAACACACATATAATCCTTTCAAAATGTGGAAATTTATTTAAATTTAAAGCTTCAAGTGGCCAGTCGTTCCCCTTGCTCAATCCACTATAAAGTTATTGCCTTAAAAAAGCTTTTAATTAGCACATCAACGCTTAATTGATTAATTAGGAAAGTAAGCGTTGCAAAATGTTAAATATTAACACGAATGGCTAAAAAAAAGTCCATGCAAATTGCCAACAACTTTGATGAGACTATATAAACAATTTTCAAGGAATTCCAGAAGGCTAAAAAATACAAAATGCCAAATTAAACCTAATTTTTCCCCCGAAAAAGTGCTATCTGCAGTCGACCTGGCTCAGAACTCCCATTGCCAAAGTATCTGCTGAATGCCTGGTCAGCCGAGCAGCAAAAACAATTGCCTGGAAAGTAAGAGTTTGCTTTTTTTTAGCTTTTTTCTTCGGGTTTTTGTTCGCTCTGCTCGGCAGCATTGCAGCCGGCACCGTCGTCTTTTCACTTTCATTTCGAGTTCATGCACCAGCGGAGCAGCTGCTTGGCGATTTTTTTGCAGCTTGTGCGCCGCTCCGTCGATCGCTTCCTTTAACTCTTGGTTCAAACTTGACATTTTGAACTTGATTTTGTTTGGCAATGCAATCCGGGAAACTAGGAAGCTGGAGAGAAGCTCTCCAGTGGAGGCTGTGGAAACTGCCCCCGAGAAACGTGACTCGGCGCTTCGACAGCTTTGCATAATAGTTAACACATTTTGCAAACACTTTATGTATAGATGGTTTTCGATTATGAAATATTGTGATTTTTTTTTTTTTTTGGCGACCCAACTGGTTTTGCCAGCTGGCGAAAAATAATTTTTGTTGTTTTTTTCCTTTCCACGCACCGTGATGCAACTGGCACTGGCCAAGACTCAATTTACATTTTCGCCAGTTGCAGTCAGGCAGGCGGAGTTCGGCCGGGCTAATCCGGGATCGGACTCGGATCGGGTTACGTAAGCTTGCACTCTGCTGACAGCTGCCCCATCATCATCATCATCATCATCATTGTCATCATTGTCATCATTATCAGCAGCAGCATCATCATGCTTTATCATCATCACCATCAGCCATCATTGGGCAGCTGCAACAATGCGTCTGCGTGCCGCTTCCATTTCGAAACGGCCTTGAGTGAAGGACGCCGGAAACTGGCTTTCGGCCATTTCTCTTTCTTTCGCTCTCCACACCATGCATAATTTACAATCGTTTTGTTGCTCCGTCTGCTTTCAGTTTATTTGTTTTAATTAACAATACTCTGCTTGGGATTTGTATTTATCTTCTCTCTTGTTTTTTATATATTTTTCACTTCTCTTCTCTTGGCTTTATTTTTGGGCGGAATGGAGGAACAAAACCCTTTCATCCGTTCCCGCCCGCAACTTGATTGCTTTTGTTTTAGTTTTGCGCTGGCAGTGAAAGTTTTTTTCTGAGGCAAACAATGCGTCGTTCATTCCGTTTCGTTTCGTTTCCATTTCGCTGCAAACAAGCGATTTTGTTGCTTTTCAGCTCGTAATTGAGATAAATGCATTTTAAATGCGCCGAAGCAGCTGCGCAGCATCATCGCTGGTAACTGGTTGCATTTGCAGTTGGCAATTGCCATGGCTATATGGCCATTGCGTATGCAGATGCGATGCTGCTTTTTGGGGACTCGATTATGCGTCACAAATGTGGAAAACTTTTCCCCCATCTCTGGCCACGCATAATTCAGGCAAATGAATTCTCTCTGGCATTGTCTTGGCACTGCCAAATGCGCCAAATGACAATGGCAATAGCCACAGATGCAGCAGCCCCAGCCAGAGCAGCATCATCAGCTGGAGCTGAAGCTGAAGACACCGCCAACAATGGCTCAACAGCACACACACAAAAGCTTAGCCACAAGTTGTCATTTTCGTTGCGGCTTGATGAGTTGCGCATTAAATAAATGCGACACAAGCTGCTGCTGCTGCTGCTCCTCCTCCGGCTCAAGGAAATTTTTATGCATTTTGTTGAATTTGGGGGGGAAAATGCTTAAATTATGGAGGAGGCAACCGGTCGCTTGGTTAATAAATTAAGTAAACCAAAAGAGAAGCCGGAGACAGCAGAAAATCTCTTTCATCAGGCGGATGGGAAATGTAAAAACCCTGCTAACAATGCTCGTGAAACAATTGTTAACAAATGTGTCTTCCTTTGATGTTTCACAAAATAAAAAGAAATTAAAACGCATATCAATGGATCTGTAAACCGAAAATAACAAAAGGCCAAGTTCAAAGGCTTTTTTTACGCTCTTTGAAAATATTTGTTTATCTTCTTAGGGCATCTTTATGTTACAAAAAAAGAAATCGTATTTATAATTGCTTAATAAATTGTAAATATGAATCAAAAATGGATTTTTTCGTTATTAAATATCATCAAAATTCCTTTTATTTTCGCCTCAAAATGATCGTAAACATCTCTTGTTAATTTTCCAACTTTTCCCTGGTTAACCGTGGCATTTTCCCATTTATTTAGGCAGGCAATCAAAAGACAATCACCACAAGCAGCCACAAAATTGATGGCCCCTCCTCGCCTTGTCCGACTCCGAATGCGACTCCCACTCCCAGTTTCGATGGTGGTTTGGTGGCTGTCTTCTTGCCAGAGTTGGAATTAAAATAGATTTGCTCAATTATTTTGAATTGCTACCATTTGCAATTACGGATTGTTTGCACAAGCCGAAAGGTTAAAGCCATTTGACTTTCCCACCACCACCAGCAGTACTGCCACCCATCCCCCAAGTGGGTCAAACAGCTGCGCTCGTCTTGCGGCCTGTCCATAGCCAAATTAAGTGGAAATTGGTGTCATGCCATTGGCACATTTTGCCCGGCCCGAAAACAAAAACGCCAAACATATTAGAGCCGCCGGGCAGCGGTGTTGGGTAAGGTAAGTGCCGTTGTAAACCGCAGCCAAGAGCGTTTCAACACGCCCGGCCACATAATCAATCGCTGGCCGAGAGATGGCACCTGTGACGTCTCTGCTCCACACACACACACACCCAAACTGTGTGTTAATTAGTATTCAATACGCGAGGCTGCTGCGCAATTGTTACGAATGTGTTAAGTCGACGAGTGCTAAGAAGTAGCCGTGTAGACCAACTTGGCAACAACAGTAGCCATAAAATTGATATATATAGAGAGGATTGCATGCAAATCGTATATGGCGGTGATGATTATGCAATTAGCGCCACTCACGCTCTGGCAGGAGCATATTAATCAATAGATAGTGTTAGCTTTTTCTGACTCTAGATTAGATAAGCGCAATAAACTCACGGCGATCCCCTCGCTAATGACTCGTGGCGTGCTGTAAGAGTTTACGTAGATAAACAAAAGACTCAGGCAACAAACTCGGCGGTTGCACAGCAGAAAATTTCAGACAGATCACGCTCAGTCCGGTGTATGCTAGGGCAATTACCTTCCAAAAGACCACATGGCGTATGAGTAATATTAAAAAGTAGCTAGTGTGAGCTTAAAGACTGAAATATATCAGAGAAGCTCAATAAACTTTTCGGGAACCTCATGCTAATGACTCGTCGTGATGGGCTGCCAAAGAGAAATTGGGGAAATACCCTCCCCAGAAAAGGTCGATAAACAAAAGACTCAGGCAACGAACTCGACTAAGACAAAAGACTCTGGCGCCGAACTTGGACCGCTAAAGAGGTGAAGCTCAGCCAAATGTTATACCAATAATTAGCTGACCCATAGCCGGTAGCCGCAGTTAACTCCCCCGCTCCGCCCACAGCGCCCAATTAACAACAACAAGCTGATAAACAAACAACCCGAATGCATAATCAATTGGACTCGAAACGAAACGAAAAGAGGGGAAAACGATGAAAACAAAAAAGCAACGAAAAAATTGAGAAATCATTTGCATAAAGCCAGCAACAATTTTCGAGTGCTTCGATTGGCTTACATAAGACGGAGGCACAATGCACAAAGAAGGCAAGAGAAAGAAAATATTTACATAAACCATTAACAAAAAGAAAATAAAAGCAAGGCAAATGGAGCCAAGAAATCCATTGCCATGGTCACAATTTGGCGGAACTTGTTTTTCAGCCACCACTGGCTCGTATATTTCGAATTTTATTACACGATGAAAAAGGGTCTCAGCCCCAATAAACCCAAAATCCCCCCGGTGCTGAACCAGACTTGAGGCGCTACCAAAAATTAAGTAATTTGCGTCGAGCTGCTGTTGTTGCTGCTGGAAAGAAAGTTCTCAGTCACAACAAAAATGCGTGCCGTACATAAATATATACTATATATATTTGGCATCTATATATAACATGCTCCAGAGAGCAGCCGCCGAGCAATACGAGTTTCTCCGCTTATGCAATAAGCCAGCCCTAAATTGAAAAAGCAAAATAAAATAAAACCACTTCAGGAAAACGAAAGAAAAAAAAAAGTAAAGAGATGTTACCAAAAAAGAAAAAAAAAAAAAAAATAAAGAGACGGCATCGGCGTCGGCGTTCGGCGTTGCTGATAATGAAGTTCATGTCATACACCATATATAGGAGTATATCATGTATATATATATGTATATTGTGAAGTCAACACACAAGACTTCGACGGAGCCATAAAAACGTTGCCAAATAATTTGTGGCCCAAGCTGCAGTTAACCAAATTGAGGCTAAGACGCCGAGGCGATGCGGCTCCCCTCTCCTTTGGCTTTTGACTCATTTCCCATTTCGTTTGCCCTTCTTTTACGCACTTTGGTGTGTGCGAGTGTCTCAGTATTTATGTTTTCCGGTTCGTTGTTTCTTTCCTTTTTGCATTTCGTTTCCTTTTATTTGCTTTATTGGCGACTTGACATGGTTTCTTCTTTTGTTTTTAGCTCTTTTTTTAAGCCAACCTATTTATTATTCCAAGTCTGTGTTGGTTATGTAATAATTATCAAGTCGTTAATGTGGAAATACATTGAATAATCGCAGCCCCAAGTTTAGCATGGTTTCATTTGGGCTGACAAATTATTGGGTCACAATTGAATGACTTTTGAAGTTCAACGAAAGTGTTAAATAATGCAAGAAATATTGCCATTTCTGAACCTTTGAGCAAGCTCTAATTTCGAGTTGTTACTAATGTTCTAACTCTTTGTTACAACTCAAAATATGTGAAGAAAAACCCTATTTAAAGAAATGTATAAAGTTAAGTATTCTTGACTTTTTACCCACGTTTCCTTGACATTATCACTGTTTTCTTATTTTAATTTTACACATTTTGCATTTTTAAACTCAATTACGCTTTTTTAAAATTTACTTTGATAGATTTAAACCAAAAATTATTCACTTAAAGTTTTCTTTTTCTTAAGAAATTACAAATGCTGATACTTGCAGCCAAAAATCTACCGAAAAACTAAAAGAACTTGCAATTTCCTTTTAGGTAAAGCCACCTGTATGCTCCACTTAAGATACGCACAGTTTTGGCTGCCATTAATATAACCACCTCCGCCGTTATTCTTGTCAGCTTAAATCCAAATACAGGATTGACTTCTCTTGCAGGTGCAATGATAATTTGTAGAAACCACTCCAAGTCTTGACTGCTAACGGGATCAGGCCCGACATATCGCCTGCGTTGGATTATGTGTCCAGGCATTTTGCAAGCATTTAACGGCGAATACTTTCCACATTTTGCAAGAGACCACGCCATGAGGTTTGCGTTTTATGCATTTGCAGAGCAAATACCCATACGTATATAATATCATGCATATAACATACATATGGCGAGATTTATTAGATAATGGCGCTTTACTTTTGCACCATAACTAACTATGGAGTTTCTTTTTTTGCGGTTCGTGAACGGTGCGATGTGCGAATGTTGCAATGTTCAAATGATTTAATCGCCGCTGCTGCTGCTGCTGCGGCTGCTAGCAACGCATCGATAAATGTCGATAGCGCTTAATTAGAAAAACTTAATGTCTCACCTCTCTGGAGCTGTGTCTGGGTGTGTTGTGGAAATCCGCTGAGAATTAATCCAATTTGCTTTGTTTATTTGTTTGTTTGGAGTGTGTTTTTTTTCGTTGATCACAAATACTGGAGGGGGAGAAAGAAACGGTATTAGGATCCCGATTACAAATTGCTTGCAATTTATGTGGCTGTTTTCATTGCACTTTTCTTTATTGTTTCGCCGTGTTTTGTTTCGTTTTTCTTATTGCGAGAGAGTAATAACAAAAACATGAAATGCCTTGCTTTTTTTTTAGCTGCTGGCTGGATCGGATTGGATCGGTTTGGATCGGATCGGAGCGGCGTACAAGCAGAAATATTGTTCAAAGTCCCAGAGACTCGACTCCAATTGCAAAATCAAATCACTTTCACTGTCAGGAGCAGATCGGTGGGCGGCTCCAGCGGCGGGAAAGGGGGTTTGGTTTTCTTAAGCCAGCAGTTGCACTCTGCAGCTTGCCGCTTGCTGTAATTGGCGCTACGTTTAGCCCCAAGGTCCTGGCCGCTTTACCGTTATCTTAATCCTTGTGCGCACACTCACACTGTTCGCGATCACGAGCCGCCTAACTGCACAGTAACGAGCGCGAACCGAAGTCGTAGCCGAGAAGCCGGAGCCGAAGTTGAGCTTAGCGAGCAAACACAACCTCTTCGGGCGAACTGTGGAAGAAGTCTGAACGCTGTGCTCTGCGCAGCCGCCAAAGCTGGTGCGAGCTTTTTCCTCCGCTGCGGCTGCCTACGAAGCAGCGCTCCAAAGAGGAACTGGCAAAATCAGCTGTCTGCCCCGTCGATTAGGCAACAACAATAACTGCACAGACAAGCGTAAATAATACGAGACGGGGGGGAGGTAGGCCGTCGTGAGGGGGGGGCTGCAGTACTGTAACAGTAACAGCCACCGCATTGTACAAATAATACAAATTATTGCCTAATGCCTTGGCAGACGAACGTACACCGAAAAAATGCTATATTAATAATATTTAGTCATATGTTTAATCCTAATGGAAACTAATTGTATAATTACAGCCTGAAATACCATAAAAGCTAATCGCTAATCGTTTTAAAGGGGATTAAGGAAAACTCATTTCGGTTTCCATATGCTAATCACAAATTAGACTACATCAGGTAACGAAGAGTGAACATTCAAATGGAAATTATTAACATTTATTATTTCCACTTCCTAGAGTATTTATACAATAATTGAATACATTTTTCTTTCAGCGTAAGCCACCCATCAGCCTCCACGCCCTTTGTTGGCCGCAATTATGATATAAACTCGTAAGGCATCATTGGCCGCCATGGTCAATAGTAAGCACCATCGTTTTATATCGCTTTGCCGGCCGAAAACAAAACATGACAGCCGCCAATTAAACATTTTCAGTTCATATTTTCCCCAATGCCGCCGCCGCCAAGAAAAACAGAACCCACAATTCACGAGAGCGCCTCGCGCAACATTTAATGCCTTTTGACAGACTGTGACAGCCTGTGACTCCGCAGTGACTCGGCTGTGACAGCTAATTGCAGTTGATTTGATTGAAATGTACATACAGACTCGTCCATCAGCGTGTGCGCCTTGTCCAGCTGACACCGCTTGGTGGCCAACCTGGTGGCTGCCAGGTAAGCCAAATTAAGTCCCAACCGTAACACAAGGGTGTGCCCTCAAGTCCATGGTCAGAAATAGAAGCAAATGGGATTTCAGAGAACCATGAAAATGTTACATTACATTAGTAATTAAAGTACCTGGATTTGTAGAAGAAAAAGCGTAAAGGAATTTGGTTCAATTTGTTTATAAAAACCTCTAATACTTTTGTTATGCAGAGAGAAAATAGTGTTTTAGTTTATTTAAATAAAGATAAGGAATATACATTTAATTCATAGAATATAAATATTTATTTAAATATTCATACATAACAGATCGTTTCTCTGCAAATTTAAAATTTTATAAAATTTATAAAAACTGATTGTTTCTAATTTTATTTAAAATACGTTTCTAAAATCTTTTTATTATAAACACAATTTTTTAACCTAATGAAAACTTTGGATTAATCACTTTAAACTTATGAATATTAATCATGAAAAATGTATTATTTAATACAAATTTCCTTGGCATTACAAACTTCATATTTTAACAAAGATTTCTGTGCCACAAAAAAAGTTCAAAACACTTGAACTTCTCCGATTTCAAACAGCTCTATCTGATAACTTATTTAGTGTTTTTAGGTAATCCCACTTCCAGTGTTGACAGACCTTCTGCCGCTGCCCACAATTACCACCGGCAGGCGAGTTCAATAGCTAAAGTCTGACAACTTACTTACGGCCTGAATAGCTCGTCTGTTATCTGTTTTTGGCCACTCGAGCGTTCAAGCCCGGTACAGCGAATACCTAATACTTAACAATTCAACGTCAAGGCTGGCTGGGAAGCCTTGATCTTAAAACAGGGTGGTACGGATACGAGTTCGGGTTTTACCAGCAGTCACATCTGCTACGGACGATGGTATGGTGTCGACTTTTGTGTCGCCCATGTCGTCGACAATGGAGAGTGGCCTTTGGGCAAACCACGAGATCACAGCATCCGCTGTCGCTGCCGCTTTCAGATAGATGATTCATCCGGCATCGGCTTTTTTGGCGGATTTCTTCTACTTACGCGAACTTTTGATTGCTGCCCCTTGCTGTTGCTATTTAGCGAAGCTAAAAGTCCGTTTTGCTCTCTATTCGCACACGAATCGAAAGTGAAAGGAGCAGCAACAGCAGCGGCAGCAGCAGCGGCAACGGCAGCATTTCTTCATCTGTATCTGCAGTTGATGCCATGTAGCAACTACACAGGAAAGAAAACAAAGCTTTAATGGTTTGATTTTAATTTATTTATAATATTATATTTTAAGAACTTATAAATTACATTAAAATCTGATTAGAAGTAATTAAGAAGCTGATTTAGTATCGGAAAGGATCGATGATCTTAACAAAAGAGATGATCGATCCTTTAAGACCTTATACAAAACTCTTAATATTGGTTGGTAATTTAATTTGAGGAAGCTAGTAAATATATAAATATTTATATTTCTTAAACAATAAAGTAATTTATTTAAAATTCAAACTATACTTTCTGTGTATTGCGGCTGCGGGGCATGGGCATCGGCAATGGCATTGGGATTGGGATTGGGTTGAAGCTGGAGCTGGGAGTTGGGGCTTGGGGCTTGGGACTGGGATTGAGATTGGTGCGGGTGCTGCTCCAGCTCGAGCGAATCAACTCCAACGCCAGCTGCTGGCGGATGCTTGCGACAGTTGGAAAGTGTTTGCCGCTTTGCTTTTTTTTATTTTTGTGTTGTTGCTTTGCCACTTTGTGCTTTTTTCGTTTTCTGTGGCCAGGGCAAATATTTGCATACACTGCTGCTGGCAAACTGGCAACCGCAAAGTCGAGTAGCAATTGCTCTTAATTTCGCATGGCACAATTTCCAAAGGGGCAGCTGGCCTGTCCGCAATTATGAATATTCATTAATCGATGACAGGCAGTTCGGCTTGGAGTTTGAAGTTTGGCATTTGGAATGCGCCGAAGCGATTTCTCTCCATGTCTCTAACACAGTGCCGGGCAGAAATCGGCAGCGGCAACTGAAGCATCGCAAAAAGGCAGGCAACTGCAATGAGGAAGTTGAAGCGTTTCGGTTTTCCACACACCTCCAGCTCAGCAGCTCCAGCTCAAGCGGCAGCGCTGCAAAAGGCAGGCGGCGAAAATCGATAATTGAAAAAAAATATTTGCTGCGCGCGGCATTAGCATATATTTGCCCCCCCAGCAGCAAGACAGGGTGTTGCGGGGCGTTTCCGCGGGTATGTGCGGTGTGTGTGCCGAGAGCACACCCTGTGTGCCACATACAGGAAAATATTCGCAAACGAGTATCGGCAGCAGGCAGGCGCGGAGGCCTCGCCTGATGGCCATGCCATCATCACTTTCACCCAGAGGTGATATAATGGACGCAGCCGCAGCCCAGCGAGCCCCCGACTGCGTCACCAGAGCCCACAGATGCCTCCTCTTCCTGAGCCATCAATGGGATATGTTCCTATATATAAAAAGGGGAATGCCTGATCCTTCTTTAATATTTTGTACAGATAACAAAATATACTAAAAAGTTGTCTAATAATTATCCTTCTTTACTTAGTTTTTATTAGAAATAAATATAATAAATATCTCTATCCTGCCTCTGCCTGCACAGTCCTAGTATTCACAAAACCTAGACAAATCATCAGTTTAAAGATATTCTTTTAGTCATAAACCCTTTTTTTTTAACCAACATGTAACTTCCACCGTTATTTTCTTACTATTTCACCATCACCGGTCCCGTTTTGCGGTTTTTCCCCAACTCGTGATCCATTTTAGCACCCCCAATTCCCATAGCCAGGTCCAAGAACCGCCGGGATCCGACTGATCTAAACTGTTTCTTTTGTTTATGCGAACTTAGCACCAGCACACGATCGTTGCTAACGATTATCAATAACACCTCCTAATTCGATTAGCAAAGCTTGACAAATTGCCAATATTTAGTTAGCCAATTAGCAGATTTCAGTTCATTTGCGATAAATAATCAAATGCCAGAACAGAACGGCCGAAGCTGAGCCGCAGTAAATGCAGCTAATATGGCAGGGGGATAAATGCGACGCGTGGCTAGGATATTAAAAACTTTCCATTCCTGTGAGCTGTCAGTCATGCTACATATATAACATGGTTGTATAGGTTGTAGGGTCTGTGCCACGAGCCAAACTTGATCGCAAAATTCGCGGCAATTAGTGAGCAGCTGTGTAAAAAACCACCAAGAGCACTAATAATTAACAGCAAACAATTAAACGAAACGGGAATACTCTGAAATTTGCCAAAACTTGGTTAGAATTAGTTAACAGATAAAGAAAAATATACAAATATGTTTTTTGATAAAGAAAACAAGAAAGGAAGCTAACTTCGGCACGCCGAAGTTTTTATACCCTTGCAGATTGGTTTCGATGTTTATATTATAGATTTAAATGCTGAAAACACTCACAAAACAGAGTTTCATTACATTTTACCTATACTTATTATGTTTACAGTTTGACAGTTACAGTTTTACATTCCCAGCTTTACATATTTTATACATTTGCCGATCGCTTCTATGGCAGCTATATGATTTAGTTGTCCGATTTTTATAAAATTTATACCAAAATTCTAGAATAATAAAAAAAGCTTATAACTTAAAGTAGATGAAAATACGTTGAAAAACAACGAAGTTATAATTTTTTTTCGATTAATTTCCCGATCGTTCCTATGGCAGCTATAAGATATAGTCGTCCGATTTTCATAAAATTTTTACCAAAATTCTTAAATAATATAAAGTGGCCATATCTAAAGAATGGTGCAAAAATGTTGAAAAACAGCAAAGTTATAATTTTTTTTCTAAAAATATATCGAACATTTGTATGGCAGCTATATGATATAGTCGTCCGATCCGGCCCGTTCCGACATATATAGCAGTGAGAGCATATAGAAGACTATATGCAAAGTTTCATTCAGATAGCTTTAAAACTGAGGGACTAGTTTGCGTAGAAACAGACAGACGGACAGATGGACAGACGGACAGACGGACAGACGGACAGACGGACATGGCTAGATCGACTCGGCTGTTGATGCTGATCAAGAATATATATACTTTATAGGGTCGGAAAGGTCTCCTTCACTGCGTTGCAAACTTCTGACTGAAATTATAATACCCTGCAAGGGTATAAAAATACAAAATAAGGTTAAACAAATTAAGTTTGACTCAAAAAGAAAAAAAAAAACATCTAAATAAATCTTCCTTTACGCTTTTCCCTTTCACAAATATTTCTAAACAATTTCCATTAAAAATAAAAACTTATTAAGACAATAAACCCATTTAAATGTATAGACAAAACTTATCTAAAGCCTCCAAAGAAAGAATTGAAATTATAGGTTTGTGTTTAAATACAATGACCTATTGTTACACTTTTTTACTTCCCCCAAGTTGCATAATATACCCTTCCCGAAGAGCAGACAAATTTAAAGCCCCACAAATCCCATAAATCAATTTCAGTTGCGGCTGTCGAAAAGGTGAAGAGGAAGCCGACGAAGCTCCAGGTAAAGAGAGGAGATGCCTCCTCCTCGATTGGAAGATTACCGAATGCCATCGGGAAAATATATGACGTTATGAATGCCCGTTTAGATCTTTTTGTGTGTCTTACTGTTTTTCTTTTTTCCTTTTGCTAATTACACAATTGTCTCCTCTCTTCTTCATTTTCCTCGGCCTGCCCAGCGACACATTTTCAAGTCATGTGCGGGAAGACAGTCTTGCATAGGCTTATACAACAAGCTGGAATCTTCAGCTTTGTGGCGGGAGCATGCGTAACCCAGCGGAGGGTGTTGCTTTTTTCCTGACGTTTTCCCTTTGAAATATGACAAGAAATATGACGGAGAGACGACGCTGCGCTCGCTGAGCAGGCTAAAAAGCACCATAAAAGTTAAGTGCAAGAAATTATGTTGAGTAAATGTAATTGCCTGGAAGAGAAGGCCCCCGATTTGAGAAACATATATGTATGTATTCATATATGCACAATGATATATGCAAAGCCATGTGGAAATGCGTTTAATTTGCACATTAGTGCGTGGGAGAGATTTGACGGGCAAATTACGCATGCATTTCGTAAGCAAGCTATACACAGAGAAAAATATACCAAAAAATTAGATAAAAAATGTTGAAATTTAAATGAGTTTATGGAAATTTTATTTTTTATTATTTAAGATTTTTTATAACAATAAGTCGCTGAAAAAAAGAGTAATTGACATTCATTATTTAATTTACAAAAATATAATTAGTTACAAATTCATAACATTATATAAATTTATATAAAATATATACTTTTATTAATAAAATTCAGTTTAAAAACATTTTAAATTTCACATACCACTATTTTATTCCAGTTTAAACCCTTATGTACCTATGAGCGACCTAGAAAATTGCCCCGTGCCGCTGACAGTGCAAGACATTTCATAAGGCTCAACAGCCGAAATTGGCAATAAAATTGGCCCGCTTAGTGTCGCAATCGTGGAGCAAACAACCGTTTCTGGCATTCGGCCAGGAAATTGACTTTTGGCCTATTAAAACACAATTTGAAAACGGGCAACAGTGCTGCTGCTGAATTGACTTTCATTGCTGACAACGTCTTGCTGATGGCCGATTTCATTCGAAGAGATTTTCATAAACAGACAGATTTCCTTATTGCAGCAGCCGCTCACTTCAACGGCTGATCGATTGGCAGATCGATCGATTGATCGGTTAGCCAGTTGGTTTTCTGTTAGGCAGAGCTAATGCCTCCACTTAACGGCAAGTAGATTGGAAAATTAATCCCACCGGAGGCCAAACGGAACCCATCTGTCTCCGGAAAACTCAAAGTGCAATCAGCCCGCTCAAGTGGCACAAGCCAAAAATACATGCGGAGATGGGGTTTCGTGTTGGCTTTGGCCAAAAAAAAAAAAACATAAAATACAAATACAAAATATTCATTAAAAAGTAAAAGAAGCCAGCGATCGCCGCAACGAAAATGAAAGTAAAATTTTTTTTTTCAAGAGGCGCCCGCTGCCTGATCGCCACCAGTGGGCTTCAACGGCGTTGCTCGCTTCTTGGTGAAGTTTTTGGCCATTTTTTGGCGATGATGTCAACATAATTTCTCCACCTACACAGCGGGCCATCCGGAGGCAGGGAGTCACCTCTCCCCAGCTCTTTCTCTGCTTCTCTCTCGCCGTCTGACCCCCTGCGTGATTGCGATTGTGGAGTTTAATTTAAGGCGAGCACGCGCTTATGTAAGATGCGACCCCGTATCTGTTCGGGGTTCGTGCCTTGAGTCTTTTGTTTTTCGCGTCATTCGCCACGCCAGGAAGCCACTGCGAACTGAGCGCCAGCTACCCCTCATTTCCATGATAAATACTCGTGCATTCTGAACAATATTCGGCGTGCGATGCGGATAATGATCCGGAGTCCACAAAAAGAGATGCAGCAAATGATAATTATCATGGTATTATCATGGCAGTCGCTCCGAAGAAAGGTTAAGCCGCCAGCAGGGCGTCCGCCGTCCATCGGTGCGTATGCATAATGCTCACCACCACCGACAGCCATTCGCATTTGTTGCTGTAACATTTTATTGCTTTTTATTCGACATCATCACAGCGCGCGTCATAATATACATAATTTCTTAATTGCTCGGGGTCAGCTCGCGGATGGATGTCTGGCTGGCTGGATGGATGGACTGATGCTCGCAATGGTTGGTTATGGCTGATTGCTTCTGCTGTTTTTTATGCTTTTCGGTTTTCCCTCTTCTCTTACTTATCTTGAGTGTTTTTTGGGGCGCCACGCTGCGGCAGCTGGCATAAGAGTCAGCATGAGGTTTCGTCAAATAATCATAATCAAACAAAAACACCTTTTGAGGTGGTAAGAAAGCAGTGACGATAGCATATTGGGTCGCTAAAAATGTTAATATAGAATTTAGTGACGAAATTTAATTACTTTTAATTTTTCCTAAAAAAAATTATGTGTTTTATTAGTATGTATGTATATATCATATTCCCCTAAATACATGTTTTTATTATATGCATTAACCTTTTTCCCTTTAAATAATAAATTTATTTTTTTAGCTAATTTAATTTTATACTTAACTCACCTCCTGGTTAAATATATTTTCCTGTTTATGAATAAAAAATGCTAGTTTATACAGTAATCTTCTTCCTATCACTCATGATAAGCCTCGTCACTATGTTGTTATCAAGGGAATTCCCTTAAGTTTTTGTAAAATGCTTTGCCAAAATGCTCATATACAAATTCAACATTAAGAAAAATTATTTAATATCCAAGAGACTTTCACCTAATTGTTGAAAGTCAGTTTAATTAATAGGTTAGCAAAGCCAAGTTTAATTTAAAATCCAAATAATCCGAGATTTATCTGCATATATTTCTGGTTCTCTGATTCCTCCTTGCAATATTTCTTTCTGGAACTAATTGATTCACAGAAGGGCTTCTTTATAATTACTTACCTCTTATGATAATATCAACTCTCTAAGCTCTCTGATTGAGCCCTTAACCCAATTAGTATTCCAAAACCCCAATAATTATACCACTTCCTTGACCCCCGCTGATTTCACCAGTTCCTCTGCAACAGATCCTCCTCGTAAGCTCACCATAAACGCTCTATTGTGTTGCCCCTTTGTATCTCTGAACTTGAGATTATTCCTGCCCTGCTATTCCCAGACCCCGCGATATGCTAAACCTCTATTCACCTCTCTGATTCCGCCTTATTGTGCTGGACTTAAGCTGAATTTCGTTTGTATTTACTCGTTCGTTTGCTGTTCGCTAAACGTTAAAATATTTTTGCCTTAAACGTGCCTGATGAATATGTAAACAGGGCGAAAACCAAAAAAAAAAATAAACAAAATTCGCATATAACACTCGTAGTGCTCGTATTTGGGCTTCACTTTTTGGGTTAATGTTAATGGCGAATGCATCTGCGGATGGGCAATTTAAAAAAGTTCACCAAATTGTCTGACATCGACATGCAAATTTCATTTAACTTGTTTTCCCTTTGCGGTTTCCGTTTATTTTCTCCATCTGCCATGCCCATATCTGCATATATAGTATAGATGTATGTATAAATGTAGTTTACTATATATGCCGCCTGTATATCTATGCATAATTTGAACACTTAAGTCTTCGTACTCTTGCACAAAGGGTGGTGCTAATTTTGGCAAGAGACTTGTGAAATTGTGGTGGGAAGATGCTTTCATTTTGCAATTTCTGTATTTATAAAAGGGAATTTTTTCTATTTGCATAAATAGATTTATTAAATTGATGTCCTCATATTAGGTAAACTTTTATCTTTAGTCTGAGACCCCTTTTTAGGAGAGATTTATTTCATGGGGAATTGGATTTATATATAAATTTTGATAAAGATTACTTTGTGTGTTTAATTAGTCAATAAACTATGCTGCTCTTTAAAAAAAATAAGATAAATATTTGTTGTTTAAATGTAAGTAAGTAATGTAAATTTACAGTAAATGATATCTAAGCTTACATACAAATTTTTCTTTAATTTCTTAGGGCATTGCAGGTGTCGACTGTCCGTTCTTGTAGTCTTCTCGTAGCTGCTTGCATAAAAGCCAAAGAAATGCCTGGCTGAAAGCGTGGGTGCCTTTCACTCAGCTGGGCTCTGCTCAGCGCGAACTCTGGACAGGCGGCGTGCCATGTCAAAGTTGGACTCGAGACGAATGGGTATGGAGTTGGTGGCTTTTGCTTCTGCTGCAGCCTAGGCTTCAACTTCAGCTGCAGCTTCAGCTTCAGCTGGAAATGATTCAATTTCACGGCCATTCATTCCGCAGCGAGTGCTCGGCCACCACAATTTGGCGCAATTAGCAGCACGCAGACTTGCAGCTTGCAGCCGAGAGTCTGGCAGCCTGCACACGCCCCCACTGGAAAGCGAAAAAGGAAATCCCAAATGGGGGAAATGCACTCGTCCGGCTAAATGAGCAACGCCCGCTGACCAGAAGTGGGAGTGGGAATGGGAGTGGAAAGAGGAGGCGTGGCGTTGCCGACCTTGCAGCCACAATTGCTCCACAAATCGACGGTGGGCTTTGTCTTGGCTAATGACCACACAGCATGGACATGAGCATGGCCAGAAACGCTGACCTTTCGCCGAGAGCCATCGAGCAACTGAAGCGTGCCACCTGTGACATGGACACAACTACAACTGGATTGGCATCTTGGACTGGCGAGCGGATCCGAGTCGGATGTGGATGTGGATGTGGCCACCGGCCTGTGGATGCAATCAAGCGGTGAAGGCGGTGCGCTTCGATGGACCTCAAACCGGAGGACAGTTTCGTATTGCGACACTTCCAACTGCTGCTGTTGTTGTTGTTGTTGCCAACTTTGAGAGTCTTGCAACGCGGTCATTTGTGGTCAAGCGAAGAGGAAAACCAAAGCGATAAGACAAAAAGTCACTGCTGCCCACAGCCGAAACAAATATTTTCCAGTTGGCTGACAGACAAAGTTGCAAAATTCCCAGAACCAATTATAGAGCAAGAAAATTACAATCTTTTTTTTATTGTTTAATGCTTTGTTTTCTCAAAATTTGTTTCTTTTGCATACAGATTTAAATTAAGGTCTTTTGCGCGCCCAATAGTGACTTCCTGTCTTCTCCCTCTAACGAAAGCTTTTTGTTGAACCAAAAGCTTAGTAGCTAATAAGAATATATAGAACTGGTTCGAAATAAGGAACCAGTTTGTATCAGTGCTGTAAAACACTTTTATTGTAACCGTTAACATTTAAAAATGTTGAAAATTAAAGAAACTTTTTGATAATTGAACAGATTTTCTTGAATACATAGTTTTATTAGTCAATATTTATGAACAATTTCTGGTATAGCTGTCCTGAATGCTGGCTTACTGCATTCAAAGAAATTCTCAAACAATCTCTGCAAAAAAAAAAAAAAAGAAACATATTAAGTAATTGTAAAAATAAAAATTCCATAAAAACTATGAATATTTAAATTTGTTACAATTTCACACAAATACTTAGTTATTTTCTTTATAAACAAACTACAGCTGCAAATTCTTAAAATTTCTTGTAAATAAATTAAATAAATAAAATTACAAACTCACTCTTTTTGGTGTTTGTCCAACCAATTTTCGAATTGGCATCCTTATTGTACTTCTTAAGCCAATCCAACACGGGCTGATAGTACTCCAGCAGAGCCAGGCTGCTGAGGCCCGTGTTATTGGGCAGTATCTTGCCAACGACCTCTTTCCAGGGCTTCTTGGAGCCCAAGGACATCATGGATCTGATTACCCAAGCTTTGTTATTAAACTAAATAATAATAAAATAGAGACAAACTCACTTTAGGTCATTGCCAACGGCAAAGCTGCCATAGAAATCACAGTTGTGCAGCGGACCGCGACTGAGACTCTTCCTGCAAAACTGCCTATAGAACTGATAGCCCAGAATTTCGGATATAAATTTCCTAAAATGAATTAAATTAAAGTTTAATTTCACTACTTTTCGTAACTTTACTCACTGCGTCTGGAAGCTCTGGTCAATGTTTACGTAGAACTTGTAGGGGAAATCAATGGCGCCTTCTGCACGGTCAGACGGTGGCTCAATGCCCGCATGCTGCTCCAACAACCTCCAATAGTGCCTGTTCACGGTGTCCATGTCCACCGTGTCGCTCAGCAGATCATGCATCACCTTTGTGTGCACATAGTACTGAGGGATGCTGAGAATCGTATGGATTGCCTGCCAAGAGAAGCCAATTAGCAAAATTTTACCAAGATCAAGTTAACATGGTTACCATTCGGAAGAGGCGATTCATCAGAGCCTGGTCGCTGAGCACCCCTTTGGCCGAGAGCCGACCCGTGAGGTGAGACGGAGCGGAGGCGGACAGGACGACGGCCTCGCCCACAGCGAACTCCAGGTTGTAGGCCTTGAAGTAGTAGGAGGGCAGGCGGCGCTTCTGCTGGGCATAGTAGACGCGGGCCATGTGGCTGTGGTACTGCATCAGCTTCCGGAAGCTCACCTTCTCGCAGTACATGAGATAAACGTGCGGGGTGAGATCAAAAATCGAGGGCCTGCAGTCATCGTTGGGCCTGTCCTCGTTCGGCTCCTTCAGCTGATTCCGGTGAAAGTCTCCGGAGAGTGGCTCGAAGCCCAGCGAAGTGTAGAAGCTCTCCGATTCGTTGACCATCGCTTTGGCACTCAAATGATTCACGAAGAGATCAAACTCCGGCAGCTGGGCCCTCGGATAGTACTGCTCCAGGATGCTACCACCCGCCCAGGCCTGCTCCAGCACCTGTTGGAATAAGTGATCCGGAATGGGTCCGTTTGGATCCACCACATCGCCACCGTACTTCTGGTGCAGCTCGCGACGAACAAAAGCGTGGAGCTCCTGGTAGGCGGGTCGCAGCTCCGTCATTGCCTGCTCCATTTGCTGGAGTATCTCCGTGCTATCGGATCGATACCACAGCCGGTGCACTGGCACGTCCAGGATCTTAGCTGCCCGCTGGTAGGACTGGACGATTGTATAGAAGTTGACCGAGGCCCACAACTGGTTCTTCTCACGCCACGCCTCCCAGTAGTACTTCAGCTCGTCAGCATCCCGGCTGCTCTGTACGATCTTCTGGAT
The DNA here is from genome assembly GCF_030179895.1 of Drosophila kikkawai. Classification (NCBI taxonomy): domain Eukaryota; kingdom Metazoa; phylum Arthropoda; class Insecta; order Diptera; family Drosophilidae; genus Drosophila; species Drosophila kikkawai. The sequence continues at coordinate 10,685,544 of NC_091729.1, forward strand.
GTCGGGATAGTAGGCCAGCGGACTGTCGTCCTGGTCGGGCATATTGGCCCCATCTAAATACGGCTCGATGTCCTTGTCCGTGGCCAGAGTCTGCAGGGCAGCCAGGTTCATCTGCACTGACGAAAAGTAGTCGTCGCCCAAGACAAACAAATCCCCTACACTTCGGAGCTCCTGCATGGCATGCTTGGTCTCCGGATCCCGTATCCTGTCCAGATTGAATCCTCCAGCCTGCCGGGAAATGCTCACCAGCTCCTCGGCAATACGCTTCACATTGTTCAGCTTGGAGAAGAGAGCATCGAAGTCATCTTCGTTGTTTGCCGAATATGTTTCGGCGGCAATCTCATTGTAGAATCTGTAGTAGCGATCGCTCGACTGATTCACAAACGTCTTGGCCTCCAGGTCAAGATTGGCAGCCGCAGAGGTGCACTGAGATAAGGAGGTATTAATAAACATTTAAGATGATATTTGGGTTGAAACAAGGTTCATTTTTAGACAAATGTATAAAGGAAAAGATTGCATATGAAATAATCTACTTAAAACTTTATTTAAAAGCAAATTAAGATTTGTATTATTAGAAAACGAAAGACGCAAACAAAATACGCAATAAGATGATGATGACTTTAAGAAACTTTTAAAATACATTTTTTGTATAATATCTCAAACTGACATCAAATATTGTTACTAAATAATCTCTATTATTATAAAATAATCTCTTTTTGTTATTAAATAATCTCTATAATATAAACTCTAAAATGCTTACGCCAATGCCTGCTATCAGCAGCAGCGGCAGCAGCAGGCTCATCTTCTTAGGAATCGGATTTGGATTTTGATTTGGATTCGGATTTACTTTCGCTCTCGACACCGGATCTTCGCGTACTGAACTGGGCTTTGCCCAGGGAGCTGGCATTTAAAGCTTCCACCGGACAGAGGCGCCTGGGATGATAAGCCTAGTGTGTAATCTCTAGGGGAGATTCTCGCCCGGAGGCCGAACGACCCGCCATAATTGAGCACAAAAGTATTTGCGTGGAATGCCATGATGTCTTGTTTATTAAGCGGCTCAATAAAGATGCAATATATTGCTAAGAGTTATATTGTCGTATATCTAAAAGAAGGTCGTCGTCGATTGGGGTCAGGGTGGGAGTGCATTCGTAGTCAGGTGGATCTCGTGGGTGCATCTAGCTCTGTCGCTGGACAGTGCGGTTCTCGTGGCGAATGGTCACATCCACAATGCTCATGTTGGGCGTGAGGAAGTTCACCAGACGATCGGCCCCGGTGCGGGGCAGGCGGTCGAAGGGGAAGCCCATGGCCTGGCGATCGGGATAGAGGCGATCGCGGACACCGCAGTAGGAGGCGGCATCGCTGCATTGACCCTGCAGCTGCTGGTCAATCTGGAGGAGGAGAAGAAAAGTCATTTAGCTTTCTATGAACTCATGTGCAATACCTACCCTATCGTTCTCGTAGTTGGAAACCATGATGAACAGGTCACAGCGCAGACCCTCGGGTAGACCCTTGGGCACCAGCATGTGGTTGGGCCAGCCGCAGCCGCAGAAGTTGAACTCCAGCTCACCCGCAGAGCCAGCAGCCGGGCGATTGGCGTCCAGGTTGCGGAAAGTTCGCTCGAAGGGAATGGTTACACTAGACTCTGTGGAACGGCGACGAATGGTGTTGGGTCCGGGGTTCAGGGCAGCCACAAACTTGTCCAGCTCAATCATCATGAGACGCTGCTCACGGAGCAGCATGGGCTGACCACGTTCGTCATTCTTGGGCGCCATGAAGATGCGCACATAGCCGAAGCGCTGGGCGCCGCTGGCATTGTTCACATTAATAGTGTAGGTGAAGGGCAGATGCTGCAGGTGACCGAAACGGGCAAAGACATTGCCACGCGGCAGGAAATCGAAGCCACGGGATAGATCCACATCGGATTCCTGCCAGAAGGTGCTAAGAGTGTTGGCCTGGCCGCCATTGGTGGCCACCTCAATGCCAGTGATAGAGATGCCCGAGTAGTTGAGCTGGGGCTCGGTGTAAGCCGGCAGACGGGACTTGTGTTCCTGGAAGATGCGATCGATGTAAGAGTGCCACTTGTAGAAGACTGGATCACGCATGGCGGTGGAGACGTCACCCATCACTGCGAAGGATTCCAAATGCTTGTTGCTGGGATCGTGGGCGTACGAGATGAAGGTGTGGCCGTTGTTGTGCAGATCACCGTACTGAAGAAGAGATTAGGCTTGAAATTGAATTTTTAGAAATTTATTAGAATCCCTTACCAGCGTGCGATTCGGCGACAGAATAGAAGCCTCAATCATATTGCCCAAGTGGTCGATGCCCTTGGTCTCATCCAGGGGGATTCGATTGCCGCGCTCCTGTAATGAAATATAAAATTAAAACACCTTCCAGGAGTAACTCCTACCCTAAACCCACATCCATAACGAAGCCCTGGTGGATAGCCTCGTAGATGCGATCGCGCCAGCGCTCCAGATCACCAATCTCCACGTTCAGTTGGTCCGCCTCGCGATTGAGATCGCTCAGCTTGGTGTTCTCGAAGCGCGGTGGCCAGGCACGACTGGCCACTAGGGAGTCCATCTTGGGGAAATAGCCCTCGGCAATGGGCTCTCGCAGATTGTTGAAGGGCTGCACCCGGGCAAGGTTGTTGCTGAACCGCTCCGCATTGTAGCGGGCGATCACCTGCTGGTGCATGTAGTAGAAAAGCTCGCCGCGACGATCCTTGTCCACAATGCTGCGGTCAGAGGCCTCGAAGGGATAGACCAGATGCCAATGCCAATGATGAAGGTTGATGCCCAGATCCTCACGGAAGTACCACAGTCGGTGCTCCTGATCCAAGTCGGAGGCGGTGTAGTCCCGCGGAATGGTGATCGGGATTCGGGAGCCAGGGTTCACCACGAAGGACTCCTCACGCAGCTGGCGCATCACCTGCGAGTCAATGAAGCGATCGGGGAAGGACTGCATGAAGGAAGGCAGGTCCAGTCCCTGAGTATCAGGCCGATGGAGCAGGGCCACCGACAGCGCGTAGTTGAAAAGAATCGGATTGAGGCGATCCCGGGCATAGACAGCCACGCTCTGCAGGTCATCCACAGAGCGCATGTTCATGAAGATGTCGATCAGGCGGCCGGCGATTCTGCGGTGCTTCGGCAGAAACAGCGAGAACTTTTCGTCGCGGCCCAGGGACATGGGGATCCTCAGATCCGGAATTGAGATCTCACGCACTGGAATGCGCTGCTCCACCTTGTCGCCGACACGGCTCTGAACCTCGTTGCTGATCGGCTTGTAGCGATCCGTGAGGAAGGAGTCGGGCACATCGAAGACGGTCACCCGCTTGCCCTTGTCCATGAACACAGGCTCGGTGGGATGATCGAACAGCAGCAGGAGGTTCTTCTTGTCGGCCATGGTGATAGGTGGGTCTTCTGTCTCAGGATCTCTCAAAGGAAAACTCTTGAACTGTCACTTGAAGCTCTGAGACTTCACAACTGTGACTATCCAAGGGCCGGACTGGGCTTTATATACCCCAAGATCCCCGGTTTATCAACATCAACCAGTAAAACCACATGGGAAAAGTAGCCCTAACCACCATTGATAAGGTTCAAAGAGAAATTTTGTGTTTTTTTTTTAACAGGAAAACCGCAATGTTTGCTTTTTGCATACTTCTAAAATACATTCTTTATTATTTCAAGTACTGTTTTCTTTGGTATATTGCATAGGCTTATCTATACACATGTACTATTTGGGAATGAAATTTTTGTTTCGGTTATCTCGTCTGGTTTGTGTGTGAAAAATCAAAACTTCGCGCTAAGATCCCTTTTCTAAACAATTAGTTATATGTATATATATTTATATATGCCACTACATGCACAATATAGTAATAATAATAATTCCAATTCGGCTATAATCGTTCAACAGTTTCCCTAACTCGTTATCTTCGATATATAATTATCATTATAGCGCTAGAGAAATAGAGATACAACGAGAGATATTTTGGCGAGTGAGAACATGAGGAAATATCGGCGCGATAAGCAGAGCTTTCTATATAGAGTGTATATATACAAGGGTCTGTAGAAATTGTTCCTTCCGGTCTTTGTGTAAAAGCGATAGTTGTTCAGTTGGTTAGATCTTGTAAAAAGTATCTTAGAAAAGCCCTTGGTTTATGTCCCGTGTCCCGTGTGACGTGGCCATGATATGTTGTGTTTAAGCTCTTAGAGTATAGGGTATATATAGAGTATAGAGAGTTAATGGGGTCTTCAGCAGCAGATCTGGTTCCCTCGATCCGAACCGATCGATTCTCGTCCAGATGAGGCAGTAAGAAAAAGGGATGGCAGATGGAAATATCGATATATCGAAAATGCATCGATATTTGATATATAATATTTGATTTTCAATGTTCCAGCTTATGTTGTCGATATACCGATTTTCTGTATGATATATCGGACCCAGTTTTGATCTTGTTTGCAATTCTTCCAAATTTGTATTGAGCTTCAGTAATTTCGATCATTTAAATGTGCGATAACTTTCGATATTTCCAATTTCGATATACCAAACTGCGATATTTTCAATATTTTACTCTCGATAGACATCCCTAGTAAGAAGTTACAGAGAGAGATAGGGTTTCGTGTGTAAAATGTATAAACTTTAATCACATCCAAAAATGCATACACATGTATTTACATAATATAGTGCAGTATATATATAAATCAAGGGTTTTACAAAAATATATCTTTGTGTATAATATACAAAATCCATAAAAGAATTCAGTGCCGTTTAAACAACTCAAAACTGTTGTTCCAAATCGATGTGTTCTTAAGTGGGGAGAGTATTTGATGTTTCGCTCGACTTTTGTTTTGATTTTCTGTTAGTTTTGTTTTTGGTTTTAAGCGTCGACACCTTCTCTGGGGGGTAGGGGGCTAAGCAATTATCTACTCTTGTATACATATATACTTATATAAAACTTTGAAATCTGATCCGGTAACGACGTCATGGCATAGATATACATATTACATACATACATAGTTACAAATAGTTTTTGTTGTCGGTATAATACTTGTTCGATTTTTGATTTGCCTCCCAAGTGGAGGGGGTCGGGGCCTTTGTTTAAGGTTTGCATGTGTATATTGGTGCCCAAATAGTTTCCAGACTACGCTAAAGCTACGGATAACATCTAGTTCTAGTTTGGTTTTCTTCCCTTCAAGTTTACTCGCTTTTAGGTTTTTATATGCGATGAATGGCATCAAAAAGTACACATTTATTGAGGAACTTTCACTACTGCAACTCTGTACGGAGAAAATAAACATCTATATCCGGTGCATATATATATGTGTATGTATGATCTAACTCCGATCCGATGCCCGGCCTTTGTACTGAGGTTCGCCCGTATCACCTTGCTTGCACTCGAGTACACGGGCTCTAGTACCTAGTACTAGCTCCCAGTACCACCTACTACTTACTTACGCAGATACTTTGAACGTCTGGGACTCAGGTACACACGTTTCCTTCGATGCGATGCGGTGCAGAAATCAAAAATGTCGAAAAAAAACATAACCCAAAGTAAAAACAATAAAAACAACTAGACCCTCTACCCAAGGACTTTCTTGGGTTTTACTTCCGTTCCTTTGGCCGTTGTTCCCTTCCGGATTTCAATTCCTTAGTTGGCGGTGGCTGTGGCATTTTGGAACTCCTGCCGGCAGTAGCCCATCACGATATCCGCCCGGCAATCGCCGCCCATTAGTCCGGGTAGCAGCACTGCCGCCCCCAGAATGGTCACCAGGGCACCAAAGACGACCAGACCCAAAGCGGGCAGCTTCTCGCGACTCAGCAGGGCGTGCGGCTCCATTTGGATGTAGGCCAGGCCGGGCAGGATGTACGCCAGAGGGATGGCAGCCAGGAGACCCTGAAATGGGTGAAGCAGGGCATAAATTTGCATGGCAAATATACCGAGAGAAAACCGAGATACAAGAGGGAGTAGGGACCCAGACTGAGACCCAATGTGGGCAATACCCGTGACCAGAATGCAGGGGCCAAACGACTTGGTGATGATAATAAACTTGCCCAGTTCCAGTCCCAGTCCCAGCCCAAAGGGTCTCTCGCTTGGGCCATGTGAATTAGTCTCAGATGTATTTGATGAAGTATTTTAAAAATTCAGATTCCGATTCCCTCTTAACATTAAGGGGCAATGCGGTGAAAGGCAGTCAATTTGTCTACTTTATAGGTGGCTCTTAGAGAATCGAATGGGAAAATGTTGAATTTATACACAAGAGTAAACTGAGAACTTGAAACTTTAGTTATTGTTATTACTTTCTCTATAAACTGCTCTTAAATGAGGAATATGAAGCAGTTTTGAGTGCGTCAATACCGAGTTCCTTAAGGGCAAAGCTTAGCAATTCCAACTCACATTCAGCTCCAGCACCGAGCCCAGGCAGTCGGTCATGGGCGAGATGACGAAGGCGCTGAACACGATGGCCATGGTAATGGCTTTCGAGTACTCATCGATCTCGGCGCCCTTCTCCAGGCTGGGGTCCTTGTCCTGGGTAAACTCGCTGATGGGCTCCTTCAGCACGAATCGATGGACGAGGGCGCGCACAATCTGGGGGGTAATGTTTGTGGGGGATTATGGGAGGAGGGTCCAGCCCCTAAGTGAGACGTAACTTACCTCCCGGGAAACGAAACACTCGATGGGGAAGGTCAGGAGGATGGACACCGAGAAGAGGACACGCGAGAAGTTCATCAGGTCGTCATCCCAGCAGTAGTTCTCCAGCAGGTCGCCTGCGACAAACAAATCCCATCAGCAAATAAGGCAGTTGAGCCAAAAACCCAACAGGAAGACACAGACAGGCGGCAGGAAATTCCCGCAAATTGCCTGTCACTGCAATTAAATGCAATTTGTGTCAATCCGTCTCTCTCGCCTCACCTTGGGATAAGGCGCGGAAGGTGGAGTAACCGGCGATGCCGAATAGGGCCGCCACCGTCCAGGCGAATCCAATCGAGATGTGGGTGACCTTCTCCCAGCGCTCCATGGTCGCTTCGCGCATCGATTGATAAACGAGGAAGGTATTGTGATGACACATGAAAGCTGCCCGGGACAGGCGTCCCAGAGAAAGACAGACAGATTGATATATCGATATAGAAGCACTCGGAAAATATACATGAGGATGTCTTGATGTGTAAAACCAATCAATTTGAGTTTGTATAACTCATAAAACTAATATTCGGGTTAATAATAAATAAAGAAAAATAAAGATAATTAAAGGTACAGTAACTATTATCTATATAGAAACTAAAAAACTAAAAACCAATTCAATTAATAAATAAGGAGAATAAAAAAATAATTTGTTTTACAATTACAAGTCTAAAAAAATATTTAAAATATATTTCCTACAATATCTATGAATTCCAAGTGTATTCCCTTAAATTAAATGTACAAAGTTAGGCCCTAGTGTAGCCATCATGACTGGAAAAATCCACTTGCAACTCACCAAAGACCATGATGCCCGTGGCCGGGATAAGATCCGAGTTAGCAAAGCGCCATGACTCCGCCGTGTCCGTTCTGCAAATAAATCAACACGGAAAAGGAGACAACGAAAAGAGGGCGCAAAGTAAGTATGAAGGTTATTTTCTTTTTTATTCAGGGAAAACATTACACAAAAGTTAACACCAAATTAACATTTCGTGGCCGGCCCACGGACGGACCTGCGAGATGTGAATTATTCTCATAAAAAATGAGTAAAAACAAAAGGTGCGGTCCGCCGCAGATAAGATGTAAAGAAAGAAGAAGGAAAGCCGCAAATTGGAAATTTATTTAAATTTTATACCAAGTCGGAATGCGCATTCAAGGGTACGAAACCCGAGCGGCGTTCCCTTGGATATCCAGTCGCAACAATCCCAGATCCCCCGTGACCCTGAGACTGCAAGTGAAAGTGTTGCCTTGCTGTCCCCTCCAGCTGCTCCCCTCCCCATATGTACTATATATATGTGCATACAACTAAGTTGCCACTGCAGCGGGGACTCGGCAAAAACTCAACTCGACTCGCCTAATGAAAAGCCATAAAAGGCAAACAAGTGGCACACTAAATTTTATGAGCTCTGCGCTCCCCCAGCAGCTTTTGCACCACCAGGAGTGGGAGCAGGAGCCAGTGCAGGAGCGACCAGGAGTTGGTACCACCGCCCTGGGCAGTTGATACAGATTTGAAAGCACTAAAGCGCCACTTAGCACTAAAACCCGGCAACCACCTCCAAAACACCGCCCAGAAACCATCCCCACCGCAGGAGCAGGAGCAGGAGCCCTATTCCCAAGCCCAGGTCCAACTGGTTGCAACTTTGTTCGCGGTTAGTGGGGAGGCGAAAAGTACACAATTTGTAATTAAAATGCAAATAAATCTTTGCGCGTTTGCCCAGCAATATTTATGTTTTTTTCGGTAATTTTTATAAATTGCTGTTGGCGGCAACAAAGTTTTCCACTAATTTGAAATAGGTTGCGTGGGAATGTCTAATGTTCACTCTAAAAAAAATACCTTTAAAAGCGGAAAAGAACCTCTTTAAAGTCACTAGAACTATGGAGAAAATATTTAGATATATGCTTGCAGCTTAAAAAAAATTAAATCCTGGATTATTCTATTTAAAAGGTTCTTAAATAATTGTTTATTTTCCTTTAAAGCTAAACGACTTTTTAGATTATTCTTCTAACAAAAGCTTTATCTTTTTTTAAATTCGAAATTTAAAATAGAAAACACTGACAAGTACTCATAGTTAAGTTAACAAAAATCGAAGCTCTACTAAATTCCACACAAGAAACTTTTCAGATTGCTTCTTAACTTGTTTTTATTGCTCACAATTTCCAATTAAAATGCAAATAGTCTTGACGCTGTGGCACAGCAATTATTATCGTTCTGTTTTCATAGTTTCCATAAACTATTTTCAAAAAAACATTTAAAAGTGGTTTTAAAAAAATGAAAATTGTCAAAAACTAATAAATGTGCATAGCTAATTGAATAAATATAAACTGCGAATTGAAACCATTGAATAGAGAAATCGGATCTGGCCATTAATTAAAAACGCGTTCCACTGAATGCACATTATCTAGTTTTCTAAATCCCATTTGGTAAGCTTCCTCATCCGCGGAAATCTCTTAATGAATTATCTATGTGGGGGCAGCCATCTCAAATGAAATTGATTAGCTGAATTAAAGCCTTAATTGACTAAATCGATAGCACTTTTCACTTGTGGATACTTGTGGGTCTCGATGGCAATTCATTAAAATTGTACACCTTCAATGGGTCAATCGTGTAAGGATTACGTTCCATTTTTTAAGGGCAATCTGGGAACTTTGTAAAAAATACTTTGTAAGCAAGCCACTTAAAAATGAGACTTAAAGAAAAGTACATCACTTTTCTCATCTTTCTTTACTTTTTTAGGTGGATAAGAGGTACATATACTCACACTTTGTAATCGCCCGACATGAGCTTGATGATGACCGCAAACAGGATGAAGACCACGCAGGCCAGGCTAACGAAGCTGGCTCTGGCCAGCCGGGACACATTCTTGTAGAGACACAGGGGCATCACTACGCCCACGTTCACAAAGAAGACCACGCCCAGCCGGACGGCGCCCATGGAAGCGCCCCAGGATGGAAAGAAGCGGACCAGGACTTTTGACAGTGTATCGCCCACGACAACGTTGTAGGATATCATGGCTGTGAAGGAAAGACAGAATGTGTCATCAAATCGAAGTGCGTCTTAAAAATGTCATATTTGACCCTTTAAAATTAAGAAAATAATAAAGATAAAGATCAAAGGCATTAACATTATTACAAGACTTATTTGGAATAACCCATAACAAGATAAAAGCCTCAATCCCTTTATCTTTTGTTATTCCTTAACTTAAATTTAATATTTTAAAAATTCAAACGAATTTCGATAGCTTAACTTTACTCACCCAGAAAGGGGTACATGAACTGCAGGAGCGAGAGCAGGTAGTAGCCGTATTTTCCGTAGGCGGCCTCCATGATGCCCGGATAGCTGAACCGGCCGCAGATGTGACCGCATCTGACCTGCAAATGAAATGGGGCTTGAAAAGCCAAACAGCTAACCAGGCAATCTGCTAAATGCAGGATACACGCCACCCCATCGCCGATGTGTGCGCTTCTTAATTATGCAAATAATGCTAGTCGCAAAATCAAACGGAAATGCGTTTTCCCGGCGACTTTGGACATCGTGTACCGGGTGTGCGGTAAAATTGCCACTTTAAACCAATTTTCGTGGCAGGCATCGATGCCGGAGCAATTTTCGTGCCTCATTTTGGGTTTCAGCTTACACAGAGAAAAAGTTTTTGAAGCAATAATTTTCCCTTTCTTTTTAAATAATATTTTTCCTATAGTTTTTACCTTCTTTGGTGCCATTGTATTTTAACAAATTAAAATTATATTTGGTCTTGAAAGTGCTCAAGTATAAAATGTATAAATTATATTTTACAAACCAACAAATCGAATTATTTTTTATATCAATAGAAAAGCTTTTTTACATGTAATTTTCATGTTCATCTCACAATAATTGAAATTAACCCTCATTTCATGTCAATCAAATTTTCTTTACAGAATTCAGCACTCTACTGGCACTTACCATGAGGATGAGCGAGTAGTCGGTGATGTAGGCCACCAGGATGAGCAGGGCCAGGCCGAGGCCGAAGCCGGCACGATGGAGGGCGTAGGGTATGCCGATGACGCCGCTGCCCACAATGGAGTTGATGTAGTTAAACGAGGCCTGTGGCAGCGAGGACAACGTGTCGCCCAGCCCGACATCCTGCTGTGGCTGCTGCTGCGAAGGATGATGCTGCTGCTGTTGCTGTTGCTGCTGCGAAGGATGCTGCTGCTGCTGCTGCTGTTGGCCCTGTTGCTGATGTGTCTGATGGTTGTTCTAGGACAGGGCGAGGCAACAACGAAAGGTTAGCAACTGGTCTCCCTTGTGCTCTCCATTACTGCACGTTGATTGGGATAAGAGCGCAAAATTGCCTCGAGTGCCTCTTTACATCAAAAGCAAAAACCAACGGGACCCCGCCACTCACCATCCCTATCTCATCTCCATCTCCATCCATCCCATCCCAAGCACCCCCAGCTAGCCATTGTGGCGTATACGCAATATTCAGGTAGAGGTAAAAGACAAAGGCAGCTCGTATCGTCTCCGTATCGTAAATTGCGGTTGTGCCAAAACCCTTCCCTTTCCCCCTCTCCCCTGGGCGTGTGTGTAAGCACTGAGAAAAATCATATTTCCGAGAATGAATACTGGTTAATATTGAATGGGCTTGAAATTAAACAGAGTATTTTGTTTCCTAGAAGTGAAACACAATTTTCCTGATTGTATTTTACAGAAAAATCATTTTTGGTACAGATTTTCATATTGATATAAGTTGTTTTCCTTGAAAAAATAAATAAAAATACATATAATAATACAAATTAAGACTTGCTAACTTTGTAATCACTTTACAAATGTACCGTGATGGCTGCTTTTGAGTCTAGATTCGTGTTCAATACGAAAAACCATTTAGAAATACTAAAAGACATCAAAAATAATATATATTCTGCAACAAAAAAATACACAAACAGAAAACAAAAACAAAAAAACGAGTAAAAATAATAAAAACCGAAGGGATAAGGCCAAATTGGAGAGAAACTTTCGCCAGCTGGTTGGCAATTAAAGAAGTTTTCTCTCAACTAAACTTCGGCGCAAACAAACAGCAGCAGTGGAGCACTGGAAACAGCAAACAAACACTGTAAAAGTTTGCTTTTCTACTCTCCCAGCTTAACCCCCCAACGCCCTTTAAAAAGTCAACATTATCCAGAACTACTATAAAATGGTTTCTGGAGGTGTCCGGGTCATGCGATGGCATAATGAACATTTCCAAAGGCAAATTACGCGCGAGTTGAGTTGAGTTTTCAATTCAATTAAGTGGCGCCAAAGGTCTCAGTGAGGTGTTTTTTTTTTCGTCCGGCTGCTGAGTGTATCAAAGAAAATGGCTAATTAAGGGGCAGACAGAAAGAAAACCCTGCCAAAGTCAAAGTGAAAGTTTCAGTGCCAAGGCTGAGCCGCCGCCAGGACAAGGTTACGGCAGCTGCGGCCCAATGAAATTACAGAGTGTCCTGTCCGTTGTCTCCAGTTCGCCATTTCGCAGTCCTTAGTCCTTTTTCCCACTCGTGAAAGAGGAGGACACAAAAAAACGAGATACAAATTGCGCCGTCGAAGGCAAATGGGGCAACGTTAATCTCCAGCCGGGGAGCAAAACCCTTGAAGGCTGCGAAAATGCCACACTCTTAACTGGATAATTTATAGCCAGCGGCTTTGATTAGTTTATCGTGTTAAACATTTCCCCGCCATTAAAGTGTGTGCACGGCGTCCACTTGTCCTTCGCCCGAGTTAAAGTTTCATCGTGGAGCCAACCCGAGCGCAACAGAAATCATAAATAAATGCCTGAATAAATAATTGCAATAAATGAATAACTCTGCTTCCGCTGTTCAATCGAGCGATATTTTGGGTCTACATGTGTAAACAGCACGAAATAAATTGGATATTCTACGGTTAAGTGCTTGCTTGTTGGTAATTCGATGATATTTTACATTCGTTACAATTTTATCCCTTAATCGCAAAGGGAATATTAAATATTGTTACTTGGAAAATAAAAGGTTTGGATACTTGAATATTTGAAAATATAAATTAATACCTTGCAAGGAAGGTACAATAATTTTAGTCTAAAGTTTACAACGAAATGAAAGAAAAAATATGTATATTCTTCAACAGCCGAGTTGATCTAGTCATGTCCTTATGTCTGTTTCAACGTAAACTAGTCTCTAAGTTGCGAAACGAATTCAATGAATCTTTGCAGGTAGTCTTCTTTCTATTCATAGATAGTCATAGATAGTATTCCTTCTTTCATATTGCTGTCATAAGAACAATAGGTAAATGTAAAGGAAAATGTAACACTGTAAATGTAAAAATAAAATAAATAAATAATACTTTAAGCCTTTCTTTAATTAAAGGTTTTGTTGAATTATAGCAAGGGCACACTGGTTTTGAATACAGTGTCATAACTCTATAACCCTATAAATAATTTGGTTTGTTGCATTGTAATTTTAAGTATTGTTTTCTAATAAAACTAATACTTCGTATCCATTATTCTTTTGGTGTATACATTTAGGTTAAATTTTAGGCACCGGATATCTCATATATTGATGAGTGCTGCTCCTTGTCAAGTGACACACATTAAAGTTCACTTTAATTTCCAACTCAAATGCTCATAAATAATTTGCCCAAATTCCCGTGTCGGCAATTAAATGTTACAAATCCAATTAATGTACAAAGAGGAAAATGAAAGAGCAGCACAAAAAAAAATGGAAAGAAAAAGAATCCCAGTCGAAACTCAATTGAGCCAAAGGCGTGTGAAACGGAAAAAGCAGCGGAAAAAAAAAACAAGGAAAAGCAAGTACCAAAATCGTGTGGAGGGAAAAACAAGAGATGAAAATTGTTCAGGGGCTTCCCAGGTGCTTACCCATACACGCACGTGCTCACACACAAGCCTCCCCACCCCAGACCAATCCCAAGCCCCAAACCCAATACCTAGGAGCCCAAATCTCCCATACCGAAGTCTACAAGTCCACCTGTCCAACAGAACGCTTCTAATAAAAGACAAACATTGTCGAAGGCAAATACAAACTCAAACACAAATACGAGCAGCAAACAACGCCAAACACGAAAGGCAATCTGCATTGGGAGGGACGGGTCTCCAGCAAGCGGTCCTTGGCCTCCGCATCCACATTCACCAGCTCCTCCTAATGGCAAACAAAGCATTTTATGCACTGCACGATTTTAATTAATAACACTCATGTCTCGGGGCTCCACCCCGTTGCTTTCAACTCCTATTTCCCACACAAAGCTGAACCCGTGTACCGCAATAATGGTATTAAAAATACCCTTTTCGTAATATATATAAATATATAGAAAAAAGCTTATATGGGTTCCTTTCTGTACGAATGGAAGGAAGGGAAATTTACAAGCCTCTTTTTACTGTGTCCTAAAATACCCATAAATATCTGACTTACAAAAGCAAGGGAACACACAACTCGTAAGCTGGTATATGAAGGGGATTGAAATATCATAGAAAATGTTCCTGAAATATCCGGCTAACTGAACTTGGAGTTTCAACAAAGTTGTAAAGGTTAAAGTACACACAATTCATATTCAAAATACCCACACAATTTGCTACATGTGTGAGACCAAGTCTAAATTAGTGTTATTTTCATTAGCTTTTATTTAATTTGAGTTTTTAAATGAAAACATTAGTTTGCTTAAAAATTTCTTCTACAATCTAACAGCCTTTATTATATTTAGTTTGAAATACCCAAGAGAAGAATATTAATTACCGTGTGTGTAACTTTTATTGAAACTCCAATTATAAGTATGTGATACTCGAAATATTCCTGTGGATAAATGTAACCTGCACTTGGGTCCAAACAATTTGCTTTTTGCCAAATGCCAGACTCATATTTGTCTGGCCCTAATGAAATTAGAGAAAAGTTGGCAGGAAGGCAGCTACAATGGGAGCAACAATTTGCACTTTAATGGAAGTATTTTGGTTAACACAATGCGGTCGCAAAATGGGTCCTAGGGTAGGCTGGCAAAAACAATTAACCAGGCCACCAGGGGAAACAGGCAAAATTATGCGCATGCCAAAATGGCAAAATGCTGGCAAAATGCTGGCAAAATGCTAACCTCTGCCGGCTGTTGTCGCTGAAATTGCAGAGTTTTTGCATTCGTGCATTTTGTGCCCCGCTGAACTATTGACACAGCCGTGTCGGCATTGTTGTCATTTCAGTTTCAGGCGTTGCCGGGGCCTTCAGCCCCCCTATTGCCGCGAAAGACAAACAGGGGGAATGTCCTATCCCCTACCAGTAGGAGGATATGGTGCAGAGGCAAACACAAACATGCAAGGCAGCCAAATGGTACTAGGGTCAGGTCCTGCCAGGGGGTTGGGTTCAGTTTGGGGGCTCAGACAGCAAGGGAAAAGGGTTTGACCTTCTACCAGCCTGTGGCACGTATAAAAATACGAAAACATTTCAATTCTACTTGAAATTAAATGTAAAAGTAATTAGTTCTAGATATTTATAAAGTAAAAAACCTTTTAAACTCTGAAACATATAAAAATCTGATTAGTTGCCTTAATCAGCTGGCAAAGTTAATTTTTAAATAAATTTTAGAAATTCATTTGCTTATTTTTCCAAGTGTTTTTGTGTGCTGACACTGTGCCCTGCAAATTTTCGTGTTTAATTTAATTTTTGCAGTTCCCTTTCATTGCAATTAATGAGTATGCTTCGTCGCCGTCTCCGGCGCCAATGCCGCCAAGAGCTGTTCCACTTTCCGCTGGAACTAACCTAATTGAGGAACAGCGCGGCGAGTGTCTCAACTATTGGCAATTTGCCTTTGAGCCGGCTCTCGTCCTCTCGGTTGTGGCCATTAGTTGTGCAAACAATCAGGGCCGGCTTCTTCTATTCGCACCCCCTCGTTAATGCTGGCATTTTTTGGCCATTTCAGCCTTGGCCGCCTAATGGCTTTGCCAACAACGAAACTTTCGGTGCGAGGCCTAAGAAAACAACAAAGGGCCAGAAAAAAAAACACACTAATACACACACTCATACATCTAGCACACAAAGGGATGCGAATGAAATTCCTTACTTATGCATGGTAATGCATCAAATATTACACAATGTTCCCTTCAAGTTCTAGGCCAACACTCACCGCCCTGCCACCACTTCCGCCCACCGAAGCCCTAGCCCTCGGTCCTATTCGAGTGTATATGTTTGGGAAATCCTTTCAGGCCTTTTCCGACAGACATTCTCTGGTATTAGTTGCCGGGATTAGCTTCGGCTTAAAGCCAAGTCAGCTTGCAGTGCTCTTATGTACTCCTTTTTCGTCCGCTACCCACCTGCGTTTAATAAGCTGTAAGCCAGATGGATGGCCAAATTCCCTGTGAGCCGAGGTAAATTCCATAACTCAACTTTTTGGGGATTAGGAAGTTTAAAGTTTGTGTATTGATTGCATTTGTTTTAATGAAAACTGCAATAAACTTTTGGAGAATAGATGGATAATTTTCTTAGGCGAGTTTTTCCCTGGCAATTTAAGCTTAAATTTTTTATCTAAAAAGAGATTCTCCTTCCATTTATATAAGTGTAGGAAATGTGCTATATTTTCTCCTCCCAAAAATTCCCTTTGAGACTGCAATCATGTTACTTCAAAAAGAATGACAAAAGGGGCTGTAATCTGGCTCTATTCTTGGTCTCTGAATTAAGTTTAATATTAAATTCTAATGCAATATACGTTTCCCATTGTGTTAGATCTTTATTATGAACCCGTACATGCTTTTTGCCTAATGCAATATTTAATAATCTGTAGAAAAGTCAGGGAAATATTTCTTAATAAGAAAATTCTTTTGATGTCCAGAGACCAAAAGCAATTTGCACTCGTACCAACAGAAAGACCTCGCAAAGGTCGCGTACAGAATGCCAGAATGCCACAGCCTGTGTTTCCGTCTCGTGCCCACTTTCTCGTTCCATCTCTATCTAGGCTCGCTCTCTGTCTCTTTCGACGTAGGCGTTACTCGGAATTTAATGAATGTGAAGGGGACTAGAGTGTGAATACGACTACGTTTCGCAATTCGCAGTCCTCGGATTCGGAATGCAAGTGGTGCAGGCAAGTGAAAGTGGGTAGCGGGAAAGTGGGTCAAAGTTCGTACCTTCATTAAATTGTTGAAGTCATCGAATGCATACGCCTCGGCAACGGAGACATCGCTGCCCTGATGGATGAACCAAGAGAATCAGATTGTTAACCATTAAATCGAGTTCACTCCGCACAACTGAGTGATTCGCTTAAAACATAAACATAAAATCCATATCAAATCAAGCCAACAGACATACATGCATGTGGATGTACGTATTGTGCACTGCATACCGAAATGGAAGAAGAATCATATCGCAAAAACAACAAAAATAAATTCCAATTTATTCGCATGCCAAATAATATATGTATTCTATCTGTATATGTGGAATATATATGTATATATGTACATGTGTGTGTGTGTGCACATATCTTTATGGAACACGTGTTTTTATATATCGCTGGGGGAAATGCGCGCAAGAGTTCAGCGGTTCGCTGAGTTTTTCAGAGTCTGTTATTATACCCTAACAGAGGGTTATAACTATCAATTGGATTTATCTAAAAAATACTACGAATTTACTGTGATATTGTGTGATGATAAGCGCACAATAGGTGTTTAAAAGAAAACCTGAAACATATATAAAACCCATTACACAAATGTATCCCTTTCAACCTTTCATTTTCCTTGATACTTTATTAATTTTACTTCATAATAATCCACCCAAGAAGAGTATTAAGCCTTCGGCTTGCCAAATTCCTCATTCTTTTATCGTTTTGCTCGTCAATTTCGGAGATACGGACGCGTTTACTTTTATTGTTTGGCCAACAATGGGTGTGTGGTGTGCGAGCCGCGGTGCCTGAATCCGTCAGGGCGGAAATCGAAGCCATTTAAGACACCCCACTTGCGAGCCAGGAGATGGACTTAGAGCGCCTTTTCAGGCGCCAGGTCTCGAAGGGGATTTGGCGCTATTCACCTTGATTGCCTGTGAGCCGGAACAGCAGCTGAGCTGGCGAGTGTGCAACAGTTATTGCATAACTGCGGTGCGGTGGCGTATGCGTGATGTGCATGTTGCTCATACGCCATGTGTGCGGCCCGTCCTAACGCAAGCACTCAACACACTGAACTCAACCACTTAGTCCCCCGAGCTCCTGTCACTGCCAACGGACATTGTTAACGACCATCAATGGCCATTGCCTTTCAAATTTATTTAAATTGGGTTTTCCGCTTTACGACTTTCTCCCCCCGCCCCGCCCCGGACATCGAACATTGTTTGATTTAATTGGGTCAATTGGCATCGGGATTGAGTTAAGCGTTTGAGCTGACTGTCTGTCTGACGATTTGAAATTCGGATTCAAATGCGAACTTAATTGTCGGAGCTTGAGTTTTCCCAGCTGCGAGTGCATCAGGCTGCGTCTGACATTGATTTCTGTCACCGCACAGGAGGGTGCTGGTAGTGCTGCTGCTGCGGCTGGCATTCTTATTTGATGCCTCAGCTGGCACAGGCTCCTCCCCCTCCTCCCCCCAAGGAGCATAGAGAGAGCTAGGAGCAGCGAGCAGGCTGGCCAAGGCCAGACGAGGAGAGGCGAGGCAATACCACCGCATGACCTGCATACTAAGCGACGATTAAGTGGATGTGGCCATAGATATAGAGCTGGAGCAGAACTCATAAATCCGGAAATCCTTCGCGGGCGTAAATATATTATGTATAGATGTTGTGTGCCTGCGTTTGGGGTTGTGTAATTAAAGGTCGAGCTTGCCGCTTATTGATTTTCTTATCAAGGGGCGGGCTTAATTAAGTCTTGAAGGATCTCGGACAAATTTTCACGCCCGTCAAAGGTCACCGGTGAGACAATAAATACCACCCGGCTAGCATTTCCCAGCCCCTGGCAAATCCTCGTTAATCATAGCCTGTTGTGAATTGTGATTTGGATAATCGCTCAATCAAGACACGATTCGATGATTCTAATGTGTCATTGTCTGGCGCTGAGGGGCGGAGTCCTGCCAATCCCACTGGGGGCTGTGCCAGGGCCAGTGCCAGGGGGTGCTGAAAACAAATTGATTTAACAGTCTTTTTCACAGGACGAGTTGCGAACTGTGAGTTACGAGTTACGAGCTGGAGCTCGAGTATGTGTTCCGTGTGTGCAGACAGACAGACGGACGAGCACGCAAGCCAATTCCAGCAGTTGAGCGGAATGGAATGGGATTCATAACGAGCTTAAGGGATTATAGAGCATAACCCATGCACCCGGGCATCCTGCCGCCCGGCGGGCATCCTTCGGCGGTTAAAATTCCCTCGACCAGATTCATATGCAAATGTCTGTGGGGTGCAGGGCATTTATTAAGCCATGATTGATTGACGGGGCATTTGGTTTATTAACAATTCATCGGGCCAGAGCCCCAAAGTGCGCTCCATGAAAATGTGTCATTAAATCTATTGCGGCTTTTCAGCTGGCAAAAATTTAATTTTCTCATTCCAACAACAACCAAAAAAAAAACGTTGACAATGCCCAAAATTGATTGCTTCTTGGCTGACTTTTGACAGTCATTTTTGCCACAAAAAAAAGAAATTTAAATTTGCAGAAAATATATGAACCAAAATGTCAACATTTGTGACTGGAAAGGAAATCTAAATTCGCGAATACATATTAAATTTAAATAAATAAATACTAAAGTTGAGGGCTAGACATTCTAAACTTGAATTATAAATTTGGATTATTTTAAACAATACTATATTTAATTTTATTTAATTGTAATTTAAGTAGTTAGAAATACCTAAAAAGTATACTCAAGAAATCAGAATCTAAGGTTAAGATTTTCTGGAATATTTCATTGCATACTTTTGGACACTTCAAATAATGATTTAAAAACACAAACAGGATTAGTAGACATTCCAGATTAATGATTTGGGCACCTGACTAATGATGCACATAAAATTTCATCCAACAAAATGAAATATTGATTTATAAATTGTCAAAATGCAGGAATTCTAATTTGCTTGAGAGCTCTAGCTCTATTGTGGTCTAATTTCGAGGGAAAAACAATTAGGTGAAGACTCAAAGGTGGCCATATGGAAGTGAAGAGTGGAGGAGTGCCCAGAAGCCCCGACAAAGCCCCGACAATTTTGCCATATGGCCGGTGGTCGGTGGTCGAGCATTATGCACCTAGCATTTGAACAATCGCTCGGTCCGTGTGGGTGCAATTAGTCGGAGTTCCTGCGGCCGGGAAGTGTGTGAGAGTATGCAATTA
Source organism: Drosophila kikkawai (assembly GCF_030179895.1). Lineage (NCBI taxonomy): Eukaryota > Metazoa > Arthropoda > Insecta > Diptera > Drosophilidae > Drosophila > Drosophila kikkawai. The sequence goes on from NC_091729.1 coordinate 10,705,479, forward strand.
GGTGCTGCCAAAGGAAGTGCTTTGCGAGGATTTCGGTGGTGGCGAGGACTCGAAAAAAACACTGGCACTGCTCAAGCCAAGTGCATATAATTACAAGGATACGAGAACTCACCTGGCGCTGCAGTATATAACTGAATTCCGTGGCCGTGTTCCGTCGACTGTCGTTCATTTTGCCTGGTGTCCTGTCCTTATCCTTGGCGTTTCGTGTGCTTTATTTTGTCTGTCTATATGTTTTGGTCTAACTTTTGGTAATAATAAAAGTTGTAACTGCTTCTGGCTTCAATTTTAGTTTAGTTCGTTTACTAAGTTGAGTTTAGGTCTAGTTTTTTGGTTGTTGCAGTTCAGTTTTAGGTGGGTTTCGTTGAATGTAGGTATGGAACGCACATTCGTGGAAGCAGCAGCCGCCTGCAAGCAGATAAGCAAATTTTGCAAACTGAAATAAGATAAAAGAGCAACTTTGAGCGAAAGTTGAGCAGTTTGGCCGCAGGCTTTGCCTTCTTATATTTTTCTCACTTTTAAAGTCTAGTTAATTATAAAGTTCTCATGGGGGAGGGAAGTGCGAAAGTTATACAAGAACTGGCAGCAGACACACTCTCACTTTTGACTCTGAACAACAACAAGAACTGCGCCAGCCAACTAGGCTTTGTTTTTATAATCTCTAGTTTATTTTGCAGGATACAATCATATTTTTTTAGACATTTTTATGGGTTTCCTTGTTGGGGTTTTATTGGTGTTGCATGGCTAACCGATTTATCGGGTGTTCGATGCGATTTGCTGCGAGTTGCTTCGACGCTTTCGATGAGACTGCTGCAATAAAAATATATTGCGAAACTCTCAACAAGGATACCGTTCACGTTGTCCCGTCGACGTCGGCGTCGCTGCCTTGTGCTCCTCGTCGTGTCCTGTCCCGTTAGACGCTGAAGTTCTGCCGCTGCTGCTGCTGCTGTCGCGCTCTCCGTAGTTTCTGTTTTCTCTCTTTAAGCGCTTGTTGTTGTTGCTGTTTGACTTTGAAATCGCCAACAATAATGCACACACACACACGCATACTCTCACACTCGCGCGCGCTCACACAATAACAAAGCAGAAGAAGCCGGAAACGAAAGCGAAAGTTGCCAGACCGTCGACTCAGCTGTTTGGCCCTGGAAGCTCTCTCTCAAGCCAAGCTTTCTCTCACACCACCGCGCAGAGCCTGAACCATCTGGCAGCCCTGCGCTCATTCATTCATCGTTTCGCCGAGAGAGCGCAAGAGAGCGAGCACGTGGTGGCAAAGCTCCAGCCGCTGCAACAGGACTGTCAATCCAGCTTTTATTTTAGGAAGTTTGATGCTTTAAAAATAAATTTAATAATTAGTTCAATGAAATTAATATTTATTTACTTATTAATAACAACCAAAACTAACGCCAGGGTATCACACGGTACTCCTGCAGATCCTCATCGTAAGTAAAAGTAATGTCCAGCTCGGTTTGCAGCATCACTTTGGCGTCCAGCAGGCGGCGCACAATCCTCGCCGAGTCAGCATCAAAGTGGTTGCCGTAGAGGGTTAAGCGCTCCAAATGGCAGCATTTCCGTCGGGATGTCAAAATGCGATTTATGGCCTCTGCGCCAATATCGTTGTTGGTTAGGAACAGGTCCTTCAACATTAGGCTCAAGCTGAGGTACTTGGCCACCCACTCACCGCCATGGGTACCAATAGAGTTGCTGCTGATGTCCAGGAGCTCAAGGTACCCACCACCGTCGATATTGCCGCGAAGCAGAAAGAGGACTCCGTCCGGACCGATCTTGTTGTTGGCCAGCCGCAATTGTTGCAGCTTCGACTTCCGGCGCGCCAAATGCTCGGCAATGGGTATCATATCCTGGGCGGTCAGCTCGCACAGCTCTAGGCGCAGGCTCCACAGGCGATTTTGCATAAGGACAGAGCCCACCATCGACATTATCTTCTCCGTGTCCAGACTGAGATAGCCGCCCAGCAGCCGATTGGCCGAGAAGCAGCTCACTCTTTCCGACTTGTGCAGCCCGTCAGCGATCAGGGCGAAATTGTATTGGGTCAGGCTGCAATGGTTTACGGAGAGCCCACGCAGCGTTTTGCTGACCAGCAGGAACTCCCGCAGGAGACGCACATCTTCGTCGCTGAGGGGAGTGCCTAGGGGAACAGTTAAGGATGTACAGCAAGGAGTTACCAGAACTTCTCACCGTCCAAACATAACTCCATTACGTCCATCTTTTTCGCATTGAGGCACAGCATGGCAAAGAATTCGCTGGGCAGCCGCATCAGGTTCAGGTGAATGGACGACAGGGGTATGAGAGAACGGACAAAGTCCTTCAGCAGATTTGCGTCCCAGTTAGAGACCACCACGCCCGTAATGGTCACCGAGCGCAGTCGGCGACTTAACAGGTAGTTCACAATGACCCGGAAATCCCGGACGCAGTGGAACTTTCGGCGCATCCGCTCCTCGAACTCCAAGCGCTTGAATCGAAAGTCTCGATAGGGTCTCTGGTCGTACTCCCGCTGCCAGCACCTCAGCAGCAACGTGGTGAACAGCGGGGTATGGCCATCATCCAAAGACTCCTTGGGCTGGTACGTGCATGGTAGCAGCACTTCGCACATTTTGATGCACTTGCTCCGGATCGGTTCTGTGTTGAAAAAAACTACTGTGGAAACGTGGAAAGTATAAGTTTTAATCGAACTTGTGACAATTTAGCCAGAGAAATATGAGAAATTATATTGATATGTAACTATCCTTGCAAACATTGATTTTCGTTGCATACTTTTTGGCTGACGTAGACGGTAAAGTCGGGAGTTGTCGAGTAAATAATTGGTTAATGTGTGGATGGTTGAATATAAAATAAAAAAATGCATTTAAATATTAAAATGTAAATATATTTCATTAAAGGAAATCTAAAATTTTTAGCGATTCCTTATCTTTAACTTATCAATTATCTCATAGAAGTTTGTAGGACCAACCAAAAATGAGTTAAGAATTTTGAATTATTGATCACAATTTCAATTAAATATGGAATCCACAAATCCCTAAGCTATTTATTATATTTATTATACATTTTTCAAATTTATATTTTGTTATATATTTTCCCCGTCATGTTTATTCTTATTGAAAGTTTATTAATATTGTCAGTATAAAGTTCCCAACTTGTAAAAGTTACTCTTAAAACTAAAATACTAGCCAGAAACTCTTTAATTGTCTGAATTCCTGTCACTTTTTTATTAATTATCTCCCACAGTAACTGGCCCGTCTAGTTACCTGGCCAGAAACCCATCGATCGCCTCAACTTCTTTGGCATTTCTTAAATAGTTATTTCAGTCACTGGAAAAATCCGTTTTAAGGCGTTCGCTTCTGGGAAACAACTGAATTACCGTCACATTTATACAAATAATTCTTACAGATACTGACCCGACTAGTTCAATAGCTAGAAACCCATCGATTGCCTCAATTACTGTCGCATTTTTATATAAAATCCTTGCAGTTACTGACTCGTCTAGTTTAAAAATAAGGAAAATATCCGTTTTAAGGCTTTCGCTTCTGGGAAGCAACTGAAGTGTCACAACCTTATAGAGACCGGAATGCTTCCTCATTTTCGTCATAGTCCTGCCAAAGGCATCCACAAGTTGCTCTCATTAGCATAGTTAGCAAACTAGGAGCACCAACTTGGTTGGTCTGAATTACCATAAACGCCAATTCATTCATTTATATGTCATTCTCGACCACGTGGACCCCATTCTCTGTTCTGCCCAAGTTCTGGCATCCTGGCGTGCCGGCACGCGCCGTCCCTGTCCTATAAATAAGTTGAACTCAAAGCCGATACTGTTGAGTTCTAAATATATATAAAGTACGCTCTCGAATCAGCCAGGATCTGCACGTACTCGTTGGGGAATCCATTGGGGTATGAGTGGCATTTATGCCGTTTATGGTCAGGTTGCATCTTCATTTATGTGATTGCTATTGACAGTGCTTTGGCGTTGAACAAAGAAATCAGTCAAGTGTGTTGGCTAGTTAGCCGTTATAAAATATTATATTGGGACTTTTAAAGCTTAAATTATACATCTTATCTTCTAAAAGAATGCAATCTGTAAAATAATAAAATTGTAAAGCCTTTGAGATAGAATAGTAAATTTGTATAGTTTCTTAACATTTTATAAAACCAAAAAAAAATATTAATTAATAAATTAATAAACATCTTAGTACAAAGACAATTTAATTACTGTCTTTTAGAGTCTTAAAAATATAATATTAAAAAACAAACTTAACTAGATTCCTTGGCATCACTGTTCGTAGCGAAGCCCATTGTCCTATGGCGTTGGCTGACTCTGAATGGGCAGGCTTCCTAGCTCCGATGACAGGTGCCCAATCTATGGACCAAATGATTACTGACAGCCTCGGCTGGAAATCATATTTCACTTTTACTACCAATGCTGCCTTGGTGATTGGACATGGACATGGACATGACCATGGTGCTTGAATCTACATCAATTTACGGTCATCGCTGGCCAGACAAACAGACAGCAGGGAGACAGCCGGGAGCCAGGACAAGAGGTTAGTCATCATGGTCAAGATGGCTGCTGATGCTGTTCGTGCTCCTGCTGACCAAAGGCAATTAACAGCGGCGACAATTCGGAGGCTGCCTTCGGGGCCTCAAAATTGAAATTCGAAAAGTGGCAGCTCCAGTCCGCGCCGATGCTTATCTGTGCTTAGAAAAAAAGCGCGATAATTAAAAATATTGTAAAATGCCAGACGGCCAGACGCTCATAATTGCTTGCAAAGGCAGAGGCATTGGCACAGGCGGAGGCTCGGCACCGACGGAGGCACTGGCAAAATCGCAGACGACAGAGAATCAGTCGAAGTCTCAGTTTACAGCTACCAGACAAGGCGACGCGACGCGAGGCAGCGCGGCGGAGGAGCACTGCATGTGCATATCAATTAAATAACTTTCCGCAGCTCAGCGCAAAAGTGTGAAACTGCAGCAACTATTCACCGTCGCGGCTCGACTGGGCTCTTCTCGTCTCTTCTCGGGTTGGCCTGGCCTGGCCTCACCTGCTCCAGCTCTCTACGATGCCAGCCAGAACCGACCATGGTCCATATTTGGATGCAACAACGACAGCGCATCTGCATCACTTAGGGACAGTGGCAGTGGCAACATCATGGAGTGCCTGCGATGGCCTCCAGACAAACTGCAGACGCGAGACATGCACTTGTCTCTGGCTGGCTGGGTCAGCCCCCAACTCCGGTTCCGTCCGCATCCCCGCATCCCCGTTTCCCGGTTTCCCGCTCCCGCTTCCCCATGCTCATTCCCCATCCGCAGGCGAACGCATTCATTGTCAATTTTGACAATCAACAAGATGCGGCTACACACACGTCTGCTTAAATGGCCCAGCATCAGTACACACGGAGAAACATCTATAAAAGCAATTTCCTTTCATTAAGGACATTCATTTCTAGATTGTTGACATATTTTTTTAATAATTAAAAGATTCAATAGGGTCTTATGTTAGTTATCTCACAAACACTATCAACAACCCATTATGATCTTCATGAACTTCCTGAGAATCATATTTTGTTATTTAATGTATTTTTGCCCAGTGCATCATCTTTTTCACAGCCTCTGCGACGGTCTGTCTGGCTCTCGGGGTCTCGGTCGTGGTCTCCGCCTTTTTTCTCCTTCTTCATCTCCACCTCGGTCTCGGTCTCGGTCTGCTCCATCATCGTCTGCTGGGATCTGGATCTGGCTGGAAGAGGCTGGGCCCAAAACAAAACGCCAAACAGAAGCCAAACGACGGCACGCGAAAGTCTTAAAAACCGAAAATGAAAATGCGAAAAAATTAATAACAATCAGGCCTTGGGCTAAAGCGAGTATTACGATAGGTAAATACTCTATACTGATCAGTAATTCATTCAATTTTACATACATTATCCGCTTATAAAATATGAAAATAATCGGTACAGTACTAGAATCTTCAGAGTAAAACTATACATTTTACTTACCAAATAAATGAATATAGATAATATATAATTAATTGAAAACAAATTTGTTTAGTCTCACCAGTCGTATGAGTAATACCCGTAGCAAAAGAAAGGGTATACCCAAAACAACAGCGAGCAGCCGCAGCTGAAGAGGCGGCTGCAAGTGAACAGTAGCACCGGTAGCCGGCAGAAGGCAGACAACAGCGCAATAACAAATTGGCTTCTGGTCTTTGCATTCCACATGCAATCTGAGACAACAATCACGACAACTGCATTCGGCACCCGGCACCCGTAGCCAGTAGCCAAGAGCCATTAGCTGAGTTGCGAGCACCGACAAGGTAACACCCTTGGTGCCTGTGTGGATGGCAAGAAGAACCCGGGACTGGCTAACTAACCAGCACCTATGTGTTCCGTCTGGGGTTGCGTCTGTTTATGGGTCTGGGAGCGCTACTCCGCCTGGAACTGTGACTGGGCTGGTGCTGACTTGACACGTCTGGTTCGCTGGCTGGCTGGCTGACGAACGTCGTGTACTTTTAATAGACTTGCACCAACACCAGCCCACCGGACCTAACCGCAGGCTGTCTCTTCCCTGTCTGCTCAGCGTTATTTTCCTCTGTCTCTACCTTAGACTGAGCCGAAAAATTTGACAATAACCATCAATTAACAAATAAAAAATCAATCAAAATAAATATTTACAAAATTTAAATTAAATTAATATGCGAAGCCATAAAAATAAAAATTAATTTTAAATTAATATTCAACTTGAATGCCTCATTCCCACTTAATAGCATTTTTCCTGCAGTGTACTCTTCGATTCTGTTGCCGATACATTATGTTGATTGTGCAAGTGAGGCGGAGTTTCTCTCGAGGATCCATCTTGCATCGACCAGCTTTTAGGGTGTGAGGGCTAATTAAGTTAACTACGTGTTTATGGTTAAATAATTTACCCCGGGTACTTGCATATTTAATGACCGTCAATATAATCATTGTATTAAACTGTCCAAATTTTGAGTTATTCGATCGGTTTTCAGAGACTTTGAAGGTCAAATCACGCACCACTGTCGATATCTATAGTTTCATTAGTTCTGTGTGCCATGACTGCTCAATAAACTTTATGTTAGTGCCTTGCGCCTTAAAAAAGACTTACTAGATAAGAGTTTCATACTATAATTTCCACACACTATAAATTCACAAAAAGTAATAACAATAAGCTATCGAAGCAATTAAAATGGGTTTTCCCTTAAATGTTTTGAAAGGTATTTATAATTTATTTATCACAGAATCGGGATGTTTAGTCTGTGTACTTTTACTTTTTGTTTGCCTATCAAGTTATTTAAGTCGCTGGTTTTTATTTTTATACCCGTTTAAGTTTGAATTTAGCTAAAATATTGTACAAGAAAACAGATTCTTTTACTTAGCAAAAACTTAACACAATTTTAAATAATTTTTTAACAGCATTTTTAGCTTAAGGAAATCAAAAGAAAATATATTTATATATTAAAAATTTTTATTACAAATATTAAAAGCTAACATGGCTAACAAACGACAAATTATTTATTAAAATTATTATTTTTGTTAAAAGATACTTAAGAAAAATGTTGACTTTCCTCCAACACAAGTATTCTTATGTGTGTTTTATTAAAGAGCATTTATTATTCTTTATATTTTTCACCAAAAAATCAATCTATTTCGACAGTTTCAATCAGGCTAAGCCGATAAGCACAGGTAGCCCTAAAACCTGGCCTTATCACTTTTACTGCCCGCCCATTATACGGATTGATGCTATGGCTAAATATAGAATGGTAGTTAACACTTGTAACCAGCCAGGAAATCACTCCTAATAGCTAATGGCCAACAACTATTTGCGAACATTTGGCTCCGGCAATCTGCTAAGGAAACAGCCAGATGTTTTCTAGCCAGGTGGCGATGGCTATGATTATGGCTTGGTGATATTGCGGTGCCGGTGGTGCTACCGGTCTTTTCTGGCGGGTCCCTCACGTGCCGCCACCCAGTTGGACGGAATTGTTGCTCATTGGCGGCAATTGCCGGCTACCGTTTAAAATTAAGCCGCACAAATTGGCACGAGCGTGAGGCATACCAGTACGTACGGATTTGTCAAAAAATTGCTTTCAAAAATAGCCCCGGAGATATGCCGACAAATACGACGTCTTTCAAGATCAAAGGAGAAAGACCAAAACCACATATTTAGATTCTGTATTTAGGATTTAGCCAATTATGGGTCTGATGTGGGCGTGGCGAAGAGGTGAGGCGGATCCACGCGAGCAAACAGCCTTGAAAAGTTAATGAAAAATCAAATAAAAAGGAAAGAAAGACAACTGAGACCGACTGCTGTCTTAATTTTGACTTGACTCATTTCGCATTCCAATTGTCTAGAAATATTTACACTGTGAAAAACTGAATCTTAATGGGATTTTATAAATATTGACCTTTTAATATATTTTTATATTTTAATATTTATTTATCTATAATTATTTATGTTTATATACTTTATTAGAAAATTTGTAGATTTTAGTATCATTTTTCAATATAAATAAAAAACAATATTTACCAACCTAGATGAACGTTTTTTAAATTTTAAAATATTTAATACATTTCTTCATTATAATTTTAAATTATTTAGAACAACTGCTGTACACTTATTTCACACTACAAATCATATATTACACTTTACACTGACAAAAACTAATCAATTTTCTCTCAGTGCTCCTGTCTGCATCCACTGTCTGACTATTTATTTTTGTTCTTGACTCTCTTTCTGTTGTTGCTGACGTCCACATTGTCCACAAAGTGGGACAAATTCTATGCGAGCGCTCAAATAAACAAACATTATTATATAAACTTCTCGACAAGAGGCGCTGATTGCGTCCTATATATATATATACACATTATATATGTGCATATATATGTTGTTTTCATTTTGGCCTCCTGTGCACGGGCGGGATTATGAGTCCCGGGCATTTGATGCGATTGCAATTTTACATAACAGCCGCCGTCTGGTAGTCTCTATTCAGAGCTTAAACGGTGTGTAGACATATCAGATGAATGGACAGCCGGATAGCTGGACAGCCGGACGACTGGGTAGACGGAGAGGAATCCGGGACAGACGTGGGAAGTGAGAAATCCAGACTTTATAAAGTGCTGCGAATTATACAATCATTTTGAAATTCAATTTTCGGGTCCCAGACGAAACATGGATGATGGGAAAGATGCTACTGGCGATGATTCTGATGATGATGTTTAGATGTTTTGATGGTGCAGCGGCAAGAGAGTAAATAAATAAATAAATCAAGAACGTCCTTGAAGTCTGGCTCTTTGGATTTCCGTATGTGAATTGAATGAATAATAAATACTGGGATAGCGCCAGAACTGTTTGGGTATGCCAATGGCGTAGATCGACCCACAAGGATGGGCTTTCTGGGGTTAAAACCGTACCAGGCACCGTAGTTCAAATCTTTTCTCTAATAGGATATATCCGCCCCATTCTCCTTTCAATTGATAAACTGCGTACGCACTTTCAGGCCTATCTTCTTGTCATCACTTTTATTAATCCGCACGCACGAATCCCGGCGGAGACAACTGAAAGTCAAAAGCAAAGGCACACCACACACACACAAGGGCCTTTTTTTGAGAATTTTTTGGTGCCCCCCCAAAAGTAGCACCGATAACACGCGTAGCACGACGCGTATCAAAACAATTTGATTAAGTCACTCTAATTGCAACGGAATAGAATCACTCCACGTTAATCTAATCACCCACGCACATAATAATAATAGAATGACGAGAACTATGACTACTTACTACCAGTTTTGCGGACATTCCTGCTATTTTAGTGGGTGCAAAATCGTTAAAAAGCTTGACACGCTCGACGGTTTGCTTGTTTGCCCAAACTCGAGTGGTGTTTAAAGTATTGATTGGGGGGATACGGGCACGCTTGTATCTGATAGTAATGGTTAGTAATTCAAGGACTGACCCTTGGCTGTTTGGGCCCAGATGCATCTCCCCGATAAGGCCACCGATTCCTCCTCCGATTGCCTCGATAAAGATACACCCATACTAGCCACTAGCCACCGACACAGATGCAGTATCTCACGCACATTCAACATGCCTACCTACGCCAACTTCAGCTGCGCGCCGGCAGATCCTCAAGCGCCGTTGATTGGTCGGCGACCACGGAGCCGAGCCGACCCGAAAGCCACACGAAGGCCAGTCCGAAGTACGCCAGCGCTACACTGAAATGAATCTGGAATGAGTTTGAAGGGAAGATAGCGGGAAGTTTTTCAAAATATTTATTAAAAGGAAAAAAATTAATAAATAAATTATTAATTAACGTATAATAATGAACTAATAAATTACAAACAATATATTGCAAGTAAATATTCGGAAAATACAAAAAACATTATTGAAATAAAAACAGAAAATACACAAATTGTATTATTATTTCAAAAAGTATTAAACTAGAAATTAATATCGATGTATTTTGAGGATTTACGGGATAAGTTTGGAACATTTCAGTGACTATTTCCTAATTAAATTATTATATTATAATTAAAATAATAATAAATAATATGGAAATGCAAGAAAAATAAAAACACATTCATTTTGCTTTAAAGAATATTAAAAAAAAAAAAAAGAAAACAGTATTAAAATGATAAATTATTATTATTGATCATCAAAGTCATTGATAGAAAGGAAACCAATTCCAATTTCAAAAAAATATATTTTTTCTTTTATGATAAAAAATACAAAAAAAAACCTAAACCTAAGTTCTATTAAAAATAAGAGTTTAAGAAAATATTATTGATTGCCAAAACCTAAAATATATGTAAATAAAGTATATACAAAACAGACAACTATTAATTTAAAAAAAAAATATTTTTCATTAAAAAAATAAAAATTAAGTCAACTCAAACATTTGCCAGTAAAAATGTTAACTAAAATTATGTACTTCATATAATACATTTTAGAAATTAAAAACATTTAACTAGCTTAAAGCTAAAATTAAAATAAAAAGTTAAAATAAGCAAAAAACTATTATTCCAGAAATATAAGTCTTTCAGCGAGATAGTAAAGCATTCAACTTTTCTTGCAGTGCTGGCAGCAACGCAGCGTTTACGACCATAACAAAGTAGATATGCCCAGGCACAACCAAATTTTTTCTTATTTAAGACTAAAAAACCGACTGGCGCAAATCACTTCATACTTGGTTCTTAGAGCGAACACATCGAGAAGCTGAACCACAGCAAGACCACAGAAACCCAAATATTCAAATTAACATACCCATTGAAATTCTTTGGCTGAAAAAAAAACACTCTCTTTGGATTTGTGAAAGAGATGCAGTTCCAGTGAAAAATGTGCACAAAATACACGATCTAATTGTTGCAAATCATAAAAGACAACTTAATATTAGCCAGTGAGAATATTTAAATTTAAAAACATACAAGGACAAAAAACATAAAGATGACGAATGCCAAGTGTTGTGAAAAGTGCGCAGGGAGATGGATCCTGGTCCTGGTGGTGGTCCTAGCATCGCTGTCCGGCGACTCGCAGGCCTCGCCCTTCGATCCCTCCTTCTTTCCCGAGGGCGTGCAGTCGGTGGTGGTGAATCCCTTCAATCGCACCATCCTGAACCGCTTCAACCTGACCGAGGAGCAGATCCTGAGCATCCAGAATCGGAGCAATCCAAACATGAGAAACGACACCAGCACGGTGACCAACCAACAGCACCTGCAGCGGGCCACCGAGCGGTAAGTAAGATCTCAAGTGCCTCGAAAGTGTCCAAAACAATCACTGTCAATCACCGGCAGAAGTCGTCTTTGTCGTCTGTCTTCCCAGAAATAGATGTCTGTTCACCACAAATAGAAATCTTAAAAAAGACGCCCCCTGACCGGCAAAAAAAAAACAACAACAAAGTAAAACAAATTGTTGCTGACTACAATTTGTATACAAAAAAAGAAATCATTCTGAAACAATGCACTTTGCTTTAATTTGTAAACACACGCTGTCGGAAAATTCTCAAAAATTTCGCAAATGAATATATTTAAGTGCGAGATTTGTCCAAAAACCGCTGGCCAATTTCTCCCAAGGCTAAGAACATTTGTGCAACTCGCAATTGTGGTCAAGCACCCCGAAAAAGTATACGCGAGAGAGTGTATTTATTTATAAAAGTACATTGTACATGCTGTGCTTCACTTCACTTTCAACACGATCCAGCCGAATGCAGATCTATTCGCCGAATTAATCCAATTAAAACGTAGAAATCAATAATTTCTCGACTTGTTTTCGGCACTCGTGCACTCTCGATTTTCATTTAAGTTTATTTATTGACTGAATGCTTCGCTAAATGCATGATGTTCTTACAAAAGGGTCGTAAATGTAATGGCCTCGCTTAGCAGACTGGAACGTGGGGCCCATAAATATATAGAGTATCTATAGCTGAAAAGTGTGCCTCCTAATTGCGTCTTTTGTTTTGAGAAATCAGGAAATTTCGATGATTTTATAGCTATCAGTGGGGTTTCCTTTAATATTATTTCTTTATGACCTTTAAGCCATTAAAAACAAATATTTCTGCCATTAACTTATGGGCAATAAACATGATTACTTTATAATATTAAAACTAATTTAAGGATAAGTAGGATACAACCTATTCTATTAATACTAAAGTAAAGCTCATGGAACAAGGTTTTAAATATAATTTTATTTTCATTTAGTTTTACATATTTTTGAGATTATTTCAATAAGAACCCTTCTTATTTTTTAAGAACTTGAAGAGTTGAAGCTTCTTTCAAAGGTAAAAAAAAACACAATAACAAAACGCTGAATTAAATCTATTAAATATACTTAGATCTTTCTGGCTAATATAAAAATAGGAATTGATAATATGGTAAATATATTAATACACATATATTTCCAAGTCATATTTGAAAACCTCAAATCAAAAGAGACCTAATAAAACCGTTTAATCGTTATTAAATCAGAATAATCATTGCAATTACTAGATCTTAGATATGAACTTCAAAGGCCTCAAAGCTATTATAGTGTCCCTAATCGGAGCATAAAGTGCCCGAATAGATCACAGCGACACATACAGACCCAGATCCATCAATGGTGTGTCTGCTGTATCCATCAGATACTATAGTGCAACTGTCGCGACGACGACGGCGACGCCGCCGCTGCATAATGCACTGGATTCCGACAGTGGCGGTGGCGACCTCTGTATTTGTATCTGTATCTTTGTATCTTTGTGTGCCCGCGGATGTCTGGCGAGTGTCTGGGAGCAGTCTGGGCCATGTCTAGCTATCCGTCACCGTCTCTGCCTCCTGGTCTCCGGTAATGAACTTTTTGTAGGTCGTTGCTATGCGAGACGGCAAAACGGGCTTGCATTCGTGGGGCCAACAGCTGATACACGACTCGTATCTAAATCGTTTCATCTTATTTGATTGCTTTGGCAGAGTTCCGCACAGACGGCACACAAAAAACAAAAAGAGGAGAAAAAAAAAACAGCGACAGCAGCAACCTATGACGTATGAGTAATATTGCAGTGCAAACAGTTGTAGGCGTCTGCAGTTCGACTGACTGCAGCTTGGCTGCTTGTTGGCTGTTACTTGTTGGTTGTTCCTCGCATGATAATGAAGTGCAGCCGGCGAGACACTGTCTAGCCGCTCTTGCTGCTGTTACTGCCTCTGTGTTGCTACTATTGCAATTGTTGCTGCGGCCAAAGGCAACGTCTGCGACTGAGACGGCAGACCGCAGACGCAGACACACAGGCGATGCATTCAGGCAATGTCGTCTGAATGGAGGCCAGTGTGGAATTTCCACCATCCCCTAGAGCCCCGGCACCTGTCGCCCCCATGAAGACTTATCATCGTTGATCCCTGCCTCTGCGCATGCGTGACTCATGGCTTGCCCTGCTAAAAGGTGTCTATGTTACGGCAGGCCAAGTATATGCAGTAGCATCCACAGAGCACTGAAAGAAAAGAATTAACTTTCATAGGAGAATCGTATAGGTATATGCACATCAGTTAAGGAAAATTAGGGTAACTACAAGGTTGATATGGGAAAGCTGGCCTCAAAGATACATTCATTGATTTTTCATAAGATGTAAAACCTTTAACCAGATTAAAAATACAAATATAAAATGTAGAATGAAATAGTATTAACCATTTAAAATTTGTTTCAAATAGTTCATACAATTAAATACATATATAAATTTAAAAAAAAAAGGATCTCTCTCACTTTTAGGCCCCATGCCCTTCAGTTTTTGTCGCTGTGCAACAGCATCTACAGCTCTAGGCAAACCCAGACAGGCAGTCAGAGGAGCGAGCAAACAACGAGCGGACAGGGGAGCCGGAGTTGGACGGACTGACAATATGTCTAGACGGTGGCCAGACAGACGGCACCACCACTCGACGGGTTTTCAAGTTCATGCCACACAGTCGAGCTCCAGACGCCAGACTCCGCACTCTGGCATTTCTTGGCCAGCTAGCCAGACGGCCAGCGAGTCAGCCAGGCAGCTAGCCAGTTGGCCAGACAGCCTGTTAGCCTTTTGGCCAGACAGACTCGATACGATTCGGTGCGATCGCAACGTAAACATAAACATAAACAAGAACCGATAATAAGCCAGAGGCAACTTATTTCGACTCAGCTCGATTCGCCTCGACTTGGTTCAGTTTCGGTAAAGTGCAGACAGACAGCGACCGTGTTTTATAATTATTATTTCGTTTCGTTTCTTTTTTTTTTGTATTTTTTCGGCTAGACAAACTGCGCCGCAGGCCGCACCAAAAAGGCAAAACAATTAATCTGTTATTTCTCTTGATCTTTTTGTGCATCTCGTGGGGGAAAAAAAACGAAAGAAATGAAAGCGAAACGTCAAGCGTGTCTCAATTGCCGATCCAGACATCCAGCACACAATTGTCCAATTTTCTGGCGAGCTTCGAGTGAGTGTGGTCAGATTAGATCATAGCTAACTAACTATTGTTGTCTGCCCTGCTCCTCCGATGATAGTGCACTGGCAAAAAGAGTCTAAGGGCAAAGAAGATAAATTTTCAGGATGCCAGGGAATACCTAGTGACTTTAAATCTCCGAAAATATGCTATGACTACAGATAGATAATATTCAATGATTTCAAAGCTCTTTAATTTTCGCCCAAAAGTATGTTATTTTAAATGATATAATGATGAGAGATGCCTGTTTTCCACCTAAAAGTACTGCTTTGAAGCAGTTCCATTTATAAATTTTGAAATGATTATATGTCACTTTAAGAAACTCGCATTTTTTGTCACCGTGCACTGTCCCACACTCACAGAGACAGAGATCCGTCTCGATCGCAAAATGGGTATTTAAGTGACACGGGCCTGCCAGCTGCTCCACTATGCCCGCTTAGCTCATAATCAAGTTTAGGAAACACTCGCAACGAGCGAATCATGTGAAAGCATTTAATCAGCGCAAGTGTAGTAAATAGTTAAGTAGTAGTTAAGTCAGATGATTGGTCTTAAGATAGACTTTCCTAACCAATCTGGGCCCTTGATTAGATGCCATGACAAACTACGGTCAGCGGTTTTAATGTTCCAGCCACTTGGCATAGTTTGTTTTGACAACTTTAAAGCTCGTAGAGATTTGGCACTATTTCAAGAACTCCCGCAATCTGAGATAGCGAGTCCAAAGTAGTAAGATTATCTATCAATGAACCTAAAAGGTGGCCTATCAACTGATTTGAACTCGAAAATAAATCAGAACCCAATCGGGAAATTAGTTTTATGGCCAAGCGGAGCACTGAACCCTGGCTACGTCACAAATCATAGGGTATTATTAGGCAATCATCAGATCAGATTGTCTTCCATGGAATAGTTTGCTCATTTCGGGCGGTGGTGTTGGAGGTGGTTCCCTAACAATAGGTTTTACTAGTCCGCGATAAGAACTACAGACATAGTTTGGTCGCGTCTAGTCACAGACTAGATGTGTGTCCGCCTAAATTGAATAAAATTGTATAAATTCTCGCCAAATGGCAGCGGGCACGTTTCGGAGCTCTTCTATTGTGGATGTCTGTAACGCTGACCGCGCTCAAATGTCAATTAAGTGAGCCTTACATAAACACTTGAACTAAATTTGCAAAGTACCAGTGCTTGGGGCATACAAATGGCTGTCAGATGAGCCTCGAAATGATGCCAGTTTGCTGACTTTTCCATTATTCTTTAGACTTTAAGGGTATATATTTTTCTATAATTTACAGTCTCTAAGAAATGTAATTTTTTTTAACAGGATTTTTCACATTTTTTATTCTTAGAATTAATTTTTATTCGGTTTTCACTTTATAGACTATTAACATTAAGGGATATCAAATTCCTAAGGAATAAAAATATTCCCTTTAAAACAAAAATAACCCAATTTTCTGTTAAATTTTTCTTTTCAGGCTCAACGACATCATCAAGCGCGTCCACAAGGCAATCTCAAACGAGGCCCTGCCCAAGGAGAAGGCCGGGTTTCCCATCTGTACTGGCGAGACCACAAGTCCGGCGGAGTGGCAGAATGCCAGCAACTTGACCCTCTACTTCGCCCAGAGTGTCTTCACACCCTCCAATGACTATGACCGCCTGAACAGTGCCCTGCTGCGCCTGTATAAGACCAATCCCGGCCAGAACCGCGAACAGTTTTCCGGCCAGGGTCTAGTGCAGCCGGTGAGCACGGAACAGCCAGCCAGCCCGACGCCTCTGTGCGCAGAACCAGTGGGTCCCCAAATCCGGGTTACCGTTTCCATTGTCCACCAGCAGAAAAAGAAATGTAAGTTAAGCCTTTCGCTGGGGACTAGGATATCGATATAACTTCATTTTTTCCCCGCAGTGCGTAAGAAGCGCACCTGCAACACCGTCATGATGAGCAGCACCTCCACCGGCTGGGTGGAGATTGACGTCAAGTGCGCTCTCGCCTACTGGGAGCAGCAGAACCGCCAGGACGAGCATCGCCAGGATCAGCTGCGCCAGCCACATCCCCGCCAGCAGCAGAACGCCGTTATCGGAATGCTGGTGATCGAAGTGCACGACGACGAGGAGAATCCGCTAAGACCGGGCCTCTACTTCGCGCCGCCCACTTGCGATCAGGCAGGTAAGCGTGTTGTTTGCCATGTCCAACTAACTGCCCCAACGGAAAGGAGAACGGAGTCTCCTCCAGTCATCGCCAGTCATTTTCTCTCTTTATCTATCCCTCCCCCACACACACACAACTATCCATTCATCTCGGTGACAGGCGACAGGCCCCTTTCGCAGGCACAGATCGCGGCGATTTGAATTTATTTACATTATAGCAAGAAAGGTCATTAGTCGGGCTATTTGGGGGGCCGGACTGCAGCCAGAACTTACCGGAACGGACCCGACACCGCCGGCGCGTAATTTAAGCTGAGGCAGCTCTAGAGGCAGACTCGAAGTCGAAGTCGAACTCGAGTCCAGACCGAAACCGAAACGGAAATCGAATTTCATAAAACGTAATCCAAAAAATACCTTGTCGTCCGATCGCGGCGCCCAGTCAGCGAATGCCATGTGGCTCAATTTTCAATTTGCGTCGGGCACGTTTAAGAGAATCGAAAAACATCAAACCCTTTTGCGTTTGTTACATTTGAATTTCATGAGGCGGCGGCCGCCTAGAAAATATGGAGCGGAAGTAGCGAAAGTCTCTAGCTAGAGATCTGATTGAGACTCATTCAGGTTTTATTCAGAGTTATTGCCCTCAAATCGGTAAGGTACACGGCAGCGCGCAGTCGGAGGATTCAGCTCAAGAGTTGCTTTTACTACTAATCGATATCGCTCATACGCACCGTTGTGCGTATTGCTCGGCATTGTTTGTTGCTTAGTTTTGTGCGTTTTAAATGCCTTTATGTCGTTGATGTTGCTATTTTTGTTGTTGCCATTTTATAAGCATGTTTTTCATTTGCGCAATTTCCTCGTTGCAGTTGCATGAACCCGGAAATAAGTATAATTCGATTTTAATTGTGAATTTTGATATGTATCTTGCAGCAGCCGCTATCCCTTGGAACACTTACGGAACAGAATCGCTTAGCACTTATTTGGCGGGTCGGACAGTGCCAAGGTAAGTCTACGTTTAATTTTCCCAGTGTAAAGTAAGCAGTTTGTAAGCAGTGTGACCAAGCAGTTAGATTAAGAAATTCTCTTTGCACTGCTTAGAATTCTTATCACGATCTGGCACTTTTGGTCGCTCGTGCTATCGTTATCGTTTTATCAGTCGGCATTTTTCTATCGGATAACGGTCAATAGTGAACCTGTTAAATTTGAAATATTGTTCCATGACTCAAAGCAGTTATAATTTAAAGCCTAAACCCTTATATAAATTCTAAAGTTTTTCAAGTTTCTAATTGAATATTAAATATTTTTTTGTACTTCCCAACAGAAAACCTAGGCTAGACCTTAAGTTCAACGGCAGCAACTCCCTGAAGAGGCTCTGCAACTCACCCAAATTACCATCGAGCAGAGCAGCGGTCACTGGCATCGAATCAACCACATCAAACTCACTAACCATTGACAACCAGCTGCTGGACGAGACCAGCGAAACGGATAGGAGCCATCACGAGGTCAAGGTCGAGGACGACATCGAGGCGGAGGCTGCTGCCGAGGCCGATCTGCTGTCCTCGGCGAGCAATAGCGAGCAGGAGATGGAGCCCATCTCCAATCACCATCGGCGTCGGACAGGCCACCATCATCGTCACCACCATCATCCGCACGAGCTGCAGCAGCATCATCACCATCAGCGTCACCACCACAAGCACCACATTATTCCGCACCAGCAAGAGTAGACGATCCTTGATCCCCAAAACTCTCTTTCCATCTCTCATTCTCATCCCTCTTTTTAAAACCATTTCTTGTTTTATATTGTTTAACTTAAGGGCCAATCGACTTAATTAGTTTTTAGTTCAGCGGTTCCCTCCGCCGCATAACCTTATTTAAATTATATATTTTACGATTTAGATTAAGCAATACTTTCATCGAAATTTGTAATAATTTTTAAAATCTCTCTCTTATATTAGAAGCCTGTGATTTAGATGTGGTTGAATTCGCACACACATTTTTATTTTTTGTTTTTTTTTTAATTAAAAAAAAAAAAGTGGAAAAACCCGGAAAACATTTATATACGAATTTAAATAATACTTAAGATTATTGCCAGGGCCATGTGCTGGCACCAGGCAATAAACCAAAATTAATCAATGCCTTATCGAAACATTACAATCCCAGACTTCTGCACAATCCACTCGAAAGCCGGCGGCAGCCCAAGGACGAGCCAGCCGAGTCAAGGCTATTCGATTCTTGGCGAAGTTGCTAAAAGCATTTTTCTTAAAGTTTTGCTATATACATAAGTCACTAGGTTAAACGTGCCTTCCTAAGAGCAGCTCTAAATCTCAAATTCCCCTCTGTAGTAACCCGAAGATTTATGTTTTCGTTTTTAAGATCATCGAACGCGCACAATTTCATCGAGTACTCCATACCATACCCTCACCATACACACACAATCCTAACTAAGTGCATTTGTAAATCGATTGCGAGTATGAATAACATATACAGAATAAAAATATGATTAAAATATGAAAAGAACCTAGTTTTTGCTTGTATAATCCCCAATTTGGATCGACGATAAGATATGTTTCGTTTCCCAAGAACACCGATTAGATATCGTGGTTCAACTTTGCTCCTGCGATTTTCAGCTACTCGCTTATTTATTGGCCAATCAGTGGTGACATCTCCGTAATCACCTGCCACCTTCGGCAGCCTAGACCCTTCTACTGATGGGCGAGAGTGAGGGCCCCTAATCGCAATCAGATTCTGGCTCAAACGTCACCGTTATCGCCGGCAATCTACGAAGAGTTATATGGCACCCCCTGGAAGTTATCTCGCACAAATATCGACATAGAACGCATGCCGAGAGCGGGTTTTAATAACCGGCTGATAAAACACTTACATGTCATTCAAATTGCCTTTGCAGCTGTATTCAGGCGAATTTCAGAGGTACACTGTGAACAAAATTTGGTTAGTTAATACTAGTAATCATTTTTGTAAATCTGCTAAAAATGTATTAAATTTTAGACACAATTTAAAAGAATTTTAATTCCATCGTTTCAATCAAAATTTAAAATATTATGCGAAAATATTTTTAAATTTTATCACTAGGAAAGTTTGTTGTTTACTGCTTTCATAGCGAAAAATAAAACAGAATGTACAAACCACCGGCTGCATTTATCTTCTGAGAAAGAAAACATCCACCTGTGTGTGATCATTAAATTATAAAAATACATATTAAAAATATAATAAATAAATAATAGTAATTAATATTGTGGTTCTGAATTTGAGTTTAATATACGTAAGGGTAGGCATTGCTCTGGAGTAGGGGTGCCCAGGCAAAAGTTTACTATACCAGAGTAAGCAGAGAAAGGAGCCATGCAGAGCATTTCCTGGCTGGAAAGGACAGACAACTCAATTGTAACGCTTCTATCTTTTTCGCTTTAAATTGAATTGTTAATTTTTAATATTGGTTTAATGATTATTTCCCTGTGTGGTTCATTTCAATTAGCGACTTCTATAAAAATTCGCTCTTTATTGTAACAAAATGAAGTTGTGACTTGAAAGTACTCATTGAAGAAATATTAGTAACCATCACTCAGCTTAAAATATAAAAATATTCAGTCAAAAAAATTGAGAAAATTCTTCTTTTCGGAAATATATCCGAAAACTGCAGTATGTCATTCCATTTCATTCCCCTAAAATCTCAAGAAAAATTAGAGCTCGTAAACATTTTTCCAGAGCAAAAACACACTCTACTCTGTATACTCATGCTTTTGCAAAAGCTAACGTAACAATGAAAAAAATGCCTATAAATAAAATGTATTTATGTGCTGCCTAGACAAGGTAACAATTAAAATTCTTAAACGTAAAGTTAGTGAATGAAAAAGTTGAAATTAGGTAAGCAAGTGTACGTTCCTGATATGCCCCTTATCATGAACAGGGTATTGGGGTTCGTTTTTTATAAAACGGCCCGTTGGAGTTGGGCGAATTTAGTCTTACCGCGACTCTCAATCAGAAACGATGGCAGCCGTCCGCAGTTAGCCAGATTTACACACCGCTAAGCAGATGCACTAATAGCTACTTAGTATTCGGATTACGCAGCGAGAGTGACGACGGCTTTGAAAAAACCCGTTTTGTGGCACACACAACAAACCCAATAAAACACTCATTAAGTTCGAAGCGAAAACAAATAATTATAATAAAGGTGAATTAACAGGCAAAACACGAAATCAAGGCAGTATAACTCTGACTCTACATACGAGAAAATGATTTATAGTGATATTTGCACAAGTGAATGAAGCGTACTTTTTACTCTACTTCAAAGTGAATAAAAGAGTCTGGGTGACTACTAAATATAGTGTTTTTATGGCGGGATATTATATGCGTACATACATATATAACCCTGGTTTTTCCAAAAACCAAGCGATTTTAATTTATAGTCGATTAACGTTCACGAGTTCTGGCCAAATGCCATTCAGATAGTGCTATCAACACTCGATTACCCGTAAAAGACCTCCCAACGGGGAAGTTTACTAGCCTGAATGGGATTTACAGCCCAAATATATCACCAAAACCACTTCAACTGGCTTATTTATACCACTTAGGGCGTTACGTTGTTTACAGCCAATTTTCCCAGCACCCTTTAGCATTCGTTTTAATTGCCGGAAACCCGTGAGTGTCAACTTTCCACGTGTTGATCAACGGAAATGTCATTGACATTGCCGAGTACGAATGCCAAGTGCAATAGCCAAGTGCCGATCCACGAGTTTACAAGACGGGGTTTACCGTGGGTTTATCGCTGTTTTCAAGTGGGCACAAGTCGTCCAAGTTGTCGGGTCTTGATTTAGTTGGCCAAAAAGTGACTTATCTTAGGCCGTTAGACACTTGTCATATCAGCCCACTCGATGGTTGAAATCATTTGATACAGATTAGGCTAAGATTACGGTTCCTTTGGTAGACCAACACTGAGAAAAAGCGGAAATGTGGTTATTAAAAACTGAGTAAATCCATGAGAAGTCGATTTTCTCAATGTTCCGGTTGAGGCTAACTCTTTTCTAACATTTCTTATAACTTCTAATTTATAAGCGTTGCAAGTGTTGTTATAGATACATCGGGTAGTCCAAGTTTTTCGGAACGTAAATTTACTGTAGTTACTTGGTCTAAGAAAACGTACCATTAAGGTTTCAAATAATCTAACAAAGGCAAGCTTCTTATTATTTACTTTAAGGTTTACTCTCACTTTACATTTAATAAAAGATATTGTAATTTACAAATTGGGGAAGTACAACTTTTTCGAAACGATAAACTGTATACTTATCATTAAATAGGCCTTTATTTAATTTCAAGTGCAATCAACTCTTAACCGGACATTGGGCAAACTCTGCCTAAACCTATCTTAATGGTTTTAGTTAATCTAACACGCTTTATTTAAAGTTCCGTTTAAAATTACCTCTTAATATACATTTAATAAAACACTAAAGTTTTTCGAAACGATAAACTGACAAGTTCGCATTAGATATACTTTTACTCGACTTAAAGTGAAGGGGAGAAAGACTCACAAAACAATTTTCATTGACAAGGGTTTTTAAAGATACGTAATTTTGTATTTTAGATGACAGACGACGGTTCCAAGGGGATCTTAAACAATGGCTATGAAATGGAACACGTAAGTTTTCCTTAACCCTATGAAATGACTATCATTAAAATTAAATCAATTTCTTCAGAGAGAGCTAGAGATTCTGGACTCTGATCAGTTCAAGGAACTGCCTTTGGATAATGCCAAAAATCCGGTCGAAGAGAAGAGTTATTTGGAAAACAATCCGAAAGTGGCGCGTATTTTGAGGATCTCGATTTATGTACTCATTCACCTGGTTGTTGTGGGCTACTTTTCTTATGCCACCTACCACTATCATGACATCAGTAAGTAAATTCTTATATTATAAACTAGAATGTATATTAAATGATCCCTTTCAAAGCAAATTACGAATGTGGATGGTCAGGATCCACAAATCCGTTGTGCGGCATTAATTTCTGCTCCGGATATGGAATGCTCTTACTCCTGCTGGGCTTCATTTACTTGGGCCTGTTTTACTACTACGTATTCAAGCCCATGGTGGGGCTTAAGCTACACCAGAATTTCCTGAAGCCCATGAGCAAGAAGTGGCACGCTTTTAGCCGGACCAGGTAGGCTAGGTTTTAATTAATTAAATTTTGCTGTTATAATTACCTGTCGTTCTTCTTTTGCAGGGTTATGTCACTGGTCAGCATTGCCATACTCCTGGCCCTTTTGGCCATTTTCGTTTACTTCGAGACCCGCAACGAGCCGCAAAAGCTGATATCCCTGGTGGCGCCCTGCTTCTTTATCCTGTGTGGCTACATCTTCTCTACGAAACGCAATGCCATCCAGTGGCGCATCGTGATTACCGGGATTACGTGCCAGTTCCTGCTCGGCATCTTCTGCATTCGCTGGGAGGTGGGCCGCAAGATCTTCGAGTGTTTAGGGAACAAAGTGGCCACATTCCTTGGATACGCCACCGACGGAGCTCTCTTCGTATTTGGCGAATATCTGGTGGGCGAGGAGGTGTTCGCCTTCGCCATCTTGCCAGTGATCTTCTTCTTCAGCTTCTTCATCTCCATATTGTACTACATGGGTGCGATGCAATGGGTCGTGATCAAGCTGGGCTGGATCCTGCAACAGATCCTGGGCACTACCGTCTGCGAGAGCGTGACGGCGGCGGCCAACATATTCCTGGGCATGTCCGAGAGTCCGCTGCTCATCCGGCCGTATATCAACAAGCTGACCAAGAGCGAGATCCACAGCATTATGGTGTCTGGCTTTGCCACGGTATCGGGTACCGTGCTGGCGGCTTACCTCTCATTCGGTGCCTCGGCCGCC
This sequence comes from Drosophila kikkawai, assembly GCF_030179895.1. NCBI lineage: Eukaryota > Metazoa > Arthropoda > Insecta > Diptera > Drosophilidae > Drosophila > Drosophila kikkawai. The sequence goes on from NC_091729.1 coordinate 10,729,418, forward strand.
CATTTGATCACCTCCTCGGTGATGGCAGCCCCCGCCACGCTGGCCATCTCCAAGCTGTACATGCCGGAGACGGAAGAGAGTCAAACCACGTCGAAGTCTATAGAGTTGGAGAAGTCGTAAGTGCCATACGGAGCCTCAAGTGTCATTAGTATACTTACATTGTTTTTTGAAAATTCCTTCTTGCAGGCAGGATTCGTCCCTGTTGGATGCCGCATCTAGTGGAGCCAGCAATGCCGTGCCCATTGTCTTGGGAATCATTGCCAACATAGTGGCCTTTGTGGCCTTCATCGCTTTCCTCAATGGTGTGGTTAGCTGGTTTGGGTATCTGGTGGGTCTGGAGGAAATCGACTTCGAATGGATATTCTCCAAGCTCTTCATACCGCTCGTCTGGGCGATGGGAGTACCCAAAGACGACTGTAATATCATTGCCAAGGTGGTGGCCACCAAGACCATAATCAATGAGTTTGTGGCCTACGAGCGTCTGGGCCAGTATATCCTGGACGGTCAAATCACTGTAAGTTATCTAGAGACTGGGGGGAGTGTGCGATATGTATTTTAAATGTATCTTAAATTACAGGCTCGCAGTGCCGGAATTGCCACATTTGCCATCTGCGGCTTCGCCAATCCCAGTTCCTTGGGCATCCTCATTGGATCCCTCAGTGCCATGGCTCCCCATCGTCGTGCCACCATCACCCAAGTGGCCTTCAGAGCCTTTGTCGTTGGCAGCATCGTTTGCTTCGTGTCGGCCAGCTTTGCAGGCATCCTCCTGCAGGAAGATGAAGAGCAGGCCACCTACGCCAGGATCTTTGAGAAGTTGGGTCGGCGGAATGGCACCCTTTTGCTGGCAGGCAGCTTAAAAGCGAGATAACAGAGCCAACTTAGGAAAATAATAAACATATTATTTATTAAATATCAAATGACGGGGTTGGTTTATTTACAGGCTTTGTATTATAAGATTCTTAACACTAATGAGGAAATTCGATCTCTCTCGCTCACACAAAGAGCGTAAGTGTGCGTACAGATCTAGAACGCTGTAGACGTAAAAAAAGGAAAAGGCTCTATAGAAGATCACCATCAAAAACGAAGATTCATATTGCTCTTTACGAGCTGTTTCATATCCTTTTCACTGCGTACTTTGCAGGGGCCACTGTTGTGTACATCCTCTATGGTAAGCGTTTCGGTATATTTGAGTTTCGAATACGATGTGATAGGTGGATAATTATCAAATAGGAACTCCGCCGAATGCTTTTCTCCCGAGACGGAGGAGAAATACAAATTCGTTCGTTTTGACGAGGCTACGGACTTATGAAAATTCTGGAATCTACATACGATTTCAAAGGGTATATATAGGCTTAATTCAAGGTAATATACTGCTCAGATTGGCAATAATTTTTCTATGTAGCTCTTTGTCGGCGGCATCGAAGCTGTCCCTGCTGCATTGTTTTAATTCTAGGGAGCCTTCGTACAGGGCCTGCAGAAGTTTTCTGGGCGTATTTTCTTCCGTTCTTTTACGCTTTAGGCTGGCTTCCGGTTGACACTTATGTTCGACCTGGCGGGAATAGCTTGATTTGCCAAGTTCCTGGCAGGTAGCATCTACAGCGGAGGGTAGGTCTTCACGTTTTCCCACCAAGGCTTCCAACAGGGGCTGCACATCGCCACTGATGGTGTGACGTGCACTGAATGCTCTTAGTTGGGCATCTGTGCTGGACTGGCAAGCGGCGAGGAACTTCTGTCGCTGCCAGTTGGTGCAGCCAATGACTGGAGCGAGGCCCCGCAAGACCAGCAACTGAGTGGCTTGATCCGAAGCTAACACAAGTCTGAAGTACGAACTGATAAAGGTTGAGCCCTTATCAATGGCCATCAGCTGCTTGGCCATTTCAGATGTCCGCTTGAGCCACGAGCCACAGTTGGTCTGACCTAGTTGCGCCAGAATTTCCAGAACTGCTATCTGTGGGCAAAGCGAGGGTTAAATAAGAGTTCGGATAGAGTGGAGCGGATACTAACGATTTCGTAATAATTGGCTATTTCTGTTGGAACATCATATGAAATATCCTCCAGGTGCTTCAGCAGGTGGCGTCCTATTGGATCCCTGGAGCCAGTCACCGCCGACAAATATCGATAGTTTCGGATGCTCAGGCTGGGCAGTTTCTGACGACTCATAATGTGAAAATATTTAAGAAATCTCTGCACGTGCCATTGGCTGGGATTGTGGGAGAACAAGGCATAGGAATTGCTGCACTCATTCCAGAAACGAGCAGCGTGCTCTATGGCCTTGCTGTCCCATCCGTTGTTTACTTCTTTCAAGCTGCAAGTGAACGTTTAGTTGGCATAAATAAACAGATGTGAGAACGCAATTACTAACCGGAAGCACAGCATGAGGACATCGGCGCACGCTTGAGATGAGACTAAATCCTTTTGAAATAGCCCAGCACAGAAATAGTTAAAAAGAATATCATTATCCAGCAAGTACAAGAGACTACCAAAAGCTTCAATTACTCTATCGTAATTCTCCGCATGCACAAAATTAGAGGCATCTGTAAGATTAGTTAACGGTTTACCGAAGTTTATAATTGAGCGTCTTAAAGAAATCTCACCCCTAAACAGGTACTCGAATATTCTTTGCAGTGTTTGGCAAGTATTTGGCGAGACTGCCGTATTGTCCGTGCATACCACAGTGACAAAGCTCAGACAAAGGTTGAAGGAATCCTCACCCGCAACCAGATTATTGATAAAATCCTGAAGAATATATATATTTGTATAGAAATATAACACACACATGTGCGTTTCCTTTACCTCTTGAAAGTCGGGCAAGAAATAAACAAGCTCAAAAAGTTGCATGGTATACGGTTTTACGTAAGTTGATAAGAGTGCAGGAATATCTTTCCCCAAATCATGGCTGTGTGCTCTGAAAAGGGAATTTAGGGATAGGTATATAATTATTTAGTGGCACCCGCTTACGGTTCACTGAATAGTTCCAGGAGGCAAGAACCAACGGCTTCAGAAAAATGCGTCGTGACACCAACTCTGAAAATCTCTTGTATCATTTGCAGGTAAGTTCGTGTAACCTTTAAGTAATCTTCTATCTTCTCCAACGGGATAGCAAGGGTTTCCTGAAAATCACAACTTTATATCAGCTGAAATGAGTAATTAGCTTTTGCTAAAACAAACTTTGTTGTGAACGGTCTCCAAGTGGCTGCAAACTGTGTCACAAAGGTGCACCAGTGTGTCCTTTAGCCACTCGGGCATAGGCTCCGGCTCCGACTCCTTCCTTGGCTGCTGTTTTATTAACTCCAAGTAATGCACGCACATAAAGGTCACTGTCTCGCTGGTCCTTATTGATACCTGCACATGGGTAATCCTTTGTCCAAAATATTCGGCAATGGCAGTCAGTTTTTTTATCACTGAAAAACGTCAGAGGTTAACGAGTGCTAGAAAACTGCACTTTAGTAAAGGAACTTACCGGGAGTAATACGAGTGTTTACAGTTTTGGCTTCAGCTGTGTTATCTCTTAGAAGGGAGAGCACAACCAAATGTAGATCGATGCAGATCTTTAAGGTACTTCTACAGATGAATAAAATATTAACCTAAGATTTGGATTTAAGGGTTTATGTAGCTCACCGATCGCTAGGAAAACTTTTGATCATGGTTAAGAAGAAAAAGGCCGAGCTATGCACTAAACGTTCGCCGCCCCTCAGTAAATGATCCTTATAGACTGTGACAAAGTTAAGAGCCTCGGTCACAATGGCAAGACCATTGTATTTCGGATCAACTGTAACCTGAAGACATTAGGTAAATTAAACGAGTTTAGTGAAAGTAATTATTCAATACTAACCCTTTCCAGCCAGGACCACATTTCCTTGATCGCATTGACGCAGCACACCGCCTCATCCACATATGATCTTAACAACTTACTTAGCCATAAAAGCAAAACATCCTCTAGACTCGCAGAATCGTTTGTCAGAGATTCATTGCAGATCCTGATGGCGGTTTGCACGTCCACCAACATGATGATATCTTCTTGGTCTATAGCCTGCAGCTCGCTGAAGGACACAATTAGAGCATCTACCGACATTTTAAAGGACTTTACAGAATCTATAGTTTTGTGTGTTTATAAAAATATTGCGCCAGCTCGATTAAGTGCTGCCAACTCGGGTACCGATATCAATATTCCAGAACGATATCGATATTTCTTCAATATTCGATAAGAAAAAACAGCTGTGAAAAGTAAACAGCTGCCAACACGTGCACGTTGTTTTCATTCGTTGAATTTCGTTGTATTTTAAAAAATGCAGCGAAAGGAAGTAAATCCCTTCCAGGCACTGGGCCTGCGACCTTGGCTAGTAAAGCAGCTCACCAAGCTAGGTAATGCAAGTCATCACTGGTCCAGCTTCTTTAGCAAAAGTCTAATTATATTTTACTCAACTTTAGGCCTGAAAGGAGCCACTGCCATCCAACAAAACTGTATTCCGGCAATCTTGTCGGGCCAGGATTGCATCGGAGCAGCCAAGACCGGTTCGGGAAAGACCTTTGCCTTTGCACTGCCCATTCTAGAGCGCCTAAGCGAAGAACCCGTGAGCCACTTTGCATTGGTGCTGACGCCCACACACGAGCTGGCCTACCAGATATCCGAGCAGTTCCTGGTGGCCGGACAGGCTATGGGAGTGCGCGTATGCGTGGTTTCCGGTGGCACCGACCAGATGATCGAGAGCCAGAAGCTTATGCAGCGACCGCACATAGTTGTGGCCATGCCGGGTCGTCTGGCAGACCACCTCACCGGCTGCGACACCTTCTCCTTCGACAATCTTAAGTACTTGGTGGTTGATGAGGCCGATCGCATGCTAAATGGTGACTTCGATGAGAGCCTGGCCATCATCGAACGGTGTCTGCCCAAGACCAGGCAAAACTTGTTCTTCTCCGCCACCATGAAGGACTTTATGAAGGAGTCCAGCATATTTCCCATCGCCAAAGATGTAAGTTAGTTTTTAAGGATGTTTTGGACTTCCGTTGACAGACCTTTTCTATGTGCAGTGTATGGAGTGGTCGCAGGACTCCGATGTGGCCACGGTGGACACACTGGATCAGCGCTATCTGCTGTGTGCCGACTATGATCGGGACATGGTGCTGATTGAATCGCTGAGAAAATACCGCGAGGAGAACGAAAATGCCAATGTGATGATCTTCACCAACACAAAAAAGTAGGTGACCATCAGTGGAAAGAAGATATTCCGTGGTAAATACTTCATAAATACTTTCAGATACTGCCAGCTCCTGTCGATGACACTAAAGAGCATGGATATTGACAATGTGTGCCTACACGGCTTTATGCGGCAAAAGGAGCGTGTGGCTGCCCTCAGTCGCTTCAAATCGAACCATATTCGCACACTGATAGCCACAGATGTGGCTGCCCGAGGTCTGGACATACCCAGTGTCCAGTTGGTCATCAATCACATGCTGCCACGCACACCCAAGGAGTACATCCATCGCGTGGGCCGCACAGCAAGGGCCGGACGCAAGGGCATGTCCATTTCCATATTCCGCTTTCCGCGAGACCTTGAGCTGCTGGGCGCCATCGAGGAGGAGATCAACACAAAGCTCACCGAGCATCCTATTGACCGTGAGCTTTCAAACTTAAGTTGACTCAACGTTTTTTGCTAGAGCGCCTTATCCTTTTAGAACGCATGGTGGAGCGAATTTTCATGCAAGTGAATGTGACACGCCGCGAGTCAGAGATGCAGTTGGACAACAATGACTTCGATGAGCGTGCTCAGAACTACAGGCGCAAGACTTGGATAATGGAGGGCAAGGATCCGGATGAAATGGAAGCGCTGTAAGCTCCTCAAAGAACTATGTTCATTGGACCCCCTTAACTTTCTGTATATTAATGCAGCTATCGTAAAAAGCAAAAGGATAAGCTAAAGGAAATACGACGGAAACGGAAGCAGCAGCAGGCCGAGGCCGCAGCTAGCGAAGAGGGAAAGGCACTACTTCAGGATGAGCGATTCAAGTCTGTGGACAGTGCTCGCTTTGAGAAGAAGAGCAAAGGACGAAGTCAAACGCCGAGAGCTGAGACCGAAAAGAAGCCACTGAAGCGGCTCAACAAAGGCAAACCCAGTGCCCAAAAGGTCAAGACAAAACAGAGAACAAAAGTTCAGGGAAAGATGAAAAAGTGATTGTTAAATATACGTTTATGTTATAGCAAAACAACTTTTGAGCTTACACCGCATTATGCGCCTATGACACGGCATAAAATTTGCTGTTAAACCGATCAACTTTTTAATGCAGTGTCACACCTGCCGCTTAAGTAATTGCAAAATGCATACTAAAATAATTTCAAAAATTCAGACATGCTAGCTAGGGCTAGAAAACAAGGCACTTGGGACGCATCACTGTACACATCGGTCGTTAGTCTAGGGCGATGGTCAGCAGGGCATCCTCGGGATGGACCTCCAGCAGGGCCTTTGCGCCGTCGTTGAAGGGATACATAATGCTGCCATCTATAACCAGGTCTGGAAAAGTGAAATTATATATTAATTCTTGTAAGGGAAGACTTTTCTCTCTGTGAAACTCACTGGCATCGAGGCAATGCGACTTGACGAACACACTCTGGCCAAAGTCGCGCTCCTTGAAGGTCTTCGGCATGGGCCAAACTCCCACGCAAATTTGCTCCCGGACCGAGTAACAGAGCCGCGGATCGTCGGGTGCGAAGAGCAGGTTGCGGTTATACTGCTGGGCAATCTCCTCCGAGCTCGCCAGCAGTGTCGACAAATCCGGCAAACTACTGTTTGGCAGTGATTTCAAAAGATCCTCCACACATCGGCTGGTAATGCGATTGATGCTTGTGTGCCAGGACGTTGAGCCCGTGCCGGTGCTGACACAGAGCCCTGAACACTTTGTCTTGTTCACCACATCCTGGTGGTCCAGCACCAGTTGCAGGTGGGAAACTCGGGCTGAGAGGTGTTCCCCAATGAAGACCTATGAACAACACGGTTGAAATTAAAAAACCTTTTGCTTCCTTCTGGGATATCGTAAGAAATACCTCATTGAGAGCCAAGTAGGGAAGAACACGTTTCATTCTGGCCTTATACTTGCGGGCCATGTTCTGGTCCAGCAGTTCAGGCTTGGTAGTCACCTGCTCCATTTTAACCTCAATATGCCGAAAGAGGTCTGTTGATTCGGGGATCTCACCGTTGTTTCCCAGAAACGTGGTGCGAACCCTCGAGCGATGCATCCACTTGAAGTCGCCCTGTTGGGGATTCCAATATGTTCTATAAATATTTTAATTACCTTCAAGAACCAGGAACTTACACTTTTAATGCGTGCCACGGCATCGGCTGGATTGTCCGAATAGTGTTTGGGGAGCATGAGCCGCCCCTCCGAGTGCAGCGGATCCGAATTGAAGCCCACAATCGGTGTCTTCTGCTGGCTTAGCGCGAAAAGCGGACTAGCACGGCCGGCGGATAGAAGGAACGTGCCATCGCCGCCCACCGGCACGATGACGTCCGCCCATCTCATGACATCCTTGCTCAACGAGCTTCTAAATTCAAGTCTGCTCGTTTAGTAAAGTCAACACAACGGCGGAGATACGCAAGAGTGTGAGGAGTGGTGAAGATCAATTGTAGCGGATAGTAGTCACAGATCGGAGATACATATAAAGTATAGTATGTGAATGTGACGGGGCGCTAGGACTAGCATACAACACAAAATATGGGAAGATCAGTGATGGGAGGACCTTAAGATCAAGTCAGTCTTGCAAATAAATATGTATTATACTTATATTATTTCTATAATGAAGATTTTTTAAATATAAATCATAAATTCTGTTGCTAAGAGCCAAAAAATGAAGCCTGCTGCACTTGACTTCTGACAAAGTATCTGTGATAGCCATCTCGATTTCCGTGGATTAACCGAAATTGATCTCAAATAACCCTAACGATACCATACCCTATACCCTTCCCATCACTGTTGAGGTGTACGCAATGAATATGGGTGTGTACGCACCTGCTGGCCATCTTCACCTCACAACCCACGTCCTGAAAGCTCTGCACGACCCGCTTCTCAAAGTCCTTGTGCAGATTGTGAAGGTACAGAATCATCTCGACGTCGGTACCACGGTCCCGCAGCTTCTTCTCCAGTTGCTCCCGCGAGAGCTGTGGATTTCGCTGCTGTTCGAACTCATAGCGCGATAACTTGGTGACCACCAGGGCTCGTTTCAGCTTAAAGTTGGTAGGCGTAAAGTTGGCATACTCTGAAAAGGCAGAAACGCAGGGATTTAGTTAGTCCGATCCTTGTGATGCCCCGGTGGCAGGCAATTTACTCAACCCCTTTGATAGAAACCTTCTGGAGCCCATAACTATTATTACGCCAACAAAAAAACAATCAAAATCGATTGGAATCACCCGGAACGGCTGATGACTTCTGTCATTTTAATGGAAAATTCCATTTTATCTGGGATATACAGATAGTTAGTAGCTATTACAGTATTTCAAAAGAAGGGTAGAAACAGCCTCTACATCTTCAATTGATATTTAAATAGCAATATCATCACAACTTTTCATTTGTGAACTTTCAGGGAATAAAACCGGAACAATATGCACCATCACAGTTCAAGGTCCAATCATATATGGACAAAAACATATTCAGTCCCAGCACTGTATCCTGAGAAAGTTCATCACGACAAAGAATTTGGCGAATAAAGTATTTACTGATTATCTACGGCTTGGTCGTCAGCGACGACGATTAAGGCCTGTCAAGGCGAGCCTACGAGATGGTGATATAGTATTATGTTTATTCCCGCACATGCCGAATGCTGATAACAAAAGCGGCAACGAAAACACAGATAGGTGGCAGGTGATGTGTGTAATGAGTGTACATATCGCTGAAATTGCGCCTTCCCTCCGACGATCCTTATCCCTTACCTTTGGCAAATTGCTGCAGCAACTTCTTCGACTTCAACATACTGGGCACTAATGGCACAGACGAACAACGCACATTTATGGAACTTAATCTTTTATTTCATATATTATTATTCCGAGTCGGTGGATTTACTAAGCTCTACAGGTAACTAAATGAGATTATTCTCTGCTGCGATATTTGGCCTTTAAACCAATTAAAAATTAACAAATTAGATTGCCCTCAGTTAGGCGTTGTCCTACATTCGACAAGGCACATACATATGCGTACATATGTCTAATAAGTTGAGGTTAACGTTTAGAACGATCCGGAGTTACGGTCACTGCTCACTATATCCCGCTAGTCGTTCGTTCCCGTCCAGCATTTTTTCGCGTCCACGCTCCGACTGCTTCGCAGATTAACTGATTGAATACTACTCTATATTCCTCTTCGGTGTTCCTCCATCGGCACCTCGCTTATGTATGAAAATTCGCCTTCGCTGTAAAATTATCGCCGTTTGTTTCTATTTTCGTCCGCTTTCGCTTCTCACATCTCGCCCGTCCGTGCGTACTTTTTGTTGTGCATTGCTGATAAGCGGCACAGCCTGTCTTATCAGCCGAAATATGTATTGTATGGATAAGAAGCTCCCTCCGTCTCCGTCGACAACTAAATTCAATCGGTGCCATTCACAGCCCTCGACACATTCTTCTTCTTGCCTCGCGGCGTCGACGCGCAATTCACACACACAAGTGGTGCTTACCGCCAAAACTAAACAGAATTTAAACGCGTATCTTAAACTAACTTAAAACTTGAAGTATTTGGCTGTCTAGTTAAAGCCCTCCGGTTGGTCGTATATATGGGACTGCCCTCCGGCTGCATTTCCCGATTTCTTACTCTGGAATGGATAAGTATTAGGAATTAGCTAAAAACAGATGGGGTCATCTTACCTTAAAATACTCGGGAGTTTCTTGAGTGTCGATATTGCTCACTGTCGTCATCATCAAACTCACATGGCGCGCCACCTGCTGGACGGTGTAATTGTTTAATTCCACTTGGTGGCCCGGATTTGGCTGAGTGTTAAGCTGAGCTTGAGCACCATTGCCAGCGTTCAACGATGGCCCTGGAGTTTCGAAGCTCACGTACGATTGATTAGGGACGCGGCTAACGGCCAGATTGGCGACCGAGTCTATCATCGAGGTGACGGTGCTTGAGTAGAACATATCCGGGGGATTCTGTGGAATAGTCTGCAAATTATTCGTATGATTCATTAGTACGTTGGGTGGCTGATCCACAGTATTGTCCCTGAAGGAGTTATATGCATAGCGCATATGTTCCTGCATCATGAAGCGTGCCTGCTGTTGTTGCTGGTTTTGGTTAGCACCCAGGTGATGAATGGTGTTTCCATTGTTCTTGCGGGGCTTCTGGTTTCCATTTCGCTTGTTCCAGCGGTTTTTGAAATTGAGTCGGGACTTGACGTTGCTCTTTTGGCCAACATTGGGGCGCGCAGTGTTGGCGTTGGGACGGCGGCCCTGGACGGAGTTGGAACTCTCGCTCTGCCACGACGTTGACTCGTCGCAGTAGGTCTTATTAAAGTCATCCATCTCGTAGTTCATTTGACTCACGTTCGATTTAAAATCGCTGTCGGCGCTGCAGTTCAGTGAGTTCTCCAATGACGCGCTTGTTCCAACACGCTCCTCGTCATCGTCGCTATCGCCATCTTCGTCCTTGTAGGAGCGCACGTTACCAGGCTGGCGGTGGCCAACCTGCCGTTGCTCTGCCTGCCTGGTCTGACCCTCTTGGGTGGGGCCTGCCTGATTACTATGTGTGTGGAATCTCGCTCCAGGGTAACTCGGCGGTATAAGCGGTTTCGGATGAACACAGTTTTTCCAGTATTCATCTGTAGGGTCGGAAAACACATTTAGACGGGCTTTTGCTTGTATAAGAACCTGCAAACCCACCCAGTGGCAAAATTGCCCCGACGGCGTTAAAGGATGTCATCGTTGTATCCAAGTTTTATGCCTTTTTAATCAATTAAACCAGAATCTCCGAATTAAAACTCTCTCCACATGAAAAAAGAACAGTTAGAATTGTCGCGCTGATTAGTGCTGGGTCGGCGAATATTATCGATACATCGTGGGCGGCGTTAGCTTTTTTAGCGGGATCAAGCGGCCTCAAAGACATTACAATTCCTGCATAATTCAAGCAGATGTAAATTAGCAACTATAAAAACAAACTTAAAATATTTATTTATATTATTAATTATTTTGAAGATTTACAGTACTTTGACAAAAATTAATAAATACAGCCTGGACATTCCCTTAACGTCTGAATTACTAATAGTATCGAGATGTATCGCTATACTTAGCCGATATTTTCAACCTCGGAGTCCCCTAAATGATTGATAATATCGCATAAAAAAATTTTAGTTGTCGATATTTTCAGTCATTCAGTCGTCAAGAAAAATAAACTAAAATGCTGAATTGCCAATGTTTTTGATATTTTAAAATATTAAAAATATTAATATTAATTATAAATTCCGGAATTCGGTTTTGTGAATTCTAAGGACTGAACCAGTAAAAAAATTAATTTTGTTTAAAATAATAAATGTCATATTTTCAAAGAACACCAAAAAGCTCATATTTAAATATCGAAATATAAAATTGAAAAAACCATAAACGGTATTCTTTTGTGCAGGTCCAAGTATTTTTGTTTCGATATATCGGTATGGAAGAAAAATAGATAGTTCGATACATCGATATTCTTTACATTTCTCATCTCTTTTGCAGCCAACTTCACTTCTGTCACTTTTTCGAAAAACGTGGAGCGAGTTCGTTCCCAAAATTAGACAGAACTGAAAATGTAAGTATATACTGTATAGAATCACTTAAGAATAGCCGGAGATTGCAGCGATTATAACTGCGAATAGAGTTCGATTGGCTTGTTTGCAGAACTCAATGTTGCAAGATTAAGTTGTGGTGTGCAGGGCAATCTTCTTTACCGATTGCGGCTCGTTTGCTATCACGTGGTTCTGTCAGGATGCCCTGCACCTTCGACAAATTGTTAAAAAGTAAAACCAGTGCTAAAAGATGCTTTTGGTTATGTTTCAGGTGATGCAGACGTCTCGGTGTGCTGTGTCTATGTACCGGCAATATGTGAAATAGTAAGTTAAATATATTAATTAATATTAATTCCTACGGGCGAACACGAGTCGCTGGTGTAAAGAAACTCAACTTTAGCTAGTGCTTTTTTACTTGTTCGCAGACAAAAGTACTTTGCCCAAGCATAACCCAAATTCGAAATACCTGAATTTGCGGTGCATATTTTTTCGTAAAGTCGACATTTGAAAATCCTATAAATACGTGTTTCCCCTTGTTTATGGAGTTACTCATGTACACATTTCTTTTTGCAGAAACAAAATGGAGGGTCTTTCCCGAACACGTGTCTCAGGAAAATGTACTTCTCTGAAGGTTTGTATACAAATAAGATTTTCCTAAAAGTGATGAATGAAACTTTCACCATCTTTCGACTGAAAAATGTATTGATGTTATATAAGTTTTCACTGATTTTTTTTTTTCCATTTTAAGTTGTCATTTTAAGACAATATACATTTCTTAGAAGTGCCTTTTATCTTTTTTACTTTTATACTTTTAGGGATAAAACATTGGAGATGTCAACTTGTATTGCTTCTTGGAACAATATTAAAAAAAAGGTATGTATTTTTAGTTTAGACTAAAAGACATCTGGCAGCAGCACTTGTGATGAATTAAACTTTCACCATCTTTCGACTGAAAAAAATTTATTGATGCTATATAAGTTTTCACTGACTGTGCTGCCAATGCTCTAAAGTATTGTCTTTCCAAAAAATAACTGTATAAATATACATATAATCGATTATTTTTCATTTCAGTTCAAGCAAGTAAACTCGCGAGATGATTAAAAAAAATCCCATAAATTGATCAAATAAGGTAATTATTCTTATAAAACCAAATAATATAGCATTACTTTGTCATTCGATGATGATCTATTATTCTATTTTCTGACATCTCTAATGAACCGTTGTGATTCAAAACAGTTATAATTATTTACTGAAGTTTTCCAATATAATTATAGTATTATTTTTGTGATGGTCAAAACTGACGAGTATTTTTTATTTTGCAGATCTCTTGAGGATTTAACTGGGAATGACATGTTTCGATGAACTTATTAAAAGAAAAGGTAATTTACTGTATAATTTAAAATACACATAGAAATCCAATGATGCTTATAAATTTTCTGACATCTCTAATGAACCGTTGTGATTCAAACTTTTTAAATATTTAATTTACTGATGCTTTCAAGAGGTTTAAGAAATATTTTACATTGATTTAGCTAATTTGTGGTCTCTTATTTTTTCCAGGGGTTCGAAATATAGAGGAAACCGAATATCGTGCCTTATCCGATTGGACATTCTAAGGTTAGTACTAATTTCTTTGATTTCCTTTGATTACGACTCGATGATGATCACTTAAACCATTCACAGACACCATATAAAAGTCAAGCGCTGACAAGCTTCTTCAATATTCTTTTGGAGATAGGGAGTCTTGCTTGGCCGGTTATGGGCCCTGGTTAAAAACTTGGCACTGAGCCTTACCATCTTTTATGAATTTACCAATCATTCTTGGCTAGTTTACTTATTATTCTTTGTTCTGTTTTTTGCAGATATGACCTGGAAGTCTCAAGCCGCAGCTTTACTTCAATTCCCAAAACACTTTAAATAAAAATTACTTTTCAAATGTTAAAAATCGTTTTTTACTAAATTTGCACGCTCTCGAAGTGCCAATTCCTGGTCTTGCTTGGCGATCATTCGATCGCCCTTGGACTTCTTGCCTATGCCCAGCTTGGGCAGGCCGCGGTTCAAGCCTTCGAGGAGAACGCACGCCTTGCACGGCTGCTGCGAGGAGACGAAACTGCACCGAGTGCATATGCCGCGCACTGGCTTTTTGACGGTGTCCTTAAACCGCAGCTGCTCGCCAGAGTAAATGATGTCCATTATGACAGCGGGCCGCACCTTTTCCAGATCCTTGAGGAAGGCTCGTGCATGGCCGCGATAAGCGTTGGGGGCAAAGACGCACTCCGTCGAGAAATACACCAACTTCTTGTAGTGTGCGTACATCACGATCTCTTTTTCGTAGCTGTACTTGAGTGGCTTCACCCGGGGTATGGAGTCCTCTCCGCCGCCGGTCCGAATGTCGGTGCAACGCCTTAGGCGAGCGGTGTCCCCACGAAGCACGTTCATCAGCACAGTCTCGGCGATATCGTCGGCATTATGGCCGGTGGCTATGCTGTCCACACCCAGCAGCTTGGCCCCGCGATCCAGTGCCTGTCGCCGAAAGACCCCACAAAACGTGCAGTTGTTTGAGCGCCCGATCTGCGCCACAATCCGGTCCATCGTCCAGCCGTACAACTCCTCGTAGGAGATGATCTTTAGGGGCATCTGATAGTCGTCACGGTTCTGCTTGACAGTCTCCAGGCTGTCGTCCCGATATCCAGTGATGCCTTCATCTATAGAAAGCAGCACCAACTCCAGGCCGTAGTCATGGCGTTCATTTAGCAATTTCAAGCTGAAACAAAAGGGATTAAGACGATTAAAAGGGTGAGGGATACGGTAATCTGGTTACCTACACATGCGCCAAGACTGTGGAATCCTTGCCTCCACTAGCAGCCACGGCAACCTTCTCGCCTCGCCGAAATAAGTTGCTGGAGGAGATCGTGTGATGAATCTCCGCCTCGAAGGCGGCGAAGAAACACTCTTTACACAGCGCATCGCCAGTTTTGGGACGCTATGGACAACATATGCAATTACGAGGAGATGTTTAGTTTGGGATATAGTCAAGGACTCACCTTTAAGGCAGCTCGATTGCCACACTGGGATTTGCAGTTTATGGGCATTTTAAATCACATTTATTTCACAATTTATTTATTGTGGCCAGTTCCATCTGTTTTCGGCCCCTTTCAACACTGATTTTCCGCACACATTTTGCAGCACTAAAACGAACAATTTGTAAAAACTAAACGCATAAACATAACACGCAATGAGTGCCGGAAAGGAGCTGAAGGCCCTGCTAAAGGACATTCGGGAGACTATCAAGCTGGGCAAGCATGCTGAAGCCATACCCAAGTGTCAGGTGACTTCTCCGGTGCAGGATATCTTATATTTTCGCCTTACAACAGTGATCATTGCAGCGCCTACTAAAAGAGGACCCGAAAAATGCAATGGGCTACCTGTTGCTAGGCGCTGCCTTCCAAAATCTGGACAAAGCTGAGGCGGCCAAGAACCTACGAAAATGCATCGAGTACACGGAAGGTCCGCCCACTGCGGCGCTCCTGGGATTGGCCAATTGCGCGCCCAGCGGAGAGCTACCGGAGATCTATGATCAGCTGGCGGATCTGCAACCGTAAGGAGTAGTCGAAATACAAAAGCTGTATTTTATCTTCAAATTGTAGGGAACAGTCGCTCGACTTTTTGGAGAAGCTTTTTACCCTGGCATCCGATGCGAGTGTGGCCCCAGCTTGCTTTGCCGTACTGAAGAAGAGATCCCAGAACGCAGAGGACAAGAATTATGCTAAAATCCAGGAATATCTGGGTCGCATTTGGTTCGCAAATGATTTCGAAATCAGCCCAGAGGATAAGACACTAGTAAGGCACAACTATTTTAATATTATAAAAGAAAAATCCTACATTATTTCTATCCCAAGTACAAAGCAACGATGGAAGCCCTGCTGATTACTTCGGAACCAAGTGCGCAGAGCGTCGTGTACAAGCGCTACCTGAAATGGCTGTACAAGGAGAAAGATTACACGTCCTGTGTCCGCCACGCCTGCAACATGACCGCCTCCCATCCCAAGGACGTATACGGGTACGAGTGGATATGCAAGACGTACTGCGAAAACCACGACAAACCCAACAGCGATCTGTGGCAGCCGGAACTGAAGCATCCCATCCAGGTGTACGCCGAGCAGTTGCTGGAACTTAATCCAAACTCCAATTTGGCTCTTCTCATCCGGGCCCTGGATCTCTTTGCTGAGGGGCAATTCGTTTCCGCCAGACAGTTGGTACTGCGGGCCCAGCAAAGTCATCCCACCTACAAGGAGACCTTAGATTTGCTGGCGCGCATTCACATGGAGCTGGGAGCCTATAAGTTAGCCGCGCAGCTTTGGCAGGAACTTGGCCAGGAGCACGGAGACTATGCCGAGTGCTTATCCCATGAAATGGATTCTGCCAAACTAAACGAAGCGGTTAGGCTCCTGCAAACACTCGAAAAGACCGAAGGAAATGTTAAAGTTTTGGCACGGTAATTTTGTAGGATTTTTCTGGTTACAGATTGAGCAGAAATTATTGACCAATTTCCCTTGCAGTTGCTACTTTAAGCTTGGTGAGAAGCAACTACTGAAGGATTTGCCCTTGGATGAAGTCTCCAAGGCAGAATTTCTTTTGTAAGTAAGGACCAGTAACCGTATAGCCATCTTACAGCTCTTTTCTGTAGATCCCCCACCGAAGCTCTTCAGGCAATTGGCAGCCACGAGTCCTTTGACGCCCTTTTGCTCTGTGGCAAGCTGCACATGCAGCTGAAGAACTACACGGACGCCCTGAACAGTATACTGAAGGCCACTCGACTGCGTCCTCACTTTGCCGAGTGCTTCGACTATCTGGGCAGGCTGTATCCGCTGGCCACAGGCGACTTGGCTCGGGCTCGCAAGTGCTACGAGAAGTGCATTAGCCTCAACGGCCTAGCTGAGGAGGCGGTGGATGCCCTGAGCTTTATCTACCAGGAGCTGGGCGAGGAGGAGCTGAACGAGACGTTACTGCTGAATACGCTACGGCACCTAAGCACTGACGAGTCCATTCGCCTGCAGTATAAATTGGGACTGCACTTCCTGCAAGTAAAAAAGTGGGATAATGTAAGGCATTAGCTAATGATCTCAGAAGCCCAGTATTATAATCCCTATATTGCAGGCAATCCAATGCTTTCGCATTGCCATCAAGCACGACTCTCGGTGCATGGTCTACTGGGAGTCGCTGGGCGATGCCTACGCGGCGCGTGGTTCCTTCAACTCGGCCATTCGGGTCTTCCAGAAAATCCTCGAGCTTACCCCGGACAACAGCTATGCCCTGCTTCAGATAGCCTCCATCAAAACGGTGCGGATGAAGCAAAATACAAATCGGAACTATTTATTTAAATTTGTATTCCAACTTACAGACCATTCGCATGTATGCCGAGGCCATTGAAGACTTCGACACGCTTCTGAAAGGCAATCCTAGCTACCTGCCGGGTCTGCGAGGCGCTGCGGAGGCCCACATGGGTATGGCCAACAGTCTAAAGACTCAGAACTTGTACGGCCGGGCCAAGCAGCATTTTCAGCTGGCAGTGGTACATCTTCAAAGGTTGGTCTTGCATCTCATCCTCAGTCAATCCGTATAGAAATGTATTTTTCAGCGCTTTCCTCCTGCCGGATGCACAGGGCATGGTCTGGCTGTGGCGTCTCATGGCTAGCGTGTTCGTTCAGACAGCCCAACTACCTCAATCCTTGGCCAACCTGGATGTGGCCGGCACTCTGGCCAAGCGTGAGGAATCCATTGCCTATCTTTCTCGCAAGGACCTCCTGCTGTTGGCCCAGCGCTTCTATCTGTGCGCCTTGAAGCTAAAGCAGAACACCTACTTGTGGTACGAATTGGCGCTGGCCTGTTACCACAGTGCCATCTTCATTCCCGAGGAGGCCAAGAGCCATTTGGAGACCGCGGAAAAGGTGTGCAAGATGGCCATCAAAGAGCGCGGCAATCGGTGGCAGAATTGGAATCTACTCGGTGTAATCAACATGCATGCGGAGCACGAGAATCTGCCGCAGGCCCAGCACTGTTTCATCCAGGCGGTGGAGCTGGAAAGGAAATGTTACACTGCCTGGACCAATCTCGGGGTACTGTACGTTAAGTTGGGGCAAGTGAGAATGGCCAACGAAGCTTTTACCAGGGCCCAGCAGTCCAGTCCCATATATGCCAATGCCTGGATAGGCCAGGCCATGGTGGCAGAGACAATTGGGGACCGGGAAGAGGCTTTCGATCTTTTCCGGCATTGCCAGCAATTTGAATACCACCCGGAGGCGGCACTGGGATTCGCTCACTGGGTGTGCGAGGTTCTCACGGATCCGGACTCTCGGACCAAGCCGCACATCCGGCATGCAATCGAACACATGTACGCGGACGTTTACGCTCTGGACGCCATCAACTGGTACGTGCAAAACGAGGAGGCGGATGCCAGCATTGCATCACTTACGTTCCAGGGATTTCTGTGCGCCCGCCAAAAGCTTTACGTTCAAGCAGTTGAGGCCTTTACCCGTGCCTGCAAACTGTGCGAGCCTGGAGCTGATCGGGACAAGCTGTATACCAATCTGGGTTACCTTTATCTGAAACTAGACCAGCCGGATCAGGCGGTGAACGCCCTGAACACAGTGGCCCATGCCACTTTCAAGCCGATAATAGGTCTGGCCCAGGCATACTACCGCTCCGGACAGCTGCAGGAGTCCTACTCGATCTACAACACAGTGCTGGGCAACGTTGTGGGTCAAGATGATGACAAGGCGGCCACCATCCTGGTGGCCATGGCCTCTATGATTTACGCATTCCAGGGCGAGGCGGACACCAAGACCCTGCTCTACCAGTGGTGGGTACCATACTTTCTGTGCATTTAGTTGTGTATTTTATTAATCTATGTTTTCTTCAGTGTCCTGCTGAAGGGAGTGCCGATCCAGGCGCTGTATTCATCCTACGCTTTGGGCATACTTCACCGGGACAATGAGTTGAGCCGGACGATAATGACGGAGCTGAGTGCGTACGCTTTCAAAGAGGAGTATTGCGCGGATGTGTCCTACCTAACCGCTCACTATATCCTGATAAATGTAAGCTCACCCGCTGGTGCTTCTTTTATGTTTCTCAACCAAAGGATTCTTTCAGGAAGGAGCCCGGAAGGCATTGTCTTATCTGCAGACCCGTGTCCGCATGTTTCCCCATTCTTCGGGTCTCCGCAAGTTGTTCCTCAAGTTTTTACTTGACTATTTCGTCGAAGATCAGTTATACCAAGTTGCCACCTCAAATACGGCTTTAATGGCCCTTAAGCTGCGCCACACCAATCTGCAGAATAGGTAAGACATCGGTTTCTGTTAAGTACGGTTTTCAAAGATTAAATTACATGTCGTTTTCTAGCATAACGGCCAGTGAGGAGGCTGAGACTACCATCTATGCCAGCCAGGCGGTTAGTTCAGTGGACAAGACCTGCTCCCTGAAGTTGGTGCAGCGCGCCATCCGCTTGAATCCCACAGACAGGAAAGCCAGACAATTACTCTTCTCCATTGCGGCCCATTAAATATATAAGGTTTTAATAAAATGAAATAAAAATACACAAAAATACAAGTTAAAAAAAAAATAATAATAATAAAAAATTTAAAAAGTAGAAGAAAGTAGTGCTGAAAAGCGCCTAAAGTTCGTAATTGTGCAGTGTTGCGAAACTTTGATTACCAGTGTGACCAAAGTATTCGACACGGCCACACTGCATCGGGGGTGAAGCCAAGTCGACGAGAAAGAAAAGCCAACAAAAAGAAAAATATGTGTGTGAAATAGTGAAAATCCGAAATAAATAGCAGCGGTAGCGATCGAAAGAGACAATGTGCCGAACCGTTGGCCAGAAATACTGCCTCAAATCGCTGTAAGAGCAGCGGAGCACCCGATGCGTGTGCACCGCCCTGCATACCTGCATATGAAAACCTGCTGCCACGGCCGTAATTACAGTTAGACACTAAAATAGCAGCACGGCCAGGTTGCGACTTGTGGTAGATTGGGAGTAGGGAGAAGGGGGAACCTAAGCGGGGATTTACCCACGCACGCTCGCCAACTGCAATGGAAAACGAATCCGTCAAGTCGGAACACAGTGGACGCTCCAGACGCTCGCGGAATCACAACAACAACGGCGGAGGGGGAGGAGGCGGTGGTGGTGGTGGTGGTGGTGGTGGAGGAGGAGGAGGCAGCGTAAACAACGGCTACCATAGGGAACGCGACCGATCGCGTCACTCGCACCGCAGCACGCACTCGTCCAAATCCGGAAAGGGATTCCAGCGCGGCGACATGGCGCCGTATCAGACCAGCGTAAACATGACAGGTTAGTGTTATGATTTTGATTCTGTAATGCAGTCAACTTACCAGATATCTATTTACCAGATGACAGCCGCGATGGCCAGGAGGTCATTGAGGTGCAAATCCTGCCGCAGGACGAGAACTGGGGTGAGAATACCACCGCCGTCACGGGCAACACCTCCGAGCAGAGCATATCAATGGAGGACATCAACAATATGTGGCACCGTGAGAACGATAAGGGCTTTGGTTTCGCCTGCCGCCGCTACGTAGAGTCTAGCTTCTACTTTCTTCTCGGCTGCGCAGCCTTCTTTTCGCCGGTGGCCATGGTGGTAATGCCTCACGTGGGCTTCTTCCCATCGGCCTTCGATCATTCGGAACTGACGCAAACGGTGCGCACCCAGCTTTTGGCTTGCAGCGAGCAGTGCAAAGGCCAGCTAGTGTCGCTGGCAGCCCGATTGCTCCTACTGGCCATCGGCCTGTGGGCGGTGTTCATGCGACGCACCTCGGCCAGCATGCCGCGGATTTTCCTGTACCGCGCTTTAGTGCTCATGCTTGTCACCATCTGCACTTTCGCCTACTGGCTCTTCTACATCGTGCAGGTCACGAACGTTGCCAAGATCGTGGTGGAGACTGGCGGTGATCGCGTCGACTACAAGTCGCTGGTGGGCTATGCCACCAACTTTGTGGACACGCTCCTGTTCATCCACTATGTGGCCGTGGTATTGCTGGAGCTGCGCCATCAGCAGCCCTCCTACTACGTGAAGGTCATCCGCTCGCCGGACGGAGTGTCGCGCTCGTATATGCTGGGCCAGCTGAGCATTCAACGGGCGGCCGTGTGGGTGCTGCAGCACTACTACGTGGACTTCCCCATCTTTAACCCGTACCTGGAGCGCATACCCATCTCCGTCTCCAAGTCGCAGCGCAACAAGATATCGAACAGTTTTAAGTACTATGAGGTGGACGGAGTGAGCAACTCGCAGCAACAGAGTCAGAGCCGCGCCGTGCTGGCGGCCAATGCCCGTAGACGGGACTCGTCGCACAACGAGCGATTCTACGAGGAGCACGAGTACGAGAGGCGCGTGAAGAAGCGCCGAGCTCGCCTCATTACCGCCGCCGAGGAGGCCTTCACCCACATCAAGCGCATCCACAACGAACCAGCACCGGCACTGCCGCTCGATCCGCAGGAGGCTGCATCCGCCGTGTTTCCTTCAATGGCCAGGGCCCTGCAGAAGTACTTGAGGGTGACCCGTCAGCAGCCACGGCACACCTTTGAGAGCATCTTGAAGCACTTGGCGCACTGCCTGAAGCACGATCTGTCGCCGCGTGCCTTCCTGGAACCATATCTGACCGAGTCGCCAGTGATGCAGAGCGAAAAGGAGCGCCGCTGGGTGCAGTCATGGTCGCTGATCTGCGACGAGATTGTCTCTCGGCCTATTAGCAACGAGTGCACGTTCCAGCTGATCCAGAACGATGTCTCCCTTATGGTCACCGTCCATAAGCTGCCGCACTTCAACCTGGCCGAAGAGGTGGTGGATCCCAAGAGCAACAAGTTTGTGCTCAAGCTGAACTCGGAGACCTCCGTATGACACCACCACCAGCAGCACCAGCACAATGGTCCGCCGATAATAACGCCCACGCACAGCAACCAGACGCAGTCGTCCTATCTGCATGTGTTTGTCTGATGACCCAGTGTTTTCCTCTTCCCACATTTCCAATCCCATCCTCCCATTTATCAATATTTGTTTTTAAACATTTTTCCAGTTTGATTTAGGTTTTATTTTCGATTTTCAAGGTTCTTATACATCAAAATCAATCAAATTTCACAATCAAAATACATTTTGTAATCAAAAAAGCTGAGGAAACTATAGTTTTATACATCTAGAAATCGAAAATATTGTGTAAAATGAAAAAATCCTAAGAGGCCCCCTTGCTCGTTTCCACACGAAACAAGATTATCAGTACTTATCAGCTATAAACTTGAACTTATTGCCAGTATATCAATGCTCAAAAGCCCAGTGTATCATCCTAGGCCTCGACTCGAACACATATCACACGTCCCCTTGATAAGCAACCATGACTTAAAAGTTCCCAAAGTATTAATTATAAGAATGACGATCACACAGATATCAAACTCTTCAATGCAGCTCTTTTATACAAGTTTTTAATTTAGGAAATATATATTATACGTAGGGTAAAGTTGAGCTTAATCGTTTCGAAAAATTCCAAATTTTTAACCGTGAATATTCGTCACGTTTAAGCCCCATCAGCGGAGAGAAAGATATATTCCAGATGGAATTTTTAGATAGGACTGGGACTTGCGCCAACAGTGGAGGTAGCAGTGGCATCTTCCACTCTTGGCGCGACTCGATAGGATTTTACAGACGCAAAACAGCGGATTTATGAACCCGAAAACTAACTCTCATCTGCCAGAAAACTACAACTCGAATGCAACTGATGACAAATACATACTTTAAGCAAAGACTGCCTGAATACTATGCATTTTATACACCACAGACACGAATTGCCAACAGCCACTAGCAGGTGTAGATGTACTCACCTGTGCATAGCAACCATAGTATATAGCAATACATATATATACAGAAGCTCGTGTATTTTTAGAAACAAAATTCTAGTGATAAGGACCTCCGAATTCGTATTCGAACTTATATGTGCGTTCCAGTGAACAGGCCTATCTATAGCTATTTACAAAACTACTTACTTAGCGAACTTTTGCTTGAGGTTTGAGTTTATTTTCGTTTCTAGCTAAAAATGCTTTACGTCAAGGCACAATCTTTTTACACCTTATACCAATTACAATACTGTAGCAATTACTTGAAGCAATTGGAGAGAACAAACCATATTTATTGTATTACCTTTCAAACTGTAACTGTTGTAACTGTAATTAATGCTTATGCCGTCAAATAAATTGAGCCCACTTTTTTAACAGCTTTATACGTCGTCAGTGTGTTTGTTCTACGATGGCAGTCCGCACGTAATTAATTCATAAACTCGGCGTTAGTTAAGGCAACGCCCGAAGCTGACCTTATCAGCGCCTGATTAACCAGTTCCTGATAGCGATAGCCCCACATCTGCTGATTTACCATGCATATACTACGTATATATTGCACACAAGAACAATAAATGAGAATTTGATTTAATCGCTCATCAATCAGTCCACCAGCCGAGTGGATTTAGATTCATCAATATCGCTGACACTCAAGTTTCCACGATAACACCTAACAAGCGCAATTAATTCAAGTGTGCTTAGTCGTTCAGTCTCCCAACTCATCACAAGATAAGGAGCCATCCAATTAAGGGAGGGGGGTATGGTATTTAAATGCCCAATATCTTAAGAATACTTTGCCAAAGTTTCACATCAATCAGCAAAATTAACGAAGTTATGAGTAGTTGAACAGAGATTTTGAAGGCCCAATTTCTTAAGAATCTTTTTGAATGGGACTCCTAATATGATCCTAATATCTCCTAGAACGCCTAATATTTTTTTAATAAAACGTAACACGAAAATTGTTGTGTTAACTTCAGTCATATCGCCACACCAAATTTTAAAAAAGTGGCGTGTTTTTCATACCCCCACTTAAGTAACTGTGCAACTCGAGCGATTCTGGGTTGGTGCAGATGGTGTCATCCGATTTTATTTACATTTTCGTTCATAATTATTGGTTGGTAGAATATAATATTAACACATGAAATTAATCGGTCTACAACTAACATTCAACAGCGTGCGCTCGCAGCTGTTGGCTGTGTTTTTTGGCTTGTGTGTGTGTCAGTGCTGTTGGTAAAGAACTAATAATTTTAGCCAGAACGCAATCGTCAAATTTTGAAAGAGCTTTTTCGCCATTCCACATCCAGTCCAGATTAGTCCTTCTTGCGCTGAAGCCCATTCTTTTTCGGCTCGTAAAACTCCTCGACAGCAGCCTCCACCATTGTGTTGAGGGTGTTGCTCAGCTTGGTCCAGTTCTTCACTTCCGGCTTGGCGCGCATCTCAGCGTAGTACTTCATCTTAGGCTCGGTGCCGCTGGTGCGGAGAGTGATCACCGCGCCATTCTTGAAGGTAAATGTGATCATCTGGGAGCTGGAGCTGGTGGGCAGCGTGGCCTTCTTGTCGCTGGTGCTGCTGTCGTAGCCCGTGGTAAGGTCGCAAACGTTCTCAATCTCGTACTCTCCATCCATGATGCTGGTCGGATAGGTATCTGCCTTGCCCTCATCCCAGGTGCGTAGGCGCTCGAAAATCTGCTCTATCAGCGGCGGGCAGCGGCAGATGACATAGGAAGCGATGGTCGTGCTGAAGCCGTAGGACTCGTAAATGTCACGCAACTTCTCCTGAAGCGTCATGCACAGCTGACAGCGCAGATAGCACGCCATGGTGGCCAAGTGGGCGGCTGCACTGACTCCGTCCTTGTCCGGCACAGCTGTACCGAACATGTAGCCGATGGCCTCCTCGAAGGCAAACAGCACCGTCTTACCCGCCGCCTGCTGCTCAATGGCCTTGTTTCCCATCCACTTGAAGCCCGTCAGCGTCTCGATATACTGGAAGCCCTCCTCCTCCGCCATGGACCTCAAAATCTTTGAGCTCACCGTACTGCCTATCATCACGACGTTGCTCAAGTCCCCGCCAGGGTTGCGGATCTTGTAGAGCTCCAATGCCCACCATCCGAGTAGGGCGCCGACTTCGTTGCCAGTGAAGAGCTTGTAGTTGCCATCGTCGCCCACCTCGGCCACTGCCAGACGATCGGCGTCCGGATCGTTGGCCAGAATGATTTGGCTGCATTTAGCCTTGGCCGTCTTAATGGCCAAGTCCAAAGAGGTCTTGCCCTCCTCTGGATTTGGCGTGGGCGTAGTCGGAAACTCTGGGTCGGGCTCCTGTTGCTCGCACACCGAATTGAACGGCTTCAGATTGACCTTGGCGAAGGCCATCTTTACGAATTCATAGCCCACGCCGTGCATGGCTGTGTATGTGAAGGAGAGCCCACACTTGTTGTTGGACTCAAACATGGTGCAGTTCAAGCTCTTCTTCAGGGCGTCGAAGTAGGGCGGCACGACAATGTCGTATGGATCCTCGAGCATAGAGTTCGCACACATCACCGAGTCGTCTGTTGAAGAGGCACTGGGCTCCAGATTGTTCATGATCGCCTCCTGAATGCCCTCGTCGTGCGGCGGTATGATCTGGGCTCCGTTGCTCCAGTACACCTTGTAACCATTGTCCTCCTTGGGGTTATGGGAGGCGGTCACCATGACGCCGGCCAGGCATTGCAACCGCACGATGGCGTACGGGACCATGGGTGTGGGTACGTACCGCTTGTACAGCCACACCTTGAAGTCATTGTTCAGAAACACAATGGCCGACAGCTCGGCGAAGCGGTGGCTGTTGTACCGACCGTCATACCCGAAGACAACGCCCCGTTCGGTCCAGTCCTCCCGATTCGGATACTGCTCCTTTATGTACTCACACAACCCTTGAGCCGTCCTGGAAAGAGGATGGTTTAGGAAACACGCCCCGGGAAGACGCTCATATGGACACACTCACTGGATGACCACTAGTTCGTTCATCGAATCGAAGCCCGCCCGCATCGTGGCTCGCAAGCCTGCCGTTCCAAACGTGATCCGGTTGCACAGCCTCTTGCGCAGCCTGTTCAGGGAATATAGTGAGCAGATATATGCAGATTTCTTAGGATTAGCGTGCTTACGTATCCCAGTCCTTAGCACGGACGGCGTCCATGATCTGGCAGGAGGTGCTGGGACACTTGTCCCACCGGACCCATTTGCGGATCTGGTCATCCAGCTCCTTATCGCCCGAAAGCGTCATGTTCTTGATCTCACGCATCAACTGGCCTGCTGGTGTACACATGGTGGCTAAGTGTTATTGACCGTAGGATCGCGCACTGCAGAAAAAGTGTTTTTTTCGAATTTAGACTAAAGATGAAAGCAGAACAGAATTAAGGAAAAAGGGAAAGGCAGGGCAGGCAGCTGCTGGATTTTTGACAGTGATGTCACAACCCGGCGGCAAACGAGAAAAGACTGAACACGGAACCGAGCTGCTGTTAAAGCGACAATTGACAATCGACTGCTGGGGGCAATTTACGTATTGATAACGTTCTGTGACGGCCACATATACACAAGCTACAGCTACCACGCCCCCTTTCTCGTGCGGCAAAATTTTAACAAGTACGCCCGGAAAACGGTGTGTTAGAGATGGCACATATGTTGGCGTCCGTTGCGATATCAAGTCACGTCACGTGAAAATATATCGGCATCATTAAACTTGTAAAAACGCATACATTGAACGTTTTAGTTTATTCACTTCTAAAACAATAACAATATAATTTTGAACTTTACAAATCCTAACTTTCATCATTAAATTCTTTTTTACATCCAAGATTTCCTATGGTGCTCTTGTTACATTTTTAGAGAATTTCTTAACTTTCTTTTGTATTAGCCAACACTGGTTTTATCTCATCCCTGGTAGAGTTTTTGCGACCAGACGCGGAACGAAAAGAGAAAAACATTCAAGACCTAATTTGTATTACCAAACCAAGAAAATGGCCGATGTGTTGGACATAGACAATGCCGAGGAGTTCGAGGTGGACGAGGATGGCGACCGTAAGTGGACATCATAGTGACTTTTGCCTTTCAACCGGTCTCATGCTTTCTTTTCTCTCCCACGCCGCAACCCTGCTCCGTGCACCCTACACCGCACACAGAGGGCATAGTACGCCTAAAGGAGAAGGCGAAGCATCGCAAGGGACGCGGTTTTGGCAGCGACAGCAACACGCGCGAAGCCATCCACAGCTACGAACGGGTGCGAAACGAGGACGACGATGAGCTGGAGCCAGGACCACAGCGCTCTGTGGAGGGCTGGATTCTGTTCGTGACCTCCATACACGAGGAGGCGCAGGAGGACGAGATCCAGGAGAAATTCTGCGACTACGGCGAGATCAAGAATATCCACCTCAACCTGGATCGGCGAACGGGCTTCTCAAAGGGCTATGCTCTCGTGGAGTACGAAACCCACAAGCAGGCGCTCGCCGCCAAGGAGGCGTTGAACGGGGCAGAAATAATGGGACAGACCATCCAGGTGGACTGGTGCTTTGTAAAGGGACCCAAGCGGGTGAAGAAGTCCGACAAGCGCCGCAGATAGAGCCCTCCCCTCGACGACTCCCGGCCAAACGAATACATGTTTAATTAGTTTAATGCATAGGCAACCGTACAAAGTCTGTATGAAATGAAATAAAGGATACTAAGAACTTAAAAACTAAAATATATTTTTTACAATCATTTGTTTAAAAATTATAAAATAGCTCTAACATTAGTTTTCTTTTGAACCACATTTACATATCTGAATGTAAGGGACATCTGGGAGTTTTACTTCATCTTCTTTTGGTGCAGGAGATGCTTCCTTAGGGCCTGCTGCTTGTCCTTGAAGCTCTTCTTGACCTTTGAGCGCGCCTTGTGCCGCAGCATGCCAAAGTTCTTGGTCTTGCGCTTCTCGCGATTCGTCTTGGAGCAGTGCTCGTTCACACGCCCGTCCTTCCAGCCGAAGCGCTCGCGATCCTGCCGGCCTGCCTGCACAGTTTCCAGGCGCGACTCTTTGTCGTGCTTTCGCTTTTTGTAGATCATCTCGATGCTGTTCAGCTTGACAAACTCGGCACGATCCTGCTCTAGTGGTCGCTTGCGGGCACTGGTCACGGTCTTCTTCAGATTGGCCGCATTGATGCGCTTAAAGTCCTCGTCCGTGAAGATGCGCGTAAGGGCCAGTTCTTGGGCAGCCTCCTTTTGATTGAGGATCTTCACATCCTTCTTCTCCTTTTTCGCTTTAACGGACTCCTCTCCACTCTCCACGCCCTCGTCTGAGTTTCCTTCATCCTCCTCTTCCTCGTCACTGTTGTCCTCGTTATCGTCTTCATCGTCATCATCTTCATCGTCTTCCTCTTCGTCATCCTCATCCTCATCCGCACCGCCTCCCTCGCCATCGCTGTGCGTAACATTGACCCACTCTCCGTCGTTGGAGTCGGTGTCTTCGTCACTGTCGATGTCAATGGTCTTGGAGTCCTTGAGCAGAGCCTCGGCACCCAGCACTGTGTCATGAACTTCGCGATCTCCGTAGGCACGAACCTTACGTTCGGCCTGGGCCTCTGTCTGCCTGCCGCGGTCTTTCTTGTGCAGCAACTTGGGCAGCTGTTCTCGATAGAGCGTGATAAGCGAACGGGCGGCCATCATAACCGATTTCTCCTTGTATGTTTTGTACATGGCCAAATCCTGCAGCAGATCCTCGCCCATGGCCAGGGGACAGCGCATGCAGATCTCACGCGTGGCATTCAGGCCAATGGCCATTACATCGCTGGAGTTGCGCTCAGTAATGAAGTTATTGGCGATTGTCTTCAGAATGGGCTCAATGATGTCACCGGGCACCAGTTCGTGGGATGCCTGAGCGGCAAACTGGAGCACGCGGGTCACCTGCCGCTGGTGGGGCTGCAGAAAGCGAGTTATGTACGGGTAGAAACCAAATAGAAACAGATCGTGGATGCCGATCAGGCGTGAAATAACGTCCAGGTGCATCAGTTTGACCTCGAACCGCTCGTTGCTGGCCTGCAGCTGCTTGAATAGGCCCTCGGCCATGCCTTGCGGATTGTGGACCAGGTGAATGCCCGAGAAATTAAATGCCGGCGCATTCTTTTTCTTTTTTTGCGCCTTCACAGCCTGCTTCTTGATCTGCGCGAGCTGCTTCTGACGCTTCTTGGTCTTTTTGTTAACCCGATTGGCCATCAGGGCTCCCTTCAGATCTATCTCATTCTCGCTCTCGGAGTCAGAGTCTTCGTCCTCCTCGTCGTGGCCAAGGAAGAACTTAAGGGAGGTGACCAGAACCTTGGTCACCTTGGAGAAGCAGCCAACGGTGGCAATAACGTTCACCGTCTTGGTATCATTCCAGATGTTCTTTTTGTACAGCTCGATCATGATGTCGGCGGACATCTTAGCGGCCTTGGGATTGGCGTCTTTCAGCATCGAGTACATAAAGGCTTGCAGGCTCTAGAGGGCCACAAAAAAATGAATTAATTAATCCTACGTTACGAGTCTTGCATTAAGTCTTACCGAATTAAGCTTCATATCCTTGTGCTTGGCGTTCATGTTCTTTATGTCGGTCACGATGTGCGTCTGCAGGAAGGTTCGCAGATTCTTATCCGGACAGCGCAGCAGCTGAAAGAAGAGCTCCAGTATGTCCAGTGCCGGCACCAAGTTTTTGTTCCGCAACAGGATCAGAGCCTTGACAAAGCAATTCCTCATGGCCGGATCCAGCACTGTGGCGTAGTTCTTCAGCAAATCGGACAGGCGCTTGGGAAACTGCTCGCACACAATCGGATAGCACTGGGCCACCTGGGCAATGAACATGACGATGTCGTCCAGGGATTTGTTTTCCTCGCTGGGATTAAGGGCGAAAACCTCCAGCAGGCTGAGGAAATGCTGGTACTGGATGTGAAACTCATCGCTGTAAGACTCCGGATCCCGCTTTATCAAGTTCTGCAGCTGCGGCAGGTTCTCTGGCAGCTGGTTGTTGTTGGGCCGCACCATGGTGAGCCGTGAATTCGAAATAAAATTTACTTCGATTCCAACCACGTTCGAGAAAAATAAAGTGCACGTGTGGTGTGTGACCAACGGTGAATGCGGGTAAAAACCCAATAAACGCTTAGATTACAATGTGCACGGTGAAAGTAAATTATTCGGAAGTAAATGAAGGGGAATGGTTTTCACTTAAGAAAACGGAACTAAAGTTGTTTACAAAGTAAAAACAATTGTTATATGTCCAACAATTTTCGCTTTTAAAAATCCCAAAGAGAATTGAAGGAAAGGTAACATTAACCGCGCAGTTATGCACAAACAGCTGTTGGCGCTGCGCTTTGAGCGTTTTCCAACACACCCACGGCAACTACCAACGAAGACTTAATTTTCTCTCGCCTGACGACAAAATGATGGAACTGCACTCTAATGACGTTGACCTGGAGGACGGCGAGGTAACCAATCGGTACTTATTGAACCAATAGTAATCAGCCGTCGGTGCTTGTTTTAGCTCTCGGACAGCGACGATGATGGCGTTTATACGCCGTTGCAGCGTCCCGCAGGTGCCGAAAAAGTTACCAGCCCCCTCACCACCTGCCACCAGATCCAGACTGCGCTTGAGGACGAGTCCCAGACCAACAGCGACTCTTCCTCGGCCGAGTCCTCCGAGGATGGCTGTATCAAAAAGATACGCACAGAGTCCTCCGGAGGTGGCAGCCACAAAAAGCGGAAAAAGCGTATTCAGCGGACGGTAATGCGGCGAGTGCCGCCCTCGGACGCCGAGATGCAGCCCAATCGTGCCCGCTTCAAAAAGTACAATGTATGGACGGCAGCGCTGCAGGAGGAGGCTCTTAGCGAGAATATGCGTGGGTGCGACGTCACAAGGAGCGGCAGGGATCGGAATGTGGAGAACTACGATTTCTCGCTCCGGTTCCGACTCAACGGCGAGAACACTCTGAAGCGCCGGCTTTCTAACTCATCGGACGACGGTGCGGAGTCTTCGCATCCGGCTCACAAGCGGGGACGTCCCTCCAGTCGCCCCACGCAGGAGTTCCCACAGCGCGGGACGGTAAAAAGCCGCCTGGGCCATAGATCACGGCGCGGCACATCGTCGGCCAGCGGCTCTTCGGACTCTTGCGAGGCAAGGCACATCCTGGATCTAAAGGATGTGGCCGGACGTGATCCCTCAGATGTGGCCACTGAAATGGCTAGCAAACTGTACGAGGAAAAGGATGAATTGCTGGGTGAGTTACAACCAAGTTAAATACGTTTTAATATATTCTAATCTCATTGATTTTGATTCCAGTTCGGGTGGTGGAAGTGCTTGGCATGGATTTGCCCCTGGAACTATATAAAGAGACACAGCGCATCGAAGCCGATGGCGGCATGATGATCAAAGTAAGTAGGCCTGGCCTGGCCTAAGATGCTCTTTTCTCTAACTTGGGGTACTCTCTCATCCGCAGAATGGCAAGCGGAGACGTACACCGGGCGGTGTATTTCTATTCCTGCTAAAGCACCACAACAGTATCTCACAGGAGCAGCAAAAGTCAATTTTCAACGAAGACCGCCAAAGCCTGAACAAGTCGCGAAAGCAGATCGAAACGCTGATGCGGGACCGGAAAGTGGAGGAGCTGAAGAAGTGCCTGAGCAAGCAGAGCACCGAGTTGCCTACGCTAAGCCAACGGAAGGAACACTATATGCAGGGCGACGAGCTGAGCGCCGAGAGCCAGCCCGGCAATGGTAAGATACTGAAAGTCGGGAAATTGTTCTGTAACTAAGTGCTAACCTCCTTCAACAGTGTCGAATCCGCCGCCCTCGCCTGTCGGAGCTGGGCAGGAGCAGGACAGCCCGGAGTATAAGACACACGAGATCAACATTAACCTCGTGGACAACTCGGATTTGCCATCCACATCGAAGGCTGCGGCAGCGGCTCAAGGAGCCGTGGAACTAAAGGAGCTAATTAGCTACGACGATGACTTTCTGGATGTAAATTGCGCGGAGATGGACTTCTTCTAGGCCAACGCTAAGCGCAGGGCCACCTTTTATACCACACACGCATAGTTAGACCCATATTTGTAAAATTAAATAAATGCCTAGCGAATTAGGACTCTGATAAATGTAACGTACAAATCGTAGAGAAAGGAGGCGTTAGGGTGTTGTCCTGCGAATCGCTTGGCAGCTCTGGTCATCGATTGTTTGACAACGCCAGTGTTTTCCAGCACTACCCTGGGTACACTGTCATTACTAGCGGAGACGCCGCGTTAAATGTTTTTTGTTGTGCTCGCGAACTGTTCAAAAAACGCAAAAGTTTATTGTTTTTAAGTGCTCTCGAGTCCGCAAATGCTTTGCTGACTGCGCAACGCCGTAAGGATAGAAAAGAACAGTAATGCGAAAGACCCGCTCGCAGACGGCTCGCACGCAGGCGGAAAATGCCGCTACTTCTACGGGGCCCGGACAGCAATCAGCAGCGTTGGTGCCGTCAGCAGTGAACACCTTTGATGCGGGCAAATACAAGGTGCGTTTTCCCCTCTCCCTTTAATTCAGCAGTTTAGCATAAAAAACAATTTTCCTTAAATATGGGTTGATTGATAAGCAGAGTGACCGCAGGAAAAACAGTGTGACCTGCTGGCCGCGGGGCGAGGGCAACCGTGAGAAAAATAGAAGCCCGCGGTCGCTATGCAACACTGCCGTCCGCCATATTTCTTCAGACCGTGCGGACAAAACAAAATTTGGGACAAAAAAAAGGCATTTGTGCGTCCGTTTGTTTTACGGGTCTGTCGAAAAAAAGCTGCCTTCTCGCGCAAAACTTGTCGGTCGTCTTCACTTTGCCTGTTAGCCGTTGTAATTAGCCCTTAGAAGCGGATCGGTATCCAGAAATAAGGCACTTTCCTTAAACGCCATGTTTGCCCAGCTAGGTAATGATTTGGTGGCATGCGACAGATTCGAGCCAGTCCAGTGGTGCCTGACAAGCGTAATTTGCAAAGACAAAACTTTTCGCAGGCTGTCAAGGACCACAGCGATTGCTAGGTGGAAGCTCGTTCCTGCAGGATAGAGCTGGGAAACTATCGATAGTGACACCATTCGATATTTTCGATGTTTTGAAAACGAAAATTCGATACTATCGATAGTATCGTTTTTTTACGATTCTTTTTGCAAATTAAAGTTATAGCAATTTCAAATAGAATTATAATACTATTCAATATGTTTTGACTAAGTAATTAACATAAATATTCTATCCAAGCAACTTTGCACAAATAAAATTGTATTACCATTGCTAAACATACGCTTAGACTCTGAAGACGTGGCGTAGACGCACCCTTTCTTTTGAGATTCAGTTAATATTTTTCACCACCAACTCCAATTTAAGTTAATTTAGAATACATTTTTATTATAAAAAAAAAAATATATATATACATATATATATATATTTGTTTGCATTTTTCTTACTAAATTTCAGCAACAAAGCAGAGATATAAAAATAGTCCCGTACTATCGATAGTGATAAAAAACTATCGATGGTGGCTCAAAAAAAGGAAAAAGTCGATACCTCGATAGTACCATCGATAGTTTCCCAGCTCTACTGCAGGATGGGCATTAAGAACGCCGGACGCCCTTTCGCAGAGTGTACAATGTACATACACACGCGACGCGTAAATATGTGCGAAAACGCGTACCTGCACTATGTTTTCGCACACATTTGAGTAAGCGCGCTCGTACGTGTGTTCGTGTGAGTGGGCGCTTGGTGTGAAGTCCCGCTATTCCGACACTGACGACTAACTGATTTTCGTTTGTTTTCTACGCCATTTTTTTCCTTTTCAGGAATGTGAGCAAATGGTGCAGATGCTACGTGTTGTAGAGCTGCAAAAAATCTTGTCGTTTCTAAACATCTCCTTCGCTGGACGAAAAACCGATCTGCAGAGCCGAATTCTGGCATTTCTGCGCACCAATTTGGAACTGCTCGCCCCGAAGGTCCAGGAAGTCTACGCCCAGTCCGTGCAAGAGCAATCCGCCACCCTGCAGTACATAGATCCAACCAGGATGTACTCACACATCCAGCTGCCGCCCGCCGTGCAGCAGAATCAGATGGGGCTGGTAGGCGGCGGGCCCGGCGGCCAGGTACCGGGCGGCCAAATACCCGTGGTTGGCGGCGCACCATTCCTACCCACCCACAGCATTAACAACACGCTGCCCATTCATCCGGACGTGCGGCTGAAAAAGCTCGCCTTCTACGATGTCCTCGGCACCCTGATCAAGCCATCCACGCTGGTACCCCGCAACACGCAACGTGTACAGGAGGTACCGTTCTATTTTACATTAACGCCGCAACAGGCTACGGAGATAGCCTCGAATCGGGACATTCGCAACAGTTCAAAAGTGGAGCACGCCATCCAAGTGCAACTGCGCTTCTGCTTGGTTGAGACCTCGTGCGATCAGGAAGACTGCTTTCCGCCGAATGTGAATGTGAAGGTCAACAATAAGCTGTGCCAGCTGCCTGTGAGTCTCCACCTCCACATGCTACTACCCGAGAATAACATTTATCTTCCGTTTCCCCAGAATGTCATTCCTACAAACCGACCAAATGTGGAGCCGAAGCGCCCGCCTCGTCCCGTCAACGTCACCTCCAATGTGAAGCTGTCGCCGACAGTCACCAACACCATCATGGTGCAGTGGTGCCCAGACTACACGCGCAGCTACTGTCTAGCCGTCTACCTGGTGAAGAAGCTCACCTCAGCACAGCTCCTGCAGCGAATGAAAACAAAGGGTGTCAAGCCGGTGGACTACACCCGGGCCTTGAGTAGGTTTCTTTTTTTCTATTTGTGTATAATAATTAATAATCCTGTCATACTTACAGTCAAGGAGAAGCTGACGGAGGATGCAGATTGCGAGATTGCCACAACCATGCTTAAGGTGTCCCTCAACTGCCCGTTGGGTAAGATGAAGATGCTGTTGCCGTGCCGCGCCTCCACCTGTTCGCATCTGCAGTGCTTCGACGCAAGTTTATACCTGCAAATGAATGAGCGCAAGCCCACCTGGAACTGTCCCGTCTGCGATAAGGCGGCCATTTACGACAACCTGGTCATAGATGGGTAAGACAAAGGACCACGCTCATGTAACTAAGCAGTGCTGATACCACCTTTCCATTACAGATATTTCCAGGAAGTGCTCAATTCGACACTGCTCAAGAGCGATGACACAGAGATCCAGCTGCACCAGGATGGATCATGGAGCACACCAGGTTTGCGTAGCGAGGCACAGATCCTAGATACTCCCTCAAAGCCTGTACAGAAAGTTGAGGTCATATCAGACGATATAGGTGAGAGCATTCATGTCGGCAATTTATGTATTTAGACATTAATTACATTGTGCTTTCGTTGCAGAACTCATCACAGACGATGCCAAGCCAGTAAAGAGCGACTTGTCCCCGGCACCGGACGAACAGCCAACGTCCACGTCAAACAGTGAGACTGTGAGTTCTATGCCCAAGTGTACCCTTGCCTACATTTACTTATTACCCTTGATTATCGATGCAACAGGTTGATCTGACGTTGAGTGATTCCGACGACGACATGCCTCTGGCCAAGCGTCGTCCACCTGCAAAGCAAGCCGTCGCCAGTTCAACGTCGAACGGCAGCGGTGGCGGCCAACGTGCTTATACGCCGGCACAGCAGCCCCAGCAATCTGGTACGTTGGATCCATTTTTGCAATAAGTAAACCAATCATAAAATGTATAGCCAAGAATCCTTTATATATATATACATCCATATATGTATATATATTATTACAAAGTGCTGATTGTAGACCTTAGGTTAACGTAGATTAAGGAACCATACACACATCCCACGCATTCACACAGACTCACGAGCACACTCCCCACTCATGCATTTCAAACACCTTTCCAAGGTATGATTATAAGGGTTTTGATGCTACAAAACACTTAATTGCAATTCAAATTTTGACTAATTTTAAATTTGAGTGAAACAAGGTTCTATTAGATAAGATTCTCTGACACTGAACTAGGAAGGAGTGTAAGGTAAAGGGTACTTGCTACACATCCTTTTTGATTACCGATTCCTCATCACACGTTTTGTGTTTTCGAATATTCATAGACGCTAGCTTCCAATTCGGTATTTAGTGCGAATAGTCCCCCTTTTAAGATTGTTAGCTACATATTCGAGGAAGATGTACAAGATGCTTCTCGTAAGTTTTATTGCTGCATTTCTCCAGCCAAGACTTTTCTAGACTAAGTAGACAAAGAGTTCGCTTCCAGGGCCTTGATTTTATTATTGTCTCCGCTTTCTTTGCTTGCATTGTAGATGTGAATGTTTTTAAGGCACCAACAAAACAGCAATCGATTTACAAACCTGTTGATAGGCGTTCTTTGGAGAGATGGCTTCGACCACGGTAGGTTTTCCTCGTCAATGGATCAGGAAAGGGCTACCTCAAGCGTTAATCACCGTACATTTTTACAGAAAACCCAAAGCAAGCCCCAAGGTGGGATGAGCAGCAGCAGCTGACTCTTTTTGGTTGATTCCAAAAACCCTGAATTTTTGTCACATTTTGTGTCCCTCTGATGTTTTTTTTCTGATTATCAATTCCAAACTATGCCATGTACCCTTATTTATGTGAACATGTTAATAAATCAAAGTAGTCATTAGTCGAGGCATATTTTTTTTTCCTTTGGATTGCTGTTGATGTTTTAATAATGATTATTATTGAAATAACTGAAGTAACTTGTGCATTTCTTTGTCTTTTCTCTTTCTCCCTTCTTCTCTTCTTCCCCTGCTCTTTTTGTGTGTCCTGTTTAACCCAATGCTGCCCTGCCGCGGATGAAACTCCCACTAGAGTCCCCAGACCTGCAGCAGGCCCGACATCAATCGCCGTCAGAGATGCAGCAAGTCTTAGACCAGCAGCTGCAACTGCAACAGCTGCAGCAGCAACAGCTCGAACAGCCGGGAACGGCAGCAGCCGTTCATGCCTCCCTCCTGGAATCTTTGGCTGCTGCGGTGGCGGATCAAAAGCATTTCCAACTGTTGGACCTGGCTGCTGTTGCGGCTGCTGCAGCTGCCACGGCTTCCGCGTCGTCCTCCTCCGGCCAGAGTCAGAATGCCGGTCCCTAGGCAGGACCACTGCCCACATCCTGCTACGCATCCATCGCACATCTCACCCCCCGCGCTTCATTCGCATTGCCATTAAGTCTTTGATTCGGTTTACCCTGCTTCTGTTATCGCTCGCTCCTCTCCCCGCCCGGTAACCCATGACCAGATCTCACCTCAGGGGCTTATTGCTTTTCGCTGGCATATTGGCGTTCCATTCGCAGACACTAATTTTCATCATCTCACACGCTCTCAATCGCGATCAATCGCAAACAACCTACTGATGCTACGTAATTCTTGTGTGTTGTTGCAGGACGCAGGCAGAACAGACAGGCTTTATAGGAGTGGGTCCAGGTCCCTCCCAGTGACCATTGTCGTGCCCAGTTTCCCGCGGCAGGTGCCGATCGGCCAGATCATGGCTACTGTCGCTTCCTCTCAATTGCCTTACCCACTACTACATTGTTTACGTCTTGTGTTTGTCACTTCTAAGTCGTCTCGAGTATTTATGTTGCGATATTCCCAGAGGTTTCTCTATAAACCACACACCACACACACACACAACAAACCCACAAAGAAACAAAATAACTGAAGTAATTTTAGGAATTGTACCAATTAGCAGCAGCATTCATTAGCTATTAACAATAGGAAATGCAATTAATTTATTTCTCTTTCGGAATCGCAGCGGGCAGTTGCAAGAAGTGAAGCCGCCCGCAAC
Source organism: Drosophila kikkawai (assembly GCF_030179895.1). Classification (NCBI taxonomy): domain Eukaryota; kingdom Metazoa; phylum Arthropoda; class Insecta; order Diptera; family Drosophilidae; genus Drosophila; species Drosophila kikkawai. The sequence goes on from NC_091729.1 coordinate 10,766,841, forward strand.
AATAACTCGCCCTACGCACTAACATTATTATTAAGCGTACATACCTAGATCGGATGTTAGCCTTAAGTCCTGCCAATGCAAACTGGGTGTGATTCGTATTCCTAACCACGAGGCGAGAGAGGAGTTCACCGCACACCCCGTCATTTCATTTAATTAAGTTATTATTTACGTACGGAACGGGACACGGAATGCGGCGCCCAGAATGGAGTAGTTTGAATTTGTTAAAATATTCCATTAAAATTCCGTGAGCATTGGCAGTAAAAGCCCGAGTTTTTATTGAATAAAAATCGAATGGAAACGGAAGACGGACTAAGTATGTATTTATAAATGGACATCAAGCAAGGGAAGCTCTGTTATTTAAGCTCAAACCGTACCACGGATTTATAAATTATGTTTTAAGACCGCGTTGAAGTAGAGAACTTGATTATTTTCCTGATTTTGTTTAATGCCAAAACCTATTGCCCTCGATCGATCGGACGAACAAAAATGAAATCAATGTACAAGGAGGAAGGAGATGTGTGTACTCTAACTATATTAATATAATTATTATTATTAAACAATTTTCAACCAAGGGTCTGATGTGTTGTTTTCATGGGGGGTCACTTCCTTCAGCTGTTAAGTTTATTAACTACTTTTGATTTTTGGCATCCTGTTTTTAATTGAGCCCACCCGAACCCTTTTCTTTACTTCCAGACGAAAAGGACGGTTTTGTTGCGGCTAAGAGCAAAGAGGATTCCGTAATTGATCTTCTTGATTCGCCCTAGCAGGCCTTCGCCGACGCCCCCCGTCGCCGCTGCTCTCGTTAGAGTCTCCTCCACTGTCGCTATCGCTGTGGGCGATCCCAAAGAATTAGAACTGTAATTTAGTTTGCAACACAATTCGTTGAGTATCTTGTAGCAACCTAAGCCTGTTACATTTTCAAGTAGTATTCGTTAAGCTAGAAGAACCCGATTAAGCACTGAAATAGACGTAAGCACCTGCACCGAATAAAGTTGCAAAGCTGCATCCGTCACAGCCTTTTTTGAATTTCCCGCTCATTAGCAACTGTCAGTTGGTGGAGAGATTGCCACGAGTTGGCAGCCCCGTGCACTCGTACTTTTACTTCTTGGCCATGGGCGCCTCTAGAAAATATTTCTGTGGGGTCTTCCTGCAACGGAAAAGTAACGATTTTTTGGATTTGATTTCAATACCTTGGTATCACTGTTACCAAATAGCTATTTCAATAGTTAACTAATAGGGAGTTTTCCTCTTTGCGGTAGAAGGTATATTTATGCAATCTCCCCTTGCTACGCCCGTGCCATTGGCTGCTGGTTGACCTTGATCGCCATTCGTTTCTTGAATTCTTTCGGAGAATGTCGTCGTCGAAGCCAACGTTGTACTACGCCCTGTTCAGCCCTCCGGCTAGAGCCTGCATCCTGACCGCCAAGCTAATTGGCCTGGATCTGGACCTCAAGTAAGTGAGAACAACGGGATGCACTGAACCAACGTGGCGGCCACTTTATCTCTATTTACGTCTACAACAACAGACCCGTTGACTTTGCCAAGAAGGAGCACTTGAGCGAGGAGTTCATCAAGGTTTGTGGCAAGGACCCTCTATCACACATCTGCGTTCTAATCCTGTTTTTCCACAGCTTAATCCCCAGCACCAGATTCCCGTGTTTGTGGACACCGATGGCGAGGTTTATGTGGACAGTCATGCCATTGTGTGCTTCCTGGTGGCCAAGTACGCCCAGAACGACCAGCTGTATCCGCAGGATCTGAAGAAGAGAGCCCACATCGACCATCGCATGCATTACGAGAGCGGCGTGCTCTTCCAGGTGATCAAGGACATTGTGGCGCGGAATATCTACGGCGGCGAGGGTGAGTTCAATCAGCGATCGCTGACCCTCTGCCACAATGCCTACGCCGACCTAGAGCACTTCCTCGAAAACGGTACTTTTGTGGTGGGCAACGAACTGAGCGTAGCCGATGTCTCCATTCACACGTCGCTCGTTACCCTGGACTTGCTTATTCCGGTGGAGCGGGAGAAGTACCCGCAGATCAAAGCCTGGCTGGAGCGCATAGAGAAACTGTTGCCGGAGAACGAGGAGATCAATCTGCAGGGTGCCAGGGCACTGCAGACCCGTATCCAGAACTGCATGGCCGAGAACAGGGCCAAGTAGCTGGAAATCCAGGTGGATCAAGGCTCCTTCTAGCTTTTTGAACTCGAATATCAGCTTGAACCATTAATTCAAATATACTTTCTGACATTTTTTAAGCTCTAATTTGTTTTCTGCATTTTTTTATTGATAATTTGTTAGGCTAATTGGCTTAAATTCTTGCTACTTTATATATATATATATGTATGTTTTCTCGAGTGTCTTTTTTGATTTGGAAGTCCAGTGTACAATACATGTATGTAGTAGGTTAGTGAGAGCTCCGGATTCCAGCAAATTCGTTATATACAAGCGCTTTTATTTGATCCTTTCACGAACGGGCCACTGAATAAAACTAACTGACTAAATGGTAGACATATAGTGTTTTAAAGGGAAAAGGGGCTATATGTTATTTTACTGTCAACGGTGTCTCGTACGATCTATCTGCATCTGCTGCTGCCTATCTCCTAGCTATTTACAACACAATTTATCAATCACACATATTTTGGTATCATATTTCCAGCTGGTTGTGTCCTTCCCCCTGCTCCTGCTAGGGCTCCTTCTCATGCTCCCCTCTAATCGAATGTTGTCCAGTTGTTCATGCCCTTGCCGGTGGTCAGCTGCTGCTGCTGGGTCTGCTGCTGCTTCTCCGCTGCGGTGCCATTGAGGCTGAACTGGTCCAGCCCATACTTGCGCAGCAGCTCAAAGTCGTCGTCCGGCTTGACTGCAATGGTATTGCGCTGGATATGCGGCGGATGCACAACTGGTGGAGACCTGCCCGTCACCGCAGCCACGGTGGCCATGTGCTTGGGTGCAAAGTACGGGTACAGCGGATTGCTAATGCTACCGGCCACCACAGAGCTGTTGACGCCGGCTGGCAATGTGCTGGACTTCTTGCTGAACGCCTTGCTCAGCGGTGGCAGCGGGCGGGCATTCTGGTTCAACGGGTCGAAATCCTCCAGGTCGAAGCTGGTGTTGTTGCTATCGTCCAGCGATATCAGATCGTTCATGCTGTCCTCTAGTTTGGATGTCTGCTCCAGCTGCTGCTGCTAAGGGTGGGGGAGGCACAGAGGTTGTTGGGTGGTTAGAAAGCTTCGGGCGTGATGTGGCTGGATTCTACGGTGATGCTTAAAGCGACTTGTGCCAAATGTACATGAACTTATACTAACTTCCAAGCGTTTACAACAAGCATCTAAATACAGGTGCTAGCTACGGCTAATGGGTGCAAGTTGATAAGGTAATAAAGAATGAAGTGAAATGAACAAAAAATAATACTTTGGAGGCCTCTTTAGAAATAGGTTAGTAGAATTTCCTTGTTTAATATATGTTAGTGGCTAAAATATACATTTCTTGGTAAGCCATAAGTGTTATTTAGATCTTAAAAGTTTAACTCCTGTATATACCCCTTGGTTCAGACAGGATTTTCAAGCTCCAACGAATACTACTCAAGGAACGAAAAGAAAAAAAAAGAAACTGAGAAACCCACTATAAGCAAGAAAGTATGATAGCAAAACATGGAATAAATGTAGCCTTCTTATGGATAAATGTTACGCATTCTGGGCAGGAATCAGGTAATTGCATAGCTCGCCAATAACTGTTGATAGTTTTATCCCTTACGCTCTGCTCACGAGAACAACCTAATAAAATAGACATCCTCGGTTCTCTTTCTGAGAAGTAGACTTGGTTACCTTTCATTTTGGGTTTTCTGTTTAGCGCTTTACTTTAAGCTGTTCGTGAGGCGCTCTTTTATCGAATATTTCACAATGAGAGATCTCGGATTCTTTGCTCAAAGTCGCACCGCACGAATCGGTCAACAGTTATTTGCTAGATATGGTTACTCAAAACTGTCTACTTGGTTCAAGGGATCAAGGAATCATCAGCTACTTGAATGACATTAGATCGGATCGGACAATGCATATGGGGCTCTAAGGGGGAGACTACATGAGGGCCCTTGATGTGTGTTAGTGTGCGCGTTCGAGTTGGGGACCACAACCGGGATGGACTTGGTTAAATTACGACGCTGCTGGTGTACCTCTCTCTTGGCCCGGGGCGTCGGAACAGGCGGATCGGAGACGTTCAGGTGCGAAAATGTTGAGGCAGCCGTCACGAAGGATGCGCCCGATGAGGAGGATGACGAAGTCACTGACGACGAGGATGCGTTGGAGTTGCGTATGGACTTGTTGCTCCCGTTGGCGGGCTCATCTTGCCAGCAATTACGCTCCAGCTTGTTAATCTCCGCACAGACGGCAGCTGCCGTGGCGGCCACAAGGGTATTCGAGCTGCCTTGCCTCCGGGGCGGTATCGGTGGTGATTGCACGTCCGGCGGGCTGTCAAAGCTGCTGGAGTCGGCGTTGGGCAGTGGCTGGCGCGGCCTGGTCGGAGTTGAGCTGTGTCGCGGCGGCTTTGTCTCCACATGCGGATGCGCGGCATATGGATGGTTGTAGTAGGAGGCGGGCTGCGTGGTCTGCGGAGGCGGCGGCCGGGCCGGCGCTGCTCCTCCTCGCTTGTGCTCTGCGTTTGGCTTAAGCTGCTCGGGCCGATGGCGGTGGTTGTGGATGTCGGGAATGAAGGTGGATCGGTGGATGGTTGGTGCAAATGTAATTCGTATGATTCGGTGGGTGTGTGTGGGTGTGGATTGGTGTGTTCGTGGACATGACATGAGGCAGACGTTCGATCGATGGCGACACACATGTAGTTGGGACACAGACACGACACAGACACGGAAACAAAAACAAGAAGAGCATGAAGAGAACAACATAAGTTCACAGCACATCGAGATGAGGGGTGGAGATAGCTTTGCGGCAAGCAGGTGAACGGCTGAGCTGCGGCTCCTCGAGCTGCTGCAGCCGGAGCTCGTATGCACGCACCAGACTACTTACACTGCGGTCCACGGCCGGGGTCTTGAACAGCGGATGGTTCTGCAGCTCCTGCGACAGGTTCATCTCCGACGATGAGCCGACCGAACTCGCCGAGCTAACAGCAGGAGATGCAGCGAGGTGATGACCATAATGAGCACCAGCACCCGAGCCGTACGCATGGCCGTTCGGCTGAATGTGGCTGCTCGAGCTAGACATGGCCAGCGGTACGGGGCCGCGTCGCTGGAACTCCCTTGACTCCCTGCCACCGGAGCCGCCACTGCTGCTGCCCCCGGTGGCGGAGCTGGTGATGCTCGAGCTGATCCCATCGAGCCGCTTGCTGGTCACTGGTGAACTCGGGGCCGAGTGGTGTGCCGCTCCAATGGCTTTGCCGTTGCGTGCGTATCCGCTGCTGGCGCCGTCAGGGCGATCCGAGTGATTCGGCGATCCCAGGCCAAAGTGGAAGTGCGTGCCGCCGAACTGGTTGCCGTTTTCACGGAATTTGGTTTTCAGGCCCTTGTAGGCGGTCTTCATCCCCTTCGAGCCCTCCTTCACCTGGTGGGAGGGGTTGGGAATATAAAATATTTGAAATTATTAGGACATTCCTTAACACAGAATCCACAGGAAGCGCAGGGGGAAAACAACACAGTTTTGGGGATTCGGACCACTCACCGATTTGACGGCAGACTTTACAGCCGGATTAGTCTGCAATGGTTAGACGCATGTTTTTGGATCAGAAAACGATTTTTGGTCACAACCGTCGGGCGAGAGCAGAAAGCACAGAGGAGGAGCAGCGCGTGTGTGTGGGATGAGCGATCCAAGCGGCATATATATATGAAAGAGAGACGCACAAAGATACGGGCGAGATACCGTGTGAGAATGCGATGCACAAAACGACCGGGGGGTTATTTAAGCTATGGCTAAATACGCTTAATGGCTACGATGACAAAGCTGATATGGAAAATGAATGGATATGGGTAATGGAGTAGTACTGGGGGATCACTGGGGCAATGGGGCTTGACATGGCAATGACAACAGTCTGCGATCAAAGAGTGCGTTTCGGAAGGGCTTAAGGCCAATGACTGACACTTGCAAATGTTAGTTTGTTAATAGATTAGTCAAAAAGCCAATGAAAACTACACGATGTAACGATTCCATTTTGTCTTATGATGTACGCATACGGATCATTTATAGAAAGTTTGATCAGTCTGCAATGTTTGTGTGTTTACTTTAAGTATATAAAAGGAAGAAGGAGTAGCATTAGAATACCATTTTACCAGAGTTTATAACAGTTTATAACAGTTAATCACTTAAATAACACAGGTCGGCAGCATTTTACCCAATTAGTTAGAATCTTGTTGACTATGACAGTCCCTTTTTCCAGTGTAGTTACTACGACACACTTTTCAACTTGAAAAAAATTTGAAAATTACTTCATACTTTACTTATTAATTTAATTGCTAAGTCATTGGAGCTCTTCAGGAAAAATTAAAAAGCAAAAAGTTCCAAAAAACGGTCCTTCAAATGGGTCAACCTCTTTAAATGTTCTCATTTAAACTTCTGTCATAGTCAACTGTTATTCACAAACCCTGGTTTTTACCAATCCTTTGGTTATTTATACAGTTAATTGAAGATAGAGAAAGTGTCAAGAAAACCACCCAAAATTGTAGTATGAAAACATCAATTTAAATCCTTAACCGAAGCTATAAGTCGTCAAAGGGTTTGACTTGAGAGAACTTGATTAGCGGTTTGGTGTAAAAACAAAAATGACAACAAAAAAGGAGATAAAAAAAACAAATGAACAACTAAAACATTGAGCTATACCAGACATTATCAAATATAATAATTGGGAATGGGTCAAAAACAAACATTTAGACGGTTTTAATATTTGTTTAGTTTTGCCAACATGAATCATTAAGTGCAGTTTTTGCTGTTAGGACGTTAAGTGTTTTGGGTTTGCAATAAAAATAAAGGAAATCATTGTAACTAACATGGCAAATAAGGTGTGTGGGAAGAGTTACATTCTACTCGGTTTTTATATTGGCTTTTTTGTTTGTTTTTGGTGGATAGATTTGGCTTGGTTGGCAGTCTAAATATAATTCTTGGTAAACAACCGCGACAAACTGTAGTGGTACTGTGGAATAGATCAAATCAAATCAGATAAAGAATATCATAAGGTGGGCACAGGTGGTAAGAGTAACTTAAGAGTATGGGGGGTTAGATGGTCAGCGGAGAGAGAGAGTAATGAAAGCTGTTCCCTGCTCCCGGTAGAGCCCTCTCCAAGCCACCAGACAACCGAGTGGAGTGAGGGTGATGTTGGGGCTATGAACCATGAGGTTAGGCTAACAGTCAACGCTGATGATGGCCCGCGGCAGTGACGTATCAGCTCCTCGGCTCACCTTGTCCTTAAAGTTCTTGATGATGTTGTTGCGTCGCTTTTTCTTCTCCGCATAGCGTACTGTCTCCAGCTCGAACTCGTCGGAGAAGCCGAGTCCGCTGTTGAGCATCTTAAGGCGATCGTCGATGAACTGAGCGAATATCTGCAGCTCCATCATTTTGGCAAGAAACGGACGCAGGTGCGCCGGTCGAGATTCGATGAACTTTTCGTTATTAAAGGTTTTGCTATTCTCGTGGTACTCAACCGCGTCCCTATATCCGCCGATCAGCTGGACCAGAGCGTTAAGGAAGATCTTTGAGATGCGGTCGCCTATGTGATCCTGTGTGTGATTCAAATGCTTTTTCAGCTGCGAGACAATCTCCGCCGGCAGATTGTGGACATCGTTGAAGGGACTCTTGAATATTTTCGTATCACAGTCCAAAATCACAACTTCGCCGAGCTCATCGTTGGTCACCTATATTGGGGGCAATGTCCATTGAGAGTCCACAGAGCTATAAAAAATGGTTGTCACTTACAGTTTCGAGCACAGGTTCTGGTACACCAATCAGATATGGCATGGGGGCACCCAGATAGTCTTTAAACTCCAGCGGCAGCACCGGTATAAATATGTGCTGCCAGACCATGGGGTATAGGAATGCGTTTGCCGCCTGGATGCAGGACGACAGCCGGTCTAGGTTTCGCGAGGTAAAAATGATACGACGCTCCGCCAGCATGGCCGCAAATACTGCAATCATCTCCTTGGGCTCCGCGAAGCTGTAGTACAAGGCCAGGTTGTGCTGCGTAAAAAAAAAAAGTGTTTAAAATTCTCTCCTTTCCCTTGCTGGTTCTTGAAGCTTACATTTTGTGGAATACTAGGCAACTGGAACTGTAGCGGACGTTCGAATACAAAGTGCTGTTGGGAGTAACGTATTTCAATTTAATATTATCTTGTAAAGAAATAAAAGAAGAATCTCTACTCACACTCTGCCCGCTGTTGTAGAAGACATTCAGGCTGCCGCCAGAATCGGGAATACCCTGGTTATAGGCCTCGGAGAGGAAGGTTCTGAATCCGCTGGCATCCGTCCGCTTCAGCTCGGCAAGTATGGGCATCAGCTTGAGAAAGGTGTCGTGCCACGGCAGGTAGGTGATCAGCACCATGGCCGTCTTCGCTTTGGGATCTTGCCGGCAGAAGCCGAAGCGCCATTTCGAGTCACCGGTGGTGTGGACAAAGGAATATGTCTGCACCGAGGAGCTGTGTTTGATGGTAACCGCCAGAGATTAGTATTTATATTAAGTATTTATTGGGGAAATAAAGTTATTGAAACAAAGACGACTTTGTGCTGTTCGAAGTTCGTTGAAAGTAGCAGTACGCCTCCGCCTGCGCATTGGAGATGGCCTTGCTCATCATACAAATGTTGCCCAATGTTATGCATGATGGAATTGTGGAGGTTTTGGCTTTGGCAGCGGATAAACAAAGCTATATTTAAGAGCAAGTACATTGTACAGATATATGGAAGCTATAAAGCATGAAAAAACTAAATTATATAGAGTTCTAAGACCATCAAAGTAACTTTAAAACCAAACCAACTAATTCCCCCAAGCTTCATCGCCAATGAGTAATACTCTTGAGTTTATTCGCCTTAGTTTTCACCTCTTAACCCAAATATATACACGACTTATGAGCTTCCGAGTCGTAAAGTGACGAAACAAGCAATACATAATGAATTCAGAGTTAATTATAAACGCATACAAATCACTTGGATTTTGTTATTCTTTCCGCTCGGCTTTCTGCGATCATTTTCAGGTGGTACCGTGTGAAATACCCTACCTTTGCCTCTGAGCGATATTTCCCAGGCAATAGTAAACAACTTGTTTTGATATTTTGATTACAAAATATTTGGTTTAGATGGGCCCAGTCATTGTTAAGGTGTAGAATACCATTGATAACCGATATCTCCAGTGATTCAACTTTATTTGTTAACGAAATCAATTTAAAGCTGTAAGTATGGCATTTTATTTCAAAACAAAATAATGATCGTGCCTCTTTTTAATGAGCCATAACATATGTCGTCTTTTTCACTTTCTTTCCGTTTGTTTTTCTTCATTTTTCCGTACAACTTTCGGCCTTTATGCGAAGCGATGTCCGCATTAATTATATTGTGTTGAAATCGCATTTAACAATTTAAATAAATCGCAATTTTGCAACAACATCATCCGCGAACGACAATGACGGCGCAGTCTCATTACCCGGGCACGTTTCCCTTTGTCCGCCGATTTAGCATATTGCTCGGCTTTAGCCTCGGTTTCGCCCGATCTTTTTCTCTTCGCGGGCCTGGGTTACATAAAGTCGTTAGATCTAAGTGTTTCTTTCGGATCGTGTCCATTACTCAATTTAATATGCAAAGTCAGGCAGTCACTCCATGCGGGTGCTCAAGGAAATGGGGCTATATTGGCTATCTTGGACGTAGCTGGGATGTTGACGTTGACTTGGACTTGACTTTCTTTATCGCGGGCTCCGCACATGCAGTGCCGGTCAAGACAGTAGGCGCTGGTCACTCGAAGCATAGGTCTTTATCTATATATTAAGCTTTAGATCAATGGTTTCCTTTATCAGGGAGCTTTAACAAATATTTGTTTAGATATTTAGATTGGCACAGATAAATACAATCGATACAACCAGGGCAGGGCTAGAAAAGTATCTTCATAATTAAAAAACCCGAATTTAACTTCCTTTACTTTTAGGGTTATCTCCCGGTTCTATTATCTTGACCTCTATTATATGGCTGCAAAGGGAATCTCCGCTTAAATATGAAAAACGGTACTCCACGGCGCAGTTTCCAAGCAAATACCGATAAGCCGTATTATATATGGGGTCTTCGCCGGCTAAATTAATCGCTCGAGCAAACTTTTGGAATTCTGAAATACTAAACAATTAATTGCTCTCATGTTTTCCCCCCTTCGATCGGTTTATCGCGCGATGAGTTAGCGGAGTAACACCGACAGCTGCAGAGATAAGTACAGGAGGATGGGCTCTCCACAAGCCCATGACTCTTGTTCTGGATGCGTATGACTAACCAGGTGGCGGCAGCTGCCAAGAAGCCAATTGATACAGTTCCACGGCACTCCAGGAAATGCTAAGCGAATTGCGTCAAACAATGCCCATTGAATAATACCCCGAGCGGGCAAGAGCAGTTCATTACGCGAACTCGCGCTGTGTAAACAAACACCGAAACAGCACAACAGGTTATTCGTTTCATGGACAAGCTATCTCTGTTGCTGCTTGGTTTGGCTGGCTGACTGGCTGGCTGGCTGGGTGGAAGTGGTCGGGTCGAGTGTGTGCGGTGACTCATCGGCGGAACCTTCCGCCGTCTTCGCCTGTCTATGCCCGTCCCCTATCGCAGGTCTTGCGCAAAGTCGGCCAGCGTCTGCTACTATTGCATATTATTTTTATAAGACGCCCCTCTGACTAATGGCCAGTGACCGGAAACAAGCAGGATGGAGCAGTGGGATACTCACCTCGCTAGCTCGCAGGGAAAGGCAAAGGCTGGAATGCCGGCTAGCACCTCCTTGTCACGGTATCCCTCGGGGAAGCTCTCCACGATCACGCCGGCGGGTGTGGCGGGGCCGCCACTTCTCGGACTGCTGCCCCTTTCTAGCCAAGGAGTCGGTGTGACCTCGCACCAGAACTCGAAGAGCTTCTTCACGTCATTTCTGCGAGATGGAAATGAGGGGATGTTGTGACGAATCGTGGGAGCAGGGGGGCACTTCACTGCGTCGGCGGTCAGCGGAGCGGAACGCCCACTGCAGCCGCAATCTTGGGCGGCATACTTACTTGATACGCGATCCCATTTCGGGGCCTAGCACATGTTTCGGTCAGTATATTTTTGTACGTTTGACTTCTGTGTGTTCAATCCGGGCTCGGGCTGTCCGACGCACGGATAATACTGATTACGCACGAAGAATTGGAATGGGGGAGACACGGACACGGATGATACGCAATACGGGGCCACCACTTTCCTCCTCTTTCTCTTCTTTGTCGTATCGGATTCGCGACGTCACTGATTCATTTTCGCCGACCGCGGTGTTTGCGCACTTGCTTGTCCCGGGACTTGGATTGGGGCCACTGATCACTGATTTTCGGGCATTTTTTGGCCGCAATTATGGATAATTCACTTGGCACCCGCAGTTTTATGCAAGCAAATAGAACAAAAACAATTTTACAACAAATTCGCCAGCAGTGTGACCGTACCTAGCTGTTGGAATATGCCCGTTGTGATGTCTGAAATTTGGCAAAGAGCTTGGACGGCGAACAGATGGTCGCAGGTTATAGCAGGGACTCGAACCGAGGAGCGACTTGAACATATTTTTAAGTTTTTAAAATCACTGTTTTCCGGTTTTACCAGCTTTCACATTTATTTTTTATTACCTGCTTCGCCAAATTAGGTGTGGAATAATGTACTTTTTAATAGAAAATCTGTTATTATGCGTTTGGTGGATATGCGCACCTGTCGCCGTTTTGGGCCGGAAAAATACCTGGTCACTCTGCAGCTGCACTCGATAATTTTGATTTGGCGTCCCACGGTTTCTTGTGTTTATTTTTTTGGTAGTGTGCTCCCCCAACAGCTTCTTCAGGTTTATTTGCATTAAAGACGTTTCGTTCAAGGTTTTTCCCGTGACCGCCAGAAAAATGTATAATATTTTTTATAAGGTTACATAAGTGCGTGTAACGAAAAGCAAAATTGCTCGAAACCAAAAAGTTCCTGTACTTGGCCTACGAATTACAGAAAGTAAGCGAGGGGCTCGCAAGCATATATAGTAGCTTCGATTCCGTCATAGTTGGCACGATAATTACCTGCATTACCCGCCGAAGCAAATCAATAGCCACCACCACCACCCACTCGCACTCCCATTGATTTTGTTTCTGCTCTCTGCTACACGCGATGACGCCGATGGGCAGGAGGAGGAGGAGGAATCCTCGACCCGGGGTCAACTCGAAACCTATATAGATAGCATCTGTATGGCCAGCGGCCTCAGTTTCGATTTGTGTCACACAGTAGCCCGGTCAGGTCACAGGCTTTGTCTCCGAACTCTGTCTTACTTTTCCAAATTTGTATTATTTACTCTTTTATTTTCACCCTCTTTTCAAGGTAAGCAACTAAATTTGTGGAACGTTATGCCAGGCAGCAGAATTGGCAGAGCCCCCGGACGAAACCCATTGATTGTAGCACACTTAGCCCGCACACCACCACCACCATCCGCCGCACCTCCGCGGTCTCAATCGCTAGTGATTAGTGACAGACTAGACTAGTCGTCGCGTTAGTTTAGAATTCCCGCCATGCTGTGCGGTGCCCTTGTCCGCGGTCCCGTCCACAAGACGGCCATCTACCGCAGCTTGTCCGAGCTTCTCCCCAGCCCGGTGGCGGTGTTGGGTCACGATGTCCGCTGCCTCTCCGCCGGAAGAGGCGTCGTATGTAAGCAGCCAATCCCAACGCTGCCGCAACCAGCCCACCGACGAGATCTCCTGTGAGTTAAGCGTTAAGCGTCGTCCCGTCTAACTGTTCTGTACCCGCCAACCGTAACCGATCACGCCTGCACCCATTTGGGCGCTGTCTGCGACGACCACTCGTTCAATCAGAGTCCATGTGCATACATTAGCCCGCCGCGATTAGATAGCCACCTTGTACTCGCACTTATTAACCCGAAATAGCCCCGCCCGCCGGCGATTTCATTCATGGTGCCAGCTATAACAGGCTAGCAAACAAGCCGCTGTAAATCATTTCATTTTTCGCCGTCTTGCTGGCTCTTTCAGCTCGATTCCCCGGACCCGGGCGGAGAGTCACTCAAAATTAGCAGTACGATCTCTACACTCGGAGAACGACGCCATGTTCTACTCGATGTACGCCTACCTGTCTAACCTGCCGCGACTCCATGTCCTGGGCATGGCTATGGTGGCCTATGTGGTCTATTATCTAATCCAGGTGGTCAAGGTGAGAGTGTAAAGGCGAGCGATTGCATCACCGCTGGCGCGTGACTAATGCCTTAATTGCGTTCTCCATTACAGCGACCGATTATCGCTTGTTCGGACGGGCCGTTCAAGCAGTATCTGATCCGCCAGGTGCCGACGCTGGAGAACAAGTACTGGCCCACATTCTGGTGCGTGGAGAGTCGTGCCCAGACCGTCCTTGCGAGCCTGCTGCGCTCCAAGAGTCTGCCGCGCGTCAACTACCGCCGCGAGATCCTCCCCTTGAAGGATGGTGGAGAGGTGGCGCTGGACTGGATGGAGGAGGGTTGCGATGAGCGCGCGCCCTGCATCCTCATTCTGCCGGGCCTAACCGGAGAGTCTCAGGCGGAGTACATCAAGTGCCTGGTCTTTGCCGCCCAGCAGGCGGGCATGCGGGTGGTGGTGTTCAATAACCGCGGCCTCGGCGGCATCGAGCTGAAGACACCGCGCCTCTACTGTGCCGCCAACTGCGAGGACCTGTGCGAGGTGATCCAGCATGTGCGTCGCACCCTGCCGGCACAGTGCAAACTGGGTGCCACGGGCATCTCCATGGGCGGCTTGATCCTCGGAAACTACCTGGCCCGCAAAAGCGATGAGGCCAGGAGCATTCTGTCGGCGGCAAAGATCATCTCGGTGCCGTGGGACGTGCACAAAGGCAGTGCCAGCATCGAGAAGCCGGTGATCAACAGCCTGCTGGGACGCCATCTGGCCGGCAGTCTGTGCCGCACCTTGAGCAACCACCTGGACATATACCGTGAGATATACCAGGACTCGGACATCGATATCCAGCGCATACTGCGCTGCAAGACCATCAAGGAGTTTGACGAGCTGTTCACTGCCAAGCAGTTCGGCTACGCCCACGTCAACGACTACTACTCGGACGCCACGCTGCACAACAAGCTGGACCACATCTCGGTACCGCTGCTCTGCCTGAGCGCTGCGGATGATCCGTTCCAGCCGCTGGACGCCATTCCCATCAAGGCGGCCAATCAGTGCACCCATGTGGCCATTGTGATTACGGCACGGGGCGGCCACATTGGTTTCCTGGAGGGATGGTGGCCCTCCACCAAGGACCAGTACATGGGACGCCTCTTCACAGAGTACTTCACCAAGGCTCTGTTCGACGAGGATGGCGAGTTTCAGCACACGGCCAACAAGATGCACGAACGCTTCTTGGCCAAACAGACGGTGGCTCTCGCTGCATCCTCCTCCTCCTCGTCATCGTCGCCCTTGCTGCTGAACAAGAAGTTGGACGCTGGCACGCTGGACCACAAGGTGAAGCTAATGTAATGGAGTCGGCTGCTGGTAATGTTCCAATAGGGTTTCCTCTTAGTCTAGACCAAAAATTCATAGTTATCTGCGTATGTATTCCGATAAAATTCCGCGAAACATGTGATATGATGAAACGCTGATCAAAATCCAAAGTGTTGTACTCTCTAGGGCAGCGAAACAACAGGGCTTAGACGCTTAAATTATTTTAGAACGTGACTTAGTGACATATCAAGTTGAAATAGCGAAACAGCTTTACGATTCGTAGTGGTAAATTCAAATACATATAGTAATATATATGACACAATGCAATAATCTTATATTTTTACAAGTTCCGTATATTTATAACTAATAAAAATACAACGCTTAATAAAGAGAGAATAATAAAACACACTTTCCACTGCATTACAAATAGTAGATTTGACAAGCGAGTCGATTTACGGGGGTCTTTTTCACACCCCGAATCGATTTGAAGGCTTCGGGACTACGCTTACCCCCCGATAAAACCATGTTCCTACATCCTAAAATACCAACAGCCAGCGAGCAGAGCCTAAATCGGCTTGTACAGCAGCGTGGTCACATACTTCTTGCGATATCGATGCGTGGCACTCAGCACCATGACGCCGTCCTTGATGGACAGCGCGTACAGGTGGTTTAGCATCACATGGTTGGGTTCAGGCAGCAATGTGGGTTCGCACTACAAACAAATCAGAGTTAGAGCTGATTTTAAGGCGAAGCGTTAACAACAAAACCCACCGAGAGAGGCGTGTCCTTATTGAGGATGACCTGGAGCAGGTGTGGTGGCAGCACCGGTGGTCCGGATACCTTCTCCCAGGGCTTCACCTGCGGCACCTCCTGCGAGTACTCCTTCTCCGCGTAGTTGGTCACGTTCTCGCTGTCCTTGGCCAGGGCCTGGAACACCTCGAAGTCGGAGGCCCGCACGGATACCAGGTTATTCTTTTGTCCCTCGTCGTTCTCCACGCTTTTCTGCAATGACGTACAAATGATAATCAATTTTCTGTAATTATAGTACACAGAGCAAGCGATGTCAGGAATAATTCAAAAGGTCTAATTTTTGCGTGTAGGGAAATCGATACGTAATTGGAGGCTTTATGTATATGAGAGGCGAGTCATGAAATTCAATGGCGGTTTCGTTTATAGAAGGGCATTCGGTTTGCAAATGGGTTTGGCTGCTTCGCTTATCTATTTTTGTGGTGAAAAAACAGACAAAGGGTTTAAAATTACTTTTAATCTTGGGTTTAACTCATTGAAAACATCTGGGGAATTGGGAGTAATGTGTTATGCACTGGCTTTTTGCATAAATTTCGGACAAAAGGAATGCAATTTAATTTAATTGAAAACGTTAATTTACTTAATCTTTCGCTATATAGAGACTGAATAAAAGCAGACAAGTTAGATACAAAAGGAAGGGTGGATCTTATCAACGTGTTTTCGCGTTTTCTGGCTTGAGTTACTTTATCTTTCAAGTTATTTTCTTTTGTTTACCCTATTTTTTAATCTCAATTTTTGCGCTCGGAATGATAACAATAACCCTTTGCCCCGAAAGTAGCCAGCCGAGCATCTCTAAACCAATTGAAATCCACTGCTGATTACCGACAGACTTCGGTTTTGTTTACGACGATTACACAACGCCAGCGAAAATCGTTAACTGCGTCATTCGGGGCACCCGAATTGAATCTAAATAGCTTAGGGAAATGGGTCATATTGATTTTCCACTCAACTGACCAGCTTGGGATCGTGCTTCCACTCGCCGTCCACGCAGAACTTGTACTGATGGTCGCCCTCCGGCAGATCGATGATGGTCACAAAGTTGCCGTGGCTCCGCACCATCGTGATGGGCTTCCAGTTGGAAAAGGTACCCGAAATGGTGACGTTCTTTCCGCCGCCATCCCATCGCAGCACCGTGGGCAGTGCCGTCTTGCGGTCCTCGTCGTCCAGAGATGGAATCCCTATTCCTGCTGCCTCTGCTGCCGCCAGTTCGTCGTCGTTGTCCATGCTGGAGTGCTCTCCGCTTCCGCTGCGCAGAACAGCTGTTGAGTCGCCGCCGCTATCAGCTGTGCGCCTGGTGCTGCCGCCCGTTCCTGTGCCCGCTCCCGTGTAGTACGGGTCGTCGTCTTCTTGCGACGAGCCCTCGTTCAAGACTGCCGTATGTTTTTTGTCGAACGAGAAAGCTTGGCCTCCCGCCCCGGCTCCGCTCAAAGCCGCTGCGCCAGCACTGCTCCCACCGCCGTGGCCCCCGCCACTGCCTACGCCCGCACTCGCTCCTCCTCCACCGCCGACTGCAACCGAGTCACGGAAATGTGCGGGAGAGCTTGGCGTGGAGAGGTCGGTCGACTTGTGGCGCTCTCGCTGCATGTGCACGGTGGAGCTGCCCGCGTTGCCCATGATGTTTACGTACGGTTATTACCGTTCTCGCTGGCTCGCTGGCAGGTGACGGCCCAACGGTTGGGAAAGGGGATTAGGGGTGCTTTTGGGGGTTCGTTCTCTCTGTGTTCTTCCTGCTGTTTCGTTTCGGTTGCCTTGTTGTCTTGGCACTTGTTTTATTCGCGTTTTTTGTAGTCCTACGTCTGGACACTTTCGCGGCGCGCAGTCTGGTTGCAAAATTTGGCATTTAATAAGCAGAATACTGCATTATTTAATCGTTTGTTCCGTAGAAAAATTGCTAATTATAAACAATTTACATATATACAATTCGCTGGCAGTGATGTCACTTTTTTCGGAGCAAAAAAGCTGGATTACCCAAAATAAACAGCTAAAAAAAAGCCAAATTCCTGGTGGAAATAGCTAAGGAAAAAGTATAAGTAAATATCAATACAATACCGATATAAATTAAAAACACTAAACACAATTAAAACAGCACTTAAAATGTATTAAAATTAAATAAAAAAAAGCTGCTTTATTTTCTATTTAATTTTTCCCTCAATCACATTTAAAAAAAAGCTGAATATGAGGCGAAAAAAAGCGGAAATGACAGCACTGGTCGCAAAACGGTCACTCTAATCGAGAAAGCAGAATTCGGAAGCAGTGATGTCATTCCAGCTGTTTTCCCGTCGAATTAAGCAGTGAACGAGTGACCAGCGTTACCAGATTTCACGTGGACGAACGACCAAAAGAACCAGATCGAAACCCATGAGTCGAACGGTAGCTCTTTTTAGAACTGCCACTCGTTTCGAAATTTGATTATAGCGCATTTGGCACTTGCAATATTATAATCAATAGCTAATATATTAGCTTTATATATTTTTTAAAATATATATCCCTTTAAATTTACAAATTGAAAAATGTAAAAATCAATGAAAATCAGTTTAAAGATCTATGCATGTACTTAGTACCTCATATATGTGGATTTAATTTGGTCAGTGATTCATTTTGTTTATTATTTATCTGTTTTTATCAGATTAATAAGATATTTCCAGTGACTAAGCTCTCATATTCGTATGGCTTATTCATATTTCTACGCTGAATAGAAAGAGTATCCATCAAGTCGCCTATTTCCTTGTAAATGCGTAAAAACAGGCATTACAACTGAGGAAAAACGAGAGTCTAAAGTCCACAGCAATCAACGTGCATCAGAGCACAACAAAAAAAACGAAGATTGGGGGCAGAGAAAAACGTCGCAAGGGGGAGGAGACAAAGTAAAGCCAAACAGAGAGCAAGGGCGGAAGTTTGCTGGCAAGGCTGACTGATGAAACAGGTAGAGCAGGGGGATTTGATGATTTGATGGCCAAAACAAATGCAGCCAAAAATAATATACATAGACAAGAAGGGTCGATCAAAACAAACTAGAAAAACCGCCTGGGAAAACCAGGTAACACCAGCGAACCAGACTGTTTCCAGACGACGACAACGGCAACACCCAAGGAAACTCGTGGGGAATACGCCTGTGTGCGTGCACACTTGAAGAAAACGGGGGAGCATTTTAAATTACAGATAACTTAACATTAAATTAGCGAAATGACCTGTTTAGTAAATGTTAAGCAACCTAATAAATAAGATTGTAAAATGTTTAAATAAACCTTTAAAGTTAAACTAGAAACTCTTATTTTTTCCCATGTACGAGTGCTGCCTGTATGGGTGCCTGCGTGGTAGACACGCACACCATGGCAGCACACGACGCCTTCGCATTTAAAATTGATTAAAAACTAAAATCACTCGGAGCCGATGCCGTTGTGGTTGCCGTGCCTTGTTTCGTTTTCAGTGCGATCGCAGACATTGTGCAAAACGGTTCACAGTTCTCTCCGCTCGTCGTGAAGTGATCGTCGCTGTTGCTGTTTCTGTGGGAGTGCACTGAAAGAAGCCGGGGAAATTGTGTCAAATTAATTGAAAGCGAAGCCCAGAGTCGCGTCACAAGTCTCCACCGAGCGGCAAGCATTTGAGGCAGGTCAGTGTTTGCTGGTTTGCTTTTCGGCGAGGTCAAGTCGCTATCTTAGGCTTGTTTTTTCAAACTCCCTTATCACTGCCGAGTGCTCCAAGGCCTCCCTCCGCCCGACTAACTTAGTAAACCTAACCGAAAACGCAAAAACCGAAACAACTCAACGCTTACATAGTTCCCATGACTCCCGTGGGCGGCGCGTGTTCCTCCGATTTTGTGACTTGATTATCAGCTCAGCCAGTGAACTATAATGAACTGCTAATTGATAATATGTATGCGGCAACACCTATATATTTAGCTTCAGCTAGAAACTACGACGCGCTTGTCACCTACTTAAAATAACTATATCGAAGACTGTTTGATCAGCCTAAGTACATACATGTATGCATTATCTAAAATTCCACACTCTCTCCCCTGGAGCGAACAAAGAGCCCACTCCCAATCGGTTAAGGCAAACAGAAACCTCCAAGATGGCCACCCCACCTGGAGCGCAGAGATACGATAATAATAATATCAAATGTATAAAGGCTTTATCAAAGCACTCGACTTGTTTTCCAAACTGCACCTTAAATTAATTCAATTTAGATCGTACGACAAGAGCCGAAAAAAGAAAGAAACCCAGCCCCCACTTGGAAACAACAACGGGCCCACCAAAAAACAAGATTTCAGTCAAAATAAATAATTTATATGTATATTATATGTATTTTTAGCTTTATCAATTTCGGGCGTTTCTTCGGAGGCTCGACACATACGCACACACACACACACACACACGCACTGACCAGTCGCCAATCGGAACGAGATTCGCACCGAGGGTCGCTTCAACCATGGATAGCGTCAAGTCTTTCTTCGCCAGCTCCACCAAAGATGGAAACCTGACCAACAGCAGCCGTCAGTCTAGTGTGGCTGGGAATGTTCCCAGCAGCCGCTGGGGACGCAGCTGGAGCACCAGCTCGCAGCACACTGACCCGGAACCCGGTTCCGGATCCAACACTGGGGCCAGCAAGAGCGGAAATCCGTGCGATGTGAAGCGCAAGGACAGTGATAACTACTTTTACATCATGTAAGTTTTGAGTTATTCTGGAAATAATGTTTTTTCTTCGAGAGGTGAAAGAGTATGTATACTGAGGGTAGACAAGATAAGATAGAGTCCATTTTGTTTCCCTGCTATACCTTGTATGTATCTTATATTTTCCGATGGGATACAGGCATACTTTTCATTATCTTTAGTTTCTTTTTACTTCTTCCTGGGTTTCTCAGTGGCAGTTTTCCATTTTAGAGTTTGTAATACACTCTATAAAAGGGCATTTTCCATACTCTTTCTGGGAGTTTCTCTAATTTATGATGAGTTTTAAAGGAGTTATCTTTTTAGGAAAGTTTTACTCAAAATTCCATTTTGAGGATTCCCTTTATAGAACCTAATTGTTATTCTCAGTTTTTAAAGGGATTCCCTATGATAAATACTCCCATACGCACTTGGGAAGTTTACCTTCTACATTATAGGTTTTCTCTAAGTACAAGTGAATACCAGATAAGATAGCTACACTAATAGATCAACGAACCTTTCTTCAATAACAAGCAGTCCGCACAAGACAGCTTTATTAAAGCATAAATATAATGATATACCTATCGGTGTTTTTTCCAATTCCCTTGCTTTATCATACTTTGAATATAACTCGAGGCGTTTTTTAAGTCTTTTTTATTTCCTGAACTTGTTTCTGGTTTTTATTACGGTGTTTACTGGCTGGTACGAAATATTTTCGATTACCTTATCAGTCACTGCACATGAAGACCCTATAAGTACCCAGATCGATCCGTAAGCTGCTGTAATTTCGGACCTGCGATAAACGTTCAATGGCTGCTGCAATTGTCGTCGATTACAACCAGGGGTTAAGACCGATCCAAGTGATTAATTAAGTGCCAAGAGACCGTAACTGAATGTTCTCTAGAGGCGGCTGGTGAAGCAAACCAGTTTGTGCGGTCATAGATTCGAGAGCTCACCTTGAACGCCCGAGTTTTGAGTGCGCTGAGTTAAGCTTTGTGGCTCAAAGTTCTGAGCGAGATCGAGATATAGTGGGATATGCGAGGGGATCTGGACTGGAACTGCACAACCAGTCGGCGGGGGCTCAGTTGCGAATTAACAGCCGCTGCGACCAGCTGAAAAAGTCCCGTATTTAGAATGTGAGTGGCCGGGGATAGCCCCGAAAAAAACACACACCTGGGCTTGGGGCGTGGGCCTTGGCCGGTCATATAAAGTGCGTGATTCAGCGGAGCAGCTGGGGCAGTAACCATTGGGCTCTCCGACATCCAGCACGCTGTAAGATCCGCGGACGCGTTGACCACAACTGATGCAATAACTTCTCTGGTTTCGCTTTGTTACAGGTGGCGCGCTTGAAGATTACCAGACGAGTGTGGATCTGAGCAGCAGTGTGCCGCCGCCAGCATAGCCATTTCGTCGTCGTGATCCATATACTATATCTAAAGTGACCTGCAGGAATATCTATATACCCATATATTAGGAACATCGGAGCGCTAGCTGCAACAGCACCTTGTTGCACCTTCATTTCCCTGGGCGGCCGAGTCCGGTGTTTAGTGATACTAGTTTTTTAATTACAATTTTACACAAGACATTCATTTACCTCTATCCCATACGTATCGTCCGATCGATCCCATCCCCTCCTATATGGACGCCCTCACTATATTGGGCTTGGTCTACTGGCTGATCTGCATGATTTTGTTCGGCCCGTTGATGTTCTTTGTCTGCGTTTACCTGCCCGAGGTTCCGGTGCGATATGTGAAGAGTCTGAGGCAGCAGACCTGAGTGCCTTCGCGACCAACTTAACCACTAAATAGCAAAGTCCGTAGTACATAGACTAATCAAGCCATAGTTGACATGATATTGATGTACAATCGATCTATTTGTAATAAAACTACTCAAAAATGCATTCAATTTAAAGTCGGAGTGTGTGACTTTGTTAATTGGAGTGGAAACTCTTAAGAGGTAAGAATTAATTGCAAATACTGTGTTTTTCTTAACTTTATTTATGTGAAACATTCCATTACAAAGCTAAAACTTCGGAATAATGAGTGCCACAACACCATATTGCGATGTTTTTTTTTTTAAATATGAATTTGGTTGGTTGGAATATTGAATCTACAATCAGTTGACTGCCAACCAAACCGAAGTTGAGCGAAACAAAATCAATAAAATTCGCCAAATGATTCAATAAACAATATCAAATTATTCCACTGTATTTTAACTGGTTTGCCTACGGTTGCGGATTAAGCGTGGACTGACTATATGCTCCTTTCGTTTATTTGTTAAATCACATTCCTAGTTGATGTACCGTTTGATAGATTGCCAAAGGAATTGTTGCCTTGTTTATCTCTCCTTCTCTCGCTTCAAACTAAAATTTTGGCTTAATTAACATTATCGATTATTTAATTAAAACAAAAACGTTTGGGGGTTTAGGGGGTGAATCTGCAGGACAGTGCGGAGATTTCGATAGCGCTTCGATTTAGTTGGACCAGGACAGCAACTGCTTCATGTCCGGATCATCTGAAACAGAAAGGATATTGTTGTAGAAGACTGCAGCTGGTTTTTTGAATATAACTTACCATCATCGGCTGCAGTCGTCGTGGCGGGCGCCGCCTTCTTCTTCTCCTTGGCCTTTTCTGGCAAATCTTCTGTGGGCGCTTCTGGCAATGTGGGCGTCGGCTCAGGAATGCCAATAATTTCCTTATCAAAGTTCTCCTGCTCCAGCTCATCGAGTTCCCGCTCGAGATCCTCGTCGTCGAGGTCGGCCCCAAAGGCCACTGGATTGGAAATGGCATCGGATATCTCGCGGGCCACGTCCTGCTGCTCGGCAATGTCGTCCATCATGTCGTGCACCTTGTCCACATCCCTGTGAATGAGCAAACAAGTTGGATTAAGTTTCGGGATCACCTCTCGCCGGCTGCTGGCGAACTCACATGTTCTGGTGGGCATGCTTGAGGGCTTCGGCGGCACTCTTCATGTTGGTCAAGACGGCAGTGTTCGTGTTGGCGCTCTCCAGGGCCTCGCGCTGCATCTCAATGGTGGACAGGGTGCCATCGATCTGCTGAAGCTGCTTCTCCAGGCGCTTCTTCTTTTTGAGCGCTTGCAGGGCCACTGGAAAAGTGCCAAGTTGGCGGATTAGTGAGCTTACAACGGCACAAGCGCTTGCTATTATGTATGGTGATGGCCAATTGCAATGCGTGGATTCGAATTACTCTACGGCAAGGCGAATGTTTGTTTTGATTTTAAAAGGAATGTTTATATTACGTTCTTAGCGTTTGTGGACACGTCCAGGCATCAAATGGTATGCGGGTGAGAAGGGCAAAGAAATACAATTGTTTTATTGAGTTTTCTATTATGCTGACGACGACGGGCAAAGGCTGATTAAGTGGGAAGGCCTCACCAGCCGCAACAAAAACAAAGCAACAATGAGTCATTTTTTCCATGGACCATGCAGCTCGATCCAGGCCTGGAGCTCCTGCGGACTCTGCAGGAGTCATACACCCCCACGCACATACCTCTTTTGTTTTTGGACGCATTCTTGCGAGCTATGTTCAGCTCGTCCTCGATCTTGGCCTCGAGGAACTCCTGCTTCTTGATCAGCATGTTCTCTGTCTCGCGCAGCTTCTGTATCGCCTCGCCGGTGGTGGGCGCCACCTCCTTTTTGCCGCCGAACATCTTCCCAAAGAAACTCATCCTGGCTGGTCTGCTTTTTCACTTTCTAATAAGACGGATATAGCCAATAATATAAGTTTTTTCTTCTATTGCGTTTCCTCCCGTCTGCGAGCTGTTTTGTTCGTATGCGTCACCCGATACCGATAGCTGTGCGGTTATCGTATTATCGCTGTTGTGTATGCCTTCAGTATTTTTTTTGCCGAACGGTATTTGACAGCCTACGAGCTGGTCACTCTGACTCCCGGACGCCGAAAATAAATAAATATTGCATTTATCCGGCAGAATTTTGCTTTTTTGTGCCAGGATATTTACTAAATCGCGCATCCCTTACGGATGTAGCGGCAGTTTTAACGTGCACACAAGAAATAAACAAAAGTTAATCCAAAATGGCCAATCGCACGGTGAAGGAGGCAAAAAACGTGCACGGCACCAACCCGCAGTACCTCATTGAGAAGATCATCCGCTCCCGCATCTACGACTCCAAATACTGGAAGGAACAGTGTTTCGCCCTCACGGCCGAGCTGCTGGTGGACAAGGCCATGGAGCTGCGATTCGTCGGCGGCGTCTACGGCGGCAACATCAAGCCCACCCAGTTCCTCTGCCTCACCCTCAAGATGCTGCAAATCCAGCCGGAAAAGGACATTGTGGTGGAGTTCATCAAGAACGAAGAGTTCAAGTACGTGAGGGCCCTGGGAGCCTTTTATCTCCGCCTAACGGGAGCTGCTCTCGACTGCTACAAGTATCTGGAACCGCTCTACATCGACAACCGTAAGCTGCGCCGCCAGAATCGTGCCGGCCAGTTCGAGATCGTCTACATGGACGAGTACATTGACGAGCTGCTGCGCAACGATCGCGTCTGCGACATCATACTGCCGCGCATCCAGAAGCGCTCGATTCTGGAGGAGAACAACGAGATAGAGCCGAAGGTGTCTGTGCTCGATGAGGATCTGGACGATGAGCTGCCCAGCGACGAGGAGAAGGCGCCAGACGATCGGGACTCGAATAGACCGAAGGAAAACTCATCGTCGGCGGTGCGGCGTCCGAGGAGAGCTCGGTCCAACTCCAGGTCGCGTAGTCGGGACCGCGACAGGAGAGCTGGCCAAGGCAACAACGCCCGCTCCAGGGACTACTACGACGAACTCGAGGAGTATGATCGCCAGCGGAATCGCGTGCGCCATCGGGACAACCAGAACGATGACTACGAAAGGCGGCAGACAACGAGTGGACGCCAGGATCGGGAGCGAGAGCGCCAGGATCGTGACAGGGTGCGGGAGCGTGACAGGTACGGCGAGAGGGATCGACGGGACCGCGAACGGGAGCGAGAACGCGACCGCGGTGGCCGACACGAGCAGCGGGATAGAGATTCTCGGGGAGATCGCGATCGGCGTCGCTACTAAAAATTATTGTAATTTAAATTGTAATAAAAATTGAAAAAATAGTAAAAGCCGTTGGTATTTTAGTTCTTACCGAGTTGGCAGCACCGCCCACCAATCAGTGGTAAACACAGTCAGCTGTTGCTTCTGTTGCTGTTGTTTTAGAAAGTTTTTGTTTTTAATAACAATATACTTTATCGCTCGTAAATCCACCCTATGTGTTCATTCGGACATAGTGCGGAATTGAAAAAAGTAAAACTGAGTAGTTAACGACGATAAATCGCGGACATCGCCAGCAAGCGTCAACAGCAACAGCAGCTGGAGCCTCGCAGTATCTCAATCCACTTCGTCGCGCTTGGAAGTCTGCGGAAACTGCGCTGCAGTCTGGCGAATGAATTGCTAATTCCATTATCTGCGGTAGTCGTCATTCCGACTGCCAATTTCCGCGAGATAAAGTCAGCAGACTAAGAAACAAACGGGTGACGGACGGAGAATCATGCCTCGCAACGATACGGAAGCCCTGGTGGAGGAGGAGGCTGGTGAGGATGCAGCGCCACGCATTCTGGATGCCACCTCGCTGCCGGTGAGCAATGTGTATCTTACCCCGCCTCCTGCCCCGCATGACCTCAACAGCTATCGCTGGTTCATCCTGGAGCCCGCAGTTTTCCTCATATTCTTCGCTAGATATTTAATTGGTAATGAGTGAAGCTGGAATCAGTGGCTTTATCATCACTCAATTTGGCTGTTTTCAGGGGCGGTTTATCAGAATCAGATCCTCTACCAGACCTGCGTCACCATCATGAAATTTAATGCCACGGAATGCGAGCCGTTGCTGGGCATTGATCGCGGATCAGATGCGGATAAAGTAAGTAAAGCCGACTAAATACAGTCAAAGAAGTACTATATAGTATAGACATGTATCATATATTTGTATGTATGATAATGAGCTTGAACAGTTTTATCTTTGTACGAAATGTTTTTGTTGCTTTGCGGGGCGTTTCGATTTGGCAGACTACACTTGCGGTGGAGATAGTAGTAGTAGCTTTATTTTCTAGTTTAATTTTTGAATGTTAACTTCATAAAACTTTTATTTGTTTTTAACATACTTGAAACTGAATGGGTTGATTGACAAATCACAATTATTTGTTTAATTATATATTAAATGCAAGTCACTTAAGATCAGAGTTCCAGTTATCTACTTCTCCGGTTTAACTATTATATATGTATGTTTACGCGGTACACAAAGATTACTTTACACATTATTCACTTTAGAAGTGACCCACATAATCATAGTGTAACTTCGGCCGAGACAAAGCAAATCAGATCAATGTATTATTGAAATACTTTTGTAGTGCCATTGTTTCAAGCTTAGAGATAAGCTTTTGCCTAGGTTTATCAGGCGACCTAGCAAAACAGCAGTGGACAAAAACCTTTTATGACTAACGTTCGGGGTAGTATCGAACTCCAGCAAGGCCTTACAATTTTAATTATAGGTATATAAAACTTACCTAGGTACATACATATTTGGCTATGAGTAATGCAAAACGTGATCTACGCTTGTATAGTTGATTTTTAACGTTTTTATTTTTTAGAAAATCGAGATTGTAGTACAAACCTATTCGGCCAACATCATGATGACAACCTCCTTGTTGGAGAGCATAATCCCAGCCTTTGCGAGTCTATTCCTGGGTCCCTGGTCCGACAAGTTTGGCAGGCGTCCCATTCTCTTAACGACGTTTACTGGTTGATAAAGGACCACCCTCATCAAGCCCTTTAATATTCTCCTATATGTTCTTTAAAGGTTACCTTACTGGCGCCATAATACTGATCGTTATTACCAGGATAACCATGTCCACAAATATTAGTCCTTGGTGGTTCCTCCTTTCCTCAGTGCCTTCGGTTCTAAGTGGCGGAACTTGTGCCCTAATCACGGGAATCTATTGCTACATTTCTGATGTGGCCAAGGAGCGGAAAAGAGCTTTGAGGTGAGTGGAAAGTAACGTAGGATCCAAGCGTATCCTTAAATCTATGCTTTAATTTCAGAATGGTTCTCAATGAGGCCTCTCTCTGCACTGGCATGATGGTGGGCAATGTGGCTAGTGGTTATATCTATGCCGCCACGAATGCCTTGACTCTCTTTGCCATTGCGGGCTTCCTGATGACGTTGGCCTTGATGTTTGTCTTCTTCTTTGTACCTGAGAGCTTGAATCCTGCAGATATACACACAGGAGTAGGTTTTCTTGCTGGATAAGAAATTGAAACCATTATTTATCTCTTTGTATTTCATAGTCACGGTTGCGAGAGTTCTTCCGTTTCGACTTGGTCAAGGATCTGGTTCGCACCTGCTTCCAAAGGCGGCCCAACTATGATCGTGCCATCATTTGGCTAACTATGGTCGCCCTGACCATAGCCATCTTTGATATGGGTAAGTGCCTTAGCTTCATAATCGTCACAAAAATGTATAATTGTTTTTTGGATTACAGAGGGCGAGGGAACTGTGAATTACATGTTCATGCAGGAGCAGTTCAACTGGACCATCAAGGACTTCAGCCTGTTCAACGCGTCCCGCATTGTTATCCAAATTGTGGGCAGCATAGTTGGCATGGTGGTGCTGCGCCGTGTCTTCAAGCTGTCCATCGTCACCATGGCAATGCTATCCCTCGCTTGTTGCGTCCTGGAGAGCACGGTGCGGGCAACGGCCGTCTACTGGCAGGAGATGTACCTGGGCATGACGCTAGGCATGATGCGCGGTGTCATGGGTCCCATGTGCCGTGCAATTCTCTCCCACGTGGCGCCCAGCACGGAAGTTGGTGAGTAATTAGCGGAGCGTGTAGGATCCGCACGATTAACTCGAAAACCCATGTCGTTTGTACATCTCTAGGCAAGATATTCGCTCTGACCACATCGATGGAATCGGTGTCCCCGCTGGGAGCAGCTCCTCTCTATACAACCGTCTACAAGGCCACCGTGGAGTCTTATCCCGGAGCTTTCAATTTCATAAGCGCCGGCCTCTACTTTGTTTGCTACGTTTTAATTGCGTAAGTTTCCGCTTCAAGGCTCTGTAAGCCCATCTATCATTAATTACATTTAATTCTAATTGCAGTGTGATTTTCGGCATCCAAAAATCGATGGGCAGCAGCAGCACCTATCAGGCTATTGGCAGTTAACAAGGAAGACTGGGTTAGCTGAATGTATCTCATAGATTGAATTCCCCCTATTTTTGTATATGAACGCCTCTCTTTTTGTGCAAGTATTAATCGTATAATGTACAATGATTTTTATCTGTGTTTTGCATGTGCAAGCATTGTAAAGTTAGAAAAAATACATCGTCCGTTTGCAGTAGTGTGACAATAAACTGGAACGACGCCAAAAACTTATCTTGTTATCAACATGTTTGGGCGCAGATAGTGTGCCAAGGAGTGGGAGCACTTTTGGGGTGCGTTTGGAGATAGGGCGGGCGGAGAAAACGCTCAAATTGGCGATCGCTCGCTCGGTTTGTTTACATCGTCGATTTCCAGCGTTAGTGCTACGCCAGAGTTCGGCGCGTTCGGTGGTTCGGTTTCTGCTCTGCTCTCTGCTCCCGCTTCGATATATTGCCTTCTCCGAGTGAATTGCTAATTCCTTTGTCTAAGCGATAATTGCTGCGATCACCGAGGAGCATTGTTTCGCGATTAGACCGTGACCTTCACTTCTGCAAGAAAATATGCCGAGGGATGATGAGGCGCCCATTATTGACAGCGACGATGAGCCGCTGGAAACCGGTGTAGTGACCCCGCCTACGAATCGCTCATTCATCAAATGGCTAAGACGACCCCGTTCTCTGCTGCTGGAGCCCGCCGTCTTTCTGGCTTTCTTCGGTCGATTTCTAACAGGTGCGTGTGTGTAAACTTACGAGAGTCTCCGTCTCCCGATTAGTGGTAGGTCATAAATAAATCTGTTTTGTGCTTCCGCCAGATGCGGTCTATCAGAACCAGATACTATATCAAACCTGCGTCACGGTCTTGGAATACAATGCCACCGAGTGTGAGCCGTTTCTCGGTACGAATCGTGCCTCCGATGAAGTAAAGGCAAGTTGAAACCTGAGCCCACTGGGCGTATACGTAATTTTATTCATAAAATGCTAGCAATTAGAGAGATTTCATGAGTGTTTCGTGGGAATAATGAATATAAAGTGTTGAAAAATCAATTAAACATTTACCTATAACCTATTTATTAAGCTATTTTCTCGGTTAATTAACAAAGATTTTTATTCGTATGACTTAAGATACACTTTGAGCTAGATATAACTTTGAATAGACATAGTTTTTCTTAGCTCTTATCCACTACGCATATGTACCCATATCATTTGTTCCACCTGTTTTTTGTACCTTATCAGTTGACCAAAACAAAAGAAAATGCCTTAACTTTATGACTAATAGGCTTGACTTATCACAAAAGAGTTATCGACAACAGTATACAAATTGGTGATAGATATGTCGAGTGCATGTGCAGAAAGATAAGAAGTTAAGCTATGAAAAATATCCCTGCTGCCTAGTGAGTGAGTCATGGCAAAGTGACGACAACTCTGCGGGCTTATCAGAGATTTAGAGAATTCCCTGGTTATCAGTAATCATTAATCGGTGTCATCTCTCTGTAGAAGATCGAGGGTCAAGTTCAGGAATATGCCTCCACCATCACAATGGTGAGTTCTATCCTCGAGAGCACAGTGCCCGCCATAGTGAGTCTCTTCCTGGGACCCTGGTCGGATAAATTTGGACGTCGGCCCATCCTGCTTTCCACATTTACAGGTGAGTGTAACTCTCCTGACTCTTTACAAGTATCTGTTATTAATGTACTTACTGCAGGATATCTGGTTAGTGCTATCATTCTGATAGTTCTCACCCAAATAACGGCCGCCACCAACATTAGTCCCTGGTGGTTCCTGCTGTCCTCCGTTCCATCTGTGTTCAGTGGCGGCACTTGCGCCCTTATCACCATCCTCTACTGCTATGTGGGCGATGTGGCCTCCGAGGAGAGGCGACCAATGAGGTGAGTTATTTTTCCGTTTTCCGATGCTTTGTTATATTAATGACTTACCTTCTTTTAGAATGGTGACTATGGAAGCTGCTCTGGGTCTGGGCATGATGGGCGGCGGTGTGGCTAGTGGTTATATCTATGCCGCAACCGGTGCGTCGGCACTATTCATCTTAGTGGGGACCATCATCTCCTTAGCGCTGATCTATGTCTACTTCTTTGTGAAGGAGAGTCTCAAGTCTGAGAACTTACAAGGGGGATCCCGCATTAGAGAGTTCTTCCGTTTGGATTTGGTTAAGGTCCTGGTGAGGACCTGCATCAAGAAACGCGAGAACTACGATCGTGCCATAATTTGGATGGTGATGATGTCCCTGACGCTGTGCGTCTTTGCCATGGGTGAGCAGTACTTCAATGATTTTATACCACATAAAACTTAGTTATTCCTTCAATTCTTCAGAGGGCGAGAACACCGTAAACTACATGTTTATGCGAAAGCAGTTCGACTACACCGTCCAGGACTACAGTGTGTTCAATGCAGCTAGGGCCGTCATTCAATTGGTGGGCAGTACCTTGGCTATGGTTCTACTTCGTCGTCTGCTTGGAGTGTCCACAATTATGATGACGCTCCTGGCGTTCGCCTGCTGTGTCCTCGAGAGCACTGTAAGGGCCACGGCCGTGTATGGAAGTGAGATGTACCTCGCCCTGATTCTTGGCATGATGCGTGGTGTGATGTCGCCAATGTGCAAGGCCATCCTGTCTACTGTGACGCCCAGCTCCGAGTTGGGTGAGT
Source organism: Drosophila kikkawai (assembly GCF_030179895.1). Classification (NCBI taxonomy): domain Eukaryota; kingdom Metazoa; phylum Arthropoda; class Insecta; order Diptera; family Drosophilidae; genus Drosophila; species Drosophila kikkawai. The sequence goes on from NC_091729.1 coordinate 10,797,758, forward strand.
TGAATGACCTTTCTGGCTCTCCTCTATCCTCTTATCTTTATTCGACTAAAGTTCCATATTATTAAACGAATGCATGTTTATTCTATCTTTATAGGTAAAATATTCTCACTGACTACCTCACTGCAGTCGATCTCACCTCTGGGAGCCGCTCCACTCTACACGGCTGTGTACCAGGCCACCGTTCAGTTTTATCCCGGCATCTTTAACTTCATCAGCGTAGGACTCTATTTCTTATGCTACATCATGTCAGCGTGAGTATATATGGAGTTCTCCTAAGGCTTCTTGAAATAATACAAAAATCCCCTTGCAGCACGTTGTTCGGCATACAAAAATCAATGGGTAGTGGCAGCGTTTACCAGGCCATCGGTAGTTGATCTCCAAAAGCGAAGAAAGGCAGAGAAAAGATCAAATATACAGTGTGAATTTGCCATTCTTAAGCCATCGTACGAAGAAACTTTCCAATACACATATAAAAGTATTACTGTAAATATTTGTTAACCCCATTAGCTTAAGCCTAGTAAAAAGCTAGCCCTAGGGTAGGATTTCTTAAGAAAAAATTACCAAAGACTAATGTCTAATGTATAAATACATATGTATATTATTTCACACAAAATTGTATTATTAAATTGATTTCAACTATACTCTTCAACATATTTATTTTATATATTTGTAAGGTTCGTGCCAGCCGAACTCGTCAGAGCCAGCATAGGAAGGAACAAGATTCAGGTCCAGTTAGCGGATCTTGACAAGTATAGGGTAACACTAAAGCGTTAGGAAAACGGTGTGAGCTTAGGCCATGACAATCGCTGTCTTGGTGAGACGTCACCCGTACTTGACCTCCGCCCACCAAACCCGCGGCCAGTCGACCCACCCACGACAGGGTATCACCAAGCCGACTAACCCGTGCACACATCGCGGAGTCGCAACGCCTGCCCACAGGGAGCACCCGGAACATACCCGCAGCAGGGTATCAGTAAGCCGCAACGTCATTGCAACCGGGAACATTACCTCGCACATCCGCAGCCCAGGGTATCAGCAAACCGACTAGCCGCTCCAGCAACGCGGAGTCACACTTTCTCTTCCACAGGGTTCAACTGTGCGAGTACGAATAAACTGATATCTAACTGAATCATTGCCTTTCTTTTCACACACGAAGGGCCCGGATCTATAATTTTTTGTGCGAACTTCGACCTCGACAAACTAGGCCGTGCACCCAAAAGAGGAAATTGTTTTTGCACGTTGACAGTTCACAATCAATTTACCCACCTGATTTTGTCTCTTGTAGATGACATTTGTCAGCTTGCTCCTACAGCTCTTCCTTCCTACTTTTCTCTAATGTTACCCTCTGATTTTCTTCCTGACGTGTCATTGTCAGACAATCATTTCCATAGTAGATCATTTAGACAATATGAAAGACGGGGAAAGGATCACCTATAAGCATCAGGCAGAACTGAAACAGTAGAATGACAGGTTTTAGAAAAAGTACAATTTATTTCCGAACTTTCCAATGCTAGGCTCTGTTAGCTTTGGTGTATCCAAGACCATATTCTTGAACCAGGTCAGTGCCTAGACGGTCGCTCACATTAACTTTGAACAACTGTCACGTAAAAGCAATAAATAGCACCCTTGGTCCAGAGTCTTCCGTTTAATTTTGTGAGTTACGAGTGCTTAATACGATACTGGTAATTAATATTTTAATGCAATAAGGCAAATCGCGAAATGAATACCTGGCTCAGTTTGATTTGTTTTTTAAGTCACAAAAAAACCAACCTATTATTAAAGAAAATAAAAAAAAAATAAATCAGAATTTTCCTATTTGGGAAACAGTTGTTGGACTGCGTTCAAAACAGAAGTTACTTAAGCAACAATAAATATAATAGTAACACAGAAGAAAATAAAGTATTGGCAGTATTAGGGAAAGCTTTATTAGTACGGATTGAAATTTTTAAAATTCAATGAATTAGAATTAGAATTGAATGAATAAATAAATGAATGAAGATTATAACAATTCAACAAGTCAGCCTCCTTTTTCCCTACCCTACCAAGGTAGCTTGCAACAGCCAAGGCTAGTGATCACTTTATAAGTTTCCCTAAGGTCGGGACATTCGGTCGGGATTGGTAGGGCTATTCAAAAGACTCTTTTGTGGAGATAAAAAGAAGCCACAGCAGGTATGGCTGATATCCATCCTGTAGCTTAATTTAGAATTAAGTATACAGTGTACAAATAAAAATATATAGTTTATAACACAAATGAAGCTCCTAGAATTATTTACTAATATTAACAATAATTTAATAATATTAATACACCTTACCTTTTACACCATTGTTAAAGGTATTCAAAATCTAATTAAACTGATTCTTTCGAATTAAATAAAAATAATTTATTGATACTACCAAAAATTTCTCTCAGTGATAAAACCAGTTTTATATGACTTTGCCGGGAATTAATTTTCTGTATTAATTTGTTTTTGGTGTTTTGGCACGTGTTTACTCGCGGGGATTGATTTTGCTTGAGGCCTTAAAAATGTAAAAAATATGACTTTTTTATCGGCTCTACATTGATTCTCCGTAGGAAATAATTTATGCTCTAATAATTATTCGATCGCGATTCCGTCACTTACAGCTGGATGTGCGTGTTTGTGGCCGCCAAAAAACACCAAAATAATTATCACTGCACTGCACTGCTCTCGAGGATCTTTGCTCTCTTGCTATGGGGCTTGCGAAGCTCGATCGATGAAGGTATGCTCTGAAGGGGAAGTCCTTTAACCCAGAGGCGCCTCAAGCACGTGTACCGCTAATTCGGGCAACTATAAAGAGGTTTCAATCAGTTTATACAGCTAATCATGTACCGAAGCCGAAAATAAAATATTTACCCTGGCACCAAGATGTATGATGTATTCCTTCTGGGAAAAAAAAACTTGTACACTGATGCTTGTGCTTATGCCTATGCTTTTGCGATAAGAATAACTTAATTTCTTCTTAAATTTTATGTATTATTTTTTATTATTTTCTTCTCCAAGCGGCACTACACTAAATAGGATTTTCCTTACAATAACTTAAAACACATTCGATACACTATAGACTAACATAAATAAACAAGGCAAAGACGATCCATTCGTTCAACTGATGACCAATGCTAAACGCGAGCACATTAAAAGCTCGTTTTCCGGATTGGCATCTTTAAATTCGCTTCACTTGTAAATGTTTATTGCTTGGTTTGGGATGATCACATGTTAATTTGGCCACAGACCCTGCCGGTGCCGCCGTCGCCGTCTCACTTCAGAACCTTGGCGTAGTGCTGTTTGTGCTTGTATTTGATTCGCAAGACGCACCTGGGGAAGATGGGGTGTGGAAACGTGTGAGATAGTTCAATTAGCGGCTCCGGAGAGGGGCTTTCCTCTGCATCCAGCTTACCCGATGAACACGAACGCGAGCAGGTACAGGAACGAGCTGACGAAGTTGAACAGACCCGGGTACGTGGTGAGCGATCGCTTGTAGATCAGTGTGTACAGGGGGGCGGCGACTGCAATTAGCGTTAAAGGAGTCAATAAAATAATTAACAATCAAACGGAACTAGCTGGAGATTAGCTTACCGAAGGGTGCGAACGACTGCAGCACATTCTTGATGGAGAAAATCTTGCCTGGGAGGGAAGAGAGTGTTTTATTACCAATTGTTTTGCGTCAAAAACAGCTGCGTCTCGAATATTAAGTATACGTAGAAAACGGCAATAACTCACCCAGATCCGATGGCGGCACAATATTGGAAACGATGGTGCGGCACATGGGCCCGGAAATGGATCGGAATACGCCCAGGGTCACCGAGAGGTACATGTGCCAGGGCATTGTGGCAAAGCCCTTGGCCATATTGTTCAATATCTCAGAGAAGAAGGCAAGCAGGGCCAAGGTCACCACTGACAGGCGGAAGACCTACAAAAAGTGTTTGTCATTAATTATAAAGTCCTTTTAGAGTTCCTCGTTGGGCGCAAATTGAGAGCAGCTTGAAGACTCAAAAAGCTTACCTTTCGCAGAATCAGGAATCCAATGAGAGCCCCAATCATGGGCACTAGATGGCTAACCGTCTCAAAGAACGTGTAGTCCCTCACCGTCCAGTGGAACTTCTCGCGCACGAACAGATACATTACCGTCATCACGCCATCTGCAGACGAGTTATTACATAAGCTCCGGATGGAGTAAGATGACAGAGACAGAGACTCACCAAAGACAAAGATGGACAGGAACATGGCCAGGGTGACGAGCCAGATGATGGCGCGCGCGTGATGCTCGCGTCGCTTGAAGCAGGTGCTAACCATGTCTCTGATGTGGACCACGCTGAACAGGCCCGCCTTCTTCACGCTCTCCTCCGTCTGCTGTCGCTTGCGCTCCTCTGCCTTCTGGGGCAACTTTTCTACGTACTTGGCTAGCAGGTCCTCGTCGAAGCTCATGGCTGGAGTGGCCGGGGTGGGCAACTCGCAGGGGACCGGGCGTCCTTTCTCCAACTGGCTACCCTTCTTCTCCTGCGCTTCTTCATCCATAAAATTGGGTGGACAGTCGATGCCCAGGCGGTCCACTTGGAGATCACAGGCGGTTATCGGTACGTCCTTCTCCTTGCAATCCTTTTCTCCACCAGCCGCAATGGCGTTCTTAGCGTCCTGAGCGTGCCTATAGTGCAGGCTCTCTGGCACAAAGAAAATAACGAAGAACGTGGCAAAGGTAACGATGCAGCCGGAGAGGCCGATGGTCGCCGCTGATCCCACTGCCGCGTACACGAAGCTAGATAGCAAGGAGCCGCTGGTCAAACCGATGAAGAAGAGCGACTCCATGAAGATCATGCGATATGGCCGCGACTTGCAGTCCGTGATGTCCGAGATAAAGCAAAAGGCGGCCACCGAGAAGACGCAGTTACCGCCCAGCACGGAATGCGGCACGGCCGCCAGGATATACCACCAGGGATTGATCATGTAATAGCTGGACAGCTCGCAAATGGCAGCCATCATTAGGAAGGAGGCCGAGAATCCTAATGGGGATTGCAATAAAGTTTGAGTTTAAATAATATATATTTTTCTCTAACTCTAAATGGTTTATTTTAATTATAAAGAACACATTTTGAGCTTTTCAATAATGCCCTTTTTTTAGAATTCCAAATGAGTTGAACGCTTAGTTAAACACTTTGGGCTTTAATAATATATTATTAGCGGAAAGTTTAAAGAAAAACCCCCAAGGTTAGATGAGCTATGAGCTCAGCTGTGCAGGGGTTGGAGCACTCACCTATCATGGACACAATCAGGAGAGGCTTGCGCCCGTAGTGATCCGACCAGGAGCCGATGAAAAGGCCACAGAAGGCCGGAACTATGCTCTCCAAGAGGGTGCGGGTGAGGAACAGGTTGGCCACATACGGCTGCAGCTCAGTCTCGATGGCCTGCAAAGCGAGGAGGACAGAGGAGTTGGGTAGTGATCAAGGTCAAGAGTCAAATTATTGTAGGGCAAACCCACATTAATCTCGGCACTGGCGTTCTTCACGTCCAGCTGCTTGCAATCGGAGACATTGTAGTGAAAGATGACCGTGCACGTCTGGTAGATGACCTGGTTGCGCTGGATGGTGCCTGCACAGATGGACTGAGCTAGTCACTAGATTCGGGGGTCTGTGGATGCAGGGGTCACTCACCCGACAGCGTGTGCGAAAAGAGCAGCATAAAGACAACCGGTTCTATGTAGAACATATGAAACACCTTTTGCCATTGCAGATTGCGCAGCTTTTCCAGCGTGAACGCATTCGAGGCCTTCTCTACCATGTTTCGGCTTTAGTATGCGACTTTTGGGTGTCCGATGATGGTTATGGCCAAATTCTTGAACCCGCTTCAATGTCTCTGCGGTGGCGTCTAGTCTCTTAGCACAGCATTGCAACACTAGTCACGTAACTGCGATGGGATTAAAAGCCCTGGGACCCGGCACTACCGATCAGATTTATGGGTTAACTAATGTGTAATTCGATTATTATTATTCAAGCTTTTGATTGCCGCGATATCAGGAAACACGAATTCAAATCCAATCCGGCGACGGCGACTCGCAATTAGAGTTTCGTTCTCGAAATGAGCGGCTGCCGTGAAATCCGTGCGTTTATATAGGAGGCCGGCTCTCGGAGCTGGAGCCGAAGCTGGCACACAAACACACAGAGGTGACAGTTGTTCATCTAGGGCCCATAAAAACAGTTCTAGCTTCGCTTGATTCACCTGGAATTGCACTACCCGAGCAAATTCTATGGATTCTGGCTCTCCAAATTGGATGAGATTCGGCTAAATTAGGCTTAGATTTGGACTACCAACTCGGCATTTTCGATGAGAAACTATGTAGGTCCGAAGTCTGAATCGTTCGTTCGTTTGTTTATTTGTTTTCTTTTTTTCTCTGGATCAATTCATTGTGATTTTGCTTATTTTTGGATTGTGCAAATGAGTAGCACGAGCCAGACCCATGGGAAGTTTGGCAGATCTGTTTAGTAGTTCCTCAGATTGAAACTCGAAATATCTAGAGAAATTTTCAGTGATGAGTTGAAAATAGTGCTACACACCTTTGGAAATGGAAGTTATCCATCAATCTTACTTGTTACCAGCAGAGCTTACCTAAAAATAATTACCAGCTTCTGGGGTTTTTATTATATACTATTTTAATTACTGTAAAACAAATCTCAGATATTGATAAAAAGCCTTACATCATACGATTTACCAGCCTAACAAGTTTCGGGAACTCACGAATATTAAATAGTTTTCACATTTGTATGATTTACTTCTGATAATCGGGCTGTGCTTATTATTTTATATTGCTTTTAATTGGCTCGATGACAGATGGATGACAATTCATGTGATATGGTCCGATACCAATGCAGTCCAGGTAGAATTCCAGGGATTTCGTTCTGCTCTGTTGGGGCATTAAATTTGTGCGTAAATTGAGTTCCATTCGGTTTTTTGTTTATTGAGGCGCCTGCCTCTGGGCCTCACCAACCGATCTTGATCCAAGGGTGTAAAAAACCTGGCGACTAATTCAAAAAATTGAAAATTAGCAAGTGGAATTAGCGTTTGCTCAAATCTGGAGTTTAGCACCAATCATTGGGCTATACAAACGCTTGCACATTCTTCTTATTATTATTTTCTTTCTCCTTTTGTTTTCTGTTTATATATGTAGATATTCCGTAAGATTTGTCAAGTGACTGGGCGCACACGCCGCTTGGCCCCAGCTGCAATAATAACCCATATTTTTATACCCTTGCAGGGTATCATAATTTCAGTCAGAAGTTTGCAACGCAGTGAAGGAGACGTTTCCGACCCTATAAAGTATATATATTCTTGATCAGCATCAACAGCCGAGTCGATCTAGCCATGTCCGTCTGTCCGTCTGTCCGTCTGTCTGTCTGTCCGTCTGTCCGTCTGTCTGTTTCTACGCAAACTAGTCCCTCAGTTTTAAAGCTATCTGAATGAAACTTTGCATATAGTCTTCTATATGCTCTCACTGCTATATATGTCGGAACGGGCCGGATCGGACGACTATATCATATAGCTGCCATACAAATGTTAGATATATTTGTAGAAAAAAATTATAACTTTGCTGTTTTTCAACATTTTTGCACCATTTTTTAGATATGGCCATTTTATATTATTTCAGAATTTTGGTAAAAATTTTATGAAAATCGGACGACTATATGATATAGCTGCCATAGGAACGGTCGAGAAATAAATAGGAAAAAAATTATAGTTTCGTTGTTTTTCAACGTATGCTTATCTACTCTGAGATATAAGCTTTTTTTATTATTCTAGAATTATGGTATAAATTTCATAAAAATGGGACAACTATATCATATAGCTGCCATATAAACCGATCGGTAGATGTAGAGAAAATGTAAAACTGGGAATGTAAAACTGTAACTGTCAAAGTTAGCTTCCTTTCTTGTTGTTAATGAGAAAATATTTCGATTTCTGTAATTAGAGAATACTTTCAACCCAAACGGAGAGAGATATACATAGAGAGATCGCGGCAGATACGAGAGTATGTAAATAAGTATAAAATGATGTATAGATGATTGGTGTTCAAGGGAGTTCCCGGTGGCGCCAGGCCATCTGAATAATTGATATGCGAAAGTTGGCACAGCTCTCCGAGTGACTCTTAGCCATAATCACCTAAAAAGCGGCACATAGTACACTCGATTCTTTGTCTTCTCGAGCCAAACGAATCTGTCGAATTGAGAAAATAAATCAATCTAAGTATTGCAAAGAAATATCTTGAGTACTTACCCCAGAAGAATTATCCCCAGACTGTAGAGAAAGGTGCTGAATAAATTGAAAATCCCTGGATCACTATCCAGGGTTCTCGTGTAGATCGCATAATACAAGCTCGACGACACCAAAGGCGACAGATTTTGCACGACGCCAAGTAGGGCGAAGATTTTACCTGGAAATGGAAACCAGTAAGGAACGAAAGGGTAATTAAATCCATGTACTTACCCCGCTCATCGGCCGGCAGTAGATTTGTGATCATGGTGCGACACATGGGATTCACTAGGGATTTAAACACACCAAGACCAATGGCCACATAGATCTGCCAGCTCACCATGGCGAAAGCCTTCATTAAGCTGCTGGAGGAGTGGCTCAGCAGGGAGACCAATGCGAGCCACAGTACGGCCGAGTTGGTGCACTGTCAACCCAAAGAAATTAGGAGTTTAGTGAAGTTTCAGCTTAGTTTAGAATAAAAACCACCTTTCGGAGGGACCAAATGAAGAGTACTCCACCAGATCCTGCCACAGCTGGCACCAAAATGCTGACACTCTCGTACTCTGTAAACTGTTTGACGCTCCAATGGAACTTGGCTCTCATAAACAGGTAAAACACCGAGTTGCTGCCATCTGGAAAAAAGGAATGTACCATGGGAAATAGTAGTACATTTTCTGATTATTATTAAACAGATTAAAACCTCACCTGCCACAAAGGCGGTTAACAGCAGAACCACCATGATGGTTAGCATAATCGAGCGATTATGATGCTCCCGGGGCTTGCTGCAGCTGTTCCACATATCCTTCAGGAGAGAGAGCACGTTCCTATCGTTCGCTGGCGTCGTTGCAGACCGGTCCCCCTTCGGCAGACTCTCCGGGAGCAGGGCCGATAACAGAAAGAGAGCTGCCAGAATGGAGCCCGCCGATATGCTTAGAACCACATAGGCATCGGTGGCCTCATAAACATAACCAGAGCCGAAGCTGCCAAGGAGCAAGCCTACATAGATGGCCAGCTCGTAGGCAATCAGTCTGAGGTGAAACATAATTAAGATCCCATTCCTATATTGAGTTAGAGATTACCTATTTTACCTATAAGAACGCACTTTGCCCTCGGAGACATCGCCGATGAAGCAAACGGCAGCCACGGAGTAGGTGACACTGCTGCCCAAGCAGGAAATCGGCAAAATGGAGAGCACATACCACCAGGGACTGACCAGACCGTGAGTCTGAATGGCCCAGTAGGCGATTATCGCTGAAATAAGATACTGCAGGCCATAGCCTGCTTGACAGATAAGAATTAGAATGAGAAGTAAAACCCTGAAACCCACCTAGAAAGGAGCACATGAGCAGCGGTTTGCGCCCGTAGCGATCTGCCCAGGCGCCGGCAAAGAGACCACAGAATGCAGGAATAAAGCATTCCACCATTCTCATGACCAGAGTGACCCGAGCAGCATATGGTTGCACTTCCTCCTCGATTCGCTGTAATTTACAAATTAATATTCAATGTTTTCACTTAAAAATAATCCCCGACCTTTGTCTCGTTTGTGGCATTCTTGGTGCCCAGAAGCCGGCAAACATTATCCGGATAACCAAGACCGGACGTGCAACTCTGGTAGATGACTTCATTCTTCAAAACAGTGGCTGAAATCCCAGCGGAATCCCCATACAATAAAGATCAGCTGAGGCTAGCAGCATCTAACTTACAGGAGAAGTTGTAGGCGAAGAGTAGAATTAAAATGAAGGGTTCAAGCAGATAGATTCTCAGGGATGGCTGGATGGCTGGCACAGTCTCTGGCGGACGTTCGTTACTGGCAATTGCTGGCACGACGGAACTAACGCTTCCACTCAGACTCTCCTCGCTACTGGTACTGCCCGTTTCCGGATCCTTGTATCCTGATCGCCGGGCCTTGGCCACCAGCGTTTCGTGGGCATGCGGTTCATCGTTCATCTCTGGCACTAGACTGAGTCTGAAATTGATTCAGTGCCTCCGACGAGCACGGATACGATTTAAGATAAAGACCGCATACACTTATGTGTGGGAGTTGCTCTCTTCGCTGGGATTTCCATTCGGATGCCATGTACATAAAGTGAGCGCTCCTTCAATGAGCTTATCAAATGCGAAGAAAAAACGGAATGAATTTCGTTCTTTGTATATATTTTTTTTACATTTTTTACTTCCTCTTCGCATACAGTGTTCATCGAAAGTGTCATGCAAATGTTTGTTATGATTAGTAATCAATTAAGATTGACTTTATTGGGCGTACACTGTATTTTTGTTGTAATCCCCGTACGTGAGTCAGTCGGGAGCTTGGCATTTGCTCTTGGGGGACTTTTCTTATTGACACTACGTGCCCTATCTAAATTAAGACTTAAACTGTATTTAACAAATGTATACACTCATTAATATGCATGTTGTGAGGCGTCATGTTAATAGAATTAATTAACGATCGATTTCTGTATGATAAAATAGAAACACTTTTTGAATTTGTGAATTAAAATGGATCCTATTTCATTTATCTTCTGATTTAAAAAGTATATTAAATTGTAACTTAAGCTTACACCATTTAATTCATATAATTTACACAATGAACATTAAAGTAAATAAGCATGTTTGAATTATATATTATCGTTATAAGTTATAAAATATCTTTATTATTTATACTACATATTCCTTTGCTAATTTCCGAATATTAAAATTCAATTTTACGCGGCATTATGTCGATAATATATCAGATTTACCCTAGTCGTGATCGAAATGCCAATCGACATCGAATTTATAATTAACCTGAAAACAAGAGAAAGAAGCGCAGGCGTAATGGATCTTAGAAATATGATTTCGCAGACTCCTACGGGAAAACAACTGTCGGAATATCAGCTAAATTTGCTGAGTAAAAACAATATAGAAACCCTGTTCGATTTCCACGAGACTACCGAGAAGAAGCTCCACGAATTGTTGGCCATCCCAAAGGAGTCTGTGCTGGAAATTAAGAAGGAGCTGGCGGATCTTTGGCTGAGGCAATCACAGGCGGAGGGCCCTCCTGCAGTGGAGTACGGCACGGGCATGGAAGAGTGAGTCCTTGAGCTATCTTTTCAGGATAATGATGCACAGTTTTAAAAACCGATCAGATTGGACAAGTTGCTGGACTCCGTGGATCAGCCATTCAAGAGCGGCCGTATCTGGGAGCTGTGCGGCCACCCAGGAACGGGCAAGACCCTATTTATGTACACCCTAGCACTGAATTTTGTGTGGAAACATTCCCAGCAAGTACTCTTCATCGATACCAAAAGCGATTTCTCTTGCAAAAGAATACAGGACTTGCTGCTGGCAAGAAATTGGGATGCGGCCACTTGTGAGAGAGTCATGCGGGCGATTCACGTGGTCCAAGCTCCCACCGATACGGTTTTAATTGATGTGCTAAAGACCCTCGATGAGCAACTGACCGCCCAGGTTGATGGGGCCCTGAAAACTAAGTTGGTTGTAATTGATTCCCTGGTGCCTTGCTACGTCCACTATCGCGGCGATGAGATGTTCAAGGTCAGGCAAGCCTTGCTAACGGAGCTGGCCTGTAGAATTCGTAGGCTAGCAGCTCGTGGCTTGGCCTCTGTCATCGGCAACGTGTCTTTCCCTAGCGAGGATAAAGGTAAACACACCATATTGTATGCTTTGAATCTATTTACTACGTTTGTCTTAACAGATGATTGTATGGATGACGGCGAGGATGACGGCAACAGTGATGAGAAGACTGCGCGGCATAAAGACGGGCCCATGTTCGGTGCCTACTGGGCATCGGTGTGCACGCTGAGAATGTCCCTGGAGCTGCCTACGGGTTCGGATGGCGAGGAAACCTCTGACCGCCTGGGAGAAGCCACCTCCTCCAGCTGTGACGACGGCCTGCGTTTGGTGAACGTCCTCTCAAACACCTATGGCCCCGCTGGCGACTCCTGCCTGCTTCGCATCACAGAGGCTGGAGTGGTTTAACGACGGGCAAAGGGATTGTTCGGATTGTTTTGTTGCTTGTAGGACTTCATCACCCGCTTGCCAGGCTCCAAGGCATCGCCCAGGCCGGGTCTTTTGCGCTTCGTGGAATTCCCGGCCACAACTGATTCCTTGACGGCCTCAGCAGCAACTGGCGTATCGGGTGCACTTGGAGCTCCCGCCTCATCCACCGACAAGTCGGAGTCGTGGGCATACTGGCAACTGGTGCCAAAGCGGCAGCGTCCTCTCCGGAAGTTCCAGCATATCTTGCGTCCGTTCTTCAGCTGCAGATGCGTATCGTTGCTGACCATTTTCACGTGCCGCTCTAGGGAGGCGGTCTTGTGCAGCTCCGCCTCAAGGAAGGGATTGCTGAATACATCGCCCTTGCCCGCTCCCGGAGCAAGAACTAGGCTGGCACTGGGCAGCTTTGGCGGTGGTTTGTCCGCGGGCGGGGGCCTAAAAGAAATTAAAAATGGAATGTCTGGCGGGATCTAATCCTCTTTGAATTGAGCATACGGATTGGCCTCCTCGCTGGCGGAGGATTCAGTGCTACTCTCTGCGTCGGATTCGGAGGAATCGCTATCACTATAGTCTGCAACCAGCGACATTTTGTTTTGTTTACTTTTGCACAAAAACAGCTGGACTGAAATTATGTATTGTAAATACCCTAACGCGTTTCCACAGCCAAAAATACTGAAAACAACTTTACAAAAATACCCTGGAATATTAAAAGAGTATTCGCACTCCGAGGTTAGCTTTTTTTATACTCTTGCAGGGTATTCTAATTTCAGTGAAGGAGTCGTTTCCGAACCTATGAAGTATATGTATATATTTTTGATCAGCATCAACAGTCGAGTCAATCTGGTTCTACGCAAAGTAATCCTTTTGCAAATACTCTACTATAAATGTTGGAACGGGCCGGATCGGACGACTATATCATTTTGCTGCATTGGAACGAACATGAAATAAATAAAAAAAAATAACTTCGTTGTTTTTCAACCCATTTTCATCAATTTTGAGATATGGCCATTTTGTATTATTTCAGAATTTCGGTTTTAATTTTATGAAAATCGGATGACTATACATATAATGAAGTTACCATAGGAACGATAGGTAAAGAAAAAAGTAATGCTTTGAATGTAAAACTGTAACTGCAAAACTGTAAGTATGCAAATTTTAAATTATATTAGAAATTTCAAATCTTAAATATTGTTAATAATCCGATTTAAAAATAATATTTTTGATATTTTATAAAACGAAATACTTATATGCTATGTATAAATATATATCTTTAAATATCTCTTATTAGGTTTGAATCGATTTTTAATGATCCACCTGAAACCTGCAAGGGTATTCCACCCTCGGCGTGCCGAAGTTAGCCTCCTTTCTTGTTTTTATTGATATTAGTTTAAATCTAAACAATAGAAACCACTCTCACTTTTCATTTGTAATGAATCGGCTTTATTCCATAATATGTATAATCACTTTATGCATGCTTTAGTTAGGTTGTTTATGTTGGTGTATAAACTATTTGCTAATTATTTATACAGATTTCTTTTTTGCTTTTATAAATATAAAAAATGAAACTTTGATACAGTAATAATATGTTCCGGCTCCGTTTGCCACTTCCACGCTACGTACAGTTGGCTGCGAGTGTAAAAAATATGCAAAAGTTTAATACAATAATTGGGTGAAACCCGTGCAAAGTCCGTGTCCGTGTGGCAATCGAAGGCTTTAGAGGCCAGCCCCAGCTTTAGCTTTGGTCCGGCAGGGAATAATTCGCTAGTCGAGGGTTGGCGGACGGGCCGAAGGATCGTCGCGATCGATGGGCGGCGGCGAGGTGAGCACTTCCACGCTTTGCGCAGGACCCGCTGTGAGGTAGCCGGCCGTGGGATTGACGCCTTGAACGGGGATAGAGGTAAGGAAACTGGAAGCAATGGCTGAGATAACTCCACCTACCCGTCAGATAGCCACGAATGTTGGTGTCGGCAATAAATAGATCGTGGCGCTGATCCTTGAACTCGGCCCACACGGGATGCTTGAGCAGGATTTGCGTGACCCGTTCGCCGTAGTTGAGGTTGTGCGTCATGCCCTTGAGCGCCGCCACGATTTGCGCCTTCACCGCCGAAGCATTGTCCACGAACTCCAGGCGGCTGTCCAGCAGTCCCAGCATAAAGGGTATGAGACCCACCTCCAGGGATTGGCTAATCAGCGAATCCTATTAAAGGGCAACAAGAACTTCAGACTTATAAGGGCTTTGAGCGAAGTGGAAGGGACAACTCACATGTTGGTGCTTGAAGAGGCGACTCAGTGTCTCGCAGGCCTTCTCAATGCAGTCCCGATTGTGCTCCATGCACTTCTTCAGCGGCGCCACGCACTCTGTCTGCGAAACGGCACTCACACAGAACTGGAACGGAGATAAACGAAGGCATTACACGGATTCTATATCTAAATAATGCCAGAACCAACCTCAGATAGCGATAGCTGATGTAATACTGACAGCGTGTTCTTTGGCTGCACCGACAGCAGATTGAACAGCTTCGGTATGTGCCCCAGCACCGGAATATCGTCCGATAGGTTCGGCTGCGAACGCAGCAGCTCCACCAGCGCCGTGGTGGACAGATCCAGGACATCCTGCTCCGAGGAGCTCTTGCTTATCTGGTCGACGACAAAGTCCAGGAGATCGGAGAGGAACTGCTTGGGCTTGCGCAGCGTCCAGGCGGGATTGCTGACAAAGAGACGGAGGTAGACGCCGGCCACGACAATCTCGTTTGAAACAATATCCTTAAGTATTTCCGGATCCTTCCACACATGGCGGGGATTCGCCTTTTGCAGCTGATAGAATCTGTGAAGAGAGCAGGAGCACGAGCTGCAGAGCAAACCCAACATAAACTGTCCAACTTACCTTTCACAGGACTCGGCCACAGCATCACATACAGTTGCCCGTGTATTGTCGTTCCATATTAGCTCCGGATGCTCGTGGATCGACTCGAAGAGCTGCACGGATGTGGCCGGCGACTCCACCATGGCATCGATGAACAGGGCGGGCAGGAATTTCGATACTGTAATGCGCACCTTGGGCCCGCTCAGTCGGTCCGCAGTCATCTTGGCCAGAATCTCGGCACACATCTCGCGGATCTGCGGATTCCGCGAGTTGCAGAACATGTCGAGCAGATAAATGGCTGCACCCTTGGCCTGCGCCTCCTTGATCATCTCCTGCACGTTCATTAGACCTGACAGCGTTTCCAGCACCTTCACCTGGCTGGCTCGCAGCTCGGGGTCCTTGAGGGCCACCAGATAGTTGCCCAGAATCTCGCAGGCGGCCACCTCCGACACGCACTCCTTGTTGCGTGAGACCAGGGCCACCACTTCCAAGGCCACCGCCTTGACGGTGGAGTTCTAAGAAAGAGAAGTCTCATTAAGTTAAAGCTTAGCTTGGGCGGCACACTCTTACGTCTGGGAATATGTTGTTGGCCAGGAAGCCGAAGATCATGTCAAAGTTGCCTATGCATTGGATCTCCACCTCGGCATTCGCCTTTATCACTGCGATCAGGGCCCTCAGCACCATGGTAATGTGCAGTTCCAGCTGCCCGTCGCCGGCAAAGTCGTATTTACTTTGCTGCAGGGCCAGGTGCTGCTCCGCCTGGGCGTCCGTCTCTAGCTTCTTCCGGCTCTTGGAACGATTGTACGCATTGAGCACTTCGTCAAAGGTGGTGCCAGGCTTGCTACCCGTCGCCGCCTGAAGTTGAGGATGATTGGGAGCCAGAGTGGGAGTCAGTATGCCGTCGCTGCCCATTTTGGGTGCAACTGCAGCAGGATTCCTCTTGAACTGCAAAAACTGATAGGCGTGCTTTAAGTACTCCAGCAGGTCCATGATGAAGAGCTTGGGCTGAGCTATCGCATAGGTGGGCATGTCGTTGTAGATGCGTATGAAGATCCCGCCAATCTGCAACTCGTCTCTGTCGAGTAAGCAAAAAAAATGTAAGGGAAATAATTTGGGTAGCTCCTCTAGCTTCGACTTACTTGTGGGCATTGAACTCAAAGCTGGAGACCAGCTCATAGACCTGGGCAATGTCCTCATGCGTCTCCTTGGCGGAGGCCGTGCGCTGCTGTTCGAGAAAGTCCTTTAGCTGGGCTCGGGTTCCATTGTCCCAGATGAGGTAGGGATTGCGCGTGTTTGCCGTAAGCAGCTTGAGCACATCGCTGTCGCGACCTGTGGCCAACTGGTTGGCTATGTAGCGGGTGAGCAGGCGGTCAAGCACCTGCTTGATCAGCGTATTCTTCGCCTCTCCCGTCACAATGTACTTCTGCTGAATGGCACTGCTGGGACTGCTTCGCGCCGGCTGCTGGTCGCTGTCGGTGGGCGTGGAACTGGAGGTGTCGCTGCTGCCGGACGAGGTGTCCGGCTCCTTCTCCTTGCCACTGGTGATGGCCAGCTGCTTGCTCTGCAGCGGATTGTGGGCGTTCTGTGTGTACGCTGAGTTGGAGCCGGCAGGCATCGCAGGCTTGGGCTTGATGGGTGGCGGCGGCTTTGCAGCCGGCGAGTTGGCCTCGCTGCCCGTGATGGGTTTCTGGCGGAGTTCCATGCCGTAGCCCGCCAGGGAGATGCAACCGAGAACAGCCATCTTGGCCAGGTTGTTGGCCAGCTGCTGCTGATTGGACTTGTCGCTGACCTCCACCCCGCTCTCGTCCAGCGTGTAGTCGTACTCGAAGATGAAGAGCAGCAGCGACCAGAGAACGCCGTTCCGCGACAGATTGCACTGCAGGTCGTAGTTGTTGGCCGCCAGGCTGGTCACAAGGCTCACCGAGAGCGTGTGCTTGAAGTACACCACCCGGCACACGTCCGACAACAGCTGCGGCAGCTGGATGATCTTCTGCTTGCACTTCTCAAAGTTGCAGGCCACCTCGAAGCAGCGCGTCACGTTCGATATGACCTGATAGTGCAGCGAGTCCGGCTTGGAGTCCACCCCGAGAATGGATACGCAGCGCGTGTAGGCCTCCAGAAGCGCCTCGATACCCTCCTCGCGGCGCAGCTCCTCCGCATTCAGGGCCGAGCAGTGCACCGTGTGGTAGCACAGCTCGGAGGCAGCCGTCAGCAGTTGGGCCTCCTTGGAGAAGAGCTCGTCGTCGCGGGTCTCCAGGCGAATGGTCTTGATGAGCTGCGGGTAGCCGGCGTACTTGTACGGCCGCAGGACTGCAAGGAAGGTGAGTAATGTGGATTATCTGACCAGAGAAGTACTTACCATCCGGATAGCGCTCGAAAAGAATGCTCTGGGTGCGGAGTATGAGCACTATGTTGTTAGGATCCGGCCCGCCCGGGCTCCATACGTTGCGCGAGCACAGGAACTCGTAGGCCTGGTTCACCTTCTCGAATATCTCGCGGCCATTGGGATTTTTGTCGGGATGATACATCTGGGCCAGCTTGTAGTAGCTCTTGCGGATCATGGACTCGTCCGGCTTGGGCGTCTTGGTGAGGTCAATGCCCAGATCCTGGTACGCCTGCTGGATGGTCATCTGCGGGGGCTTCTTCTCCACCTCCTTGCGCCAGGCGTCCAGAGTGTGCTTTAGCAGCTGCACCGGATCCGAGATGGGCCAGTTGGGGAACTTGCGCGTGTCGCACAAGTGGCGCAGGTAGTAGATGTGGCAGAACAGCTCGTTCTCAAGCTGCGGATAGCTGATCACCGGAATGGCCAGGTACGGATACCGGGCCATTGTATGTCCCCGGAGTCGCGGAGTGAAATCCGCAATGTGCGCAGCGATCTTCTCGATCAGCAGGCGCCGCATTTCCGAGCTCCAGATCACCTCCGGGGTGTCAAACTCGCCGAGGAAGATCTCCGCAAACTTCTCGGCGCTGTAGTTCTCCAGAAAGCAGACCATGGCCTCGGGCAGCAGCTGGCCCAGGATACTGCGGTGCATGATGCCGGATTGCGAGGTCTCTTCACTGCGGAAGCCCTGCTTCATGTGCGTCATCTTGAGGAACCTGGTGATGGGCAGGATGTTGCTGCCCGTGTACATGAGCATGAAGTAGAAGACGCCGGTGAGATACACCTTGGACATCTCCGGGTTATCCTCCATAATCTGGTAGAGCAGCGTGGCAACGCGCTCTAGCAATCCCGGGTCGTGGGTGAGGCAGACTTGGACTACGTGCGGCAAGCAGATGAACTCGGAAAGCTTTCGCGACAGTTTCGGACCCGGGATAAGGACCGCCACTCCGTTTTGAGTCCGACTCGGAAAAAAGCTAGTGCACTTGATCAGAATGTCCAGAATCTTGGACGACAGCTCCGTCTCGTCGTAGAGAGGCGTGCCCTTGGCGATAAGGCACCATTTGAGCTGCGGAATTTGCTGCAAAGACCGCCAGCCATCCATGCCAATGGCCCAGCAACGGGTCTTCGGCGTGATCAGTCCCTTCTGCCAGAGTTCCTTGAGCTCCGAGTAGGTAATGGGTCCCTGGCGTTCCGGCTTCTGGCCATCCTTTTCGATGTTGTAGTACCAGTCCTTCTCCTCGTACGCAGCCATATTCGGACCCGCCTCGATCACGTTTGTCTTGGTATTGAGCTGAGCACGACCCTTGTGCAAATGGGCCAAGGTGATCAGGTCCACCAGGCACTGGACATGATCGACGAGGGCCCGACAGTTGGACTTCTCCAGCACCAGGCACGAAATGAGGTTGATGAGGGCATCACGCATGGAGGGAGAGAGGCACTGGAGAACAAAAAAAAAAATTGAATAAAAACAAATTTTTAGTAATTCTTATTATTAACTATTTAATTTTATCACGCCTCTGTCCAAACTCACCCGATCGCTGAGCTGCAGGATATACGACATGTCGTTGAACTTGCCAATCTCCTTGTGGTAACGCCTGTACACCTTGGCCAAGGCCTGCAGGGAGAAAACGGTCATCTGGTCGTCATTGACACGTTGCCGGCACAGAACTCGTCGGTACAAGGCATTGAATAGTTCAATCCTGCAAAATCCATAGAATCCGTAGAGAAATTCCTCTTGGAATATTAATTAAGAACTCACGGATCCTTCACCAGATTCTGTGGCCAGTCATCCTTCTCCAGTATCAGACGTATATAGTAGTCGCCAATCTTGATTTCATCGGCCAGACACTGGTAGGCCACCTCGAACTCCTGATAGTTCCAGGCCACAATCATCTGGCCGGCCAGGTCGCGATCGCTGAGGAACTGCCGCAGCTCGTTCTCCAGGCACATGCGCAGCTCCTCGCGGGTCTGGAAAAAAAAGGTTAATTTTGAAACGCGTTCAGGTGAGATTTCTCTCCAATTACCTTATGATTCCAGATGAGATTTGGCAGACTGTGATCTTTGGCAAAGCTGTAAAAGAAATACGGCAGATTCACCACGGCATCCGAGGTCTTTTTCTTCTGCCGCCGATTGCGCAGCACCACCGGGCGATTCTTCAAGGCCTGAGCCGCTCCGTCCTGCTGCTCGATGAGGTTCATGCCCCAGTGCTTGATGCCTTGCAAATGCTTTTCTATCACATTTTTGCGAGTCTTGTTGGAATGTTGGATTGCAAACTTGAGATTGTCACGGAAATTGAGCTTGTCCTCCTCGACATCAGACTCCGGCACGTCCTCCTCCGACTCCAGGAAGGTCAGCAGACCGGCGGGCTGCGGAGTACATTAATGGGTGAAATTCGGTCAGAATTTCAACTAAAAAGAACTCACGAAGATGCGCTTGAACAGCTCCATGGCCTCGTCGCTGTCCGTGAGCCACAGTCCGATCAGGTGTCGCGACAGCTGGCGATGTGTGGTCTGGGTGGGATCGTTGGACGGGGTGTACAGGGCCACCAACAAGTGGCGGCACAGAGCAGCCTCATCCAAGGCCAGTGCTTGCATCTGTTGCGCCACATGCAGCTCTCCCTCCTCGATGATGGCTCTCAAGACCAGTCCGGCGCCCTTGACAATCGCCAGCGACGGATGCTGGAAGAGCTTGTACAGATAGCGACCGCGATCGGCGACCAATTCCAGCAGAATATCGAACTGCTTGCCGTCGGTGGTTTCGCTGTAAGGCACGCACAAGGCAAAGGTCATGAAGTCCAGCATGGCGGACAGTACCAGAGCTCCGCTGCCATGGCTCTGCAAGAGTAAAAGTATGTGGTGAAAATCCACTCCACTGCAAAAACTGATTCCCGGATTACCACATGGTTTGTCCACATATTCAGCAAGGTTTCCAGAAACGATTTCGATGACAGAATGGACGACTTATTCAACTGCTCCTGCTTCAGGTCGTGGTCAGCATTCACCGAATGCATCAGGGAGTTGATCATGTCAATGGCAGAGTACGTCACAGCCAAGTCCTTGCGCCTCAAAGCGGCCACCACCTTGGTACCGATGATCTCACGAAATCTGGCAAGGATTCGCAAATAAATTTGTGGTTTTCAGGGACCTTAAACAGAGATTACTCACCCCGGGAGATTGGTAAAGGCCGCGTAGCCCACTTTGCTGGCCAGGAGACGGGTCAGTGCATGGAATATGGCCTCCAGTTCCATGTTGCTCAGCTGGGCCGTTGGACTGTCCAGCTCCTTTTGCGCCAACGCCTGCAGGGCGCTCAGGATGAGCTTCTCCTTGTTTTCGGCGAATAAGCTCTGGAATTTAAAAAACTTGTTAGGATCACTGGAAAACCACTCTTCGGGGCAAGCCTACATCCTGCGTTACACTGTAGTTGAGGCCACTGTGCGGCACATTGGCATTAAAACGCTCCAGGATCTCATAGCGCTTGGAGGGATTCTGGAAATTGTTGATGACCAGCCGCATCAGGTTCGCCTCCGTCTCCTCGTCCACGGAACTGCTCAGCGGCACATATCGCTTGCCACGCGGTGTGTTGCCAATGCGTATGTGCACATCCTGATTGCCGCTGGAGCGCACGGCGTCTAGGACAGTGGCCAGCAGGGAGTCACGATCGTTGGTGCTGTAACTGCGCACGATGCCGTTTTTGTACTCGATGCTGAAGCGCTGCAGGTTGTCCTTGTCACGAACCAGGGCGAACACATCGGCCAGCGGACGCAGGGTGCAGACGCTGTACGTTTGAGGATCGCGCTCCAGAAGCGTGACCTCGGTGAGGCAGAGGATGCGCTTGACAGGCTCCGGGTGGCGGGACGTGATCTTTTGCACTGTAAACTCGGTCGTGGAGGTCTGAAACTGGTCACCGCTGGAAATGAAAAGGGATTATTTGTAGAATCATCAGATTTTTGAGCACTTTAAACCCACTCCCTACCTGAACTTGCCAAACCGCTGCCTCTCGAACTGCTCCAGCGTAATCTGACTCTTGAGTATTTTAGTCTCAATGCCCAAAAACTGCACCGATCGCTGTGCAATGTTCTGCACTATCTCGTGGTGGTTCAGCGCCCTGAAGAGATGCAGGCGACTGAAGCCGCCGTAGGCCATCACAATTCCGCCCTCATAGTCCGAGATGCCTGCTTAAAACGTGCGCAAACGTAAACAAATACCAGAAAGATGAGTGCGGCAAAGCGACAGGAATGGAAAAACAAAGCGTACACATTGAATTAAAACAAATCTGTGGTACATGGCGATAGAACGAGGCACAGTTGTGGTCGATGAAAGCGAGCAGAGTGTGTTATAGCTACCTATTATTCCCTCGATGTCCTTGTACATGTAGCTGGCCAGCACATCGTTGGTGGTGGGATCCAGCTGGTCCAGCGAGCAGGGCGTAACCTCCAGCACAGTGGGCAAGCTGACGCTGGACCAGTGGTACTTGTAGGCATTGAAGCGCTGTGAAGATTTCGTTTATAGAGTTTAATAGTTTCTTCTTCGACCACATTTAAGGGGCGTTGTCCAACCTGAGAATTTTTGGGCTTGTCGGCAAACTCCTTGTAATATTTCAATATCGATGTGAGTATGTCGTTGCGGTATTCCGAAGACAATTTGATTGTATCCAGTTTCTTATCTTTCTTTATGGTCAGCACAAACTCATTGGGTATCTGAAATAGAAGTATAATCACTATACAGCTCTTAAAGACTCTTTTTCCGACTTACGTTTGACGCCTTGGAGGGCGCCGCCGCCACAATGTCCGAGTAGGACCATCGGTTGGTCAGGTCAAACCTGTCCGGATTGTAGGTGGAGATGCCGGCCGTGCCGATCGAGAGAATGCGCTTGTACTTGCCCTTCCACGAGTGCTTCGTTACCAGGAAGCACTCCAGGTCGACGTTTTCCTTTGGCGGCACCATCGTTTCTAGCGATTCCCAGTCGTGCAGAGAGTCAGCCTACGGAAACGAGAGGTGAGAGAGTGTGGGAACGGGGCAATCAGGGCTTCGACAGTGCACTACAATTGGAAAATTTGGGCACACAGCTGATTCATCCAACAGCGGCGGTTCCTAATTTCCAATTGACTTGCCCCCCGACTCCGGGGCACTGATTAATTAAGTTGACTGGCCCGGCCACTTATCAGCCGAAGTGCCAACGCCGCCGCGGAGAACCAACAAAGAGGCCCCGAAAAGGGGGAGTAAACGTGACGACGATTGTGGAATTACTGCTGCTGCGGCCCCAAAGTCAGAGTCTACTTGGAGCCGCGAATCCGGCTGGCGGCTGGCACAAACGCGACACAAGCTTTTGCGGTGGCTCACCTGAAGTGTCTAACACATTTCGGATGCTTGTACAATTGGCTATATCTTGTACTATCTTCCGTTTGCGGATTTTTGCAATAAACAATTTATCAGCAACAAAGCTAATCGACCAGTGTGACCGCCGCTGGTGCCGTTAAATATGACAGCTTTATTTTAGAATAATACCAAAATATACCGATTAATTTATAAAATATACTAAGCTCAATGACAACATATACCGCAAGTGCCGTTATGGGAAATACCAAAAAAACTAAATACCAAAATAGTAACGGAAATGATCGGATCGGAGAGCTTTTTGAAATAATTAAGTATGAAATATTTAAAACGAATATTTTATCAAATAAGGACAGCCTTTTGCCTTTTTATTCATGGTTTCATTCTCTCTTTAGATTTATTTCACAGGTTCACAGGATTTTAATATTCATTACCAAACAATTCATGTATTCTTCTTAGATATTACAAGTGCTGGGATTTAAGTAAAATTATAATAATTTGTAAATAGAACAACAATCATTTCAATAATAGATAACGTATTTAAATATTATTCATTTAAAGTACAAACCTCGATGACCACCACCCAATAAAACACTCGCACCTTAACTTAACTACCATTAAAAACTTTATTTCTCATTTCGTATTGCATAAAACGTACGTATTTTTATCTAAATGCAAATAAAGATGGCAGAGTGTGTTTCCATGTGTGTGGTGTTGGTTGTGTGTGTATAATTCCAAGATAAAACAATCTCGCCAGCAAAGGCGGCAAATAAAACAAACAAAAACAAGAACACGGCACGAATTCATATTTTACACAAATGTAGAATGCTATGGATACGGAGGATGCTGCCCTCCCACTATCTCTCCGGCTAATCCCCGCGATAATAATGATAATATTAATAGTGTGTACGCGTAGGTAAGCTATGTATCTGCCATGTGCCACGACGATATAAATTCACGCACTGGCCCCGATCTCGATGCAACAATGTAGAGACGAGGAGTCTTTATCCCTCAGCACGAGGTTGGGTGGGGTGTTAAAGATATGACGGATGTGATATATGGGCCGGGTTGCTGAGATGCGAGGGGCTGGGATGAGATGCCTGGAGCGGCTCGAACGATGAGGCTAAGTCTTAGACAAATGTTACGCTGAAACCCTAAGCATAGTTATCGCTATCTTCTAACAACATGAACGTGGAGGGGACGACAATATAGGCACATGGCGTTTCTCTCTCAGAAAATCGCTCTTGGACGCGCTCAGACTGGGAATGGGTAATTAGATCGCCGCACCTCGGTCCCAGGTCAGCAGGAACACTTGTTCTTGGCATCCGATCCGGCCCCGTCGCCCGTGCTGTTCAGATTGAACTTGTCGCCGTCGGCCAGATCAGCAGTTATCAGCTTATCGTTGATGAGTATCTGGAGTTGACGTGGAGACAAAAGGCAAAGGATTAGCTGGGCTTTGGCCACGGATTAGCACGGATTATCACCTTATTCACGAGAGCGCGGGCTGCCTCGTCGATGTTGATGTTCTCCTTGGCGGAAGTCTCAAACCAGCCGGCAAATCCATTCTCCCTCACATACTCATCCATCTTCTCCGGCTGCGTTATGATGCCCTGCTTCTCCTGATCGCACTGGGGTGAAATACAAAAAGAATAAGCACATCTCGGTAGCTATTTTTAATCGTCAGAATTTGGGTTCTTAACTCACCTTATTGGCCAGCAGGATGCATGGTATGGGACTGCCATCCGGCAGCTGCACCTTGGAGTCGAGGTCCTCCTTCCACTTGCTCACGCAGTCAAAGGTTCCGCTGCGCGTCACATCGAACACTATGAAGGCACCCACTGCCTCCTTGTAGTATACCCGCGTCATGTTGCCAAACCGTTCCTGGCCGGCAATGTCCCAAAGCTGCAGGCGAACTATCGTATTGGCGTCCCACTGGAGCACCTTTAGGGCAAAGTCCACACCGATGGTAGCCCTATAGTTCTGGCTGAAGAACTGGTGTACATAGCGCTTGATGAAGGATGTCTTGCCGGTGCCCAGTTCGCCAATGACTAGAATCTTGTAAAGATGTTCACGCTTTTCGCTGGTGGACGTCATAATGGCCTGGAAGAGAGGAATGGATTGGAATAGTTATAAGAGGTTTTTTTTAGAAAAATATTGTTTGGCGAAAAATTAATTATTTCTAAGATATTTAAAGTAAATTACCAAGTCTCTATTTAAGAAATAATATCCTTCTTAATCTGTCTTTTTGCAATCAACTCAACCCCTCAATTCAACAATCAATCGTGCAATTTACTGCCGACTTTAAGGCGCCATAAGCGAAGTTTTGGAATAGCCAGACTCTTAAGGAACACCTCTTTAAGCTGGCTATTATTTACACCTCTCTGGGCTTCAGTCGCTCGCTCCTCTAGCCGCTTGCCAATTCAGACTGAGATTTGTTGGTTAGTTAGCGACGAGCTACCCCTTGCACCACCCGCGCAGTTGAATGACACTCTCGCCAACATAGACACACATCCAAGCCAAGGGAACCGAGCACACCGATGCGCGACACGACACGACACTTGTGGGGCTTCTTCGCTGGCAAACTATTAAACTGGTAGCGACGACACCTTACCGGTTCCATTTCCTGATCCATGGTCAGGTCACCGAAGGCCGGCATGGGCTTGCCACTCTCGGGACCGCTGGCTTCCGCACCACGCTCCTCGCTGTCCTCCTCGGAACCAGAGTCCTGGTATTCACTAGCCACCGACTGGTAGTGCAGCGTCTCCCGCCTGCCCTCGATGCTGTCGTGGTCGCCGAGTATGAGCTGTTGCTGGGCAAAGCTGAGCCGCCGGAGACTGGAATCGCTGAGCTCCTCGTTGGAGCTGGGCTGCTGATTGGCGGCGGCGGCCAATGCGGCTTCGTAGGCACTTAGGGGACTGCGCACGGCGCTGCCCACGGCGAAACGGACTACAGGGGACGAGGGATTGCCAAGTGTTTGGGCACTCTCCGCCGAGGATATACCGTCGTCGGCAGCTGGCAGGGATGTGGATATGGATGGGCTGGGGATTTGGAGCTGGAGGTTTTCCCCTATAGACTGGGGCTCCGCGTTCACTGGATCAGCCAGCGGTCTGGTGTTGTGGCGGTGGCCGCGCTGCTGCTGCTGCTGCAATAATTCCAGCTTCTTGCTGGATCCGCTCGAGGATTGGGACTTGCGAACAGCTCCGGTGCCACTGGCAGACTGAGACTGAGACTTAACCACCTGAACTGCCGGCTGGACGCGACTGGGCTTCGCTGGTGCTCGCTCTCTGGGCGGCGTATCGCGCGTGCTCTCGGTGATAACAGGCGACTGTCTCTCGGAGCTATGGCTATGGGGCTTCCCCTGCGGCTGCTTCTCTTGCTGCTGCTGTGGCTGTGACTGCTTCTTCTTGGCCACCACTAGCTTGGTGGTGCGGGTGCTGCTGGAGTCTCTTGTTGTCACTGTTGTGGTAGTGGTTTTCTTTTTCTTTTCACCCGCGGTGGGTGTCAGGTAATCCGTGTCGCTCCTGGGTCGACTCTTGCCGCTCTTCCTAGCCGCCTCTGGTGCTGGCTCCACTTTCTTGCCACTGATGGTGATCTGGAGAGTGCTGCTGCCCGGTGAGGAGGTGGCGGTGGCTGTGGCTGCCAACGATGGTGTGGATGAGACCTCCAGCTGCTCCACGCTGAGGTCGTCACTGGTGGCCAGGCTGTGGGGTCGCACCTTGGTGGTCTTCCCAGTCTTCCGGAGGCCACCCAAGAGCAGGCGGCGTGTCAGGCTCTTCTTTTTGGTCTTGGCTAAAGCACCGCTGTCCGTGGAGATGGAGCTGGCCACATCCGCCAGATCACCGGGGGTTTCCTCCGCCTCCTCCTGCTCCTGCTCCTGCTCTTCCTCCTCGGCGCTTCTGGTCCCTGCCCTGTCGACGCTTCGATCGGTCTCCTTTTCCCTCTTGCCTTTCGGCTTGGAGAGGCTTCGTAAAGCCGCAGAGAATCTCGAACGGCTCTTGATCTTGCCGCTGGCTTCCACCTCCTCCTTGGGGTCAGCACCCTTGTCACTTAATTCCTTCTCCAGTGTTTCCGATTCCCGTCGCTTTATGGCTTTTCCCTGCTGCTCCTCCACGTGGGGCATATTTTCACCTGGGGTGGGTCTCTGGCGACTCTTCAAGGGTTCCCATCCGCTCCAAAATTCCGAATCCTGATCGCGATCCTTGGCGTCCGGAGGTAAGGATCCTGCAGTTATCCGGTGACCGCAGCGCTGGCAAAACGAACGCGAACTGAAATCTCCAATGCCGCCGTGTAGGCTTTTATAAATTTTAATCCGCCCCGTTAGCCCCTGCCCCGTCTTTTTGTTTGTGGTGAACGGTTTAGCATTACAGTTACGAAAAAATCAGCTAAAACTGGCCAGGTGCACTTACCAACACTGGTCTGGTTGTCTGGTGGTGGTCGGGTCTGGTCCCGCTTGCGAAATGAGCGTGAGAAGAGCCGGCGGGCCTTTGAATGCGCCGATTGAACGCCGGGCAGCCGCTTATCAAGCAATCTCCGGACAAAGATTGACCAGTATGTCCAGTATGGTCGGCCAGCAATAATGGCAGCCACTTGTCCGGCTGGCTAGCCCTGATCCCGAATCACTGGGCTCTGTCATTGGGCTCAGGGTGATGATGAGGTGATGCGTGATGCCCGATGACTGCCACTCAATCAATCATCCGGCACAGTCAGTGGAGCAGGGCGCAGTGTCCATTTCTGGACCTGACCTAGCAGCAGCCACTACTTAGTACTTAGTACACGCCTTAGACCCACGCTCCATTGCACTTGGCGGGCTTCCTTTAAGCTGAGGATTTGCCGCATCAACTTGTCCCAAAAGAGTCGCTCGGCATTAAGTGGGCGACACATCAATCTGGCGTCGGGTTGGCCTGGGTTGTTGGGTTGGCTGGCTGCTTCGGTGGATCGGTGGGTTGGCTTGGATAGATGGGTGATGTCTTGGCCGATTGTCGACTTACTGCTGCGACGTGACTATATAGAATTACGCTTATTACAAAACGTGGTTAGCCGCAGGGCAGAGAGCAAAGCGGCGACAGGGAAAGAGAGCTCTACATACAGCGTCCGTATACGATTACACCGAGTAATAACCCAAAACGAAGACACATACTATGTCCACACTTGGCAAGATATATCCCACTAAGCCCAGATATACGGAAGTTTGTCGCATGTTGATTCAACTAGATTCTAGATATCCCAAAATAGACGACCGTTTTGTGGTTTCATTGAGAAAGGAGATCGGATAACCTGCTCACCGTTCCTGGTTCTAATTAACGCAGGCTATAACTTTAAACATAGTTTACACTCCATATTTAAGGCTAGACTTTTCAGCTAAATGTGATATATAATCAAGAGTGTTGTTTACAGCTCACAGCCATCCATAAATCGAGGACAAGTCAACACTTGAATCAGCTCAGACAACAGCTTACATAATTTATGGGAGATTAAAGCAAACACTTTTCCGCCAACCCAAGAACTCCAGTAGGAAGAACCTGCTCCTCTTTTAAACTGCATATTTTCTGTGGGTTGAGAAACCGTAAGCATTAGAAATTCACTTTCGCATAAATGTCGAACGTGTAGGAATTCCTTTTGTGCCAGCAAATGTTTACACGCAATAAAGCAAGCTCCCCGACGACCCCATTCCGAACAAAAGCCACACGGATGCCAGATGCCCGCCGGAGTCCTGTGCCTGTGCCGTAAATCGGAGAACGAAATGGAAATCACAAGAGCCTGCTCCATCTTCACGTGCTAGCCATCAAATGGTTTCATTTCCACACAGGGTAAAAGAGGTCTAAACATGCGGCTGAGTTCCTGGAATGGAATGGCTAGAACCTACAGCGATTGCATGCCTCACGCCAAGTGTCGAACTGAGCAATGTGGAACACAACACTTTTGTTTTTTAATTTGTTTGTGGAGCAGTATTTATTGCCAAACAATTTATTTTTCAAATGTGTAATCTGAGAAAATCGTTCGAAGTAAATCGTTCTTTATTTGTAGGCTCCAAAAAGTATGCTATTAAAATTGTTTTACAAAATGTAGAAAGTTAATTTACAATGTCGAGGAATGTAAATCTCAAAAGCAATGTTTATGTTTAAGAAACTAATATTAATATTTAAAAAAATAAAGAAAATGTGTTGTAATACAAGGGACTAAAGGAGAAGCTGAGTTTATTATAGATTTTTACATCTGTAATTTTGAGATGTATCAGAAATATAGATAATAATGAAAATAAATAAAATAAGGCCAAAACATTAACTCAAAATAGTAATTTTTAATGGTAAAAACTTCTTTCCCTTGTTTAAAAACCTAAATAATTAACTTAAACAAAGGTTAATATGGTGCAACTTCCTCCCCTTGCCTTTTTGTTGACATGAACCCTATATAGAAATATTTGATAATGGAATTTCCAGGTCCACACCTCGGGGTTTGCGTGATTTCAGGGCAGCAGCAACGCTACCATGTGACTCTCCTCCAGTTATAAAGCTTTATACATATGCTTATCAGTTCGGAGCGCGGACAATTGTCATGTAAATGTAATCTCAACTGGCGAAATAAAAAAGTAAAATCAACAATAATACGGAGTGCATTGCCTTAGCCAACGATGCGCAGAGTGGGTTTCGTTTTGCGATTGGATTGCATAAGGAGGAGGATGCTATGCTATCCGCTCCGGAGACAGCGATCCCGATTCCTCAATGGACTCTGCACACGCAGCTTTGGACGTACTATCAGAAGCATGGAGCGGAGTGGAGTGCCAGCTCATATCTTATCACTTGATAGAGTCACCAGCGAAAAAAAAGGGTGAAGGGAAGGAAGAAAAAGAAGGCAACTTTGATTAGATTGTGGCCAAAAAATGCAATAATA
Source organism: Drosophila kikkawai (assembly GCF_030179895.1). Classification (NCBI taxonomy): domain Eukaryota; kingdom Metazoa; phylum Arthropoda; class Insecta; order Diptera; family Drosophilidae; genus Drosophila; species Drosophila kikkawai. Next base: position 10,827,470 of record NC_091729.1, read on the forward strand.
CATCGTGATTCATCAGACATACAGACATGTGCGATGTGTAATTGCAAAGCGACAACAATTTAAATTTCAGGCATTAATTAAAGTCGGGGGACTTTCGCTTATGCCACCCGTAATTGACCTTAAAACGTGACGTAAAGCAAAACGGTAGCAGCCCTTCTTCAATTCCCATTATAGTTTCCCAACGACGACGGATATCTATATCTAGCCAACCGGCAATCACTTAAGTAGCCCAACGAACACACCCACATATCGCCCGCCCCCGTGCCCAGCCGCTTACTATATCTATCCGTATCCGTATCCAAGTCTGTGTCAAAGCCACGAAGAGAGTGAAATTTCGTGGCTTCGCATTGTTTTTGATTTTATCGGTTTGTTTACTGCTGAGTCTCTCAAATGTGGCAACGATTTCAATTTCATTTCCATTTAATTGGCTGTTTAATGCCAGGGAAAATGGGGTTCAGTTTGCTGGAGATTACAGACTGATTCTGATTCTATAAAAGGGGCGCCTGGGCGGGAAAAGGTATTAAACTGCGCACCGAGAGCCCTGAAAACAATAACTAACTATTCAACATTCCGGGCATCTGTTTCGCTCAGAAATCCCAGCTGGCGGGCCATGAGTTAACTCCAAGTTCTCCGAGAGCGACTTTTGTGGCTAATGAGTACAGCGTGCTTGGCTGTGTTAACGGCCTGACAAGGCGAAAAAAAGCGAAAAGCGTTGCTACACTTGGCCAACATATTATTGGGCATTCCCCCCCACACTTGCGAAAAATAATGGATAAATTAGCTTCATTGCATTAAATGGCATTGAATTCAGTTTAATAAGTCATCGTTTCAAAGCTGACAAAAATTTAAATACAGTAAAAATATATAATGTTAGACTCAAAATCTAGAGAACTTAATGCTTTCTTCGTTGAAATATAAAAAGTATATTGTAGGGAAAATAAAAAAAATATATTCCTAGAATCAATTTACGATGTGACTAAATTTTTGTGGCATAAAAAATATTTGATATCATTTCGTTGATTAAAATTTATTAACATTTAGTTTAAATCTATGGAAACTACATGAAATATTTGTGGAATAACGTTTGATTCAAAAAGTTTTACTGAAATCATTTGACCTTTTTGAGATTTTGGAAACCCAACAACAAATTATTTAAAATTCATTTGAGACGCCTTTTTAAAATAACAAACATTTTAATCTCAACTAAACAAAAATTGAATAGATTTTAACTTGAGAACCTGACTAAAAATTTGTATAAAAACAATTGATTATAGATTTTTTAAAGTGTACCCCCATTTTAAAATTCTGTGCCCAAACCCAGTAGCACTTCCATATAATCGCGATACTCACTCCGTTGTGCAGGTAGCCGTTGTTCCGGTTAATATCCATGTTGCCCCGATTCCCGGCAGGCATCTTCGCCTCCAGTTGCAGCGCCTCAACGGCGCCGAGGTCCAAATCTGGCTGGCTTTCGGTGTACGCCGGAGCGGCACTGCGCAGCGAGAACTGCGAGGAGCTGAGTGGTACTGTAACCGGCACAGGATCCGGAAACCAAAGCTGTCGGCGCTGAAAGATGGGCGACTCCTTGGCGCTGAGGGCGCCCAGAGAGCCGGTGCTTAGCGGGCGATGCTTGTGCTCCACGGGCAGGTGATCCTCCTCACTGGATTTGTCAAGATCCTTGGCCAGATATTGGCAGCGCAGGCAAGCGCAACCAATCAGCAGCTCCGTTAGTTGATCGGCGGACTTTGACTTGGTTTTGGGTGGAGTTAGTTCCAAAGAGCAGTCGCAGAGGTTGCGGCGTCCGGCGGAGGTCGAGACAACGCTGCTCCGGATGACGCTGGTTGCCATGCAGCGAAGTGCGTGGGCGATCTGTTCTTTAACCTCTCGTCGCGGGTTTATCACACTCCGCCCCAGTCAAGGTCATTCACACACGCGCGTTATCTAAGCTGCCTACAACTCCTTCTCACTCTGTGTGTCCCGCTCTCGCTCTCTCACTCTTTAGTTGCCGCTGGGCAACATGTGGTCTCTAGCGTTCTCCTTCTCGCACTCCCGACTAACGGTAAACAAAGCTCTGCACTTGAACTTATCAGAGAATTGGAATTTATTTATGTATTTAATTATTAATTGGCGAATTTCACTGCTATTTCGGGCGCTATCGCGGTGTAGCTGCACTCGGGAGCGGTTTGTTGAACTCGACCGTTGCACTTTTTTGGACAAATTGTGCACTCGAATCGTTTTGGAACTGGTTTTCCAATGTCCAATCCAATGCAAATGGAGCCAGCCGCCACTTCACTTACTTGTGTGTGGCTTCTTGCTCAAGACTTAAACGGTCTTTTGTTGTGGTTTTGTTGTTATTTCCAGCAATTTGGGCGCTAATTCTACGACCCGTAAATTAAATTCACACACGTTCGATTGGCGGACACGCAAAAATACGCAAACAACAACAAATACAGCGGAGACGGTGCACAAAAACAACAATTAATTACTGGTATCGTCGTCCACGTCCGAGCTGCAGTAATTCCAATAAGAAACTGATTCGGGCAAGTACTTCGGCTAAGCTTGGCAGGCGCCGAATGAAACCGAAAGCCAGTGCTGTCAGCTTTTCAGATGGAAAAACGCTGATTTTCAAAGGAAATAGCTAAAATATTTTTCATAGAGAAAATAATTTAAATACGAATATATCTTATTCTATTGAGCCTTTAAATATATTTTCGATTTGCAGAAATTATATATATTTTTTTATAGCTTTAAAAAATATAGCCAGTTCTGTCGTGGGAAAAAACAAAATGGGCAACACTGTTCGGCATCTGGATGAAACTGAAAGCGAGACAGCTTTTGGAAAAGCTTAGGGGGCGAAATGCCGTTAAACGGTTTCCGATTTTGGGCGGCATTAATTCAAATTTCTAAATATATTAACTTCGTTTCCTATTAAAATCCCACTGTTGCTGCTTTTTAAAGCTTAGAGAGGTCTTTATTTTGTTGACAACCATTTTGAGAAATTGTAATATTACTTCGAGGTACACACAGTTTTAGATTTTAAAGTAATATAAAAAATAAATTATATGTTGGTTGAATTATTTAATTAAAGAAAGTAGATAAATATGTATGTAAACGATATATTAACTTGGAGAACATCGATTATAAATCGATATTCAAAACTAATTATTTTAAATTTCGCCATATCAAAGTCTTTGATATTTTTGATATGATATAGTATATTAGACTTTTCTATATATATATATATATGTATATATATATATTGATATTCATCAATAGTGTAAATATGTAAAAACAAGAAACACAATACACTTGGCCCTCGCTTAACACGAACTCTTTTAGCACGAACTCGGTCTTACACGGTTTCAAATTTGCTCCCATCCCCCTTTTAACACGCTAAAAACCTCGTTCTTAAACGATTGCAAAATATCGAAACAATAAAAAATTACTGATTTTTACAAGGAGCCACCAAAAAAGAAACCATGTTAAAACAAACTGGCTTTAACTATAAATGCCACCAAATGCATTTCATATTATGAATTATGAATTTTTAGTTATCAACTATGAATTAAAATTATGAATTGAAATTATGAATTAAAATTATGAATTATGAATTAAAATTATGAATTATAATTTAAAATTATGAAATATGAATTAAAATTATGAACTATGAATTTAAATTATGAATTATGATATGAATAAAACATATGATCTCCTTACTTTTTAACATTTTTTAGTTTCTATAAAGTTTAACGTATTAATTAATTATAAGAAGCAACTTTTTTAATTAAATACCAACTTTTAACTTTTTTTATACATAATAACTTTTGGTTAATTTTAAACAACTGTATGAAACTTTAATAAAAACATACCAAATTTGAACAATAAAAAATATTTTTTGTTGCCAATTTTGAATTTTTAGAACGTAACCCCTTATTTTGTACTGAATCCATGTTTCGCTTAACACGATTTCGCTTAACACGAGGTTTTCTAGGAACGTAACCCCCGTGTTAAGCGAGGGCCAGGTGTATACATTTATATAACTGTAAAAAATATTAGTTTATAAATTAGCCCCCAAAGAAAACTCAATTGATCACTTTACAATTTGGTATATTTTCCGAACTAAAGTATTATAGCTACGTGCCATAAATCAATCACATTACAATTTTAGCATACATATGGCTTTGCTTATCGTCAACAACTCCAGGCTAAAATACCCCAGAAAAACGGTTTGTATACTAGAAGAAGCTGCCCTCAAAAATCCAGAAAATCGTTCAACAACTAACGAATTATGCTTATAACTTTTAGAGCAGCTGCACATGTTCAACACGATAGCAACTGCTCTTCCGATGACTACTGATGCCACACTGAGGTATTTCTTATATTTATCTTATGGAACTAAGAGGAATCCTGGAAGAAGGAAATCAAACGTTCCCTTTGTCAGCCTCCTTCCTCTTTGCCAACAGGAAATGCGACACATTCTCGTACACCAGGAACGTGACCATGCAGGCGGGCACCACTCGCGTCAGGCTGGGCTTGAGCCCCTTGTAGAAGCCGCCAAAGCCCTCGAATCTGCAACGAGAACGAAACACAGGGATGCGGGTTAGTGGATGTGAACCAGCGGCTACAAACTACTTACAGTACGTGGAGGGGCGTTGGCAGTTGTTGTTTCAGATTAGCAAAGAGATTCTGCACAATTAGGAGTGAAAGAGTAAAGGAGCGGAAGGAGCACGGACTACTTACTGAAGCTGCCCTTAGCCCTTGGCCAAATTCAAAATGAAAAGACGCTGGTTGGACGCGCTGTCAGTGTTTTGTTTGCTTTAGTTTCTTTCTTTCTTTCATTCTTTTCCTTTCGGAGATATGGCCAGCGTCGTGGCTTTAAATATAGATTTTAGTAATTTCGCATATTTTTCTTGATTTGATTTGATTGGTTTGGGATTTGTTCCACACAGCTTGGCTTAGTTGGGGATGTTCACAATGCGTTCATATGCTTATTTACATAAGTGTCAAGGTTTATGCTTAAAATTATAAACCATTTGCAAAATTATGAAGAATCTTTTTGCCAAAACGAAATTTTGTGTATCAACTAAACAGTAGACTTGTGCTTCAACACTGCCAAGCCATTACAAAATAAATAATTTAACTAAACTATCAACTAAAATGTGTTTGTGTGCGAGAAATGCGACTCTGAAATTACATTTCGTGGGCAGAGGCGCCATCACAACAAGGTTGCTTTCAAAGTTTCATAATGGGCGAGGGATGTACAGTAGACTAACTATGGAATTACGCTTAGGACTAAGTTATAGGGTGCTAATTACAACAATAATACAGAACAAGTTCTTGTCATTTTCTGCTGATTTAGTTATAGCTGCACATCATCGGAGGAGGCTAGACAGATTCGTGTATTCTAGGCGCTTAGCTTAGCTTAAATTCTTGTTCAGATTCTAGATTCTAGGCTCTAGTTGCTATCTGTGTGCGTGGGTAATACTCCATCTAGCTGGTCAGTTTCTCCCAGATCAGCATGACCATGCAAATGTTGGGCGTAACGTGGACCAGGTAGGGCACCAGACCCTTATAGAAACCGCGCATGCGCTCGTACCTCCAAGTCTGTTTGATGCAGTCCCAGGTGCCGTTGTAGCGATGGTGATGGTCCTGCAGTCGGGCTCTTACCACCTGATAGGGATAGGTGGCAGCCGCTGCGATCAGCTTGGAGATGGCCGCAAACGCCAGGTACTCGGTGGTGGCCTGTGGGATGGAGAGAACGAGAATACATATATTAGTGGGGGCGTTTCGTATTTATTGAATGGCTGCCAAATCGCAGAGACGTCATCACACCGGATATATTCGGATTCCTACACAGACCTGGTCATCAATATAAGAGCGCAGAGTGAGCTTCTAGTTTCTCAGAATTGTTTGTTTATAATTCTCAGGCCGAATTTGTTTTTCTATTAATTCTCTCAGACTTAACTTGATTTCATAATTTATGCTATAATTCTGACCACATCTGTTCTGCAGAAATTCAGTACATATATCCGTTGTGTCAACGCCACGCGCAGATCATCACATGACTGGGCATCATATATATCTGGTCGCCCTCTGTGTGACGCTCGCATACTCACCAGCTTCGTGTCAATGGGCAGCTTGCGGTACTCGTTGTACGCGTTCTTCAACTCCTCGTAGGTCATGAACTGAATGGCGCCATGGGAGACACCCAGCATGCCGGGCACAAAGCCCCGGTACAGGCCACGAACACCCTCTGCCTTGTAGATCTCGGCCAGAGCATGGACCATGCCCTTATATTCGGCACTGCTGGCGGCATCGCACTGCAGGCAGAGGCGTGTCTTTACCACCCAGATGGGATTGGTCAGCATCAGAGTGAGTGCTCCGGACTCGGCGGCAGCCAACATGTGCATGGTGGGACCCAGGGGCATGGTAGTATTGCCGCCCTGAATGAACGTCTTAATTGTGTTGTAGCTGGTCGATAAAACACACTTTAGTTTGTGATATTCTTGGGGAAACAAGTAGAGAGTACTCACAACATAAAGTACAGGCCCCAGGAGGAACCCGATCCCCAGATATTGGGGGTGACGCCCTTGTAGAGTCCACGGAAACCCTCCTGCCGGAAAATGGTTGTGAAGGCACTGCCCAAGCCCCGGTATTGCGGCACCGTAGCCGTCCGGCCATCGTTTACTGCAAGTAGACAATCGAAAGGCGTTCGTTAATGATGATGATAAACACACGTCTAGACAGCAGGGCAACCTTGGAGCGAGCACGCAAGATTATGGATTATGGATACTGGTACTAAAGGGCTTGGGTCAACGTCATTCTGGGTATATATTTTCTGGGAGTGACAATGGTATATACTAGGCAACTGTACGTTGGCGAAATCAGTTGTTGACTTCAGCCCGTGGCCCAAGTTGTTTTCGCCAAAAAATCATCAGATAGATAGCGTTAATTGCCAGCGGATGCGATAAGCGGGTAGAGTCGAAAGCGAGTTCTCTACATGTTTACGCGTCCATTAGCAGCGGCTGCTTGTGGCTGCTATTTATATTAGGCTATATATTCGTATATATGTATGGCAATCATAAGATCTGGCCTGACAACAGACGCAAGCCCCGGCAAGAAAGGGGCTCGTCGTCGTCTTGGTTGCCTCCATTTCTGGGCTATTTTTAGCTGCCCCCCTCAGGTGTGACCTTGAAACGGGACTGGATTCACCAACTAGGCTCTGCCTGTTGCCTGATCCAAACGGGACAGGGACTTGGCTGGGGGATTATGATGAAGCGCATTGGCTTTGGACGCAGAGTAATGAGTTTTTCGACATGCACTCGATATTGGTCGGCGCGATAAGGTCGCTTGCTCGCCGCCGAGTGGTGATTCAGCACACTTCCCGCTTGGCAACAGTGGGAACTTGTTTTTCGCCACTGTGCTGGATGCTTTTGCTGTAGCTTGTGCCACATAAACCGGACAACAGTTGCCGCTGAAAGTTGCCGTTAACAAAGCCAACGCAATGTACAGTCAAGTCAAGTGGTCACGTGATTGGAAAAGAGCAAGAGCAGAAAAAAAGCACACGAAAAGCAAAAAGCAAAAGCAAGATAAACGGGTTTCGTGTGCTTGGGCCACAAATGCGTCATCGCTAAAAAGGCCTTGCGCAAGTCAATAGAAAACAGCTGTTGCCAAATCCCACACCAAGAAGGAGATTCAAGAAGATTTATCAAGGGAAATAGCCTTATTCTTCAAGGAAATTTGGAATAATTGTTACTCCAGATGATCTTCCCAGAAGATTCAAGAATTGAAAAGTAAACAGCTTCCCGAGCTCCGGGTTTCCCAACCTTTCCTCTAACTCGGAGGGAGTTCGCTTATCAGCTTACAATATTTTCGCATGGTGTGATTTTTATTCGCATAAACAACGCGTGTGGTTGTTATTGTTTACTGATCACTTTTTCTGGTGAATTTACATATTCACTTTACGGCACTGGGCTCTTTGCTTTTAGCTGATTCCGTTCAAGCAAAAAGCCGAAGCAACAATATTTAATAAACAAAAAACCCGCTCCCGCTGCTGATGTTGTTGTTGTTGTTGATATAATTATTGTTGTTTTGGTATTTTGAACCAGACTATACGGAAATATTGTTCACGAATTTCGCACATGAAGCGCAATCGAGGACACAGATATGATTCAGTTTCCGATTCAGTATAGTTTTTAGCAAACGACGCATAAAGAAAATGCCTCAGTCAGCTGACGAGTGTCTGCATAACATCAATAAACATAAATGATAGTTAATATCGATCTTTGGCCAATGCGACTATAAAAAGTAAAAGCGAGTAAACAATAGCGACAATTGCCATTAGTCGGCAGGAATTTCTAGATTAGAGACAATTTCGAGTGCTTGTGCTTGCGACAATTGTCAACAAACTCATAAATTATTTTCTCAAATAAGAATACAACTAAGTTCACGTGCCCCTGGCCGCATTAAAGTTTTGTTTACATATACAATGCGCGAAAAACTGTCGAGCGCGTCACTGCTGGGATACACGCGCAAGCGTCTCAAATTTTCCATGGAAAATTTCCTTAATGCATTGCGCATACAAGATGCGAGTGTGTGTGCCAGTGCAACACAATAATCTGCAGCCAGGCTGGCGACGATTTCCCCCCGATACTCCGACACGTGCCGGGTGTTTCTTTTCTGCTGCACAGAAACAAATTGAGATAGTTTTTGAGTTTAAAATGGGAAAAGAAATACTTTAAATCTGATTTTTTGTACGAATTTTTGAAGATTTTTGATTAACTACTAGGTGTAGTTAAATATAGGTTTTTAGGGGATAATGTTCTGGTTTACTCACAGACTAAACAGAAATGATTATATACAATTAATATCTATAAACAACAAACTCAAACTAAGAATAGCAGGTTTAGTTTAAGATCATTTTGTACTTAATATAATAGGATCATTAATTCAGATTTGTTCTATAATTTTTAATCCAGCAGAAAATCCAACAAAAATGAAGTATTCCTCGTTATTTGAAAGTATTTTAGCTTTTCCTAATAGTTAAAACATTCTTCTTTAAACGCACAAGAAAATTAAGTCCCTATTAAACCAAAATACAACAATACAATCGAATTTCACAATGAAAAACTGAATAGGATTGATCCTAAATTGTATATACCACTTATAAGTCTATGTTTTGCCCAGTGCAGCGCGGAAAGCCCCATTAAAATCAATGATGACTCACCTGCGAATCGGATCTTGATCAAATCCAGAGGGTGGAGAATCAGCGTGGAGGCCACTCCACCGGAAACTCCGGCCACCAAATGCTCATATTTGACGTGGGCGAAGACGTTGAACTTCTTGGGGCTGCCCGAGGAGGCGCTGGTTTTCATGGCGTTCATTGTGCGGATTTGCGATGTGCTCTCGTTTCTGTATTATTGTTGCTGCTATCACTTGTGCGCTGCGATGCGATGCGATGCTTGGAAATTGTACTAAAACTACGTGCTATTTACACTCTTTGGCTTTTTGGTGGATTCGCTAATTGCAAATCAAAGGAAATCGCTCGCCGAATTTGTCTTGTTGCTAGGCGCACAGTTGTTGTTGTTGCTGCTGCTCCTCTGGTTTTTGTTGCTTTCGTCGTTTTTGCCGCTGCTGCTGCTACAGTTGAAACATTTCTGCCTTTGCTTTGTTGTTGCCCAGCACATATTTTCACTCGTTTTCTGCCAGTGGAGAGACCAGTCGGAGTTGTTTTTTGTTTAATTTAGCGCTCTTGCTGCTTCCAGAATGCTGACGAAATTTCCTAGACAGACGTGTTTCTAATCGCTCTCCGATTGATATTATTTCTGCTTAGCCATTCGACGTTTCTTATGTAATTCCGAATTTTGTGTGTAGCCTTTGTATTTTGTGCTGAATAATAGTTGCGGACCTGCCTAGCTGCCAGCGATTTTCTGATTAGCGCACTGCGAGTAGTGCACGTGTGCCGCACTGGAAATTGAGTAATAATAGCTGGCGGACAAAAATGCTGCTGTAAGCTTGATGAAAAAACGAAAACAAACTTGTGGGAACTTTCGCGGATTTGGAGGAAATCTTGCAGCAGTGTGACCGTATGCGTGGTGTGTCAAAATACCAAATGACAAATGAAATTCCATCCCCACTAATGGCCGTATGACACTCTAATGCGGCTATGACATTGGCGCATTAATTATATTTTAGAGCTTATGTGTTAAATTTTTTTAATTTTGTAGTATATATCGACGAATTTCCGCGAATGTATCGTATGTCGAAAAATTAAATTTTATAGGAGAAGCTTTTTTTTAATTTAATCTCATAATTCATTAAAGCGCGAAACTTAAAGTGGTCTCGCAATGAGAATTTTATTATACCCTTGCAGGGTATTATAATTTCAGTCAGAAGTTTGCAACGCAGTGAAGGAGACGTTTCCGACCCCATAAAGTATATATATTCTTGATCAGCATCAACAGCCGAGTCGATCTAGCCATGTCCGTCTGTCCGTCTGTCCGTCTGTCCGTCCGTCTGTCCGTCCGTCTGTCCGTTTCTACGCAAACTAGTCCCTCAGTTTTAAAGCTATCTGAATGAAACTTTGCATATAGTCTTCTATATACTCTCACTGCTATATGTCTGAACGGGCCGGATCGGACGACTATATCATATAGCTGCCATACAAATGTTCGATATATTTTTAGAAAAAAAATTATAACTTTGCTGTTTTTCAACATTTTTGCACCATTTTTTAGATATGACCATTTTATATTATTTCTGAATTTTGGTAAAAATTTTATGAAAATCAGACGACTATATCATATAGCTGCCATAGGAACGATCGGGAAATTAATAGAAAAAATATTATAGATTCGTTGTTTTTCAACGTATTTTCATCTACTCCGGGATATAAGCTTATTTTATTATTCTAGAATTTTGGTATAAATTTCAAAAAAATCGGACGACTATATCTTATAGCTGCTATAGGAACGATAGGGAAAGTAATAGAAATAATTATAACTTCGTTGTTTTTCAACGTATTTTCATCTACTTTGAGACATGAGCTTTTGGTATTATTTCAGAATTTTGGTAACAATAATTTGAAAATCGGACAACTATATCATATAGCTGCCATAGAAGCGATCCGTAGATGTAGAGAAAATGTAAGGCTGGGAATGTAAAACTGTAACTGTCAAACTGTAAACACAATAAATATAGAAAAAATGTTATGAAACTCTGTTTAGTGTCTGTTTTCGGCATTATAATTTATAATATAAATATCAAAACCAATCTGCAAGGGAATACAAACTTCGGCGTGCCGAAGTTAGCTTCCTTTCTTGTTTTTATTTAATTTTGCTGGTTTCTGAACTTAAAAAATATTAGAAAATTTGGAAAAATAATATTATTTCATTGGCAAGGTTCTTGCGCTGTAAAAATACATTTAAATACTTTTTTTTTTGGTAATAATTAAAAAAATTGTAGTTTTATAGGTTAAAAACATAATTTTACAGGTTTCCGCATTCATTTATGCGTGAACACAAATCTGATAATTATCAGATAAATTATAATTTATGGTTAAACATTTTTTGTGATATACTTAATTTAATTTTTTTGAGGAGTAGATATTTTTTGGTGGGGAAACTGGACTTTCTTACTTATAATGGTTACGATAGTTATAGTAAAGTTAAAGGAACCGTATATATTTAAATTAAGTTACGGATATAAACAGGCTATTTCGCCTTGTAAGAAAAGAGTGCTTTCTAGAGTGGGTCTGGGCTGCACTTTGGATTCTTCTAAATGTTCCAAAGTGCAATGACTGTTTTATTGATAAATCGGGTTTCCTGCTTAATAAATTGAATGCTTTCATTTCGCAACAGAATGTTTGACTAAACAAACTCGACACCACAGACAATCACTTCAGGACGTCTTCAGATTTAGAATGCATTCTTATGAACTGTTCTGGAAGTGCTTCTTCACGCGCAGACGCCTTCATTCAATAATAGAAATCAAAGATAAGACACCCACTTGTTGAAGAATTGTTTCATTTCTAAATTTCGACCGGACTGACTTTTTAATTGGAACAAGTGCACTTAGAAAAAAATATAAAAATTGAAAAAAGAGTAAGTAAAATATTTTTCACAAAACACTTTTCCAAAAAAGACTAAATGTATTGTAATTTCCAAGTGGCTATTTTTTATTTAGGGAAAAAAACGTGTGTCAAAAACGTGGTTCCCAATTAACCATGAAATGACAGTCCATTTGGTTACTTTGTCGTTAGTTTTGCGATGATAAGATCGAAGATGACACACGACAGATGACTGATCGGAGCTCTCTCCTATCTATTCTATCGGCAATAGGTAGGGCGCCTCCTGAAGTGGCCACTCCTGGAGCTTATAAGAAGTCTGCTCGAAACTCGCCGCCTCACAGTGAACGCTGTTACGTTCGAAACTCTATTCAAAATGAGACTGCTTATCCTTTTGATTGGCCTTTTGACTGTGGGCCTGGTGGCGGCAAAGTCTGCTCCAGGACGCATGGCCGTGCGATATGACAACTTTAAGGTATACCAAGTGACCATAGAAACCGATCTTCAGATGGAGGAGCTTAGGAAGATTCACGAGCACATCACTGTAAGTGAATATGAGAGGATATAACGTACGATTTGACAATGAAATCCATTTAAGGTGCACTTCCTAAACGAGCTCGCTGGCCCCGGACGTACTTACAACCTCATAGTAGGCCCTCTGTTCCAGAGATCCCTAGAAAAGACCCTCAATTTCCTAGAGATTGTCTATAAAGTTATTGTTGAGGATCTGCAAAAGTAAGTTCAATTTGTTCCAGTTTTAGTTTTCAAGTATTTATAACCCTTCCTATTTCGACACAGACTGCTGGATGAAGCCTCTGTCGGAGATGATTCACACATGGAGTGGGAGACATACCACACCCTGGACACCATCTACGATTGGGTGGACCAGGAGTGCGCTGCCCACGATTACCTGGAGTGTAAGGTGATTGGTAAGTCGCACGAAGGTCGCGACATCAAGGGCGTCCGCCTGTCGAAGCGATCGGGCAACAAGGCCATCCTTCTGGAGGGCAATATCCATGCCATGGAGTGGATCTCCTCGGCCACCGTCACCTTCCTGCTAAACCAACTGATCAACTCCGAGGATCCGGAAATGCAGCGCCTGAGCGAGGAGTACGACTGGATTGTGGTGCCGATGGTGAATCCGGATGGGTTTGTCTACACCCATGAAGTGGAGCGGCTGTGGCGTAAGAACCGTCGTCCCAATGGTCATATGAATACCACGGGAGCGTGCTATGGGATCGACATGAACCGGAACTTCGATTACCACTGGGGCGGTGCTGGCTGGAATATCGATGAGCCCTGCGATCACTGGTTCGGCGGGGAGGAGCCCAACACGGAGGTCGAGATCCTGTCCCTGCAGGACTTTGTCAGCTCGTTTGACGACGGGTATATCCGGTCGTATATGGCCTTCCATGCCTACGGACAGTATGTTCTGCTGCCCTATGGACACTCGAACACCGAATTCCCGCCCAACTACGAGCAGATGCAACGCATAGCCGCTGCTTTTTCGGATGCAGCTGCCGAGGTCTATGGTTCGACCTTTACCTACGGAGCTAGCGGTCTACTTAACTGTAAGTATTATATTGGAATTTTGACGAGAGGGTCGATCTTTTGCCAAATAAGCGCTGAGCAGCTCATTTACAAGATAAAAGGAAACCTTTCTAATATGTATGTATATCCCCCATAGATGTCGTTTCTGGTGCTGCCAAGGACTGGGCTTACGGCGTGAAGAACATCCCCTTTACCTGCACCGTGGAGCTGAGGGACAAGGGCACCTTTGGCTTCTTCCTGCCCTCCAATCAGATCACCGAGGTGGGCATCGAGGTTACCGCTGGACTGAAGGCCCTGGTCAACAAGGCCCAGGAAGAGGGCATTTTCGATTAAGCTCTGTAAGCAGGTGCTGTGATTAATAAATATACTTTATATTTATTCATTCGAACATTCCAAATTGGATAGAAAAAAAGCCTTTTGTTTTCAAAATGTAACGATTTTTGTTGTTACCAAAATTACACGCAAAATTTTACTTTTTGGCGCCACTGATGTAGAATTTATTGTGTCAAAAAAATAATAAAAAGAAATAATAAAGTTATTTTAAATATATCTTGTTTGGGTACTAACAAATACGTATTTAAACATAAAGTATTAGCTAAACAAATTTTAATAAATTTTTAGGCTTAAAGGAAGTTAAAAGATCAGAAGTTGGGATAAAACTGCATTTATAGTTGAAGGTGTTTTCATTTTTAATAAAGATTATTAAATGTTTTCCTCTTCTTTTTTACTCGCATATCATATTAATTTATTATTATTTAAAGCAGACTAGAGTAGTTTCTCTTAATAGTTCAATTTTCGGACTTAATTCTTAGCTAAACGTTCTCAAAACCATGTTGCACATAAATTGTCAGCTCTTTTCCATAAATATTAATGCTTGTGCTGCCTTGGCTCTTACTGAGAAATTGAATTATTGAGCTGAAGATTATTTTGGCAGAGCACAAAATACTCCTGAAATATTCCCCTAGCCATTGGACTATACCACTCTATGGGGGAAAGGACCCAAAGTCGGTGTGAGAGCGGTTGTCCTGCTGGAATTACTGCATCTGGTTATGTAGGCAAATTATGCCACGTGGCTGCAGTATCAATAAATATTTATTCTCCCGGCCCCCCTGGGGCTGTTGCTCTTTTGGGAGTCCGGCAATTTGCACTGCGGCAGCGGTGGCGGAGGACTTTGTATCCCATATTCCGTATTCCGGATACCGGAGAAGGGGTAAACTTTGTGGCACGCAGCAAAACTTTGGCCAAATGCAGCGGAATCCGGTAGGATGTGGGCCCGCAGGCTGAAGCTAGAGCCGTAGCCGTAGCCGAAGCGAAAGCCAAAGCCATCAACACCAACGGGGCCGACATAAAATTCCTACTACAAAGTGGTTATTTTGTTTGAAGTAATCCGCAAGAAGTCGTTAAAACTGTCGTTGGCAGTGCTCCCAGATTGATGATGGTTTCACGTGTCCGCTGCCAGGATGCGCAGCCTGCAGATCCTTACCCGCATCTGGCATGTAGCATGCGGCGTGTGGCGTAAGGCTCTCGAAGATGCATCTGGGGGGAAACTGATGCAAGAGGTCTGCATCTGGGGAAAGGCGTCTCAATGGCTTTTCCTTCTCTCAACTCAACTCAACGCAACGCAACTCGCTTCAATGCTTTGACATGGAAATGCTAAAAAGTTCTGCGCTGAAGGAGATGGCTTCCTTTGACACCTGATATGAAAAGGAGCCCGTAATCAAATATGCCTGGCAAATAAAATGCCAAAGGTGCCGGGCGTATCCTGGAGGAATTCGTTTGCTTTTCCACAGCCATTTTCAATTAACTTTGCCTGCAAGGGAAACTCGCCTCCGCTTTTCATTTCCCCCATTCCCCATTCTCCGGGCCGCAAGCCTCGACTCCCCGTACTCCCAATCCATCGACCTTTATGGCTTTTACGTCACGTGGCAAGTGCAAAGGTTATATGGCTCATAAAATGGCCAACTCATTATGCAAATGCCCGTTATACGATACATTGCAGCTCCAAGCAAATACCGTAAATCGGTAGTGTTATGTTTATATGATCCAATTCGAATAATATCTTTTCCGTTGATTAGCAATCATCCGGTGAAATAGCTCTCCTCTTGTTTTCCTAGCTGCAAATCAGTGTTATTCCGTCGAGCTTGGCGTGTTCAACCCACATTATCCCAGCAATTAGTAATGCCTGGCCCAGGGCAAGGAGAACAGGGCTTAATGCGACCCTTTTGTGGGTCAATATTGGCTGTAAATACTCTTCAGATTAGATTGAATGGAAGCTTTAAGAGTGGTCGAGAGTTGTGTAATTGCTGACATTGTTCGACAAGTGCAGAAAGTCGATCTGAAGTAGGTACTCATGTTGGTCATTTGAGGGGTTGGTCAATAATAATGAAAGTATCGCAAAAGTCCCCCACCCTTATAGGTTCATTTTTTACTACACATAAAGTTAAACTAAGCTTGACACTTAAAAATATTGAAAAGGTGAAATTTGTATCGATTAATAAATAATGTAAAATATTCTTGGAAAGGAAACTGTGAGAGTTTTTAAGTTTTTAAGTTCATGAATATTTTATTTAAATATTCTTTTCGTATTATTCTTTCAACTTCTTTTAAGTTAATTTCTACCCAAATTCCTGTAAGTTTTTCCTTAGCTCAATGTAAGAAAAAATCACGAATTATTGTATATAGTTTCCAAATTTTATTTTTAACAAGAAAGAAAGCTAACTTTGGCCAGCCAAAGTTTGTATACCCTTGCAGGTAACAATTAAAATATATCATAACTAAGCCAAAAATGCATTAATCTCGATTCGGAAAGCAGTTTTGTGTTAGTTTTTATTAATTTAAAAAAACTGCATACCAAATTTAAAATTTCAAGAAATCAAAATTTTTGGCCATTTTTGCTAATTTTAATGATGTAACCCCTTATCAAATTTCGCAAAAATGGCCAAAAAATCGATTTCTTCCTGGCATATCTAGAAAGATTCCCCTGTTGATGCTGATCAAGAATATATATAATTTATAGGGTCGGAAAGGTCTCCTTCACTGCGTTGCAAACTTCTGACTGAAATTATAATACCCTGCAAGGGTATACAAATTTCTTTAGTAAATAAGGTTTCATGACAAAAACCTGGGACGAGGTAATGTCTGAAAATCAATCTTTTCAATTTTCAAATAATGTCTGTGGTGCTGCAAACATTTATATATAACAAGTACTAATTAAACAAAGTCATCATAAACCTCAATTCAAATTAGAGGAGGACGGGTCCCCAAATTAAAATACATTTCAAAAATAAGAGGAAAAGCTTATAAGAAATATATTAATCAATCTGAAAGCCTGGTAATAATTCGTGTTGCTTTGTCTCAATTATTAATTTAAAGATTTTAACAAAATGAAATGGTTATTTCATTCCAATTGAAGTGCTCCCCATTTATTTTTTAAAAAGGGGAAAGACAAAGAAATATGATATGACACTTTATGTTTTATCCGAATCAAATCTCGTACCAAATTGTGTGGCAAATCCTGTAATTGTTCCTGTGGCCCAATCCGAAACCCAGTACCTAATCCCCCGTCCGAATGTTGTACATAATTAAACGATTGTCCCGACAGAAAGCAGAAAAATGGCGAAAAAAGACAGTCAGGTGAGCGTGAGCGTGTACGACTGTGTGTGTGTGTGTTTGTGTGTTGGGAGGCGGTTTGGACGTTTGAGTTGGGGAGTGCCAAACCGCAGACAAATAGCCGCTGGCCAGGGGGATGCAGCGGGGGCAGCTCACTCAGTTGGCACACACACACGAAACAAAACAAAACAAAACAAAACAAAACGAGGCGATAGAACACAAAACGAAAGCGAGAAGAGCGAAGCGGAGCGGGAAGGACGAGCCACACGCAAACTGAAAGTTGCTTGTCATTGAACCATGAACTGGTCACCAGCGCCATCATTCACTCAGTCTCTCAGCCACTCGCTCTTCCCCCAGTCACTCACTCACTCTCCGCAGTCACTCACTCTCCCCGTCACTCACACCCAATCACTTTGGGGGGATAAAGAGTCGCTAAAGGGGGCGGTGGGCGAAAGGCAAGCGTCACGTGTTTGCGAATTGCGCGTATTTGCTTATGCAAAAGGCCAGACCAGACAAGAGGAGAGGACAGAGGTGGGAGGCAAGGTCCAAGAGAAACAGTTTGATTTGGGCACTCAGAAATAACCGTTAACTTGCAGGCTTTAAGAAATTTATCGATCAGTGGATAACTTTACACCAAATTATTATAAATTTTTTTAATGGGAATCCTATGACAATTTCTTCTCAGTGTATTTTGCAAACTGAGACCGAGTAAACGAAATGCACTTTAAAATGAGCATGTACCATGTACTAAAATATTTATCCACAAAAGCCATGGCCCTCTTCTGACCCTTATTTTCATCCTATGTTAGTAAAATGTAATTAACAAACAAATAAAACTAGAAATGTTCCATGATTAATGCCACTTTAATGGCACTTAATTGATCTACATTGATTGATTGATTGATTGACGGCCAGGGGGCTGCGAAATAACAAGGCAAAAACCATAATCGCATATGGCCGACACGTAATTCCTAATTAGTTTACACACGGCGGGTCTTATCCGCTTATCTAAATTACACTGGGTCACTGGACATTATCAAGTAAATGCACAATGCAAATACTTGAGAGCGAGACGGCGATAGTCGCCTTTATTAAAAGAGCGTTTACATAATGCACTCAACGGACTTTTGCAGTTTGCTTTGCGCACTCCTTCGTTTGAGTGCACTGAGAAAATCGTGGATGCACTGGAATAAAAATAAATACAAAGCATTGCGGTTGGTTTAAAAAGGTTATGATAGGATTTTTTATTTACAAAATGACACCAATATGTTAAAAATATTAAATACAAATAAAAGAGGTTTTTTTTTCTTAAAGAAAGGAAGATATTTGTATGAATTAGTTCTTTATGCTTAATTTAGTTGTATATATTATTTTTGTAAGTTTCATTAAACTATTAAAAGTAGAGAAGATGCTTATGATCTTCTCTATTAGAATGACAACTGTAAACCCAATAACAAAAAATCAATTATTGTTTGATAAGCAAGAAAAATTATTTATCTCAAAACTCTTTAGTATAATTAATGCTGATTATTTCAAGGATAGGATATGAATCGAATTTCAAAAGCTACCATCCAAAATAGCCTGGATCCAATCGATAATATTATAAATTCTGGTAAAAACACCTATAGCATTGCCTCCCTGTGGACATGTCATGCTCCAGGAAACAATACCAACAATTTCTCCATTTACCTGTGCACTCGCGCCAGGACTATTTACGCAGTCGTCAGTGCAAAACATTTTTGCATTTGGAATTATTGGAGGACAACTAACAGTCTCCATAACTTTAACGTCAACACCTTGCTCAGGTTCCCAAGTGAGGGTAGTGACCATCTGCCCCTGTTGGACAGGACCAGTGAAGAGAGACGGATAACTAATATTGAGTAATGTTGTATTAAAATCCACAGGAATAAGGCAAGCGTTGTTGATGGGGTTGCGTATAAAAGCGTATGTACCATAGAGTGACGTTCTGACGCTGAGATCATAAATATATCCCACCTCGGCCGATACAGCACTATCCAAAAATATAGAAAATAAGAAATATTTAGGGTCTTAGCAAATCGGTAATGAGGGTTTACGTTCACTTACCCGGAGCAACAACCAGCAGACGTTATCCCCCATTTCGAGTTAAGTAACGTTCCTAAACATCTCCTACGACCAAATAAGGTCCGGAAATTAATTATTAAATCGCTGGATCCCTCTTCACCGACTGCCTGCGAGAAGGCGGTGGTCAGAGCCACTAGGAGAACTGCGAATACTTTCATTTTAACAACGAATGACTTTCCCCAACGAGGCACCGGTCTTTTTATACTAAAATGCATATTTTTGGGTACTTATAATATATCTATATCATTATATATTTATGTATAATTTTATCTTTATTAGTCTTTGTTTCCAAACCATCTACTTATGTACTCACTTGATATAGGAGGATACAAACGATAATGCCTAAAAATGTTTGTGTTCTTAATTGGAGCAATAAACTTGATAACCAGACGAAACATTTGAAAATAAATATATGCGGAGTGCTGCAAACATTTGTAGAAAGCAAATACAAATACTAATTAGACAAAGACTTTAAACAATTTAAATTCTCAGATGTTTATTCTGTTTAATAATTCTACAAAATATTTTTCAGTGTAAGCTGCCTGCTGAATTCGTGGCAAAGGTCCGAATGGAAGTTTGGCCCAGTATTTGCGACCCCTTTTGCCTGTGAAAGATCTGGGGAAATAACGCTGGGCAGCTGCTGTTTTTACAGCTCCTGGGACTCCGGAAGGTTCTGCTGCCTGGAGGGTTCCTCGCCGGTGCACACGGGGCGTATGAGTTATATATTTATTTTATCTCGTGTATGTTTGAGTTTCGCATTAAAATGCGCTCGCTCGAGCATAAAATGTTGGCTGTTTTTATTGAAATCGACGTCATTAATGCGGGAATTATGCGAGGAACAAAAGACAATGGGATGTAGTCGTGCTGCTCCTCGAACTCCAACTCCAACTCCAACGCCGATGCCGACCAGCGTTTAATCATCATCCACATGGGTGAGCTTTAAGTGTAACCATAAACTCTTGTTTTGAAACCGGATCTCGTATCGCCCGATTGCCGCTGACCAACTGGCCGCTTATCGAAGGCACACTTCAAACAAATGGCACACCAACTGCCATTGTCCTGCTCTTGCTGCTGTTGTTGGAGTTGGTGTGGCTCCTGTCGATGGCAGGATATCGATACCGCAGACCACCGACCGACCACCGACCACCGACCGTTGACCACACACGAGGCGGCTCACTCCGCCAGCTGCCCCATGTGCCGTATGTTTAATAGTTGGCCACAAGTGTGACCCGGCAATTTATGAATATGATTTTGGGGCAGGGGCAGGGGACAACATGGGGCTGGGGCCCTTCAATTAATTGCCAGGGCCTGGTGACCACCGAAATTGATGGCAGTTTCCGAAAAGTTCCCGCCGCCAAACGACGACAAATGTCAGTTTGGCTGAAGGAATTGAATTTCCGCCGGGGCCCAATGAACTTTGGCAACACTTTTGGTAATTGTTCGGGGGGCGGCTTGCCACGGAGGGGAGGACACCCCTAACCCTCGAACGGGGATAGGGGCCATGCAAATGTCGACATGGCAAAAGTTCAAAATTGCAACTGGAATTACGGCCATTGACAGGTAAACGACTTTGGCAAAGTTAACAAGGTCTGGCTTATACCTATTTTCTTGCCAAAGCAAAGAGAACAATGTACGGCCAAAATTATAGCCTTATTCAAGTAGCACTTATAGACGAAATTGTACTGAGTTTTCTTACACAATAAGAATCCAAGAGAGTGCTGAGGTATTCCTTTAGATCTGACGATTGTACAGCCATCTAAATGTTATTCCCTTTCGCCCGATTGCAGCTGCAATCTGTCAGTATGCCAGGAGGATCAGGATCAAACTCTGGAGGACAATATATCAAATTGTTTGACAGCAGCAGCAGCAGGATCAGGAGCAGGTGCTGTGCTCCCCTTTTGCGATGCCACTCGAACTCGATTGCGCAGGCCATCAAACAGATTGGAACACGCATTTGCAGCATGTTTCGTGCCACGAAAGCTGCAATTAAGTTTTGTTAATTTTAATGAAGCCACCAGCCACCGGTCACCGTCCAGGCGCATCTGCTCGGCTTAACCGAGGAGGAGAGAGAGAGAGAGGGGACAACTCTTGTACGGATTCAAGCAAGTCCAAAGCAATGCTCCAGGGAGCAGCTGCTCCAAGCCGCACCTCGTGGAGTTAGGGGTTGGCTTCGCGTAGCCGAGGGTCCCGGACATGCGATCTGCCCGTCTTGGGACCACTTTTTTATCCATTTTAATTAAATACCCGTTGAACATGGCGACTTGGGGCGTCCGCGATAGGAATCGAAGGGATCCGCAACCTGAAACTCTAGCGCAAAAGAAATACAAATTGGAAAGCAGATGAAAATATTTAGATGGCAGATGGTAATACATAAAGAGGGGTTATTATCATGCCAAATCGTTTAAAGCCGTCGGAATCAGTTGGAGGTCTTCACGAAGACAACTGTTTTGTGCAACAGAAACAAGGTTAATTATTTAAAAAGCATAGAAAGGAGTTACTGTAATTAATATAAATATTTAATAAAAGATGATAAAAATGGGATTAGGAAAATACTTTCCAACTGTCCTTCTTCTCTCAGATTCCGGTTACGTTTTTCCATTTTGGGATAACCTTAATAACTTAAGAAGTGTAAAAACAATCAAAAGTAAATTAAATAAAAGCCAATTGTTGTTTAATGAGCAGGAAAATTATTTATTAAAAAAAAAACTTTAGAATAATTGAAATGTTTGATTGAAATTAATGTTGATTAGTTTGGGGATACGACAGGAATATAAGTTCTTAAATTATTCACCTATTTGCATTGATTTATTCTAAAGGCTGTACCAAAGACTGACGTTATGATGCTGTGATCATATACTGCGGATACTTTGGCTGATAAAGCACTATCCAAAAAAATAGAAAATAAAAAAATATATATATTGCCTAAGCAAATGGATATTGAGGGTTCATTTACCATACCCGAAGCAACAACCAGCGGACGTCAACACATGATCGGGTTCAATTAAGGTTCCTTGACAAGTCTTAGGACCAAGTAAGGTCTGGAAATCAATCTTAACAGCACTGGATCGCTCTTCATCGACTGGTACTAATATAATCTAACTAAGTTTAAGCAAATAAATACCTTTTACTTTAATGCTATTATCTCATATTTTTATAATGTTTTGAAAAAGTTTTCATTCCACTTATAAATGATATTATCCTATTGATAAATAAATATAGAAATTATTCCAGAACAAAATCAACAATGCTGATACCACTACATGGGCAAATCAAACTCCTCTTAATATTTTCCCTTGGAAATACACAAATATTTCCAATTTCCCTCTCAAATGAATTCTATTATCCAGTCATCGTCAAATCGGAAATTGAATAACAAGCTCTTTAAATTTGATGAGAATAACTTGCACATTATATTGATTTTATTTCGTTACAATCTTTATGGACTTCGCGAGGAGCATTTTCTTGTGAAAAACACACAGCAGCAACTAGAATACTCGTGTATATATGTATCTAGAGTGGAAAATGTCTGTGGAGGGGAAAGCCAAACAAGAAATTGACTGTACTCAAAGCTAGACCAGCAAAGTTTACACTGTGTGTGCGTAGGGACCTGCCCTGACCGCCTTTGGAAAACATGACAAGTCAAGTCCTTTTGGCACCCCAATAAAATTCTCGCTTGGCCGTTTTTTTGCTTAACGAAGTGGAACTTTTTGCGTGTGGCGGCGGTCTTGGTCGGCAATAAAAAAGGAAAATGAAGTGCGACACAACAACAGCAACAAAAAAGAATGAAATATAATAAGCGGGAAATGAGAGGCAACTGGCGGCTTTAAGCCTTGGATCGGGCCAAAATAAGCATTAAGCGAGCGCGAAATCAGGATGGCTGACTAATTGAGCCAATTCCCGCGAAGCCGCCGGCTAAATAGCGATTTACACTGTCCACCATTCCAACCATAATCCAGTCGTTTGTCTCAAATCCTTTTTTCTACAACCAAGCGCCGGCTCCGTGTCCTGGCTGTCAGCGTTTAAATTGCGGTTGCCAAAACAAATGAGTGGGCGGCGATGGGGCGGCAAAAGCCGAAATGTCCTGCGGCAGAGTCGATTCATTTGGGATGCAACATTTTAAATGATTCCATGACTGGCCACCGCATGCAATTTGCCGCCTGCTGACGTCGAAGGTGAAGTGGCGGTGGCGGTGGCGGCGGGGGAGGCCTTGGTGTGTGCGGCGAATCCTGCGAATGAACAACAGAGACTGCCGTTCAGTGTCCGCACTTTTCACATGGCGTCCTGTTCATATTTCATTCGCAATGACGCTGACAGGACAATGCGGTCCTGCATGTGCCCCGGCTGCCGTCGCACCACTCTCTCCATCGCCCAGCATCCTTGTTGCCTCGACCAGCATCCTTTGCCTAGGGCCAACTCTGGTTGGGCACCAGAGATGACAGAGATAAGTTACAGGAAAAATTATAACTCCATAATTATATAAATTTCTAGCTTTTAAATATTTGCGAAAATAATCCTTAACATAATTATTGTGAATTTGAAGAATCTTAAAGTAAATTTTGTAGTCAAGATATTTGTCTCTTTTTGGATTTTGAGACTTCAAAAATAATTTTCTAAGGCTGTAAATACTTAAAAACACCTTAATTTTCCCAAGTTAGCCTGTAAGATAAATTCGCACTTCCTTTCTGTAATTAAATCGCACATTTTCCCGCATCACTATTTGGCTTACAATGTGTCCAATGTGCCAGCTTGCATACACTGATTCCAGCTGATGAAGTTGGCGTTGCAAGTGCGGTTGCCCAACCCCTTTCCCTTGGCACACCTTGCCCCCATCGTCGTCGTTGTTGCCACTTTACGCATAAATCAAAAGTTCAGTGTCAACAAAAAAAGTGATTTTTGTGTCAATTCTCGTACGCCCTTTGTTTTTTGCCACGCAATATTTTCCTTACAATTTTTCATAATTAAAAATAAATAAAAATCAAGCCACTTGACAGTGAGCCTCGGATGGATGGATGAATGGCAGGATGGATGGTTGCCTGCCTGGATTTATGGATGGATATGCGGAGCTGGGCCCTTAAGCCATTGAAATAAATACAGGAAATATGCAGAAACGAAATGAATGCAAACCAAAGGAGCAGAAAGGAAGCGCAGGGGGGAATCTCGGGGACAAAAAGGACGAAACGGGGGCCTGAGCATATGTTTTATTTGCAAACGGAAACAAGATGCTCGGGCGACCTGGCAGCTGTCTGCCGACTACTGTCGGCAATCCACAGTCGTTATTGAGTCGAGTCGAGAGTCGTTATCCTCGGCCGCATTTCTTTTTAGCAAAATCGAACGGATGTGAGGGTAGGAAACCTCAGACAAACACACACGCATTTCGCATTTCCCTCTGATCCTGGCATTTGTTTCCGCTCCTCCTCCGGTAACTGGCAGCAGGTGATATGTATAATGATTTCCGGCTTATGATTTGACTTTCAATTGATGTCCGGGCTCTGGGTTATCTGGTTACCATGTGGCTTATCCCCACGGCAAACAGTCCAGGAAACAGGACCCAGCGTCTCCTCATTATCCTGCCAGCTTAGTGGCTCTCAAATGATTGTAATGATACCGCCCCAGATCCCGGTGTCTGCCATTCCGGGGGTAATAAGAAAAGTTTAACTTTATGATTTCTTGCTTAGCGGAACACAACGAGGCGTATACTCGATGTGGGTCCTGCCCGGCTGCTCGGGAGGTGAGCAGGGAGGCTGGCAGGCTGGCAGGAGAGGTAAAATGGGTTCTGGGTGGGGTGTGGGCGGCACAATAAAAGCGTAAAGTGACAACAAAGCGGCAAACAACAAAATAAATAAATCACAAACAAAAAGCAGAACCAGCAGCCGAGCTCCAAAATAGCACACCAAGGCAGAAAAACAACAAGAGCAAAAACATACACAGTAAAAAAAGAAACTTATGACAGATTAATAATAAGTATTACAAGTATTACAAATTCTGATTAAGAACAACATTAAGCAAAATCAAAGTTGTTGCTAAATATTTCCAAGCTTTAATTTAAAAAGTTTATAAAATTGTAGATTTATTGATTTTTATTCTGACAAATAAAAGAACAATTTAAATAAAGTCAAGTCCAAAAATATTCGATAAAATCTACATTATAAAAGCTTGTTTAATTAGTAGGAAATAACCATGAATTTGAATGACTTACAAATTATATAAAATTCTCAAATATATTCTTGAGTCAATAAATTCCTACCACCTTTTTTATCTGAGCTCTTTTACTTTAACTTACCTCTTTCATTTTCTCTCAGTGCACGACAGTCAGCCGAAAACAAGCTGGAAAAGAAGGCACACAAAAAGAACAGAACGAAACAAAGCCGAGCGAAACTTTTCTTTCGTCCTTAGCTGCTTTTTGTTCTTTGGCACGCAATTCATATTTCCTTGTCCCAAAGAAAATGTTTCATATGCCCACAAGGGAGATCAGGGGGGGAGGCGAAGAAGGAGCTGGAGCTGGATTCCAAGAAGGAAGACTCCAAGGAGGATGGCTAAGTGGGGCGACGACCAGTTGACACAATGCAGCAACAAGGTGGGCTGGGCAAACAGCAACGGAAACTTTTGTCATCCTTAGGCCAGCTCCAGGTCTGGCTCCAGGTCTTGCTACTTCTCCTGCTCCAGCTCTTTCTGTCTACGCCTGGTCGTGCCACTGCTCCAGCTCCTCGTCGACGACTTTTATTGTTCGAGGAGCGGTAAATGCTCCATCATTTTGCGCTCCATGTTCTTTCGGTGTCGCTGCACGCTGAAATATTTGCGCCGTGCCATTGTTAATTTATAATGACGCCCCGAAAAAAAAGGTTCTTAATACGTGCATGACCTGCCTGCCTGCCGGTCATTAGAAGGGGCATTCCTGCAGCGACAGCAAATCACCTCAAGGAGTGGAGCAATCGTCCTGAGGAGTGAAACCGACAAACGAAAGTTTGCATAAATTCCCCCGAGGAATTTACGAGCTGTAAGCTAGCAAAGTTTTAGCCTTCTTCCCCTTTTCACTTTTACTTTACTTCATGCTTCATGCTTTTTTTATTCTCTTTTTTTTTTTTTTTTTGTTAACTTTACTTTTCTTTCTTATGCGTAATTTACGATACAATAAATTTTGTCAAACATCTTTTTGGCTTTTGGGAGCTCGCTGTTGTGTTTGTATTTGTGTTTGTGCCTCTGTTTGTCTTGATAAGCCATTAGTCAAAATGACAAACGCTTAGGTTGATTCAAATTGAAAAGATTTACGTGGCCGAAACAAAGCCGAATGCAGGCTCTCGAGTGCAAAGGAGTGAAATGCCGATAAGGCCCCCACAAAATAAAGGCTTTTGAGTACTGTATATATGTACATATATATGTACGTAGGACATGTGCACACGCAGCCACAAGCTCCGGTTGTATTTTTCGGGGAAAACCCAGTTCAATAAAAGGGGGAGCCACGCTTAGGGTTACCCTTGAAAGACGCCCAAAAATAGACCGCAAAAGCAAACAATTTTATATTGAACTTTAAGGGAAAAGTTTAGGGCAGAAATAAATCTAGGAAGGGGGTTGGTACTTGTAAAACAGAATAAAACAAAAGTAGAAATCGATATATATGTATATTATAAATATAGATAAAGAGATCAAGGCACAAGCCGCTTGTAGACATGCATCTTAGGCACAAATGTTTGTTTAAAGCTTAAAAAAGGGAAGAAATGTAAGGAAAATTAAACAAAAGCCAGTAAGTTATATTACTTGAATTAATCTTTACTTTTACTTAATTTTTGAGTCAATATGACTATTAAAATTCCTGTATAATATCAAACTTGAGTTGAGGGTTCCTTAATAAAACAGCTTCGTATTCGCCTTACCAAAACCCTTCTGGCTTCTTAAGTTTTATTTCAATCTATACAAGTTTTTTTTACCATAAATAAATATAATAAACTTAAGGTTATGCTTCTTTTAATCCAATTCCATCAATTAATTTGACTTTAATAAATAAATACAATCACGCTGAACTGGCTTAACCTTATGCCAATTATTGGTCAAGTGAAATACTCTGCTGGAATTATAACAGGGCACAGCCTCATATCAATTGGCCACGTTTCATGGGAACTGCCAGAAAATTTAAGCCAGGCCGTTAAAAATGCAAAAGCCGCTTTGCACGGGCCCAAACATAGACATGGATTTTTTAAAGCCCCGCTCGGATTGGAAGGGAGACAGAAGTTAACTGAAATGTTTCGCATTCAATGTTTGGACCCTGACATTTTGGCCAGTTTGGCTGGCTCGTCTTGCTGCTGTTGGATTTTTGTTGGCCTGCAGTTTTGGGCTAGCCCAGCGCTATTTTTTGTGTCCGTCTGCTGCTCTGAATTCCGCTTTTTATTGTGCCAGGGAACGATGGGTGGGGGAATAGGGAATCTGGGGGAGAATCTGGAGGGCACTAGGCATGGGGCATTGGGCTTGGGGTTTCATATCCTGCACTGGGGCAATTAAGTTCGTAATCTGAGCGACATCTGTGCATTGGACGCAGAATCAGGAGCAGGAGCCACAGAGAACTTTTTGCTTCCTTTTTTTTTTTGGGTTTTTCTTTACGTTTTTGTTTTTTGGTTTTTTTTTTTCAATATTTCGTCGAAAATTGCTGGAATTGAGAGCCGGGCGGGGTGAGGCATTGTTTACAGCTTGTTATTAACTCTTTCGCAATGTTTTTCGCCGTTTTTTGCTTTTGTTTTCCCTCTCCGATGGCCGTGATTTAAATGCCCAGAGCTGTAAAACTGCTAAAACCTTAAATGCCCCGGAAGCCAGGCGCCCTTACAAGCACTCTTTCCTGGAATTTGCCCCTCGAGTGATTGTCATTGTCCTCAATTAAACTCCGTTTGAAAGTAATAAATGGTCGGTGGAAACTTTAACGTCTGTGGGAAATTCAGAAGCGTTGAAATGTGGCCGGTAGAAAAATACCCACAGCCATATGACTGTTTTTATTATTTAAAGAGCTTAAAGTAACAAGAATAAATTATTCCATTGTTACAGAAAATGGCTGCTTGTATTTTACACGACAATAAAAAATGTAACATATTTAAATTGGTTATAAATGTTATTAATAGCGTTAGCCGCAGACTTAACTAAAGGCTTTGTCAATTAAGACTTGCAACAATAAAGCAAAGCCTAAGCTTTATATTAAAAATTAATGAAATTAGTAATAGAATAATATTTATAATAATATAATATTTATATAATATAAGATTTTTATGAAACAAATAAAGAAAACCCCTAATAATCAAATACATTTCTTAAGCTTTACAAGATAAACTACATTTTACTCAGGCTTCCAAATTTAAGGTTTGAAATTTTAAATATGAAATATCTTAAAGATTTCTGGACAATAACATTTTCAAAAATGCAAAAACGCTGTCAAAAATTCAATTATTCCATTAAAAAACTTATTGTAGAGTTTTTTCACTTTCCTCCTTTCTCCTCTTTAAGTACCTTTCAGCCTCAGACAGTTCGTCGCCTTCGAAAATTCCTGATAACCTGCCGGACATCGCCTGTCAACTGGTAACAAAAACAGGGCTTACTGCGCTCAGTGGGCCGTCTGTCAATTTCCAGTTAACGCTGTTCATCACTCGCAAATCTGACACGCTCCAGCATTCGATATTAGTGTCCGTCGCAAAGGACTATGAATGCCCCGAGGGAGTCGGAGGCACCGGCAGACAGCTGCATGTCCTGGCACCTTCGGTGCACTACGCCTGCCTTTTGTCGTTATTTGCCTGGCTAAAGGACGAGCAGGAAGAGTACAGAAAGT
Organism: Drosophila kikkawai; assembly: GCF_030179895.1. Lineage (NCBI taxonomy): Eukaryota > Metazoa > Arthropoda > Insecta > Diptera > Drosophilidae > Drosophila > Drosophila kikkawai. Next base: position 10,856,590 of record NC_091729.1, read on the forward strand.
GCAGAGCAGGACGAGCAGAAGGAAGCAGTATGCAGGATGCAGGATGACGATGAGGAGGAGCAGCAGCACTGATGCCTAGGACTAGGAACAAAAGGCGGTGCAACTGTTGCGAGGTCCTGTCGGCCTGTCCATTAATGGTCCTACCCCGGCCAAGTGGCTGAAAACCGAAATCCCAAAAGCCGAAAACCGAAAACTGAAATCTGCTGATCGGCGCTGCTGCGGCGACGGGGCACACACGCAGGAATAGCAGCGAGTGTGACAGCTGCGAAGTCGCAAAACACACTCTAGGATGTGTTCCGCTCTGCTACTTGCACTCCGCTCTCCCCTTGGCCTTGGTGCTTTGGCGTCCTGTGGATGTATCTGTATCTGCATGTGCATCTGTGTCTGCAGCTGTCGCTGCTGGTTCGCTGCTTCTACGCTTCATCTTGCTGATTAGGTTTCTTTGGATTAGAAGGGTATATTGGGGGACAAGGATATCTTGGAGATTTATGGATATTTTAACAGAATATTTGTTTTGATATTTAAAACTTATTATTTTGTATCTTTACAGTTTCAAGTATTTTATTTTAAATTTCTGAGGCCATTTTCCACTTTAAGGATATCTAGGATACTTAGAATCCTTTTCAATGCAATATATTCCTATTAGAATAATGAGTTAGCTCCCCATAAAGCAGGGTATCTCATAGTCTCCTCACTTTCCCCTTTCACTTGCTCTGCTTTTGTTTCTCGTATGTTGGTCAATGGCAGCATTAGCCCTCATTCTGGTTGATGGCTCCTAGGAATTGTTTTTATGGTCCGTCAATGCGTTCGCCTCCTCCCCGCCCCTGCCTTCGCCTCCTCCTTTTACACTCACTTTCTCTGTCCGTCCGCGGAAGAGTGTGCGAAAGCAAAGCCGAGGAGACCACAGACTGTGATGCGTTGGTGTTGCCAAGAAAAGCATCCAAAGTGGTTGTTTAAAACGAAGGCAGCCGTGCAGCAACAGCCTTGAGTGATAGCGCAGTATCTGTGTTTGTTCCGTGTGCCGGTGTGTGTGTGTGTGTGTGTGACCAGCAGAGCATGCAGGCAACATGCCACGCCACGCCAATCCAAGCCGGTGGCTACAAGTCCCGAAGTTGATGAAACAACACGTAGCCGAAGCCTTGGCAAGGCGCACAACAGCCACATCAGCCGGCGCACACAACAGCAATTCCGCCACAGAGCCTGGAACAGTACAGAGAATTAAGAACGTTGCAGGGGAGTGTCCAGACCATTAAATACCTGATCTTGCATTGAAACAAATAATGAGATGATATTACCCAGAATACAACGAAATATTTACCGATTACAAGTGATATACATACATATCGTAAAATTACTTTTTGATTAAGTTGCTAGGTGTTTGTTTTAAAATTTTAGAGTAATAAAGAAAAATTATGCATTGAAGTTAATATAGTTATATCACAAAAGTGTAAATTACCATAAAAATATCGACTATACAAATCGAAATATATAAATAAACTAATAGACTTCCTTTGCTTTTATAAGCTTTTCTCAAATTCCTCCTTAGATGTACTTTTCTTTAATAAATTTACATCCTGGTTTCCATAAAATCAATATACAGCTGTGTTCACGGAAATAGCAGTGCCCCACGACCTGCACGTTTAAGATTGGAAAATACTATTACAAACACTATTTTCATAAAATTTTTTTCATAAAGGCTTAGTGTATTTAATTATTAACAATACCACAATCATTTAATTTAGGTAACATAAACCTTATAGAAGATATAGCTAATAACAACAAAAAAGGTCTATATTATGCCGATCATTGAAATAGCAGTGAAAAACTAAAATTCTTCATAAATTTAAAAATATCGTATAAGAAACCTATTTCTTCTTAAATTCTAATTGACTATGATCTAATATTTTGTTAAATAGCCTTTAGAAGCTATCATAGCCTCATACCTGGGTGGCAAGGAGTCCACCAAGTCTTAGCAACGCTTGAGGGGAATATGGCCTCATTCCTCCTGCACAAATTGCCAAAGCTGTGGCCTAGAAGTCGGAAACTTCTTTAATACGTAGCCCTTGATGTCCCCCATAAGTTTTCGATCGGATTTATATCCGGGGACTGTGCAGGCAATGGCATTGCATCCACTTTTTCATTAAGAACCCACTCCTTGGCCACCTTGATGGTATGATTAGGGTCACTGTACTGCTAAAACGTCCAAATTAATGGCATAATTTCCTCAGTATACGGCTGCAAGACAGTTTTTAATATTTAGACATAAACATAATGGTTTTTGATCCCACCGATCATATATACGGGACCTACAACGTTGTATGAAAAGTATACCCAAACCATGATTTTTAGGCCACCATGTTTTACTGTCTTCAGCGTATGGTTTGGGTGGTACTTTGTATTTGGAGGTCGACGGACATATTGTCTTGTCCTATTCCACCAAATAAAACCAGTTTGGAGTCATTTGTCCAAAGGATATTACGCCATTTGAATAGTGGCAGTTCAAGTGGCTATTGGCGAACTCGGATCTGGCCTTGATATGCCTGTAACCAAGCAGTGACATTTTCCATGGACTTCGCGAATCTAAAATTTATTCAATAAGTCCCCGGCGAATGGTCCCATGACTGATTCCCATGCCAATTCCCGCTCATATATCCCTAGAGGATGCAAAAGGACGAGCTTTGCTGAAGCGAAGTACGCGTCGAGCCTGTACAACTGTGGTTTTGCGAATCGTACCTCGGGTTTTTTGGGTTCGGTTCATATTTTATGATTTTATAAACTATTTTAAAATAACAATTTGAAAGATTTGGAGTCTCTTTACATGTTTTGCCCTTCTTTCTAGGCTAAGTAATCTGATACCTTTCTCTCATGGAGCAGTGAGGTCCTGCGCCCACGAAAATAATTTTTTTTGCGTTGTAAAGGTGTATTATAGTATAAACTATAATAACGACCGTAATTAAACTCATTTTTTACAAAATTAAAAGAAATTTCGGCACTTTTTGCGAAAGAAAATTAAATACTGCTATTTCAGTGATCGGCCAAAACGAGCTGCATATGTGAAAAAATATCAATAAAACATAAAAATAGAGCAAATCTAACGGAATTTTTTCTCGATTCTTATCTTTATGTTCCATTTTACAAAAACAATGTGCAATAGATCAGCTTGCAAAAAGGAATATGTACAAAAAAACGTTTTGAAGTTGTTCCTCTGTCGCACTGCTATTTCAGTGAACACAGCTGTACCTTTTAATTTTACGTTTAATGGGTATAAAAAGGAGCAAAAGCAGCTACACAGCGGCAGATTAAATCAGGTAGGAAATTTTCGTTCGAGTGGTAAATGTTTTGCACCTGCCGTTAGCAGCAGCCGGTTTGCCGGCTGTCCCAGCTGTTGCTTTTGCTGTTTCTCTTGCTTGTTTTGGCCATGATGTTGCCGTCTTTTTCCTGCTGCTGCCGTTGTCATTCAGATGATTAGTGCTCGGCCTGGAACTGCGCCTGCGCAGCGTTCTTTCATTTTCGGGCAGTTATTTGCGAAAATATCGCGTGCTTGCTGGCATGCCTCTTGGGATGCATGCCACAGAACCGGAACGCTGTCCTCGACTGAAATCATCTCATATGCATATAGAATATACATACGTATGCACATACCTACCTTTATAATATGAAAGAATCAACAATGCCCTCAGCATTGATGACGACGATGAGAAGGTGCCCTCATCATCTGCCGCCTCGCCAGAAAGGCAACGAAGTGGTCAATAGTGGACAGAGATAAGAGACACCTGCTCCTTTGTTCGGGCATTGATTGTTGCCGTTTATTTCGAGAGGCTCATGTCAATGAGGCCTTCTTAATTGGAGAATATATGCTTTAGAATTTTTCGAAAGATATTTTAGCATTTTAGAAAGAGTAAGAAAACGATATTTAAATTGTTAATGGCTTTTATCGCATGATATAGTATATTTAAGAGCTCAAAGACACTTTAACCTACACAAAAAACACACCTGATGTTATTGCAAGTAGCTCCAAGTGCAGTTGCAAATGGGAAAGAGCTCTGAGAGTGCCCATCGAGCATTAAATGGAGTACCTGCTTTTTAGCACCTACATGGGACATTCGAGTAGCACTCAATGGGTAGTAACTGTGGGGAAATCCCCGTCGAATATGAGTGCAAATGGAATTTGAACTCCATATTCTGGCTTGAGTTGCACATTTAACAACGATCCCGGGTAGTCAACTGGGAGCAACTGGGGAGAGGAGCGAGCAGTAGCGACTACTGACTTTCCGGGCCATTACCTTAATATGCTGACCATAGCGTGAGCCATTCGTTGCCACATTCAGCCGCAATTCTCCGCATAAAAGCCAACAATATAACGGGCGACAATGAAACAAATGCTCAAAGGGGGCAGGCGGAATGCTTCCATGCAAATGGCGGCAGCCACCACTCCCAGGTGCATTGCCCCCAACCCCCTAAATGCATTCTCCCGCTGCTGCTGCCGTGTGCAACAAGCTAGAACAGAATGACAACAAACAAAGGCATCAAATTAAAAACTAAACTGCGTCCACTCAAAATATGCAAACAGCTCAGCCGGATGGCGTAGCCAGGGGATGTGTTTGGGCCATGCCTGTGGATGTGCATGTAGTAGATGTGGACTCGGCTGGGATGTGCATGTGGTCAACGCTTGATTATGCAGCCACGTCGTTCATTGATGATGGCCACCACAAAGGGGGTTGGCCAGCAGCTTGTCCTCCACTGGCTGGCCCGCCGCTTCCTGCTTCCATGACGAGAGTACATTAAAAAGTAAAACGAAAACGAAATAATACAAATAGGGCAAGATTTTTGGCAGCGAAGTGGGGAATACACTTAAGGACCTTGCTTGTCTATTAAATAGTAATATTCTATAAGGGAAGTTCTAGCCTATTTAAGGATTAAAACGCAAAAAAAAGAGGAAAATTCAGTCTGAATTCATTATTTAAAAATATGTACAGTGTAACTCGCTAGCAAATAAAATAAATTCAATAGATATATAATATATATATATGAAAAGAATATTTAAAAATATTTTTATATAAATTGAATATGTTGTGATCTAAAAAAGCTCAAAAATAACTATAAGGATGATGACAACGAGTAAATCAATATTACCATCTATAAAGTGAACCTTTTTGAAGCTGCACTGTATAAAAACGTAATCTTGATTGGCACCGTAACGTCTTTCTTCCTGGTAATAGTAAGCGGCTCAAAATATATATAATACCCCCTTTTGCGAGGGTATAAAAATATTGCAAATTGCAATACAGCGACGGCAAGTGCCCACAATGGCAGACTGTTGCACCCCCCTGCCCCTTACTTACTTACGTACCTCTTTTTCCAACTCCACACCACCCCCTTCCTGTTCAGCCGTTCAGCCAAGCGTGCACTCCATTCAGCTGACCCCTGACCCTCCGTCCCCTCCTCACCCCTATTATATTTATAGGAGGAGGGAAAAACACCAACAAAAGCTGGTAAAAATGCATAGCTTACAACGCTTTTTTCGGTGCGTAAGGCGCCATTTTTGGCATATTTCTGCCGCACTTTTCTGTTTTAAGCTCTACCATTTCCCGGCCTATGTGTGAAGCCCCTTGCCACTCTCCCTCGTATCCGCGTTGCAACAATGCAGGAATTGTGGGCTTACGACCAATTCAATAGCCTTACTACTCTTTTTTTGCCACTGACTATTGCGGCCGCATTCCAATGGTGCACTTTAAAACCTTTTCCGGCGTTTTTCCAAGCAGAATATCATCGGAATGTCCTCTCACTAATCCTGGCCTATAAAAGGATAGCAGTCCGAAAAAGTAAAATAAAAAAAAATTAGGAATGTATAAGCTTTACAGATGGAAAAACTTAAATGGTTTACCATTTTGTATCGAACAGTAACTCGTTTTTTTTATTAATAACAGTAATTTGTATATGCATGAAGGGTATTATTAGTTTTACAAGAAGATTAACATGCAGAGAGAGAGAGAGAGAGGCTTTTCAATCAGCATCAGCAGCCACACTGATCTAGCCAAAGCTTTTTAAATGGTAATGGTAATTTATGGTAATTTCTCTAAGGAAACAATGTTCATTAGAATTTCTCTATGAAATGGATCAATTCATCTTTTTTTTAACCATACATAATAATAAAACTTTTACTAAATTCAAAGAAACAATGTTAGAATCATTTCAGAAACTTATTTCATCATTTTTTAAAATTCAAAGAATTTCTTATTATCCCGAAAGAAATCCAGGATTTCTTTGTGGGAGGTATTTTCTTACAAATGGGGACTGAAACCATGAATTGTCCTTTGATGTGAAATCAGAACCAATTATTATTTCTGCAGCTGCTACCTACGAAAGATATCATAGACAAAGGCTATGGTTTTCTGCTGCATGTTCCTTTGTTGCGCTACGCTATCTTCATTCCTTCAGGTCCTTGCAGCTACCTTCCAGCCTAGTTCGTTTGCTCCATCTTCTTCTGCTTCGCCAGCGACTGTTTCTTTTTCGGAGCACGTCAACATGTTTTCGCACTTTTACGTCTGCCTTTCGAGGCCTAAACATCTGCCGTTTGCATTGCAGTCTGTCGTTGTTGTTGCTGCTGCTGTTGTTTGTTGTTGCAGTTGCTGTGCATTCACCGCAAGCGCGCCATGTGTCAGGAGCAGCGAAAGGAAAATAAGAAAAGAGTGACAGAAGAAAGAAGGGAGGCGGCCATTTTGGGTTGCTTTCTTTTTTTTTTTTGTTTCTAGAGCGAAGAGCAAATATAGATGATCTTTAACAATAACAATCATTTTTTTTCGGTAGCCACTTATTCGCTTTCTCTTCTCTTTAGAGCTCTCTCTTAGATACTCCCTTTGATTGCTTGTTGCATGCTCTCTCGACCTACACCTTCGCACAGGTGCCAACGCAATATGGGGCGAACAAGCACTTTTCTGGGCAAAACCAATAACTATATGATATAGTAGTCCGATTTTTATATAAATAAAACCGAAATTTTAAAATAATAAAAAAAACTCATATTTCACAGTAGCTGAAAATTCGTTGAAAAACAACAGTTATTTTGTTATATTTATTTCCCGACCGTTCCTATGGCAGTAAAATGATATAGTCGTCCGATCCGGCCCGTTCTGACATATATAGCAGTAAAGAAGAAGACTATATGCAAAGTTTTATTCAAATAGCTTTAAAATAGACGGACGGACGGATGGACAGACGGACATGGCTAGATCGACTCTGCTGTTGATGCTGATCAGGAACCATATATACTTTATAGGGTCGGAAATGTCTCTCTCACTGCAAACTTCTGACTGAAATTATAATATAATATAAAAACTGAAATGGATATTAGAATTTTTAATCGCATAGTAAATATGGTTGTTCGTCCCATAGTGCAATGCTCTCTTTCGTTCTCAGCAACCACTTCGTGCTTCCTCGCACTCTTCGTGAGCTCTCTCTCGTCGAGTTCCGAACTCCATCGAAGCGTCGGCCTCGTGTCCTATAAAAGGAGGAGCCGCAGACGCGCCGCTTCAGTCATTTCGAATTTGACAAACGGTTAAAAGGATATCCTGGAAATAGCCCCGACGTAACGGTTCACAACTTACCTTTAGTGCTTGGTGCGAACTTTCGGTTGGCCAAAACAACAGTGCGTAAAGCGAAAACGAAAACAAAGCGGATTATGCCCGAGGCTAGCTACAGGAATAATTGTAGCATTGTTTGCCAGCGCCTTTTATAAGGTGTTTGACTGTCACGCCGCCGGGAAGTCGGAAAGACGGAAAAGCGGAAAGCGGAAAGACGGAAAGTCGAGCCTCGAAGTTTGTGTGTCGGCGGTATGCGTGCCAGTCGTTTGCATAAATCGCCCTTACCCGTGCCCGTGCCCGTCTAAGTCGAGTTTTTTTGTTATTACCCCAAACATTCCGTGGAAAACCAGAAAGCAAAGCAAAGCCTTCGCGTGAGCATCTAAATTGCCCTGCAACAATGGCAGGCTCAAATGGTTTGCGGCTAATCCTGCTGGCGACGGTGATCCTGCAGGTCGCCTGCCTGGCGGCGACGGCAGCGACGGCGGCTACCAGTGGCACGGTGGTGGTGCTCAGCGACGTGAACAACATGTTGCGCGATGCCACCAAGGCCACCAGTTCATCGAAGGATATCAAACCAAAAACGGAGACGGAGGCGCCCGAGTCTAGCGTGGAGCTGCTACGATTCGTGGAGGACGAAGAGGAGGAGCGCGATGAGGAGCAGGAACGGGATTCGCGAGAGCAGAAGGCTCTGGGCGACCAGGTGCGCTTGCTGACCAAACAGCTCGGCGCCCTGATGCTGCGGCGCCGCGAGGATTACGAGATGCTGGAGCACAACCTGCGCAAATCCCTGCGGCTCACCACGAATGCGGCCAGCGCCGATTCCGGCCTGCGCGACGAACTGAATCAGCTCAGGTAAGCCTAACGCACGCCCACCTGTCCCGCCAAAATAGAGCTATCGAGCTCGCCAGCTCCTAGTTCGCCACCGAATTTGAATTGTTAATTAGGGCAGAGGACCGCCTTGCCATTGGTCATTTGGTCTCGTTGGCAATTTTGGAAGGCCGAAACTTGGCTCGAAACTTTACCGCAGTCACGTAGAACTTGTCGCGCAACTTTTGGCCAACGAATTTATGGCCCTCGAAAGCAGGCAACAGTTTTTAGCCATCCAATTTGGCCGGAGAAAAGTCTTTTTCTTTTACAAATTAAAATGTCTTCCAGATTGAATTAGGTCTTCAAGTAATTAAAAGAAATTTTGAATATTCTGTTAAAAGAGAATTTTAATTAATAAACTGAAATGTGTCTGTTTACACTATTAATATTTATCTTTTAAATTAATCATGTAATTTCTTAGTTAAATAACCAGATATATTCCCCTGAGTCTCCTATATCCTTCCACACGCTTCATTATCAGTTCCCTGGCCATCTCCTAATGACCTGCATGTTTTTCTTTCCCAGACTGATGATATGATTATTCTGCTTATTTTGATAGTGAGAAAATGAACTGATATTGTGGTTGAGTTTTTCCTAACATTTTCATACATTTCCCCACCACCACCACTACCCGAGACCGAGGTCAGTGCAATGGAGAAAGGAATTCGAATGCGGGACATGATTGTGTCCAACTAATTCAGACAAATATATGAGAGAAGGGGGCCAAAACAGGATAAGACATCTAATCAGAGCAAAGACACGAGCCACAAGCCCAGCCCAAGTTTGCGTAGCATTCGTGATTTGTTTTGTTGTCATGGGCTGACTAATAATGATTGTCTCATCGAGCAGAACGCACACACAGCCCACACACTCGCACATATATCAGTTTGGGCCCCGGAAATACGAGTATCTCCGTGGAAATACGCGCTGGCCGAGCTTGTAACTGTGTCTGTGGCAGCGTAAAAAATACGTAAAAATGGCACACTCTTAATTTACTGTACAAATAGCTAAGGTCAGACCGTTGTTGTTGCTGTCGTGGACATCGTAAACTTTGTCAGTGACACCGTAAATAATTCAACACACGCTCATGGTGAGCTGCAGGCAGAGAAAATAGATGTTTTCTAAATTAAGAAATGAATGATTTGATAGACGAATACAATGGCTTTAATTTCTTTTACACAAAAAGCAAATAAGAACTTATATTGAAGTTTCTTGATTATGGGTTTCTATTGAGTCTGTAAAAATTATATTTACTTTTAAAAGTACTTTAAATCTCTCAACTTTGGAGTCATTACATCAGACATTAGTTCTTTTAAAAGTCCAGTAACTTATTTCCTTAAGCTAAAGTTCTTGACCGATTTCCCTCTCTATGTAGGAGAAGACTTTCTTCCATTCATATAAAAATACATTATAAAGAAATTTCTACAACCTTTGGCTTATTTATTATAACATTACATAAAATTTTCAAATTTTAAATTCATAAGAACTGAAATCTTTTTATTTAACAGTATTCCCCATAGTATCTTAGCCTAATTCCCTGTATTGCACTTCCCTATTAAACTTCAGATCTTAACATATTTTCCTCTCGACGTACTCCCGTTTTAAAGAAATTCCCAAAATCTCTGGCTTATTTATTATTTACTACTTATCCTCTTTAGTCACTCTTATAGTTAGCAAGATTTTTCCCTCTGTGTCCAAGTCCCACGAAACATGCCAAAGTGTGTGTTTCCAGACAGGGCGGACACAGACACATAAATGTATAAGGGCAGGAACTCCCAAGGCAAACGCCAGTCAAACGTCATGTCAGTTGTGGTTTATGTGATCCTCTATCGCCGCTGCCCCCACAAACCGCCGTCGCTCCCCGAATCCCTGTTCACCTGGACCTCTGAAAGCGTCCTGGAATGCCAGTGCCTAACCCCAAGCTTTGGTGGAGGACATCATTATCTGATTGGGTGCACTAGCGTGTGTCCTGTCCTGTCCTGTCCCGTGTGCTGTGTTGATTTGAGTAAATTCGATAACACTCGCAGTGACTGCGGATGAAAGTGGCGGCACTGCATCCATTTTGGTAATTAAAATGAGGACAACACGCCATCAGACGTCATCAAATCAGGACCGATGAAGTTCGGCATTGCAATGTTCATGTTGCGTTTTCAATTTGCTCGCATGTCATTGACAGCATTTTCAATTTTCACTTGAATGACAGCCCAGTTTGCCATGTTTTCTTTTTGTTTCCTTTTTTGTAACTCCCCGTATATGTATACTCGTGTGTATTTCCGGGCGGGCGGGTGTTGTGCAGCAGCAGCCAAGCGAAAAATTGCCACGAGAGCAGCAGAAAAAAAATATATAGCAGAAGAGAAGGTTAATACACGAGTCCTGTTGGTTTTGGCATAGCAACAACGCCAGCAACAACAGTTGCCATCGGGCATCTGTTGTAGCGATTGTTTTTGGCAGTAATGCACATTTTGCGGGGCTTCAAATTATGCTTAAAAAAGCAATTCTATTTCGGCCAATGTTTGGATTTGGTGTTCCATCGAGTTTCGGGGCAGTTTTCGCATTAAATGCGCCCAAACTTTTTCAACTCTGCATGCCCCGAGCCCTGGCCCTCTATTTTAATTAAATATTTAAGTAATTACGTTGCTCTCTACGTAGCATACACACATAGTATATTGTATAAAACAACAAACTGAATATGGTGAAACCCTTGCTGGGGAATCATAACTTTACCCACATGCCGCTTGTCTGTCTCTCTGTCTGGCCGGGGCCACAAAACTTTGCCAAGTCATAAAATTAACAAAAAACACCCACCGACCGCACACACGCACAATGCAACGCAACAATTTGAAATATTACGTATACGCAACCGAAATAAAAACCCAACCAAATGTGATGTATATACATCAGGCCAACGAAAGGAGAAGAAAACTTTTCCTTCTTTCTTTCTATCTTTCATTTTTTTCGATTTTCCTTCTCTTTCACTGTATGAAAATTTCATGTTGTGTGTGTGCTCTTTTGACAGTAGAAAATAAAACAACAGCGGCAGCTGCCACCGTCGACGTCGCCGTCGCCGCCTACCGAAAACAAAACTTTTTACCTACGCTCCGAATTTGTTGAGCTCCTTGTGCTGCTGCTGCTGCTTCCGCTTCCGCTTCTGGTTCTGTTCCTGGTTCTGTTCCTGCTCCAGCTTCCTTCCAACTGACTACTTTAATTGTCTGAAATGCCACAAAAATGCGTCCTGTTCTTGGTGTTTTTTTTTTTTTTTTGGTAGCAACTGGCAACTGCCACAAGTGCTACAACATTTTCATTTTCAACATTTAAGCAACGTTTTCCCCCAACGCACTTGTTGTTTTGCGGCCTGTTCCATGAAAGTTTGTGTTCTCCGCTTATTTTGGGTTCACTTCTGTCCGGATGACTTGTGTGATTTTTGTTTTCGACGAATGTTCGAAATAATTTTGCACTGCTTAATTTAAGTGCTGCATGGAAATTGAGCGCCACATCCCGACAGAGTATGCTGGCTGCAAAATCCCATTAGTGGACCGCATGCCGGCCGCATTGGCAATTAAGTTAGCCGACAGCCCGAAAATGTCAATTTAAATTAGATTCCCTGGTCAGGCCGTTCCAATGTACGAGCAATTAAATTGTTACGCTTAATCGTTTTACCTCCAGCTAATTAGAGACTTTTCACTGTTTTTTTTTTAGAGAGGAACTGGCCGCGCTTCGGTCCTCGCAGAGTGGCAGCAAGGAGCGCCTGACCGTCGAGTGGCTGCAGCAGACAATCTCCGAGATTCGCAAGCAGCTGGTCGACCTGCAACGCACCGCCGGCAACGTGGCCAAGGATGTGCAGCAGCGCAGCTCTACCTTCGAGGACCTGGCCACCATTCGCAGTGACTATCAGCAGCTTAAGCTCGAGCTGGCCGCTCAGCGCGAACGCCAGCAGCAGACGGAGGTCTATGTGCAGGAACTGCGCGAGGAGATGCTGCAGCAGGAGCAGGACTTCCAGCACGCACTTGTCAAGCTCGAGCGGCGTCAGAAGGATCCCAAGGAGCGTAGCTCAGCCAGCGTGGAAGAGGAGAGCGGCAGTCAGGAAGCCGGCAGCCAGGAGGTGAGTACCCACTTTATGCTAATGATCAGATAAGCACGCAAGGGCCAAGGTAAAGAGGCACTACACTGAGGGAAAAGTGACACTAAATTTGAGTTTTCAATTAGCAAAAATTTAGATTAAATATTAAACATCTTCATATTAAATAGAATGGTTAATGAATTGGGGAAACCACTGATTAACAAAAATCTTTAAAGTATAGGTAAAGTAATCCATGAGTTTTTGTTATCATTTATCGATCCTTTATTTCTCCCAGTGAGTAAGGGTTATGAATAATTTAAGTTGAGAAGAATATGCCACTGAGTTATACCTTTTCTCTGCGTGCTTTTTATGGCCACCGAAAAAGAGAGAGCCGCCGCTTTGTTTTGTTTTCGCTTTAAGTGCGGGCCCATAAAGCGACCGCCAACCTGGCGGAGCATTATCTGGCCGTTTTATGCCTTATTTTATACGGCCGACCCGCCATCTCTCCTCCAGGTGAGCCTGGCCAAGAGGGTTGGGGAGGGTTTTTGGTTTTAGGGGGGCGGGGTGGTAAGCGACATGATGTGCTAACGAGTGGGGTTGACTCTGGCCCCCTTTGCCCTTCTGCGTTTTAATGGCCTGCCACATACGTTGCCCAAATTACTCATACGCACCGCAGGACGTTGTCGTATTTAATATTTAATGCCAAAGCCTGCCCGCTCCCTGGCAGCCACTTAGCCCCACGTTCAATGCCTTAATATCCCCGGGCCCGGGCGAATCATAAAGAGATTGCTGCAAATGAAGCCATGATCAGTGGCATCCTTTCGTCAGAGTCCTGGTGGGCAGGAGCCTGGCCGAACACTCGTGCCAGGCTTACAGTGAATGACGGGAAATAACTCCGACGGGAGCTCAGTGTTCAGTCAGAAATCGGATCTGCAGCTGAAGGATTTCAGTGCGGAGCGAGCAGGGCACACACCCACACCCACTGCGTTCTTAATTATAATTAATGTCAATAAAGGGCTAGCAGGAACAGCAGCAGAGGAGCAGGAGAAACAACTATTAAGCGAGGCAACAATGGGGCAACTTGGAGCAAAAACAAAGGCAGCTGCTGTTAACAGGTAAAGCCACAGCGGGGGGATGAGAAGGGGTAGCAGGAGCACCAGCAGCAGAAGGAGGAGCCAGTAACAAGCTCCTGGTTGCTTCATTAAAAGGATTATGCGTCGGGTAGTCCGCTCCAATATGGATGCGAGGGAATACGGCAAAGCGAGTGCGGTTACCTCGTCGTTCGACCATCAACAAAATGTGTCAGTGGGGCCCTTTTACCTTCCGCTCATCCCTTCCCTTTCCTCTTGGAAAAAAGCCATCAAACTGGTTCGGCTGCCACCTGTTTTGATCTCGTTTCTCGACTTACCAGCTCCTTCAGCGTTTTATTCACTCCACTTTGAAGTTTAGCTTTAGCGAAATTTGCTTGCTTAGAGGAATTATTTTGCCAGCAAAATTCGCCTGCTCGCTGGGAAATTGTGTTTTTGCCTTTTGTGTTGCTAGCCCACAAAAGCGAGGGAATTTCGGCAAGCTAAAGCAATTACGAGGCGAGAGAGTCTCAAAAGGGCGAAATAGAAAATTTAAGAAAAATATAAGCCATTGAAGGGGATATAATCTCAGGGTTAAGAACGTGCTTTACCCCTTGAATGGGTTTGGAGTTTAATTTGAAGGGAATTTCAAGCTTAAGAAAGTGATTTTCTCTACATAACTAATATATATTCAAGATTCCTATAAAAACCTTATAAAAATTGTCGAAAGAATTAGACTTTCTTATTAAATTCTTTATGAGTTTGTATCACTTGCATTTGAATGATATTTCTATCGCTAAATTTAGCAATTAAAGCCATTTCTGGGTCATAGCTCAGGCACACTCCTATGAGGTTCTGGCTTCCTTAGCCTCTCGTCCAATGACCAATATACCCTTGAGAGTCCTTTAAGTACCAAAAGGGGATTAAGTGTTCAGCCAGGCAGCTTAAGCCGCTTTCGCCGGACCTCGAAGCACACACGACGCAGCAGCACACATACTCGTATATATGTCGTCGTCGCTTGTGTATGTTTATATATCATTAATGGGCAGGCCGTTGCCGAAATATAAAGCGAAATTGCTGAAAATTGCAAAACAAAAGGCAGGAAATCACCTTTTAATCGCCCGTCGGCCAAAAGGCAGAGATGGCAATGGGGATTCACTGGCCAGCAGCCGCCAGCTGCTTCGGGAACAGACTTAGGTTCAGTTTGATGGACAGACGGAGGAGGAGGTGGAGGTGGAGGTGGATGAGCAGGGCCCTTGTTGCCTTTTGTCTCCTGTCTTGCCAAGTTTTTGGCAGCCAACGGCTGGAGTCGGAGTCGAATGGAGCTGGAGCAGCGGCAGATGCTCTCAAGTGCCCCGATAATCAGTTGTTCCCCTCTGCATCTCCACTTGTTCCCCCGAATGCTATGCGATGCTCGCGATGTTTCAGCACAATTTGATCCTTTTCATTACTTTGCAGGTTTTTTTTTTGTTGCCTCGGTTTCTTTCCCAGGCCAGAGAGCCCTTCTTTTGACCATCGAAACCAGTTTCAGTACTTTCCCACAAGCAAAACCAAAAGCAATTTTTGAAAATTGTTATTATGGAAGCGCAGCAAAGCAGAAATTAGGTTAAATTAGAACAAAGAGCAGAGAGCAGATAACAAAGGCCAAGGATACAGGGCCAGATGGAAAAAGGGAGATGAGGAGCGAAAATAGCAGGAAAGCCAGAAGAGCAGGAAAATAAATAAAAATGCAAGCAATAAAATTGCACAGGTGGCCGCCACGAGAAAGGAATACCATGGCCAGAAAAATAGACAAAAATGCTTTTGGTTGTGGGTCTGTAGGCGGTGTGTGTACCCTGTGTGTGTGGCTGGTTAAATTTAATCAACTTTTCTTTATTTGATTAGTCGGAACCAAAAAATACAACAAAAAATGAGAGAATAAAGTACAAAGAGGGAGTAGAAAGTTATGCAAAACCAGAAAAGACCTTTGGGGGCGACTCTAGGCAGAAACCAGAGACACTGAATTCCGGGAAATGCCTTAAAGAAATATTAAACATAAATAAATAAGGGAATGCTAAGGAAAAGCGGGAAAAAATGCCAAAGAACATAAAGGTTGCTAAGGCGCATTCCTACTTAAAAGATAAAAAACATATTTCCTATGAAATATTCTCAGCTCTGTAAACACTCCAAGTGTAATTGAAAATATAAATACATATACATATAAATGCTTGGAAAATATAATTAACTGCCTTAAGTTAATCCCCTGCAAATTAATCAACTTAAACTTGGCCAAAAGTCAAGACCCAAAAGGCGACAGCAAGCATCTGCAGGTGACAGGAATATATTTCAGGATTTCGATATAATTTTGCCAACTCTAATTGCAAACTGTCTGCAGGACTGATGCCTCCAATATATGCGTACATATGTTATGTGTCCACGCATAATGTTACAAATGGCTTTGATGAAAGCTGTCACTTGCAACAGTTGGGCCCAGATACGAGCTACCAACGACGAGATACGAGGAAAGGAACGCAAATGTTTATCATTGGTTATTGATGCTCCTCCTTTTCGTTCTCTGGCTTGGGCATAGGATATTGTACGCCTGAGAGACGGGCTGTTAAATTAGCAGGGCAAACAAATGCCAGGCAGGAGCACAATACACCGAGAATGGAGCAGGAGCTGGAGCTCGAACAGGAGCACACCCCGAAGGCAGACTGACACGGAGGATCCGGTTTCGGTTTCTGAATATCTTGTGTATGTGTGTATGCACACACCCATATACCATACCTCTGGCAAACTAAAGCAAGCCCTACGCTCTCATACCCAAACATTTTTACCTTATTTATGTTGATATTTGTTTTGCTTTTGTTTCATGTTACATACCATCCATTCTCCCTATCCATACTGCCACTTGTGCTGCTGTTTCTGTTGCTGGCAATTTGTTTGATTGCTCAAGAGCAGCAGCTCGATGGGGCCAGCTCCTGGTTGTTAGCCCTTTTCGCCGGCATATTCCTCTTATTTAGCTGATATTTATTTCATGAGTCAAATTATTTTTATTGATACATTTGACAGGGTGCTCTCAGAGCAGGCTCAAGGAGTCTCCGATTTCGCAGGGAGTCCTCTTTGAGATTCAATTTTCGGAGAAGCTTCAGAAAACTTAAATGTGCTTTTGTGGGAAATATGTTAGTTTCAAATTATGCCCACGTCTGCCGGTTTTCATTTTTTGCGGTCAGGGATTCAGGATCAGGTTGACGTTGACGTTGACTTTGGGGTCGCCCTGGCCATGAGTCGAGAATGAGAACGAGAACAGGCTTTCCTGCTGGCCCCCCGAATGCGCATTAACTTAATGGCATTTTGTGGCGCCCTCGTCCTTGCCCTATCTTGTGCTGAGCGTAACTTTTTCAAGCATCGCACAAAAGTCCTATTAAATTTTTACGACAATTCACCGTGGAGCAGCAGGCCAAGCAGCAGGAGTCCGAGCAGGAGCAGGAGCGGGAACAGATTTTTGCTCTTTTTCTATGCGATATGCAGCAGCATAACCCTCATTGCCATTCGCATCCCCTTGGAATCGCTGTCGCGCTAATAGCAAATCCTTGTTAGCTTTCACTTAAGTACGGCATGTAAAATTTTCACTTTTAATCCATGAGGCAGGCGGTCCTTTGTTATGGAAGGAAATTAATTAGTTCAGCAGGTCCTGCTTCCTGCTCCTTCACACACAGACACAGCCAGGCCCTCTCAGGCTACACGGAAAACACTTCAAATATTTATGCTTCAATTTCGATTTCAATTAACGCGGCCATTGGCGAGTGTGGACACTCACAAAAAAAAAATTCATTTGTTAGCTGGAAGTTGTGTCTCCGCTGCGGGAAATTTGAGCCGCATAAATCACATTTAATTATACCGTTGATGGGCGAAATTTATATGCCAGAGCAGTGTGGCACCTTTCCGCCTTCGATATATATACATATAGAAGCTCGTTCCGTATATATATTAAGGATTTCTCCGTTTTGATGGCCACTTCCCGTCTCGGCCAGAGTTCATATAAAACGCGAACGTGTCGTATTAGCCGCGTTCGTGACCTTTCACATAAAACAACGCCAAGGAGCCGCAGCCCAAGAACCGAGCCATCCACCCAGAGCACCACCCGCCCACCGCTGTGGAACGTGCGTGAAGGCAAAGCAAACAAAAGAGCAGGGAGGAGAGGAAAAACAACGGGGAAAAGCTAAGGAAAAGCGGCACAAAAAACAGTGGCTGTGCGGCACCAATGAAAACACTGGCCCCAGCAGCCCCAAAGTGTTCGATGCTGCCGCCGATTGAGGCGCAAACGCAGCTCGGGCATAAATATTCATGAATATTTTCCATATTTCTGTTGATCTTCTGTTGCCTTTTTCGCCGACGAATAATTGAATTTGATTTGGGGGACGGGTGTGAGGCTGCCCAAAAATTTCGTAACATAAAATACATTTACGAGTGACTTGGTACGCGTATCGCGCTCGGAGCAAGTCAAACAGTGAATCAATTTGAGTGAGTTTTCCTTGAAGCCAAATAGTGCAGGCTTAACAACATATTTTGCATATTATTTGCTTATTTCCTTTGGCTTTTCCTCTCCCAAACGATAAAAATAATATTCAATCAAGAGGAATTTAAATATAAAGAGTTTTTCTTTTAATTGGAAAGAGTGACATTTCTTTTATTAGTTAAGCCAGGGTCAAAGCAAACGGAAAGTCCGCAGAAAACTCTGAAAGAGGGAATTAAAACGAGTAATTCATTTGTCTTTCCTTTCTTTTTTCGTTACCCTTTTGAGGAATATATATACATCACAATTGCGAGACAAACACAGACGGCCCCATTCATACACTCATTGCATTCATTAGCAGGACACTTTCTGCCAGCCGGCAAGCCAGCATCAGCATCCTTTATTAGTCAATTACTCGGGAACATTTCTATGACTGATGGCCATCACGGGCTTAGTGAATGAAAGGATAACCAGAGAGCTTTGAGAGTGATACCGAGATACCGAACCCACACAGATCCTCGGGCGATGTGGGCTATGCATTCATTGAGAACGCCATGAATGTGACCCAAATGGCATTACCTTGGTTTACACGGCTACAACAGCTCCTCGCTGTCGCCGTCGCCGTCGCCGTTGCTGTCACTCAGCAAAATTATTTCTATGCATATTGTATGCATGTGGAAATTTATGCAGCTTTTACCACCGAGCGAGCGCTAAGGGATGCGGCTCTGGCTAAGGGGGATGCAAATCCACCGATGGTGCCAGCGGCAGCACCGGCATCAAGCAGCTTCGGGGATTTACACGCTTTCGGCAAAGTTGCAGCTCGAGCGCAAGCCCTGCTGCAGCTGACATTATTGTTGCAGATTCCTGGCTCCGCGCTTCTCGCTTTCAGCTCCTCCTGGCTCATCCTCTCATCCCCCATATGCATCATGCTCCGCTTGTCTGCCTGGTTATGAAATGCATTTATAATAAATGGATTTAGCTTTCAATTCCCAGCACATAATCCTTGTCGCGAGCAACAAAAGAATCTCGGCCAGCTTACCAGATCTTTCCGCTCATCATTCTCGGTGTGACTTTCTTTAGGGGAATAAAAATAGAAACAAATTAAATTAAGTTGTGTGGGGCTTTGTCTTTAAAATTGCATTTTTATTAATTTCTTTTCCTCATTTCACTTTCCCTCTTGCAGTCTAATGGCCTAGAACTCTCTGCTGATCACAGGCGTCGCCATTGCCGCTTCCAAAGCGAGCAGATCCACCAGTTGCAGTTGTCCCAGCGCAACCTACGTCGCCAGGTGAACGAGCTGCGATTCCATCACATCGACGAGCGAGTGCGCAGCATCGAGGTGGAGCAGCATCGCATCGCCAATGCCAACTTTAACCTGAGCAGCCAGATTGCTGCCTTAGACAAGCTGCACACCTCCATGCTGGAACTACTCGAGGATGTCGAGGGTCTGCAGACGAAGATGGACAAGAGCATTCCGGAACTGCGGCACGAGATCTCCAAGCTGGAGTTTGCCAATGCCCAGATTACCTCGGAGCAGAGTCTAGTGCGCGAAGAGGGCAATAATGCGGCCCGTTCACTGCAGGCCATGGCCGTCAGTGTGAGTGTCCTGCAGGAGGAGCGCGAGGGCATGCGCAAGCTCACAGCCAATGTGGACCAGCTGAGGACCAATGTGGATCGCCTGCAGTCGCTGGTCAATGATGAGATGAAGAGCAAGGTGGGTACTTGACTTGGAATCCTTTTTGATATTTTAAAGAATTTTATTTTTGTTAAAAAGGATGTTTATTGTTTTAATTTTTTGACTAACTAAATTTTCGTTTTTATTTCTCTCCCTCCCCCGTAGCTCTCGCACCTGAACAAGCCCCACAAACGACCCCATCACCAGCAGCTCCAGCAGAATCAAGAGCAGGACCAGGACTCGCCCATAGACTCCGCCCTGGCCGAGACCCTGGTCAGTGAACTGGAGAACGTGGAGACGCAGTACGAGGCGATCATCAACAAGTTGCCCCACGACTGCAGCGAGGTGCACACCGAGGCGGATGGACTGCATCTGATCGCACCTGCTGGCCAGCGGCATCCTCTGATGTCGCACTGCACCGCCGATGGCTGGACGACTGTGCAGCGGCGCTTTGACGGCAGCGCTGACTTCAATCGCTCCTGGGCGGACTATGCCAAGGGATTCGGAACGCCGGGAGGCGAGTTCTGGATCGGTAACGAACAGCTGCATCACCTCACCCGGGACAACTGCAGCCAGCTGCAGGTGCAGATGCAGGACATCTACGACAACGTCTGGGTGGCCGAGTACGCCCGCTTCTACATCTCGTCGCGGGCCGATGGCTATCGTCTGCAGATTGGCGCCTACAAGGGCAATGCCTCGGATGCCCTCAACTACCAGCAGGGGATGCAGTTCTCCGCCATCGACGACGACCGCGACATCTCGCAGACGCACTGTGCTGCCAACTATGAGGGTGGCTGGTGGTTCTCTCATTGCCAGCACGCCAATCTCAATGGGCGCTACAACCTGGGCCTGACCTGGTTCGATGCCGCTCGCAACGAATGGATCGCGGTCAAGTCCAGCCGGATGCTGGTCAAGCGTCTGCCCGCCGCCGAGTGCCAAACGGGCGTCGCTCCCGCCGCTTTCGCTTTGGCTTCTACTTCCGGTTCCGCTTCCGTTCCGCCTCCGACGGTGGCAAGCAGGGCAGCAAACACAGCGGAAGCCACGACGGGAGCGACGCTGCCGAGCGGCGTGGTGCAGTTCGTGACCGAAAGGCAGGCGTAAGTGAGCTGTTTTCCCGCCAATTCCCCGGGGGAAACTGCTACAGTGAACCACCAGAGCCATGCCTACTATAGTTGGCAGGGCACTGTTTGTCTACAAGATCTAAAAGATCCCGGCAGGATCCCCGCAAGTGTAAATAATCAGCGGATCAGACCTAAGTTGTAGCATTAATCTTTGAATGGAGCTTACACTCACACTAGGCGTATGCGTAATTTAGTTGGCCAACAACCAGAGACCCCGTTCCACCCGTATACATATTTGATTCTTCGGTCTTTCAATAAGATCTCATAGAGGCTTAAGTTCCGCAGCAGCAGTGGCTCAGGCCAGGCAGAGGGAGACGCCAGCGGGAGCATATCATTTGAGAGAGAGAGCAGAGTTAATGTCTAGACATAATCGACCCCCTAAAAACCTAAAGATAAAACTAAAACTAAAGCTAAAGCTAAAACTAATCTAGTGGTAATGTGTAAAAGAGGCCTATTCCGCTTAGGCCCATCTCAGACAAATAATAAATATATACACGGCGGAGCACTTGCCGCAGCATTAGGTTCTAGTTGTAGCTCTTAAGGCCACCATATCAGTCATATGAGGATACATCCACTAGGAATAGCGTTGGTAAATATGTACTTGTAATTGTTGTACCATACGATAGTGTTTCTCCGTGCTTGCTAAGTGTCTGCTTCAGTCCAAGCCCAAACCCGAAACCGATACCGAACCGAACCGAAACCGCCCCCGTAAAATAGAACCGATGGAGTCGCATGCCAAAGAGATCGAGTCAGAAATAGTGACAGCAGAAGGCCAGTTTATACGAGAAGCACAAATGACTATTTTCTGCAGTTTTGCATATACCAAAAAGAGAAAAAATAAAACAAAAAGGAATAGAGCGAGGGACAGAATCCACAAGAGCTAATTAATTGCATTTAGCACTTAAGTTATAAACTATATTATTATGTATACATTAATTTTATGTCCTGTAAATTAAGCAAACTGAAGGGGAAAGTCAGAAGCCAGAAAGCCGGGAAGCCAGAAACCAGCTTGGCCCTGAAATCCGGCTTATTTTACAATAAATGGATTGATGTGAAAAGAAAAACCCGTAAAGAAAATAAGGCAATCTTTTAATCATGTGTGGAGGGGAGTAAAGTGCGTGAAATCCGCACTCAATATATTAATTAAAATGTTTTAATTATCAGATGCTTTTCCCCCGGAAAAGTATGCTATGGATTTCCCTCACTCGCGTATAAGCAAACACGGAAATTGAGATATATATATATGTCTCAATTGAAAGATGTTTTCTCGCGGAGTGGAGACGCAATAGTTTCCGTATTTTCTTCGTTTTCCTTATACTTCTTTTCCCCTCCCTGATTTTACTCCCTGCCAAAAGGGGAGAGAGAGGAGTGCCTGGGGCCATTTATCAGCACGTGAAAAGTTGCCAACTGCCAGCCAAGAACTTTAATAATGCAAAACTCAAACATTTTTCATCATCTCGTTATATTGAGAGACCTCCTTAAACGAAGGGGAGGCGGCGCCCAGTGGGCGTGGCCTGACACGCTGATCTCCTTATTTATGCATTTATTTTGTTGACATTTTGCAGTCAAAACTTGCTGAGCTGCAAATGGATAACTGGCTCTTTCTCTGACTTCGACGCCGTTCGAAAGCAAAGTTCAAAGTGTGTGCCGCCCCTCCTTCCCTCCCGAGAAAATATGTAAAAAATGCTACAAAAATCGCATTGAAATGAGAAATGCAGAGCAATTTTGTTATGCAAATGCGACACACAGAAAAAGCGAGAGCACACAAATTGACAGCGACTGGAGAGAATCTAGAGAGCGCTCGAAATGTAAAACTTGTGACATTTATTTATAGAGAGACAACAAACCGGATTCGGCCATTCGTCCCATTACCCATGCCCCTCCGGAGCAGAGAAGTGGCTTTTAAATTCATTCCCGGATCCTACTTGGGGTCGGTCGCACGGTCAGCAAGTCAACACAGGAGTTTCTGCACCATTTAACCTGAGAGCGTCTTGCGAATGAAATCAAATTTGGTGTGAAGCCAAAGAGAATTGTTGCTGCTGCTGCTGCCCCTGTTCAACAAGGACCCAAAGAAATGAAAATTGCGTACAAAATGGGCACTCAAAAAAAAAAAAAAAAACCTAAAGGAAAAAAAAGGAAAGCGCTGGCTCACCTCCAAAGCAAATAAATGCGAAAATGGAAAAGCGTTTCGCACGCATTTAAAATGGAAATCATTTATGGTCGAGCGGGCTTCCGGCACTCATTGTGTGTCGTTTCCGTCGCCCATTTGCATTTCCGGCAATTAACAAAGGACTCGCCCAAGGACAGTGCATCCACTCCAACAAAACAAGCCAAGTGAACTCAGCTACAAATTGATGCATAGTCTTTTGTAATATTTAATATTTACAGGATTTTTACTATGCCTTCTGTTGTATGTTGTATGTTTCTCTTTTTATTTTCCAGTTTTCCGCTTTTCTCCCTTTTTTTAATGCATTTTTTATATAGAATGTGCAACATGGCGTATGAGCAATTAAAATGCCAGCCAGCGCTTACGCATAATTATCATAATTAATACGAAGCTTTGTAATCGAGCAAAGCCCGCCCCAGCTCGACGAGAGCAAAAACAATTTAAATGCGAGTATTTTATATGCAAAATTATATTTCACTCCATTTTATTTTACGTCTGACACACATCTCAACGGTTTAATTAAAAGGCATAATGCCTTAAGCCCGCCAGCTCAGACCGAGCAGGGCAGGATTGGCCTGGAAAAAAAGTTACAATAAATTTTTACGACTCTAATGCGGAGCCCAAATGACACAGAAACCCTCTGGCGAAAAGGGGGTGAAGGACACCATATGTGCGTCCTGGCAGGGGGCAAAGAGCAAACGCTTGTTAGCTTTCTCTTTTAATCAGCTCTCGGCGCGTAGTTTTGGCCCGTCGTCTCCTTGCGGCTGAGCCAGATAATAGGGCCGCTCTGGCAAAGGATGTGTCCTCTGCGAAAAGGGGAAATATATGCTAATTTTAATTAGCCCGAAATTTACATATGCCACGCACACTATCCAGCTCGGTTGCTGCTACGCCTTCCTTGCTCTTTTCCGAGAGGCACTCACTCACTACTTCTCATGGCATTGCCAGAAATTGGTTAGACATTTTTTGTAGAGCAGCTCCTCTCGTCCTGCGGCAAAGCTAATTCAATATTTCAATGAAGTTAAAAGTTCAGTAACAGATTTCTATAATTAAATGGGATTACTTTTGTGAGAAAGTCTGAGGGAGAAATATAATTGTAGGAAAATGACAATGTTTTATGTCTGCAAAGTTTGGTTCTTATTATCTGAAAGCCATGAATACTGTTTGGTAATTGGGTTTATAATTTATTTATATTTTGTTATGTATGTTTGTAATAAATCAAACAAGACCTTATCACTCTTGAATAAAGGTAGATTTAAGAAGAAAAGCATATATTTCATCTCTGATCTATAAAATGGCACTATTCAGTTTTATCTTTCCATTTTCACATTGTCAATTTTAATGCTTAAAACATTTTCCTATTTGCATTTTAAATGGGCTCTCTCAAAATTATGGCTATACATTTCGTATAATTTATAGTGCAAGCTGGCGGCCTGAAACAAAAACTACCGCAACATATTTGTATAATTTCGTCCTGGTTTTGGTTAATTAAAAGTGTATATTGCTCAATTAAGTAGAGAATTTAATAAATATTCAATGGAGGCACTTTTTCTTTTCACTCTTTTGTGGGCGATTTTATTAAAATTTGAAAACTATGTCATACGTCAAACTTTTGCTTTGAATCCCTACCAAGTCGTTGCCATTATCCTTCACTGCCGTCTGGCCAAACAGAGGGAAAAAGCAATCACGCCTTTGTGGGCCGAGCCTCGAAAGTCTGAAGAGATCCTTTGCCTATTTGCTGCTGTTTGCCCCTTTTGAGGACCTTTACGTTTTTCTTTTTTTTTCATGCTTTTTCGAGGGTAAACGCTGCCACTGCTAAAAGTCCCAGTGCATTAAACTGGCGGGCAGGAAAAACGGAAGGGAATGGAGGAATAAAAGTCAACCGAGAGTCTTATTGTTTTCTGGTTTTTATCTACGAGCTGCTATTTCAGCTCTGTCACTGCTCCTCCTGCCACGTTTGGCGATTATTGTTGCAAAGTTAGTTGACAACTTGCCGGCCTCCTCCTGGCTGTTCTTAACCCAGGACACAGAGACACACAGACACCAGGCCAACGGGACACCACCCCCATGCAGATGATGGGCCGCCAAGCGTAATAAGGCCGAAGCCAGGAGGAGTCTAGTGAAAATAAACAGTTGAACAGAGGGCCAAGCGGACTCTCCGTCTGTCCGCCAACTTGGGCATAGTTTCTCGGCATCGGCATCTCAGTTTCGCAGTTCCTCAGTCTAGCAGTTTCTCAGTTTCGCAGTTGTGCAGTTTTGCAGTTTCTGTAGCTCCTGCAGCTTCTCAGTTTCGCAGTTCATAGTTCGCCTGTTGTCTCCTCATTGTCCTTGGCCATTCCTTATTTTCAGTTCAGCTCGTCTACTCACTGGCTTTGGCTCTATATTATTATTATGTCTTGGCCCGGGACGGAAAAGTTTGCCATTCTATAACGACTTTGAATTTTTAATAATTCTCCCCCGCTGGAAGTCTGGAAGTCTGCTCTCGGTTGAAGCGGCTTAGCATTGTTACGAA
The DNA here is from genome assembly GCF_030179895.1 of Drosophila kikkawai. Taxonomy (NCBI): domain Eukaryota; kingdom Metazoa; phylum Arthropoda; class Insecta; order Diptera; family Drosophilidae; genus Drosophila; species Drosophila kikkawai. The sequence continues at coordinate 10,882,131 of NC_091729.1, forward strand.
TTTAATGCGTTTTTGGTTGAGGATCGTGGGGCATCACGGGAAATTGAATATCCGTTAAGATATATTAACAATTTATGCCCCCTGATTGCCCGGCCACGATACCAGAGCGAAGAGCTATGCTATGTGAACCAAATTGAAAGCGAATTGAAAATGAAACGGAACCAAAATACCCACAGATATATGGCGGGAGCAGGAACAGAATCGGGAACAGAGCAAGAGCAGTCGCAGTCTCATCGTCAGGGCCATAATGAGCAAGTCAATAGCCGGGCCAGTAACTGGAAAAGGGGGTCGGTCGGGCAAGAAATGGTGGAGAAGCAGGAAAAGCCAGGCGGCAGGCAATCGATGACGGAGCAAGGAAGCTGCTGGCAGCCAGGAGCCATTCGCTCCTTGTCATGCAGCGGCAGAGACGTGCGATAAAAAGCAGATTGCAATTTGTTTTACTGATTTCCATGCTTTTGGCTTTATTTGCACGACGGAAACTTTCATTAACATCAAACAGAAACTGGAATCGAGGCAGTAATGGCAATTTCGACGGCAACGGCAAAGGACCAGCCACAGTCAGCCGCAGGATACGAGAGAGAGACCCTGACGAAACCGAATTTAAGACCAGGCCAAGCATAAGATCTCCAGCTACCCGGCAAATGCAACAGTTTCACATTAAGTTGCATCCTTCATTTGGCCAATTTTGGACACCTAATTGATACAACAAATAACTAGCCCCAAAAAGGCAGAGTGACGACGACGAGTGGGTGCCCTCCGACACCTCACTGAATTCCACAAATTCGTTGGGTAAATTGCACAGACTATGCACAAGTCCTACTACAACCAATTAGTGTGCAAATAATGGAGAGAAATGACTTTTCATCTCTAGACCGCAAACAAAGTCCTTTTGTATTTCCCTCTCTCAGGAGGAGGAGGAGGTGGTAACAGGAGCAGGAGCAGGAAACGGAGACGGAGGCCACTTTATTTATGCATGGCGTCTGGCTGTAAGGATGTCGAAGAGTGGCCGCAACTTTTGTTGTGTGTTTCAAGTAATTTGAACAAATTTGCGAGCCATTTTGTGGCCTCGGTGCAAATATTTTAGGCCTGACCTAACCACCCCCATCATCATCATCATCATCATCATTATCAGGATCTCGTCTTCGTTGCCATTGTTGCGCCTTGTCCTTTGCGGACAAAGGCCAATTAACTTAAATAATTAGCCAAAAGTTTTGCCGTCGAGATGAATCTCTGCCGGTCGAGCTGGTTAAGTAATTTCAATAAAATGTTATCATTCTGTTGTTGTCGAGTCGGCCCAGAAAATCCAATCAATTATCAGCCTAAGGGGGAAAAACTCACCCGTTCCCTGCCCAATTCCGGAAACCCAATTCCAAGCCGAGTCCCCCAAGCAGAAGTCAAACTCTGAGTGAAATGGGCAACAAGCTGCGTCGTCGCCGGGTCGATGCGGAGGAGCCAGAGGGTAGTCAGCCAAAGAAGCCCCCAGGAAGATGGCCCTTCTGGCGGATTGTCTACTGGATGTTCATTCTGCTCCTGATGATCGGTCTTGTCGTGGCCATGTACTTCACCCTCAAGTCGGACTTTGGCGAGTGCTCTGCCTATGACGTGCGCTGTGAATGAATGCTCCTGAGGCTGTGCAATCGGGGAGTCGGGATCAAAAAGCTGTCTGTTTGGTGTCAACAATGTTTTAAGGTGAGTAACTTATAGAACAAGTTTATAATTTAATTCATTTCATTTAAATTTAGCTCAATTAATTAATATCAAGATGTTTGCTAACCATAATGCTAGCCTCGAACGCCACAATACCGATCGAATCTGGAAGATTGTTTTCATCTTTCTTCTGTTAATAATACTTGTTGGTTACCTAACCCTATTGATTATATATATATTATACAAGGCCAGTTAAGATACGGGGTGAGTGTTACCTGTATTTCATAATGACTTGTACTAACTCAAGTTTCAACCTCCGCAGACACAATTATAAACCTAAATTTGCATGTTTCCTTTTTATAAAACATATATGTGTCTGCATTAAAGTCTTAGTTATTATTCAGTACTATCTGTTCATTTGCACTGCCGCTCTCATGTGGTCTTGGATTTCCAATTAATGCCAGATTAAGACCGCCCCATTGTTGGTGAATACAAAGACAAGGACACGAAGCCGCAACTATCCCGTGCTCCACATGCAAATACCCTTGGTTTTCGTGTCTGGCTGAGTGTGTGTATGTGCGAGCATCCTGATGCCATTCAAACTTATTGGAGCGCTTCCTTTTGATGGCGTCCCGGTTGACTCTTCAATGGCGAAACGCGTTTTAGTTGAATGAAGCTAGTGAATGCACATATTTGGCTTTAGATAAGAGAAAAATCCATGTGGCTGCGCCGGCTGGCAATTATTTGTAGAATTAATTAACAGAGTGCACAAATATTTTCAGCTGAACCCTGCTTTTTTTTTTTGGGAATTTATGAATTTCTATTGAAAATACTCACAAAACTGACAACTAATTATCAGTGTTTCTCGGTTTCTATTTTATTTAAAATATATTTTTGGCTACAAACTTGGTAATTGGTTTGTTCTATCTCTACAGCTTATTGCTGTTCTTTGTTAAAACATTAATTTCGTTGGGCCCAACTTCTTGGTAAATCTAAAATCCTTATGAGAAGCCATCAGTCAAGGTCGGGCTTTATAAAGATTTGTCGGCGATTCGGGCCTTTATTTCTTTGACACTTTGCCAGACTCCAGCAGGTGAAATATAAATAAACTTTTTAATGAACTTCAAGATTTATTGCCGGCAGCGGCAGCCGCAGCATCTGTCTGACACTTTGCGGCCTGAAATTTTGGTTTTGGAATGTGTGGTGTTGCTTAGAGAAATTATTCGCACAATGTACTCCCAGGAATCCGTTGGAGACCCATTTGGGCTGTTTAAGCGAGGCGAACTTAAAGCCTCCATTCGAATATTCTGCAAGTAATTGCACTCGGGAAACCACAAATAATATCTTAATGCTTGCTCTGCATTTTATGAGCCTCCCGTTGGTTGCACACACACGCTGCGTATGCGTAATGCCGATAAAATGGCATTAGGATAATTGAACGAGCAGTCCTCCTGGCCAGAGTCCTGGGATTAAACCTGACCAGGTGGATATATAAAATTCACAAAGCCCATGCGACTAATAAGCCCATTACAAGGATGCTGAGAGCGAGACTTTCATGATAATTAACAATTTCCAGCTATCAATTATCGCAGAGACTGCGACGCAGCGCAACAGATATTGAACTTGAAAGAGTCCTAGTCCAAGGATTAGTCTGGTAATGCCTTCTGTCCTGTGACTCTCTGTCTGCAGCTGTATCTTCAAGTGTATCTGTATCCGAATCCTCTTCCTGCTTCCAACAAATCCCTGGCTCGAACACAAGCGATTTGGCAGCAGTGTATTGACCCAATTGTGCTTACTTCTCTCTTACCAACGAGTTGGAGTTCGGGGGGAAGGGAGCGAAGGGCACTGGAGACGAACACGAAAACAAAAACGAAAACTTTGGCTGCAAGTTAAGCTGGCCAAAAACTTCAGGTTGAAAGCGGTCCGGAGTCGCCGGAGTGCTTAGCCAGCGATTGCTTTTGGCCAGGTCCTTAGTCCTTGATCCGGGCTTAATTTGTGCTCGATTGGCCTGTAAAAATCCGAACTAAATCTGAATCGTGGTGCGCCAATTCAACAGGCACGTAGTCCTGCTGCTGCCGCCAGGACACGGGACAAAAAGACAACGGTCGCTGACATCACCAACGTGAAGGACAAACAAAACATTTGACATAATGTGCGGATTTTTGTGTCGCATAAAATGGTATATGGCAGATGCACCTCTCTCCTCCTTATAAATGGCGACACAAATAAAGGATGGCACGTGCTACGAGTGTGTGTGTGTGTGTTTGGTATGTAAATAACGCACACCACGGCGCGTGAGTGAGTGTGCCAGTGTGTAAGTGCTGTGTTTGCGCTTCCGTCTGTCAGGATGTTATGTGTTGGATGTTGGATGTGTGTTGCCGCCGTGTTGTTTATGCTCATCGTCCTTGTAATGATTGTCGCCAGCCGCCTGCACGTGCTTTCCTGTTCGATATTTGCCTTGGTCCTCTCACATTGTTTCTCTATTTTTATTTATTTTTTTCTCTTTCTGTAAGGATCTGTGTTTAAAACCGAACTCGTTTCGAGTGTCCCAGAATGCCTGATTGCAGAGTGTCCTAGTATTTGCATTCCATTTCACATCCATGGCTTAAATTCGTTATGCATCTTACTTGGTTTTCAATTCTGGAATATTTCCTGAAAATGGAAGTACGCCTAAAATTTGCCTTATTATTTGAATCGGAATAAATAGGAAACCCTAAAAAGCACTTTTTTTCTCAGGAATAAATTTAAACACCATAAAATCATATTTTAAACAAGAAAGGATGCACTTTATTTCCCCCGTTAACTGAAAATTATAATATTTAAGAAAATAAAAAATAATTAATTTAAATATTTATTTATTTATTTACTTGATAATTGGTATAAACTGTTATAAAAACTTTGGGCCAGAAATAATAACTGGTATAAACATTTATATTTTATTTTATGCATTTATACCCTTTTACCGCCGGCACAGTCATTTGATTGCAACAACAACCCCATTACAACAACCTCCCTACAGCAGCCATCCAAATTTTCGAAAATTTCCATGCAAATTGCCCGTTTCTCAAATTGGGGTAACAGGCAAACAGAAACCAGCAGCAAGCAACTGAAAACTGGTATAAACTGTTATAAAAAGTCCAAGTTTCGAACCTTAGGGGAGCAAGCGAAAGTCAGCGGAGACTCAAACCTGGCTTCTTTCCCAAAATACAACTCTGTGTTGTCTGCTCTCTTCTTTTTTGGACACTTGCTATCCCTCTCTGAGCTGCCTGCCCAGAGTTGCATTTTGGGAAAACAGCCGTTACTTTCGCTTGCTCCTAAATGGTTCGAAACTTGGACTTTTTATAACAGTTTTCAGTTGCTTGCTGCTGGTTTCTGTTCGCCCGGTACCCCAATTTGAGAAACGGCCAAATTGCATAGAAATTGTCGAAAATTTGGATGGGCTGCTGAAATTATTTTTAATTCCTCTAGCTTTAGTTGCGACTTAAATTATTATTAATTTCCCCCGTTAACTGGACTATATGCCAAGTTTCATATAAATAGCTTTAAAACTGAGGGACTAGAAACAGACAGACGGACAGACGAACATGGCTAGATCGACTTGGCTGTTGATGCTGATCAAGAATATTTCTTTATTTGTACGATGTATGCTTAATTCTAAATTAAGCTACAGGATGGATACCAGCCATAGCTGCTGTGGCTTTCGGCTAGATGATCAAGAATATATATACTTTATAGGGTGGGAAAGGTCTCCTTCACTGCGTTGCAAACTTCTGACTGAAATTATAATACCCAGCAAGGGTATAAAAAGAGTACAGTTTTTAATATATGTAAAACCCAGTGATCCAATATATTCCAAGAGTTTTATTTTGTAAATATACACAGTTCAATGATGTGAATCAACTAGTGAGCTTAGCTGTACTAGAAAGAGAACCAAAGCATAATTTATGGTATAGTTAAACCAAAAGACTGGTGTTACTTTTCACTTAAAAAAGTGCTGCGTTCATATTTTTGGCAAGTACATAAATAAATTGGATATCAAATTATTATACTCACTAAAAACGAGAGCTCGGCTGGTTTTGGGCTCTCCCATAAATCATATTCCCCAGATGGAGCTGAAGCTGGAGCTGGTACTGGAGCCACAGCCCCCATCTATCCATCATGGCTAGCAGATAGCTTAAAGACCACTCAAGCACTCAGGAGCAGATGATTACCCAAACGAAACCGAAGGAGCAGACATCCTGCAGATCCTGCTTCTGCTGATGCTGCTCCTGTGTGCTGGCGAGGTCATGTCCCCTGGCCGAGCCATTGTGGCTGCCCATGCATTTGGCCTGCATCGGAAACAAGAAATTGTAAAGTGCATGAATACGAAATGAACTGCGAGTACATTAAAGTCCTTTTTCCCTCTTTTTTTGCCAGCCCCCTTTGGCCTCTTCTCCCTTTTTAAAACGAGAATGAATACACTCGAGCGTAGTTCGCAAATACTTCAAATACTTCACATGCAATAAAAACAGACAGAAGGAGAAAAAAGCCAAAACGGAAACCGCAGTTACAGATACACAGATATACAGATACACGAGAGAGCGGGAGGGCAATACAGCTGGGAAAGAGACGGCACTCGAACAATTTGCATTGTCTGCTGCCGGCCATTGCGGTTTGTCCGGGATTTCCGTTCGACGCTTTTTTTATTTTCTTTGTTTTCCCCCATTTCCCCACATTTCCCACTTTCCCACTTGTACGGCCTGAGAGAGATAAAGCCATGAATTGAGGCATTAATTGAATTGATTGAAATTGGCATCAGTGTCGTGGACAAAAAAGAGATCGGACAACTTTCCCACTTCGCATTATGCAAAGCCAAAACAAAACAATATGCTTCATGATTTTTTAAAATAAATTGATCCAATACAGGCATCCATCGCTAACTGGTAACCTTTTTTTAAATTTTTGTTGTAAAATATATATTACGTAGAGTAGGTAGTATTTTCCTTATAGGGTTATGACACTGCATGGAGTATTTCGGTAAGATAAATTATAATAATAATAATAATAATAATAATAATAATAATAATAATAATAATAATAATAATAATAACAATAATAATAATAATAATAATAATAATAATAATAATAATAATAATAATAATAATAATAATAATAATAATAATAATAATAATAATAATAATAATAATAATAATAATAATAATAATAATAATAATAATAATAAGAAATCATAGTAATAATATTAATAATAATACTATAAATTAATATAAGCAAATAAATACATCATTGCATCCTCTTTTTATTTAAAATTACAAAAGTCAATTTAATAAAAGTGTGACCCTGCTGAGAATAATGAGTATATAGTTATCTCCTTCTTTCCTATGTTAGCAATAATGAAGTGATATAATAGTTATAACTTGGCAGCCTTCTACCATTACTATATGTATTTGATATGTGTGGTTATATAACATCTCTAAAAATAAAAAACTAAAATGCTGTCAGTGGCTTTAGATAAAAATATTTCCAAATTAAAATCTATATCTACTGTGCTTCTAATATTCTCTTTAATTATTTTATTATTTTCGTTGCGCTTTTCATTAAACAAAATAATGACTTTCTCTCTGAAATTTGTGTTTTGCGATTTTTGGTGAATTTTCACTGTTTGGTATAAAATTTGTATATTTATTTGGTTGAAAGTTTTGTTTCAATTTTCGATCCATATTGCCGTACAATGATGGCTTCTGCTCTTTGCCTCTCACTATTTTGTACTCCGCCCCTGCCGGCTCTGCTCTAATTCCCATTTAACATCAAAAAACTTTTATTCCATTGTTGAAATTTGCACAATCTTGAACTTTTAAGCACTCGAGGCCATATAGCGATGGCCGTGGCTATAGTGCTATAGTTTCAACGAAATGATACCGCAACGTGTGTGCATGCGGAAAGTGGTGGGGAAAGTTTGTGGCAAGGCACTTGAAGCACTTCCCATATTTCGATTATTTACAAAATGGTTCAATTGTTTAGGCCTTTATCCAACTCATGCTGGTCCGATTCCTTGGGGCCATAACCATTTCGTGGATTTTGGTGGCTGTGTTGCCATGGTATTTCACTATTTCGAGTTCCTGCGGCTTGTCATAGCGCTCCAGTGCTCCTTTGTTCTCGATGGCAAAGTTAATCGAAGCTTAATTAGTTGGCTTCCTGATGACGGAGAATGGGTTTTTCGGAGGGGGGGGTTTCCAGGCTGGCAGCTGCTCCGCCGCACAATTGAGTCACTGTTGTTAACTTAACCAGCATAATGAGTCGAAAAACTGTGGCCAAGAGTGGCAAACAGGAACAGCGCCCAGCCAAAGATGCCCAATTAGGCCCTGACATTGAGCGGAAGAAAAGTTTCTCGTGTACTTTCTCCCCTTTCGGGCTTAAAGTCGTTGCCAAAAAAAGTAAAGTTAAGCATGACTTGGAGTCAAAGTTCAAAAAATGCCAAAAGAAATTCGATGGTAAAAGGGGGGAAATAAATTTCTTTCTACCTTAAACGGAGTTCTTTTACAAAAATATAAGATGGTACTTAAGTATTAACTTTAAGCATTTCTTTATAAATATTTATATATACATATATATATATATACTAGCGGACCCGGCGAACTTTATCTCGCCCCAACTTCGACTGATTAAAACAAATTAAATTGAGACGTTCCGTTTCTACTTTGACGTACATGTCGAAACAGTACTGTTGAAACATCATCAATCGATACGCATAAAAATTCATAGAGCTGACCTTATTCCTATCTTCTCCTAAAAATTTTAGGCTAAAATTTGAATTCAAAATTAGTTGAGAATCAAAAAGAAGTGATGACTTTTAAACAAACCTGTCGTTGGATTGACAAATTTTTTTGACTTGAAATCTGTGGAGAGCGATCTGATAAACAATATTTTTTGTTTTGTTATCCCACACGCGAACAGGCTACGTATAGCATGTGAAAAATATGGATATTCTAGATTTATCCCGCAGACTTCCAACGATTGGCCTTGCGATTTATTGATGGTCATCGCAAATGCCAATCGAACTGGGAACTGAATCGTCTTGAATTGGAATGGAAGATCTGTTGGAATAATAGGAATTCGTGGGATAAGAACTACCTCTCCTTTAAATTTGCCCTTGCATATGGCGCGGACTTCCAACATAAGTAGCTGGGAGATTGGTCAAACAACCGATGTTGGCCGCGTGTCCTTCAGTAGCGATAGCGTCACGCAAGTGAATGTACTCGTCTGGCCGAACTTCGACTGATTAAAACGAATGAAATTGAGACGTTCCGTTTTTACATTGACGTACATGTCGACACAGTAGTGTTGAAACAAACGGTGGTATCTTAACAGATGATTGTCAACATCTAGTCGAATCATCAATCGATACGCATCAAAATTCATAGAGTTGACCTTCTTATTCGTTTCTTCTCCTAGAATTTGAATTCAAACTTAGTTGTAGAATCAAAAAGAAGTGATGACTTGTAAACAAACCTGTCGTTGGATTGACCATCTTTATGTTGAAGTGATACCCATCTTCTCCACGACAGAACATTAACGGATATTGAAGAGCATCATGTGACCGATGAGTCTCATAAACTCGCTGCACTTGGCCATTATCCCGACGGTTAAAAACAATATCGCGTTATTCCACATTCTCGCCAACAATCACCACTGCGACTTCATTGATAGTGGGAGCATTAAATTGTCTTGCATGGCTACCAGTGGGTCTTTTGTCAGCGGTGATAATGATTTTATGTTCGTCATAATGCATTATATCCAATGCGGTTTTAAACAATCTGACCAATTCATTATGCTCATGGAGAAGGTTTTGCAATTGTTGAATAATTTCACGTTTAGTTGCAGTAAAAATTGCACAGCGGTGATTTAGTTCAACTTCCGAATCACCAATGAAATAGATCTGAAGGAATTTATGATCTTTGTTTTGTGGTGGTAACAAAGCGCCCGCTCGGTGTTGAATTTGCCCTTGAATCTGAATGTTGGGTTGCAATTTTGAAAAAATGTGAGTTGTTCATTTTGATAATAAAGAGACGCCATTACCTTATAACTTGGATTGTAGCCTGATTGTTGAACAACCTCGGCTCCAAAAGACGTCATTTGAAAGCATCCGTTATATTTTTGTGCAAGCTTTAGGAAACTGTTTGATTGGGCTGAGTTTCCATATAGTAGCGAGTACAATGGCTCTGGTGGATGAGCCAAAACGGGCAATTTAATTTTGCCACCTGCACAGCATAAGCCGGGGGTTTCCAACCGAAACTTCAGTGCATTGCAATCCTAGACAATGAACCAATAACAACGCAGGTAAGATCCTTGTAGGATGTTTCAGGATTGTATGCGAATGCAGCGCGATTCAAGTTTTCATTTGCGGCTCGTCTTTCTCTATTATTATGTCGGGCTTGAGGTGATCTTTGTGGAGCGAGAAGCTGTGCCATTTGGGCACGTATCGATGCATTTATTTCTGTACGTTCCTCTTGCGTCCGACTATTACGGGAATTCTGAATACTTATTGCATTGCGTGAACGCCGTCCAAGTCTTGATCGTCTAACAGCAGGCATTACTTTCAATTGGTAATGCTTCGTTAGCTCGATTTTTTTGTTTAAATATTTTTTTACCGAGTTCATTGATACACAATTTCAACGCAGCTATGATCTTTGTAGGGTGTTTCAGAATTTTACATACAACAGTGTGTCCATCTGTTGAGCCGCTAGCGACTTTTCCGGAAGGACTTCCCAAAATTTTCTTACCTTATTACCTTCTTCTGCCAATTACAAACAACTGAAACAAATTTGAGCCAAATCGGCCCAGCCGTTCTCTTGTGATGCCATTAGTAACATTTTTTGTCTCTATTTTTATATATATAGATATATATTTTTTTTTTTTGTTAAAAATGTTTATTTGATTTTAATTAGCTTTCTGATACCGCTGAGGCAACTTAATCTAATTTCATATTAAAAACAAAAACAAAAAGATAAAGTACAACCTATACAATATCCTACATACATATTTACATTTATATTTTTGTGTATTATGTGTAATATGATGTTATGCGTATTATGTTATGTAAATTTGTTAAGTGTATTATGTTATGTGAATTTGTTAAGTGTATTATGTTATGACCCTTTTAGGAAGGTCGATTGGATGGGTCTCCCTCTAAGGTGTCTGGCCAAAGCATTAGGGTGGTTTTCGAGGCGTTGATAAATATTTATAGAATTTATATACATTTTAATGTTTCTCTATAAAATGGTTCCTAAAATTTCTTTAAGGGTTACTTCGAAGCCCTTGAAACATCTTAGAAAAGCTTGTTCAAATTAATATTACCTTAAAAAAATCACCATTTAGAATTTGGTCTCGATATTTAGGCATATTTTTGTCATTGATTGATTTGTTTTTAGGCTTCACGAATAAAAAGAGTTACTATGCCTCATTTAACCGACATTTTTCCATGACAAATTCCAGCGGAATTGCAGACAATGGAGCTCTGCTCTGTAATGAATTATATAAGTAAATATGCATGGTATGTGCTCACTTGTATTTGCTGGATCCCACGCACATTTGGGCGCAATTCCTTTTTTTGTTTCAACATTTCACCATTTTTATATCCTTGCAGGGTATTATAATTTTAGCCAGAAGTTTGCAGAGCAGTGAAGAAGGCATTTCCAACTGTATAAACTGTATATTCCTAATCAGCATCAATAGCAGAAGTCACTTTTATTTTGTTTCATTTATTTATTATTTTTACACAGTATCTTTAATTATAAATTAAGAAACAGGAATATGTAAATTTTATTTAATATTCTGATTTGTTAACCCAATAAAAACCAACTCTTTAAAGCTTTCCAAAAGTAAAATCATGCATAAGTTGGCTAAACTATAATTGATTTCAAAGCCCTGATTCAATTACAAACTGCTAGGGTATAAAAACTTCGTTTTCTCAAAGCTATAGCTTTCTTTCTTGCTATATATATTTTATGCATGGCTTTGTCCTGACACAGACACGAGGACGTGTCGAAGAGCGATGTAAGGCCCCATATACGCACATGTATGAGAATAGCTGACACGTTTTCGCACAAGGAGACAGCTGCACATCGCCGTCTTATCTGCGAGCCTTAAATTCGGCCCCGAAAAGTATGCCATTAAATGTTCAACTCTAAGGGAATTAAGTGAAAATGCTGATCAGATGCGGAATGGAGAGTAAAGTAAAAAATAAAAAACAATTAAATGACAATGCCACGACGGCCCTTGGTGACACACACAAATTTTAACATCATTTCGTGCATCATCATTTCGTTTCATTTCGTTTTGAGGCCCCTTGTAATTCCCTTACACACAAAAGGCAGTCATTAAAAATGAGTGAATTTTATGGGCCACACGCGTACACACACATATGCACGCTCTCTTTCTCTAATGAGGTTACACATAAATTAGCTTAAATACGTGAGGAATAAATGCACGTCGAGTTTTATTCAACTGTTGTATTGCGGCAGAAATCATCTCACGCCCTGTTAATTTTATATTCGAGTTTATATTATTTTTCCGCCATCCCCGCAGGAGCCCACCCCGCTGCAAATGCATTTAACACTTTAATGGCATTCATTTAAATAAAATTCCACACACGAACAAATGGGAAAATAAAAGGCGATCCAAATAAGAAATCAGAAGCAATTTGTTGCCCTCAGCCAACTCTGGGACTCTGGGGGGCCATGTGTAAGTCAGCAGAGTCCTCTGGTTGAGTTTTTTAATGCGGAAAATGCATTTTATGTTTCACTCCACGGGCAGGAAGGATATCGAGGGACTGAGACGAAGGACGAGACGGTGCACAGCTGTCGAAAGCAGTAGGAAACTACCGACTGGTAACTGGCTGTGGCGGCAGCTCAGATGTTCGCTCGACTTGAGCTGAAAGGCAGTCAACAGGACAACAGGGTTCCTAAGGCCAACATCTACTTATTTTTTCGCTCCACCTCCGGTTCCTTCTGCTCCAGCATCATTCCTTATCCCTTTGACTTTTCTGATAGACTCGTCGCAGTCCTCCAAACTAGCCACAGATTGGGATGCAGCTTAGGGAGAGTCGAGGCACCACATTAAAATCGATTTGTGTGAAATGGCGGACGGTGCTTGTATATTTAATTAACAACAAACATTGAGCCAAATGAAGTGTAAATATTTTATTTAATTGCGCTTTCAAATTGTCGCTCAGTATATTGGCATTTGGCCTTTGAATAGAGTATTTTGCCCAAAAATCAACAGCGACAACAAAAAGCCGTAATAATAAACAAAATTGTGCATGAGCCAAAAATATTCATGCAATTAGGCAATGCGTAAACAAAGAGCCAATGCCAGACGCGGCTCCTCACACTGCCTCTGCCTCCTGTGTCCCGACGCAATCACAACAGGCGAGTCGATTGCCAAAGGCTTTGCCAACGCGTCGTATACGCAATATGAAAAGGGGTTTGATGGGTATGAAGAGGTATATAAATTCTTGATTTAAAATAAAGTTTATAATCATTTCTGGCTAGGAAATATATTTAAAATAATTTTAAACCAACTATACTTGGTTTTTTCGTACTTAAATTTATTAAAAAGGAAACCAATTTTTATTTAATTCAAGGCATAATTTAGTCCTACTTTAAAATTGACTTACAACTATAAAATAAATAAATAAAAAATCTAAATATGCATAATGAAGAGATTAATTATAATTAAACATTAAGTTTAGTTTGCTTTTAAATGTAAGGTTAATTTTAAACAAATTAAAGAACATTTTACCATATTCTCAAAGCAGCAAGTTAGATTTTAAACTCAAAATTAAATATTTTCGTAAGTCAAAGATCACTGGGGTATTTGCACAATGGCGCCTTTAAATAGAGCCACCATTCGGGATTCATTTATGCGTGTGCAAATAATGTTGTTTGGAATTTCAGCGTTATGCATAACCAAATGAATGACTATAGTGGAGTCCCGGTTTTTCAGTGGCAAATTTGGGGGTGGTGGGAGGAGAAGTCAACACAAGCGAAATAAATTAGGCGACAGCGATGATTGCTTCCAGACGGCGCACAGTAGCGCCTCTCGAACAAAAGCCGTTGCAAAAATCGAAAAAGTCGTTGTCGCAAAAATGATTTTAACCATACTTATACGACAGGACATTTCCCATGGATTCAGAATCTGCTGTAAAATCAATTTTCGGATTTTTTTTGTAGAAGATATGAGCATTCAAAGTTGAACTTTGTTTCCATTTTTGCATCATAAGAAAAAAAAGGAAAAATTTGTTGACTTTCAGGTAAAATTACACAAAAACTATAGTACCTATCGCCATGATTTTTGCTTTAAATAATAGACACATTCATAAACTGTAACCCAATCCAAAAAAAAGGGGAATTGGGTTAGGGCTTGCACAGGTAAATCGCTACCTGCCAGGTGTCCATTTTTTTCACTTTTTTCTGGCTAAAGTAGTCTATATCTTTTTTGGATGGGCTGAGCCACTATACACACTATAACTACGACCTTTGTGGATCTATTCTGGACCAAAATCAACTTACATCTGCTGCGTCCAGCTGCGTCCCCGGAAATGCAACAGCATAAACCAAAACTACTCAGGGTTAAATATACCAAAATACCGACTCAGCTTCATACTAACCATAAAATATACTAACTGTAGCGCGTGGCGGTTACACGTTGAAATAAAAAAAATTTTTTTTTTTCAGTTTTCAATTATTTTTATCTGAGCAAATACATAAAAATAAAGATAAAAAATTAAATAAAAAATATTTTTAAAAAATTGTCTTCATTGAGAAAAAAATATTTCTTTACTTTAATACCCTTTAAAAAGGCGAATGAGTGGGCGTGGCAGATTTTCCAATACATATGTAAATTTTACAGCAATTACCAATCAAATGGCGTTTAAATTATTTAGTTATCTTATTTTGTTCAGAAGTTATGATTTTTGCAACGTAAAACGAAAAAAGGCGCTACTGTGCGGCGGTCACAAATCGACCCTTTTCTCATCGCACTACCGACCCTTTTCTCCGACCCTGATTATTATTATTATTATTATTATTATTTTTATTATGCAGAGCAAATGCGGGCAGCAAACGTACCAGAAAACTGCACAATAATGGGCGAAACCGAAGCCCAACATAAACAAAAAACAGCGGAAAATGGGGCCGACTGGGCGGAAAAAAAAAGGCAAGGAAAATAAATTCGCGACGCATTGAAAATTCATTCACAGAAAGAACGACAACGACAACGACGGCAATGGCGGCTGTGGTCGTTTCCGCCAGCTGAAGCACAGGATGCGATTTTCATTCTTATTTCCGGCAATTAGCACTCGAATCGAGGGCGCAACTGCAGCTCCTCAAAATGATTTTAAATTGCATTTTTCTTAACGTCTGAACTGCATCGGGCTTAATGCCGCCGCGATATGGTCCTCGCAGCGTGCTTTTCCACTCTTCCAGCGATTTTCACACTAATTCAAAGTTTCTGACTCGCTCTTTCTCTGTCTCTGTCTGCCTTGCCGGGTTAGCCTTGTTTCAGGACGAACCTGACCGAATTTATGTTGCCAACTGTCTGTCCGTCTGTCTCGCTCACTTCCGCCGGTATTAGGGAGGAGTGCCGAACAGCACTTCCGCTCCAATCTTGGCTATAAGGTTTCGCCCTGAAAATTTCAAGTGGCATTCTTTCAGGTGGAGACCAAGGCAAGCACTGTAAGAAATTAATAGGTAGAAAACAAAATATTACAAGTATTTTTAAGGCTTAATAATGTAACAGTGGCTTTTATTAATAAGTGTGGAATATTCCCATAAAGACCTTGTTCTAAGATTTTCCTACCAAAACTCCCAAGTAGTTTTTCCATTTCCCTTGTATGATAATTTTTTGGATGCTGAAAAAGAGCTGAAATCGGGACGGGACATTGTGTGACAAACGGATAACCGGGACCAAATTGATGCTCGATGTCAGGAAGGAAGTTTGCCATAATTAAGGCGGCACATGTCCCGCCCCGCAGATCCGTGGCACTCAGCACAGTGGGGCCGGTATAGTCGGGCATATTTATCAACTGGCCGCAGAGACCGACAATTTGTTGCTCGCCGTGAACTACAAACCGTCGAGAGAGAGAGACAGCCGCCTGGCAGCGGCTGATTTATGAAGGAAGACCCGGACTATATCTATGGCCCCACCACTCTTAGCTGGCAACCAGCAGCGGCGATGGTCGACCGAGCGTATAAAATATTTAAGGGAAAACTTCGGGGAGAACTAAAATTAACAGTCAACTGCCATCGAGTTTTAAATTACTCAAGCCAAAGAAGGGAGAGGAGCGGAGGAGAAGGACTTCAAATGGAGCTCAAGGCGAGCTTACAAGCCCAAAGCCAGATGTTCGCCTCCTTGCCGACTGTGTCTGTCTTAATTGTGGCAACATTTTGAGTTGAGCTTCACAGTTTGGCACTTCGTTTGGCGAACGGCATTTTGAACGGCAATCAAAATGAAACTAAAGCGGCAAGGATTTTACCCAGCTTAGAGTTGCCTTCCACGCCCACTTGCACGCCACTCCTGCTTTTCCACTCGTACTTTTTCAGCTGCACTTGCAAAGAAATTTACAGCTTCAAAGCATTTTACATGGGCATTAGTTCTGTATGAGCGTGCTTTACGAATGAAACCCATTTAAGTGAATGTCGTGACATTGGGGAGCCGAACCAGAAGCAGAACCAGAAGCAGCAGCTGAAACCCAAACAGAAACCGAAGAGTCAAAGCGAATGTGTTATTCTCAGGCCCTTTCCTCAAGGGGCAGCCAGCCACGTCAACGATGCGTATGTGTAATACGCTTAGTGCATTGAGCTTTGGGCTGGCTAGAGCCAGAACGGATCCGAAATGGTTTCTCTGTCTAACCCAAGGGCAAGGGTTGATATGGCCATGGTTTTGTGGGACATGTTGCCTTTAAGCGAGTCTATTTGGGATTATTTCAAGGAGAGCGAGAACTCTTTGTGTCTGTGATGAGACATTGTCCACATGAGTCCAAGTGGTTTTTATCTGATATGCAAATGTGGTTTGCAACGGTGTAACGGATGCTTTACTTTAAAGTTAGGAGAGATTGAACTATTGGAAAGCAGCTTTAAAAAGAAGGAATCTATTTTCTTGCCTACTTTTGGGCATACTTTTTAAAGATTTCAAATCACATTATGTTGTTTTTGGGCTTACTTCAAGTTATTTGTCTGTGAAATCATCTTTTGAAGGGAGTTTAAGGTAAGGTTTCCAAGTTGTATTAATTTTTAAAGTCAGAAAACAAGGATTTCCTACTCTATCCAGAGTTGCAACTGCATTGCTTATTTCTTTCCCCCTGTCACATTCTGGAAGACAATTTCATATCGAAAGTCAAGACTTGTCCTGGTCTTTACGTCCCACACATTTGCATTTCGAGCTGGCAATCTGTCATCAGTCTCAGCATTAGCAATGGTTTTTTTTCCTAGCATTTTCGAGCATATTTGCGTCTGCCTGATAAAACTGAAGATTGAGCGAGCGGAGCACACACACACAGACACACGTGTGCCAGGAAATCCAAGTGACAATTGAATGCAGCAGCAGGACGAAGGATGCAGCAGGAGCAGAAGCAGGAGCAGTGGGGAAAACAGCGTTCGCAAACCGTTCTGACAGCTGCTTGACAGGATTTTCAAGCTGGCATTCCCAAATATAACTCATGGCTGGACAGTAAGATGTCCTTACTGCACTGGCACACACACACACACACACACACACATAAATAGAAGGATGAAGTCCTCGTACTTTGGAGCACGAAGTTGGGCAAAAATCGACAATACGACAAAATATTGTACGTTCTACGCATTGTCAATTTGAGGGGGTTCAAAGGGTTGAGAGGGTTAAGTGGGGCCGGGGCGGTGGGTGTTGGGTGTTGGCTGAACGTGCTTGGCCAAAACTTATTGACATGACATAAAAACGCTCGTCTATGATTTCTGGCTTATGCACACGAAATCCGATTGCTGAATTTACAATAATTTGGGCAATTCCGTTAGCAAGTTATCAAGTTTACAACAACAACAAAAGCACCGTACCGAAGCACCGAGTATTTTCCGCTATTATTATCAACTTTTCCGTTTTTCCTTTTATTATCATTTTTCCCCCCACAGGTTTTGCGTTTTCATCATTATTTGTGCCAGACTGACAGCCGTCTGTGGAGAGACACACACACACACACACACAGAAATTATTAAAATTTAAATTTGTTTTCTAATAAAAACGAAAACAAGCAGCTCGGGCAAAAAGTCCAGCAAATCCCCCCGAGGCGGGAAAGGCGAGCCGAGGCGCAGGGAAGAGCCTGTGACGTTGGTGACGACAGGACTCATGAGTCGAGCAAACGAAATAATATTTACCCAACGTGATTTTGTTTACCTATCTTTTCAAGCCTCCCACCCCTCTGGAAGAACTGCGTGTACCTGGGGAAAAAAGAGCCCCGAAAATGGAAGATTTTTGGACGGCCAGAAATTGTTTATATTTTGTTATTAGTTTGCAGCCACTCCCCAGGAAATGCGCCCACAAATGTTTGCATTTTAATGAAGTACACTAAAGTTAATCCCAGTTCCATTGCGATTCATGAAGGAGAAGAAGCCGAAGGAGCAGCAGACCATGCTGCAACATGGAACTTTAACTTTGGCCGACTTTATTCCAAGTTGCAGGAAGTTTCTAGTTGCACAAACGCATTGCTGGACCCAAAACTTCTGCTCCAGACAAGGCTCTTTCTCTCTTAAAAAAAGAATATAAATGGCAGGGACTTTATTTAATTAAAAACTTGGCCGCACGCATGCAAAGGGAAAGTTTCATTTTATTTCATTTTTTTTCTTGTTGCGAGCCATGAGTGTTGGACTTTTCATTAGGCATCCGCGTAATTAGCCCCTGCCACCATCTCAGCTCACATGTTGCCAAAAAAACTTTTAGGCCTCACTTTGATGGACAGCATCAACTTGGATCCGGAGCTGCTCCTCCTGGCTACTGGCTCCTGGCTCCTGGCTCTCCTCCTGACACTCGCTTAGCCCCGTAACAGCATCTGGGGAGCAATCTCTTTTGATGTCACTGCCAGTCGCTTTATTGTCCGCCCTAAATCTCTATTACAATCCGAGGTGTACTTCGGGGTGTACTAATTTAATGCTTCCAGCATGTAAACGGCACGACTGTTGCCTCCCCAAAGGAAGCTCCAATGGTCGGGAGGAGCGTGAGGGGGCTGTGGATTGGATTTCTTAGATTTCTCGGAAGTGCGCTAAGTAAGTCCACTCCCACGGTATAATTCACTGTGAAATCTTGCGGTCAACTTGATTTAAATTGCCCCTCGGGTTCGAAGCGGTGGCTGCTGGAAGTTAAATATGTAAAAAATGCTTTAAGCATTCGCCGGGCATTTTTCATTGGCATTTAATTACGCGTCAAAGGTATTTCAATCCATTCATGTCGAAAAAATGCATTTCAATGTGGGTTGAGTTGGGAAATTTAATTGAAAATCGGACACCAAAATAGTTGGGAATACTTTAGTTTCATTTTATTTTGATAAAAGGATTTATCACATTGCATATACAATTTTTTGTTTCACTTTTTGTTATGCCTTGTTTGAGAATTCGATTCGTTTTTTATTAAAAAAACTATTGTGGGTTTTTTTTGTTGAAAGAGGATTTTCTTTTTTAATTATTTTAAAGTTTGAATGTACTTTGTATTGGTTTTCTTGGGAAAAGCTTAGGAATAGCTTAAAGTAGATTGAAAACCCTTTTAAGTTTGCAAATTAATAGTTTGATCAAAAAATGAGCTTTATTGGAAAACATATTACCTCAAAAGGATTAGTTACCTATTAAAAAATATTATTAAAACAGTTTTATTATTTTTTTAAACATGTACATGTAACCATAAATTAGTTTAATCTTTTTGTTTCACTTATCATTATTTAAACAGAATATTTACGACAATTTATTTCATTTTGTTGGTGTGAATGAGATGCAATAAAAAGTAATAATTGCCCCAATTAAAGTTCAAATTGTTAGTTATCCCACATAAATAATTCCTAGCATAAATAAACCTTTATTGTATAAATAATTGCCTCAACTAGCCCCACATTTTGTTAGAATCTTTACATCTCTTTAAGTAACGTTATTGAAATGCTAAACCGCAGTGGGTCCTTCTTTGTGCTCTTTGTTGTCCAAATTGCTTTTTCATTGTCTACCTTTAAAATATAATATTTTTATTGCCATGGATACAAATCAAATTTGGCCTTTTCAAATGCCGGCAACGACCTTTTGTTTATTTTATTGTTTTCCCTGACTGAGAGAAAATCGCTCCCCTTTTCCATCTCACCGCCATGATGACCTTGTCGGAGATGCAAAAACAAAGCAAATACTTTTCGGATTTAATGTATTTATTTGCAGCTGTTGCTGCTGTTGTCCCCGACAAATGTTTTATGATTGCAACAAATGCAAATTGTTTAACTTGGCTATTTAAATTAAAACGAGCGAAAAACAGTTATTAATGTCCGTGATTTATGGGCAGCAGGCACGGCGCCTTGAAATATGCAATATGAAAATTAATAAAGCGCGAGGCTTAAATCTTAAATCCTTTGCCAAAACACACACACACACACACACACCGAGTATACAGAGTACATATGCCCCAGAGGAATTTATTACTCAGTCACCTGACCCCGCCCCCAAACTCCCTGCCCCGCCCTCTACAATGTTTTCCGTAGATTTGGAAAATTATTCGCATTTTATGGCATTAATTATGCGCTCTCGAGTTGCTCACGTTGCTGCCCGTTGGTTGTTGTTGCTTGTTGGCCTTGTTATTGTAGTTGTTGTTGTTGTTGTTGACATTAATAAACGCGCATTTAATGAAATTGCAAACGTGCAGCTACATAATTAATTGTTTGCATAAATTAAATAAATGCCAGCCGAATTACAATCCGCCAGCGATTGCCTCGCCCCCCGATCATGAATTTCCAAGTTGACTTTGGATTCACCAATTAATTTGATTATTGTCATCAATGCCAAATAATTATTATGCATTTATTTTATTTATTAATTACTTTAACAGCCAACCTTGCTGCTAATTGAATATAATATTTACAAGTTATTATTTTAGGTGAGTTATTTTTTGAAGGCCCTTTGATGAGTTGGATTAAGCTCAAGTATTTAATTATAGAAAATATACATATATTAGATATCCTTTGATAATTTACTAAAATTTATTTAGTAAGAAATTCCCCGCTTTAATTAGCTTTGAATTCCAAAATTTTCATTCAATTATCGGCCTTCATCTTAACGCACTTCCTGCAAACCTCTTATATTCTGCAACATCCTTTGGCGGTGCTCAGATTTGGCCAAGAATCCAATTTAAACACTTGGCCCAGAGTGGCGGAACTCTGGTGAAAATGTGCACCATTCTCATTCGAACAATTAGAACACTTACCTGGCCCTAGACCGGTTAATGAAAACTTTTCTGCGCATCGAGTCTGAATAGAGCGCCCCAGGGCCTGGGGTTGGGCCGGGCGGCAAAGTTGAATAAGTAATAAACCAGGCAACTGCCGCAGATGAATGGCTTTCGTGGGCGGACCTGAGCTGCGGTGCGACGCTGGGCGGTACGGGAATTTATTTGCAAAAGGCTTGACCAACTTCTGAACTTTGAGTGGCTTTTGATGCGATTGCAATTGTTGTCGAGTTGAGTGCTGCCCCGGGAACATTGTTGCCTTGGACTTGGTATAAATATCTGGGAGATTATTTAAATTTAATTTAATAATTTGAAGAATACCTATAGGATAGATTAGCCAAACTTTATAGTTATTCGTCCAGCACAGTTGGCAACACAATTCCTGAGGCTAAGGACACTCGGGGAAACACTTTCCTATCTAATCACAATTTTGCATAATTCACACAAAATTCCTCGACTGGACAAGGGGTAATAAGCTGTTATCAGCAAAAGGTAAGTATCACGACTAGAGGTTACCCTGTAATAGGTTTAAAATTAGAGAATATAAATCTTATAAAATATTTCTTAAAATAATATATCGAAAGATTGTTAATAATATGTTTTACGAAGACTGTTTAGTCTTTATAATATCAAAAGTGCCTGAAAAATAAAATAAAGTTACATATTTTAAATAAAACTCCGAGAAATTTATAAAAAATACATTTTTCTTAGTGCAAACTAAAATTTCCAATTTAAACTATCTTAACTTAACGATGGCAATAAATACTTATTAAAAAAAAGCATATTTTTTAAGCAACTTTTTTAATACTTAATTCTTATTCTTTTGAAAAGAAACCATATACCTTTATCAACCGAAAATAATGGGTATTATGGGTATTATTATCGGAACTTGAGGATTTTCGAATAAATCTTGATTTATGTCTTCAACTAGACAACAGTCCGAAATAAACTATGGAAATTCAATTATCTGCTTCATAAACCAGATAAGTAATTAAAGACACTCAGTTTTCAAAAACTCAGCAAATTGTTCACTTTCACTATGATATATTTACGTTCAGGGCGGAAATTTATGTATTATTCATGACAACGGAATTGGTTGCAGCTGATCCTTGTTCTCCATATACATATATTACAGATACATCGACATAGACACAACTCCTGGCCCTTTCCGCTCATAAACAATGAAAATTACAGAGCATTTGTTGTATTCTCAGAAGTTCGAACGCGTTTGGCATTAGAGAGCAAAATTTGCATAACGTAAACATGCAATTTCAGCTCTATTTCAGTTATTCCTGAATTTTGATGCATCCAGGTGGCAATGGGGGGAGTGGAGGCAGCTGGGGCTATAATTATAATTTGCATATTAACATGAGCATGCGGTATGCTGCCGTTATAGTCGAGAACTGATTATGATTTCGGCTGTGTCATGAATGAAAGGAAGACCAAATCAAGGGACTTGTTATGACAGAAACTATGATTCACTGAATACAGAGTGTATTTCGCATAATTATAATTTAATGTTGTTCAATTTAGTGTCAGGTTAGAAGCTGATGTAATTTATACTAGGGTTTAATGTTAACTTTAAATAAGAATCTATCTAAAAGCCCCACTGAGTGCTTTCGTATTCTTATGACCCATAAAGATTTATTTACCTTCGACTGACAGAAGCATTAATATTGAATTTCAAAGAATCACCATATATGTACACATATTCCATAGGGAATTCCACCTCTTTTTGAGCTGTAAAGGGAAAAATTTAATTCAAATTCTATATGTACATGTAAAAGTACTCGCCCCGTGGAACAGGTATTTATTTAATGCATTTAAATTGAATGAAAATGCCAATTTTTGTTGCCTGCCTTGGCCGTTGGCGTTGACTTTGGTGAGTTGAAACCCCAACGCTGTCAATCAAAGTCACAGGCAAGTTTATTGCACTTGTAACCGAGGAGAAAGTGGAGAGAGTGGCAGGGGCAGAGTCCTGGAGGAAGCTCTGCAAGGAAAGGAAGTGTCTGCGGTGGCCACAGAGTTATTTGTTTGCACATAAAAATAAGCCAGGACGACGACGTCTCCTGGGAAAATCGAACTGAAGCTGCGGCAGACATTCTCCACATGAAGAGTATTTTCTGAGCCACAAACCCACACCAATCTGTGTTCAGGCTAAGCAAATAAAGGAGTAAACAGTCTTTACATGAAGACTTGAGTGTCTGAATAAGTAAATAATAAAGGAAAATAAACAAAAACATCAATAAAACTATGCCAAAAGAATCCAAATTAAAAATAAAAGGAACAAGGAAGCATCTCAGCTTACTTTGCTTGGAATTTTCATATGAAAGACGCGAGTCTTTTGCCAAGAAAAATAGGAAATTAGTTTTAGCCAAAGGAAATACGAAAAGATAAAGATAGAGAGCGGACTTTTGTGTGTGTGCGGGTAAAGCTAATTGAAATTAATTAAGTGCGTATGCTTTTCGTTGAAGTCATGGCTGATTGCCACAAGGAAATTGCATTTGTTCTAGCCAAACTTGGTACTCGCACTCGTGACCTCAGCAATTCTGCACAATCAACACATTTAACCTTTTCCGCAATGCCCTTTCATCTGAGTAAGAGTGCGGGAAAGTAAAGAAAGAATCCAGAGGCAATAATTTATTAAAGCCTCAAACCGAAAGTCGCCCCGCCCCCGGACCCTCATTAGGGATTGAGTTGGTAAACAACTCATCCAGTCATCTGGCCGGGGGCTTAATTTTAAAAAAACTCTACTTTATTGGACGATGGGCCAGGGCCAGTGACCGGGCTTGACACCTTTATATATTTATTTCGCTAGACTTGCGACGACGTGACAATTTTAGCAAAACGGCCACCCAAGTAATCCGCCGTCCTGATGAAGGTTCATGTTCAATGCCAGCCCAGCAATTATTATTAACTGTGCCCCAGGGTGCCGTACCCCGGGTTAGCTGTCCATTCCAAGGCAATTCCGGCACAGATCAGTGTTGGATACATTTTAACCATGTGAATTTTTTTATTTTAGTATCTGACTTAATGGCTTAAATATATGATTTTATGGTAATGAGTTTCTGAAAATATTTAGGAAGGATTTGGAGGCAAAGAGTACAAATTAATGAAGTTTTATAAAAGCTCTCTTAATTATTAAAAAGTTTTTAATACACCATGTAAAGTATTTAAGTATTTAAGTTTCTAATATAAATCAATTAAGATCAAGGTTAGTATTAATATTAAAACTGCAAGCTTTAGAATTTCTTCTTTTTTAAACCCCTTTGTTTTGCCCTTTCTTTCACCAAGTAAACTTATATCTCATTTTAGTTTTTTTAAGCTTACTCTGACTATATTCCAGTGACCCTTGGCATCACAGATCCCTCCCTGGCATTGACATTGTGAAGCCCGCAGAGCTCCAGCTCCAGGGGAAGAGACGTATGTACGTGCCTGGAATTGTACTTTGCTGTGGGCGCAACTAGTGAATGGGATTTGCAATAAGCCCCTGCTGACTTGTCCAGGGGAATCGCAATCGAAGTGAGCCTGCAGCGACACTCTAATTATGCAACCCTAAGCGTCAAGATGGCTACAAATTTGCGGTGTCTGTCACGCCAAGCCGGGATCACATTACGCATACGCCACGTGAGCGGCGAGGTACTGAGATTGGGGCCTGCTGGCACACAGGTAAATGGAAAACGCTAAAAGCTAACCAGATTGCCACAGTAATTGGCCATAATGGTTCATTATTGCTGGCCAGCCACGAAAAAGGAAAGGAAAATGGTGTACAAAAAATCAGGAACAGGAGGAAAATCAATGGGAAATGGAAATGCGAATGTAAGCGGGCTGTGGGAGTGCTTCGGGGAAAAAGGCAATGAAAATGGAAATGCGCTGCAAGCCTCAAAACATGGTTGCCTAGGTGAGGATTAGGCGGCGTCGGCCAGCTGCAGTTTAAATGAAAATGCCTTCAACATTTCCCAGGCCATTCGAAGCCATTGGAGCGTACAACTCGCCTGAAACTCATTCACAAATATCGGACGAGGAAGGCATTAAAGTGCCTTTAAGGTCGCCAGCCGGCGAATATTTGCATAAATAATTCAGTCAGCATAAACAGGAAGAGGAAGTTCGAGCCGGAGTCCTGCCCGAACTCAACGCTACCTGGGCCTCTGCTAGTTTTCCGCCAAGCAGGAGGTGCTACCCCTGCCTGGCCACGTCCGTCTTGGCCTGGCCTGGTCCTGGGTTTTCCAGCTCCTTGCACTGCAGTTTCTGCCAGGTTGGAAAATTGCGGAAGAGAAAATGGGAAATATATATATATATTGCAGAAACTATGCAAATCGGTAGCTAAACGAGTGCCGGCATGTCCCCACTATTTGTTTTATCTGCTGATTAATGTTATTTATTATTATGGAATGCGAGAGATCCGGTTCCTGTTTACCATCGCCATCGCCTGTCCGCTCCACTCCAGGCTTCATTCTAATTACATTTTCATGCTTAAGCCCCCCGTCAGTCTCGGCGTCCGTCGAAAATGCTTGCAAAATGTTTTTATTAAATTTTCCACTTGGTCTTCCATTGATGGCGAAAGCACGAAGGAGCTGGAGCAAGAGCCTGAGCAGGAGCGGGTCTGGGAGCGGTAACACCCACTTGTACGCCCATAATACATAAATTAAACGATATATCATGCTGACATCTTAAATATTGTTAAAAACTGTCACGTTTACGGTTTTCTTTGCTTACTCATTCAGTTGGCTCCAGCAGTGGCTTCACCTTCGCTCCAGTCTCGGATCTGTCGTGAAGGAGGACTCCTCGTTTGGGCCGGAGGATTTTCGGTCCTGACAGTTAATGGACCATAAGAAATTCAATTAGAGACGTTATGCTGCCACATCCACCTCCACGGCCCCATCCTTAAGTCCTGGCTACTTGCAAAGCTGTTTTTGTTGCCGCTCCTACGGCTCCGACTCCTTTTGTATGAGCCCCCCATTCTTTTTGTGGCATTATTTTTATTAATGATACTCTATGGCCCACTGTATTTGTCTGGTCGCATTACAAAGCCAAGCCGAAAAGAGGCCAGTCGGATGTCTGTCTGTCTGCTCCATCGCGCCATCGCTCCATCATTCAAATCAACAATGCCCGGGGCTGCGCCTGAATGGAATTTCCGTTTCAAAAAATAGACAGGCAGCGCGCAGGAAAGTATGCCATGAATGCGGAATAAATAAATGCAGAGATACGAGTGCGAGTACGTATGCGGGCGAAACTAATTAACCCCGACAGAAACACCTAGTTTGGGGTGATATTTATCGCACGGCGAGAAAGGAAAATCAAGCTGGGCAAAGCACTTGAAAAAATAAAAATTAAACAAAAATAAATATACTGAATTTAGTGATATATTTTACTTATATAGTCACTTTCCTGACATAAAATCCGTTAAAAATGCTTTTAATTTAACCTGCTAAATAAAATTCAGTTTGGTTTTTTCTTTATTTATTATATTTTATAATTATTTCAGCGAAAAAACCCTCTTCTAGGTTAATAAAAAATCTAATTGCAATACAATTGACAGCAATAAAAATGAGCTGAAACCTATAGGTAGATTCAAGGTGATATAATATCGATTTGTAAACATAAAATATGTATTTTAAAAATCAAATAACCACTGTTTTTTTCTGTGCAAACATGTGAAGCTTTTTCGAAACACACACACACTCTCATAAAACGCACCTGGTAACTGACCGAGAAATCAAAGCCAACTGGCAATTGGCGAAACGTCAAGCGCTTTAATTAAGCTAAGCAGCGATAAGCTAAACGGCAAACAAAACTCTCTCTTTCTCAGGCCCCTTCCCTCCCTCTTCCCCCCAGCTCAACCGAAATTGCCGCCGAACGCTCACACCTGAACATCACCTGAAATGGCGCTGACTCACCTGGCGGCTTGTTTGCTTATTTGCCTTCGTGATTCTGATGGTGATTGTGCGCTGGCGTTTGTCGGTTTCTTCGCCGCCTTCATTAGTAGCGCCCTTCGCACCTTTTGCTCATTTGCATAGCTCACTCTCTCACTCACCCACTCCCCCTGCAGGAAAGTAATCCCCGAAAACCAAGCCTTCACACACGTTAATCAAGTGCTATCGACTTCAATCTAAGCATTTGTCTTTGAGCTTTATGCGGTCATAAGTTTGGCGCAAGAAAACCGCATAAGGTTTATCCTGGGTATCTCGGGATATATCTGATTTGTAAAAGTCAACATAGGAGAGATTAGGGAAAGCAGCTGCTCCACTTGGTCTTCAAAGACCTTTTTAAAATACCTTCCCCACACAGCTTAAGCGGAATTCATACTCCTGAAATGGCTCCATGAAAAGAACTCCCCATAAACCCAACGCGTAATAGGATGAGTTGGCGTGACCATAATCCGGGTCAAGTGGACTCCCATAATCTCTGCTCTCCACCCTTATTATCGCCCGCAATTATACGGCGTACTCCCGGCAACTTCAAAAGCTACGCAAACATCAGCCGGCAGACAACAAATCGATCAATCGCTGCCACTTTGCCCGCTCCATTCGCAGCTTCGTTTTGATAGCTGCAAATTGGTTTTTCTACTTGATGCAACTGCAATGCGATACAAAAAAAAAAAGAAACGGAAAAAAAGCTGCAAACGAAATAGCGGTAGAAAATGCCGAAGGAAAATGGTTAAGTTGAGTTGGAAGGCAAGACAGGAGCAAGCAGCAGCCAACTCAGCGACAATGAATGCCATTTATAATGCAGTCGAGTTCTAAGTAGAAATATACAGAGCAATGCAGCTGAAAGATACATTAGATTCGAACAGGGAATACCTAAAAAGCTAAGAATTCAGATTGAAAACTTGGGAATTATAGAAGATATTCGAACTCTTAGTAATCCCTGAACAAAAAACCAGATTACTCTTATTTATATCTATATATATATTCCACCTTTTACAAAATTTATTTTAAACTCCTCCTCTGAAATATATCCTTCCCCTTTAAAGATCACATTATTTCCATGTAAAATATTCAAGGCTATTCAATTACAGCATTCACATGTGTCGCTGAAACGATTGATTACTGCCAATGAAAAACACCAACAGCATTTTCCCAGTCACTCGCAATCGCTATATACCCCTCTCCACTCACAACTCCGAAATGGTAGAGATCCTGAATGCTGCGCAGTGCAAACACTTCACACTTCACGGCATTGGCATTTCAATTATGGCCGAAAGCAAAGTAAACTACTTAGCGGAAAGTGGCAAACGAGCAGGAATACTGTGCTCTGCTCTGTCCCATTATTATTTAATATATATGTATGGAGTTGGCATCGGTATTTATAAATTTATATTGTGGCATCGCCACACTGATTCCCAATTACAGCTGGCGGAGGAGCCGCGTCAAACTATCCCCCATTGTTGGTGCCCAACCAAAGTCGTTAGATTTGTTCAGTCAACTGTGCCGAAATTCGAATACTTCAATTAAACAAAATGTTCGACTCGATAAGCAGACCGGCACCCAAGCTCCCATAATGTGGCTGTCGTAGCAGAAACGCAAAAGGAGGAGTAGGACTCATAAAAAAGTATAGAAGAAGAAACCAATATTTCTGGCAGTTCGTTGGTTAGTTGTGCCCTCGGATTTTACGCTACAATGGAAATTGTGGCTTGATGGAACCAAAGCCACTCATCCTTCAATAATTCCTGGCGATTTCTCTAAGTCTTCTTATTTTTTATGCACTCTAATGCCCTGCATTACGGACAATGCTGAACAAAGGGGTTGTATTTTAAATATTGATAAATATTAAAGGTAGTTTTTAATTTAATTTTACAGCTTTATAGCTATGTTTTGTATAGAAAAGATACCTATATCATCTTTAAAATGTAATCCCTCAAGAGTGTTGCATTATAATAACTCCACTCTATCCAAAACTATAAGGGAAAACTCCTTACATAATCCCCTATTTGAAAATTGCTCTGCTTAAAATTCTCTCCAACAATTAATAAACATCAACAAATGCCAGAACTGAAATATATTCCTTTGGCATGCCATATAATGCAGTCAGTTATTTGCCGGCTTGCCGTTTCCCCCAAAAACTTGCAGCCCAAATATGCACAACAACCTCCTCCCAGGCCCCCCGTTCCGCCCACATCCATTACATGTTTCCACTTAGTACATTTTCGCCAACTATTTCAATTTGCATAGGAAAACATTTAGCAGGCCAAAAGCCTTTGTAAGCTCCTTCGACTTAATTGTGTTTATTTGCACTAATGAAAGTTTAATGTTTAACCCTAATGTCCATCCTTTTGAAAAGGGTTAGTCAAGGTAGTTAAGTCGCCGCTTTCAATTGTTTTTTGATTGACCAAAGGCAGTTGAAATGCATTTATATTTTATATTTTTTGTTAGTTAGTAACTTTGGGTGTACTATGCAGATTAAAAAGCGCACATTTACTGACCACAAAATCCCTCGCAAGTGGAAAAAAGTTAGCTTTGCTTCCGAGTAATTGCACATAACTCTCGTTTATGGTGCGATGTGCAAAAAGTTTCAAGCGCTGAAGAGCAGAGTCAAAAAAAAAAAACAAAGCACCATTTATTTATTGTTCCAAATGCCATAGTTAGTTTTATGTTTTATATTCTCGCAAAAAGTGCTTGCATATTGAGGTGTTTCCGGAAGGTGAAAAAAGAGAAATGAAGCCATTTGTTTGCTTCTTGTTTAAAAAATTGTATGTGGTCTTGCTTTTACTCGTTGGAAATCCTTAAATATTTATTCTCCAAAAAACATTCAACAAAATATGCATAGGTCTAAAAATTAATATAAGTTAATGGTTTATTTCAAATAAAAATATCAATGCTTTTACCAAGAGCAATCAGATTAAGCACATCAACAAGAAATCGAAAAACCCGAAATTCTCTTGGCTAAAATAACTCACAACGGAATTATTTCAGGCATTTGAAAGCCAAGTTTATTAAACGAATATTTCGATCTCCATTACTTGGCATTTTCTTCCTCTGCCTGAGAACATTTGCTTAAAATCGAAATGCGATTTTACCTTCTGACCAACCGCAAACACACACACACTCAGTTAGCAGCTGCCGGAGGATATGGAAAAACTTGAAACTGTTGCCGATAAAAGGAAAAGTGAACAACAATTGCTGGAACTTTTAATGGCTGTCCATTTAAGCCAATTGAAGCTGGCTAGTATCTGTCTGTGTGGCATTTATAATATGCCTTTGTGCCTGCCCAGGGCACGGAGCTTGGAACTCGAGGCTAGGAGCACAAAGATGCCCCTGCGTTTGGGGCATTGTATAACGAAACCAAAATTGAAACCAGCAAAGCAGCTCAGCCACAAAGCAAGAATCAATTGAAATCAACATATGGGCCGGGAGTGGGCGAGGGCAAAAATCATTGCCAGTGCAATTGCGAGCCGGCCGCATGCAGACTCCTGTGGTAAATTCGCAATTACCAGAGCCCCCGATGCAGTAGCCAATGCAGCAGGTCCTGCAACTGCAACGGCAACGGCAACGGCAACTGCTGCAGGAACAACTTCAGCTGCAGCAGGACATGCAGCAGGACATGCAGCGGAACTGGGGCATGCGGGCTTAATGCGCACTTGAATATTTCATTTTGCGACGGCACTAACTGGTCAACCGAGTGGCCCATAGACCAAAGACCACCATCCACCATCCACCACTGGCGGCCAGTGACCAGGACCTACGGACTGTAGCAGTATTCGGACTGGCCAGTACCGAGGGGCATAACAATGACAGCCAACAATGGCAACAAATAAGCCCAAAAATAAACAGGATCCCCGGCTAAACAAATAACAGTAAATAACAGCAGCAGCCACATGAACTGTGCCAGTGTGTGTGTGCGGCAGACAATAGCTCATAAAATTACGTTTATGCGAGAGAGAAAATGGCTTCAATTAATAAACACTAAAATCTAATCAAAACTAAAAGGATGGAATATAAACCTTTGTTTACCAAAAGCCATAATAGCCATAATATCAGTTTTAAACTTTAAATTTGTTTTTATTAGATAAAGAATATGAGAACACATATTACAGATAATTTGTTGCAACCCATAAAAAAATATGCTTAATTCAATTAAGAACCTAAACAGTTTAAAAAACTTAACAAATTTACATATTTAAAAGAGAAATAAGAAGATAAGATATAAGAGTTTAATCCTAATAATCCTAATAATAATTCAAATTCATATTTATATTCATATATTCCATAAAATTCAACAGATTACTCGATTTCCTTAGAAGCTTTTTGAGACATCCTTTAAACCTCAAAGTGCCAAAGTCATTTAATAAAGCCAAGCTGCTCTCCTCATAAAAATAAACACCTGTTCTCTCAAATTTATCACGCATACGCCCTGTTGCCCTACTTCAAAATGTTCTGATGAATGTGCCAAGCTCAGCAGGACCCTAATTCAAGATTCCCCGAAACCCTTAGATAATCCTTCAGATAAATGTGAACTCTCCGCGACGCATAAACACTCGCTTAGCACATCCCGGCCAAATGGTGCACTAATCGCCTGTGCATTGGCTCTTCGTCCTTCGGCCCGGCAACATTTCCCTTCTATTCGCATTGTTGGCCGAGGGAAGAAAAAAAAACTTTGCATAAAAACGGGTTACGAGTGTCTGTGTGTGTGTGTGTTAGTTTGGCCAGATACTGGCCCAAAATGGGTCAATGGAACCTTATAGCGAGAGCCAGGGAGAGAGAGCTGCAGACACCAATCTCCGCAGCCATCGCCAGTTCCATGTAATCGTTGCAGCAAATAAATTTCAAACGCTGTCACATAAATTCGAATGTTCTGTTCTGTGCTGTCTTTTTGCCTTTCCCCTTTCTTTTTTTTTTTTGAGCGCTTTGTTGCGCTGGACAGCGTTGTAGCTAAAATTAAATTTGACTGCACATTGTTAATAGGTCTGCAATGGGCCCATAAATGCCCCATAAATTAGTCTGGGTCGCCGGAGCACTACTACCACTGCGATAAGGCTAATGAAATATGAGAAGAACAGCCAAAGGGATAGCCCATATTTTTTGTTTTCCTTTTTGTTGGTCCATTTTTTTTATTTTTTTTTTCGCCGGCGGGACGCAGCTGGAAAGTATGCAACGCCTAGGCAAGTTAATTACGAGCCTGCCACGCCAGGCCGCCAGGCCCAGGGAGCCAAGGCAAGTAGAAACGAACACACAAAGAAATCACTTACTGTCATAATCAAATTGGCCAACTCGGCTAAAGTTTGGCATAACTTGAATGCGCTTATTAAATTTATTTGCCCTCAAAAAGACAAACTTTGACTACGTTTGGCCCTTCGTCCTGAAATTGGCGACGTAGCCTCAAGTGTTTCTCCATCTTTCATGCACTGAGAGAAACTTATAGGGGGTTGCTTCTTGATTCTCTTGGAGCTATATATAGGGGTTTTCACGCACTGTCAAAAAGTCTGAATAAATCACTCGAGAAATTGGCATACTTTTAGGCTCTTCTTTAGGTGATTTGAAAATACTATATATATATTCTGCACATTTTTATTTCTAATTTATGATGTTTTTCTCAAGGAGAATACTTCTATTATAAAATAATACATTTCTTCTTAATTTGAACTCAATTTTCAAAGTATAAACATATAAATTTAGGGCCAATAGTTTCGATGGCAAAATTTAATTTATATTAAAGTATAATAAATATAAGTACTAAATATAAATTTATTCTTATTTTGAACTTAATTTTAACTCAATTTTCTTAGTGTAGACATAGACTTTTAGGGCCAAAAGTTGTGTTGGCAAAATTTAAGGTTATCCACCTGCAAAAATCAATAGGCCAAATGACAGAAGCCCCGGCAACATGAGGCAAATAAGCCTTGGGCCTTTAAATAACAGTTCTACCCTGTTGACTTTTGTCAGGTTCGTGCATATGGGTAGGTAAGTTTATACACACATAGACGTGGGCTTCATGGAAAATGCGGGGGTAAGTGTAGAAAGCTGGGGCAAGGCAAAAGTTTGCCAACTCTATCATTATTTGAGCAATTTCAGCTTAGTGCGGATATTTGCAGAGACGACGACGACGTCTGGCTTGATTTGCCTGCTATTTCTGTTTTAATTATGCCAACTAAACATTAACGCTCGTGCTGAGCAGACTAACAGTAAAGTCTCTAGAGAAATAACAAGAACAGGGGGAATTTGCAAATGTATTTCTCGGCTATAACTGCCGTACCTCCTGTACCTCCTCCCATCACCTGACATCCCTAGTTGCCGTCACTCTGCCAGCTCGCTAAATTTGTAATATTTGTAATAAACTGATTTAATTACTTGACAAGCACGTGTCTACACCGATTGTACACAATTAGGGAGACAATTGGAATGCATATATTTAAATTAATTGACTTGATTGAAATTCTAAATATTCACTGGCTGAACGAGGCGTGAAAAGTGAGAAGAAATCGTCCTTTTTTGTCACCTTCATTATTGATTGATTGACTGATGACAGATGGCACTTGGGGCTAATTTATTTATACATAATTCAATTCATAAAATAGTTAATTAACTCAAGGTGTTGCATGAGGTGTGGTCATAATATTTTCACCTTGCCTGAGAAAGGTAAATATATTTCACAAATAATTAACTTTTCATAACCTTAGGCCCGCCCCTTTGCAAATTCAATTAGCTTGCTAATTTTGCAATCACAGGGATAATAGTGTTTTATTCAAGCAAACCGAAACAATTTAAATTAATTGTGCGCATATTTGAATTTGTGGTCAGTTGGCCAAAAAAGCCAACTGGCTAAATAACTTATATACGAATTGCTTTTTGTGTTGCTTATCAGTAGATGAATGTTTGTTTGTTGTTTGCAATGTCCAAATAACCCGGGGAAATGAAATCCAATAAAATGATACAACTACGAATTAATTAAAATATATTTGTTTATGTGGCGCGAGTGCAATTGCAGACAAGATTCAGATAAAACATAAATTCAAGGAAGGACAACAAGTCAACGGAAATGATTGCCATTACTGTCTATAAATTATGCAATACTCATTTTATGGCATCACAAATAATTTATTGCAAATAAATTGTTTTAAAATGGTTTTATTGCATTTTAAATGAATAAAAGTAAATCAAATTAATTAATTAATTAATGCACTTTCTACCGCAAAAGAGCGTTCAAAGAGTAACTATTAGAGGGACATTAAAAGCGAATTCAACAAGTTCCGCCGCGTGTGTTGAGCATATTTTACGTTTTCCGACTATGAGACAAGCATTTGTGTCATATTATGAATATTACGTGTATTTTAAATAAAATAAAACATACACACACACACACTTACACACTCGTGCGCGCTCAGGGAAAGCTGTGATAATGGAGCGACGCTTATGCAAATTTTCTAGTTTCGCTTGTTTTCCGAAAACTTACCCTCCCACGCACATATATAAATACATATGTATGTATATAAATGGAAGGAGACACTAATGCAAACATTTGCCGCCTTTTAGCAGCATAATTTTCACATATGTATGTAGGCGGAGTACAAAAGAAAAGCGTGTGTTTATGTTTCGGATGCGTTGCAAAATGACATCCTGTCACATTTCCCGACCGCTGTGCGTGTGTGAGGGAGTGTAACATATACACACACATACACACTCACCGACAGGCAGCATCCGGCGCCAGTTCCACGTGTTTTGTATGTGCGTGTGGGTGCGTGATTCTCAACTGTCAGTCCCGTCGATCCAGGCGTCCTTCGCCCTTGCCACGTCACTCCCTGCTAAGGGGAAACGGCAACAGCTGCTCGACAATCGCACGTTTTATTTAAATTTCACGCACCCATACTTGGGGAAAATAAAAAACCAGCACAGTGGGCCGAAATTTGATGAAAATTGGATATGAAAATAATGATCCAGGCTTTAGATACTGTTGCCTATAAATTGAAATAGTATATTTAAAGGAAATATTCAAACAATAATTTGCATTTTAAAAGGATTAAAAGTTGAATAAAAAAATAATAATTATAATTAAAATACAAATAGTGCGAAACATTAATTTATTTACTACTTAAAAATAAAAACATATTCGTCGCTAAATTTTTTCAGTTTTAAATACTAAATATCGTATTTTTTATCTAATATTTAGAACATATATAATATATTCACTAAGATAGATTACAGATTTCACATTATTTTAATACAATCAAAGTCTACATTTCTATAAAAAATCATGTTAAATTTATTATATTTTAAAATCAAAGTTTAACTTGAAAATTTGATTTATATAAACATTTCTGTAACTTTAATATTTAAAAAAACGTTAATTTTAAAAACGTTTTTGTGTAAAGATTTCTTAAAATATAAATAAATGCAAACGTTTCAATAAAAAAACATATAAAGCTTTTAAATATATTTATATAATATTAATTTTCACCTAATAAGCCCTTAACTTTAACCACTGTGCAATGAGGCAGGTTAAATGAACAAATTGCCCCGCACGCCCTTCGTCCAGCCGGAAATTTCTTTCATCACACACACACACACACATGTGCTCACCGGCTGGAGTTTTATACACATTTAATGAGACAATATTGAAATTAACATTATTTTTTATGATTTTGATTTTATAAGTAGGCACTTTGGGCTGTCATAAAAGGCCCGGAAAACGGATGCACAGGATGTCGGGATGTGCGCGCGTATACGTATTTATAGCCGGTCTTTTGGAAAATAAGGGAAATAATAAAACGGCGAAATGGCCCAGTGAACCGGGGAACAGCGAGCAGTAGAGAGCTCGGACTAATCCCAAACAAGATTGTCTCCGAGCGTCCTAGGCCTAGAATTCTAATAAAACGTAAGCTGTGAAATGAATGGTCGGTCTCTGGCGTATGAGTAATATCCCATCAATTTGTCCCGTTCAGATTATAATTCCCCTAATAAAGTCATGCATCAATTTAAATCAACTTGCTGTGGGGATCAGCACCAGGACCAGCACCAGCACCAGGACCAGCTCTCGCACACACAGGACATAAATTATATGCATAAAATTTTAATGCGACCTGCCATGCACAGGACTCAGTGCGGCAATTTGGCTAAGTAGTGGCAAAGGCCACAGCACGGCCTTTGTGCCGAACCGCAAACTGCCAACAATTGGCTGCATATTAACTGGGAATCGTTACTGTAAATACTATATATATCGGATACATATGCATACGCAAATATATGCATTATATTTGCATAGAAAGGCGGCGGGCCGAATTTTGTAAATTAAATTAATTGCTTTGGTTGCAGGTTGTCAATAGTTACGTCGGCTCCGCCCAACCGAACGATTTCAAAGTGGCTTAAAGCCTTAAATGCAATTATAGTAATTAGGCCGCATCAAAGTTAATTAAATTTCCGTTTATGAAATTCGATTGGATGTGAAATTATCATCGGAAATGGGAGAAAAAGTATATCAACAGCCGGCGCCTGAAATAGGTCAATTAATGTGACAAAATATGATGTAATCTTTGCAATATCTGCAAAATGTAATTTATTTAGATATTAAAGAACAAGCCTTTAGCTTTAATTAATATAAATGAGTGTTTACAAATTTGGAAATAAAGAAAAACTAAATATTCACTTAATAAAATGCACAGAAAATGGTATTATCCTTTAGAAAACCCATGTAACTTCCACAAGTTCCTCTCTCAATTTCTATTATTTTCCAGGCAGCTTTCGTGGAACATCTGCCAAGCCCACATATGAGATTTTTTATAAGCACATTGCTGTGGAAAAACTTTCCGCACCGTGCGGTTTGTGCGGAGGAAAACCCTGCAGATAAATTCAATGACATTGCTGCAAGGACAACGCCACGCACTCACGTTCATAAATGTAATGCAATTTCGAGTTGAACTTTATTTAATTCAGTATTTCGGTGTTAAGGTTGTCCCCGCCGCCACACAGTCTCGCACAGGGATTCCAGCACAGAGCAGAGCAAGCATGTCAGTTTTATGAGAATAGTTGGAGCTTTGTCGGAGTTTGCGTTTAATTTCGAGCAGCAAAGACGACGACGGGATCAGCTCAAAAGCCACTGCCTGGAATGGCCGCAAACCCACATCCGCAAATATGCCAAAGCCCCTTCATCCCGGACAACTGTTGTGTAATTTGCTCGGGTCTAGGCGATATTAATCTGTTCTATAGAATAGATTCTCTCGATTGGAATCTCCTCTGAAGCCGAAAACGGTTCCATTATTATTGCAATTGGTATTCCGAGGCAGTAGTAAGCGACTGCAAGCGGATTGCAAGTGCATCAGCGTGTAATGTTGGCCATAAATAGCCCGAGCAACTTGCGGTTGGGCCATAAAAAATGCTAAACAATAAATAAGAATGAACAAGAAAGAAGGCCTTGGCTGGGGTCACGACTATGAGATGACCTGGCAGCTATTGTCGCTTAATAAAATATTTTAAAAAAAATATATATAATGAAATTAAATTCTAAAAAGCATTTAATTGCCTTTAAAACTTTTTTAAACATTTTACTATTTTCGTATTTGTTATTTCTATTAATATATAATTATGCGTGGTTCGGGTCCTTAGCTAAAATTTTCTCTTTACAATTTCAATTACATCAAATTATTTATTTATCGACATCTTGTCGATAATAAATATCTATATTTTCCTAGCAATAATTGTCTGGAATGTTTATATGGTATATGTACATTTTACATAGTATATCAAAGAAAATTAACTTGTAGTATGAATGATGTTTCCTTTAAAATATTATTTAAACTGAGTTCTTAGCGCCATCGATGTTTTTCGATATATTGGAATTTATTTATCGATAAAAATCACTACAGTGCCAGAGTTTCTTACCTTTTTCCGGGCAAAGTTGTATCAAATGTATCCCTAATAAAAATGTTCACTACTTAAGAGTAAAAAACCAAGGATTTACAAACTGCAGAATCCAGAAGATATATTTCCTAAAAGCTTGCACTTTCCTCCCAATATTACATGAATTTACTCGATCTAAACATACCCTTTGCGATGTTTTGAAAAACGTGACATACCCTAAGGCGCTCACATGAGTTTATTATGCTGTACAGGGCATTATCTTCACATGTGCTCCTGCCATGAGTGGTGCTGTGCAGTGGAGCAGCGTTCTATTTATGCTCATAATGCTGCGCAATGAATAATTATGCAAATGGGCCCGGCTTATGGTCAAGTTGCCTTGGCTGGTCGTCTCCATGTAAACTAGTTGCTTTTCCAGAGCCCAGCAACAAATTGCAAGATTCTACCACCATTTGTGGGGAGATGAAGGATGAGAAATCTTGTCAGTTTCCAGGACAAATTCTCAAGCGTCAACTGGCAAGAAAAATAATTATCAACCGAGGGGATAAAAATGTTAAAAAAACACAAAGAAAAAGTTCAGCTTCCTTGCGCCTGGTAAACTTTTGTTGGGGGATAACTTACTCACTCCACGGAAAAGCAGATCCCTTGGCTATTTTACCCCCAAACGAACCACCCAACTTATAAAGCTTATAAAACTTGGGACCAAAGTCTGGGCCGGATCAAAGCTTAATCGCTGGCCGCTTTATAAATCAAATCTGGGAATCAAAACAAAAAGTTTCGCCCTGGACAAGTCGAAAGATTTCAAATATGTATTTGAGCTGCTGCATAATATTTATTATCTCACAGCTGTTGACTGGCGAATAAATCAATATCGTATTAACTGCTTAGGCCAGCCGACAAAACTTTTGCCTAAATACCACCGCCCCGGAGCACATAAATAACGAGAATGTCAAAAACTTTTCGGCCCCTCAGCTGCGTCGTCCCGTTTTCCGCCGGAGTTTCTGTTTTTCCGCCGGCGTCAACCGAGGACCGGACAAGGAGCTCGAGAGGAGCGCATGTATGTCGGGGCCAGCGGCGCCTGTCACCAGCATCGCTCCTCGGGCTGATGTTTCGCCAATTACTCTCGATTAACTCAAGACATTTGCACTAAAATTAATTAAATAAACCCCCAGCCATCCCCGCGTCCGTTGATTGATTAATGGTGCATGCGAGTTTTAATTGAAAAATCTGCAGTCGATTAATGAACAAAGATGCAATCGCTGTTTCCTTTTTTTACTGACGCTTCTGAAACTTCAGCCAGAAGCCATTCTTTGGCTTCAGCCCGTGACCCACAATGTCCTCCAGTATATCCCTGGAGGTCTTTTCAGCCGGCAGCAGCTTGAAATTCAGCAAAAGCTTGTAGACAATCGACTTCAGCTCCATGAGAGCCATTCGATTGCCAATGCAGTTGCGGGGCCCCACTCCGAAGGATAGGAAAGTGCAGGGCTTCATCTCATCCCGTCGCTCCTCGGCGAATCTCTCAGGATCAAAGGTCTCGGGATCCGGGAAGTTTTCAGGGTCACGGTGGAGCGCAAAGATGGGTATCTGCAGGACATCCCCTTTCCGGGCGGCAAACAATTTCGCACCATTCTCATCACACAAATCAATATCATCGCAGCACACTCGATCTGTGGATATAGCCGGTGGCCACTTGCGCAAACCCTCCAACACCACCATGTCCAGGTAACGCATCTTGGTCAGCTTGTCATAGGTCAGAGGTTCACCATTAAGCTCCTGATTCACAGACAGGATCTCCTCGTACAACTTATCCTGCACTTCCGGATTCCAACAGAGCTCGTAGGTGAGAAAGCACAGGGAGGAGGAGATGATCTCGAATCCAGCAAAGAAGAACAGCAGGCACTGGGCCAATAGGTCCTCATCGGTGAACTCCTTATAAAACCGAGCATCCTTCGTCTGATCCTTGAGCTCCGCATGCCTCTGTTGCTTGGCCTCAAGAAGGAGGTGTATCATATCGGGCCTAATGACATTGTGCTCCTGCCGGTACTTCATCGCCACGTTGACCAGACTGGTAAAGTAATTAATCTTGGCGGTGTCCATCACCTGGATGCGTAGAAGCTGTCAACATATACAAGGACATGTTTTGTTAAAGCTTCTGTATATGTTTTTATTATGAATGAAAGAAAATAAACGAAAAAGAAACAGAATGAACAGAACCAAAAAGACCAAAGGAAATTGATGGCAGGAACAATGGACCAAGTGTCAATACAAATCTCTTCCTGAAAATCTCCAGAGAGATTCGGGTGACACCCGGGAGGGGATAATACACACCTTCATCAGACGGGGAACCAGGGCGTGAAGCATAGCCTTGACCATCGACCAGGCGCTTATGACAGACAGGGATTGGCCGATGCGAAAGAACTCGTTATCTTTGCGCCTGAACGAGTTGACGCTCAGCCCGAAGGCTACGGTGGCAATCACATCGTTGGCGAATCGCGTAAAGTAATCCTTCATTTCCAGGTCGATGCCTGCGGCGGTGCCGGTTTGTAGCTGCTCCTGGACGTAGAGCACGCCCTCAACGCTGCAGGCATGGATCAGGTCGTACATGACCCGCATCTTGCTGCCGGTAAAGGCAGGCGTCAGTATATTGCGCATCTCCCGCCAGCGGCCATCCTGCAGCGAAATCAGACTCTTGGACAGTATCGATTCCTGCATGTTGTTGTGCATCTGATGGTGATTGACAAAATGGTCAAACTCCTTGATGCCAATCAGCTTGATGAGCTCCGGATCGCGAACGAAGATGTATGGATCCCTTAGGGCATATATCCCATATACAGACGATCCGGAGTATTTCAGATGCATCTGGATCATGTGTTTCAGCACAGGCATTCCGCCGAACATGGCACGTATGGGTATGTTGCCAATCAGTGGCCAGGGCTTCTCATGGGCCACGCCCCTCTCCCGAAATATATCGTATTTAGCCACCGACCATTTATAGAGCAACCCGAGCAGCACTATAAACAAAGCGAGCACTACGATCCACTGATCCATGATGTCACTGCCGACGAAAACTTAATTGGACTGCCAAAGTCGAGGGTCGGAAAGCAACTGATTAATAGAGAGAGATATACCCCCGAAAAAGCTATACAAAGCTCTTGATTAAAGCTTTTCCTATCGCCCAGATCACTTACAGGCTTGTTTAAACATACTATCTCAGATCGATAAGCCTTATCTACGATTTATATGCTAATTACGCTATCTAAGGCCCAAGTGCAGTGCAATTATCAACAAAACACATTAGACAAATTATCTTTGATTAGTTTTTGAATGTAATCGTATCGATTGCATTAGAAATAAAAGCACCTGCTGGTTTTCTAATTTATTTAATGAAAAATGGATTGAAGTGCCATAAGCCAGGATAACTGGCCCTTTACTACGCCTCCTCAACTCCTTCCTTTACCGTTTATAATTCACAAAAGGAATCAATAGATAGCCCATGAAAGGCAGCAAATAAATTCATATTTTCAATGGCAGAAATATTGCAAAATCATTGGCAATTTAGGCAGAAATTGCAACCAAAAGAGAACCAGCTGGGAGTTCATGCAAGACGTGTGCCAGAGAAATAAAATAGTGTCATAGTGGCATCCTAATACCCTTGATATTTCAATTAAATTAAAAAGGTTTTATATTGATTTTCTACAGAATTAAATTAACCAAGATGTATAGGTTTTACAATGAATTGTATTAATTGGAATTGGACTTTCAAGGTTCTAGTTTACCCTAAAATGTATAGAACCCCTTTTAAGAGTATAGAAATTAAAGAATCTCCCTCTGGCATAACCCTATAAAAGCACTGGGTACAAGCAGAATACCTTAGAATTTCATTAGAAACCCAAGTCAAGTGATTAGCCATGTTCGAGGACATTCAACTGATTTACATGAACATCCGGATCCTGCGCTTCTGGGCTCTTCTTTATGACAATAATATAAAGAAGTATCTGTGCATTGGCCTGGCCACCTTCCACATCTTTACCCAACTGGTCTACATGATAAGCACCACGGAAGGACTCATTGGTATAATTCGCAACTCATATATGCTGGTCCTTTGGATCAACACGGTGCTGCGAGCCTTTCTCCTACTGCTCGACCACGACAGCTACGTGGCCTTAATTGACAATCTAACTGCGGCCTATTACGATCTCATAAATCTGAGGGATACCTACATAACCCAGGAGTTAGATCAACTGAACCGGGTTGGTAAACTGATGGCCAGGGGTAATCTGTTCTTTGGACTACTCACCTGCGTGGGTTTCGGCCTGTATCCTCTATCCTCAAGCGAGAGAGGTTAATTACATGGATTTTTCCTAACGGAATTTATAAATATATAATAAACAGCTTTAAATATTCACAGTTCTCCCATTTGGTAGCAGGATTCCTGGCCTCAATGAGTACGAGACCCCGTATTACCAGCTGTGGTACCTCTTTCAGATGACCATCACCCCGATGGGCTGCTGCATGTACATTCCCTACACCAGTCTGATCGTGGCCCTGATCATGTTCGGGATCGTGCGTTGCAAGGCTCTGCAGCATCGCCTCCGCCGGGTGGCCAAACTTCATCCGTTTGGCCAACGAGATAATCGAAAGTTGGCGGCGGAGATTGTCGAATGCATTCGGTATCAGCAGAGCATTATCGAGTACATGGATCACATAAATCAGCTTACCACGATGATGTTCCTTTTCGAGCTGCTGGCCTTTTCGGCTTTACTTTGTGCTCTTCTCTTTCTGCTAATTATTGTGAGTTTAGAAAAGAGATTAAAATACCGATAAGTAATCTAAATTTTAAATATCGAAAACAAATCAATTATAGCTTCAATAATTTGATCAAATCGCTACAACAATTTCAGAAGATACAAGAAAATATAAGATGTATTAAGTGTTAATGAGGTGTTGACATAAAATAAGTTTATTATCGATTTTTTCGATAGATTCAACATAGAAATATATCGTTATTTCTTACTTTTTTACTTGTAACCCGTTACTATTTAAAATAACTCTTAAAAAACTTTGTTAGGTTAATGGCACCGGTCAGATAATCATCGTCTGCATGTACATCAACATGATCCTGGCCCAAATCCTGGCCCTTTACTGGTATGCCAACGAGCTGAGGGAGCAGAATCTGGCAGTGGCCACAGCAGCCTACGAGACAGAGTGGTACACCTACGAAATTCCTGTTCGCAAAAACATAATTTTTATGATGATGAGGGCCCAAAGGCCGGCATCGGTAAGTAAACTCTGAAATTATTGAACTACATTTCACAAGGCTAAGATTCTTGTATCTTACAGATACTTCTTGGCAATATTCGTCCTATTACCTTGGAGCTCTTTCAGAATCTCCTAAATACAACTTATACATTTTTT
The DNA here is from genome assembly GCF_030179895.1 of Drosophila kikkawai. Lineage (NCBI taxonomy): Eukaryota > Metazoa > Arthropoda > Insecta > Diptera > Drosophilidae > Drosophila > Drosophila kikkawai. The sequence goes on from NC_091729.1 coordinate 10,925,459, forward strand.
ACGGTCCTGAAACGAGTCTATGGCTAAACGTAAAATATATCTTCATATAATATATATTTAATGAAATACTTTAAGCACGACATATGCAACCGCTCCCACGATTCTCTTTTAACGCAAAACTCTGGCACAATCGAGCACATTTTACAATTGAATAAATCATTCTATCAACAGCAAAATAGTTTTTTTTTTTTTTGTTGCACTAAATTTAGCCGAAATTGCTAGATATTTTCGCATGTATTTTTTCTACGTTTCGGACCATTTGCGGTTGCTGCGTATTTCACGCTGCGCTTGCCATTTTTTCCTGGGTAAAAAATGAATAAAACTGAATATAAAAACAAATAAAAAAAAACCGCGAAGGTGTGGCAAGTGCGCGATAAAAAAATTTGTTTGCTGAAGTTGTCAACGAACTTTTTTGCGACCGCGCTGCTGACTTTGACTGGCAGTCGCCTAGGTGCGAAAACAGCGAGTCTGCAGGATGCAGGAGGCAGCCCCCAGCAGGCAGGTGCCAGCCAAGGTGCGAGGGGGAAACACATTTCAATTTGCCCGAACCCCGAGCGGCGAATCAGGTTCATTATAATAATGGCCATGGCATTAAAGAGTGATTCAACTCGGACTCGCAATTGTCAAACAAATATAGTAATTTAAATATAAAGAAGAGAGGAGACAAAAAAGAAAATCTGTTTGAATGAAACCATAATTAATAAAAAAAAAAAAAGATAGATTGTTACAATTTTATTTCAAATGTAATTTAATTAGCTACACTTTTTAGTGTCACTCGTTAATGATTTCTTTTTGGCAGCCACCACAAAATAGTATTTTATTTGCACAACTTATCAGCTTATTCCTAATTGTATTTGCCAAACAAAGAGACTTGCTATTGACATATTTGATGGCAATGATATTATAAATATAAAATATATAAAAAAAATGTGTGGGGAAAAAAATTGAGAAAAAATATGCCAGGGACAAAGAGAAAATGTTGAAAAATAATTAAAATCATTTTAAATACATTTATCGCTTGTCATTAGCTAATTGTAAATTCCTTAAAAAATGTAAACTATTAAATTGAATGTGTAAGTTAATTTAATGTGATTTTGCAGTGTTGATTTAGAAGAAGTCCTGAGATATAAAAACTTTTCAAAGGACCTATCCTAACCCAAGCATATCCACTTTAGCAAGGACCTTTTTTGCCGCCTTACTTGGTATTATATATTATTTAATTAGGTATTTTTTTATCTCCTTTATTTATTTAAGTAATTTTTGTGTCTGTAAAACTGATGGATTGGCCTGCTTTAAGCCTGCTCCCCCCTCCCGCTCCAGTTCACAAGAATCCCTGCAGGTTGGCACTGCCATAGAGCTCATTGACGGAGCACAGGTTGAGGAAGACGGGGTTGCGTCCGCTGCGACATTCGGTGGCCGGTCGGTCGCCGCTCTGGTAGACCGGAGCATTGACGTCGTCCGCCCGGTTAAAGTTACAGGTCATGTACTGATGGACATTGGCCACCCACTGCCCGGCCTCGTTGGTGGTATTGAGTGTCTGCCGAAGAATGCCGCAGCCCACATGGGTGGTGCTGTCCCGGACGAGCTGTGTGAAGAAGGCATAGCACCTGCTGATCCGCAAACGAAGAATTCTGGTGAAAATGATTCGGATTCGAGGCAGGTGAGCGGTGATGGTGCTCCAAAGAGCACTAACCTACCTGTTGGTGGGCGGACTGAAGGCGAAGATATCACGCATGCTACACTCCTTGTACTCGGCGAACATCTGGACAAGCGTTGCCTTGATCACCTCGTCCTCGGGGTGGTTAACCACGGGACCTGGATGGGGGTGGTTCGGGTCTTCAATGGGATCCCGGTCCCAGCCGCCCTCGGCTACTACCTGGGCCACGTTGCGAAATTGCTCGCTGTTCCGGCAATGATCGTTGACCAGGGCGCAGCGCTTAACGTTCAGTTCGGCAAAACTGGCCAGCTCCTGGTCCCACTGCAGCGTGGCCATCCGGGTGGCCGGGCTGAAGCCCACGAGATCGCCTCGAGCAACCTTATCGCGATATTCGTTCAGCTCGTTGAGGATCATAGTGCGGCGGGCCGTAGTCATCCGCACCACATGCGCATCCGGACTACAGCTGTCCGCTAGCCTCTGCAATTAGGATCGGAATCAGGATCGAGTTTATCGGGCTAAGTGATGCCCCATAGTCACCCCAAAATTATTGCAGGCTATGTGCTTCTCGGGACCAGGACACAAAGCTGGATCGCAGTAGTCGAAGGCCTGGAGCTGTTGTCCCCCTAGAATCAGCAACAGCAACATCAGCAACGGCGGCGGCGGCCACATGGTGTCCAACATCTCGACGAAACAGCCAGTTTGGCCAGCTCCGTCCACCCGGCGCTGACTCTTATAGAGTTCGCCACTCAATCGATTCCCGCTGAAGCGTACCTATCGCTTCACAGACCAAGCCTCACTTCACCCCAGCAAATGAACTATTTAATCAATAAGTCATGCTTAGTACGGTAGGCAATTTCATCGGTTTATTTAGACACAGTTAAGAAGGGATCCAGCTAGGGGGAATCTGCAGGCTCCTCCATAATTTCATTGGCATCCACTACCTCATCGGTGCTGCAGAGATACGGGTACAGGTGATTCGGTCCGGTGACACATTTCGATGTGGGGTCTTTGGCCTCCTCGTAGTGCTTCTGCCTGTTCACATTGGACCGCGAGAAGTGACAGATGAGATGAAGTACCACGGTTCGGTCCTCGCGTGTGGTGTTTTTGTCTGTCTTCAAGCGAAGGGCACAGCCCATCCGGTCGCCATGATCCTCAATCAGCGGTACATAGTGGCCCACGCAGGATCTGCAAGAAAAGGCGAGAATGTAGCCTATCTATAATAACAATAACTTACCCCTGTTTAATGGGTTCCAACCGGTACTCAGTGCCCATTTTACAGCCCAAGGCATCCAGGAACAGCTCCGGCAAAAGTCCCACAAGAATTACTTGATGTATGACGGTGCGCCAGCTGACCATGACCTTGGTCTCGGTGGTGGCCACATAGTGATACTTATCCATGTTGGCACAGAACCAGCCATTCTCGTCGCACTGCCGCGCCTGAAGATCGGCCAAACGCTGCAGATTGGTATCCCAGCCCATCGTGGGCATGCGGGCGGCCGCCGGTAAATGTCCCGCTCCGCTGGCTATGTAGTTGCGCATCACATTGATCCGGTCGAGAATGCTCAGCCGAAGGCCACCATTCACGTTGATGATGTAGTTGTTATCACCGCATTTCTTGCCAAAAGTCTGCCAACAAATTGGTGTAGCTTAGTTTCTTCGTTTGGGTTCTCAGGGATTGAAGGTTACATTGTTGCTTAAGCAGCCCAAATGATTCTGCGAGTGCGGACAGAGATCGGGCCGGCACAGAGTTGGTTTTATATGTGGGTCTTTAGCTCCTAGAGTCATAACACAGGCGCTGACGCAGACCAAAAGTAGCTTAAGATGCTTCATCAACACCAACTTCTTCAGCGTGGCAGTGGATAACTCAACTAACGTCTAAAACTTAACTGCTAGCTTGATTTAGCGCGAAGCCATGACCAATCTGATTAGTTAGGGGAATCTTGACGTTGAAAACTGCAACTAACAAAGACACTTAAAGGGGAAACATTGTATAGCTTAGGAAAGCAAAATCAATTCTAGATCGACTCGGCTGTTGTTGCTGATCTGGACAATATATACTTTATATCCTTTCGACTTTAATTATAGTACCCTGCAAGGGTATAAATATATATCATTCGAAATAATACTAAGTCTTCAAATAAATCCAGGACACCTAAACCTAACTAATATAATTTAGAAGTACATGTTTAACCCTACACTTTCCATTAGAAATAACACTTAATACCATAAAATAATTAAACCAATTTGCCTTTTTGGGTTTTCGTGAAAGTGCACACTGTTACAAATTAGCTTCAGTTTGTATTTGCTGTGCACTCCACTCTATTTTATTACAATAAACACTTCATGTGGCGTTCGTTTGTTTTGTTTTGGGAGTGTTCCTTAGAGTAGATGTATAACTTAATACTAGGTTGCGCTTAAGTAATATTTACATCACAAGGAATATATAAAAATGGCTCGTTTTGCGATCGCTCTCACTTTGGTTTTCCCCACGGCAGTCGGGAAATGAATCGTTGACTAATTTAGAGTTCATTTGCTTCAGTTTTTTTTTTTCCATTAATTAAAGTACACAGATACACGGATGAGGTAAAGAACTAATGTATCCAACAAGCAGAGAGTATAAAAGATATAAAGAAAAAAAGGCTCAAAACCGGATAGCCGCACATCGATTTCACTGTCAGTTCGCAGTGGCGAATCACTGCCCGAAGTTGGGATTGTAGGGGGCCTGCTTCTCGTAGCCAGCGGGCATTACGCTCGGACCGGGATTGGCCATGGCCATGTCGTACGGCGGCGGATTCATGTTGGCCGGTCCGGCGCCAGGATAGGCAGGATATGACACGCCATGCGTCTGCATGCTGCGTTAGACAGAACAAAAACGTATTAATTAGTATTTGTGTTTGCAGTTGGTTGGCCTGAAGGCAAAACTTACCCGGGCATTGGCATGGGCATCTGCTGGTGCTGCTGGGGCATCGGCATGGGCATCTGGACGGTCACATTGCTGCAGGACAAACACACAAAGAGAGAAAAGAGAGAAAAGAGATACATAGAAACAGCTACACTTTTAGCTCTAATCCTACACTTACCCGGTGGTCTGAGCGGGATATGGAGCGGGAGCGTAGGCATTGCCCGCCGGATATCCTGGAGGCGGCAGCTGTGTGACCGGATATCCGCCAGGAGCCGTGTGGGTGGCGGATGTTACCACCACGGGCGCTGCAACGAGAGGAAAAGCAGAAAGCAGAAATTGAAAATTAGAAACGGAAGAACTGCTGTGCCAATAATGATAGTGAGTCATCATCCCATCAGAAACCACTTGAGTCGCAGAGGTCTCCGATAAGCCGCCACCCGTTCTGATTAATTTCATAAACAGAAAGAAAAAGTTCCCCCTTTATTGCACTCGAAAAGAAAATGTACAGTTTTTCCTGCCATATTGTTTAATTGATGAATCATTCTAGTGCTCTTGTTATTTCATCCTTTTTAATAGGAGTATATCGGAATTAGGTATTGATATTTATTAAATACTTCAAACATATTGCTGTCATATCACAGATAAGCTCTATAGTTATCACATAATCTACATTTATATTCATGATAAAGTTCATATTGAACTTGAACAAGAATTAGGGAAATAAATGTAAAATATATATTCCTTTCACCTGATTCGCTGATTGTATAGCCAACATTTTGAGCTGCCTTTTGCTTTCGCCTAATGCAAACCACAATTGTTGTTATAAAGAACACAGAAAATAGAATCGAAAGCCATATAATGACTGCCAACATTTTTAATAAATATATAAGAGAATTAAACTTGGAAAAAACACATTCGCCTTGCAAAAGATCCCAAAGAAGACTGCTGGAAAAGCTCACTCCTGACCCACGCATTGAAACATGTCTAATCTCAAAGGCAACCTTTTATATGGCAAACTCCAACGATAAGCGATTGCTGTTCAGATAATTAATGCTTCATTTTAAGGCGCTTTGATCATTTTTAACCAGAAAACTTGATATGGTATAAATGTATATTTAATTTATTAGTTCTGTGCATTTACCGCCGCCTTCGCTGATTGTATAGCCCACATTTCTCGCAGCCTTTTGCTTTCGCCTTATGCAAACCACAATCGATGTAACAATAAATATGGTAAAGGCAATAATTAGGCCTACGAAAAATGCCCACATTTCCAATAGTACGAAGACTGAACGTGAAAAAATGAACACACAATCGCCTTCCAGACGATACCGAAGCAGACTGGAAAAAAGCTCTCATCTAGATGGCCAACGGACCACTCGTCAAACCATGTCTAATCAATGGCTAGCAAATATATATGGCCCATTGAGGCGATAAGCGATTGCGTTCTCCGGTGACATAGCCAAGTCGCACATATGTTTTCACTCTCTTACTTTGTATCTATCACAATTAACTACATCAATTGCACTAGAAGTAACTATAAAGGCTTACTTCGAGCCCTGACCATGTTTTGCATTTTCCTGGCCAGGCAACAGATAAATGTGAACATCATGCAGCCAATCACAAGGAAAACGGAGACTGCTATCATGGGCACTACGTAATCCTTCAGGCCCATGTTAGTTTTTTTGGTTTTCCCGAATTCAACAGGTGCTATCCGACGGGGAACGCGATTTCAACTGATTATTTCGATGGCTTGTCAGGTGGAGTGCCCTTATCTATCCCAAAAAGGGAGTTCACCGTGGAACAAGCACATTTGTTCTAGAGTTCTATGATTTAGTTACTCATAGAGACTTTAACACAATGGATTTTTCATTAATTCGATCTGGATTTCTTACATTGAGTTCTAGCAATTGTGGTCTTTTGTCTTAACTTTTTAAACACACAGTACTGTAAAGTGAATAATAATGCAGCTAGTATGATAAAAGCTGAGAATCCTATAATGGGAATCAAATAAAACTCCATAGCGAATATTATTTCGAACTCAAAAGGTGTTGTTTGATGGGGAATACAATACCAACTGAATTGCAAATGGGCTTTTTATGGGCAAGGCGCCCTTATCGAACCGGAAGAGGGAGTTCACCGTCCAATTGTCATTTGTCATTTGACAATTTTCAACCTAAATAATTCATAGATAAACCTAAAATTAAACTTTGGTGAGTTTCATGCCCTTATATCGGTTAAAAATGAGAATTGACATTGCAATAGGAATGTGTTTTGAAAACCCTTTAATTCTGTTTTCACACACTTAAGCCAAAGGACTTTCGATGGGTTTTGTGCACTTATTTAACCCAGAAAGGAAGTTTAACGTTTAGCAACCACATGTGTTCTTTATTAGCCTCTAAATCTCGTTTGGTTTTTAATAGATCAATTGTTTTTCCACTTAATTTTTAGGCTTATTAGGAGGCTCTTTGTACTTCATTTCAATTTCTTACTTTCATGAGTAACATTTGTGGCCTTCTTTTTACATAGGCTGCCCAGCAAAACAAGTATAAAAAATATTGAAAATCCTATAATCGGAACCCAAAAATTCTTCATGGGGAAAATTATTTATAACTGGAATCAAATTAAATAGGTGCTATGCGACAAGGAACACGATTCAAACTGATTTTCCCAAGGGCTTTCAATGGGAATTTAACAATTTCCAACAAGCAAGAGTGGAATCTATCTAATCTATTTAACATCTAGGGTAAATCACCCAAAGAGAGTTCATTGTTCACAATCACACTTTCTTTCAATCTTCTTCTTTCTGATTAGTTTATCAAAATTGCACTTGAACTTGTTATCTTACTGTCGTATGTAACATGTGCTGCTCTTGCCCTGAATTTCTTTGCCAGGCAGTACTGCAGGGTGATCATTAAAGTGGCAAGAATCAGGAAAACTGAGACAACGAATACTACTGATTAAAGCTTTTGGGTATTTTATAAATACAAAAGCGTTATCGCCCGAAAAATGGAGATCTCCAAATAACTGATTAGTTAATAAATAAATTACATTTCCTACACTCTTATCTGCAGCATTCCTGGCTTTTCTTGTGGGGTTTCGATTGATCATTAAACTGATCAAAAAGAGAAATATCACAGAACTAGAGTGTTTTATAAATAATAGGGTATTATAATAAGGCGATAACCCTTATCGCCTTGATTAGGCTTTTATTCCATCGATCACACACACAAACACACCTGCACCCTTGGTTAAAGCCGCCCTTTGGGTGCGTCCTCGTGTAAGGAAGACCGCGGCGGAGGTCATAAAGAAAACGGAGAAGGTAAAGAAGAGTATCCAGTAGATGCCGGAATCATCCATGATTTCTCGATACTGACTGAGTAAGCGGCGCACAAAGACTAAACAGAAGCGTAGAACTAAAGACGGCGACGGCGGATTGGCAATCGAGAAATGTGTCCCGTAATGGCCAAAAGAAAAGGGCAATCGCACTCTCATAAAGATAGCACTTATCAGTGATAACAACACACAATTCTCTTACTGAGTTTGTTTTCCGCAACTTACTTGGATCGTTGATAGCCCGACGACGCCTCCAATATAGTGCAAGACCGATAAATGCCAGCAGAGATAATTTAATGCCAATGCGAATAACCAAGTAGAGGAAAGAACTCGCCTGCTGGTGCTGCTGGTGGGATTCCAGCAGGTAACCCGAGATCACCTGAGTTTCGTTGTTTTCCATTGTTCACTTTTTACAGAAAATGAAAATCCTCCGAGTTGCGGACAAGGATTAAGGCACACAACACTGCTAGGGCTACCAAAAGCGATAGGATACCCGCCTCAAGGAACAGAAACGTCAAGATGAAGTGCTGTCGCTCCGAGATATGGTCTAGCACATCCCAAATGGTGGCATTCATTCTGGAGAACCGTCAAAAACTCAACTAAATGGGTTTCACATAATCCATTTGCCGGATGACCCAGCAATTCAGGATTTACGTCACCTCATTTATCCTTTCTATGGGCCATTAGCTTATTGGTAATATCCACTAATTGATTGGCATTTAGGGCATTAATATAGCGCATTAGCAAATGTAATCACTGTCAGTTTTATCACTATATATATTGCACAAATATAATAACCAAAAAAAGTCACCAGTCATTACCCACTCCATATAGCAAGTCCTAAATCTAATAATACCAAGATAGGACGTCACATGCGGAATTTGTTGAAAAGAATTTCACCACAGGCGGTGAGTATAAATATCTGCAATCTATTAAAAATATTCTTCAGATATCGGATACACAATTAGGGATCAAACATATTTGTTTTGAAGAGATTATTAACTGATATGGAAATGGTTTACCTTTGACAAACTAATTATAGAGCAAATACAAATACTTAAATTGTTTTAGGAAAAGGACTTTAATGATCCTTTTCTCTACCTTTACAAATCACCCCCTTCCTATTAGGATTCCAGACAGATTTAAATGGTAAATCCAAATAACAAAAATTCACGTTTAACTGATAACTAAAATCACGTCGTATCGTAGGCAATGACTTGAATATTTCATCCATAAATAAACTTTGACGATAGAAAACAAAAGCAATATATTATGGGTAATACCCATAAACATAATAACACTTATTTTACAAGACCGAGTTTATAAATCTAACTCAGAAGCTTTCGATGACGACATCAAATAATGAAAAGAAAACAGGTTCGGAGAAATAATAGATGCACTTGTGGCTATCAGGTGGCCTAAGCTTTTTTCCCCAGAGTTGGGTTTAGGTTTATTTACATGAGGCAAATAACCCAAGAAAGTAAAGAGAGATCAAGTTCTGAGATATCCCCAGATATATGTATGACTCATTATCGGCATACGTAAAACTTGCACGCGTTTATCTGATACTTATTTAGAGGGGAAGATAAGTATCTTTAGGTTTTTGTAATTTTTATATTTTTGGGAGAATAACTTAAACATTTCCCTTTAATTAATCTGCTTAAAATATACTTCTACGACTATGAAAAATAGAAAAAAGCTAACTTTAATTAAAATGGAATTATACCGTAAGCAAAGTCAACTTAATAGAGCTATTTTCGGTCTAGTAAAATTAGTAGAAAATATAACATATATATATTATATGACAAAATTAAGATTACCAAATTTAAGTAATATTTTTTCTAGTACATGGAGAAATACTCACAGCTTCCCTGTTCACCCCTTTTTGACTTGCATTTGAAGAGACTTAAGCACGCTACTAAATTCCAAATAATAATCAAAGCAAATAGCACGACCAAGGCCAGGAAATACTTGTTGAAAAGCAGATCCCTTGTGGTCCAAGGAAGAATAAGGTAATCGTTATCCATGTCTGAATATCTTTAACTACAAACCCAAACTGAACAGAAGAAATCTTATCCTATAACGGTATCCAGACAAATGCAAATAATGCAAAATATTGACACTGTTACTCATTTTAATGTGACTCTTATAAACACAACGGAAGCCATAAAGATTACACAAGATTTGAAAGGCACACTTCTTAAAATTATCACCTTTTTCTTTTGCAGTTAAACAATTACAACACGCCACACAGCCGTAAAGGAGAATTAATATAATGATCACGAATATCAAAATAATGACAGTTTTATTAGAAATAAAAGTGTCTCTAAGTTCTGGAAACAAAAAATAATTCATTATTTAGCCACAAGCGTTGTGCACGAACTGCGAGAGAAAACTGACATCTCCTGGAGATCCAAACACTAGTTGTAGGTGCAAAAAGAAAGTAAACTCTGGGAGATAAGATAGAGATACCTTTCTTTTCCATTAGAATTTCCCAAAACAACATCAATAAGGCCAGAACATCACAAGTAATAAAAATTATTAATATTGCATAAACTATGTAGCGTGTAATATCGGCTGCATTTTCCATTTTAAAAGAAAGAACTTATGCACAACTTGCCGACTTGAGACAACAAAACTGAATGAAAAACTCTTCCCATTCACAAAAAAAGCCAAGTTTAGCCGATAAGAATTTTCTGCTAAATATGAATTCCCTCAAATATCGAATGTTTATAAACAAACGATAATCGCAAGAGGCCAACGCTATCACTCAGAAAATAATTTTTAGAAGCACTTGTAGAATCAGCAGAAAACCAAGTCAAACAAACAAAGTCAACTCCTCTTGGAATTCGATTCGACTTAAAAGTAAATGCTTTGGGCTCGGAGAAATTTTATTTATGCCTACCTTTATCCTTTCGGCACTTGCAACACTTCCAAAACAACGCAACACAAATCCAAAAAACTGCAAATCCAATCACAACAAACTTATAAGTCTTAAAGGGTACATCATATCCCGGGGCATCCGGATCCCTTTCGTCGAAATGGTAAGGCATGGTAAAGATCAGACTCGAAAATACTTTTCACCGCAACGAGCTCAGAATATAAACTGATCAGCAATTTTTTAAGCGAGAGAGTCGACAGCTCAGCAGAAATCTTGCTGTAGACTCGTTTTTGTTTGCGGGAAAACCCCAAGCTTGCTGCTTTGAATGAAATTGAATTCCCAAGCTGAATTACTCATCTTACTCACTTGAATGGCCCATTCGCTTTATGACGTACTTGATGGCCATGCAGCAGCGAATGAAAAGGCCTATGACCAGAATAGCCGTTAAAATGATCAAGAATATTGGAATTAGGTAAACCAAAGCACCCATTGTATGTTTATGTTTAAGAAAAGAAACTTCACTGATCGTCTGGAGACCACAAACCCGAATGAAAGGCTCTCTGGCAACTAAAAATTGGTTGGTGCTTGTTAAGGCCAGAACTTTGAAACAGATGTCAATTTCAAGCCAGTGAAAATTTTGTCTTGATATCAATATGAAGCTATCACATTTGCCTCAATGATACTAGCATGTGGCTTAACCAAAGCTGCCTGCAAAAAATGTTCCACACTCTTTGGACGAAGATGAAAAATAAATATGTTTTGTTTTGTCTAGATAAATAAATAACGAACAAGAACGACACAGCTGCTTTTCCCGTAATCTTGTGCACTATTTGTTGAATTAAAAATAAAAACAATTCTGATGTTTCTGCAGCCTGCTTTTAGGCTTTTAGGAAATGGGAATTATTCTTTCAAAGCAAACGAAAGGTGAAAATCTTAGCTAATACAAGTTCTGATACAAGAGAACTCTTTTAATGAAATCAAACAATTGTTTTAAAAGTAAGACAAGTACACAATAACCACAAAAAATCAAAGTCAAACATATAGCTTTTACAAATACATATATATTAGGATATTTTCTATCAACAAAAATAAAAAAAAATGCGGCTTTAGACAAACAAAACACACAGGAAAATTAAAACACAGGAATTTGTTACACAGGAACTTAAGACAAGGGGAACTTAGTACACGGGAAACTTAAAACATAGGAATTTGATACACAGGAACTTGGTACACAAAAACTTGATACACAGTAGCTTAAACACAAGACAGGAACGAATCTGAGGACTAGGACTTCTCCAGTTTGGTCTTGAGATACTAACTTGCTTCGATAACGCCCTTGTCTGCCAGCCGTTGATTCCTTTTGCGGATCGCCGAGCGGATTATGAGCACCAGGACGGCGCAGAGGACCACAACGAATATGGAGCACAGGACGATCGTGGAGATCTCCAGATCCTTCTCACCCGGTACATGCGGCATCGTTTCGAGAGCGGACGGGATATACAACTATTTTAATTAATATTAACTAACTAACAGATTCGATTTGGCAGACAGTCTTCTTTGGGGTTGGTTCGACGAAAGTTTTGAGCTACGCCGATGCGTTCCTCGTGTTCATTGCGCAGACGTTGGACGATGAGTGCGACCTGGAGGAGACTCCTCACCGACTTTTGTAAGAGTCCACAGACTACAGGTGACCCAGCCCGAAGGCAGTGGGTTGAAATACCGATAAGATTAGAGCCCCATCGTTCAGTGACGCGCCGTCCCGTTTAATCGGCTTAAAGACGCCATATAGTCCTGATACCGGAGCCAAAAGCTAGCATAGAATCGGGGGGAACCATAAAAGTTCTCAAGTGGACATTGTATTTACAGCTTAAAACCTGCGTCAATAGTCCGCATCAGTCAAAAGAAAAATTAGGTTTCGATTTCCATCCGAAATTTATAACTTGTGGGGGATCCTCATCAGCTCGTGGCGATGTGAGCGATTACCCTTAACAATATTCCCACAAATCTGCAATCCGTACAGACGTCAGCAGTAATCAAATAATTTAATTACACCTTATCGAATTCAGCCACTAGCCGGGGTAAACAAATAAAAGACGAGAAGGAAAAACACCGGCCAATATGGGTCTTTCTTCTGGCAATAACGACTTTTCAAAAGAACAGAAGGAAATAAAAACCTGTCTGTCTGAAGTACTCAGCCAACAGTAGCCCATTGTTTACAACTAGTCGAGGAATGTGTCACATATACTGCAACAGTAAAAAAAAAGTATATATGAACTGCTTCAAGTACAGTCATCCTTAAGGTGCTTGAACTTAGAGGAGAAGTTTCCTTCAATAACTTTGAACGAAGTTTCTTATTTCAAAGAGAATCACTAATTTAAATTATTTGAAATATTCAATTGAATTTTGTTAATCTGTTAGATTGCAAGAAAGGGTCTCATTTTAAATATTTTTCTTCTGCTCTTTTATTTTAAGACCAGGACATTTTTTCGTCTCTTGAGGCCGCTTGCTCTTATCTCTCCCTTTTCTTGTCCTGCAATGTACAAGCAATCACGAACGAGATAGTTTCTTTTTAGCTGAACTCTAAAATAGTTTGTAGTTCTCTTTGAAAAGATGTGGCATGAAAACACAAAGCTCTTTTCATATAGCTTGTTCAATTCCAAACAAAATAAATAATATAAATAATTGTTTGCGGTGAGGTAATTGAAAAACCTCTTCGAATTCGGGATTTTCCCCCTGTACCTTGTTCCAAACTATTTTCGGAGCATCTTATCAACGCCATATCGCCTAATTTGAACACCAGTAAATATAATTTAATATCATACCGGTTAAAAGAAGAAGAAACCACTGGGGCTTGACGTCAAACGTTTGCACACATTGCCGAGAATGGTAACAATTGATGGAATAAATACATTAATGATTTGTAAATTAAGGCGATAATCAGGAACGAGAGGCGCCGAATGCAAATGGCGACTTTGATTTCGGGTACTTAAGCACGCCGTGATTAGATTCCGATAGACCTGACTGTCTGAAGTGATTATTCCCAGAATCGCAGATTAGAACCCCGATTATCATACTGTGATGGTTATTTAACAACTTGCTCTCACCATCTCTGATCACAGTAGCGCTGGCCATCCGAAGCTGACGGGCTCGACGGACCCGCATCAGAATCAGGATCAAAACCACAACAAAGAACACCATCATAATGGGGAACCACACATCAAAGTAGATGTAAACCATTTTTATAATGTTTTTCTTTTTCGTGGGTGAGCGAAGCGATCGGTTTAGAGTTCAGGTGAATACTGCAGAACGCACATTTCGTATGCCCTGGATACAATTGTCAGTTTTCTTATCTGTATAAAATAAATAAATCACTCTGTTATCGAAGAAACGCTACCGAAAATGAGTCACTAGGCAACATTTAAATTACTAATATTAGCAGGGAGTAAAGTATAACTCAATTTATGGTGAAATTTTGGCAATAAATGGGAATTCCCTGGGCAGATAAAGACCAAATATAGGAAAAGGAATTTTTAAATATTAGGAAAATGTATATGTATAAATATATATGAAAAGTTTACCCAATTTATGGTGAAAAATGTCTGAATAAATAAGAATACTAATTTTAATAAGAAACACTGTAGATAAGACCTTTGTTTTAATATTTGGTTACTTATTTAATGTATGAGAAAAACTTAAAGTAAAAACATTAAGTTATGATAGATAACGTTTTTTCAAAATATAGAAACTTTATAGAAATATGTATTAAATTGATGTCTAAATGGTAAACAATGCTTCCTGATGAAAACTAACAAAAAAACACCTACATAAATCTATAGATAACTTTATATATTATAAACTTAGGTGGATGTGTGCAAGGTATACCAGATTTTAATATAGATAACTAGTAAATTAGATAATTATGAAAATGCGGGTTGGAAAAATTCTGTGAAAACTATACAGAAGGGAACCATAGATAACCCCTTTGTATGTAAATACTCGACTGCTATCCACAAAGTAAACTCCAAGGGATTTTGGGGTAAAAAACCTGTGCAGAAAGCAACCAAACTGATAAGATAAAATGTAAAATGTGATAACTGTCAAATAAACTTAATTAGATAATTGGACTTTTGTCACATGCTGATAAAAATAATTAAGTAAATGCGTGAGCCTAATTGATTTTGTTTACGAATCAGAGGAGAAGCAGAAACAATAAAAATTGCCAAGAAGCTTGACGAAAAGCTCTCTGGCTTTCTCTCCGATTTGCGTACATAAATATTAATCACTACTTAGCACGAATATACAAAAATATAAGTGTAATCTCACGCACACTGAAACGAATTTGCTCTTTTTTAGTCAGAAAAACTCCTCCCTTTGTATTGTTTATTTGCTGCTGGGGTGGAGAAATGACTCATCGCGGGGGTTTTTTTCAAATTAGATGTGTTTACATATCTATTGTCTGTACTCACTGGAAAGAATGGCGCCCTGGCGCCTGCTGGTGCAACAATATCCGCAGCAACTCATGACCAGAAAGGTCAACACGAAAAAGAAGAAAATACTCCAGAAATCCATGGCGAAGTCGTCCAAATCGTCCAGATTAAAGACGTCCACTGCACAGGGAATTTGGTGAAATGTTAATTATTACAATTAAAGCCCACAACGGTTATTAAACAAGAAAGCAATACTCACGTTTGTCTAAAGATTATTGGTTTACCCGCTTGTTAGATATTGAAACCCGAAAATTCCACTTGTTGCAGTTTGTTGCAACCGAAAACTGAGTTCTAAAACAAAGCGAACTTAGTCTACCTCCAAAAGCACACGTGGTACCTGGAAGTTCTTCACTTCACTGGTCAGTCGGGACGCCTAATTGAAGCCCGATCAAACTTAGCTACTATATCTTATCAGTGGTTAATCTGCTAATAATAAGCAATTTTATTGAAGCACGACAGAACAGTGTTGCTAAATTCAATAATAAGTGATGGTTTTTCAGCACTGCTTAGGGATGTGCATATTGTTATTGGTCTATGCTATCGAAATGGATATCGATATTTTACCGCTCTGGCAACTCCGTCAATAAACGGCGATCAATCTGTCTGGCAGACAGTGATGCCAAGTTATGACAACCCATACCAGCTAGATTCAAGCCAAAATAAACTACATAAGCTTGAAAAAGGAAATGCTGGAAAACAAGCTATAACCAAGGATTTTGACTTAAATATTTACAGTATTTAAAAACACGATGTTTCAAAGAGCGAAAATATTAATTTTTCTCGGAAAATAATTCCCGCTAGCCGCTAGTTTACAGTTTTGTCGCCTGTTGCTTGTGAAAACTGCCAGATGTAGCGGGGAAATAGCTTAATTGGCAACGCTGCTGACAGATTCTGCCGCCAAGATTTGACATCACTAGGACGCCACCGCCGAGAAGATAAAAAACGAAAAACAAACGCTATTGGCATTGAGTTAATTTAATAGAATAAGCAAACGATGGAAGAGACTCACGACTTCCAGTTCGTGCTGCCGCTGAACGCCACGGACCTGGTCAACAGCTGCGGCGATCAGTACTACGTGAAGGAGATCTTGGGCAACGCTGATATTCCCCAAAAGCTGTTGGAATGCAAGCGGAGGGCCCGCCTGCGAGACCCGTTCTACATCTTCGAACACTTCGATACCTATTACTCAATTATCGAGGCCTCCGGCAGCAGTGACTCCTCCATTCGCAACCTTATGAGGGCCTTCGATCTGCTCTATTTGACCGTGGACAACCTGGGCCAGGATCTGCAGCCGCTGCTCACCGCCAGCGAGCCGATGAGCAACCAGCAACGCAACAGATACCTGAACCTGACCAAGATGACGCTCTACCTACAGGTGAACATCGTACGGAAGATCGACAACGGCTTCCAGCAGGCCCAGCGCGAGGGCCAGCTCAATGCCCAGAAGAAGCGCGGAAAGCAGGCGGAGCAATCCCTGGAGAACTTCCCCGACTGGGACGTCAAGCGCGGCAAGTTCCTTGTCCAGCTGTTCAACGTGATGCAGTGTCCGCTCGAGAAGCTATGGAGTCCGCCCGTCGCCGAGGAGGACTTTGTTTCAATGGTCTGTGACATTTGCTATCGGACATTGGAGCTGCTGCCGGTGCGCAACGACAACCGGCACGTTTTCGACACGATCTTCCAGATCCTGGGCACAGCCATCAAGCGCTTCAATCATGCCATGACCTTTCCGGTCCGCATACTGCAAATCCTGCGCGGCACCGAACACGCAGCCGTCTCTGTGGCCAATGGAATCCTCCTTCTGCACGAGGAGTACAGCATTTCATCGGTCTTCTCGATCCTTCTCAAGGGCATTGTGGATGCCCTAATGCTGGACAGCTCCGATTCGGCAGTGTCCAAGCACTTTGCCAACTTCCTAACAGAGTTCTCGAACATAGCGCCCTCGCTGATCATACCCCATCTGGCGAAGCTGGCTGAGGATCTGCTGGACTGCCAGTCGCACACGCTGCGGAACTGTGTGCTGCAAATCATTGGGGACACGGTGGTCAGCGAACTGACATCGGAGGGCCTCAGCCAGGAGCTGAAGGAGGTGCGCAACGAGTTCCTTGAGCACCTCTTGGCCCACATTTGTGACGTATCGGCGCACGTTCGCTCCAAGGTGCTTAGCATCTGGCATCACTTGAAGGTGCAGCACGCCATACCGCTTAACTTCATCATCAACGTGCTGAGCGAGGCCATTGGGCGGCTGGAGGACAAGAGCTCGCTGGTGCGGCGTGCCGCCATGCAGCTGATCAAGTCCGCGCTCGAGAGCAACCCCTACTCCAGCAAACTGTCTCTCGATGAGCTTCGGGCCAAGCATGCAAAGGAGGTCGAGGCCATGGAGAAGCTTGACGAGGTGCTCCAGGAGGAGCGCCAGCAGCAGGAGCAGTTGAATGAGGAGTGGGGCACCCTGGCTCCCGATCTGCTGCCCTTCATCGAGGAGAACCTCACAGAGTACCCTGACATGCAGTTCGACAAGGAGGAGACTGACGAGGCCCTGCTGCAGAAGATCATTCCCATGATGCGGGAGAAGAACTACAAGGATGTAATTGTGCTGGTGCGCAAGGTGGATTATTTGGCCGGCAACCAGGCTCTAAGCGCCCAACTCAAGCACGATGAGCACTGCGTGTACGTTCTGGCCCTACTAAAGACATATCACCTGGTGGCCGCCGGCTTGAAGCAGAGCAACGAAGAGATGCTACAGCAGATCGCAACCGTGCAGTTCCTCAAGGACAGCATCGACTTTGCGGTGCTGATGACATCGGCTTTCCCCAAGCTCCATGACCTCCTCATGTCCAAGACAAACACGGACGTATTCGAGGCAGTGGATCTGTTTACCACCGGCTACATGTTCGGGATCCACGGCACTGAGTCGGGGATGCAGCGGATGCTGCAGCTCGTGTGGTCCTCGGACAAGGAAAAGCGCGACGCCGTTTCCAATGCTTACAAGCGAGTGCTTTTCACCACTGACCAAACGGGCCGCATTCACGCCATCCGGGTGGTACAGAACTTGTCCAAATTCCTCTCGGAAATCGAGTATGGCCACTACACGGCCATGGAATCGGTGATGGCCGAGTGGATTGTGGCTGGAGATATCGATGCCTTGGTCATTCAGGTGCTCTTCGAGCGTTTTACCCTCAAGCTGGAGGGAACCAGCCCCGCAGAGTCGCGTCTGGCCCTGCAACTTCTTATCATGGCCTCCGACTCGAAGGCCGCCATTGCGTCGGCCAACACTGCCATTATCGAGGACATTGCCGTCGGGGCAAGGGTGCGCCGCGATCCACGTATCTTTACTGGCTGCCTTCAGTTGCTGGTCAACTCCATCAATTCCAACAGCAATGCCAAGATCTACAAGCGGCACGACAGCGACTCGGAGTTCGTGGCGAAGATCACCCACCTCTTCCTGGACTTCTTCTTCCACCAGAAGCTGTCGGACTTTGACGGTCTGGCCATGAGTGTGTTCGAGTACTTCTACAAGATGTGCCAGGCACCGGATGTGATCTCCCAGCAGCTGGTGAAGACGCTGATCAAGCGGTTCAACGAGAGCTGGCTGATCAATGCGGAAGATGTGTCGGCTGTGACCCCCTCACAGGCAGCAGTGGCGGATAAGGAGAACGACTTGTGCTCGCAGCCGCCAACGGAGATACCCTGCTCGCAGACCCAGCCCTTGACGCAGACTCAGCGCTTCACGCAGAGCTCAACTCTCCAGCGGGGCAAGATGATGATGCCCGTTTACTTGGTCTCCCGCTTTGTGTTCTGCATTGGGTACATGACCATCAAGGAGATGATCTTCCTGGATATGGACATCTACAACAACATGAAGTACCGCGAGGAGCTGACGGCGCAGGAGGAGCGGAACAATCGAAACAAGCCGCCTCCGCCAGTTAACAACAGGAAAACTCTCAACGTCTCCGCCATGGAGGTGCGCAAGCGGTTGTCCGGAGTGACGGCGGAGCCGCAGCAAGAGCCAGACGAGGATCTGGTCGGGGCCACGGCCGAAGACAACATCGCCGAGGAGATCCACAGCATTGGCGAGGACATGCTGCTGTACAACCCCAAGGCCCTGCTGTCCAAGCTGTCCCGATTCGTCAAGACCGTCTGCCAGAAGCCCGGCGAGTTCCGCGATGCCAAGCTGCAGCAGGCAGCTACCTTGACGCTGGCCCGCCTGATGACGGTGTCGTCGCGCTTCTGCGAGACCAACATGAGCTTCTTAATGAACATCCTCAGCTTGACCAAGAACATCCGCATCAAGTGCAACACTGTGGTGGGCCTGTCGGACCTCACCTTCCGCTTCCCGAACATCATCGAGCCCTGGACGGGACACTTCTACGCCCAGCTGCACGAGTCAAACACTGAGCTGCGGCTGACGGCCGTCAAGATGTTGTCGCACCTCATCCTCAACGAGATGATACGCGTAAAGGGTCAGATCGCAGACATGGCACTCTGCATCGTGGACGAGAACGAGGAGATCCGCAACATCACCAAGCAGTTCTTCAAGGAGATTGCCAACAAGTCCAACATTCTGTACAACGTCCTGCCGGACATTATCTCGCGGCTGGGCGACATTAACCTGAATCTGGACGAGGACAAATACCGCACAACCATGTCCTACATTCTGGGACTCATCCAGAAGGACCGTCAGATCGAGACTCTCGTTGAGAAGCTCTGTCTCCGCTTCCCGGTGACGCGTGTGGAGCGCCAGTGGCGCGACATCGGCTACTGCCTCAGCCTGCTCAGTTACAATGAGCGGTCGGTGAACAAGCTCATCGACAACTTGCACCACTTCAAGGATAAGGTTCAGGTGGATGAGGTCTATCAGTCCTTCAAGCTGATCATCAGCAACACAAACAAACTGGCCAAGCCGGAGCTTAAGGCCGTCGTCACCGAGTTCGAGAACCGGCTCAACGAGTGCCTGCAAGTCAACCCGAATCCGAATTCATCGACGGAGCCCGGTACCTCGGAGGTTGAGTCTCAACGAGCTCGCGGGGCCAAGTCAAAGAGGGGTCGAAAGCCGCCAGCCGGCAAGAAGCCGCCACCGTCAAGAAGACGCGGACGACGCCAACAGGACACAAGCTCTGAGGAGTCGTCTAGCAGCGACGATTAGTCTCATTTCCAAATATTTCCAAACTTTTTATATTTCCTTAAATCTAAAATGTAAAAATGAAATGTATCCTGTACTTCAGGGATAGCCCAAAATGCTTTTGTAAAGCAAACGATAAGCGAATCAATTGAAATCTCCCTTAGGCTTACATATTTATACATAAAACGCAATGAATTACAATAAATGTAAAATTTTTAACAAACTAAAAGGATGGTAGATGCATTCGGAAATATATATGGTATGTATAGGAAAATCTCCAGAAAAAACAACGGGCTGAAAAATTGAGAGTTCTCTAAAATTGTTTTTTCAACACAGTTACATTTTTTTTCTTCATGTTTTTTATATATTATTATGATGAATCTTCAACATATTCTAAATATTTTGTCAATGTTTCACATCGACATGACAAAATTAACGAAATTATGCGTAGTTGAACGGAGGTTGTTTGGTGTTCTATGAATCAAAAAGTTTAAATCCTCTCCTGAAAAGTTCCATTTTGAAAGTCGGCGTACACGGTAACTCAAAATATACTGAACGAATCGTTTTGAAATTTTTTAACCAATTCTACACTACTCTCGTCGGTTTTTTTTTTTTTTAATTTATAAACTTATAATATTTTTATTTAAGAAAGTAACTTAATTTTGGACAGTTGAGATGTACACCGCAGACCAACTTTTTTGGAGGGAACTCGGGAGATTTCCTATTACTCCTATACCTCTAAATAATTATGAATACAATATTTAACACAAAATCGTTTAAGTGTTGTGTTATTATATGGTATTTAATTGAATAAGCTAACTTTAGAGGTTTTGCCACAGAAAATGTTTGAAAAATGGCCTGTTTTGCACCTAATTAACCATATATCTTTTATCACGTTTTGCTGAATTCAGTGCAATGTATTTAGATATACAGATACGATCTAAGTGCACACAACATGAAGAACAACTTGAGATTGTTCCCCGCCTCCTATATTTGTCCCTTAGTGGGAGACCACAGATAAGGTCCTCGCCGCTTAAGGTATGGAGGTGTTCGTAAAAACATTTACGCTAAGAGGTGATTCTCATGTCACCTATTTAAACCGAAGATGTCTCTAAATAAAATCAGGTTCTTACAAAAACTTAACAAAGGAACGACTTCTTATTTTCAGGATTTCGAAAAAGCGACTTCAGCGAATTCCTTTTTTCTAATTGTCTTGAAAACGAACAATTGCCCAAAATCAGGATTAGCACCAATTATAGTCCAAACATCGGATTCGACATCAGAGAATTCTCCATCTATACTTTAATATCTTTCATCCCATTAAGTACCCACTCAAGATCGATTTTAGAAAACTATACCTCACTGTGCATATATATTTCAACGATGGCAATTTTCCGATTCGTAACATTAACAAAGACTATGACTAAGGCTGAAATTCGTTTCGGCATTTACAAATTCAGAGACCGAGTCTGGGGTACGGCTCGACTCTCGACTACGGGCTAGTCGCTGACGCGGGCATAGATCACGGCCGTGCGCGATGGGGCATAGACCTCGATGAAGTTGCTTCGGCCGGCATAGCCCTCTGGGTTGGAGCGGTGATTGCAGTTGGCATCGATGCGGTTGTGTCCACCAAAGAGCGGATCATCAGAGGAGAGCACCGCCTGGTATGTACCGGCCCAGTTGGTGCCCACGCGATACCCGGTGAAACTCCGCTGGGGATGGAAGTTGAAGACGAACACCAGGCCAGCTCGCTCAAAGGCTATGATCTTGTCGCCCTCGTGCTTCCAGCTGACGTAGGCGGGTCCGGAATGCAGCCAGCCGTAGCGCTCCTCCAGCTCGTTCATGGCCCGATCGAACTCGTTGAGGTACTTGTACTTCAGAAGCTCGTCGTCGACCAGGTTCCACTGACGGCGGGCATAATGATAGGAGTCATTGTTGCCGACGCGCGGAAAATCGAGCCACTCCGGGTGACCGAACTCGTTGCCCATGAAGTTCAGGTAGGCCTCGCCGCCCAGCGAGTGCGTTATCAGCCGGATCATCTTGTGCAGCGACAGTCCTCGGTCGATGATCAGCGAGGAATCCGACAGCGTTGACATGTGCGTGTACATCTCCTTGTCCATGAGCCAGAAGGCAATCGTCTTGTCACCCACCAAAGCCTGGTCGTGAGACTCAGCGTACGCCACCGTGTTCTCCATCCAGCGGCGGTTGGTCAACGTGTGCACCACGTTGCCCATGTTCCACTCGTCGTCGCTCTGCTCCTTCAGCAGCTCAATCCACTTGTCCGGAATGGCCATGCCTAGGCGGTAATCGAAGCCAATGCCGCCCTCCGAAACGGGGCGGCACAAGGTGGGCATACCGGACACATCCTATAAAGAAGCAAAGATATTTTATTGTCCGAGCTAGCTCCACCATCAACTCACCTCCGCAATGGTAATGGTCTCCGGATCCAAGGTGTGCAGCAAATGATTGGCCAGGCCCAGGTAGTTGAGGGCATCCGTGTCCACGTTCAGGCCAAAGTATTCGTTGTAGTCGCCACTGAATCCCTCGCCAATGCCCCTCGAATGGTACAGCATGGAGGTGACGCCATCGAACCGATAGCCGTCAAAGTTGTACTCATCGTGCCACCAACGCAGGTTGGACAGAAGGAAACGCAACACCTCGTACTCCACGTAGTTGAAGAGACGACTGTCCCACAGAGAGTGCTCGCCGCGGGCTCCATCGTGGAAGAAGCAGCTGTTGGTGCCGTCGAACTGGTTCAGGCCGTCCTGCACGTTCTTAGATGCGTGCGAATGGACCACGTCCAGGAGCACATACAGGCCATGGGAGTGGGCCACATCGATCATACGCTTCAGCTGCTCGGGGTTACCATAGCGACTGGAGGCAGCATAGAAACTGGTCACCTGGTAGCCAAAACTGGCGTAGTAGGCATGCTCCATAATGGCCATCACCTGGATGCAGTTGTACCCTTGACGCTTGATGCGCGGCACGATACGGTCGGCGAACTCATCATAGCTACCCACACGAGGCTCCTGGGAGGCTATGCCCACGTGACACTCGTATATCCTTAGCGACTTTGGCTTGGCCGGCCGAGGATGCTGGCGCTGGTAGCGCTCGTAGGATGGGGGCTCCCACACGTACTGCTTGTAGTTGACGCCCTGATTGGCCGACTTGGGTGGCTGAACCACGTACTTGGCCCATGGCGACAGACGGTCCAGCAACTGGCCGGAATGGTTGCGAATGATCACCTTAATTTCGCTCAAGTGCTTGATCGCTGGACTGCCGTCCGCGTTGGGGGGCAGGTGAAGCTCCCACTTGCCGAAGTCGAGCTTCTTGAAGGGATGCGACTCCCAGTGCCAATTGTCTGCGGGTAATCAAGGATTTAATTGGCAGGCTGTCTTCAAATAGAAGGAAAACTTACTAAAATCTCCAGTGAGGTACACATCCCTGGCTCCAGGTGCCCATTCACGGGCAATCACCGAATTGTCGGGTTGAAAATGGAGGCCATAGTACTTGTAGCCCTGTGAGAACTGCTCCAGTCCACCCTCGCCCTGGTTAATCCTGTTTAGCCAGTCCTGCAGTACGCCGTGTCTGTGTGCGAAAAACTGTATTATTTACGATTTCTAAAATACGACGCATTTTTATTTGGGATAATATAATAAAATTAAATCCTAGGATAATTAGGTGATGGTATCATTCTTGAACCCTCATGAAACAAGTAAACTGAATTATTATCAAGCAAACAAAGCTCAAAATAATGATTTTTTGGTCCATAAAACCCCCATTAATTTGTCGAAAAAGTATATTGGTTTTCTTGACGCCTGTACTTCAACTGAAAGTGAAAAAAACGGTACAATGCAACACAATAAAGTTGTTATACCCTTTTCTTTTTCAGTTTTTACTTAAAAGATTCTCTGTATGTTTAAAAAATTTTAAAAATATAATAGCTTTTAACTAATTTTCTTTTTATTTTTACTTCAAAAAACTGACATTTTATAGCTTCGATCCCAGCTGTAGTAGTCAGATTTTTATACCCTTGCAGGGTATTATAATTTCAGTCAGAAGTTTACAACGCAGTGAAGGAGACGTTTCCGACCCCATAAACTATATATATTCTTGATCAGCATCAAAAGGGGAATCTTTGTAGATATGTCGGGAAGAAATCGATTTTTTTTGACATTTTTGCAAAATTTTATAAGGGGTTACATCATTAAAATTTTTGATTTTGATAAAAAATTGAATTTTCAAAATTTTTAAATGAAGTATGCAGATTTATTAACTGTAGAAAATCTTGCACAGAACAGTTTTCTGATTTAAAATTAATGCTCTTTTGGCCGAGCTATGATATTTTTAATTTAAAAAAATCAAGACTTTTTAAATATAAAACATCCGATTTTATAATACAAAATAATATTTTTCTAAGTCAAGGAATCATTTTCGACCCCATAAACCGCATATATTCTTGATCAGCATCAACAGGGGAATCTTTCTAGACATGCCCGGAAGAAGTCGATTTTTTGGCCATTTTTGCGAAATTTGATAAGGGTTACATCATTAAAATTATCAAAAATGGCCAAAAAATTTGATTTCTTAAAATTTTAAATTTGGTATGCAGTTTTTTTTTAATTAATAAAAACTTACACAAAACTGCTTTCCGAATCGAAATTAATGCATTTTTGGCTTAGTTATGATATATTTTAATTGTTACCTGCAAGGGTATACAAACTTTGGCTGGCGAGAGTTAGCTTTCTTGTTAAAACATAAATTTAGAAACTGTTAGCAATATTCATATCTCTGAGAATCTGAAACTAAACTGCCAAAGAAAGCCAAAATTTGTATGTACTTTTTATTAATTTTCGGGGCTTGTCTTAAATCATAACTTCACAGTAGAATTTTACAATATTATTTTTACAGGCACATCTCAAATATAACTTTGAATCCAGGCTGAAGGTTAAAGGATAAACATATTGAAAGTGTAAATATCGGTTACGATTAAGGGATATTAAAAAGGTGATACGAATATTATAAGGAATAGAGCTGATTAATTTTTTACATATTACATATGATATTGACTACAATTAAAGTTTCATAAATAAAAGAATTTTATATATGGTAGAAATATATTTTCTGTAATTTCTTGACTTAAATTGAAAGTTATATATGAACTTATTACCTATTATTGATATATCCTATTCTTGAGATGTACATAGGTATTTAGTCCGACAGACGAATATCAAAATTAGATTGCCTCTGTTGGGGCTGGTCAAGTACAGATGTGATCTAAATCTATGCCTTACAGATACCAGCAGTGTATAGATTTTATTTGTGTAAAAAATACGTAAGGTTCCTGCCTTGACTTTTTGAACTATAAGCTATTAGAGATAAGCTCATCTGCGATGAGTATCTGTCGCCAATCCATCAAAAAATGTCAGAAAGAGATTAAGGTGTTTGATAACTACTTTGCTTGGTGATCCCGGTCTAAAAAATGATTATTCAGGTCGATAAACAAGAAATTAGCAATTTGAAATCCTTTAAAAATGAGCATCGAAAAAGCCCAAGACGCAGAAAGAAAACCAAAACAAATTCGATGAAAACGGAAGAGCCACAAAGTGCTTAAATTTGCATCGAAGATGCAAAAATAGCCACCGCGTTGACGCACCGCTGACACGATTCGGGCCAACACGGAAAAGGCCACCAAGGCCAAGATCATCCGTGCTCCAAACACGCCGGCAGCACGCAGCAGATACATAAAGAACACGCTTTATAAAATTAGTTTAACAAACACCAGTACGGTGCACACACACACAAATTAAAACACACACTGAGGGCGGCAAACACCGACGACCTTCATTCGACATTGCGAACGCAGTTTTTCCAACCGCAAACTGCATGTCACCGGGGGCCAGAGGCTGATATGGTTTGGTTATGCAGCCGGAGCTGGAGGCCGAGCCAAGTCCGCTTATCACTCGCACCGAGCCGGCATAGCAACCTTGGGGTTACGCGAAGCGGCGTTTTTGGGGCACCGGTGTTGCTACTCACCTGCGCCGGATCTCATGCTCATGGGATCGCAGGTAGCCGTCGGTTTCAAACAGCTTCTCGATGTCCTTAACCTCCGCCATGTCGGAACGGGAGGGGAGCAGCGTCAGAAGATCACGGACCAAAGAACGAAGCGAAGACGCTGCCTGTCCACTGGGAACTGTGACGCCCCATCAGCTGCAGTCCAACTCAAAAGTTCCCGACGCGGACATGAGCTTTCGGAACAGCTGTTTTGCAGCTTTTCCTTGCCGGGCTCATTCGCGCATGTAAACAACGGGCGCCGCCGATGCATGGTTTCGTCGCCAAATATTGCGTACTCGCACTGATGGCTCCAAGATACAGTTGTATGTGTGCAAATATATAGTACGTATACGCCGAATTGCCGCTGATTGCTGATTGCCGATCGCCAGTGAGCCGGTGGAGCCGGCATCCAAGCGTTATGTGCAAAACATCATGATTTAGGGTCGTCGTTGTCAAGTTCATTAAAGCAGCAGCGTTTACAGATGCCTGATTTTGAATGTCGAAGGGTTACGAGCGGGAATGTTCTGTCACGTTGTCTTGGGAATCATTGTAATTTAAATTATTATTCACCTATGTACATACTTGATAGGGTGATAAGCTTCATGATTATTAAGCATATAAAAAATTATTTAAACCGTGATTCCGAATTCACATTATAAAACCAGAATTCTAATTGATCGATTTAACTATTTATGAAAATGGTGGAAAATACCAACGGAAATCTCCGAACACAGAACCGGAATATAATTTTCCGATAGTTTTCGAAGCTCTGAACTTAAATCCAGTCTCAGATGATTAAGATATTCCATATTAAAGTGCAAAAAATACGGTTTTTTGTACTTTTAAAATGCTGTAAGTTCAATACAATTTATCATAAAGTACTGTTCTTGACCTTAAAGTCATTTGAGTCACAGATCTAAATACTTAATTTAACGTGTAAATCAAATTTAAATGTTGATCAAATTTTTACTAAAACCGGATTAGAGTTCAGCGCAGCAAAACCTATACTTTACTGTAATAAAGTAATATATTATGTTTTTCTAATATGTAGCAGTTTGCTATTTTCCCAACAGCTACGGCATTATCGACAAAGGCGATAGTTTATATATCTCTCAGGGCTTGGTTTCTTGAATATTGTATTGTAGTTCTTGAATGTATAGACGCAAATAAAACCATACCATATAAATTTACAACACCTTAGAACATAAAAGGTCGTCAAGTACAAAGATAAAAGCTATAAATGATTTGTTCAGCTATTTGCCATTTCACAAACCATAAACAAGGGAGCAGCTAACCCATTAAAACTCAGGTGCATTACAAATAACCCTATTAGTTTTATTTGGCCAGCCCCTTGCTGAACCTTGGAACCTTTGCAATTATTTCTTAGAACTCTAGTGCTTATTAAAATGCCAAACAAGATAGCAGGTGCAAGGCTAGTAGAAGTTGTGCTCAAATATTTTATACTGAACTGGACGTGAAAAAATATATTTTCAAAAGGAAAAAGTCCGCGAACCTTGCAAGAAGGCCCTTGTCGGTAGGCCTTTTTACTCCCATATTTATGCCTATATATTTAGCGGATTTAAAGCAGAGCGCTGGAAACACTCTCAATGGTGTCGAAGGCAGCATTGATATCCGTCTGCTCCAGCAGGCGGTTGACTGCGATGCGAATACTGGGACGCACTGGCTGATGCTCCCTATCCTTCAAATAGGCAGCCTGCACAACGGCCACGCCTTGAGCTATGCACTGGGAGAATAAAAAGGGAATTAGCCGGGGTTTCTAATTGAATAAAATTACTAAGAATTACCTTATCGGCCAACTCGGTCAGCAACTGCAGCTCCTTGTCGTAGTTTTCAGCTGGCGTAGCCAAGTAAAGATGCTTTACCGGGGATAACTCGTTGCCGCGAATGGTAAGCTTGCTGAACCGCGAAAACTTCTGGTGCAGCGTCTTGGCCTTGTCCTGCAACTGTTGGAATATCTGCGGCTCTTGCTCGAAACGATCCAGTGCCGAGATGGCCGCTTGGGTCAGCATGGGCGGCAACGAGGCCGAAAATATGTAACCCAGACCGGAGAGACGCTGGTGTTCGGCTATGAAATGAGAGCCCACGCAGAAGCCACCAATTGTGGCCATCGAACCCTCCATTCCGGCCGAGATCAGATCGATTTCATCGCGCTGGAGTTGAGCCCAATAGATAAGATAAGAGTTTGATGCTTCCTAAAAACTGTTCGCCACTTACATCCACATTAAAGTGCTCCGTAACTCCGCGACCGCCCTTGCCCAAAGTCCCGAAGGAGATGCTCTCGTCGATGAACAATCGCAGCTTGTACTTCTGGCGCAGGGAAACCAGCTCGGGGAGTGGGCAAATTTCGCCAGTGTTCATGTAGATGCCCTCGGCGACGAGGAAACGCCGGGTCTTTAGCGCCTTCTTGGGATTCTTCTGGTCTCGCTTCTCCTGCTCAATCAGCAGGCGCTCCAGATCCTCGACATCATTGTGCTTGAAGAAGGCGATGGTGCTGCGTGAGGCATCCAGACCCTTTTGGATGGCAAAATTCACAGCCTCATCTCTGTGAAATATAGAAGAGGCGTTAGAAGATACATTTCAAAGGAAATGATAACTACGACGTACACAAAGACAATGTCGCCACGCTTGGCGTAGGCGGGAATGGCGCTGGCCACCGTCGAGAAGCCATAGGAGTACACAATAGCCTCCTCCAGGCCCATGAACTTGGCTATGCGGTCCTCCAGGTCCAGGTGGACGTCCATGGTGCCGTAGAAGCCCCGTGGTCCGCACGAGCCCACGCCATACTTGCGCAGCGTCTTGCAGGACTCCTCCAGAATGTCCTGGTCCTCGAGGAAGCCCAGATAGTTGTGGGAGCCCAGGTTCAAGCAGTCGTTTCCATCAACCGTGATACGCTTGCCCACCTTGGACTGAACGATGCGGGTGCGGAGCAGCGGATGATTGGGATCGGTGTCCGCCACCAGGGGCTCTGGTGTGTAGTCGGCGATTATTTGGTCCTCCTCCTCCTTGGTCAGCCGACGACGGCGACTGTTGCCAGCGCCACGCCTGTGCAGCAGCAACCAAATCACGGCTATGAGCAACAGGGTCTCCAGAACAAGGGCATAGGTAGGAGTCTGAAAAACGGAAAACAATTAGTTAAAACTCTTGTTTATGGAGAAGCATTAACTCACATTGCGAAAGATGCTGCCGATCTCGTTGAAAAGCTGAATGGCGACCATTTTGTACTGGATTGTGGGTTCCGTGCCCTTATTTTCTGTGGAAAAATCAATGGAAACCACCGTTAGCGCCTCCAATGAATGCGTCATGCAGACGACGCTTTCTTATCACAATTGGATGTATGTACATATGTATGTAATTACATAGCAATTCAAGTTAAATATGATATGAAATTCTTGGGAATTATTTATGCATATTCCTTCACCATGTTTTCTAGGTTCTTCGTTAAATAAAAACTCTACATAATTAGATTATTTGTGAATATTTGTGAGAAAGTCTTACCCGGCCAATATGTTGAAATTGATTAATTTACTCTTCTGTTTGTTCCAATTACCACACACCTTCAGTTTTATTCTTTTTTATTACTGAGGCGTGCTCGTTCTCAGCCGATAAAACAGCTGATGTACTAAATGTACTAAAAAATACCGAATTCCAAGTCTTGGTATTCTACATTATTTGTTTTTTTTTTTTTAAGTGGACGTTAAATTTAAAAGTTTCTTCCTATTTTAAGATTTTTATTCGATCTTTATTTTGATCGTCAAATTCATATTTTTGTTATTATTTAAAAAACAAAACAAAATATTTTACTTGGTTTTTTATTTTTATTTAGGTTGCAATTGTATCATTAAGAATCGAACCATCCATTTATGGTAGCTTTAAGATATAGTCGTCCGATTTTCAAAAAATGAAAAAAAATGTTGAAATAGTAAAAAATGGCCAAATCTAAAATAATGAAAAACAACCAAGTTATAATTATTTTTCTAAAAATTTGTCAATCATTTGTATGGCAGCTATATAATATAGTCGTCCGATCGTTTCGACATATATAGCAGTGAGAGTATTCAAAAGACTACATATATGCAAAGTTTCATTCAGAGGGACTAGTTTGAGTGGGACATGGCTATATCGACTCGGCTGTTGATGCTGATCAAGGATATATATACTTTATATATATACATATATACTTTCACTGCGTTGCAAACTTCTAACTGAAATTATAATACCCTGCAAGGGGGAAATCCTGTTTATCAAAAATCTACATCCCCTCGAATGAAACGATTTATCTTCTAAAAAATGGCAGAGCAAATTTGTGTTCTTTTAACTCTAGAAAGTACCCACTTTCTTTTCCGAAAACAGTATATAGACCTAGATCCACCAGAGTCTGTTAATCCGTACGTACTGTTCCTCAACGAACACAGTATAAAAACACAAATTACTTTAGATGTTTGTTTGTTTTTCAATGTATAGATTTATTTGTTAATGCTTCTCTAATGTTTGCCTTCCAATTGTTTGCGTTTGTAAATAATAAAACAATTAATCATAATTACACGTTAAAACAAATTGTACTGCCTAGATACGCGTAATGCCGAATGATAGACCAAGTTTCAAGTTATTGCTTCGTCGATAGAAAATGCATAAAATAGAAAGATTACAATCGTCCGCCAGTGGGTGTGGATGCAGTTTCAATTTGTAAAGAAATTGCTCGGCTTCATTGCTGTCGTATGCAGTTTGTTTTGGTGACTTTGTGGTGTTTTGGATTGGATTGGATTGGCCTAAAACTGGCTAAACTAAGTTAATTTTGTTTTTACGTTTTTTTTTGTTAATCTTTAAAAACTATTTTATGAAGTTTAGTTCAGATTTTTTGTGGTTTGCTCCTCTTTCCTGGAGGATGTTCGGCCGCTGGCTGGTGGAACTGGGGACTCCTCTACTTCTTGTCGCCGGGATTGGACTGTGTGGAGTATGAATATTGAGACCAATAATGATTGGTGGCACCGCCATCATTATTGCCAGCAGCGCCGCCTCCCACATGGACGCCGGCTCCACCACTGACATTACTGGCCGCTGCTCCCGAGCCCTGCTGCTGCTGCCAAGGGAAGGAAATTTAGCTCGTTTCCTGCAGAGAGTTGAAATTACTGCCATCTCTTACCTGCCACCAGGACATCCACTGCTGTTGCTGCTGCTGCTGCGGATCGGCGGCGCCCTGCCAGGCCTGTTGTTGTTGGGTGCCATAGCCTGCTGCGGGCACAATTTCATTACAAGAATTCGGAACGCAAGGGAATGCAAGCACTTACCAGCCATTTGATTATATCCCCCCCAGTATTGTTGTTGCTGGCCCGCGGTCTGCTGCTGATGCTGCTGTTGGTACTGTTGTGACTGCTGCTGCTGCTGTGTCTGCCAGACACCAGTCTGTTGATGCTGCGGCGCCTGCTGCTGGTGCTGCGTGTAGGTGCTCCACTTGCCGCTGAGAGAGGCCTAGAGGGACGACAGCGATTAGTTCACATTTCGAAAAAGTTGTTTCCCTCATTTATTACCTTGCCTCCGCCGGGTGCTCCACCCGCCTGCTGCTGCTGCTTGTACTGATCGTAGCCACCACCTGCAGCCGAGTTATTTCCGTACTTGGGCAGCGATTGGCCAGCTGACCGCTCATAGCCACCGCGACTATCTTCTTTGGTGTCGCGGTGGCCAGGCCGAAAATCCCGTTGTTGGTGAGTTCCGCCACCCGAGCGATAGCTGCTGCTCTGGCTACTGCCCCGATTCCTATCATTGCTGCCCATCCGACTGCGATCATTGCCGCGATCTCGATCGCGATAGTCTCGCGAGCTTCCGTACGCCCGATCGTCATACCCGCTTCTGTTGCGGTTGTTCTGCATCCAGTTTTGCTGGCCACCGCCACCGCTGCTTCCGGAGTAACCGCGATTGCGATTGTCGTATCCTCGATTACCGCCACCTCCACTGCCTCCGCCATAGCCGCGATCATCGTAACCGCTCCTGCGACTGTTTTGCATCCAATTTTGCTGACCACCGCTGCTTCCGCTGTAGCTTCGCCGATTATCGTATCCCCGGCTGCCGCCTCCACCAGCACCACTGTTGCTGGAATAGCTTCCGCCGCCGCCGCCGCCGCCACCACGCCTGGCATCACTCCACCTGCTCTCGTGCCTCTGGCCGCCATAGTCACGTCGACGGTCATCGTTGTAGCGATTCCGGTTGCGATCATCCCGCCTATAGTTGTCCCGGCCACCGCGGGATCGCTTGTCCCTAGACCTATCCGCATCGATGGCTTTCTTGCCCTTCTCGTTGTACTTCTTGACCTCGCTCTTTGCCTCGTCTCCGGTCAGCTCCGTGTAGTTTATGTCATCAAACCAGCCAAACTCCAGCGAGGGCAATGTGAAATTGGCTGGAAGAAGAGTGCGCGTAGACATGGTCAATAGAGTCAGCAGAGCACAGACGAATCTTCACATATTAGACATTATATAGAGAGTAGAAGATCGGGGCAGGCAACTGGGAACGTGGTTTGGAAACAATTATAATCATTAGTAAAGTCTAAGGACTTCAATAATGCATAGGTATTCAGATTTAATTTAATTATAAATGATGTTAGCGCTTCCCAGTTGCCATAAATGGTGACTCTTGGACTCTATAGATACAATATTTCAATGAATAATGAAAATAATAATCATAAAATTATGAGATATTATTTAAAGGGCTTACAGTTACAATTACGTACAGATACATACATAAAGTGCAGCTGCTTACAAACTAAATATACTTTACAGAACGTTTTCTAGATTATTTATCTTTCTTTTTTGTTACATTGAATGCCTCCTTATTTTTAGGTAGGTAGAATAGAAAATAAGTTAAACGATCGTACAATATTCTGGTTTTTTTTGTTCAATTTGCAATATTTCGTTGCTTTTGTTTTGTGTGGTGGACAATATTTACCTCGTAAGTTATTAATTGTTGACTCTTTAACTGTAAAAGCATTTCCCTTTTCCTCTTTTTCGGCGATGCGACGTTTTAACTCATCTTCGCCTGGTATGCAAACAACCGCAATGCGCTTAAAGTCGTTGAAACCCTTCATTTTACGTCGCTGGGCCGAGGCATAAACATTGGTCTACAAGAATACAGTTGATCGGTTGGTTGGTTGGTTGTTGGGTTGATTTTGTTGAGATATTTGTAGTCAGCCAGTTGTTGGTTGTTTGGTTGGGTTGTTTTGGTTGTTGTAGTTGGGGGGATAGTTGTCGGTGATCGGATATAGATAGCAAGCCATTTTGAGAAACACGTTGATGATTCGATTCGATTCGGTTCGGTTCGGATGAACATACTCCGCACGGGCTCTGGCGCTTACAAGCTAACACATACCTGTTCCACCTTGGTGGCAATCGTACCCCCAGGAAGGGGTGTGTGCACACCATCATCATAATACCTAGAGGCGCGTGGCCACAACTAAACAACAGTTGACTTAATACTTTTTTTTTGCACAAGGATGTAATATATAGTTATATGTATAGAATGAGTAAAAGAGTTGTCGTGGCTGGCTGTGCCGTTGGTTGTGGGCTGTGGGAAGCATCGCATAGCTCTCTCTGTAGATACACATACACATTATACATGAGATATATATTTGGCACTTAGAGAGAGATAGAGAGGTAGAGATAGTAGGTACTAATACGTAGTATATGTGATTAGATTGTCGATCGGATTGGTTTTTGTTTACTTACAGTGGCTTCCATGCCGCTCGCTCCTTTTCTTCCTCTCTTTCTCCGATGCCATTGCCATTGCCATTTCCATTTCCATTCCATTCCCTTACCCAACTTCTCTTACACAAACGCCCCCCACTTTCAACTGCCCCGTCAACTGTTGCATACCTGCTGCACCCTTAGCCTAAGCTAACACATACTTACTGCCTCAAACTTAAACACTTTAATTATCGGATCAACTTACATGCTAGGACATACCTGCCTGGCTTTTAAGCGAGTTGTTGGCGCCCCCCTTGGGGGCACTTGGGATCTCTACCGAGTGCGAGCAATGAGCAACAAATTAATGTAGTCTCAAATGTACGAAAAAAAAAATATATAAAAAAAATACATATGTAGAGCAACAGAGTTGCGCCATTATCCCGCGTAGGGATGATGGCCGGGCGAAAAAGTCATCATCATCAACGTAAAATTCTCGCTTGTTTCGTTTGGTTATCGTTCGTTCACAGTGTTATATTGTGTGTGTGTGTGTGTTTCGAGTTGTGTTTGGTGTGTTTTGTGGGTCATTTGTTTATGTTTTACCTGATCGAGTATGAAATTGCGACGCCGCTTCATGGCAATGTCTTCCAGAGCTGCCAGACTGTTCAAGCAAGTCTCATACACCTTATCCCAGCGTCCTTTGTGCACAGTTTTGCGAGAGGCACCATCAATCTGCAAGGATAGGCCAGGATTAGGGAATAGTTCTACTTCTACTACTGGCTAGCTATTTCAACATACCGTCATCTTGGCTATGAACGCATCGGGGCCAATCACCTCGTAGCGCTTGTCCACGTTCTCCGCCACATGCTTGAGGGCCCAGTGGGTCTTGCCAGAGCCCGGCAAGCCGACCAACAAAATGACCTCGCACTCTTTGCGCGAGCCAGCGCGTTGGGGGCCTGGCCTCAGCTGTTCGGTTGGCACCAGACCCAGCAGCACATAACCGTCCAATAGGGCAGCCGTCTCCCTTGGCTCGGGCACAACGTCCTCGTATTCATCTTCCTCGGTCTGCGATTGGGACTTGTCCTTGTCCTTCTCAGATTCTACCTTTTCGGAATCTTCATCGGTTTTGGGACGCTTGTTGGGTGAGGGACCATCCTCGTCCTCCTCGTCCTCGTTAGTAGCCGTCGGCTTCTGTTCCTCCGCTGGCTTCTCGTCGTTGACCTTCTCAGAGGTAGAATTGCCATTGGCAACAGTTTCGGCTTCGCCAGAGACTCCATCAGTTGCGGATGTTTCAACTGGAAAGAAAATATTTTTTTAAAATTAGGAATTTATTTACAAATCTTTAAAGTACACTTACCAGTTTCAGAGGATTCAGCAGCTTCCGCCTTAACAGTCTCAGCCTCAGCCTCAGTTTTGTCTTCGGCAGCTGTTTCAGCACTCTGCTTATCTGCCTTTTTGGCTGTCTCCGAGTTTTCGGCTTCTTCAGCCTGATCAGAGTTCGTCTTGCTATCTTCTTCATCCTTTTTCTCCAACTCATCATCGTCAGCGGTAGCCTCGTCCAGGACCTTCCACTTCTCTCCATCGTTGTCGTCCTTATCATCGTCCTTATCCTCTTCCTTGCGGGGCTTGCGGCGCTTGCGGGTCGGCCTCTCGGCATTCACAAGCAGCTGCTCGGCATCCGAGAAGTTTACAGAGTACTCGTAGCCCTTAGTCACAATGTGGGGAAAGAGAGCTTCCTCCTCGCCCAATATGCTTTTCTCGAACTCAAATGCTACACCCAGATCCTCGCCGTTCAGGGTGTACTTAATAGTGCATGGCTCACTCTCCAGGTCCAAGTAGCAACCAATTACGTCGTCCAGCTTGTAGGGCCTGCCGTAGTCCGAAAACTCACCTTGATTCGCCTTCCGACCGGTTTCGCAATAGCCAAAGGAATGCTCAGCCTCACCCAGCAACAGCGTGCTTTGTGGCTTGGAGAAGCCAACTCGAAAGCCTCGCACATGCGGTTCATCCCGAAAGTAGTGCGAGTTTTCCGATTGTAACTCCTCCGACAGGCGAACCTCGTAGCACACTTTGCCCTCTCGCACTCCGAAGTTAGAGCGAGCGCCGGACCAAATCAGTGAATAGATTTCGGCGGAGAGAGGTTTGGCCGAAGCGAAGGTTGTAGAATCGATACGAAGATGCAGGTCGGAATCCACTGGAAGTTAAAAATAATCCAAAAATATAGTACTCTTTGTTATATTCTTGCAAGGTATAATAATTTGAGTCAGAAGTTTGCAAGGCAGAGGAGACGATTCCGACCCTATAAAGTTTATTATATTCTTGATCAGAGCCAATCTAGCATTGTCCGTTTCTACGCAAACTAGTCCCTCAGTTTTAAAGCTATATAAATATTGTAGATATTCTTCTGACTATTCTCACTAATACGCATATATGACGGAACAGGCCGGATCGACAGACTATATGCCACAGGGAAAATCGAAAAATTTTAAAAACAAAAACTTATAACTTTGCTGTTTTTCAACATATTTTCTTCTAATGTGGGATATGATATTTGTATTATTATTTTCGAAATTCGGTTTTAATTTTAATTAAAAATATAAGTGAAATAGCAACGATCGGCAGATGTAGAAAAAATAAGTAAAGCTGTGAATATAAAACTATAACTTTAAACCCATAAAATTAAAACTAATATCTAATCTATCTATTTAAAAACGGCAAGAATATACATACAAACTTAGGCGTGCCGAAGATAGCTTCCTAATCCCCTTGCGGTATTAGCAAACATATTCAAATTTATTACATGAGTTATGTGAATACTTACACCAACTTAGCCCCACTTTGTTCTCTTCAATGGTCGGCTCGTCCTCGGGCACGAGGACGCCCACACTACTACGGTGCTTTGGGGAGCGAGAACCGATGCGGGAACGTGAGCGCGAACGACTGTGCGAACGCTTACGTCGCTCCTGAGGCTGCTCCTCCGACTTGGCGGCCGTGGCCTCTGCATCTTCAGTTGTCTTTTGGGCAGCGGCCTCGTCGTCAACGTCCATTTTCTGACTGTCGCCATTTTCCTGGGGCTCTTCAGCAGCCTTTTCAGCCGCATCTTCCTCGCTGTGCCTATCCGGCTTAGCTTCTGGCTCCTCTTCATCGGCCGCATCCTTGACTTCCTCCATCGGCTCGTCGTCATCTTGCTTTATTTCGGGTGCAACTGGAGCTTCGTCCTTCTCGACGGGTTCGCTCTTTTCCTCTATTTCTGTCTTTTCATTAGACTCTTCGGCCTGAGGCTGTGGCTCGTCATTTCCTGCCTCGGTATCCGATGTATCCTCCGCCTCCTGCTCTGGTTCGGCTTGAATTCTTGGCTCCGGTTCAGGCTCCGGCTGTGGTTCAGACTCAGACTGCGGTTCAGGCTCTGCTTCTGGTTCCAACTGCTCAGCCTGGGCCGGCTGTTCCTCCTCTTCCAGAGTGTCAAGCACTGGCTCAGCAGCGACCGGAGCAGCTGCTACGGGCGACGGTGAGCGGGACATTGAGCGCGTCCGACGCTGGCGTCGGCTTGGTGTGACAGGAGCGCCATCTGCAGGAGGGAAGCGGCGATCGGGGAATAAACAGACAGAACGCAAATGTAAGAACGAATTGCAGACAATGTAATAATTCGGCATTATATAAGGAAATCTTACAACTAATTCACGCTAAGCCACACGCACACATATGCACCCGAACAATCGCAGCGCAATCGAACGCGGCAAGCCGCACGCACACATATGCGAGCTCGGACACATGCAGACAAATGACGCATACACACAAACTCACCTCCATCGCCGGCTCCACCTTCCACATGGGCCCGCAGGCGCTCGATAAGCACGGCTTTAACTCCCTTGGTGTCCAGACCGCGCGACTGGAGCTCGTTGCGCAAGTCCACCACCTTCATCTTCTCCAGCTTCGCCACATCCATTTTTTCTGCTTCAGGTTTGGATTGGCGGCAGAAACACGCACACTCACTCACACCAATGCACCACAGAAAAGCTGGCGGTGCGAAAAAAGAACACGGGGAAAATACCAAAGGATGGAACGCAAAAGGCAGACCCAAATGTCTGAATGTTGGCTAGCACCGTGCACGCGCAAATTAACCGCAATTTTCACTTTTACATTCGCAATTTGTTGCGAATAAATAAATGGTTCCCGAAAATTATCCGAACGCGTTGAAGTGAAGTTGGCTGCGATAGAGCTGGGTCGAGCAATCGAATATATCGAATATTTTGTCTTGCTATCGACAGCAGTGTTACCAACACTGTTTGCGACCTAAAGCGGTGCATGTCTGGGATGATGAACCGCACCTACTTTTCAAACCCCATATCTGTTAAAGTAAAATCATTTAAAAATAAGTGCTTATATTATCGAAATATAAAAACATTTTTAAGCATACCGTTAATACATTTATAATTTTCTTGTTTTTTACTTGGACTTTGCTTTGAGAGCTTTATCTTTCATATTCGAAATTTTCACACAGCCAGCATCGACACTGTATATGAAAAAATCGAAACTTTCAGCAAAGAGACTCCGTGGCGCAACGGTAGCGCGTCTGACTCCAGATCAGAAGGTTGCGTGTTCAAATCACGTCGGGGTCAAATAAGAGGAATTAATTATATTCTATTTTACATAATTTTTTTGTTTAAATGTTATCTTTATTTTTTAGTACCAATTTAAATGTGTTAAAATAGTAATATTTAATTTTCTATTCTTAATGCGAGAAAAGAAGAACTACTTTAAAATTTTGAGGGTATCAAGGCATCCAAATACTTTAACTAAAATTTTGAATGATTTGGACCCATAACAATGTCTATAACATCTCACAATTGATAAAAAATTGTTTTGCATCGGCCGGGAATCGAACCCGGGCCGCCCGCGTGGCAGGCGAGCATTCTACCACTGAACCACCGATGCTTGTGAATAACAAATTTTAAGAAATTGTCTGTTATGAGTGTTTTAAGATTGCCAATTGTTAGATTGTTTTAAGATTGCCTATTGTTAGAAATTAAGATTAATTCTTTAAGTGTGTTCCAAAAATATTGAACTCTCCCCTGGCCAGGACTCCGTGGCGCAACGGTAGCGCGTCCGACTCCAGATCGGAAGGTTGCGTGTTCAAATCACGTCGGGGTCAATAAAATTTCTTTTTATAGTTTTAAAAACATTTCTGAAACATTTTTAGCGCTTTCTACAGATATTTTTATGTTTAGTTCTCACCAAATATAATGTTCCCAGTTTGAACTAAAAAATATCGATATTGTTAGTAAATTTTTTAAAATGTTTTTTACAAAAAAAAACAAAAAAAAAGGAATTTGCATCGGCCGGGAATCGAACCCGGGCCGCCCGCGTGGCAGGCGAGCATTCTACCACTGAACCACCGATGCTTGTGTCCTTCTTTTGTTCAATTCAGCATTAGTTTTATTGAGATTGGTTCCAGAAAACGATAACCTGTTGTGGGCTACTGAAAACAACAACCTGTTGCCATTGTGGCATTTTCCTGTCACTTGGCGCCCTCCCCCCATGTGGACTCCGTGGCGCAACGGTAGCGCGTCCGACTCCAGATCGGAAGGTTGCGTGTTCAAATCACGTCGGGGTCAGAACCAGGATATCTATTTTTTTATCCCAAATTGTATTTTATAAAAAATGCTCGTTTTCAACAAATATTTATAATAATTTATTGTATAGATAATAAGCAGCGATCCATTCTCTACAAGCAACAACGTTTGATCATTTAATTTTAACATTTAAAATCGCCGATAAAACTTGCAATTCGGCTGCGTCATTCTTCTGAAGCCATTTGAATATGTTTTGTAAATTTAATAGGTAAACATTTATAAATACAGATACAGTAAATTTATTCGATTACACTTTACGAACGGCGTTAATCATGTAAATTCCCTAAACGATTTGCCTTGATGTATTATCAGTTGTTCCCCTATAGCACAATGCATTACTCGATGTAAAAATTATGGTTCATGTGCCATACAATTGCATATAATATTTTGAACGTAAGACTACCCGACACCAAAATTCAATATAGACTCGCCTCTCTTAACTCTTTGCTATGTAATCGTACTCAGCTAACAGAATTTTTCAACAATTTTTACAGAAATCAACAAGGAAAATGGCTGCAATCATTGCACTAACTAAAGAAAAATCAATCCTAAAAACATATGTAACTAATGGTGGACCCTGTGTTTTGTTTCATTTTTGTTTCATTGTATATAAGTATGTAAGCGCCTCCAAAAATATTGTAGGGTTTAGTTGGTCTCAGATTTCAATTCCTTCCTCAGTGCCTATTTGCTATTGACTAAGTTGAGGAACTCCTCGCGGGTCTTGGGATCGTCTCGGAACACTCCAAGCATAGTTGAGGTAACAGTTTTGCTATTGATTTTTTGCACGCCTCGCATTACCATGCACATGTGTCTGGAATGGAACGGAACGGAGAAATGCCATTAGTGTTATGAGAATTTGGCAGCTCGGCGATCACAAGCATCGGTGGTTCAGTGGTAGAATGCTCGCCTGCCACGCGGGCGGCCCGGGTTCGATTCCCGGCCGATGCAAAACAACTTTTTTTTGTTTAGATTTTTTTGTAAAATTAAATTTTAATACTTACACTCCTTCAACAACAACAGCCACGCCAGCAGGTTGCACAGCCTGAGTTACGGCCACTGCAATCTGTTTCGTCAAGCGCTCCTGTACTTGTAGGCGACGCGAAAAGATTTCCACAATGCTATAGGAGGAATGCCATCCATTATAGTACCATTAATACAGCTATTCTTTAATCGTTCTTACCGTGCCAGCTTGCTGAGTCCTAAAATCTTGTTGCACGGCAAATAGCCGATCGAAACTTTGCCGTAGAACGGCACCAAATGATGCTCGCACATGGAAAACATTTCAATATCCTTGACGACCACCATTTCGTCGTGATCCTCATCGAACACGGCGCCGTTTAGAACGTCTGTAAAAGAATAAAAATAAATAATATATTTAAAAAAACAACTATTCTCATTGACCCCGACGTGATTTGAACACGCAACCTTCCGATCTGGAGTCGGACGCGCTACCGTTGCGCCACGGAGTCATTGCTTACCCACCCGCCCAATGCCCAACAACCACGAAGCCAGTGAAATGCCATGCCCAGTGATTTATGACGCGCGTAATTCGTGTTAGATTTATTTGCTGCATAACTGAATGTTAAGTTCAGCAAGTGGCTACTTGTGGGGGCGATGCGGATGCGGGTAGCTGTCAGAGCTTTCTCCGCACTCACTTTAAACGATGGGTTCTTGAGATTCACCGACAAGCTGCGTGGCTTAGAGTCGCACACCCACTCCGCCATTTCTCATCCACCCTCCACACGCCCACTCTCCCGGTTTTATTGTACAGCCTGGAAAGCTTCTGTGCGTTTCCTGGCAGCCAACAAAGCCAGTTACCACGTTTATGCGCTGTGAAATTCGTGTAATTAATTACATTTTGCCCTAACCCGAACATTAATTGAGAATTCAGCCATATTTCGTGAGCTCAGAATAATCAGAATCATATTATGAACAAAAAATTTGATTCGATGACAGGATGTATTCTAGGCATTTTGGTAGCTTGAATAGAATTTCATGTATTTGGAAATACCCTAAATTCATCACATAAACCTGGTTTGTGGCTCCCTCAATGTCAGATTGGCAACTACTCTCGACGTTGTCACGACTTTGGCGACTTTCGGTTCTTCGAATTCGGGTTAAACACAATCCAACCCATTCTATTTTCGAAGGCTATTCACTTTCGTTTAACTTATTTAGCTTTCAAATGGCCAGCACACTTGCGTTGTTTGTTGTTGATATTAAATTTACATGCGATTTTATTTGACAAACTGTAGAACCTGATTTTCATCTCGGCCAACCGGTTCGGTGCGCCTGTGGCCGTATTATTCGCGATTCTGTTTCTGTTATTTTCCCCCAAGCGACTCTCATTGATTACATGACAAGTTCAAATGTGACTGCTGTTTGCAGTTTGAGTTCGAAAGCAGGACAAATACTATTTTGTGGCCATTAAGGGCCAGAGATAAGAGTGGCTTAAGGGATTTCAGTTTCTGGGTGGATCGTATATTGAACCGAAAAGTATTCTTGAAATGAATCCATCGAATACTGTTATGTTTTTCACTCTGCGTTCACACACACTCAAACCACTCGAGTGGTAATTAGACTAATGCACTGCAGCGGACTTAGGAACCCCCGATAAAGTTGGAGTACGCCATGAATCACTGTCCGAGAAACTAGTTTCGCAGCGAGCTCACTGGGGAAACCCAGGATGAGCCACACACCAATCGCCCGATCACTGACCTGGTGCTAATTGATCGAAAAGAGATGTGCTTGTGTTAACTTAATAATGCTTACCCTCGAGACTCTGGTCGTAGCCCTTGGTGAAGTACAGCATGGCCTTGGCCGCCCGCTCCGGCGTCTTGATCAGTCCCTGGCGATCGGGATTCTCGCCCAGTCCGCCCAGGAGCAGACGGTACGAGCGCGCCATGTCCGGCAGCAGGGCTTCTCGCGTCGGCGGCTTGTGGTCCAGCTCCAGATCGTGGTGGAAAGTGCACTTCTCGTGACCTGTGAACAGGGGGGAATAGAGTCCATTAAAACCATTATCAACAGTGTGGCGATAGGAAGGCATTGCTCCCTCCGGTGGCAGTGTGTGGTTGAGACTCTGTCTAAATACTATCCCCCATCGGAGGCGCATCTCTGACCCCTGAACCAAAACAATACGCCACTGATACGCACGACTTGCTTATCACCAAAAAGAGTTTGTATGACTGCTCCTGGACCTGCTGGTACTCCTACTCCTACGCCTACACATATAGCCTGACCCCCACCACTACCTGGCGTTGTCGATGTACGCGGTGTCATTGGTGTTTTCGGTTGTGTACCATCGCTATCCGGACTGCTGCCGTTGGTCTTCAGGATGAGGCGGGGTCGCTGGTTGCCCGTGGGGACCACCTCCTCTGCTGGTGTACCCGGATTCGGAACCGATTCCTCCGGCTGCGCCTGGGCCCTGTCCGCCAGCGAGGAGGTGCCCGAGGTGCTACTTGTTGAGCACACGCTGTTGTTGCGCCCACGCGACAGGATGTGGGCCTGCGGGAAGTTGGTGTCGTCTATGGCGTCGTTCAGCTCGCTGGCGCTCATCTCGGACAACTGGCGAGTGAAGCTCATGACGGTATCGGCACTCAGGCTTGTTTGCCTCACGAATGGAACTTAATTTGACGGAGCACTGGCACACACAATCTTCTAACTTGGCTGGCCCCGGAGCTGTTTTCTGTTTTCTATATTTTTCGCTGATGTCTCGCTGATGTCAATTGGCGCGTGTGCTCCCGTGTGTTGTGTTGGCGCCTCGGTTGGCTCTGCTATTCTGACTGGCTGCTGGGGCCAGCAGTGGCAATAAGAACCACTTGAGCAGAGCTTTGAGCGGAGCAAAGCTCCAGCCAGCCCATCCCCCATGCCCGCTCTGCAAGCTCCCGCGGCGGTACCAAGCTGAGCTGAGCGCAGGCCCACAGTATCTGAGCGCTCGTACTTGTTGCTCTGTAAGGAAGCGTGGTGCTAAAGCTACAGCTATGGGCATACAAATAGGACAGACCTGGCTTTATCAGAGGAATGTAAACAATTAAGTTTGCTATTAGACAGAAGACTTAAGGTTAAACTTTTATATTCGGTATCCAGCATCAAAGACATACAACTTTCAAGACCTTTATGTTAGTATGATAAGGAACTTGTACCTTAATTAACTTTGTAAAATAAAAATTATACAAAACTCTTTCTTCCTTTGTGTACGATTTCGGATCCTTCTGCAGATTTAATTTGCATTAAACATTAAATCGAAATTGATTGCATACCAAGATAAAAAAAAATTTTAATTAATTTTTCAAGGATTCACAGGACTAACTGATGAAAAGAAAAT
Organism: Drosophila kikkawai; assembly: GCF_030179895.1. NCBI lineage: Eukaryota > Metazoa > Arthropoda > Insecta > Diptera > Drosophilidae > Drosophila > Drosophila kikkawai. The sequence goes on from NC_091729.1 coordinate 10,969,531, forward strand.
GCTACCATTTCGCCCACGACTGTGCACTTGGTTCATTTGATTCCTTTTGGTCATCATGGATTGTTTGCTATATCCTTCAGTCCCGGCGCCCCAACTACTCGACATGGTGTCAGACGTCAAGGGCCATTTAGTTTCAACTTTCAACTCAAGCAGTCCGGCTCAAGTACAGCTGCGACTTTCAAAATTGTAACCACCATCTGTCGCTCTGCTCCACCAGCGGGTTTGGAATTTAAGGAAGTCCAGAAGTATGGCGCACCGACTGCAGATGCGAAGCGATGACTTCGACGTCATCGGCGCCGTACCGCGTGATCTGTCGGTGATAAAGAATTTCCTGAAACGCGATTGCGCTGTCAAGCGGCTGATCGATATCGAGGAGGAGTTCCTACAGCAGTGTGTGGAGCGGGGCGAGGACCCCACGGTGCCAAAGAAGAAGAGAGATAGCGACGCCCGGCGCGGTAGCTCACAGGGTTCCAATGTACCAGAGCCAAAGCCGGATCCTTGTGCGAGCAAAACACCACCTGATGCATCGGGGCCGGACTACTGTGATCCCTGTCGAAGGCTTAAAACATCAGTGGGACTCGAGGAGGTGAGTAAGCTTAAATGAACGCCCTTCTTTTTTGGGAACCTTGTTCAAATTATCTTAATTGATTTCAATTTCGCAGCTCACGATGCCGTCTACAACGAATCCTGCGTTCAACAAAGCTCTTCCGCGGTACTTTGACGAGGAGACCGTGATGGGCAACTCTCTGCCTGTCAAATTTCGCTTCCGACGCAAGTTCAATCCCTGTGACCAGGAGAAGCCCAACAACCTAATATGCACCACCACTCCGAGCACAAACGTCGTGGTGCTGACCAATAGCTGCGATGTAATGGCATGGCCCAGCCAGCGTGTGACGCAGATGAACCGTGTGCCTGTGACTATGCTGACGGGTGAGGCCGATCTTACCGAGTACATGTTGGAGGAAGAGACTATTATGTAAAAAGGAATAAACGCCAAAGGAGGGCAATGCTATAAAATAGCGTATAGATAGCATATACCCTATTCGGTCTTAATTTCTTTTATTTTTGGAGGGGGAGGCGAGAATCCCTACAGCATCTGACTTGTGAGGCTTCGAGTATAATTGACCGTCTCCCAGACGCTCGAATTTGTGTTTTTCCTGCATAAAATTTCGAATTTAATCAATTTATGCCACTCGGATTCTAAGAGATGCGCATGCCAATTGAAATGAATTTCAAACTGTACGGAAAAATGGGATTTAGAAGATTTGATTTGAAGAGTTGAAGGTAAAATTGGGATTGTTTTTTTAATCACATATCTGGCATATTATGAAGAATTTCTTATAAATACTACATACTATATTACACATGCACAGTTTGAGAATAGTGTTCCTTCAACCAGGACCTAATGGATAGTTTTAAAAATTGTTCATCTGCAAGATAATATATATATTTTATGTATACCTAGGTGCCGATTTTATAGGTACCATTATTTTATAAAAATAATACTTTATTAATTACAGATATTATTCGTATAAAATACATTTTTTGCCCAAATAACAATTATCCATTTCCTATATTAATTTCTCTAAAAGTCGGTTATTCTCCGGTTATTCCATCACAGTTTAGCAAGGAATAATTCAGTGGGAAATAGCTCGGGTTGGGTTAGTTTACATAAAGCCAAGACAGCTGCAGATGACATAGACATTGATCGTTCTAACTTAAACGACGCAGTCCAGTCACAGTAAAACCTCTCTAACAGACACCGCTCCTTGGTAAAGGGAAACCCTCATTGAAAATCTTTAGTGGAAAGACAAGGGACTTTCTTGAAATCAAATCTTGATTGGAAAAAAGCCACAGGATCAGCTGGCTCCAGCTAGTCTCTTCTCGGGAAGTCAACCTGTTGGAGAAGCCAATTAAGCCAACATTAACATTTTCCATAGGGCAGAGGCAGGTGTTCTCTCTGGTTCTCTGCCTCACTATTTCCGGCACACAATTACGCATTACGGAATCAGGAATGCCATTTAGCGATCGGGGATCGGGGACTCCAAGCTGGCAGGGTTGCCACCGGTGGCGTTTGCTGCCATTTGCTAGGAGAATTTTTTAAGTGGCTCAATTAGCAGCCAAAGGCACCAGTCGAGAGCCGTGAGTCTCCGCTCTCAGCGATCAGTCTTTTTTATTGACCGCAATCGCTCAAATGTGAAGTACTGCGGCGGCTCGGCGGCTTATTAGTCACCGTCGGACGACGGACTTCAGCTCAATATGAGGGGCGATCGAAGAAACTGAATCTGAAAACGGCAAAGCCCACGAATCGAAACCGTTTGGAGCGCCGTGTACTCGCAATTAAACACTTTTTAACCTTCACAAAAGTAGTTCAGGTCTGTGTGCCCGTGCCCTCCCCCTCCACGCCAATCATTGACCGCTGGCCAAATACCGGATCACTAGCCGAGGAGTTTATGGTCTTTGTCTTTCGCTCATGGCCCGCAGATTGCTCCGCTCCCGCTCCCGATGCCGAGTGCCGAGTGCCAAGCAAAATCTTTCAATGTCAATGTCAATATGCCCAGTCCAGTCCCGGCCATAGCTGGTAACTCTCCTAGCACTACATTTTTCTGGTAGACTATATCTACATATGTTCCTCTCCGATATCCGGCACTGTGTGTGGTTTGCATATGGCACAGAAATCGGAGCTCTCATTCTGCGGTTTATGTGCTAAGAATCGTCTGGGTTTTATGCGGCGCAGCATCGCCGGAAATCGGAGTCGACTCATTATGCGCATCTGATTAAATTTCAATTGCCGCCTCTAACTAATCTAGGTGTGATGCAATATCAGTCAGAGATTGCATCCAGCTGCATGGATGGGGAGCTAAATATAGATCAAGATCAGCTAATGGGTTTCCTAATGGTAGTCCTCAGGGAAACGAATACTAACTTTAGGGATTTATTCTAGGAAAATAATAATGTTAATGGAGTTTTAAATATCTTAAAACAGAATCAAATGAGATTATTAATTGTAATGCTAGGGGCTTAGCTTTTAAACTGGAAAATATATATACGAATTGATATATTGTAACTGCAATTAAAAAGGGAAAGATGTAGTCCGTTGCACTTGTAGAATATTAATACGATTATTGTAAGGGGGTTACCCAAAAGTAATCCCCTAATTTGAATATATACTTTCAATCCCCATCAAAGTCAGTGACGCATAAATCCCTAAAATTTCATAAACTGTTAGAGAAATGGTTAGTATCATGGGAATAAGTTTTAGCAAAATCAATTAAAATATGCAGTCAATATTTACAAATATCACTCATACGCCATGTGCATCTGAACAAAAATCAATGACTCAGGGAGCAGGAAAATTTTGCGAGTTGAACCAGGAGCGGGATAATTACTGTTACTATCAGAATGTCCCATTACAGATCAGGAAAACAGGCAGCCTGAGCTAGCACTTCACTTCCTTCCAGAGATACCCGGATCACTCACCGCTTCCGTTGCTGGCCAGCTCCATGTTGAGCATTTCCAGTTTCAGCTGCTGGCTGTTTTTGGAGACCGCGACTGCGGTAGACGGGACGTCGGCTGAGGCAGAGGCGGCTCCGCCTGTCGGGATCGTGGCGGCGGCTTCCACGGCAACGGAAGCAGCATCCGCGGGGGCGTCGCCATTTTGCGTGTTGCTGGTCTGGGGCTTCATTTTGATTTACCTAGTTTTTTTTTTATAAACCGACTTTTGGGTGAGAGGACTTTACGGTCTCTGGAGGATAGACGGATTACTTTCGATCGCGGTACGTACGACGGGGTATTGGCACTTGGCTTTGGCTGCGTTTGGCGCGCTCGCTCCGAATTTATCTGCCGACTAAACCGCCCGAGATTTAGTTGTAACCTTTTTATTATGAAAAATCGAAAGTTCTGCCGAGAGAGCGAGCGTTGCTCGACAGTTTTTTATATATATATTTTTTTTTTATTTTATCTCGCTCCGGCGGCGCTGCTAACTGTAACTCTGCTCTCCTCAGCTCGCTACGTTCCGCTGAGTGGCCAAAGCTTTCGGCTCGACAGCTCTCCGCCTCGCCTCGCTCTCTCGTTGCCTTAGCCCGAGGACTCCAGGAAGCCGAGAGGCACTTTTGTTTTGTTGTTTTTTTTTTTTTTTTGGTTCCTTGAAGCCACTTGTTTGTTGGCCGAAAGTTTCCGAATTCCCAAAATTACAAATTTTTGTGTTATTTCGAAAACCTGCTGGCAGAGTAAACATTCGAGCCATTAAGCAAACGTTGGCGCCTGGCCTAAGGCACCCCATCCCGGTGCAATAATTTCGCTTTGATAACCCGGCCGCGACTGCATCGTTAACGTGTCATTGGCAATTATGGTCCGTTGATAACGTTCGATCTGCAATAACAAATCCATTTTCAGGCCAAATCGTGCATGCGAGAATTTGTTCGGTCATCGCGGTTCATTTGCCGGCTGATTACGAGCCCCTGAAAATGAATTACGGCGGGACAGGCGACAGGAAGATATGAATAATTATGATTTCATTAGCATACGCCGTACCTAACCCGTAAATTACGAATTTACACAAATACTTCAAACACTTGATTAACAGCCGAACCGATCTAGGTATTTTAAAATGATATAAAAACCAAACTTTATATGAAAATGAATCTATAAAAAAATAAGCAGCTAAATGTACGGAACATTCGCTTCTGAGTTCGCTCTGAATTGTGGGATTTCTTCTTACTAGACACGAATATTCGTTAAGTATCAGTGTATTATAAAAATAGCTATCAAAAATAATAATTTAAAAGCAGCCCAGTCTAAGAGTTTCAGTCTAGGCCCTAGGTTTCTTCTATTTTTCGTAGATTTTTATAATTAAATTCAACATAGAAAGCTTTAAGTACCGGCTATCTCATGGTTGAGTCTTTTGAATTTTCTTGCGCTTTCCAATGAAAGTAAGAAAATAACTCAAGCTATCTAATTCATTCACTAATTTTTAACAGATTATTTAAAGACAACTATAAATGATGGCACAACTTGATAGTTAACAAATAATTCGTTGTGATTTCTTAGCTATCAAAAAAAAGTACGAATCGCCTGTTAAATTGTTGAAAACTTTCAAGAAGAAAATTATATTATAAAAACTTAGAAATTTATTATTCTTACACTCTGTTTCTAATACTTTGTGGCCAATCAACTTTTAAAGTTCAAGAAAAAAAGCAAGTAACAAAGTATAGTTACAAACACAAGTGCAAGAGCAAAGCTCGAGCTACGCTGCGCTTGCGCCCTTTCGCCGCCTTGAGCGGCCCCGTTAGTCATGCCTGCAAAATTATAAATAATATTAATTAGCCATTAATTGGACATTTACGTCCGATTTGCATGGCAGCCAACACAAAAAAAAAGAGATTTAACTTTTAAATTTTCCAGCTTCGACGCTGCGCGCTTCGCTTTTAATGGCATTCAATGTCATTAGCTGACGGCTCAACGACTTGAGTTATTCCCGGAAGGCGGTGGTCGGACAAAGAGCCGGTTGGCTGAGCGAGCGAGCCAGCACTTCCCACGTTTTACAACTCCTGCACCTCACCACCCACGCCCTGCTTGCCCTGCGCCTGCCGCTCCAGCTTCTCCTGCTCAATGTTCTCCAGCTGGGCGAGTGTCAGCAGGGAGATGCCCAGCTGGTCCTCGCGTGTGAAGGGCTGCGCCATGCGTCGCAGCCATCGTCGGGCCAGCTGCACGGCCTCCTCTGTGCTCAAATTGCAGAAGCTGTCCACCAGATGCTCCTGAATCCACTTCGGTAGACGCGAACGCTTGTCCTGCCGCGAGAACCTCTTGTCCGCAAAGATCATGATGCCGTAGTCCGTCTTACCGCGCAGCGCCCGGCCCACACATTGGGCCGCATGCCGCATGGCGTCGAAGGTCAGAAAGTCATTCTCACGTATCTGAAACTGATCGCGAAGGTAGTCGAGTCGTGCCTTGAGAATGCGCGACTGCGTGTACACGTAGGGGATGCCGAACATGAGCACCGCGCGACCATAATGATGGTCGAAATCCACACCCTCCGAGACCTTGCCACGCGCCACAGCCAGCAGCACTGCGCCGCGACCACAATCGCAGGCCTGCAAGTTGAAATGGGGGTATAAGTCAAGTTTGATTGCAATTTATGTACACTCTTGCAGAAGGGATCAAATATGTCATACAAGGGGGGGAGGGATATGCATGTAAACTGTCCAAATTTTTGAACTATTCGTAAATTTTTTAGGAAGTTGTCAAACAATTATTGTGAATCTTTGGAAAAATTTAAAAATTAATTAAGTTCAACAAATTTCATTCTGATTCTAATTTATAATAGTTAGTTCACTTCAAAATGTTTCATACTTTCGTGTGAATCGTGTCCTTAAAAAAAAAAGTAAAAAAGCAAATTTTAAAATAGGAGAAGTTTTTAAAATTTACACTTTTAAACCTTGGGTACATATCTGATTCAAAGAACTTAGAGTTCGAACAATATATTCTTGAAGTAATAAACTATTTTAACACAAATATGTCAACAAATTTTGGGTTATATGTATACCAGAACTTGTTTAAATATTCTGTTGTTCGAAAAGTAGCCAAGATCGGTAATTAAATGTGTTAACCAACGCTCTGCTAGAACTGCAATGCTCCGTTCTGAAAGAGTGCGACTAAAAGTGTGTGAATGCAAGCAAACTAGGCCAAGAGAGAAGCCCTAGCAGTCGCGAGTGCATGAATATCTCACCTTAACATAGTTCATCAAGGCGTAGCTGGTCTCGGCATTGTCCTGGGTTTCAATGAACAGCAGCTTGTAGCGCAGCAAGGTGTCGACAATGCCCTGATCATACCAGGAGGCCACCACAGATTCCAAGTACAGGTAGGATGTGAAGAAGCAAACGATTCCGTCAGGCACTGTCTTGGCCACCTCCACCAGCAGCTGGCCATAGTTTCGGATGACAGCGGTGTCCTCCCTCGTCTCGAACTTGGAGGAAATGGTCACCTGGTCGTTGCCCTTGGACACGATCTGTTCGGGAAATATTATTACACCAAACGCTGGCATTAATTGTGAAATATAGTAATTACCATGGGCAGTAGACACGGACGGGCCAGCGTCATGGTAAAACTGCTCATGACCACAGGATCAAAGTCGAGAATCTTCGGGTACATGTCCATGGGCGATAGTGTGCCCGAGGTGATGACAACCGTCTGAAAACGCGAAAACACCGGAGCCATGGCTATGGAAGAGTCCAGGCAGCTAAAGTGCAAAATCGGGTTCGATACTGTTGGCGTTTTGTCGTCGAAGGGCTCGATGATAATGGTAAAACCCTTCGTATAGGTGGACACCAAAGTGGCAAAGTGGGTGATCTAAGGGAGAGATGTATACATTTTTACTTCCCAATCAAGATATAAAAGTGCGGCAGGAAACCGACCAGAGTGAGAGCACCGAACTCTGTCAAATCAGTGATCTCCAGGGTGCGCAGCAAACTGGACAGACGCTCTGCACAGAACCGCAGGGGCTTACGTTCGATGCAAATCTTGGAGGAAATGTCCTTGAGGAATCCGGCAGGCGACTCCTGAACCACATGGTGAACGCGCAGTCTGGTCTTAATGTATTCTATAAAGCGTCGCAGAAAGCTGAGGAAGTGGTCAGCGTTGCGAATGTTTCCCGGCACCACCTCGGTCAGCACATCGTTTGGCAACACCGGATTGGCCAGTATCATGTCTGTGTCCCGCTGCACACTGGCATCCTTCAAGCCCTGAACCATGCGCTGGTACTCCTCATTCAGGCGATTCGTGTCCTCCTCCCGAATGCTGTAAACGCGAGAGAAGCCATTGAAATCGATTGAATGGGCTTGGGGATTAGGCACTTACTCTTGCACCAGTTTGGTTAGCTGATTTAAGGCATTTGTACTGCGCTCCACGGTTCGTCTGTTGATCTTGACACTCATCGAGTCTATGCACACGTTGTCGATGTTGTGCGCCTCATCGAAAACCACGCAAGACTCGCGGCTCATCTCCTTGGATACCACCTGGGCTATCTTCGGATCCAGCAGGTAGTGGTAGCTGTATACCACAATGTGAGCATGGGCAATCTGGAGGTGGACAACACTACACTATATAATCTGTTCCAGCGATTGGGCATCGAGGCTTACTGCATAGCGGGCCAGAAAGTAGGGGCACCAGTTCCTCGATCGCCCGTACTCCTTCAGATCATCGATGCTATACACGCCCACCGGCAGTGTGGACTCCTTGCCCTCCAAGCTGAATCCCTCAAAGTACTGGCCTGCAAATGAACATATTATAACATTAAATGGTGGACACCGAAAATCGGCAATACTCCCTTACAGATAGGCGTCTCGGTGTCCATCTCGTGCCGGTCGCGAATGTAGCTGGCTGTTAGGCCATAGCACTTGCCGTCCACCGCCTTTCCCTCGCGCTCCTTGCTCACCTCGGGGTGGATGCACATGTTCTTGCGGGAGCTGAGTACCAAGCCAGTCAGGGGTGGCGGCATCGGACAGTTGCGCTCGTAGTAGACCATCAGGTTCTGCAGCTCTGCAATTACTTTCTCGATCTCCGGCACTGTGCGCGAACAGTAGATCAGTTTGCGAACAGACTCCGGGTGCTCCAACATGTAGGCCACGATTAGGGAGAGCAGCGTAGCCGTCTTGCCGGTGCCCGAAGGCATCTCCAGCAGACAGTGGCCTTTGGCGTCCAGGCTTCGCTTCAGTTCCAGCATGTACGCATACTGCTCAGGGTAGATGTACTCGTACGGGAAGTAGACGAGCAGGCCGTCTACGCTGAGCCTGTTGGGAAGACATTAGCGAGGTCCTTTCATTGACCTGATCCTGGGACTCACTTCATTTTGCGTATATTTCGGGATATTTCGTGTTCCTTGCAATGTTGTTTCAAAACCAGAGTGACCGTGGGCAGGACCGCTAAAAAATACCACCCGGCTCTTTTAAATACCAGAAACGTTTTGAAGCTTTTCCAATAAGTTTTCCCGTGAAAAATATCAATATTTATCGATAGTATCGATATCGATATCATCGATAACAGGTTTTGTTTTTTAGAAAAAAGTCTTAACTTTGGCCCATAATTATTTATTCGCGTAAATCTACCTCCAAATCCGAAATGGACGATCTCAATCCCCTGGCCGGCACAGCCCATCTCCTGGAAGAGGTTGACAGTGAGTAGGCGCGACTGATTTAGCAAATTACACTGAAAGGAATGCTAAAACCGGCACTTTGCAGAGAAGCTAATGGTGCTGTTGCGGGATGGACGGACGCTGATTGGATACCTGCGCTCGGTGGACCAGTTCGCCAACCTGGTGCTCCAGCGCACCATCGAACGGATACATGTGGGCAACGAGTACGGCGACATTCCACGTGGAGTCTTCATCATTCGCGGCGAGAATGTGGTGCTGCTCGGCGAAATTGTAAGTGAAACAAGAGACCCTGCGTATTCAGCGAGATTCAGAAAGCCCTAATACGAATATCCTTCTTTGACAGGATCGCGAAAAGGAGCAAAAACTCCCGCTCAAAGAGATATCCGTGGACGAAATCCTGGATGCCCAGCGTCGCGAACAGGAGCAGCGGCAGGAGAAGCACCGCTTGGTGTCCAAAGCGCTGAAAGAGCGCGGACTGGCCGTTGACGCCAATATAATCAACGAGGACTTCTGTTAGGAGTAGTACTAGAGTACTGCCTTTCGCAGATAGATTAAGCTCACAGATTTTCGTCACTTTGTATATTTGTACTGCATTAAAAAACTATATATTAAAAACTATGTACATAAGTAGCTATGTAACCTGTTCAGCCAGTGCCTGACCGTGATGCCCCGCCGGAACCCGCACTTGCCTTGGTCCCGCTCTCTTCGAGTAGTATATATTTCTCCAGTATCTGATACATTTCCACCTTTGCCTTGATCTTGTGGACGCGCGACAGCTGGCGCAGATAAGCAGCTATGGACTTGCAGAAGAAGTCATCCTCCGTTTCCGGGGTATTCGAAGTGGCTATCTCTGCGGCAGATTGCTCTCGCTCCTGGCTCGTATTGGCCACGCAGACTACGTAGTCGTTTTCGTCCACTTGGCTGGGGTCGATTGTTTCCGCAGGCGGCACGACGCTGGCCTTGGCAGTGGCATCTTGCGAATGGAGGGTGACCACTGTACTGCAAAGGGCCTTATTGTCGCCCTCCGGATCGAACTCCTCGAAGCTCTCGTGATCGTTCTCCTCTTGGCCATCGTCCGCCTCCACGAGCACTGAATAGGTCTCAGAATGCGTCGTCTGCACCTCCAACTTGGCCTGGTAGGACTGGTCCTCGCCTTCCTCATATTCCGGCGAGCCACGGTCCTCGATCAAAGTGTCGTTGTCCAGGGGGAGGCGAATGCGCCGCCGACGCATGTCTACCTTGAGCCAACCTGCGGGCTTCTGGTCCCTTTCACGGTCGCGTCCCCGCCGCTCGCGCCTCTTTCGCACAAAGTCCCGCAGAAAGTCCATCTTCCTGAAGAAGTCATTGTGCCCGAACTCGCCAGTCGGATGCAGGCGCTTCTGCTTGAGCTCGCGAGAGTATCGGTCCCGCAGGCACGTCCAACGACGCCGTGCGTCCGTCGTCGAGATATTGAGAACGTCCGCAACTTTTGCCCAATCCTCCTCCTTCCGCTGTGAAAGCCGGAAGGAGGGCAGTTGAGGATCGTAGAGCGACGGTGTGTCGCGAATGGTGCGAATCAGCAGGATGTCGGATTCGTCTAGGGGACGATGGTTGGAGCTCATGTTGATTATTTATTCTTTTTAATTATTATTTATGCCCAAATCCTTTACAACACTTGACACGGGCTTCTGCGCTGTGCAATACTGGCTGAATTCACCACGGAATTTACCACGGCTGTCCCTCAGTCTGGCAAGGCCAAGAAAAAAAAACCAAAGTTGCACCGAAAAATTCTCGCCGGAAAAGGTGGCAACGCTACCTTTGTTGTAACAAAGCAGTTTATGGCTGGACGTTGGCTCGGCGTTGCCAGATTTGAGATACATCGACTATCGCTATTTTTTCGTATCGATTGTCAAGGCAACTGTGTGGCAACGCTGTGGGCAAGGGCAGCCATTTTTTTCACGCTTTGTAGAAAATCTTTTTAAAAGTGTGGAAATCGCTGAAAAGTTTACAAATTAGCGTTCGGCGAGCTGTAAGAGTTTTTGGAGACCAACCAAAGCATGCAAATCTGAAGTTCGTGGGTGTCCGCCGTGAGTGAAACGAACAAATGAACATGGAAACCGTCGTGGCTTTCAACAATGAGGTAAGATGGATAAACGCTGGGAACAGCGCCGGATGGATTGTCGGATTGCCTGCAAAAGGGCTGCGAAGGGTGCAGCCTCGCCGGAGGTGGTTACACAATATCCGGCCAGCACTAGGCTGGGTAATGGTCGCCGCGGATGGAGATCTCTCCAGGCAGGGCCCAGAATTTTTCCGACAAGCGCCGCCCAGGGTTGCTTCGCGCGGTGGCGCAGCACCCGATAACGATAATCGCCAGTCCCGGGTCCCCTTACCCGTGCCAAATGCTCATGCCAATGCCATTCGCTTCCGTTGCAGCTCTCTGGACTCTATGATAGCCGGCCGCCCATTTCTAAGGCTAAGATGGCCGCAATCACCAGGTCGGCGATGCGAGCCATCAAGTTCTACAAGCACGTCGTGCAGAGCGTGGAAAAGTTCATCCTCAAGTGCAAGCCGGAGTACAAGGTGCCAGGCCTCTATGTGATCGACTCGATTGTGCGCCAGTCACGGCACCAGTACGGCACCGATAAGGACGTCTTCGCGCCCCGCTTCCAACGCAACCTGACGGAGACGTTCGCCAATCTGTTCCGGTGCGCGCCTGAGGACAAAAGCCGAATTATCCGGGTCCTGAACCTATGGCAGAAGAACAACGTCTTCAAGTCGGAGGTCATCCAGCCGATCTTCGACCTGGCAGACCCCAATCATCCTATCTACCACCAGATGCCGCCCATCGGTGCTGGCGGTGGCTCCGGCGGCGGCGTGGGTCCCGGTCCCAGCGGTAGCAGTGGTGCTCTCAGCCTGGCGGACATCTCAAGCGGACCCAACGGGATGCTTAACTCGTCGGGCATGAGTGGCATGGAGATCAGCATGAGCAGCGCCATCGGCGACGATAAGATGGGAGGAGCCATGCCGGACTTGTCGGTGAGTGATGAAATATTTGCTGGAATTGGAGTCTGCCTACTAACACACCCCCACACACCGTGTTCACTATCTGCTGCTTGTATATTTCTGTATCTCATGTCTTGCTAACTAACAACGCCTTTCGTCCTCGCTCAAACTCGTTAGCTGGGCCATGAGAAGTTCGGCGGTGGCGGCAGCGGCAGCTCCAAGCGCCACTACTCGGAGCAGCATTACTCCAAGCGCCAGTCCGGGGCCTCTTGCTCAAGCAAATCCAGCAAGTCCCACCACCACAAGAGGGAACACAGCAAGAGCACGCACGACCTCGATTACCGGGTGCGGGAGATTATCGAGGACGACGACGATGGCATGATGATGGCCGATGATCACCACTGCATGGGCGACGACTCGCCGCCCACTTCCTCCAAGCTATTAGACGTATGGCGAGCCATTAACTTCTTGCATTTCTATTTTTTCATTCACCATTATTCGTTTCCCTTTGTTTTGGTATTTCTGTTTCGTGTTAAGCCTTTTATTTATCTATTTTTTAGTTAAAATCCTTGTGTAATGTTTTCTTTTGGTAATTTTCAATTCCAGAACAACAATCTCAAGCAGCTGCTCAACGATCCCAACGTACTGCGGCAGCTGCAAACGCTGCAGAACTTTCAGAAGTTCAAGCAGCAGGAGGAGAACCAGAAGCACCGGTATCCGGACGAGGCTCTACAGCAGCATTTTCAAAATGTTATGAAGGTATGTATGAGGCGCCACTGTTCTTGGACTTTCCTTCTTTAATAATTATTATTGCAGGGCACTGCCGGCATGCCCCCGGGCATGGGGATTGGCATGGGCATGAATATGGGTATGAACCTCAATGACAGCATGGACCTCAACAAGGATGTGGAGTTCATATCGGAGCAGCAGACCATTGAGGTATACCTTTCGAAACTTCTTCCTATTTCTATCTTAAAGCTGTGGTGTATGCTCCTGGCCATGTGATCCGAACAGAATGGTTGGCCAGAAGCATAAACATGGCCCAGTACAATATCATTAGTTTATAATTGGAAGTCGCATCCAGATGCCACTTGTGCCTTGTGCTGACGTGCAGTTGAGCCGTAGAATAATATGTTCCCAAAATGTTGTTATAACCGATGGAATTTCGGCGTGTTCAGAAGACCAATTCGATTCAGTTAACTTGACAATTATTGTTATATTTGTTTTGTAATATGCCCTTGCAATTACGATTTGAATATCTAATGCCTTAAACTTAATCCTCCCTTATCCGCGCCTAAAAGTTAACCGAATGCTGTCCCCAAAGTATTTTTAAAAGCCTCATACGGCAATTGCCAATATCTGAATCTTGATAATATCTGAATTAGAGGTTTACGCCGATGGTTAAAGGCATCGGCGGCGGCGTAGAGGTCAAAATGACTCGGCGGCGGCGGCGTAGTAGTCAGAAAGAACCGGCGGCGGCGGCGCGTCAAATAAGGCAAAAAGGCCATTTTAATGAGTTATTTATTTTTTTTAAAGTTTTATAAAGAACAATGACACTGAAGGCCGCGCTGAAGCTGCGCCGATGCCGCACCAGCGGCGCGCCGCGGCGCGCCGTTATTTTCATAATTTGGCGGCGGCGCGTCAAATAAGGCAAAAATCGGCGGCGGCGGCGGCGTGGCGCGGCGGCGTATATGTCTAATCTGAATCAATGATAGAGAATTGATGGTTTTTTATAAAGTATGCTAAAAAGAAGCCAAAGGTAAGGTTTTTAAAGACCAGTAATGTCCGGCGGAACAACCCGTGTTGCCTGATGCTATAACAACGTTTGGTAAGTTCCTTAATATGTAAATTCAAGAACTTAAATCTTGCTCGAAAACGATAAATGAAAAATGCCTCGAAAAATACTCCAGAGAATAGAAATCGCCGAATTCTAAAGTGAAAGATAAAACAGAACCACACGTCAACACACGCCAAAGAATGCTGTCTTTATTCAGTCTAGTCCTATCTGCCACTAATCCCATCTCAATCCGAATCCGAATCCCAACTTCATTTCCGCTCCTGGACCCACTCAGATTTTTTAAGCTTACCGAAATGTTAACGTTTTTATCACGTATCCACTTCTCTCAAATTTTCTTGCAAACACTACCATCGACTCCAATAGGTGATCAACCTGGATGGTGCCGATTCGCGCAGTCCGACGCCGGACCGCGATCGATACAAGCGGAGCCGCCGGAGCAGTCGCAGCCGTTCTAGGTCGCCGCGCGGACGAGGCGCCGGTGGAGGTGGCGGCCCTGGAAACGATCGCCGGCGACGCAGCTCGCGGTCAAGATCCCGCACTAGATCGCCACGCTCCAGCCGGCGGCGAGGATCACGGGACAGGGATCGCATGGAGCGTAGCAACCGCGACAAAGAGCGGGATCGAGAGCACGAACGTGAGCGCCGCAAAAAGGGCCTGCCGGATATTAAAAAGGAGCACCTCAGTGGTAACTATTATTCGCGATCGGAAAATGGATCTCTACGAGTGCTCAAGAAGCTGGGCTCATTGAGATTCATCTATTCCATCGAACTTTTTTTTTAATGCTAATCCGAAAGATCCTTCTCTTTCTCTGCAGGCAGCTCCTTGGCTCAGTTGACGTGTGTGTGTGTGTGTTTTAGCTTTAGTTTTTCTTGAGCATATAAATTCTGGCAATTTATAAATCTATGTACCCACTCCCCATGATAATGCGTTTTCGAGCAAGATTTTTAATTGAACATGTACATAAGGAACATCCAACATACTCCTTGTACGATAAATAGGATACCATTTTATTAATGGAAAAATTTTAAAAATTAGAAAAATTAGATTTAAAATATCATAGTTAAAAAGCGTGACTTTGATTCGGCTCGCGTATTGAGAGTCATTAAGTAAACGAAACTGTTGGTTAGCTTTCATAGTAATTCTGCAGTAAACAGAATATATTTATTATAGTCAATCAATACTGTTTAATATTAGCCGAACCGTGCAGGCACGATTTTAGAACGATTTGATTACAACTTTTTAAATAGTCTTTCCTCTGCATATGTGTCAGAAAGAGCCAGATCGGGGCACTATATCCTATTACTGCCATTCGAATTATCGTAAACTTATTCGAAAACCTAAATAATTAAAATATTTTAGTCTACTAATTGTAAAAGTTTTAAAATATTTATAAATATCAGACGACTACATCATATAACGGTCATAAAAACGACCTTAAAGTATTTACCTAAATAATATTTGGAATGTATATCTTTGTTTTCTACCTAGTTTTACTTATTTCAAGTTCTGTAGTATGCACACAGATCAACGAGTCAAAGAAACTTCCAAACTAACTATATAAGTCGAAAAGGAAAATCCGATATTAAATGTATATCGACAAAACATATCGATCAATATCATATAGGAAATAATGTTCGTTAACTCAAAAAATACGAAAAATTAAAACTAGCTTTTGTGGTACGATATGTTAAGCAAACAATATATATTTAAATATCGGTCTTCTCGTCATCCCTACTTTCTTCAATACCTTTCCATTAAACCCCCTATTAATCGTTGTTTTTGGTTTTTTTTCTGTAACCTACAGTGTGTAGCACTACGTTGTGGGTAGGACACCTGTCGAAGCTTGTTTATCAAGAGGAGCTATCCGACACCTTCGGCGAATACGGCGACATAGTTAGCATCGACCAGATTGTGCCGCGAGGATGCGCTTTCATAGTAATGAACCGTCGCCAGGATGCCCACAAAGCGATGCAAGCGCTAAAGAATCACAAGCTGCAGGGGCGTGCCATCACCATCTCTTGGGCGGCCGGCAAGGGAGTGAAGAGTAAGGAATGGAAGGACTTCTGGGATCTGGACCTGGGTGTAACTTACATTCCTTGGTCCAAGCTGAGCACTGAGACAGACTTTGACAGCCTGGAGGAGGGCGGCATGTTCGACGAGGACACCATGCCCGCCTGGATGAAGCAGAAAATCAACCAAGTAAAAAATGTCGGAAAGGACACCAAGGGCACGCCCGTCGCAGAGGCGATACCCGTTGGTGTAGCGCCACCACCTGGCATGATCTTTGGAATTGACACAACTCAACCGCCCCCGGTGGGACCAGTGGGAGGGCCTGTGGGTCCGCCACCAGGACCAGGGGCGCCGCCACCTCCATCGCTAATGGGCATGGTTGGCAGAGGTCAATTTCCGATGGGTCCGCCTATGGGCATTAATATGCCGCCGCCAATGATGATGCCGCCAACCAATATGCCACCTCCGATGATGATGCCAACCACCAATATGCCCCCGCCGATGATGATGCCACCGGCGATGATGCCTCCCGGATTTCCAGGTAGCTACTTCAAATCCAATAGGGTTGCAGAACTGTACTAACGCATTATTTATATGTAAAATCATTTGCAGGCATCGGTGGACCTCCGCATCCTATGGGCTTGCCTCCAGGTAATCCCTTCCCACCACCTGGTGCCGCCATACCGCTTTCCATACCCGGCGGAGGCCCGCCAACGTCGGGAAATAGTGGTAACGTGAGCGACGATCAAATGGACATAGAAATGGATCTTGAGGATGCTCCGCTCCCACCGCCTTCCCAGCAGCAGGCGGGCGCTTTTAATCCATCGCCTAATAGTGTCGATGTAGCAGTCGCTGTTGTGGCGAACGAGATGTTCCAAAGGGAGAGGGAGCGTGAGCGGGATAGAGACCGCTCACGGGGCCAAGCCAACTCGCGCTGGGGCGGACGGGAGGATGTGGTTGAGCAGTCGGATCGTTGGCGTGCTGAGAATGGCGGCGGAAACGGGTCAGGTGGACCGGGACCGGGACCTGGTCCAGGCCCTGGACCGAACGCGGCATTTAATGAAGCACGAGCGCGTCTAAATCTAAATCCAATAGATCACGGAATGCCAAGGCCAGACTTCATGGGTAAGCTAAGATTTAAAAATTTTGCCAATCGATAAAAACCCCATTCTGACCGTTGCAGACTTTGATAATCGCGGAGGACCAGGCGGACCGCGGGGGATGGTGGGACCGCGTGGGAGCCACAATGGCGGACCAGGTGGCGACTTCTTCCCGCCCAACATGAATCACAATCGATTCAATCAGCCCACCAGCCTAATGCAAATGCGTATTCCGCCGCCGGCAGCCTTTAACCAGCAGCGCATGGGCGGGCCACCTGGAAATGGTGGTGGCAACGGTGTCGGGCCCATGTTCATGCGGAACCAAGGGGGCGGCGGACCAGGTGGTCCCCCAGGAGGTGGACGACAACAGGGACCAGGTAAGATAAGCGGTATACGGCGGAGCTCTGATTCAACAGACGAAGAAAATACTTATAACTATCCTTTCGATCCTGAAGAGCCGTAAGTTCGGACTAAAAAATATTGTTGACAAACAAATTTGTTTAACTTCGCGAAAAATCAAATAAAAGGGGTATCTCTCCCATTATCAATACTTAAAGTATATTACCCTATTATTCGTAGAGCATACAGATTTTGTAAATAACAGTTCATATTCGAAAAAAATATCGGAAATACTACAACTTTGATGGAATAAAATATCTAAAAATATCGAATTTATGTAAAAATATCGATACAGTATCGATAGATAAATATTTTCTGTCACTCCTAGCTCCTAATTTAACTATTTGTTTCTTGCAGGTTTCTTTAATCCTCGAAATCCCTTTAATGACAACCAACAACGCGGACGAGGAGGACCGGGAGGAGGAGGAGGAGGCCCAGGAGGACGAGGAATGGGCGGAGGCGGAGGAGGACCAGGCCCCGGTGGTCGAGGTCGTTGGAGCGACGATGAAGACGAGGGCGGCAACAATTTTAAGCGCCGTGGTGGACCCGGTGGTGGTCCTGGTCCAGGGGGAAACAGGTTCCGTGGTGATCGCGGAGGGGAAATGGCTGACGATCGCCGTGCCATGAACTCCCGAGGTGGCGCTCGCGGGGGACCACGAGAGGATCGTGAGCGTCCGGGCTTTGGCAACAGACGAGGCTCGCGGGACGACAACAACCGCCATTCGATAGGCTCCATGGAAGATGGTAGTAATAAGATGGCTCCGGAGCCGGAGCCCAAGCCCAATAATGCAGATAACGAGGATTTAGCGAACGTCGATAAAAGCGCACCACCCGCTCCGACGGGGGCGGCTGAGGACACCGAGGAGGATTGGGATCGAGAACTGCAGGACTACGAAGCAAGAATGGAGGCACAGAAACCAGCGGAGGGTGCTGCTCATCAGTCCGCAAGCAACGAGCCTCTTCAGGAGAATGAGCAAGCAGCGGTGGAGCAAGATTTTGCCAAGCCAGCTGAAGTGGCGAGTGATTCATCAGCCCCGAAACCACAAACAGATGCATCTCCTGCCTGTACACCCCTTTACGATGAGTTGCCACCTCCCACGTTCTCGGACCCTTCGTTCCAAGCTCAGTCTTCGAGAGAAGATGATGAAGTAGCAGATGCTGCTGCTCCTGCTGCTGCTTCTCCACCATCGCTTCCAGAACCGGAGACTATTCACATAGAGGCTGCGCCCAAAGAGGAATCGACTCCAACACCTTCGGCTGTTGAGACCCAAGCGGAGGAGCCATCGGCGGATGCATCAGCAGCTACTGATGCCGACACATAGGCAGGCGACAGACAGATCAAGTGAAGAACAAACGCATATTTGAGTAAATTCAAAAAGTGTAATTTATGATTTTCCTTACCAACTAACTTAAATGTAATACATGCGAACGAACTTTTACCATTTTTATCCTGAGATTACGCAGCATTTGTTGACGAGGTTGGGTCGGTCGCTTTTAAAATCAGAATCAGTTAATTTCGCGTAACACAACTATAACTACTCGTACGTACAATAGGAACCACAGAGAACTAGGCATGTGGAGCAACAGATTTACAGACAGATATAGCAAATAATTAGCAAAGGAAACGAATTGTATGGACAGGAAATCGACAGTAGAGTAGAGGTATCTGAAGCCCAAGAAGAAACAGATCAGCAATCGCAAGGCAACACTTGAAATGTTTATTATTTTGTTATGTATTTAGTTTTAAGAGTCTATTTAACACTCACATTGTTTATAATGCGCAGATTCTAGGTACACGCATAATAATGTACAATTCAAATATACCTATCTATATCGGATACTATAAAATAAAAAGTAAAAACATCAGTCTTTGGTATTATTACTCAATTTTACTGTTTCAAATGGATCTTTTGTTATCCACATGTATATTTTCGCCCCTAGCAAGCATTTTAAATAGGTTCCTTGTTGAAATGTTCAATACTTAAACGCCTTAAAGCATTTCTCATTAAAGTTTTGGTTTAGTTATAGAATAGATTTTCTTCTGCACCTGAAGAACTCTCGCGGTAGACTAAATATTTGACACTTTCTATTTTTTATCAATAAACTACATTTTCATATTTTTAAATATTCAAGAAACCAGCGGCTAACAGCTGTACAACGAGCGTTAAATTCAAAAATTCAGCTAGATTGAGAATCGATTTCTCGTCGAAATATCGATAATGACAATCAATACCTATCGCGAGAACCAGTTCCAGCAACTTAAAAATACCGGGATGGCAGCGCAGCAGTTCAAACAAACAAAGAGTTAAAGTTAAAAAGTTATTCTTCCTCTCGTCGCTCGAGTTTTTTTTAGAGTTTTGCTGCTTTCAAAAAAGCTTTACAGAATTCAGATAAGTGTAACCAATAAGGAAATATTCAACAAAATATCGATATCCGATATATTAGGTTACAAAAATATCACGATAAAAATATTTATTTTTATTCAAACATCGATATATCGATATTTTGATGTATTTTCACATCTCTATATTGAGTAGAAATACAAACTTTAAGTAAATCAATACGAATCCCGAATCCCGGAATAAATGCGCAACGGTCACGGTTACGGCGCGAGAAAATGCAGTGCTAATTTAGCGTAAGCATCGCGGCAACGCAGTTCATAAAGTGCAAAGAAAAATTTTCGGGTGCCAAAGAATCTACACACACCAGCGCACACACACGTAAGCAGCACATATACATACAAGCACACAGACTGGCACAGCGCAGTTGTGGGAAATGTGCAAATTGTATTAAAAATTCGCTTGAAAATAAATAAATTGGGTACCGAAACGTGTGGAGAGTCAAGTGAAATAATCAGACGCGAGTCGTGTGCGGCCGAATACGTCAAAAGCCAGCGCTAAATACTGAAAAACGTGTGCAATTTTGCAATGCTTCGAGTATTGTTGTGTTTGTGTAGGTGAGGAGTGTGAAAAATACACATAGGTGTCCCTGTCCGTGTGCCAGCCGCCAACCACTAACACCAACGGCAGCGTTCCGCACAGCACACACACACGCACAGGGGCAAACGTAACCGCAGTCGGCGCTGGCAGCGGAGAAGGATGCTTTCCTTCCTGGCAGATGTGGATGCTGTTCGAAAGCTCACCCCTCTCCCCGCCCGACCCCACCAATGCCACTCGAGGCATCGAACAACTTTTCACTTTTCGCCCGCTTCGGATGTTGTTATTGCTGCTCTCTGCCTGCACGAACATGCATACCCATACACAGGCACACTGATGTTTTGTTTTATTCTAGCTATTTTCGGAAGTCGAAGGTGATCGAGACCGGCATCAATGAGTGTTACTCGGTTTTTGTTGTTCGCTTTATTTACATTGCCCGATTCCGTATTAAGTCATTATTTTCATCAGATAACGTAATGCGTGTGTGTGTGTGTGCTCCGGCCGATAAACCAGACCCCGAATGTGGAGCGGTGGTTATCGCCAGATCCGTACGTTATGCAAAAAACCAGAAAGCGGCCACCGAATTTATATGTATAGCGAGAACGGCATTTTATCAAAGTTCTTTAGCCTTTCGGTGCGAGTGGAATCTTGTCCGCTCTCTTGTTGTTTTTGTTGTTTCTAAATGCGAAGCGCGCGACCGAACAGCTGTGAGTGTGGGAGTGTGTCAGCGCGATCTCGTTTTGGCCACCAAAGTGCAATTGGGAAAGTGTGAAAGAAACGAACAGCGTGAAGAAAGAGAGGGGGAAAGCGAACGAGAAATATCCAGCGGTTAATTCAACACGTAGTTGTCGCTAAAACAATTGTTCCTTTAAGTAATTTAGTCCTCAATTCGGTGGTATCCAATGAAACAAAATGTTAAGGCAAAAAATCGCACTAAATAAAGTAGTAATAAATTCGGTGGTATCCTAGATGAAGGACCGATATTATTTAAAACGGAGAAATCGTAAAAACAAATGCAAAATATTCTAATTTCTCGCTTTAATAGGTACTGCGTACTATTGTTACATACATATGTATGTGTTCCTGTGCTATTACAATATTTCTCATTGTTATTACCAAGGTAATGCTAGGAATTTCGAGTGTTTTTGTAACAGCGAGAGTTAAAAATGGTCTCCTGTACTGTTTTTCTGAAAAAAAGGCATTTAATGAATAAGAGAAGTCCAACAATTATCCGCATTAATATGCACGTAAATATAGGGCGTTGAATAAACATTATATTTATGCGTTGAATAGGTTTAAACTATTAAAAAATCCTTTTGTTATGCAGTTAAACCTGATGATGTTTGAGCACCGGATTAGACATATACGCCGCCGCGCCACGCCGGCGCCGCCGCCGAGTGTTGGCTTATTTGACGCGCCGCCGCCAAACTATGAAAATAACGGCGCGCCGCGGCGCGCCGCTGGTGCGGCATCGGCGCAGCTTCAGCGCGGCCTTCAGTGTCATTGTTCTTTATAAAACTTAAAAAAAAATAAATAACTTATTAAAATGGCCTTTTTGCCTTATTTGACGCGCCGCCGCCGCCGGGTCTTTCTGACTACTACGCCGCCGCCGCCGAGTCATTTTGACCCCTACGCCGCCGCCGATGCCTTTAACCATCGGCGTAAACCTCTACACCGGATGCCTTAGTGGCTTATAGTTCCCATAAAAAGTTATCACAATTAGTTCAATTATTATTTAAAATGAACATATTTGCAGAAGGAGAATACTTTCCCATCCTATTGATAAACAATTATAAAGCCTACAAAATCAATGTGGGAAACAGCAAAGCGTAGCATAGCCCCCCTTTTGGCAATTATACATTCGAGACCTGATGGCTGCAGACAGGGGCTACAAAATGGCGGATGCAAACGGAGACATACAGAAGTATGTATGAATATGTTTGTACGCATACCAGCGAGCATTCAGGTGTCCATTTGTGGTCCATCACGGGATAGGGAATTCGACCAGGAACAGTGCAAGGATAATCAAGCAACAGCGCCAGAAGTGCCATTGAGAATCGAAGCTTCCTCGTGTGATGGATGCGCTCCACTTTTGGATGCTATTTATAAACCTTTTCGCCCGTATACATACACACAATTGCTGGCCGAGGACGATGATGATGATAATAATGATGATGGCCAGGCCACTGATTCTGCTCTGCTTCCTTGAAATCTGCATAGTTCCGCTTCCGATTGAGTTGGCGCAGTCGCAATAGACGCTTCATCCATTTCCCTTAACTTGTGCTGGCGCAACAGAGCGTACATGTGTGAGTGAGTGTGTCTACTCAGGTTCCACGATCCACGTTCCACCGAATTTACCGGGCAGCATCCACATCCACATGTTGAGAAGAGCACATATCCTTTTTGTACCCCCCTCCCTGACTCATCCTCTTGAGCAATTCCCGGATACGTCGTTACGCTCACAGCTCCCGCACTTTGCCACTCGTCGTTGCATTGATTTGTTTGTGTACGTGGAGCAAGTGTGTGTGTTTCCGTCTGCACTTGTGATATTAAGGCCTTTTCTCGAAATTATCGCCATCGATTACTGAGGATTTTAATTAACCTCTGCCTTTAAAGGGATCAATTTTAAGTTGGGTTTTGGCGGATGCGATTATTTGACATTAATTGGAATTTATATTTTATATTTAACAATTTCCCCATACCTCTTGAATACAATTGTATGTACATATATTTTATAGATTGTGGAAGGTATGTACATACATAGTTGAAAAATGCTTTCATGCGATTGAGTATCCCTAATCATACGCTGCCCACCTTACTGTCACGTATTCGAGTTAGTTTTCTATGGCCCACAGGTGTGCTTTCAAGGAATAGTGCATTTCTGCATGAATAATTAAGACTTGCAGTCGAACTCGCACTTTCACAATGTTATCTTCCAAAAGCCATTCGCCGATAGTCCTTAGAACGCTTTCGGTATTGCAATTTGAAGGTCTTTTGAGTACTAAACTTATACATATTAGCCGGCCAAAGCGATAGTGCAGGCAGAGCAGGCCTAAAAATAACTCTTTTGTCTTTAACGGAATATAAGTGGCGGTTGAGTGTAAATAAAAGTGCTGTCGACATTTGGACAATTTCCCGAGCAAATTCAATGTTAGGAGGCGAGAGCGCACTTTCTCACGCTCTCGTCGCCGCTCTCCTGGTTTTGCCACATTTCTCACAACCGACCCCCTCTCTCTTGTCTTGTCCCATATGCTTGCAGTGTTAAATCCTAAAAAGCCGGCTCAGCAGGAGGCGAAAAACGTTTTCCAAACGCATCACATGTAAATGAGATGCCGTCGC
The DNA here is from genome assembly GCF_030179895.1 of Drosophila kikkawai. Taxonomy (NCBI): domain Eukaryota; kingdom Metazoa; phylum Arthropoda; class Insecta; order Diptera; family Drosophilidae; genus Drosophila; species Drosophila kikkawai. The sequence goes on from NC_091729.1 coordinate 10,993,243, forward strand.
GTCGGCAGCAGAGGCAGCAGCAAGCAAAACCACGCCGACATCGCCATCGATGCCACCAGGAACATCAGGAGCGCCAGCATCTGATTATTGAGTGAAGAGTGAGTGCCGTGTGTAGTGAGGAGAGTGGAGAGTAGCGCGCAACGAGTGAAGGCGAATCGGTCCGTTCGACAATTGATAAGTGGATTAGTGAAAAGTAGCTGCAGCACAGGAGACAACGCACTGATCTAGCGGAGGCGGGAGGCGAGGCACACGCCGGGTATTCAAGATGAAGCGACGCAACGCGGACTGTGGCAAGCTGCGACGGCCGATGAAGCGCAACAAAATCACAGAGGGCATGTACGGCAGGTGAGTGATAATACAAATGGAATCTATCTTTTCATATGAGGTTTTTCTATAGAAAATCTCTTAAGAAAATTTATTTAAAATGTATATTATGAGTTCATGATTACTTAAAATCTAAAATTTAAATTGTGTCCAAAAGTATGATTCAAAACCCTTAATTTTTTTCAAATGAATTGATAAGCTTAAAACCAATCACTTATAAAAAAAACTAGATCTTCCACTATTGCATACACGTCTGGGCACAAAATGCCATTGATCTAGCTTTTTGAACTCAAATTTCTAGGTGTCACCTCCTTTTATTTAATGTTAATTATTTTGTGGTACTACAAATGCCTTAAAAACTTCAAAATATTGTTATATTTTCGTATAATTCAATCGAGCCGCCCCATCTTAATTGAGATAAACAGTCACAATTCGATTTATTGGCATGCGAAATGCCCCCCAAGTCAGAGCTCTTGATGATTATCCGATTTTCTGAGGCGCAAGAGAGCAGGCACAAAATTCCAAGAGTGTGTAAAAGCTCATACGGCTCTGTGAACTCGTTCTCTCTTCTCGCCTTTTTATTATTTATACGTTTGTTTACTTTTTGATTGCGCCTTATAGCTGTTGTTTTATGATGTTATGCATGTTTTTATTTGGACGCTACTCGTTTTGGCATTTGCTCTGCCCGACCGTCTCTTCGTTTCGTCACTTCTACTTAATCTTTGACATGGCCTGATGATAATCATATTTAGCATTTTTAACCGATTGAGTGATGGTTAATGACTTCTATATGTTATTAAATTGTCGTCGCTTATCGGTTTACTCGTGGATTTTAATAAAGAGAGCAATGGGGAGGATTGACAAGTTGATTTGGGAACTCAATAAATGAGTAATTGATTAAATTAAAAGGAAGTTTCTAAAAAATACAGTGACCACCCCTTAGGAGCTTTTTGATGAGTATTATATTATTATATAATTTACAATTTATCTCTTCCCTTGTTTAATTGCAGCACAACTGTCCTGTACATGAAGTTTTTGATACTTTGGGCCATTGTAATGGTTGCCGATTTCATGTTCATGTTCCGCTTTGAGTACTTGTGGCCATTCTGGCTACTCCTTCGCTCCGTGCACGATTCCTTCAAGTACAAGGGCCTGGTGAGTGGAACGTCGGTCCGCCTTCATTCCAAGCGAAACTCTAATTGGGGTCACTTACTTTTGCAGGCATTTTCCGTGCTGTTCGTGTGCATAGCGATAACGTCGGATCTGGTCTGTTTGTTCTTCATACCCGTTCACTGGCTGCTCTTCGTGGCCAGCACCTATGTCTGGGTGCAGTACGTCTGGCATACAGGTGCGTCATCCACGTCGACCATTGTGGAGTTGAAGTCGCCGGATGTATTCTTATTTACCCATCCATGGTTTTTTCCAGATAAGGGCATCTGTCTGCCGACCATAATACTCTGGATGTTGTTTGTCTATCTTGAGGTTGGCATACGATGGAAGGACAGTCGCCACATGCCGCACTTGGATCTCTGCCGGCCGTTCGCAGCGCATTGGTAAGAAGTTCATTCCCTGTCAACTAAAGAAACTCCTTTTAATCCTCCACCCCCTTATCTCTTTTTTTACCAGCATTGGCTATCCGGTTGTAACGCTCGGATTTGGCTTCAAAAGCTATGTGGGCTACCGTATGCGTCAGCGCAAGCAGCGAGAGGTGGCCAAGGACAACGAGTTTTACATGCAGTTATTGCAGCAGGCGCTGCCCGCCGAAGAGGCCACTGAGGAGGCGACAGGAGCGGGAGCGCCAACGCCACCCAGCACCGTCGTGGTGGCCAACGGTTCGGCCACAACGCCGGCTTTGGTCGCATCCGCAACCGCAGCATCTGCGGCGGCGAACGGCATTCTGGCCACTGCCACGCAAGCACAAAACCATCATGAGCATCATCACAGCGGCGGCGCCGGCGCCAGCAGCAGCTCGAGCAATAGTAATCATCATCATCACCACCATCATAGTAACAGCAGTGGCAGCAGCAGCCACAACAATAACAATGGCAGCGCAGGAGGAAAGGACAGCAGTTCGAATGACAGCGCAACGGTCGCATCGTCACCGACGTCTTCCGCTGCAGGGGCAGCGTCAGGTGCGTCAGCGGCTGCGTCCACGGGCTATGTCACGGCGTCGTCAGCGGGAAAGCAGTCCTTGTCGTCGTCGGCGGCATCGTCAGCAGCCAGCGCGGCCACAACAGGTGCAGCAATTACTACTTGTTCCACTTCCGTCTCAGCTCTTTCTGCCGCTATGACTGCGAATTTAGCGACACAGCAGCACTATCAGCAACAACAGCAGTCGGGGGCGGCAGCATTCCCATCTTCTTCTGCTTCTTACTCTTCTTCCGCCTCCTCCTCTTCTGACGGTGTCGATGCTGACGGTTGTTGTGGTGGTAATAATGTCCATAAGCTGCTTTCTGCTGCTGCTGCCCCTCACAACAGCAACAACAAAGAACCCACTAATTCGTACTACTTACTAGCCGCCACATATGTATGTTTCTGTATGCACATGTAACCCACGAATACCAAGACTTGCAGGCACAATATCTAACCCACAGCAACCACAGTCGGCGATCGAAACCTTCATATCATTATCTTCCTGCTGCCAAGCAAATCTAACTCTGGGTGCCACAAGAGAGAGAGGCTCGCTCTCCTAACAACTAATACGTCCCTCCCATTTCCTTATGAAATCAATAAAAATACAATTATTTTCTCCTATAAATAAACATGCACTTAACGCACTCTATTTATATAACTCTTTGCAGCCACCTCCAATGGTCACGCCGGTGGTTCAAGGAACCATCGACGCAGCATGGACAAGGATAACAAGCATCGCAACAACAAGGGCGACGCCGCTGCTGATAATGAGCACAACAATGGGTCGCGGCATGGGGGTAAAAATAGCAGCAACAACTATTCCCAGGCCGATGGTGGCGCTGCCACAGCAACCACAAGCGCCACATCAACTAATAGTAAGGATAAGGATAAGGAGAAGTCAGACTGGGATAGTAGTGGCAGCAACTATCCACAACAGCAGCAGGGCGGGAAGGAAAACAAGCACGGTGAGTGGAGGACGAGCGAGCTCTTTTGTTGATTTTATTAGCTTCGAAAGGTGCAATCTCTGATGACCATTAATCTTATCGTGCAAGTGTGTTTATTAGTCCAAGTCATTAAGTTTTTCAATCAATTTGCAGTCTTTTGATATCATTAATGTTTGATTTAATCAAAATCAAGCAATAATAACCCTTTCAAGATGTTTAACCTAACACATCTGAAAGGAAACCTACCCTCCAGCGTCGGCTCGTCAGAGGTAGTTGGCACGTTGATGAAACGTTCATGACAGTGGCTTATTGATTGATAACATGTGGTACTGCAGGGATATAACTAAAAATCTATGTTTACGTGAATATTTGCAGATAAAAAGGCGGGCCATGCGACGGTACCCAATGGAAGTGCTAATCATATAGAGGCCGACGAGACGGGCAGTGCGGAGCCAGCAGCTCCGGCTGAAAAGGCGCCCAAAGGTATGTCTAGAAGCAAGCTCAAAACAAAGGGTTATCTAACGATTAATATTTTATGCAGGGCGACGCAATCGCGGCAAAAAGGATAACAACGCAGCAAAGGACAATCACAGCCATCAGCATCAGCTGGCTCAACAGCAGCAAAAGGATAAGGACAAGGAAAACACAGCCAACAACAACAACGATGCCAGCTCGGTATCCTCATCGGCCAGTTCCACCTCGAGCAACAACGCCATCGCGCACATTGCCAGCAAGGTTGTATCCAAGATCTGTGAAACTTGCCTCAAATTGGAGGCCGATGTGAAGAAGTATCGCGCCGAAATCAGCCATATGAAGCAAATCGAAAACGAGCTGCGCCAGAAGCTGGACGCCAATCTGACCAGCAAGTCATCGCTGCAGGCCAAACAGAAGGAGTGCGACGAGCTGGAGAAACGGATCCAGGAGCTGAACAATGCGCGACACTCGGACATGTTGAACCTGCAGACGGTGGAGAGGCGACTAAACGAAGAGCGCCGGCAGAAGCAATCCCTCGATGCTCAACTGGCCAACGAGAAGAAGGCGCGCAAGGTGGCCGAGGAGAAGGCAGCACGTCCCGAGTGCAGTGCCCAATGCAAGCAAAGGCGCCAGCAGATGGACGAGGAACAGAAGCGGCTGCGTGGCGAGCTGAAGCAGACTGAGGAGGCCAAACAGTTGGCTGTGGAACACGGACGGAAATATGAACAAGAGGTGTGTATGAAAACAATTATTTTAATATATAGATTAAATAAAGTGACTCTTCTCAGTATCGCATGCTGGAGGCGAAGCTTCGAAGCCGTGAATCGTCGCAGACCGAATCCGAGATGCTGCTGAATGCCATTGCCGCCATGCAGGACAAGAATGCAACGCTCGAGAAGAATCTATCCGCAGAGACGAGAGTCAAGCTGGACTTGTTCTCGGCTCTGGGCGCTGCCAAGCGCCAGATCGAAATATCTGACAGTAAGTATTTCCCAAACATGGGGGGAAATAGGACCTCTAACCCTTTGATTTGCTTAACTTTAGACCATCGTCGCTCCAAAGAGGAGGAGGTCATTGATCTCAAGGCCAAGATTGCCCAACTGCTGGCCGTGATGCCGGACAATTTGTGCATGAACACTGGCCCACATGGACCGGCCAGTAGCATTCTGCGCATGAATGACACGCCACCACTGCAGTCGGGTCCCGGACCGTCCTCGCCCATGCTCAGCCTGAGCGCTGCCGCCCAGGAGTATCAGCAGCATCAGCAGCAACAGCATCAACAACATCAGCAGCACCAGCAGCATCAGCAACAGCAGCATCAGCAACAGCAGCAGCATCAGCAACAACAGCATCAGCAACAGCAGCAGCATCAACAGCAGCAGCAGCATCATATTGCCGTCTCCCAGCAGCGCCTGGATCCCAATGCCAGTGTCTACACGCCCAAGACTGGCAATATGATGGTGGTGTCGCCGGTGGGCATGAACCCAAACGGAACGGATGCCTGACGCCAACAGCAGTCCTCGTCGCAGTCGTCGTCGTCGTCGTCCTCGCACCTGCATCTGAGACGACAAGTTTGAGATTATTATACTTTATATTAATTAGGGAAAACAACAACCACAAACAGCCGTCGCCACAGCAAACGATGAGCAGCAGCAGCAGTTTGCTACCAATATCTGAATGTCCGTAATATACATAAGCAGTCTCTCCTTTCAAATTTCAAGAGCACTGAATGCAGGCCCCAAAAATTTCTAAACAATTCCCGTTGTACGTTGTACGTTTTACGTTCTACGTCTTACGTTTTACGTTTCAAGAGTTTCCTAATTTTCATTTCCGCAATAAATTTGGCATTCCAATAGAAATGTATCTTGAAGAAGGCCTCGCTCCGATTGTTTTGAGTCGGCTGCCTCGCCACCACCCGACACCACACCACATACACACACACATTCAGTATCTCTCCCTTCTATCACGAAAAGTAAAAGATTACTTTAACAAGATGATTTGAAAACTTGAATCACGAAACACAAATTTCTAAAAATAATAACAAATTGAAAATGGCGATTCGTATTTTTAATTGAACAAGTGCGAGAGAGGAGAAACTTCCGGAATCCTATGTTCTTCATTATTTTACCAAACGCTGTGAGAGAGTTGGACCAACCTTAGTGATGGCCTTTGATCTGGGGGGGATTCTCCCGCCCGACTCAATGGAATATATATTTTTGAAGTCTGCGCCCTTGATTTATTATCTCATTAAATTATTTTTGTTATAAAACCTTAAATGTATGCTATAATTTAGAGCCTATCACTTTTGAAAAAACAACAAGCTGCTAACGAAACGAGTTTCTTTTTAAGTTTTAATTTATTTTTGTTTAGTTTTGCTGTTCCTAAGAAAAAAGAAAAAAATCGAAAAGAAGTAAGAGAAAAAAGCTTAAGTTTATTTACGAAAAGCGAGAAGCGACGACTATTTTGTTTAATAATAAAAGAACAACAACTTTTGGCTGCGCGAAGCAAGCACCTTTAATTTTGTTTACTTTTATTTAACGATTTTGTTGATTCGACCCCACAAGCAACCCGTTCCCTACGTGTAACGTGTGTGTTTCGGACTTGTCCCCATATTTTGGGCTGTGTATTTGTGTCTACGAGGAAATCAAGAACTAAAAAAATCAATTACAAAATGTTTGTAAACGCTATATACGGTGTGCTGGAGGCCATCTCCTATGGTGTCTATACATTTGTGGCCACCATTTGGCACATAGAAGGTAAGTCACAAAAGACGTTCTTATAGTAACAAGATGAGTAACGCACTACACAGGAAAGTGAATGCATCTTGTTATTATAAGGTCTTTGGGGAATCATTCACTTTGCACGAAGACGTAACTGCTCTGCCCTGCTCCACAGAGGCCTTGATCAACCTAATGATGTCCACGTTCCTTTTGGTGCTGAGCCTGGCCTGCCACCCAATTATGGTCATTCCAATGATCTTGTTTTGCGCCTATGTTTTGCGTAACTTTTGGTACCGTCGCGCCATGAAATACAAGATCGATGATAAGGAGGGGGGCGATGGCGGACCGATGGCTGGAATCCGGAACACGCCTCGAACGCCGCGACTTTCCATCCCGTCCTATCGCAGCTTTGCGGCAAAACTTGCTGAGGCAGGCGCCAATGACACGGCCGTGCAAAATTGAACCAGCGCGTAGCTGCCCAAATTTCGGATTAGTTTGCATTTATTATTAAAACATTCACATGTCCGGACTGAGTTATCTTAAGATTACGTTTTTGTTTAAATAATACAAAGTCTTGAGTGGCATTGGCAGGACCTAAGGTTAGGGCTTGACTAGGAGGCTGGCGGCGTCTACTTTTCGCAGGGCTTCCCGGGCTTTCGCCAGCGAAGCGTTGGCCGTCGGCTGGGCTGCGAGGCCAGCCAAGTGCCGTACGTATCTGTCAATGTTGTCCACACTGGGGGGACCAGCAGACTCCTGTGGAGGCAGTTGGATTGCCCCGAGGGCAGACACCAATTTCTGACGCAGTCCTTTCACATAGCTCTCAAGGCGCGTGTTCTCAGCCATCAAAACGGCCACCTCGCCCATGACCTTGGCGTAGCCGGCCTTAGTGTTGTCGACATGCTGCTCTAGCACAGCGTTTTGCTGCTCCAGATCCGTCTTGGCCTTGCGCAGCGTCCTCAACTCGTTCTCCGTGCTGCGATTGTGCTCGATGAACTCGTTGGTGTAAATGGGGATTTCGCCTGGCTGAAGGGGTCGAAGCGGTGCGGGTATTGGTGTCATCATGTGGCTGGAAACGGGCTGGGCCGGCGAAGGTGCTGGTACTGTACTTATCGGCGGCGGTGGCGGCGGAGGTGTCGGCATTCGCTTCACTTGAGCCAATGGAACATCGTCCGGGTCTTCCTCGCTCTGCCTCTTCGCTGCTATTGGCTTCGCCTTGGCCTTCTTTCCCTTGCCGAGACTGGTGTCGCCGTTGCCGCCGCTCTTTGGAGTCTTCTCCTTCGGAGAACCCTCTGTTTTGGTAGCCTTCTTGGCCTTCGCCAGTTCCCTGGCCACGATCTCGGGGTGTTCTTTGAGAAAAAGTTGCAGCTGCTCCTGATATCTAGGAAACAATTGAAAATTGAACTGTTAAAAGGGGAACGAGCAATGCCACTTCCATGTCTTACACGGCCTTGTCCTTGGCGGCGGCTTCCATGTAGGGAACCTTGCGCTCCTCTGGCAGCTGGTGCCACTCCTCGCCAATGATTTTGGTGTGCTCTAGAGCCGTGCGATGGGGCTGTTCGCGTCGCAACTCTTCGCGTCTGTCGTTCATGAAACGGACGTAGCCATTAAGTGGCATCTTAGGAGCACCGGCCACATTAATGCGGCGCTGTGCAAGCTTCTTCAGCTCGCTCTCCACGTTGGCCTTTTGGCCCTTGGTCTTTTTTGGTGTCTTGGCTGGTGAGGGTTTTTCCTCGTCACATTCATCTAGCCTGGCCGCATCAAGGGATTTGGAGGCGATTGGCGTTGAGGCGTGTGCAGCTTCCGCCACCTTATCTGTGGTCTCCGTTGATGGTTCCGTCATTTTTGGGTGGAATTAATGGAATGTGTCCAATCTTGAGGAAGGTAAAATCAAGAAGTTCCCCAAATCCAGAGAATTCTTGTTTGTTTTTTTCAAGATTGTTTTGGTTTGGCTGTCGATAATGTGACCAGACCACTTCAGTTGGTATTGCAAATCTTCTGATTGGAACAGGAACTGGTTCCTTATATATTTAATTAATAAATTAATTATTTAAAAGGTGTATAGCGTATAAACTATATGAGATTTCAAAAACATGTTAATGCAGTTTTTTTTAAATATTTAAAAGAGCACTATATTTATTTTTGGTTACATTTTTAATACTTAAAATTAATTTTAAAAAAACTTAAGATATTGGTTTTCATTCACGAACTTATTTCTCATTCCGAACTCTCAACAAACTTTTCCTTGTAAACCTTATGGGACACAATGTGAGCTCATCAATTAATTAATTTCAAATTGAATTGATTTATTTTAATTTAAGTATGCTGCTAATGAAATATAAATAATTTAAATAGTCCTGAAACAAGAATATTGAATAATATTTGTGAAAGTCCAACACAAAACCAGTGATTTACTTAGAGTTTTATTTTGAGCATTAAAAAAACAAATAATAAAGGAAGTTCGGCACGCCGAAGTTTGTATACCCTTACTGTTTTCAGTTTTCAGACGTCCGACATATTCATATAAAAGTAATAGTTAGAATTGTCAAAAAACTACCTGCAAATATTCACTTAGATAACTTTAAAACTGAGGGACTAGTTTGTGTAGAATCGGCTAGATCGACTCGGCTGTTGACGCTGAAAATAAATAAATAAAATTATAATACCCCCTCGCTTTAATCAGTGAGCTAATGTACGTATATTTTAAGTTCATATACATATAAGTACTATAACGTTCCCAAGTATGATGACTCACGTTTGTTTGCTCTTTAACCCGTCACATTATCTACATATTTACGTCGTAATTACGTCAGAAAATGTGGCGTGATCCAGGGACCTGCGGAAGGTGGCGTGACGAGGATAAAACAAAGTAAATACGCAGTTAGGTAGTGGTGTGATTTGGTTTATATTCTGAATATATAATTTTTTCCGATTGGTTTCACAAATTCTTTGAGCACATTACAAGTAATCAGTAGCCTACAGATGTGGTTAGAGTGTTTAACGTAAATGGAAACCTACAACTAATCTTGGCGCTCTACGTCCGCGATAAATATCATATATATAAAGCCTTATTTTAGACGACGAAATTCTGTACAGCCTATCAACTAAAACAAACTTAAACTTTACGGCGGCCGGCCGAACTTAAGAGTAGAACAGAGAGAAACAAGGGCTTATATCAAGCTGGGGAACAGCTCGTCAAAGTTGCTCTGCCAGGGGAAATCCTCCTCGTCGATGGGCAGAGTAAGGGCCGTGGATGTCGGGGAGCCCAGTATGGACTCGTAGCCGTGATCCGAGGTGGCCGAGTGGAGAGACAATGCGGGGGATTTGGCCAGTGGGGAGATCGCCTTGACACGCGGACAGAGAAAGCGCTGGATGGGATCAAAGCTGCTCTCGTCGTCCGAGTCGTCCTCGGTGGCGTTCACCACGTTCAGGTAGACCTGCGACGGTGACGTCGCTGGCGGCGGACACTTCATGATCACGTCCGTCGTATCCTCGTCGCCAGCGGTGACGCCGTCGCAGTAGATCTCCTCGACGGCCTCGTTCACCGGCACCGCATCGCCGTCCATCACAATGGTAATGGAGTTCGTCTTGGCATCATAGGTGCCGTACACTGTGTCCGGTGTTGCCTGCAGAAGTGAGGCGGCCGCTGTAGCTGTGATTGTGGCTGTCGTCGTCGTCGTCGAGGCTGGCGCTGTCGCTTTTTGCTGGGGGTTTCCATTTACCTCCAACACCTGCACATTCAGGCTGTGACAGTGCTCCAGGGGTGCTTCGGCATTACTCAGGCCATCAGCTCTATGCCCGCCGGATTCCAGGCGCTCTGCTGCGGACCCCACCACTGGTCCAGGCAGTCGCTCTGCGTCGCCTGCATCTTGGGCAGCAGCTGGGCTGCTCGCTCCAGCGCCTGTCTCCAGGTCTGCTGTGATATCTGCGAGCAGACTTTCGGCCAGCTCTTCGAGGCGCTTGACGTCGAATTCTTCGTCGTCGCCAAGCATGTCTTGTAGAGAAGGCAAAGCGCCACAACCTTCCAGAGTGATGTCAGGCTCCGGCTGCTTTTCAGCTGCTCCGCCAGCAGACGCGCTGACGACTGTGTGTCCACTTGTTGTGTACCCTGCGGCAGAGGGTCAGCATTGGATGCTGCAGATCCAAGGATTGTGGACGCACAGCCCTCAGCGCCTACGCTGGCGTTGGATTGGCTGGTGCTCTGGTTGTTTGTGGCGGCGATGCTCTTGGCCGTGTACTGCTGCTGCTGCTGCTTCAGCTCGGCGAATTCCTGGCGCATGATCTCCAGTTCCGAGTCGAGCTTGTGGTTCTTGGCCAACAGCGACTCGTTGATGGCCTGCAGACTGTCGCACTTGTTCTGTAATATTTCCGTCTTGTCTGTGAGTTCTTTGATCTCGTACTCCATCTCCTCCATGCGAGCCTTCTTCCGGTCGCGCGAGGTTTGGGCGGCCACTCGGTTCTTTAGCTTCCTGTGGGACGGGGGAGACGAAAGAAACAATTAAACAAAGGTCCGACTAGCGCAAAGTCAGCTACGCTCTTACTTTCTCTGCACCTTCTCTTCCCAGGTGAGGTGGTCCAGGCGGCGCTTCTTGGCCTTGGGCGGCACCGTCGACAGGGTCTCGTCGTCCATGTTGGAGGAGGACGCGTAGCCCGAGCTCGAGGGAGTGGGCGAGGAGGCCTTGAGCAGGGCCGCCGTCAGGGGGGCGGGGCGCAGTTTGGGTAGCGTATTCGATGTGATGGCTGTCCGCGGCACGGTTATCAGCACTGCGTTCGCGGTGGGAGCCATGGCTAACTCAGGTAATGTGATAAACTGCTGTGTGTGTGCTGGGTTCCAACTTAGATTTGCATCGTTTCCGTGCGCTGGCCACGGGCACTGAACTTTATCTGACTCTCGCGATTTAGTTAAGTTGTCTCATTGGCTTCGACTGCGCTTCTCGGACGCTCTGCTGGTTTGGACCTCTTCATTGCCTCCTCTTCGGGCTTTTCTTTTCTCACGCAATTTTCTCATCCACCTTTGCAATGCAGAACGACTGGTTTTTCTCTGGGCTGACGTGGTTTTCTGAAAGCTGACGTGGACTTCGGTTCCTCTATAAAATATGTGTATACAGAAAAATTGTCAATTTAAGTGTGACCAGTGGAAATAAGAAAATCTGACATTTCCGCCTCCATGGCAGCTGGCCACACTAAAGTCCGCGGGACCCTTGAAATTTAAATAACAATTAAAAATGTATGAACTCATTTATTTTTTAAGTGTTTGCCAGCTTATAAATAGATGTTTTACATACACATAATTTAGAAAACCAAATCGACTTTTTTATGCTCCGTATTTAAGGCACCGGTACTGTTGGCGGGGGTTTTTTACCCTTCTCCTTTTCAGCCTGGGCCAATTCCTCCTTCACCACATCAGCTACTTCGTAGATTTTTGCCTTGTGCTGCAGGATTTAGATCGAAACATATAAGCTGGGAACATAATTCAGTTAAATGAGAGCCTTGCCTTCAGTTGGTTGATGTAGAAGGTGAAGGGAATGGTTCCGGTAATCGGATCTATGGCCACCGGCCACATCGCCTCCAGCTCCTGCTCCGTGAACGGCTCGCCATCCTCGGCCATCAGTTTGCCGAAGTACTCTTTGGTTAGGTACTTCTTGTTCTCCGGGTCCAAGGCTTCAAAGGCCTCCAGTATCTTTGCAGGAGACGCCGGTTCCATTCTGTGTGACAGTCAAAATCAATAACACATAAAGCCTTTATCCGAAGTGATCTTACTTGTGATCCATGAGCAGAACGGAGACGTGGGCCACGAATTTGGCCAAGTGAGCCTCTCCCGGGTAGTCCACGGAGTCTGTGGCTTTCATGACCTCAAGGACCTCCTTCTCTGTGGGAACGCAGCCCAGGAAGCGGAGGACGTTGCCCACGTTGCGGGTGTCAATGTACTTATCCCCATGCGTGTCGAAGATGCAAAAGGCTTCCGCAATCTGAACCTCAAGTTCGTTGTTTAAGGTAACTGGAAAGAGAGGAAGGTCTCAGGAGAGTAAACGGACAACCATACGATCCTTTGCTTACCACCAACTTCCATGCCGAAGGAGTTATTTTTTATTTTATTTAAAAAATTATGGATGCGTTTTACTAATAATTTTTCATCAGTTTGTTTTGTGTTTCACAGGCACTTTAACAACAATGTAACCGGCTACTACTTCAAATTCAAAATTTTTAACTTACAGAAGTTGCGCCAAAGCAAAACAACTCTGGTATCTAATCGATAGCTATTCGATAACCTTTCCAGATTTCCCGAAAAATCGTCGTCAAAATACAGCGATACTATCGCAAGTGACATCTCTAGCTAGCGTCGCGTTATTTTGTTTTCTGTTTTGTTTCGTTTCCTTCGTATTTTAAGTGCTTTTTGTTAATAAAGTTGAAGAAGAACGTTTAACTTTTGATAATTTTGCAAGTGTGTAAGAATTAAAGCGTCTGTTTCCTACTCCTGTAAGCGCAAAGTCAGTGCATTCGGTTGTTGTCGGTGTGCATTTGCCTTGCGCGTGTGTGTGTGTGTGCCTGCCGTGCGCCAGCAGCAACAGGTTTTTAAACTCATTTCAACGGAGCACCTCAGTTTTCATTTGTTTTCGGAATTTCGTCGAGTTCGGTTCGGCTCGCGTGGCTCGCTTTCCTCGGTGCACTTTTCCAGCGGGAAAATCGAATTGCAATTGAATGCGACTTTGATGGAAAACGAGCGTGGCCTGCGCAACCCGTTTTAGCTCTTCTACAGCAGGCTCGCAGGTGTGTAACGTCGCTCGTCGTCCAGCCAATAACAAGTTCAAACCTGGCCATATTATCACAGTTAACAAGTGCGAGTGTGTGTGTGTTTGTGTGTAAGTGCGCGCAAGTGAGGAAAACGCGTTGGCAGTTTTCATCGCCTCAAAACCAAAAAGTCGCCATAAAAATGGAAAGTGTTCGACGCTGATGATCAATGATCGATCCCTCAACTTCGTTTCGTCTTGTTTTCGTGCCAAATAGGCAAACAAACACGGTAAAAAGGTGCGAATTTTGAAAGCGGCTGCTGTCTGCTTCATAAGTGACTGAAAAGCGTCTATCTCTCGTTGACATTTTTCCAATATTTGCCCATGGCATTGACTGCCAATTGATAGAAAGTTTATCTATGATTGATGGCAATTAGGGAGGTGTGCTTGAAAAAATAAAGCCTTACGAAAGTATCTAGCATTTGGTTGTTGTTTCGCCCTTATTAAAATAATAACTGGAGAACTGTATTTTGGCCTTATTGTAGTTAGGATAATATTTAATTAATTGTCTTCCTTAATTCCAAATACACACAAATATCTTGTCCGAAACAAGCGGCAGATGCTCAACTATTTAGATACAAAGCCAATTTCTGCCCTCCAGATTCCTTTGCTGAACAACCTGAATATTTAACGTGATTGGCACAAGGTGGCTTCTATATAAAGTAGGCAATTCTAGTAGTTCTTTTTCCACAAATAATAATCGTGATACAAATGAAATAAATACCTAACTTCCTATAAACAAATCTCTCAAAGGTTTAAGTCATAGAGCATGTCTTAAAAGATTGCCATGTAACAAATTGGCTCGTTTTCTTGACAACGTGCCACCAGCACATCTGCATCTCCATCTGCATTTGCATCTTCATCTCCACTTGCATCTCCATCTCCATCTGTTTGACGCGGCGCTCTATTCGCAGAAAACCTTAGGCGACCATAAACGCCAATGATGAATTTCACCCATGAAGTGAAATTGTTGGCTATGGTTTGGCTTTTCACTCGTTTTGCAGTTTGCGGTTGCCGCGCCCCTCGTTGACTTGGTTGGTCTGGGGGATATTTTCTGGTCGTGCGCCGCCTGATTGCAGTCGAAAGTGGCTTCGAGCCGCTACCCTTCACGCTCCTGCCACGGTCTTCCTCTAATGCTACCAAACCATTTCTGCCTGTCCACCAAACGACGACAGGTGGCTGGCTGATTTGCGGTTCGGCTAAGGTCTCTGTTTTGGGTCTGTTTTGTAAGGCAAGTGTAACCACCACTATTGCCAGAAGATCGCTCCTGTTGTGCAGAGAGAAAAAGTGCTAAAAATAGTTTAATGTATTAAATATTAAAGCAATGCCTTAAAAAAAGAGGACACTTAAGTCTTTGCGTTATTGTAATAAGATAAAGATTTTGTAAAAGACAAGGTGAATATGTATTATTGTCTTAAATGCTTATCAAATATGTAAATATAAATCTATAATCAATATAAATCTATGCAAATCTGAATAGAATTAACCTAAAATAATAGTTTCCTTTTATTATTGTCTTACAAACAAACGTGCCTAGTACCAGGACAATTTTGAAGCAATATGTTAATGTTTTTTCCCCGTGTAGTTGTGGGGGTTGCCTTTCAGTTTTTCAGTTTTCGGTTTCTGGCGATCTGCTGGCTCGGTCTGAAAAACTTGTTTCTCGCATTTGTTGTTGTTGTTCTGCTGGCTGTTGCTGGAATTCTTTGTGGCGGTGCCCGCAGCTCCCTTTGTGCCGCTCAGTGTGTTCTCCTTCCTAGTCTTCATCGAGCAGCGTCGTCTTCCGTTTTTTTTTTCTCATTGGAGTACATTTTTCGCTTGAGGAATTTTATGTGGCTGTCGTGTTTGATGCCCCTTTTTTCGCACAGTTAATTTTCGTTTTTTTTTTCCCCCTGGATCATAATTGTGTGCCGTGAGTCAACCTCTTTGTGTTTCTCTCGGGGAAACCATCGTTCCATTTAACTATCTATAAATGTTAAAATGTAAATTTGCCAGAAGCGAGAGTTACAGAATTTGATCAGTGTCTAAACCCGTTTCTTTTCAAGTAGCCTACTGCAATTAAACAAAGAAAGTTTTTGCATTAAAACGAAATACGAAATGCTTAGCTATATAAATGTCATTAAAAAACATTTCATGACGGACTGCAATGCTGCAGAAAATGTTAAATTATTTCAATTGCCTTAACTGGCGAAAATTTGACATAAAAAAAACTCACCATGGAATGTGCAAGAAAAATAATTATAATTACACGTCTGCCATGGGAAAGTCCAGAGTAAAGTTTTTTTTAAGTGCAATGTCAACAATGAGCGCGAAGTGAGGTGAGGCTGGCCGGGCTCCTCTAGTAGCCCAACTGAACAATCTGTCGATGGCCACCACTTGGTTGTGCAGTCTGCAGCGATCGTGTCTGGCCTGGAGCTGTCTAACTGGATAGTTACTGCACTTTGGCTTAAAGTAGCCGCTGTGCAGACCCCAACAATGTTAGACATTCAAAATATTTGACTATGGCTCTGAAGCATCTTACACTCAGTCGAAGTTGATCAGATAAGTGATTGGGGATAATAAAAAGAATTTGTGGGATTTCCGACAAGCCCAAATTTATAAACTTTGATATCGATTTTTGACGATATATATGTACTCCAGATAATTAGAGACTAGACTTGGTATCAGATTTTCATGTACGTCGCAAAACTCATGCGATTTGTTGTGGCAAACTCCAGGTCGCGGAGTTTAATAATTTTTGTAAAAATATTTGTAAAATTGAAACCTAGAAGTATCGTTTGGGAGAGTGTCATGGAAAGAGGAACCCAACATATTTATATTTTGGCTTTATTTAAAAAAACATTTGATAACAGGTATCTAATAGTCCCTCGACAGTATCTTTTTTACTTGTCTCGAACAACCTTTGTATTTTCTAGTCCTTTGAAATAAGTCTTTTAGCCAAAATAAAAGAATTAACTAAATTTAAGGCACTAATGCATTATCTTCAAATTTTTGAACAGCATTAAGCGGTTATATCATAAATATATATAAGCGGTAGATGCTAGTTTAGAACTAGAGTTATATTTGTTTATTTGTGTTTTTGTTTTGTATATGCTAAAAAATGTTTCTGTTGAAGTCTTTATCAAGCTTATAAACTTAGTGTATAACAAACAAAGCGTAATTTATTATAGCTTCCCCAACGCCATCAGTATCTTTTTCAGTATTGTCATAACCATTTGTTTATTTTTATATTCGCGGTAATTGTTTATATTACTTTGCATATTGCTAATTAATGGCATTTCGTTTGATTATTCTGTTTTGCAGCTGCCCCGAAACTGCCTTGGAAGCTCAATGACGAATGAATTAACAAAGAGACCCAAGTAAAGAAGCATTCAAAGGTTAGCTAATCATTCCCGCGAATACGCGAAACAGAAACAATTTCAAAAGTATTGAATAACGAATCTCGAATGCAATGGCAAGACTAATCGCCAGTGGTTAAGGCGGCTCGGGAACAATTCGTGAGTGTGAGAGCGTGATAGAAACTAAGATAACCGTCACAGAATGCCAATAATCACGGCCACGACAACGACGACAGCCGGCGGAGGAGCAGGTGTGGCGACCAGGGGCGTGACTGCCGCCAAGTCTCCCACCGATTACCTATTGCTCCAGCAACAGCCGCCGTCTCTCCACCAGCAGCAGCAGCAGCAGCAGTTGGCGCCTCCAAATGCTTCCCACCAACACCAGCACTCCCATCTACATCCACATTCACATCCACATGCACATCCTGTTGCTACTCCGACCAGTTTTGCAACATTTAACGGAAACTCGAATCTAAATGCTAGCCTTGCCAACGGAAGCAGCAGAAAATTCAATTGCAGCCGCGACAACGTGGACGAAGCCGCCGACGTTGCCGCCGTTTCCCAGACACTGGCCGCCGGCTCCGATGTGGTTGGTAACGGTAATGGGGATAAACTTGCCGGTCTACCACCACCAGGTGGCCACCTTCTTCGCCCTCCGCCGCCGCCGGCTGTCAAGAAATCTGTCGTAGCCGCCTCAGCAGCTGGGAACTCCGCCTCGCGCGAGGATGTCGCTTCGCTTAGCGGCACTTCCTCACTGAACAGCCAGATGTCAGCGCCCAATCACTTCATCCCCGGATTACCGAGCAATGGCATCGGCGGCAATGGAGCCACAGTACCCGGACGAGGTGCTCCACCCAGCAGTATTTTGAAAGGCAGCAAGGGTAAGCGAAAGAAAGCTATAGTAATGTCTTATAAAATGTCTAAAAGTAGTGGAAAAGCTATAGTAATGCTTTATAAAATATCTGTAAATGCTGGAGAAAATTTACCAAAACTCTACTCTTAAATTGAAGTGGCTTAAAAATTTCTGTCTATATTTATTTTGACTTAATCCGACTCTAAACAAGACTTGCCAAATCTCTGTAGCTCGGACCCATTAATTATGTAGTCTGTTCATTGAGTGGCTTGTTCCAAATCGAGTTTCCATTTTCTGTTGGCCTCATAAAGTATTGAAATTAATTAGTACTGACCCAGCTCTTAGAACCAATTTAGGGCGTGCATCTCAAGTGACTCATTTCCGCCCTCACATGGTCCAACCACTCACAACCCACTCCTCATGCCGCTTCAGTTTCAGTATCAATTACCATTTCGGTTTCAATTTCAACTCGAAATGCACTTGCAGGGCGATGAAAGTAGTTAGCTCGCAGCGGGAAATTACGGAAAATTATAAACACAAGTACTGAAACAGCGGGTGGAAGTTTGTGTGGCATGGCAAAAGGTTTTTGTTTCTGATTCGGTTTCTTTCTTTCTTTTCGGTCGTTTTTTATTGCTCTTGATAGACACGTGCCGAAGCAGAACTGCTACAAATGTTTCCATGTAAACTAAAACCCACTTTGCACTTTACACTTTTGGTTTCTTGTTAACCTTCTTCTTCGGCCAACTGACTGGTTGTGGGTCTTCGCACTTAGCCAGTTCTTAGAGGACTTAGCACTACACTTTCAATATTACAGTCGGTTTCACCTTCTTGGTTTTAGTCTACTCCCGTTTCTTTTAATCCGTCCGCCTGTCATCACTTTCTCACAGCTCCGGCGGAGTCATTGAAGCCCCTGAACTTAGTCGATCCACTTGGCATCTAATTCGTGAGAGCTGCATTGTTTCCCGCGCAGCTCGTAGACTGAATTATCGTAAGACGGCCCAGAGAGCTGGTTCAGTTTAAAGCCAAATGGGTAACCTCGATATTGTCGCTGATTGGCTTTGCCAGTGAGCTTGCGGGGGCGTAGGTAATTGCTGGTCTAGATGATGTGGGAACTTAATATTCATAGAGCGAGGAAACGACTAAATTATAGCCCAAAAACTAAGCGACACTAAACTTGTAGGTGTGGATGTGGCCATTACGCTTTAACTTAACTATTGGTGGGTCATTAAAAACATGATATTTCCATATCT
Organism: Drosophila kikkawai; assembly: GCF_030179895.1. Classification (NCBI taxonomy): domain Eukaryota; kingdom Metazoa; phylum Arthropoda; class Insecta; order Diptera; family Drosophilidae; genus Drosophila; species Drosophila kikkawai. The sequence goes on from NC_091729.1 coordinate 11,012,061, forward strand.
GCTAATGGATTGCTCAGATCGGAGACGAATCTTAAGAATTTCATAACCTTATTAGACCGCAACTCGCAGTCTAATATTAACTTGTTGGTGTTTTGTAAACACTCCAGTTTCACATCATCTTCCAGCTAAAACCCACTCACTCTTGTGCTCATTTCGGTATATATTTCGAGCAACACCATCTAGGTGTGGATGGGAAATCGCTTTCGGAAGTTGGGCAAGACTGCTAGCTGGTTAGTATGTATCTGAATCATCTGTTAAGCGTTTGCCGCTTGGCTTAATATCCCCTCCATTCTGTCCCATTGTTAGGCGGTCGCTGAATTTGGTAACTCGGCCTCAGACTTTTGGCCATCCAAATTCATCAGACTTGAGAAACTCAGTTAGAGGACTGTGATTGCATAAATGCAAGACCCTTACTCATTAGGGGGGGGTGTTGATTCTGGTCGAGGAGTCTGCGGTGTCTCAATGGTCTCAAGTGGTGGCAATGAACTCGTCGTGGCCTCGAATTCACCCACATGGAGAACGCGCTCACCTTTCCCCAGCTTAGACTGTATCTGCCTTATCATTCACGCCTCACGTCAGAGGCAATTAGCAGTGGAGAGTCTTCACTGGCGACGGAGTTGAAGTTGCTCCACAATGTCCCCATCTAGCCGCCCTGCATCGCACTCTCTCGCCTGCTGCGATTATTAATTTCTTGATTACGACAGCAGAGGGTAACTCTGGTTTATGGCGTGCCATGTAAGCCAAGTTAACGAAGCAGCAAAGCCAATTAGATGCAATCATTAGGCGGGGCGGCGCAGGGAGTCGTCACAAATGACATAGGGATGGGTCTTTGCCTCCCTTTTTATTTTTTTCCCTGCGAGAACAAACAAAGACGTTGACTTTGCTCCACTTCCTTATGCTCCGCATCATCCGTGGTTCGACTCCATGGCCTGCACACGTGGCCTGGTCTTGGACCGATGCGTTGCTCTCGTGCAGAAGGCGACGCATTCCAATGCGGGCGGAGTAATTGCCGGGGAGCATTCAATGGACCCGCTACATGCCAGGTCCGAGACCGAGTAAATTGCGAGTTCTGTTGCAGTGCTGCCCGCTAATTGAGCACCGACATGGAGTCATCCGAAGTGGTCATTGCGTAACTTGGGACTCTAGCGGGCCAGACAGGATAGAGGCGATGGCGATGCAACAAGCATCCCATTACCAGCTAATTTATGTTGACGTTACTCGGGAATTATACAAATTAAAGTGGGATCGCCATGGGTCTTTCACTATGGTGTTTGCAAAAAGTTCTCTGAAAGAGTAAAGAAAAATTATGGAAATCAACTGAAATGAATGTGAGTGTACTTAAGATTAAACGGTTTAAGATGTAGAAATATAGCTTCACAGTATATTATCTCGGGCTACGGGTATTATAACTTAGTGCCAGCCGAAAATATATATAACCAAGAACCGGGATATAAATTTCCAATAGTTTTTGAAAAATTCCTATACGCCAGGTTTTAGAGATATCCCATCTTTTGAGGTGCTGTAAAGTCAAAAAATTTCGTTAAGTTATCATAAAGTACTATTCTTTTACTTTAAAATCAGTTTTTAAAATTTGGAAAAATCTTTATGCATTGAGTTTATATCGTCATTTTTCCATATATAGAGACTATATATCGGAGACAAATATTAAATTCTATCGAAAATGCTTATTTTTTGACAGTATATTGTCAAATTCGACACCCAAAAATATATGAAAATATATCGATTCTAGAGACAAGAGCTGAGATACCAATATTAATTTTTTCAAACTTTACGTTGGCACTTGCAAATTGCAACTCGACGCGTAATTAGGCAGAGTTTTCGCACAAAAACTGGAAGGCACACGGCCGGATCTCAGACGACGCTTCCAATCGATAATCACACACACCGCCATCCATACACGCATCCACCCGTGCACACCCGCCGCCACAATGGATCCCAACTGGCAGAACAGTCTGACCGAGATGAAGGACCGCGGCAAGTATCTGCTCCACTCGGAGAAGTGGGCCGACTGCCGGTTCCTTGTGGGCTCGGTGCCGAACCAGCGTCTAATCGCCGGCCACAAGCTGCTGCTGGCCATGGCCTCGCCGGTGTTTGAACGCATGTTCTACGGCCAGTTACCGGAAAAGACTGACCCCATCGTGATACCGGACGTGCAGCCGAAGGCTTTCGAGGCGATGCTGGAGTACATCTACACGGACCGCATCACCATCGGCAGCTACAAGGCCTGCGAGCTGGGCTATGTGGCCAAGAAGTATATGCTCCCGCACGTCGTCACGTGTTGCACGCAGTTCCTCTCGGCGGATCTCAGTCCGAAGAACGCCTGCCGCGCCTACGAGTTCGCCAAGCTGTTCGACGAGCCGCGCCTGATGCAGAGCAGCATGGACCTAATTGCGGACAATACGCGCGAAGTGCTCTCCGATCCCAGCTTCCTGGACATCGAGGTCTCAACCCTGATAGCCATTCTCGACCAAAACCGTCTCAATATCGACTCTGAGCTGGATCTGTTCAACTGCCTGCTCAAGTTCGCCAGCGAGCGGGGCATCCTGAACGAGAGCGACGGCGGGCAGGAGGATGCCGGCGACCGGGACGGCGAGGCCGGGCTAGCGAAAAAGTCACCCAATGATTCTGGCGGACATGTGATGGTTGAGGTGATCAAGATGGAGCCCGATGTAGCGGCCATGGTGCAACACATGCATCAGGACGATGAGGGCGACAGCTTTGAGACGGACGCCGGCATGGCTTACACTTTCACTTCGGCTGCAGCTAATGCCGCCGCCGCCACTGTCCCTGCAACTGCCTCTGTCTCTGGCTCGCCGCCCCTGGATGTGGCAGCCGGCTCCGATGACCTGGTTATCATCGATAGCGATGCTTCCGGCGATGCCGCTGCCAACATGATCAACATTATGGACGACCAGCGTACCATTCTCGATGGCGCCATGCTGCGCCAGGCAGTGAAGAAGATTCGCTTCCTTACTATGACGGCGCAGCAGTTTGCCGAAGGACCGGCACGCTCCAAGCTACTCCAGCAACACGAAGCCCTTGCCATCCTTATCAAGATCTCCAGCCCCACGCTCAATGACTGCCACATGCCCGAGGGCTTCTGCGTCTCGCGCAGCACCCGCACTTTCTCTAGGCGTTACCATCCTTGGCGTACAGGTGCCCACGCGAGGTGCTGTACGCCCACATCCAGGACACATCGCTGCTAGACATCACCTTCGACCGGCCAGTGTACATCTACCGCAACCAGATCAGGACCACAACCGCCACCTGGTGGACTGAATCGGTAGCAATACCCTAGGCCTAATGGATTTATGTATTTTCGATGTGATAGATTTAGGTTGGAAATCGATGGATCTGCAAGCTGAACTTTGGCAGAAAGTCAGCCTCTTCCGCAATCTTTTGTACATCGAATCGTATTAATCATATCACCATAAAATATAGCCACTAAATTATAATTTTGCATTCTAGTATAAATTTATAGGTTTTTAGATCCCTAACGATTTCCCCCAATTGCCGTAATTATCACCCACCGTTTCCCCTGAATTCTGAACTTGGTCTTGTCAGTCAACTTGTTTAAAGATCGTGCTGGAAGCCACGATCTTAGTGACAACTTGAAAGTGTCGGGCGGAACGTGCCCAACAATTAGCTCACGAACTTAAGTATATCAAATCTGAAAATGACTTTTGGGGATCAGGCAAACCGTGTACCATAAATGTGAGTGCATACATTTAAGTGGATAACGCCGGGCATTAGATAATTGTACTTTTAACAGCTTTTACTCCAGCAAGATCTAAAAGGCGAAAAGCGACCGAGGTCGCAGGTCACGCCCCCTGACCCTGTACTCACTTCACTTATGACCCGACACGCCTCCCGCTCGGCCTTTTCATTTGCGTTATACTTTTGTTTTCCAAAGTCAATGAACTGGTGCTCTAAGACTTTACGTAATTTGTGGGCAGCACGTTCGTAAATTGTTTATGTCTGCTTCAATTCTACCACATGTTCGCCCGGTACTTGCTCTTTGTTGTATTTTCTTTTTATTATTTTTAGACATTTTACCGAGGCATAATGCACTCCCGATCAGCGATAAGATTGAACTGGCCTCTGATGTGATCTCGGGTGAACGGTTCCTCGGATTACTCTTCGAATCCCAGGTGCAATTAGCCGCAATCTGTGGAAATAATCGTTTGTCAATCATCTTCGCAGGCACCGGCTATGGCGATCCCTGTAATTATGAGTAATGGATATTCTTTGTGTGGCAAAGAGTTCGCTTCGCATTTTCGTCTCTGTCTTTTTATTCGAGATCCATGCGAGGCCGACATTGCCAGCAGATGAGTCACTTTTCGAGCTGGCTTGCCAGATATGCGATCTACTGGACCGGGTTGGCAAATCCTACAGTTAGGTTCATGATTTTAGTGCTCTTGGCAGGAAAATATGTTTCCTTAAGACCAAGAATATTGAGCAAAATTAAAGCTGAAAATTCTTTCAGAAAATTAAGAATATTAGGTTTAACTACAAGAAAGGCTTCCTTCAAAGAGTATAGTTCTATACTCTTTGGTATCAGTTACCTACGAAATTTAAAGATTAATTGCATAAGCCATTGTTTAGCTCGGAGCTTTGGAGCCCTATAACTAAGCTTTAATTTTTTATGCTCGTTCAAAACATAATTCCCTCCAGAAACGTAGTAGGACCGGTGGTGGGGCATCTAAGGATCTTTTATTACCACAAATCAATGGTAAATTTAAATTATAATTTCTAAATAAAGAAACATTCTTTAAAAGACACAGAGATGTTATAATTAAGTATTATTAATCTTCATAAATAAAATAAATAATAATAATAATAGAACCTCTAAAATAAAATACCATGGAGTTCGTTTTATAATTTGTAGGTTCTCACCAGAAAATAATTAACTTACATAAAACCCATAGTAATATCTCTTAATGGCTTTTCAGTGCTATCAGAGTCTTAGTTATATAATTCTTGGCCGCGTTATATCATCTTTTATATTTCGCGTACACTTTTTTTTCAGCTATATGCTGATTCATTAGAAAAGTAAACATTTGCATAGCTTATCGGCACGAGAGTCAAGAGAAGCGATAAGAAAACAGCGGGCAATAAATTTTCAGCATATGCAGATATATGTACATATGTCTGTGTATCTGTGAAAATGTGTGCCGCATATTTGTTGTTTTCTTATTTGTCAAACAGCAAGCGATAAGTGTAGATACATAGCTACTTATGTATATGGTACGTAAGCCGGAGTGAGATGGCCAGTGTAAACAGTATTTAGTCCAGATTCTAGTGTGTGGCAGCCCTGGTCCATTCCATATACAGCTGTGAGCATTATTTGTGTGCTACATCTGGTGATCAAATACGCCCTCCTGCTCCATACCCCCTCCCCCCCTCTGGACAAAAACAAATATTTACAAGATGCAAGCAAGTGAAGCTGCGAACGAAGCAGCAAAGGAAAATAAAGGGGATAGAAGATGGGGCAAGGCAAACTGTGCCGCCAACAACTTCCGTGCTGGGAACACTCCCTGCCCCCCATTCTGCTTGCCGTCTCTCTCGTTCGTTAACACTTTCTGGATTATGCAGACTCCACCAACACAAACACGAATTTCCACCGTGGACTGCATTTATTCAAACGAGCTGGGGAGAATCCCATGGCACTCCCACCTCCCCCCGACTAAGCCTGAAATCAAACACGAGGCGATGGCGCTTTTACCGTTCACAGATGTGTCATCTTTCCCAGCCTTTCCCGCCTCGTTTCATGCTCCATTCGCAAATGTTCTGGGCATAAATATTCATCTTTCTATGCAAATCATTCGCTCGCAATACGTTTTGAATGATGCTCAGGTGGGTCTTTCGGTCGCCGTCATTCGATTAGCCCAACCCACTTCGCATGTGTGAGCAGGGGCATGCACCTCGAAAGGGGTTAACGACGGTCCAGAGAATCCAGTTCGCGCTTTACTTCCATTTTCTAACGAACGTCAAAGCATATTTTAGCATAATAACATTCTGGAAGCGGGTAAAGATTTTCTTAGGCTTAGTCTTTGTGCCCCAGAAAAATGGTCTAAACGTTTTTAAGGCAGGCTTTTTGTTTAAAAACAATTATAAGAGATTGTCAACGTTAGAAGCGCTCTTTTTAAACATATTCTAAACATTTTGGAAGTCGGTGTATATACTCCACCTATGTTTTGACATTTGGAACATAACTTCTTTAACTAATTCTACAGGTATTCACGTAATTTTATGTAATTTTAAATTTTTCAAAAATCGGTGTTTCAAATTTTGATAGAAAATCTGAAAAAAATTCAAAATTAAAAAGCCACGTGAATGCCTTGGAACACTTTATCCTTTAACTAATTAATTATATTTGTTTATATCGGATGATTCTATGGACAATTAAGATGTACACAACAAATTAACATTTTTTTTTTAAGGTTTCACACCAAATTAACCTTACCCCCCCACCTCAAACAAAATAGGTTAGGTCACATCACACTATAGTACATATAAAAAATATAAAAATATATTTCGAAAATACTCTCTACAGTCCATATCTAGTTTGAATACTTGTTTATAGCTTGTGTTTTTATTTACGACGCTTTAATTAAATCCAATTCAACGTTTGGAAAGCGGCTTGGATCTTAGCTCTGCTGTTCTGAAGAGATTTCGAAGAAACCTGACTCATTCTTAGGGCTTATCCGACGATCATCTCATAACGGTTGTGCCAAGCGAAATCGCGTTGGCCTTGGTTAATTGCATAGGCCATTCATTCATTCACTTCTTTCACTTGGCCGTAATTAAAATTCCCCATTACTCATCCGACTTGAGTGGGGAGTTCGTTTGAGCGCTTTGTGGCGCCCAGTCGCATTAGCTCCGTGGGCCAGGAAAGTAGGTCATAGCCTGGCCAGAGCCTGGCTAGCAGTTGGCAACTGCTAATAATAATTATTATTCCGGCTTGCCCCAATCGAAAGAGCTTAACGCTTCAGCGAAGCCAACGGGAGCAGGTGGAGGCAGCGGGGAATGGTCAATGGCAGGAGATGTGGCGATGGGGCGCTGGGACATTGGCGTTGCCTTTGTTGTTGTATGTGGTTCGATTTCAAAAGAGACCACACCAAACTATTTTCGGCTGGCTGAGCATTAGCTCCAACGACTTGTTTTTGTCCAATTCCAGCCTGCAGTTAGTTGGTTTTGAGTTCATTGAACGATTTGAGGCTGGGTTTCTTTGTACCAAATGCAAACAATGATTAACGGAGTTACCTCTGATTCACAGAGAACCTGCTGCAGAACACATACTACAATGGCGAGACCGGTGACAGCAGTCTGGGCAGCGAGTGCGGAGTGGGGGATGTCCAGAATCAGCACCACGAGAACCATGACGACCCGGGCGATGGACTGGGGCCCCTGCCGCCCAAATGGGAGACTGCCTACACGGATCGCGGCGAGCTCTACTTCATCGAGTGAGTTTTTTAGAGTGTGTTCTTAAGACCTGAACTAACCATTACTTTGTTTTCTGATAGTCACAACACCGGAACCTCCCACTGGCTGGACCCAAGGCTTTCCAAGTACCAGAAAAAGTCGCTGGAGGATTGCTGCGAGGATGAGCTTCCCTATGGCTGGGAAAAGATAGAGGACTCAATGTATGGGATGTACTTCATCGACCATGTGAACCGTAGGACGCAGTATGAAAACCCAGTGCTGGAAGCTAAGCGAAGAGCTGCGGAACAGCGCCAGCAGCAACAACAACAGCAGCAGCAGCATCAGCACCAACAACAGCTGGTGCAAGAACAGCGCTCAAAGACACCCAATATACTGCCAGAAACCATACCCTTAGAGGCGGCTGTGGAGCAGGAGGAGGAGGACGAAGGGGTGCTCCCTGTGAAGCTGCCCTACAAGTTTACCCGCAACCCAGCCGAGCTTCAGGGTCAGCGCATTAACACCACTCTGGTCAAGTCATCTCGTGGCCTGGGCTTCACCATCGTCGGCAGTGACGGTACCTCTGGCGGGGATGTGGAGGAGTTTCTGCAAATCAAGACAGTGGTGCCCAATGGTCCGGCCTGGCTGGACGGACAGCTGCAAACGGGCGATGTGCTGGTCTATGTCAATGACACCTGTGTGCTCGGCTACACGCACCACGATATGGTCAATATTTTTCAGTCAATTATGCCCGGGGAAAGGGCAGCCCTCGAGGTGTGTCGAGGCTACCCATTGCCATTCGATCCAAATGATCCCAACAATGAGGTGGTGACCACCATGGCAGTGGACGGGCGCGAGTCGGACAAGCAACGCCGCCTCAACATGGATGGCAACTACAACTTCCTGGACTTGTCCGGCGACAAAGCCAGTGGCGCAGGCAGCGGCTTCATCCTGATGAAAAAGCCCGAGCTCTATACATTCTCCATTATGAAGGGCGCCATGGGCTTTGGGTTCACCATCGCAGACTCCGCCTGCGGTCAGATTGTGAAGAAGATCCTAGACCGAAATTGCTGCACTCAACTGATGGAGGGCGATGTTCTCCTGGAGATCAATGGCTTGAATGTGCGCAGCAAGCCGCACTTTTACGTCGTGGAGCTACTCAAGGAGTGCAGCCTTACGACGCCCACTGTCGTTAAGATCCAGCGGACTCCACCCGATCAGCCGTCCAGCAATACGCTCACCCAACTCAGCCAGGTGGGGAATGTGGCCAAGCTGCGCAAGAACTTTGTAGGCAGCGGCCTCTTTCGCAGCAAGACGCCCACGGCGGACCTGTATAGCACCCAGGTGAAGGAGGTGCTGCCCATGCGCCCGAAGACTCCACTGGTGGACACGAGAAGGGCACGAGTACAGACGCCCAGCAATGAGGTGGACGGCGAGGCTGGAGGCGACGCTGTAACCAGGAGCGAAACGGAGGCGCGAAAACCGCTGCAATTGCATTCGCAGGGCAAGTCAAACAATAGTCTGCAGGAGCTGGACGACATACCCTACATGGACCCCTATCCCAAGATGGTCAGTCGTCTGAGCGAGCGTCTGGCGGAGGCCACTCTTCAGGGAGATGCTAATGGTGGCATATACGGACTGCCACCCAGCATGCAACCACTTCCTTTGCCGCTGGTACACCACGAGTCCTGCTACTGCTACGACTGCCAGGCGCAGCGCTATCGCCCCGGCTACTATGTTCAGGCGCAGCAGGCCGCGATGTCGGCCACCGGCAGTGGTCAATACTCTCCGCTGCAGACGGCGCACCTCCAGAACGAGCGTATCCAGCGGCGGGTTAATGAGCTGCTCAGTGATAGAAGGCGCGTTGGCTTTGCCAACCTCGATCCTCCCCACCAGCAGCAGCCGCAGATTCAGCACTCGCCAAGCTGGCGCAACGGAGCTCTGTTGGACGCTTCTGAGGACGCGGACCGTTGTGAGCTCACCGAGGTGACGCTGGAGCGCCAGGCTCTGGGCTTTGGCTTCCGTATTGTTGGCGGCACCGAGGAGGGCTCCCAGGTCACTGTGGGCCACATAGTGCCCGGCGGAGCTGCGGATCAGGACCAGCGCATAGCCACCGGCGACGAGATTCTCAGCATCGACGGCATTAATGTGGTAAGTGAAGCTTCATAATTCTTGTAATACGTTTTTAATCTTTTCCTTTTTTGTAGCTTAACTCTTCGCACCACAAGGTAGTATCCTTGGTGGGCGAGTCTGCACTGCGGGGCCAGGTTACCATGATACTGCGCCGACGCCGAGCTTCGCTTCTGCAGCAAGCTCTGCCCTTGAGCTCTCAGCAGCGACCTTATCCCTACGATGTGATTGTGAGCCGGCATGAAAACGAGGGATTCGGTTTTGTTATAATTTCGTCATCGAACCACTACTACGGCTCGACCATAGGTGAGGAAGGATTATATGAACCTGTGTTCTTAATACTTACCTTCAATTTTCTGTTTTTTTTTTTTTCTTTAGGAAAACTAATACCCGGCAGTCCGGCGGATCGCTGTGGTGAGCTGAAAGTGGGCGATCGCATTGTGGCAGTCAACCGGATCGAAATTGCCGGAATGTCGCATGGCGACGTGGTGAATCTCATTAAGGAGTCCGGTCTCCATGTGCGCCTTACCATTGGATGTCCGCTTAAAGAGGGTGGACCTAGTCCCGGCGGCAGTAGCGCCGGTCTGGGCAGCAACACACCGCTCCAGCCGTCGCCCAGTCTGATGAAGGCACCACCACCTGCTCTCTCCCACCAGCAGCAACCGCAACTTCACCACCACCACCAGCAGCAGCAATTAGAGATGCCGATGTCTATGCCCATGCCCAATCATGGCAGCTACTTGGAGCGACCCAGCAACAATATCGCGGCCACTCTGGCCCTGCACCAGCAGCAGCCGCAGTTATGACTCTGAGACCTACGGATTCGGCTCTACAAGAGCTTTCTCTAGTGTTAGATCGATAGTAGGCCCCAAGTTTTAGTTAAGTTCTAGTTAAGTAACCCCAAAGACTGAATTTATTAGCATTTGTAGGTGGATAATGCGAGTCTCGAGCGTTTCGTCCGTGCGTGCGCCCTTTAAACCAGTTTTATTAGATCCCATTTAGTGGCATAGGATAGATAGGTTATAAGCTCAACAGTAAGGGAATTCCGCCAGTTTTTGTAAAATACAACCTAAATTATACTGTACAAATGTAAAGGACTTCAATATTTTATCATTTTTTGTGTTACTCTGGATATTATATATAACCTTATAAATATACGCAATACACAGTCAACCTGTTGAGCTTCAATTGAGTTGGCAGAAATAAAACATTTTTCAAGTTTTTAATCGTTTCCTTCAATTTATTTTGATGTGAACTTTTACAGCAACTTGGAAAGGGGAAACGAATCAAGGATAATCAGCCATCAAGTTGCATGTTCCCGACCATTAGATCACTTTTGTTGATATCTATGGTTGATGTTGACGTAATTAAAAGTAACCGTGTTCGGTTGGCCATTGCCGGACAACGCACGAGTGATCTGCTGGACCTCGGCAGCAGCCATACGATTGTTGGCCTGAATTTGGCGAGAGGTCACCTTACTCGGCTTGGCACATTGATTCGAATAGGTTGTCTGCCGGTACTCATACTGGTGGCTTTGGCCTCCGTTATAGTTGTCCAGTTGACGGCCACTCATGGTTGAAGGTGGTGCTAAGGCAAAAAAAATTAATTAATTTCAACACAATTTGAAAACTTTTTTTTATACCCACCAAGTTTATTTTTTCGGAATAAGCGTCTGTACTCTTTCAGTTGCTTTAAGCTACTGACTCCCATTTCCTCGACTGCCAAAGATCCGCGTCGTTCGTCTTGCCACTTCAGCAGCTTGGGGTTTTATATACAGATTCTGGCTATGTACTCAGGCGCTCGATTGAAAGCGTCTTGGTATACATATATGTACTTAGGACTCGGGCCATATCTTACGAAGCGGACTCTAAATATTATAGCTTTTCTGCTTGGATCAGCTTACGTAAATGGTCGAAGGGAAGAATGACTTAAATTTGATTGGTTGACGATCACTGCGCAATTTTTCATTTCCTTTGTATTTGCATTGCTATAATCGACTAAAAAATACCCTATACAAATTATAAATGATCACGAAAATATACATTAAATTTAATTTAAAGAGTACAAGCTTGGAAGCAAAAGAAGTATTACACAGGTCAACAGCTTTTTAAAATGAAAAATCTTAAAGATCGGTTCATGACCATTAAACTCAATTTTTTTAAATTTGGAACCCAAGTAGGTGAAAGATTTTTCTATATATACGGGGGTTATAAGAAACACCAAAAGATGTGTTCAGCGAAAATTTGTATTGGTAAAAGATTTATTATACACCAAGAAAGGCAGCTATCTTGCAGAATTCGAATTTTATATTCCTTTGCATTTCGAAATCGATTATAACTAAGCTAAAAACGGATTACTTGCAATTACAATTTTTGTTTATAATTTTGAAAACAATTGAGTAAGATTTTTTCTAGTGGACATGGCTAGATCGACATGACTGTTGATGCTGATCAAGAATATATATAATTTAAAGGGTCGGAAATTACCAGCTTTTGACTAAAACTATAATACCATGCAAAGGTATAATAGACTTTAAAATGAACAAAATGAAATTATAGTTTAATATGTGCACAAGCATTTGTTAATTTCAAGTTTATTTTAGTTTTTGTAATTGTGATTGATATTTATGAAATTGACAACGATATTTTTGCCAGGTGGGACGATTTTTGAAATGGCTGCTTCTAATGAAAGCGCTGAGCTCGAGGAAGGCACCACTTCTAAAGACCCTATTTGATCATCATTTACGGCCTGGGTTTGTTGCCGGGAAATGGATTGCTGATTATTGCTGCGCCCAGCATTAGATTTGCGCCCTTTTCCATTGAAGCTCCTGGATGAAGACTGATTTCCTCCGTTGCGATAGGAGTTAGATTGGTAGTTGTTATTGGAATAGGAGTTATATTGATCCTGGCAATCGTACTGATCCTGATAATCGTACTGATCCTGATTTTCGTACTGGTCCTGATAACCGTACTGGTCGTCAGAATCGTCATCATCCTCATAATCCCAACGACGAAGACCGTAGCGACTCATGATCTATAGAGGGAATTGGATTGTTTAAATTAAATTTAGAACTCTGAAATAAAAAACTTACTTAAACAAAAGTTTCACTGCTGTGACCGTTTGCCTTCGACTGCTTCTGCAGACTAACTTCAGACACTTACTCAGACTTTATTCAATCCATTTTTAATGTCAACTCAGCGAGTTCATAAGGGATCCTCTTTAAGTATATGTATGGATATATACCAAAGTACATAAACATATATTTGTATGTATGTACTTTTAACCATAACATCACGGTTTGGTACTCTTTGCTCTTACATACAAATGAAATTTGATCGAAACTTCCACATAAACAAATCTCAGTCTCCACAAATTACCACTCGAGTATTTTAGCTGAGCATGAAATAAGGCCTTATGAAAAATGAATCCACATACGTACATAAAAACATACAGATTCGATTGGTTCTGGTCAAGATTTTGTATACAGAAACGTATATATATTTGTACCTATCTCGCGGTATAGGATAAACACACACACAGTACGCAGTACAACCAGCGACAAAAAGTCCGATTCAGCTTTGCTTTAACTTTTCTTTTTCTGTTACTGAATTCTATGAATTTTTGTTGAATATGTTTATAAACATATTAAATTTCTTATACCATTTCCTTTACACAAACTATCAAATCATTGTGAGTTTACTATATTAATAAAATGAAAGTAATATTTGGCGGCAGTATCCCAGTTTTATTTTAATTCTTTTTTCTGCACGGAATCATCCATTATTTGCTTAGAAAAACAAAAAAAAGTAAATCATTCTCCATTGTCGTTATTTATTAGATTTGTTGATTTCTTTCACTTATCCAGACTTCTCAAACTGTACACAAGAGTATGTCATTAGAGCTAATACGGGTACAAGTATTGTAGATTTCATTACAAAAAATAATAGGCTTACGATCAAGTATGTCGCTTATATTGGCTTGATCTTGAAGTGCAGGCCGATGAGTGAGAAGACCAGGCACTTGAGATCCTGCACCAGGTAGTAGAAGCAGCGCAAGCCCTCGGGGTCCTTAGATCGGTTCACGTCCACCAACGAGCCGGTTTTCGAGGTAGTGAACGAGATGTGTTCATCGCCAATGACAATCTCCAGTTCCTGAAACGCATCTGGTTAGTACAGCCTCCACATGCGGTCGTTCAAAGGAACACTCACCTGGCGACCAACACGGTCTGGTGGCGGCCACGGCAGGTCGTCCTCCTGCATAATCTCCGAGTCGATAATGATGCGCTTCAGCTCCTCCATCACGGACTGATGCACAAAGGCCTCCTTGCGGATCATGGTGTCATTTTTGTAGTTGGAATTGTTGGCGTAGCGCAGCTTGCCGTCCGGCCGGAACTCGAACTCCAAGAACTCGTGCCCGAACTTGCCCTTGTGGCCCACGTAATAGCGCAAGTAGAAGTCCTCTGTAGGCATGGCAATGCTAGATGTTTCTCTGTGATGTTTTATTAAATATCTTGCGAAAATGCTATTTATTTTCTCCACTTTTACCGAAAACGCGGTAGAGGTGGAAGTCACTCGATATACCTATCGGCCACCATTGGTCGTAGAGATGGGAGCCGGCAAATCTTTAGTGTCACGACACGAAACTCACAACGATGTTGCATTCACATTCCGAAGATACATATTTTCCTTTCATTAAAATAAATGTAGTTATTTGTTAAATTGGTTTTCATGCGATAATGCCTGTAAAATCAAACAGAATATATTTTAAAATCACGAGCCAAGATTCGTGTTTCGTGTCACGACTGAAACACGCGACCAACTCCACTCGATTGTCCGTGAAGAGGAAGCAGCCGACAATCGTCTATCGATAACACAATAACAATCCATCCCAAGTCGCTCTGATTTGTGTTAAAATGTAACTTAATTTCGTGGCCATGGATCTACCTCAACAAGTACTTCGCTCCCGCGCCACGGTAAGCAGCTCCCGCTGGCCCTTTCAACCACATCAGCAGTGCGTTTTCCAGCAACATTGTAAATAGTGCAAAATTGCAACAAAGTTGTAATTTCGGATTGTTTGCCCCTTGTGACTGTTTGGGTGTGTGTGTGTGGCCACCGCCGTTGTAATGGCGTCTATGCTAAAATGGGAGAGGACGCACGGCTAGCTCTCCGGCTCCGACTCCGGCTCGAGCGCCAGCTCCACCTCCACGGCCAGCGCCATGTTCGCGCCGTATCTCGGTCAAAGTAATTTTACAAAAACACAAACGTCCATTAATTTTCGCCGAGAGAGCGGGAGAGCGTTGAGCGCAAAGAGAGGCGGGCCAAGTGAAAGTGCAAGGACTCGCGGGCTCATGCGCCGGACTTGGCGGGAAAACGGAAAACGGAGCACGTGCGACCCCGGTCGTCCTTCGGGAAATGTCGGTCGTGCAACAAAGTTGCGCTCAGCTGCGACTCCGGCTCCCAGTCCAATCTGCTCCGCTCTGCTCCGACTCGGACTCGGTGCGTGCGCTCTTTACGAGCGGTTACTTGGTGGTGGTTTGTTTTGACTGTCCGCCCGAAAAATCGATGACATTGAGTGCAACAAAGTTGCCGCCCGCCGAGCTGCATCCTCCTCCTCCGCCAGTGTGCCCCGCCTAGTAATGCTCGAGTCGCATTGAGTGTCTTCTCCTCCAAGTCCCACAATATTTACAGCAGTTTATGCAAACAAATCGCACTCGCTCTCGCTTTGCCCCGCTCGGGGCTGCAGTTTCTCGCCGCTCTCCGTCCGGACTCCGGATCCTAAGGCCGGAGCTCTGTCGGGCCGCAGTTTACAACTTTGTTAACTTCGGGCCTTTGTGTTAGCAGTCTGTATCCAGGACAGTAACCGGGACGGAGTTACTTTGTTGCGCATTAATTGATTTTTTCCGCAATCAGTTTTTGTGTCTTTGTACAACTTCAAGTTGTAATAAAAACAGTGTCAACTTTGTCATTACTAAGAATCCCTTGAGCAGCAGGGCAAATCGGTGAGTGCCTTACATCGAAAGGAAGATTATGAAAGGGAGTCGGCTTCTGCGAAAGTAAAGTTGTTGGGGGTAAATTGTGTGTATCCAAAAATTTGGGGATGGGGCGTTTATATGCATTGTATAAATATTATTGCAGTTTGCTTTGGGGAAGTCCCATTAATAAGCCAGCTCATTCCCCTTGCAATTTTATAGCATACATTTGAGGGTCTTCTTTTGTTTGTTTTTTTTTTTTAACTCTGGCATTCTGTAAGTAAAGCTAGTGAGTGAAGTAAGCACGAAAACCATTTGCTATCTAGATTTGCAGTCAGCACGGCATGCTAATAATAGTTTATGGTTCTCCCATTTGGACATTTATTTCAGACCATCTAGGGACTGCCCTCCTAGCCTGCTGCATGCAACGTTTCACCGCCGCTGACGGAACAATTATGGATACATGAAACGATTCACGAAGTAACGCGAAGCCAACATGTCAACGAACCCCAGCCCCGGCACCACCAGCATGCCTCCCCACCCCAATGAGAGGGATCAGGAAGTTAGGGCATCGAGCTCCTCCTCGCAACGCAACCTGCTCGAGTTCCTGTGCATCTGCGTGGCCTGCATCGCCTGCTATTACAACAGCACCCAGTGCGGCCTAGTCTTCGATGACATCAGTGCGATAAGGGATAACAAGGACTTGCGACCCCACACGCCGCTGCGCAACGTCTTCCTCAACGACTTCTGGGGCACGCCGATGCGCAAGGAGCAGTCCCACAAGTCCTATCGGCCGCTCACCGTGCTGACGTTCCGGTTCAACTACTTGCTGCATGCGCTGGAGCCGTTTGGCTACCACTTCGTTAACCTGCTGCTGCACTTATCGGTCTGCCTGCTGTGGCGTCGGGTCTGCCGGCTCCTGCTGCGCCAGTGTGCATCGCGGGGCAGTAATGCGACCTCGGCCCCATCTGCCTCGCTTAACACATGCGCCTTCGTGGCCTCGCTGCTCTTCGCCACTCACCCGGTGCACACGGAGGCCGTTACTGGCGTCGTCGGTCGCGCTGAATTGCTCTCTTCCATCTGCTTTCTGGCAGCCTTTCTCAGCTATGCAAAGTCCGTTGCCGATTCGGGTTCGGGCGGTTCGCCACGCACCCATTGGCTGCCACTGTTTTTCTGCTTTGGCAGTTGCCTGCTGGCCTCCATGCTGTGCAAGGAGCAGGGCATCACCATTGCCGGCATATGTGTGGTCTACGAGCTGTTCGTTGTCCAGAAACTTCGGCCGCTGCATCTTTGTCACTTGGTGCTGCGTCTCTTCGAGGAGCAGCAGCCCGAGCAACAGTCGCCCAAGCTGACGAAGTCATCCGGCATTCGACGATGGTCTTCCTCGGCGCTGTGGAAACGCCTGTGCTTTCTGGCTGGCATCACGCTGGCCCTTCTGGCGGGACGGGTCTATGTGATGGGCTCCCAGCTGCCCATCTTCACGCGCTTTGACAATCCAGCCTCGGCGGCAGAGACGCCCGAGCGGCAACTTACCTACGGCTACCTCATTTACCTGAACTGCTGGCTACTGCTCTGCCCCGCGCAGCTCTGCTGCGACTGGACCATGGGTGAGAACTGCATAGAAGCGCAAATTGAAACCTGTATTAATTTCAAACTATTCCAGGTACTGTCCCGCTGCTGGAGGGATTTGGGGATGCACGGAACGTGACCACACTGCTAACATTTGCTGCACTGGGAGCTCTGGTTGTAAAGGCCTGCTTCTCACGAAATCTGGCCCAATCACGAACGCTGATCATGTGTCTCGGCTGGATGGTGCTGCCATTCCTCCCGGCATCGAATCTGTTCTTCCCCGTTGGCTTCGTGGTGGCCGAAAGGATTCTATACATGCCATCGATGGGCTACTGCCTGCTGGTGGCCTACGGCTTTGAGCAGTTACAGAGGCGCCTCGGAGGCCGACGGTTCGGGCAGGCAGCCCTGGCCGTCCTCTTGCTCTCACACGCATTGAAGACACATCAGCGTAATTGGGACTGGCGCACCGAGTACTCGCTGTTCATGTCCGGTGTGCATGTGAATCAGCGCAACGCCAAGTTGTACAACAACGTGGGACATGCTCTGGAAAACGATGGCAGATTCGAGGAGGCATTACTGTACTTCCAGCAGGCCGTGCGCATACAGACGGACGATATTGGGGCCCACATAAATGTGGGGCGAACCCTTAACCATCTCAAGCGTTATGCAGAGGCCGAGCAGGCTTATGTACAGGCGAAAGCACTGTTTCCCCAGGCCAAGCCTGGCGTAAGCTACCATGCGCGCATCGCCCCCAATCACCTGAACGTTTTCATCAACCTGGCGAACCTCATAGCCAAGAACCAAACGCGACTGGAGGAGGCGGATCACCTGTATCGGCAGGCTATAAGCATGCGGAGCGACTATGTCCAGGCTTATATAAATCGCGGCGACATCCTGATGAAGCTGAACCGCACGGCCCAGGCCCAGGAGGTCTACGAGCAGGCTCTGCTCTACGACAGCGAGAATGCGGACATCTACTACAACTTGGGCGTAGTCTTCTTGGAGCAGGGCAAGAGCCAGCAGGCCCAAGTGTACTTCAACAAGGCCATCGAACTGTATCCGGAGCATGAGCAGGCGCTGCTCAACTCTGCCATTCTGCTGCAGGAACTGGGCGGGGAGGAGGCTCGCCAGCTATCGCGGTCTCGCCTGTACAAAGTTCTGGCCAAGGACGACAAGAACGAGAAGGTATACTTTAACCTGGGCATGCTGGCCATGGACGAGTCAAGCTTCGACGAGGCTGAGCAATTTTTCAAGCGGGCCATCCATTTGAAATCGGACTTCCGCAGCGCTCTGTTCAACCTGGCGCTGCTGCTGGCGGACACCAAGAGGCCCCTGGATGCGGTGCCGTTCCTTAACCAACTGATTCGCCATCATGCCTCGCATGTGAAGGGTTTGATCCTGTTGGGCGACATCTACATCAACCACATGAAGGATCTGGATGCAGCAGAGACTTGCTATCGCAGCATCCTTCAATACGACCCGCACAACACCCAGGGCCTGCACAATCTGTGCGTGGTCTTCGTGGAGCGCAAGAGACTGGCCAAGGCGGCCGCCTGCCTGCAGTATGCCCAACGCCTGGCCCCCGCCGAGGACTACATTGGCCGGCATCTGCAGATAGTCCACGCTCGACTGCAGAAAATCAACAAGTTACCTGATACGGCGCCAGAGCGACAGCTCGCGTACGAGGACTATGATCCGCTTGAGTTCAAGCTGCCTCAGGACCGGCCTACGCACAAGCCGCGCAAGCGATCATAGCAAAAGTTGGCATTGGCCTAAATAGCAGTTATGGACGTGTAAAAAGTCATAAGTTGAGTGTTGATGGAAAGATAATTTCCGAATTCTGTGAACGGTGCAGAGTCTGACTAAGATAACATACACAGAACGTGGGGAGTGCTCCACTCCAATTAATTCCATTGTACTTATTAGTTATTATAGTGAATCTCAGATTAAACACTTATTTTGGAAAATGTTTATACAATTTATTTTTACGGTAGAGCTGGGAAAAAATTGATTCTCGCAGTTCATTGACTTTTTGTATATTTTAGATAAAGTAAACTAAATAGATCAATTCATATTTCGGTATTTTTCTTACAAAAATGTTTAAATATTCACAGTTTCTTTCAAAACCCCGAAGAATCGTTAGTTTCCCAGCTCTATTATACATACTTAAGGTCAGATCTGCAGACTTCAACTGACATTAGTTTTGTAAATACATTTTGTAATTAACAAGTAAAGGGCCAGCAGTCTTGCATTTACCAAAATAACGTAATGACATGTACTTAAAGAAACGAATAAAAATAATGGTATACCATAATTAAAACAAAAATTTCGACGATCGTACTCTGTTTATTATTATCTTCCGTTTGCATTTGTGTGATATTGACTCTTAAATACGTAAATAGACGAATCTAAGCTTTCTCTTACAATGAAAAATAAATCTTTGATCGATAAGAGCTCGGCACGCTCTCTTTTAACGACTAATAGTAATCGCATTTGATATAGTTTACATAATATATTCGTTCTCCAGTTGTTGCTATATGCAGACTATAAAATTGATATTTCTTTTGATGACGTTTACCGCGATTCGTGAACTTATCGCTAGAGGGGGGCACATTAAGATTTAGAAAATAATTTCTTATAAAATCGGTGAGCACATTCTGAATAAATGTCATACGTAATGGGGGCTACCTCAATAGTATCTACTTATACCTCAACCGATTCAGTGTTCTGCGAGTGACTAGATTTCCAAGACTTTTTCCAAACTATGCCTCCAGATAGCTGTACATAAGGCAGCGGGTGACCCGATACTCCAGGCAGGAGCAGGCTCACTCACAGGCTATTTTGCCGTCGAAACTGCTCAGCGCTATGGCAAAGGCCTGCATCGCACACAGGGGATAGCGAAAGTCCATGGTGAACACGTCCTCCGAGGTGCGACCGAACTGCATGACTATGTACTCGGGATCGGAGTCGTGGACCAGCTGAAAGTTTTTCACCGATGCCTGGGTGACGCGTCCGTGAAAGTTCAGTACATAGGACTGGGTCTCGTCGTTCCACACCGGCGTCTTGTTGTGCAGCTCCACAATGTTGTCCATGTTCTGGAGATGAGAGAATTAATAAATCAGTCTTGGGAATATATATTTCGTTATTCTCAACTCACCTTCATCTTCCACAGGTCGAGAATGCCCTGTTGCTTGGGATCCGCCGAACTGATCTTGACCCGCTGATCGTCCTCAGTCATGCCAGGCAGTATCACAGTCATGTTGCGGGGTCCCTTGAAGCCCAGAATATTAGTGTCCTGCAAGAAATCGAAATTATAAGAAAGTTATTTATGGACTTAAAGGTCACAGAACAGAGCAATTACTTACATAAATAATGACCGCCAGGTCCAGTCTAGGACTTTCCGAGCTCTCCTTGTTGCCATTGTCAAAGACAGTGAAGGAGGTGCCAAAGACATTGGAGCGTAGCTTGCCACAGAAGCCATCGGCATTGCGGGACAGGTCCGTGGGATCGCAGCTGACTATGTAGTTCGAAGTCTTGCTCTTCTTGCGTTTCCGACCTTAAAAAAGAAATCAAGTGAGATTGATAGGAAAATAATTTAAAGAATAATCGCAACCCACCTCCAAGCAGGAATATCTTCTTGCCGTAGTCCCGCTCCAGATGCAGGTAGTAGATGGGAAAGAGGCCCCGGTCCATGCCTTTGCGGTCGCGTGTGATGCGACACTTGTAGAGGACACCCTGCGGAGCTGGCTGCATCACGAACTGGTCAATGTTGCCAATGACATCACCCTCGGACTCCCCACCGGCTCCGTTACCCGTTCCATTGCTGCTGCCGTCCATCGTCGTGGCATCCTTGAAGGGTGACGAGGCCAGGCCGGCGGGACGTACAGGCGCCGCACCCGCCACATTGCGATTGGTATAGTCGTCCTCGTCGAGGGTGTCGCTGAAGGAGTGCTGGCGGGCACGCGGTCGCTGTGATTGAGTCGAGTTGGCGCTGTGCGGGGCGGTCTGCTGCTGCTGCTCGATCACAGTCACCGGACTACTCTCGTCGTCCTCCAGCTCGTGTGACGATATCTCCTCGATGAGATCAGCTGTTGGGTTAATTACATGGAAACTTTAGAGTGCAATTCTTATCACAATTTTTGCAAGTGTAGGGGACTTACCCTCCTGGTTAATGGTGCTCAGGCTGCGCATGTTGTTCGAGTGGTTGCGACTCGTGTTCATGGCAACTGGAGCCCCGCCCCCGGAACTTCCGTTGGCCAGTATCTGGTCCGGATTCTGGGGCGAGCTGATGAACTGCATGGGTCCGTCGTAGGCGTGGAGCTCGCGGCTGTTGCTGCGCATCCCGGACATTGGGCGGTTGATCTGGAGATCACTGGCCTGGACCATGCCCGGCGAGGCGCGTTTCTGGCGGATGTAGGCCTCCATCAGCTGGCGCTGCAAGCAGATAAACCGAAAGAATTGTTTACTTCGCGCTCTAATCAGTGGCCACTCGAAGAATGCAACCATAAAAATATCTTCGATTAGATTGGAAACCACCTTAGCGGAGGTAATGAGACAGTAAATCAAATAATTGCGATTGCGGCTGTGCACGTCCAGGACAGCGGTTGGCACCGTAACCGTAATTATATTTGATTTTCCAAGCCACTACAATTCGCTTGTGAATTTTTGCATATCCAATCCAATTAGGCGGCCCAGTTTCGAGTTGCAACAAATTGCAACAAAACTGCATTTACACCCACGGAGCAGATAAATAACCGTAATAAATGCCTAAATATTTGCATATGCATGGATACCCCTAATCCCCGCCAGCGGAATGCACAGCGAGCAGCAGGTAATTGGCCGCAACGGGGGGGAAAGAGTGCCGAGAATCGTGCTGATCCATCAGCACCACCATTGCCATCGCCCCAAGCTCCATCCATCCTCCACATTTCCCATTTCCATTCTCCACTCGCGGGAGCTCTCACTCAATGGTCTGCGACTGGTAGCTGGTGGGTGTGGGTGTGGGAATGCGAATGCAAATGGACGCGGGTACGAGCCACCGTCAAATGACATGTGGGACAGCGGTTGATGGCAATGATTTCATTAAAGATTTAAATTTCAAGTTCACGTTCATGTTCACCAGCGCAAAAACAAGAGGCGTATCTGTCAAAAGTTGCGCTGAAATTGCGCATATAAATCAAAGGGAATATTCGCGCCCTTTGTTTCTACCCCTCACAGGATATAAAATTTGATATTAAGATTGGCTTCCCCTCAAAGCTCGAGAGTTGATATATTAATGCAGCAATATTAAAATGAAATATTTGACTTACAATAGGGCTTAGGTTATTTTTGTATTGTTTTTTCTTCAAAAAGATATAAGAAAGGATACTAAAGGATTCAATACTAGGAAGACCAGCCTAAAACATGAGTTACTTTACTATATATCCTATATCCTTCATGAAAAGTCGTTCTTATTTTAATCGCGTTTATTGCTTGGCTTAAATATCGGTTTTTTTTGGGGTTACACAACTTTGGTTTTACAGGAGGTTAACGTTACTCAGAATGCTCTCAACGGTGGCGTTCACTTCGCGCTCCTTGGCCACCGGATCGCACTGGAGCTGGAAGTAGTCCGGCAGATCCTGCTCCGCCTCGAAGGCACTCGTCCGATTAGCGCCCAGCCAGAGATCCAGCCGGTCGTAGATAACACCAGTGGGTCCTTGCTGCAAGAACGAGTCAATGGAGGTGCGATCCTTGAGGTCCGAGCCCCAGAGCAGGACAATGGGAACCTGGGCCTTGCAACGTTGCACCAACGAAGGGTCCGCCTTGAAGAAGACGGCATTGGGCGAAACTCCACCCAAATCGAAGGCCTGGGCAAAGTTTACGCTCTGCTCCACAGTGCTGGCGCGCGGATCGCTGAAGGCATTCTCCTTGCTGCTGGAGAGGAAGAGCACCGGGTACATGTGCTGCTTAAAGCGCAGCAGGGAGCACAGGTCCGCGTCGAAGCTCTTGATCACATTGAGCCGTCCGCAGCCGTGTCGTCGCACCACCGCCAGGATGCGGTCCACAAACAGGTTCTTGTCCAGCGTCTGCTCGCTCTCAAACTGACCATCTGCCTTCTGCTGGGGCCACTTGATCTCGATGTCGAAGCCGGTGGTTTGGTTCACGCGCTCGAAGAAGTCCTGCAGGGTGGGGAAAAGGCGCTGTTCCGGCGGTTCCACGTTGTTGTGCGCCGGATACTCCACGATTTTGTTTCCTACAATCTGGTAGGTCTTCAGCTCCTTCAGCTGCTCGTATTTGATGTCCTTCAGTAGCACCTCTGTCAGGTCGTCGCGGCTCGTGGGCGTCTTGGAGTCGATGCACACGCGGATGGAGAAATCATGGTGAATGATGGGCACCAGGTCGCTGGTGAGCTGGACGTCAAACTCTACAAAATCTGCTCCCAATTCGGAGGAGGCCAGCATTGAGGCCACCGTATTCTCTATTAGGGGAGCCGCATTCGAGGTTACCGTCAGACTCTTGCCCAGTCCCCGGTGGCCAATCTCCAGAGCCGTCCAGTTGCTTCGCCAGTAGTTGGCGAAGCTGGTGCGCAGGTCGAAGCCGTCCTGTTCCATGGGTCGGATGAGCAGGTACTCCAGTCGGAGCACGCCCACCACTCGCTGCCAGAGCGGAGAGATCAGGGTGACGGAGAGAGCACCATCACTACCAGACAGGGAAGTAGGCTGCAGATGGGCGTAGCCCAGCAAACGAACCAGGCTTTCTTCAGCCTGCTCGGCATAGACTTCCACCAGGTAAGCCACTTGTTCCAACTGCTCGAGACCCACGTGGAACATCAGGATATCTGCGGCGGAGAAGGGCACTCCGTATTCCGGTTGGACACGCAGCTTGCTGTCCCCGTAGGACATTCGCACGTACTCCACATTGGCGCGAGCCGAGCTAAGGATGGGTGCCAGGGTCTTCGGATCCACGGGCTGCAATCGCAGGCGCAGCTGGCCGCGTCCCTCCTCCGGTTGCTCCTCCAGAGTCAGGACATCGCGGAACACCTTTAGTTGGAGAATGCTGCCAGAGTCCTGGAGCCAGCCACGCGACAGCTGTCGTTCCGATCCAATGAGTCCAAACTCGTCGCTGCGGTTTCCAGGAAACTTTGTGGTGTTAAAAGTCCTGGCCACGACATGCGACTCCCAGCGACGCACCTGAACCGCGCCACTCTGACCCACTGCAGCCGCAAAGAAACGGTATTCCACGCTGCTGTTCTGGGGGATTTCTACGGACGCGGTCCACACGTTGTGCGTGTCAGTGCGATTGAGGAGAACAGCCTGGCCTGCCTGCCAGGCGCCCAGAACAGGCAAGTTGCCCACCAAAGCTGGGCGCTCAAAAGCCGCCAGTTGACCTTCAGCTGTATCCGGCAGCGTCAGCGTAAAGTTGTAGAGCAGCGGGGCATTCCGCTTGAGCGGCACATAGCGTCGGGCCGCATAGTACTTCTCGTAGTAGGAGGTGTCGCAGAATGTCTCCACGGGCAGCAGGCACAGAGTGCTCAGCCAGGCGACGGTGAATGCCACGAAAGTCTTTGACCAGGACATGGACATATCGAATGTGTCCGCCCTCGACGGCGATCGCGGTGCTACTGACGAATGTGTCCGCGCTTTTGGGGAAATCTAACCAAGCACTTATCGCTGGATCGCCGGCAGGAGATTTATGGCAGTGGCCACATCTTCGATCAAGTTAGCGACGCGATAAGGTACCGATGGCTATCGGAGTCTCGACGCGAATGCGACTCGTCTGGCCGGCGGTCAAGCCCGTTCTGTGCTCGCACGTGTGGCCTAGACTCGTGCACCCATCAGCTTCAGATAGAACTATAGATACAGATACTACATATAGACATACGGATACAAATACAACTAACGATGCAGATACATCTGCAGATACTGCGACGTGCTCATCAAAAGCTTTTGGGGCACACTGCCTACGTCATCGTCATCCCGGGTGGCCATAGTGGCCGCTGTTTTAAGTGGATTTGATTCCCCGAGAATTGCGCAAAAGCTTCACCTTCAGTAGCTGCGGTAAGAGGGGTCAGGGAATGGCTACATACTCATATAGCTCCCCCTTATGTGGTGGCTGACCCCCAGTCGGGCAATTTACATGGTGAAAGTTTGTCAGCGGCCGTGTAATTTATCCGCTTCGCTCAATTACGGATTTCGTAACGTTTTTTTTTTGTTGTTTTCCTTGAGCGTGGAAATAATAATAACAACAGCAGGTACAGTTCCGTCAAGCGCTCGAAGGGTAATCAGCTGAGAGCGCTCGTAATTACATTGACTCCTCCTGGCGCTGGGCCATCTTTGAGGTGACTTTGGCAACTACTACCCCTCTGAAGCACGTCCTTCTTCTTTGTCTACTGCTCTTTTTTTATGAGAGAAACGCGATTATGTGAAAATTCGAAATCAGTTGGTTGCCAAGAAAAACTCTGGCACGTACGGCACACATACTCGCAGAAGAGGAAATGCAGAGGAGCTCTTGGGAGGGGGACAAACAAGAGACGGTGCCTCCGGGAGAATCGGAAAAAGTTGGAGAGGCGAAAACTTGCATAAAGTCGAAGTAGAGCACGACACAACAACACAACTCTTCCGCGGGGCTCGTTTATGGCTTGACATAAATAACGAGTACCGAGTACCGGAGAATGCATAAAAGTAAGCTCAGTGCGGCGCTTCTAGCTGATGGAGCAGTCAATGGTGCCAGGCATTAGGGGTAACTTTGTAGCACTGTCATCTGGCGCATCTCCGGCCACCATAAAGAACGTAATTTTATTACTTTCACATAGAAGGGGTGCCAATTTTATGGTACTTGTCCTGTGTTTAGCAGGAAAAATGTTATAATCAAGGAAAAAGAAACTTATAAAGATAGGATTTTATTAGAAGTTTCAGTGTTATTTAACGAAATATGATTAAATACATTTATTAACATATTTCAATATATTTGTTTACTTATAAATTCAATAATATATCTCCCTCAGAAATATCAAACCGCATTAAAACCAGTGATCTTCAAACCTAATCCCCCGCATAGCACATATAATAATTAGGTTTTATTATTTATATTAGAGTTTTGAGTTGAATATTTCATAAATCTTACAAGATTTGAGTGTTTTTTAAGTTAATATGAAAAATTAAATTTATTTCGATATTTTAAAACATTTTTTCAAAAACATAAAATAAAATATAACCATAACTTATCAATTGAATATTATATCTCCCTCTAGAGCATTAAGTCGCCAGAGCTATTAATATCTCACAAGATTCGATTGTTATTTAATTAAATTTGGATAAATATATTTATTTAAATATTTCAATATATTTTTGCAAAGAAATAAAACACAACATAAACAAAATAACTTATCAATTCAATAATATATATCCCTCAAAAACATAAAATCGCCATAAAACCCGTGCTCTTCAAACCTAATCCACCGCTTAATACATATAATAATAAGGTTTTATTATTTTTCAATTTCTCACACACACACACACAAAGTCAAATTAACGAAAATATACGACTGCGGGGGGCGGCGGAGTGTCGTAAACGGGGAAATGTGCAAATGTTTCTCAGCAACTTTTTGGGTTTTGTGCTCAGCGCATTTATTTTAATTTGGGCCCAGACAAATTTGCGTATACGTAACGAAGGGGTCGCCATAAAAGACATGGGCACACACACACACACACACACGCACCTTGGGGAAGGTCAACTGTTGTTCGGTATGTAGCATACTTTCGGGGGTCGCGTAATAAAATGATTACTCATACGCCCCGTGCGCAAAACAAGGAAATTGAGAGCGTCAGCAAGGCAAACAGGCCGGAATGTATGGCATTGTGGCTCTTTTGTTGTCGCCGCCGTCGCCACTGCTTGTTTGTTGTTTGTTGTTTGCAAATACGACAACAGCCGGGAAAGGCAAATCAACCCATTCGTCCCTCCCCGTCATCAGCCAGCTCTTGAGCTGGCAAGGACCGGCTGCTGACGGTTGATGTGTTTTGGCATAAGGGATTATATGCACGTAATACTGGGGCTTAAGTGAGCTTCCGCAGGGCCAAAAAATGCGAAAGGCAACCAGAAAAAAATGATCAGAAAGTTTCTCAATTTAGCAAACAAAGTTACTGAATATATTTAAAGGCATTCTCTCGTTTATATTGCTTCTAGTTTAATAATGAGATTAATTTCCTATTCATTACACAAATACTTGAAAGCAAAAAACAGTGTTCGGGCAAATGCAGATCCTTGTAGTAAACAAAAAACCTTAATAGAATTCGGCAAACCCTGATAGTCAAGCCAAGTGTAGAACTTACACTTACGCACATCCAATAGCCGATGGCCTGGAAAAATGCTCATCAATTTTCAGCCTGGTCAACAGACAATAGCAACAGCCTGAATGTGTCCACGATCCGGCCATTAACCCCTGAAGTGCGGCGGGGGGGTTCACGGAACTGGAACTGCGTGAAAACTATTACGAGGGACATCATCATAACAGCTTTTCGCCTTTGCCTTTGAGTCCTTCCCTACCCCCGCTTCGGTTGGTTTTAGCCATATTGACATTCATTTACGTGCTCGCTTCATTAAGCCATAAGCCGGGGTCGTGTTGGGTCGGGTGTGTCATGTCCACACAATGGAGAGACAAACCCAAACACGAGGATGCTGCGAACCCAATGTGTTACCGAAATTGGATAAAGAGCTTGCGGACATTGGCTTATGGCTTTGGCAAACGGAACAAACTGCTCAGTCATTTGTAGCTATAAAAGTTTTTCAGACAAGTCCTTACAAATATTATTTGGCACCAGAGCGAAGCTTCAGCAGGACCTTGCGGTTAGTCAGTGGCCTTTAAATGTTTCCCTGAATAATATATGTCCCTAGCCAAACGGAGAGTCCTTAAAAATGAATGTGTGAAAAAAAATTAAATAAACAAAGCTGACCAGTTGAAGCATTTCAGCAAACTGAAACAAAACTTTCGAATGCACATAAAATGGTATAAAAACTATGCAATGGCCAGCTTCCGGTGGCAAACAAACCGTTCAACTTTTGATTTGTATTCATCGAACATGCGGCATATTCTTCCCACAGTTTTACATCGTGTGTTTGGTTTCTAAATATATATTAACACATGACTGAACCCCCGACCATTCAATATTTGCTAGCTTTAAAAATTTAATGAGCCTGCTGTGATGTATTTTTTGTTTCTCATATCAGCTTTGGTCCCTTGTGTTTTTGAGGTCAGGTGAATTCAATTTCCGGCCCGACTGGGAAACAAGTTAATTCTGGGATCCACTGACCGAACTCATTTGGTTTAGGAAACATGACCACAGAGAGAAAAGCCACATTCAACTAGCCAAGGATGTGAATGCTTACGGACAGATGAACATTAGAGCTGGAATAATATCGATAGAATTGATTGGATTTTGGACTTAAGAAATCAGCGATTTATCTGCTTAAAAAAATAATTATTATAAATATAGTCAGAAGTGCAGCGCAGTGAAGGAAACATTTCCGAAAGTGATATATTCTAAATCATCATTAAAATCTTAATTAATTTTTAATACAAAAATTTTAAAGAAATATATATAGTAGCTAATTTTCCTAATTTTAAAATAGGTTACATTAATATTGTGAAAATTTATATCCCATTTGCTGGTTTGTTAACCAACAAAGAAAAGTTCTACAATTTAAAATAAATGCATATTTGGCGCAGTTTTGATTGATTTTAAATTCTCTCCCCTGGTCCAATTGCAAACTCCAAGAGTATACAAACTTTGGTTTCCCGAAGTTAGCTTCCTTTCTTGTTAAAGTTTATTTAACTGAGAAAACTTTTAACTGTTTTGCTTGTATGATATCCACTAGCTCCTACGGTTGAAGTTTAAAAATAAAAAAGTATAATATAAAACACAATAAACTAAAGTAAAGTATATGCTAGATCAATAATATAGTTCATCCATTTCCAAATGCTGTTGTGTCATAGCAATCGATAATATCGATATCATATTTATTGCAGTTATCACTTGCTATCGTAGACTGTGTTGTGTCAGCTCTACTGTAACTTCTTCCGCCTTTTGAATACAGCCAACTGACATGCTGCTTTCTGCTTTGTCCATGTTTGCAGTTGTATGTTGGCCAACCGCAAGGCAAAGCAACAAATGGGAACAAGAAAATTCTACATCCTTACCCCCCAATCGTCCTCGTTTCCCTCCCCTTCTTCTTCCGCTCAATGTTTCTTGGCAAGTACTTTGATTTCCGTCTTCGAGGCCTCCTGGCAAGTGCAAATTCCTTTGCTCACAGCCCACTGACAACGTTTTTAAGACTCGACAAAGCCACTTAAGGACGCAAAGTCCTGTCACAAAATACATTTGAGACGCGTGAGATCCTCGGGCGCAAATTAGTTACGTTTTTAGTGTAATTCTCCCCCTTTGCAGGCCCCGTTTGTATGCAAATTCCGAACAATAACAAGGATAACAACAAGAGCCAACAAGGAGACAAGAAGCGACATTGACTGCGGCTTTGTGTGTGAGCGTGCGAGTATGCCCCCCATGTGTGTGAGCCTAGTTCTGTGTGTGTGCGTGTGTGCCTGAGAGTATGCAGTAAAATGCGACGAGGGGCAAGTGCCACGACAAGTGAAAAGGAATAGAAAACAATCAGGATGCCAACGCGGCCACATTGAGTTGAGTGTTATGATATTTTTGAAAAATATAGAAACATTCATGCTCTTGACTTAGTGGGTTGCCAAGGCTTCACATAGCTGAACTTTTGGACTATTTAAACTTTAAAGATATAAATACTTTTAACTTTTTATATTTGGAACTCCATAAGAATAGATAAAAGTCTCTGAATGTAACCCTCTTATCATGTAATCTTAAATTTTCGTTATCCTAGGTCACTGAACAAAATAATAATAAATCTGTCTGACCAAGGCTAGTTATTTGTACGTTATCTCAACCCCTTTATGGACTTGAAAGTACTATTTAAAGGACTTATGACCAACTAAGTCTAAGCCACGGTGCAGAGAAGTCAAAGTAATGTTGCCTCTGGCGAATCCCCGGCCTTTGTTCTACATATTTGTGGGTGTCGGAAGGCATGTGTCCGCTGGGTGAAGGGTAGAGTGGGTGGAAGCCTGACTAACAGAAAGTCCATGAGCCTCACTCGTTAGCACTAGGACACATGGTCCCAGCCATCTCCTGTTCACGCTTCTGCACCTGCCCCGGGATGTTGGGACATCGGGACATTGGGCAAACACCCAGGAGCCGGATTGTGTTGTCCTGTTACCCTCCCCCAGAAAGGTCAAATCAGGTTTCGCCTGGCAGGTCCTCCATCCGATGTCCCAGTGTGCCCGCGAGCCTTGACGGCTGGCCATACCGGATTCCCCGGATGTGCCAGGTTCC
This sequence comes from Drosophila kikkawai, assembly GCF_030179895.1. NCBI lineage: Eukaryota > Metazoa > Arthropoda > Insecta > Diptera > Drosophilidae > Drosophila > Drosophila kikkawai. Next base: position 11,042,553 of record NC_091729.1, read on the forward strand.
CCTGGTGAGTGCTCGGCAAGGAGAATTGTTTGTGCGGGGCAAACATATAGAGTTGGCAGGTGGCGACGAGTAAGTCCGTTGCCAGGCTATTGTTGCCACGGGAATGCGAACACTCGGAGTACGTCGTGGGTAAACAGCAAGAAAATGCCATAACCCTGTCTCTGGGAATATTTTGAGATGGCTGGTCAGTCAGGAAATTAAAATTTAATAATTCAACTGAAATATTTCATATAAATAAATTTAATTTGGTGTATCTATAAGTATTTGTGATGTATAGTTCAGATTCCAACACAAATTGGTAAGAAATTGAGTTCTCTCAGTGTCCTTAAATATTCTGCTCCATTCTGTTTGCTCTCTGGTCGATGAAGGTGTGGAGGTGCTGGGAATCCAAATATAAATGGGTTTGGCCTGCTTGGAGAATGCCCCTTTGGACGCCCCTTTGTTGCACGGTGCAGTTCATACAGGAAGCACAAATATGGAGTAATGGGAATAATTAATATTAGCTTTCATACAGTTCTTGCCAGTTCCTGGAAAAATCATTAAGTCTGCTTTTCATATTTTTCATACCGAAATAAATTTCAATGAAATTCCAGGAAAAATAATGGGTTGAAAATTAACAACATATTACAAGCCCCACATTTTTTAATTTAATAAATGCATTGTTTGCTTTTAGAACTCCCTTCTGCTGGCATAATTTCAAGTTAGAGCAAAACTAGTTGGAAACACAGCTTCGGGGAAGTAGGGAGAATCCAGGAAATATAGTAATCTCGCTCTCGAAATAATACAATACAATAAAAATCACATTTCTAAACCGTATGTGGGTCGAGAAAGTGTAGCTTTTGTTGGGAATAGAGAATGAAAATTGCAAAAATTGAAAAAGTTTCGGTTCGTGGTATGCCACTGGGAAGCACAATATTTTTATTACGTGAAAAAATGTTGGCGCATCGCTTTTATTCTTTGCCAAATCCTGCACCAAGGCAACTTTTCCTACAACTATTCAATAGTTTTTCCAGTTTAATTCGACTCAGCTCATAAAGTTTCGAAAAAAAGTGCTTACAACTCACAAAAAAGTTGCCCGAAAGAAGAAATTTTAATTAATTAAAGTGCTTCTTAAGCCATTGTGTTGACCACGAAAAACTGCATTGAAAAATGCAGAAAATCTCTAAGGTATTCGCCTGAAAATATTTCCCAGTCTTTTGTTTCCTCACTTAACCCGCAATCCCGCCACCCCAGCACCCCTCTTACTCTGCCCACTTTCCACGGCTTTTCACCGCGTCAAAGTGAATGGCGAATGAGCATCTGCAGTCGTTTCGGTTTAAAGTCCCCGAAAATTGTGGCATTTTAAGGACTCTCGTAATGTGTGCACATAAAAAGAAGGTCCCGCATGCACACATGGACATGCCTTGCATCTCTCTCTCTCTCCTTACATTCAAGGATATTCGCAGCACCTCCCAACGCCCAGCTCGCATTCTTCAGTTAAGTTTTTCCCAGGCAGCAGTCTCTGGCTCTACGTTTTTATTTCCCTGGTTCAATATGGAAATCTTCCTCCAACCGCACACATTCCCCCACTCCCTCCTTGGTCCTGTCTCTGACATCCTCACATATTTATTTGCTACTTACGAGATATTACTTTTCCTTATTTCCCTCCTATGGCTAGATAAATTTTCTTTCATAAAGATGACTGCAAAATCTGCGCGCAAGATATTCCTGTTGCATACCAAAATGTTTGAGACCTTGTCGGGACTGAAGTTTTTGTGCGAGGTTAACCGAGGTGAGGCTGTGGGATGCGGTCACCCTTCGGACCAGGATATCTGAGTCTCTGTAGGTGACGAAACTGTGTGAAATATAAACAAAGTTGCTGCGAAAAGTATGTGACAAATGGCAGGAAACTTTGCGAGAAGGATAAATACGAAGCGGGGAATTAATTCAGTTGAGAGTTAGCAGGAAGGATACTACACATGTGTGGGTTATGTGCGGGTATTCACCAGATATACTCGAATCTAGGGCAGCTTAATTTTGATTTTGTAACCCAAGAAACTAAAATTTACAGAGTAAATTTGTTTTTTCCTGTTAGAAAAGACTTAAATTTAACTTTTGGCTGGACAAAAAAACAGCTGCTGACCAATAAAATCCTAACTTATGGTCCCAGGGCAACCAGAAAATGTTGTCGCATCTTCTTAAGTTAATCGGCTTTGGCCCAAATATATATAAATTCCTTTTTTTCCCATTTCGCTAAAGAAAATCCCCTTTTTTTCCCCCGAAACGTTTACCAACTGCATATGAGGTTTGGGGCAGCGGAAAAGAGGGACTGGGAAAAATCAGCTTTGGCATTTTACAGGCAATTGGAAACTTTCAATATAAATGCTTCTGTGTGCCTTTGATTGCGGTAACTGGGAAATGGCAATGCCAATGCGAATGCGAATGAAACTTTCCACGTCCGGAGGGACCCAGACCGGACGGATGGGGCCATCAACGAGCCACAAGGGAATCGAGAAGCTTCTCCTTCCTTCAGACACATTGAAACACATTTAATGCCCATGGATACTGCCTGTCGTCGGTCAAATGACTCGATTGAATATTCATGCACAACAGAGGGCGGGGATGAGGGTCGGGTCTTTCAGTACAAACGTTTAACCACGCTCCCCGGGGGCAGATTTGCTAATTTACTTGCAATTATGATAAGGCCTTTTGCGCTTGACAGTAACTGGACAGGGATTTAACTGGATTTGCCAAATTGTTATTTAATTAGGGCCCTGCTGGCATGTATTTACATTCAGGCTTTATGTTGTCCGACAGAGACGGCAGCAGCTGCATTTCCGTTTCGCTTTCCTTTCGTCCTGGCGAAACTTGAGCGCAAAATTGCAGCCTACTTAGGCGGGCTCGCTCGCCTTGAGTGCGTGTCGTGAATGGGAAAAGTTTCCCTTTCATCTGCAGGCTACAGTCCTGATTGCGCATCCTTGAAAGCCCCAGCAGTGGCAGTGGCGGCAGTTGTGGCGTATTCATCAAGTGACGACAGTTTTAAGCAGACAGTAATTATTTTAATTGCAACTGGGGACAGATGTGTGGGAATTCGTATGGCATGTCAAAGCTAATTAGCCGGATTAAAACTTATTGAGGGGAAATTTGCCACATTGAATAATTCAACTGATTCCGGGGGCAGGCCTTTAAGCGAAGATAAGTTCCCATAAATCATGCAGCAAAGGACGCAAATAAACAAGGATTTTAAATAAAGTTTTGATTGATGGGCTCAAGGATGAGCGCTGGCTCAGAATTACTTGCCAGCACGCGCGCACACAGCGGAGGCTTCCCCTTTGGTATATGGATACAGGATAGCAACCAGACGTTGCCTTGGCACACTGCGGCAAAGTTTTATCAATAAAAACTCCTTGCAACATTCAACTTTTGCCACCATTGCAACTATGGCATGTAGCCGCCTGCAATGGCACGACTTTTGCCTCGACTGGCTGTCATGTTGTCGTCTTCTGGCATCAAATGTTTTCCATTCGCATTAAAAGTGAAATTCAATGTACAATTTCATCTGCACATTTTCCACATATTCCACACCCGATGGGCGATGACAATGCCCCCCCAAATCCGACGCTTGTGTGTGCAAGCGATATCTCATTTTTGAATAGTTTCCCAATCGCTTTTCGCGACCTTGATGGGGCGTACAAATGGGAGACCTTCACATTCGATACAGGCACTGGAATTCGCACAGCAATTTGGAATTCTTGTAATTCTCGTAATTCTCGTAATTCGATTAAGATATGCAAATGTTATTGAGTAGAAAACATGACTGGCAGGCAGCGTTTCAATCTCTTCAGGGGAAAGTATTCAGGTTAATTATACTGCTCGATTAATTATCCGTAGCTTGTCTGCATAATAAATGGCCTTGCCCATTAATCCACGATGTTTGTATGGCGACCGCCTTGAGCCACAATTAATAGCTGGGGACAATCGGACATTATGATTGTCATATGTCACTGGCAGATCATTAATTCCGATTCGACATTGCCGATAGGAAATCTGGAGTTTCTTTTGTTTGCCAACGCACACGCAGAAGCCCCCATGTTGGCGTTGTCCGTGGCAACTGAATAAAAAAGAGATTAGACCCTTTCGAGGGGACAAAAAAAAAAACTGCAATGGGATTGATTGAAATGCAATCGCGTATACGACACGTGGAGCGACATTGCTGGGGCGTTCTGTTGTCAGACGTTGTTATTGCGCTTGTGGTTCAGTGTCAGAACAAACAGAAAAGAGGGGGACACAATCGATAAAAAACACACACATAGGCAGGGGTGTAGGTTCAAGAGGGGCTTAAGGACCTGCATTTCGATTAAACATCAATCTGGAAGGTCAAAAACTGTCACCAAAGACAGTTAGAATGAAGAATAATCATAAATATTTCATTAAATAAGTCTTGTTATTTAAAATCTTTAATAAATGTATTCCAAATTCCATGTAATTAAATAAGCATTTTAGGCATAGTTTGTATTGATTTTTAATCCTTATCCTATAATTATACTAATCTAGCAATGTAAATACGAAAAACTACAATTATATTATTGTGGCAGGACCTCTCTTACCCTCTCAAAACCTATAAGCCACACCCATTCATTCAGTCAAAGCACCAAAGGTTGTCAAAGAACTGAGTAAACTACAGGTGCAAAGTAATGGCAGTGGGAAGAGGGTCTCGGGAAAGGGCTGGCCCATGGCCTATGAGGAGCCTTTAACGATAACCCAGCTAATCCAACCTGAACGCTGACATGCCTGACTGGCGGCGCACTGAGCGGATGGATGAATGGCTGAATGGATGAATGAGTGACGAGGACATTTCCTAGCTGGCTGCCAACAGAAAATGCCAGTGGTACGAGTTCCCATTTCATTGACCGTTCGAGGCACTCCTCCTCACTCTTCCCAAACTCACATGTGGAACCTTCGATTTTTCCAACATGACAGACCGCGTTCCAATTTCAATGAATCGAAGGGCGAGGAGCGTTGTTTAACTTTGTGCCTTCCTCTTGGGGTTCGTGTAATTAAGGTGGAAGTTGAGGACGCGCCTTGACCACTTTTCCTCGGTTCCTGGAAGGACTACGCACACAAACTCATACCTATTTAATGTTTAACTTGAGTCAGTTGAGAGGTCCTTGGCAATGGTTTTCCCTTCATAGAAATTGACTTTTCATTGATGGTTTTTAGCTTTTTTCACTCGACTTGTTTTAGTTGTATAACTTGATTGTCCTTAATTTAAAGCCAGAGATTTTGTTAAATATAATCTGACAGAAAAGTTGTAATCTAGAGTAAAGTCTTTATTCCCAGAAAAAAAAAAAATAAAGTCAAGACGCTGTAACACATTTCTCATATTATTCTAGACACGTTCTGTCAAAAGCTTTTGAATTTAAATGAACTGGATTCCCAGGGATTTATTTTGGCTTTGAGATAGTTCTAGCACAACATTCTACAGATTGAACCTAAAACATTTAAGTTAAACATTGAAAACATGGACAAAGTTATCTGAAAATTAATAGAATGAATAGTGAAATACAAGTTAAACAACTTTAATATTAATTCGTTTACTTTGTAAACAATTCTCAGCTGTATTATTTAAACTATTTTATAGTATTTATTGCTTTATCAACATAAATAAACTAGATTAAGTTTAAAAACTTCAACTCTTAAAGCTGTATATAAAATAGTTTGTATTTATACTATTTCCCATCGGCAGCAACCATCTGTAGTATCTGTTTTAATTGGTGTTGGTCCAAGTCAAACATCGCGATTTCTCGTTTGTCGAAATTGAAGCCCCCCAACGTGCGTCTTAATGGAGGCGATAAAACAAACCTCTACCACTAATTAGGCCAGGGAATATAGATTCGGCTGCGGGGTGGCATTTGTGGTGGCATTTAAGGTGGACGCGACGGAGCGCAGCGGGGCGGGGAAAGAGTTGGCGCAGCCGACACAAAGTTTTCGCTCTCAGCCGCTTTAAGGTTAACCGCAATTAGCTGGCAGCTACCAGCGGGAGAGGGGTGTATCCTTGGGGACGGGGACAAGGACCGAGTCCAGGCAAACAATCAAAATCAGAAGCTGGCCGCAAATGAGAAACGGGTAGCGCACGGGGCGAGCCGCAAGCCGTGAAGGGAGCATGCGTAGATGGGAAGAGGTGGTAAAAATGAGTTGATGGAAGCGCCACAGGCACTCTGCCGCCGGGAAAGTTGGAAAGTGGTGGACAGTGGGTGGCGGCAGGAGCTCAAGCACTTGAGGCGAGTTAATTGTTGCATACTTCGAGGGGCAATCAAAAGTTACTGACCGGAAAGCCCACCAACACTCCATAAATGTGCACGTCGGCGGATTTCTTTTTGTCTGAAATTATAAAAATTGTACAGCATTTTTACAGCTCTCAGCTCGAGGGAAACCCATTACGGGTGTCGACACAAATCTCAGAATCTCTCCGGGGAGAGCCGACAAAAGTGACGCTAAAAGTGTAATTAAGGGGAGCTTAAAGCCAAATGCAGCGGATGAGCCGCCACTGGAACAGCCGGACAGCCGCAACAGAGACCCACAGCGGAAAGAGCTAGTCGTGTCCTGCCGTCACTCAATGATTTTCCTCTTTTATGTTTTCTGTTTTTATTTCCATTCACAACTGGCATGGTTTTATTTTAAATGCCTGCCAACAGCGCCGAAAAGTCGAGAGCAATAAATGTTTTATGGATGCCTTGATGACTCGATTTGGAAAAATAAACAATGTTCGGAACGTCCAACTGACTGCTCACTAAAGGCAAACGAATATTCATCACATTTTTCACAGCGCAAATGAGTTTATCACGGCTTTGTCGTCACTCGGACAGTAATTATATTGGATTTACAAACTTCTATGTGTTTTTAATCAATAAATAACGCTATTTTTCAGAATATATTTTCTGTTTATTAAGCGACACCTAAAAAAACTACATTAATCCAAAACTTGACAGGGAAAACAGACACCATAAAGAGGAATTTAATTACCTAAATGAAAGCTCTATTTTTTTTATAATTTTACACGCTGCTTTTAATTAAATTCCTAATGAGGGACAGTCCTGTGTCTGCTGCGGGGCAACGGGGCGTATGATGAACTTGAATTAATTAGCTTACAACTCCTGGCAGTTCTGACTGTCCATTTCCACGGAGAAGTGCCTAAGCAAAGACACTGGCCACTCCGAGGGCTGTTTAGCGAGTTCGTGGGACAGAATCCCCTTTGGCCAGGTGAGAACGCCTGCACTTGGCAATTAATTTGCAAAATAAACGTAAATCAAATTGAATAAATACAGTTATTTGCTTATGACAGCTACAAACACACACAACCACACAGGGGGGAATACTTTCCCTTGAGGCTGCCCCAGGAAGCCGGATGAGAATTGGAAACTGCCATAAATATTGCAAAAGTCATCACAACAGAAGCAAACAGAACACAGAGCCGGCTGCAGAGTAATTGGATTTGCTTCTTTCTGGTCGCCGCCGCCTTTAAATGCCCGATTTAAATGCAAATTGAAGTGGATGGATGGATGCCAGCCTCTTCCAGCCGGGCTCAATTGGGCTTGCAACAGTTTCTTATGCAGCCATTCACGACTTGAAGTCACTTGAAAAAGTCTTAATCTCCGGCCAGACGACGCAGGAGGCGAGTGTCATAAATCTGACGAGTCGTGCAAGATGGCAACAAGGAATAATCTGACTATTAAGGTCCATTCGGACATTTTCATTTCGTGCAAGAAAATGGCGAGAGAAAGCGCCCAGGAGCAGGACCAGGACACTCAGTGAAAATGTGAAAAATCTCAGTTGAGTGAATGGCAAATGGGAGGGACACCACCATCCATTCGCCTCCCCTCGGTCTGTTGTCCTTCAAGCTGCTGTCAGGAAAAGCAAAGACTGAGGAGACACTCGAAAAGGACGAAGGAAAGTATGATTTTGTAATAAAGCAAAGTAAGCTAGCGCCAGGGGACCGAGGACAGCGACTTCCCTTCCTTCCTGACATTGCGATATTAAATAAGCCATTTTGTATTAACGCTTCCTTTGCTTTATTTTCAATTCGAGTGCCTTTATCCTTTATTGGATTTTACCAATCGCTGTGTCATAATTTCCCAATTAACATGCAGGGCTTTATGCAAATGCCCAAAGCCGCATTATTTTCCTACCTCTCAATGCATTTTAATTGGTTTCTGCCGATATCTGGTCCAATTAGTTTCCAATTGAATGGTAAAAGTGCAAATAAACGCCCCGCTGTGGCCATCAAACGGAATTCACATTAATATCTGATCAGGCGGGCGCATAAACAATTCAGGCAGTGCGACACATAAATTACTTGGCAACAGCAGCATTTGGCCCTAATTCGGAGCCAAGTTCCTGCCTGAATACAAATGGCGAGGGGCTAACGACTAATGGCATCGCCGGGACACCAGAAAGTGAAAGCTGAACGAAGTGCTGTCCGCTTTGGAAAAGGATAAAGGATAAACCACAGGCCACCCGCCCGACCACTTAATCAGTGACGTGAGCTCTGCAAACTGTCAGCTGCAGCTTCCGCCGCTGCAGCCACAGCAAACCACACGTGTGACAGTCGACCACAAAACACAACCGATGTGCAAAAGGCGATTAAAGACATTTTTACTTTATTGGTTGTTTTCCCTACACAGGCAGAAATTACTTTCAATTCAGGAGAGCAATTTCTGATGCTTTAAAAAAGATTTGAAAAGTTTTTTTTTATATAAGAAGGTGTTCTGTTGAATTATATTAACTGGAGACTTTGTGACTTATAGTTTAAATTTTAAAAAAATATTTAAAATTACTTCTTTATCATAACTTATTTATCATTAAATTACTTTTTTATTTTTTCTCCATCTATATATCCATTTCTGTAAGTTCAGTGATTGTAACCGAATTGCTTAAATTTAAAATATTTGCATGAAACTATGCCAACATTAATTTAGCCAACTGTGACACATTTAAGCCACTTAAAAACCTCCGCCGCTACAAGTTTGCCAATTAAATCAGATTTATTCATATTTGTAATGAAAACAAATTGTTTAGCCTGTGGGAAATATTCGCTAAATTCCACAAACAGTAGAACGTTGCGAAAAGTGAGCCAAAAGTTTGCCACTCTCTCGTTCGTCACACCACCGCCACTCCCAGGGATGTAATTAATTTGCAACATGCAGTCAGCTCGTGGTCCTGCTCCTGCTTCAGCTTCAGCTTCTACTCATGGTCCTGCTCCTGGTCCTTGCTGCTCCTTGCATATGCAAAACTTTTCGCTGGTGTGGCTGACGGTGCCGCAGGAACTTTGTGTCTGATAAATTGAATCGAGTTGCCGGCTTTGACTAAGGCTATGGCTATGGTAGCAGTCAAATTGCAATTAATGGAATTCGCAATTGAAATGAATTTGAACAGGAGATCGTTATAAAAGATACATTTCTGATTATTACAAAGAAAAAACTAGATACAATAATGTTTAATGGAATGCACTTGTAGTGAGAATATATGGTTTAGTTTAGATTATAAAGCTCTTGGTTTGAAAAATGTACAAGACAATTTAAGTGCTATTAATAATAAGCCTTTTAAATATTCTCTTGCAAAAAGTTTTCCCTTCTTTAAAGCTTTCTTTCTGACCTAATAACCTGCCTTTGAGTGCCGCTTTTCACGCAAAGTTTCCAGTGCAGAATGTTAAATGAAATTAGAGTCTGGCACTTGGTCACTAAGCTGCTAAACTGCCAACTGCCAATTGCAGTTTCAGTCAAATAAAAATGGCAGCATCACAAAACGAAATGAGAGCTGCTGAAAAGGCACACGGCTATGAAAAGCTTTTATCCAGCAATTTATTGCCAGCTATTAGTACATGTGTCCGAATTTGTGTGCTGCCATTGGAAATGAATTGCTTTTTAGGTAACCCGAGTATTAGAGCAGGTCTCCGTTTTTCTTCTAGGGGCGTTTCAATACTCGGTTTCATCTCCACCCCCGCCGGCCTGTTGCTCTTCTATATATATTCTGCTCAAATCGTCCTGGATTAGGGGGCGCTTAGGTGCGAACAATTCGCAAAGAGCTTGCCATGAATTATAAAAACCTGGCTGGGTGTTTCGGCCTTGGCGGGGCTGAATAAGTGAATTCACATCGCATTTTTCGCCGTCTACTGCACCTGAATTTAAAGGTGAGCCAGGGGATTTACCTCGAAAATTGTTCATCAAATAGTTGCGGGAAAACGGCATGAAATTCCTCAATGAATAGTTGGGGGAAAAAAGTTCGACTCGTGGCGGGTATTTTATTTCGCTCGAAAAGCTTTCAACAAAGCACTCAATCAGTTCCTAATGACGGGCCTAAATGCGCATCTAATACCCTGCCTCATCCCATCTAGCCGCTGCTCATATTAAATATTGAAGGCTCTGTCGACTTTGATGGCCTGACATTCGAGAAGTTTGTTGAATTTTCGATTCGATTCGATTCAACGCCCTTCCAGTCGGTTTTTCCGATGGGTCAAGAACCTCGGACTGAAAGCAACAGAGCCCAAATTACAGGCTTGGAACAAAAGGAAAAAGCCGTAAAGTCAAGTGACGGCGCACAAAGCCAATGAGGTGGACCTTAATTGTAAGTGGATTTTAAGGAAAACAAGCTTAGCCTTTTAAGAAGTTGCTTGATATTCGTTCTTTAACAGAATATATGTATGTATTATATTTTAGAGGCCCTCAGAAGTCGCTGTTGAAGAGGACCAAGTATTTAAGTCCTCAAATTCCCAGTCACTTCCTTATTTTATTATATTGTATTTTGAACATATTCAGAAGGGATCGCCAATAAGAATTGTAAGTAAAATACAAATTTGTAGATATCTTTTTAAGTTATTTTAAATCCCAGTAGCTATCCTCCTTAAGGCCCACCCTAATCTACATGCACATTTAGAAAGTGAAGGCGGTGCGTCATATCCGCTTCGGGTTGCCATATTTATTGGCTCTCGTGTGAGGGAAAGTGCGAGGAAAGAAAGTTTTTGGGGAAATATAACATTATGCTCACACTTGGGAGGGGGCCAAAGCAATTGAGTGACTTATTACTTCGCATTATCCTGTGGCTTAGCCCCGAAAACTTGACGCTGACTGCCATCGATTTTGTGGCCTCCTCGCTTAACGCTACTCCATGGGCGACGGTAAACATGAAAACAATACTAAATACTCGTTTTGTTCATATTTCTCTAGTTGTCTGTCTATGTCCCAAGTATCCTGGATGTGTGTGTGACAGTTGCCCGTAGTTACGCAGGACCCAAACAACAACATTCAGTCCTGTTGGTGCGGGGGAGTCCAGGCCGAAGTCTTCATTAATCCTTTGTGTATATTTAGCGACCGCTTTATGAGTTGACGGCCATATATCTTCCTGTTGATTTATGCCAAGTGCAAATTGGCTCCAGCGTTCCTTTTCACTTTGTGACCCCCTTTTCCTTTTTTTATGGCCGAAATAAATTTGGGTTTATTTTAACTCGAGGAAATTACCCCAGCGTTTGTCCAGAGAGATGAATGGTGAATGCAATCCTTGCCAGGGTTTTTATGCTTCGGCATGACTGGGCATTTGCTAGAAAATTAATGTGCATATTTTCTACCCATATTTGGAGCTTAACTTTAGGAATACCAATCTAATCCCTGGTATTTCTTTAGACCAATTCTGTTTGCTTGACCAAATAAGAGCATTAAATCAATTAAATTTCTATCGATATGAAATCCCCATCGAAACATTTGTTCTGGACAATTGCGTTTGGCTCTAAGTTGTCTTGGAATTATGCTTTCATGCGGTCCTGCCATTAAGGAGCCTCGACGAGCCGTGAAAAGCTTTTGCATGTTTCATAAGCCAGCACGACACGAAATCGAACCAGCTCGAAGGACCTCCAACTAGCCACTTGGCAACCACATCGAAGTGGTTCGATTTGGGCGTAAGATATGGGCAGGATCGCAGACCGTGCCACCAACATAATTAGGGCCAATGACAGGCCCTTCTGGCTGCAGTCAGTGCACAACCCAAGCCAAGCCCCACCACCCGGAAGCCTTCGGCGGTTGGCTTCGATTTATTTGGACCTCGTTGCCGGGCAACAGACGGCCAGGTGGCCACGAGGCATTGGGCACAACAAAGCGATTCGGAAAAGGCGTTGAGGTACTTTGGTGTCGTCGAGATGGTCAGATTTTCGGTTGAAAGGCCGGGAAAAGTGGGTGCTGGACCCTTCCGGCTTATAGGGATTGGTAGGGGTTGCGCAGGTTGCAAAAGAAAAGTTTGGTTTTCTTTTCTCTTTTAACATTTTCACCATTCCTCGCTGGCATTGAAAACAAGAGCGGGAGAATGGCATTGTTGACATGCCCTTGCAAAAATTTAATATTTTTTAGAATACTTTTTCAGACTTTAAAGTTCGATTTTTATGTTCTATGAAATAATGTGCTTTGAATATGTATATATTTTTCTTTAGCCTCTGGTAACACTTAATCTTTCTTTACCAGCTTCAAAGAAGGGACTTCCCAAGATTAGTTAGCTCTTATCTGCCTGAGACCCTTATAAGCTGGAGAAAAAGCTTTACTAAGCTCAGTTGGTGTCGGCAGGGCGATCAGACTATAGCACAACTTATCAGCTTCCATAGAAATCAGAAATGTATTATGCAAGTGCCTTTATAGCCCTTGTGGCTATTGCATCGCTGTTCATATCTACGGGAGTATCAGAGACGATAACCTCCGTTCAAGTGCAGCAGGTGAGCTAAAGACCTTGAAGTGATCCGCGCAGGCTATAACTTTACTCTTCTCCTAGGAGTTTAAGGCTTCGGCGGACATACTAGCTTCTGTTGATAAACTTTTGCTCGAGTGAGTATTATAAGGAAGTCCCATCAGTCCGGGATTAATCTCTCTTATCACCTATCAGCTTGGAGGCCCGCCGGCAATCACTGCAGCAGACGAGAGAGGCAATCACACAGGGCGATGAGGGCATCTACCCCACCTCTTGCCTGATTAGAAACAATCACAACTCGAGTGTTATAGTTCAGGTGCCCGGACACCCGGCTTTCGCGGCGCTCTGCGACTCTGAGTTGGCCGGTCAAGGCTGGTTGGTCATTCAGAGGCGACGCGACGGTCTGGTCAACTTCTACCGGGACTGGAGTGATTACAAGGCGGGATTCGGCAGCCTCAACGGAGACTTTTTTATTGGTCTGGAAAAACTGCATTTGCTGACGGCATACCAGCCTTTCGAGCTGTACGTTCATATAGAAAACCAGGGCGGAGTGTCTAAGTTTGCCAAATATGAGGAGTTCTCCATTGGCAACGAGTCGGAAAGCTATCACCTGAAGGTCCTGGGCAGTTACACCGGCACCGCCGGCGACTCGCTAATTTACCACAAGGGCCAGGCCTTCTCCACATTCGATCGGGATAACGATGCCAGCAGGGAAAAACATTGCGCCCAGTACCATTTGGGGGCTTGGTGGTACAAGTCTTGTTTTGAAAGGTATGTTAAATACACATTTTAAAAGTTTATTGAGACCAATTATACTATTCTTATAAAAAAAGAAATTTTGTTCCACAAAATATTTTAAGTGCAGCTCATGCCGTTTTATAAACCGAATTTTTTATTTTGTTGTATACTAAACTTGTATATGCAGAAAGATAATTATATATTCCATATGATTTACAATTACAAATGATCTATTTCTATATATACTTTCTAGCAATCTAAATGCTCAATATTTTGACTTCAAAGATGGAGACGTAACTCTCGTAATCCCCTCGGATCATTCACGGTACATGGACTGGGCCGGATTGGGTTCGATTTCAAATCGTAATCTAAAGTTTGTTCAAATGATGATTCGTCCGAGGTTCGGATGCCTTTAAATTTATATTAATGTCTAAAGAACAGGTGCATCCGAATAAAAAAGAGTAATATTACTCAATAGTTTTCTATTCGAATTATTCAATATTCTTTAATTCGAATAAAGGAGTATTTCTTATTATGAACATATTATAGCTTTTTAAACATAGAAAAGGTGGGTTTAAGGGGATCTTTCACAAACTTAATGATACTTTTTATATTCCCATTTTCAATGTCAATGTTCTTTTTCATAAAACAAAACCTTGAAAAGTTGAGAATTCTATAAAGAGAGTCTAAGAATAATTAATATACGAAAATCATTATTTAAACGGAGTTGTAAATATGATTCTAGATATTTTATATTATCTTCCTTCTGCGAAAATTATATAAAGCTTTAAGTATAGCTATCTTTATAGGTTTGCAGTGTATAGAATTATTTTGCTAAAAATATAAATATTTTTTGTGCACAATTGAGAAACATAATTGAGTCATATGATGTAAAAATAGTTTAAATAAACACCCAACAGTAAGTAGGAAATATATGTACTTCCTTAGACATAATCCCCTACTTTGACCTACTACTTCTGTATTCTAGAAAGTCACTCCTCGTAAATAACTCTTACCTGTTGTTCCATTTTCTGGTTGCGACTGCTAATTGCGGACATGTTGGCGAGTTTTGCTAAAAATTCCAGGGGACAATCTATGTGGCACAGTGATTTCCAATCAACTGCGGACGGGCGTCATTTGGCGGATTTCGGGACGACAGCTGGGGTGCAACGTTGTGAAAGGAATCTTCGACGACGAATGGATGCAGCAAAACAAAACAAAAACCGAAACAAGGGCCGCCGTGCCAAGCAAGAACCCAAAGAATCGGCCAAGTCCAAGGCGCACACCTGGTGGCGGGGTGTAGCGTGCAACTCGTATATATGGTATATATGGTATTCTGCCGATTGTAGCTTGTAGTTTGTGGCTGGCGGCACACGCGACACCAGAAACCCAACGGCAAGGGGTGTTTGTGAGCGACAAGAGAGACTGAAGGGAGCAGCCGGCCACTCGCTCTTCCGGCGCGATCGATTCGAGAGATCGGAGGCACTAAATGTTTGCTTTCTTCACGCTCTTCTTGAGTCACCAGAAGTATAGACACAGCTGTGACAATCTTCGCACAACACTGCCTCTTTTGTGCCCACTGAGTTGGTAGAATATTTGTCAATTGATTGGCTTGGCGCCTCTTTTGTTGGTAAAGGAGCAAAAGCAAAGTAATCCGACGTCCCAACCGAACCGCACGCTGTCAAAACAACAACTGGCGTCCAGGACTCAAAGGACTCTACTCCACCCTAGGGGAACGCCGTGGAATCGAAACAGCAACACGAACGCTAGCCGAAGCGACAATCGAACCCGAGTTGTCCTGTCGTTTGAGAGAGCGAGCACTCTTTGCTCTCCCAACTCAGCGTACCGCCGCTGCCTCCTTGCCTCTTCCACTCCTGTGACGGACGGATGTGCAGCTGCCGAGTGCACTTGGATTTGTATCCTGACGCTGCGTCCTGTTGTCCCTGCCAAAGTCCTTGCCTCTCTCTGGCATGGATTTCACTGGGATTATGAGACGAATTCCCGAACAAAGTATCCAACGCTCGCACATGCATTTGATAATTGCATTCTGTATGGGACACTAACGAAGAGGGACTTAATTGATTAGTGACTTAATTACTTTAAAAATGTTTAATCGATATTTATATATATGTTTCCTACATTTTAAGACATTAAATTTTATCTCAAATTCATTATAAAACCAGGAAAATATATATTTTCTGCAATTACTATTTAACTAAACAGTGACAGGAGTTTCCATACCACAAGGAAAGCTTACATGACTTCTTGACTTACCTATTCCATTCTTAATTCATTTAAAATCCTTTATCAACTGTCATGTTTTATTTAATTAACTTTAGACTTAGCCTACGATGGTGACAAGTAAAATTAAATAACAAATAATAATAAATAATGTGTGTGTGCAGAGGTTTTCGTAAATTCGATGCCATGTCATTTGTGAGGTTCCTTACTGGTTAACATTGTCAGGCAGGCTCTAGAAGAATCTGTGCTTCTTCTTTTTCTTGTTCTCCCCCTCCGCCGGCGGCTGGGGCTCCACGGACACCTGACGTCTGGGCAACAAAGGCGGCGGACTCACATCCGCATCGCGGTTTCCATTGGCTTCCGCTCCGTTAAACGCTGGCGACAGGGGACGCGGTGTTCTCAAGATGGAGGGCAGTGGAGGCACGGGCGAGTGACCATTGGCCTCATGACCATCCTCCTCGATCCTGTCCAGACGCGATCCATGCACCGAGGCCAGCTCGGAGGGAGTCTTCACCTGGGAGCCGCCCTCGTCGCCAAACTCGCTGGCCATGTTCATGCCGATGGTGGCGCCCACCTTGGCGCTGGCCCGCTTGAAATGGTCACTGAGCTTGATCTGCACCACGTTGATGAACATGGAGGTCAGGGCCAGGCCGAAGATTAGGTAGATCATGCTGACCATCAGATAGATGGGGTTGCTGGGCACCAGGTCGCCGAAGCCGATGGTGGACATCGAGATAAACACGTAGTAGAAGGCGTCGAGGGGCTGCCACTCCGACTCCACCATAACGTAGCCGGCGGTGCCCAGCAGGATGTACGATATGAGCAGGAGAGAGGCCACAGACACGGGTAAATTGAACTCATCGTCCACCTCAAAGGTCTCGGGGTACGGAGATGTGGGCGTCTCGGGGTGAGATGTGCCCAGCGAGCGGCCTGCCTCTGCATCCTGCGACTCCTCTTCATTCTCGTCGGACTTGCCGAAGAACATGCTGGGTCGCCGGATGGCCATGTCGTAGACAGTGTTGAACCCTGTCATGGCATCTCGGATCTGCTGTTGCTTCCGTATCCTCCGACAGGAGCGGGTGTAGTAAACGCGCCGCACATACGCCCACAGGAACTTGACGCTGCGCGTGAAGAGCTTTCCCAGATCGGCAAGGACGATCAGGAACATGGGTATGCCGATGATGGCGTATATAACGGTCAGGGAGCGTCCCAGGTTCGTCTTTGGAGTGATGTGACCGTAACCTATGGAAGACAGAATAGAGGAAAATTAAATATTAAATTGAATGATTTAATAACTTAAAACTAACTTAATATTAAAACTATTGGTAATAAGAACAAGATCTTCTCCTTCAAAAAGATTAAGGATAAACCTTCCATCGATGGCTTCTCTATCCCTGTTACCTATGGTGGTGACTACGGTCCAACAGAAGATGAAGCAATTGATAAAGTTCCACGACTTCTGGCCGGGATAACGCCGCAGGCCCAGCTCGGCCAGAGTGTTCAGTTCGTCCTCGAATTTACGCAACTTTTGGCGCGCAAGGGACTTCCAGTCATCCTCTCTGTGACAAAGATACAAACAGGTCACTCGCGGCACCAGCCTTCCGGGTACTTAACCAGCCATACCTCATGTTGTGGCTGACGTCCCACAGGTTGTCGATGAAATCGCGCTTCACCTTGCGCACCTCGCACTTGTAGATGTTCTCCGAGGCTCCTTCCGTGTACCGGAAGAGGAGTCCTCCGAATCCCAGGAGCATGGCCAGGCATATGCAGTGCGAGACACAATGGTTACGCAGCCGACGCATCTCCTCGACCCGTTGTGGGTAGTCCAGCTTGAGGCGCCGCCATTCGTGGCCTGACTCCAGGCGGAAGTGGTAAAGGAATGCCCGCGAGGCAATCTTCTCCGGCAGAGGTTGTGTGGCCAGATCCGTGACATCTTCAGTGGGAAGCTTCTTTTTGCGCCCAAACCAGTTCTTAAGGCGCTCCATAAGGGTTGGCTTGACTTCTAATGCCTTTGGGATTTCGTCTTCTTGTTGTAAGGATACAGTCAGCTCAGCTTCTGGTTCGGGATGCGGTTCAGGATCTTCTAATGACTGAGTGGTACTTTCTACTTTTAGAACTTTCTCTCCCCTCTCCAAGCTGTCCGATCGCTTAGCTTTCAAGGGGCGCTCCAGGCTGGAGCTACGCTTAGCCTCAGTTTTCGGGGACTTCTCCTCCTTCTCCACCAGCCGCAAGCTATGGCTTCGACGCACTCCCTCTGCCGAGAGGCTTTGCGCTGCCAAAGCTGCCTCCGCCTTGGCCGCCCGCTCTGCCGCCTCCATGTACTTCCTCATGAGGTCCGATTGCTGCTCCGCTTCTGTTTCCCGGGGCTTGATGACCTCGCTCCTGGTCTCCCCCACTGCCACGTACTCGTGCTTGCGAAGGATCTCCTCTCGCTGCTCTGGTGTCTTGGAACGACGTTGTGGTCTCACGGGTGACAGAGAGTTGTTCCTGCTCACGGAAACTCTTTCCGGGGGCTTTAGGGGAGCAGAAGGAGGCGGCGGCGGAGCTCCTCGAATTGGAGCAGCCACATAACCCGGCATTGATTTGAGTGGTCGTGCCCGGGGATGGACCTCCTCCGCAGGCTCTGCATCAGAGGAACTAAACTGCGTGGAGGACTCCTCGTAGCCGCTACTTCGATTGCGGCCGCGGACTTTGGGCGCCTCATGCCGCTGCAGGCGCAGGCTGTGGATGAGACGACGGCGTTCCTCCTCGTCCTGCGGCAGCTGAATGCGATCGCTGAGCTTGCGGTAGCTCTGCAGCAGGCGCTTCCGCTCCTCGTTGTCCAGCTGCTGGCGGTGGCGCATCTTGTGCTCCCGCTTCTCGCGCTCGAACAGCCGCTTCTCGGCATCAAAGCGCCGGCGCTCATCCTCGAAGCGCTGCAGGTTCTGCTCCAGCCGGGTGAGGGTGTCGTGAGTCTGGCCCAGACTGACAGTGGGCATTTTCTGCTGCTGTTGGCTGCTGCTGCCTGTGGTCATCTCGCTTTCGCTGGACTCCTCTTTGTGGCGCGGCGATGACAAGCTGCGGTGCTTGATCAGCTGGTGGGCATCCGGACTGCTCAGCCTCTCCGCCTCCCGTGGCTGCGAATGACTGCGCGACGCGGTGGTGGCAAAGCTTTTGTCCCGCTTCCGCAGGATCTTGCTCTCGTGGGCGGACAGAGTGCCTGGCGGTCGGATCTGCATGCGGACCATCTGCGGCGAGGGATCCGGATAGAGGGGGTCGCCTCTGGCCGGACTCAGGTCGCCCTGCATCTGGAAATCGGTGACGGGCGTGGGCTCGCGTTGGCTACGTCCCAGCCGTCGGCGGTGGCGCTGCTGGTGTCTGGCCTCCGCCGCCTGCTCCATGTCCATGTCCAGCCGCTGTCGTGTGCTACTTTCACGATCTATCTTTGTGCTCGCGCTCATGCTCTGGCCGTCTATTTTTAACGGGCCAACGAGGCCTTCATATTCCGCTAATTATGCCTCGGGGTAATTATATCACTTTTGGCTGCAGTGAACCCTGCTGGGGTCTCCCTTAAACCGAGATGCAGTTGCCTCAAGCTTGACGTGTTCTGTACTAAGTGGAATTCGAACTCGAGGTATCCTGTATCACTTGACAGTTGCGGTTACATATACGAAAAAATCTGTATCTGTATCGGATTCTATAGATGTTTTTCGCGAACCGAGAGATTGCTCTTTTTTTGAGTGCTCGCTGACTCGACCACGGCTGGCATCCAACTGCTGAGAGCGAGTGGAAAATTCAAATTTTCATTTTCACTTTTGTTGTCTATATTTTCGTTGCTGCCAAACAGCTGTTCGCTTATAGCCACAAATGTTGGAAAGTATCTGTGGTATGCGATGCATCTACCGATGTGAGGGATTCTCTCTGTGTCTTCTTCTACTTCTGTGTCTTATATATATCTATATCGTCTATATTTTATATATGTCATTAGGTTTGTTATATCTTCACCTCAACGAGTACTTATTTTTATTGTTCTTAATAAGTTTGATTAATAAGTATAGTCCTATTTGGTTTTGCAAAACTAATATTTTGTTTAAAAAGATCATACTGATCCACGTTATTTTCAAAGACTACCAAAAATGCTTGTATTTCCCTTTGAGAATTTCTGTTTAATTTCCCTGCTTTCGTTTCTAATAAATCCAACAATACTAAACTCTATCTATCTTTAATATGCAAGCAGATTCTTAAGATTTATATAGGATTCAGACCACTGTAAAAGCTTTAAAGATCACGAGCAGATCCACACAGCTTAAAATTAAAAACAAAACATAGATGGCGATTTTAGATAGATTTTTGAGAGGTGAAATGAAAGGAAATTAAGCCATTGCAATGACAAGTATTTTTCTATAATTTATTTTTATGAATATCCTAGGGCGTTCTTATATTTATGGCCCTAGTCAAGACATTGCAACCCTTAAAATAATATGAAAACATTCTAGAGAGCCTAACAATTTGACAGACATTTTCCAAAATACAAAGTTATTGATTTATTGGAACATAATTATGAACCATTGGAGAATTGTTTTCAAATTTATGTCATAATTAACATTGAACTATTTCTAGGTTTTTAGCTCAAATATTTTAGATTTGAATTAAAAGAATTTGATTTGAATTGAATTAAAATGATTTTTTTATTGTAAAACAATTCTCAATTTAAAGAATGATTTTAAATTGTAATTCTACCATTTTAAGTAATTATTAATTTATAAAAAAGAAGCTGCTTTGGGAGCCTTAGCAACAAGTACCCACTTGATTTGTATTGATAAAAAGAAAAACTTTTTACAAGTACATATAAATAATATTTAAAATGTGTTTATAGCTAGGATTCTTTTGCCAATTCTTTACTGAAGTTACAAGTTACAGCAGGCAAATTATACAAAATATATAACCAATGACCACCGGAAGTTTGAACCGTACTCAAAAGCTTTATGGAATTATAATTTATCAGATTTATGTAAGCATCATCCGAATTCCCTTGAAATTGTATGAATTCTTTGGGGTTTTGTTTAAAATGCTTAACAATACTGGGTATGGGGGTTTCCTTCCGTTTTCCACCAGCTAGCTGTTCGATTCTTGGATATAATTTGTTTAATTTGCAGCTGTTCGCGCAGCGAAACGAATATTTATTGAAAAAGATTTGTCAAAATGTTATATTTTGTTGGACTTTTCGTATTTTATCATTTTTCCCGGTGACGTCATTGTTGTTATAGACCATTTCGACACTCTGAATTTTCGCATAAATTATAAGCTCTGCTAAAATTTTCATCAGATACTTTACAGTACCCCCTTTCAGCAGCTTTTCTTCTCCCCTCGGAATCGTTGATGACGGATCGTATTCGCTTTTATGGAATTTCGCTGCGATTTTGTGTTTGTTTATTTCCCGCAATTTCATTCAACATTTTGGAATTGCCTTCGCGATTTGTTTTCCATTTGGGCATGCACCATTTTATTAAACTTGTCGGCCGTCGAATGGCTTCACTAAGCGTTGCTATAATAGCGGCAGCAACAGTTTTATGATATTGCTTTTGGCTGGGAATTATGAAGTGCTCTCCGGTTTAATGGTCAGTTCGCCTTAGTGTTTACTTTGGGCATAAATCACTTGAGACTTTCTGCTAGAAATTCAGACAATTGACAATTTATTTCAATCTTTCATAAGGTGTCTCACGGTAAATAGGTTATATTTTCGTGACATTATGGTATCTAAATATAAATGTTTTACCCAAGTGAAGAGTCCCTCTCGATTTCAAATTAACTGCAGTGTTTATAATATGCATCCCTCAGGCGTCTGATGATGATGTTTTGCTTACATCTTGTGCCAATTCTGACATATGAGTGTACTCAAAGCACTCACAATCCGAAATTCGCATTTCTGTGTCCTCTCGTAGAGGGGGCCATAATTTAGATATTTGTGTTAATTGCTTTTGTGTTTCCACACAGTCGCGGGATTACTACTTGTCTGCTGTTTTGGAAACTTGTCAAAAGAGAAACCGAGCGGTCAGAATATATTTACTAGAAATATGCTTTCCACCATCCGAAATATAAAAAAAGAGCCTGCAAAGTAGAGACGACACTAAAGCCGCTAAGCATGTTAATCGAATAAAAAGGGGGCTATCAAGCCATTAGCTAACCGCATCACAAAAATTAAACATAATTTCCACGAAACAAAACCATCATTCAAAATCTTAGCGGTAGATTTGTTCGGGCGAATTAATTTCCATTTTCGTGGCATGTTTATGGGCGTGAAGTCGTTCGCAAATTAAAAGTGAAATTATTGCAAATGTGTGTACCGCCGAGGAGAACATTTTTGGGAAAATTCGAATGAGGTGAAAGGCTGTGCCGTGCTCTGCCGTGTCGAGTTATTTATAAGTCCCCAATTAAGAACAGTGACAGTATTCCAAAGAATTCCGACGCCACTCGAGAGCTCTCTCATAACTGTCTGCACAATAAGAGACGCGATTTTTTATCACGCACAAGCGCCTACGACGAAGATCTCAAAAAAAAAACAACCATAATATTTAAAACTATTTCCATCTTTTGTGTCACATATTTTGTTGGTTTAATAATGAAGAGGAACAGCAAAACATATAAATAGATAGTCTGGCGACCTAAGCAAACATATTTTTCCTGCGTGGGCGTTTTTGCACCCACAACACACTTGGACCCCTTGAAAATGTTGCCCCCAACTCACCTATAGTCGTGTAAATGGTGCAACTGTAGACCATGGCGTTCCAGAAGGACCAAGGATCCGGCTTCTCGGCCAGTCCGTTTCTCAGCAGGGACTCCACCACGGATGGATGATCATTTATGATGCGCAGCACTTGACTGTCGAACTCGGTTTTTGACCACTGGGAAATGTAGGCATAGAAATTAATATTTTTCCATTTTCATAGAGTGCCAGCTTACCCCGCTCAGCTGTGGATCCCTGGTCATCTTGCGCATTTCTTCAAAGAATTGCTTCTGCAAAGCCTGCAGCTCCAGCTTCTCCAACTCTCCCTGTCGCACTGAAAGCGTGAAAATCCTTATTTAGTAAGTATAACTAAGTAACCTTGACCCGAGTGTACTCCTTAACTTTCGCCCAGAGAAAAGGAAAATTGTATGGAGCATTGCCAAGACATTTTCGCGCTTGGTTGCCATAAATCAAAGGAATTTGGCTTTCCAAATTAGAGCCTGCACCAAATGCACTATGTACTATGTAGATCCATTAGGTGGATTTGCATTCTATACCCTCCACCCCCCCCACTCACACTCACTTGCCAATGGAGAAAACCCCATTTCGGCAAGTCTTCTCCTTCCGCCCATTAATCATCTCAAACCTGGTTGTTTATACGACACATTGTTGTTGATTCATTAATGTCTATCTCCGAGATTCGATTGTACCTTCACCTATTCTGTGGACCGACTGATTCAGTCGTCTGCCAAACTGATGGGGCGTGTTTTTACGATTACAATTTGGCTCAGACATTCGGCAGCAGGTGTATTTACCCGAATCACTGCGAAATGTTTACTGTTTTCCAAACAATTGCCGAAGAGCTTGATCAGCAAACAAAGGCGTTTAGTGCAGTCTTCGTCCGGAGACCTAATGAAAGCTTGTAGAGGAAGTCGACTACGTGGACTCGCAAAATGAAACATTTCATCTGCGACTGATAAGCTATTAGCCTGAGTCACCTTCTAAGTTACCCTCAAGACTTTAGAGTCTAAGGTATGTACCTTCTATGGTCTGAAAGAGGAGGGCGCCTCCAACGCTGTAGAGACCCAGAACGAAGAGCAGGAACATGTGCGTGAACCATCGGCGCGACCACTGGCTGAACTTGTTGTACAGGCCGAAGGTGAACTTCTCGCCGAAGCTCATGCCCGACTTGGTGAGATCTAGGAATCCCTCGTAGCCCTTGGTCATAAAGTTGCCGGATCCAAAGGGATTGGCCACTGGTGGCCAGTAAGGACCTTGTGTGCCGTAGTTTGTCTGCGCCGTATAGGGAGGCTGGGCGCTGGGCGGCATGGAGGATTGGCCCATAGCCGAGCCGCTATTCAGATTGTGAATGTTGATCCGCGGCGGTCGGTTGGCCCTTCGCGAGGGTGGCGGTGTGCCGGGTGTTGGCGTGGGGTTTTGACCCTGCGACATGGTATACCGGAATCTTTGAACTGATAATTAAGTAAGGGATATTCACGGTTTTTTCTATGGCTTGGACTTGGTTTGGCTTTAAGAACGATCTTAAAGGGTAGAGTGCTGTCACTGTCACTCAAATCATTGAACACTTTCTCGCCATAATTTCAGTTCCGCGCACTCACTCGCATACGAATTTATTTATATATTTATGTATTATTTTTAAGTTTATAAGTAGAATTGCCGTCGTCGTCGCCGCGTATTTGTTTTTCTCCGCGTATTTTCCCGATGCTGCTGCTGCTAGCCAGCTCTCCTCGCTTCCGACCGCCTCGTTCTTGAATCCAATGCGAACTGAACTGAAGCGAGCATTTTGGCCAACATCGGTGCTGTTGTCGCTGCCGCCTGCTGCTGCTGCTGCTGCTGTCGCTGCCAGTGCCTTTGTATTTGTATCCGCCTCGAATCTCCGCCAGCTGACAATGACGACATCCCCAGTCATGAGCTCACAGATTCCCAACGGCTAACCGAGGAAAGGAAGCACGAACTGATCTCAGCGTGGTAGCTGATTAATTGTTGCTGGGGTTCCGACGTCGCTGCTGTAATTTTGAAAGCGAGTTTTGATTTGGGTAATGCGTAGTTTTTCTGATATCACTAAGTTGACCCGCAAAACCACATACATATCTACATACGTACCATATTTCCTCCGTTTTTTATTTAGACAAATGTTTTCGCATTGGCGTTTAGCTGTGGTCTGACACTAATGAATTTACTTTTTTCCCTAGCATAATTTATCATTATTGAAACTTTTTCTCGCTTTTGGTCGCTTAATATGTAATTTGCATAAATTTCGAGACCAATGTGTGTAGTTCATAGACCCATGAGGGGGCTTAGTCATTCGTGTCCGGTAGTCATTGGCCTTTTCATAGAATAGCGTCTAAGAGTCGTTTCCACTTGTGGTGATATATCTACTTTCTGGGAAGCTCTTATTGAGTTGCCAAAAAATAAGAAATCTTCTTATAAATTATTATGATATATAGCCTATTTTATATAGTAACACCTTCGTATGCATTACATACATACAAATATATCATATTTTTATATTTGCTTAACTTTAAGTCTTTCCTGTTTAGGTCAAGACACACAGTGATGAATTTGTAA
Organism: Drosophila kikkawai; assembly: GCF_030179895.1. Classification (NCBI taxonomy): domain Eukaryota; kingdom Metazoa; phylum Arthropoda; class Insecta; order Diptera; family Drosophilidae; genus Drosophila; species Drosophila kikkawai. The sequence goes on from NC_091729.1 coordinate 11,067,520, forward strand.
AGAAAACGTTGTAAAGTTAGGTTATTAGGGCTTTAAATAGCAATATTAAATATTTGTATAAAGGCACAAAAATAAAATATTTCTGGAAAAGAATCGCTTAGACAAATTAAGGGTATGGTATTTCATTTTGTTATATTTTTGTATTTACTTTTTTTTTATTATACATGTCCCATATCTTAAGAATATATGGTAAAAGTTTCATATAGCTTATAGTAAAATGGACGAATTAATTCAGAACTCCACTTGACGACTTCGAGACACTTCTGTTCTTTTTTATATCGGATGGTTCTATGGTTAGCTCCTAAAATCTTGTGATGTAATTTATCTGAAACATCCTGATTGTTCCCAAATTGGAACTTTATAGAATGCCACCTGAATCTCGTACCTAAAGGTTGGCCCAAGATTTTTAAAGAATTGAATATGGCTTCAAATTCAAAAATTAAACAAATAAACCACCTTCCTCGGATTCCGTTTATCTAAAGGACCTTAATTTAGTATAATTTATTCTCATTTTTAATGAATAATGATTTTAATGCGAGTCTGAAAACTTATGACTTTTGGCAATCACTGGTTTTTTGGACATTTTTAGTCAAGTCAAGAAATTCTTTAATGTTCTTAAAATAATTATTTTTATAAGCTTTATAAATCTGCAAACTGATTTTGAACGTTTTTAAAATTAAAATTCGTTTCAATTTTTTAAAATTAAGAGGGGATATTTTTAAAATTTAGATGAGTTTCCACAAAAAGTAACGGTTAATTTCAAAATTAATTTAATACTAAACGTAGCAGAATTTTAATACTAGATGGACGAACCCAGGGTTATAGAAATGCTTTTTTAATTCAAATTATTTCTTTATTAAACTTTAATTTAACATTAAGTAGTTTTATTGAGTATATCTTTTTTCCTAAATTTTTATGTTTTCAACTTTTTTAATTTTTTTTTTTTTTTAAGTTCGGTCACACGAATAATCACTTAGTGTTGACTAATTCCAATGTTCTGGCGACTTCGGGCGTTGCCCAACACGCACGAGTTCTGACTGCTCTTTACATACAAATGTACATATAAACTAACAAATTAGTCTTCGTTTATTATAGAAAATGGAAGAAAATGAGACCCATACGGAAGCCAGAGTCTCCGCGGAGCCGGCTAATGGTAAGCGGCAGCCAGGAGCTTTCCATTAATAACGCCAAATTCGTTCTTTAGGTGAAGATGACGCGCCCAGCCAGCACAATCTAATTATCCTGCAAGCCGAGATGCGTAAAATGCAAAACGAGTTCAACACGCAGCGGGCCAAGATGCGGGAGCTGTACATACAGAAGGAGGCGGAGGTCAGCCAGAGCCAGGCCGAGCGCAGGCAGCTGCAGGCGGAACTGGACGAGCTGAAGACCCACATCATGGTGGCGGACCTCAAGTCGGAGAACGAGATGCAGCTGAGGGACATTAAGGCCCAAGAGGAGATTTCTTCGCTGCAGCAGCTAGTGCAGGACACCATTGAGGAGTCCTCTCATTACAAGGCGGAGCTGGAGCGGCTCAAGGTCGAGCTGACCAAGTACCAGCAGATTCACCAACAAACGCAGACCCTGGCTCAGCAGCCGCAAGCTGAGTCATCCGGCGGCATTGCGCCCCAAGTGCTGAATCAGGTTAAGAAGACGCTGGGCTCGGTGCGCAAGCTGGGCAGCGATTCGCTGAACAGTAGCTTTCAGCAAGAGGATGACAATCGGGGAGCGGGCAAAGGCAGTGGCAATGGAAAGCAATTTGTAAGTGCAATAGTTGAACCCTGAGTTTATTTGTAATAATTCACCTTCTTCTAGCCTTCTGAGGAGGCGGAAATGCTGCACTCGATTGTAGAGCAGCTGCAGGAGGAGATGAAGGCTCTAAAGGTGAAGTTGCGCGAGCAGGATGAGCAACTGCAGGCCCGGTTAGCAGTCAGCAAAGAGGAGTCCTCGCTACACGATGCATCGGCCATGCACAAGTCAACGTCCATGGATGTGCCCGAATCAAGCTGCGAGGCCTGCAGTGTGGCGGCTAAAAGAGACGAGGAGCTAAACGCACACATAAAGAAGCAACAGAAACAGGTGGAGTTGCTGCAAAAGCAGCTGGCAGAGTCCCGCGAGTCTATGGCAAAAGAGGCGGCGTTGCGTAAGGAGCTGGAGGACCAGTGGCAGGAGAAACGCGAGGCCCACAAGAGCGAAGTACAAAGTCTGCGCGAGCAGGCCAAGACGAACGAGCAGCGACTGCTGGACATGCAGCAGAAGTTCCTCGAGACCAAGGATGAGGTGATGAAGCAGATACAGCGGGTCACCGATGACAGGGAGCGGGTCAACAAGCAGCTGGAGACGTTGCAGGCGGACAATGACTTCCTGTCCGGCCGCTATTTGGCCACGTCCGAGGAGATCGAGAATCAGTACATCAATTTGCCCAACACGGTCGTCGAGCTGCAGGAATTGATTCTGCGCCAGCAAAACGAGCTGATCCAGGCCCGTCTCAGCAGCGAGTACGAGCGACAGAAGTGTCTGAGCACCCTGGACGAGACTCAGATCCTGCGGGCCCAGCTGGAAGAGAGCAACAACGAGCGTCGGTCCTATAAGCGCAAAATGCAACTAGACATTAAGTCATTGCAGTAAGTATATAAGCTCAGTACCCGAATAGTGTAGCACTAATGCTTGCTCTGCATTCCCAGGGATCGTGTGACGGAGCACTTGGTCACGGTGCAGGCGCACGAGACGACTAAAACCCAACTGGAGCGCAAAGAGGCTGAGCTCAACAAACAGTTGTCCGAGTGTCGCGTGGAAATCATTGAACTGCAGGAGGCCAATGTAAGTAGCGGTGATATTGCAGCCCGTTTCGCCTCTAACCGCTCTCTTTCTCGCAGGAGAAGTATGCCAAAACCAACTCGGAATACAAGACAAAGATAAAAACGCTGCAAGAGGAACTCTCCACCATGGAGACCGTGCAGAAGGACTTTGTGAAACTATCTCAAACCCTGCAGGTGAGTGCATTAAAAATATAAAAATATGGTTTATTCACTTGAATATTTATGTACATTTTAAGATGTCGTTGGAGGAGCTGCGGCACGCTGATACGGAGGTGCGCTGGCAGGACGACGATGATGTGACCAATTGTCCCATGTGCAACGCCGGCTTTACGGTCATGGTGCGAAAGATCCACTGCCGGCACTGCGGTCACATCTACTGCGACAAGTGTCTAACGAAAACGGTGCCATCGGGGCCACGGAAGCGTGTGGCCCGAGTCTGTGATATCTGTCACACGCTGCTCACGCCAAATACGGCTCCCTACTTCAGCCAGGGACAGGCGCCGCAGCAGGCGCAGCAGCAGCAGCAGGGACAGCATCATCAGTCCAACTAGGCAGCCGGGCTATGAGCCTTAGTTATTGTGTGCACTGCTCTGTTTCGCCGCTCCTTTATTACAGTTACGATTTGGGGGTCAAACCTTTCCATTTGCCGTCTTAGGTCGAGTCATATCCACTTTCGCCAATGTTTTATTTTCCGATTTCAACGTACCTCTGTGCTCCGTTTATGTTAATCACTTAGTTGTCTATAAGCTTTTGTCGTAGGTAAGTTTTCATAATTGAATTGAACTCAAAGCAAATATACAAATTAAAAACAAATTGTGTTTGTTTGTTGTGTCTACTTAAACCAACTTCGCCTGCAATAAGAGAGGAAGCAACAATTAAACGAAAGGCATACTTGGCTCGAGTCATGCAACAAAGAAGGGTTTGTTTGGGATTTTGTTTATTCCAAAAAATTAGTTTAACAATTGTATTTGTGTCTTCATTTGGTTGCGAGGAGCTAGGATTGGCTTAGGTATTTTCTAATTATATTTAAAAATTAATAACAACGTCGGGCATGCCCATGTAAATTCTGTATGTACAACTCTCGCTTCAACAACTAGCGCATAATGAAAATCTAATACTGCAATCTCTTGAACAATAACAAACACTACACACGCAAACACATGGGGGGAATCACATTCGCATTGGGGAAGCAATTACGGGTTGTTTGGCACAGAGTCTCTGCGGAAGAGATTAGGAAAGAAAAGAACAGAAATTAGAGATAATTAGGTTGTAGAGGGGGATTTCGCATCGAAATTCGCTTACCTCACCATAGAACGCGACCTGCTATCAGAGCTACTATGGTAACAGCCGCCACGCCCACGAGGCTCATTACGCGCGAAGCTACAGGATTGGAAGAGGGAAATATTCAAATCAGTAAATATAGCTTTACAAGGTATTTTGTACATGTTAATAGTGGCAGTATTCTATTATATTACATGGTTATTAGGCAGACTTTGTACAGCTTTTGAGGCATGCTTGAATCGCACATAAAATTAAAGTTAATAGTGAAAGCAATAGTCTTGTTTACAATTATATGCCACCCTCAATCTGTATTTTGTAAAGGAAGTGTGAGGGGTTAGCCTGGTCCGTCATGGGTCTGGTGCTGGTGTTGATGCTGGGGTACACATGCGTGACGACATTCACAAACAGAAATCAACCAATTGGACACTTACGCGTGAATCCACACCTTGACTGCGCGGTGCTTGCTCCGCTTGCTGTGAGACATTTAATGTTCTGATTGGACATTGCTTGAATTTGGACAAGTCACAGGAGCGGACGAAACACATTGGTTAACAGAGAGTACACAGATGCTGGATCCTGCTTCCTGCCGGTGCTGACTGACTGTGCTGGTGAGTCGTTGTGATTCGCAGTGCTTGGCTCGGTATGTCGATTGTTCGCGGTACAGAGATAGGTTACAGACAGCGGCATAGATATAGGGATAGACAGGGTGGTGGAGAGAGAGAGCATTTCCTTAGCCTAAGTATGAGCAAAAATGAGCGTTTCTGGATGGATTCCTATACATGAACTACAAATATATGCATGTGATATCAAAGATTTCGATGGAGCTTTGGCTTGGAGCCCGTGATGACAATGGTGACTACGGTGATGTCTGATGGAAAGCGTTTCGGCTTGCGTTCGTTCGCTCTACAGATTCATTCTATTGCGGACGTTCACCTGCTGCACCGCCTCGGCCTCCGCCGTTGTCCAACTCGCGGCCGTGCTTGGCCAGCCACTCGATTATCACGCCGTTGGACCAGCCAAAGCCTGTCTGTACGCCGTACTCGCCGCCGCTACCATGTCCTCCAAACTTTTCGGCGTTATACTAAAAAAGGAGAGAATCAAAGAAGCGTTAGATGACAAAATCAGGAATCATAGAACTACTTCGTAAATGGTCACCCTTCTCCCTTGGCTTACCTTCTCGTACATGTGGAAGTCATCGCTGTAAGCCTTAAAGTTAGACTTCACCCAGCGCATGGCCCACGACTTGGACAAGTTCTTAGCCTCGGGGGTGTTCAGGTTGTTGAGACCCTCAACCACAATGTACTGCATCGGTGCCCACACGTTGGGAAAGTCCCACTGCTCTCCGGTATTGGACAGTGTGTTGGGAACTCCGCCGGCAAATGAGTCCAGCTTGTTAACCGCAATGTAGTTCAGCACCGACTTGGAGATTTTCTCGGTATCGGAAATATTAAAGGCTTTAACCCACAGCGGCGAGAGATTGGTGGCCACAAAATAGTTACGCGGCTTCTGGTTGATCATGTCATAGTCCAGCCAGCAGCCGGCCTCCTCATTCCACAGTACTTCTTGGATGCCCTGTAAAAATTGGAGATTGAAATTGGGTTAGGTTATTTATTCATTTCTAAAAAAAGACTTAATTAATGTTATATTAATATAACACGATATTTTTGTTAATTTTAGTCACTTCTTAGTTCCATTCATAATATCATAATGGGAATAACCCTTATTTATAATGTTGAGAAATAGTGAACGCATCATCAATGGAACTAAGAAGTGACTAAAATTTTAGTCATTCAACCAGCGAAGATGCGTTCTAATTTATTTCCCTATAAAGTATGACAGTATATTGATTTTTATGACTTTCTGCGGTTATGACGAGAAAAATCTCAAGGAATTGGTAATGAAAATTATGCTCATCATTAGTCATCATGAAAGTCATATAACTCAGGACTATTCAATGAGTTCACTTACCAGCAGCAGCTTTTGCGCCTTGTTCTCGTACTCGGTGACCTTTTCAACGTTGCCCGCCTTGGCATGGAACTCGGCTATCAGCTTGGCGTTCCAGTACAAGAAGGCATTCAGGTCGACTGGAACAATGGAGCGAGTTTTCAGGTGTGTAAGGTTGCCCTCATTGGTGCCATTCTCATTGATGAACCAGCGGGAGCTAAAGTCCATGCCCGACTCGGCCGCTGACTTGAGCTCGCTGTAGTGATCCTCCCTAGCATCCTCGGTGGCGAACTTCTCGCCCGTCTCCACGTCCTCTCTGTAGGATTCTGGCCGCGGGCCCGTTGACGAGTCACGGTAGACGGTCAGGTTATGACCCTTAACCTGCACCGCGTGGTTGTTCACAAAGTACTCGTACTCGTGCTCCAGCACCTCCAGCGCATTGATAGCGAACAAGTCGTCGTTGGTGAAGTCCACATATGACTTGACCATTCCGGTCAGAAGTGGCGGCTGGGAGCGGCCGTGGTAGTACACTCGGCCACCGTTTGGAATGAAACCAATCCGCTTAACGATCGACATGAAGTTCTCGATCATGCCGCGGGCAGTGTCATGCATATCACTGTAGAGCAGTCCACGGATGATCCAGTAGGAGTCCCAGTAGTAGAACTCGATGAATCGACCGCCGGGTATGATGACCGGATTGGGCACCGGGATGATGGAGTAGTACTCGGGGTTCTTCAGGACATCATCCTTCATTTTGCGGCCCAGATCCTTCCAAATGTTATTCAGTTCCATGCCCCACTGCTTTAGGTCCGGGTCGGGGATCAGATCGAGGAAGCTGGGGTTCTCCTTCCAGTCCGTGGGCGTCCACAGTTCCAGTTCGGTGCCCTTGGGACTGAAGTATTTCTGCAAAGGCAAATCGCATTTTTTATTTGCTTCCAGTGCTCCCAAAATTCACTTACATTGACGAACTCTATCAAGTCATCCCGGCTGGGCGTCCTGTTCTTGGCATCCATCAGAGCCTCAAAATCCGTGAGGGTCTTGGCGGGCGGAAAATTCAGTTTCATGTCCACAAACGTCTTTGAGTCATCGAAAATCTTTGGAACAGCCGTTTGGATGGTGTGCAACAAGTCACCAGTACAGTAGATTTGACTGGAAATGAAGCAAGTAATACATTTTTGAATTGTCCAAATACAGGTGTTTCTGTCCTTTAAAATATTTGTCGAAGGCATATTTTATAAAGCTAACTAAATTTAAATTTAAAATAGGTAGGATTTCTCCCTCTTGCATTTCGTATTAAGCAATGCATAACTTAAGTTATTTCCTAGTATTATTAGTTATAGGGTTTATTTATATCACTTGATAATAAAATTAACCTAATAACTCACACGTCGTCACTTCCCTCATATTAAGTATTTGCTAAGTTAGTACCGGATGACTTACGTAATTTATCTAATACCCGCCATTTAAAGAGCATAACACTGGCTATTCCCATATAGTACACACACACACACACACTACTGACGTCATTAATTAGTGCAAATAATTCACAAATTAAATGGATTTAAAGCCGCTGTAGCCCAAGTATCCAGCTGGTGCTGCTAAGTGAACACCTGTCTAAAGTATCTATCGTTATATCGAATCTCTTGATCTCAGATACGACTATAGCTAAGGCACGAATATCCAACTCGTCACGTTTATGGGACTGGGGAAAGGAAAGCACTCAAGCTGAAACTCATATATAGTAATGCTAGCTGGTACTTTGCATACATGAACGCTCCGGAGAACCACCAATTAAAGATCAGAGTCCGGAAGTCTGCGGACCATGCTGTTTCACTTACCAACTGTCGAACGGATCGGTGTCCACATCCTTGGCAATGGCGTTGTCATTGTCTGTGGTGAAGTCGATGGGGGAATCGATGGACTTTGCCTGGGCAAGGACTGCCAGGCAACTCCAGCTCGCAAGGAGCAGCTGGATGGTCACTAACTTGGTCATAGCACTTTAGGAACTCTTTTCGCTTATCTTAGACTAATTACTTGAGGTTCCAGCTGATTAAAGCGGTGTCTGAGTTTGAAAGTAAGTACAAATTGTTGCAGTTCGCTGGCTGATATACACAAATATCCCTACGCGGAGAGGATATGCTCGCGATCCCCGAATGCGATCTGCTGAGCACAAGCACAACCAGCGCCAGTCAGCACAAGAATACTTCTAACTGTTTCGCTCGATTCCATTTTTATAAAAAAAAACCCCCATACATAAATCTACGACGACGTCGAGCGATCGGAAAGCGAACGATCGACGCCTCGGGTGGTGAGCTGGAGGCAAGTTGTCGGTTTCGGTTTCGGATTTGGATTCGTATCCGATGGGGTGGAGCGGGGTGAATCTAGTCGTGCTTTGGGGGCGCGTTCGGTCTATTTTTAAAAACGTCAAAGTGGCCCGAAACCAAAAACAACAACCGACACGGACAGGTTCAGTTGCTCGAAGTCTCGTGAACCAGGCAATGCATCTGCTGCCAGCTAACTGGATCATTGTTGGATGATAGTATCTCATGAATTAGCTTTTTGGCACCACGCAAACATGCTTAATTGGCGCTTGAATATTCATTGCGTTGTAGGGCCTTGAAATATATATTTATCCATATTTATCCGACATTACATATCCATAACTATATCGCTTAATAAACGCTGGTCCACCCGGTACCCGCATCTTGAACAATACATTTTAATTTTGCCTTGTTCTGTTTGCAGAAGGTCCCACTGTAATGCCAAGGCATTTCTGCTGATAGCCAAATTCGGGGATTTTAGGCCTAGTTTAAATGGTAATTAGCGCTGTTCCAAATACGAAAAGATTGGAAAATTCCGCTCGTAACCTGCTTGTAAGGCTATTATCAAGAATCCTGAAATACATTACACATGTCTCATTAAATGGAGCTGGATAACCAACTGATTTGCATTCAAATTCGGAAACTGGGTCGCACTATTATGTCTTTAAAAATAAACTCTGATATTGTCTTATTAGAATGGGTTATCCGCGTTAGCGGCACGTGTGTCTGGCCCCAAATAATGGACCGGAATTGCGACGTTTCGCATGAATGTCGCTCTACGTACATAACTATATACGTAGTATGGACCTAACGAGTCTTAATTGAACTGATTTGCTGAATAAGGATTGCTTTCGCAGATTAACAAATGGATATATATATAATCAAGATCAAGACGTAAGGCGCAAAAGGTGGCTATATATAAACGAATCCAAACATAACACAATTTATTTTAGGCAAAGGTCAATAGATCGTATGAATTCTATATTTATAAGTGTTCCTGTTACATTAAGAATCTGGATCTAGCTATGCTTCCATAATATCTTTAAGAGCATCAAGAGGCGCGGAGCTATGATGAATTACTTTTATATGGGCTCTGCGCTTCTGCGCAGTGCGATGATATAACGCTAGAGATCGGGAAACAAATGGGAAACCGAATAAACGGAACCATTGTGCAATTTTAATTCAACCTTACGGGAATGAGAGCCCAGAACTAGATAGAGAATGAGAACCAGAGTCGAACCTCTAGCATCGAGTCTCATTGTTCTGACATTCTGTGACGACAGCGGACGTCGGACCACCGGGAACAGTTGCAGTTGCAACTGAATCAATGATCTTGCACGTCACAAGCTATTAAAATATCATGATTCAATTAACGAAATGGTTCGATCTCAGTTCGTGAGTTCCTGTGAATCAGAGAACTCGATTACTTAACCCATTGCAACGCAGCTCTCTTGAAAGTCAAAGTTTATCTAACTTATTTTACTTTTCCTTAAATAGCAAGTTTCGCCTTGGCAAAGCCCAACATAATATACCAATATTTGAACGGTTGTAAGGGTTATCGTTTTTAAAGCTAATAAATAACGTAGTTAACCGTGGATGACAAATATCAGTCACAACAGCTGGGCTACGCTACGTGCAATGAGTTTACAAACAGTTTACGTTTGGGTATTAAAAAATTTTTGTTGTATCTCAAAATATTGCTGGTCTTGGGTTCCCCCACCGGTGGGGGCTTCCGATTCCGCATAGCACGGATTCAAACAATTCCGCCTTTAGTTCCTGATAAATCATAAATGCAGCCGAACCTCCCCCGCCCACAAAGATGATATCAGAACTATAGAATTGAAAAGCAAGAATTTAGTAGGGACTTTCAAGTATGTGAAGGCAATAATTAAGTTTCCTGAATGGGGATGTTCGTTCACACTCCCACCATTCATCTGGTTTATTATTATATTTACCAATGAAATTATTAAACATTTATATTGAACTCAATTATGAATCGCAATTGTCGTCATCGGGGGAGGCGCTAAGTGACCGGGTGCCTTCAATGTGACGTCTTTGTTCGAACACAATGTTTAAACGGGCTTTCGATTTCGATTTTTGAACTCGAATCGACGCGGCTAGAAAACAAAACGTTGCCAAAATCATTCAAGGACAATATTAATCATTATGTGGGCCATTCAACGCGCTCGCTTAATTGCCGCTTTAGTTAATCGCTAAACTAGCTATAATAAGGCACGGTCCGTTTGATGGCTGAGCCAAAAAAATTTCAAACAAATACCTGAACTTCACATTGGTACGGTACACTCCGCTGACATGTTTAAAACATTCGAGAGGAAAACGGAGAAACAAATACAAAAACTGGAAATGTAATTAAGAAGCCTGCATCGGGTTGAATTAACTTGTTTTAGATCTTGCACGATTCGCTTTGCTTAACGGTTCAAATACAGACGCAAAGACCTTCTAAAGGTCATTGGTACGCACAAAAAATGATTTGGTTTATTCTATGAGGGAAATCCCTAGCCAAGGACTTGAAGAAATCAAATTATATATATCTTTGCAACAATTACATGTTATTATTCAATGGAAACTCATTTAATAAAGAAGTACTCGACCTACAATTAAAGTACTTAACCATATTGAGTAGGCTTATCGATCGCTTATCAGAACCAAGACATTGAACTTAATCTTGCAGATTACAAGAGAGCTCTTTGAGTATTTTTGATCAAGGGTCTTGTTTATTGCATTCAAGTATGACAAAGATCTTGAAGTAATTCCTTCTGGTTCGCAACTGCGTTGTTCCACGCCGTCTTTATCTTTATCACTAGCGGATTCCATTAAAGATTAAAAACGCACCAATCAAAGATGTTCAGCGCAGTGAATAAATTGACTTGCTAATTAGTTTCAAAAATTTCTGGCAGATGTTGCCATTACTAAGTATATATTGGATTGAACAGGTTTATCCGCAAGAGAGCAAGTACATCATCCAGTCCGGGAAGATTAGCATTTTGGTAAACGGAATTTTTATCAATAATTTTATTAGATGCAATTAATTGTTTGAAACCAGAAGGTAGACTTGACACAAGCGAGACTCGGAGACAAAAAATAAATACTAGACGCCCATCATTATATTATGCATTGCGAGCTGTTCGTCCGGCAGTCCGTTTAAAAATGTTAAGTACCCGGGGACCGCAGATCACTGACACCGCTTGTCGGTGAGCAAAAATAACACGAGTCTACGTTTGCAACGCGAACGGAATAAACGCAGGGAAAATATCAGCAGATATCAGGGAAAATGTCAGCAACCACAACAATTTGTATTGAAAATTATAATTTAATTGCTTTTGTATATTTATCTCGCGGTTTCTGCTTTTCAGCCGCTTGGGAGTCCCATGCCGAGATCGCAATTACAAACATTTTTATTCACCAAATTACAATTGTTTTATTTTTTGTTTTCCAATTAGTTCTCAGTTTGTTTTCGCGTTTCACACACTTTTATTATTGGCAATTTGCTCAGCTGAGCGCGAGTTTTTATAACTCGCTCACTATCTGCGTTGGACACCTGATTACTATATATGCCCGGATTATATGTGTTCCCAGTTCTAATCAGAAAACGCTGCTCGTCAGCACATCGACGATGTTGAGAGCTTGAAGGCTACAGTCCGACTGTCTCCGGCCAAGCGATGGAGATTCAAATTTAAATGGCATTTACGCCATTAACTTTGGCCAGAATCGAATTACCAAATGTTTTCATGGCCCTAAGGTTAAGGCAATACCTTTGGCAGCTGCTTCTAGTTGGGAGCTGCTCTCTGTATTTTATATTTTTCGTTGAAAACTTATATAAATAAATGTCACATCTACTGAGTGACAGATTGATAGCCAATAAAATATTGAAGTGAAATATATAAAGGCGATCATTTTTTCATTCACAATTAACTTTGCAAAGAATATTGTGGAAAAATTTGGCAAATTGACACGTCTACGGGATCGTAAATACTTTTGCTCGATTCCCTTAAGCTTTTCTCCGTCAAGATCTTAGAAATTGTGCGATAAGATAGAATTGCACTCCAAAGAACTGAGGTGGTATTTATGGCCCCATCATATATCAGTGTATTATCAATACCTAATGGCAATAGCTAAATAAATAATTTTTGAATTGGCATAAAGATTATTCACTCTGATGGTAGAGAAAATGGTCTTTATTGAGCAATGGACTTATAGGTATTTATTAAAATTGATAAGGAATAAATAAAATTAAGTCGAACAAGATTTCTTTTACATTTTACTAACTCCTTTCAGTGAAACCAGACTCACCTTATTCTGCGTTGTTGTGTGCATCCCCTAATTCTATTGAGATTAGATTTAAACAAAGAATAAGGGCCCCTTTGCAAGGGGGGAAAGCGCGGCAGACACTTAAATATATTCATGTGAGCTGTGAGTACTGACAGCTTGAAATTAAAAATGAAATAGAGGGGATCTTCGCACAGATAATGAATATTCGCACTGTCTGTCAGTGTCTGAGTTGATAAGAAAATAAGAGCTATAACTGGACTAATATATTTACTCTGAGTGATCTGGTAAAGTGACTAGACATTGCTCAGCATCTGGGTTAAGTTAAAACTTAAACGTAAAATATTACGTATACGCAGTGGACACACCGCCAAGCGGCGACCAACAGCAGTGTAGCGTCCAACGGAAAGCGGGGAAAATGTATACAAATCAGAACTAATTTCGTGACTAAACACAACTTGCGAGAAACATTAAAAAATTCAATTTTAACATTTGTTCTGCCAACAAATTTCGTGAGAGTATTTTGTCAATATTAATGGCTTCCTTATTTATGGGTTTGCAATAAGTAAACTAAATTGAAAACTAAATTAAAAACATGCGGTTAATTGTCGAGTACGTAAATAACGTTAATTTTTAGAAATTATAATTTTTTATAGTAATCTCTGGCTTAGGCAAGATATATTTCCGACGGATATATAATTTATTTTGAAATATATCGTAATAAGTGCACATAACAAGTGATTTATTTACTACTTTTTTTTAATGAAAATGTCAATGGCCCAATGAGGTTTTTGCTATATTATCAAGGAATTCGTTAACAACGTGGTAATTATTGGGCATTGGAGTTCCAAGCTAAGTGTCATAGCAAAGGAAGCAGAAATATTCTTTTCATGAATTCGATTTATCCTTCTATATATTTTCTATTACAAATATACCTTTATGGCACACATAAATTCTACTATAAAGTGGGACTTTGGTAAAAGAAGTTTTGCTAATTAAGTCTTGAAGTTTGTGGTTTGCAATAATCGAAGGAGTGTTTTATGTGTTAATCAAAATAATTTATCAATAAAGGCTTACCTCCCTTACTTTAAACTGTACATGAACAGTGTCTAAACACAGTTTTAATTCTACATTATACATCCAGTAATATTCAACGTTAACTTAAAAGTATGCAGTAAATTTTGCTTGTGGCCCAAAAATAGGTTGCGAAAAAATATAATTGACAAAGATAAGCCGCGCAATCGGAAGGAGGGGCTCGTTACAGGTATCGATAAGGGGACATCGGGAACTGATAACAGATAATGGTCTCAACCCTTAGACCAGTAAATGTGTCCTTGGGATGGGTGGTTTTCCCGCACACAAATAAAGCGTTTCTCCAAGTGTAAATTTTAGTTCTAGCTTAAATTCCAAAGGTGCTGCGACACAAGGTCGTATGTGACTCGGCAACACACGTGCTTAACTACTAAGCTACTTGTAAATTCACTTTTGCATGTAATTGCATTGGTTATGGGCCCGGATTTTTTGAATTTAACACGAAACATGTTAAGTTTTACATTTTGCATTCTTTTCTTTAAAGTTTTCACATATTCTGGTAAGTAACTAACAATGTGGAAATACACATACATACATATATAAATATATTTATTTGCACTCTTCGCCGTCAACGACACTTGTGAACACAGAGCGAAAACAAAAATGGAAATAATTACCAAACGTGTTAATGAGAGAACGGGCGTACACCCTACCTTATATTACAGCGCTAATATGATTTATGGGCTTTTTATTATACTACGAAAATATTCCATTTTTAATTAAAAATATTAATGATGCTTAGAGGAAATGCATTAAGTATTGAAACTTTTTTAGATGTTTTAATAAGAAATCTTGATATAAGACGCTAATATAAATATTGTGATTAAAGCTTTGTAATGAAACATTTTTTTTTTTCTTGTGAAATTTTTTATAGCCTCTGTGCGATGGCATTTATTTGAAAATATTATTTTATTTTTTAATATTTTACTAGAACTCTCTTTCAGTATGTTTCTTTAATTGTGCAGACGAATTTATATTTATTATTTACCGTTTAAAATACTTTATAGTTCGTTTATTTTAAATATGAGATCGATAACCCAAACTCATTAGACACTAATTAATGACTTAACGTAGAGCACACACAAAAGAGAGAAAAAAAAATGAGAAAACTCAATGAGATTTTGGCTCGCCGGCTGATTTGCAAACGTAAGCGTGCGTGAGGGGAGATAAAATAAAAACAAGAAAACAAAGACGAAAAACAGTGGCATTGGCACACAAAATAGCGGCGGTTTTAAATAAAACTATAAAATATATCTGGCTATATACATATGCGCTCGCACCGCTCTTGGCACTCGTACGAGACATTGGCCAAATCTGCCATTGCGGGTAGGAAAGTGAAAGCGGGTAGCTAGACAACAGATGTTCTCAGTTGGCAGGCGAGATGCACTTTCTGCATTCTGCACTCTACAGTCTGCAGACTTATGCAATGGAATTTGCTCAACAAAATCAAGAAACACAAACAACTCACCTATTGCCGTTCATTTTGGGAGTGCTGGAGGTACCCGCTGGAGTGGCCATCGTTCGACGACTAATGTTGCTCGGGGACGTTGCGATAAGTAGTTTCCAAACGCGCACAGGGCCGCGAGATGGGAGCACAGATTTTAATATGGTCAAAATGTTTTGTTTATGTCTGCCACTTGTTTATCACTTGCTGCCAATGTGCGTTGTTTGCATTTATCACTTGGCTTTGATCACTGCCGTACGAGTATATTCGCCAGCGTCGGTCCACTTGTTCCGCTTTCGAGCGCGCCACGAGACTAATCACGACCGTGCAACCTACGGTTATTAAATAGTTTTTGCTCAGCGCCTTACCACTCTCACTGTGACACCCCTCTCGCAGTCTCACGGCGGCGTTATATATCCAAAACTGGGATATCAACGGCACTGAGAGCGAGCGGATGTGCAAAAAATAGTATATATATCGGAGAGCCGTACACTGTCAGGAATGGCGGGTACATATAAATATTGCATTAGGAAAAGTGTTTATTTGTTGCTAACTTGAATCAAAATGTTTGAAATACTATTTTATGCTAACGTTTCCTACAAGGGTAACTTTTTTTAATACATTTTGGGAACTACAAAGGTTCAAAATAGATTGATCAATTGAATTATATATTTCTTGGTGGTCGCTTTTACTACATATTAAACAAGAGGAAAAGCCTAATTTTATTATTTTAGCTGGAAAATAATCTTCAGTAAGAAATGTGTTAATATTTTTATGTAAAATTTATGAGAATTCTGATTTATTATTTACCAATTGGTCAACTCTCTTTGTGACAGTGTAAAAGTGACAGCTGTTGGCGAACGTGAGTGAGTTAAAGGCAAAGAGCGTGAGCGAACCGCGTGCTAATGGTTCTCTTTCTGTGATAAAAAGCCGCTCACGCACACACCGAAACGAGGGGGGAGGAACTTTTGCCCGATCGTGCCGATCGTGAACAGCCGGCACTCTCCCTCTCCACTCTCTATGCACACTTCTCTTCCTCGATTCGCGAACTTTGGCTTCGCTTTCTCCCCTCACATGCCGCCCCCTCAGTCGCACTTCTCTTCTCTTTTTGTTGATGCAATTCGCAGGTGAATTGTAAAAGTGACGTGTTGACAGCAAAAACTGCTACCGGCAAAACAGAATATTTAAGAACCTAACATGGGAGTGTATATTCAATATGTTTGTCGCATATTTGAGTCATTCCCAAGGTGCCCTTGCCAGGTTTGCTACCCTTTTGCCAGTCAAACCTGTTCCAAAAATTGTGCGAGTCTGCGAGTCGGGAAACTGCCAAGTTTTGCCTAAACAACAGCACGTTTTCATCTCGAAATACCAACGACCTTCGGCTGTGACCTTTGGGCAATCACTCGGGCACACACACACATAAAATAAAGGTACAGCACCAGCACGGCGTTGAAGAGAGACAGCAAATAAGCGATACGTATCGTATCGGAACATGGGGCCAACAACTCCATTACCAAGCGGGACTTGAATTGATCGCGATCCAAATATAGGCATCAAAGGGTTCCGAGAAGTTCGATTAAATCCAGTGATTCGGAATTTATTTTCCATTTAATTTTGAAAATAAACGGGTTTTTAAAAACACAGACATACGACTTGAGCTTGTGTGGATAATAACTCGAATGTATGTATGTATGGGGGGCTCGTCAGCCACACACAATCGCAAACCAAAATATTTTTGTAAATACGTACATATATTTCAGTTTATTTTTATGTTTTCAGCTGATTTTGCTTTGAGCGGGTGAAACTATTCATATTTCATAAGAATTATTTGATTTTCATGTGCAGTACAACAGGGCGTATGAGCGATAAGTCGATCTGACATAATCAACTAGCGCTGCTCACTTTTCCTTTCGACATCAGTGCAATTTCCACCCATTCTTAATGCCAAGTTGATTGCCCTAGGCCACTTAAGGCTCAATTGAAGCTCAACACTTTGAGAAAATCCAGCGGTCAGCCCAGCAATTGTATCCAATTGAATCAAATCGTCCAGTTAGTGACCAGATTTACACTTGCCTCTGGGAATGTCGCAGAAGTCGGGAGCGGAAACGTTAATTTAATCGTGTTAATTTATATTCCACAGCCAATGAAAACATCTCTTAATTGAACGGCAGGCCGGGGCAAGTATGCTGATGGTGCGGCATTCCAGAAGGTCACAAATGTGTTATGCCAATTGAGCAGCAAAACCAAATGGGAAAGTGTAAACAAAGTCAACTTGTTTGGCCCGCTTATCTGCGCAGTGCGAGTTTCGGGGGCTCGTCAATGGGAAGGAGTGCATTCTCTTGTAAAGATATACGAAAGATTAGATGCAGATGACGAAATATTTGCTGAATGCTTTATTCACTACGAAAGTTAAGATTAACTAAGTTGAATTTGTAGTTCTAGTTTGTAAGGCAGTAAAGATGATATTTCAGAACTGAATCAACAGAACAGAATACGAATTTTGGGTTTTAAAATATTTTATTCTTTTAGTATTCTTCCCCAAGTCAAAATTTGAATTTTTTCTTAATCTGAGCGCATTGTGGCCAAAAGCCTGAAAATAAGCTTTATTATACAAATCCAATTAATCATCCCATAACTTTTTAATGCTCCTGTATTCTATAGCATACTCTTAGACAGCGTATTTTGCCCGAATGTAATTTGTCTTATTCAAATGTGTTTTTAAATATGCATAAAACTGTATATAAACAATTATCTCTGGTAATCTCAGCTTAAAAACGCGCACATAGATTTGGTAATTGCCATTTTGTGGCCACTTTTGTCAAAATATTGTCAAACTTGCAATATTTATATCTTTTTCTTAAAACCTTAGCTTGCGGAGGATTTCAGGATTGGAAAATTTTGAATATATTCACTTTTTCAGTTCAGTACCGGCTTGAACTGTACCCACTACGGGCTCATGTTAAAAAGCCCAGACAATGAAAATGGAAATTCTGTAGACACTTCTTTCATCCCCTTTGCATGCTTTATATGTATTTATGATGCAATAACTCCAGTCAAGTGCAACCCAAGGCCTGTGTCCGTAACACGACCTGTTAACTTCAGAGTTAACATAAACCGTAAACATTCTGTAAGTGGAATTGTTTGTTTACCCGTCGTCTGCCACTGAAACTGAAAAGTCTAGGTGTCTGCGATATAAATACACCAAGCTGCAGGGCATGAGCAATTGATCGACTATTATCACAAGACAATTTGGCACAGCAAGTGGTATTCGAGAACACAAATAGCCCGAATTGTTTATTTAAGTTTAGTCCCATTCGCCGCCAACTCCTGCGCATGCACGGTTCGAGTTAACGGAGTGCGACCAGCCGGCGACGCAAAGCCAAAGCAACTGACATTGAAACCGGAAAGTGAAATCCAAGGAAGCACAATAAAGAAGTGACGCAGGAAAGATGATGGGTCGCGCAGGGTGGTTTAAATATATAAAAGGAGAAGCAGAATGGCGCGGCGTCGCGACGTCTTTTAGATTGGCGCCCTAAAAGTATGCTTCAATATGCTGGCCCAAAGAGCCGTCTTAGAACATTCTTCTTTAAAAAACCATTTAAATATATAAAGTGACCGAATGGAAAATCAATTTTTAGTGGCCGCTGCTTTCAATTATGTCAACATTAAATATTCATACATTTTCAGTGAAGTCATTGGCAATAGCTCCTGCTGATGCCCTGGTTCGCTTAGCCATGTGACAACACAACACAAAACCGGCACATGACGCCGTGAATAAGTGACGACAACAACGTCCAAGCATAGCAAGAGGAGAAAGCTAAAAAATAGAATAAATGAGATAACGAATAGCAAGTACTCTATTAAAGATTACCAGAAAATTCTATAGAGAAATAAATAAAATCCCGACGAAGCTGATACTTTCTAATTGTGTCCTGTTATTCTTTCTTTTGTAAAATTAAACAGACAAACAAAAAATAAAACCAATACAGATGGTATATTATTAGTAATTATTTAGTAAATTTTCAAAATTAAAAATTGTGAATTCTTGTAAGTTTAATTCAAAATCGAATAGTGCGTTCCGTCGCTGAATTTCGACTTGGGAATTTTAGGAACTTCAAGTTCATGGCCAACAACATCTTGTATACTTATTCTGAAGTTTAACCGCGCCGCTTAAGAATAATAATTTAATCTAAAGTCCAACTGATAAATTGGTTATAAATCTAAACTTTAGGTATTAATTGTTCAATTTAGCATAGCCATGTAAATCTATTTCAGACCAGCTGATGCCTAAAACTATTATTGCCTTAGACAGGGCATATTGGTATTGAAAAAGCTTTGTGCTAGTCTTGATGACATCAGCAGCAGCTTTTGCCAAGCTGTGTCACGAAGGTGCTAAGCTATACTATGTTAACTAAGGTTTGAATATCCCCACACCATATTGAATCTATTAATACACTTTCCATTACTAAAAATTTAAAGTTATCAAGATTACTAAGATTAAGAAATGTTTAATCAAAATGTCGTAAAAAAAATTATTTAAGATTGAGAATTACAGTCTTATTTAACAATGAATATTTTAGAAAGACTTTTTGCGAAATAAGTTATTATTTAAATAATTTTATAAAAAATAGGTAAAGAAATTTCATAAACTTTAAACGATTTAATCTTTACTTACCGAAATCAAGAACATTTTCTACATATTTGCATAATTAATTCCGAATTCCTCGGGTGATGTGGTCTATTATAGCTTCTCAAGCTATGTCGAGAACAGACATACTCTGTGCTGATATAGTTTCTATTTTGGTCAGGTACAGTCGTCTACTTTCTAGACAGACACCGATCTCTCATTCGCAATAGAGCTCAAAAGCTTAAAGAGCTTTTATTCTACTCTCAGTTCCCTTGTCGCTTACTTCGCCGGTATTTGGCTTCCATTTCGGCAGTTTTATTCAGAATCTCAGTAAGCGAACAACGTTGAGTGGAAGCAGCAATCATGCCAATTGGTGAGTCCCGTCCCCAGTGGGTGGAGTGCCCTCTGCTGTTGGATAATGGAATAAATCAGTGGGGAAGCGGTGCCGGAGGAAAATAAAAATAAAGAAGAACCAAACTTTTGGCCCACGACCAAAAATCGAATTGTGTCAACATTTTCCTAGAATCGCAAACATTAAAAGTAAATAAAATAGATATGTTCTTAATCGGTAGAGAAGAACTTGTGCTACTGTATGCAAAAAGCACTTACTGCACCTGCTGACGGCGTCAGCAACTTTCACCGTGTGATCATCTAAAAGCAATTAACGGTTATACATTTGAAATTGCCTGCTGCCTTTTTAGTGCTATTTATGACCTATTAAATTGATTTTCGATGTGGTCATACCACCAAACTGTCCGAAATGTGTATCAGCAGCCGTGAGTCAGACGTCTTCGCCTTGAACTCTGGCCATAATCAATAAGAACGCGAATCCGGTGACCCGAGGGTCGGTCGTTCAGAAGATGCGCCAGAAATGATGTCATGCAAAAAATTTGCGGCTTGGGAAACAATTCGTGCACTCTGGCGAAACAACAAACACAAAAATGTACCCAGTAGACCTCAATAGTTAAATGTTTGACGCTCGAGAGACCGTGGAGCCGGGCTCAAGCCCGAAACTTGATTGCGAGCTTGAGTGGAATTTTCTGAGAGCTGGAATAATTTGTAGCAAAGAACTGATGGCGATCAAAATGACATCATGCGAACGGCGCTAATAAACAAGCGAGAACAAAAACAGACGCTAAACATTATGATATATATCCATTCGTATGTGTAGTATCTAGATATGGGCGGAGAAACATATAAATAGCAACGAATTCTAACAAGTTCGAGTCGTTTTTATGACAACATTTTCCCTGCTGCGGTTTCTCTGAGGGAGATTCTTGAGGCTGATAATTCAGACCCCAGAACTTTCCCACCTTCTCAGCCAAAAACCGGTGTACAGTTGCCTCAAAGACCCTCACTTAATGCTTCACCATCTTCTTTGCAGAAATCAACACCCCCGATAAGTTGGAGTACCAGTTCTTCCCGGCCAGCGGAGGAGTCTTCACCTTCAAGGTGCGCTCGCCCAAGGATGCCCATCTGGCCCTCACCCCCGCCCCCGAGGAGAATGGCCCCATTTTCGAGATCTTCCTGGGCGGATGGGAGAACACCAAGTCGGTGATCCGCAAGGATCGCCAGAAGCCCGAGGTGGCTGAGGTTCCCACTCCTGGCATCCTCGATGCCGGCGAATTCCGCGGCTTCTGGGTGCGTTGGTACGACAATGTCATCACCGTTGGCCGTGAGGGTGATGCCGCTGCCTTCCTGTCCTACGACGCCGGCAGCCTGTTCCCAGTCAACTTTGTTGGCATCTGCACCGGATGGGGAGCCAGCGGCTCCTGGTTGCTGGATGGTGAGTTTATCTAATGATATTTATCCAAATAATAGCACAAGTGTTTTTCCTACTTGATTAGTTTACTTTGATTAACGTAGTAGAAGTATTGTAATGCAGTTCAATTGTTTGATCTTTCCTATATATTTTGTATCTTTACACTTCTTTTGAATTTATCTGTCAAGAAAATTTATTTTTGTGAAGTTTTAAATAGGTAATTTTTAAGGTTCCAAAAAGAATGGAGTGGTTTTGTTGGTACCCTAAATATTATTTGTGCTATTATTACCATTTCTTAAAATAATAAATGACTAATTATCCTCTCCTCTCTTCACAGATGCCGCTCCCTCTGCCCCTGTCATGGGCTTCTCGGCGCCAACTTGCAGCGGTCCCGAATGCTGGGTAGCCGCCGCCAACGGTGAGGTGCCTCCCAACGCTCTGGAGGGGGGTTTCGACAGCAGCGAGCAGCTGTACATCGCCAGAGCCCGTCACGAGGGCGACCTCATTCCCGGCAAGCTGCACCCATCGCACGGCGTCACCTATGTGGCCTACGGAGGCGGTGAGCACGGACATGGCGAATACGAGGTTCTCTGCGCCGCTGGCGGCCAATGGGTGCCCGTGGAGGCCGGCAACATTCCACCCAATGCCCTGCCCGCCGGCGAGACCGCCGAGGGTGAGCCGCTGTTCATTGGCCGTGCCACCCACGATGGCACCATCACGGTCGGCAAGGTGCAGCCCTCCCACGGCTGCTGCTACATCCCGTACGGTGGCGAGGAGCTGGCGTACAAGGAGTTCGAGGTCTACGTGACCAACTAAATCCTGCTCTGGGATAGGATACAACGCACTGAAACCACAATTGTTAATTTGAGCGCTTTACAGTTCAACTGGTCGCAGAAATTTTATTTATACTTGCATTTCTACTCAATACTGTTGAAGAATCTCTTTCTAATTGATGCCGAAAAGGTTATTATTTTGTTCACCCAAAATTGGTAAATAAACGATATGTTTAAGAAAACACAAAAGGAACTGTTGATGTTTACTCGTTTGTGTTTTTTTGCGGTAATAAAATCTAATTATTTCTAGTGCTACTTTGGATAGTTGACTGATTTACCTAGAGAAGGAAAAAGTTTATTTTATCAAGCCTGAAAGTAGGCAATAATTGAAAATGTTCATGTTGATGCTTTGAGGGTTTATTAGCTTTATATATTTTCTATCATAACACAACTATGGACACTTTATAAACTTAAGGAAATACTAGTCAAAATAAATACTTCATTTTCTGTATTTCAGCTGTATTCCTGTATGTCAACAGAAGTTGTTATATTCTTAAAGCTTTTTAAATGTATATATTTTAAAATGCACATATACTTTTGTATAAATCTTTCTTGTAAACAATCCCTTGCCTTGTAATTTCAAACAATTTTAAAAAATTGAAATTTTCAAAATGCTTTTCTGTAAAAACCCCTTAAGCAATTTTTAATGGATTTATCAGCCATTGTTTCTTATTTCATAAACTCATTACCCTGGCTATCTTCAAGATTGTATGATTGAAATCAGGGTTATGGCCCATTCAAAATAATTTACTTCTACTCAATGAAAATCTTTCTTACTCCTTGAACACCTTATCAGTGCACTCAAAGGGGCCTTATAAAATCGAAAAATAAATGCAAATTACAAAATAAATCTTTCGCAAAAGATTGCCAGTAGATCAGGCAAAGGTTGCATGGCTCTAAACGCTGAGCAGCCAAAATAAATAATAAATTCCAGAAGGGATAACCGAAATCTGAACTTTTGTTAAAGATACTAGGGCGGTATAAATATTGAAATTCAAAGCAAGCAGCACGCGACGAAGTCTCCATAAATTTGCCAGACAGGTGTGGAGTGGAGCTCCTTATCGCCGTAAGCGATAAGGATAATGATAAGGCGCGAGGGCAAGGGTATAAATACTCCGAAGGAACGAGACTGTATCATCATTTTGCGAAATGGGAAAGCTATTGGCATTACTCGCAGTCCTCTGCCTGAGCCAGGTGATCGGTGCTGAGCGTGAGTATAGCCCTGGATCGGCCTGGAAAGCATTATCCTGACACTGGATTTCCGACCACTTCCAGGCATCGTCAACTGCTATTGGGGCACCTGGGCCAACTACCGCAGCGGCGATGGCAAGTTCGATGTCTCCAACATCGACGCTGGATTGTGCACCCACCTGAGTTACTCCTTCTTCGGAATCAACGACAACGGCGATATCCTGTCCCTGGACACCTGGCTGGACTACGATCTGGGTTTCATCAGCCAGGCTGTGGGTCTGAAGCACCAGAACCCCAACCTGAAGGTCCTTGCCGTGGTCGGTGGCTGGAACGAGGGCTCCACCCGCTACTCCTCGATGGCCGGCGACTGGTACAAGCGCCAGAACTTCATCAACTCCGCCCTGAACTTGATCCGCAACAATGGATTCGATGGCTTGGACCTTGACTGGGAGTACCCCAACCAGCGTGGAGGCAACTGGGACGATCGCGCCAACTTTGTGACCCTGCTGCGTGAGCTGAAGGAAGCGTGAGTTTGGGATACATCAAAGATTAAGTCCTGAAAATAATTTGTTTCCTTAACTTAGTTTCGCTCCCTACGGCTATGAGCTGGGCATTGCTGTGGGAGCCGGCGAATCGCTTGCCACCGCCTCCTATGAGATCGCCAACATTGCCCAGCATGTCAACTTCATCAACGTGATGACCTACGACTTTGCCATGGCCTCCGATGGCCGCACCGGCTTCAACTCCCCCCAGTGGGCTGTGGAGAACGCCATTAACTTCTGGTTGAGCCAGGGTGCTCCGGCCAACAAGCTGGTCCTCGGTGTCGGCACCTACGGACGCTCCTTCCAGCTGTCGGACTCTTCCCAGAACTGGCCCGGTGCCCCGTGCCGTGGAGAGGGCAACGCTGGCTCCTACACCGGCTCTGCCGGCTACCTGGGCTACAACGAGATCTGCCAGAACAACTGGTACACCGTCTTC
Organism: Drosophila kikkawai; assembly: GCF_030179895.1. Taxonomy (NCBI): domain Eukaryota; kingdom Metazoa; phylum Arthropoda; class Insecta; order Diptera; family Drosophilidae; genus Drosophila; species Drosophila kikkawai. Next base: position 11,092,096 of record NC_091729.1, read on the forward strand.
GACTACGACAACGCCGCTCCCTATGCCTTCTCCGGCGACCAGTGGGTGAGCTTCGACAACGTGCTCAGCGTGCAGTGGAAGATGGACTTCGCCCTGTCCAAGGGTCTGGCTGGAGCCATGATCTGGTCTCTGGAGACTGACGACTATCGCGGAAACTGCGGCGAGACCTATCCCCTGCTGAAGACCATCAACAGGAAGCTGCGATGGTAAACCCATCTGTTCAAATTTAATCACTGAAAATTCTTGTTGAATGTTTAGGCATATTGAAAGAAAATTAAAATAGTAGAGCTCATTTCTTGATTCCTTGGAATATTTAAACTATAAAAATAATGGGATTCTGGTTTTATAAAGCAGATCTGCTGCACAGTGACCCAAAGGATGAGAGTCATTCGGTGGACTTGTATTAAATTAATACGAAACTATACAACTTATTCTGGGCAATGTTCTTTTCGTGATGTTTATGTCGAAATTATTATTAAATAATCACTTTAATTACGCCGATTATTATTGATCCTTTGCTGAAAACTATGGAATGTTGTTCTTCTGTTATATTATATTTCTTTACTTCTTTGTTACATGCCACCTTTACCTTTACATGCCATCATCTGGATGATTTAATATCGATATTAGAGTGGTGATCCTGTCGATCCTAGGGACTTTCTAAATTGATACAATGTATATATTAAAATAATATGAATTATTCAATTGTTTGTTTTTATTTATTTAATGAGTAATTATAATATTGGATATTATATAATAAAATAATACATTTAAAATTAAAATCAGTAACTTTATAATTATAATAATAATAGTAATAGTATTAGTAAATAACAAACTTATTTTAAACTTATTTTATTACATTTTTATTCTTATAAAAAGAATGAAGAAATAGTAAATCATCAACTGAATTAGGCGCTAATTTACTTCTTTTCTCCGTTATTATATTGCTGGCAAACGAAAAACTCATTTCTGCTGCTGCACTACTTGCGGGAATAGAGTGTATTGTTAACGCAAACTTTGATAGTTGTGGATAATATTTCATATTGTTCTTCCGTCATTCAACCACTTCGAATTCTTCTGTTATTGGCACCATTTCCTGGCAATACTTTTCAACTTCTTGTAATGGGGACTCTTTAGCATTTAACGATTTTTGTATTAAGTTTAAGAAGAAAAATATATTTTTTAGTTTAGGAGAGTCGCTGTCATTAGTGGTAGAACAACTGGAAATATCTGAAGAAGGTGATGCTGGTGTTAAATCAAAATTGTTCGAACTTTCTGTTGAATTTGTGGTAGTATCTACATTGTAATATTTTTCTATTTGGGAAACGCAAAAATCCTTAATTTCATTTCGGTCTTTTAATTGCATATTTAAAGCTGGTGGGTACAAAAACAATGCCACTTTGTGCCATATAGATAAATTGTTTTCCCAAATGTCACAGATATTAATAAATACTCTTTTCTTAAGGGGGTCTTCTCATTCAAAAGCTGTTTTTTGGACCCTTTTTAAAAAAATTCTTATTTGAAAACGCAAAGAATAATTGAAAACTTTTTTTATTTATTGTATTCAAAAATGTTCAAAGCAACTAAAAAAGTTGTTCTTGCCTCGATACGAGGGTTGTTCAAAGAGTAATGAGACTTCAAACTTGGTGGTCGAAAAAAAAGGTGTCGTCCTGGCGGCCACGATTAAGGGTTTCCAGAGCGTCCGAAATGAAAAATAAAAACGGGGTTATAATCAGAATAGATGTCATTTTCGGCTGACGGAACAGATTTTTTTTAAAAATTTTTTAAACAAAATGGCGGCCATTCAAAAAAAAATTTTCGATTTCGGGCGTTTTTTTTGTAGTTTAGTGTAAAAAAAAAATATAAAAAAATTTTTTTAAAAAAATCTGTTCCGTCAGCCGAAAATGGTGACAATTCTGCGTCGATTGCACTTTGTTTCATGAAAATCGGTTCAGTTGAACTGGAGATATCATGGCCGCCAGTTCGAAAAACGTGGTTTCGAGATAAACGCGTTTGAAGTTTGAAAAAAGCTCATTTTGCATAGATCTTGCTTCACAAAAAAGGCTGTATCTTCTAAAGTATTTCGAATTTCTAAAAATCCTTTTGGGGACATATACACACCATCCCAAGCTATAAATAAATGCAAAAAAAAAAAAATCGAAAAAAAAAGTTGCCCAATGAGAAGACCCCCTTAAATATTGAAATGGCAGAAGTATCTGCGCTATTAAACTCGCATAAACTTTTTACTTTATAAATTGATGGCAAGACAAAGCACAACGTAGCAGAACTGAATGTCTGCAGTTCCTTAAAAATTCTTTCGAAATTTTTACTTAATTCAACCAATGAGTTCAATGTGGTAATATCTATGTTAAGTAACCTATTGTTTTCCTTATAATCATTTAATATGCTCTTTATATCTAGCCAATTATCGCTAATTGACTTGCACATAGTATATTTAGTGTTCTATCGGGTCATGCAAGGATTTTCGAAAGAAGTATTTAGCTTATATTGTATGTTGGCTTTTTTTAAATATCTAAAAATCTGTTGGCAAGCATTAAGTAAGTCAACCAGCTCTTGTGTTTCGTCCAACGATTTATCCAGTACATTTGCAAATAGTTCGCTACTGCAATTCAGACGAATGTTATTCTGTAATGCTTTAACAATATTCGTGCCACGGTCTGTTATAAATTTTATGTTGTCCATTGAATTTATGCCAAATTGATTTAAAAGCGAATTTAGTTTTTTCAGAACATTCGCAGAATTCGCTTTCTGACAATCAATGGATTTTAGGCCCAATATCATATTTATTATTTCAAAATCTTTTGCAAAATGCATTGTGACTCCCAAAAAACTGCGTTTCACATAGTTGTCCGTCCATAGGTCCAGGGTAAGGGTAGCTCCACCACGACTCACCACATCTTTCAACTGATTGCTGAGCTCTGATCTCTTATCGTTAGCCTCTTCTTGACATTTACGGGCAACCGTTGTTCCATCGGGTAGCATGTCGTCCACGTCAACAAATTCTCCGTATGTAGCACCAATCTTAATAAAAAATTTCACCATAGCCTTAAATCCAGAGCCACTAGCGGACGAAAATGGACGGCAATCCTCGACGATCCATCTGGAAACGGCATTCAACGCTTCCATTTTGTCCATAGCATTCACGGGCTTCAGTGATTTTGGATTCCTCAGTTCCAGGCAGCATTTGTGACGGCTCAAGTTGGAAGTTTGATTACCAACACATTTAAGAACCACTCTACACGAACGGCAGTAAACAAAATCTACCACCAATGCACCGTCTTCTTTTAAAATTTCACAGATTACGTTCCATATAAAGCTTTTCCCCTTTCTCCGTGGGGACAGAATATAAACACCACTTGAAATTTTTTCTAAAATTGACTGCATTTTTATTTAGACGCCTGCTTGGCATAAGCTGTACCGAAAGAATGAATGTTGAAAACAGACTGGTTGCGGTGTTTTACCACCGCATTGTTTGGGAGTACTACAAGGCACATAGATACATTATCTGGTGGGAAGAGAGATACGTACTCGAAAAGGAACTCTCTGTACTCTCAAAAATGTACTCTCTCGCCTATACATTTTTATGTTCTTTGTATAGTGTACATATGTAGATGTATGGATGTATTTGGCACCGCGTAGGAAGAGCGCACTAATGCAGAATCTGCATTGCAGATACTCATGTATGTAGTATGTAGATATGTATCTGCTGAATATTCGTTTCTGATGCGGTGTTTCAAGACCGCCACCGCTGCAAAAATCACGAGTGTACTACTAGTGTCAACAGCAGATATGCTGCAGATCTCTGCACCAGTATTGCCAGCGCTTCAACACAAAGAAAGACAGATCCGTTTAAAAAGGACTTCTCCGTCCTAAAAAAGGACAAATTGACAATACTGGAGCGCTTTCTTACTGGCTTTTGAAGTAAATTTAAGAGCGCCTGAAGTCAGTTTAAAAGCCAGCACGAAAATATCGTGTGTATAAAAATTGTATGGCGTTACTCATCTTAGTAATTTTAATGTCTTTGGTCCAGTCTAAAGTCGTTGCCTATTGGTTGAAACAAAACACACAAAGGGCCTTTTTGAAAGAGGAAAACAATCTTAACACTTTCCCTTAATTGGTTTTCATCAACGGCTGAAAGCTTTTCCAGGTATCAATGTCAAATAAGTTGTTCTGGGTTTTAATTTGTGACTCATCAACATTAGTCTTGGTAATTGCATTAAATATGACAAAAACAAAGATGCTGCTTATTTTTCTATAAAAACAAAATTGTTTTTGTTTAAAGATAAAGTTAACTAGTCACGGATTAAGCTATTTTTCATGCTAAATCGTGGCTACCACTGAAAGAAATGGTGTCACTCCTATTATTGTTCTTAGTAAGTGTTGATTGTATGATTTACGCTTAACTGGTGAAGAGCGTTCAGGAGTAGCTGGCAACCGATTTGAATCATCACCATCGGGTCGACGACACTCCAAAATTTTGAGGGGGGTACGTTAGGCACACATCTTAACCGAATCTCAAGATGCACTCAAAAAATGCCGACCTGAAATGGAAATTTATAAGCCTAATTGAATTTCATGGAGTGCAGGGATATAAACCATTGAGGAGTTGTCGCTTGATGCAATATATTAGACTTTTGTTTTCTATTTCTGCGATTTTTGCGATTTCGTAGGTTAAGTGGCGACTTATCGGCGCTGCGATGGTAAACAAATATGTGTAATAATTCATAATGCGAGCGATAAGGCTTCGCCGGGTTTCGACCTATATAAACGCTGTTCCAGCAGGCCCGAAGCTATAAAGAACTTTAACTGACTGACTGCACCATGAAGGCTTTCTCCATTTGGGCTTTGGCAGCCCTCTGCCTCTGCCTGGGCCAAGTGGCCTCCAGCGAAAGTGAGTAGAAGACAAATCTTGGAAACCATGAATTCACATTTACCTCCCACAGAGCTGATCAACTGCTACTGGGGCACCTGGGCCAACTATCGACCTGGCGATGGCAAGTTCGTTCCCTCGGACATCGATCCCTCTTTGTGTACGCACATCAGCTACACCTTCTTTGGAATCAGCGATGCCGGCGAGTTCAAGTCCCTGGACACCTGGCTGGACATGGACGATGGGCTGGGTAAACTCAGAATTTTAATTATTCAAGGATTCCCTAAGCTCTAAACCGTATCCATTTCGCAGGCTTCATTAGCCAGACTATTGCTCTGAAGCAGCGCAATCCCAACCTGAAGATCTTGGCTGTGGTGGGTGGCTGGAACGAGGGCTCCACCAAGTACTCGGCCATGGCCGCCGATCCCGCTAAGCGAGCTACCTTCGTCTCCACCACTCTAGCCTTCATCCAGCAGCACGGCTTCGATGGCCTGGACTTGGATTGGGAGTATCCTGGCCAGCGTGGAGGCAGCGATGCAGATCGCGTGAACTTCGTGACTCTGCTGCGTGAGATCAAGGAGACGTAAGTGAATCTTTAAGAGAAATCGTGAATTGATTGATTACCATCATTCAATATCCACAGCTTCGATATATATGGACTGGAGCTGGGCATTGCTGTGGGCGCTTCCGAGAAGTCGGCTAGCATTTCCTACGACATTCCGGCCATTTCCCAGCACCTGACCTTCATCAATGTGATGACTTACGACTTCCACATGGCCTTCGATGGGTACTTGGGTTTGAATGCTCCTCTGCCCGAGGTTACCGAGTCCATTGACTACTGGCTGTCGCATGGTATGTAATGGAATCTTAAAATCCCTGAGGTTTAGAGACTAAACTATGGTTTTTTCAGGTGCCCCTGCCGAGAAACTGATCCTTGGTATTGGTTTCTATGGCCACAGCTACCAGATGGCTGATAGCTCCAAGAACTGGCCTGGAGCCGAATGCATTGGCTCCGGATCTGCTGGCCCCTACACCCGGGAAAGTGGTTTCCTCGGCTATCATGAGATCTGCTTGAACAACTGGGAGACAGTTTTCGATGCGGAGAACGGTGCGCCCTATGCCTTCCAGGGTGACCAGTGGATCGGCTACGACAATGTCCAGAGCATCCAGATGAAGATGCAGTTGGTAGACTCACGAAACCTGGGCGGCGCCATGATGTGGTCCATTGAGACGGACGACTTCCGTGGCCTTTGCGGAGAGTCCTATCCCCTGCTGAAGACCATGAACCGAGCTCTGGGCAAGGATGTGAGCGGCGGAGGCGGCAGTGGTGGCGGAGGCAGTGTCACTCCTGCTCCTACCCCGACACCCACTCCGGGAGGCAATGGAGGCGGTAGCGGTGGTAACGGCGGTGGCTCTAGCGGGGATTGCACCGTCAATGGCCACTTCTTGCACAGCAGCGACTGCAACAAGTATTACCAATGCGCCGATGGCATCCGCTACGACTTTCAATGCGGAGAAGGACTTTACTTTGATACGAGCAGCAACATTTGCAACTGGTCGTCGGAGGTCTATTGTCCCTACTGAACAAAGAGCATTTAAAAATACACCAAAGATTGCAAAAAACTGAAAGAGAGGCTTTTCCCACTCGCATGGGATTTTGTTTATAAACTAATCATATATAGTAAATTCATATTTATGACATCCGATTTAGATTAGATTCAACGCTCACATAATAATATTTACAGCTCCAAACTTAGTCACGGTGATCAGATATAAGGTGAAAGACTATATGCCCTCAGGTAACTGCAAGTGAATCAGTTCAAATATTGAAATATTGATAGCGATAACGAAAATGTGGTAATGCAAGGGAAGACCGGAATGGAAGGCTCCATTAGTCAGAATAAGTCATTTCTTTAAGTTGAATTCATTGACATTGTATAACAAATGTTAAACTAGGGTTATAAGAAAATAAATAAATATAAAAAGTAACTATGTACCTGAAAATTTAGGTCAAATATGAATATGAATCAAGTTATCTTTGCCTTTCTAAAGTCAGTTGCCTACAAACCCCTATTCAAACAAAACTCACTTTGAAAGCACACGGAACTATAAACATTTTAGTCTCTCTGGCATTTTACTTAAAAAACAACAGGCGCAAGGTTATTCTCTTGCTGAAATTTTTAAAAAAGTTCGGTTGTGTAAGCGTCTCATAAAAATTTAAAGTTAAATTAACTTGTAATTCCATCCCCTTCGGGATGGCGTCTTTTGTGATTGTTCTTGCGCTCGCGATATTTCTGATTGCCACTTGTGCCGCGAAGGAGTGTAAGTAGAACCTTGCTCGAGGCCCAGACAAATGTGGAAAATTGATTATTTTTTGCAGATAAAATCTTTTGCCAATATGATATGAAATCTTATTATTATAAGAACACTAGTTTATTCTACTCCTGGAAAATCGACACCAGACTATGTACGCATCTGGTTCTGGGTACGGGAATCGGTGTGAATGAAGAAACTGGAGCGGTAAAGGTCAAAAACAATGATCTCCTGGACAAGGGTAAGTAATCCCTGAAGGGTTATCCTCCTGTTTTTAATTGAGAACTAAATAATCAAATAAATGTTATTAAAAATACATTTTCGTTTGCTTCCAGATCTTCTAATCCACGGAACAAATCTAAAATATGACAGCGTCCAGAAGGTCATAATATCTATAGGGGGCTTTGATGAAGATTCCCAAATATTTTCCAAGATGGCGGCCTCTGATAAGAGGCGCGCAGAATTCTGCAAATCTCTGGTAGATTTCATGTTGGGAATGGGCTACGAAGGAGCTCAGATCGACTGGCGCTATCCCACGCAACGCGGCGGTTACCCCGTGGACCGGAGAAATTTCGTCCTCCTTCTACAAGAACTGAGCTTGATGTACGTTTATGCAGCAGGGCTGTGGGGGCGAGTAACTAGTAACAGAGTCCTTTTCTAATAGCTTCCGGGAACACAAGTTCATACTGGGTGTTGTGGCGCTGGGCAGAACCGACAAACAGACCCTGGAGAGCTACGATATACCCGAAATAGTAAAAAACGTCGATTTTGTCAATCTCATGGTGGACGACGAGCGAGACAAGTACAACATACGTCTATCCTACGTTGCTCCGCTGTTCGGAGCCACTAACAGCGTGGCCGCTGGTGTCAAGCACTGGAAGAAGACGGGCAAATCTCCGGACAAGCTAATTCTCAACGTCCCATTCTTCGGCCGCTCCTTCACAATGGATACTAACCAGTCGGCTGTGGGATCGCCCTGTAAGGGACCCGGGCTGCCGGCAAGGAACTCTGCCATTGTCGGCTTCACTACCTTCAACGAGTACTGCACTCAAGCCTCGAAATGGTCCAACTACTTCGACAAGGTGGCCAAGGTGCCGTACGCCACCCGTGACAATCAATGGCTGTCCTTCGAGAACTCTGAAAGCATTTGGGCGAAGATGCACTATCTGAAGAAAAACCAACTGGGAGGCGCCATGGCCTGGACTATCGATGCAGACGACTTTTTAGGCAATTGTGGAATCCGCTTCGGCTTGCTAAGCAACATCCACTCCGCTCTGGGCGACCCGAATGCACTTACCACCCAGGCACCGACCACGGAGGCCAGTGGCATATGTCCTCGTGATGGATTGATTCGTGACAAATGGGAATGTCGCTACTACTACGAGTGTCGCAACGGCAAACGTTTCGATTACGAGTGTGTCGAAGGTCAGTTCTTCGACGAGGCCAAGGGATACTGCCGACCCGCTAAGGAGGTCAAGTGCGATCAGGACTTTGTCGTTTGGCGCCCGGGCATGCCAGTCTACAGTTACGAAAACCTTCCGTTGAACCTCAAGGTCGTGGAATAGACCTCAAATATAAGAATCTTGCAGTTTTCGGTTGAACATTCAAAAATCAACAGTTTACTGAATCTGAATAGTTGCAGCTGTTGGTGGTTAGGTCGAAGTTTAGCCCGCTGGGACAGTCGAAGCTGTGGGTATTGCCCCCGCTGCAGTAGTAAAACTTGGAGCAGTTGTTCGGGTCGCGGACGTAACCAAGAGGTGTATCTGCGGAGCAGCTAAATACTTCACTGGGCTGGTCCTCATTGGACTCTGCAGTTAGTCCTGTGGGAGTGCCGCTTCCAAAGAGCACGCGGTTGATCTCGTGCAACAGCGGATAACGCTGCTGGCCGCAGGTTCCGCGGAAGTCATCCGACTCCAGAGACCAGATCATAATGCCTCCCAGCTGGTGCTGCATCACAAACTGGGCCTTCAGCGAGAGGCTGCGCATGTCCTCGTAGCCCACCCACTGTCGCTGTCTGTAGGCGTAGGGCACTTGCTGAACCGACTCCCATTTCTGGGTCCATTCCTCCTCCCCCATCTGCTCGCACAGCTCGTTGTAGCCCAGCACGCCAGGTTCGCGGGAATATTTTCCAGCAATTCCCTTTCCAATGTGCGGCGATCCCGGCTCATGGCCATCGCCAGTGGCCAGGGTGAAGGTGCGCCCGTAAAAGGGAACCCCGAGCACCAGTTTCTGTGCCGGAGCACCGGCCTGCAACCAGTACTTGACAATGGCGTCCACGTTTAGCTGCTGTTGCCGCCCAGTGGAGTCGGTGGCATCGCTAGCCGAGCCATACAATGGGGCGTTAATGCCCACTACCGGATCCCAAGGCCCGTGCAGATCGTACGCCATTACGTTGATGAGGTCCAGGTACGGGACAATGGAAGGGATGTCGTATGAGATCTCTGCGGAGAACTGAGCGGAACCCACAGCGGCGGTTAAAATGAAGCCGAAAGGTTCAAGCCTGAGGGAGGATATAATTATCATCAGATTTACTCTGGAATTAAAATATGCTGTGGCTTACCCCTCTTTAAGTTCCTTGAGAAAAGCGATATAGTTGGAACGATCCTCGTTTGCCAGACTGTGCCGCTGGCCTGGGTACTCCCAGTCCAGATCCAAGCCATCGAATCCATGTCGCTGCAAAAACTTGACCACATCATCCACAAACACAGCTCGCTTTTCAGGATCGCTGGCCACTATGGAGAACTTCTTGGAACCTTCATTCCAACCACCCACGGCCATCAAAGTCTTCAGTGTGGGATTCTTTAACTTGAGAGCATTGAAACTCTTGATATTGCCCTTTCCCCCATTGTCCTCGAGGTCCAAATAGGCGTCGATGACTCGCAGCTTTCCCGTCTCCTCGATGCCCAGGAAAGCGTAGATTAAATGTGTGCATAGGAAGGGATCAATTTCCGCCACCCCGAACTTTCCAAGACCAGGTCGGTACACAGACCAAGTGCCCTGGTAGCAGACAACCACCTCTGCAACAGGATTATTATCTATACAGTCTCAGGGAAAATTACTCCATCCACTTACTTGAAGAGTTATTGCCTGATCCCGCTGTGGCTGTAGCTACCAGGATTGCCCCCAGGAGCAGCCGTACTGTGCCAGATACGCTCCACATTTCAAGTTTGCTTTCACTGAATAGAGGCTTCCCGCCACCCAGCGACTTTTATACCAGAAAACCAGCGCGATTATTGATAAGGGAGTGTAAGACAGTGAAGATGTATTTGCGAGAATTCAGCAGAGAACATACAAAAATCGAAGTGTTTGCACACTTGTTGCTTCGGAAAGCATGGCAAACAGTGCCCAGCCTGATGCCCCCACGGGTGGGTTGAGGGCCAGTCGCTGGTCTCCAAGATAAACAATAACAACTAAGGCTACGGCGGAGGGTCTAGAACTTCTTCAGCTTTGACAACTGGTTGTTGCGACGCAGCGCCATTTTCCGCAGGCGCCGCCAGTACTGCTTTGTGTTTGGATCCAGCTCCTCCAGGGGGATAATGCGCTCCGTGTTGAGGGTCCACAGCCAGTCAGGGTACTCGGAATCCGGCTTGATCTGTGACGGAGATGTATTAACGGGGATCAAAGACTCGGGACCCACAACTCACCTTGACATCCTCGCCGGTTTTCAGGTAGTTACTGCCGCACACATAGTTCACCAACTTGTTGGCGTCCGTTTCCACGGGAATGACTTTCTTCTCCATGATGGGTCCCAGCTTGCCAAGCTTTTTCTTCTTGCCCGCTGTGGAAACACATTTAATTGGAATTTGGCAAAAGATTTCAATCGAAATGGAGACTAACCTGGTGCCGCCGGTTTCACGGCATAACAACGTGCCGAGGTGGCCAGCGCCGGTGCCATCAAACGCTGCCTAAACAGGCTCAGTGCCGTCGCCAAGTTGTTCATGTTTTGTGTATTTTGATTCTCCTTGACAGACTTTTTAATAGATAACTAGCAAATTAGTAAATTATTTACAAATCCCTTCGTTTTGTTGTATAATCTGCCAATTGGAAATGCGGCAGCTGCAGCCCCAGCCGCGTTATACGGTCACACCATTCATGCCAGCTGATTAATCAAAACAAAGAATAAATTAATATTTTGGGGAAAACAAACAATTATTATGAATCCCAGAGTCTTAAATAATTAATTATGTAACTAAACAAACTTATTTGTACTGCGATTTAAGTCAATAAATTGAAGAAAACATAAAAATAGAGGTGGGCAGCATCCGATAAAATTATTTGGGGTATTCCATTTATCTAGATCTATATTATTATTCCTTAGTTATGTACTACAGCCAGAGCCTAGATACATTTCAAACTATAACCGTAAAATTTTAAATAGAGCTAATTTTAGTACTTCTCATTTTCTTAAGTTTTTAATTTATTCATCTAAAAATCTTTGTTATATCGACCAGCGACCACCTCTATTAGGACACCGGCAATAACGTAATACAAGTACAAACTGGTCATTTAAATACCCCAGCAAAATGGTGGGACTAAGAATGCCCTCGAACCGCACACTGGGCAAAATATGTGTCTACGGTGCCGTGGCCTCCGTATCCGCAGTGATGTACATGCGCTGGAAACTGGAGGATCGGGTCAAGTCGTGCGACTATTACAAACTGGCGCTAAAGGGGCTGCGCAGCCATCGAGGGGCTGTTTCGCTGCTGGGGGAACCTATCAAGGATTCGGGCATTGACCTGGGCAACCCCAACAACAATTGCAATGCGCACATGGCACAATTTGAGGTTTCAGTGCGAGGCAGCAAGGATAAAGGTAAGGTCAAGGATATTGAAATAAGAATTGATACAAAACAGATCTCCACTCCACAGGAACACTCTACTTCTGGGCCTCCCATCAGCCGGATAAGGGCTGGCTCATCGATCGCCTCGAGCTGGAAACTAAGCTCAATCCCGAAAAGCGTTTTCTGCTCAAGAAATCCGATGAACAAACCACCGATCTGCCCGAGAGTCTGAGCCAACTTCCAGCGCAGCACGAACTAAGTCAGTTGAATAGAGAACAGGCTGAAACGCAGTCAAATTAGTGGCAATATTCGATTCAATTAGTTTATTCTCATTAAATTTGACTAATTCAAGCAATCTTAAGTGTTGTATAGTTGTTATTTTAATTACAAATTTATTGTTTTTATAAAATCAAAGTCTTTTGTTATTGAAGTGAACGGGTTTATCTCAACGGAGCGCTGGCTAAAATGCTCTGGGTCTTAGCTTAAGTAATATTGTTGCTTTTGCCAGGTGGCAGTGCGCATCGGGGAAAGCAGAAAACTTGATGGGCTCTAATAATGGTACCGCCTAAAGCTTGACTTGCTGATCTCGGGTGTTTGTTTAAAATTAGAAAAATACATACATAGGTGAAAGTACATGATAAAAACCGCGTTTAATGCTCTTCTTAAACGATAAAGGCGACAATTGGTGGCGATCGATGGTGTCTCGAACTCGAACGAGGCAGGGAGCATCATTCACCGTCAGGCTACGGCTACAATTATCCAAATGCATGCAATCAAATCCTCTCCGATCGTAGTTAGTATATATGTAGTAATGTATATGCACTTTCATCTTTCAATAACACAGTATAAATACACGCTGTATATATATATATGTATGTATAGGTTCGTATGTATATAGAAAGTTACAGACATTCAATTTGTGCGGGCGCCAGCCCGCCCCTATTCGAACTCCTGCTCCTTCGGTTTGGATTTTATGTTTATGTTAATGCTGCTGTTCGGTTCCTATGCTCGCTTGTCCATGGCAAGTGGAAGACTGTTGGGCCGCTTTGTCGACTGTGTCCCCTCCGCTTCCGCTTGCACCTCCTGGTCTTATTGCGTCTTCAGCTCCTTGCCAATGCTGTACGAGACGATTTTGCTCCAGTCAATCTTGGTCCTCGTGATTGGGAGCTGACGACGCATAGCCTTAAAGGTCGTGTCCGACATCGTCTGGTAGTTCTCCGAAATGGCCAGTTGGTACTCGTTCTCGGCCTCCTCGATCAGACGAATCACCTCCTTGGCCAGCTGCTGCTCGCTGCTAACCACCACGCTCTCGCGGCACTCCTTCGAGGACACCAGCTGCACGTTGCCGTCCTCGTAGTAGTGCACCTGCACCTTCAGAACGCCCTTCAGCTCGGCTGAGCCACTGCCCGCTTGGAAGCTGACGTGCCACTGTGAACGCCATCGTCCGTTCCAGTAGTTCTTCGGCTGGAACTGGTGGTCTTCGATGCAAATGGTTAGGGTAATCTGGTTGCCCTGCGATTTACCGAAGACAGAGCTAACCTGCGAACGAATGGCAAAAGCGTTAGCGATGGAGACAAATAAACCCACACTGATTACTACGTTACCCCGTGTCTATAGTGACTGGCAGTGTAGGCTAGCGTCTCCAGGTCCAGGGCAGCCCTCCATGGCTCCGCATTGGCATCCGCCTCCACGTCCTGGTAGTCGGCGGCCTCTTTTCGTAGGTGGTCGTATTTAAAGGCCTGCTTTGTTCGCGGATCGTAGAAGCGACCATTGCCTGAAATGCAATTGGCTTATCAGTACGGAAAGGCTTATTCGACCCACCAAAGATATCATCGAAACCCCAAATATTTGCCGTTTGATGCGGGGGTCGTGACTCATTATCTGTTATGGCCATTTATGGGCACTGCTTACCCAGATCGTTGTACTCCGATATGATCGCGTTGTGCTCACTGCCCTCGATGCGGACCGGAGTCAGCTGGTCCTTGTTGTACTGTGAGAAGGCGTGGCTGGCCCCGTCCTTCAGCAGAGTGTCGTTCTTGAGCAGCTCGCGCACATCGTTGAACACCTCGTTGAACTCGCCGGGCGGGGCGTGCAGGATGAAGTCCGACACAATGCGCACCTTCTCCGCATCGGTGATCTGCGTCTGTTCCATATTTCTGCTGCTTCTCTCACTGGTGATTCACGAAACCAGGGCAGGGGCAGTGCTTTGACTGTGATTGTGTCTTGCTGAGAACCCTTCTTATTCCTTGCTCCGCGGGTGTGGCGCTGACCGGAATTTGTATGTGGTGGTCTGTGTGAGGTCTTGCGGTTTTGCTTTTACCGTTCGCCGTGCGTTTTCGTGGCTGTGCAGCAAATGGTAAGCGTTTTCTCTGCAATGAATGGGCCAAAAAACGATGACGATTCCGTGAAAGAAAAACAAGAGATGTGTTGTTGCATTCCCAGGGATGGCGATTTTTTTTCGATAATTTTCTTTAGTCCGTTTCTACAGTCGGCAGAGATGCCAGTCTGTTTTAGATATGGGTATTCTTTTTCGCAGTAACCGTCATTTTCCCATTTATCTGGAATTTAGAAGTTTAAATAAATATAATAAACAACGAATCAACTTTGCCCTGATCATTGGTCATCGAAAACGCGTTCAACCAATTTCGTTATCTACAACGGAAAATGTTACATTTATAAAATTATTAACATTGATTATTTTCTAAGCCGGCCTTTGAAATCTGGAATTTCATATTCCAAAAATTCCGGATTCCTTGAAGAGCACAAATTATAATTAAATAAAATATGTTGCACTTTTACACGATACACGGCGATACATCGATAGCTGAATATCGCAGAATCTTTAATCGATAAAACTGATTATGGTATTTCTCCAAGGGGTAGCTGCGGCCACATTGTCGCATTGTTTTTCGAATTGAGCGGTCGAGCGGCGCGTCGATCGCGGATTCAAAATATTTTCGGTTCGCTATAGCAACTCAGTTTCGGTTCGAATCGAGAATACGATTATTGCGAATTCAAATAGAAAGCCTTTTTGCTAAATATATTTATTTTTCATATATTTACGCACCCAAAGTGCAAACGAAATACCTACGAAAAGTGCCTTTTTACCAAGAGTATTGGTAACACAAATACCAACGCAAGAGACTGAGGCTTAAGCTAGTTGTGTGCGTGTAACCACTTTTTTACCTGGTATTACCTGTTTGCGACGCGAACGTGAGCGAGCGAGAGAGCAAGAGAAAGACGAAAGAAGGAGAGTGCCAAAGCGGACGAGTGAAAGATAAAAGTGAACGAAAACGAAGTAGCGGGGCAGCGGCAGCAGCTGCAGCCAAATCGGAAGTTCCGTCGCTACAGTCAGGGCGCGCACTGTACGCACTGCAGCATTATTTGTGTTAAATTTAGGGGTTTGATTACTCCGCACATCGATGTGTTATTGATAATTCCGGCGTTGCCATGAGAATGCAGTGCAAACAAACGGCGCGATAGTCCCACGCACACACACACACTCTCGGCGGTGGAGTCACAAAGTGGAAGCAGAGGCACAGCACACGGCGAAAAGCTAAAGGTGTGTGGAGAGCGGTGATCGCGACAACGCGAGTTAGAGTGCTAGTGTGTCAGTGTGAGTGAGCGGATAATACTGGGTGATTCACAAAGAAGTGCTCAAAAGTGCTCCAAAGTGCTCCGGCGGAGAGATGGCGCTTCGTCGCTAGTCGCAGTTTCCACACAAGTCCAGCGATCGTCCGGAAACGACTGCAGCAGCAACATGTCGGCGAACCCGACTCCTAACTCACATCGCAATCCCGCCCAGCAACAGACGCACCAGCAGCACAAGCGGAAATGCCGACAGCCACACGTACCCGCGAGACTGCTCCTGGCCAGCATCGTGGTGCTCGGCTTCCTGTCTCCCGCCCTCGCACTCCAATCCGCGCCGGACAAGTCCTACTCCGGCGACAATCGCAAGCCCGCCTTTAAGAACTGCGCCGGCTATGCGCCAAAGGTGAAGGAGGAGCAGCCCGAAAACACATACGTCTTCCGCGTGGAGGCAGTCGACCCCGATCCCGACCAGGTCATCCGCTACAGTATCGTGCAGTCGCCGTTCGAGAGACCCAAGTTCTTCATAAACCCCAGCTCCGGCACGATTACAACCACGCACACCTTCGACCGGGACGAGCCCATCCACGAGAAGTTTGTCTTCGTCACCGTCCAGGCCACGGATAACGGCCTGCCGCCGCTGGACGACGTCTGCACCTTCAACGTCACCATAGAGGATATCAACGACAATGCACCGGCCTTCAATAAGGCGCGCTACGACGAGTCCATGTCGGAAAATGCCCAGGTAAGCAAAGCACCACATCTGTGTGGGAGTTGGCCGACTCTGTCCGTCCCTGCGGGCCAAATTCGCGGACCCGGATTACTGCGGTTTGGCCAAGGCAGTGGACTGGTGCAGGAGTGGCGTCATTCGCTCGATTTCGGCCCCATACCCGTGATGTCATGTACCTAATTTAATTGGCTTTATGCACTCAGAGAAAATATGCTTCTCGTATTTTTTGGCTTTTTATAAGCATTTCTATGAGTTCAAATGGTTTTGGGGCCATTTTTTCCGGAGTATATGCGCATTTTATGGGTCATTGCCACTATCAACCTTCCACCCTCCGCCCACCTGCCCGTGTCAATAAAGCGTAGGCCCCCAACTGTCGCAAGTCCTGTAGTCCAAGTCAGCTTTAATTACCCACGGGCGAACCTCTTCTTGGGCGGAACTAGTTTTTCGCTTGGCGTAGGAGGGCCTAGCTCTCTAAGACGGGTTTTGGGTTCATTGCTCGCCCGGCTCTCTGTACTGAAAACCTTGAAACCCTTTCCTACGCCCAGGGCCGTTTTTTCTTTTACGCCATTACCATGTAGGCGACTGGAAAAACTTGTCGTCAAGACGAATAACAAAGTGCAGCCAAACAGCTTAGCAGAGCAGGGGAGGAAAACTAAATGTAGTTAAATTTCTGTGAAAGTATATAGCTTCCCCAAACAGCAAGTGAAATTTATAGGAATTGTATATATTTGCATAAAACTTGAGATATATAAATCAATATTTATACTTTTGATAGTTTAATTTCTTGTTAAGAGGAATAGAAAATATGTATAATTTTATTTCCAACTAAGAAATTTTAACACTTTTACTAAATTTATTGCAAATTCTTAAAATTAAAAGTTTGTAAATTTTATTTTCAATCAAAGAGCTATGAATCTTGATTACTAGTTTAAAAATAATTTCAATATAAATAAGGTATTATATATCGAGATAACTGAATATATCGCAGGGAAACAAAGGGCACTTCTTGCACTAAATAAATAAAATAAATTAATTATATATATTTAATTAATATCATAAAAAACATTTAATTTAATACACTGTCACTGAATTTTTAATCCTATTAAAGATTTAAAAGTCCCGAACACATAACGAGGAAGGTAATTAATCCTTTTTGCTGTTAGTCCGCCCTTTTTTTAATGCCTAGCATGGGCTGTTATTTTTAGAAAAGCTTTACCAGTAGTCAGTTTGTTGCAAATAGGTTTCAGTTCGGCCTAGGCCTTTGCACTTGTAGCATTGAACAAGAGGAAATGTGCGGTTTCCTGATTTGGGCAAACCTGCAGGAAAGTCGGGCTGGCGGAGGGAATTTGGCACCCTCTGTTTGCTTTGTTACCTTACCTTTTACCTTCTACTTGCAGCCCGATTCGGTGGTGATGTCCATCAGCGCCAGCGACTTCGACGATGGAAACAACAGTGTCGTAGAATATGAGATCCTAAGGGAGCGCGACTTTCAATACTTCAAAATCGACAAGGAGTCGGGAATCATCTATCTAAAGCGGCCTATTGACAAGCGTCCCGGCCAATCGTACGCGATAATCGTGCGGGCTTACAATATTGTCCCCGATCCGCCGCAAGATGCACAGATCGAAGTACGAATCCGAGTGGTGGAGTCCTCAATCAAACCGCCATCCTTCGTAGATCCCATCGACACGCCGATTTACCTAAAGGAGAATTTGATAAACTTCTCGCAGCCGATAGCCACATTGCGGGCAGTTTCCAACATGCCGGACAAGCCGGAGGTGATCTTCGAACTGAACACCGGCCGGACGGAGCAAACCAACAGCAAGAACACGTTTGTGTTCAACCAGATCGGCAACGAGGTGACCATTAGCCTGGGCAAACAACTGGACTACGAGGCCATCACAGACTACACGCTGACTATGATTGCGCGCAACACACATGAGCTGGGAACGGAGCATCAGATCAAGATCCGTGTGGAGGACGTCAATGATAACATTCCCTACTTCACGGAGGTGAAATCGGGCACGATTCTGGAGAACGAGCCGTCGGGCACACCCGTCATGCAAGTGCGTGCCTTCGACATGGACGGTACGGCGGCCAACAACATTGTGTCCTTCGAGCTTGCGGACAACCGAGAGTACTTCACCATCGATCCCAATACGGGCAACATCACCGCACTCACCACTTTCGATCGCGAGGAGCGCGACTTCTACAACGTTAAAGTTATCGCCAGCGACAACTCCCCATCGAGCCTGTTCACTAATGGCGAGCCGAATCGTGGCCACCAGGTATTCCGCATCGCCATCGGCGACAAGAACGACCACAAGCCGCATTTCCAGAAGGATAAGTATTTGGCTGACAGGCTGTTGGAGGACGCCAATACCAACACCGAGGTGATCGAGGTTAAGGCCGAGGATGAAGACAACGCCTCGCAGATCCTGTACAGCATTGAGAGCGGCAACGTTGGCGATGCCTTTAAGATCGGCCTGAAGACTGGTAAGATCACAGTTAATCAGAAGCTGGACTACGAAACGATCACGGAATACGAGCTGAAGGTTCGGGCATTTGACGGAATCTACGATGATTACGCTACGGTGGTGATAAAGATCGAGGATGTGAACGATAATCCGCCGGTTTTCAAGCAAAACTACAGTATCACAATTGAGGAAGAGAGAACCTATGACAACTGCATCCTGACGGTAGAAGCCTACGATCCTGACATCAAGGACCGCACTGCAGATCAGCATATTGTTTACTCGATTCACCAAAACGAAGCAAACCGCTGGACCATCGACAACAGCGGCTGCCTGCGATTGGTCAAGAAGCTGGATCGCGACCCGCCTCATGGCCAAAAGTACTGGCAGGTGCTGATCAAAGCCAATGATGAGGACGGCGTGGGAAGCACGGTTAGCACGGTAAAGGAGGTCACCATAACGCTGAAGGACATCAACGACAATGCCCCGTTCTTGATTAACGAAATGCCTGTAGTATGGCAGGAGAACCGAAATCCCGGCAACATTGTCAAGCTGGAGGCCAATGATTATGACGATACCCCGGGTGCTAGTGACTTCACATTCGGCATTGACAGCGAGGCTTCGCCAGATATCAAAACGAAGTTTAGCATTGACGGCGAGTATTTGCACGCCAACGTGCAGTTCGATCGAGAGCAGCAGAAGGAGTACTACATCCCCATCCGCATCAGCGACTCCGGTGTCCCGCGGCAGAGTGCAGTGAGCATCCTGCACCTGGTGATCGGCGATGTCAACGATAATGCCATGTCTGAGGGCTCCTCGCGCATCTTCGTCTACAATTATCGTGGAGAGGCGCCTGACACGGACATTGGTAGGGTGTTTGTTGACGATCTGGATGACTGGGATCTGCCGGATAAGAACTTTGAATGGAAGGACGGTCAACCGCACGAGCAGTTCCGCCTAAATCCCAGTACCGGAATGATCACAATGCTGCAGCACACCGGCGAGGGAGAGTACTATCTTCAGTTCACAGTCACCGAGGATTCGCCGAATTTCATGAGAAACATCGTGGATGCAGATGTCACGGTGGTGGTCCGAGAGTTACCAGAGGAGGCGGTGGACAAGAGCGGCAGCATTCGCTTCTTCAACGTGACCAAGGAGGAGTTCATTGGTGTGCCGCGCGACCCTGTGCCGGATTCTCTTTCGATAAAGGATCGCCTACAGCTCTCACTGGCCAAGCTTTTCAACACCTCGGTGTCCAATGTGGACGTCTTCACGGTCCTTCAAAACGAGAACAACACTCTGGACGTGCGCTTCTCCGCTCACGGCTCGCCCTACTACGCACCGGAGAAGCTCAACGGAATCGTGGCCCAGAACCAGCAGCATTTGGAGAACGAACTGGATCTGCAGATGCTGATGGTGAACATCGACGAGTGCCTGATCGAGCGCTTCAAGTGTGAGGCCTCCTGCACCAATGAGCTGCATAAGAGTTCTGTGCCCTACATGATATATTCCAACATTACGTCGTTCGTGGGCGTGAATGCCTTTGTGCAGGCGGAGTGCACATGCGAGGCTCCTTTGATCAGTCACTGTTTGAACGGCGGCACGGCGCGCTTTGGAGAGAACGATGTCTGCGACTGCGTCGACGGATTCACCGGGCCACACTGCGAACTCGTCTCCGTGGCCTTCTACGGCTCTGGATATGCCTTCTATGAGCCCATCTCCGCCTGCGACAATACGAAGATCAGCCTGGAGATCGCGCCTCAGATCGACAACGGTCTCATCATGTACCTGGGGCCACTAAACTACAATCCACTGCTGCCGCTCACGGACTTCCTGGCTCTGGAGCTCGACGATGGCTATCCAGTGTTGACCGTGGATTACGGCTCTGGGGGAATGCGCATCCGCCACCACCACATCAAGATGGTGGCTGACCACACTTACCAACTGGACATTATCCTGCAGCGCACCAATATCGAGATGACTGTGAACAACTGCCGTCTGTCCACCTGCCAGACTCTGGGCGCCCCGGTGGGACCCAATCAGTTCCTGAACGTGAACGCCCCCCTGCAGCTGGGCGGCACTCCGGTGGACCTGAGCCAACTGGGAAAGCAGCTTAACTGGACGCATGTGCCCAGCCAGAAGGGATTCTTTGGGTGCATCCGCAACCTGACGATCAACGAGAAAACCTACAACCTGGGTATGCCCTCAGTCTTCCGCAACATCGACAGCGGGTGCCAGCAGTCCGTTGCGGTGGCGTTCAGCTTCGGCATCGATCGCAACTTCATCATCGCTATCATTGTCTGCCTGGCCCTGCTGCTGATCATCCTGCTGGCCGTGGTGGTGCAAAAGAAGCAGAAGAACGGCTGGCATGAGAAGGATATCGACGACATCCGCGAGACGATCATCAACTATGAGGATGAGGGCGGCGGCGAGCGGGACACGGACTACGATCTGAACGTCCTGCGTACACAGCCGTTCTACGAGGAGAAGCTCTACAAGGATCCGCATGCGTTACAATCGAGCATGCGGGACCCCAACGATATACCCGACATAGCAGACTTCCTGGGCGACAAGAAGGAGAACTGCGATCGGGATGTCGGCGCCTTCACCGTGGACGATGTGCGCCACTACGCTTACGAGGGCGACGGTAACTCGGACGGCAGCCTGTCCAGCCTGGCGTCCTGCACCGACGACGGCGATCTCAACTTCGACTACCTGTCCAACTTTGGACCGCGCTTCCGTAAACTGGCCGACATGTACGGCGAGGAGCCCTCCGACACGGACTCCAATGTGGACGACGATCAGGGCTGGCGCATCTAGGACCCTGTTCCAGCTTTGGGAAGCCAGACGATGACGTAGAAATTGAAAAGACTTTTTATATGCTAAGAGTTGTACGGATGTTGAATGTGCCGGACAAGGCGACGGCCTAGCCGGACCCAAAGTCGCTTCAAGAGATACATATAGGTAAACTATATAAATATATAAATATATTTTTGTCGAGGAGTATTGCAAGGGCTTAGGGGACACGTCTCTGTTTTTGTTTTGTAAATGCAAAAAGTGATCTTGATCTTACGTAAACGAACTATATAATTTATACCTAAAACTAGTGTAGCTAAGCAACTGCGAACAAATCACAAAAGGCAGCAGACTTGTTATTGCTTCGACATATACACAAATAATTACGACCCCGAAATCGAAATCCGAATGTCCGCAAACGAAATATTCCTAGGAAAAATAATTCAAAGGCAGAATGCATTTCTAAATGCATAGCTATGCATATTCCCAACATTAGTTAGTAGCTTACTTTACGATTTATGTTTAACGCGAGGGCATTACACAGTATAATTTAAAGAATTATATCGCGCTAGGGCCTGGACAAGACACAACTTCATTCGGAACTAACAGAAATTTACGTTAAAGGAGAACTCAAATCGATAAGACAAGTCGGTACATATAAGCTAAGGTTAATCGTCATCAATGTAGACATGTAATCAATCAATCAGCGTACCATAAGTTCTTAGGGTTGTCTTTTAGTTCATGTATAAACAGCATAACCTTATTTAAACTATATCGAATCGCGGGAGATTTCAGCTCTTCCTGTACCTAGAGAGTAACCTGTGTGCAGCTGTATTCATAATAAATATATATATAGAAATAAATATATTGAGACATATCTGTATAAGAGAATAATGTTCAATAAATCAATGCGATATCTATTTTTGTAAGTCGTTTTCCGTATTAATACTTAAGGCTCTAAGACGGACATTTTTTACCTGCCAAGGGGAACCAACAGCAAAAAGCTGTACCACATTATTTATATAGAGCGTATTTGAAATAATTGTATAATTTACAACAAACGAAAAGCCACACAAACACAATTATTGTGTTTCAATAAAAAACATAATAAAATCGAATGAAATTCTGCGTTAATCACTGGTGGGCGCGATAAGCAACGATCGAGCGGGAAAACTTTTATGTTCTTTGGAAGGTGGGGAGCCAGACATCTTTGACAGACAGTGGAGGCTCCGTGGAGCTGCGTTCACTGAATTTTATTTGAAATAACGAAGAAATATAGGCATCGCGCAGGGGCAGCGCACATACACAAGTGTTCATATCTGCTGTACATAGGCACACACAGAGCATACACATAGTGTAGACTGTAAGTCATTGACTGGGGCGTCGGCGAGCGCTACTGTAAATTGGAAACGGAGGAAAAGCGTCATTATCTTATCAGCGGAAAGTAGGTTACGCTTGCCTTTGGATTCGTTCGGTTTGAACAAATCGATTGCGGCACAAGCCAATGAACGAAATTGGAGCGATTCGATGGGTAAACGGCTGGCCGATGGAGGCGAAATTGTGTATCTATCGCTGCAGCAGGTGCAGCTGCAGTTGCAGTTGAATTCTCCGCACCAGCTGTATCTGTATCTGATCGGAATGAGTTTAGATTAGCATGAAGCACCTAAGGATATTTATTTTCCAGCTGCTGTTTGAAGATCAATGTGTATGTATGAAATATTTATTGTATTATTTAAACCAACATTACATTCCCCCTTCTATTTAACCCAAACAGAAGTTCAACGAAACTCTATAAGAGCTCAAAAATGGTTCTCCAGAAAGTACATTTCAATTGACTCTCCAAACATATCAACATTTTGAAAGCCCGCAAACCCTAAAGCAACTCAAGAGTCTTTCACTTCCAAAGCTGGAAAACAATTCAAAGGGATCAGCGTGTATATGTGTCAAGGACCCATCAAATATTCAAATTTCAAATCAATTAAATGCATCCTCAAGTGCAACAACTTGTATGGAAGCCAAAGACATTTAAACGAAAAATAAAAAAAACCAAAAATTTCTTGGTATCGCAAGGAGTACCTTTCGGAAATGCCCAACAGAAAGACAACAGAAAAAATCGAGCCGAAAACAACGACAGATGTCTTTTCATTTTTCAAGTTTCAGCTTGGATTCCTGCAGAAAAAATGGCAAGAAATTTGTGCCGGACATGCCGACGTGAGGTTTCACCGGCACCATGTGGCTCTGGGTCGAAACTCCAGAGGAAGCGAGGAGGGCACACGAAATAAAATCAGCAAAAAAGAAAAAATGGTTGAGTAATCAAATAACCTCTTCTGGCTACCTG
This sequence comes from Drosophila kikkawai, assembly GCF_030179895.1. Lineage (NCBI taxonomy): Eukaryota > Metazoa > Arthropoda > Insecta > Diptera > Drosophilidae > Drosophila > Drosophila kikkawai. The sequence goes on from NC_091729.1 coordinate 11,116,006, forward strand.
CGCAGCTGCAGCTGCCAGCGCTCTCCTCAGGTGTGTATGGGTTGGTTCTAAGGCCAGTGGATTATCATGGCAGCAGAAAAGAATCTACAGATGAAGCAGGGCCCGAAAAACCCAAGCCACGCTGATGAGAGCAGCGAGTTGAATTCCCGCGCGGCTACCTGTACACACACACTCTTCCGCTCAGTGCCCGATACAGGTAAGTATTTTCAGATAACTCACCTTGACGCCGACGCTGCAGTTCTCGCCTCGCTCTCAGACATCGCTCAGATACTCGGGCAGCCGAACTCAGATACTCACCCATACCGAGGCATTTTTTAACGGAAAAATGAAAGCAAATCTTTGTACGAACTTGGCTTGTTGGCTAGCTGGCTTGAGGTAAAACCAGTATTTCCAGAACGGCTCCCATCAAGGTATGTATCTGTTGGATGTGTCTCTCTTTTGGCCACTCTCTTGCAGATCCGTTTGAGCTCAGATCGTGGACTCTCCTCGGTTTGAGTTTAAGTTGCGTTCCACAAGACCTCAAAGATCTTGGAACTTCACTCAAAGTCTAAACTTATTGAGTCTTTTGGGAAAGCAGCAACTAAGCCAGATGTAACCTGGGATGCAGCTCGTACTTTTTATTCTATTAACTAAATTGTTATATATATGTAAATTTATTAAATCGTAGTGTATGGTAATGCAAAAATAGAAAAACACAAATATCGAATTTCCCGAAGAGATAGCACCTTAAACTATCCACTTTTGTTTACATCTTGAAAGCCCATAAAGATGGTATGAAACCCATGAAAATTAATGCCACCATTAGTTCTAAATTCTTAAGAACTCTATGACTAATAGTTATATGGGAACCTTGATCTTGTATCTGCCTGAATTCACCACTCATTCCTTCATGCACGAATCGAACGATACACCCTGAGTATTTTTTTTGCAGAAAAATAAAGAGAAACGAAAAAATATACAAATACTTAGACAGATGCAGATGGATTCGTATTGATGGGGCACGTCTTGGCGTTTTACTACCTGTTGATGGGGGAAGCTGCTGCAGCCAAGGCCTCGCATTGATTAATTACAGTGGAACGTACGGAGTGGAGACGAGGGAATGGCCACGGATGAACAGTCGAATGCAAGACGGCCGAGATGCTTATTAACACTCGCTGCCTATTCATCATGGTTTCAATTACCCAACTGACCAGACAGACCGACTACCAAGCTGGCCATTAAGTTTAATTATTAAAGAAGGCATTGCCTCTAAACAGAGATAATATTGCTAGTAGTTTTTAGCCTATTCTATTAGTTTAAGGCTTTGGTTTAACAGACTGTTTTGATAGTTGTTTTGGATTAATAACAACAATTTGATTTTTCTATCTCTAAAATGTATTCGAATCTTTACCCCCATATATTTCTCGAAAAGACCCAAGTTATTTAGTAAACTCCTCCCATTTCCGTGTTGCAATTATGACGTCGCTGTGGGGCCTGCGTAAGTTTGTCTCTGGGAAATTCTATAGATTCCAGATGATCCCAACTTCTTTTTTGCAAATTAATTCCGCCCTCATCCGCCAGCAATTACAACCTCTTTCCCGTGACCCCAACTGTTTGGGGTTTGACCACTCCCTCCTCCAGCCGTTCTCCTCCAATGAGCCCATGAGAAATTTCGACGCTGTTTGGATCTCGGCGGAATATGCACTTACATGATATATTATATAGCGACCGCAAACGGGTTCCCTGGCCAGGCCTCCCCATCTAGGGCACTAATAACTCTATGAAGCCGCGTACGTGGCTTCTGTGCTAAAACGCTTATTAGCTGCCCGACGATCCTCATCCTCCGCCACTCGGAATGCATAATGATGAGGCCGTCGCTCATAAAGGGAAATTTTCGAAAAGAAGTCGATAAAGTGCTGACCATCGGGACGTGCCCGGCTGCAGTCGTTCCTCGCCGGTTATCGATGCCCGGCACGTACTCGCGCCTGATTTGTGGCGACCAGCAGGGATCGCCAACACTGGTGGCAGGAATAACAGTCCCAGATCGGACGACGGGAAGGTAACCACCAGCGTGTCCAACCGAAAAGCGATTCCCGGAATGCAGAAAAGAGCGAAAAAATAACAAACATGAGGTGAGCAAATTCACACTTAGCCACAGACTCAGACTCAGACTGAGACTCAGACCTATTCTCCTTGTGTCTGGCCTCGTCTTGGCGTTTCTGTGCAGGTGCTTTGTCTCCAATGCCCATTCCAATGGCGGCTGAAAGCTGAAACACTTTGGAAAAAATATTGCAATCAAAGCAGAAAATATGGTCTTAAACTAGTTTCGCCACGTTTTCGCTGAAATTGAAACCAGCGCTTGACTTGACACTAACACTGGCCCGATATGGCAAAATAGTCTAAACAAAAACAGAGAGTAAACACAACAAACAAAAAAGCAAGCATTGCCAAAAAAGGGGAGAAGAAAGCATATTGTTTGATTTGAAAATAAATAATTAAAGTTATTCTGTAAATTTCGAAAAAAATAAATCACTGGGATAATTAATAGCTTATATTAAATACATAAAAATAATACAAATTAAAAGGATTGTTATTTATAGAATTTTCAATAAGAAAGGTGGAAGTAATGTTTATCTAAATCCTCGGTCCTATTTGTTCTTAGAGTCGGCCTTAAAATGTTAAAAATCACTTCTTCTTAGCACGAAAATTTAAAAAAATAATGGTAAGTAACACATTTCCTGTTGCCTTATAAATTATAACTTGTTTTCTATTGGTTTAGTTCAAATATTTTAAAAAAGAGTACAATAACTCAAGGATCTTCCGCTACCCTGTGCTAGGTCAGTCATACAAAGTTTTAATTAATTTCAGCAAAAATCTCATTGTCTACCCACTCCCATATATTTCGAATATATAGCCAACTATCAGTCACTGGCAATCTAATCGATTGGCTTTGTGTTGCAAGCCCACAAAACCAAACATATTGCTCTTGGAGGGCACATTCATCGGGCATGACATAATATTTGATAGGAACCAAAACGGAAACCAACTGACAAGATCTCGGGGTGAGCCCAGGCCGTAAAACCCATTAACAGGGTAACATATTTCGCTTTATTACCGCTAGTACAACTATTTTTAGCATCAGCTTGCCCAAAACAAAATCACGAAACCCCCGAAATGCTGCTGGGAAAGGGGAACCAGGGAGAATGGAAGTCTCGGAGAGTATGCCTGTAAAATATACATATTTCACCGCAGAAGGGTGGCTCTGGCTGGAACTGATGGACTCCCGGCCCTACGGCAAAAACAACCAAACAAAACAAAAGGGCAAAACTCGAATGGGGGACAGCAGTGCGACAACAATAAAATTAAAATGAAACTTCGCTGGAAGCCCTACAAGTGAAATATGACCCTAATACAAATGTGCGGCCGAGTGCGCGGGCGGTGCAATCGGAGCAATATCAACCCCTCCTGCAGACCCACGATCCTGGTGAAGAGAACAACCCCCGGAACGCGGACAAAGGTGAATTGTTCCAATGCCCAATGACAACTGCTTGCTCGAGAGTTGGGTTCGGTTTTCCTCTTGGTTCTGGGGTTCCGCCGCGATCCCAGCGTGGTTGATAAGCAGCATATGAAATATGGGGTCGACTGTGGAATGCATTGCATTTCATTCATTTGCTCGTAGTTTCAAAATTCCGGGCGAGTGAGCTTGTTACCTATCTGTTCTTGTTTGCAGTTTGCACGATGTATGCGCTAGATAATGGATTTTTGTGTGCACCCATCCATCCATCCATTCTTTGATAAATGGTGCGCTCAGATAGAGAGCGCTTCCCCAAATCTCTAAGCATAAATATTTACCATATCTGTATATATACATATAAAAAAATTCGCTAGCACTGCAGAAAAGTACTCCGGGCTTGAACAAAAGCACGTTCAAAGCAAAAGTATGATATTTGAGGCAGATACACTACTATTAAAAGGTACTTTAAAATAAATAAAAATTTAGTTTAACAAGAAAGGAAGCTAACTTCGGCACGCCGAAGTTTGTATACCCTTGCAGATTGGTTTCGATGTTTATATTATAGATTTAAATGCTGAAAAGACTCACAAAACAGTGTTTCATTACATTTTACCTATACTTATTATGTTTACAGTTTGACACTTACAGTTTTACATTCCCAGCTTTACATATTTTATACATTTACCGATCGCTTCTATGGCAGCTATAAGATATAGTTGTCCGATTTTTATGAAATTTATACCAAAATTCTAGAATAATAAAAAAAGCGTATATCTCAGAGTAGATAAACATACGTTGAAAAACAACGAAGCAATAATTTTTTTCCTATTAATTTCCCGATCGTTCCTATGGCAGCTATATCATATAGTCGTCCGATTTTCATAAAATTTTTACCAAAATTCAGAAATAATATATAATGGCTACATCTAAAAAAATGTGCAAAAATATTGAAAAACAGCAAAGTTATAATATTTTTTCGAAAAATATATCGAACATTTGTATGGCAGCTATATGATATAGTCGTCCGATCCGGCCCGTTCCGACATATATAGCAGTGAGAGCATATAGAAGACTATATGCAAAGTTTCATTCAGATAGCTTTAAAACTGAGGGACTAGTTTGCGTAGAAACGGACAGACGGACAGACGGACAGACGGACATGGCTAGAACGACTCGGCTGTTGATGCTGATCAAGAATATATATACTTTATAGGGTCGGAAACGTCTCCTTCACTGCGTTGCAAACTTCTGACTGAAATTATAATACCCTGCAAGGGTATAAAAATTTTGGGAAACATCAGCAAGTATATGTTATCGTTTCTTAAAAAACGTAATAAGAAGTATTTTAAATTCATTTATTTGAGTGAAGTATAAAAGAAAGTGTCTCTAAATATGAAAAAAATAATATCTAACGATTTTTTAAATATTTCATTAAAATACTATATCAAAATTAGCAGTTTTTGAACTAAAAAAATAGTTTTAACCAATTTCCATGTGATTGCACAGTCAGGGCCTTGGACATCCATGTTATATAGTAATATCTGCATAATATTTAAGTCTAAAAACCGAACAAACCTGGTTAAAAACAAAATAAAAATTAAATTCATGTTTTAGAACTAAATTGAGTTAAATTATAATAATATTATTAATATTGTTACGATTAGTTTCTCTAATATTCTAGTTTTTTTGTGTAGTTTTTCATTTATTTTGTTTAAGTGTAAAGTTTATTAAGCGTCCAAATAAACTAAAAATAAAATAAGAATTTCGACTACAGCAGCAATGGAGAATTGGAACAACAAGCTGCTGCCGGCGATGGTGATGGCGATGGCGATGGCGATGGCGATGGCGCTGGCGACGAAGGGGTCAGGCCAAGCCAAGCCAAAGCCCGAAACAGAAAGACAAACAGAGCCAAAACAGCGGCGGCAGAAACCCAGTGTTACCAATAAAATCGACCGAAAAAGAAACGGCAAAGAAGGCATTGACACAAAAGTTTCGTTTTACGGGCAAAAGGTGACGACTGTTCGTTTGCTCGAGTGTCTTGCGGTTGAGGAAATGCAGGGCTCCAGGCCCCAAATGGCCCTAGAAAGTGCAGCCACGAGCCGACCCACCAAGGAAAATCCACTCCGAGATGGAATTAGTTGGGCAATTCGGTAACCCGATAGGGAAATGGGGTCTGGCTACAAGCTAAGCGGCTTAATGAAGAAATCGGCGGGAAATATTGGGCGCATAACTCATTTCCCATGTCCAATGGACATTTCAATTGCCCGGACCGGACCACACACCGTGAGAAGTATCACCCAGCAGTGATAAACACGCAGAGTGCCCTGCCCTAATGCACCGAGATGCACTCCCCTGGCAGGTCGTAAAAAAAACCACTTTGAGGCAAACATAATAGCGAACAAAAGAGCGAAAGATGACCACCGAGCCTTCGGCCGGAATGGAATCTTTGTCATAGTTGGATAATGGTGGCACTCGACGAGAGCAGGGCGTTTGACAAATTAGTCAGTCATTTGGGAATTCCGGTGCTGTCGATTCTCCGTATTCACCTTGTGATTGCACCGACACATCGTCATGCCATGGACCCAGAGGGAGCACCCGAGCTTCTCCTGCACCGAGTGCTCCAGGTGACCCCCGGCGACTGCTGTCTGATGGACATCATTAATTGGATTTAACGCAACTTAAGCAATGAGAGCAGTGCGTGAGGGGTCTAGGCAGACCACAATGCTGGCAGACTGTCCACGAAAAAGGAAATGAACATGATGCTAGAAACTAATTGATATCACTGGGGAGTTTATCTTAAGCTAAGAGTAGAATTTAAGCTGAATTTAATTGTATAATATATATAAATATATATAGAAATGTAAGATCTATAAGGGTAAAAAGACTTTATCCTAGCGGTTTATATAGAACCCTCTTCTGGGATTTAACATGGCAATAGTTGCTCAACATGTTGCTAGCAACAAATTTATGCAATTCGCCTGTAAGAGTTTAACAAATGAAAATTGAATATTCTATAATTTCTTTACAAACCTAAAACCTAGAAAAATTCAACTATTTAAAGCCAAGTCAGAACTGTCACTCGTCAAGGGTATTTACAAGGCAATCCGCCAATTGTTCGTTGTTACTGCTCTTCGGCGACCGCTTTGCATTCTCACCTTTGTGTTTTTTTTTTGCGTAAATTGCATTTTACGCAGCACTAACGCTAAGAACGAGGTCATTTCGCCGCCTCTCGGATTACCTCAAAGTGCAATTGTCTATGGAAAATATGGTCTACAGTAGCTGTCCGCGCTTTTCAAGTCCGCCGCTGGCCAAATGGCCAATGGCCGCTGTTAATTTGGAAGCGAACGTGCCGTCACAAAAAGCTGGAGTTTTTTGTTCGAGTCGCGAGTCGCAGGCGGCGGCTTCAAAGCCCAAGCCCAACTTGGCATGGCTGACACTGCATTTCCGCTGGCTCGAGCCGATGGCGGCTCCCCTGAAGCCCCACTGTTGTCCACTCCGTCATCGTGCTTTGAGTGCTTCCGTGACGCAGGCGCACGCATTGTTGGACTAATTTCAATTACCTCAAACGGCGTTTTTACACACAAATTAGAAACTTTTGTGACCGCAGAGAGATCGTGGCTCTTAGGTGCTCCGTTGCTCTATTGAACCGGAAACTGGAAACCGCTGCCCGACTACGGGTCTAAGCAAACAATGGTGATCGAAGAGCGCTGGCTCATGGGAGAGCGTTCTGTTGAAGCAAATGAAGCGCGAAATTCAAACAAAATAAATGAGGGAAGAAACATTTTGGAGGAAAACGTAAACATTTCGATTTCAAAGGCAAACAAGGTACAGTAAAAATGGCTTAAAGGGAATAATTGAAACTACAACAGCTAAAAAACAAGAAACAAAAAGAAATGAAAACGTTCTAGATGTTTTTGAATTCCAGAACACATCTCTTACTTTAATTAATTACATTTTACAACAATTTACTTATTGTAGAAGAAAAAATACTAGTCTTCTAATTTATATTATTTCTATACAGATTTTCTAATACAAATTACGTAGAAGAACATAAAATACTCTTCAAAAATTACCCAACAAAAGAAGCCCCCTTGCGAGAGTAATTATTTCCCATACCAAAAGATCGTTCTAAACAAATTGTTTTTTTTATGAAAGGTAAACAAAAAATGCCGGAATTCAGTGGTGCCTTGCAAAATCGCTCATAAAATCAGCCGAAATGAAGCGTATCCCTTCGAAAGAGAACATTTTTTGAGTTCCCAGCAAACGTTTGTGTTTACTTTAGCCAAAAGGTGCCCCCATATGGTTGTAATTAGTTTGGTTGCGTCTGGCCAGCAAAGGGGAATAGTATCACATTTTATTAGAACAGAGTCCGAGTACTTGTTGGACTTTTTGTTATGCAAATCGGGTAGAGAGACACTAAGAGAAATTACCATAATTCCACTGTTGAACTGTACGCGGCAAGTACGTGTGGGCGTGCCAGCGCCATTGACAGGCAACTAGTTTTGTGGCATGTAGAAATATAGCCGAAAAAGGTCAATTACGCGACTTCCTCCTACGGAGCGCTGGTGTGGTGGTGGTGCGGTGGCTCATTGCCACTTTCCCAAGCCCGGCAAAGTCAGCGGAGCGGAGCGTAGCTAACCCCTGGCGGCAGCCTCATCCTCAGAGAACTCCGCTTTACACAGTCGAATGCACTTGCAAGTTGCCAACAAATTATATTTTTCACAATCCACTTTTCGGGCCAAAGTCAACCCAAGTCGGGGTTACTCCGAGCGCAGCCCCGTCATTATTGTGATAAACAACGCTCTGCTGAAGGGGGAACAGGTGTCATCCGCTTTGCTGTTTATCTCTCGCTGCACCTGTGCTGTGCTCTGTTGCCATGGCGGAGTGTAACCCTCTCTCTCTCTCTCTGCCCACCCAATAGAGAGGCATTTTCACAACGCCCGGAGTGCGCTCGAGTTTCCCATTTCTTTCCTGAACATCGTTAATTGTTAACGCCATTTGGGAAATTTGATCTCTGCACTGGCGGTTTGGAAAGCGTTGAAAACGTTTTGCTGAATCATTTTCAAGCAAATTACACAACTTAAACAGAAGCTTGCAAAAATTGCTTGGCCAACTTTTCTTCGTGTCTGTCTTCCAGCGCATTATCGTGCCGGGTTACCTGTCGAAACTTCCCGTGAATAATTAAGAAATTAGTTCATTATGTCGGCTCCGAGCGAAGAGAATAATTTTAGAGAAATGCAAATGAAGACGAGACGTCTTGAGCTGAGTCTTGACTTGGTCTCGGAGTCTTCCCACCATATAAGACGTTTCTTTGTCTGTTTTCACACGGCCATTGATTAACATTTATCCGGATCCCACTGATTTCCTATCGATTGCAGGTGGGCAGCATCGTAGAGAGTTATTATTTCTCCCCTGACTTCTGCTGACAGCATTTCTAAAAATAAATCTAAAATAATATTTAATTTTCATGACGGACAAGCGAGTGGTTTTATATAAACACAAAATCATATCTTATCTCCAGCACTTTTTTATCTGAGCACACAGAACGGCGATAAAAGCTCCATTCTTCAGAGTTGCATTGGAGAAAAGGTGTAGTTCCCTGGGATGGTGTATTTATGTTGAAGCCACTGCACCCACAGTTCTACAACTCGTTGCCCTCGGTTCGTTCAACTTCGGCCCAACCTCCGCCCCACCAGAAGGCAGCTTTCCTAGTACTACCTAGCACATAAACACCATCGAGCCAAACGACAATAGAATGCGCAGCCAGCTAAAAAGCAAAAAAGTATAGAAACAAAAATGCGCTGACGGTTAAATTCGAATAAAAGAAGGGGTAAAATTCAGGGATCGAAGCATGTCACACCCTAGCTTTTGAGTTGTCTGGCGACAGTACTTATTAATATTCCCGACTTGAACCTATAGCTATAAATAATCATCTGAGAACTCGAAACCAGGTTTTAGAAATGAGAAAGTATTTAAATTCAAAAATATAAATATTATATGTAGTACAAGTAATATAATAGTAATAATGATAATATAACACTTTATAGTTATAATTTGGAATTAAATTAGATATTATTATTATTATTATATTTTATGGCTTCCCAGCTATTTCTATAAATTCCTCACATGTCCAAAATGTCTGCCAAATTGTTAATATCCCCTTCAATGACACAGAACCATTTGTGCAAACGCTCGGACTATGACCGAAATCGGACCTCCCTCAGACCTCGGCTGAACCACTGAACCCCCGACATCCCCGTGAGCTCAAAGTCTAAGCCCGGGCCGAGGGTCAAACGTGGTCGACAGGCAGCATATGCCAGGTCCGTTCGGCTCGAGTCCACTTCATTCCCCGACTTTACTCGAGGTTGAGCCTGCAAATGAGTCACGACGACCAAGCCCAAAAGCACTTTGGGCCGAGAGTTGAAAATTGAGACACAGCAATTAGCTGCCATTGCGCCGATCACGTGCCCAGGCCGAATGTAAACTAAACTGAAGCGATTTCCCTCAGCTCGGGCCTCCTCCGGAGTCACTCGGCGCAGGCGCGACCTCATTTCCTTGCTCCGATTTCTGTCTGGACTCAGCCAGAGGCTATGCTTCAGCTCTCTGCTCCGCTGCCATCCCTCGTTGTTGTGTTTACTCTTCCAAAGGATATTAACTTTTCAGGGAAGAGGTTGAATGTGGTTAAATTTACGGCAAAACAGACCAAATTAATGACACGAAATGAGAGCCAGGTTAACATCAACCTTATTTTAAATATGATTTGCTAACATTACGATGATATCTTTACAAATATGATTTGCCCCTTAATAAGAATAAGATCCGCTTGACTGTAGACGTTTTTCGATATTTTTAAATGTAAGTGTAATAGTTTTTCATTTAATCTATACTTTACTAACCGAACATACCCAGTTTAATCTAAGCCCAACAACTAGTCTCTGATTGCCACTTAAATCAATGGCATCCAGAGGGTCTGTGTGTCTGTGTCTTTGATGTTAAAGAGTATTTCGAGGGTCGAAAACAGCCGTCCATTGTGCTGTTTGTTGATGTTGCCTTTGTGGCGCATAATTAACAACAATAACACCGCTCGCCTTTGCTGGCTTGACAGTTTTCGCAGTTGGCACAGCTGCCTGCACACACACATTTTGCCAACTGCATTATGTTTCGCTTGGGTCTCATTTGTTGCCGAGCAGATTTTTAAAAATGTATTATTTATTTGCTGCACTCGGCTCACCCCAGCAGAGTCCAGTGTCGATTTCCCACCCCATTGGAGTCGAGCCGAGGGGCAAATCAAGGAGCAGCTGCTATTTCAGTGGCCACTGGATTGATAGTCGTCAGGTAATGGAATGCTGGAGAAGTATGTTTTGGTTAGAAATAACAGTTACGATGGGATTTGATACGGAACAGAAAACATTTTCATTTAATCCAAGGAAACAGGCATCAAATACCATATCTTCAAGTTTTCTTTTAGCATTTTCCGAACTATATCAACAATGTTAAGCCATAATTCCTCACCGATTTTCAGGACTGGAACCCACCAAAATCGGACAAAATAAAGCACCTATTCTCTGCCCGACCTCAGACGACACACACACATTATGCACACTTCAAAAACATATAGTAAATGACAAAACAGACAACGTCAGTCTTATCAAATTACAAATGTTTTAACATCTCGAGCTCTATCTAGTTTATGTGTCCTGCGGGTCCTTCAAAAGTACCTAAGGCTTGTCACATCAGTTTTTCAAAAATATCCAAGTTAAGACGAAGATCTTCACACTTTCCAGAAAACATATACATATATGTATAGGAGACGATCTTGCTTCACGCCTTTACCCATGCCTTCATAATGAAATCTGCTAAGCCAGCCGAAACGTCATTGAGCTGTCAGAGTGAGTCGATTTTCTAAATTCAATTAAATTCCTCGCCCCTCTCGGGGATCACTCTGATTGACAGCTGGCCCGCTCCAGTCCCTCTGCATCAGTATTTCGGAGTTTCTGGGTAAGCAGCCTTTCGTCTCCGGGAAGCAAAGTCTATTAACAGACCTAAACATGGCCGCTTATTGAATTCAAAGATTTGCCAGCAACGCAATTCAAATCCAATTCAAATCAAAACTTTTATGAGGGAGTCGTGCTCAGCGATATTCCCATCAATTAAGAGGAAACTCATTTTCGGGGCGGCGGCTTTATGTGTAACCGAAGCCCACTCATAATACTTTCGGATAATATATATGAATCTCTGGCTCGACCGAGGATTCCTTTTAATTAGAAGAGTTCAAGTAATTTATGGCCTCGCGAGGGGAGTTTCTGTTTACGCCAAGTCTAAGGCCTCTATTTATTTGTGCAACAAAAGCTGGGAATTTTCAATAATAAACGTAGTCCCAAAAATATATATGGTATGCCCGTTTCCAGAGAACTAGCTGGGTGCTCCTCCCCCCAACAAAGTTGCACACGTTTGGAGATTTACATTCACCCATAAATCTTCCGGCGGCGCTTTCCGCCTTCGGTTGCAGTTGCCCATTAAACGACACCCAGAAATCGGAGCAGGAGGCGGAGATTCCGAGGACTGGAAGAGACACGGAGAGGGGGTGGTGGTGGCTTACAGCCAAGTGGCACCTTATGCATCTGCGAGTTTTTGTTTACTTGTCCGTCATAAAATTTTAATGCCTACTTTGGCGCTAATTTAGTTGACGGCGGCGATGCCCAAGTTCGCCTCCAGATTCCCTCAATTCCAATTAAATTTCGGAAACGGGAAGCTACCGAAATACCCCAGCGATGTCTGGTAACACGCCCTGTCTATTTTGGGCAATTTGATTTGACTTAATGCCCATTGCCATTTGGATGATGACAGACGACGGAGGGGGCGGCCCATTGGAATTCACGTGCGAGTGACATCAGAATGAAAATGGTAATGTCCCATAAATTAGCCCAAACTTTCATTACAGCCAAATAAGTGGCAGAAAAATACTACAGTCCCACGAAGCAAGACAATACATGTTGTACTTACCATAAATAACACACAAATAGACCAAATGGGGTATAATTTTAAAGATTATAGATCGTGTTTCAAGTGTGGCTTGCATGTGATCAGAGAAACTATATTAAACATAAGAATTATACCTTCTTATTTCTCAGAAGTGAAAGTTAATTAAGCTTTAATTTTGTACCTTGAACGTACCTTGAATATATTTCTTAATTTAAATATTTAAAAGAGAAATGAAATATATAAGCATATAATATAATTAAACAAAAATTGGAATATAAATCTGTTAAGATCTTTTCCTAAACACTTCCTTAACCTTATCGCTTCTTTGAAGATTACTGAATCTGAAAATTGTTTGCTTGGCAAATCATAAAGTGAAGTGCAGCGCCTATCCAAAAATAAACATTGTGATTTTTCTCCCTTATCTGAGGATGAGGCTGAGAAGTAAAGATGCTGTTTGTGCGCCAGAGTTTGCATTTAGCGCCGTCTGTCGATCGCTATTTATACATGAATCTGGACTGGGGATCCTCCGTCTCCGGCTAAGTGCTCGGGTAAACAAGCAAACTGAGCAAAACAAAACTCCGGAGTCTGATTAGTGTCAAGCCGGGCTATTTATGAGTGTCTCGATGGGATTAGCCGGCACCAGTTGGCTCTGTCAGTTGCCGACGATGGCCAATGAGAGTGTGTGAAAGGGGAGTAAATACAACTACTAATTGAAAAATCAAAGATCTTAACCCCCAACCGGGTTAGACACCCAATGGATCTCGGATCAAGCGCAGGGGAATGCCTCCCTTGACCTGCAATAAAATCGATTTGTTGTCCAGTTGTAGGCGATCCGGTGTGTGTTCCGATGTGGTTATCCGGTGGTTGCGGAATACGTTTACCAGACCCACTTTCGCCTGGAGATATGCTAAGCGTTCGCCGATGCATCCACGCGGACCCACCCCAAAGGGCATGTAGGAGTAGGGAGTGTGGCTCTTTCGGTTTTCAGCAGAGAATCGTTCCGGCTGGAATTTCATTGGCTGAGCAAAAAACTGGCAAAAGGGGCAGTTTTAAGTTATGAGATTTTATTTTGGGATAGAATAGTTATACTCACCTTGGGATCCAAATGCAGGGCATAGCAGGGAATGTAGACGGGCATTCCCTTGGGAACCCGCATCTTGCTGAAGGGAGCCAGTGGGTAGGCCTCGTCGGAGTTGCATTCGCGATCCATGAATGCTAGCGGCGGATAAATGCGCAGCACCTCGTAGAGGATCATCTGCAGGTACTCCAGCGACTCGATCATTTGGAACGTCACCTGGCCATTGCTTTCCTCCAGAGCCTCCTTGATTTCGTCTCGCAATCGCTGCTGGACATCCGCATCCCTAGCCAACTCGTACATGGCCAAGGCCATTGTGGTAGACGAGGATTCGAAGCCGGCTGTGAAGAAAAACCCTGCCTGGGCCACCAAGATATCGCCTTCGAACACAAGCTGATTCTTGTTACCCGAAGCTTTCGCCTGCTGCGTGCTCCTTCGAAATTCGATTAAGATATCGATGAGATCGTTGCGCGTCTGGCCAGATCTCTCGCGCTCCTCCAACACGTAGTTGAAAGTATTACGAAAGAATCGAGCGTCCACGGCGGGAATCACTTTGAATCTGAAGTAGGAAACCAAGTGTGGCAGGAACATGATTAAGGTGAACCCCACCTGCCGTAGAAGACTAAACTGGAATATAGAACGTCCATGCCGGCGGAACTCTCCATTCGGATCCTTGAAACTGTTCGCCCGCACTCCGAAAGCCACGGTGGAAATCACATCCGTGGTAAAGAGGGCACACAACTCCTTGACCTCCAGGTCAAAGCCGTGCTCGTCTTGTAGCGGCTGCTGGTGGAGATGGGCACCTAAGCTAGCTCCCACCTCCTCGATCAGCGGAAACATGTTCTTCAGCTTGTTGCCAGTGAAAAACGGCGTTAGCTTCATTCGCACCTCCCTCCAAGCGGGGTTCTTCAGGAAGAAGATGTTTTGAGAGCCCAAAGGATCTCGTATTTCATCGGCGTTTGCGTAACGATCGCGAAATTTTCCAAAATCCCTGACAAGGACATTCTTTAGCAGTTCTGGATCTTTGAGAAACAGGGCAGGCTTATGGAATACGTATATGCCCACAAAGGGTTCGTTTTCCGCGTCTGGATGATTATAAAGCTGGTATATGAACTCCGAGAAACTCTTCTGCTTGAACAGTGCCATCAGGTTACCCACTAACCAATTGGGCTTGATCTCAGGCACTCCAAGACGCTGCCAATAAGAGTAATTTCTATGCAGGAGGCCATAAACCATGGTAAGAAGAACCACCAAGAAGATCAGCAATTCCAGAGTCATGTTGGCACTACTACATCTGGTACTCTACTAGTTATAAGAAATGTTAAATTAAAAAGTAGCTAGAATTGCCTTCAAGAATCGATTCGATTTGAGGCGTTGCAAGTATTAGTAAAGAAACAAATTTAAAATACGAAACTAATTAAATAATTCATACATTTTTCAACTATTCTTTTTAGCTACAAAGTTGGTTGGAAAAGTTGAATGTGCCATCGTCACCTTTGTCTTGCCTCGTTAAGAGGTGCTTTTGTTAGATAGTAATTTCCAGTTGTGGCACATGATCAACTTTGACCTCTTTTGTCCGAATGGCCAGGCCGCATTTGATTGCCAGCGTTTAGGCTTATGGCCCGTCTTTCCTTTGCCTTTTCTTTCCATTTTATTTCGGGCGTTTGGCGAGTCTGACAAACCAGTTTTCCGCCGCTCGTTTTCCAGTTTTCAAGTTTACCCAAGCTGGCCGTTGCAGCGTTCAAGCCAGGCCAACTGCCGGCTGACTAACTGACTGCCAAGACTCTGTTGATTTTTTATCTTGCACCTTGTTTATGCAAAAAAATATTTCCAAGCTTGCTGCAGCTTTGTCTTGTTGTTTTCTCCAGTCAATCTTTGTTTTTTATTTTCTGTCTTTTTTTGTTTGCATATTTTAAACATGGCTATAATTTTATATGTGTATATGGGCTTTAATAAAAATAACTTGCTTACGAAGGCGCCTGTATGTTGCCTGTCACAATCTGGATCTCGAAGCCTTAATGGACTCGTAAAGCTTCAGGCTGAGATTGGAATGCCCGATACGCCGAGGAATGTGTGGGGACTAGAAAGAAGTGGGATATAACCGATCTTTAAAGGGGTTCCAGCCTACAGACCTAGGGAGTTCTAATAAGAAATACGAAGGTCATTCATTTCATTTTAAAAACTTTATTGGAGAGAAATTACTAAAATTATAAGTGTCGTGGTATATAATTAGTTGCCAGACAAACACTCTTTGATCTTATTTTTTTTGCATTGACACTGAATTATAATTGAGACTATAATTTTCTTTCGCCATTCACACTTTGCATCTCTCGTCGCTTCTCTGTTGATCGTGATCACTAATTAGGTTTACGAGCCCGGCTTGAATGAATTGAAATTGTTTTGCAGCTGAGCGGCAATTACGGGCTTCTCTCAGACTTGGACCCTCCCCGGCCCCACTCCTCCCCTCCCCTCCCCCATTTCCACCCGCTACCCCGCCGAGTATTGTGAATGGACTGTGTCAAGGGCGGAGAGCTCTGTTCAGTTTTGCTTACAAGTATTTTAATTGCATTACGCAAGTTTTGCGTTCTCGATAAAACTTGCTATGAGATTGTCGGAGGGAAAATGGGTAAAAATATAGTTTTATATGGTATAGTAGAAGGGGGTGAAGGGGAAGAAGGTGAAACCAAGTCTGACGCATTCCAAAAGCCATGTTGTTATTGCCCTTTTGATTTGTAACATGCAATTTATCACACCCGCGGGCCATGAATCACACCTGGTGCATTCGAAACGCCAGCTTCGGGTATGCATGGTGCAGTGAAAAGAAAAACCTTAAATTAGTTCTTAAGTCGGAGTACTACTTATTAAAATATACATAGTAATAAACACAAGATTTATCACAAAACTCTGTATAAATAAATGAATTAAAAGGTATAGATCCTCCTGCCTATACACTAATAAGAGAATTTTCAATCCTTCCACTCGAATGCAGGAAAATTCGAACTTTGCAAGTTGTTTTAGTACATCTAAGACCAATTTATACTGAATTCTTTCAAGAGTAACCTAATCGCAAAGAGCGAAATCTAGATCTGTCAACTGGAGCTCCCGGGTTAAATACAGAAAAGAGTAAGCAATTGAATAATTGATTGAAAAAGTGATCTATTAAAAGTGGATAAGCTTATAGCTAGTCTCAATAATTTCTAATAATGCGGAAAATTAAAAATATATATATTTATACACAATTATTAATACATATTACTCCTTTTAAGCTCTTTTAGTTTTTACTGTGTATTTTTTCTGCACTTTTAAGCTTGGGTCTTGGTTCTCGATCACGAAGGAGAATCAAATGATGGAGCACCCAACCCGCTCCCTCTCCCGCTGGCAAGCAAACAAACGTGACATATGCCCGGAAACCTCTGCGGCTCAGCCAGGGAACCCGGCGCAGGGACCAGCGGAAGTGCACAACATGAAGCCCAAAGCCCACTCTTGTAGATGTGTGGAACAGGAGCTGATGGGATAGTGATAGCCACACACTATAGATGAAACCCATAGGTGAGGCCGGCTGGCTTCCTTCGCACGCCATTAACACCCACCAAGTGGTATTCCCCCAATTCCATTTATCCTGCACGTGCACTCCGTGCCACAGTCCGAGTGGGAGAACGACCATAAATAAATGTCATAATGCAATAAAACCGAAAACAAAACAAAAAGAATATATGCACTTAAGTGGCACACAACTCCGAGGCGACACGCGACCGCGACCCCAAATGCAAAAATATATGTACACATTTATATTTATAAGGTATGTCCATATGTACATATATAAACAATGCACATGAATTGCCAAAGGGGAAAAAATCTGCAACGGAATTGCGTGTAAAATGCAACACTCAGGGAGAGATATGGAATTTCAGTGCGTAGGTGACCTCCATGGGTGACGCTACACTAAGAGCTTGGAAAGCATAAATCTAGGTTTTTTATGGCAATTTTAAGACTTTTACATTTAAATTTAATTTTTTCTTTTACCTTAACTTTTAAATTTTAATAAAGACTAGATCATAAGGTTTAAAGTTGAAAGCAGAACGACTTGTGAAGGTTTAGAAAGATATGCTTTATAGGTAAAATGGTAGAACTTTATATCTAAATGTATGTATATTAAAAATTTCATTAAAAATATGACACTTTTCTAAATTAAGGTAATTTTTTACATGTTTTCATTCCCTTTCTACTTTTTGGATAAAAACAAAATTGATTGCATGCGATTAATTCGCGTGCCGAAACCAAATAAATACACTAAGGTCCTTTTTGTTTTCGATATTAATGGTTTAAGAAAATATAGTCATAAGTCTTAAGATTTTTAAAACTTTATAAATTTACAAGGTCTCAAGTGTTCCAAGTCAACATTATAACTTATTGCTTTAATAAAAGACTAGGGGTCCTGTCTTAAACTTAAAAACAGGACTCATTGTAGAAGGTGACAAAAAACGGTGTTTCGATACATTATATAAAGGTGAAATGGTAGAATTTATATTTAAATAGAGTGTATTTTTAAAATACCATTATAAATTGGTAGATTTTTTTCATTGTTTTGGTAATTCTTGTCATATTTGCTTTTCATTTGTACTTTTAGGATAAAAACAAGATTGGTTTCAAGAGACCATACATTTGCTGAGGTCTTTCCTATGTTCGAAATCAATGATTTAAAAGTTTAAATCTTAAGACTTAAGATATAGAGAGATTTCAAAATGTACAATTTACCAAGTTTTCCAAACTAACATTATTATAAGCTATAAACGAATTATATCTTGGGTTTAAGAACTAAGTTTTATTAATAAAATTCAATATGAAATGCCAAATTCAATTCTAATTTAATGCTGTCTCTTCTTTCTCTCTCTCCTGCCTTTAAACTATAGTAATTTAATTATTTCCCATTATAAAATTCATAAAAATTACAATTTTATTTGTGAGTGAACACTGTTTAACAGTATTACAACTGTGATGATGGAGCACATTTAACGGGAGAAAACGGAGAACTACAGCTATAAATTGAAATACGAAAGCTTGCTCAGCTCTTCCGCAGCTGCATGTGCGTGTGTGCGTTTGTCGCCGTCACGCAAAAGTCTTTCGTTTCGTTTTCGCCCACGCCAATGCCAAATAAAGTCTCCATCTTGTTTTTTGTTGTTGTTGTTGTTGGCTATATGTTTATATAGTATTGTTGTTTTTTTTTGTTTATGCTGAGCTCACCAGGGGCGCTCAACTGTAACGAGCCGAAGAAGACCGAGAAGAAGCGAAGAAGACAGTGTGACATGTGACTTCTTGTGACAGCATATTGCTAAAGTTTTAGCACGCAAAGATCTTATACCATAAACCCCATTCGGAGTTTATTTTCTGCATATATAATTCACTCTGGGAAAATGTCAAACATGGTTTATGGTAGACCACAAATTGCAATCAGCGAGGATTGCATTCAGAGATCGAGAATTAATGGGTAAGGCTGAGCTTCTGATATCAGAGAATAACCCGCAGCACCTTTACAGGTTTAAGAAGAAAAGAATAGCAAAAATAGCTATTTACATATGTATGTGTGTAAGGTCTCCAAATTCGTCCTTGGTTTACTCTAATTTTAAAGAATAAGATGAGTAACGCCATTTTGAGCTCGTTTTCTTTGGGTTAGCGCTAAAATGTAATGTATTTATCAGTAATCTTCTTAATCTTCAATGAAATCCTGTTATAATATTTTACAGACTTAAAGTTCATATTTTTACCACCCGATATTACAATCAGTTGATTGCCTATAAAAAAAAATCTCTTTAGTTTTTAATAATCTGATAATCAATTTGAGCTTGAGCCATGTTAATGGTTTAGCATTCAGTAAAAACGAGATAGTTATAATTCTGATCGCAGTTTTTTGTACGATTATATCACCTTTTTTATACATATGTACCACATACCACACGTACTTTCTTTTTTTTTACAGGGCTCCACGAGATATGCCGGGTTCAGTTCCGGTCGCTGATTCTTTTGTGGCGGGTCTCTGGGGTGCTTCGGGTTCGGATTCGTGTTTTGGGTGAAAATGATAGTTTATTATCGTAATTAATCCGGGTTAATGTTTATACTTGGCCAGCGTTTTGCTGACTTTCGCTTATACAAACCTCATTTTTAATAACGGAATTTTTAATTTGATAAGAATTCATGGCAAAAAATAAACATTTCCCAGGGGGGTTTCGGAATAAATATAAACAGAAATCATAACTCAAAACACGACTCATAAAAGTTTTTTTTTTTTGGCACAGTTCTCCCCGGACGTTACCCCAGTTAATAAATATCAAAGAAGTCGCCGAGGGTTGACTCCGCTTTGTTTGTTTTGGACTCACTCCGATGGGCTTACAAACGGATCAACAAGGACTTAACAAGACCACCAACTGGAAACCAGTTGGATGATGGGTAACGAAGTCAACAGCAGCAGCCCTTTGAGGAATTATTTTTTTGGCAGCTGCCTGCCGGGGGTTCTGTGCCGGATCCTGGCAGGACGCGTGCGCCAAGTCAAACGCAGGCTAAGCCGTAAGTGCGTCCTTATGGCGCAAACGTAATTCTATTTATTTGATTTCCTTGAAAAGGGGACTTACTTTTTTATGGTTATACATTTACCACTTTTTGTGGAGAAGGGAAAAAACTAGAGCAAAGTCTGTTAACATTTTCGGTTTGTTTATTTTTAGCGTGTAATTAGAGAGAGGCGAAGGGTTAGATAAATATTTTCCTCAACTACTTGCATCCCATATACATACTTACGTAGTTTTTGAAACCACCCCTGTGGGGAAATCTGGCATTTCTGGAAAATTGTATCGGCGAGGGCGTCGACCGTTACAAATTGCTAAAAGTAATTCAATTTCGATAACGTCCCCTCCCAGGGGTGGTGGCCCATAAATTCCCTCCTCCGACACCAAATAAACATGGAAATGGAAACTGCAATATATTTTGTAAACTTTACATTAGTTGAAAAGGTTTTGATTTGTTTCGAAATTTAATGTCATTTACCGCTGTGACGCACGCTCGTGATTTATGGCGAACCATTCCCAGGGAAGGCAGCAGTACAGCAGCCCTCCTCAGTGGATAATGCTGACCCAAATAGAAGTCTTCTCTGAAGTTGCTTCTGTTTACGTACTCCCCCGTACTCCAGTCTTCTCCCTTCCTGCGGAACCGACAGTTTATGGGAGTTGTGCGTGATCTGGGCAATTATTACTTCTCCAACTTCCCAGAGTCTAGCCGTGTTGTCAGCGACAAATCCCATCGGTTAGCCGTAAAACCGAGAGGCATGCGGAGAAGTGATAATCGACAAGGTGGGGACTGAGCTCCAACAAGAACTAGAAGAAGATTCTCTTTATTAATTTTAATGGCTCAGCTCACAGCAATAGAAATTCGGCTTAAAATAGAAAATAAATAGAATAGGAAAGTTTTTGTGCTCAGCAATAAGGCGGTCATGGTTTTAGTTTTGATATGTAAGTATTATTTTGATTATTAAATGTTAAATTTCTTTGAAGACATTTTAATCACATAAATATATTTATTAAACTTTTAAATTTATTGAACTTATAAATATATATATGAAAATATGGGACAAAAAGCCAATTGAATAATTAATAAAACTACTCTTATCAATTAATAGCTTCTTTTCAGTCAATTTAATTCAAATCAATTTGTATTCGGCAAATCAAAATCAATTTTCTGAAGTTAAGACTGCTAAGCAAATTGAGAAAATTTGTTTAAAGAATTTTAAATAAACTTAAACGGTTGATTGCTGGTTGTTACCTCTTTAGGAATATTTTCAAATATATATATTTTATATGATTTGTCTAAAATAGTCTTATTCTATAGAACTTTCGCTGGTTAAAAGACAACATTGGGTATCCAAAAGATACTTTCACACATACAAAAGTATCTCAAATTAAACCTCAATTTTGGAACCCCCCGTAAAACGTAAAACTTTCGTATCCACGCACATTTTGCTCTGCAAAGGCAGCACAAAAGCTATCAACGAGTCGCGAACGATGATGACAAGTACCAAAGTCGCAATTAAATTCAGTGGAGAGAGAAAGACACACAATGCGAAGCCAAAAAAAGACACATTCAATAGATAACTGTGTAAATGTGACACAGGCAGCCAGAAAGACATCATGCCAATTCTCGTACCCCAATTGGGTGGGTGTGGTTCGGTCTGTGGGGAGAGAACACAATCGAACGGCGACAGAAGAAAGCGGAAGACAAATCAATCGAACGGCGAGTGGAGAGCTTGTACATAGCTCGTAGATGCCACCGCCCAGATACTAGACCCAATTGTTACAGATGGAAAATTGCCTCGTTGCGTGGAATTCCGGAAAAGTCTTTCTCTAGTTTGATTTTATCTTTTCGCCAAAGGGGAACTGACAATTTGGCAAGAAGTCTGCAACGGGAAAGTAATTTTCTTTTTATCACTGATTCAGAGGTAACTACGGTCTGAGTTTAATCAGATATGAGTGAATATAATAGACTATTTTGGTAGGAAATAATATGGGAATACAGAAAAAGAATGGAGGCTATAATTTAAATATTAAACAAAAATTATATGTTGCTTTTTAAGTAATTTCAGAATTCCAAAGAAAACAATCTTTACAAATTTAACTTAAATGTTAAGAAAACCAATTGAATTTATTCGAGGAAAATACCACGAGTTTTTATTAAATGTTTAAATTAAAAATATTGCTATTAACAGATCCAATAGAAAATGTTTTAGTATATAAATTGTATATATCTTTTATATATAAAAATCGATTAATCAATTCATTTCAAGATAAATCACATTTTCTTATAAAAAGAAAAATAAATCAAATCATTCAGATTTCACAATAGAATGTTCTATATCTCCGCGTTGGATCAGCAACCGAATCGAAAAACTGTGATTTGTTCTGCATAATTGAATCAATTGAGTGAGTAGGGGCCACCACATTCAGTGCTCAGCAGAGGCAGGGCACATCAAAAACATTTTCATAATTAGAGCAGCCAAAGGAGATTCGGGGAGAAATTAATGGAATCGTTAATAATGCGCCGCACAGATTTCCCAGGGGCCTGCATAAATGCGCAGTGAAGGAAAATCGGGGGAACTTAAAGCTTCCGAAATTGTTTTCACCGCCCTTCAGTTCTTTTGCGCCGGCGCGGCCAATGCACTTTTTGTAAGAATAAATTGCCTTGACAGTCGCGGGGAAAAATTTAATGATATCGGACATATACATATATATATTAAAGAATTTATTATTTGTAGATATTTATCTAAATATTTCAATATAGTAATATCAGACCGAATGTTACCTAGGAAATCTGTTAATATTCGTACTTGAACCCTGAAAATTGTACTACCTAGAGCTAAAGAGATATCAACATTATATGAAATATTATTCCTAAAATACTTTCTATAGCATTACAAAAGCATCGTATAATTAATTCAATTTAATTCTTTAATTTAAACAATTTTTTTATACATGAAATCGTGTACATACCAACATGTATCTAGTGTGTTGCCCTTAGCTGTGCATACGTAACATAAGAACCCACAGACGTAAACGTACACATGTTAATGGATCGAACTTGGAAGCTGCCATTAAGTTCACTTAAGCCTCGAAGTCAGGCTTTTAAATACTCCCCAGTCTCTCAAATCGAATTCGTGGTGCTTAAATTTTATGCGTTATCAATTGAGGAAGCACTGCACCGATCCTCAGACTCGTATTGATTGGAAATATGGGAAGCAAAGTTCAAATGCGTCACGACCGCAGAGCTGCGTTCGCCCAACGCCCCTCCACAGAGATTTATTATGCTGGAGAGCCGAACGGAAGCCACTTCAGATGGAGAAGGGATCGGGATTGGGGAGACCCGGCGTGCAGAAGAATGGCAGTTGAAGAATGCCACTTGAACAGCCAGCGACGCCGTCGAGCACTCGCAATTCTCCTCGTATGATGCATGTGAAAGAATGAAGCAAGAAGGGCATGGCACCCGGGTTGGAGCAGCATATTACAGTGGAAGCTTGATAAGTGGCACTGCATTCAAGACCTATTCCCTGTAGGTTCTGCTCTGGTGGCTTGACTGTACGGGAACTGATTCCATGTAAACCCAACAAAAGAAGCTAAAGGAGAAGCGGAGCTTCGCTCTAGTTGAAGAAAAAGGAACAGGAACCCTCCAGCCAGCCTGGAATTGAAAATAATTGCGTTTCCAGCTGGAAAACGAATGGCCTGGAATTGCATTGCCCAAGGACCATGTGTCTCACTTCATTTACAGCAAATGTTGCGTATCTCAGCCAGGCGGAGCTGCAAGCTGGTGAGGATCAGAAGGGATGGTGACAGGGAGCGACCCTTTGAGAGCTATCGCATGTGACGAATTCCTATTTGATTTATTCACTCCCCTGCAGCACATTTTGCATGGTTTATGCTCCTCTATATGCATAGTTTTATTACCAAATCAAATACAATTCGCCACAAAGTAAATATTTTCCTCTGCAATCTGTCTTAAATCCGAAAAAAACAAACAAGCAAATGCGATAGGGGATCTGCAATGGATTTCCAAGAATAAAAATAAAGATATAAGTTGTTGGCTTGATCTTTACTTTTATAAAAATATTAAATAAATTAACAACATTTTTTTAATTCCACTATTAAACCCCTAGCTTCTGTCAATCAAAATGTGAAAAGCTTACAGAATTTAATCAGATATGATAAGCATAGCTCTGAATAAATAATCACTTGAAACATAGCAACAGATCTCAGCGAGGAAGATCCGATTCCCAGGGTATATCCCATTGATTGATTGTATGCTCTTCCCCTCCTATCTCCGATTACACGAATATGCGCTTGGGCGAGTGTTAAATTGACGTACAACCAGCACCAAAAAATGTATTTTTCTTGAGTATTTCCATTTAGATTGTCGGAATTGATGAACTCGAAGAGGAAACAAAAATCCAATCAATCTTTTGCGAGTGGGGAAGCGGTCTCCAGCGCGTGCTGTTGTCATTTGGGGACTATGGCTATGGCTACTCCCTCCGCATTTACCATGACTCCCATAACTCCCACCCGGCTGCGTCTGCGCAGCGTATTCAATCACTTCATTTGTTTTCTTCTCCATTTCGAGCTCTCAGCTGCGCAGCTTCATCTTCAGCGGTCTTCGGTCTTCTTGGCGGCACGTTCGCCTCGGCCGTAAAATGTTTTATTTACTCTGCACTTATGACCCCGATGCGGATCGGGTTAAGTGAATCCGATACCCATACCCATATGCATATATGTATACCCATCTCTGGCTGCAGCATTTGCATCTCTGCTGTCGGCCCAGCCTTATGAGGCGGTTGTCTGTTTGCCAGAGACAAGAGGAGGAGGAGAAGGAGGAGGAGCTGTGCGGGTTCCCGAGTGTCATTGCAACCAAATACAGACGCCAAGAGCTGCAGCACCGGAGCCAGAGATCTTCGCTTTGTGTCCAATGATGAATTGTGTCCCTGATTTCGTATCATAAGTTGTCTGCGGCATACTGTGGCCTCAGCTGGCATATTTTCACAAAAGAAAAAGTGATTAAATGATTTATTATAAAAATATAAAAATATATTTATATACTTTTAATCTTACATGCTTTAATCTTAATTAAATGTATATATTTTGTTTTAAATAAATCAATTTTTGTATTATCATTCCACACAGTCTACTCCAAGTCATTGGAGTTTGACACCAATTGAATGACAGCAACAAAGCAGCAGCAACTCTATATATTCATAAACACTTTTGTATCTAAAGATACAAAGATACAAATATCCACAAGCACCTAAATGGCATTTATGTATGCCTGCGTCTTTTGTGTCGCGCCGATCTTTAATTGCAGAATTGTGAGAGGCTTAGGAGCGGAATAACCTTCGATGCCTGCCCGCAGTTGCTGTTGCAGATGCTGATGACGATGCTGAGATGCATTTGCAGAAGCCAGAGATGCAGGAGGCAGTACTTAACTGCGGCGCTGTCGTGGTGATTAATTTGACAGTGGTGTCGCCTGAAGTGAGCTGCGCGCGGGCTTTATTAAAAGGATTACACGACTGCGTTGTGCGTTGGAAGGCGGCGCACAGTTCCATAAAAACGCATCTCCAACTCTGCAACAAGATTAATTACGAGCGTCTTGCCACGGCTGCAACTTCCCCAGAGCTGCGTGACCACTTCGCATTTATACTTTGTATTATATTCTACAGTTGTAGTCAACAAATTAGGGCTGAAGTCATATATTTAAAAGAACAAATGTTAAAGCCTGTATAAAATATACTGAAGAGCAATTCGAGTTAATTACATCTTTTGGCTAAATTATGTAACTATTTGATTTTAAAATATATTTTTACACCTTCTCCACTGTTATTCCCCGCTGCTGTATATAAGAAAGTTCTTCTGTTCATGAACAACTTCTGTATTCAATATTTTGACATAACAAATAACAGTCTCATTTGGTGCTTCAAGTGTTTCATTAATTTAAGAGCTTTCCGGGTACTTTTCGCCCCTTTTCCCATGTCAAATCGCCGGGGGTTGGAGCAACACTCGTAGTAATCCCAGCCAGAAATTAGCATATTCTCAATTCTAAGATCCTGCTGGCACGCGACAACGCCAAAGGGGATGGTGCTTCTGGCAACGATAATGGGAATTGAATAAAGGATACCGTTCCACCAATTCATTGGGCCTCGAGGACAACTCTTTAAACGAGTCCAGGAAATGAAAGTAAAAACAATTATTTTATTTTTAATTAACTCTAAGGCATCCCCAGGGAAGAGGCACTCACACTCACCGATCTCTATCGTATGCCCCCAAGGCGAATTGCCGGCAATGATGATGTCATCCCCGCAGCATTCATCTCCCATAAATCACGCGGCGATCGCGAAAATCCCCCCGTTTATGCTCCAGCATGCTGACAGCCGTGACAGCAGCCGCATCCACCAGATTCGCCAGCCTGCAGCCGAGTGGAGTGGAGTCGAGGCAGCTGCCACAGATTAGTCAGAGTCATAGTACGATTCGGATACATATTCGGCCAGGCGCACTTCAATTTGCGAGCAAGCTGCTCGACTGGTTTTCAGATCACTGGAGCCCAGAGCAGAGCGGGTGCAGATGATGCGAGCCTCATGTACATGGCAACGAAAGATCAAGGTAAGTGGCGAAAATAATGCCTAATGGGTGCCACAACTTTCGGAATCAGATCGTAAGTAGGAGTATTACATCAGGGAACCACGCCTGAGAATCGCTTACATAAAGCGAAGAATCGAAGCCAAGATTTAACGGTTTCCCGCTTAAGGGTCACTCCACTCGCTCGCAAAACTTTCTTCCGCCATAACAATAAATCTGGCAAGCTGAAACCCCAAAGAGAAGCAGCAAAAATGAGCCGACAAACCGCAACAAAGAAACCAAGAGAAGATTCTAAGGTTGGCAAAGGTTAAGGTAGAAATTGGCCGAGTCTCCGGCTGCGGTTGAAAGGGATTTTCTGTGCATAAGCCCAGCTGCAGCAGCATATCGATAGATTCTTGGTTCCCAATCTTCAGCATAAAGTACCTAAGAAGCAGCATTAGTATGCATAAGATGACACTTTGTGCCGAATGCTTGTGTATGCTCGGGGCATGACTCACTTCCCCACCTCTCGCCAGGTAAAGTGAAAAGAGCCAAACATGAGTTAATGCACATTCATGGCTTTTAAATGGGCCGATGGAAATAAAGAAATAAACTGTAGCCAGCATATAAGACGCTGGCTCCGAGCGTGACTCGTTTCCCCCATGCTTCAGTCAGTTTTAGTTGTTTTTTTTTTCGTTGGCCTCTCCGGGTTGCCGATTGCGGGCCGTCATTCATTCACGCCAACTGTTGATAAGTTTTTGTGACACAGCTCGGCTCGTTTGCATATCTTAGCGGCTAACGAAGCCCGGCCAACAGCTTGTGGCACCATTACACTGGGACAGCTGAGGATTGGACTCGGATTCGGCGTACATTATCACTTCTCACTTTGCTTTATTCGGTTGCAAGGCGAACTGACACTGCCAAATCCTTCTCTAATCGAATCACCATTAAAACCATTAGGAAACTAGACTTTACGCCTTCTTCTCCGTGGTCCAGTTCCTGGGACGGTCGGCCATGATAGTCCAGTCGTTCTCGGCAATGTTTAGGCCTCCGTACTGCTTAAGGGGGGTGTCGGGGAAGAACTCCCAGCCCTGTTCCACGGACATCTTCTTGATGACGCCAGCAATGCCTAGATTGAGCGGCATGTCGGTTAATCTCAAAGACTTTGCACAGTAAGAGCGGTGAATACTAACCCAGGAAGAGGCCGGCACAGAGACCAGCAACGTGGTTGTGTTTCCAGGCACCGAAGACGCCGCCAGCTGCTACTCCGCCCAGGAAGTAGTTGATTCTGCAATTGGGGAAATGGTTGAGCATCTAAAGAGCTTTTTAGGCGCCTTGCCACACTCACTTATCGTCCTTGCCGCGGGCGTTTGTGGCTGCCAGGGTGGTGAGCGTGAATGCCGTGGCCATGCCCATCAGGGGACCCGTGTTGTAGGCGAATCGGCCCAGCGTGGGCACATAGCCCTGCGGCTTCGAGAGCGTCAGCACGTCGAACATGGACCAGGCCAGGCCGGCTGAGACGGCGTATTTGTTGGTGGCCACGATCTTGCCGAAGGCATCCTCACCATCGGGATGGTCGTAGTACTTGGAGCGTAAGAACGACATGGTTGGCTGCTGGTAAAAATGCAAAAACATTAGCCTATAAACCAAAAACAAATCGGTCCAACAGCAAAGCAACCGTTGCCTTTGCGGCTCCCAGAGCAGCGGCAGTTACTTCTGGCCAAAGCTGGGGCTGCAGAGGCTTCCATTTCGTGGGACAGGCTCCCGAATTGTTGTAGATTTAACGTAAATTTGCTAACCTGCCGAAATTTACGTAATTATTTCCAAGATCGACAAAAAACAGCTGTTAAAGAATGTGTAGTGTAACCGTTTCTTAACTCCGCTGAAATACCAAATTCTTTATTGTTTTTTATTTTTATCTTTACAAAAAGTCAGGTACGAAAATAAAACAAAGTATAATTGACACAGATTTATAAAATAAAAGATAAAAAATTGTAAAAGGTATCGTACAAAACAAATAAATTGCTATAATTTAAATTAAATTTTCTGTTCAGTGTGTACACACCATAAAAAATATTTTCTGATTGGCTCTTCTGACAATACGGTCCAACTGATTTGATGGCTATCGTATATCGATAAATGACTATAAGAAGGCGGGAAATTTTAAACTGCATTCTCAGTCGTAGATTATATAAAGTCTGAAATTATGAATTTTAAGAAGAATACTTTTAAGATCTTAAATTATACCATTAAAAAATCCAAAATCCCAGCGAAACAAAACATATTTCTATTTCAAGTCCGGTTTTCAATTTATTCATTATACTAGGTTCACAAACGCAGTGGCACTAACTTTAGTTCTTCAGTAATAATAAGGTGCGATCGATCGGTTCTGCCTAGGTAATTTTCCTTGCCCAGTAACTAGAGGATTCAATGCGAAGAGTAAGACAATGCGGGTTTTCATGCACTTAGCTTAATGGTAGACTAGTTTTTTTTTTCACTCAGTTGCAACTAAAAGTATTCACAAATAATCGCGCAAGTTCCTAACCGACCTTGCCACCTTCTCTGTCATGCAAGTGGGGTTTACTTTTGACCAAAATGGGAAGAGTTCTTAAAGAGAGCAGAAAGACAGAGTGTTTGTGTTCGAAGGGAGACAAAAACTTTGGCGTTTTCAAAAACAAAACAAATATATCAAAACATACAATATGTATATACAAATTAGATATCAAATTATTGGCAAATCTGTTTCGTATTAATCAGTCATTATGTTCGTCGTTGAACGAAATTTTCTAAATATTTCACTCGGCTCTTGCAACAGTTTCATCAGAAATCAAGTCATTGTTATTGCCAAAATCTAAAAAGTTCGATCTGTACACATAGCGTATGCATACTGCTTTTGTCTACTGCTCGTCGTGTCCAATTATCTCGATGTCATCGGCCAGGGGACTCTCCACCGCCGGCTTGCCATTCTGTTGATTTGCGTCCAAATTAATCAATGACAAAGTCATTCTGCTGCTAAGAATGACCTGTAAATGAGGGTTTTAATGAGTAATATATATGTACCATAGGTGTCTTAGGAGCATATCCTTACGGCTGGTTCCTCGGCCGATCCGTTCAGCTCGGCGTCGTAGACCTCTTCGCGCTTGATCTGGGAGTCGGCTACCAAAATCTGAGACTCGTGGGCCAGGGCGCCTTCCAAGTAAATGGACTGCGGCTCTGGCAGATTTGCGTCTTCCAATTTGGACTGTAAAGGGGATCGGGAATTCATGAGTTTATATAGGGAAATAGTGTGAAAAAGAGGGTTAGTTAGTAGTCTTAAAAATAAATAATTATACAAAGGATTTATAACTTGAATAAGATAAAAGCAAGTTTTGAGAATAACCTCATTCTTAGAGGGAAATATATTTGGTTCTTTTAAAGCCTCCCAATGATTACAAATTTTAGTAATAAGTTACCATCTTTAAATTATAAAAAAATCTCTCCCTTCTTGAGAATAAATACACCGCTCATTTACAACTAAAATCTCCAAACTCGTACTGGATACAGTACGTATGAGTGATATCTTCAGAAAATGTACTTGTTTTACAAGTTTATTAATATTTTAGAGAACTTTAAATATTCTGATGGCAAACCAGAACCATGGTACTCCCGTATATAGATAACTAAAAGCTCAGGAGTGTTAATTAAAAATTCATTTTCTATCTACATGAAGTAAGTTTTGTAGGTGTTTATGGAATGGGATAGCGATCAGTCATATCATATCGCTTTAACTTAGGACTAAGACACACATATATGCAGGTTACGGCTTGCTAGTTGGACTTGGGTGTGCGGCAGTGGCACTTACATGTTCGTTTGGTGCTCGGAAAACAGGCGTTGGAGGGCGTCCAGTCCACTTGTGGCCGCCCTCGCAACTGGCTGTTAACTCCATGCCCAGTACCTGAACCAATACATAGGCGATTATATACATCAACAGATCTACGAGTGCGATAATCTATATATATATAGTTTGCCCTGTGCCTACCGTTAGTTCGCGCTCAGCGCTCTGGTCGCGACGCCTCCGTTGCGTCCTGGTTCCCTTTGCTGCTGTCTCCTGCTCCGCATCCTGGTCGGTAGTGTTTGCATGTCCGTTGGAAAGGTTTTGCGCCTCTAGTTTTTCGTTGTCGTTTTGCTGCACACAGCACACAAAGAAAATGAATATATGTTAGAAACTCTATTGAAAGGCAGATGTTCAGGTCTAAGCAGTTCTTCTACAGCCTCAAAAAAAA
Source organism: Drosophila kikkawai (assembly GCF_030179895.1). Taxonomy (NCBI): domain Eukaryota; kingdom Metazoa; phylum Arthropoda; class Insecta; order Diptera; family Drosophilidae; genus Drosophila; species Drosophila kikkawai. The sequence continues at coordinate 11,146,942 of NC_091729.1, forward strand.
ACGTAAAATAATAAACGCATTATTAATTACTTCAATTCGTTGTGGTTAGGTGAAACGCAACAAAACTCATTAGTCGAAGGATCTTGGTTATAACAAACAAAAAGATTAAATAGTCGGATTCACGTGGGCATCCGCAGGAGTAGTGTTCAAGGATTGCCGTGCCGGACCCTTCTGGCGGCTTCTAACCTTGTTCGAATCGGATTCAGTGTCGCTCGTCGCCCTCTGCTTGTCTTGGCCGTTCAATTGCTCATCGGCAGCGTCTATCAAACCTTGTATGGCCGTTACAACTAGGAAAGGCCCGATATCAAGTCGGGATTCCCATTAACAAATTGAGTTTTACACATGAATGTGAGAAACATGGAAAACGTAGAACGACAGAGAGTGAGAATTGATATAAGTTGTGGTTTCCTTAGCTTAGACAATGGAATGAGGTTTGCGATTACTTAATTGGCAATGTGGTGTTTCGGTCTAGAGAAAGTGTTCGAAGTTCGAATAGAGTTCGAGAAAGGCTTGCTTGAACCGTATAAAATATGTCCCCATCAAAATAGTTTAGTCGAGAGCACTCGGTGGGATGCAAACACATTCAGACAGTGGGTTTTGTTGTTAGTAAGCAGATGGAAGATATCGTACTACATCGCATGCCGACAGCAGACAAGCAAGGTTAGAACAGAGACAGAGACAGGACAGAGACAGAGTCCATGCACTGGTTAGAGAGAAGTGGGGGCCATGATAGTGGACAGAGAAGTGGGATGTCGGGGATCGGGCACGGGGGAAAACCATTCCAAGGGGTTTCAGCTATCCACTAGGAACGAAAACGTGAAAGTAATCTATTTGCTGGCTTGTACTTAGTTGTGGTCTGAGCTGTTGGTCTGATTTTGGTCTGTTTACTGACTGGTTTCTACATAAATAAAGTGAACTGAATGGTGGTTATTTTTGGCTTTTAGAAGTTTGGCTGCCGCTTGAGAAACTTCATGGCAATCATCTTGAAAATGAAAACACAAGAACAGGATAAAGATTAATAAATGATAGCGAACGGCGTTTGTTGGCCAACTAAACGTCACTACGGTGATGTTCGGCATGAATGTATCTGAATGGTTGAGGTGTATCTGTATCTTTGTATTTGTATCTTTATCTGTGTCCGGTGGTGGCGATGCTAACCTTCGCCTCGTACTGGTCGGTGTTCATTTCGGCCACCAGCTTGGCCATCGCCCGCTCCGTGCTCTCGAGCTTCTGGCGCAGCTTCTCGATCTCCATCAGCTGCTCGGCCTCCTTCTGCTGCTGGTGCTGCTTCAGCGAGCTGGACAGGCTGCTGGCCACCTCGGTGGCCGACAGGCTGGCGTTGTAGAGCTCCTTGCCGGTGTCCTTGGCAGCCGGCGACTTCACGGCGACGGCTCTGGTTCCTCCTCCTATAAAATTGGCGTACGATTTGGCTTTGAGATTGATATTCTGGGCCGAGACTAACTAGAGAGACTAAGGGTATTTACACACACGGGGAGAAGTGGCACGAGAGTAACAGAACATATTCAATGGGAAATGATTCGGATCCGGATTCGGGGTTAGTAAATACGTATACATATATGGCACAACATCTAGAGTAAGTACATCTACAACGTAACTAATAATAAAAATACATTGTGGCTAAGGTACTAAACCAAATGAGGAGGACATATTTCAAAAATCAAGAGGCGGCCTCCGCCGAGGTCTAGAAACTCAAGATGTGAACGGATGCGAAACTCTACGGTCATCGGAACCATCTATCTGGCTTACTTGTCTGATGCTCGCGCCAGCCTGATCGCAGGTGGGTGTGCGTGTGGTGTACGGGTGTGCGCAGGCGGAAGCAAAAAAGTACAAAATGGATTTTTTGTTTTGGTTAGCTTTGACTTCAGAATTGAGCAGTGGCTATGAGTTATTGTATTCCTTTTTTTTGTGATGAGCTACCAGAGTAATTTTTCCATGGACGAAACTCACCCAATTTGCTGCCGCCCAAATCCTCCACCTGGCTGTGGTTCTGCTGCCCGAAGACCTCCTGCCGGAAAGCGGGATCCGAGGGAGCCGGTCCGTAAGGAGCATTTGGTATTTGCTTTTTGAACATAATCTTTGGGTGAGAAGAGAATAGGGATTAGTTTGCTTAATTCTGCTGTCAAGTTGACATGAAGTTACCTTCATTATCGTGTAGCCAAAGAACACCACGATTCCGATGGTATACAGTGGCATTAGGAAGCCCATGCTACTGCCTCGCTGTTGTGGTTGATGCAGAGCTCCGGCTCCCATAGGCGGTCGCATGCCAGGAATGGGTCCAGGCTGAGAAGGATTGGATATTAATAAATAAAATGTGTTATTATGAATTAAAAGTAATGATGCCCTAAAATAACAACTTAAAGTGAGTTTTTTACATTCTGTGCATATTTTACTATATCATTACATAAATTAGTAGTTTATGTTATTGAAAAATTCATCTTAAATCAAGGGAAAATCTTCATAGACAAATATTCTTTGGGATATCCCCAACAGGTAAGGAAACATAGCTCTTGAGCGATCATAAAAATCACGTATCCGCCCCATGTTTTCTTGACATGTTCAGCATACCAGCTGATTTGTTCTCTTCGATTCTGGCGACGAGAGCAAACCCAAATGGAACTGGCGCATCAAATTTGGCACAAGTTCAATATGTACATTCTGCCGCGCTCCCACTCATCCTTTACAGTTTGCTTTTTGTGTTTTCTTTTGCCCTGTCTTGTGTCTTGTGTGTTCTGCCTTCAATTTGCGTGCAGTGTCATAAAAACAAAACCCAAATCCAAATAAAATAAACGTTGGCTATTTATAAATGAGTTCCAATGCGAGCACGGATGTCTCATCGGCACCATCAGCATAATAGCGGCGACGAAAAATATACACGAGTCCGAAATGCGAAATGCGGTTTGCCAAACGGATCTTGGACTCCAAAGAATAATGCAAATCGCACAAAACTCACCCGTCCGTCGACGATGCGCGGAGGCGGATTGCTCGGCGAGCTCTTCCGCTCCAGAATCGGAACCGTGGGCGTGGCAGGTATGGCGCGTCCGCGTTCACGCATGGCCTGATAAATGGATTCCGGGTGCAGGTGGGCTGGACGTTCCTGGCGCAGGCCTAAGAAAGATATCATTTTGATTAATTGGACGTGAATTTTCCTGGAACTTTGTCAGAAAAAAACACAAAATTGTGTTAGCAAAAGGCAGGTGCAGTAGACAAACGTAAAGGAAAATTGAGGAAAAACATTAATAATAATATTAACATATTTAAAGGGTAAAGAAAATTAATATAAAACAATTTTATATTTTAATAACTTTATATAAGACGTATTAATTATTAATGTATATTTTTATTAGGACAAATTTATTGTTATTGAAGTCGTTTAATGTTACTTTTGTATACAAAAACTTTGTTTACAAGCAAAACATCTCATCGTATTAATAAAAGCGTATTAGAAAACACTTATCATATGGAAATATTTCAATATCTTATTAATAAAAAAAATTATATTTCTAATTGTTATTTGTAATTAAAAATGCTTGAAACAAGGGCACACAATTTATAGATGCAGGATGCAAGCACCTGGCTTGTGGGGGATACGCCTTTGCTCCCACTTTTTGTGGTTTTACCAAAGCAAACACAGTGGGTTAATGGATATGCCAGATTGCTGGGGGCCACCTACTAATTTCGCCCGTATAGACGTTGATCTGTTTTCGATACAAATGCGGGCCAAAGGGCTCAATACTGTCCTTCTTCGAGATATTCACGAACTGCTCCCTGTCAAGAACGACGTCACAACAGCCTACACAACATCAACAGCCAACACAAAAGCACACACCCACCGAAGTGATGCGGGAATAAACAAAAGAGTATAATAATAATAATGATTAATAAATAAAAATGAATGTTTTTAATATAAGAATAAAAAGAAATATTTAATAAAATAAATAAAGTAGAAGGATCAACGAGGCTAACAGATAGAAGATTGCAATGCAGAGATCAGTTCAAACTTCAAACCATTTCCTCTTTTACATATAAAGATGTAATTTGAAAAATAAAGCCTTGAGAATATAAATTAGGTTAATTTTTTTGTTTTAAAATAAATATAACTGTATCCTAAGTAGTTTCCTGAAAGAATTTGGCAATGGAGAGATCAGATTCTAAAAAGTATTCCTTTATTTATAATTATGATAATGGAAAAACAATGTCCCTAGGATACCCCGTACCTGTGATTGAAAACAAAGTTTTATGAAAGTTAATAAACACAGACACACGGACTAATGATGCTGATCAATGCATAGCAGACTTCTGTTCAAGGTTATAACACCCAAGAGTACAATAGCCAACTTATATTTTTGTTACCTCTAACCCAGAAATCAGAAAACTCACCTCCCGGTCCTCGCTGATCCTTAAAATTCTGCTTCGCTGGCGCTGGCGGAACCCCGCCGAACATCATGGGGTGGAAGACCTTTGGCCAGAGAATGGCAATGCATCCGATGACGGTCACAATGATCAGGGCCGTCTTTTTGGGGGTCATCTGGCCCTCCTCGCCGGCGGTGGCGTGCGACGGGCGCTGCTTCGACGTGGCTGTCGCAGGCATTTCGATTGAGATTCAATTGGGATCTACCGTGGGCTTCCGATTCGTGTGGCTGTGGTGGCTATTAAAGCTAAGTCCTAAGGCAACTCTGCTTCGGTATTCCTGATCTGTTTGGTTCGTTGGTGGCAAATCTCTGCAAGCTATGTGTGGTAGTTCCAGCTTTCGGTTAACTTTGACTTTGGCTCATGCTGGCTGTTTCGATTCTGTACGTTTAAAGCATTATCTGAAAGATACATAGATCCATTATGTGGTTACACGCTTCAGTTCACATCACTGGGCACGCAAACATTAATTCTTGGCCATAGTGTGTGTATACATTTGAATATTGTTGCGGGAAAACAAAAAAAGTTTATTACATAAATAGCGGTCCCGATATTTTTTATTTTTAGCTCGCGCAATTCGGTCTTCTCGGCCCGTCTAATAATTCTTTATTATTTTCACTTTTCTTTGCACACACACAAATCACAAATCACACACAGGGGCTCTTCGCAATTAATGTCCGCATAAATAATATTGAATGCTACTCATTCTCCAAAAAAACGATTCAATCTCGCTATGGACACCACTTCCTGGACCAGGGGCTGGGCGGTGCGAGTGCTTACGCAAAGTTTGAATGTTGTTCCCGAACTGGCCAGGCAAATTTTTGAAACTATTAGCGAATTTTCGCAGATCAGATCTGAGGCAGACCCGACACGACGACCCGACGAAAGCCATTCGGCTGTTCCGTCGCGGCGCTTTTCCCTCATAAAAGTCGTGGCATTATTTTCCCTTATATTCGCCGTCTTGGCCGGATCGGGCCGAGTGATGATGAGTGCGACAAAGTGATTTGCAGCTTGGGCCTGCACCGGGAATTCGGTATGCCCGAGAGCTCTCTCTCCTAGCACATAAATATACGATAGCGGCTAAGACATTATAGTCGAAAGAATTCATTGAAATACAGATTTTTTGTTAAATGCAATAGATATTTTTAAAACATTTAATTTGGGCTTGTTTATAACGTAATACTTTAAGAAACAGATTGTTATTCTAGGGTTTGGTTTTCTTTTCATAAATGTGCTGGCAGAAAACTGGCAGATAATTTTGCCAATTTGCAAGTCAAGGCTTTGAAAATTAGTGGTAACTTGTAACCGATGTTAAGTAAGAGGTGTTGTTTTAAGCTAGAATAGCTTCCCTATTTTCAATTCACAAATCAATTTCCTATATTCTTGAAAACCATATTTTTTTTATTTCTTAACTTTTTAGGCACAATTTGGAATATATCAATCTTAAATTTATTAAAAATAGCTCAAAATAGTTAAAAAAAAAAAAAAAAATGAAATATTATTATTAGCACAAAAGCAAAAAGCTATTCAATATTTTATAATTTATTTATTTTGTATTTCTTCCTGTTCTGTTATTTTATTTAAATTCTCATTACCGTTACTATACATATAGTTAATATTTTTTATATTTTGCAGCAATTCAATATTTTTTATTATTTATTTTATATTTCTTCTTGATGGTTAATAGGTTCTGTTATTCAATTTCAATACTCATCACCTCTTTTGTATATTTACTTATGTGAACTATACATATAGTTAATATTTATTTTGCAGCCTCAATATTTTATTATTTATTTATTTTGTATTAACAACTTCCTATGGCTAATATATGCTGTTATTTTATTTAATTAAAAGTAAAGACAATTCTCATCACCTCTACTGTATATTTACATATGTGACTATACATATAGTTAATATTTTTTTTATATTTCGCAGCTTTTGCGCTCTTGTTATCACACGCGAGCGCCAAGAGATACACGCCAAATATACACATTTGCGAGTATTATGGCTTTTCCATTTCGCTTTCAAACGCACTGAATGGCACTGGGCGAAAGTAAAACTTTTTAGCCGTGCTTTGCTGATTTTCTTTTATAATGCTGCATCTCTTCATCTCAGCGGGCACCCGGATTTTTCTTTTTTTTTTTTTATGCTTTTCTCGGTGTTGAGTGTTTGGGCCAAGAGCTTCCATGCTCTCGGCATGACCAATTAGTGTTTTTATTTTTGGAGGCACGGCATTGTAAGGGGGTTCAATGTCGTTTGGTTTAAAAGGTGTACTCATCACTTATTTTTAAAATTATGAATTGGAAGCGTTGACATTGGGGTCCTTGGCATTCCTCTAGTCATTTCGAAACACAAAGTTTATTTAATATTTACCAGTTTCGTTGGTGTACACGCTAAGTTTAATTTAAGATTCGTTCCTTATCTAATTAAGGCTAATTTCAAACTGTTTGTTTGTCGTTATAAGTTTCTCTGCCAGAAAGCAGTGGCAACAATAATTGATTTTTCCGAACTGCCAAACGGACCATTTCAAATTTTTCGCGTAACAGCTGTGAAATACCGTGAGGCAGTGGGACCAGTCTGCTTCAGGGAACAGTGGTGGACATTATATTAGCATACTTGTAATAAATTTTTAATTTATAATTAATAAAAAATATATATATAAATAATTGTCTTAAAAATAAATAAAAACAAGATAAAAATTACAATAAAATTAGTTGAGATAGTTTATAAAAATCTCCTCTCAGATATCCTGATAAAAACAATAAAGCTACTTCTGCCATCATTACTAATTTTAATAAATTGCTTTCGTTTTATATTAGGATTAAAACAAGAAATGTTTTAAGCATGGATATTTGTTAGAATTTTTTGAATTACCGTTTCGACTTCCACTACGTCAAATTTGTAGTGAAGTGTAGACCATTCAAAATGTCGATAGGTATGCCACGGTGGAAATATGCAATTATGGTTAAGAAATCGGGATTCTTGCAAATCGACTTAAGGTCACACTGTGCTTTCCTTTGTGTTATAAAATTTACAATTTATAAATACGCATTTTCCGCTGTCCCACCGAATATCACAGAGATTTTAAAGTGTAAAACGGACAACAAACTTGCTATCAAATCACTGGGATATCGAGGATAATCACGCACCTGGCGTGGCTGGTTTTTGTTTTCTTCCACGAAACTGGAGCCAACAATGGACAACGAGTCGTGGGCCTGTGCGTCGGTGGAGAAGGACTTGACCCGAGTGGTGACCAAGCTGGAGCAGCTGCACGAAAATGCCTCGGCGGACATCGGGGACATAGCCACGTTGATGTCTGAGCTGGTCAAGGTGTTGGGCAAGGCAGAGCAGGCGGTGACCACTTTGAACTCGAGCACACAGGTGAATGCGACTCCGGCCAGCGTGGACGATCCCATGGGCGACGGGGTTAGTATGCAGGTGGAGACGGAACCGACTGCCCCGCAGCGCCTTACCGAACGTCAGATGGAGATCATCAGGGATGCCATCGTCAAGTGCAATGATCGGGTGCAAAAGCTGTCGACGGACCACCGCGATCTACACGGCTCCATCTCGAAGATCGGCAAGGCCATTGACCGGAACTTCAGCGCCGACTTCACCTCCACCATGCGCGTGGACGTACTGCAGAACGAGGAGAACCTGATGCTGCTGAACAAGGCCATCGCCAAGCATTACTGCCGCCAGGGCATGGACGAGGTGGCCCGCACCCTGATCCGGGAGTGCAAAATGCCCGAGAATCATGCCCAGGATGTGTTCGACTCGGAGCGGGAGTTTGCCGCCATTTACAGCATGTGGGTAAAGATACAGAAGAGGGACCTTACCGACGCCCTCAAGTGGGCCAAGATCTACTCGCAGCAACTGAGCGACCGGCACTCGCTAATAGAGTTCCGGCTGCACCGCATGCGCTTCATGCAACTGGTGTCCTACGGCCTGGATTCGCAGCGCGAGGCCATCTGCTACGCCCGGATGAATTTCAAGAAGTTTGCGGTGCGCTACGAGCACGAGATAGCCAATCTGATGGCCAGCTTCATATATCTGCCGAGTGGCCTGGAGAACTCACCGTACAAGCACTTCCTGGGCCAGGAAATGTGGACCGAGCTATCGTTCATATTCCTCAAGGACGCTTGCCAGCTGCTGGGCATCAGCAAGAACTCGGCCCTGTCCGTCGTGGTGAACGCCGGATGCACTGCCCTGCCCGCCCTGCTTAACATCAAGCAGGTGATGCAGTCGCGCCAGGTGTTGAGCATGTGGAACGGCTGCGACGAGCTGCCCATCGAGATCGATTTGCAGCCAGAATTCCGCTTCCACTCAATCTTCGCCTGCCCCATACTGCGCCAGCAGACCTCCGAGGACAATCCGCCAAAGAAGTTGACGTGCGGCCATGTCATATCCAACGACGCCCTCCACAAGCTCAGCAATGGGCACATACTCAAGTGTCCCTACTGCCCCGTGGAGCAGAATGCCGAGGAGGCTGTTCGCATCTACTTTTAAGCAAAATCCATGTATTCGTCACCCTATGATAATCACCACTGCTTGCATAGCCTTTCGGTTCAGTTCGGCTCGGTTCGGGTAGTTTGAGGATCGGCCGGGATTGGGTATATCTGGGGTACCATGGGTTGGTCGGCCGGCTTTCCTTAAGGTTCATATTCATTGAAATGGCTTGCATAGATACGTGTTTTTAGGCAAATTCGCAGAGCGGAATCGAACTTCCTGTGCCGTGTTGTGTCCCACATCCTAACGAACCACTTAGTTTTAATTAAAATATATATATACTGTGTATTTAAAACCAACGGCTGATGGATTTTTATCTGAAATTTACGTTTAATTAAGTCCTTTAATTAAAAGTCATACAATCTAGTGCCTATGCTTGCGCTTGTGCTTATCGCTGCTGTGCTTCGAGGGAGGCGAATCTTCTCTTCGATTAGACCGCGAGGCGGAGGGAGACGTAGACCTTCGAGAGCTACGGGAGCTGCGCGCTGATCGCTCTGAGTAACGCCTCGGTGATCCAGACGAGCTACGCGACCTATGGCGCTTGGAGGATTTCGAGGAGCGGGAGTTGGTCGGCGAGTATTCGCGACGCTTGGCCTCTGCGTAGGGCGAGTGTGACCTTTTTAGAGTGCTACTGCTTGGCTGAGCAGGGCTTTCACCAAGCTTGGAGCTCTTTGATTTTGCGTGCAGGTAGCTCAAGGGAGAATCCACGGCAGAATCAGATCTGGAGTCCTGGAGGGGGTTTCGAAGACATTGAACACATTGACATTTTAGAAATGAAATAAAAACATACCTGCTTGAGCAAACGCTTGCGGAAATACTCCACTTGCTCTGCCACCGACCATCCGGGCTCCACTCGCCGCTTGCCCGACTCCAGTTCGTCCTGGTACTGAATGGCCTTGAGTTCAATCTCCCGCAGCTTCTGACGCTTCTCATCGTTATACTTCTGGGAGTTGTCATCCTCGCTTTCATCATCGGAACTGAAAAACTTGGGCGGATCCGGGGGATCGAGTGTGTCCCACTTGCTGGTGGTAATAGCCTGGGCTTCCACTTGCTGCGGGTCAACAGTTTCCCATTTCGAAGGTATAAATCCTGGCATTTTAACGTGAGGCTTAGTTTCCTTTTCGATGGGGACACCATCAAAGTCCTCTTCAACTGGAATTTTATTGAATTTCTTGTTAGATCAAGTGGGGTTTTTGAATTATTAAACAGAGACTTACGAGGTACGCCATCTATTTCATCCAGGTATTCATCCTTCTTGGGAGTTCCTCGCTGTGGCGTGGCAGCATCTGGCAAGGCCCGCTTCAAGGCACTCTTGAGCAAGGCAGCACCGTCCAGCGGGACACCGTCCAAGTCCTCGTCATCCTTCTCCTCACCAGAGAGTGGGGCCCCATCGATATCTTCCTCCAAAGCCTCCTCAGATGGTGTTTCCTCTGCCTGAGGCGATGAACTAGCCGGCATTACATACTGAAAAAAAAATGAGGATAATAAAGAATAAATAATATTAATAAGACCATTGTAACGAACCGGTTTGCCCAGAAATTTGGCTCTTAGCTGAGCCATAAACTCCTTGGGATAGATTGTCCATTCCTCCCAGGTGCGAAGGACATTGCAGACTCTGGACTTGAAGCCCTCTGCTTTCAGGCGACTCTCAATGTTCGAGTAATAGCTGTGCAGATTTTCGAATATATCCATCAATTGTTTCTCCACGCTGAAGATAAAGTTTTCTTAAGAAAAAGTAAGAAAATGGTTAAGACTCTAAGAACTTACGACTTGCGAAAGAAAGATGCATTTGCCACCTTAACCGTGCAGTTGTGCAGTACATCTGAGATCAGATACAATCGAGCAATCTTCTTCGATGCCGGAGTCTTGAGGCTGCCAAGAGACTCGGCAATGCATTCGCATATTTCGTCAGCAGCATCGGCATGCTCAATGCAGAAGATCATGGCATCCCCGATGCGGGCCCGTTCCGGGGTTAGTTGTCTTATCAGATCCTCAAGACGATCACGTTGACTGTTGAAGAATGATAAGAATTAGGTAAGGGAATCCTCTCCCTAAATCCCGATACATACGCATTGGACAGGGCGCCCTTATGCACCACAGGAGCATCGGGATCCACCACTAGCTCATCGGGCATTCCCTGGGTATAGAAGTTGGCAATGGGTGGCTTCCAAACCGGCCCGTTCTTGAACATGCGAAACTCATTCTCTTTCCACTCATTGGGCGTGTCTCCCTGCAGCAGCGAGAAGAGCTTCCACCGGTAATAAATGTGAGCGGGACTCTCGTTATCAAACAGAAACGAGAACAATGGATTCTCCATTTCGCGTATCATGATTAAAGCCTCAAACATGGGTCCCTCGCGAATGACGAACTCGATCATGCGATGAATAACATTGAGCACGGCCCTGTTTAAATTCAAGTAATCATTAAGTTTCTATAAAATGCATAATTCCTTGCAAGGTGTCCTTACTTCTCTGTGGGAATGTGGACCTTGACCACGCATTTGGAGAGAATCTAAAAAAAATCCAAATTTATATGCAATTTTCTGAAGCTAAAAAAACTCTTAAATGCTCACCCTCTCCATATTCTCCTTGTCCTCATCTTTATCAAACTCCTTGTAGTTTTTCTTGGGCAGAACATCAGCTTCGCTTGGCGGTGGCTGGGCATTAAAAGGCAGGCCAGATGGTGGCGGCGGAAGTGTCATTTCCAGCAATGCTTGTGGGGCAAATATGGGAGTGTTCATTATGGGCACAGTCTTGCCTATTAAAAGAACGGAAAAAAGATAATTATTATGGTAATTGTTCTCCGAGGACATTTTAACCCTTACCCCATCCCAAACGCATTTCATAGCCCATAATGTAGCGACCGTTGAGTGTTCTCAGCGCCCGTTCGGCATCCTTGCGACTCATGTAGGCCACAAAGCCACAGTTGCGACCTCTCTGCTTCTCCTCCTCGGAACGCGGCCACATAATCTTGATGCTGGCCAAGGGACCATAGCGCCCAAAGATTTCCATGAGCTGCTGTTCGGATATCTTGGGATTCAGGTTGCCCAGGTAAAGGTTGGTGGTGTTTGGATCGCCGGTATCGAAGGATCCAGAGTCCCGTGAGCTGTTCGAGGCCTGGGAGGTGGTGGTGGAGGCACTGCTGCTTGGAGCTGCAGCCGCTGGCTGCTGTGGTGGTGGGGCATGGGACACGGCCAGGTGTTTGTACTTGTGTCGCTCTTCTCGTTCCTCTTGGATCCTGAAATAATAGCTTCTATTAAGAGGCTTCACTTGGACACTACTAAATGTTTGGTTTACTGTCTCAGCTCCTCCTTGAACAGCTCCAAGTTGCTCTTCTTCTTTTCCTGGTTTTTCTTCTTCAAGGGTCCTGCATCCTTTTTGAGATCCGAGGCCAGAACTTTGGCATATTCCTCAGCCTTCTCAGCGGAGCTCTTCTCCAGCAGCTTGGAGCCGGGCTTATAGAGCTTTCCCTTCTCCGTCTTGTCCTCGCGCCGCGATCCTGCATCGTAAGTGCCGGCTTTGACCCACACCTTGGAGGAGGGTGTGGGCGCGTCTTGGAACGTCTCCACGAACTCAACAAAGGCCTGAAGGAAGGAGAACCATAGGAGAACCGGTCTTGGCAGAACAGGCTTTGGCACCCAATACTTACATGTGCCGCAGCAGCCGCATCCTCCTTCTTCTTCTGCTCCTCGATTTCCTTCTTGGACAACTGCCGCTTCGAGAACGTGCCCACCGTAAAGGCCTCCAGCTTTTTCTCGCTTATCCGCTGAAAATCAAAGCTCTCGGTTTGGCTGTTGGATTGCAGATCTTCGTGGGGCTTACCTTCAAGCTGGCAGAGGCAGCTGCAGCCACCGCCGCCGGTTCCTTCGGTTTATTTGTTGGCTTGCTCATTTTCCGACTGTTTAATTCTGCATTTTCCGGAGATACAGCGAAAATGCCAGCTAGTGTGGCCGAAGGGGGAGAGCAGCAGCAGTATGACCGTTCGCCGCCACTCACGCACGACACAGCGATAGCTGCAGAAGTTCCATCGCCAACGCAGCGCTATGTAAATTACTACTTTTTATTATAGTTTTATTTCCCTAAATAAATGCAAAATGGACATCTGCCGCCTGTGTTTGCGCGGGGTAAGCGGTGCCCAGATGTGTCTGCAGATCTTCGATGCGGGCTCTGCGGACAACAAGGTCGCGGAGGTGCTGCGACAGCACTTCTGGTTCGAGGTAAGGCTGCCTGCCCTCACCTCACCCATTTACCTATGTATTTACCCCTTGTGCGTTTTCACGGGACTCGCCTCCCATATCTGGTATGATCCTGATCCGATCTCTACCCGCCCGCAGGTGCTGCCCAACGACGAGATATCGAAGGTCATCTGCAACGTCTGCTGGACGCAGGTGTCCGAGTTCCACCAGTTTTACGTGTCCATACAGGAGGCCCAGGTCATTTACGCCACCACCTCCAAGTTCAAGCAGGATCCGGAGATGGTGAACACCTCCTGGCCGGAGGAGGTCCTAATGCCGGCCGATGTCCTAGCCGTGGACAACGATGTCAGTGCCCAGCTGAACGTGAATCCACTGGATGAGCTAGATCTCGGCCAGAGCCTGTCCCCGGAAGACAGCAAGGTGGACATCAAGACCGAGCGAGAGACCCCTGAATTGGATTTCGGGGCCGAGGATACAAACAATGATGATCGCGACGAGGACTATGAGGACGAGAACGAGGATGATGATGGCGACGATGGCGAGGACCTGATTGTAACCAGAAGTGGTCGCAAACGCAAGCGTGAGGTGGCCAAGCCGGCCAAGACGAAACGGACCGGAGTGGCGGGCAGGAAGGTCAAGGACAAAATTGTGGCCAAGCGCGGACCAGCCAAGAGAATATTTAAGATGGAGCGTCTACCGCCGTTCTGCAAGGAGGATGAAGAGCTAATCAAACGCTACATAGTCATGGGCTGCGAGCTGTGCATTTTTCTGGCCGAGGACTTTGACGGCATCCGCGAGCACTTCAAGGAGAAGCATCCGGACGAACGGCCGTACATCAAATGCTGCGGGCGGAAGCTCAACAAGCGCTGTCTAATCCAGGAGCATGCGAGGAGGCATGAAAACCCCGAGTACATCAAGTGGGTCTTGGCTTTGTTCCTCTGTCAAACTTGGCTTTAAATTATTATCCTTCTCTCCAGATGCAAGGACTGCGGCAAGGTGTTTGCCAACTCGAGTGTTCTGCGCGCCCACTGGCTGGTCCACCACGTGCCCGACGAGGAGTGCGATTTCCAGTGCGAGGACTGCGGCAAGCGATTCTCGCGCCGCAATCTGCTCGAGCTGCACAAGGGCTCCCATGTGCCTGTGAACGAGCGCAAGTTCATCTGTCCCCAGTGTCCCAAACACAATGCGTGCGTATAACCTTCCCTCCCTCCTGAACAGTACTCTAGATCCTTTTCTCTCACAGTTTCGCCACGGAGTACCACATGCAGGTCCACATCAGCATGCAGCATCGCAAGGCGGCCAACATCTGCCACGTCTGCGGCAAGACCATCAAAGATAAGGCCGTTTTCGAGAAGCACGTTCGCCTGCACTTCGAGGAGAGCGGACCGCGCATCAAGTGCCCGCGTCCAGACTGCGAGAGCTGGCTGAAGGACGAGGACAACCTGAAGCAGCATTTGAGGCGCCACAACGACGAGGGCAAACTGTTCATTTGCGCCGAGTGTGGCAAGAGCTGTAAGAACTCCCGGGCGCTGATCGGCCACAAGCGCTACTCTCATTCGAATGTGATTTACACCTGCGAACAGTGCGGCAAGACATTCAAGAAGGACATCAGCCTCAAGGTAGGAACAAAGGTGTTTCGAATTCTCATTCGACATTAACGAACATTGTCTGTCCTTGCAGGAGCACATGGCCCAGCACACTGGCGAGCCCCTGTACAAGTGTCCCTTCTGTCCACGAACATTCAACTCCAACGCAAACATGCACTCGCACAAGAAGAAAATGCATCCGGTTGAGTGGGATATATGGCGCAAGACGAAGACTGGTAGCTCCCAAAAGATCCTGCCCAGCGCCCAAGTGGCTCAGATGTTCAGGGACGATGCCGATGCCACAGCTATTGCCAATGACTATTCAGCTTAGGCCAAGGAACGCTTAAGGATATCGTTGCACGGAACCATTGCTTAGTTTTTGATTTACCTTACCCCTTGTTTAAAAACAGAAAATATACCATAGGACTTATTTGAAAACCGGTCTTTCTTTAGGAGGGTCTTCAGGAAAAATTAAAAAAAAAAAAAAGAACGTCTATTAAGCTATTCACAAGTATTTATTCTAGGTGAAAGGTTACAAAGGACAAAAATAAGTGCAAATATAATTTAAATGGGAACAGACGACTAACTATTAACATTGCTTAGTTCTGGAACATTTTGATGACTACATTTAGAACAACTCACTTAAACATACCTAATTCTAGAGAAGACGATTATGACTGCACAGCAACGCCATTAGAGCCATGTCGCGCACCTCCAGCGTAACGCGGCCGCGGTGCATCGTTAGAAGGTACGAGTCCTGCAATCGATGCGTCAAGTAGAGCTCCGACGACTCCTGCATCACCTCCAAGGCTCCCTGAGTGACCCTCATCCCTGCCTCGTAGCCAGCCAACTGAGTGAGAATTTCTCGTACCAATCTCGAGAACGGCAACCGGGGAATTAGCAGGCCAGCATGTGCCTGAAGCCGACGGATTTCTCGCTCCATTTTTAACCTGTGGTTTACTGGTCTGCCCATCTTACGTCTCTGAGCTCCACTGGCATTGACTTTCGCTGCTGCCTGTGGCTGGGCAATACTTCTCTGCTGCGTTTGAGGAGTCCTCGTGTTCTGAGGAGTCCGCAGTGATCGGGACACCGGCGAACGATTTTCGATGTCTTCTTCGCTGGTGGCGGTCCGGTTAGCTGCTCGGGTTCTTCGAGCTGTTGATGTGTCCTTGCGCATCGTCGAGCAGCGTCGATTTCTGGCGTCCTCCAGTGTTAGGCGGCTGGTGGTGAATTCCAGGCCATAGTCTGTGACATTATCATCATCCTCTGGTGATTGGAAGGCTGAGTGGTCGTCGTCGACGTAGCCCGAAGAGGCTTTGGGTGCATTTACCGGACGCTTGGCAGCGCCTTTTTTCGGCGGTGGTCGCATACGTCAAATTGAACACTGGCACTTATAAAATAATAAAATTTGTTTGTTTTTGAAGGCTTCCCGCTTTTTTTTCTCCAGTGTGACCAAACTGAAATACCAAATAAAACTAAGCCTGGAAAATCTCGATGAAACTCTATCGATAACGCTTGAAAATCTCGATAATGCTATTATTTGCATTTGGTTGAAAAACATTCAAGTTTTTAAATCAACTTTTTATATTGACAGGAAAAATTGGATTTATTTCCTCTTTAGTGGAGTATTTTAACTTGTGGAATTCCAAAATTTTAAAATAGAATATTAAGAATAGAATTGATTATTCTCATTTAAATTATTTATTTTGATGTTTAATTTCTAATAATAATTCAAAATTTAACAAGTATAAAACTTATTGCAAAACTATTATTTTTTATACCCTTGCAGGGTATTATAATTTCAGTCAGAAGTTTGCAACGCAGTGAAGGAGACGTTTTCGACCCTATAAAGTATATATATTCTTGATCAGCATCAATAGGGGAATCTTTCTAGATATGTCAGGAAGAAATCGATTTTTTGGCCATTTTTGCAAAATTTTATAAGGGGTTACATCATTAAAATTATTGATTTTGATAAAAAATTGAATTTTCAAAATTTTTAAATGAAGTATGCAGATTTATTAACTGTAGAAAATCTCGCACAGAACAGTTTTCCGATTTAAAATTAATGCTCTTTTGGCCGAGTTATGATATTTTTAATTTTAAAAAAATCAAGAAGTTTTTTAATATAAAAAATCCGATTTTATAATACAAAATAATATTTTTCTAAGTCAAGGAATCATTTCCGACCCCATAAACCATATATATTCTTGATCAGCATTAACATGCGAATCTTTCTAGACATGTCCGGAAGAAATCGATTTTTTGGCCATTTTTGCGAAATTTGATAAATCATTAAAATTAGCAAAAATGGCCAACAATTTTGATTTCTTAAAATTTTAAATTTGGTATGCAGTTTTTTTAAATGAATAAAAACTAACACAAAACTGCTTTCCGAATCGAAAGTAATGCATTTTTGGCTTAGTTATGATATATTTTAATTGTTACCTGCAAGGGTATACAAACTTTGACTGGCCAAAGTTAGCTTTCTTTCTTGTTTTATTTTGAGCTTGATCAACAGACGAGATTACCTAGCTATAGTCTGTTAGTTGAAAAAGTGTTTAGCTTAAATTAAGAGTCAAATTACTCTGTTTTTTATTAGTGAAGTAGCTAAAATATAAAACTATCAAAAGTTGATACCTCTACTTTTATATTTGTTTTTTTAATTTTGTAAATATTGTAAACTAGAAACAATACAATTGTTCAAAAATGTTACCAATATTTATGATTTATAAGAATATTCTTAAAGGACTTTTAGAAAGGTTAACTAACTAATTAGCCCTAATCGAAGAGCTTTATTGAGCTGAGAATAGAACTTTTAGACCCCTCAAGGCAAATTTTCTTGTACCCCATTAAACCCATCTTTAGAAATGATCCATTCATCAACCCTTCCAGAAACACATAACGTTTAATCTTTTGTCAATATTTATACATATTATTTTATTTTCATATTTTTTCCAGTTGCTTTACATTTATATACATTATTAGCGCTCCTTGCGCTTGAACATGTTGCTGAGGCGTCGCTTAGGTGGCGAGTTCTGAAATTAAATAGCCGACAAAAATATAAGGAACAAATGGCTTCAGAAGGAATATTGAGAGATTTACACTGCTTTGGTTTTCCTATACCCAAGCCCGCACCAGCAGCGAAAACAGCGCCACAACGACCGAGAGTCCTGACACTACCAGGATCACTCGCTGCCACTCCTGGCAAGCAAAAGTCCGGAAGAGGGTCGAACACTCGACTGCCTGCAAATCCGCCACCCCGACGGTAGGCTGCACATGAAAAGGGGCCGCGGACGCCTTCCGCTTGCACAGCTCTTCGAAACGACAGTCTCCCACCTCACTGCTCTCATTGCCCGGGGTCCACTTGGACATGTTGTCAGCCTCGAACTGCTGTACCTCCAGCTGCAAGGAATCGTCCACCTTAAAAGTAACGCCTACAACGGATCTCCTTCCTCTTCCATCGTCCAGCACCACCGTATTTCCCATCAGAATTTGGGAAGGCCTCCCCGAACAGGAAATGCGATCGGATAGGCGAACCTGGTCGAGGGGTCGGTCCTGATCGAAGCGGGCCATCCGCTCCCGATTCATTTTCCGCCGCTGACGCATCCGCTCGCCAGAAATGCCTAACTTTGGCGTACCGTTGCCATGCAGGTAAAGCGGAAGGCGAGCTTGGCGTTTGGTGGTGGGTGTGACGGTGATCCTTCGGGTATTCCCTTGGGTCAGGGCTAGCAGCGCTCCATTGGACAGATGTGGAGTTGTCTGCTCTCCACTGTTGTCCACTACTTCAATCTGCTCTTCGTCCGAAAAAACCGTACCGATCAGACGCTGCCGATCATAGTAGGAGCGGCTCTTGCGAGGCGTCGACGTGCAAAACGCATCTGCCGTCTGACGCTGCAGCCTGCGGCGCTGCAACCTGGTCAATATAGTCGACCGCTTGCGTTGAGGCAGCTGTGGGAGATGCCAGGGTATTTGGTATTCGATTGTTGTTAACTTCCGGCTGCACTGAGCCACATAGAAGCGCACATTGACAAGGACGACAATAACAACAAAGCAACGAGATTGAAGACAGGCCACTACATATACACAAATTTCTAACATTCTATCAGTCTATAACATGAAACGGAACTAAACTAGGTCCCTTAATGAGATACTTCTGTTGTACTTCTTTTAGAAATTGCAAAAGATTTGTTGAATCACAAAGTACTAATAACGACAGCCTTTTAGAAACAAGAGCCGGAATATACTTTTCCGATAATATTTGAAACGCTTAACTCAGATCTGGTCTCAGAAATTTTTTTTTATTCGTCAGGTTTTCAAAATATTCGAAAAAAAGTGTAGAAAATACGGTTTTTGGATACTTTTGAGGTTCAGTAACTTCAATAAGTTTTATTTTTACTTAAAAATCGTAAAGGAATCTTAAAAATCTTTTCTTGCCTTAAAATTTAGGTTTACAAATTTGAAAAAAATATTCATTTTGGTCTTCCTGATATTGTCTTGAATTTATATAGATTTTTTTGTTCATATATTTTTGAGTATGAAGAATTTAACAGTATATATGGAAAAATAACGATATAAATTCACAAGACGATATCTGGAAGATCCATAAAGATTTTCCAAATTTTAAGAACTGATTTTGAAGAACAAGAACAGCACTTTTTGATAGCGTAACGTATTGAAGTTACAGCGCTTCAAAAGTATTTAAAAACTGTATATTTAGCATTTTTAAGATGAAAACCTGAGTTATAAAAAATTTTCTGAGACTGGATTCAAGTTCAGCCCAGCAAAAACTCTCGGAAAAGTATATTTCAGTTCTCGGTTCTGCGACTTTTTGAAATTTTGTCAGCCTGTGTAATGTATTCAGTAAACAAAAACTATCTCTAAACAAAATAGTTGCAAAATGTTCATCAATGGACTTATAAACGATTTAAATCTGGATAAATCTCCGCAAACGGACTCAGAAAACAACGTTTAGTGAATGAAAATGGCTGTTTACACCTTTCATAGGTCTGTCCACTAATGTATAAGGTAACCCATCCAATTTGGACTGCTATGTTTTAAAGTCACTTCTAAAAAAAAGTTTAAAATATACCTCAAAAAATTCCTCCTAGACTATATCGTGTTCGAGTGGGCACATGGGCATACATACACAATCTACCAACAACAACCAAAACATTGAATCTCACAATTCTACTTGTTTCCAGACGGAAACTTACCTCGTCCCGGGGCAGGCCGCTGCTGCCGACGCTGAACCGTGTTGTGAGGAATTTAAAGCGCGCCGGTGTCTTGGAGTTACTATTGTGGTCGCTGCAATCGCGCAGAACCTCACGCGGTGGCTCCGAGCTGCCAAAGGACAACCGTCCTCCGTTCTTGCTAGGCGTGGGCGGTCCAGGACGCTTGTAGTGGGTACCTATAGACTTTTTGCGTGTCCCAGTGCCCGTTGAGCTGAGCAGGGCGCACATGCTGTCATCGAGACTGTGGGGTCCATCCTACAAATGAATATACAAGAAATTACGGTTTATCTTTAAAATAAAGTAGGACAAATTAAACGATAGACAAGGACTGAATTGTTAATTACAACACATTATTAGTTATACAACAAAAATCAATAACCAGAAGACAGAACGGAACGAAGCGAAACGGATACTGCAAACACTGGACTTCACATTTTGGACGGGACAACTTTTCAGAAAGAGAGAAAATCTAGAGTGTTGTATTCTCAGAGAGAATCTGAACGTAGGCATGTTAAGAAAATATTCTGTATACATTTTTTTATGTCCTTCGGTTGTCCTTGCTTATTTACAAATCGAGTCATTAAATCTATTTATAATATTTTCAAAGACCTTGAGGGGGTCTTCAGAGTGTCTGGTATAAAATATTTCGTTTTGACGAATGCAGCAGCTACTTAGGCAGAGACTGATGGCTCAAGGACCCTCTACTTCCGTGAGCGATTGTGCCAGATTCGAGCCCATTGTGCCCTCTTGGCTGCTGGCTGCGCCTTCAAGGGTGTGCCGCTCGAGCTGCTCCTACTACCAATTGGTGTGCTGCTAGTGGCGCTAGTGCTTACTTTGAGATCTTCATCCTGGCTGCTTAGGTCGTACTGGGCGGCATAGGTGCTCTTCAAATGCGGCGGCTGCAATGAGTTTCGATAGTTCAACTCCTCGGCCCTGCAATACAAATTAAAAACAGTTTAGATAGGAAATATATATTATATTCTGTCATGGTCCACTTACGTTATGTCCGGAACCCGTCCCAGCTTCAGGTCCGTGAGGTAGGTATTGTTGAATACTTCGCCCTCTTCATCCTCCATTGTCAGATTGGAGGACGGGGCATTGGGTCTCTTAAATGGCTGCCAGTCGTCATTGCCAGCCGATGAGCTGGCATTGACCGTAACCAGATGGCTGGACGCAGGGACCTTGGTCGCGTTGACTGGAGGCTGCATCTGAAGGTGGCGTAGCTTTGTGCTTATAATGGCATGCTGTTTCTGCTGCTCTAGGATCTTATCGTTGAGCCGGACAATCTGGTTGGACAGCTTGCGCGTGTGCTCTTCGTATTTGACATTCTGAAAAGGGAACAGAATTATTAAACTATTCTTGAAAGTTTGTTTGATTTATTATTTGATTTTATTTTTTTAATTTAATTATTTAATTTATTTAATTTATTTTTTTATTTTATTTAATTATAATTACCTGCGCCGTCAGGGCTTCGAGCTCCGCCTTGTTGCTAGCCGCATCCCGCTCCTGCTTCTCCTTCATGCGAGTCACCTCCGCGGTGTACAAGGAGCGCTACATTTGGTGTGTATCAAGGACCAAAGCGTGGATACATATGTGGAGTGGGAGTGTGATGGAGACAAAAGTGAGGACAGCAATAACAAATGAAGCGCAGGCGCAACGTTTCAGAGAAGGCATGTGCTTGTTGCATATTTATTAAATATAAACTAGGTACGTAATTATACATACAATACAGAAACCGAATTCAAAGGTAAACAAACAAAACTACAAAATTATATAACATTACAGCTACAGGTCAGTCAAAGTCTAAAACTGACTGGGGTTGCGGTAGTGGAGCTGGAGGTCAACGTCATTGTGGTACAGAATCATATGCACGATGCCCATCAATACTGCCTGCGCGCTGGCCAGGAACAAGACCATCCGTGTGCTTATGCAGCGGCGGTCGCGACCACGGCGGCATTGAATGCCTGCATGCTGCCGGCGTGGTTGGTTCATGTTCCTGACCATTGACGCTGCTTCTGCGTTTGCTGCTATCATTGCCCTTGCTGCCCCTCCTGTGCCGCCGCTGTTCCCGATGACGCCAGGTGCACGCGGGTTGACCGACAAGTGCGTCTGGGTCTTCAGGCAGCAAATGGGAATCGCAGGGATTTGGGATCGAGGATGAGGATGGAGATTTATTCGGGATTGAGTTGTGTTTTCGATGGAATTGAATGGAGAGAGAGATATAGAGAGGGAAGAAATGATTTTAGATTCCATGTCATGGCAATTGATCTAAGAGTCTACATAGCAAGGCAGCAACATTAGACCACTATGATGTGATATCATAGCAAAGTGTACTTCTTGAGACAATATGTGATTTTCAAGCTGATTGTCGAATTAATGTTGCCTTCAGAAGAGAGTTTTTTTAATGTAATTTACAGGATTCGCAGATAAGATTAAATTAAAAATTTACAAATAACTTTTATTTTAAAATTTAAAATGTATTGAAACGTAGACCGCCCTGTTTTAAAGTTATTGTAATTTAACGTTTTCAATTTTTAAAATAGCAGTTTTCTGATCAATTTTTGTTTTACTCAATCTTATTTGCGATCCCTGGTAATTTACATGCATACACATTTAATATCAATTTTGAAGACAAGCGTAGGCAGGATAAATGGCACATACACAATGATTACATTACCAACAACAACATCCTCCACTAGCTTTAGCCAAGTTAGTAGGAAAGGTACATAAGCAAGGATATGCACAATCATAAGTAACAAATCAACTCTAGAATGCACTTTCCCAGATGTCAAAATATTAATATTCGTCAAGTGCAAGTTTAAACCCTTGCAGTTATGTACATAAGTCACAACATCATGCTATGTGCTTCATAAGCCGGATTCTATTTAATCGTTAAACCTTAATGGAATTCGAAATATAAATTAATTTTGTCGATACATTCCACATGTAGTATATATGGCCAACATATATCTATATATAGAAAAACATTTATGAGTTTATTTCGACTCTTAACAAACGTCTGATTATCGACTGGAAGGGTATACACTTCATTTTCAAATCAAATGCTTTGTACAAATATAAATACAGTGAAAACAACAATTTATAACAATAGTTGACTGGAAAAAAACATTTTCAATCATCTGGGGTCGGTAAAGTGCAACAGAAACACAACAGCAGAAACGAATCTCAACGTGGAAGCACAGTACAGCCGGTGAATGAGAAAACTGAAAGCGTTTCGCACACCCCTTGACCACGCCGGGCATTCCACCTTGACAGAACCCGTTTCGGTGTTAGAATCGCATTTGAATACTCTACAATGACATACCATCTTCGTTTTCATCTTGTCCAGCTTGCCCTCCATTTCCAGACGCTGATCCTTGATCTTTTGCTCGCAGCGCTGGATCTCTTCCTTGGTCTCGCGATACTTGGCCTGAAGAATCTGGCAGTCTAGCTTGCTTCTGGCCATCTCCTGGCGCAGCTGAACAAGCTCATCGTCCGATGCGGCAGCGGGGCAATCTGCCTTGCTATAGGTTGTGCACAGATCAGTTGGGCCCTGAGCCTGTTCCTGCGTTTGGCTGGCGGCCTGTACCTCGGCCAACTGCCCTTCGAGTGAATCGATACGTCGCTGGTAGAAGCGGACTCGTTCTGCGGAATCGGCGCGCTCCATTTCCATCTCGCGCGTCTTCTCATCTAGCTCGAAGTGCTGCGTGTCTTGGACTAACCGTGTGCTATTAAGCTCCTGCTGGACTTCGGCTAGTTTTACTGTGATTTGTTCTAGTTCCACCTTAACCAGCTTGTGTTGATCGACCTCAGACTTTAGTCTGGATTCCAACTCGGCAATCTCGTTCTGCTTGGCAGACAGTTGGCTAGCCTGCTCTGCCATCTGACGCTTGCGCTGCTCAATATCAGAATTCAGGGCTCCGATCTCCAGGTTCAGGCTCACCTTCATCTGATCGGCTTCCGCTAGCTGGTCGCTTAGCTGCCGAGCCTTGTGTTCCTGGATGTCTCGCAACTTCTCCAGCTTTCCAATGCGCTCGTAAGCAGCCGAACTCTTTTCCTCTTCTTCAACACGCAGCTGTTCCGCCATCGCCTTCTCGCTCTGTAAACTAGCCGCTAGTTCGACCTGCGCCAGCTCAGCCTGTGTCAATTGCTTGGCCCTCGCCTGTGCCAGTTCTGTGGCGCTGGACAACTGGGTTTTTAGCTGAGCCATGACCGCTTGCTTTTCCATGAGCATAGCTTGCAGACGGTGCAGCTCTTCGGAGTGTTCGCCCATCAATTTATCTATCTTCTGAGTGAGTTGTTGCTCATTGCCAAGCAGATTTTTTATTGTTTTCAGATGCTCTTGCTTTTCCTTTTCCTCTTCGGATAATAAACCGCGCAGCTTTGTCATCTCTTCTTGGGACTGGTCCCGAGCTTTGACGAGATCCGCCAGCTGGGCCCTGTACTTGTAGATTTCCTCTCTATCGGTCAGGATCGCCTGGCGCTGCTGTTCGATATTAAACTGGGCGTCCTTGAGCTTTGCTTTGAGCCCATCGAGCTGTGTTTCATGTTGCATGCCTAATTGCGAGAATTGGGACTCTTTCTCCGCTAACTTCTCCACGAGTTCTTGGCAGCGCTTCTCACAGTCTGACTTCAGAGTCCTAAGGTGGTCTACGTGCTGCTCCAAATCGGAATATTTCGAGCTTATTTCGTTTAGTTGATCTTGTAATTTAAGCAGCTCCTTCTCGCTCTCGGACAACTGAGTGGCTTTTAGCTTGTCCGCTGCAGTCATCTCGGTCAGACTAGTCTGGCACTTGGACAGTTCGTTCGTCAGACGCTCAACCTCGCCGTTGGCTGTCAACAGGGAAGAACTTATCTCCATGTGCAGGCTCTCCAGCTTGGCGTTGTCATCGATCAGCTTTTCGTTGACTTGCTCTAGATTGTGGATGGTGTCATTGAGTTGCTTGAGCAGAAGGCTGCTGGCTTGATCGCTGGCCAGTTGTCCTTGCAGTTCGGCCACCTGCTGGTTCTTAGCTGCAATCTCGCCATCCTTGTGGTTCAGAGTGACACGTAACTTTGCAGCACTGGCTTCCAGAGATGCCATGAGCTTAAGTTGATTAATCCTTGAAACCTTTAGTTGGCTCTCCGCCTCTAGCATTGAATCGTTTTGACGTTGAACCGTGTCCAGTTTTTCAAGCAATTGATCCGCCTTTGTCTGTAGGGCTTGCACCTCCAGAGATCGCTGATGAAGAGACGAAACAAGCATAGATTCGAACTGCTGGAATTTGGACAATTGACAACCATTCTCCTCCGATTTAACAACGACTTGGCCGCCATTCACGAGCGCAGTGATTCGGGACAGGAAGCTCTCCACCTCCTGTTGGGAGCTATGCAGCTGGCTGTTGAGATCGGTCTGGATTTGCTCAACAAATTGCAGATTTCGCTGCCGCATTGCTTCTATTCGCTCGTTCGCCACCTGTAGTTGCTGCTGAAGGTCTGCCTGCTGCTGCTCGTGGCTCTGCTGCACACACTGCTGCAGCTCCACGCCAAGCTGCAGGCGATCCTTCAGCTCCAGAGCTTCCTGTTCGGTCTTCTTATGCTCCAACTTTAGGGCCTCGTGCTGCTGCCGCAGCTCTTCTTTGGCGGCAATCAGTTCGTCTACCCTCCGAAGCATGTCTTTCCTGTCGGAAGCATCCAGGTTTCTGGACAACAGATCCATGTCTGAGCTCTGGGCCAACAGCTGGTCCCGACACTGCGCGTACTTGTTACGCACATATTTCTGGCGACGCTGCTCCTGATGTAGCTGCAGGACTCCGCTGTTTCGTTCGTTGATCAGGGAGTCGGTGCGGCTCTCAAGAGTTTTGTTCTTTTCGCGCAGCTCCGAGATTTCGTTGCCCAGTTGGGTCATCTGCTCCTCTTTTTCGGCCAACTGCACCTTAATCTGGCGGAGGTGCTCGTCCGCTTGGGCAGACTCATAAGTTGCCTGCTTAAGGGCTAACCGGGCCTCATCGTTTTCCCACTCCAAGGCTTTCA
Organism: Drosophila kikkawai; assembly: GCF_030179895.1. Lineage (NCBI taxonomy): Eukaryota > Metazoa > Arthropoda > Insecta > Diptera > Drosophilidae > Drosophila > Drosophila kikkawai. Next base: position 11,172,906 of record NC_091729.1, read on the forward strand.
GGCTAGACAGTTGACTAGCTAACTTTTGCTCGTACTCCGCCTTGGTCTCCTCCAGTTCCTTGGCATGCACACGGCCCTCTTCAACTTGCTTTGCACATTGTGCCAGGGCTTGATCGCGCAGCTGCTCGTACTGCGCCTTAATCTCATCCAGTTCCTTGGCATGCTCACGGCCCTCTTCAACTAGCTTCTCACATTGTGCCAGGGCTAGATCGCGCAGCTGGCTCTGCTCTAGTAGCTGGCTGTCGCGCAGCTCAATAAGGCGTACTGACTTGGTCAACTCCTCCTTGACAACGCCAATACTGGACGACAGCTGTGAAGAGTTGTCTGTCACTGCCAAGCCGTGTTCCTCTAGGATGGCCACCAGGGACTTGCTCAGTTCCTGGAGCTCTTCTCTCAGCTGGAGGTTCTCGTGCTCCTTCTCCCGCAGCTGCTTGTCAATCACTGAGTCGGCCAGATTCTCGGGCGTAGTGTTCGGCGACATGGGCAAATCTAGCAGATCTGAGGAAGAGTTGAGCACTTCGCGCCGATTGTGCAGCTCATCGCGGGTGACTTGCAAGCACTGCTCCAGCTCCTGCTTGTCACGTTCCAGGCAGTCAACTTGCTCTGTTTTTGTTGCGAGTGTTTGGGCGATCTCTTCCTGGCGAACCTCAAGATCCCTGATGCGGTCCATGCACACCACCAGCTGTTCCGTCGAAGATTTTACCTATTTAATACAAGAAAGCATAATAAAACTATTAAAATATAAACTTTAAATTCAGGCTAGAAAAACGTTAATAAAGAAAGGAAGCTAACTTCGGCACGCGGACCGATTTTCATAAAAATGGAAATGGAAAATGTTGTTTTCTTTACTTATGTGTGCTCTACACCACATCTATCAGATGAGGCAGGTAGTTTTAATTATCGTATCCTACCTTGCTACGCAGCTCCGCGTTTTCAATGCGCAAATCCTGCAGCTTATCACGGGTCTCCGTTATAAGGGCCTCCTTCTGGCTGATCTCCTTCATCAGGCTGCATTTCAACTGAAGTTGGAGTAAATGTTTATTAGTTTATGGTTCCTGCTACCTGCCACCACATGGTGATGTCTACTACCTACGTGATCGAACTCATTTGGAACGTATTTTCGAATCGAATCTTCATCCTCATTCTCGCTGCTATCCTTTAGTTTAGCCAGTTGCAATTTTTTCATCTTGTTTTCTGCAAAAAACAATTGTAAATTTAGCATGCAATTTCCATAAATGCTTCTGTGCTTACCTTTTCTCAGGGATTTAATGAGATGTTCGTTCTCCAAGATCTGCTCCTCTAGGACATTCTTTTCGTATCGCTCCGCCTCTAGTTGCGCCTGAAGTCCCCTCACCTCTCTGGTTCGTTGTTCCAGCAGCTCTGTCTTGGGCGTCGCAGGTGGCGGCATTGTCCTTGGCGACGGAGAAGAGATAGGCCCGAGGAAGTCAATGGGCAGATCCGAAGCATCTTCGCCGAGGCTGCTGCTGTGACCACTGCCATCGCTGTCCAGACTGTGCGAGCTGGTGGCTCGAAATGGCTTGATCTCTGCAGCGCCCGGGGCCAGGAACATGCTGCTCACGTTGGCGATAGCCTGACTGAGATTCTCACGCGTCAGGTGTATATTCATCGTCTGCTGAAAGAATTCACAGATGCAGGACTGCGCTAGAACTGGGAGCTTCTTGCAGATGCTGTGGAAGGAGGCGCTGGGCTGCTTCACACACTTGTAGTGCAGGAGCAGTGAGTATATGTAAAGGTAGTCTGACCCGACCAGTTGCCCTCGGCCATCCAAGTTTCCATTGAACTCGGGATACATTTCTGCAGAAATTATGGAAATATTTTAGTTAAATTAATAAAAAAAATTCAATTATAAGTTAATTACTCTTACCTCCAAGAAAAGCCTGCAAGGCCGTGCTCTGCCTTGGAGAGGCTTCATTGGGCGATAGGTGTTGTGTTGGCTGAGCCTGCAGCGCAACCTCCACCACTGGCACAGGCTCCACCTGGGCCTTCTGCACATAATAAGCGAAGAACGAATCGATGTCGGTCTGCTCTAGTGTGATATAGTTTGACTTCGTGAATCCGAAGGTGTGGATCTGCAATGCCAGAGGTAATAAGCTACTTGCACTTGCTGCACTGCGTGACCCACTTTCCGGCACTTACCCACTGAAGAAGGACCTTCTCCCAGCTCTGGAGGTCCATTATGTTTTGTCAGCTTGAGGCGACGCGAACGCGAAAACGTTGACGTCACCGTAACCAAGACACACCTGCCTTTGTGCAAACTTCTAGGAAACCAACGTAACTGTTTTCTTTTTTTTGCATCCACACGCGATCTTCAATCTGCAGTGGTAACCCACGCCACAGTAAAACAAACACCGAGCGATTGTATCTGACTTCAAACAAACAAGGACGCACTCGACATACTACAAATTTTGACAAATCTATAACGACATCTAGATACGTGAAAAACAAAGAAGAACGCACTATTTTGATCAGTCCTTAAATACACAGTTCAATATGGACGCCAAGCCGCCGATCGAGCGGGCTGAGGTTATCGATTGATCGATGACGACGATAGTTCCTAAGTATCGCTAAGGTAAAATGTTTAAGCCACGTTTACACTGTGACAGCATTTTGTCCATTGTGTATATTTTTAATAAAGTAATAAGTAAACTAGTATTATTAAGTATTAAACTAAAAATCATTAATCAATTCGTTTAATTTGTTCACGAAAACCACTATCTTAGTTAAACATAAAGAAAAAAATTCTGGATATTAACCTTTTTAGCCTCAGTTTAAATATTTGGTTTTAATATAAACAGCACAGTTAATCCAGACATACGGTCTGTAATTATTACTAGTTAATATCTAGAAGGGAATTGGTAAATAAACTTAATTTATGTAATTTTACATATCAATTATTTTGAAGATAGACGTATCTCTTTTGGCCATTTTAAGCCCTAATTTTCAAGAACCAGATGTTTTTATACCAGCAAGGAATTACATATATTTTTAGTCAGAAGTCATAAGCTCGTACGGATTACATATTAATATTTTACTTTGTCTTTTGGAATAAGGAGTCGCGAATTGCAGTCTATTGTGAAAAAATAAATTTAAATATGCAATTTTTATTACTTTTAATTTTTTTTTTTTTTTTTTGACAAAAAACATATTTATTTAAATGAGTCTTGTCGAATGACCCGAAATATATAATTTTACTCGCTTAAAAGTATACTGTAATGTCAGGGGAAAAATTTGGATTTTTGAAAGAAAGTTGATGCAATCGATATATTCATTGTTGTTATCGATATGAACATCTTTGTTTTTCCAGCTCTAGAAAACAGCTTGCGTGGACAAACACAGTAAAAATGAATGTAAGTTTATTTTGAAAACAATTCTCCGAAAATGTTCATCACCGTTTTCTACTCTGTACTCCCGAACAGGAGTCCGAGATCCCCATCGACATCCATACGCTGAAGCTGCAGGATTGGCTGATCAGCCGAAGGATCGTGCCCAAGAATGTTCAACAGGAGATAAGGGACATTCACACGAAGATAAGCAATGCCCTGCAGGACATGCCCTCCAACGAGCAACTAATTAAGCTATTGGCGAATACAAGTAAGTGGCGCCAGGCCTGAAAGCGGTTCAGATAATTAGACTTGGGCACCTTTCTAGATATCAACTACTACCATGTCAAGGAGATCATTGAGATTCTTAAGCAAACGGAAAAGGACACCAAGAGTGTGTTCGGCACCTACGGCAGCCAGCGCATGAAGGATTGGCAGGAGATCAGTCGCCTGTACGAGAAGAACGCCGTCTACCTAGCGGAAACGGCGCAGATATTTGTGCGGAACGTTAACTACGAGATTCCCGGGGTGCGCAAGCAAATGACCAAGCTGGAGCAGCAGACCGACGAGAGCCAAAAGCGAGCCCATGATCTAAACAAACCGGAGACCCAGCTCTTGGCCGAGCACGCAGCGCTGCTGGAGCAATTGGGCGTCAAGGGGGATAATCTGCATGCGGAGTTTATAGAGGTTTTAGCAGGCCTGCCCAAGCTGTACACCAAGTCTCTGGACGATATCGCCAAAGTCCAACCGGGAATCGATCTGTACGCTGAAGTAAGCGGACACAAGCAGCCACTGCCCATTCTGAGCCACCTGGTGGAGTTCGGCAACACCACCGTGTATCAGTACATTCACAAGGAGGCGCCACTTGCCGTGGAGGAACCACCGATTAGGTTGAATCTAAGCGAAGGCATCGTTCAAAAGGGGGAGGATAACGTTGTCACCGAGATTGACTTTGGAACGGACGACAATGGTGGCGGAACATCATCAACCGTTTCGGCGGAGATAATTGACTATGGAGATTTCGGGAGTGTGGATTTGCAGGAAACGGACGGGGCCAACATCGACTGGGGAATCGAAAGTGCTCCCGCGGCAGCTGTGGAAATAAACTTTGATATTCCGGTCGAGGAGTACGGAATCGTGGTCGAGGGAACTGGTATGGACGGCGGCACGGCCAAAGGTAAGTAGTTTATAAGGGAATCTGGCCAGCTCGAGCCAAGAGTAAACTCTTTTCGTTCGTCCTAGGTGATCAGGCCTACACATTGCTGGATTCGCCCAACTATCGCGATCGCTTCCTGGACGAAATCTACGAACTGGAATCATTCCTGCGCCTGCGCCTCTACGAGCTGAAGCAGTTGGAGTCTTCGAGCGACATCATGTTCTCACTGATGGACAACATCACCACCCACGATGCGGAGAGCATCAAGAAGATCCTAAGCTCTGTGGAGAAAATCATTCAACAGACTTCGGATGAGCAGACGCGGCATCTCTTCCAGCTGAAGCACTCGCCCAAGTATGCCAATCTGCTGGCCACCAAGCTGCAGCAAATGACCAAGGCGGTGGAGAAGCTGCGATCCACGAGAGAGGCGCTCAAGCGACGGGCCGTCGAGCTGCGGGAGCAGCGACAGCAGCTCAACCCTGTTCTGGACGAGCTGGTGGCCCAGACCCGAGTCCTGCAGTCCCATATTGAGAAGGACATATCGAAGCGGTACAAAAATCGGATGGTCAATCTCATGGGCGGTGTTAACTAATGTAAATTGTTGAATGTTTTTTTAAATAAATGGGAAGTAACTGGCAGCGAAAGACGGTATTTGTAAATTTTTTAAAAGAAGTTTATTTATTTTGCTATTTTTATTAAATATACAAATTTTGTTTTATATTGTGTTTGCTCTTTTTAATGTCCGTTTTGCTTATTTTTGTTTTTTATTTTTTGTATCCAGAATACAAACCTAATTTAGTGAAGTTTGTTGTTGGTTTCATTTTTTTTTGTTTTGTTTTATTTTTTGTTGTCCATAAAAGTATCCTTACACATTTAACGTTTTAAACTTTCACTTAAATATACAATTCTTAAGTTGAATTTGAATAATTGGTAAAACAAGAACAACTCTGTGATTAACTTAAATGTTTTGTTTGGGGCCCGTCTTGAATTTTAAGGAAATTCGTTAAAAAGTGTAAATAATCGCAAGTAGAATTGTGGGAGCTCGGGAGAAAAAAATAATCGGAAATGCTTTAAAGATGTACAAGGTTTGGGTGTAAAAAGCCACAAGATGTCGGGGGTATACATGGGGATATCAACTAGACTTAGGCACTAATCTAACAAAAGTGTGGCTCAGCAGAAAGGCTCCGTAGCATAATCAATTCGTTAACTAAATAGAAAATAACAAGCACTATCGAGAATACAATTAATTATAGGGGGAAGGGGAGGGGCCTCATGATATGGTTACAACTTTGTGTGGCGCTGGGCCCGGGCTCGAAGCGTCGTGTACTTTTGTATTGTTAATGTTATTGTTTGTGATGCCTGACCGGGGATCCACGCTCAACTCAATCAATCATCTACAATATATAAGGGTCTCTCGCGGTCGTGGTCTCCGTAGATATCATATGTATGAATATAATGTTGGATTGTTTTGATTATACATCAACACGTACGTATTTGTGTGCATATAACTCGTATGGTAAAATGTTAAATAAGCATAAAATTTGTTCGAAAGTTGCTTGTGGTCTGCGTTATTGTTAGTAGTTTCTTAAGGTTAATTTATATGTTTCATATAATTTATATATATATTCAAATATATATATATACGTTTACTATTTGTATGTTTAATTTAGGTTTTACTTTGCCTTGCTTAGATGCTACTATGTATATGTCTGCCTTTAGTTATGTATACATGCTTCTATTTATTTGATGTATTCTCTGTAAATGATTACATTTTATACACGTATCATAGCGCCGGTCGGATTTAAAATTCTGAGCTCTTCTGCCGCTCTAATCTTTATGTTATTGCTCTTAATTTCAAAAAAACATGTGTGTGGATTGCCCTATCTACATACAACTCCTCGAGTCCCCGCATACTCCACACTATTTCCCCTACACTTACAATCTAAACGAACTTGTTCCGCTTTCCGTTTCCTGTTTCTGTCTGTTTCTTCAATGAAAAACATCGCCTCTCTTGGCTGGCTCTGTCCACCAGCGGTGGTGGTGATGGTGATTCGGCTGCTGAGCTTGCTGTTGATGGTGCTTCGACTGTCAATCATTCTTCACTGGGTAGTATATTAAGTCCGGTTGCTGGCCATGCGGTGGCAATTGCTGCATCATGCCGCCCATCATCGGCGGCAGCACCGCCTTAGACTCATCTCCCAGCATGGAATAGCCTACTCCGACTCCAACTCCGACGCCAACTCCCGTGCGGTCATAGACGCTTCCGTGCGGCGCTGGCGGTGGCAGCAGATGCGGATGCAATGGCGACTGCTGCTGCGCCTGCAGGCCATGTGGGTGGTAAGGCTGAAAGCTGTTCTGCTGCTTCTGTTGCTCGCTAACAAGCTGGTCACTGAGATGCTGCTCGTAAGCACCTCCGTAAACGTTGCTTCCACTGCGCATTAAGCCACTCGTATAGCTCCCGGCAGCGTGATGTTGCTGCTGCGCCGCCTGCTGTTGCTGCTGCTGCTGCTGCTGTTGGGGTGTCGGCGCTTGCTGCTGCTGCATCAGGTCAAAGTTGTACTCCATTGGCGCGGGATTTGTGTCAATGAGATTCGTGAGTATGCTGCCGATATTGTTGTAGTTGTGTGGATCACTAGGATTTGCAGGACCCTGGGGCTGTTGCTGCTGCTGCTGTTGTTGTTGTTGTTGCTGCGCTGCTTGTTGCTGCTGCTGTGGGTTCTGTTGCTGCTGAGGATTTTGGCTAAACCCAGGCGCCGGCCACATATGCTGGAAGCTCATCAGGTCTCCAGCGAGGGCTGGATCTTGCTGTTGCTGCTGTGGCTGTTGCGGCTGTTGTTGCTGCGGTTTGCTTACAGCCTGCTGTTGCTGCTGCTGCGCTGGCGGCACATTCATTGGAAGCCCTAGGAACTCTGCCGAGTCTACGATATAGAATTTGTTATCCTTGAGCTCCACTTGCTGGTTGTTTGGTGGATTGCCAAAGTTCATGTTGCCCCAGGAGTCAGAGGCCTGTTGCTGCAGGAATTGCTGTTGCTGTTGTTGTACTGGAGCAGGTTGTGGCGACTGAAGTCTCGCATGCTGGGGGGAATGCGACGGTTGTTGATGCTGCTGCTGCAATTGTTGGGCCGCCGGGTGATGGTGCAGCGGCGACCGCTGGTTGTGGCGGTGCTGCTGCTGCATCATTAGCTGGTGCTGGTGGTGCATAGGCGGCATATGGTGGGGGGAGCTGAAGTGCGGTTGTGCCTGCTGCTGTTGCAGCTGCGAGGGGTGCGGCGGATGGGGGCTCTGTGGGGTGTGGCTCCTCAGGTGTTGTTGCTGCTGCTGGGCGAGATGATGTTGCTGCTGCTGCTGCTGAGTTTGAGGCTGCTGCTGTTGCTGCTGATACTGGCTGATCAGCTGATGCTGCTGATAGCCACCAGCTGCTGGACTAGCCTCGAAGTGAAATTGCCCATCCTGCCCAAAGCTGTTCATGCGCTGCAGATGCAATTCTGCGGATGCCACTCGCGGCTGCGGTGGCGTTGGATGTTGCTGCTGCTGCTGCTGTTGTTGTGATTGCGGCGGCGGCGTTGGATGTTGCTGGTGCAAGGCACTCTGCTGCTGTTGTTGTTGCTGCTGCTGCTGTTGTCCCGCCTGCAGTTTCTCCGCATTAAAGCTCTGATTGTATATGGAATTCTGCTGAGATTCACTCGTCGACACCGAGTGCTGCGATGTGGACGCCGTGGAGGACTGCGAGCTATTGCTGCTGACCATGGCCGCATTAAACTGATCTTGTTGCATGCATCCCGGTGTCGTGGACACCGGCGGCGGTGGCGTCGGCGTGGCTGCAACGCCCTTCTGCTGATGCTGCAACTGGGAGGTTCCTCCCGCGGCGACTGCCGCTTGCGCTTTCGCCTTACTCGTCACCGCCTTTTTGCTGGCCTTTACAGGCGGCGGTCCAGGCATATCCGGCAGGGAAGCCATTTCTGCTGGATAAGTAAAAGGTTCAAATATATTTTAGTTTTATGCAACGGTCCTGAAATCTGCACTTACCTTCTTCGTTTGCCTTGGGGAAGCGCTGCTTTCCCTTCTTCGGAGGCGGCGGCTCGTTTCCGTGCGTCGTCTGCTTGTGGCGCACCAGATGCGTTTTCCACTTGAAGGTCTGCCGGAATATCAAAGGATATCAGTTTTGGTTGCCACATTTAAGGTAAATTTTTATTTCAGGACACTCACCTGATCGCAATAGTTGCAACAGTGCGGACGCTCCTCCGAGTGCGATGGCAGGTGCCTTTGGAGCGACTTGGCCGATCCGAAGCGCTTGCCGCACAGCGTACACTTGCACTCGGAGACATCGACATGGGCATTGCTATAGTGCTCCTTGAGCGCGGGATATGTGTAGTAGGACGAGCCGCACAGGTCGCACACGTAGGGCCGTTTAACCTCGGTGTGCAGCTGCACGTGACGCTCCAGGTTCGCCTTTAGCGTGAAGCGGTTATGGCAAATGTGGCACTCGAAAAAGTTGTCGCGCTTGTGAACGCGAATGATGTGCTGGTATAGGGCGTTCTTCGACTGGAACTCCTCGCCGCACACTTCGCAAATGGCCCCGTCGGCCTTGTGGCCCGTCTCCTCGAAGTGCTGCTGTAGCTTCTTCTGCGGAAATTTCAACCCGCATTCTCCGCAGGGAAATGCTTTAAGAAAAAAAAAAACAAATGAAATGGTTAGACTATCAGTTTCATGGAATTGGAACTTTAGGCTGTGGCTGATTCCAAGGAACTCCGAGCACCGAAGAGCTTGGTGAAATTTACATTCACGGCGACTCACTTTTGATTTCCTTCTTGTTGTGCGACTCCACGTGGGCGTGGAACTGCTGCTTTCGCGAGTACGACTCTCCGCAAGTCTCGCACACGAAAGGAAACTCCTTTACATGCATCGTCCTGTTGTGGAGGATTACTTCCTACAAGTTGAGATTTGTTTAGTATAAGTTTTTATAATTCGCTTCGCTTCTGTTGTTACCTCTAACGTATTTCCGTTGGGCTGTCCGCAATCGTGACAGAAACCAGGATGCATCTTGTAGTGGTCAAGCAGGGATTTCCTCTTGCGATACGACTTGGGACACAGCAGGCAATTGTAGCTGGGCTTGTTCTTCTTGCTGCCGGGCGTCTGGCCTCCGCTGCCCCCACTGCCGCTGCCGTGTTGCGATGGCGGCGCCTGCAAGGAGGTGCTACTGCTGCTGCCGCCATCAATCAGCTGCTGCTTGGCCGCTTCCAGCTCGTCCAGATCATGCTCCAGGTCGTCGTCATCCTCGTCGCCCGACAGGTCGTTGTCGTCCAGCTCCAGGGAGGAGTTTAACTGGCTGCCGATAGGAGGAGTGTCGCCCAGATTCGACAAAGCAGCCAGAGCGGGCATTTGACGGTTGACCATCATGGAAGTTCCATGCTGGGGAAACCCCTGCCCCGGCATCATCTGATGCTGCTGATGCTGTTGTTGGTGTTGCATGCTCACATGCTGCTGCTGCTGTTGGTGCATCATTCCACCCATCATGCTTAGGGGATTATTGCTTGAGTTGTAGTGGTTTTGCTGCTGGTGCAGCTGAATCTCGCTGGCGTGACCGGAGCTGCCGCTTGGCATGATCACATTGGCATTGCCAAGGACCTGGCTGCCCTTCGCATCCCTGTGTTCCAATGACATGGGCATGGGCAAGTGGTGCGACGGCTTCAAAGACGCTCCCGCCTGATCCTGCGTCTGCAGCGTTAATTGCGGACAATGCATGCTGCCATTATTGTTGTTATTATTATTATTATTGTTGTTGCTGATACTATTGCTTGACGTAAGGCCGTTGATCACAATATTTGCGCTGCTGCTGCTACTTCTGAAAGCAAAGAAGTTAAGGAATAAGCATACTCAAAGAAATAATATAACCCTTCCCAGTGTTATTTGGGGGAAGTGTAATTTAACAAAGGAAACTCACAGGTGATGCGAATGATGACTATTGTTCTCCAGGATCACCCCGCTGCTGATGCCATTCCCATTAGCGCCGCTCCCACTCCCGCTGCTGCTGCTGTTGCTGCTGTGCCCGCTAGCGCTGTTCACGCTGTCCAGGACACTGCCGGCGCCAGCTAACATGTCATCGGTCTCAAGCTCCATTTCCAGACCATCAATCAGACGTCCCGCGCCTACACCCTCGTCAATGAACTCCTCAAACTTCATAATCTCTTGAGCAGCCGACGACAGCTGCGATTCCGTTTCCGACTCCAGCTCGGAGTCGCCAAACGAGATGGCCGGCAACTGATGCTGCCGTTGAATCTCTTCCAGCTGCTGCTGCTGCATCTCTTCCAGCTGATGGTGCTGAACTTCCTCCCGCTGCTGCTCCTGCTGGATCTCCTCTAACTTCTGCTCACTCTGCTTCATCATGCTGACCAGCTGACGGCGCTCCCGATGACGACGCCATTCCTCTAGCCGCTGCTCGCGCAGCTCCTTGAGCACTCTCGCCGAGGGCGTGGTACCCAACAGGCGCCCGTTTACCACAAAGTTCTCGTAGAACTGCCGCAGGAACGGCTTGTGGTGCTGGCTGAGCGCCATGCGCAGCAAAGCTCGGAACTGGGCCTTGAAGGCCCGCTCACTGAACTCGCCGGTGCTGTGGTGATAGCGCATCGTGTACTGGCTGTCCTCGTGGAAGATGTACCCCTCTCCCAGCCGGGAGCGTGCCTCTTTCCGCCGCACACTCGTCACGGTCAGGTGCATGTTGTTGGTGCGCTTCCTCTTAACCAGCTTGCCGTCGCTACTATTGCTGTTAGCATCCTCGGCCAGCTGGTTCTCGTCCTCGAAGGTAGCAGCATACTTCCGCTTGACCAACAGGGAATTCCCCGTGTGGATCAGGTCCAGCGGGTCGCCGGGGCCTAGGGCCAGGGCGTCCACATTGTTACCAGCATTGAATTGCAGGGAAGACGAGTTTTGGGTGTCAGCATCGTCAAGGAAATCCTCTTCCTCCTCCTCGAGGCACAGGAACTCCTCCTTGCAGAGGATCTTCTCAAAGTTCTGGTTCAGATCCGTCGATCCAGCCTCATCGTCGTCGTTCTCGCGCTTGATCTTCGCCTCCCCTCCCGTTCCCGGTTCCGTCTTCTCCTTCTTGGCGGTCAGCAGCAGCTGCAGCTGCTTCGTCCTCGCTAGCTCCTGCTGCTGAGCCCCGCCGCCACCTCCGCCGCTGTCATTGGCTGCGGCTATGTGACTGAACAGATTCCTGACGACTTGGTCGCAGGCCTCCGGATATTTGCACTTGAGAGTCTGCAGCAAGAATTGAATAGCATCGCACCGCAATGCCGTGTTGAGGCTGTCCAGTAGATTTAGTGACTGATCAACCTGAAAAATAATACAACAAATTTTAATTAATTTTTGAATTAATAAAACATTTGTAATGATTTAACCTTTTCGTATATAAAATTTAAAAATGCAGCCGACTTGTGAGATCAATAGGTTTACTAATACAAATTAATTACTTCATTTATTAGTTTAATACTTCATTAATTATATCGTTGTTTATATAATTTTACAGTCAGCTGTAAGGGCTAATGAATAATTGTATTCTGTTTAACCTATATTTATTTATTTAAAACATGTGTCCCAAATACTATAATTTACTCAGACCTGACTATTAACATTTTTTGGGCCCACTGTGCTTAAATTATTGCGCTAGTGGAAATAAATTACCAACTTCCGCTTGAAGCCGACCATTTTCACGGCAAAAACAACAAACTGCGGAATGTGGTGGGTGGGAGATTCGCAGGGTTGCCACCTTAATACGGGACATTTGTTAGTCCCGCTAAAGGCCCAATTAGAATCGTCATTTGTTTCAATTAAACGGCCAAACTCTCTCACACAGACACACACAGGCACAGTGCTAGGAATAACTGTCGTCAAACACAATTACTGATTATGATTTTCCAAACAATTTAATGCAATTAGAGCGGGAGAGCTGAAAAGCGGGAGAATGTGAGATTGGAAGAGAGGAGGAAGAGAGAGCGCGCGCTTCAATGAAATGAAACGTAGACAGCACGGCGACGGCGACGTCGGCTGCGCTGCTCGCGCAAGCGATTAGCACAAAGCAAACACACACACACAGAAATGGCAAACGAAGATGGCGAAAATAGAAAAGAAAAACAAAAAACAGCTAAAGCGGAGGCAGAGGCAGAGACAGCGGCAGAGAAATTAAAACAGCGCACAATTTGTGCTACTTTTCCCCATTCCACAATGTTGCTATTATGGATGTATGTATGCGCTGTATGTGAGCGTGTGTGTATATTTGCAGCGATTTGTAGTTGTTACAAACACAATGTGGAGCTCTCTGCCTGCAGCTCTCCCACCACCCATCCACCCACTGTGCGCGCGGGAGAGGAAACAATGGGGAGCCAGCGAAAGGCGAAGGGAAAAGGGGAGAGGAGACAGGCCCATATAAACGAAAGCAGAACCCTAAAATGCTCTAAAAAAGATACCCGACAAAATTTATCTAAAATTTATAATGACTATACTCCTGCCTATACTGTTAGCTCCATAAACTTGAATCAAAGATTCAAATTAAGCTGTGAACTAGACTAACTAAATTCAACGAACTTTAATATTTAATAATTATATAATAAAACTATTTATTTTAGAAATGCTGTGACTATAAAGAAGCGTATGTTATGGGATCACTAACGTGATTTGAGCAAGATTTTAAGTATTAACAAATATCGGTTTCTTTGGTCAATCTACTTATCTACTGAAGTGTTATCAATGTTTTCATATTTGTATTTATAAAAAATAAAAATGTATAAATATATTGGTATAATCGTTTGAAAAAATAAATGTTAATATATAGACTAGACTTTTGCTAAATAAAATCTTGCTTAACTTTAAAATCAATTTTATACTTATAATTTCATTTGGGAATGAAAATTCACGTTAAGTACGTTCTACTGTCGCATTAATCTATGCATACTGTTACTAACAATAACCTTAAATTAAATATGTATTTATATTTCTGAGCTAATGATATGCAAACAATTAATTTTTTATGGAGTTTGTTTAGAGGTGTTATGCTTTGTAAGCCATATGACGACTGTATGGTTGAATGCATGTTTATACAGCGATAATAGCAGCAGCGATAAAGTGTAAGTCAGTGAGTCCATACTTTCTCCCAGTCTAACTGTTATTAATCAATCAACTTGAAATAAAATACGGAACGGTAATGCTCATAAAAGGTTTTGAACTAAGGAAAATAACAGATTTTTAATATACTTATAGTCTACCGATTCAATCTTGGTGGCAACGCTGCGATTCATCCGTTTTATTTGTCAATAAAGTTGTTGTAAATTTAGATGGCAGATAACACAAACTTACTACAAGTACGCGTACACACATGCATGCATTTATAAACTTTTATAAATATAATTTGTATGCGTGAGGCAAGAGAGGGGTGGTGGAAAACGGAAAAGGCGGAGAGAAAAGCTCAGGAGCGCGCAATGCAAGAAAAAAGCAAATGCCATATTTAATTAGATTTTTTTTTGTGTTCTAATTAAAATTTCACCAGCATGTGTATGTTATGTACATATGAAAATATGTATATGCTTTTATGCTCTTACACACTTATGGTCAAAGTATTAGGTACACCAGAATAGACATATACGCCGCCGCGCCACGCCGCCGCCGCCGCCGATTTTTGCCTTATTTGACGCGCCGCCGCCAAATTATGAAAATAACGGCGCGCCGCGGCGCGCCGCTGGTGCGGCATCGGCGCAGCTTCAGCGCGGCCTTCAGTGTCATTGTTCTTTATAAAACTTAAAAAAAAAAAAATAACTCATTAAAATGGCCTTTTTGCCTTATTTGACGCGCCGCCGCCGCCGGTTCTTTCTGACTACTACGCCGCCGCCGCCGAGTCATTTTGACCTCTACGCCGCCGCCGATGCCTTTAACCATCGGCGTAAACCTCTACACCAGAATGACTTGATTTCCCTACTATCATGAATAAAGCTAAAAACTAATAATCCCTATTTACAATTCGCTATTATTATTATTCGTTGCTGTCAACTGAATTAGAAACGCTATATAGATATTTTTTATCATAGTATATGTTTCTTAGAAACATGTACCTATGAGCACCTAAAAATACTTATAGTTGTGTGTAGATATCTCGACTTTTTCGGCAATAGGTAGGAGGCTGGGTATCCTATATTCGGTGGGTCTGGATGGTTAATGCTTCTTCCATCTTGATTTATTCAGCTTTAGTTGCTGCACAGAAATATTTAGTTCGTTTGCAATTGTTATGTACCTGTTCAGAGCACACATAAAGACCCAAAGAGCTATCTTCGAAATACTTATGTACACATGAGCACACCGTATGAACATATATATACACTCTATAGTGTTCAGATGGGTGAAACGCTGGGGAGGTGGCAAGCGGTGGTCGGGGGGATGACGTTGGCTGCATTTTTAGCAAAATTTATGTTATACATTTCGTGAGCGCCATCTCCCTCGCACTCGGGCACACATTAAAGCTCTCAAAGTGGAACTCACACAAGCATGCACACATACACGTACGTTCAAATAGTTGTACTAATCAAATAAAAATAGCATTTACATCGCCCGCTCTCTTTCCCTTTTTTCAGAGTTTTATTAATGAAATTGGCACAGCAAAACACAGTGGAAAGGACAGGGAAGGAAAACTCAATGTCGTAAACTCAATTAAGAGCGATAAAAACTTTAATTGAGTTACTGCAAAACAGAATTAATTAAAAGACAACAAAACAACTAGTGATCAAGGGAACATTTTATTTGAAACGGAGTGGGAAATCGAATTGAGTGCATTTCGTGGCGTGACGTAGAAGTAATTTAATTCATTTAAATCGCTGAATTTTAATCGTATTAACGGTGAAATTAATTAAAACGGTGCCCCACAAAAGGCAACAGAAAACTTGCTCCACTGTGCGGCGCTGTTTACTATTCTTCTTCTTCCACTTGTGCTTTGCTTCGTACATTCGTACTCGATTGGCCCTCTCGCTCGCACCTGCATGTGAAATGTCTCGAATTTATATGCATGCAGGAGGAGGAGAGAACTCCTCATTCTCTCCCCCTTCCGTTTCCCCACCTACAAACACACAAAAACAACAATACAAACACACAAAAACGGAGGGAGAGAAAGAAATACAATCATACTCTTGCTCTTGGGGCTCAATTTTGGAGTGTTGTTGTTGTTGGCTGTCGGATTTTGTAGTATTTGTAGTATTAGTATTTATGTAAATGCTGGTGTGTTTGTGTGTGGATGAAGTAAATGTAAATGTTGTTATAAACTAATAAAAATAAAAATAAATATTTTCTCAAAAATAACGAAGGAAAACAAAACAAAAGTGAATAATAGCAATGATGAAATGGGTCGAAAAGTGGGGAGTAACAAGCAAAGCAAAGCAAGGCAAAGCGGTGGCGTGGAGGAAAGAGAGGCGGAGAGAAGGAGGGACTACAATTCATTTTAGAGGCAAATAGAAAAAACAAAAATAACATTATGTGGCACTCGGCGAAAGGGGAAAGAAAAGGGGAGAAAGAGAAGGCGGACGAGGAGGAGGCAAATGGAAATGGAAATGGGAGTGGTATGGGTTTTGCCTTTGAATAGGGATAGTGGGAGTGGGCGGCAGAGGAAGGGCGGGATGCGGTTGGGAGATGGAGCAAAAGACTCGGCGGAAGTTCAGTATGTGTGTGTGTGTGCTGGTGGGTGGGAATTGTGCAAGAAGTGATTGGGGATGGGTTGGTTTTTAAAGCTTTTAAAATAATAAAGCAAACTCAAATAGAGGGAATTTCAGAACCACCCTCCCGCCAGCTACACTTGGCCGAATTATACGCGTTCTGCTCAGCTATATTCTCCCCTTCGCGCTTTCTTAATCAAACCCAAGTTGACCGCAATTCCCGCTCAAACTCATTCGCAGCGTCTCTTTGTTTACCTCAGGTGCTTCGCATTTCCAATTGGAGCTCAACACTAAATTTTTGTTTTTTAATCGGGACGACCTTTTCACACTACAGCAACAACAATAAGAACGACAAACAACAACAACAACAATAAATACGGCCAGTGCACACTGTACTTCACTTCATTTGTTATCTGTCCTCCACCTCCTCTTCTATCGCGCTCTCTTCTCGCTCCTCTATCTCTCTCTCGCACTGCCGCTCTCTTTCTTGCCTACGCATTACACGTTGTTTTGCTGCTCTCTCAATTAGACATACACATACAAGCGTAAATTCAGCTGCTTGTGTGTGTGTACTTGATATCATAATGGCGAAGAAGAAGAAGGGTAATGGTAAACATTATTTAATTACCAGTAATTTAAAATCCAACTGTGTAGTTTTGTTATCCATTTTGTTGTTGGTTTCTGCATTTGGCTGAATTTTATTTATACGTTTCACTCTCTCACACACACAAACACGCGCGCACAGATTCTCACTCGCTCACACATGCACACACACACGGCCAGGCGCTTGTGTGCGTGTTTTTTATTATTTCGATTTTTCTTTAGCCCGTGCTTCGCGTTTCTTCTTGCTTCCCCGTGGCCCAGCTCTTTTCTTGTGTTATTCCATTCTCCTCTCCTTTGCTTTTGACTTTTCGTACGTCGCTCTCGCTGAATATTGACAACATTGAGAAATTCCCATTGGCTTTTTCACATTTTTCCGCCTTCGCATGGACACTTGTGGGGATTTGTTATTGCATAAAGCGAGCACATGAAGTATTAACAACAATTTAACGTGCACTATTTAGAGCCTTTCGCTTGCAACTTTCTGTGGCACGTACACACACACGCGCGCTCACTTCCACTGCTGCGTACGAAAAAACGTTTTCCCCGTCCGCTTTCCACGCGCCCGCCGCTGCGCGAACTGTGTTTTCCACGAAAAGCCCTCCGGTGAAACCGACTAATTGTTAGTTTAGCAGTAAATTAGCGTTTTTTGACGGCGACTAACGTTTTTTGAGCGACGGAATTTTGGGCTTAGTTAGTAGTTTCTGGACAATAAACAAGTCCGGCAACTCGGCGTAGCTATTTTTTTGATCGATGCTAGCTTTTTTTTTTATCGATGGTTTTCATATACCATATACAAGAAAACCATCGTCCGTAAAAACATCGAAAAATCGATAGTGGAAAAACGATTTTTGCCAGCACTACTCGTTAGTTTTTTTAGGACGAGTGTGACCAGGTAAAACGATCTGGTACTTTTGGTCGCTCGTTGCCAGATCGTTCTCGTGCCGCGTCTCGAAAACGTCCTAAAGTGTGTGCCCAGGCGCCGCGAAAGCGCAATTTTCGGGGCTTTGGCGTGTTCAGCGGAATAAACAGCGGTCACACCCAGACAAACAACCGGACAAGTCTCCAACAGGAAAGAGGAACTGACCAGTAAGACAATGCAAATTCAGAATTTAAAGCACTTTAATGCGCCACACCTGCGCCAGGAGGTGCTCCGGCACCTGCCCGTGGTCGACGACCCCCACAGGCCGAGTGGGCTCTTCGTGAACAGGCCGGCATTGGAGGCCCTGAAAGCGGCGTCCACCGACAGGTGCTTCTTCTTAATGATCGACGTCGTATTCCTAAAGACGGTGAGTGCTATATCCCATATCCCTGTATCCCATATCCCTTATATTCATATGAGTATGTGTATGTGGTGCGGCGGGAGGGTCGGTAGTGGCTGCAGCTGGTGGGGCTCTCTTTTCACCCGCCCACTCATTATAAAAATGGAACAAGTTTTCAACTTATATCCCGTTATTGCAGCCCGTCACCGCACACATCGTGCTCATCCTGGCCACCACGGAGGATGGCTCAATAAGAAAGGTGGTCTACACGAAAACCGTAAGTACATATCCACATAAAGCCCATTATAGCCTAATTGCCCTGTTTGTCCAGAGAGATAGACAGTTTGATGCCCGGGAGGTGCTGGAGTCCCTGCTGGTAGTCCGCGACGAGCTCCGCGGCATGGGCATCGAGGACCACCTGCTGGCCATCGTGGCGGATGAGGACCCGAACAACGCCCTCCTTGTGGAGGCGGGCTACCCCGTGCTGGTGGACCTCCACCACCTCATCAAGAGGATGGACACCGGCATGGGTCACGCCGATGTGCTCCTCCAGGCGGTCCACAAGCACGTGGTGTTCCGCCAACACAGCGAGGCCGAAAAGTTCGCCGTCATACGCGCGATGGCCGACTCGATCCCAGCCAGCGCCAGGAGGAAAACCCTCTCCGAGATCAACGCGGTGGAGCGGGTTGTGGCCCGGCGGTTCGCCGTGCTGGGCAGCCCGTTCCACCTGCGGGAGTGCAACAACGACGTGCTGGAGAGCTTGGGCCGGAAACTGGCCACAGAGGCGTCCCTCGTAATGGCGGAGGCCCTCACGGCAGAGCCCAGAATGAAGGCAAGGCTCCTGGAGGTCCACGAGCTGCTGAGGAGAGTGGTGTGCCTCCTCAGCATGCTGGAGAAGCTGGACGTGGATCTGTCGGGGTAAGTGTGTACACATTAATAAAAAAAAGTATTTTTCATTAAGGGCCCTTCTTTCAGCCTCGCGGACTAACTGGGCTTTCGGCGAATTTGGCTTTTTTCGGCGACTTTAGCCGTTTTTTACAAACGAAAACCGCGCGTGAACAATGAATAACGCCAAGAGAGGACCTCCTGGTGGACCTGGTCGCCACTGCCAAGTCCTCGCAGGAGCGGAATGACGCCGGCGCTGCTGCGGAAAAAGCCTTCGGCCCGGTCGAGGCCCGGCAGCTGTCGTTCCTCAAGGTGAAGGGGCACAAATTCCTATCAAACACAATAGCGCAGAGAACCGAGCTCCAGCAGACGGAGATCGAAGACGAGCTCGACATAGACGGGGCCCTGGCTCTGCGCCACGAGCAGCAGGAGGAGCCCGCGGAGGATGAGCCCGTGAAGGCCGAGCAGCAGGATCCCGCGATCGACTACCTGGAGGCGGAAATAATGGCCGAAGATGCAGCACTGCAGCTCCTGCTGGAGGAGCCTGCGCAGGTCGACCAGGACGAGGCCGAGGATCAAGGGGCGTGCAGTGCGGCTGCACCATTGCCGCCGCTCCTGGCGCCGTCGAGGCTGAGATAAATACATTTGTGTTCCACGTGCATGATGCAGTGCAACACATCAGCCGTGCTTTACCGGCACGAAAAACAGTGCAACAAGGAGATGTATCAATACGAGTGCGGTTGTGGGCGGCTGACAATGACCACCAAACAGGTGGCAGGCCACCAACGCACTTGTACCCTAGGGCACAGCAAGCGCGTCAAGCAGTAGGTAAGTCAGCATACATACGTACATCCCAATATGTATTTAAAAGAGTTATTGTTGCAGAAACCTGTCCTCGATCACAGCCAGCCAGCAGAGCAGTAAGGCGGTTCTGCTGTGCATAGTTAGAACATAGCGTTGAAGGCACTAACTCAACTGGGAGCCTGCAAAGCCCCCCGCACCTTCGACCGCAACATCACCAGGGTACGAGCCCACAGCTGCACAGTGTGTGCGACAACAGTACCCGGATAATAGAATCGCAATGGACTCCCGACTGCTGCCAGCTGGCCTTTGGCACCGTTGATAGTATAGTAGGTTAATTGTTTTAAACGTTGATTATTTTAGTATAGATAAAACGATAAAAAAGCCAACAAATTTATAAAAAGTCTTCAATAGGTTAGTTATTTTAAACATTTTAGAAAACATACAATTATTCCTACCTTTTAATACATGTATATTCTATATAGTCAACTATTTCTGATGCCATTTCCTGGTTTTTATAGGATAGCCTACAGCAATCATTCGTAAAAAGTTGTCTGGAACAATTGTTTATATTATACCATTCCTATGTCATATTCAAATAAATGTATATTTCATTATTTAATTAATTGTACAATTTCCCTTAAGACTAAACGACTGGCTTTTTGGGCAGGGAGCCGAACGCAGAGATGCCGGTTCCCATAGTGCCCGTGACTGTCGTGGTCAGGGCCGGTAGAAGACGGAGCCGGCTAGACAGGTTTTCTAAGAGCTGGTGTTATTACTGCTTCTTGGCCTCCTCCTCAACCTTCCTGGCCAGGGCTGTGGCCTGCTCCACCTTGTCCATGTCCTTGCGATCCTTCTGCCGCTTCACCATCTCCGTTTTCTGGACCGCCGCCAAGGCCTCGTAGTAGGACTCCTCGAGAGTCGAGTTTATATTTAAAATCAATCAAATTCCACCGAATTTTTAGATATCCAAACGCCCCCCTTGTTTCTTTTTTGAAATTTTATTTCACACTCCTCGAATACAAAAATCAGTAATTATGCATGTAGCTATCCACCAATGAACAGGGAGGCGGGCTTAGGGCTTGGCCTGCTGCTTCGACTGCTTCTCCTTCTTGGCGACCTCAGCCTCCGCCTGCAGTTTGTTGTACTTCTCGATCAGCTTCTCCACGTCGGGCTTCTCGAGCACGCTGTAGACTGTAGCATTGTCCACGCGCTGCAGCGTGGCCATCTCCACCTTTTCAGGCGTCAGCTTGGTGGTATCTAGGGTCATGCAGAGCACTTTGACCGCCAGGTCCTTGGCGTCCTCGAGTGTCAGTTTCACGTTCTCTTTGTCGGCCAGCTCCTGCTTCAGCATTGAGATGGCGGCCCCGAAGTTGTTTCCGATACAAGTGGCCTTCCAGCCGCCGTAGTTGCCGCTGGGATCTGACTGGTACAACTGGTACCCGTACTTGTTATCCCAGCCCATGTAGAGCAGGGAAACGCCGAAGGGGCGCTTGCCTCCGTACTGGGTATACGCCTGCTTGATGTCGCACAGGTGCGAGACCAGCTGTTCGCAGGGGATCACCTCGCCGTAGCTGAACTGGTAGCGCTGGGCGATCAGGCGCAGCTCGGCGGTCAACACATTGGCATCGGACGTAATGCCGGCCACAGAGCAGACCATGTTCCTGTGGGCAAAGGATTCTCATCAGTATTAAGTATTAGTTTATGTGAATTTAAAGGAGCCTTCGAAGTCTCAGATCTCGTAGTTCCTCCTTTTCCCCTACTTTTATGCCGGGAATACCGACTCCCACCAACTCACTCATTCAGGCGGTAGATCTTCTCCGAGGGAATGGCGCTGTCCAGCAGTTTGTTTGTGCTGCGGCATTCGGCGGCGAGGAGGATGCCGTCCTCGGCCAGGATGCCCAGGCAAGTGCCGGCGTGCGAAATGGCTTCCATGGCGTACTCTACCTGGTAGAGGCGGCCCTCCGGCGAGAAGATCGTGGTGCGGGAATCATAGCGGCGCGCCTGGAAAATGGCACACAGGTACAGGTTAGCGCACTTGTCCACTTCACAGACACGGGATATGGCGGTTCGTCGGTATGTACTTACCATCTTTTTCAAGTATATAAATTTACAAGTTTGTTTGGCAAATCGAACAGAAATTACTTGTCATTCAGTGTAGCCGAGTGTGCCCAGCGCTCCGTCAGCTAATAACGCTATAGTGTCGAAAATGGCACACATTTCCGACTTGTCTTCGAACGGTCACACTTGTTTCCGGCGGGAAGTGAGTTTTCCATGTTTTCTCACGCCAATTGTACTTTTCGGTTGTTAAAATATAACGGGGCTATGCCTGCCCACTCGGCGGAGCCTGTTCTGCAATGTTTTCTGAGATGAAAGTCGGAAAATCGTTAAAAAACGGAATAGAGAACCGGTCTCAACGGTGCTGCCAGACTGTCCGTCCGATTTCCAATTAGAAAATGTAGTGTTTTTTATTCTAGTATAAAATGCTACTTATGGTATTTCTACCGACTTCAACGACGGTCACACCATTTGTGTAATTGTGTTGGAGGACGCGCGAATTGTTCAACTTGGTCGTCGTTGCCATTCGAAAATATGGGAGACCTACTCAGCGTATGTACAATTGGCCTCTCCGTGTTGAATATTGACCGCATATAACACCGCTCCGCTTGCAGAACTCCGAGTTCTTCAAGAAGCTGGGCGTGGACAGCTCCAATCAGTGGATCCTCTACGATGAGCAGATGGAAAAGTTCTTCAAGTACCTGTCCGAGAACATAACAGACGTGAATATCCTTACAGAGCGAGAGGTTCTCGAGCGCGCAGAGATGCAGCAGCGGGGAGAGTGGCTGGACGCATCTGAACGGGAGCAAAGGCTCATGCAGATCGAGTCGGAGAGCCCGGGACTCCTGAACTATAGTCAGCAGGATGTAGACGCCCTGACCTCGGAGATCGAAGCTGTCGAGGAGGCATCGAGGGAGTACGCCACGCTATTGGAGGACATGCTGTAAGGGGTTATTTTTTTTTGATAACTTTCACCATAACCCCTGGATCTCCACATTTTCTTCCAGCAACAACGAGCACTCGATAAACAATCATCTTACCGAACTGGAGTGCGCCACCTCTGAGCTTCAAACCAAGGAGAAGGAACTGATCGCTGAGTGCCAGTCCCAAGCCAAGCAATTGGAGGAGCTGCAGCGTGAGAATTGCAGGCTGAGCACTGAGGCCAAAAAGGCCTTCACCTCCCAGCAGATGCCCCCCGTCTTTATGCACCAGCTGCCACTGGAGCAGTATTTAAGCAAGTGTGACTCGTTCATGCAGTTCTTCACTCTGTATGTCAAGGAGAACTTCAAGATACAGGATTATGATGAGTTCCAGAGCGCTGAGGCAGATCTGCTGCAGGAAAAGAACAAACTGGAGAATTTGCAACGCGGGTATGCAGAGCAGAGTATTTCTGGGCCATAAAGAACGTACTTAGTCCTATATTTCCATTGCAGCATCCAGTATTATGCACTGTCCTACATCAAGAAGAGGGCAAAGGCCAAGGCCACACAGGCCCTTAGTGATCAGCTGGATCTGAAGCAGATTCACTGCCTTAGCCTGGCGGAAATGGGGCGCGAGTTGCACGACCTGCAGCTGCACAATGAGAACCAGCTGAGCATACACGACACCCTCTTCAGTGATATCACAAACCACATACAGCAGCATACACAGCGGCGCATAGAGCTCGTGCTCTTCGAGAATACTAAACTGAAGCTGGAACGGGCGTTGCGGCGACACGAGAGCGACAAAAAGCTAACCAAAATCATATCGGATGCCCTGTCCAATGCCGAGTTGCTGTGGATCGCCATTCAGCTGGACTGCGACAAGACACGCAACTGCTTGGACCCCTCGGAGGAGCTGCGGAGTCAGGCACATGCTACGTTTCAGCGGGTTCAAACAATGCGCTCCATTAATGCCAGCCACCAGGGTCTCAGTTCTCAGTTTGTGCAGCAGATTTCCCAACTGTTGTCGGCCCACCTTGGGCATACCGTCAAGGCTGCGGAGGCCAAGACTTGCCTCTTCGAATACGAAAAGTTTGGACGCCTGCTCTCCTATTCCTTCCAGAGCATGCTCAACAAGAAGTCCTGTGTCACAGCCCAGGATCAGCTCGCCGAACTGTGAGTTTGAAGTCCTCTGAAATTGGTATCTCTCCCCAATTTAAATATTTATTTAATTGAATTTGCAGCAAGCGCCTGGAACAGACCCTCCAACCGTTTGTCTACGATTCGCCGATTGAAAAGCCACTGTTGGAGAATGTTCGGTATCTAAATCGCATTTTCAAAGTCAGCCAGCAGCATAGTCGCCTGGAAGAGGCAGTGCGATCGCTGCGCACTGATTTCCAGGAAAACGTTGTGGCCCGTATGGTATGTGCGGTTAAATTTAAAATGGAATGTCATTACTACATTTTCCGCTTTAGGACAGGGATAAACTTTGGCGCTATAGCGTGCTTCTATGGATCTGGTTCCTCACTGAGCCGCAACGCGTGATGTATGCCATTGAGGAGGTGAAGAAGGTCGCCGCTGCTGTGGGCCGTCCTGGTGGCCGCCTGCAGCGCAAATAATTTAGTCGAATCTGGTCAGTAAATAAATTGTACATGAATAAGAGTTTAAAATTAAAAAAAAATATGTATTTTTGTAGTAATAAATATTTAATTATGAACATACTTATGCAATAAGAGACTTAATGGGGACTAAACATGTAAACCACACAATTTTTGTACATTTTGTTTTTGGTTTAAGATCAAACTAAGCAACTTTTATCATCAGCATAAAATTTTCTTCTATTTGAACCTAAATATGGGTAATAAAAATAAGTATTGTTATTTTTTAAAAGGGTGGTAAGTCTAATGAAATTTGCTAAAAATATAATTTTTTTTATTGGTTTTTTTATGTTAAAATAGAAGATAAACGTATAATAAACTTAAATAATTATTGGTTATTAATTTCCAACACAAATTACGAGCTCTATCGTGTTCATAGCAGGGAAACTCAAAGCTCGAGGCGCTGCAGCATATATTTCATAAGTCTGCCATTTTTTAAAATATTGTTTATAACACATTTATTTTATTATCTCCGATTCCCCTTTTAACAATCTCAAAAGTTTCACGATGATTGCTTGACTATTTCCTACAACAAAAAATTCATGAAAAATTCATAACATTTTACAAGTACATATGTATATTCTCCCTGAAAAGCCTGCCCAAAAAAGAAGTTTGTATACTATACATAAAGGCTTATAATATTTTCCCCTTGTTCTTTTATATGTTTTTCAAATCACTCTCTTTAGCCTGCTTTTTCTAATGACATTGGGTATAAATGTAAATTTACCTAAAAGGGTTTCTAGCTACCCTTAAACGCCTAACATGTCGCGAGGAGATGCTGGATTTGCTTAAGCAATTTAAAATTAAGACGCTGACTTTAAGACTGCCCCCAAACAGACACATTAATTGCTGCCAGCACGCGACGTCGTTTCCAAGCGATTGCCATTCAAATTCGTCCGAGGAGCAACAAGTGAGGCCGTGAAACCTTGCTCGCCTAACCTAGAGAATCACTTTCCTTCGCCCAGACGAAGCCAGTTGGCCAGCAAATAGCCGGCCTCTTATTGGCTGCAGTGGCTCGGGTCTTGTGCCGAGTTGTGCCGAGCCCGAGTCCTGGCATATATAAAAGGACCAACGGTACTGGCCGTGGCCTCAGTCGATTAACGCGCTTCAAGTTGGCTTTCTTTCATAATTTTTCGGTAATACAATTAAAAATAGTGAAGTGTTTGTGTCCTTAAAACTTTAAAAAGTATAAAAAGTGCTTAAATACAATTATGTACAGTTAAATGTTAAAGATGCGCCGAAGGAAAGGGAACAGCGGGACACTCAAGTTTCAAGTGGATAATGATTCGCGCCTCATTACTCGTTATTGCGATTTGAATTAATTTCAAATTTCTATGTAGCCTAAGTTCTTGGAAAACCAAGAGTTGTGCGATAAATTCAACTTCGAAGCGGATTTTCGGGTCAAAGCAACTGAAATTAAATCAGTGAAGAGTCTGGGCTATATAACCAGAATTCATATTGAATAACTGTTGGCACAATTACTGAATAAATTTGCCTAAATTATTTAATATGCTTTAAAGAGCATAAGACGTTAAATTTTTATCCAAAAGAATTATATCATAAAGGTTTTTTTTAAGTTTATAAGTGGATTGTGTTGTGTTTTTGTTCTAAGAACGTTTTATAAGAAATAATTAATTCAAGCCTCATTTGATTTAATTGAAAATCCCCCTTAGTTGAAAGCCCTTTGAAATGCACCTACTCCGGGTCATTATCCATTTCTACTTTCTGATGACGACGGATTCCTTCAGTGCCCATCCCAATCCCAAGCGTAATGAGATCAGCTGGGATGAAGCCAACAAGGATCTTAGTCTGGATACCACAACTTCAATAATGGGATTTAACAGCAATGATTCCTTTGCTGAGGTAAGGACTTTCGAGAGAAGCAGGGACGCGAAATCCCATCAGCTGGCTAGGTTCAACGAAATGGGTGAAATTGGCCAGATGCGTGTCTACAACGTGGGAGTGCTGATGGCTTCTCATTTGGGTAAGTGCGTGGTCGGTGGTGCAGTTTGTTCGAGATCTGACGACCTCGCTATTATCTGCAGATTCACCCTTCGACCTAGAGCGTTGTGGACCAGCCGTGGACTTGGCATTGGACCAGATTAACAAGGTTTTCCTTCGGCCTCACAATATAACGCTGCTGAAGAAGAAGGCAAGGTAGGAATTCCTTAAGGAAATTTTTAAACGAACATGATTTCGGTAGAACTTCCCTATTCACTTTTAATTTATTTGCCTTTCTTAGCTACCCATCCTGCTCTGGAGCCAGGGCTCCCGGACTGGCGGCAGACATGCACTTCCAGGACGACGTAATCGCCTTCATCGGACCCGCTTGCGCTTTTGCCCTTGAGCCGGTGGCACGTTTGGCCGCTTACTGGAACACGCCTATTATTACCGGCATGGGAGATCAGGTGAGGACACTGGCTTGGATCCGGTTAGGGGACTCTCGGGGATGGGGTTCTGCAGTCGCGTGTCGAGCGGCGCAGCACGCCGCTTTCAATTATGTGACCTCTGAGTCTGTAAAATGCGGAAACTTAATCTTAAGCCTAATCCAGAACCCACCAGGCTTAACATCGCCCACTGTCACTGCCTCCTCCACGCACAGCCAGAGGCAATCACATTTAGTCGCCTTAATTGTCGTGGTCGTACTCTTGACATTGCCAATTAAATGGCGTACCGCTTGCCTTTTAATTTGCATTTAAGTTCGCCGTGTTATTGATAACAAATGACATTTCCCCTACTGCTACTGCTGCTGCTGCCAGCCGCCTTCCTCGGAGAGTGAGCTAACGGTGACTTCTGGAATCCTGGGACGGATACACAAGTGGAAGAATGAAAATACGGTAAGTTTAGGGGTGTGACAAAAATAAGAATTAAATCTTTACCTTCACTATTGGTGTATTTCTCACTGTGTGGCTTGAACCATTCCTGGCTTGAGCAACGGGCTACTAGCCCTCTCGTTACTCTTACTCCTTGCAGGGGATGTTCAAGGACAAGTCCAAGTACCCCACCCTCACCCGGATGTCCTATTGCCAGTGCCGTCTCATCCTCGTCTTTGCCAGTGTCTTCCGGCAGTTCAACTGGCGGCATGTGGCGCTTCTGGTGGACAGGTCGGAGCTATTCTCGTGGACGGTGGGCAAGAACCTAGAGTATGGACTGCGCCAGGAGGGGCTGCTGAGCTTTGTGCGCGAACTGAATGGAAATGAGGAGGAGATCTATGAGAACTATCTTAAGGATGCGAGCATGTATGCTAGAGGTAAGTAAGGAGTGCTATTCTATGTATAACACAACAAGATTAGCTGTTAGAATGCCTTGTTTTATTCAAGAAATGTATATTTGAATTACCATTATCTTTTCCTTTCCATTCCAGTTGTTATCCTGTCAGTCCGCGGTGTTCTAGTGCGTAAATTTATGCTGGCAGCCCACAGCCTGGGCATGACCAATGGCGAGTGGGTCTTTCTGGACGTGGAGATCTTCCAGAGCGACTACTGGGGCGACAAGGGCTGGGAAATGAAGGACGAGCACGATGCCAAGGCCCGCAAGGCGTACGAGGCTCTGCTGAGAGTGAGTCTCCTGCAGCCAACCAGTCCCAAGTTTCAGGACTTTGCGGACAACGTTCGCGAGAATGCACTCTACGATTACAACTACACCTTTGGCGAGGGCGAGGAGGTCAACTTCTTTATTGGAGCCTTCTACGACGGTGTCTACCTGTTGGGTATGGCCTTGAACGAAACCCTTACCGAGGACGGTGACATTCGAGATGGCGTTAATATTACTAGAAGAATGTGGAATCGCACCTTCGAGGGCATCACCGGTCATGTACGCATCGATGACAATGGCGACCGTGATGCGGATTACTCCATTCTGGATCTAGATCCAATTAATGGCAAATTCTCTGTAGTAGCCCACTATTCCGGATTGCACAAGTGAGTGGAAATGAGGAAATAATATAATAATATGATATAAATATACGCATATACTTAAAGAGAATACGCTGCTGTCCAGGGCAAAAAGATCCATTGGCCAGGAGGACGTGAGGAGCCACCGCCGGATGTGCCACCATGCGGCTTTCTGGGCAACGCCCCGGATTGTCATGGGAATGGTTAGAGACCTTAATTATGAATGAACTCTTTAATTATTTTTGATTTTGGCAGAATCCACCATTATGTACTCCCTCTTTGGCCTGGCGCTGTTCTTGGGCCTTGTTTTTCTGGTTATTTGTCTGCTCCAAAAGTGAGTTAAAAATATAAAAAATATAATGATAAAAAATATTATATTACTTTGCAATTTTTAGACAAATGAAGCTGAGCAAGGAACTAAACAACATGTCCTGGCGGGTGCGACCCGACGATGTTCTGATCGAGATGGGCGGCATGTTCGGCTCGAAAGGCGGCCTGCAGCGCCTGGACGTGGAGAACATCTCGCTGCAGCAGTTTGGCATCCACTCGGGCCGCGCCTCAATAGCCAGCTTCACCTCGCTGCCACCGCAGGTGTACACAACCATCGGGCAGTTTAAGGGCGAGCGTGTGGCCATCAAGAAGGTGAACGTTAAGAAGGTGGAGCTGACGCCGCAGCTGCTTTGGGAGATCAAGCAGGCTCGGGATGTGAGCCACGAAAACACGGTACGTTTTGTGGGAGCCTGCATCGATCTGCCCCGCCCCACGGTGCTCATCCTCACCGAATACTGCTCGAGGGGCAGCCTGAAGGATGTGCTGGAGAATGAGGCCATCGAGCTGGACTGGAATTTTCGCATGTCCCTTATCCACGACATTGTCAAGGGCATGAACTATCTGCACAACAGCGATGTGGCTGCTCACGGCAAGCTGCGATCCTGCAACTGCCTCATTGACGGGCGCTTCGTGCTCAAGATCTCGGACTTTGGACTGAGCACGCTGACCACGCCTTCGGACTTTGTGCGGGATCAGAACTACTACCTCAGTAAGTTTATTTGAAGTATAAAGCTTAACTTTAGCTAAAAACAATTTACATTTGTTTTAGAGCTGCTGTGGATTGCTCCAGAGCTGCTGCCGCTGACCTCTATCCCTGGCTGCTGTCCAGCCACGCAGCGCGGCGATGTCTACTCCTTTGGCATAATTCTGGAGGAGATCGTCAACCGTGGTGGTCCGTACCAGGAGGCTCGTCAGCAGATGGACGTGCACACGATTCTCCACAAGGTGAGGCAGTGCAACGGCTTTAGGCCGCTTATCCGAGAGCGTGAGTGTCCGCCTGATCTGCTGGAATTGATGGAGAAGTGCTGGGCGGACAACCAGGAGGAGCGGCCCACCTTTTCAACTATACGGAGCAACATTCGCACAATAATGAAGTGAGTCTCGTTCTACCGAAATAATAAAATTCACAAATTATTATTTATACTCAGAGGCTTCTGTGAGAACCTAATGGACGACTTACTGAACCGAATGGAGCAGTATGCCAACAATCTGGAGAGTCTCGTTGAGGAGAAGACGCGGCAGTTGAGCCTGGAGAAGCAGCGCACCGAGGAGCTGCTCTACCAGATCCTGCCGCGCCCTGTGGCCCAACAGCTGATGGCCGGCGATCTCGTCGAGCCAGAGGAGTTTAGTAGCGTGACCATCTACTTCAGCGATATCGTTGGCTTCACGGAGCTCTGTGCTCGCAGCAGTCCCATGGATGTGGTGAACTTTCTCAACGATCTGTACAGCACCTTCGACCGGATCATTGGGTTCTATGATGTGTACAAGGTGGAGACCATTGGCGATGCCTATTTGGTTGTTTCCGGACTCCCAGAGCCCAATGGGGATAAGCACGCCCGCGAGATTGCACTGATGGCACTGGACATCCTCCAAGCAGTCAGCTCCTTCAACCTGCGCCATAAGCCGGAGTACAAAATCCAGATTCGGATTGGTATGCACTCGGGTTCCGTTTGCGCGGGAGTTGTGGGCAAGAAGATGCCGCATTACTGTCTCTTTGGGGACACGGTAAATACGGCCTCGAGGATGGAGAGTACTGGTCAACCAGGCAAGATCCACGTTTCCTCTGCCACCAAGATTATCCTGGACAAGTTTGGCACATTCCAAATGGAGCAACGCGGCGACGTGGAGCTCAAGGGCAAGGGGACGGTCACCACGTACTGGCTGAACAGCTCCACCGAGGGTGAGGTCCGGCCGCCCACACCGCAGATCCTTACCACCGACGAGGTGCCCTTCCCACTGTTGTTTGCCGGCATGGGAAAGTAACGAAGCTAGACCGCATTAAAGTCGATCTCCTACCAATCAGTATTATACAAATTGTCTCAGCTGAATATTTTATACAATATCTTATGGATTTCAATAAATATTTGCTTTTACTGTTTTGAAAAATGACTAGTTCTCAGCAGGAAATCAACGGCAATGTCTCGATCATGATAGAATTATACTATGGTCTCGATAAGGCAACATTACTGCGTTGCAAACTTCTGACTGAAATTATAATACCCTGCAAGGGTATAAAAACTTACCAGCGTACACCCAAATTACACATAATAAACACCTAAAATAGATCCAAAATAAACCAAAAGAATACCCAACAAAATTAAAATAAACTCAAAATGGAAATTTTAAATTCTATGCACCTGAAATAAACCTAAAATATACACCCAATATACAAGTTATTTGATATCAGAAATCCTTGGTAATGAAGGTTCCAT
Source organism: Drosophila kikkawai (assembly GCF_030179895.1). Taxonomy (NCBI): domain Eukaryota; kingdom Metazoa; phylum Arthropoda; class Insecta; order Diptera; family Drosophilidae; genus Drosophila; species Drosophila kikkawai. Next base: position 11,203,920 of record NC_091729.1, read on the forward strand.
CGTTACTTTTATCTTACTTTCTTAAGCGGTGTCCTTCAGTCCCTTAAATGCTTTTAATAAGCTCCACTTGTTAAGAGCTTTTGAGAAAAGCGAATAACCAGGACGAGAGCTTTACTGCTTTCAGGAACCTGGATGAAAAGGCGGCAGGTTTTCCATTTCCGTAGCCATCAGCTGTTCGAGCTGAAAGCGCTTTTCCGAAGGGGGAGGAAATCTGTATTTGCGCATAAACGTGGAAAAAGGAATAGGCACAAAAACAAAGTAGTGAAAATACAAAGTTTTTTTTGAGTCCTCAGTCCTGTGACAGGAGGAAGTTAAGTCATAGAATGAGCATCCATTCGAAGCCTGAGGATCTGGAGGTCAAAGCGAATGTCTTGGTCAATGGAAACGATACGGAATTCCTCTGCTAGCCATGTAGATGCAGTGTAGATACCCGGAAGAAGATACAGATACAGATACACACACCGCTAGAAGAGCACTCCGCTGCACAATCCGTCGCCATGAAGGTGTTCCGGCTGCGTCTGGTGAAGGTCGTCCTGCTGGGTTTCCTGCTGGCCAACCTGATCTTCTTCTACTACACCTGGAACACGCTGCTCTGGCGTCGCATTAGCAGAGCCCTCTCCGGTGAGTCGGCCGCCGCGGAGGAGCCGGAGCCCCCGAAAGCGGCCAAGCTGTCGCCGAAGGACAAGCTGCGCAATGCCAACAAGCACATCCGGAAGTCCATCACAATCGTGTTCTACGGCCACTACAATTTCGAGCAGGATCTGCGGGCGAGCATCGATAGTATCTTGGATGTGATACCCAACATGCCCATTCTAGTGCTCCAGGAAGGCGGATCAGACTACGCTTATCCGCCGGTTGGTTACGAGCGGAATTTGACCGCCGGAGAGGAGCACACCGTGATGTTCCAGAGCCTGGCCTTCGACGTGCGACGCACGCGGCAGGAACTGAATCCGCTGGCCGCCATCCGCACCAAGTATGCCCTCCTCATGCCGGACAGTGTGCGCCTGAGTAGCAAGAACCTGTTGCAAAAGATCCTGCGCGAGATTAACTCCCTGGGATTGCCAGGACAACCGAAGGAGCAACGTCCTCCCGTTCCGCCGGAGGAGATGGTGCGCCGCATGGTGCTGGTGCCATTTGCAGGCAACCTCAAGTCCTTCAGCAGCTGCGTCAGAATGACCATGGATCTGCCCAATTGGACGCTGGAACTGGTGGCCACCAACGACAGTCGGCGGTGTGATTTAGTGAGTAAACTGTGAATCTCAAATCTCAATATTCCGGAATTCCTGAATCCATGTTTCATTACCCCAACAGTTCCTTCAGAAGCACGCCATCCTGCTAGATGTGGCCGCTCTGGGCTCCATGCCCGAGCCCTTCACTCTGCCCTTTCCGGAGATGCTCTATATGCAGGCCAAGATTGCCAATCTGTCGGTGAGTATGCCCCCCAGTTGCTCCCATAGTCCGATTTTGATATTCTTTCCCTTAGACCACGGTGTTCCCCCAAGCGTTTCAAGAGGGAAGACGGCTGTTCGCCTCCTTTCACACCAAGCAGCGGAGGATGGAGTTGCGGCGCCGGCAGTTCCGGGAGATGTACAAAAAGCTACAGATCAAGCGGATCGTGCGACGGGCGTACAGGGTTCCCGGCAAGGCGCAAGCGAGAGATGTGTGGGGCCAGGGTCATGGCCTGGTACTAGATGGCCAGTTCTCCTCCTCCAATACCTCGCTGCCCCTGATCACCGACATCGATCTGTTCGGCTGCGAACGGACCACCAAGTCCTGCATCGGAACTGTGTACGGCGGAAGGCCGTTTTACTCTTACCTGGACAAACACACCCCACCTTGCTGTCTGGACAAGCTGCGGACAACGTTTAACCACGTTCTGGAGGAGTTCGAGAACGTGGGCATCCGCTACTGGCTGGACAATCGGGCGCTCCAGAGCGCCATTGAGACGAATCACCTATCGCCGGACGCCTACGATATTGACATTAGCTTCAATGTTCAGGACCTAGAGAGATCCAATGCGATGAAAAAGTCACAGAGCAAGCCGTATGTGGATAACGAGGGCTTCTACTGGATCAAGGCCACTGATGGCCACTACTTTCGCGTGCAGTTCTCCAAGCCCAACCAGGTGGGCGTCAATCTGCTGCCCTACGAGATCAGTGGAACGGAGGCTCGGGCCAATGGGTTCTTTGGCTGGAAGGCGACTACCTTCTCGGCCGATTTTCTGCATCCCATGTCCACGGTTCTGTTTTTGGGCAAGAGCGTCATGTGCCCGAACAATGTTCTCGAATATCTGGAGGCAAAGCACATCAGAGTCAAGTCAGCTGATCTGGATGCGGAGGAGGAATAAGCTGGACTGGACTAGAACCAAAGGCTATATAACGAATAAGATGCGTAACGCCATAACTTTTCACAAATAATTTTAGATCATTCAAACTAGTTCTGTTTTTAGATCTATTTGTATGCCCGTTATGCATCTTATTCATTATTCAGTCTTTACTCTAACGATGCATAAACCTGTAAAGAAACCGTGAAAAGCTGAAAATTAGATGTATTGTTTCCGATAATCTATTACCAGATTATTATCTGTGTTGATATCCGAAAGTGTTTTAATCCAATCAAAGCCCAAAGAAGACTATCTTCGGGCCTTTGTGATTGAAGATCTCTCAGTCCAGCAATTGTTTTGTTCAACGCCAGACCTTAAGACGGATTTGACTACTGTTTAATTAAATTTGTATTTGATTTTCCTAGCGCAGATATATAATATTATACAATTTTGTGATCTTTTACATTGCTTCTAAGTTCCTTAAGTTGGTTGACCTCAACCGCACGTTGATAGCAAATTTTTTTAGATTTATAGGAGCATAACATTAACATAAGACGGATGAACTACGATTCTTTTAGAACCAGCAGATCTATATGTGTAAAATATAATACATACAATCAGACTCGAGTGTTTTATCTGCGGGGCTTATCAAAATATATATGGAACTCGTGAGTTATTTAGCTGCGAACAGTGGTGGCTGCATCGGGCACCACACTTCCCTCGGGCAGCTCCCGGACCAGGGACAGCAGCTTCTCCAGCTTTCCTATCTGCAGGGTGGTTTGGTCAAGATACAGCTGCTTCTTGGGCGGCTTGACCATCATTCGGAGGTTAGGCGACAGCTTCAGGGAAGTGGTAACACCTCTGCGAGTATTAATAATGATTGATTACAGTTTGTTCCTTACAAAACATAAAGGAACTTACTTTTCATCGCCTACCACTATAAAGGCAAGCTTCTCGTTAAAGGCCAGCCGGGTGAGTTTGTTCTTCCGCTTGGGCACCACAGCCTGGATGCAAATTGCCTTGTATTTGTTTACATTCAGATCGAAAACATGCACCTTGCCCTCGGTGGTAACAGCGGCGAAAACGGTGCTCGAGTAAGGGGCCCACTTCACATCGCCAACGGCAGAGCCCAGGTCGAAGATGAAGAGCGGATCGGCGCGCATGTCTTCCCAGACTTTAACTCGCCAATCGCCGCCGCAGGACACGAAGATGTTGGAGTTGAAGCGATTGAAATCAATGCGATAAACAGACATGTTGTGGGCATTATAGGTCATTAGATACTTGGAGCTGAAGGCCGTGCTGCACTTGTAAATGTAGCCACACTCGGTGCCCACCAGGAAGACCTTGGGATAAAGATAAATATTAATATTATTATGAAAAGATAGATTATGGGATGAGTACACGCACCTTGTTGTCCACGGGATGGAAAACCATGCAAGAGCCCCCACTCTTCAGGCTAACCTTGGTGCCATCCGGTCCGTCCACTAGTCCGTTCTCCCGGTACAGCGTAATAATGGTGGTAACCCAGAGCTTGTTTTGCATGAGGATCCAGTTGAAGACCCGGCCATCAGAGGAGACTGAGAAGAAGTTGACTTCGCCGTCGCTCATGTCCTTTCCCCATTTGATCTGCCACACGCACTCGCCGTGCTTGCAATTGACGCCCTTGGACACGTAAAGCGGCTCCTTGCAGTCCTCCCGCAGGTTATACACGGCCACCTTGCCGTCGTACAGCCCAATCACCGCCAGAAAAGGATACGCTGGATGGATGTCGCAGCACATTACGCCGCTGTCGGTTTGGACTAGAGATAATGATAAGGAATTAATATGTAGCTACATAAGCGGATCTGAAACCCACTGATATAGTCCGGAAATGAAGGATTCTTGACGGTGAAGAGACACAAATAACCCTCGTTGGTTTGCTTCATGAAATCATCTAAGGTTGAATTAGGGATTAGGCTTAAATTATTTTTAAATAAAAGCTTTACTCACGTGACCCAAAGCAGACTGCAAACAAATCGTAATAACTGGGATTAAAAAGGATATCGGTGACGTTCATCTTCTTGGTCTTATCATACTGAAACTTCCACAGAGGCAGAAGGTTGCCCTCGCCCTCCCGATACTCATCTGCTGGATCCTCCCAGTAGCGATAGTCATGAGCAATATCATCATAGATGTTCTGGTTGATCATTCGCTCGAGGATCTGCCAGCACTTGAGATACTTCTTGTTCAGCTGCTCGGCGATGGCGGACTTGTCCTTGAACTTCTTTTCGCGTCTACCACGCTTACGCTCATCCTTCTTGCCGCCCTCCTTCTGCTGCTCCGCAAAGTTCTCAAGGTAGGAATCGTAGATGACCCATTGCAGCACATTAGCTCCGAACTGGGAGCGGGGCGGGGGAATCGTTTGGGTGTCCACGCTCTGGAAAAAGTGATTATAGCGGCACAATCATGAAATTAAAATTAGCTGGAAAATTACTTGCATATCTACGGGAGTTATGCATCTTATTATTCTATTATCTGTGTACATACCCTCTTCGGGTTGGTATAGGTAAGAGCAGCCCGTTCGCAGTAGTTGAACTGATTAATTAGCTTCCGTTTCTTAGATGAAGCACCTGGTGCGCGCTGAGCCCCAGCAGCGTCTTCGTCGCGGGCTTCGCCGCCGTCACCTTCGCCTTCGCCCTCATCGCCCTCGGTACCCTTACCCTCCTCATCATCTTCTTCCTCGACCTCCTCTTCGTCTGGGGCTGCATCCTTACCACTTGATGAATACATTTTATTTTTATAATAAGATTCAAGGTTGCTGCCAGCTTGTACTATGTCTTACCCGCGGTCATCTTCGTCCTCCTCGTCCTCTCCCTCCTCACCCTCTCCGGCCTCTGGTTCACGCTGCTCCACCACCGTGTAGTTGGGCATGGGCAGCGGGTAGGCTATCTCGTCCGACTCCTCGATCTGGCGGCGCGCCTCCTCCGAGTCCACGTGCAGTGAATTGCCGGTGAAGGCTATCAGAGTGACGGTGTTGCCCGGCTGCGGAGCCGGGACAAACTCCCCCTCCTTAAAGCTGTACACGACGAGGTTGCGGATGACATTCGTGTTGGTGGGCGTCAGCACCTTGGTGATCTCCTCGCCGAGCTCTGCCTCCGTGAGTTCAAGCTGGTCGTCCGGCTTGAGGAGCTGGCGGGACTTCATCCAGGCATCGAAGTCATCGGCATCGCCGCCACCGCCTCCGCCCCCCTCGGTCTTTGTCTTGGAGCTCCTCATCTGGGGGAATTGGATCAACAGCATGACAAACTCACTGGATTTGTGACTCATAGTGTAAGTCGGGGAGTGTGGTGCATGCAATATTCCACTGAAGGTGCCAAGAAAGAAACCAAGCTGGGAAGGGGTGTGGAAGTGCAGGCACTTACCTGGCCTTAATCCCTGGGTGCAGGGTCTAGCTGGAAGTGGGTCAGGTGAGAGAGGAATCATGATAAGGGGAAACCAAGCGGTATGCTGTTTGCGGCATGCGACTTGAAAGGAGAAACATCCGAAAATCGTATGAAAAGTATGGCTTGACCCCAAGGAGGCGTTACCTCATCGCCGTCGCTGCCGCAGTCGCTGGCTAGCTCCTCCGCAAGATCGCCCGTGGGTCCTTGAGCACTGGACACCTCTGACATGGCGTTGCTAACTAGACTTAATGTGAATTGAAATGGGAGCGATCTGTCCTACTAAGCTACAACTACGAGTTGGGTTTTAAATATTTGAAGAAACAACTACGGATTGTATGTACATGGTATTTACAGGTTGTAGATGGAGAAATATATTGATTATTTTACATTAGATACAATCAGGCACTCGTGGTATTTATAGATCCCTAGGTCACAGTGCGTTCCAAAACTCCCAGATGCGAGTTTAGAGATTTTTCTGATTTAAAAGTGAACTTATTTACAGTGCAGTTCATATGTCCTGTCTTTACAGGATCAGTGTAAAAGAAAAATAAACCTTGTTCAAGACTCATCCTTAAATTATATAAATATGATTGGACTCGAAGAAATAGGGCCTTCCTTATTAATAGGAAAAGTTAATTCTCTATATGGTCATTTCTATAAAAATGTCAAACGTGGAAATAACATTAAAACTTTTTTTTAACTATTGTTTTCAATATAGTCACATTGAGAGGTATTCCAATTGATTTAATTTTTAAGAAAACAGCATATTCTAAAACATATTTCGAAATATTCTAATGGGAAACGCGATTTTTTATTATTTTGGTGAAAAACATCATAATAAGTAAATGTTTTGTTTCGATCTCAAAATGTTTTTGCTGAGGTTTTGAAACGCACCGCCCTCACACTCTCACGCACACAGTTCTACGCAGTTGGATCAGCTAAGAGTGGCTAGTGGAGATGCAATCTAAAGGTCAAATACCGCCATGGCCTTGTTGGCTAGCTTCCACATCCTGGCCGAAAATCAGGGAACTTGGGTCACAACAAGAAGAAATACTCGAGCAAACAGAAACTCGAATTCAAAGAAGGGCTACCGGTTGCTTGGCAGGAATCCGACAAATGCGTCCGGCGAGAGTGACGAACCAAGACTGAGCCCAAGAGTCGGAAAGAACCAAGACAGCCCCGATGACGTTCGCCATGTCAGCGGGCTCTTCAGCCAGGAAATGGCGAAAAGGCGAAAAACTTTCTGGCCTGACGTCACAAAAGGATGAGGCGGAGTAAAAACAAATTGCAGACAACTCGATTAGCTAGTCCTGGAATGGGGGAAACGGGGGATAACAGCGACACCGACCCTGACTGCCTCCGAGATGGGCTCTTTCATAAATACATATTTATTTTGATGGCCATCTAAATGAATAAGGTGAGCCTAGGGTCGTATTCGTGAGTGATTTATCGACTCTTTTATTGCGTTGGGCCTGATGAGGCTTCGACACTCACCAGCCCGGCTAGAGCCAGGCCAAATAAATTGGTAGCTGTAACCAAATTGCACCGCTCCGATCGCTCTGATTTTCCGCCAGCTTCGAGCTCCGATTTTCCTTACCTGCTTGGCACGCACATGGTGGCCATTGGGTCATGCCCACCTCCACATCCTCGGGCGGATTGGGCAGGAAATTGCAAATTATGTTTCGTGACAAAGTTCCATCAAGGAAAACTGCCTGACGGAGCCAAGCTTTCAGCCAAACTTATTAAAAAGTAAGCGCAAATAAGCGCAAAAAATTTTTAAGCACAGAAATAGACATGTGCCGCAGCAAGGACCTCGCATTGGCATTACGCTGCCAGCCACCGAGGCGAAAGGATGTGTGACCAGCCAGAGTTAAGCGTTACGTGTGCAAGAGTCCGTCAAAGGAGTTGTGTAGCTTGGATAGTTACCTTCGGTTTAACCTGCTTGCCATCGCCCTTTCCCGGTTTCTGTGACATCGTTCCTGCAGCTCCTGGTCTTCCTTGCGCGTGAGTTCCTCTTGTGTCTCAGAGATCTCTCTCTAGGTATTATTTCGAGTTTTTAAATCCGTTTTCCAAGTGAAACGGTTTGTTGTTTTTTACTTGGTTCCCTGACAGTAGCCTGAAAAGTGTCTGGCCGAGTGCGTAATTCACAGAATCGAAGCACACTGAAACCTTATTTTACGTAATCGCATGGGCAAGGACCGGGAAGTGTCTTGTCTGCCATTTCGATGACTTTGTTTGTTTCAGTTTCTATAGAAATTTGGCAATCGGTTACGGCTACGCACCAGGTTACGGTTGCCATTTGCATATCGATTGGATATAGGAAACAGCATGGGCCTCCCAAAAGACTAACAAAGTTTCAGTTTGTTCGGGAGACGAGTGGGGAGTGCAATGATGTCTATATCGACTGGACTGGTGACTTTGATCCAGAGTATGTATTGTTTGTGGGGTGTAAAATAATACCTAACAGAGTTGTAGTCAAAATTAAATTAAAATTTTATTTGTATATACATTACTTATATTTATAATAATAGGATCCACTGTAATAGATCAAAATGACATTGGTCTCAATCATTATAAATATAAAAAATATATTAATGAATTTCATAAAGAATCCTTATTATAGAAACCAATTAGAGGCATCTTACTTGAATTTCTATGATATAGGAATCACCACCATTTTGCAGGATCTATAGACTTAGAATTGTGATAAGTGTTGACTGTATAGGTTTGGTGTATTGTGGCTTTAACAGTACCTAAAAAAGTATAAATCTAATCACCTCAAATCCCGTATCATTCAAAACCCGTATTTTTTGCACTTTTAAGATGGAATATCTAAAAAACCTGTAATTTTCTGAGACTCGAGTGCAGCGCATCCAAAAAATTCGGAAAGATACATATATTCCGGCTCTTGGTTCGACGTTTTTTTCAAATTTGGTCGTCCAACGTAATATAAAGTGTTCCATTATAAGACAACTGAAGAGTAGAATCATCAATTTTTCGATATTCAACATCAATATTAAATTTATAAAAAAGTTTCAGTTATTGAAAAACTAAAGACGTTTGATATAAATAAAAGTAAACAATAAAACCCCTCCCTATTTTACAAATTTGTACTCTTTTTGATTTAAATAAAATGAAATAAATAAAAGTAAACAAGCCACACAAACTATGCTGCACTAATTTCAATCAATAATAGTGGTGCGGTAAGATGCAGCGGCCGCAGGTTGTCTAAACAAAAGCGGTCCCATCAAGATCCCAGATATCATAATGCATTCATCGCCCGCGATCAGCGGTGCCCGACCGTTGCACTATGGGGTTTTTGACCACTTTTTGTGGCATTTAGTCATTTTTTAAAAGTTCTTTAATTTAGAAAAAAATAGTGGGATTGTATTAACAAAACATCGAACTATTATGCCTCATACTCAAAATGTTAATACTTAACAGCATATGTTAGCAACAGAGCTGTAAAGTCAGCTGTTGCATCCGAAAGCACGTCTGCTAAGTTTGTAATTTTTACGAAGTGATCTTTGAAATTAAACTATTCGTGTAAGACACAATTTGCAAAGGAAAAAACTAATGGACACTGATTTCACAGGTTTTAACTACATGTTACAGGTATTAATTGTTTAAATTGTGCGTGTTTATACTGACATTTTGTCATTTTATAAATGCACCTTAAGCTGAATTTTGAGAAACAAATTTAAACTTTGGGAAGAGTTTTGAAATAGAAGTTCGCATTAGTTTTCAATGCGTCCAAGTGTATGTTGTAGCGTTGTCAATTCTGAGCAAAAAGCAGTTAGTCTTATCGTGCACTTTTTCGCACTTTTGTTGCAATTTGAATTTTTCTCAGATAACCTCACTGTTTTCAGCGCCAATTTGGTAGCTGTTTGTATGGGAAAACACTGAATTCCGGTATTTTGGTTATTTTAGTTCTTAGGGAAAGCGTTGTCCGATTTTGTTCAAAATTGCTATATCGTGTTAAAATAGCAACAAATATAAGCTCCTTAAATTTCATTAATTTATCTTAAGATTTACCTGATCGTTTCTATGGGAGCTATAGGATATAGTTTCCTGATCCGAACGATTTTCATACTATATGTGCCTAGGGACAAATAATGATGATTGGTAAAGTTTTATGTCGATATCTCCAAAACTGACCGAGTTATTAATTAATGCCACAAAAACTGGTCAAAAACCCCATAGTGCGTTGGTGACGACGGCGAGCGCTTTGATTGGAACGCCCCTTGATGCGCCACGCATATCAATTAATTACCCGCGACAGAGTGCTGCGACGACTGTTACATTTGGCTGGACCGCGGTGGACACCGATTCATGCGGAATTGGGCAACCCATCAGTCAGGGGATATTACAACAGAATACCTGCGGACCGATTGCAAATCGCCGCTGGGCAGCCGGACGCGCTGCAGTTGTTGGCCGAATTTATTCAAATCAGTTTGATTCCGCGTGGGGAAGCGTATAGGTGTCGTCTCTGCTCCGATCCTCGTCCACTTGCAATGCGCAAATACGTCTTAATTGCTGCACTGGCCGTAATGGTAAGCGGGCGTTCAATTAACCACTAATCACCGCATTAACATTGCCCTTGGCTGCACCACACACACTCATAGTGCTCCACGGACCGCTTCGTGCTGGCCACGCTCCACGACCTGCCCGGGGTCTTTGACTTTGACTTCTCCAATGTGGACCTGGTCAACTTCCAGTACTTCAAGAACCTGCCTTCCCAGGATCCGCGCACTGCTGCCACCGCCAACCCGTTTCTAGAGCACTTTCAAAAGAAGAAGGCGGTGCTGGACTACCTGGACCGCTTGTTCTTCGGCAACTCGCCGTTCCAGCAGCCCAGTGAGATTCCCTTCGATCCGCACTTTGGTCGTGCCTGGCGTCCGGTCTACGAGCGGAAGTTTGGTCATCGTGGTGAGCGCCTCATCGCAGCCCTGGGCTCTGGATACTCCATCCGCCAGCTGCGGCATTTTGGAGCCATTCCGCAGGAGTTTGGCACGGCTCACTATCCCAGCTGAGGGGGATTGATGAGGATTCAGTAGCTATAACTAATTTATGGAATAAACTTAGGAAAAACGATTAACTAAGCTAAACCCTGTGGATATGCTTATAAGAGCTGTGTTTTTGTGGAAACTGTTGTATTTTTAGGGTAAAAACTTAAGCTCTAGGACTTCAGACTCGCCGCTTCTGCGTGGAGATGTACAACACATTGTTGCCGCGGATGAAGGCGTCGCCGTATTTGTTCTTCAGCTGCCCGTTGACATACTCCTCCGTCTGCTCCAGGCAAATGTTCATGTAGCCGTCCAGGCACGCCAAGACACCTGCGGGGGAAGAGGCAAACGTGCGTTAACCGGCTTTTTTGTTTACTCCAACTCTGAGGCCTCACCTCGGTAGTCCACGCCGTTGTTCAGCTTGACGGCAACGGGGCGGCCGTGAATTTGGTTGATGAACTGTGAGAGGGCTTCCTTGCGAGACATATTTGCGGGGAAATCTTGTTATTTTCAAGCGTTTCGAGAATTTTAATAATTTTGTAGGGTTGTTGACAATATATCGAAATATCAATATATCGATATTTTTTCATATATCGTGGAATTTTTTGCCCAAATATCGAAATCGCTATATTTTGTTGGTATTTTTTCCTTGGTCACTCTGAATTTCAAAGCAACGTGGATTGTACTTCTGAACTTACGTGGAAAGTGAAAAAATAAGTCAAATAATTACTTTAAAAGTGAGATTTAAACAGCTGCTTGTTGAAAAGAATAGTAAAAACTGTTATATTCGTAGAACAGTCTGGGAGGAGCAGTGTGACCAGCAGTCGTGAATGAGAAATGTCTTTGTCTATCTAACCAAATTTAGCATTGTACCCAAATTAGCAGACGAGCACACTATTCATTTCGCGCTATATTTAAATGTTTATTAAAACTAATTCCCTGTAATTCAATTTTTGTTGTAGCTTGATGATAAATAATTTTGTAAAACACCGCTTATTCCTTTTTCTTAAATTAAATAACAAAGTTTTAAAATGTTATATAAACATATTCAATTTTTGTCCCGAAATGTATATAAAGTTCGTCTTGTTTAAATACTACTTTTGGTTATCCCATAATTGTATAAACATATTTTTAGCTTATTAAAAAAATTGTTTAATGTGTATATGTATATGTTTACTACCGCAATAGACTAAATACATTTGGCCAAAGCCAAGACATGAAATAAATAAAGCGGAGCATATAAATTATGAACTACAATGCAACTAGGTATTACATTATGTATTAATGGACTCAGTGAATGCCCTCCAGAGGTGTGTAGGTCTTGTACTGATACAATTCCGGGCCTCCATAGCCGTAAAGGAGTTTTCCACGCCCATGTTCATCGTAGTAGGGATAGCGGTATTTGGGCCTGTATAAAGATAAAGATTATAATGTGAAAATTTATATAGAATATATATAATTATAAAATAATATATTTCAAACTTACCTTTCGAAGTACTGGAAATTTGGCGCCTTTGGCTGAACAGTGGCCAGAGATGTGTGCACCACAAAGGCAATAATGAATAGAATAAGCTGAAAAATAAAACAAATTAATAAGTTACTTCAGGAATGCTTTAAATTTAATGGGAAGTAAACATAATAAATAAATTAATAAAAACCAAAGGAAAAAATATATTATTAAGAGGTGAAAAAGTAATACAAAGGAAATGACTAAAACCCTTAAATGCAGATTCTTGAAAGAAATCAATATGTAAGTGAAGGAAACAAGTTAAAGTGTAAAGGTTAACACTTCCCGATTTTATCATTTTAATTTCTCCAATTAACAGCTTATGTAGTTTCGAGAAAGTAGTTTGAATCTCATAAAATTCGGTTACGGAAAGCTCAAATCGGGGAAGTCAAACTTCAAGATACTCGCATTGGCTCACTATGTCAGCCACTTAAAGTGTAAAGTGTACTGGCAATTGCGAGTGGTTGTCCAAGAAATCGCTTTCAGTGGCTTTTAAGCAACTCGCAGCAGCAACTACTACTACTGGCCAACTACGAGGCAACGGTTGATGACGCCGGTTATGCAACCAGCGACAACAACAATACAACAATGCGCAACTTGGCCACAACTTGTTGCTTAGAGATTATGACACATTTCGCTTGGCTTTCAACTTGGCTTAAAGAGAGGGAGTGCGCGCTGGCGATCGCGGCTTTCAAGGTCTCTCCTGGAGAGAGCCTTCGAATTTGGCCCACATATGTTTGTGTGTGATTTGGAAATGTGTCAGTCGTCCGTCCGTCTGGCACACGAATTTCGAAAGAAGAACGCCCAAGTGCTCATTGGAAATTCAAGTCACAATTTCCTACAACGACGACGGTTTTCTTTTGGTGGCTCAGTGCCGACTTTCGCGCAGGCGCAGCGGAAATGGTGTCAGCGGGTCTGCCATGTGGGATGTGCTAATTGGGGAAGTAAACCCTGGTGGCGGTGGAAATCTAACTTACGGGCAGCAGCAGAGCGTTCAACCTAGCCATGGCTGTTCCAATCCGAGGGTATAATCAGTTATAGTACGTGTATAGTGTCCCGAACGCAGGCGTAGCGGCACGCAGATGTTCGCCGATCGCGTTTTGTTTGGCAACTGAATTGCACTGCCAGACGAAAGGTGGCCAAGAGGCCAGGCCGTAAAGAGAGCCGGAAAGCTTGTCGAAGAGCGTTGGAGCTTCGAAAGTCAAGCTTAAGTTGGTCTTTAAGTTAGGCTCTCAGTTTCAGAGTCTCTGAGGGTCTCAGTTGCTATAGATTGCATTACTTGGTGTTGGTACTGAGTCTGGAAATGGTTAAGAAAATGCATTTATATTTTGAAAACTTTATTTGTAAAACTCAATAATATTTTAAAAATATTTTTATTTGTTATTTAAGTAACATCAAGCCCAGAAGTACTTTTATTGATACAATTTTACCTGAAAGTATTCCAAAAACTTAATTGTTGTAGTGGGTTTATTTATGTTCATATTAACTATAAGCATTTGTATTTATTAAAAATTTTTAAGATATCAATTTAATTCAAAACGTGTTAAATAACAATTTACGGAAAGACTTTTAGGTTCTCAAGAAACTATGACAAAAAACCAATAGGTACTATATTTTTAAAAATCATAAATATTTACGGTAAATATATATTTTTTATTTTCTCTTAGCTCTTATAACTAAATTTTAATTTAATTTTTTTTATAAGGCAACAAGGGTTACCTTATATTTATTGCACTAGTCAAAAAATATAAAAATATTACTTATTCTAGCAATTTTTAGTCTTATTACCTAAAAATAATTCAGATGTTTTATCATTACTTTATTAATTTTACTCAATGGCTGTATTTTATAATTTAAATTATAATTTATAGTTTCTTAATTATATTGTTTACTTAATCTAATGATCCTCAAGATCTTGCAACTCTCAAAGAAAGTGAAAGTCCTGAAAGAAAAAACTTAGAGCTCTTTCCGCATGCACTTGGGCTGCCGGAAATTTATGTAAATAAACAAAAGGCAGTATATCCAATAAAAAACAGCATGATCCGACTCACGTAGGCTCTTTTTCCGATCTTGAAGAGAGAGGTTAGCAGCCAGAGAGCCAGACCAGGATCGTAAGAGATAAATAGGAAGTCCCAGTCTGCCGAGACAGCTGTTCGATGTGGGCAAAAAAAAATTGGAATTGGGGCCAAGTTACCAAGTCACCAAAGTGGTTGTGGACCAACTGGATGGATGAAGCCGCCGCCTCTGATCGTCATCTCGATGGACAATTATGTAACTTCTGCAACCATAAAGAGTCGAGAGCCCCAGCCGTATCAACACCTACAGTCGGTCCAATGGCTGGCAACCAGTTTTTGCTTTCTTCAGTTTGCGGCTCTGTGCCATTTCTTCTCGGCTCCCGGGCACTTTCTTTGGCTTGCATTTGCATTCGCATTTTTCCTTGGGTTTCTATTTCTGTTTAACATTCATTTCCACTTTGTTTTTTTATTTGTTTTGTTTGCTTTTGGCGCAAACGGACGGAGCAGTAACCTTTGGCAAATATGCGTACTTAGTTCCGTCTGCCATGAAAACCAATTTGGGTTGTCATAAAATTAAAATTTAAAAAGCAAAAAATAAAACAGTTCATAAAGCCAAGCAAGCCTGGGCTTTGAAGTACCTGCTCGAAGGTCGCGAGCAAAGTCACAGTTCGGAGATCATATTCCATTAATAGGCCCCAAAATGAAGACTTAAAACTGTCAGTGCACAAAGAAAATCAAGTAGATATTTTTTATTTAAGGGTGCAAATGTTATAAATAATTTCTTTTAATTTTTAACCTTAATATTCTTATTTATAGTAAATGTATATAAAGAATTGTATAAAATGTAGAGAGAAATATGTTATATAAAGCAATTTAATAATATATTAATAAAGACTTTCATAATAAAACATAAATATACAGGAGTTTTATAAGAAACTAACTTTCAAACCTCTTAAAAAAGTGTCTAAAAGTATGCAATAAAATGTGTAAGGTACCAAAGTCGGCGTAAACTTGTTTTTTGTTTTTAACGATCTAACATTATTAATTTTTTGAAATTATTTTTATACATATATGTATGTCTAAAGCTTTATTGAATTCTATCGAACCTCCCCTATAATTTTAATAACAATACAAAATATTATTAAAAGAAAAAAACCATTTGTTCATGATTTCTCTCAGTGCCTAACCAATTCGCTTTTCAAATCCGTTAAAGATTTGTAAGCCCAAATTGTTTCTTTGCTCTTCTCGCTCTCTGTCTCTTTCCGTTTCTCTGCTTCTCAGTTTCTCACTCTTCAGCTTAAGTTTTGGCTGTGTAACTTCTCAAATTTGTTTGTTTTGCCATATTTTGTTGCTGCTTTTGTGTTGATTTTTATTTTCAATATTTTTCCAGCTGGCGCTTGGCTGCGTTTTATGCAACCGCACGATTTCTGCGATCCGCAGTCTTCAGTGATCAATGGTCCAGTGACTGGGACGGCCGGCGCTCCACCTGAAAGTAAAACGCGCTTCGAGACAATGTTACGCCTGAGACAGGTCTTTATGGTCTCTGTAAGTGAACCGAAATGTGATTTAAACGAAGTAAATAAGCCATAAATGAAGTGGTTAAGTGAAGTGCTTAAAAAAACGCGGCCAGGAAGGCTTAGATGGAGTGATTGCTTGTGGCGGAGTGTGTCAAGCGGGGCGTATGAGTAATACACGTCGATTGATAAATTTCTTGCGCAATTTCTTTAGTTAGTGAAATAGTAAGCTTTGCCGGCAACAGCGGCTGGAATATTCATTTGGAGTTTATAAATATTTTGAAATAGCTTTAGTTATCGATAATATATTTATTTTCTAAGCTTGTACATGTTTTTGGCTGGGATTCAGAAAAATAAATAAACAAATTAAATGTTTTCCGGTGTTCAACAATTTAAAGACAGCTTCAATTTGTTTTTTTTGGGCTTTTCTTTATTTTTTCTTGATAATTAGCTTTTAGAAATTTTCTTTAAATTAAAGGTCAATCTATTACTTATATTATTGTGGCGTTTATTTAAATGTATCTTTAAGGACAAATTTTCACTTGTTTTTAAATTGATTAATGATTATTTTACACCTCTATTATATATATTTTTCTTAATACATTTTTCTCTTTAGCTGCCTTTGGTGCTGATCCTAGTTCTTCAGGTCAGTCAACCAGCCGAGGGCTTTATCATACGTCTTATAACCGAGACCCTGCAGAACAATGTGGCTGGCGAGCCCATCCTACACGAACGAACAAATTGGGACTTTGATCCCGAGGCGGCCAAGCGAGCGAGGTCCTTGTACTATGAGGTAATATAAATAATATCCTCATTAATTAAAAAATAATTTTAAATTTCCTTCACAGAAGAATGGCTTCCGCTCGGCCAAGTTCATCGAGAGACTGGGAGTGGGCCTGGATGGGCGGCACCAGGAGCGGCGACAGGAACAGGGGGAACGCGATGTGGGGCGGCTGAACGGGGAACACAATGTTAACTATCCGCCTCCGCCGGCTTAGCCATAAATAATTATGATTTAAATTTAACTCTCGTTTCGTTTTCATGCCTAATCCGGCCCCGGGGGATATGTGCATATGGGAAAAAGCCAGTGCACATTGTCATCATTTTAATTTGCAGCGATTAATTGTCATTGTGCGCATTAATGTGCTTCACAAGGATTTGCATAATTTGCACAACGTTGCCGACTGCTTCTCTCTCTCTCTCTCTGGCAGAATATCCCTCTCCATTCGGCTTATTGTTAATGACTGGCAGGCTGAGAAGGACGAAGGCTGGTGGGGAGTGGGAGTCCTGGGTTCTCAGCAATGTTGTTGTGGTTTTAATAAACGTTATTAGCCGACTGGTAACGCTGCCTGCAACTGCAAATTGCCGCAATTACATTTCGCTGAAGCGAAAAGCAACGGCAGCTACTTACTTTCGCAATTTTTGTAATTTCATAATTCTGTCGCATAATTGAAGCCAATTTCGCTTCGAGCTGAATCAGGACAACGCTAAAAGGGGGGAATTATGGAGAAAGGATACAGGTAAGCGATTGAGCGCGCTTTCATTCCCAGCATCAAATTTGAAGAGCTTGGAAAGGCGGCGGATTCTGGGAAAGTGTTTCGTATTTGGATTGCTGTTTAAATTGTCGTGGCATACTTTTAGGCTTTGCAGGAAATCAATGGAAACTAGAGGAAGGTGTTTTTCAACTGATTTGGAAATTAAATTACTGAAAAATAAAATTATGTTGGTGAGTTTAGTAAAATTTCTTAAGTTGACAATCAAAATGGAATGATAAAATCGAGAACAGGTAGTGTTTACTTCCTTGTCCAATTAAAATATAGAAGATATTCCAAGATTATGAAATGTTACAAAAATCACAAAGTCCTTAAAATAACTCTAAAGTTTTTCAAAATATTAAATCAATTGTTAAATAGTCTTTTTTTTATTTAAAAAATAATTAAGATTCTATTTTGACTAATGCCTTGTTCCCTTTAGTTTACACTGCATTTGGCACCTTGAATATTTTGTTGCATACTTTTAGACAACTACTAAATGGATTTTAAATCTCTGAAGATTTTTGTGGCACCCCTGTATAGTAAATTTTGTATGGCAGTTCAAATAAGAACTCTAAGGGACAAATATATTCATCAGAATTTTAATAAAACTTCAAATATGCGAAATTTGCATCAAAGAAATGTATGAATATTTTCACATATGAAAAGCCCAATGGCGTTGCGAATATTTTCTTATTCAATCATTATTAAATAAGTATTAGCGAATTGCAGTTGAATCGGATTGCCAGAATCGAGGGCCGACAATCATGGGGATTAAGCGAACAATGAGAACCGCAACTGCAGAAGCCACTGCAGCAGCCGCTACTGCGTGTGTGCTGCGGAAATTAACTGCCGCCCAATGAGGCAGCGACGAATGCAAGGCAAACTGCTGCGATAAATAAATAAAATTACGCACAATTTGCGGCTCTTTCGGATCAGCGGCCGGCGGAAATGCAGAACGGAAATTACATTACAACTGCAGACTGCGCACAAAAGCCGACAGTGCGTATACGTGATGCGAGGCCAAGCAGCGATAACACCATAAAATTGTTTAATAAATTGTTAATACAACATTGTAAATATTTCATTGATAATCATCGAGTGCCACATACCTCCCACTCCTCCTCACTGGGCGAACCCGTGCGAACCGAAACAGTTGTTCCTGTTTATGACACTAATTTAATACGAAATCAAACAGTCATCGCCATCTCGATAAGGCAGGCGGGTTGACTTTTATTAAAGGTAAATGTAAATAGAATCATAATGATATTTTGGCCGGGGCTCACGGGGAGATTCCCATTCCCAGTGCCGTCCCGAATCCCGTCCAGGAAGAGGTGCATGCATTCATTAGCCTTATCAGCTCACTCAACATCAAATAAAATGTTTAATAACACCCCCGGTGGGCGGGGTTGCGAGTGGCAAACTCGATAATAATGACGGGATATCACAGGTTGAATCAATTGTCGCGTTGTTGGGTATTAACTTTCATTTTGTGACGATTTTCCCCTGACATCAATTGCTGTGAAAGCGGATTACTTGTCATAAAAATACGCGCACAAAAAAGGGAAAATTTATGTAAACGCACGAAAACTGGGCGAAGGCGGGGAAATGGGTGGAAAATGGAAAATGTGTGTTTTGAATGGGTGCTAAATGTTTTTTGATACTATTATTATAACAGGACAGGTAGGATCATGAATGGTTGACAGGTTGATGATGGAAAAATACTCTGTTTCCAAACAGGTTGATATTCATCTAAAGGTTTCTGAAATGGAAGACTAATGAAAATGTTTATAAATATCGCTGAGGATTTAATAAGATCTTGGAATAATTTTTGGCTATAATATATTTTAATAAATATTTTTAGCCTTACCTTTACCTAATATCTAAATACATAAGAATATTATAATATTTATGCACAAACAACTTGTTTTTTTCAATATTTCGAACAAGACAGAGTATTACCAAGTCCCTTAAAGGAAAACAACTCTCTTGTTAGCCAAATAATCTAGCATATTTTGAAAAATTTCGTTGCTTTTATGTGTCCTGGCAAATGCACAATTATATATTGGCTAGACATTGCATTAGCCGATCCCAGTCAATTGGTTTTTATAAAATAGTACCCCCATCGAAATCCAGGTAGTCGCATGGAAAGCACTTCCTTATTCGCTCCCTGATTATTGGTTCAATGCACCTGAAGGACATCTAGGAGGTGAGGTGGTGCAATGAATTTCTTAATGCATTTCCGTTGCGCAATTGAAGTCAAACCAAAAGGCAGGGCAAGGACTCTGGCGGCGGCTAATGCACGGCCACAACGACAACAACAATAAATGTCAGCTCGTCCTGCATGCAAGTGAAGTGCAGCCAGGGAGGGGACCAGGGGACGAGGACTTAAGCGAAGGCTGGGACTTGGTTGGGAGCCCAGCGAAAGGCAAATCAACTTTGCTTGCGCATAAAATGTAATTTATAAAATGTAATATAATATCAACAGCACACAGAGCGGGCGGGGTCATCCCACAACAATGCCATAATGTCAACTGCCTTTTGTCCTTGCGGCTGATTCTGCTGGCGACCCGCTGCTGCTTGAGCTTCGCCCTCTCCCAACCGAGCAGCATTTATTTTATTTCATTAAAAGCAGGTGTACAGAGAGAAAAAAAAGGAGAGGAACTTTAGAGGAACCTGAAAAGCTTTTCGAGATTTTATTGAGACAGCACAGGACAAATCCTTTGGGCACAGTTTCAGTATCTCTGATTTATGTTTATGGCAGGTTGCTATCAATATTCCCAGCAGATCTATATTTATAGTTAAGATTAAATGTTTTTCTTAGATATTATTATTTATAGAGCAGCTTAGCTTTATAAAGAAAATATTTATAATTTATTATAATGATTTTTATAATGAAATGTTCAAAGTTACCTTTTAATTAATTCATTTTTCTCTCTGCAATGACCTCCTCGCTCTCCTCTACTTCTCACTCTCGTTCTTTCTCTCTCTTGCACTGCAGGAGGCCCTTTGGCATATCCTTGTGCCTTTTTTATTTGAGGGTAATTGCAATGCTAGCTGGGCAATTTTAAATTTTATCATTGCGCCCGCATCTGTCGCTGACAGATTAGTTAGTTATTCTTCTTATCCTTCTGTTGCCTCTCCAGATTGGTCCTTGCTTTTGGCTTGACTTATTGTGAGGATGCCATAATTTTGGCAAGCAATTAAGAATTTACATAATAAAAAACATTATAAGCTACAAGCAGTTGGAATTAATCTATATTTTTCTTAGTTTTTGAGATGATTAATAAGTTCATAAGTAAAATATGAAATGATATAATAAAATTTAAATAAAATATTTATCTCTCTCTATATAGCTTTTATATATTGTATACTTTACATGTAAGCTATAATGCCTTCGAACAAGTTCATATTCAATCAATATGTTTGCCAAAGGATTTCTTTTCTTTGCCGCAAATGCAAATCCATTATGCCACAATGTTCTCGACTAATGCATTCGGCAAACTTGGCGACCGTCTTGCCACAGCCTTTTGCTTTGTTGCCGCTGATTTCTTGCCTTTGTTAAACATATTAGGCATGTGTGTATAGACGCAATATAATAATGGCATAGGTCTTAGATGGTTAAGAGCATCTTGAAGTACAAAATTTACAGGGCAAACAACAAGAAATATATTGGGAAAATAGTAAACTTTTTCTTAAGTAATAGAAACGTGAGCAACTAAAAAAAGGTTTAAAATTCGGTTGAAAATTTGATAAATAGCTTAAACTTGTCTTAAGTAACGTAAATATCTCCATTATCTAGGGTTTTATTCTCCAATAAATACAAATTAAATCCCAACGACATAAATACCATTTTAATAAACAATCTTGGACAAATTACAGTCCTCAGTTGTTAGCCAAATGCAACATTTCCTGCTTAGCCTCTAGATTTCAACAACAACAAGGACCTCCTATTTAATTCGTCCTTCTTTCGCTCCTTTGCTCTTTTTGCCGTTGCCACTCGAATTCACTTGATTACAAAGTAATTTATTGGCAAAACGAAAAGTCACAGAAGCTAGATAAACAAGGATTTGTCTCAATGACAGCCCTCCTCGGTCTCGGTCTATCCGCTGTGCATACGAAATGCGGTAAATCCCAAAAATCAACAAACAAATGAAAAGAAAATTCAATAAAATGCGAGCCGAATCGCAGAGGGAACTTTTCCCTTCTTTCGTTCTTTCTTTTCTGGCTTCGGAGGGGAAAAACTAATTACACAGAAAAGCTGGAAAAGCGTCTGCCAGTGGGCGTGTTGTGCTGAGTTGAGGACCGCCCACCATTTTAGCGGCTCTTCGGCATCAACTTTTGATTTCTTTCCCTTTGCCTTGCCTTTTTTTTCTCTCATTCGTCTTCACTTTTCGCACATTGCGTAAGGCACATTTAATTACGTATGCCAGGCAGGAGCTAGGATCCCCACTCTCCTCCGACTCCTTGGAGGTTTTTTTTTACCCACTCACACTTGTAAAGAACAGTGCGTATCATAGATGGAAAGCTGTTTCTTATTAATATCAAGGCAAACAAAGTTTATCTTGGAAAATTCATAACGAATTTGATATATTTACTTTAATATACCTATTATTTAAAATTTGAACATTTGTTTAGATAAACCTATAAACTATGCTGTAGAATGACACAAAATTTTCATTTTTAAAGCCTTTCTTAAGTAAAGTTTTTATATATTAAATATTATATTATATTAAACATAATTTCTTAAAAATTTTATGATGTCCAAGCTAAGACTTAAAGACGTTAAGAATTTCCCTAAATTTAAATTATAGTATAAATATTTAAATATTTCTAAAACTTCTTCAAATGCCTTACAATACCGACCCGTACTGTGCCTAACCCTGACCAAACAAAAAATGCGAATAAAATTAATTATTTTGTCAGTTGATATAGCAATGCTAACTGGTCTTGGTCCCCCTTTGGCTCCACGAACTCTTCCTGATCCCTTCCCTCCCCCATTTGAGCATCCTGGCTCGTCCCTTTTGGCGGCCGCTGCTCTTGTGACACCCGCAAAGCCGCAGGACATGACGCGTCGGCCGCCCGCCACCTGCCACAGAGAAAATTGGCATGTTGTGTCAATATAGACGGCAGACACTGTGGCCGTTTTGGGTTTTTTGGCTAAGCAGCAATCCGCCATCTGAAAGCCGGCAGGAAAAAAAAATGAAGAATCCGTTCCGTGGTGCTCCGGCGATGTCCTTTTTCTGGTTGCGTGGCCCGCGGTCATGTTATTTTTTGCAATTTGAACGTTATTTGTGAATGCCAGTCCAGGCTTAGAAGTACGAGTAGGGGGCTGGCATCTCTTTTTATTTCTAGATACTCGTATTTACTTACTAAAACCTGGTCCTGGGCAAAGGAATATCAATATTTACAAGCTATTGATTTCAAACTTCATTTTGATTTACGTTTTTTGAAGGAAATTCAAATTAAAAAGAGTATGACCTGTTTTTTTTTTTTTAATTGTTAGCTAGTTGAACTAATTTCATGAAGCTTGAATGCGTTTTATAAATTTACATTTGGCTAATATTGGCAGCAAAAACGGATTTATCTATATATCAATAAAACGTTTTTCTTTAAATTAAAGTCAGCTTGTTATTCAGATATGGTTCAGCAAAGAGAAATTAATAATATTTCAGAGTCCCAAATAAATTTCAATTCAATTTATTCAAGTTTCTTATAATATGATTATTATATATATTATATATTCAAGTCAAAACGATTATCCGTTAGCTTGTTAATGATTTATCAAATTATTCAACCAGACACAGAAAGTCAAATATATTATAAATATATAAAACGGCCAATCACATATTCGACAAATAGTTTTTTCACAATTTCCATTGACAACTCTTTCCCCTTTGAGTCGCCAGGCAAATTTTCTTTTTCGGTGTTTTTTGTGAGCAGCTTAATGAACCAGTCTATGGCCGCCAAACGGCCAATAACAAAGTTAAAACAAACAGCGCGATGCAGCTCCCCATGCTCCTCGCTCGTGGAATTGTCTACTCCTGGAACACAGCCATCCCATTCCTCTTGGGTGTGGGCGGTGGTCCAACCAACCACAGGTTTCCAAACAATTACAGGCAAATTGCGTTGAAATGAAATTTTCAACGTTTCGATTTTTGATTCTCGTTCTGCAGCCTCGTCCCCCGTATTGGTTGGTAACCATTATTTTTTTTACATTTTTTATTTGTGGCTCAGTCTCCGTTGAGTGCCCAAAAAACGAAGCAGAAAAATGTTCATTACAATTCCGTCAGAGGCAAAGGCCAAAAACTGAAAAAATAAAAGACAACGCACAAAAGTGTGCAACGCAAAATTGCGGCCCGGCTAAATGCAGAACAAAGAAAAAACAGCAACAACTGCAGTCAGACAAAGATTAAATGAACGCTAAACTGGCAACAGCGAAAAAAACAAAGCCGAGGGGCTGAGTGAGGGTGGTGGCATAGGGATGAAGGCGAGCAATTCTCAAAAAGTGGTGTGTACACACTCACACATGATGCCGCAGCTAGAAACCAGTGCACAGTGGTCGAGCTTGTATGGAACAGCGGCCATAAATACTTCTAGATGTGCTATCGCTATGAAATTTTCACCAAAAATCTAGGAAAATGTTTTAAGTATATCCACAAAAAATTGGCCATATTGCTCGTCTATATCATATAGCTGCCATAGGAACAATCTGTTAAAAATCAAAATTTAGTATGAAAAACTTTTTTGTTTTTCAAAATATCTTAACCAATTTTACAGATTATATGTTTGGTACAGGTTTATGCATTTTTACCAAATTTGGTTAAAATCGGATCACTATATCTTATAGCTCCCATACAACATTTTTATAAAATTATTTTTTTCCAAGACCTAACTTTAAATTTTTAATTTTTGATCACTTAATGAGAACGTTGGTGAAATATAAGTGCCCAAAAGTAAAAAAAAAATTATTAACTTATATATTGTGTATTTAATTTGTCCAGCAACAAACGTACACAGCTTAATGGGGGGTAAGGTTAATTCGGTGCAAAACTGCCTACTTTTCAAAAAAATGTTGTGACGAAACGGCTAAAATTAGCGTATTGAATTAAATACCATATAATAACACAACATTTCAATAATTTTTTGTTAATTTTTGTATTAAAAAATATTTACATGCTTACGAGTAACTGCGAATCTCCTAAGTCCCCACAAAAAAAGGTTGTTCTCGGTGTATATCCTATTCTAACTGTCCACAAAATCATCCGATATCCAAAAAATGTATTGCATTCACTAAAGTATAAGTGCCCCGAGGTACTCAGGTGACGTTTTTATTTTTAACATTTTTTTCCGATTTTTTATCACAACCCGGATTTTTGGCTAAAAAATTAGGGTTATTTGTTTTGTAATGGCAAATGTGCAGCCGCAGGTAGCCGCAGCTGAAGTAAACATTTTTATAATCTGTAAATATCAGTTAATAACGACACATAAATTTCATTTGGGGGCAACGGGGGGAAAATAGTTAAAACTTTAAGTAAACACAACATATACGAACTAAAAAGACGCACTTTTTTAACAAAGATTTACACGAAACACAACACAAATTATATATATATTTTTCTGTAAAAATAAAGTATATACCTTTATCTACTATATTCAGTCCAATTGATTTTGGTTTAACAGCGTTTTATATTATATTTTAAGTTTTTAAATTTGGTCTGTGCACTCCACTGCTGACAAATTAAAAGTCCATGAATATAAGTACGCTTTTGTCAATCTATTTTCAGAAAGTCCCGTTGAAATTCCAAGCAGACCTTATTGCATGGGAAAATTTGGACAATTAGCTGATAGAAAAACCAGGTTTCGCTCGCATAGCTCAAAATCATTTTTTTTATTTTTGTCCTATTGGCCCGACCACTGTGCAGTGCTGTCAGACCACAGTTGGAGGCGAAAATTATAGGAGCTAACATTTCTATCTCAACTGTACCAAATTTAAGAGTCATAAGAGCTAAGCTTTCTATTTCAACTGTATCAAATCATAGGTTCATAAGATGTTAAAAATAATCTTGCTCATATATTTTATATGCTGAGTTGTTAAAAAATATTCTTTTACCTATTTTTATAGCCCTATTCTTAGACATCTTTAAGAAAATTAAGATTCTTTAGATTAGGTTTCTTTTTGATTTTCAAAATTTGTAAATAGTTCTCTGACCTGAGTTTATATTCATAATTTTGTACATTTAATTTGAAAATAAAGTAGGTACAGAGAGTAATTTTGATTTAATTAATTCGAATATTATCTGTACATCATTTTAAAAAATGTATTCAAATTTGATTTGATTTTTTCGATGCCCAATTAAACATCATAAGATGGTGCTAAAAACGTCCAAATACTTTAAAAAAGGCTCAAGAATGTGTTAAATATTACAAGTACAGAGAGTACACTGATTCAATTAAATTCGAATATTATCTTTAATTCATTTCAAAAAATGTATTCAATTTGATTTGATTTTTCCAATGCCAGTTACATCTCTAGAATTTCGGCCAACTGAGCAGATCCTGGAACGCTCTGAACACGAGCTAATCTCTGGGCGTTGATTTTTTTGTTGCATCTTTTAGGCGCAAACGTTTATTGCATTTAGTTTTCATTTTGCCCGCTGCCTCTGCCCCATCCTCTGGCTCTGTCCAAAAAAGGAACTCAAACAAAGACCTCCGACCCGGGTCCAAATCCCCAAAATGGAACCAAAAAATAAAGTATTCGGCTAACGAGAAATTGCACTTGCCAGCTTCTAGGAAAGGGTTAGAAGGTTTAGGCGGTTCGACGGGGGGGCGGGCGACTTATTTGCACATGCTGGGCGAAATTTAAGCGCTTTTAAACACAATTGTTATAAATAAACAAAACAAAAAATGTAACAAATTTCATTTCTGCAACGTTTTTGTTTGAGTTAAAATTGTATGCAAGTTTTTGTACACAGACACATATGGACTATAGAGATGTGTGGGTGTGTGTGTGTGTGGCATGTGCGGTTGGGCAAATAAGGAAATTTACAGCACTTATGCAAACTCACACACTGGCAGCTGTGCTGTGGCGTCCTCACACAGACACGGGGCAATTGAATGCAATTTTGCATGAGATATTAAAAAATCTTTTTTTCGCCGCTTTTTGGGCTGCCAATTGTGTGTTACATTTCCGTGGGTCGAGTGAGCAGAGCCTAGGGGCAGGGGGCAAAGAGGAGCCTTCGGGCTGCACTTTTTATTTTATTACGCCTCCATTTGCGGCTGGGCCCGAGCAACAATAACAAATGAAAACCGTTTTTAATGAAATTTTTGAACAAGTTCACCCATACTCACACTTTGGCACTCATAAAGTGCGGGGATGCACTGCAAAAAAGTGTCATAAGATCCGTCATAAGAGCCGTATCTTGATAGTTTTTAATATTTACGTTCGTGTATCATTGCTTTCCTAAAATATTGCCAGAAGTTTATGTCTGAAAATTAATCAAATTACATTCCAACTTATAAAGAAAACTTGTTATTTTCTTACTTTCTTATTACAATTTAAATATATTCAAATTTACATAAGAGAAGTGAGATCAAAGTTTAAACACAATCAAAAAGCTGCTATTAAAATTTGGTTTCTAAAAGATAAATTCTATATTATTTCATTTTTAAGTTAATCAATCATTTAAATAATTTTAGGAATTTAGAAATCCATAACTAACCATAACTTAGCTTTGAAACCCTTTATTTTTAGTCAGAATAGGAAAGGTTTCCACAAAAAAAAATATGGATAAACCTTCACTAAAATCATTGTATTTCAAATATGACTAAATCAAGTCAAAGAAAATATATTACTAGCCACATATCCTTTAACAAGGTGTTGATAATTATTTGACAAAATGTTAGAGCGTAATTTAATGTAATTTTAAACTTAATTAGGAAGGAACCATTAACAATATGTAACATACTTTCAGATACATCTTTTGGAGATTTCAAAGCCTTACGATTTTTTTGTGGATTTCAAAGCAAATTAAAGCTAATTCAAAACAACAAAACCTATATTTTTATTATTTACACTCTTGTCATGATTATTCAAATGTTATTTTCTCACAAATCATTCTTTATTTTTGTTCAGTGTTCGGCCATGGAGGCGCTGAAGCGGTAGCAATATATGCAGATGCCCTGATGAGCCTTCATCAGCCTTTCATTTCCGCCCATTCGAGGCTCAATTGTTCCTCATTTGCCAATCTAGCCATAAAACTGCTAAAAACTTCATTCTTTTTTCACACTCGCACCGAGGAGAGAGATGTTTTCCGAGGGTTTTTCCTTGGGCACACGCTGGCACAAAAGGTGTGTGATTACAATTGTTGTTTGTGGCCCGGCCCCCGCCCCCCGGGCCACGCCCATGCGTACACATATCAAGCGCCTTATTGTTGTCGCCCGAGATTCAGATTCGGATGCAGATCCAGATCCAGATTCCCAGCCAGAGCCACTTGGCAGTTGTCAGTTTATTTGTTTGTTTGGCTGCAGTTTTGCATGCTGGCCAAACAACACCCTCGTCCTTGTCCTCGCATATGGATATGTGTGCATTATCCTTTTGTGTCCTGTCCTGGCCAAAAACGGTAGCCACTCCGGCCATTGTTCGCCTGGCCAATTTTTATGTAATTCAAGTGTACAACAATGTGACAGGTAATTTCCAATGAATTTTCTTTGCACATGTGATTGCCCATCTCCAGGTGAAGGGAGGTGGCCAAATCTGCACCGCAGAATAGAACAGAAGCCGAGCCGCATAATTACCGGGAAGCACTTTTGTCGGCTACCGTGTCCTTTGAAGTGAGCAGTCCGCTCTTTAGCCGCTTATCTTGGCCAGAAATTTTGGCAGAAACCTGGACGTGTGTGAGTCTTTTCATATGTGCTTTAATTTGGCCCAAAACGAGTGTCAATTTACCACTGATCCCGACATATGCAGACCAATTCAGGGGGACACCTTGGTACTAGGAATAGCCAAGGGTTATCGCTGGTGAATCAGGGAAAAGTGTGCCAGAAGCCAGGATAAGATTGGAACTCTTCCTGTCCTTCCTGTTCCGCTGAAAATCCCCCTTTCTGGCAACCGGAATCTATTCTCTGCTGGCCTCGGGACTTAATAACCGTGGCCAATAATGTCGTGCGCAAAAATGTTGAGATACAAGACTGACTGACTGACTGACAGTCGTTGGAAGTATTTGTATGCGGTCTGAGTCCTTCATATCCAATCCTGCCCCTCCTGCTATATTAGATTATGAAACTAAATGTCAAACAGGCCTTGGCCCGTCTCTCCTTTCGCAGTTGTTTGATTACGTCCACAAACAGTCAAGGATATTGGATAATTCAAACCACTGAGACGTGGGTGTGTGGGTGTCTGTGGGCAGGAGCTGTGTGCTGTGAGCAGTGTGTTGCCTGAATTGCGGTTGCTAGCCAACCTCAGCAGTTGCTCATTTGCTGCCTGCCGCATATTACATTTTGCCAAGCAGCAACTATCGCAAACTATCTGCTGCCGGAGGAGTTTGGTGAAATTCCAAGTGGACTGGGGACGAGGTGAAAGCCTTAATCGAAAAATATTAAGTATGTTAGGAGAAAAGTTTGGCCAAAGAGCTAAAACAGCTTCTGGAAATCCTACAATATCATTATAATTTTCTAACAATTTTAAAGCTAGACAAACTTGAAAGTGAAAACTTCAATTACAGTCCTTAAATAAATAATTAAAATATGGTTTAATTATCTTTACAGATCTGTCGATCTTTTAGCAAAACTAATTGCCAAAGTCAATCGTCTTTTCCCTGCTTCAAAAATGTTGTCAGTGGCAGGTATTCAACAATTTCCCACCCCTTTCTCTCTGTCAGCAAGTTAAAACTCAAAATTAAATATCCCAGCACCATAAGAAAAGCTATCAGTTCAGCTATAACCCCCCCGCCATTTCCCCATTTTGGCCAGAACCCCGAGGGAAAGGGAAGAATATCCGGTAGACAATGGCAGGCAGACTGTAAGTAGACGAAAACTTTTTAGTTGGATTACGTGGAGGGTAAGAACGAACGCACACACACACACACACACAGGAGCTGGGTACTTACCCCTCCCTGCAGTTTCCACCCGCACAACGGGCGAAATTCGTTTTATTACTTTGATATATTAGATTTAATGGTTAAGAAAAATGTTGCCAACAGCATCTATCAGCCCCCCAAGCTTTTCCGACACCACCCACTCCACCCACGCGCACACACAGCCATTGTGCAAAGTGGGTGTTTGTGGGTTGTTGTCGTCGTCGCAGTTAACCTTATTAAAAGGTGAACACAGTCATGGCACCAGAGAGAATTGCCACAATGTGTTTACACGCAGCTGCTGCGCCGGCGGAGGAGGGATGGGTCTGGATGGCTTTGGATGACTCTGTGTAGCTGTGGTGGGGGTAACACGATAATGACCTCGTTGGAACTCGTCGCACTCACACACAGAGACACACAGGACACCGTCCAATGGGCTTACAGCTTCTCTGCGCATGTCCCGAGAGAGAGTCTCGGCCGAAGAGACTTTGCGAGACATTCGGAGCGCATCTCTAGGAGAACTCTTTCCAACCCACTCGCCCCTTCTGGCCTAAATTGATGTGCTAATTTAGAAATTACAATGAAGTGTAGCCTTCAATGAGTTTGAGTTTGAGTTTGACTTTGATTCAATTTGTCATTTCACACTTGGCCTAAATGGCTTTCAGTGTCAGGGGAAGGGACAGCGGGAATAGCTCCTCCAATTAAATGAGTTGAAAGTGTTGAAGAGAGCCTGCCAAGGAGGCTTGTAGGGGAGAAGAACTCCAAGGAGACAATGGGTTAATAGCTGCAAATCAGGAAATTGGCCATAAGTTTTCAATAATAAAAGAATATCGTGAAATGTTGTTATTTGAATTTTTCTAAATGAGAGCTAAACCCTAACACACATCCTTATCTGACTACTAATATTTAATACCAGTACTAATACTATTATTTAATATATGTTCGTTTATATTTAATAAAAAAATAAATATAATGCGGAGGCTTTCGTGGTTCATCCAAAAAAAGCTGTCTATATAACCTTTGCTGTACGTGTTTTCTGAGAAACTTTTTATTTCGACGAACAAAAAATTAAAAAATATTATAATAACTTCAAAGTAATACCAAAATTGTTTTAAAGATCATTTAATGGTAACTACCTACCAGTGTGATTACCATTAAATTTTCTTTATAATTACCACAGATTATGGTATCTTCCCTCATATTTAAAAACCAATTCTTGATTTCGAGGCGTTGCTTCTGGTTTTAATATCTTGATATATCGTAACCATCAAATGGGCCAATCACTAGGCCCTGGGATAAATTAGGGCCAGACCTGGGCTGATTCGGGGAACGAGGATCGGCAATTATCTAGCGAGCAACCCCCAACAGGGCCTTTTTCCTTCGGCTGTTTAGCAGTCCTAATGAGCCACGATTATGTCTAAGTGCGCTGATGATGCTGCATAAATTTGCGGCGAGCGGCATTATTCCACAGTCCACATTAGATCGGAGATTACGTGATGCAGCAGGTAGGCTAAGTCCGAGATGTCCTCCGCAGCTCTAAATTAAACGAACATGCAATCGGATTTCTGAATGAAATCTGCATAGGGAATGCGTCCTATGAAAATATGATTAAGCGCCCTGGCTGGACTAGGCCCTAAGCCGAGAGCCTTGCATTTTTATCCGGCTCGCAGGCAGGTCTGTGTCCTGTCTCCTGTGGCGTCATGCATCTGGCACATTAATGAGTCCGGTCAACGCGGCTTTGTACCATTTACTTGTTCGCAGTTCTGCGGAAATTACGTGTTCGCTTTCCTCGCTTTTCCCGCTTTCTCCGGCTCGGAAGGTGCCGCGATCTTTGGCTTTGTTTGGGTTCAGGGCACAAAGGAATTGTGTAAGTTTCAACAAATTAGAGAAGATAAATCCCTGGCTGCGTTTTGTTATCATTGTAAACGGCGTTTCGGCTCATCTCACTCTATGGAATGCTAGAAGAGGGTTTTTCGGGTAGCAATCTTGGCCATTTTAGCTCCTATTATGTTATGCAACCTTGCGAAAAGCTTGGAGAGCAAAATCGGTCTAAGCTGCTGATCAAGGCAAATCTTGGCTGAAAGATTTAACCAAGGTTAAGATATTTTGGCTATTTTTCAAAAAGAATTTATATTGTGAAAATGTTTCTAAGGGAAAAGTAATTTTTTAAAGTTATGTTAAAATATTTACTGGATGGATAGAAACATAAAATCAAATATCTGAAATAAAAGGTTTTATTTGGTTTCAATATACAATTTAATCTTTGTTTTAGTCTGATAAAAATGAATGTCTTAACTTACGAGATAAATTTAATGTATTTCCGAGGGAATTTTGAAACCTTTTTTATGTCCGTAAGTCCTTGCTTATTTTTCTTAAGATCTGGTAGATTTTCACATAATAACAACTTGATTCATGTGAATTGATTCAACGAACTAAGGCCTCAGCAACTATCTTTATTTAAAAAATCAAATTTTTAAAATATTTTATTCCCAACCGAAATAATTCCCAAGCTGTACCTGTTCACTATTCCCTCCCAACGAAATCCAGAATGGCAAAGATCCGGCTAGATGAGATCAGTTTAATCAATGAACTTAGGTCTCGATCCCGCGACAACTCCCTGCTAAGTAAAGGGATTCATTGATCGTTTGAAGGGTTCAATGAAACCGCGGGCTCATTCTGCCGAGATCTCGGGGATCCTCGCCGCAAATCTGCGCCGAAATGGAAGCGGAACTAATAAACGAGCTCCTGGCAAATGGCCGACATAAATCAGGTTTCAGGTAGGAAAACCAGAGAGTTGTACAACCTGTTCTGTGATTTGTGGATGAGACAAGACCAGAAAGAGAGAGATAGAGAGAGGGAGGAAGAGTGGGAGAGATCCGTGAGATACTAAGATACTTTTTAACAAGCAAATTTGTGAAATAAATAACATTAATCAGCAAACTATGTTAGTTACAACAAACGAGATAGTTGTAAGGGGTGAGGGAGCGGAAGAGAGCACGGCCGGAGAGCGAGAGGGAGTGCCAACACCCCTAAACAAAAGCTACCTGCCACACACACACTAGCCCATTGAGGGAATATACATATACCAAGATACAACAACAAGGGGGAATCCACCCCTGGAGAGCGAGAGCAGGAGCGAGCGAGACGGCTGGCTGGGCAGGACATTGGGAAACGCGAGCGAGAGCCTCGCCCATTTCACTTGCACATCAGCAACACTACCCAGGGCCGTATTTAATGCCACGTTCCGCAGGAATCGGGCTCAGTCGGTGGTTGTTGATCGTCCCGAGCGCTACACTCAGTCAGTACACCACTCAGTTCGTCGCAGCGGCTGTGAAATCGCAATCCAAATCGAATTCGAATAGTTAATTAATAATTAAGTCACCTTTGGTGCGTGCTTTCCCCAGTTAGTGACAATAATAATAATAAACAAAGAGAAGCTTTTCCCCAAGCCAACGGCTGCGGAAGTCAAGAAACAAGTGTATCCAAAGCCCTAGTCGGTTATTTCGTGAGCTCTCCCCCGGTGGAGCTATGATGACCACGACGACCTCGCAGCACCACCAGCATCATCCCATCATGCCGCCAGCCATGCGCCCCGCCCCCGTCCAGGAGAGTCCCGTTTCGCGCCCCCGCGCCGTCTACAGCATCGATCAGATCCTGGGCAATCAGCACCAGATCAAGCGCAGTGGTGAGTTTAACTACTAAGTTGTTAAACTAAACTAATAGAATTATTAGGCCCGGAAGTCATGGGGAATGTAGGTGTGGGGTTAGGTTTTCGTTATAGCCTAGGCAGTTTGCCGTCGGCGATCTGAAGTAGGAGTTACTTAGGTTCTGGGAGAATATTTTGTTGGAAACACAAAGGGTTTTAATTATTTCGGAAGTTACTATCCTTTATTAGTGTATTAAAATAGTTTATTAAAAGCAATTATTAGCAATTATGGCTAAAATTCCAAATCAATATAAAGGAATTTCGGTATTTTATTGTTTGAGATGGGCACTTAGTGGCTCTTTAAGCTCCAGACACTCATTCCGCCTTGATAATCGGTAATAAAAAGACGTTGTTTTTCATTCTATATAAAGCAGATTTTCATTTGTCAAGCTTTAACATTGAATTAAAATGTCCATCCATGTTTTAGATCATATAACTAAAGTTCAAGAAGTGAAGGGATTCAATTAACTTAAAAACGTTAATAAAAGTAACTGACAAAATTAGGAAGGAACTAAGAAGGAAATCTTATTATTTGTTGGCATTATTATTAGATTATAATTATTTATAGTAATTATCATTTAATAATAAAGAATATAGCTCTATTATAAATAATTGAAAGGAAACTAATTTCAATCAATCATTAGTTATACAATTATTTGAACTATTTTCATAAGTAATCCTTAATAATTATTTGATAATAATCCAGATTACATGTATTGTAGATATAACTTATAAATTATCTATAAATATCTTTGCTTCCCATTTTAACCTTCAAAATAAAATAAAGTTCACTTACCTTCTATGGAGTTTTCCATTTAGTTTTCGACTCCAAACTGATGCACCATAATCAACACTTCCTCACCCATACTCCTCCATTGACCACATCAAAAAGATCTATCCCAACACCCAGGGACATGAATAAAGACAGAATGACATGGCCAAGGGCCACCCATATCACATACTTTTCCATATCATATGCAAATTGCCTGGAAAGGACATTTTGTCGTAGTTAGTGTGGGCTATAGGAAAAAACTTTCCGGCAAACATTGACCTCGAACTCCACCCAGACAGGAGAGGTATACTCGTATCATGACAATGGGAGGGATTCGGGCATGTCGGAACTGTTGTTTGGGGGCGTGGCCAAGCTGCAGGATGCCCAAGGTTCGCCCAAGGATCGGCCAAGGAGAATACAAAAAAAAAACACTGTGTATCAAAACATATCTGGCCGGATATATCACGGGGTGTTAGAGAAGGGGGCGAAAAGCAATTGCGTCATTAGACCCGTAATTAGATTGAAGTTCTTAGGAAGAGCCAGGCTATACAGCGAGGGAGAGGAGGGGAGCAGGCTCTAAAATTGCCTGGCAGGATTCTGGAATCACGGCACCCATTGGCCCGGCCTGCAATTTGGCGACAACGAGCGGCGTGCGCACCGCAGGACACTGCATCCTGCGAGCCTCGTAATTTGATGCTCGATGGAAATTACCTTTTCGCCACAACAGGCCGCATAAATGTTTCGAAATACGATAAGGATACATCCAGCACCGGGCCTGCGTCCTGCTGCGCGGGGATGTGAACTGGTGCCATTGTGAATCTGATTAATTTGAGGTTCATTAAGGTTTGATTACATGCTCGCAAGAAACGGTTTCGCCTCTTAAAAAATATGCCTACTCGCCGTGAGAAAGGATATTTATGTGCCTTGTGTGTGGAGTGGCAGGAGCAAACTTTTTACTGGCTTTATATTTATTTATTTGTTATTGATTGCCAAATCAATTTGCGTAGCTTTCGAGCTCTTCAAGGATTTGATTTTTTCGAGACTCTGCGCTAAAAAAAAGGGGGTTAAAATTCAGGATATAACTACTTCAGTTACAATTGAATGAATTTCAATTTCTGCAGCTGCCGCCTGGCTTTCGCTTTTCAAAGTCAAACGCGGAACTTTTTGGTTCTCGCTCTCGCTCTTGAGTTCAATTTGAAATTGTTTAACTTTTGCCAATCGTTCTTCGTCGTTCCTCTGTTTGCAGATACCCCCAGCGAAGTGTTGATTACGCATCCCCACCACGCCCATTCGCATCACATCCACCACCTGCACGGCAGCAACAGCAATGGAAGCAGTCACCTACAACATCAGCAGCAGCAGCATCAACAGCAGCAACATCAGCAGCAGCAGCAACATCAGCAGCAGCTGCAACAACACCAGCAATTGCAGGTCCAGGCAAAGCGCGAGGACTCCCCCACAAACACGGATGGAGGCCTGGACGTGGATAATGATGACGAGCTGTCCTCCAGCCTGAATAATGGCCATGATCTCAGCGATATGGAGAGGCCGCGGAAAGTCCGTAGGTGAGTCAAAATCCGCTTAGCAGATCAAATCGAATTAACCATTGTTGGGCTAATAAAAAAGCATCCCAACAAAGGGGTTTTACTACTCGTAACAACCATCTAAAGAGCCGCCTTTGGTTGCCTTGATTTTTCACAGATCCCGCACAACATTCACAACATTTCAATTGCATCAGCTGGAGCGGGCCTTCGAGAAGACGCAGTATCCGGATGTATTTACAAGGGAGGATCTGGCCATGCGACTGGATTTGAGCGAAGCACGCGTGCAGGTAATTGAAATTGTGATATGATTCAAACAATTATTTGAGAATTAGGCTAGATTTTAGTAGGAAGTCTAAATGAAATGTTGCAACTAAGGTTTCAAGTTGCTATAAAAAAATACAGATCATAGAAATAATTTTATTTAAAGTTAGAACTACAAGTATTTAAAGAACATCTAAGGGAAAAGTATTTTGTTCGATTATGAAGGTTCACCTAACAACTTTTAAACAACACTAAATAGTACCCAACTCAAAAACCGTGAACCTGGGAACTTGAAAGACTAGATTAACCCTTGGAACAATTACCGAGCCCAATTTGTAAATTGTCTTTAAAACACTTAAGCCCCAGTTTGTATACAAACACGCTTAGATCTAGGAGGAGGGTTGACGCTTTGCGTTCCTGTTTAGGGGTTGGCCCAAGGACATTAGATATTGTGATTTTCCAAATGATTAAATTGGCCGCGCTCACATGGTGTCGGTATTTTTATTAACTCTACTTTTGGGTAAACAATTAAAGTGGCTTTGGGTGCCTGTCTGCCTGCTGCAGGACACGCGGCTAAGCACACCCGACTGACTACACATGTAATTAGGGTGTCCCTTTGCCTGCACTCCCTTACAATTCGATTTCTGTTGAGAACGCTTTCAAACACTTCACTTTTGATTGAGCGATTCGCTCAATTTCAACGCCGATGACAGGGGAAAAGTATCGCAATAGCAATCGCATGTGCACAACAACAAAAAAAAAAATGTGAAGAGAATGTAAAACAACTTGACCTAAGCACTCTTGCTGGCTCACAGAGGGATTACGGGCTTCGCATACAAATTGTCCGTTTCACGGTCGCCATCCGCCATCCGTCATTCGCATCCTCATCCCCCCGTGCGCATCCTTTTCCGCGTCCTCGCTTTTTTTTCTCGTATCTGTGAGCAGATTAACTGTAATTGGTCATTGATTCGCATATGCAGAGCGTTTCGGGTACTTGAATAGTATCAGATTTAGAGTTGTTCGCTGGCTCTGAACAATCTAATAGATACAAAAGTATCTGCAGCTTAATCGCCTTTTTTTTTGGGGTTGATGAGAGGGCAATTATTTTGGGATTTGCATGGTTGTTGTGTGTGGAAATCTGCAAAAAAAAAAAAAGGAGTAGCCAACGACTCAACTCACGGGTTAATTCAAATTTTTATTGGGGGAGTGAGTATGCAAGAAAATAATGAAAGAGACTTGTCTGATTTTTTATTTTCAAATATTTCGGTGTTTTTAAGTCAATCTCTTTTACCTTGAAGCTAAAGTCAAATACTTAAAACTAATATGATGATATAAGATCATTAAAAATGTTTTTATTTGAATACAATTAGCTCTAACTAATAACATTCATTTAAAATGCTTTAAAATAAATCTGTTTATATATAAATTAAGGTATAGATTTCCAGGTTATAAAGCCTCATAAAAATGCCTTGACTAGTTATTCCTGAATAGAATTATACCCTCTGTCACAGCTTCTTCTTTCGTTTTGATCGCACATGTGTGATAAATGCTGAACGGATATCCGCAATTCAACTTTTACTGCCTGGCTGCTCGGGCACAGTGGTTTAAGTTGCTCGCATTATAATTGCTGCCAACTGACAATTAAAAAGCCCACAAAATCGCACACAGACACACACATTGGAGAATTGGGGTAGTGTGGGAGTGCGTTGGGTGGGCTGTCGTTTTCCCAGCAGACACACAGAGGACACACAGGACGATAATTGGCAGCAATTATAGCAAGGAAATCGTTGCTAATTTACTACTCGCTTAGCTGCACACATTGTTGCAAATTCCGGGCTGTGGAGGTGGTGCCGGAGTGGGGTGTCCTCGCCTAAATACAGGGTGTCTATAATTGCGGAGACTCCTCTTTTGTCTCAGGACTCATCACTGCGTACTGTCAGTTGTCAAGTGATTTCAATTTACAAACAATTAATTTTCCCATCAAATGCAAGAGTCTCGGATTGAAAATTCCCCTCTAGAAATGTGTGTGCAGCCAACGCCTATTTTGTGTGGCAGGTGGGAGGGTGGGGTGGAGGTTGGTCAACCCCCAAGGAAGTGTCGAAAAATGCATAAGACACCCTCTCGCTGGCACTGAGCTCAGAGGGAGACAGCCGGAGAGCGTTGCAAATCAGAGTAGAGCACTTCCGATTGGATGCCATTGTATTTGGCCTCTCCTCCTGCTCGTTCTTCTTGCACTCCCGGCTCTGTGTGTCCTTTGGCTCAGACATTCGGCACAAGGAGCCAACGAAGGACCAAGGGAATTCAACTTTTCGAACTCACAGATTGATAGATTGCCAAATTGTTCGGGTTTTGGTCAAAGTCAAAGCAATTACAAGACGCTTGGCAAGTCGATGGTTGGTAAAAAAGGATGAGGGGTCGCACTTGGGGATACCTATTAGCATTACTAGAGCTATTTTAGTGGATCAGTGAATCTGGTATACCTTTGTAAAGTTCAGAATTAAAATGCCTCCATATAATTTTAAATAATTTGTTGACTTTCCACACTTTGCTTAAGCCTAATATACCCCAAATAAAGGGGTAGTTGCATTTGCATACGCACAACTCTAACTCAAAATCTCCTTCTTTCCGTGCTCTTGCAGGTGTGGTTCCAAAACCGTCGGGCCAAATGGCGCAAACGTGAGAAGTTTATGAATCAGGACAAGGCCGGCTACCTCCTGCCCGAGCAAGGTGAGTTAACCACCCCCCTGGGCGCTGCAATAATCCTGCCGCCCAGCGATACGCATTTGATTTGCCCGCAAATTGCCAAATTACGTGTGCAACATAATTAGGAATTATGTCGCTTGTCAGCACCCTCGTTGGACGTTGGACTAACCGAACCACCCTTTCGTCTTTTTCGCTTTCAGGTCTTCCGGAGTTTCCGCTGGGCATTCCCCTGCCAGGTCATCCGGGCCTGGCCGGCCATCCGGGTGCCCTGCCCACCGAGTTCTGGCCCCCGCACTTCGCCCTCCATCAGCACTTCAATCCCGCTGCAGCCGCCGCCGCCGGCCTGCTGCCCCAGCAGCTGATGGCGCCCCACTACAAGCTGCCCAACTTCCACACCCTGCTCTCCCAGTACATGGGCCTGAGCAACCTGAACGGCATCTTCGGCGCCGGAGCGGCTGCTGCAGCGGCGGCGGCTGCTGCTGCCGTACCCTCGGCCGGATATCCGCAGAACCTGTCGCTGCACGCCGGCCTATCCGCCGGCCTGAGCCAGGTGAGCCCGCCCTGCAGCAACAGCAGTCCGCGCGAGAGTCCCAAGCTAGTGCCTCACCACACGCCGCCTCATGTCACGCCCCCATCTGGCGGTGGGGGCGGCACCACCCTGATCTCGGGCGGACTGATGCTCACCTCGACGGCGGCCCAGTCGCCCAGCAGTGCGGCGGGAGCCAGCAGTAACGCCTCCACGCCCGTCTCCGTGGTCACCAAGAGCGAGGACTGAATAGGCCCAAGAAGGACTCGTTATGTACATATATGTATATGTAGATATATAGTAGTTACGTAGCTTACGCATTGTAAGATATCCGAGAGCTTTGTCTATGGCCAAAGTTAACGTAGTCGTAAACACCTAAAGAAGTGTCTATCTGTAAGAGATCTTCGCGTGTAATTAGCCCCATTAGCTGACATAAAGGTAGTAATATTAATTAAGGAAAGCATGGCAAGAAATAAATCAAATGAAATGAAAACTTTCGTTATATTTTGAGGGTGGGATTATATCTATAAAACACAGGTCGACAACTTTTAGGAACCAAGAACCGGAATATATTTTTTC
Organism: Drosophila kikkawai; assembly: GCF_030179895.1. NCBI lineage: Eukaryota > Metazoa > Arthropoda > Insecta > Diptera > Drosophilidae > Drosophila > Drosophila kikkawai. The sequence continues at coordinate 11,243,404 of NC_091729.1, forward strand.
TGGTTTCTGAATTCAGATTTTAAAGTGCAAGTATGATAACGTAACAATTTTGAACGTTGAACATTTAAAATACTAAATCGTATTTAATTTCACAGCACCTCAAAATTATACAAAAACTGTATTTGTTGTACTTTTTAGTGGGAATATCTGTATAGACCTAATAGATTCGGTTCTTAAAAAAGATAACAAATATATATGTACTTTGCATAGGAAACAGTTTTATTTTTAATCAGTTTTGTAAATCTCTTTAAATTAAATTAAAGAATTTGAAATAATAATTTTAAACAAACAGTATTAAGACCATCCAGAGTTCCTTTTGGAGAGAACTACCTTCTGCATATGCTCTTCAGCTGTGTGGATAGTGTGAACTCCTCCGGCATGCCTGGGATTACACTTGGGCAGTGGAATTCGGGAAGTTCCCTTGGTCCAGGCGTGGGGTGAGCATGGGAACTCGTCCTTGCGATAGTAACCCATAACACCAGTGCCGCGAATCTGTCCAATATCATAGGCTACAATGGGAGCCTGACCAACCGAACCCTTTGCCGTTGGAAAGGATGGCAGCTTCTGACGCTCCACTGTGCGCATTAAGCAGGTGCTATCGCAGGAGAGGCAGGCCAAGTCCTGCAGGACCTTGACTCTGCCAGCGGCAGCGGCACAGTCGTCGTTCGTCATCTCCATGTACCTCTGCAGGGCATCTGCGATCATTCCCACCCGCTTTTCGATCATCTGACGAAAGTCCTTGAGACCCACTTCCATGGCATCGATGCCCAGGGTCATTCGTAGATTGTCGATGATCTGCAGGATATTCCGCTCGTTCTCACTGACCACGTGACGAACTTCACAGAACATCTGCTCCAGCGTGAATTTGTGCTCCTCGAGGTGCTGCAGAGAGACTTTGGTGGCCAGTTGCTGAAAGTTGACCTTCTCGGCCATCAATAGTTCCATCTCCAGTCTGTCGCACTTGCGCTCTTCCAAAAGCAGAGCGGAACTTTGAAGATTCTCAATCTGCTTGACAGCTCCATTCAGGATTTTCAAAGTATTGGAAGTGATCTCCTTGGTGCTGGTCTGAAAGACATGTAGATCCTGAATCGCCCTCTGGAGTTCCTCAAATTTTCCTAAGAATATCTGGCAGTCTTGCTTCACCATTGCGGCGGCCAGTTCATTGACTTTGTTGGTGAGGGCACAGACCTGTGACTTCAGATACACTACGTCATTGTGCATTCGCTCCATGCCAAGCGGCATATCCGCAAGGAGATCATCTTCTGGTTGTGGTGGCGTTGGTTGCGAAAGCATCGAATAATCCTCCTCTAGAATATCATCCTCAATCAAACCCTCCTCCTCATATGGGCCGCCCTCGAGTTCATCACTGGACCAACTGACGGAGACCTCCCGGCTGCCTCCCGTTTCCGTTAGCGCCTTCAGTTGTTTGGCAAATAGCCGAACTATCTTTATCCTTTTCGGATCACGTCTCCGGTCGATCAGTATGTGGGCCACATTGTTCACCTGCTCTATGGTCAGCTTCAGCTGGGCCTTGAGATGGTTCATAAGCAGTTCCATATCCATGGAAGTCTTCTCCCTGTTCATTTCAATTAAAGAAACTCGTTTTTCCAGGCGCGTGATAACAGTGGCATCAATTGTAGACGCCATTTTCCTATGGGATGAGCGAGTAGAAACCACTGAGCCCGGCGAAGTGATTTGGGGAACTCGGGCGCCGTCTGCTTCAGTTTCCTGCGTATCAGCCGGAGTGGGCAGGGTTTGAGTATCTTCGTCGTCAGTTTTATCCGGATGGTTTTCATCTTCTGCCTTGACCTCTGCTGTGGCGGGGGGCGCCTCCTCAGCTGGCGGATTCTCAGAAGGCGCTTTCTCATCTGGCGCCTCCTCAGCTGGTTCTTCCTTAACTGGCGCCTCATCCACTGGCGCCTCTTCAACGGGCGCCTCCTCAGCTGGCTCCTCCTTTACTGGCACCTCTTCAGCTGGCTCCTCCTTTACTGGTGTCTCCTCGACTGGAGGTATCTCGACTGGCTCCGCGGGTTCTTCACCCGCCTGCTCCTTAGGCTCTTCTCCCTCAGCATCTGCGCCGGCAAACAAGCGGAACTCCAAGTCCTTTTCGGGGACTAAAAAAACGACAAAATAATAAAAACATCTCTAAAGAAATCGTTTTACTTACGGAAACCGCTCTGCACTTCGACCACTTTATCGAGGACCGCCAGGCGTTGGGCAAAGCACGTAAGCAAAACTTGCAAAGCATAAAAGTTCACGTGTCCCGATTCCGGGGAGCCAATGGCCAAGTCAATTAGTTCCTTGTAAGTGAAAAACATTTCGAAAAGTCTCAAGACCAATATCGGTCAATTTTGTTACAAGTCGGAGAATAGGATACGATATTTCATGTGGTGTAGGTGTACCGATGAAGTTACTGATGTGACTATGAAATCTACTGGATTTATAAAGCTTAGCTGACTTTAGCATTCATTTATTTATTTGCTTAAAATTTAAGTATTTTGGTAGTAGTTCATGTAAAATAACTTTCTTAATTTATTGAGTATTTTAAGAATAATTTAAAATGAGTTTTAAACTCAAAAGGGGAATCCCATGTATCTGAATAAATAGAAAGTATATTCCATCGCTTAGATCCTTCCTCATATTTCTAACTATAATACCAGAGTTAATCTCTTCGTCAATTTCCGTTAACCTTCCGCAATTTTATACAATTTTAAATGTGCTCCACAATATAATACTCCCTCCCCGCTCCCGAATCACAAAAAGTTTGTACCTTAAGTAGGGCTTACGGCCCTACGAGGTCTCAAATGCTACAATTAATTGTGTACAAACTCGACTCGACTCGACCTTTCCTTTGGCGAGAGTCAAATGAAAATGATCTTTGGCCGAGAACTACCCCAAACGCGGTCCCTTCAGAGTTCAAATCGTATAATAATCTCGATATAATGTCGGAAAATGTTGCATAACATGTGAAGAGACGTCGAAGGAGCCGAAGAAAAAGTAGTCGGCGAACAATGAGGCCGAAGGAATCTATCGCATTGTGCCCCAGACAGCAACCGTGGAGGAAATGCAATTCTATGGGATGTGTATGTATGTGAGAGCCAAAGGATTTGCACCGATTTCAAGTGGTGGTGAGTCCCTTTGTAGCCGGGCCTCATGCAGAGCTAAATGCTATATTGATATCTCGTAATTTGTGCCATAATTACTTTTTAATAATTTCGCACAGAGCTCGAGCGCGCGGCAGGATATCGCATTGTGTGTGCAATGGCCTCAAATTTAATAATAAAACGCCGTCAAGTTCCTGCTCAGCCGGTCCTGTCTAGAGTTCATGCCCGGGACTCGGGTTGGAATTTGATTACACTTACCACTCGTTCGTCCTCATCATATCCCGGTGGATGGCTGGATGGATGGATGGATGGCCGAGGTCAGAGCCCAATTCCCGGCACAAATACACAGGCGCACAATAATAATAATGAACGAAATTCGCGACTTAACGGATTTGTCACAGTCAAAAGGATACGCTACGGGGCGGAGCATTCAAAAGAAGCTCTCATAAAACTCATATGCAATTGCCTTTTGTGGCTGTCCTTTGTGTAGAAGGTAGCTGAAGACATCCGTAGAATGGAAGGACCTGCCAAAGCTGGAATACACTCTCGCAGTTGGGCAGTTGGGTTAGGGTTCTATTTAGGAATCAATGGAGAAAAGTCAGGATGGGGTGAAAAATAAAGTTAAAAAGGTAAGCTTACTTAAGTTGATATATTAAAAAAAAGGGTAAGTTTCTGAGAGTAGAAATTATAACATTTTTATTCGAGAATATTAGAAAATTGTTTATTCATTTTATATATATTTTTAAAATTATTTAAGGGTATGATAAACCTTTAACATCATTATTATAATAATAAATGCTTTAATATATAATTTTATCCCCATAACATATTAAAAACCGAAGTAAATATATAACCTATGACAGGATAAACCCTATTCCTCTCTTGAAACAATTTATATTATCTGCTTTTTTATAATTATTTACTAATATCCTGTGAAAGAGTATCAAAATTCCATTCTACCCTATCGTTTCAACTTGTTTCTATCAACGAAAATTCAATAAGTTGAAGTAGATCTTTTATTTGTGCAAGTGTTTGGCCAAGCTGCAGTGGAAGCGGAGCCGGGGGTAAGCCTCCCAAAATGTCCTTGTGCTTGTGTATCTGTGTGTGTATGCTCATGGAATTTCATTCAGTGTGCAAATGCAGAGCGTCACTCTGCGGGCTATAAATATATGAAATTTATCAAGTGGCCTTTTGAGTTTCGTATTTGTGGCTCTACGAAATTGAGTGACGAGAGAGCCTCGCTTCGCCTCGCCTCTCCTCCACGATATTTTTCAATCAGCTCAGTGCAATTTCACCTTGTGTAGGCACAAATTTGTACGAGTCCAAATGCTCTTCAAAGTGCCCAAACACAATGGGGTAACGAAAATCAATTTTGTCCCCCGACACTCGAGCGCATTAAAATGGTAACAGTTACGCAAAACAGGAGCAAGTGGACGCGATGCGAGGCGGTGGGCGGTGCACTTGAAATACTGCCAGCATTTTCAACTCGCCCCGAAAACAGGCTGTATTTGTATACACTTTTAGAAATTTGAAATGTTTTAAAATTTTTTTAATAAATTGGTTAGGTTTTAAGATTAATTTTTGTATTGTATAAAATTAAAAATTAAAAATTTTTATAGATTTCTTAAATGCAGTTTTATTTAAGAAACATCTTATTTGTTAAAGACATTATTTTACAAGAAAGTCCATCGGAAGAGGGAAATTTCTAGATTTGCGGGCTGGAGGTCCAATGTCTGATCACATCCTAGGTATAAATTAATTTCTAAAATATGTTAGTCCCATTTTAATTATTTGCACTTACTATTATTGTTTCTAAAGGGTAGAATAAATGTTCTATATTTATAGGAAAAGGGTTTCTTTCTGAAAAATATGAAGATATTGATTAAGGGAAGTTTTTGGTAGATTTTTACTCAACTTTTGAAGAAAAAAAAGCAATTAAATTAATTTTGATCAAAGTTTATGTAGGAAATGTAAGAGGCACAGAATCTATACATATTATTAAATTTTAATTTGAACTTACTGATCTCTCAGTGTATTCACACACATCCCTACATACATATGTATATATACAAGCAGTGATGTCGTAATGAGCGCCAGTTGATGGCGCACTGAATGCATCTGAATACAGCGGTAATTAAACAAGTTAAATCCGCTCAACAGACGCTCAAGAAAGATTTCACCTTGCCTGTGGAATCTCCACCTATTTCGTCCTGCTCTGTTTGCCTCCGTATTTTCATTTCATTTCGCCCGGCAGCCGCAATGCTCGTTACGCGCACTTAAAAATTTATTTCGCATTTAATTCATCAAAAGTTGTCAGCGAAATAATTGCGCAGATTGTCTGACGGCGGCTGGGGGGGAAGGAAGGATCCCTAATGAGCGCCATTTTACGGCGGCCACAGAACGCAGGACACAGGACACAAGGGCGCTTCGTAATTGCTGTAATTTGTGACCACTTGAGAAGACCCATTCCGGCGGGAGTATCGGGTGTCCTGCGATCGCTGATCGCTTTGGAAATGATGCCCGAAAATAAATTGCCAACATACCGCAACATGCAATTGCCAACGAAAACATTTCCGACAGGATACGCTGTAAGTAAGCTGGCGACAACTGCGAAACACGATACTTTTGTGTCAATTGCTCCCGCTCCTGCTAAGCATTTCAAAGCGAGCCGCCCGTGAGGATCCTCTCCAGCTGAGACTTCTCAAAGAAGGTGAGGATGTCTCCTTTAGGATTCCCTGCCTGCTGACTTCGAAACATGGCTAAGCTGTGCCTAATTTTATCGTTCAGTGGCGATCGTCTTCTCCCTGGGTCGTGATTAAAGAAAGAGCAGTGCCCCGTGGTTTTTGTTTACCGATTTTAGCCATAATGGTTTCATGCCTGATTTGTTCCATTCGGCCCTTGGCCAGTTCAGGTAGAATTTGTATATAAACGAAGGGCAGCTGGCTGGGCTCGGGCAGCCAATTGTGTGCTCATTAGCCAATGGTCGTCCTCGGTGATTGTTGTGGCAGTTACAGGCAGGACTTTATAGTTTATTGATTAACTGAAGGAGAGAGTAACTTTAATTAGAAAATACAATAACTAATTTAGTATTTAATATATTTTAGTAACATATTTCAACTCATTTTTCTGCAGGACATACGGGATATATACTCACCTCATGTTAACTTGTTTACTTATAAAACTAGAAAATATATAAATAATTCAGTATTTTATATATCTTAGTAGCATATTTAAATACACTTTCCTGCAGGACATACAGGATATCCCATCTCCCATCCCATCCCATATCCTTTCCCTTGTTAATTTAGTAAGTAAACCATAAAAGCCAGCTCCTAAAAATGATCAATAGCTATATAATCGCATTTATAGCTGTTAACCAGAGCGCGTGGCCATAACTATAATAATAAATTAAATAAACAAACAAATATATCAAAAAGCAAGCTCGAAACGAGGACACCGGCATATAAAAAAAGAAAGAAAGAAATACTATTAAATTAAGTTAATCAAATGTATGCGCTGTGAAATTAAGCAGCTGCGCTGCCCTGGCTTTCCTCTGTTTGCTTTTCCACCTTGCTCACAACGCTCACAACCACAGGCTCATAAATTATATTAATAAAAAGGCAATAGCACTATGAAAAAAACAAAAACAAAAAACAAGGCGAGCGGGGGTGGAGGAGTCATGTGTGTCATTGCTGTTAAACTTTGTTTACATTTTGTTTATTAAACGACGCGGAAAACTAGCGACTTTCAGCCGGGGCTGCGAGCGTGTTAGAAACTAACGGGTCACACCTGACTGCCAATTCGCTACCCCTTTTGCGCTTTTGTAGTAGTTATTTGTGTTTGTATTTGATTTTAATTAAATTTCCGCAACTTTGTCACAATTTGTTTGAGTTTCAGGACCGAACCCTTCACGGCTTGCGTGCCGTTGGCTCCTTCATTGGATCCCTGGCTCTGTGTTTGCTCGTGTGAATGTGAGGAGTTCAGCCAGTCATTAATTGCCAGGCCAACACCTGGGCAGGTGTCGCTCGCAACGATTGTGACGTGAGAACTTTTGGATGGTTAATGAAAGACCGAATCGTATTTTTTGCCCAGTCGCTTTCCCTCAGCCAACCGCATTTCCTCCTCCGAGTCCTGAATGTCCTCCAATTGCTTCAGGACCTGCGGAACGTGAGTAACTTGAGTGCATTCTGGAAAGGTAGGATATTATTGGATATTATTATTAAAAATGGTATCAATGTTCAAAATAAGCTTTTGTAGTGAGATCTTTTAAGAGATTTAATTTGGGATTTGTTTTAGTAATACATTTTGTTGAAAAATAGAGGGTTGAAGGACTCATTTCATGTAAAAGCTAAAATGAAATTGAGGGTTGAAAACGCTTTTCATAATTTGACATTAAACGTATCTTGTAAATAGCGTTGAATATATTTATATATACAACTAATAAGAACTAATTCAATTGTTATAATAAGGAAGATTCTAAAACTGTTTAGACTTAAAGCTTTTTTCTACCATAAAAGAAGAATATTTAGGAAGATGAAGGGTCTTTGATAATCTTGTATAATATCATTTTTTAGCCAAAAGATTTATTTAGCATAAAAGCTGGATATATCTTTATAATATTATTTTTACTTCTATTATTACTTACCCATCTCCTCGGAGATATCGGCGATTGTTGTAAATGCACGGTCATACTCCTCATTGTCCGCCATGCTGAAGGTGCGACCGAACGACTTGTAATTTTATTTGTATATCCTTTTGAGATGAAGAGTGTTTTTTGTCTGGGGGGAAATACGATCTGACAACGCTGCCAGTGCCTGCTGCCTGGGAATCGATTTTGATTTTCAATACCTTGATTCCTATTCGCTATTCATCACCATCATCTATTCCTGGCCGCTTTCCCTTTTCCATTGTGTGTGTGTGTGTGCCAATTATTACGCCTGATTTAATAAACTCAATGGGGCTCTTAACTGCTCTAAGTGGCTGCTAATCGATTCGGGCAACAAAAAAGCAACTGAGAGCGTAAAAAGGAAAATGGAAATAAAATTGTTATGCTCTCGCTGTGCGACTGTGACACATCAAACGAAATGGATGACAATCGGAGTGCTCCAAGGATGTCTTCTTTGGCGCTGAAGGAGCCTCATCGACGCTAAGACGACCGGAAGCGGAAACGCGCCGCAAATTGCAAAGTTTGAGCAGCAGCTCGCTACTGCGCTCTTCCTCTTTCTCTGCCAAATTAATTTCATTTTCAATTCGATTCGGGTTTTTGTGCGCTTTCCTTGGCGGGAAATTGAGAGCAATTTTCTTTGCACTCATTTCCCCGCGATTATAATAAATGCGAATTTCCTTGGCCATTTCCTCGGCTGTAAAATGTGGAACAAAAAAACCTCAGACAAGGCGTGGCCTGGCTCAAAAAGTCCTTTGTTTGATCGCCGTCAACATCCATGAATTCATATTTCTCTGAGCGAAGCCATTTTTTGTTGAGCATTTTTTTTTCGGTATTACTCGAATATATTTTTTTCCGCGCTCTGCATGAACAGATTCAAGGACACGACCGAAATTCAAGTGCGCGGCACTTGAAATAACAGAGAATAATATCTAGGAGAGAAAGGACCGACCGGGCGGACAACAAAGCAGTGTGAAATTGTCATTTGTGGATCTATTGTAGAGTTAAATCAGGCGCATAATTACCCCCGCTCATGTGTGAGAGCGGACTTAGGACATGTGAAAAGGTGAAAAGGCTGAAGGGCTGAATGGTTGAAAGGTGGCAAGGTGAAAGGTCGAGGGGATAAGCGCGAGTGCGTGTGGGATTCGGGGCGAGCGTATTCAAATTGCTAAATGCTCGCATTATTTGTGCTAATTTGTGGGCAATTTTCTAATGGCTACTTTTCACACATAATACCTGGTCGTCCTGGTGATCCTTAGCACTTGAAAGTGTGTGTTTTTCGGGCAAGCTGCTTACTCTTAAGATCTCGCTGAGCCGCCGCTTAAGAATCCCTCGTAGTACTCGAGATTATGCTCCTTGCAAGACCGTTTCAAAAGTGATTTGAGTTCAGGGGGTTTTGACAGAGCTTTCCGAGAGCCAGCAGGGCATCTATCCAACCTCCCCCCCCCAGAAAGAAGCCTTCAGTCTATTAGAGTCAATTAGCGAGCGATTATAATGACTGGCCGGCTGGGCCAGGGCCATCCCCTGTCACTCGTCCAACGAGTCAATCAGCCCTCCTGCATCGTTTTAAAGTCATTGAAAAATTTGCACATAAATTGCGTAAAGTGCACATTTTTTTTTGTTTTGTGTTTTTTGTTCTGCCCTAACACGTTTACACGGCCTCGCCGAGGTCCTGTTCCTGTTCCTGTTCCTCTTCCAATGGGCTGCACCCTTTTGCCTGTTCGCAAATGGCAATCACCCCCCATTCGCATGTGTGTGAGTGAGGTTTAAAACCACGTGAATGCATCACCCCTTTTGTCTGCGTGTGTGTCCTTCCTTCGCTTGGATCGTTCGATTCCTCCTTTTATTTGGTCAGCGAAAGCGAACATTGTCAGCCCAATTTCACACAAAAAATGCAATCAAATGTGACGCTTTTCATTATCCCAGCGATTTATATTTCCACTCGGGCGCGGCAGGAGCGGGGGAATGGGATTGCGAAAGGCAGTGGAAACGGCAGAAATTGAAATCAATCAAATTAAATTGCCTTGTTCGGTGCGGATTTTAAATCGTTTCTTGTTTGCCTTTGAATTTGGCCTTAATTGGGATAAAACTAAAAAAGGATATCATAACTTAATCTGAGAATTTAAAATCACTTAAGTGGTTGTTGGAATGATCATAAGTTAATCAGTTAAAAGAAGAAAATATACATAAAAATTTATTAAAACATTTTTCATGTAAGACCATGTAACTATAACTAGTTATGAATATAAAAATAGGTATTATATTTTGAAAATTACTACATTTAGCTAAAAAATTTCAATAGATCATAGCTATAAATCTATTAAAGTTGACAATTATCATAGTTGGCATTGAAAAGAGTGTGAAGAAAACCCCAGAGTTTTTCTATAAATATAGCTTTTTAGTTATGTATAAAAGTAGAAAACACTTTTTAATTAATAATCATACGTTTTACTTCTACTTTCTACTCTGTAATGGGGAAATCCTATTACCCTAGAATATAAAGAGGTATACAAAATTCTATACTATACCCGACCACATACAAACCTCACCATAATTCCACCATATCCTGAATATGCGAAACGCTTTTCAAGAAAAGTTCTTCAAGTCTCCGAGCTTCCAACACTTTCCGCTTCGCTGAACTCAAGTTTGGTTTGTATTATATTCGAATTTTTTGGTGGCTTTGCAGCTTCATCGATAATAATTGAAGTGAAAACAATGAGTGTATGGTGTGTGTGCTTTGGGGTGTGTGTATGTGAGTGTGTGCCATGTCTCCGGGTAATGTGTGTGGCAGCGCCTTGAAGAACTTGATGCCCTCATTGTTGGTTGGCAATACTAATTGACCATATGGGTCGTTTTGTGCGGCATACTTGAAGTCGGCA